>NC_091972.1:20005000-22505000 GCF_036711975.1 Onthophagus taurus | reverse complement strand
TTAAAGTATCCTTTTGTTAGAGTTGCTTCGTTAGTTAAATCAGCATCAAAAAAGTTCATTTTGTATCTTGAATCCAAATAAGTTGACATATCATATCAGCTTTCTTATTAATTTCATTTTTATTCAAATATCGCAATAACGTGGCAATATAGGGTATCACTTCAGAAATGTACCAGAAATTATAACCATAATGGCCGGACAGATATGACGGATAACCGGATATCCGGCCGAAGGGAATGCCAAATATCCGGTATCCGACTTTTCGCAAGATCACTATCCGTTCCATCACTACCACAATTAAAAATATAATGATAAGTTTGTTATAGTTGTTATGCCGTAGACATAGTAAACGAAAAATTATAAATAAACAATTCATTAATAACGTAAAAAACGAGCATTGATTATGACACAAAATTAATATAAATATACCATAAAATTTAAACCTAGAAACAACCCCCATATAAGGTTTGTTATTAATCTTTTATAGTAGATAAACCACTAGACATATCATTCTTAAAAATACAGTTTGATGTACATATTTGATTTATTAATTTGGCAATTTCTTGTTTAATAATTTTTTCCTGAAAATATCAATAACATTATCTGATAGTTTTTATATCATATAAACTAGAATCATTTAGCTTCAATTTAACATAAACATCATATCACGATTCATGTATGAATATCCCATAAAACGAAAGTTTCAATAACGTTGGTGCAATGAACCAACAAAAAACAGGACTAACTTTTTGGTGGACATTGTATAGTATTAAAAGGTTGGTTTCAAACGTGTGGGGGAGTTTTTAAAACATTTGTTCGTGAAATGATCGTTATAACGTGCATGCACGAGGACGTAACAGGTTTATTCTCTCTTTGAAAGACGTATAAACAAAGGGTGTGTTCGAGCTGGAAGCGCTGCATTTTAGTATAGTATCAATTTCCCCAACCGCTGACAAAGGTAGCTCAACTCCCACCTACAAGTATTCCGCGTAGCTGTACCCACTCTACCATTGAATCATCGCCTACGTAGCAACAGAATAATTATTTAAATTGATACTCCAATTGGAATTCTCGAAACTAATTATTTTAGTTCATATTAAAAGGTATTATAAAAAAAGTCATCATCAATTATCTACCCACTATAAAATTTCTGCACCTGTTCTTGTTTTGAATAAAATTTATATACAACTCTTTACGTGTTTCTAACATCAGATTTCAAAATTCAAGTAATTCAACTCTGGGGACCTTAAGGTCTTCAGGTGAGTGGCTTCGTTTGCGATCGCCAAAGTTCGTGAACGATACGCGCGGTCGCGGTATGTTCTCGCCGAGCGAAGGGCGCTAACCACCAGTAGTGTTCCGGTACTGCGCAAGGGTGGATTTTCCGGCTAACACTCAGTATCGAAGAAGACGCGAAGTTACCCGAAACTGCGAAAGTGCGGTAGATCCTTGAATGTGTCGCTCTGCTAATACTACGAAAGCTTAAACGTTCTTGTGTGTTCTAAGTGAATTATGTCTTTAACAAACAACATTGCGGTCACGTCATCTATTGGAGTATTCTTCATATTTCTTGTGGTTAACATTGGGAGACCCGCGAATGCCGCCGAAGAAGAGGAACAAGGTCAGAAATTTTTTTATATGAGGATTTCGGTTAATTTAATTTTTGGTGGAGGGGCCGGTAAAATGGATTGTTTAAATGAAAGTAATTATTCTATGTGAATGTAAACGATAAATTAGTTCGATAAGATATATCGAATGTACGCGTACACGCATATCATATAAATAGATCATTTACAGTTATCGTAGTGGTATTAAGTTACGTAATTATAATCTGATACGTAACAGGAATTATAAAGTTGACTAAAATAATATTTTATTTAGAAATAACGTAATTATAATGAAACGTAATGCTAGTTTAATTAACCGGGACGATTTAATTATTTCGGTGCTACCAACGCTTGTAACTGGCTCATTTCATTCTCGATTTTGACATAATACATTTCATATGCATTTTAAGTTTATTGTTCTCTCTATTAATTCATTTTCATTTATCAAATTCTTCGTTTTTACCAATAATAAGCTATGGAGTACTTATTATATTCTTCAATGGGTTGTAACGGATTACTCACATTGAATTTGCTGGGATTTGGTGTGATGCAATATGCGTTTGGAATCCTGTTACGCAATACATAATAGTTTAAACCCAATTCTCGAATCTCTAAAATTTATTATGGCTATTTATATAATCCATCGCTTTTCATTTTCAATTTCTAATGCTGTATCAACATTCATATTTTATGCATATTGTTTTAAACAAAGCTAAATGTAACTCTACAACATTTTTGTGTCTATTCATCAGCTACTTCTTTGAAAATCCCCAGCTTGAACATCGATACCAAAGTACTAAAGAAGATATCTTCCGATTTTACGTTTGATTTCGCTTCATATTTGATTGATAGAATCTTTTAATATTTTACAATCGTGTTAATTGATGATGGGTTTGTGCACCACGAAAAGAAACTTAATGACCTAGATAAATCGTTCTATGGATATAGAAGTGTGAACCTTTGTCAAGTTAAAACCAGCATCCTTAATACTTTGAGTATCAAAATCCATACCTTCTTAGTGTCACCCCGCATCGATCGAATGCAACTTTTTGACTATACTAGATATTTCACTTCGTTGGATCAAGTCAATGAACTATAATTAAATTTGTGATAGTGCGAACATATGCGAATATGACAACTCCTCAAATGGACTTCTTACAGTCTTAAAAGTTAAACCTACAACAATTATTAAAAGGTAAAGTCTTATGATAATATGTAAACAAATAAAAATTGTATTAAGTACATAATTTTCATGTACTTAGTCATTACGAATCAAAAAGCACTTTGAAATAAATTTTCAAACTTGAAACAACACTTAATCTTCACTGAAAAGATTTGATGTGATAATATCTACCGAGGCGTAAATGTTTAGTAAGTTTTGATGCATTTAACAACTTTGAATCCCTCTACGTTACACGACGATGTGAATGAGTTATGAAAGAGACTATTACGATCTATTCTACACTTGACAATAATAAACGACTTCTGAAGTAAAGATAGGAAATGGAAAGCGTACTCGAATGACTTACGAAATCTTTCGAGCAAACAAATATTGTTTTTGAATCGAAATAATGTTTAGGATGTTGATTAGAATTAGAATATCATTATCAATTTAATTGAATTAACCGAAAAATCATATCGATACGATTTTCGATATGTATTTTAAATATCATGTCCATATATGCATATATAATATCATGTCATAATTCTTAAAAATACATATTATTTATGTTAAATTGCAGCTGAAAGATTCTAGTGAATGATATGATATAAAAATTATAAGATAATATTATTGAGATTTCCAGAAAAAAATTATTACAGAAGGAATTGTCAAATTTATAAGTAAAAAGTAATATAGAATTTACAAAAAATTATATCGACTATATTTTTAAGAATCCAAATTTTATATGTATGTTAAAGTGTAGCTTAAAGATTCTAGTTTATGATATCATATAAGAATTATAAGATACTATTATTAAAATTTCTAAGAAAAAATTATTGAAGAAGAAATTGTTAAATTTATAAATCAAAAATAATACGAAATTTTCAAAAATTCATATCGACTATACTTTTAAGAATCATGATATGATATTTATGTTAAATTGTAGCTTACAGACTCTAGTTTATGATGAGATATAAAAGTAATAAGATAATAGTATTGAAATTTCCAAGAAAAATATTATTAAAGAAGAAATTGTCAAATTTATAAGTAACAAGTAATACGAAATTTACAAAAAATCATATCAACTATATTTTTAAGAATCATAATATAATATGCATGTTAAATTGTAGCTAAAAGATTCTAGTTTATGCTATGGTATAAGAATTATAAGATAATATTATTGAAATTTCCAGAAAAAAAGTTATTAAAGAAGAAATTGTTAAATTTATATGTAAATCAAAAATAATACGAAATTTTCAAAAATTCATATCGACTGTATTTTTAAGAATCATGATATGATATGTATGTTAAATTTTACGTTGACTCTATTTTATGATAAAATATATGTAATAAGATAATATTATTGAAATTTCCAAGAAAAAATTATTAAAGAAGAAATTGTCAAATTTATAAGTAAAAAGTAATACAAAATCTATAAAAAATCATATAGACTGTATTTTTAAGAATCATGATATGATATGTATGTTAAATTAAAGCTTAAAAACTGCAAGATAATATTACTATGTTGCTGGCGTTTTGAAGGACACTGTATAATAACAATAACACAAGTACACACGTTTTGTAGCAATCAAATGTTATTTCTAAGGTAATTAGGGACGCTGGATCCGAATTCACAATCCGCTTTTTAATATTGATTTTAATTTTTGAGATGTTTAATGAATTAACTTTTACAATTTTTGAAAATTAAAGTCTACTTTATTTATTTAATTGTGATAAATCAAATATCAACAGTTTCACATAAGACAGTCCAACAGTAGTCGTGTATTATGCCATCATTCTAAAATATCTTGATATGCCCCTCGCTTTTTGCCATGGCTTGGTGTAATCGTTCGTATCGCCTCAATCAACATGAAAAAATCAAGATGAGAATGCAAGTAGTGACTCTTCAGAGACATTCTGTCTCCAATCCTGCAGTAATTTTGTAACCAAATGCAAATTATTTCTTTAAAATCCGAGGATTTGCGTTTACGGAGAAAGCTATGACAACACATGGAAATGATAATCATACTGCCGCTTAATTGGGTTATAAACATGTATGTAAAGTTTCCACTTGCCATTTAAGTTAACCGAATTTCAGGTATGACAAATATTCTTTCTTTGATTTTTAAGTATGACAATTTGGAAACAAGTTGATTAAATACTGAAAAGCCGGATTTTCACAATTGAGCTCTTTGACAAAATTAAGGTACCTAATAAGGCCAAGTTTTATGTGAAAATGTGGCAGAAGTATGTCTTGTCGATTTACAAGGGTGCAAAGGAGACGTTTTGCTTTCCTGGCTCATAACAACTATAACTTGGCTAATTTTCTCTAACATAATAATATTCAAGTTGCGCAACTATCCCACAAACCCAAAAAGCAGCACAATTTAATGAATCCAGATTGCATCCTAATCAAAAGTCGAATCACCTTAGTTGGAAAAATACGTAAATAAATAAATATTGGAATTAATATGCTTCCATACCTTTAGATCGCCACAAATTTTTTATTAATCCTCATTGTATTCGATCTTGTCCAAGATTGTACACATTGTATTACTTTGCTTGTACTGCGTAAATAACTGAAATGGATGTTTTTTTTATTTCCAACGTGTAGTTGAGCAGCTTTTAGACTGTATTATGAACCATTGATGAACAAATGCCATTCCTTTCGATCATACGGTGTATTCATAGGATCAAATACGCCGTTGTTGTCATCGGCAACAACAAAAACACACTTTATTCTTGAAGAATGGTTGAAGCACTTCATTCCTTTTTCTGTATAACAGTGACCCAAGTGCCACTGTCAAGATATTTTCACTCCTGTAACCCTGATGCATTGTGATGAAACTCTGTTTTTTATTTCGATAAGCTCAAATCACGGATCAAATCACTCATTTCAATTTGCGTTATTAAATGTTTGTATTAAAAGTTTCCTTCCATGACGAAATCACTACTATCACTGGTTGACGGAGATGTAGTAGAGTTTTAATGATACATCATGATAGCATGCAAAAGTAGCATTCATCTACATAATTTTTTGGTTTTTTCCATAGTATTGACAATGAAAATGAAAAGTACACTTTTTCACCAAGTACAGCTTTGTTCTGCACGTATTACAAAACAACTTCGGCACCGACAGCTTCTCAGTGTCTAACATTTTTTGTTACCAAATGTGAATATTACCAACGTAAACTCAAAAAACATGGCACCCTAAACGATTTTTTATTGAACATTCCAAATTTTCCTAGATTTCACCAAATTTATCTTTACTTCTTAGGAGAGTGTCGGTTTAACAACAATTTGGAAAACTTAAAATGCAGAAGATAAAAGGTCAAAAAATACCGAAGAAATTAATTTATTGTTCTTAACTACCAGTTTCGGAAATTACTATTTTCGTCTTCAGGTTCGTTGCTATAAAAACATGAATAAAACAACTTAGAATCTATAATTAACAAATATGAGAGATTTTCTTTTACCGTTAACTAAGCATGACCGCGTGGTACAATAATTTTGGATGTTTAAATGATTTCTTTTCTGAAAATTCTCCGAGCATTTTTAACTATATAAACTTTTCTTATATCAAAACTTTTAAAAACTCTTAACTTGTGTCGACAACAGTTGAAAGGGAACTGGTATACGAAAATTTGTAGTGGTTTAAAGCGAAAGATTTTCGGGAACTGGTTTGGGTGGCGAATTTAAAGTTATAAAAGGAATGAATAAACGATAGGGATTGACATCCATGATTTCATTCATTAATGATTCTTGGTTTTTATTATTATATTTAAATAATTCCATTTCCTCATATAAATCCAATTTTTTAGATTTTGGTTGTTTAATGAGCTTTATTGAATTTTTGTTGAGTTTATAACCTATCTCTGAGGTGTGTTTAAATACAGAGGAAGTTTCTTTGAATAGGTTTTCTCTGATTCTGATGTCTAGGTTGCGTCCTGTCTGGCCTATGTACACTCTCTCACAGCTGCTACAGTACACGATATATAAAGTTTTATGTTACTTCTGTAAGCCAAGTTTATATTATATCTCTGTAGTAAATTTTCAATTTTGTTAAACGAATTTTGATAGTTCACTGTCAGATAGTTATAGCCATTATTAAGACCCAGTTTTATTATGTATTTTATTTCTTTGTTGAAATTGTTCATTCATGGGGGTATTGATGGCTCTGTCTATCATGTATCTAAAAACTGCCTCCTTATGATTCTTGCTATTGTAAGAGTTTTTCGGAATGATAACATCGGTTGTGGTTGGCTTGTGGTAAACACTAAAATCTATCTTTTTAAGATCTATGTTCTTTTGTAAAACTAAGTCTAGAAAATGTATAACATTATTAGATTCTTTTTCGATTGTAAATTTTAATTTACCAATGTTGTTCAAATATTATGTTGTTCACATTAATTTCTTCGGAATTTTTTGACCTTTTATTTTATAACATTGACCGAAGTTAACAATGGAATCTTTTATCAAACAATTAAAATACAGAGCCAATGTTAACAAACGGATTGAAGATTCGGATTCAGCCCATCAAATTACGTTGAGAATCGTCCTCATCTGGTCGGGTCCAAAACTTTATCAGAATTTGTAAACTTGTGTAATAGGAAGCTTATGCTTTCAATTAGCCTTGTGTTAACAAATTGTGAATCTACATTGAATACAAATTTCATGTCAACATTTTTATTACTAATAAACGATAAAACGATTTTGTTCGAAGTGAGTTTAATTGCGTGAAAGATAGATTTGGTCAGCAACACGATAACGACCATCTTTATGGGTGCGAATTTATCGAAAGATTAAGCGGGGACAGACCTAGATGGACACCATCAGGATTAGTGTTTATTGGTTTATGGGATAGGGTTCCCTAAGGCTCTTAAGCTGCTTTATGTGCCCAATTAAACTGGAACAATGTCATCGATAACCGTATATTTTTCTGTATTAGTGCGAAACAATATCATTAACAATACGGCAACTTGGACCTTGTTCATATTTAAAAAGACTAAAAGAAAAAAATTTGGCAAACATTGGTGTGTACCCTTTTCTTATAATATAATCAAAAAATAACAAAACCCAGGAGGAAAATGTCAATATTTCCTTTTTATAAAGTTTTACTTCTTCCAGTTGATAACATACCGAAATGAACCTCGTATCGATAGAAGGGGACTATAAACCAATATTTAAAGGTTCGCCCTACCGAAAAACGAAAACCCAACTCGAGTGTAGACCCCGCACTCGTCTGACTTTGCTTAAAGATTGGCCTTCCGGACAATTTGTACGGTCAATTTGCCCGTTCTGGACTCGATGGGCCGACGATATTTATTTAGAGGGTCTGGCTACTTTAAAAAGTAGATGTATGGAAAGCTTGTTAAAATGAAAGAAAAACCAACAACAAAAAAAAATGGTTCCATTTAATTTTTCTTAACTACCGGTCCTAAATCAAATCTTACATCATCGTAGTCACTGGGCCAAATATTTTCTGAAACTTTTCCAAGTTGCAACCACCATAACTTGAACGTAACTCGGCTAAACGAGCTCTCCTTGGCGTAATTAATCAAATTTTAATTGATATTTAATAGACGACTGGCAAAGTACGAAGTTAATAACTAAAATAACCACGGCTGGAATATCTTCTGAACTCCTTATCTTATCGGTACCCTAACGAATTGCTTGCGGGCGTCTTCACGACATATTTATATGTGAAAAGTTGTGTTTACGATCTTCATTAATTCCAGTTATCTTTTTGGGTTTTAGTTCAAATTAGGACGAGGTGTTTTACAATGTGAGGACGGCGACTTCTTATCTTTTCCATTATATTTATTGTCTCGTTTCGCCATCTACTTTTACTTCACTGTCGCAATGGTTTTAAACGTATAAAAACTTATCTCAGATAAGCCACGGTCTTTGGTTGCTTTGTTACTGGATCGATTTCAAACTCTCGACGTTAATGAACACTTATAACGTTGTGTTGTACACGCAAAAGAGCTAATTCAAGAATTTTATTATAAAGTTTCGCATTTTCGTTACAATTTTTCCCCTTTTTTCTTCATATCTTTTTAATTGTTAAATTTAATTTCTATTGTGCTCCTTAAATTAAAATTGAAATGAAGTGATGCATCAGAAATTATTAATTTAGAATCTCATACTGTTTATAAATTGTTTGTGTCACCCTAGCTATTATTTAATAAAAGAAGGCGGTTAAAACGTTTCAAAAGCCGCTCTTTCTTGCGATATACAGCCACTATGTGGCGTATTACGGGACATAAATTACGCCGAACATTTCCATAAATAAAGCGGGAAATTTAATAATATTTTATCACGGTAGGGGTGAGCCCTTGACACGTTGTTCTTTTGCGACCCTCTTTTAAACCATTTGAGAATATTCCAAACATCGCAAGTCACGTCATCTCTGTATTACGTGGTGAATTTGCGTAACTGTTATTAAATTAATAGACGGGAATCACATGCCTTAATGCTCGATCAATTTGACATAGTTATATTTGGCCTTGACCGAATGGGTTGTGTGCGTTCCTTTTCTGCGAGCGGTTAACCCAAAATTCAACAATCGATTACTAACCAAAACAGCATGCCTGGTGTTTCGTGGTTTTGCGTAATGTGGATAAAAAGATAAACGGAATGATTTATAGTACCGACGTGGGGGAATGCAATACTAACAACGGTTAACAAAGAATGTTTACCTGAAAGGGTGTTAATATTATACAACACGACAACCCGGTTAATTTAAAGGTGGTACGTTTTTTTGTAATAGTACTCATTTATTTGTAATAAAATATTTATATTTTATTCAAAAGATTACAAATTAGATTACGGTTTATTGCAGTAATTAAACGTTTCTCGTTCTTATAAAAACTTACATTAGGTTTATATACGTTCGATTACGTAATTGAATTAAGAGCACCTTATTAGTTTCATATTATGGTATCGACAAGTATGAGGTAACTGTATTCTTTTATTAACTGTTTTGTGGCTTCCAGCATTCTTCAATCCTTTCGTAATCCATCCAGTAATCCTTTTATAAACATTACAATCTAGGAGGATGTGGGTTATTTAATAAATACTGCATAATCCAATTTTGTATTAAATATAGCTAATATTAATCTTCAGTCATTAATTTAACCATGCAAATTTACATATTTACAATGTTTCGAAACGTTTTTAATTTCTGCTCTTGTTCCTATGAAAATATACATAGATGTAAGTTTAAAATCATTGTGGATTCGTGGGACACAGAGTAACTGTGAATTCCTTACATTAAATTATTACGATTTAACCCAATTTATATAAGATACAGATGGGTAAAGTTAATACTTTATTTTCATTTTTCTTTAGTAATTTCGCTTTTGCTTAAATTATAAACGTGAAAATTAGTACAAACGAAATTAACGTTTGAATTCAGCACTAAGAAACTGACAATGAAATTCAGACTATTTTAGCTTAACTTTAAAAATGTATTTCTTAGGAATTTATTGAGATATTAAAAAACGGTTTTCACCATTAAAATTACTTGGGAATTCTAGATATATACTCCATATTTCATTTTTCTAAATTCACACACAACTTAGAAATACATTTTTGAATTCAGCACTAAAAAACTCTTAACCTTTAATTAGTCGCATGGGGTGCTGGAGATCCCAGTGAATTTTAGAGTTTAGTTATCTTTGGTTTGTGTGGTTTGTGTTTAGTTATCTTCATTGTGGAAGCGCACATTCCATCTCTGTGGCACTTCTTGCATCCGGAAAGAAAAATATTGATGATCTTTTACAAATAGTAGATAAAATCTGGGATTCCTTCCATTAATTTGCTCCTCATAATAATGTTTCCAACATTAATCAACAAAATAATTTATCTTTGATTAAAGCAATTAGTGATCTAAACATTTCTTGTCAATCACTGAATACAAATATTTCTCAAAAACAAGCAATTATGGAAACCCAAATTACCAACCATCAAAATCAAGTTAAAGATAGAGACAATTATAGACCACATTTTAGTTGTCAAAACTGTCAACAAAGATATAGATCACGTTCTAACTCTAGAAATCGTACAAATGAAGATCAATCTTCTTCTTCACTTTGTTATTACCACTACAGATTCAAAGATAAAGCGTTGAAATGTCAAGGTCCTTGGTGCAGCTCTTATCAAAATTTTAATAACCAAAATTCAAGCAACAATTTTTCAAAAAACACACAAGAGTTTCAACATTTTATAATTCAAAATTTAATAACAATTATTCACAAAATAAGAGCTCTTCTCGTTTATTTATTTATGATCGCAACAATAAATTACATTTTTTAATTGATACAGAGCTGATATTTCAGTCATACCTCGTAACATTTTTTCAGATTATCATAAAGATAACAATTCTTCTCTAACAGCTGCAAACGGTACTACTATTTCAACTTATGGAAAAAAATGCTAACAATTACTTTAAATGTAAGAAGGAATTTTCCTTTTGTCTTTACTATTGCAGATGTTAGTATACCGATTATTGGTGCTGATTTTTTATTCAAATTTGGTATTCTAGTAGATATTAAAAATCATAGATTAATTGATACTACTACTTTAACCAGAAAAGGTTCATTCATTAACAAGGATATGTCTTCACCTAAACTATTTAATGTTGAAACCCAACACAAAGCTTTATAAAAAATTTTTGTCGTCCAAGACGTTTAGACCAAGTAAAGTATAACATTGCAAATAATGAATTTAAGCAAATGGTATATTTAGGGATTTGTAGACCTTCCTCTTCTTCAGTCGCTTCTGCGTTACATATGGTCCCAAAAAGAGATTCAAACGATTGGCGTCCTTGCGGCGATTATCGCCAACTTAACAATATAACAATTCCTGACCGTTATCCTTTACCTCATATACAGGATTTTAATTTACACATTCATAATTGTACGATTTTTTCCAAAATTGATCTTGTTCGTGCTTATCATCAAGAACCGGTGGTAGAACAAGACATTTATAAAACTGCTAACACCACTCCTTTTGGCCTTTATGAATTTACGCGTATGCCATTTGGGTTACTTAACGCCGCACAAACATTTCAACGTTTTATCAATGAAGTGACTAGAGGCTTAAATTTAATTTTTGTCTATATTGATGACATTTTAATTGCAAGCAAAAATGAAGAGGAACATTTAACTCATTTGACACAACTTTTTGAACGACTTGACAATTATGGCATTAACGTCAAACCTTCAAAATCTATTTTTGGTGTTAATTCCCTTGATATTTTAGGCCACCATATACTCCAGAAGGTATTCTTTCTTCTGAACAACGTATTAAGATCATTAATGATTTTCAATTCCAACAACGCTGAAACAACTTGAACGTTTTTTGGGGATGATAAATTTTTATCATAGATTTATACCAAATTTTTCTTAATTAATACAACCATTACATGCGCTAGCAAATTCTACTCGTGTTCTTAAACAAAAAGAATTACTTTCCTTTTGTATTGAGTGCCAAGATTCTTTTTCTTCTGCTAAAACGTGTCTTATAAATGCAACTTGTTTTGTTCATCCTTGTAAAGATGCTCAATTAACACTAACAACAGATGCTTCTATTTCTATAGGTGCTGTTTTAGAGCAATCTGTAAATAATTTATCACAACCAATTGCATATTTTTCAAAAAAACTTTCGCCTTCACAAACTAGATATTCAACTTTTGATCGTGAATTATTTGCCATTTACGAAACAATAAAATATTTTAGACATTTGCTTGAAGGATATAATTTCACAATATTTACTGATCATAAACCTATTATTCATTCTTTTTCATCTAAAACAGAAAAACCTCCCAGACAATCTCGTTATTTAAATTATATTTCACAATTTACATCAGCTATTAGGTACATTAAAGGAGAAGCTAACATAGTAGCTTATACATTAACTCACCTTATCCTGATCTTGAAACTTTAAAAATAACTCAAGACAGCGATTCTGAGCTTAAATAACTTTTACAAAAACAACTTCTTAACAAAGCAAAATTTATTTTAGCAAACGAACAAATTTCTTCCTCCAAGTTAAAACTTTGGTTCGAAATTTCTCCCTATCACGCATTTATGTTCCCGTCATATTTCGTAAAACAATCTTTTCTAATTTTCACAACATTTCACATCCGAGAGTACGCGTTACACAAAACTTAATCAAAACAAGATTTTTTCGGCCAAGAATGAATACTCATTTATATCATTGGACAAAATCTTGCATTAATTGTCAACTTTCTAAAGTAAATAAACATACTAGAGATCTCGTGCTCCATCTGACGGAAGTACATTTATTCTTACTGTTATTGAACGCTTTACAATATGGACTGAAGCTTTTCCTCTTTCCAATATAACGACACCCACGATTGCTAATGCTCTTTTTACTCATTATTTTTCGAGATTTGGTATCCCTCATACTATTACGCATGATCAAGGCACTCAATTTGAATCGAAACTCTTCAATCAATTTAATAAATTTTTCGGTTCAAATCAAATTCATACATCTACCTATCATCCCCAGAGCAACGGTATTCTGGAGAGATTTTTAACAGATTTTTAAAAACCAGCTTTTATTTTTTAAAAACTTCCTGAACCAAGCTCAAATCATGTTTACGACTTATCACCTAAAGTGCTGTTAAAAAAAAAGAGTGAGTTTTCAACTTTAAAAGATTTAAATACTTCCATTTCTGCATCGTTGCAAATTGCGTTACTTGTTGTTTTTGAGGGGGGGAGTATCTGTGGCGTTGCACATATTCCCTGCCATATTGATTGCAATTGCCCTTTTAAAAAATCAAGAAATCTTTTATTCTTTTTTTATGTAACTATGTAAAAATTTGTTTATTTAATAATTATAATTAATCAATATTTTCCAATACAAAAATCATTTTTTTTAAATACTGATTATTTTTTTAATATGTGAGAACACCCCCACAGTTTGTAACCCTGTAAAAGTGCGCGCATTTATGTAATTCCTTGTTAGTATGTAAGGATCAGTTGCGCGAGTTTTGTTTTGATTTAGAATTGTTAGTTTTTTGAAAATAAATTAAAGATCTCATTGGTGTCTCATCAGGTGATACGACGTTCGCTGTCGTTAAGAGCTTTTGGGCGTATATATTTCTCTAAACGTTAATACACGAATCTAACCTCAAAAACTTCGTAGTTACATCGTCATGGACACATGAAATTCATTACGGAATTTCTACGGAATTAACTACGGAAAAAACAAATGAACACATAGATCTAATAAAAGAAAACTTCACTAGAAAACGAGCTGCGCAGAATACTTAGAGCATCCTATCTTAGTTTTCTGGACATGTGGAATACCGAAATGCGGTCCAAGAGGTTTTTGTTTTTAATGAGATGCATTAGATTTGATTCTCTGACAAGCAGATCAGATCGTCTAACCGACAAGATGGCATATATAAGGGATATATTGGATATATTTGTTGAACAATGCAAGAATAACTATTTACCAGGGCAATATCTCACTATTGACGAGATGCTTATTCCGTTTCTCTAAATATGGATTAAAAATGTATAATCTAGTTGATTCTAGAACATTCTATACGTATAACCTTGCACTTTACACGGGAGCGCAACCACATGGTACAAATGCAAAGAGCAATTCTCCTGGAGAGGTAGTGAAGAGAGTTGTTATACCCATCAAAGGTTTAAATAGGAATTTTACTGCAGATAACTGGTATACCAGTATTCCATTGGCTCTGGAATTGCTCAATAATTGTTCCCTTACCCTTGTTGGTACTTAAACAAAAAAGAAGAGGGATATTCCTCATGAATTTCTACCAAGCAAGCATCGCCAAGCAAAAAGCAGTGGTACATGCTGGTATCGCATGTACCAAAGAAGTATAAATCGGTCGTACTTGTTTCGACTTTTCATGATCAGCCTACGATCGATCAGTCATCTGAGGTTCAAAAACCAGAACTGATAACATTTTACAACGTCACCAAAGGTGGCGTAGATGTTTCAGACCAGCTTTCTGCCACACACCCCAATTCAAGAAGAACAAAGAAGTGGCCACTGATCTTATTTTTTGCCTTATTAAATATTGCAGGCATAAAAGCATTTGTAATTAGCAATTACATGAAAAATGAAAGACAAAATGTTGCGAAGAACATTTCTCAAAGAAGTCGCTCTTAAATTAGCCGAAGAACAATTGAATTTTAGAAGAACCATTGCAACTATCCATCCTAGACCTCTAAAGAGAAGATTAATTGATGTCACTACTGCAAATACCGACCTAGAGCTGTCCAATAATAAAATTAAGAAACAAGGAAGGTGTCACCTATACCCCAGAAAAAGTGATAAAAAAGCAGGAAATTATGCAACTTGTGCAATAAAAATATATGTGACACTCATTCCGTATTACTGTGAAGTGTCACGGTTGTGATGATTAAATATTTGATTGGAATATATAAATTTTTGAATTTAGCACTAAAAAACTCTTAATGAAAATTGGTTTTCTCTAGGTTAACTTTAAGAACTGATTTCCCAGGAATTAACTGAGATATTAACAAACGGTTGACATCATTAAAATTGAGAATTCTATATCTATACTCCCAATTTTGTTCTTCCAATTTTACACATCAATATTATACAACATAATATTGACGTTATGTTAATTTCTGAAGCACATATAACGTATGAAAGTTATTTGAAATTTTCTGAATTATGCAATTTATAGTACCCAACACCCGTTAGGGTTAGAAAATGTACGTGTTGGAATAGCTGAAATAATTAAAAATTTTCTAAAATATCATGAGTTAAATAAATTAAGTACAGTTAATATACAAGCAACATCAGTTGAGTGTCATGGTCCTTTAACACTATCAGCAGTGTACTGTCCTCCAAATAAGTCGATAAAGGAAGAACACTTCAGAGAACATTTTACAACATTGTAGGTTTATAGCTGCAGGCGAGTATAATGTCAAACAACTTCAGTGGGGATCACGACTTATTACACCAAGAAGAAGAAGTCTGTATAAAACTAAGAAAATACAAGAAAATAAGTTATTAACATTATCCACATGACAACTAACTTATTGGTATTCCGATATGTCAAAAGTACCCGATCTGATTGACTTCTATGTAATTAAGAGGATTTATACAAATCACTTGAAAATGTACCCGTGTTTTGACGTAGACATTAAAATACTCTACGTATCCAAGTATCCCCACGTATCCAAGATACGATTGTTGACTCAGTGACTGTATGACTTCACAAACTGTGTATCACAAAAAGCTGTATGGATATCGACTCCTCAACCAAGAGAGCATCATAGTAAAATAATTCATTATCCACGCGATATTAATAAGATGATTATAAAGAAAAGTATATTAAGAAAAACCTGGCAGACAACTTGATCGCCTGATAATAAAACAAAACTGAATAGGGCTACTCGTCTGTTGAAAGAAGCTCCAAAACCTTTCAAAAACGAAAACATTGTCAATTTTTTTAGTAATCTTTCTAATGATAAAGAAAGGAATTACTCAATATGGAAGCTAACAAATAAACTTAAATATCAACAAATTGCTAGTACACCCATTAAAAAAAGTGAATACTGGGCAAGAAGTAACGAAGAGAAAGCGGAACACATACCTTAGCGGAAATACCTTTGCGGAACACCTGCGTAACGTCTTTCAACCTCACCAAGAATTATCCCAGCATAGAGAACTAAATGAAACTTCTGGGCGCCTCTTATGTAACGGGTTCACTGATAAAGAAATTTCAATTATATGAGCTTAAAACTCTCATTGACTTATAACCGGATTGGTTCTTAAACATATTCCTGATAGGCTACGAATGGTATTGCTTATTTTCAACGCAATCTCAAGACTAGGATCATTACCGATACAATGAAAGGTGTCCCAGATATCTATGATATTAAAACCAAATAAAAACACCGGCGACGTGGCTTCCTACCACCCAATAAGTTTACTGCCATTGCTTTCAAACGTGTTCGAAAAGCTCTTATTGAAGAGACTCATAGTAAATTCAGAGCATCATAGTAAATAAAAAGTTAATTCCTAACTATCAATTTGGGTTTAGAAAAAAGCATGGTACTATAGAACAAGTGCACAGAGTAGTGAGATCAGCTAGAGATGCCCTAGAGCCCAAATAATATTGTGCAGTAGCTTTTTTAGACTTTGTCACAGGCTTTCGACAGAGTATGGCATGGCGGTCTTATAGCCAAACTTAAAACCTATCTACCTTATGCAGTATGTACACTATCGGAATCATATCTGACGGAGAGATACTTTTTCGTTAGAACGTTTAACGTTTAAACGTGGAGTTCCTCAACGTAGTATTTTGGGGCCTGCCCTATACCTTCTATACACAGGCGACATGTCTACGACAAACAACACAATGATTACTACTTACGTGCTACTCATACATCTCCTGAAATGGCACCCCAAAACCTACAATATCACTTGTTGTTGCTGGGAAAATGACTTGAACAGTGGCGAGTAAAAATAAATCCGAATAAGTTCACTCATAAACATCATATTCACTATAAAAAGGGAATCTGTCCTACTGTTACATTAACTAACGCTCCATTACCTATTCAAAATGAAGTCAAATACCTGGGAATTTACCTGGATCATCACCTAACCTGAAAAGAGCATATATGCACCAAACGACTTCAATTAGGACTGTTATACAGGAAAATGCATTGGTTTATGAATAGAAACTCACAACTCTGCCTAGACAATAAGTACCACAGTAAAACTACAGTAAGACCACAGATTCCTTGGCTCAAAATAGGTTGATTTAAGTTATCTATATCCAGAGTTATTTCGTTTCCCCGCTAAAGGACTTCAAAGTTAGCAAAAAAATTCTTTTATTTTTTATAACTCAAAAACGCGTAAAGCAGTTGATACCATTTTTCAGAAGTGAGTTCCTACACAGGAAAAAATATAGAGTAAAAATCAACTCTAAAACATGGTTCAGATCGGTCCAATTTATTTAGAGTTATTTTTTTGCACTATATAGTGTAGGTGAATAGATTAAAAATTTACACTAAATAGTGAGAAGATGGTGTTTATTAAATAGTGTAAAATCGTTACTCTATAACAGTGTATTATATGTAATCTAACTAGATGTTGTTGTGACTCTAATTAGATACATTTCTAATCTAATCAGTGTAAATTATTAAAAATTTGCTCTAATTTTACTCTATTAATTGACAAAATATCACTAAATAGTGTGTATCTTCCACTTATTAGTGTTAATTTTTAATAGGAAGTGGAGTATTTTTAGGAAAGTTTTACGTTTGTAATAAAAATCAAAATTATAAAATATTTGTTTTTATTTTTACTTGTAATATATTGTTATAACTTAAATTTAAAAACATTAAACTCTTTTTATATACATATATAACCATACTTAATTCATTTTAAAGTTTCCACCGAGTCATCATGAAAACTGCATCTAATGAGTCTTCTATAAGTTTCCTGTATGTATAGTTACACCAAGTTGCACATACTTACCAATCTTCACAAGGAACTCGTATGTAAAATCTTCCGGTAGTTCCACTAATTTCACATCATGAATGTTTTATTTTGGCAAACATAATTACAATAAAAATAATCGTTCTTTCTTTCTACACCGCGTAAATCAGGTCTCGAGACGCTATCGAGTTCCGACTCGTTTAGTAGATGACCGTTAAATTTTAGCTGTATCACACCACATGTTGATCACGTGGTACCGACGAGTAATCCCGAGCAAAATAGTGCGGTGCCTACGAAGTACCCGAAGGAAAAGTACACGTCTAGTGTAAAATTTAATGTTTTATATATTACATAACTTCACTAACATAAGTAAAAAAGAACTCTCCTTTAGAGGACTGTAAAAGCTACTCTATTAAGTGAATAATATATGAACTCTATATTAATATTAAATATAGTGTACATTAGAGTTATTTTTACCATGTGATATTACAATTTTTACTCTAATTCTTTTTACCAACTACTCTAAAATTTTTACACGACACGATTTTTTCCTGTGTAGGTTCAATTAACGTCTTTTTTTGGTTTTCGATACAATTTTGAAAACACAGAAATGATGGAAAAGTCATGTGTTCACCGGATATTACTCTATTTTTTTTTTAGCCAGGTGACATGAATAGCATTTAGTTCTAAAGCTTTTTTGTTTCTTATAAGATTTTGATTACGTAAGTGATTAAGCCAGAAATAAAGCGCAATCCAAGCCTGGTTTACGTCATCGCAATTACAAAACCTCATCGTAGTTGGCACTGATTTCAACTAATTGCAATTCATGTTTAACGTGAATAGTAATAGCGAAACCTGAAAAAGTCCTAACGAACCAGTTACGTGAGACACCTGTATACTGCCATAATGAAAGCTGTTTGGGAATATGATATACAATTATGGGGCACCGTTAGGGAATCAAACATTTTACAGCTGCAGCGGTTTCAGTCGAAATTTCTTCGGCAAATATATAACGCACCTTGGGTCGTACCTAATTACATATTACATCAAGATCTTAATATGCTTACTGTAACAGCATATCAATCTGTTGCGCCAGGCAACTATTGAAAGATTGAAGCGAAAGGACCTATCAGAACTACCCATATCGGAATAAAGAACGCACCTATCTATCATTTGTTATACTATATATCAATATTATTGTTTGTCACAAATGTGCAGTAAAATGATTTTCTTTTGGACCTACTATTAAGTGGGTTCCTACTGTGTTATTATTGTTATTTTTTTTTGTATCGTTATACATACAGTATATTGTTGTTATACGCGATATATTGCAGTAATAAAAGGAAAAAAAAGTTTTACACAGAGTTAGCCTAAAATAAATGTTTTAATACAGCACTAAAAAGCTCTTAATGGAACTGAGTTCTCTATAGGTTAACTTTAAGAATTGATCTCTCACGAATTAACTGAGATATTAAAAAGCAGTTTACACAATTAAAATTGTTTGAAAATTAATATATATCTATATCTATACCCCCAATTTTGTTCTTTCAATTTTACACATCACCTAGAAATAAAGTTTTGAATTTAGTACTAAAAAACTCTTAATGAAAGCGGTTCTCTTTAGGTTACCTTTAAGAATTGATTTATCAGGAATTAACTGACATATTAAAAAACGGTGTCACCATTAAATTCTGTCATACATCATTGTTTCTAATTTTTATCCTTGTCATATAATTGGTTCTGTTATTAGAAACGTTAAATTTGGTAGATTTAGAAATCAAAATCTTTCACAGAGTAAAATTAATTGTGAAATACGCATTCGAGTTAATGTAGAATATTTGTTGTCCATAAGAAAGCTTCACATGTTTTAAAGTTAAATCTTAAATACTTTTGTTGTAAATACACACCGAATCAATACAACACCCCAATTAGTCAGTTTACATTATTTAATTTCACAATTGATATCAATTCCGGAATGAATTCATGAAATCTTGTTTAATATTCTGTCAATACTCTTGGTTTACATCGATTTATTTCGCATCAAGCCTTCTTTCGTTAAAAATTCTTTAAGATTCTTGAGATATCAATTTTACTTTCTTCATGCGGTTATTATTTGATTTGGTCTTAGTAGAGACTTTGAATATTGATCTGGGATTGTCAAAGATAGAAAACATTCGTTATAAAATATTACATTTTTATAACAGTATTATAGATTTTGCACTAGAATATATGGAATAATAATAATAATGCACTGCCTTTGTACTGAAAAAAAGTATTGGTACAAAGCAAAATAGTTCATTTTTATCGATAATATAGTTTTTCAGTTTATTCAAGGAGTAATGACCCACACTGTTAGACTATGATTGTAAAAATGACTACTAATGGTTATTTTTTTATGAACCCGTCAAACTGTGGTTTCATTGTAGCGAACTCACAGATCTGATTGTCAAATCAATATTACCATTCTAACTAAGGTGAACATAATTGAAATAAAGACCGAAGTAGCAATATCGTCATAAATTTCTTATAGAAACTTCATTCGTCGACTTGTTCGCTGGTTGCTTGTTATTAACATAGCTCGGCGACTATATACCGCTTTGTGTTCGGCACAAAGTTCCGAATCATTAAAGAATGTCACAAACACCTGCGCTTCTACAATTACCTGCTAAAGTAATTATCTTTGAGCGAAAACCAGACGACTATGTATACCTAGTTTGTCGCACATATACGTAACCGCATCGGCTTTGTCTCAAATCCGGTGTAATGTCGATATATGAAAGAGATACAGTGGTAAACATGGATATCATGTTTTGTTTTTGTTATAGAAAATGGAAAATAAATTGAAATTAATTAATTTAAAGCCTTATTGCAATTATATTATATCAAAGTATTGGTGGCAATCACATTGACTTATAGGTTGGATTTGGATTTACGTTTTACATTCAAAAATTAATTAACTAACTAACTACATATTTTAAACTTTCCGTTCTTTTCTACATTAGGGAGAAGGAAAAAATTAAACAAAACCTGAAAAGAGAAAGAACGATCCAGACATTGGCAATAGAAGAAATACACTAAATAGAATATAATAAGCAAAAAAAAGAAACTAGTCAGAAAAGGGAAGGCTGCAAAAAGACTGTAAACGCAAGAAAGGGATAGCCATACAAAACAAGATTAGAAAGGCTGAGAAAAAGAATGAAGCGGAAATGGGCAGGAATGTGTGATATTTAAAAAAGGTTGGTACATAATAATACAAATATAACAATACACAAACAAACAAAAATAATACAAAATACAAAAATGACAGCGAAGAGTGAATGGACATGGAAAATGGTAGTTGAGCAGAAAGGTGTGATGCTGGAAATAGAGTGGCAATAGAAGAAGTTGTCCAAACAAAAAGAAAGAAATTGGACAGAAAGGTGGAAGACTCTAAAAGCAAGAAAGTGATGGCTATATAAAAAGAAGATTAGAAAGGATGAGAAAAAGACTGCACAAAGGTTGGAAACACAACACCAGAGGATTAGGCAGAAAGGTGTGATACTGAAAACAGTTTTATAATACAAGAATGATAGTGAAGAGAGACTGGAAAGGGAAAGAAGTAGTTGGGCAGAAAGGTGTGATGCTAGGAATAGATGGCTACACTAAAAGAAGATTATAAAGGTTGAGTAGAGTGGTAATAGAAGAAATACACTGAACAAAACATATAAAGAAGGAAAGGTTACTTAGGCAGAAAGGAGGAAGACTGCAAGAAGATTCTAAAAGCAAGAAATGTGTAAGGCATGACTAACAAGGGAAGTGTCACAACTTTTATACGTGCGGTGAAAGCCCTTGAGATCAGTTTTAAGAGTTGAAAGTTAGAAACTGATATTTATTTTTAAAAAGCTTTCTTTTGATGTATGTAGGGTGATAAGGGTATCGATGTTGGTAGCATTAAATATACTTGTAGTACGTTCAAAAATATTAGTTTTGTATGTTTTCTCACTCGTCCAGGATCAATCCCAGCGAAATTTCGTAAGATTGATGTGATAAAACTGACAGGTATTTTGAAAATATTTAAGGAGTTAACTACCCCTTAAATATTAATTCTATTACAGGCGTTACTTGTCTAGTTTGGTGAAATTTCGCACGGTATTTATTGAATATGTGAATTAAAAATGATTGAAAATGGTTATAAAGGCTAGAAATTAGGTGAAGGTTTATGCCTATATCTCGAAGATGAAAATTGCTATCATAATATGTTAAATGTTAATTAGTATTGTTTTTTAAAAATCTTTTTATCGATGTTTCATTAGATACTCTATCAGACATTATTTTTAAACACTTATTCATACCTGTAGGGACTTTCATTTGAGGGATTTCATTTGAGTTGTAACTGTACAATATTGTATATTTGTTTGTTAGATTATAAAAACATGATAACGAAGTATCCTGGATACACAAAAAGGTAATTTGAAAAAGCTTGCTACAGTGGTAATAGAAGAAGTACACTGAACAAAACCTAAAAAGCGAAAAAAGGAACTAGGTAGAAAGGAGAAAGACTGCAAAAAGGCTCTAAACGCAAGAAAGGTGATTGGGGAGAAAGATGTGATACTGAAAAGAGACTAGTAAAAGAAGAAATATACTGAACAAAATCTGAAAAGAGAAAAGTGAAACTAGGCAGAAAGGAGGGAAATTACAAAAGGAATTTCTGAAAAGGGAGCTTGTGTACCCATTACATGGAATCCACATATTAATGTCATAAGTAAAAAATTATCATCAGCAATGTTTACCATTAAACGTCTCAGTAAAATTGCATCTCATGAAGTGGCCAAAATAGCCTATTTTGCAAATTTTCATGTTAATGCAACATATAATTTTATTGTAATAGTTGTTTGGCGTCATTCACCTGGCTTAAGAAAAATTTTTGGCTTGCAGAAGAGAACGGTGAGAGCTTTATGCAATCTTAAAACTACTGACAGCTGTAAAGATGTATTATTGAAAAAGGAATACATGTTGGCTACCTTGATGTATGTTTATGACAATATAAGTAAATTTAATGCGAATGCAAACTTTCACACATACGACACAAGAGGCAAGGAAGAACTGAGATTACCGTTACATAGGATAGAAGCGACCAAAAGATATGCTGATTTCTGGAGAGTTAAATTTTTCAACAAGTCGAATCTGGCCAAGGAAGCCTACTATGTATGGTTTGATTATATGCAGGTTCAATTTGTGCAGTAACAAAGTTAATTTGTTTCTTTTTTTTTTATTTGTTGTATCACATTGCTATTAACTTTTCATTGTATTATTTACGTGAAGAAACATTATTATTATTATTGCTGTGACCAACCAGGAAACTGTATGGTTCCAAATAAAAGGCTGATATTCTTACATAATTATTTGTTTCATCATTTATTATGTTATTTTTATTCTTTATCGTAAAAGAATAATCGGAAGTACTTTGAAGTATATGGATCTGTTAATCAGTTATTTTGTGGCGTTACCATTAACAGCATGTAAAACCATGAATTCATCTAATTTTCTCATTTTTCATCAATGTTGTATCTCCTTTCTATATCCAACTTAATAACTGTGGCCACTTTAGCTGTTTCAGGCTCTCTAGTTGGTATAGTATATCAAGTCCTCTATTATAAGAATTATTTCATCTATATTAAAATTAATTCTTTACAAATAAACGATGAGTTATTATTTGACTGGAATTGTTTTAAATCCGTTTTAAACATGGTGCGCACCTGAGGTACGTTTTTGTCAATTAATTTTAATTTATTTATTAATCGTCGAACGAAACACAGAAACAGTTGGGAAGTGTATTTTATTAATGGTTTCACTGGCAGCCAGTGATTGTGCAGGGGAATAATTGAAAATTGGCATGAAGCTACGGCAATGTTTATTACTCCCAAATATTTATTTTTCCGCCTGATCAAGATAGGCGAACGTATTAATATTTATTAAAAGCACGAAGCGTAAATTGAACGAAATAAAAATTTTAAATTTTAAACAAAACGGTTGAATATCCGCACTTGAAATGAGGTTTTTTTTATGTTTGATGAATTTGATTTTATATATCGTTTTTTACTAAACATCTAGTAAAAAACGCAAGCTAATGGAACAAATGTGAATAAATTGAAAGCTTAAATAAATACAGAGTTTTCTACGTCGAACAAGCGTAATATGTGTAACGATGACAAATACATGTTGTTAGTAATAAATAAAAGAATGTTGATGATACAAATAAATAAATACGTTTCCTAATAAAATTATTTATATGTACGTGTACTGTAGATGTTGATGCAGTGATTTTTTTATAGCATCACCATTTTACCGCATTTGTGGTAAAACTCGTCGGCATGTAGAACTGAATCCCAAAAGGGAGGGTTGACAACAGAGCGGGGTGTATAAAATTCCTTTTTGCGTTTACCACACCGCCACCGTGTAATCACAAAAATGGTTGGAACGTTCAAAATTTAGTAATTAATTTTAGCCGGTATCGATTTATCAGACAATCTGAACTCTTCGAAACACATCGCTTTCTCATTTCGAAACAAAGGGTCTTGAATATCCGCAAAGGTGTGAAAACGTGAAAAATATTTTTCTGACCGGGTCAGAGCTATCTAAAAGTACCCCATAACTCATCTCGAGATGAAATATCGGTTCGTTATTGTGGCAGCGCCTCTGCTCTATGGGTGTCATTTACTTCGTACCACTCCACCCTGGATAATATATGGTTAATGGTGACGACACTTCTTCGCAAAAACGATTTTAGAAGAGCAATAATTTATGCATTATTTGATTCATAATAATTCAAAGTTTTAAAATGTTAAAAAAATATTTTGAATATAGTATATTGAATACTGAGGCGACGAAGTTTTATTTTTAATTGGTTGCAGAGATAATCGTTGAGCTCGTTTGCGGCGAAGTCGCTGCAATTGAGATCGTTAAAGATAAAACGGAGAAGAGATATATACATTTTGTTTCGGTATAATCGTCACAAATACAGATTTCAAGTTTTTT
The DNA here is from genome assembly GCF_036711975.1 of Onthophagus taurus. NCBI lineage: Eukaryota > Metazoa > Arthropoda > Insecta > Coleoptera > Scarabaeidae > Onthophagus > Onthophagus taurus. Next base: position 22,479,731 of record NC_091972.1, on the reverse strand, counting down.
CAGCTGGGTAAGGGTTGTAATTGAATTTGAAAGGACAATTTTATTATTGCATTTCGCAGCATAATATATATGACGTATATATTACGTGATATGATTACAGTACATTACATAAATTACATACCAACACCGCGACCCTAAGGATCTATTATACCCCGATAGATAACGTTATCGAATTTCACCATGCAGTCCAATGCTCTTAACGAACCTTAATACCTTGTTCGGTGAAAAATCATTCAGATCCTTTGGGGAGATAAACTGCGACGCAAAAATCGAGAATCTGATACGATTAACAGCAGGGCAGTGGCATAAAACATGCTCAACCGTCTCCTCGTCCTCCGCACATAGTCGGCATTCAACATCGTCCGAAGTACCCAGTAAAGACAAACATTAGAACTTTAATGCTGCTACGAACAAGTCCAATCCTATGTTTGGCCATCGCAAATGATACAACTGCTGGTTCTGGCCCCACAAACGCTTTAGCGCTGTCCTCACGTGCTAGTTCATCTGCCGCTTCATTGCCATCAACCCCAGAGTCACCTAGAACCCAGATCAGAGAAACTGTGTTATCACAACTCAGTGTGTTTAATGTTGTTTTACAGTCATTAACCAGAGCCGACACCGTTTTCACGGTCTACAGCGCCTGGAGAGCTGCTAGACTGTCTGTGAAAAATCGTACTGTCATCTTCTTCGATCTGTCAAGAAGGATTTTAGCACCCATGTCAATAGCAAATACTTCCGCCTAGAATACAGTACAGTAAGTACACAGGCGTAATCGGAGATTAAAGATGTGATACTGAAAAGATACTAGATAAAAGAAGAAATAATTTAATAATCTTAGTTCGATCACTTTAAATAGCCCTGAAAAATCCAAAATTTAATAATCTTAATTCGATCACTTTAAATAGCCCTGAAAAACCTAGGCCATAAATTTTCTATCAAAAACAAAGTTAATCCCACTACTACAGCTATAGAAATAGAGTCACAACTTCACAAACACCCGCAATATAAAGATTTAATTAGAGAAAATGAAAAAAACTATAAAGCACATGAATAAAAATAACAACACATCAAATTCAAATTTAGCGACCTTAAAATATTAAAACAGAAAATTAAAGACCACAATCTTACAATTACTCTAGGAGACAAGAATGGCGGGATTGTTATTATGGATCGATCAGACTACGTTAAAAAAAACGGTTGAATTTTTCAAACAAAACAATATTAAACAGATTAAAAAAGATCCCACCATAAATTTTAATAAACAATTTAAAAAACTATTAAAAGAATGCAAAGCAAGTCTAAATAATTTAATATAAACACTTTTAATAAGATTGAAATGAACCCCTTACCACCTACTCTTAAATGTTTCATTAAACTTCACAAGGCTGATCACTCCATACGTCCCATAATAAGCAACAGTAATACCACCACTGAAAGAATTGCTAAAGTTTTACAGAAGGTCCTCTACAACGAGTTTGAACCTTACATGCTGAGTAGACTGAAGAATTCTAAAAATCTAATTCATAAACTCGAAGGTGTCAAAGTCAACAGCAAAACCTCTCTCATTTCATTCGACATTAAGAATCTTTACACAAACATTCCTACAGAAAAAACTCTTAAAATTATTAAAAAAACACCTTAAAAATCATAGGGCCAGTTATGATCATGTCGGTGACGATGACATAGACAAACTCTGTTCGGTAATTAAATTTGTTTGCAAACAAAACTTCTTTATTTTTGATGATAAATTTTTTGATATGTTTGATGATTTGCCCATGGGTTCACCCATATCCGGTATAATGGCGGATATCTTTGTTAATAATTTAGAAAATACGGTTTTTTCCAAAAAATTTTAAAATTTCACTAAAGTCATCATTTTCTATGGCAGATACGTCGACGACATCATCATAATTCATGAAGGTAACTTTGCCAGACTGATGGCTCTCTTTAACACTTTTAATTCAATCAATAACCTGGAATTCACAATGGAAAAAGGAAACAACAATAGTATTATCTTCTTGGATCTTAAACTTAGTAAAAACTTTAAGTAGTAGGGTAGGGTAGAGTTGACTTTAACATCTTCAGAAAACTTACTACTACAGATTGCATCATACCCAACAACTCTTATGATTGCATGGCTTACAAGAAAACTGCATTCAAGCTGCAATGTTCTTAAGAATAAAGCTTGCTACAACTTTTGATCTAAAACTTTTTTAAAATTAATTCAACGTAATTATTACTCAACGTAGTATGAAATCTGGATTTTCTTCAATACAATTATTCTTCAGCATTTCTCAAATTAATGGTTATCTGTAAAAAGTACTTTTTTCTAAAAGCGCAGCATCAATAGTACACTTTTCCATCATAGTATGGCAACACTGTACTTGCAACGCATTATCAGCAATTTTAAATTCTTGTACTCTCGACAGATGGATGGATACAATTGCCTCTAGTTGAGGTGTACCAACTGACGTCAGGTTCCCGTTATTTACATACCTCTGTCTTAAATTTCCTGTCTCATGTAAATATGTTTCGATATTTAGAAATGTTTTTCTATCAGGTTGTCTTTACTTACAATTTGTTTCCATAGGCACCTACGATTAATGAAAACATTTTAAAATCGAGGTTGTATCTTTTTACAAATATCTCGAAAACGATGCGTCTAATCCAAAATTTCTAAGACTGAAGACAATTTTAAATTGAAATAAAATGAATCTGTTCGAATTATAATAGCCCGAAACGTCGATTACATATGTTTGAGTAAACATAATTAATCCATGAGGAGTGTCTTATTTCCCTGCAAAATTATCCTTATAATAAAAACAAACCTCGTAATTAAAATCATATACAGATGATAAAATGGAAAACACAATTATCCATGAAAAGAGATCGATTGCAGAAGATAGTAAATTCGACGTTGCGGATTTTAGATCGTTTTTATTGTTACATAAAGTACCTTACCTGAAAACCGGTTAAGGATACCTATTATCAAGTTGATTAATGGCAAATCGAAGTTGAAAGTCGAAATCTACAAAACATCGATAATCTATTCTATAGAGAATTTTTACTCAACCAAAAACACCAGTTAAAAATTAAAAATCTCAAAGCTCACAATATTCTGAAGGACGAAATCAGACAAACTTATTGGCTTATATGTCGAATTGAATCACATATAGATAAGTTGATCAACGAATTAAGATTAGCACAAAATATGAAAAAGTTTAAAGAGTCTTTAAAATCATGAATCAATAAAAAAGCGGATATTAAATTGATACACTGATATCGAAAAGATATTTACTAGTTTAAAATCATCTGAAAACCATATCAACGTCACGAGAAGTGCTATTATAAACGGAATATCTAATTATTTTAATAAAGTTAATCATAACGAACATTTGATAAATAATAGAGAATTAGCTAATTTTCACTATTTCTCACTAAGCATAAAGTTATGATTTTAATAAAAACTGACAAGTCTAAACAAATTGTAATAATATATAAAACAGATTATGAGAATAAAATGAATTCCTTGGTAAGTGATAAAAATACATATAGAGCCACACGTGTTGATCTAGGTCCACCCTTAATTAATAAGGTAAATGATTACCTAACCGACTTGAGAAATTTCCCCGACTCATTTCCTTACACCTAGAATACATGGCTTATTAAAAGCCCATAAAAATGACAAACCATTAAGACCTATTGTTAACAACATAAATGGCCCTACTTGCGGGTTACAGAAATTCTTCAACAAATCATTGACTTAATTCAACCGTAGTAATGATTTTGACGTAAAAACGCTTGTGAGTTAAAAAAGAAATTAAATAACTTGAATATTGAAAATGTCAGTGACTACGATGTAGTTAGTTTTAATCATTATCATCATTATTTACAAATATACCACTTAACCATGCAGTCAATATCATTGAGGAAAATTGGCATAGAATTGAAAATCACACCCCAATTAAGAATAAAAAAATGTATATGGAAGGATTAAAGTTATGCTTATACAACAGTTATTTTAAATACGACAATAAATTTTACAAACAATTTTTTGGCCTCCCAATGGTATCGAATTTAAGCGTGAATGGTAGTGGAATAGTAATGAATCATCTACTAACCACTCAGCTTATAAAAACAGACATAAAACCAGTTCTATTAGCTAAATAAATAGATGATTTGCAGATCATCACGAAGAAACAACAATATGAACAGTTACTACAGTTATTCAATGAATATAATACTAGAATATTATTCACAGTTGAATTGACAAAAGAAGAACAAATACCATATTTAGATTTGAAGATAATACTAGACCCTAACAATAACAAAATTTACACAACCTGGTATAAGAAGACCTCTTCTAGCAATAGAACCTTGCATTACTACAGTAACCACCCTAAGACTCAAATCTTAAACACAATTAATAATTTAATACACAGAGCTATTGCATTGACTGATAAACCATTCAGAAAAGAAATAAAAACAGTGATATATGAAATTCTTTTGGAAAATGCTTACCCCAGAACCTTAATCAATAAAATGTGGTACAGTATAAATACAAAGCTTTCTATTAATAATGTAGATCATTCAGTAAATAAAAGTAACAACATAACAGGCAAAATCACCACCTCTGAACCAGAGATATAATCTACGTAATAGAAATAAAGATAAAGTAGGAGGTCTAACACAATCTTTGTTGACCAGTTATATCAGTAAACATAGTAATAATGGAAACTCAATAGAAACAGGTAAAAAACCTAATGAAAGCACACATAATAAACTTAATTTCAACAAAATCAACCACATACCCGGTATAACCAATAAAGTAACATCTAGTTTAAGAAAACATAAGTTTACAGAATTGAAATTCGCTCCTTATAACGACAATAAAATTGAAAACTTGCTCACCAATATGAAAGACAAAATAAAGACTATAGATGAAATAAACACGGTATACGGAATCAATTGCAAGAGTGTGATAAATCATATATAGGGGAGTCTAAATAGCATCTTCACAAGCGCATAAGTCAACATAGAAACGATGTGCGACAATTCAAAATAACTGACAAGACTGTGATTTTGAAAATCCTAAAGTTATCACCACGAGTAGGAATAGTTCAATAGGAAAACCTTAGAAAGCTATTTACATTATTAAAAATATTAATAACGTGGTCACCTTCAAATCAGACTCAGGCAATATAAGTAAAATATACGCAGGAATAGTTGATAAGTTTGATATTTAGATTAAATTGAAACAAATGAGTAATTCATAAATGACTAAGCATCATAATTAGTATTGAAAATTGAATTTAAATTTATTTTGGATTCTTATAAAGAAATTCATACCAGTAATAAAACAGGTTTGTCGTAAGAGCCATTTTAGTCCGCAAGTGAGCAGTTGAGAACCACATGATAATAGACTAATCTTTATGAAAATAACAATTAAAATAATTATAGATGGCAATTATCAGCTCTCCCACTGTTTTTTCAACAATGGTACGTCTTTGAATTTATATATTTTGATTATAAGTGTAGAATATAAAAAAAAATTTAAATGTATTATTTCTAAATGTTTTGTCGTTGCTTTTTGCTTAAAATTGTGATTGTTCTTTTAGATTTATATTAAAATCCTGATGATGGGCTTATAATAGCCCGAAACGTCGATTAAACATGTTTGAGTAAACATAATTAATCGATGAGGAGTGTGTTATTTCCCTGCGAAATTATCCTTATAATTTAAGAAAATTCTTGTAAGATATGGACCTTAAGTATATCTTAGCCTTTTATAGGTTTAGATCAAAAAATTTTACACGAATCGTCATAACTTTCACTCTAGCATTTGTGATTAAAATTATGCCACGACTTATAGAAACAGTCTGTATAATTGCCTTAATAACCCATTTTCCCAAAATGTCGAGGATTAGTGTACATATCCCCATACACTGTTCGCAGATTTTAGGGTTCCTGCGGCTACACACAAATTCCTTTCTATACCCTATCCTTCATTCCCAATCCCAAAAAATTTTAATAAACCTAGACTCCAAATTTTATGTACCTCACTTCGTTTTCTAACAATCATCATCTGGAAAACTTGTTCTATTTAACAATCTCTCTTTTTTTAGAATCATATATAGATATCTTTAAATAATAAGTTTAATAACTTTAAAATTTAATTTTATAAACAGTTTGTGTGGAGTTGGCTGGCTTATATAAAAATTCATTTACTTTTTCTATCTATTGATTCAATACATTTATTAATACTTACAGAAATTATTTAATTTTCCGAACAGCCTATATTATATTTTTCTCAAATTTTAACACATGCGCATTGGTTATTTGTTATTCTGGTTTCTCGAACAAACAAAAAGTGGTTATTTCTTCCAATTCAACCATTTTATTTTGTAATTTTTCTTTATAACGTCGTAATTGTAATTTATTTTTATTTTAACTTAATTATAAAAATATTAATATGTACGAGGTTTTGAACGCCAACTTATTCTAATGACAAGTAAGTTATCTTTAATAGTAATTTTATAACAATTTTTATTGTCATTAACTGTGGCGCTTCTAAAGCTGACTCTATAAGGTCGAAAGATGTAAAGCGGATTTATTATAACAATAAAACCAGTACAAAAGTACAAAATTTTAATCAATGATGTTTTTAAATCAAATTTAAATTTTTATTCATTGAGTTAAGGCTTCTAACAATCAAATAATTTTTAAGTGAAACATTAAAGACGGTGGATTTGAATGACTAATGAAAATTGTTCATAATAAATCACAATAACAAAATTTATAAACAAATTTGTTTTAATTAGTTTCTATGTTTGGTTATATCCCAGAAAACTCAAAAAACAATATAAAATTTTTGTTTGAACTCGAAAATTAAAAACGCCAAAAAAAAAGTTGCAAACGAATTTTGTTTGTAACGAACTAACAACCTATTACCAAACTATTACAACCCAACTATGATTATAACGAACGTAGCGGATTTAAAATCCAAACCTTTTCAAATTTAAGGCTTTTAACAATTAAATGGTTTTTAAACTCAAATATTTGAAACGGTGAAGAAGAATAAAAATTGAAAAACTACCGTAAAACTACATGGACACAACGTATACGTGTTCAGTCCTGTGTCACGAAAACGATGTTAGGTTATGTTTTTGTTTCTGGTGATTTTTTTTCTTGTTATCAAAAGAAGTCACTGATTAAAAATGGTGAGTACGTATCAAAAAGCTTCAGGGTCAAAAGCCTACATGAATTATAAAGTGAAAGACTTGGAAAGGGCTATGGATGTAGTTCGGAAGGGGATGTCAAGGAAAAAGGCCGGAGAAACGTTCAAAGTGCATCAGACAACATTAATACGGCAGATGCTTGGAAGGAATTGAAGACCCGTTGGACATCCGACTGTTTTAAGCAAGTCTGAGGAGCTGTTGTTCTCTGAAACTTTGGCTGTTGTTGCGAATTGAGGGTTCCCCTTGACAAAGGCCGACATTCGAGATGTGGTGATAGACAAGGGAGATAAACAAGGGAGGCAGGTCAAGGTCTTCAAGAATAACAGCCCAGGTCCAGATTTCATCGATTCTTTTATCGCTAGAAACAACCTGTCCATCAGAATAGCGTCAAACATCAAGCGGTCCAGGTCCTCAGTCAACCGCAACGACATTACAACACTTTTTAAAAACGCTAACCTTGCCCTTTCTTCAGTGAAAAGTGTAAACCTATATAATTATGATGAGACGAATGTCACTGATGATCCTGGTGCTAAAAAAGTCATAGTGCCAAGAAACACAAAACGAGTGGAAAGAGTGCAAGAACATTCTCGAGCTTCGATCAGCATTATGGTTTGTGGAAACGCAAATGGAGATATACTTCCTCCTATGGTGTATAAAGCACGAAACATATATGACAACGGGACTAAAGGTGGACCAGTTGCTTCAAAATATGCTAGCAGCCCAAGTGGATGGGTTGACATGAGCCTTTTCGAAAATTGGTTTTTTGAAATCTTGTTACCGCATGTTGAAGACACTCGCGACCCTGAAGATAGAGTTGTATTGGTGGGAGACCAATTTGGCAAGCCACTTCTCTCCAAAAGTGATCAAGGCATGCAAGAAGAATAACACCTATTTGACGCCATTTCCAGCAAATGCCACCCATCTAATGCAACCATTAGATGTTGCGGTATTCGCATTTTTTGAAGAAAAAGTGGAGAAAAATACTGAATCAATGGAGAAAAGAAAGCAGATACCCTGGTTGCTTTCCAAAAGAACAATTCCCTATATTGCTAAATAGACTCTGGACAGCAATCAGCGATATGGTAGAGCAAAACCTGAAATCAGGTTTTAGAGCAACTGGCTTGCATCCTCCTAATCCAAATAGGTTTTCCCGGCGGTTTAAATTAGATCGAAAGCAGCGACACACACGGAAGAGTTTTAGACGCAAGTTTGCTAGAACTGTTGCAGGAGCACCGTGGGAGAGGCAATAAGCAGAAAAGGAAGCGAGGCAAAAAGATTCCAGCACGTACAGATGCGTCCGTTGCTGTGATTTCCACAAAAGCTGAGAAAGAAAGTCAACTTTCGTCCTCAGGCACCCAAACAAAAAATTTTCGAAAAGGAAGGCCATTTCGCAAGCCACGCACAGTAAAAAAGATTGACTCATCTACTTGCAGTATCTGCCGCATAAAGTGGAAAGACGACAGGTACAAAATGGATTGGATACAGTGCCTGAAATGTAAATACTGAGTTTGTGGGGCATGTAACCGTGGAAGCACAAATTCATTTTACAACTGCTCTCGCTGCGAAGACTCGGAACACGAAGAAATCTTTGATGATAGCAATCAGGACAAAGATTTCCTTCGTTCAGGATTAAAGAAATTTATGAAGGAAAAATGATTATTATTAATTTAAGTTTGAATTGTGCTTTAGAACAGTGGTTTTTGGTTTTTAATATATTTATTGTTGGTAAATACGTTAATTTTTGTTTCTTTTATTTCGATTTATATTAATTTAAGGTAACTTTAGAAGATTTTTTTGAAATATTTGTAAGAAGAAATAAATTGTTAAAATTTATTTAATATTTTTTAATGTTTCATTCAATAATAAATGTGTTGTCTTATATAAAAATACATTCCTTAATGCTTCAGTTACATTTTCAGGGTTACATTACTGGTCAAGATACCATCTGACATGCATAGTAAGAGATTGTCCCTAAAACGAAGTTTGGTGTCCAAGAAGTGCCAACAAAGTGGCTATTCGGGCATCACTTTTATATATATTTTTTGTTGTTTGTGTAAGGTATTTTCAATGTTTTATGATAGCTATATAATCCTGAAGGTTAGGTTGGTATGAGGAACAAGTTTCTGTTGTCCTAACATTATTTCTTCACTTTTAATCTTGCAAAATTTGCAAAGAACGTGTCCAAGTTACCCCATCTTACGGTAGTGGAGGCAGGCATCGAGCACGGCTCACCTTTAATTGAAAAGTAAATTTGTATGTTATATCTTATGACAATTATATTTCGTAACCTTAACATTAAAATAACAATAGTCAACTATCTTTCTACATTTAGTAATTACCACCAGGCCCCGGTATTGCATCAGTTTATGTCAAGGATAATACGAAAGTAGATAGATATCGGGGAACCCATCCCAGTTAAGACATCCTACTCTTCTCTAGTCTCATTTATCGCACTCAAGAATGGGTACCTATACGTTCGTAATAAAACCCGAGTCGTTGTACGTGCTACGTACGATTATATTCGACTGAAAAGGGTCTCCCTGGCACCCCAACGTTACAATCAAAGGCCCATTGACTCGAAATTATCGCGAACTCGAAATGCCGTAACTGATTACTCCGAATCTCACCCAATCTCGCGCTGTCGCTGATAATGTATGCCCAAATTCGAAATCCTCGAAACAACGCGCAAACACGCTGTCGGCATCGCAATTTGGCGCGTTCGTAGGCGCGCGTCGATGTCGTTGTGGCGCAATGAATACAAATAGCCGGATTAACATAACGTTGCGCTTATTGAAAAGTTTAAATCGAATACCGGGTTGTATGTAACGGTGCCAATAGGCAATGTGGACTCCGTGACTACGACGACGTCCGTTTACATATTTCAAAGAGAGACATAATTTGCCTGCTCGACCAGCCGGAGATGGGAGACTTTAAGCTGAAAATAAACAGCTGGGACGCTCAAAGCGATTTAATAATGCAGAGAAGCGAGGAACGGAGACGAAACCGTCTTTCTCTAGCTCCGGGATTTGTGGAACTTGTACACGCTGCCGCCTGAATATAGTTGGCCGAATCTCAGATTCGGATATGTTTTAAGAATAAAGAAGATTTAAAAGGATTTAATAAACAAGTGGAGCTCTTTATTGTTCTGGATTAGCACTTTGATTGTAATGTACAAAGCAAATTCAATAAATGACATGAATTGTGCTAGGATTTATTATTATTATTTGTTCTTTGCATCAAGATAGATTAAGACATAAATTTCTTGCAAACCTTCAAATAACAAACATCAAAGCAGCGCATTTGATGTTATAATAATTTCAAATTAAATGTAGTTTTCGCGTGTGCGACATTTTCTGCAGGTTTTCCTGATTGCGCAGTTCATTTTTAGGTCGTTGTCGTGATGCACAACACTTTCAGAGGTTCAGAGGGAAATATCCCCGGTGCTCTTCCGCCGGTTTTACGGTTTCCGATTGTCTTGCATTTCCGTATTACGCTATCCTAAATCTAGCTCTGAAGCGGGGTACAGGCAAAACTTCGATTGGACGTTACCGTAGCGAACCGGATGGCCAACGGCCCGCTTGTAAAATGCAAATCCATCCATGTTACCTGTACTACACAAGGATTTCGGGCGGTGATGAATAGAAATCTGTACTTGAAATGGCTTCCGGTCTACTATTATTGCAAGATTAAACTCTGGGAAAGCGAGTACTAAAAAGTCAATGTAGTTGATTCGACTGCATTGATGTCGTACGATAAACATTTACTTTTTACTCGATATCCTTTGTTACAAAAAAAAATTATAAAATATGGCAAATAAATTCTTGCGTGTTAAGATATGCCACCGTCACCGTGTTTAATGACAACACGACACTCCCTACCTGGTTATTGATTAAGGGTAATGTCCCTTTTTGCAACACTCGTTTCCTTGAAACTGCTTGTGCAGAACGCGCGGAACAATTTTGGTTAATTATAAAGAAATTTAGGACTTATCACGACGCTATTCCACCGCTCTAATGACCAAAGAGCTTTCTTGTATTGCCCGGTAGAAGAGGGCAGTTTGCGCGAAATGAGATTTAAATGACTTAATAAACGGGCGAGCTTTGTTTACTGAAAAATTGTTTCGCGACCTAGAATAAACTGATGACGGGCGCCACAATTGGGAATCTTTGTGCGTTTTCGCGATTTTATAACGCTTACCGCATCGCTAACCCCTTTAATGTTTAACTAACCTCATTCATTGCAAATTCCCAGTAGAACTGAAATTGAAATATTTCAAAAACTTGTATTATAAATACATCAAATAGCTTTTAGCTCATTTGTGTAATTCTATAAACATTTAATAATAAATAAGTGGATCGTATTAGGTTTCTCCTAATTTAACTTAATATTGTTAATACAATAATTAGGATTAAAACGGTAATAACCGAGCTGGAGATGTTAAAGATATTAAATACGAACACTAGGGATTGTCCATGTGTTCATTAAATATTTAGATAGACCCTACACTGGGCCTATGGTATTACTTAATTGTGTTTTGTTTCTCATATTTCCCACTCGTAATAAACTAAATTACCTAGGACGCTATCATGTTAATCCGTGAATTTGAATAAATTACTATAGCTTCAAACTTACTTTATTTGGAACCTTCAAAAAACTCATGGAAATGTTAAACAGATTGGCAATGAAGCACCTATTACGGCTTGAAAATAGTCGACACTCCATCTTATATTGAAGCAAATCTGTTTAACAAAGAACGTAGTGACATTTCGGAAATAAAAAATGCATTAAAATACCTACTAAAAATGAACGACAATCGAATTAATCTCCAAAAGCGGATCAACCAGTCTCTGTACGGAAACGTTATAAACATTTGTAAACAATTTTTAGGGATAAACAAGCTTCTTCTTATTGTGGTTATCTCCTCCGAATGTTGGCGATCATTCTGGCTATAACAACCTTGTTCACTGCTGCACGGTGTAGTCTTGTTATTGTTGTTGAAAACCACGTCCTAAAATTCTAGAGCTATTTCTCATTATATGACCGAGGTTTTTGTTTTGTCGCAATTTATATCGAGACCACATCTCTCACTGACATCTTTCACTCAAGATATCTGTTACTGCAATTCTATGAGGCTGTTTGTCATAATAATATATCGTTAACGTACCGGATGTTATTAAATTTTTTTCTATTTACAAATATTCCTTCATTGACATCTTCAAGAGCCTTTCTGAATGTATTACCTTACTCCTCGTAAGATATTTATCGCATTTGACTGTTTCATTTAATGTATGCTGTCTGATCCTAGTACAGTTGCGATATTATGTTCAGATATTTTCCGTCGATCCCAATACAGCTTAGTATTTTCACCAGGTTAGCATATAAGTGGATATAAGTGACACATGTCATTATTTTGCCTTATTTGTTTATTATTACATTACCGTGAATGGCGGTTAACTTACATATTGTTCTGAGTTCGAGCAGAACAGTTGTTTGTTGCAAATATTGCTAATCGGTTTCCACGTTCGATTTCATGGGTTCTCACCCAACCCATGAAATCCAACAATCGCTCCTTCCTCTCCCTTATCTATCTTGGCGTTAAAATCATCCATTATTACCGATATATGTTGTTTGGGGAGTCTGTCCTATTTATCTAGTATTTTGTTGTACAATTTTTCGACGTCCTCGTCACTTCAGACATGTACAGTTTCCTGAATAATAGACTTGGTGTTCATCTATTAAACATTGTCCTAAATCCGACCATGTTATCTCACTAATACCCAAGACACCTATATATAATCTATCCATTTATTACATTATTGATATTACGAACGTTCACGGCTCGATAAAACGATCTCTCACGTTCCACGTTGCGATATTACAAGGTTTTCGCAGATTAACTTTAACTTTTTCTCGCCAGCTGGATCTTGACCTCCGATTACCATGATTGATGCAAGTAAGCCTTTAGTATGTGTTGCTTTCCGTATTTTCAAAACATCACAACAAATCGGGATTTCACTACATCATTACAACATGTTATACAAATTATAAGGTTGCCGATGATAGAAACGGATTTTCAAAATATCTTTTAGTCTTTGAGATATTAATTTTTAAACATGCTATTTTTATACACTTTTAAAAAATCGTTGCAAATTGGAAATTCAATAAATCGTTATGAAATTTTCAGCATTTATTATACAATTTATAAGCTTCCCAATGAAAGAAACGGATTTTCAAAATATGTTTTAGTTTTAAGATATTAATTTGTAAACATCAATTATTTTCAAGCATTATCCAAATTCCATAATAAATTGGTATTTCTCTACATCATTATGAAATTCTTAATGTTTATTATGCAAATTGTATGCTTTCCAATAGAAGATATAAATTTTCAAAATATCATATGGTTTTTGAGATATGTATTAATTTTGAAACATCATAAGTGAATGCACAAATACTTTAAACTGACTTCGTTAAGAATAAATTGCAAACGATTATATCATTTATATCAAAGTAATTGAATTCAACAAAGGAAATTTAAAGAGTCTAGCAAAGTTAAAATTGGATTGAATGGCAGATATCGTCCCCACATAGCGAAGGATAAAAACGTACAAAAGTAGCGAAGGAAAAATCCGTCAGTTAAGAGCACCATTGTCTTCGTGGCGAGCTCCGATGATTTTCGTTTAACGACGACTGACATAAAACGAGTGAAAATGCTTGTGAAACGTTTGAAAGGTTCTTTTTGCCTCTCAGATCCGTTGCATGGAGCAGGATGCAGCATCGAACGATTTATGTGCTTCGACCTGTATATATCGGGGTTATAGCGAAAAGACGAACGAATAAACGATAGAGTTTGTGCAATGGTTCGGTCGGCGTGTTGCGTGTGTTATTGACATAGATCGAAATTCGTCCTGGCATTTTCGAAGCGGTAATTATATCAGGTGATCGCAAGTGTGGTTTACGTGGCAACACGAACCCGCTTTTTATTATTCGACGTGAATTTTATGCTAAAAATATCGGGCTTATACGGAACCGATTACGCGATAGAATCAGGGCAATTTATAATGACTTTATGGCGGCGAGCTTTTGATGTTATTAAACAAGAGGAACAGCCACGCGCGGTTAAATCCATACATAAATCAGTCTCGACCGCAGAGTACCATAATTTATGTGAATTTTTAATGCGGACCATGTCGACTTTTGACATTTTCCGCATTCGCCCTTCGAATAACTTAATTACAATTGAATTATTCCGCATCTATCCGCTCGCGTGCCTTTCCAGACCAGTGGAACGATAAAAATGGTCGAGATATTCGAACCGGATAATCTAGAAAAATAACGAATCTAGGGATAACAGAAAAGTCCAAATGCATAAATAATTCTAGAGCGGGCTCGCGAGCAAGTTTATGCCTTTTAAAATGGCTAGCCCAGAAACAAATGCCCCTATAAAAATGAATAAGCCGTTATGTAACCAACCGAGCGACGTTTCCCTAAGTAATTCGGACGGTTACCGATCGATACTCGAGGTTCCGCCTAATGTGTCCCGAAATTTGACGCTAACGACTTTTAAATTGTTGTCTGCCTCGACTCGCTATGTTACGAGTTGCTTTTATTGCGAATCTCAGCTTTACCACATCTTTCTAACAACTTTTGTCGTTGTCTGGCTACAATTCCAGAATGATTCGAGTTGCAAGAGTTCTACGAGAAACGACTTGTACATGTGCTTCGTTTGTAAAGCAATTTTATAAAATATGCTTTATTAAAATTTCTCTAACTAAAAGTTTAAGAACAACGATCGATATTAAACCATTTCGCTGTCTAATCTTTCATTGTAATAATATGTTGACCGAATGAATAAAACAGCCCGATCATAACGACATCGATAAATATAATATTTAAGAAGGAAATAACGCGAGGCTTTTCTTTTGAAATAAAAGTACATTGTCAATTTCCATCGCATCATCATTAACAATGATTGATGACCTCCACTACTACAAACTGTAGGAACATATATACGCAAGCGTAGAATAAAATCACGTGGTCACGTTTAGAGAACGCGGGTGAAAGGTGAATGAAAGCGGGCACGACGAGCTTAGAGAACGATGAATAATAGATGTCGCAGAGGATGACAATTAACCTACATTTATCCCATTCTACGGGCAGCTACCTCGGCTATCCGGGAACACATGTTCCCGTTCCCAATAACAAGGTCCGTCTGCACAATTTGCTCTTGCATTCAAACTAAGCGTCACCTCGACTGGTGAACCTGTCACGAACCATTGTCGCGTCCCGTAAACGGAAACTGGGTAGAAATCTGGATATTTGCCCGGACAGTGCTTGTCTGGTCTTGAAGACAGGCAATTTGTCTTTTGAAAGTAGAGGGGAACAGAAGTAAACTATTCAAATGGCATTTCAAGGATAAACATTCACCAGTGCATAAACAAGGCCACACCGTTTCAGTATTTTATTTTGACCAGAAACAGACGCGAAAATTGAGGCAAAACTCGCCGCTTTCCGGCTGATATGTAGGAAATTGAAAAGTGGAATTCGAAATTAATTTCCCAAATTGACTTTTGGGGAAACGGCAACCAGCGTAACTCAATCGATGCGTCCTCCTGCTGGAATCCGTCAAGATTTCCATTACAGATGTAATCTGCCATTTCCAATCGCCGACGGCGGCCAATCCTCGCAACGTTTGTGCGTTTTTTGTAGGTCGGCGCTACGCCCACCCTTTGGGGGTACTTTTAAACTGAGAGATTGAAAATCCTGCGGAGGAAATGGAAATTGCCTTCTCAAAGACGGATTTCCACGGTTTCTTGTACCTTTTTTTGATTTTCTGTTAATATAACGTTAAGTTACCTGTATATGTATACTTGCAAATTTATTTAAAATATATTAATTACTTTTATAAATATAATTCCTTATTATATCTTCATCAGATCTATTAACCACCAAACTTGATAGAAGTATTAAGCATCCATGAAATTTACTTTAAACCTTTATCATTTTTCAGAGTCTAACTAACTGTCTTGACTAACTAGTATGTATCAAAGAGTCAAGCAAGTCTGAAAGATTCTCTTCAGGTGTGGTGATAGATCCTCCCAACTCTAATGATCTAAGATTTGACCTTCTTCACATGAAGGAGATTGTTGCAGGTTATCATCTCGGAATAGCACCCGGTTTTGTGTTATATCTCCCGTTTAAACTTGACAAAATTGGGTAACACCAATTTTGATTGTGAAGGAACAAGTTTTTGTGTGCTATAAGATTAAGGAATTACTTAAAGAGTTTGTGTATTTCTCTATTTCATAGCAATCAACTTGCTGTACTGGAAACCAAACTGTAATTAACAGTTTTATTCGATTTTTTGTTTCTAAAATAGAAAGTTGTTTATGTATAACTAGAACTTGACACGTTGTCGTAAATTCGCCAAATGTGGATTGATGGTGACATACCTGTGGAGACTAGTGTAACATCGATAATTGATTGTGTACCTCAATTATGTCTGTCTAAATTAATATTATACTTAAAATCAATCAAATAATTGAGTAAGCTTGTGAATCGTGTACGATGAGAATTTCATTGATACAGTCGCACCATTCCATCGGAAGGAGTTACGTATTCTTATTATTGTAACATCTTCTTCTTCACATGGTGCTACAGCTTAACCTGAGATGTTTATTATACTGTAATTTCCTGTCGCCTTCCTCCATACTCGAAAACCCTGAAAATCGTGTGCGTTCTCTTATATTTCATCAGCCCATCATCCCATTGGTCTTTTTCCGTATATTCGGCATTCTAAAATCCTTTTTAAGAATCTCTCTTCCTCCATTCTTGCTATTTGTCTCGCCCACTTTAACCGCCGCAGTCTGATAAATTCTAAGAGTAGGTCTCCAGACATTGTTGTCCTTAACTGTATTATTGCGGTACCTAAATAGCCTTTGTTTACTGTGTTACATTTCTGCGAATTTCTTCCTCTTCCGTATCAGTTCTATTCAATTCCATCATAGGTATATGAAGTGATCCATTGTCTCCACATTGACTTCTAATATGCGTAATATACGTGCATCTCCGTTACCCCTTTTATATTAGTCATCATGAGTAACCAGTTATTATTGGTGTACAGAGTCTTACTGGTTAGCAGTTTTTTTCTCAGAAAGGGTTCATGAGGTGGTGGATCATCACCCTATTTCCAGGTATTAGTAGCAGGCGACACTCTCCCTCCATTGCTGCAGATCTATTGCTGTAGCTCCCTTAAGTTAGTCCCTTAAGCAGAGACTGCTAAATGGAAAACATACCGCATGGTTGAAACGATTGCGGAAGATTTAACTATTATAGTTTCATTCAAAACATTTCCCCCAACTCATTGTATTGTTCTTTTAGCTTTTAATGTTGGTGTCGCAGGCAAATGGTTATTTCAGGTAAATAGCTTTTTCCTAGTCAGATACTATCATCCTAGGCAAATAGTTTTATTCCATTTATTTCAGTCTAAATTCTACTTTCCTAGGCAAATAGCATATGGATAAAATATTTTCAGGCAAATAGCTCGTTAAACCAACCCAACCCCCGGAATGCTTTATTTCTTTAAGAGAGGCCTACACTTTACAGTCACTGTCAAGAGATGTCAAAATGCCAGCCTTTGAAATTTCAGTGCAGTACAAAAAGGTGTACTTGTTTCAAAAATAAGGTGATGTGCAATAGTATATGCCATTCCAGCAACGATTGTCAAAACAGGTAGATAAAGTTTTGTATTTAGTGTTTAAGTCTTCAAGAAATAAATCGTTTATTTGTATTTTTATTAAACTTAATAAAAGTATATGAAACTGTAATGTATTTTTTGAAAATGATACGCAAATAATTTGAATCATTTGACACTCATCAATGACTTTAATTTAAGAAAAGTAGGTTGATAACGATCGGAAGTACTTTATTTTATTGTGAACAGGTACCTACTTTATATTGCATTGTTGTATCGAAAAAATGGTATTTGCCTAAAATAAGCTAGACATTTAATTATAAAACTGTAACGAACTACTGATTGCCTAGGCAGACAGTATCTGACTAGGAAAAAGCTATATACCTGAAATAACCAATTGCCTGCGACATTGGTAAGCTTGCCGATGCTTGAACGACAAATTTTCTTCATCATTTTTGTCTTTGCAACTCATAAATAATTACTATATTAAATATTTTTATCACGATTCTATGATATTATAATATTACAACGTAGTTATTTTGCAATTACACATTGTGTTCTTATCAACACAACGTAATATTCTAGGAATTAGGAGCAGTATTTTATAGTACTAGACGAGTTCTCGTAGGCACCAGTAACTTTTATTAAAAATTGCTTGTTTGTGTTGCACATTCTGGTATTCGAGGAAATTTCATTTTCCTCTTGCCTTCGTGTTTTACCGTCGTCTTTATTGCTACGAACAATATAAGACTTGCATGTCTAAAGAATTGATCTTTTCCAGTCTTTAAAGGATGGCTTCTAAGGAATGCCCCTCAAAATTCTCGCAATTAACTCCTCTAAAATTCGAAGCGCTTTTCCCTTATAGCTCCAAGAAATGTAAATGAACCGTCTAATTAAATTGAAAAAAGAAATGTAATTGGAAATGTTAATGTAAAAAATTATTTTCTGAAGATGCATGTATGTATCCGAAGCGAAGCTCATTTCCAGAAATCTCTTTAAGTTCAAGCATAAGTGTTTAAAGTTCGTCTTGCATTATGAAAGTTTTATCGACTCACTACTTGCTCGTTCCTTCGAGGAACATTCCAGACCTGCATCCTTTATAAAGCCGGCATTCGAATTATTTGTCGACGAAATCTTGTGCTCCACCCAAAAACGAAAGGCAAAGGAGATACGGTGTTGATTACGTTTGCATTAGTTCGCGCTTTAACGCATTCTCGCAGCTCTTGAGCAGCTACCACCACGTACTAGACCATTCCTTCTGTCTCTCTCCTTCAGTCTTCATAAATAATTCGCTGCAGCCGCGAGCTCTACTGGGAAACCGGTGAGAAAACCAAGAATACGAACGACTAACGACAGAACTAGAAAGAGAACTTTAACCTGAACGTAAAATTTATTGGTGGGGGATTCACTCAGTGGAAACGAAACGTTTCCGCTTCAGTGTGCAGGATTTTTAAAATATAATGTGGTCAAAATTCTTAGTAAATACAAAACCATCGAAAAATGTGATTTACTTTAGTTGTATTAAAAATGTGTTTTACAGAACAAGAAAACAAAAACAATATGTTTGCTGTGAATATGTAAATAGTTAATTGTTTTATTTTGTATTTACTAGGAACGACTCAAACGTATTGTTATTCAAGCCACTTAATGTCGTAACCAATATTTTCCGCTTTTCAAAAATGAGATTGGGTCCAGCACAATGCTGTACTTACGTGTAGTTTCGTTGATGGTACCACGCTATATAACCCACTAGATGTAGTAGTACTCCGGAAGAGAACCGGTCTAGGATAAAGGCCAGGTAGCATTATTTCAGGTCTAATAGCCCGTTCTGCAGCCTTTTACCCGATTCTCGTAATTTCGCGAAAGATCTTTCAGACCGAGATCGATCGTGGAGCAGGTCGTTTTCCGGCAACATTTCACTTAAAACATAATCTTCGTATATCGAAGGATAAGGGACAATCGACGGGGGATAAACTTGTTCTGTTTCTAACTGGTACGCGGATTTCCCGACGAACATCCTTCATACATATTTCGGAACTCACGTTTTGAACGCGGTGATATTGGAAAAGACTCGGGAGAATTCTGCCTTTCACGTACCCTAAAAATTGATACACGCTGGCATTCACTACGTGTATTTTATTACATTCCGCGCCCCTGACGTGATCTTCACGTAGTCGGTAACGTCTTGTGAGAAATTTCAATGGACAGAATTGCACTATGAGATAAAAACGCAACTCTCTCTACGTGATATTTGAGGATGAACGAGATTTGCAAAAAAAAGGATGTCTTGGGACGATATTCCTTTAGTCGAGAAGGTGCAAAGCAGACATGGTGTTAATCCTATTAGGATAGTGTTACGTTACAACCTTACCCACCTTATTTCAGACAATGCCTGCCAACAACGGAATTAATTTAATTAATTAGATGGTTACCGGTGTAAACCGAGTAAGAATCGGTGTATGATGGTATTGGATTTCTAACACATTCCCACTCAACTATCTATAAATAAGATAGTTATAACACGGCATAACATAATAACCATATTAACAACATTAATAATATAACAGCATAAAACATATAACGATGTAACCTCATCTACAAAAAGACTGCTGTAATACATCGCGATAAAATTAGTGAGTGAGTGATTCCTAGACGAAAGCTTTTAAATCTCTGAAAAGATACTGTGGTAAATGGATGAAAGGAATCCATTTCCATTAATTACTGATTATGCGATTGCTGTCGTGTTAGTGCAATCGGAAAGGGTAATGAACAAAGGCTCGTCGAATATGCAAATCCTATGGGTAGTAAACCATTCTTAGTAGTCTATTTGAAAGGATATAGCGTAGAAATAAGATTATCAGCATCTTTTAAAGCTATTCCGGCGAATTAAGCTTTATTAGTCAGCAAAAGGTTATCTTACAAAAACACACAAAGCTTGATTTTGACAAATGACAAAATATTTGATGTGTTTCAAGAAATACGCAATATCTTTCGCTTTGTTGAATATATTAATATCTCTTGATGAATTGTTACCGATTTATAAGGAAAAGTTTGAGCCAAAATTTGATATAAAAATCATTACTTACTATCCATCAATAAAGTTACAGCGATTGTTTGAATTTTATCAATTCGAAATAAATTGTTGTCCAAAATTACAAATATTTTATTGATTATTTACTGAAATATTTTTGTGTATTTAAAAGTTAAGGGTTTGGACTTTAATTTGATTTAAAAAGACGGAATAGTTTAATGAATTTAAAAATGTTGTTATAACAAACATGTTGTTATAGAAATCATTACTTAATATCCATAAATAAAGTCACAGCGATTTTTTGAATTAAATCAATCTTTATCCCAGATTAGATAATGACCAAAATTATAGATTTCCTATTTATATTTTACCGCAATATTTTTATGATTTCCTATTGATTATTAATCTAAAAGTAGAGATTTTAGGCTTTAATTTGATGTGAAATTCGTTACTTAGTTATTCAATACGTGAAAATTGATAAAATTCAAAAAATCGGTGTAGCTTTATTTATGAAAAGCTCATAAATAAAGTTAGAGCGATTTTTTGAATTTCATCAATTTTCATTCGATATTAGATAATGACCAAATTTACAGATTTCTTATTTATGTTTTACTGCAATGTTTTTACGATCTAACCTATTGCTTATTATACATAATCTAAAAGTAGCGATTTTTAGCTTTAACCCTAGAAAGATAGACTGCGTCAAATTGATGCATTTAAAGTTTCTGTTTTTTCATGTAAATAAATAAATATAAATATAAATAAAGTGGTTCGTCGTCATTAGGACAAAATATTTGATTTATATCCGTATCATTCATCGAACTCTCGTGTGGAAAGTGAGCTTTTTTGCGGTCTCTCGACCCGTTTCAGGGCTCGTTTGGAGTGGGATATCGCGGGACGGCCCTATTTTGAATAACCGAGCGTACGGGAAACTCTCTGGAGTGTTCGGACTTAGCCCCCGGAAGGAACAGGTTAGGGATAAGTTAAGGGTCATAAGGGACAATATGGGGGATAAAGAAAGTGAGGTGTTTAAACCAAGGCTATCTCTGGCGAGATCTCCGCCGGGTACGAGGGGTCCGGATGGAAGAAAGAAAGAGGTAAGAAAGGTGGAGAGAAAAGGGAAGAGAGAAGAAGAGAAGCGGAGGAAGAAGCGGTAAGGGATGTAGCTAGAGAAATGTAAGGGTGGAAGATGAAGAAGGGATTAGAGAGAGATGAGAGTGCGGACACAGTAGAAAGACAAATAGGGTATATGGAGACGGAGTCCACAGGAGGGATTTCGTATACTGGAATGAAGGCCTCCATAAAGGGGGACAGGGAGGAGGAAGAGGGGAGAGGCGAGACAAAGAAAGAACAGTTGAGTATGGGCACAACGGCAATGCGGGTAATTTGTTATATTTACGAATTCCGGAGCAATTGGGGACTGAATTCTCAGGGCAAGACAGAAATATTCCTAGGGAGGTGAGAATACGCAAGAATTGTGGATCTGTTTAGAAGAGTGGAAGCCCCGACAACGAGAGTTGTGGTGACGATGACGGAGGATAATAGGAAAGAAATCGAAAGAAAGAATTTTGTTGAGAAGATGGAAGAAATGGTGAAGAGGATTGAGAAAAGGATAGCAGGAGCGATGATGATCTGGAAAGAAGCAGGGGATAGAGAGTATGGCGGATACGGTAGAGCTGTTATGATGGGTGCGGGAAGTAAAGAGAAGCTGGGGGAGGGAAAGGGCGCGAGCAAGAACATTATCATAGTTCAGGTTGGGGAGAATATCGTGGATTGCGCGGAACTGAAGAATGATGTGGTGAAGAAGCTAGAAAAAGAAGACACATGGAAAGAGGTGAAGTTGAAAAGGGTTACCAGGTTGAAACACAAGAGGTGTTAATAGAGGGAGAGTCGGGAAGGGATATTGAATTGGTAATGGAGAAGATCGGGGGCAGGATATAACGATACGGGAACCAACCATGGTGTGGCCTAAGGTGATACTCTGTGGACAGAAAGATGAGCGAGGAAGTGACGTTACAACAGCTGTGAGGTAAAAACATGGAACAAGGGGTTGGGATAGGTTGGAATATATTGAAATTGTAGCAGAGGAGCTATCAGAGTATCTGAATACGGAGGCGGTGAGGAGGGAAAGAGGTTTGTAGTAAAGTTTAGGTGTGGCAATGAAGAAAGGACCAACAGATATTGGATGGAAGATGAGGAGAGGGGGTTTTGTGAGTTGAGGGAAGAGATGATGGATTGGCGGCAGGTGTTGGGGGAGAGAACGGAGGGAAGGAGATCAATGGGGGAGGTGGCGGCAGCGAGGAGACATAGGGAGAAAGGGAGAGAGAGGCTGATGAAAGGGAGAGAGAGGCTGATTAAAGGGATAATAAATAGATAAGTTATAGTAATTTTATCAATATTAGTACCTATAAATTGTAACTTATGGGAGGCAATAAATTATTATTATTATTAGAAATAAATATAAATACATATATTGTGGTACTTAAAGTTTCATCTGTATGTAAATATACAATGTGCAGCAAAATTATGAAATAAATTCAATAAAACGCTTATAAACATTATTTTGCACAAACGGCGAAAGAAGTCTATTTTGGTTTTTCCAAACACACATTTTGAGACCATTCACTTCCTGATAGTCATTTGTTTTTAAGTTATGACGTAATCAGCAAATTAATTTATTATTATTGCGATACCTTTTATTGAATTTATTATATAATTTCGCGGCACACTGTATAATAACGATTGATTTACTCAAATCAATAAATAAAACTTGAGATTACTGTTAGTTAAAACTCATGGGTCAATTTTAAGCGTGATTATCTTTTACGTACATCACAATATTATTATCTTTTGATTATCTTTCTAGGGTTAATTTGACGTAAAATTCATTATTTAGTACTTCATCAATTTTTATCCGAGATTAGATAACGACCAAAGTTATAGATTTCTTATTTATGTTTTACCGCAATATTTTTATGATCCAACCTATTGATTATTATACATAATCTAAAACTAGAAACTTTGAGCTTTATTTTGATCTAAAAATCATTACTTAATATTTCTATATTTCATTACATAACATTTCTCGTTTTTGTTCGATCAATAGAAACTAATGTCTTGGTTAATTAATAGAAATGATTAATAATAAAGTTAATTAATAAGTAATTAATCAAATTTCAAACTTTCTATTAACCAATTACGAAGTATACCTTCATTGAAATAAACAAAGAAACCTACAATACCCCATTTGAGTATTGATTTTATGCTTTGAATATTTTAAGAATCCGATAAACCACGGAACCGTGTTGAATTGTAACACCTACTTGTCAAAGGGAAAGAGAAGTAGGTTAGCGGTAATTACCGCTAATAACCAGCTTAACGACTCAACAAAGAATCCAGAAATTTAGGTGAGATTTTTGTTAAGTGGTTTTTGAAAATTTGCGGATAAAATGTTCGGACTAAAGTAAATTGAAATTTATTAGTAAATTTTGAAGGAAATATGAGAAAATATTGGTACACCGCTGTCGGTAGTTTTGCACAAGTTTCGGTAAGCAAGAACGTTCGAGAAGTTTCAAACGAGAATCGCGACGAAACTTTCAGCTTAAGACAGTAATGGAAGCAAAGTTATAGTTATGTGTACGGTGAAAAAGGCCTCTTTGCAAACTAATTTTATTTCTAATTTAGAAACGGAATAGTTTAATGAATTTAAACATTTTGTTCTTTATATTAAAACCATTGTTAAGGTTTTGTATGTGCAATATACCTTCCTCACAGCTGTCAGTAGTAAATCTGGAAGAAAGGAAACGTATGCTTCCCATGAAAGCAGGATAACAAAGTGCTAATTAGCGGCAATGTACCCAGAGCGAAACACATCCACTGAGCGTTGTATAAATTAACCGGAACGATTCCCCGCACCGTTATTTTAATGGAGATCGAAATATACGAGGGTAATAATTAAGACCTGGCCCCCTACTCTGACCCTTAATCTTCATTATATTAAAAGGCAATAAATCCAAAATTCACCGCGACATCCATTAAGGGAGAGCTTTTTTTCTACGGCCCAGGTCACGTTGGGTCGGCCACTTGCCAAAGTGCCCCGGGTTCGGGTTTCTGGTTCCGGAATCGTGGACGAATTGGGATTGTCTAGGACGTCGAATGACGGATGCCCGGAGCGCAGCTTCGAGATTAGCTCCGAAGGATATTTTCATTTGAAATCGTGAAAATTTATCACCGGTGCTGCCGTCCGGATGGAGATGAAACTGCTCGCCGGGTACGAGTCGTCGTATCTACATTAATCAGCCGAATGTACTTCGTAGCAAGCTTAAAAATGGTCCCTTATAACGGAAGTTTTAAGTAATTACCACTGTTTGGTTCCTCATCCTACGCCTTTAAATCATTTAAAAATTATAATGCAATCGATACGTTTCAATAAACAAAAGATTTGGGCAACCTTCCCTTTATAGGTTTTCTATTACCCAGAGTGTCCGGCGAAAGATTGATTCGATAAAGTAAATACCTGAAAACACAATAAGCGCCCGATCTATTAAGGGATTTGTCGGGGGGAACGCTATTGTTGCGGGATTTGCCCCGGTACACTTCCGACATAATGTGATAACGGAATAAGGGAGTAACGATACAATGCCGTGGAAATGTAAGCGTTTACTGGCCCATTATTGATTTAAGGAAAATGGAAGGTCAAAACGATTTTTCATCGCTATATTATTAAACTAAGCGAGCAAAGAAGATTCTTCGTTGAGATTCACTATGAAGTAAGCGCTACCATTAAAACTTTAAATACTTTTTATACACAAAAAGTCGTTGAACTCGTCTCCTTCGTGCTGCCTCTCAGTGACTCTGTACACTGTAGATGAATAGACTAATTAATTGGGGCGATAAAATATGTTTCCATTATTAAATTTTCTTTATAGATTAGATATTTAAAAAATTTATAATATTAACAACATAATAAATAAATGTCCTCTATCACTCAATAGACACTTCCAATTTCGGCGGTAATTTCATCTCACAATATGAGATCCTGAAGGATGTTGATCATGATTACGAGAACATTACCCGTCGAAACTTTGCACGGTCGCGGTTTTAGTGCGACCGCCGCAGGCGATGGAAAAAAGTTATTCCACCAGCGGGGAGGCTATATGAAATGGCAATATTTCACCGGGAATAGCTCCCGGGAACACAGGCTCACCGGAGGTTGGCTCCATCGCTGCTGGAACTTACATGACCGTACTATAATTGTGTTTGCCTTCTGAAGGCGTTCGTATAATTAACGACCTTGTGTCGAGAAATCACTACAAACTAACAACAAAAAATAAAATACGGAATATATTCCAGTTAGTATTTCGTGTGTATGAACAAAATGAGTTACATTCTACGATAAGATATGCAAAATAATTAACAAAGTTTGTAGTAGAAAAATCAGTTTCCATCACAACCATTTGAACTGAAATAACACAGTTATTTCTGGAGAGAATAGCCCAACAAAGTTATTTATTTTATTATACACTAATTTTATTATGGTACAAAATTTATGGTTAAATTAAAAATAAGTTTTATTTTTTTAAATGTCACAAATAGTCACGAACATACATCAATTTCTGTTTTAATTGTTGCGCTATAGTTATAAAATGTGAAGCACTAAATTCTTAAATAGTACAAAACCATCAAGATGAAATTCGCTAGTTTCGTTCTATTTTGTGCATTTTCAATAATCACTGTTGCAGAATGCGGGTACCAATGCCCACCTTGCGACCCCGAGTTTTGCTTTTTAGTTGATTGCATAGATAAATTACCTCAAGACTGTGCTGCAAATGAGGTATTCCACCACAAGAATGGATTATGTGTTTGTTGCGATTCGTGTATTCCTAGACATGGTAATCAATTTTAATATGTTTAATTTATGTTTTATATTACCTATTTTTCTTTTCAGCTTGCCACTGATTTTTCAAACTTGATACTGATTAAAAAATGTATAAAAATTTATTTGATTATTTCCTCTAATCTTTTCAATAAAATGTAAGTATAACATAAATTTGAAATAAAAATTAAAGCGTTAAAATAAATTATTGCTAATTCTTATTGATACTCCTAAAAGTGTAATTTAACAATTCCATGCATTGAAGGAGTCTACCATATGTTACACTCCTTCAATGCATAAATGTGTGTCATCTATGACTAGGTTGAGTTATGTCGGCAACGACTAATGCTAGAAACGACGTTGAGGAAGTTCAGGAATGATGATTTAATCAGGGACAATGCTAGATAATATGAGAGATGTTGCTGAGAGTATTTTTGGATGATTGAGGACAGCTGGATAGTATTGAAAGTTGTCAAGGAGGAGCAAGTTTTGATGATGTTGAGAGATATCAAAAACAATATATGATATTAAGGACGGCATTGACACAGAATCGACAAATATGGAGATGTCATAGACGTTGTTTAGAAAGAGCAAAAAATATTGGAAAATATAAAGAAAGACATTGCCAGAGATCAGGACAGATGCTAAGATGTATCAAGCACGAAATTAAGATGTCAACAAGATAATGTTGCTAAATCATGGGAGCATGTTAAACACGACCAGTACAGTATTAAGGATCATGTTGAAATATGTCAGGAACGATTTTAATACCATAGAAATAATTCTGTAGTATCAGGGACGATTCTGAGATATATCGCGGACAATAATTAAGTATGAAGGACGATATTAATAGATAATAAAGAAGGTATTGAGGGAGAAGAAGGCACTATTGAAAAATGTTAGGGGCGATATTAAGAGATGTTAGGATGATTATATTATGCAATATCAGGGACGATATTTGGAGATATAAGGGAGGTCTGTTATACAGGGTGTTTCACTTAAAACTCCCACGCCAAGTATCTCTGGAATGGGTGGAGATATTGTAGTTTTGTAAGTTGTTACTAGAGTTCGTAAATGACTTCAGTTCTTAAGTATGGTTATTTTTCATTGTACAAAAAGTTTTTATTGGGGCAAGTGATAAAATATCCAAAACTGTACAACTTGCCTTATAGATTTGAAAAACTTAGTAGTTTCGAAGATATTTAGTATTAGTACTGAGACTATTAAGAAGATAAGTTAAATATGATTTTAATTTATGTTGAATGTCGCCGAAATTCGTTGGAAGCGGTACGATTATGCAGACTGCGATATCCCGGTAGACTAATTCCAGACCAAAAATATTGACAACTCGCATAAATCATTGCGTTAACTAAGAGAACACGCAAATTTCTGTTACATGTTATCGAATTTAAAAAACAAATAAATTTTTGCCGTATAAGTGCAATTCTGTTCAACATTTACAACCAGGCAACGATATCCGTTGAGTTCAGTTTTTGGGTAAATTTTCAGTTTTGGCATAAAGAGATAACTTTCTCAATAACACTCTGTGGTGCAACGAAAGTAGTTTCCATAATAATGGAATAGTATGCAAGCAAAACAATCGATATTGGTCTTCAGATAATCTTAATTGGACCGTACGAACAAATAATCAAACAACCTTTTAATCAATAAGTCACCGTGACCTGGAGTTTATGCAGAACAACCTTCCTGAATTGCTGAATGTTTTACTGGATGCATTAAAAATACCAGCGTGGCTTCAACAAGACGATGGGTTGATACTAATAGTGCTGCAGAGTATGTAATGTTGAATTGGCAAAACGATTCAAATTGTGCGTCCATGAAAATGTAAGTAATTTTGGAGTTATTATAAGGTTTTTTGTTGTTCCAACAATTATTATGTTGAAAAATTTATTCGGTAACCTAGAGTGTAATTCTGTTTTTTATTTTGTTGATTTTTTTTTGTTGTTTTGTGATTTATGTTAAAAAATAATGTTGTGACCACGAAAGTTGCACAGTTTTAGATGCTCTATCACATGCACCTAATAAAAAATTTGTGATGAAGAAAAAGTTTCTCTATATTTCTCTATATCTCTATATTTGTACAATAACAATACTTAAGAACTGAAGTCATTTACGTACTCCAACAGCAACTTCTTACAAAACTAAGATATCTCAACCCATTCCAGAGATACTTGGAGTTTTAAGTGAAACACCCTGTGTAGTCTATTAGATTATCTCCAATTAGAGCTTGCAATACCGGGATACCGGACAATCGGAAGAATTCCACAGAGCTTCAGATGATGAAGTGTAATTTCATTTTTTGACGCGGTAGTAAAGTTGAACCTTTGGACCAAGTGAAAGACAACAAAACAATAGTATTATCCAGACCTTTAAGTTTATTGGTACTTTGTACAGATTCCTAATATCTTTCCATTTTTTGATTATTTTCTCAGATTCTGTATCTTATGCTTTGTTACCAATCTAAAAATATAGTAGGAATTAACCTGTTGTTAGTAGAGATGACGCCGCAGAGGGAAAAAATTCTTACAATTAGATATATTTAGTGATTGTAATTTAGTGAGTAAACTTTTTTATAGTAATACCGGTATTAATACCGGTATCCCGGTTTTAAAAATTTTGAATACCGAATACCGGTATTGAGATTTTGGTCCGGTATTGCAAGCCCTATCTCCAATAGAATATTGGACTGGCCAAAATAATATTAAAGCATAATACAGATATGTTGCGAGATGTCAGCGACATCTCCTGTAGTTGAGGGATATGCTTATGATAAGTTGTATCACGATGTTAAGCAATAGAAGTATGATGTTGATAAATGATGAGGAAAGTGTTGAGCAATGTCTTGTGATAAATTCTCTTTAGATGTGGACGATATATAGCGATATCAAGTATTCTATTGGTAAATGTTGGTTGAGAAAATGTTGATGAATACTATTGCTAGTCTATTACTTAAAGAAAAGTGTTGCAAGCACTGAAAAAACAAAAAAGACATCAATAAAGGTTCGTACCAACTAAACCGCATCAGAGATTAAACCAAATTAAGACTTTCTGCAAAGTATTTTCATAGTGAAATCAAAGATCATTCGATTGTGTTAAATCGTAGCCGTCATGAGATCGAGTTTTACATCAGAATGCAAAAACGTAATGCGCAATTTGTACCATTGTTAGAACAAACTCGTTGCATACTTGTTAGTTGAAACAACTGTGTACGGAACATACTGCCGTTTCCACGGCAAAGGTAAATATTTTATCTTGCAAATCAATGAGAATAAATTAAACGTACATCATAATTATCGAATAGGTAGAGAGTTTTCAGGTAGAGGTTTCAACTTTAGTTTGAAATTAAGATAATCAAACAATTTTATTTAATTATGAAGAGTATTGACAAACAATACCCGTTACCAATTAAACCAACAATAACTCCGCAATCTAGTTTAAGTTTGAACGATGTTATATTTTCAAGTGATACTCGGCGTTTAATTGAAATTTAGGGGTGCTGGTTTGATTATACCGCCCGCGGTCGGTCGCACGACCTGCATTTCGACACAAAAGCTCGAAACGGATTGCATTAAATAATCGCCAGAGTTTGGAGGGGCAAATATCGAAATTTATGTTTCTCCCATAGCCGCAGTCATACTCCATTAAAATGGGCAGACGGACTATTGGAAATATTCGCACGTCAAAATCGCGTTCGGTCCAACCCGTGATTATGCGGTCCTGACGTTTTCATTAAATTCGCCAGCTTTCGTTTTATTTAACACTTCCGGCATCAACTGATGGTTCGGCACGGCCTTCCATGAAATAGGTGTTATTGTTTGATAAATTGAACCTGTTTCCGTACACAGGATGCATTCTATTTATATTAATGTAAATCTATTTAAAAATTTATTAAAACTAGTGAATGTTATAACGTTATAAGATCTTGATTTCAAAGGGTTTTAAAAC
Organism: Onthophagus taurus; assembly: GCF_036711975.1. NCBI lineage: Eukaryota > Metazoa > Arthropoda > Insecta > Coleoptera > Scarabaeidae > Onthophagus > Onthophagus taurus. The sequence goes on along the minus strand of NC_091972.1, from coordinate 22,448,928 downwards.
TGTTTATGCTGAGTACCTTCTTTGTTTTATGTTATGTAAAGAAGCTACTACCCCAATAAAGAAGATGCAATGCTCGGGAGAATTTCAATGCAGACAACGTGATGAGGCCACGGCTCGGCGTTTTCATTCGTGAAGATGGAGCTAATATTAATGTAGTTGGGATGGTATTTGCTTGCAATCGCGTGGAAGGAATTTTATTATATGAGCCGTCTGTGCTGCTGAATACGAATGTGCCGGATTTTCAGCTGAACGTCGTTTGTACGGTTCAACAGTTGTGTTATTTCAGTTTTCCATAACGATAAACTCATAATCCCACCACCGATTCTACTTTCATTGTTTAAATTCCATACTAATAATAATTTTAATAAAACAATTTTATTATCAAAGAAAGAAATAGTAATAATAATAAAACAGAAATTGTAGAATGGGTGAAATTTTAAAACCATTTATGATTTCGAAAGGGAATTTATAAATCGTTCTATCATATTCACCTGGTCGAATAAAATCCGCTACTGGTCGATGTCAAAGGGAAAATTAAATATCGGATGCGGCCGTTTGTTTTCGCTTCTTTTTGGACATTTTTTAGATAGGCATCCGAACGGGATCGGTGTTTCATTTGCCGCCTGTCATCGAAATGGTGCAGGGGAAGCGGAGGCGGTTCAAGCCCCACAGTTGATCAAAGGAAAGGAAATTAGTGTCGTTGTCACGGGCAAATTGCGAAGCGGTCCAGACGCGACGGACGAGGCGGTTTAATGGAAAATTAAAAGTTTCACGTTGTCGACGGCGGAGCTTTTGTACGAGCCGATGGCATTTTTACTACGGTTACCGGAACGTTATGGGAACTATTAAAAGGGCTTTCAGATTTAATGTGCGTCCCGGCGCCGACGGATTCTCGTTACCCGAATAGAAATTATCACGGCTTACCACTGCGACACAATTAAAATCAAACGATTTCATTGTATACACATACAATGAATTTCTCTACGTGTCTTCAAACGTTTTCGTTTGAAACATTTTTGAATGAATTACATTGAAAAATATACATTAGTTTTATTCGATTTTTCAGAATTTATAGTGACCACCCAAAAACGCATATTTTTAATAACACAAAAAAATTACTTTATCAATGGCAGGACTGTTTGAAATTGTACCATATCATAAATATTTTAATATAAATTGCTTTATAATCCAATATAAAATATAGCAACAAATTGTTCCGTTTGAATATTTTCAATAAATATTTTCACTCGATTTCAGGCAACTATTCGTTTTAAAAACTCATTTTTAATAAACGATTGTGTGGGTAACAGAAAATATATATATTATTTAGATTTAATAGCCAATTGTTTAAACAACTCAATTTAAATTTGCATTTTTCTGAAAATACAGCTAAACAATTACATATTTTATTTTAGTTGCATTTAAAGTAAACATGATTGACGAAAAATATTTAAACAATTTTTTAATACTTTTCTATTCAATTTTTGATATCACAAAATGAAAGGCTACAAATTTGCACAAAATTGAATCAACCTCTTTTGTTAGTTATGTTGTTGAAGATATTATATCCGAAGTCAAATGTAGGGGGAAGTCCCCTGGTGGCGGACACCTAATGTTTTCAGAAAATAAAATAAAAACTACTCCGACAAATGTCAGTTTATTTATGAATTAACTACGTAAAGAAAGAAACGTAACTTCTGCGTAAGAATACTTAGAACCATATGTTAAACTTTGGTAATAAAAACTGCAATCACTGCAAGCGGCACCTAGTACCAGACATTTTCAAAACATCCTGCATCTATCCAGTCTTCGTTGTGGTCCTCTAAGCACACTACGCCTAATAGTTCTTCCAATGTCAGATACTTCAGTTAACGGTTCCTTCTTTGCTTCTCCACTTTTTCCTTTGACTTTTATTCCTTTGGTTTGTTTCCCCTTCTCGCCTATTTCCCAATCTTTTCTTTTTGTCTTTAACGTTCTTTCCATTCTCTTTTTCTTCGACGGCAATTTTGTACGGTGATGATGTTAGAATTTCACTTTTTTCACATTTTCTCCTCCGAGCCGCTGATCGTTTTTTGGAAGCATCGGGCAATGGGGATAAATTATGGACAAACTGGACAATATTTGGTTCAAAGCTCGTTGATGGTTTGGAACTGCTGATTGTTGGTTTGCGGGGAGATCTTTTAGGAGTGTCTTTGGATTCTTCTGACACCAAATTGTTACACAATTCTGCATCGCAGAAAGTTGATGAGCTACCAGCCAAAGTGAAATACACGGAAACTTCCCCGGTGCAACCTGCTGCGTTTGAAGAAGTTCCCGGCTGTTCTAGTGGAATATTGGTCACGTCTGCAGGCAAATAATCCAGGTCAGAAAATATATGTCTGTAGAATTTGTGAATTCCTGTACATTTGAACCCAGAGATCGCAATGTCTACTGGAACTACTTTTGTGAACGCTTGATTGACCAGACCAGCAATATCGTAGTCGGTTATCCGAGATCCAGCATTTGCTCTGATCCACATCTCGCATCGTTGGTAGTCTTAAATGGCTTTATGAATGTTCTGTTTATCAAATAAATGTTGTTTTCTCGGCAAAAATTGATGACCACCAGTGTCTTATGGCTACAATGGTCGTCCAACAGGACCAGTACAGGACTCTCTTTAGTCGGATGTGAATGTTTCCCGAATAGCTGCAACCATTGTAGGAAAAAATCACTATTCATCCAGCCTTTTGGCTGTGCCACGCCTACGTTTTCAGCTGGAGCATTAATCATGAGCCGATCATTCATCCTTTGCCTAGGAAATACAAAAAATGACGGTATGAAGTGGCCGATAACACTAATGTAGAACAAAACTGTTATATTTTTGCCCCTTTCAGCAGAAGTAAGCTTTCCTACTTGACGTACAGCCTTCGGAGCAAGAACTTTTTGATGTTTATGCACGCAGCTCACTCCAGTTTCATCACAGTTATAAATATTGGAAGGTTGAAATTTGTATTGTGTCATCACTTTTTCCAAGTTATCATAAAAAAGATCTACTTGTGGTTTGTTAAACCCTACGGCTCACAACATCATGCTCGTCGACTGAGGTGTTTTCAGCGATATATCTGGATGCCTTTGCATGAAATCGTAGTAAAAGTGTTTCCCGGCAACACCTTTCTCCTTATTAAAACGATGATTAATCTTCAAAGCTTTAGCCAAATCGAAAGCTAACTTCAGAAATTCCGTTTTCACCAGCGGCAGACATCTATTGGATAAATCTTTTACGTGTTCCACTAAAATTTGTTTGTACTCGGGTAAGAAGGTGTTAGTGAATCTACCCATCTGTGGTTGCAATATCACTTCTTGTCCCCGATTCAATAACGACGTCTTATCATGTACAGTACTTTTTGAAATGTTGTACCGCAACGCCGCTTCTCTTAAACTCATTTCTTTAGACAAAACCTTATTTACCGCAGCTTTTAAACATTGTTGGTACCATTTTCCTTCCTTTTTCGTTTCTTCCCATTCAATTTCTATCCGTTCTTCTATCCTCTAAAACAACGTATAACAATTATTATTATAACAAATATAAATACTTCCGAGAAAAAACAACTTGTATACTGTCCGGTGTTAAGGGACATCTTTGTGTCCGGCACCGGGGGACAGACGATTCCGAAACTTACGTGATCAATACCAAAACTTCTTTGGAAATAAAAAAAATAAATACGATTTTCGTATAATAATGAATCATTACCTTTATTAAAAATAACCATAAACATTGAAACAAAAAATCATAGCAGTAATACTCACTGAGATCTTATGTGACGCAGTGCACTTCCTCTAAAAACAGCAATCGACTACTCCCACTGTGGTCTTTAGCGTCACAGGCAAACCGCGTCTCACGATCATGTATCACTTCTTTCCACTGCGCCCCCTTTACCCGTTTTTGAATGAACACGTTACGACTTGCCGAAATATTACGAATGTCCGATACTGTATGCTGTCCGGCGTTATGGGACTTCCTCCTACTTTTTAAGTCATAGTCGATGTTACTAGTAGTTTTTTAGGAAGCAAATCGTGGGCCATACACACACTACCCTATTATCCTACCCGGTAATTGAAACTTATTTAAGTACACATTATAGTGACCATATCCCGTCAAAGGCCATGCTACGCTTTTTACCTCTTTCATATATATTATACATAATTCTACATACACACATTTCCAACTTCTCCTTGCGCTAAACCATTGCTTACCATATTATCCACTGTTCTCATAACATCTTCTCCCCTGTCCTTGCATCTCAGTTCCACTATCTCACACTCTCCAATACTCTTACTATCTCGTTAACCTTCCCCTTTCTCCGTTTGCTTCTTCGCAATCATTCAACCGTCGGTCGTCTTGTTGTCGTTAAAGAAGACACAACAACTCTTCGCTGTTGATCCCACCCATTCAACACTCAAGTTTATGGCTTATAGCTTCGCTTGAATTATCGTAGCTATCTACGAACTGTATTTAACACTTACTCAGCTCACTCTCACCGTACAAAGCCACCATCGCAGCAATGACTCCATCCTTTCACTTTCGGTTTCACATCGCATTAGCACCATTGCATGGAGAATTATGCATCTCGTTTTTCAAGTTCTTCCTTCAGCCTCAACCATTTCCTGTGTACCAATCCGGCGACCAATCCGGTGACCAAATCCGCACCTGGCACAACCCGTCATTATTTGTAAAGTGTCCGTCGGCAGCGTCTACAATAAGAAAGGTTTCTGCATTGCATTCAGACCATACTCATCTTGTGTACTACCACCCCGCACCTCATTTTCTGCAGCGCTTGCAAAACCCTAATAATCCACATACCGTGTTGATTACATTCTAAACGTCCACGACACTATCAGGGCGTTTATTCCATTGATCTTACTTTCTTTCAATTTCCCTACGGAACCATCAGGAGCCTGCACTGTACTTGTTCCTCTCCTGGACCCTGGTCTTTCATCGAACTGACCCTCTCTATCCACCTACACCAGCAACTTTTCCGCGCCACTCTTTTAAGTACCCTATCGATGACAACAAACAATCGTATTGGCTTGGAAGATATATTCTGGAAACATACCATCCGATACGCATCCGTCGATCACTTCCTCCCATTCGCTTTTAAATATCTCCCACGTCATCTTCACCAAGATAGTTTTGATGCCGCAATATCGGCTTTTCCTCGCTCATATATATCACAACATCTCCAATTTTCTTTTTGCTAACTCTTTTTACTATCCACTTACCCATGTCCAACCTATGCCTTTCTATTATCACCACCACCTCTTCACTTATTCGCTCTCGTCGCGCAAAGTCATCCTCTACACTGTTAATCTGAAATTACGTCTGAAACATATCCTCCAATGTTTCTTCCCTACTCTTTTATCTTCCTTCTCCATCTATTCCTATTTACTCTCCATACTTCCTTTGTCAACCAATCTCTCTATTCCACAAACTGTTGTTTTTCGCTCACTGTGTTTCCACCTAACGTTCTCCTGGTGTGATAATTTCTTTTTGCTCTCCTCAACTGTCTTCAGCTCTTCTGTATATCTTCATTCTTCCAACTCTTTCCTACTTATGGAAACTCAACATTCTAATATAGTCCTTTAGAGTCTCCTATACTCATACTTACTTCTTTCCGCTAAAATTCTTCCTTCCCTACCAAATATAACGCTCCACTCTATCAGTATGTAATCTGAGGGATCACACTCAACGCAGGCACGTCCACAGCTGTCCACTGAACATCCCTCCTTTCGCTAATATAATATCTATCCAGTTGGACTCTGTTTGTGTTTGGAACGTTGGTTCAAATTCTTCCTTGTTCAGTGCCGTCCATTCGTTTAACATCTAACCCCTCCTATTAATCAGGAAATTATCCCACGACGGGTATGTAGCATTAAAGGCCTTTAATATAAAAAAAAGGCATTTAATATCAGGCTAATGGCATCAACGGCGCATGGCTGATATCGCCCAATGCAACCTCCAGCTTCTTCTGTAGCTCTCCCATAGGTTTCACATCGCACACAAATATCCTAGTCTTATCTTTCTATCACTAACACCTGATCGATTGTGATTAAATCTGCACTCCAAGTTATCAATACAATCGTATACTTACCGTTCCCAACCACTATGTCATCCTTCTCCCATATCTCTTTCCTCATGTACGGTTCCCAAACCATTACTACATTGACTCCCCTTTCTATCGCAACATTCATATTGTTCAAAGTGGCAGCCCTCCCTCTACTTGTGCTTAATTGCATACCCTGTACAAGTGTTGCATCACTATCCATAGACTAGCTCAATCGCTATCCTATACTTTTCATACCTTTTATAGCGATTGTGATTAGTCGCATCTTTCCCTCTTACTTTGTAGTCGGACCATTTCTTGTATTCGTGGCCTATCTCGCCACAATGTCCACATATTATTTCTTCCCTTTGAAGGTGCTCGAACCCCTGATATCTGTAACATACCTTTTAACATCAATGAAGTCTTGCACCCTACATAACCTCCCGAACCTTAGCAACTTACCCCCCGTCACTTTATTTACTGGTTGCAAACCTTCCCATCTGTCTGACGTTTCTTATCCTGGAAAATCTGTTCGTTATGAGGGTGATATTTTGATTTGTGGATTTTATAATCGTTACCAAAATGTCTTCAATGAAAATCAGTGACTAAGCTTTGAGAGCTCACACGACATGGTTTTGATAAAGAATATATATAATAATTAAGCCGATGTCGCTTTCGGCCGAAGCTTTATATCCATATCATATCGACGCAAAAATACGTTAAGACGTTAACTGCTATCGTAAGGAAAAAAATCGTTTGCTCCAAAATAGTTGAAACCTTTTGGTGTTATAGAAGAGGGTTGACAATCTGATTACTTCAGCAGTTCTAATCTGTTTACCATTACTGTTAGAAAAACATGAAGAAGAGATTAAATCGAGACTTTTGTAATCATTTAACAATTTTAAGATAAAAAGTTTGTAAAAACTTTTAAGTGATATCAAGTTAAGCAGGATTGTACTTAAAGATAGCGTCGTGTTAGGTAATGAAAAGCATGAACGAAGATAATCTAAATTAATCTGCAGGAATTTCTAATTATTAATAGAGCTTTATAGTGTTGACTTTTTGTTGGTATAAAGTTTGAGCTATTAGCTTCACTCATCGTTCGCGAACACGAATTTTGCGTCAAGCGATAACGAGCGTGATGTTACCACTCAACGGCCACAACGCGGTATAGCGTTGCCACCGTAAAACAGGTTAGAAAACTAATTAACGGTGGAGGGATTACGATTTTTCGCGCGCTCGATTTAAAATTCATTGCGTGGATTAGCGTTCGTTATGAAAAAGTTTATTTTAAAGCGGCCCAACGGGTACGTGACTTAAATGTGGATGTAGTTAGCTAACTACAGTTAACAAAAATCTCATTGAAAAGAATAGTTACAACATTGATGATACTGCGGTGGAAATTTAATAAAAATTATTTAAACTTTGAACTTGCAAAGGTGAAAAACCTTTCTTATTGTAATCGTAAACCCGACTTATTATCTTCATAAATTTTACGGCGAATTGCACGACGGTATCGCAATGTGACCGCTGAACAATAGCAGAGCGTATTGGGCACAATGGAGCCGTCTACGGATAAACAGGAATCGAATTTACGGGATTATTATCACTACAAAGCCAGAGTTGAGACGAGTTTTTGTCCAAGGCAACCGCAAGCAATCCAAGTTTGCGCTGGTTATCTGCCACTCGATCTCAAATTTCTGAACAAACAATTGTTCCGCAGTATTAGGGTTATTAAAGGATATTTTAACAATAGATTGTTGGCAAAGGCTTATTGAATTATTATTCGGACTTAGAATTTTATCGCGGTACAACCATAACTAGTACGGCCTAATATTTACTGTTGCCATAAGAGATAAGATTATTTTTAAAAACCGTAAAATAGTCGCGTACACTTACGTAAACTTTGTTCGTAATAACCCTATCGCTTACTATAAAAGAATTTTTTTTTCTTAAAAACGTACAGTCAAACAGAATCTTTCAAGATGAAGTACGCTCTTTTTGCCATTCTTTTCGCCGTTGTCATCGCTTTAGTGGCGTCTCAGGCGTGGCAATGTGAACCTTGCGACGAAGAATATTGTTCCCGAGTTCGCTGTTTCCATACGCCACGTGAAAATTGTACTGAAAATGAAACTTTCCACGAAATGAGCGATATGGTCACCAATTTCTGTTACTGTTGCGATGTGTGCGTTCCAAATGACGGTAAGATAAATTAATTATTAATTTATTACACAAAAATCAAACAATATTTTGTTATATTTTTTCATTTTAGAATGCTAAAAATGGCTTTGACTCTGGAGGAGAATCGTTTAACTTTTCAACACTTACACTTTCGATATTTGTAAAATCAAAGATGAATCAATAAATGTAAATGCAGCCTATTATAAGCATATTATTTTTGTTACTCCTTGCCAAGGTATACATTAAGTTTAAACAACAATAATATATTAAATTATTATATTCAATATATTAAATTCTAAGGAAATTTGCTTTCAATTACTTTTTATTTCATGATGATATCTCACATCGTTATTGAGATATGAATTTTTAAAATGGTATATTTTAAGCCTATAGCAAACATGCAGAGTTAGATATAATAATTATTTACATAACCAGTTATGAAAAGATTAATTTTGTTTGACGAGCGTAATATTATGTGGGTTAAACAAAATTAGCCGTTTCATAACGTGTTAAGTACAAAATTTTATCTAATTCCATTGTCATTTGTAGTTAGGTAATGAAATCATTCTTAATATAAAATTTAATTTAATAAAATTTAATTTTCATAATGGAATTAGGTAAAAAATCATTATAACGATGTTTATGGAAAATAAGAAACTAGTTAAAGCACACTAAATCTCCATTGAATTTACTTTAATCTGCTTTTTATTTCATGACGATATTTCAACTCGTCTTAAGATACGAATTTTTGAAATATTATATTTGAGGCGTCTATTTGCAAACGCGGCTAAAAGTTGATTTGTGTTTAATTATGTGGATTCTACTACTTGTGATAGGACTTAGCTTCGAGCAAAATTTTGAAAATCTTTTGCAAGTAATAAACGTGTCATTGATATTTGAAGTTGGGATGATGCCGGTTTTGCAACTGAGGAAGGTGATGTGGTTAGTTTTGAAACAAAGTACACAGATAAAAATAGTACTGCATAACAATAAAAAAGCAAAGACGGAGTTATACCGTATGTGTATTCATTTAATCAGTACAAAGATTACCGAAGAGTAAACAACATACCTAACAGTATTGGTAACGAAGCAAAATAGTTCGTTATCTAATACCCGATAACGAACTATTTATATTTCTATATTTTTGTCATGTTCTAAGCAATCAATATCATGCCATTTAAGTCCATAATATTTTTTTAGTATTGTGTCTACATCTTGGAGCTTCGGATCTTTAATCCTCTTCTTCCCTCGTGGTATCTTCATTAACTTTACGATTTAATTTGCTTTCCTCGTTTCAACTTCAACTTCTGAATTACAAGCAAGTTCGCCTTGTGTCAGAATCTCATATTTTTTGGACCTTGTTAAAATAAATCGCATCGTAGGTTGAAATTTAAAGTGCCACTAAGCAGGAAGTTCTATAAATGTTTAAAACGCGGCTTTCCAATCAATGTAACATAATGCTTTTTTAGATTTAATATTTCTAAAAATGCATTTCGACAAACACGTACTGATTTGGATTTTTACGAACAGCGCAATAGATCCACATCTTTTTACAGCAACACTCGATGTCGGTCAGTTCCGAATATTTGTGACTTATTCTTTGTTTCATGTCTACATTTAGGTATTACAGGCCACAAAGTTGTCATATATCTATGACGAAAAAAAAATGTAACATTACGTTACTATTAAAGATAAACTAAGGATAACACACCTACGCTTTTTTTATTGGTTTCTTTTTCATTCGCTAGGATTACTAACTTTTTTCTGTGCTTTGCCTGGGTGAATTTCTTCGGCACCTTTCTCCATTTTTAGAAAGTGTTCAATAGCAACATTTTTAATTATTTTAACAGCCACAACGAGCAATCAGCTGTCCCTGCCGAAAATCAAGGTATCACGCGGTACAGAGCAGGCGTAAAGCCAAATTATGGATGTAGCCGTCTTGCAACGTACTTCCAAGTGAGATATAGCAGTTTTTCAACGAACTGACTTTACCATATCACGAAGCATGCTTTGCAGTGTACTTTTCCACTGTTAGTAGAATTTTGATAAAATATGGATGTAGCCGCTTTTACAAATAGACGCCTCATTTGATATCTATAACAATCCAACACAATCCATCACATCTATGATTATGGAAAATAAGAAATTTGTTTTGATGCGTTAAATCTTTATCAAATTTTCTTTAAACTGTTCTTTATTTCAGGAGGATATCTCAATTCGTTCTTGAGATACGACTTTTTAAAGTTTATATTTAGTATCTATAACAATCAATATACAGGGTGTACAAAAAGTATGGAATAATGGTTCTACAGCCTAAACTTCAACTTATATTAAAAAAAGTTTTAAATAAAAGTTACTTGAAACTATTTTCCGCGTATCTTGGCGTAGAAATTACGGAGCTTATACCGACTCCAAACAAGTTCGTTGCTAACCACAGTTGCTAAGATAAATCGCCATAAAAATATCATTTAAAATGTCATCTAAAATGTCACTTAGTTTATTTTATTTTAATATTAATAGACATTTTCATAGATATTTTAGGTCTGTAACAATCAAATATAATCATAAAACCGATGTTTATTGAAAATAACAAATTATTTATGGCACATTAAATCTTCATTAAACTTACTTTATAATGTTTTTTATTTCATGATAATATCTCCATTCGTTCTTGAGATACGACTTTTTAAAGTTTATATTTTGTATCTCAGATTATTTATAAGACATAAAATCTTCATGAAATTTGTTTTAAACTGATTTTTATTGGTGATATCTCAATTAGTTTTACCTTAAACTTTAGGATAATCAAGTCTACATATTTGTTGGGTTTAAAAAAACCATAACAACGTTTATTGAAATTAAAAAATTATTTATGCCACATTAAATACTGATTAAATTTGCTTTAAAATGTCTTTTATTTCATCCTTAAATCTACATTCGTTCTTGAGATACGATTGTTTGAATTCCTAAAATCTGAAACATTCATATTTATTAAATTTGGTCTAATAAATCGTAACAACAAAGTTTATGAAAAATAAGAAATGATTTTTGGTACTTTTGAACTTCATTAAATCTTTATTTTAAGTGATATCTCAGTTTGTACTTGAAATACGATATTTTAAATTTTCATTCTCAACTATAATCAAATATACCGAGTTGGGTTTAAAATATATTAAAATAAATAATATTAATATATTTAAAATAATAACAAGTATGTTTATAAAAATTAAATTTTTTTTTGAATCTGTATTAAATTTGCTTTAAAATGATGTGAATTTCGTCATTACATCTAGAGAATCACTTTCGTCCAGTGATTCTTGAGATACAATTTTTGTCGAAAGTAAGGGTATAAATTGATTGAACTATTTTACGAGCTTAAGTTTTTGATTACGAGGTAAGATATTTTATTTATAAATAAAAAAGTTTTCCATTAAAAAGTAATTCTAATTTCAAATTAGCAATGTTAAACACGAACCTAATGGGCAACTTGGTTGGTTCGTTATGTCATAATTTTTCGTGCGTGTCCTTTTTTTTCACCTTGGCATATTTATTTGATCGATTTAATATGTTGTAATAAAATTTGTAGCTGGATTTAATCAAATTCGTGCTTAGAAGATCCATAACGAACAAAAAGTATATGTAAATACGCGTTTACTGATCAAATTCAATTTAGAATACGATAATAGTTCATAATGATTCAATGAACTCCTATTATTGTTATCACCTTCAATTGCATTTATTTATACACCATATTTTTTATTTTTTTTTTCTTTGTTACGTTCTTTAAATAATATAACAATATATTTACGTATACAACAAAAGATAAGATTGTTTCTTAAACAGTCACGAACTCTGCATTAATTTTCGTTTAATTGCCTTTATCGTTATTATAAAAGGAAAACTTTTTGGGTTATTCCAACAGTTCAAATCAAATTTTCAAGATGAAATTCGTTATTTTTATTGTACTCTTCGCTGCTGCAATTATTACCGTTGCGGAGTCTAGTTGGCAATGCAAACCTTGCGATCCAAATTATTGTATGACTGTTCGATGCGCTCCTCAACTGAAAGAAGATTGCACTGCCGACGAAGTTTTCAGACGATATGATGGGCTATGTTATTGTTGTGACACGTGTGTTCCAAAAAATGGTATGCTATATTAATATTACTTAGAGCTTTTCAAATTAAAATTTTTTTGTTGCCTATTTCAGCTTGCCACTAAAACGTATGAATATGACTCAAGGAAAAATGATACGTTGATGAAACTTTACTTGTTATAATAAAGATTTTAATGAAAATAAATATGTAATAAATTCATATAAGCACTTGCCATGGTGTTTTACTTAAATAAACCTGTCAAGCGACTTATATAATAGTTGGTATACGTTTTTAGATAAACATGATTAAGTGTGCATAAACATTCTTATTAATATATGGGTCAATATTTACCACAATAAAAGATAAGATTGCTTTTTAAATAGTCACGAATCATATATTAACTCCATTTTTAATGACTTCGTGGTTGATATAAAAGAAAAGGTAATAAAGTGGTCGTACAGTTCCAAAGTCAAATCTTCAAGATGAAGTTCGTCACATTTCTTTTTCTAATAACTATGGTTATGGTTGTACAATCTCGTTGGCAATGCCCACCTTGTGATCCTGTTTATTGTACAACCGTTCGATGTGCACCGCAATTACCAGGAGATTGTCTTGCGAACGAAACATTCAAAGCATATGATGGGCTTTGCTATTGTTGTGACTCATGCGTTCCAAACGATGGTATGAAATTTTAATTTAATAAAGTAACCAAGTTACCAAAAGAATCGGACTTTATTTTTAATTTTAGCTTGTTGTGGCGACTAAAGTGGAACTAAAACTGCAAATGGATACGGATCAAGAATACAACAATTTAATGTACATCAATAAATTGTAATTATTAAATAGTACTCAATTGTTTAATTAATTTAAATTTAAAAAAATGTTTACAATTGATAATCCCACAGTAGTGCAGACTAAATAAACCAATTACAATCATTGAATTGCAATTGTAAAGGATATCTAACACTATTTGATATCGCTGAATTATCCGGAACGTTCGATTAACCCAAAAGGTTATAGGTACCTGATATATTAATTTATGTATAATCGTGTTTCGTAACCGCATTTGCATTGATATCGGGCAATATGCAAATACAGTCTAATATTGAAGCACTCGCTATGTAGAACTGTTATATTTGCTCAAGGACAAAGTTTGATTGCGAGTCGTGTTTACTCAAACTCGATACTCAGTGACGACGTATTCCCTGGTTGTATACCTTATCATCCGATTCGTAAAGGTTGAAGAAACCCGATTTCACCACGAAAATATTTGTAGAAGGCGCAGAAATATTTTGGGGAATTTAATTTTAATTTTGACCCGTTCACATCCTCCGGGCTGTTAAGATGAATATTTCCGAATTTCTGTTTTCCCTTCCTGGCTATTTTAATATTTGGTCATTTTCTATATATAGACCATTTATTTCTCCACTGATAACATGGATTTAATCAATTTTACCTCGTAGATATATTTTAATATTAATACCGTATCAACCTGAACCTGGATAATATTTAGAGCAACGTATCGGCCGGAAGCGGCCTCGACTTGATGCGAATATATGATATGTGTCTGTCTAAGTTTAATCAGGCAAGCTAAGTTATAATTAAATGTATTAACCTGAATCGGCTTGATCAGGCAGCACAATATAATCTCTACCTCAGTTTAATCAAGTAATGTAAGTTGACTCGTGGTTGCTTGTAGTCGATGCTTTACAATTAATACCATATCAACGTGAATCTAAGTGATATTTACAGCAGCGCCTCGGCCGCAAGCCATCTCAATATTTTCTGCCTAACTTTAATCAGGCAATATAAGTTTAGTATAAATTGTATGCGACCGAGGCTTTACTTTAATTATTACAGTATCAACCTGAATCTGGATAACATTTACGCATCTGCCGCAAGCAGTCTCAGCTTGATCAGGCAATATGATATGTCTCTGCTTAAATTTAATCACGCAATTTAAGTTTATCCGATGTTGCTTGGGATCGAGGCTTTACAATTAATACAATATCAACCTGAATCTGGATGACATTTACAGCAACGCCTCGGCCGTAAGTGACCTACGCTTCATCAAGCTATATATGTTCTTTGCCTAGGTTTAATCAGGCAATCTAAGTTTAATCGAGGTCGCTTGTGGTGGAGGCTTTTCAATTAGACTCGAGAGACGATGAGTAAATAATAACACCATCAAGGTAGACGAGACAATCATTTTCTTGTAATCCGCGCAATACACTGTCCATAAGACGTTGGATCGTCGCTAGAGCATTCTTCAATCCAAAAGGCATGCGTCTAAACTCATAATGGCCTTGTTCAGTGGAGACAGCAGTTTTGGGAGAGTCTTTCTCATTCATCAAAACCTGGTGATAACCAGTAGCCAAGTCTAAGGAAGTGAAATAGTGACATCTACCCAAGCGATCTAAAATATCCGCAATATTTGGTATAGGATATCTATCTTTTGGCGTTAAGCTTTCTGTAGTCAATCACCATCCTCTTCTTTCCGTCTCTTTCTTGGATTACTATGTGGACGGGGACTGATCACGGGGATATGCTTTCCTGTATTATGTCTATATATGATATGCGTAAACGTTAACTTTTGTCCTTCTATCTGTATCAGATTTTTAAATTTATAGCATTACTCGTAATACTGCTAGTTCTTCGATATTTAATGATCTTTCGTTTGATAGATACTTTTCAATTGATTCTTTGTGTTTGGAATGTAGATTTTCGAGTTTTTCATAATTATAGCATAAATTTATTTTATCTTCGAACTCTACCACGGGCTGTACAGGGTGTCCCAATTTCGATGTCCGCATAAGCTATCTCTGAAACTAAAAGAGATAGGAAAAAAGGAGCTTACATGTCATGATCTCGTTTTTCGAGAAAATGCTAATGCCGAAAACTCCGAACAGCTATCGTCTTTTGTTTTCGCCCTATCAGCAAAAACTAAAAATTTTGCGAAAACGACAATTGCGAATATCTCACTTATTATCAAAGAGGGAGTATTATAAATAAAACATTATATGGGCAACTTTTTACGAAGAATTTAGTGGCGTAGGTAGAACTTTTTTCGCATCTTTTATTTTCGAGATTTTAGACGTAACTTTATTTTTTTAAATGGAAACCATAGTTGGCTATGACCTAAAATAATTTGTTATTTTCTTCTGATAACAAATATATATAGTTTGTAGGGTATATTTCTTATAGTTATTGAATAATTAATAAAAATTCATTTTGTTCTATGTAAAACTAATGTATGTATTTAAAAGTTAATGTTGCTATGGTGATAACCATACATACTATAATGGAACATAATGAATTTTGGCATATAGTATCTACCATAAAAACTTAAACTCAGGTAACACCTCAATATATCAAGGCAGCACATTGTGCCTTTGGTCGACAATTTGCCATTAAATAAGTCTCAAATGATATATTTTCAATATGACGGAGCACCAGCACATAATGCCAGAGTTGTTAGTTAATTTTTAAATACTACTACAAACTTTGGCAATAATTGGAAACAATGTTTTCCATCATGTTATGGTTATCACCATAGTAACATTAACTTTTAAATACATACATTAGGTTTAGATAAAACAAAATGAATTTTTGTTAATTATTCAATAACTATAAGAAATATACCCCACAAACTAACAAAAGAAAATAACAAATTATTTTAGGTCATAGCCAACTATGGTTTCCATTTAAAAAAATAAAGTTACGTCTAAAATCTCGAAAATAAAAGATGGGAAAAACTACCTACGCCACTGAATTCTTCGTAAAAAGTTGCCCATACAATGTTGTATTTATAATACTCCATCTTTAATAATAAGTGAGATATTCGCGATTGTCGTTTTCGCAAAATTTTCAGTTTTTGCCGATAGGGCGAAAACAAAAGACGATAGCTTTTCGGAGTTTTCGGCATTAGTATTTTCTCGAAAAACGAGATCATGACGTGTAAGCTACTTTTTTCTATCTCGTTTAGTTTCGGAAATAGCCTATGCGGACATCGAAATTGGGACACCCTGTACAGTGACATTTGGTTCAATACCGTTGTCTTTGATAACACTATTCTTGACAAAGAATGTTATTTAATTGAACATAAGTTTTTCCATTTGAAACTTTTACGAGAGTAAGTGGAAACAAAGTTGTATTTTCTCCATTTCCAATTTTTAAATCATTCTGGGTATCATCACGTATCCAGTCTTCATATTGTTGACATTGCATTCAATAATCTGTGATGAATGTGGTAATAAACGAAGTTCTGTCAGTCTGGTATAATAAGGTTTTTGTGTTTTCGCATTTTTAGATTTTCTTCCTGTGTATTGACTTTAGCTTTTATCTCCTTTAAAATGTCCATTCCTATCAAAGCATCATAGCTATCCAAAAAATTAAAGCAAAAGAACAAAAATTTTCTTTCCTCAGGTTCCTTGAATATTTCCGGTAATGGAACATTTAAAGCTCGTGATCCTTTTCCAACACCATGTGCAGTTTGAATACAAAAATAATTTTCTGTGGCAAAATCTTGCATATCATTATATAATTTTTCTGTTACTAAACTTTTAGAAGCGCCAGTATCAATCAATATTCTGAAACATTTATATACAGGGAGATTCAAAAAACCGCTGACAGACTTCTAGGGCAAGTAATACATCAAAAATTACATGGGGTCGTAAATGCCTCCTTAACGAGATATAGCGGGTCAAAGTTTCTTTAAAATTAAACGTTATCTGCAATAAAAAGCCCTTTTTTAAAAATATTTTCAACTCCACTGCCAATTTTGTCAAACGGGCAGTATTTTCGTGTAAAGTGAACAATTATCTATCAATTGGTCTGTTACAAAATTTTGATTAAAGCAACAGGTTTTGATTGAATTAACAAATTTTCTACAAACGTGTTTTTCTTAAAAACTATTGCTTTGATCAAAGTTTTGTAAGAGACCAATTGATAGATAATTGATCACTTTACACGCGTAGAGAGCAATGGCGTAGACAACATTTTTGAAAAGGTGCTTTTTATAGCAGATAATATTTAATTTTAAAGAAACTTTGATCCGCTATATTTCGCCAACGAAGCATTTGCGACCCCATGTATATTAAGACTATTCATGTTAATTTGTCAAGAATTATCTACTCTAGAAGTCTGCCAGCGGTTTTTTGAATCACCCTGTATAATGTATGGTGATTGAGGATCATAATCCGAGTTAAAAGAAATCACGCCTGTTATTTTGGATGATTTGAGAGGCCCGCTATAATAAAATTTACTGAAGCTTGGTTTTCTTCTACTTCGTAGTTAATGTTGGGTTCGTAACTCGTAATAAGGCTCATTTTAAAAATGTGTGGCATTTTCGGTGTTACGGTCATCATTATAATCCCATGTACCTTCTTCAGTACTTTCTGAAGCATCAAACGTTTCTTCGCATCTTGGTCGCTGTTCTTCAAAAATTTCTTGCATGGTATTAGCGTTCCATGATCTTTTTGTTGGTCTTTGTATGGTTGAACCAAATCTTTTATTTCTTGAATCAGATGTATATCCATTGGAGTTGGCATGGGTTTGAAGTTTGTCTTTGCATAACCTGTCCCGCAGATAGAGCAAATCTCGGTTGATTATTAACTTGATTTGGTCTTGCACATTAACTTGCGTGGTACGTATCCTTATGTTAGCTGCCTTTGCTGAGGGACAAACTGTGGTGAACTCATTGTTTTTCTTCTAACGTTATTTTTCTAACTCTTATCATTTCGGGTATCATCATCTTTCTGGTGCACCTGCGAGCTGTAACTATACCTATACGATAATAATAGGAATATATCAAAAAAAAGTATTGTCAGAAGTGGGATTCGAACCCACGCCCTCAGAGAGGACCAGAACGCTCGAAAACCCGTTAGAAACGGGTAAGGTAATCCTTGAGTCTGGCGCCTTAGACCGCTCGGCCATCCTGACAACTACTTATATATTTTTAAACGAATTCCAACAACTCGCATACGACTACTTTTATAAATAGTTTTCAAGAATGTTACGTCTAAAAGTATCTTTTAATATCACGCTTTTTGATTTCGCTCGAGCGGCCCCGGGATAATCTATTGTATATTAAAAATAAAATGGCACAACTGTCGACCGCTTAGTTATTACAAGGCAACATCTGGTCCCTTTCTGCAAGCTGGAGTAACATTGCCGCCGCCTCCATAGGAAGATCAGAAAATGTAGATCATTCCTTAAAATGTGGTGGAGCCCTCGTAAACCGCAAATCGGGCTCCGCAGTCGCGACGCGTTCTATCTTTTATTACGTCTCCGTTGGTGAACCTGCGTCTCCGTAGTCTTCTCGTCTTTTCTTTTTATAACGTACATCATCCACTCGTATATTAGATGGAGTAATAATAAGCAAAATACTGGGTTGAAGAACGTTTCATTATTACTTTTACCTCTTTATTGCGTCTTTTATCGTTGGAATTTATAATATCACAAAGGACAAATGATAGCAAAATTTTATTTTGAAATGTTGAATTTTCTCTTCGAGACTCAACTTAAAACGTCCATATAAAAGTTTTCTTTATTCTACTTTTACGTTTAAGTCAATAGTGAGATTAATTGAGCCGATATATAACGAAGTTTGTTGCGTGTTATATAAATATCATACAACTTCACGGAAATCCAATCAATAAGAACTTATCATTCGTTGATAAAATTTATGATAAAATCAAATTTTATTTAAATGAATAAATTTGTGAAGTTTATGTTTTTTTATGTTTGGGTCTAGATTTAAAAATTTATTTTTATTGAAGGCTAGTAATAAAATATCCATAGTACCTATATTTTTATTCCGTTCGTATATAAAGTATATATGCCATCATTGCTTAGGTCCATCTCTTTTAACAGTATTTTTCCTGGAAGGAAAAAGTAAATTAACCCGCTGACATCCTTTTCTTGGCACGCCAGGGGTTCGCTTTTACGATGATTTGTCGCCGAAAGACGGAAATATCGGACGGAACCCGACGGAAAGGCGTAAGAATAGACCACTAAAAACCACTATTAAGCCCAAAAAAGAAATTACTCTTAAAGACCGGATGAGCCTGAGGACGGGGCGTAATAAAACAGGATTTGCGAAACCATCCCTAAATTTCCGGCCAGAAAGGAAATTGGGACCCTTTATCATAATTCCGATGATATCTCGTTATAGTTCTCCTTTATTCCGTAATGGTCAATTATGCAAACCGATTATTTATGGAAAGTCTGCAATTGCAGTTCCGTGCGTGAAAACTAAGTGGCCAATTATCACTAATATTTATTACTTTAGATTCTATGATTATCAACCGAGTATAATGGTGTTATTTACAGAAAATAATTATTCGCGGAAATGTATGCGTGAAAGTTGACTGTTTAAGACAAGACTTTGTAATGAAAATTCTACTGAGGTAAAAAGTTTCAGGGAGTCTGAGAATCCGCCTCTCGAATAAGTTAATAAGATTTATAGCGCTGAAAAGAAAGTAGCCTTAAAGCAAGCTAATCAACTTTTAACGAAACAAGTGGAATTTTCTTAATCCCCCAGAAAAACAGAAGGAACGTAAAACAGCCAGGGAGGGAAAACAGAAATCGAGGGGTATCCACCTTAACAGCCCGAAGGATGCGAACGGGTCAAAATTAAAATTAAATTCCCAAAATCTTTCTCTCCCTTCTATAAATATTTTCGTGGTGAAATTGGAACGGGATTCTTTAACCTTTGCAAATGGAATGATAAGGTATATACGTCGTCACTGAGTTTCGAGAAACATGAGTCGTAATCAAAGCATCTCAGCCTAATCACATCATGTATTCTTTGCCTAAATTGATTCAGGCAATCTAAGTTGAGCGAAGATCGCGTGCGGCAGACGCTCTACAATTAATACCGTATTAACCTGAGCTGGAATAATATCTACCTCAATGCTTTGGCTGCAAGCATAGCAATATGACGGATAACGGATATATGCAGCAAATAGGTGAGAGGTTACTACGACTCCACCTCTCACTTTTCAATTCTATGGCAAGAGAAGACTTGGACAAAATACACGGAATAACCATGAAGAAGGGTGAACGTGAATTCCAAAAAAGTCGGGACAAGTAAATTAAGAAGTTCGATTCGTTAGACCGTCGCACCCACAAGAAGAAGAACAACGATTTGCCAATCAAGCGTCCCATATACAGAGGATTAAACTACATTACAAGCGAAAGGCTTGAATTATGCAGTCGCTCCAAAGAAGGTTCCGAATGAAGAGATCATCTGTGAAGTGGAAGCGGCTGATCGTAGAATACCTGCGTGAAAGCAGTAGAAATTTCACAAGACATAGCGAGAGTACTTAAAAAACCGATGCTACCAAAACCAAATATGAAAATAAACGAAAGATGAGGAACCTTTTGGGCGAAGCCACTTATAAGAAAATAAAAAAAGGACCTAACCAAAAAGATAGTAAGGAAATTTAAAGAATTGGTAAAATCTGTAGGAATTCCAACAAAACAACAAACAAGTTTGTTGGCACAGGTCCCAGAACCACGAAGAATTTATGGATTACCTAAAATCCATAAACCGGATGTCACACCTCACCCCTATTGACAGTGTCGTAAATTTTCCTACGTATCAGCTAGCAAAACACCTTGTCAAGATTCTATCTCCTTTTACGGGGAAAACAAAATCATATGTCAGAGATTCTACACCAGGATATCCTGGCGACTTTCTATGAACTTGAATAAACTAAGTACTCTATGACTAATGCGAAGGAGCAGCCATGGTATCACCTCTGTCATCTGTGATCGCCAATTTTTACATGGAGATGTTTGAAGAGGAAGTATAAACCGAAGCTATGGCTCCCTTACGTAGATGATATTTTCGTGATCTGGCAATACGGAAAAGAGCGACTCCAGGAATTTCTAGATGGCCTAAACTCATAACACTCCATGATCAAATTTACTATAGAATCGGAGGCAAAACCGTTACCATTCCTGGATGTATTAGTCACGAGGAGGACAAATGGCGGCATAGACCTGGGAGTGTGCCCGCAAGCCTTGTTCCAATGAGCAGAAAGGAAATGCGATACAGAACTTAAATCAAGAAGAATGATTTCTACAAGATATACCGCCGAATAACGGCTATACAATGAACGATATCCAGCGAGCCACGCAAACAGAAGGATGACTCGGTAAGGACTACACCCGGTTTTTTTTGTATAAATTATGTATGAAGTATGAATATGAAAGAAGACTGTTTCTGAAAATACTACAGTCAATATTGATATTGGTTACATGAGAAAATTTTCGAGAAAAATTACTTTAAAGTTTAACTACTTCATATTTGCTTGAGATGATAAAAATAGCGTCTTCGACCAGGAATTACAATGACAAATATATGTTTCGGATTTTCACGACGTTGACGTACACGAAAAAGTCGAGAGAAGCGCTAAACCTTTGCCATCCAAGTTTTTAAGCGTTTCTAAAAGGGTCAAAAGACTGCTACAACACTGACTAAGTTCACAAATAAACGGCAAAACGAGGTCGTCCATCCAAGAAAATGCAGGAGATATCCTTTTCGGATGAAGATAAAGACTTATGTGTCATCTGTTTAGAAGCAATATTTGAATGGCTCAAAAACTTCATTTGTCAAAACTGTGAATCAGAGTGATATGACGTTTTTCTAACATTGTTTGATAAAATTTGGTTCAATAACGCGAAAAAGGGAATTTGGTTTTTTACTTCATTCACTCAATTTTTCCAGGTTATTTTCAATCATTACAGCGTATGTTTCGTTGATTTTCAGCGGTGGGCCAACCTTGACAGCATTTTTCTCGTTAATTTTTTATTTTTCATCCAATCAATTTCGTAATACCTCGAAAAAGGTTTCATTTTTCCGAACTCTTCTCGCAGATGCCCATGCTTTTTAAATTTAGTGACAGCTAGGCTTACCATAATTTGGCTATTGAGTTGGCGATCAGGATATGTTGCATTAAAGAGGTCAACTACTTACTAAATCACACTTAGACACTTAGGAAATTGTTTAACATTATTGGTTACCATAGATACTCATGGCTATTGATATTTTTGTCATGTCAAGCAATTATAAAGTAGTTAAACTTTAAACAAGTAAAAACGACTATTCGGGGTGTATTCGGGATGTGTTTTTACTTGTTGCTCACGTGTATCGGTCGTAGATACTTCTTTTTCACATCGTTAAACTTTTAAGTATTTTTTTTTCGAAAATTTTCTCATATTACCAATATTAATATGTACTGTACTAGATTCAGAAAGAATGACATGAAGGAAGATGACGTCATAACTCGTTTAAAAATAGCGGAAAAATTTTAAATCTACACCAAAGAATTGCAAAAAATTTAAATCTTTGGACCCGTTTCAGGGATTTGTCCATAAATCGTTTACAATGATTTTATCGCCTATATCCGCTACTTTACGGACGCACTGTATGAAGGCACTAAATCTGTAAAGGTTAAGATGATCAAAGTAGTGAGTGACCGACATTAATCCAAGCATCAAAAGATCCCACAAATTATAAATATCTAAAGTTATTTATGAGAAGTAGCTAGACTTTATTCTATTTTAAATGATTCTATAAAACCCAATCTACAAACTATGGTCATTTAACAGAATTACTAGGTATAAAAACCAAATTTATTTTAATTATCCTAATGAGTATAAAATGAAACAATTTAAATTGTAATGCAATTCCCTAGTAATTTACTCGGTTTACTGAAGGTGCCTGTTATAGTAATTAATCAAATAGGAAAGGTGTCTATTATTAGAATCCAATCAGTAAAAAATTTACAAAATATACCTTCATTTACATATGAAAACGTGAAATGGTACTGATTGCAGATTAGCATGGAAGGATACATTATTTCAACCGTTTGTAAAGTCACTTTTATGTTTCACTCAATGTACGTTCATTACAAATCACTATTAAATATGTAAAGGTGTATACATTAAATTTTGATATGAAGTGAGTCACAATACGAAATCATTACCACCAAGTTTTTTTATAGGCGTTAAAAGGAAACACACACAATGCCAGTGCTAATGAAGAATGAATGCATTAATTGTTAATAATTCTTTCGAATCAACATTTTATTAACATCGATTAAGTGATGGAATACTACGTCAACTTGGAAGCATAGAAACATCCCGTTCATTATTCGCTTCTAGTTTATCGATTGTCTCTCTCTCCTCCTTATTGATACTCTGTCGTTTGTCTAACGAGTTGTCACCTAATCCATTACGATAATATGAATAATTCTAGCGGTCGGATTTGGCGGGGTAGAATTTCAACATTGGGTTCCGATGGGTATAATCGTTACCGGTAACGGGGAGCCCTAATTGCACGTGAAAGGTCGCATTAGGGAACGGACCTTGCCGTCTCCTAAATGAATTCGGCGACAATGTAATTACTTGGGAATTTCAATCTATGGTGATAAGCGTTTCGTCGACGTAAGCAATCTGAACGCTCGTCCGAACTCAGTTAAAGCTACGTCCGTCGTTAATAAACTGAATGGACAAAGTTTCTCGCTTGAATGATCGAAAACGTACAAACGTAACCTAATTTGTCATTTTGTCATTACCTAATCAGTGATGCATCTCAAAATGCATGAAAGGATCCATTAATATACTTGAATTAGTAAACACGCATAAAGACAAACGCATGAAAATTCGTAGAATTTGTTTCGATTAAATAGATTAAAATCGCTTATCGTATCGTAATTGAAATTAATCATGGAAGTGGGTATTATCAAAATAAAGACCTTAAATGACTCCATATGGTATTGCTTTTTTGAGGGTCATATAACTTTACTCTTCGTGTTCTTTTAAGAACACAAGCAATCAATCCCAAATAAGAGTCATCCAGTCGCAATAAACTTATTGAATTTAAATAAGATTCGTTTTTGCTCTTCTGAGACTTCTTGGCTTAGAAACTTTTCCTCTCCTTTGGCAATCTCTTTGGAAATCTTCTTACTTTGTCTTCTTTTGGTGTAGCTTCCTCTGTCGTTGCTTCTTCTGGAACTTTTTTCACTTTATCTCTGAAATTTTCTCTTCTGAAAGTTGTTGGAAAGTATTTCTGAAACTTTCGTCAATTCATCTGTGGAAACTGCCTGAACGTTCTCTTCTGAAAGTTGTTGGCTTAGTAAGTTTTCTTCTCCTTTGGCAACCTATCTGCAAAATCCTCCAATTTGTCATATTTTGGTTTAACTTCCTCCGTATTTACTTTTTCTGAAACTTTCTTCAATTCATCTGTGGAAACTGCCTGAACGTTTTCTTCTGAAAGCTTTGTAATTTTTCTTCTTCTTTGGTAATCTTTATGGAAGGTTCTCTAAATTTTCTTTTTTTGGCTTAGCTTCCTGCGTCAACCTTCTCCTTTAAAAGTTGTTGACTTAGTAACTTTTCCTCCCCTTTGGCAATAACTTTGGATATCTCTCCAATTTTGTCTTCTCTTTGCTTAGCTTTCTCCGTCTTTGATTTTTCTCGATTTTTCTTCACTTCATCGGTGGAAAGTGCCTGAACCTACTATCCTGAAGATTGTTCACTTTGTAAGGTTTTTGCAAGGTTCTCCAATTTTGGGTTCGTTCCGCTTGGTTTTCTTCATCTTTGCTTCTCCTGCAACTTTCTTAACTTCATATCTGGAAACTGACTCAACCATCCCTTCAGTAAATTGTTGGCTTAGTCACTTTTCCTCTTATTTAGCAACCTCTTTGTAAGGTTCTCCAACTTTGTCATATTTTGGTTTAGCTTCTTTCGTCTTTGCTTTTTTTTGAAACTTTCTTCACTTCATCTGTAAAAACTGCCTCAACCTTCTCTTCTGAAAGTGGTTGGTTTTATAATTATTTCTCTCCTTTGGCAATATCTTTGGAAATCACTTCAATAATCTCACAGATATGAAGCATTCTTGAATTGCATCGGTGAAAACTGTCTCAACCTTCTCCTCTGAAAGTTGTTCACTTTGGAACATTTCCTCTTTTTTGGTAATGTTTTTGCAAGATTCACCAATTTTGTCTTCTTTCGGCTTGGCTTCGTCCATCTCATTTCGTAATCTCTGTGGAAGGTACTATAATTTTGTCTTCTTTTGGCATAGCTTCCTCAGTCCTGGCTTCTTCTGGATCTTCATCTGTGGAAACTGTCTCAATTTTTTCTGATGAATCTTGTATTGATAATTTCTATTCTTCTTTGGTAATCTATTCGGAAATATTTCCAATTTTGTCTTCTTTTAATTTAGATTCCTCTATCTTTGTTTTAATACAAAATAATATTAAGATGAGAACAGGTTGAAACATATTCGGAATGCAAGCAAAATTGTAATGACCCTTTTTTGCAATGATTCAGTTCAACATGAGATTACTTTATTCAAAATAATCTCTCTCTTGAATTGCTTGCCCGGTTGAACTGGTTCTACAGGTACTGATGTGGAATGATCTCTTCCAAATCTAAAACTTGCAAAATGACGGTTGTGAAGTTCTTAAAATGCTGTTTCATATTATGTAAAACACGGATCAGGTATCAATATCGTATCTATCTGTACCATAGTATCATATATGTATCATCTATCTGTGTCATATCTATCTATCAATATCATATCTACCAGCTGTAGCTGGTTACGATATTGTGACGCCTCGGTCGCAAACGGCGTCGGCTTTATCAGGTGAAGATATTGATCGTTTGACTAAATAAGCCGAGGCTTGCAACTGAGGCTAAGTGATTAATATCATATCTCCCTGTAGCTGGTTAATATAATGTGGCGGCTCGGCTTTGTCAGGTAAATATTTGAATCTTTTGATTGATTAAGCTGAGATTGTTTATTAATAGTTAATGTTGTTGATCTGCAAAGATGAGAGACACCCCACTCGGTAGATAATTAAGTATTTCATTGTTACCGGTGATGTCACTACCAGAAATAGATTTATATAATTAGCATCAGATCGCAAGGAGAAAATTAATCATAGCCTTGCATTATTATTGATCCGAAAGGAATACGTAGGTTAATCCAAAACAATATATCCCCTGAGGGATAGAACACATCAAGAAAAGAAGGCCTACCCTTTTTCATTTTTATTGGACTGATGTAAAATTTACGACCACTTTTATTGATTTCAAATTTACACACTTCGACCTTATTCAAAATGATATGTAGAGTTTGAAATAATATGATTGATAAATATGCTTATACGTAACAATTTAAACATTAAACGATTGTGAGATGAGATTTGACTTGCCCAGTATTTTGTTTTTAAAGTTGATTGAAATATTTTTACGCAATTTTAACAGAAGCTGTATAATGTGCAAAATCAATATCTTTTTTAACAACATTTTTTTAAGGCTGCGTAACCAGTATAGCGAAATCAATAAACCGATTTACCACCAATAAATCATCAACAGAACGACATCGCGACTGCCATTCGGCATATCCATTTCGTTCAATTTCCCAACTCATATATTACTCCCTGAAAGGAGTAAATAGGCACTTGTAGTACACAGAGACCGTTCGCCAGGCATTACCTTTGACGTTTCCGAACGTGACGAATGGCGCCTTACGTTGGAAACATTTTTGCATCGTGACCTTTTCTTTATCGAACGCCTCCCTCGTTTACATTACAGTTGTTCAGCCAGCCGTTTTCGAGGATAACACGTCCTTGACCGGGCATATACCTGAAGGGTTCTAAAATATGAGATTTTAACATAAAATAGTTTTTAAACATTTAAGTTTTGTTAACTTTAAAACTGGTAATTTCGGACGTAGACTCTACAGGTTTTTGCTTCTTGACAACTTGGAACATCCGAGAGTTGACCCCTCAGGGGCGAAGACAGGACTTGCAAGCACTTTGTCCGCTTTGCGCAAACAATGTCATCGCGAGACCGATCGGGTGTCGGGTGTGCCGCGGCTGCTCTCCACTACTCTTTGACATGTAGGGGTTGGACTGTTCGTCCTGTGAAGTTGGTACATCAAAGACAGCCCTACGAGAGTCCTTTACAAAGGCAAGATGTTGCAGCGACAATGTCTGACAGATTTGGAACTAGTTCCATAACATATTGACACACTTCAGATAACGTTACCCAAAGGCGCGGCAACGCAACGTCTACAGATCTCGATGGAATTGAAATTCAACTGGTTATATTTGATTTATGTAGAAAATGACTATAAGTAGTTCATTTATGTCTAAATATAGATAACGTTTGAAATAATAAATGCTACAATTCCAATTATAACGAAGAGAGTTCTATTTTAGGTACACGTATCTTGCGTTTTCGTAAGCACCTGCTCCACTTCGGGTTATAAATTCCTATAATTTACGATCGATTAATTAAATTGCACCTCGGCGGAAAGTCGGCCGGGAAATTTGGCCCCTGTTTTACTGTCGTGCTGTTTTATGTGAGTTTATGACTCGCGCCGACTAAAGAGGTAACGTTCCGCGGTGAGCGTGGAGCGTCGCGGCGCTCACCGTAAAACTTATCGGAACCTTCCCAGGAATAAATGACAGAATTATACTTTCCAATTTATTCGAATGAAGGATCACGGTAATAAAGTTGTCGCTACAGTCGAACAGGAACCATCTATATTCATAGTAATGACAGATCGTTGATAGGAACAAACAGGAACAGAAAATTATTTTGCCGGTTGGTGATCCAGGTTTTTACTGCAGGTAATAATAAATTTATAGGTTTGCGAAAATTTAATTTTAGTCCAACTTTTATTTCCAGTCGAGTTCAGCACAAAGTTGAAAATTAGAATAAATATTCACAGGTAACTATAATAAAAAGTAAAGTGCTTTTCAAACAAGTTTCTGACACCGACTCTATTGTCCTAATACAGCCATTCGCGCCAAAGCCACAAAACAACTACACTTCTCCAACTTGCTCCGGGGTACGACAAGCGGCGGCCCTTGCGGTTTGCAAATTTCCGAAATAAATTTTGCACACCCCGCCGGAGTCTAGTGAGGGAAAATGCGCTTTTAAGTGTCCTGGTCGGGTTTGGAACGAGACTGTAGGGCGGAAGTGCGCCGCTCTCACGTAGTTTAAACTGCACACGTCTAATTAAACCGGCTCGAAGCGAGCGCAAACTGGGAAACAATTCATCTTTTAATTACCGCCTAATTAGCCCAGGTGGGGTTGGCTAATATCTAATGCACGCGTCGTCTAATCCGGCCAAATCCGCCACCGTTTGTACGGCAATTTAACTTCGTTAACTTCCCTACGTTGAGTTATTATATTCGGAACCACCAACAAAAATATAACCGGATTCATTATTTCTGTAGTTACAACTATTTTAAACATGGTTAATCCTTTTTGTCAATTCCTAAGCACTCGGCAAAACAAGAACATTTAAAGTCTTACCATTAAACCATTTTTAAATCCAGGTTGGAGAGCAACGAGGCGGATTCCAACGCTTCCCCAATTTCATTTTATTGTTATGTTCACAATATACAGAAGGGAAATGTGTTATTTGTTTGTAAGTCCCTATAATAGGGGTTGAAGTATTTTTAAAAGGATTTTCTCTTTAAAATCCTTTTAAGTTGCTGGGATACGAACAATTATAATACAAATCTTTCAAAACTGTAGAGGAAATGCGCAACAAAGAATAGTTGAATTAAATTTAAGTACACGACAATATCACTTTATAAATTTGTCTTTTCAAACTATTATAGCTTCTTAGAATTAAGCTAATTATAATGAGTGTAAAAAAATAAAAAAGTATAAATATATATAAACAGAGAGCCATAATTTAGTAAATGAAGTACAACAAATAGGAAATTTAGCATATGAGATGAAAAGATGGCGATCGAGTAGATAGCAAGCATGTTGTGGCTCTCATCGTTTATTAAATTAATACAAGTTGTGTCTTATCAAAAAGTTCCCAGTACACAAGTGATACCGCCTACTATTCTCTGTGTGATAGTGCAGTGCTTCAGATTGGCTCATTTTCTTTTATTCTCAAATTATTTAATCTTAAATTTATAAATCTACCACATCCTGGTTTTATCACGATCACAAACAACGGAGATAGAAGAAATTATTGTCAAGGCATTTCAAAAGAGAGAAATCTTAGAACAGATTACTCTCGCAATTACGACCATGGTGGAAAAACAATTACAAGTTGTTATAAATAAGTGTGAAGAAAAAATTTTGGTTTTAAATGCGGAAGTGGGTGATTTGAGAAAGGAGAATGGTGAGATAAGGATGGAATGTGCCAAAAAAGTTGACGAGTTGGAGCAATACAGTTGTAGGAATAATGTATGTCTCTTCGGAGTCGAGGAGAATGACGAAGAAGATGTTGTCTCTCTTGTGACGGATATTTTCTTTAAACACATGGCTATCAAGATAACACCAGCTGATATTGATGGGTGTCATCGAACCGGTAAAAAACTACTTCGTCAAGGGAGACAGAAAATGATTCTCCTACCAAGAAACACAGAAGAGCGCGTCCTATTTTAATTAAGTTTTTGGGATACGGAAGTAAAAAGGAGGTGCTACGTGGAAAGAAGGGGCTGAAGGGGACTTTCTACAATGTTACCGAAGACCTCACACGCGACCGGTTAATCCGTATGAAAGCGCTCAAAGATAAGTATGGAAAGTTGATTCGAAAAGACTCTGATTCTTCGCAGTGGAGTGCTCCCGTGCAATTTGTCTGATCATGATATGGTATTTTGTGATTTTGGTGTGAATGTAGGTAGACAATCTCCAGTGTTTAAATCTCAACGACTATTAAGCCGTATTGATAGTGTATCTTTTCTGCATGATTTATAATCAATTCCATTCAATTTTATATTTTATCCAACTGATATTAACGACAAGGTCTCATTCTTTACAAACGCCTTAATTGATTTATTTGATATTCACGCTCCAATAAAGCAATGTCGATTTACCAAGCCTCCCGCACCCTGGGTAACTGATAATATTAGATTAATGATTGAGTTGAGAAATGAGGCAAAAACCAAGTTTAGACAACGGGCAGGCCGGCTCATTGGGAATATTATAAAACCCTTCATAATCTACTACTGCAGCTATAAGAAAAGAAAAGCGAGCTTATTTTGGTTTTATTGCTTCTATGGGCAATACCAAACAGATGTGAAATAACTTGAAAATTTTGAACTCAAAACCAATTAAAAAATCTTGTCTATCTTTAAATTTAAAATATCCTGATCAGATTTGCAGGCTTCTGACCTTGATCTGTATAGTTACTTATAGCAGTGAGTTTTCATTTAAGACTGTGGAGATCCCTCTGGTTTCTGACGTGATTGCATCTATTACATCTTCTGCTGTTGGTACTGATGGAATTTCCATTGAGATGATCAAACTGTGCTGCCCCACCATTTTGCCATATTTGACCCACATATTGAATTGTTGTTTAGTTGACCATGTCTTTCCCTTGGAATGGAAACGCGCAGAGGTTATTCCTTTACTCAAAAAGAATAATCCCCCTGTTCCCCCTGTGTAATAATTCTCCCTGTTCTTTATGAAGTTTTAGAGAAGGTTATGAAGGCTCAATTGGTGGAATATATGGAAACCAATAGTTTGCTCCCTTGAGAACAATCGGGTTTTTGATGTGGGTATAGTTGCACAACATCAATGTTAAATCTAACTGATGATATATTGTCCGCTGTTGACGTGGGAGAGAGTACTGCTGTGGTTTTTGCAAACTACTACGTTATCTAGGTTTTAGTGAAGGCGCAGTAACAATATTGAGTAGCTATCTTAGTGATCGCACACAGAGGGTGAAAGTTGATGATGTCTGATCGCACTGTGTAATGGTGTTCCCCAAGGATCTGTGCTGGGACTTATTTTGTTTTCTATCTATACTTCACAATTTAATAAATTTATTAAATTCTGTAAAATGAGTACAGGGTGTCCCAATTTCGATGTCCGCATAGGCTATCTCCGAAACTAAAAGAGATAGAAAAAAAGTAGCTTACATGTCATGATCTCGTTTTTCGAGAAAATGCTAATGCTGAAAACTCCGAACAGCTATCGTCTTTTATTTTCGCCCTATCGGCAAAAACTGAAAATTATGCGAAAACGACAATCGCGAATATCTCACTTATTATCAAAGATGGAGTATTATAAGTAAAACATTATATGGGCAACTTTTTATGAAGAATTCAGTGGCGGAGGTAGAATTTTTTTCCCATCTTTTATTTTCGAGATTTTTGACGTAACTTTATTTTTTTAAATGGAAACCATAGTTGGCTATGACCTAAAATAATTTGTTATTTTCTTCTGATAACAAATATATATAGTTTGTGGGACATATTTCTTATAGTTATTGAATAATTAACAAAAAATCATTTTGTTCTATGTAAAACTAATGTATGTATTTAAAAGTTAATGTTGCTATGGTGATAACCATACATACTATGATGGAACATAATGTATCAATTTTTTTTGTTCTTTCTAAAACTATTGTATGTATTTAAAACTTAATGTTGTTATGGTGATAACCAGACCATGATGGAAAACATTGTTTCCAATTATTGCCAAAGTTTGTGGTAATATTTAAAAATTCACTAACAACTCTAGCATTATGTGCCGGTGCTCCGTCGTATTGAAAATATATCATTTGAGACATATTTAATGGTAAATTGTCGACCAAAGGCACAATGTGCCGCCTTAATATATTGAGGTATTTACCTGAGTTTAAGTTTTTATGGTAGATACTATATGCCAAAATTCTATTATCTAAAAGGGCACACCATACATTGAAACCCAACCTTCTTTGAACACTCAGAGACTTCATTGGTCCAGATGACATTTTGAACAAACAGCAGATTATTTAATTTTTCTAAATATCATCTACAAAATGCTAATCTTAGATTGACACCTCTGGCACGTAAATAATGAGGTAGCCCCGCTTTGTATGGTTTATACATATTTTTCTTTCATATTCGGGAGCAGCGGCTTTTGGGTCAGACGTCTTGTTCAATTTCTCTGCAAGACGTTGATGGATTTTTCGTAACTGAAGCCAACACATTGACTTCATCCTCTTACAGGTCATTTTGGTATGTTTTTGCACGTGGTTTGGGGAAGGACCAAAAATCTATTAAATTTTCTACTAACCGGCTGAAGGTTCTTACGTGCGGTTGTCTTCTTTCCGGATACCTTGTGAAATATAATTCCGTGGCTAACGTCGCATTCTTATCTGATAGTGATAACATATAGCATTCCATCATGTTACATTTTTCATAATTTTCGAAATGCATTGTAAAGTTTTATTCAGTTTTGTTATACTTTGACACTTAACATGCTGGTGCATCGTACCAGCATATAATGCCAGAGTTGTTATCGAATTTTTAAATACAAACTTTGGCAATTATTTGATACATTATGTTCCATCATAGTATGTATTGTTATCACCATAGCAACATTAACTTTTAAATACATACATTAGTTTTAGATAGAACAAAATGAATTTTTGTTAATTATTCAATAACTACTTATAAGAAATATACCCCACAAACTATATATATTTGTTATCAGAAGAAAATAACAAATTATTTTAGGTCATAGCCAACTATGGTTTCCATTTAAAAAAATAAAGTTACGTCTAAAATCTCGAAAATAAAAGATGGGAAAAAAATTCTACCTACGCCACTAAATTCTTCGTAAAAAGTTGCCCATATAATGTTTTATTTATAATACTCCATCTTTGATAATAAGTGAGATATTCGTGATTGTCGTTTTCGTAAAATTTTCAGTTTTTGCCGATAGGCCGAAAACAAAAGACGATAGCTGTTCGGAGTTTTCGGCTCCGACTTTTTTTCTATCTCTTTTAGTTTCGGAGATAGCCTATGCGGACATCGAAATTGGGACCCCTGTACATATGCGGATGATACCCAGCTGGTATCGGCGGTGACCTTGATACGATTTTTGAATTAGAAAGGATGAGTTTTAATGGCCAATAGCGCAACACTACTTCGCACTTATCCATTAAGATGAATAATACCTTAATTAAAAAGGGCTCTGAAGCTAAGTATCTTGGTATGATTTTAGATACTAGCTTAAGATTTAGAAAACAAATTCAAACATATATTCAGAGATCATATTTTCGGAGATCATCGTTCAAGTTTACCTTTGAAATTAAAAGTGCACCTCTGTGATATGTTTGTTTTTTCACAATTTAACTATATGTTTCATCATAAGGCTGTAGATGCAGTCACGTCACGAAGTATACAAAAGGTTCAGAATAGTTGCCTCAGATTCATTTATAGGATTCGCAAATTTGAAAGAATTGCTCATAAACTTAAGGATGCTGGGTGGCTGAGCATGAGCCCTCGACGGGAGTTTCATAGTTGGTCTCTCTATCAAAGAATCGTTAGCTCTGGAGTTCCGGAGTACCTGCATAATAAAATTAAATATAAACCACTGTGCGAAGGAAGTCAGACAAGGTCAGGTATTACTTTCTATTCTCCAAAACATGGAATATCACTTTTTCGAAGGTCATTTACATATCATGTTTATAAATCTTATGGAAGCTTGTCACATGGACTACGTCAACTGAAATATGACTAATTTCGAATAAAATTGAGGAATATGATTTTTCAGCAGTCAACGGGTCTTGTCTAATGTTTGTTTTTCTTTGTTTCTCTGTGATTTTGTTGTGACCTTCGTCTGGCCTTATTCTTATTGATATATACTCATTGTTACGATGTTAATAGTTACGCCAGTTGATACTGTATTAATGATTTCAAGATTTTGCTTTTGTTTTTTTCTTTTTGTTTGTTATAATTCATGGAATTTTTTTTTGTTTTTTTTTTGCGGTTGGATAGAACAGACTTTTCTGTATCCCGTCGTTTGATCTCCATATATTATGTTATAGTGTAAATTTCTTAAATATTTGAAAATATTTCATTAAGTAGTTTAATTTATTGTAGTTTGTATTGTAGTTTCTTCTTTGTAATGGAGACAATAAAGTCATTATTTATTATTATTATATAGGTGAACCAATAAAAAATGATTGTCAGAAGTGGGATTCGAACCCACGCCCTCAGAGAGGACCAGAACGCTCGAAACCCGAATATATTCGGGTAAGGTTAACCTTGAGTCTGGCGCCTTAGACCGCTCGGCCATCCTGACATATATGTTACACTAGATTAGTGACGTAATCCAACGATATATTTATACAAAATTAGATGTGTTCTCAAACGAGGTTTTTCTTGTTGAGCAATGTACTTATTTATTTACTCTTGATGGTTCCGATTAGCACCAAACTCAACAAAATATGCAATTATGGACAACATTAATTTTAAGGTCTTGGTATTATTATGAAATGGTGACGAATCGTCAAAAGTCAAGATTCTTTGTTTACGCTGGTTCGATGATTATATTACAATTAAGACATATTAAGAAATAGAGGACATGTTAACTGAGTTAATGAATTGAACATAATTAAAAGTTGGAGGAAAAATTGATAATTTATATCGAGTGGTTAAACCGTTTATTATAAAACAGCATTGGCGTAAAGCAATGGCGACAAAAGCGAGAATAGCGATAACTTTGTGTTATTTGGCAACACAAAACTCATATTTGAGTGCAATATGTGTTCTGTGTATTTGTCGCAGGAAAATGAAAAACTAGGGATTTGAGCAAATCCTTAAATTTCTCTAAATACACTTCAGATGTTTTAACTGTTGAAGCAGGAGTTGAAGAAGAATTGTTAACTGGTTCGAATTGTTTTATTGTTGATTAAGAAATTGATTCAATTTCTGGAAAATCCTCTAAATTTATAGCCAATGTTGTGTTACTATTAGTTGATTTAACTATTTTTCTTTTCTGCTTACCGAAATCGTGCAAATTGCACCATAAGCCACCATGTCGCCCTACATTTCGCAATAATCAAGCACGATACAACCCTTTATCCTTCTTCCTCCCTACTTCCTCCATTCTCTCCACTCTCCTGCTATTCATACACTCTCGCAGAAAATGCTGTAAGGAGTCTTCGGCCACTCCGTACACACACACACCCTCCATTCGTACTTCTAACCCTAAACCTCCTAAGATACACGCTAATAGGACCATGACCTGACATTAGCTGAATCTTGCTGGACATGGCCACTTCACCCATTCTATCCTTTATAAATATACCCCTTCCCTTGTCCGATTTCATCCACCTCCATTTCCACGCTATTCTCACATCTCTGGAAACACGCACATCTGTCTACACCTTGTCCGGTATCTTCATCTCTTCTTCCTCTCTGTTCCTCTAAACCAATTCCACTATCTTGCCACTCTTCCTCACACTTTCAAACATCTTCACTAACTCATTCACATACACTCCCCTGCTCCTTTTCACCCACCCCATTGTTGCTTAGTTGTTGATCACAACATATCGGTGCCTATTATCCCCTCTTCTCTTCATTCATTCCATCTCTAATTCTATTGACACGATACTTACTCCATGTTCACATAACACATTTTCACCCGACATTACCACTATTGCTGTGAAAGCATCTCCCCCTTTGTCCCATCCGCATACAGTTCCACAACCGCCTCTCTCGTCTCTCTGTCTCCTCATCATACACGTCGCTGTAACACTCTTCGCTACTCATGCATCTCATCTCCCATTCTCCCCTCTTTTAACTTCAGTCTCTTCCCATGCATAGCTCTGGCGACCAGATATGACAACGCTACCCTACACTATTGTAGAGCGTCCGTGGAGCCGTCCTATAGGTCCCGTCGCCCACAATAGGAAGGCTCTTTTTTAAGCTCTCACTCCGGATTTCGGCTTCATACAGAATAGCGAAAAATACAGATACTTTTGGACTCGCCCCCCAATCCTAGCATGCAATCACTGCCATTCTCCTCATCATCCCGACTAACTTACTTTTCACAAATCTTAAATGATCTACGAAAAAAAACCTGAGTGCCCGACAACTCCTAAGTATTTCAGTAAGTCGACCATTTTTACGTTGCCGAGGACGTGATTTAACTATTAATAGATTATTTAAACTTGAAATATTGTTGTTATTCTTTGAGGAAATTGCTAGTAAGTCTTCTGATATTAATAATATCATGATTCTGCTGATGAAGAAGTAGATCCAAGTCCTCTTCAGTAACAAGTTTTCAAACAACTCTCTCCAAATATGAATAGATTGGACAAGTGATTGTTTAATGGTTCGAAGAAAAGAGGAATTCTTTACCTATAGTACTATTTTTTGTGATCCTTACCTAGTTGGATGTCTAGGCTGTAACAGTACAATTTTGCACGTTGCAATTTCTTGCAAATAGAAAGCAATTTATCAAATATTGTGTTCTCAAAAAGACTATATTGCTTTTGATGTTGAGAACGCTGATTCAAGGATATTTAGAAAAGAAGGTAAAAAGGTTTTGATTAACCCAGAAGTTCTGAAGCCATTGATAACAAACATATTTAATTAGTCAAAATAACTTCCTAGTGCTAGTCGAAGCAAACTATTATGGAAAAGAAGGTGACGCAGAACCTTTTGAACTATCTGCTCTGGGTAGAATGTTTACAATGGATTACTGCTTCCGCCAATTTCATCAATGATGATATCATGTCAGTCGTTGCAGAAGTTTTATAGTTATTATTAGTTTTAGCTATTTTACTACTTATCTAAATTATGCCTAACCAATATCGTAATTAATCATAACTTTTGGTGTGCAATGCTGTAATAAATATTTGGAATGATTTACTTTCTTGGATTACTATATGACAATGATTAACACAAATAGTACAACGTAGGTACTAAATTAATATGAACAAAATACAAAAAAATGTTGTAATACCTATTTGATATAAAATGTAGGTACTATATTGTCAAGATAACTGTATACTGTAGTGAAGATATGGCACGTTATTTTGAAATATAAACCGCCATAAAAGTGTTATACGGTCGCGGTTGCGTTTTAATTCGCGTCGCGGACGACTCGAAGCGTCGTCGGAAGGTGGCGCGTCGGGAACAAGGCGCGGCCTCGCACAGCACGAGTTGACTTGCCCGCTCTGAATATTTATGTTTTGCTATTTAGCATCCCTGAACAAGAACGATTTGCATATAAAACGTCCGTAGACGGTGGCGTACATCGGCCTGGTATTGTTGACTGCGACTCTTTGGATTGTTGCTTGTACAGCGTAATCGCCGTGACGTTGCCGGCCGTTCTCTGTGCCCCATTTATGACAACACACATGGCATACATTACCCTCGATCTCTAAAACTCGCGGACTGAATTCATATGAGAAAACATATACCGGGAACATACACAGGGTCATCTTTGGTTTGAAATGGTGGGTCAATATTATTATCACGTCTAGACGTGGTGTGCTGTTGTTATACGACAGTGTACCTATACTTTGTTATTTCTAAAGTATATGTTTGACAAAGTCTCCGTGCGAGAGTTCGAACGGTTCGAAGTTCTACAGTGTGATATGACAACTTTGTAAGTGGAAATTGATGGTACAACTAGTCGGTAAAGGTTCAAAGTCTGCATAAAATCCAATTTAACTCTTTAAATTTTAAACGAAAACTCCTAAGTAATCGTAATACAGCTAAATTATAAATATGTATAAACGGAGAGGGTTAGAACTGACATAATTAAAAAGTTAATGTGATTAAAAAATTTTCTTAATAATGAAAAAATAATTAATGAATAAAACATTACTATTTCACTAATACTTGTCAAAATATCATAAGCATTCTCTACCGTAATCTAGGTTCGGATAATCTGTAGTTAATGATACTTTGTTACCGGGTTAAATTCCGCCGAGTAAAATGCTTCATTAAATGTGGTTATAATGGGAACGTACCGTCACCAACAATTACAGTTCTCATCCTCCTCCATTAGAATTTATAAGTAGGAGAAACGGTAATTATGGGTTCTTGGAATTTTATTTTCCGTTTATGATTGATGAAGGTTGTGCGCCTTTCATAACGTATCTTTCATGATTTAATGTGAGCATCAATAAGCCTCAGTTCCTACAAATGATAATTACTTTTACATTTAAACCATTTACAGGGTATATGCCCATTATGTTACATCAATTATCTGGAATACTGTATTAAATAAAAATCTAGGAGGAATTTGCAGGTGTTATGTTTGTTTTATATCGCTAGTGATTCAGGTTAGGTAGCACCGTGATTGTGCCCTTATCTAGTGCTAAAATGATAACCAACAAATCAGTTTTAATAATATCGAAGGTAAAAACTTTAATATATCAAATACAAAATGAACGTCGGCAAGAGTAATTTAGTCTTAATCATTGAGCTTCGGCCGCAAACGATCTCTGGTTAGTCGCTCAAACATTCTACAATTTCATCTGATAAAGCCGAAAATTATGAGAATCACATCACAAATTTCACTCGAATCGTGTAACCGGAAGTGGTACTTTACCTGACCACCATATATAATAAACTGATATATTAAATGAGTTAATTGAATGGATTTTTGTAAGCCTTTATAATCATGAAGTGGTCAGTTTTCTTCATTTGGGAAGCTCATATTCAAACCTACTGTTTGATTGAAAGACACGCAGTGATTAAGATCCTATCTACCTGAAACTGGCCATCATAGTGTAACGCCTCGGCTGCGAGCGGGTTCGACTTTATCAGATGAAGTTTAGATATTTTGACTAATTAAACCGAAGTCGCTTGCGGCCAAAGCTCGGCAACTAAGATTATATAGCCAGAAATTGGTCATCATAGTGTAATATTGCGCACGCCAGCGGCCTCGCCTTTGTCGGGTGAAGTTGTATATCTACAGGTAAATATACAACTTCATTTTCCGGTAGATTGAAGTCTTAAGGCTTAATTAGTCAAAATATCTACAACATCACCATAAAGCCGACGCCACTAGCGGGCGACGCATTACAATATGATGACCAATTTCAGATCACCTGATAAAGTATAAGTCGCATGTCGTTAAGAGCTTTTGGGCTTAAATATTTGTTTAAACGTTAACACACGAATGTAACCTCAAAAAATTCGTGGTTACACTGTCATGGACTCCTATAAAATACGTGAAGCTCTAACAGAACGCGAACTAGAGGAAATAGTGCAAAATATTATGCTTGAAGACTATTCCAACAATGACAATAACTCTAGAAGCGATTCAGTAAATGAAGAAGATAACGAGAGTTCTGTGGAAATCGAATCAGATGCCATGGAGGCTAATCCTAACTCTTAATCAAGCGAAGATGAAGAAACAGCTACAAAAAATATTATTTTATAAGACAAGATAAAACCTTGAAGTGGAAAAAGAGTTTCCAACTCCAAGAAGGACAAAAGCAAAGAATATTATATCCCATCTTCCTGGCCTTAAATTCAATGCAAAACAAGCAACAACTCGGATTGTCCTCGTTTGAATGCTTTATGACACATGACATTTTTGTATTAATTACGGAAAAAACAAATGAATACGTAGATCTAATAAAAGAAAACCTCACTAGAAAGCGAGATGCGCAGAATACACACTCATTTGATAATGAGTGGAATGTTGAGAACTTCCCATCTTAGTTTTTTGGACATGTGGAATACCGATGGCACCGGTGTTGAATTTGTTCGCTTATGCATGAGCTCCAAGAGGATTTTGTTTTTAATAAGATGCATTAGATTTAATTATCTGACAAGCAGACCAGATCGTCTAAAATCCGACAAGATGGCACATATACGAGATATATTCGATATATTCGTTGAACTATGCAAGAACAACTATTCACCAAGGGAATATCTTACTAGTGACGCGATGCTTATTCCGTTTCGAGGGCGGTGCGGTTTTAAACAATATATTCCCAATAAACCCTCTAAGTATGGATTAAAAGTGTATAATCTAGCTAATTTTAGAACATTCTATACGTATAACCTTGAACTTTACACTGGAGCTCAACTACATGGTACAAATGCAAAGAGCAATTCTCCTGGTGAGGTAGTGAAGAGACTTGTTATATCCATCAAAGGTTCAAATAGGAATATTACTACAGATAACTGGTATACCAGTATTCCATTGGCTCTGGAATTGCTCAATAATTATTCCCTTGCCATTCTTGGTATTTAAAAAAAACAAGAGGGAAATTCATCATGAATGTCTACCAAGCAGGCATCACCAAGCAAAAAGTAGTTTATTTGGCTATAAAGACAAAATGCTGCTGGTATCGTACGTACCAAAGAAGTATAAGTCGGTTGTACTTGTTTCGACTTTCCATGACCAGCCTACGATCGGTCAGTCCTCTGCGGATCAGAAACCAGAAGTGATAGCATTTTACAACGTCACCAAATGTGGCGTAGATGTTGTAGACCAGCTTTCTGCCACATATACCTGTTCAAAAAGAATAAAGAGATGGCTAGTGACCTTATTTTTTGCCTTATTAAATATTGCTGGCATAAACGCATTTGTAATTAGTACCTAATTACATGAAAAATTAAAAAGAGAAAATGTTGCGAAAAACATTTCTCAAAGATGACGCTCTTAATCTAGGCGAAGAACAATTGAATTTTAGAAGAACCATTGCAACTATTCCTAGACCTCCGAGACCAATTCAGAGTTAAGTTTGAATAATCTTAATCACTAAGTTACGATCGCAAGCGACCTCGGCTTATTTATCCAAAACATCTAAACCGCCATCTGATAAAACCGAAGCCGCTTGCGAGCGAGGCGATACAATATGATGATCAGTTTCAGGTTAACATATTCTTAACCACTGAGCCTCGACCGCAAGCGATGTCAATACATTTTTGGTCTTTTGAATGAACATTTTAGAAAAATTTTGTAGTATAATCCCTCTTTAATTATCAGTTCAACAACCGCAAGCTATTTTTTTGCCGTTTATATCGCCCAGCATCAAGGTTTGAAGAAGGGGTTATTGAGTTTTTTGTATACACTAAAAATATTAAGAGTCGAGTCAGTTAGCAGAATGAAATTATATTTGCGCTATCAATCATTTCTTTGGAAAATATTGTAGATATTTGTTATGTTTCTCGTTTTTATATGATGCAGAAGTGGTTGCAAGTATGTATGTATGACGAATATTAAAGAGGGATCAGGTGAGATAGTTGTGAGTTGATCTTTGTTTTGTGGTGAATTTGTATTTTTACGCTTTGTTATTTTGAGTAAAACAAACAACAACTTACAACTTTCGTATCCAAACTAGAATTTGTCAATTTCAGTAGCAGAATTGATCTTAATAAATGACAGATACACACATTGGTTGGAACTCGAAAAGCCACCAAAAAAATTTACAAATTTTATATTTTACTCCTACAATACACGTATAAATGAACGTGTTTCATAAAAGTTGTCAATACCGTAACATAACATTCGACCTCTCGCTTCGAATATCAAAGCTTGGCGATATTTCAAAAGGTATTAAGTAAAACAACGGTATTAGTATCGGGGAAGGACGTCTCGTGAAAAGAAAAACATACGTAATTCAGGCGAATCCTGTAACGCTATAATCTCAGTCCCGAAAACGAGCAACAAAAAAACCCTGGTATAAACGTGTAAGCGAATAGCTTTACGGGTTGTATTGACGCCCCTTATAAATCATACGCAAATGTCGGACGAGAAGTCTTGCTCTTTTTTAGATCTTCCCTCCTTCTCTATAGCACTTTTACAGGGTTTTCTTTTGCCTCCAGGTAATCCCGTAACGCAAACGTAATTCTTGGCAGTTTCAATTTGTACGAGTCCACTCTTCTAGGCGTACACAGCTATTTGAATATTAAGTTGCCGGTCTGGGTGAAAAAGAAGGCTGTAAAATCAAGGCGACCGAGGCGCCCGTGTTTTTCGCCTTGCTAGTCGTAATTTTCACGATTCTCGTCAATTGAATTTTATGAAAATATAATCTCGCCTGCAATGTTACGTTTTTTATACATTAAAGAAAATTTAATTGTGCGAATCAAATATTTTCAATTCAACTTAATTATTGTCTTCTAAAAATAACATTTCGCGTCGGATGTTTGGAATATCTCCCCATCGAAAAATTCTAAAAATATGTAAAACAATGAAGCATCTTACGCGGAAACAACTGCCCAAAATACTTCACAAAATATGTTATACGTAAACTTCTTCGCTCGGGCGAAATTCTTCTAGTAGGAGAGCTCCTATTTTAAACCTTGTCCGGGTTATGGCTTAACTTCGACGGCAGTTGGCGTAGTTCTCCGACTCCTCTCGTCCGACACGGCCTTTTTTGGTTCGTTTTCGTTTGGCGTCGGCCTCTTTTTGCCGGTTTGGCGCACACGCGAAAACAAATTAAAACCGGCCGTAACAAATGGAGTTCTGGGATAAAGTTTCGCGGGTTAAATTTACAGTCTGCCCTCTCGATCGCGCAGGCGAATGCGAGATTGACGGTAATGGCCCTTCAACCTGGAACCTATTTATTTCCTCGCAGCCAAAGGGAACAGTCACAATAACGCTAAGTGCCGTAGAATTTATTTGTCCTGTCGAGTCGACAGCTCTTGTTGCCGGTTCTGCACACAAATAATTTAGCTTCTCTAATACCACGACCTTAGCGCATACCATGCAATCATTATCCCATTCCATATTGACTTTACATTATAACGTTTACGCTATGTCTTGCTGACGTGCACACACGCAGTTCTATGAATGTAAACTCTACGTAATAATAGTTTGCGAAACGTTATGAATCATTATGGATACTTCTACTCAACATAATGATATATCCCAAAACCCATTTTTAATATACCGCAAAGACATAA
Source organism: Onthophagus taurus (assembly GCF_036711975.1). NCBI lineage: Eukaryota > Metazoa > Arthropoda > Insecta > Coleoptera > Scarabaeidae > Onthophagus > Onthophagus taurus. Next base: position 22,405,910 of record NC_091972.1, on the reverse strand, counting down.
CTGTACATATAAGAAGACTAAAATTATGTCGTGGTAACTGTTTCTAGTGAAACAAATTATCCCCCCTTTCGTCACGTTGCAACAGACACGCAAGACTTGCTGGCAGTAATTTCTTTATAGATCCCTTAGAAGGGGAAGTACCGCCTGTTGATTTACAGTGGAGACCTTAAATTGCCTCGTGACAAATTGTATCACGTCCCCCATGTCGGTCACTCCTATTCGCAGGCAGAAATTGTTCTCAATCGTATATCAACTGGTAAAATCGATACCCTCATAATTACCCGAACGCATTAGTTAATTAGTTTTTCAATTTTCCGAATGATTAATTGATGGAAGGAAGGATGGATAGCGGAAATCACGGACTAGGTCACCAGTTTAAATTGCACAGTTGGTAGGCTTTGCTTTTAATTAAAAGGAGTAATTGCGCAACTGTAAAATAACTCACTAAAATCGTGACATTACGGCGACTTCTATAACCACCTAGGGGCCTAACGCTAAATTAACACCCTATTCGCTCATTAAACTCTAGTTTTTAAAGGGTTCAAATGCCTCTATTGTTCTGGAATAATTAGGGCTGTAGCAAAATGGTTTGTTTAAAATTTTAAATCGTGGTGTCGCGCCGTAGCGTTTTGGTCCATAAAACAACGGCTAATAACTACCTTCGTATGTAAAACGTGTACGACTCGTTAACTTAATAAAATCGCGCCATGAATCAAAGTTTAGCGTCTCCTAAATAAACACGTATGCTACGTTTTGCTTTGCTTTTTATATTGGCCATCAGGTTTTAACCGACACTTAAAATGCACTTTATGACTTGGAGTGAAAATCGATGCCATAAACATTTTACTGAAAATGGCTAGATCTTTGAAAGAAACAAAAAATGATTCGTTATTAAAATAACATTTTCTGCAGATTCTTGATCAGGAAAGTTCTGCATCTTTGAACGGAATGTTCCTCTTGGTTTATGTGGTGAGCATGGGGCAAGTTAAGCAAAACATTTCAAGGAGTTTGCATCAAGTCTTAAGTAATTCTGCGATGAAATTCCATAGACTATATCAAATTTGCATAATTCATGCGTCATAACTTCATTAAATCTGCACCAAAACTACATTCAGTCTTTGTTGAGGCTGTATTACTCTTCATCTTGCTTGCTGATTTAATGAGTACATAAAGTAAAATTTTCGTTAATAACCCACAATTTGCATCCAGAGCTTATAAAGTCATCAACAAATCTCGATCATACCTGCTGACTTAATGAATTTTCATTAAGTTTTCGATAGGATTGTGTTAAATTTCTCTAATAATCGCGTCAAGTATGCACATTAAGATCAGATCATATTTTCATTAAGCTTCCATTGTGTTTTCAAGTCTTCATATAAATATAATGAATAAATCTGTATTATCATCAAGCCTCCAACATATTTATATCAATGTTATATTGCATCACATTTGCATCCATTCTTTACCAAACCTGCACCAAGACTTCTTTAATTCTGCATCGATCGAACTCTACACAATGTTCCGCATCAAATCTTTACCAAGATTCCAATAAAACAAAGTTTGTAGGAAACCAAATCTTCATCAGGTTTGATTCAGGACATTTTCAAAATGTTTCAAATCCTCATTCATTTTTAACCAAACTTGCACCAAGTCTCCTTTAAGTCTGCATCGAAGAAATTGGCGATAATGTCCTTATCAATCCTGTATAAAATCTTTACCAAGATTCCATAATGTTAAGTCTGTAGAAAGCCAAGTCTCCATCAGGATTGATTAAAGCCTGCTTCAAAACTTCATCAAATTCCCATCCATTCTTAACCAAACCTACACCCAGACTCCTTTAACTCTGCATCGATCCAAGTCTGCATAATGTCCTTAACAATCTTCCATCACATCTTTATCAAGATTCCATAAAGTTAACTCTGTAGACAGCCAAGTCTCCATCAGGATTGATTTAAGCCTCCTTCAAAGCTTCATCAAATCCCTATCCATTCTTATTCCATGAAGTTAAGTGTGTAGGAAGCCAAGCTCCATCGAGTCTACATGATGATTGAATCACATTTTGTAGTTTTCATCAAATCTCCGTCATGCCTGCTTACTTGATGGATGCAATACATCTTCTTCATTAAGTCTGTATCAATATTGTATCAAGTAGGCATCAATATGTGTGAAGTCAAGTTTCAATGTGAGTCTCTGTTCCATGGAGGCAACTCTTCTGTAAATCATCACAAAGTTTCATTAAGTGAAGCGCATACAAGGTCAAATCTTTATCAATTTCGCAGCATGCCTTCTTCAGTACTTCATTATATCTCACCCGCCTCTTACACCAAACTTCTATCAAATCTTTATTCACATTTACACAAATCTATAGCTTTGATGAGGTTTGTCTATGATAAATCAAGACTCAATCGAGTGTACATCAACTCTATTATGTCTGATGTCTTGATGACCGCAATATGTTTCTTTCTAGTCTGCATTAACGCTGTGCCAGGGTTATATCCAGTCATCAAATTGTCGTTAAGTCTATATTATGATTCTATCGAATTTGGGTTAAATTTGTGTAAGGTTAAGGTTCCATCAAATATGCTGTGAGAAAACAGATAAAGTCTATATTAACTTGGCACAAATATTCACACAAGTTTTATTTAGTTAAGTACATAGAAAATCAAGTCTCGTTCAAATCTGTATCACATCAACTCTGATAAGAAAACAGAACCCCTTCTATTTCTTGCCAGTTTTGAACACTTTCCCAACGTTATTTTGAAAATTAAGAACAACCACACAAAACTAACAAATCTGAATGTTTTGTATTACTATCCAATGTGTTAAGTGAGTGACACGTTTTTTTCGCTAACACAACAATAAAGATATCTAACGTAGAGGCATCTAAAGGTATTTTTGTCACCAACACCGACAAAGGTAATATGTAAACACGTTGGTGTTAGCGAAAGCCATTCATTTTCAACCGATAAGAATCGCTAGTCGTTTCCCTTTTGAACACTACCTTCTTTAGTTGGCACCTAACCTAAATAACTGTTCACAAAGACATCTTTCCTTATAACGTTTATAACGAATTTGAAGAGATAATAAATTTATTATATAAGCATTTATTAATTACTTTTGGTTTTTAAAAAAAGATAAGTTACTAAGGATATTGCAGAATTCACTCGGGGAATCCACATAAATTGGAAGATATTTTTAACTTTAGACGAGGAAACGAGCTCGTCTAAGGTTACATAATTCCCACGCACGAAATTACATTTGCTGAGGCTATTTGTGCTGTTAATGCTACGATATGAGCCAACAACACCCCAACCATATTAAATAGGAATAATTATTTCTGCTTGTCGTTAACTCCGGCAAACGTCCACTTTTATTACCCTCGTTTTATGACGGACAAGAACTACTTGATGACGGACCCCATATCTTTTTGTTCCTAATGTGGGGTATTATAGCTCTGAATACCTCGCTTTCGAGATCATTAAGGAGTAAATTAAACATAGGCGGTGTAAGGAACAATGTGGGTTTAGTGCTCTCGGTTTTGCTGGACGTCGGATTTCATTAAAGAGGATATTGGTATAATCGCATTCGTGATTCGAACGGGCTTGACGGAAATGAAAACAGACTGCGAATGGAAGTGAGCAATACATAATAAATAGACGATGAATATTTCATATAGTATAAATAGTTTGTGTAACTGTTGTTGTAAATAAATATTCCATTAATTTTGATTCGTTAAATAATCAATAAGCATGTTCATGGACTATTATGCGATTATTGACGAAGAGTTGTCCTTTAAATACATATACCACCAATGATGTTTGAAATCCGGTTAAATCGTTTAAGTTAATCGACTTAGAGAATTTGGGGGTAGTCACTATGTTCGCGTTTTGGGCTTAATGAATGGGATAAAGTTACCATGGCTTGTTTTTCATTCGGATTGTAACCATACACCATCAACAAAGAGACAATGATTGCGAGGACCATTTAATCTTCATGCAAATTGCATTGTTTGGTGAGTAATCCGTCCTAATTTATTTAATGGCTACGTCCCGCGCCGTTCCGTGAATACTGTTCGCGCGTCTCATCGATTATTCACCATTTCCTGATTGTAACGTGCACGCAACCAATTGAAACATATTATTTATTATGTCAAAATGATCGTTGGAAAGGCTTTTCTAAACGAGTGGCTAGGTTATTTCAAGGTTGCATGCCTATAGCAAATAACAAATCAAAGAACATTTCTAATAGATGTTCAAAAATTGGGTTGTTACACTTCTTTTTATTGTCTTATTCGATAGTTATTATTCTATAGCGATACTATTATTCGATAGCAATGTTGACGACTTCTATAATTTTTTATTTTTCAAACTGGGCTTTAGTTTTTCCAAAAAAAAATAATGAAAATTTGAAAAACTTTGGAGACGTCACCGTCATTTGTTTGAAATAAAAGTCAATAAAAGGTGCATGAGCGAGATGCCACGAGAATCTTATGCGCTAGAAGAAGCGATCCGAACGATGCACGTTTGTGTCTTCACGTTTGCGAAAACATTGTAAACGTCACCAAAGCTTTTATACAGGGGATTTCACCGAAGCTTTCATAGAAGGGATTTTGAATTTTAATATTAATTATTGCAAGCTTTAAACAATTTTAGGATCTAAAATGTTACCAAACCTTCTATTTTTACATAGTTTATCGATCTTTTGAAAGACGGTCTTTCTATTCGATTGGGGGTAACGGTCCCATTATGAATACGATAGTATTTGCCAATATGATTTGATGAAAAAAGACTAATTTTGCACGAAAAAAAATTAATAGCTTAACAATTAATCCTACATGGTGTTTCCGTCAACATGCGAAAATCGCACGTACGTTCAGTTTGAAAAATTGCTCCAACTAACTTTCCATCAATAAATTGCACAGAATTGGAACGAATGCCAAACACGGCCGCAATCAATTAGCAAAATTCGGAGCTCAACTCTAATAGAACGCGGAGGGTGTCGGAAGCGTGGGAGGGCCGGCCAGGAATGTACAGGGCCGCCAAGATAAATTATTAATTGCGCCTTATTGGCGCATAAACTTATTACTTAACCTATCGAGTCGAGCCCCGCGTCCAACTGCGAAGCTATTTAAACTTTGCCTATTTGTCATACAGTGAGGCGAGAAATTGTTACCGCCCAGCGCATATCCCGCGTGCATATGTACAGAAATTTCCGTTGCAGAATGTTAATCACGCTGCTAAGTTTGAGCTTCAAATTGCTGTTCGGCGTTTAAATAAATATCGCTCTGTATAGATAACGGTGACGTGGGTGTGACGCTCTCTATTCGATCTGTTAACTTCCGGAATAATTTCCTAAAGCTCGTTCGTACTCAATTTCTGCATCTATCGTTAATAACACGCTTTTACGAATATAACTTTAAATTAACTTTATTGTTTTTCTTGTCCAATTGAAATATTATTTACTCTAGGATTTTCCTTGCCCTGAAGTGTTAAGTGTTCGTGTAGTAAATGAAGCAAAATGTGACTTTTTGGATGTGCTGCGTACTGTTCCAGCGTTGCGCATTCATTTACTCTTTCCTGATTTGGAGCGAAAGACTTAAGAGAGGCTTTACTAAAAGTGTAAAGCCTTGACTCTTGACGACAAAATCATTCCTAATCAAATCCAATTAAACGTACGAATCTAACTCCAGGGACTACGTAACTATGTGATGTACAAGAAAGTCATAGACATAAAAACTTGTGGAAAATGTTCTGTCCTCTAAGAACTCAAGTACATGAAACTGATAAGCATACAATTACGCGGCTGTTGGATTCCTTTTTATATGTTTTAATGAGTCTTCTAGATTTTGTGAAGTATGTTTGTCACTTTTATGTCTTTATAGTATTTCAAAAGCTCAAAAGCTCGTCTTTGGCGCTAAATTATAGTTAAGTTTTAGCAGCCTCAACTACAACATCTTGTGATGTAAACTCTACATCACCCAGCTTGAACCCATCACCAAGTCAATTCCAGTTTGATAATATTAGGCACACATATTTTAGTCGTAGATATATCTGTTCACAACGTTGTCCTTCTCATCATTATGCTGATATTTGGCTTTGACCACCAAAGCAGAATAGAACAGTACTAATTTCAAAGTTGAGAATAGCCTATAGCTGTAGCATCCCCTATCCGACTTCTCTTTAGCCATTTTCTTGTTCGAAGTTGAGTCTGTTGAAACACTAGCTTGCTCCAACTATAGCATTTTGCAGATCAGCAAGAGTTGCTGGACAAGTTTGGCATAGTTCTGTGTTCCTGAACTTCTTCGTCATTGTTTCGATAAAATGTTCATCTTCTACAAGCTAAAAGCTAAACAATCAAGTTAAGAAAATGAAAAGTAAGTGACAGATTGGGAACTGCCGAAATGAGATAAGAGAGAGCTTTCCAAAATGACATAGCCGTTAACATGTCATAAAAGTCTTTTCTAAGTAACCACTCCATATATTTACATTCTTATAGCCTATTCTATTAAATCATACGTTTGTCTCCAATGTGGGAAAAAATAGAGAGGAAGAATTGTTTGAAGACGCACTTCCCGAATCTCTGGGTATGTGTCAAGTCTGGTTGGATGACCTCAGATTTATATCTACAGTGGCTGAAGCATTTTTGTAAGCAAACCAATTTTTGTGTTATTACTGTGTACCAAGTTTATGAGCTTTTTTCTAAACCCTATGATATAGATGCTTCCCATAGGAAGGCTGCATCTATAGAAAATGTATTAAACGAATTTTCAAACACAAGATTAAGTACAGTTGATCTTGAAATTTTTCCTGGCCATCTTTTTCTGGCTGCAGATAACACAAATATTGAACTTAAACATACGAACCCAGAAAAAAAATTCTGAAGAGGAGAATCTATCTGAAAATAGTTGTTTAGGCGACAGGAATCAACTAATAATAAAAGAACTACAAAACAATCATTTCTAGAAGTATTTGCTCCTCCAAAAATATCAAACCAAGTGAAACGTAGAAAGCAAATAAATAAACACGCAATTTTGACGTCTTCTTCAAACACGGAAAAAGAAAGACAGAGAAAAAAAGATACGAAAAGTTAACAACAAAGGTAAGAAACGAAAAATTTTCAATGACAGTTCCTCGACGGATGCACATTGCTCCAACTTCAGCCGAATTACTTTACGTAAAACACCAGTAACGTCTAAGCAAAACCACCAGCTCAACGACACTGAAACTGACACTGATGACAACGACAACATGGACGATATAGCATGCATCTACTATAACATTACATACAATAACGTCGTGTGCGACTTATGCACCTAAACTTGATTAGTCTAATTTAGCTAATGTGGACTCTACGTTCAGCGTAGTTTTTCTTATTTAGTATCACAGTTCATAGTAACCATGAACAAAGTTTTACGCATTTAATCTAGTGCGTAAAGTGTTCGTACATGAATATAACAGTTTGTTTTTATTGATTTGTCTAATCTAAACATCTTTTAGGCCCATTTTTACCATCTTCCTGATAAACTATCTGAGGGACAATTACCAGGGTTACAGCGGTTTTAAGCGTTCTCATTGATTGAAAGCTGGATTTATCTATCGGTTAATTTATCCAGAGGTGGTAAATGTGGTCCTTAATGTGTTATTTTATAACACCCAGGTGGTAAAATGACATAGTTAATAGTTATAGTTAATAGTCATAGTTAATAATAATTATTTTATGTTATTGAATGTTTGTAAAATAGTTTATTTGAAATTTTTCCAATGGTTTCCCAAATAAAGTTTATTTTTAGAATATACCGGGTGTTTAAAAATTGTGTTCTGATATTTTACCCACTTATAGTTCTCATCAAGATAAACCAAAAAGTCTTATTAATGCCTCTCTAGTTAGGAGCATTTTACATCAGCAACAATTTTGTCCTTACCATGTTCATTGAGTACAAAACCTTGTCGCTCCTGACTACGTTTCGAGAAGAGCATTTTCTGAAGTGATGCAGAAATTTGCACAAAATCCGATATTTCATGCTAGTGTTTTATTCACTGACGAAACTGCTTTTAGAAAAGACGGAATTTTGAGTTTTAATAACAATGACGTTTGGACGGATGATCCTCACGCTGTTGTGCAATGAAGAAGCTAGCATAAGTTTTCTGTAAATGTTTGCCTTGGTATACATTGTGACCGATTGATAGGATCAACGATTCTTCCTAATCGCTTAACTAGCGAACTTATTCGAGGATGTACTTCTCCAGGATAGGTTACAAATATGAATTTTATGGTGGATGGATAGGAAGAGGAGATTCAATAGTTTGGCCACCTAAATCACCTAATTTAAATCCTCTAGACTGTTTTGGATGGGGTTACTTAAAATCATTAGTGTATTCAGCACCTGTTAATAACTTGGAGGATCTCCAGTAAAGAATACAAAACGCATGTGAGACTATTCGCCAATCTCCAGGAGTCTTTGAAAGAGTGGGCGATTCTTTTGTATGAAGATGTCAAGCATGTCTTCATATGGATGGAGGTCATGTAGAACATTTACTTTAAGCATTTTGTGTTCAGCTGTTATGTTCTGTCTGTATTGTTTGGATCATCATGTTTCAGTTTAAATCTTAGCAGCCAATCTCACCAATTCTCAGACGATCCATTTTTACATGTGATTTTACAACAAATTAATCTTTATGTCTTCACATTCTTCACTCAAACAAACTGAATGGCCTATCGGAATCGAGCTAAATAAATTTCCACTTGGCGCAGAATTTACTTCAAGGGCTATGAGACCCAACTCTTCCATTAAACCATGTACGTTTTGGCAATATGCAATCCGATCATCACTTCGAATGTATTGCAGAAATGCACCTTTTCTTGATTGAAAATAGGATACCTTAGCTCCCCTTATCTCCCATTTAACTTGATTTTCCAACTGGCATTTGTAGATTTATTGCCGCTTGTTGGTGATTTTTGGCCGCTGCTATTATAATACTATGATAGGCAAAAGTGTTTATCGTATTATATCATGCTCTATATTCAGAAATATCTCCAGTATATAATATAAGTACAGGAATAGCCCTAGTACACTGCCTTATAGTACTCTTGGCTTTAAGTTATTCCTGATTAACCCTGAAGGGTCGATCTAAGAAACATATAATAATTTAGCAATTGTGAAAACTTGCTTAATTCGTAGTAGAGCACCTCATGTCACATTCCATCAAAAGTTTGAGCTGAATAAATACAAATCTAAAATTACCAAGGTATTAACTTACCAAACTCATTGTTATGTTTTTTTTATTACTCTTTTCGAACAATTTTATGGTATCATCCGTACACAGACTGTTTTTAATTCCTCTATTGTAAGCGCACTACACAGAATTTCAATTTTTCAATTCAATACCCTGTTTCATTATCTACCACTTCATTCATTTCATAAATTTTTTAAAGATGACCGCAACGTGTCGAAACAATGCTTATAATATGCTCGAATACAATATATTTAGAATACGTTTTGTATTCCAAAATCATAAATAATACTTATTCTTTCGTTTTGATTAAAAAAATTCTTATACTACTAAAAAGACATATTTCGCCGGTGAACTCGGCTTTCGGAGATGAAATATTTTCCTTTCTCAACGAATTACCTTCTCAGTGAGCGTCATAAACATTAATTTCCCGAGCCAATATCGAAGCAAGAAAACCTTGGTGGTCCTTTGAGAGAAAAGAAATTCAGCGGGGTGTTAGAAAAAGTGAGTTTCTTTGACACGAAACGAATTCAATCAGGTGTGGCCGCCCAGCCACCACCAAAGGCAGCGCACGCGGACGGTGATGTTGGCACGAAATGTCATTACCGCAATCGATAATTAATTATTTTTCGGGAGGAGGGTTCCCTTATTAAAACATCGATCACACTCGCGAAGCGACCCCAACGGGGCCCATTGAAAAATATTCAAATTCGAAATCGATATTAATATTTACGCCCAGCGTCTGTAAAGAAGACTAAGGACGGCGTTTATAAATAGCGGGCTCGGAACCTCCATTGTTCGTCATTTTCCGCCCTGAAGGCAAATAAATGAGCAGTTAAATATGGTGAATAGATAATTGATAGGGGGGACCGCGGGGTAAGCGGGGTCCGTTGTAAATTTGAGCGGCCTCTCGGCGATAACAGGTTCGAGATATTTTGAACTCGAATATTAATTTAATTACACGTTGTTTATGAACACGTTAAATTCGCGGCTCATTGGGCTAAAATAAATTTTATTTTAATCTGCACAAAAACAGACACTCGCAGGGCGTGTTTATTAGCTACATCTCATTCATGCTGAAGTTCGATTTATATTTAAAAGCGAAATAATAGCTGCATAATGTAATATTATTTTATAATGACTGATATAAATTAATTTAAAAACTTTTATGTTTTGTTACTAAACGTAAAAATATGTGGGTTAATAAATGTATATTATGATTTCAATTAGCAATATGCAATATAATTGAGAATATGTTATAATTAATGCTATGGTGTAAAATTCAGCATATTATTATTATTTATTGATATCTATTTGAATTTAATGAATGCTATGAATGTTTTACAATTTCCTACTTAATGCATTTAAATTCACGTAGTAGGTACAGTAAATTGCTCTGATATGGCGATTTGGTGCCTTCATTAAGCAATGTTGTTGGGCGGCATAGGGCTAATCCTCTTACGGAGATCTATTATATGGACCGACCGAGCGTTGAAATCAATTCGTAACCGAGCAAACCATCTAAGCCGGTATAATCCAATATGTTGCCTGACGGTCACTCCGCATACCTACAGCCCCCAACGTCTGTCTACCAACCAGGTACACATACACACACATGCCCACATGGTACGTTTGACTATAAAGCTAAACTAGCTCCAAACTACTGCAATTACCCCTCCGGTTGCTTTGATATTTACACGGTACAAGGATACGGATATATCGAATCATAATTGTCAGTTGAAAATGATGATGTACACTTCCATTAACACTCTGAATCCTTTCTATATCGGTTTAATCTATTAGAGTGACAGGATGAATTTAACATCCGTGCAGAAAAACGATGTGTGGAAAAGGTGAGCTATGTAATAATATCATCACAACTGACATGGGCAAACGGCAAAACCCTGACGGGGACAAAACATGGTTCCAGCATATGTGCCCTCGGGGTACGGTCTCTTCGGAAGGGCTATATTTTAAAGGATCTCGGTCGCACCCTCGCTATGCCCGCCGTTCATTCAATTACTACCATGACTCTCGTTGTACCCCGCCTCTACGTGTGGCACATTCATAATTAAATTTATTGTATCGTGGCGTCGCGTTGGTCCCACAGCGAACTTCGAATAATTGCTATACAAATTTTAATGAATATGTCTACCAAAGGTTGATGTTTACAATGTGGTCTTGTAATTGAAATGTCTGATTTTAGAGAAGGACGATAGAAACTCGTTCATTTCTATTATTTTTATGCTTTTATATTAAATATTTTCTCAAATAACTTCTTTAATAACACCGAGTCTGTGTTGCAAATAGGTTACCCTTATTAGAAAGGCGTTTCATAGGTTGCATTATCTTCCGTGTTACATTGATATTTTATCAGATAATCGTGGGAACCTCAAGTGTGGACGCATCTCCTCCCACTTTAGTTGTGGCATTCTTTCTATTTTCGACATAACTTATCAAATATTTCTTTTCGCGAAATTATTAAAAACACAATTCACAAAATAATAATCAGAATAATAGGGGAAAGGAGGTAATTGCGAATACTTAAGGGAAAATTGAAATAAAACAAAACCTGATAAAATTACGAATATTACTTAGTACTGAGACTTTACTTACACTAATCAATCTTAAGTTCTCATAGAGAACGCAGATAAATTTTCAATATAAATCAAATATTAATAAAAAAACAAAACCTTGGTATCCGTGGTGTATGAGGTAATAACAAACATAGTCTTAAGTAATAAATCAATCACATAAATCACAAATAAATCCTCTAGATATACTTTCAACACTCATACAGTTTTCGTGGGCCCATAAATTACATTTACAGTTATCACAAATATCACAAATTAAGCAATAATACTCTTCCTCCTTCGCATCTCCTTCATTGGCCCTTGTTTTCTTGCGTGGTATATACTTCCGTTGACCCTTTGTCTTAATCTTATCATCTGCAAATTCAAGATTCTTCACACCTTTCTTACCCTTAGTGGAACTTACAGTTCTGCCACTCCCGTTCATGTGCTCCTTATTTTTGTTTCTGTCTTTTTTTTTCTAAAATATCTCTCATAGGACTACTGGTTATTATAGCGGAGTGTTTTTTTGCGAGTTTGTTTACTTTTCAGTTGTGCTAGTTTGGGAACATTAACAATATCTTGAAGTGGGATTGAGTTATCCAACACAGCTACAGGGGTTACTGGTCTTTGCTGCATATTTGATGTCGATGCTATCTGCACAACAGTCGTCACTGTTACGCCACTTTGCAAATTTCCAATAGGATTTTCAGATAGTGATGGTGCATCTACGAAATGTTCATCAAATTTGGTTGTATTTATTGGCCAAATACCAGCTGCTCGAAAGCCATTTGCTGCTTTCTCTATATTGCCGATACGATTAAAATCTTTCGTGAAAAGTTCGATCACTTCATACTGTGTAATTTTTCGGCTTACATTTGTTAGCCATGTACAAGTCGCATTTTCTGTTGTATGAAGTCTTGTGAGGTCCAAAAAATGTTAAGTCCAGTGGTTGCATACGATGCGATGTGTGCGGTGGAAGGGACAACAATATTATTCCATTTTGGCGACAAAGCACATAGCAAGCAAGACTAACATAACTTTCATGATTGTCCAGAATAAGTAGACTTGGCTCTGCAACAGTTGGCTTAGCATAGGAGATGAAGTGGTGTAACCAATCTACGAATAGGTTCTCGTTCATCCAACCCGAATCGCTAACGGCTGCTATCATATCAGTATTGCCTCCACACAACAACTGGACATTTATACGCTTAATCTTAAAAATAAAAAACGGAGAAATATATTTCCTCGAAGCACTAAATGCGCAAACAACTGTTGTTGTCGTACCTCTTTCACCACTCGTTGCCATTCCGACTTGTTTCTGGCCTTTTGGTGCTAAAATTCTTGAATTTCTTTGGACATTAGATATGCCTGTCTCGTCAATATTATAAATACGATTAGCATCAAAGTGGTGTTTTGTTTGCAAAGCTTCTAAGTTGTTGAAGAACATCTTTACTTCTGTTTCATTAAAAGCTGTAATTCTATTGATAGAAGTGGACTCAGGTTTTGCGTAGTGAAATATTAGGATGCCTTTTTTTAAAACCGTAGAACCAATCTTTTCCTGCCATTTGGGATGTTTCGACAAAATTGTGCATCTAATTATTTACTTCGGTAAATTTGAAAGCTATTTTCCGCACCATTTCTATGGTTAAACCATAAAATAGCTTACTGCATTTTATGATATGTTCTTCTAATTCTCTTTCTTGGTCTTCTGAAAATGTAGCCTTTCTTCCAGTTTTTGATTGCTTTATAACTTCTTTCTTGAGATGGTCATGTATGGTACTTTTTGGGACAGAATAAGTAGCAGCTGCTTTTCCTAGTGAAAGTGTTGCTCTTGACATTCTGAATCGCTTTTTCTAAGTTTTTTAATTTGTACTCCGTCTTTCTTTGGTAATTTCGTGGCATCTGAAACATATTTCAGTAAGTCGAGTGCGAGACCTAAACTATAAAATAAAAGATAGTAATTTGATTGTTTAGGTGTAATTACGGCCGGTCGGGATTATCCCTCTGAAACTGTCCGCCATTGGCCAGCACACACAGTAGCACTAAACTATATTTTTATTTGAGGTTAGAAACGTGTGATGCACGCGGCGAGTCCTTAGAAACACTGTTGAATTAGACGTTAATCCGGATTTCTATGTTATACCTAAAATATTATACTCCTATTCAATTTTACTCCAAAATTATATGCAATTGTTGAAAAAATATGAAATTAACATACCTTGTACAGCGAGCGCGTAGTCTCTTCACTCTTTGTTCGGCACTGCGTTCGGGATCTACTCATGATGAATCATTGGTAATATCTTCCATTCTTTTATAACATAGCAAAATAAACGTGTCCGCGATTACCCTACGTCCGTAATTTCCCCTAACACAAAGTTTATTTCAATCTTTTTCAACATAAAACAATTTAGTGTGTTATATATAATTTGTGTCCTTTTCATAGGTTTTCTATTTTAATTTTAAAAGATTGAAATTTGAAATATGCAATAATAATCTTTTCATTTTGAGTGAAAAATTTGTACAATATGAATGTATACGGAATGAACACTGGAAATTGTAGATTTAGGTCGGGTTATTGCCAGAACACTAACGCTTATTTTCATTTCAGGTAAAGGCAAACTTTCACGAGGATGCGGGGATATGAAGCTGCTGATTGCTCGCATCCAGGAGTGCACGAATCGAGTGTCTTTTTTGTTGTGCTGTTCAAATGCATTAGAGTGACTAGAGAGTAAGATTGGCGTGGTTGTTGTTGAATGAGATGAGAGATTGAAACTGTGTGTTTCTGTTAATTGTGGGAGTTACAGGTTTAAGCGATTACACACGATGTGAAGAAAGGTATGATGTTTTGATTTATATTGATTACATAAACCTAACATACATGTTTTTCGTTAATAAATAAAATAAATCATATTATAATTGTATGAGTTTCCATGGAATGAATTACGAAAATCACTTTATTTTTTAATGTTCACATTGAAACATTTGAACATGAATTTTAAAAATATTCTGCTAGCATAATGCTAGGTCTTGCGGATGGAAAAAAGTTATTTATATTGTTGAAATACGTTAGTTAGTTAAGTAAGTTAGCACATATCTTTGACTTGATCTGCGTAGATGGCGCTGCTAAGCCTGAATGATCTGCGGTATACAGCAATATAAGGGTGGATCCGAAACTCCAGCTTGTACTTGCTGACGACACCCTTGCTGAATAAAGACGACAAGACTGCAATAGGGAATAGTATTGGTACGGAAACTGTCTTTGTTACTTCACAAGACAGTTTCTTCAGCCATTGTGAGAGGCTATATTGCAAGCCGATGACATGTCCAAAAAAAACTGCCTTGAAAAAATAACTCTTTACATCGATATTCTCTCTCGCAGCTATCTAAAGTCTCGTATAGATTGAAAAACCGATTGCAAACTTAAGACCCCTGTCCTCATCATTTCATTTGACATTTTGACTAGATGTTTCGTAACATCTTGGCTAATGGATTTATTTAGCTTGCAAATGCAATTTGTAGGTCTAGTATTACTTCTAGTGATAGTGTTAAGTTAATTCTAGTTTTAATTGTTATTCAGCGCCAAGCTGTATATGTTGAACACATCGAAGCGGTGATAATGGCCAGGAAAAATCCCCGCATATCTGAGGTATGATGCAAGCTAACCTGACAAATATCTATTACAACCAGCGATTTCTTAATAAAAGTTCTAAGGAGGTTGAGATATCATCATGATGTCATTTCTTATTTCTTTTCATGTGAGATTCAATTCTTACAGTTTGATGTTTTTAAATTTTTTACCTTTTATTTATAGAGGTCACAATGAAACAATCGGGTAAATATGTGATGACGGCCATTGCAAATGATGCAAGGCATTTGATGCGATTAGTCTCTCTGATTCTTCTGAGGAAACTTGAATTTTGTGGTATAAGTTGTCAACAAATATAAAATAGAATAATTAAATTCTCTAGATCTAATTAAATCTAAATGTAATTAGATCTTATTTGACGGACAGACAGTATGTTGAATACAGTGGTAAAAGATCATGCAACACAAAAATCAAACATGGTGTCCTTCAGGGGTCTATTCTGAGACCTCTTCTATTTATTATATACCTATATTAATGATATGACATGCAATATTGATGCAGAAATATATCTCTATGAAGATGATACGTCCATAGTATTGAAAGATAGTAAGTCTAACTTGAAGGCTGAATCGTGAAGTGAAAAACAATACTGTTGGAAACCACTCGATATAAAAAAGAACAGTGTGAAATTTCTGGGTTTGCACCTGGATTACGGGTTGACGTGGGATGTGCACTTAAGGTTTCTTCGGTCTAGGGTGACTTTCGCAGTTTTTGCGACAGGAAGACTAAAGCAGTGTTTCCACTCACCAGGCGGCTAGGTTGTCATATTTTGCTTCGTTTCGCTCGGTGGCATCTTATGGTATCCTGTTTTGGGGCAGGCCATCTGATTTCCTGAAGATTTCCGAATGTGAACAGATGAAAATTGTAGGACCTATATTAAACGGGAGAATATACTAAGTGCATTTTGCATGTTTACCACAACAGGGAAAAGTATCCTTCTAACGGTAGTACTCATAGCTACCAGACAAAGTCACGATACCAATTGCAAGTACTGTACCACAGAATTGTCTCAACACAAAATGCAAGGTATAACTTGAGTCAGTTCAGTCGTACAATTTTAATTTGTAATTTGTAGGTTGTTATTGTGAACAATGTTATTATTTATATGGATGTGACGTTTTGTGGTAATACAATATAAATATATTTCAATTTGAATTTGGTGTTGAAATTGTTGCCTGTGACGATTATTATTATTTGGGAACAAAAATGATAACGTATGAGAGAACATATCCACACTCTTTATAAGCATTATCTTATATGGAAGTGAACCTTTTCATTTAACAAAAAACCTTGAATAACGGTAATTAGCGCTGAAGAAGTAATTCTGGCGAATTAATCTTGATTATCGAATTGTTTTGATTTCGTTATTTGATTTAATTAGAAAATATCTTGTCGCAAATTATTATTAAAATATATTTGATTTGTAATTTAATCTAATATTATCTTATCTATCTTTTTTACTAATATATTTTTGCGCTACTCGACATCACTGTCAGAAAATTCCGGTTTCTTTATGAGACGTAATCCGTCGTCAATGTTGAAGTCTTATCCAGTCATCCATGTGATAAGACTTGAAAGATGGTTGGCCAGGGTAGAGTTCGTAGCAGTAGTCCTTAAATAACCCTTCGATCGAAACCGAAAAATTGGTCCCCGACAGACGATAAATGGGGAAACAATGGCGAAGACCAAGCTGAAAAAAAATGAAGAAAGAAAAGTCGGCGCCCGATTTATGAAGACCGGCAGTGTACCCGATGCGATGGTGGTGTGGGGAATTTTCTCGAGAAAGCCGCAGAAATGGTATATATTGCTCGCAGTACACTGGACCAGGATGTTAAGTATTGTTTTCTTTCGACGTAATCCTCTAGAGCGAGACTAGAGATAAATTCTTATCGTGGTTTTTGTACGGAAAGTGGTGCTGTTATAGCAATCCTTTAAAAATAAAAATACAGGGAGGATAAAATCGTTGGCGATGTGGCTTTGTTAAATTACGATTGAAAGTCCTGGTTTTCAAATCTGGGTGTTAGTATTGAATATTTAGCGCTGGATAAAAAAAAACTAAAAATTGCTGGCGGATAAACGCTTTTCATAAAATAGTAGCATAAAAAACTGAAAACCGTGCTAACAAAGTTAACCGATTCCTATGCAGATTATATTCGCTTATAAACGCATGAATATTTATTGCTCAGTAGGTTCCTGTTTTTTCTTGCAGTTATTACTTTTTTGAATCGGTTTTATGATTATTAACTTCACGGCATTTTCCGCCAACATCAGCAAATTTCGACAAAACCTCCAGACGATCTAAAGTTTAATTTGCATGTAACGTCTTGTGGAGTTCCAATATTTCGGGTGCAATACTTGCCTTTATGTGAACGCCGTCTGCTGAATATCGTATGTGAGACAGCAATAACCGGCAATATGATGCTAATAACTGTCCACTTTACCATGCTGTGGCCAGGAAATAAAAGTGGAATAGTTGCGATCTTAACACAAATTATAGTCCAGCATGTTATAATTCTAATTCCTTTTTCCGAGGAGCAACGGGTTGGGAAATAGATGAAAGCCGCTCGAGTGAATTAAGGAAGGACAATGAGTCCCAGCGAATTGAAATCTTGGCCCTCTCTCCCTCGTAGTTCTTACCGTAGTCGCTAGGGGACAACAAACGACTCCGCTAATTCGCCGACACATCTCTGGAATTGCACCGATTATTACTGACAATGGTACCAATTACTGGCGCCCTTAATTCGAATCCCGAGCTCTACTCCTATTATCAACGAATCCAACAGTGACCTCTTCAACGATTTCTCCAATTCTCTACGAACATTTCGTTTCGATGATAATCGGTTATGTTGTTCTTTTCAATAAATTAAACTAAATTAAGAATATGAAAGCTCACATTAGAAATTCTCTCATAATGTCAAAGCTACGCTTAGGTTAGATAGGCAAGTTGTTCTGCTTCACCTCAGAGACCATACTATGTCACGGTAAATGCGAACAGTAACACTCCGTAACGGGTCAACTTTCCTCTACAAACTTCGCAAATTGTACACGGCGTTACTGCGGGAAAGTTACAACATTGATTACTGGTGCCGCCTTCGCGAATCATCCAACTATACGGTTACGCTACCGGCCAGTTATAACTTATGGCCGAAAATGGAGTGGCACATACGACGGTGTAAGTGGAATGGTACTTCCGCCGTATGGGTGCCCTCTCGGACCGAACCGGACTCGAAACTAATTTGGGATTGCAGGCCCTCCAGGCCAACATCAACTAGTGGCAAGCTAAATAATGGGCTTCATTTGCTACCAAGCGCATCTGTACTTCACCACTGTGCGGATTAAACGAATGACGTTCGACTCGTATCGTTTGTTTTGTAGAGTTCCGCCACTTCAGATTTTTTCCAACTAAAAAAATTCCCTAGACAAATTATACAGTTTCCATTACTCGATTATCAGCGAGAACAATTCAAACACTTTTAAATCGTACTCTATGAATACCACAACATATGCAGAACGGTGTGATACTGATGATTTTCGTTTCGATAATACTCATTTCATAATCCGTGGTACACTAGATAATAAACCGTACAAACAGTTTCACAGTTGTGACCTGAAATCCCCTCTATCAATTTACCTAGCGTTAATTTAGCCCGCTTTGAACTATGGCATTATCGCCTGGGAACTATGTGTATCGATTTTCTAGAATTTTCGTTTGCCAAAAGAGGATTATATGTATAAAGCCTGTTTAAAACTACACATCCGCGGTCAAAATTTTTTTTAATAAAATTATGTTTTAATTGGAATTTTAACATCAATTTCTTGCATGCGTTATATCTCCTCTTATCTCTGAGCTTAATTATTATAATTATAATAAATTTGATAAAATGAGCTAGAAATTTAAGGTGTAGACATTTTATAAATCACAAGGAGCATGAATATGAGACACTATACTATGTTCGTCATGATAAACAGATAATTTTGAAATAATTCTACTTCATAAACTATCCGAAAAAGGGAATTTATACCGGCTATTTAGCATTGGCTTAATTCGTTTCGTTTTGATTTGAAAGAAAGTTACCGAGAAACTCAAGGATGAGTGGTAGAAACAGACGTCGCTTCGCTTTCCATTTCTTGTCCAGAAATCGCAAGGTCGCGATTTCTGGATTTCGAAACCGCGTCCATTGATACGCATGAGTTCCCAACCTAGGATAGTGTCCCTGTAAATAATTTCAGCTGCAATCCAACCCTACTACCGAAACCTAATTGTAAATTTCCCATTGCATTTGGAAAGCTGGCGAGTGACTTAATTTAAATGCTGAGTGTAGTTTGAAGATTCTTGAAGCTCTAAGTACATTTGTAGTACCACAGCTAATCGCCTTCCCGTCTAAGTTGAAAGTCGACCAGCTTTATTCCTGCTTCCCGATGAATAGTGCTTTCGACGTTGTTAGGTTTAATGTTAGCTTTAGCTTTTTCCTCAAAGTTTAGAACTCAATATTCAGTAGTTTAACGTAAGACAGCTGATGTTTGTTGATGGTCACTGGAGGGCAAATGTCTCTACGCATAGTAAACTGACTCTTATTCGCCGCATTTTCATCTACTCCTGAGTTATGTTTTTATGTCAATGCCTCAATGGTTGCAACTTTCTCTCATAATTTCAAATTAATACCTGAATTTAGTAGTTAATTATGAATTTTTTTAAATTATGGAATGTTGTATTTCAAATATGGAAAATCTTGTCATTTATCATACCTTTACCTTCGTTAACATACTCCACAAGCAAAGCAATATTAATATTTTTGCTCAATTTTTCATTTTGTGCTTTTTGCTTCATTTCAAGCTTTGCCTCTTTCCCGCAGCAATCAAGCAACAACCTCATTCCAGCTCCTCAGTCTCCCTCTCCTCCATCGTCTTTCTGGTACCTCAGACTTTTTTGCTAGCCAATCTGCAGGTTGTGGTGTCCTATCGGCATTTTGCTGGTCTTATTGTCACATTCCTATATAATGTCGTCCATGAATATCATGAACAATACTGAGCTTAATGCTCTTCCCAGGCGTAAATCCTTATGCTATACTTTCTCTCTAAGTACTCTATCAAAAGTTGTCTTATAGCAAAAACATGGTGTTGCGTACTTCTCTCTTTCCTGAATCCACTTTTTGATTCGGATAATGTTTGTTCTATAACATTTTTTGATCTTTTGTCCAGTCGTCGATACGTGAAATTACCAAACATTAATCGTGTTGGAACGTATGGGCTTGCACACACCCCTTTAATGATGAAGTTCCAGTTTTTTTTCACTGTTTTTTTAGTTTTTTTTAAATACTGAGACCACTCTTAATATTTTTAATTGGTCGTTTTGTTAAAAGATTATTAAAAGTTTATTTATTAAACTTTTTCTGTCTTTTATGCACTAGCATAGATAGCAGCGATAACTGTTACGTGTTACGTTAAATACGATAGAAATACGATTTTTTTTACAGATCACTGCTTTTGCCCCATCTCTTGTACATCAATAATTTCGCAACAGCTAAGATTTTTGCTAATTCACAGAAAGTAGTGGCTTTCCAAACTTGTAGTTAATGTTATCTTTAAAATATTTCAAGTAAAACGACATTTCTCAACACAATGTAATTTCCAATAAAAGTGGATGCATCTTTAACCGACAAACTTTAGTCAAAATATCTGACTACCATTGAGCAGTTATGGGAATCCTTTTTTGGTAATGAAATTTTTTCCAATGACTTCAGCATCCTGCGTATTGTCGCGAGTTTGATGACTCTTTGATCCAAAGGTTGTCTTGCACTAGTTTGGTAAAACTGTCTTAGAGACTTACTCGATATTCCATGTAGATTCAAGAAAACGTTTCGACAGACTTTGTACGTGCACTCTTATTTGCTATAGAGATGATGTTATCTGTTTGGAATTGGCGGAAACATTTTTACTGCAAGTATAATAATTGGGTCCCACTTTGTTGTACTTCCTTTATAGATGAATCACCTTTTCGTGTTAGAAGTTTCTCCCTTTCTTTAACATTATATTTGAAAACATTGTAGTTAGTTCATATGAATTTATTTAATTTCACGATTTTATCATGTTGCAATATGGTCGAATGACTTAGACTAATTAGACAGTATTTTACTAGTTATTACCTATAACAAATAATGTTCAAAATTATGGTTATTGATAATTTTCAGTGTTCATATCTGTAATGAATCGTAAAAACAACTTTGAAAACGATTTTTGTACCTTAGCCTTCCCGCTTAAATGTCAGCATAGTTCCAAAGGGATATTAAAAGTTTGTTGTATGAGTACAAAAAAAATAAACTACAAAAACCAATTTGTTACAACGAGTTTTCCGATCAATCCCGAGGCTAATAGGAGGACTAAAATTTTAAAGGGTGCTTTTAAACACGGATCATGTCGCCAAAATAAATCGTTCATGAAATTTGTGCAGTTGATTTTTGTAATATTTTTATTCACCGATTGTTCACATAGTCTCTGTAACCTCTATGTCTTAGTAAATTTAGAACGACACGCGATAACTTACATAGAAAAGATAACTAATGGTTTAGTTCTTTTCTTTTTCTCCTTTAACTTTTCAATACACTCGTGAGCACTATCAGTTTGTCAGTCATCAGACGCACGGGTAAATCCCAATCTTCCTAGTTCCAGGTCTAGTGTTAGTTCTAGTTTCAGATGATATTCAGCGTCACTTTTCCAAAACTCACCAACTTTGTCTTG
The DNA here is from genome assembly GCF_036711975.1 of Onthophagus taurus. Taxonomy (NCBI): domain Eukaryota; kingdom Metazoa; phylum Arthropoda; class Insecta; order Coleoptera; family Scarabaeidae; genus Onthophagus; species Onthophagus taurus. The sequence goes on along the minus strand of NC_091972.1, from coordinate 22,383,726 downwards.
TTTTCCAACCTTTAAATTTTTATTGTTGTATATGATTTTTCAGCAAAATTTATTAAAATTGAAATTCTGGGTTCTACTTCTACGTTATTGTCTCTTTTATGCTCCATTGTTAGCATCTCTTAGTATGTAATAAACATAATTGAAATGTTTATTACTGAGTAGCTCCTCAATTTTATTTTGTTGGGTTTAAAGTGTTTCTATTTGAAAAGTGTAAGGTCCTATTTTATCTTACGAACAGTGAGAGTTTAATTACATATTAAATAGAAAACAAAAATCAAGATTAAAGCACTACACAGTTAGTAATCTCTACAAATATTACAGAAAAGCTAATCAGATTGATCGTAAACGATGATTACCACCGTCCTCATTGTTAATCGCTTTCTATTGTCGGCATTTTTCCAACATCGTTCCAATATTTACATCTACAATAATAAACCCTAATAATAATACAAAGTATATATTTATATATTCATCATAACCGTATTTGTTACCAAGGTTATAGAAATAGAAATGACAATGTTGCGTACGTTCCGGGAATTTATGCGTTTAAACTTTGGCTGACGGGAAGTTTTGGGTGTTGGTATCTCGACTGCCATTTAGTAGTTTATAAAACGCGTTTACACGGTAATCTAGTCAATGGAAACGGCGTATTGTGCAGGCAGGAGAACGTTAATGCACCTGTGGACTGCGCGATAACGCGAAAAATTCCCCAGTTTAAAACGCGAGCAACGGACGCGCATAGACGATTAATCCTTCCAGCTCTTTTCATATGAAAAATGTATTGCCTGCAATTAACACCGAGCAAACGCAGCGCTTCGTGTTTACAGCCCCACACATGGCCGCCAGTCCACAAAATCGATCCCAACAACCTTTTAGTTTTCGACCATACAATCACGAAAACTGAAATAGAAAAGGACATATTTATTGATTTGTACGTACGGACAATTGAAGTTAGTGTCGAGGAATAATTAATATGTCTGCTTTACTGAGCAGTCAAAATAAACATTTTCAAACATGCAATGTCCATAAAATAGTTTTAATATAGGACAAATCTTTTATAAGGGACTATGAAGTATTAGAAAACTGCAGTGAAGGTCTAACGTATTCTCTCTACAGAAGAATCGGATAAGTCATTTAGAACGTCCATATATTTTGAGAAACTCGGCGGTAGACGCGTATCAAATTGGAAGATTACCACGTAGGAGTTGCATAGGCGGCACTCTGGGTGGAGTTGCGCCGAAATAAAAGTGGGATCGGATGGAGTTACGGCATACGTCAGCAGTAAATCGCCCGTGAGGATATAGTGCTGCGGTATTCGAGCAGGAAGGAGTTTATCTGTGTTTTTCCGTTTGTCCTGTCCGGGAGTGCGATAGTAACCTGCGCATGTCTCTTGGGTTGACTTTATATATAGGAGGGAATAAAAAATCGAAAATATTCCTTTAAGGGGGGAATTTCATTTGTAACTTTCATAAAAATTATTAAACGTTTTTGTTCTTCATTAAATCAACTGGATCAGATCATATCCATCCAGATGGATAAAAATATGTTTTCTTTAATTCTCATTAGAACATAAACAAAGGGGCCGTTACACATTTTTTTTATTAGCTTATTCGATAGTTTAGCAAAATTAAAGACTTCTATAATTTCTTATTTTTCAAAGTGGCCTTTAGTATTTCCAAAAAAAAATAATAAAAATTTGAAAAAACTTTGGAGACGTCACCGTCGTTTCGCACCCGGTTGGTTGAAATAAAAATCAATAAAAGGTGCATGAGCGAGATGCTACGAGAATCTTATCCGCTAGAAGAAGAGATCCGAACGATGCATGTTTGTGTCTTCTTGATCTTACGCGAAAACATCGTAAACGTCACCAAAGCTTTTATTGAGAGGATTTTGAATTTTAATATTAATTATTGCAAAAATTAAACAATTTTAGGATCTGAAAATGTTACCAATCCTTCTATATTTTTCGAAAATTCAGCTGCGCTTAATTTCCCTTCTGATTCATTTCAGATGAAACAAAAACATTTTTACTCTGCAAATCAAAGAATGTCATGTTGTGAACTGCTTGTTTTGTTTTGTAATACATCGTGTGTACACACTCGTTTCTTCCTTTTTCTCTACATGTAGTCTGTAGTCGTTTTTGCATCACACGTTCTTACTTCATCTTCATCTCTACTAAGCAATGACCTGAACTACAACGCAGTACTTATGAGCACTTCATAATAAGTTTCACAATCACCTTCAGTACAATCGCTAGTTATGAAAATAAATTATGATATGAACTTAGTAGCTTGAGCAGTTCAAGATTTTAAACTAAACCGACATCATCGAAATGATAAAGTGACCCTTGATAAACGATTTTGTTACATAGTTTTTTACAATCACCTTATGATAACATCAAAATATCATTACGTTACGACGTTACGAGTTTTTCTAGTGATTTTCACTGTTTTGCTCATATTTCGGGATAAATTAATAATTTTTTCTTAATATTTCCTAGTTTTTTCTTAAAGTGTGGAGTCTAACCAGTAACAATTCAGCCATTTTTAACCTTTTACCCGAAGTGATTCCAGACTTTTTCTTAAGTCTTGAATTTTGATTTCTAATTTTTTTCACCAGTAACAATTTCCACACATTTTCTTGATACTTTGATTGTTATCAGTACTAATTTGTCTTTTTATTACAACTGAGGATTTGGCCAATGCGATTCCAGACATTTTCTGGCAGCTTAAAGCTTGGTCATCCTAACTTTATGTTATTAATATTAACTAGTAGGTGTGAGTACTGGCTGTATAAAGTTAAAGACCAAAGAAATATCGAGATAAGCAGCCGGTGTGGTAGGTGAGAGAATAAACCTCCTTTAATCTGACCTGAGCTTTCGTTATTTGCATTGTTATTCGAATTCCACAATTTTTCCTGAAATTTGGATATTGGTCAATGTTACTCCTAGCATTTTCTTGCTACCTGGAGTCTCACCAATGGCAACTCCAGCATTTTTCTTGTAAAATAAAATTTAACAAGAGGAATTACAAAAACATTTTTCAAATCTGCAGTTAGGTCAATATAATTCTAGACTTGTTTAATGTAATTCCAAACATTTCCTTGCAAGTTGGATGTTTTTGAAGTGTTTGATCTTACCAATTGCTTTTAGAAGCCAATTTAAAACAATTTACAATTTGATCAATATAATTCCAGAATTTTTCCTGAAACTTGCACATTGGTCAATGTTACTCCGAGCATTTTCTCGTTATCTGGAGTCTTACCAATGAAAATTCTAGCATTTTCTTGCAAATGATTGATTATTGATTTCTGGAATCTCCCCAAAGTAATACTTACCTTTTTTTCATAATCCAGATTTTATCATCTTTTTTCTTGCAAGTTGCAATTTGGTCGAATTGATTTCAATATTTTTTTTGCAATCCAAGTTATGGACCTCTAACATTCTTTTCTTGTAATTTCATTTTTCAAAAACGTTTTAAACGCTTGATTAAGGTCATGTTAAGTTTTCTATTAATGTGATAATCATTTATACAGGGTGTCTCAGGGAGACCGTTCATTAGACGTTTATGGGGTTCTGGTCAAAATAGTATAAACAATTACGTTCTCTTCGACTTTTTTAACTTCGGGATAATTAATAATTTTCAATCATTTTCAAATAATCATAATAAACCGCAGTTTTAATAAATTCGTATGAAATTACCAGCTTCTGCAATACAACTTACAAGCTTTCCAATGAATGAAACGGATTTTCTAAATATCTTTTAGTTTTTGAGATATTAACCCTTAAACATCATAAAACATTTACTCATTTCCAAAAATCATAATAAATTGGAATTTCATTAAATCCTTATGAAACTCACAACATTTGTTATGCAAATTAGAAGCTTTACAATGAAAGAAACGCATTTTCAAAGTATCTTTTAGTTTTTGAGATAGTCATTAATCAATCTCATCTAAATGTATCTCCCCCCTTAAACATTAACATGTTAATTAATAAATTTAATCATACATTTCAACAATTTCCATTGAGAATTTGATGGTTTATCCATATTAATGGTATAATATAAAAGGGTAGATAAGCTTTAAACGACCATGTATGCGCTAATCAGGAGAATTTTACTGCGTACTGAATTCAAACTGTGAAGCTTATTAATATACACGGAAACTTTAACGTTCATTTTTAAGCTAATTTCCATACGGGTATTATCCTCTTAAACTTTCCTAATTAAATTATTGCAGAGCATTCTCGCTTTGGAAAACAACAACCGTTTCAATTAAGTCCAAAAAGTAAAGCGATGGGAAAGCCTCGAAAGGAACGGTCCGTCCGCAAATAAAACCGTTTTATGCAATAAAAACATTTCAAGCACGTCCTCCGTAGATAAAAGACACATCAATGCAGATTGCTAAAACATGAGTCCCCATCAGATTAGGTAAAAGTTTCAACGGGAAAAACGCACATATGCTGCAGATGTCGCCTCTTTTACCGGAGGGCGAAGTAGGTGGCTGGCTTCCGTAGTAGGAAGATACTGAATTATGTACGTTTTTTCCCTTCCTAAAAGTTTCCGACGGGATTGGGAAGTCGTTTTCCGCATAACGTGTATTTGTAAATTTTTCTAACTCTTTTTTAACCTCCATTTAGTACATTTATCGAATGTACTTAACGTTATTATTTTTTACAAATACGTAAAAACATTTAGTAAAAATATCGATTCATTGAAAAACACGTGAGACGTCCGTAAGGCGAGAAATTCCAGTAGCGGAACGAACGGGTCTGGCGCAACTGCGCAGCTTGGAATGGCAGAGATACAATCGCCTTGGAGAAATAAATTACGTGGAGAGACCTGGTGCAAAAACGGATAAAGCTAAAACGGGGAAAAGGGCGTTTGTGTGCCCGGTGGGATTCCACCATCATGAATTTCAGCGAGCCGCTTGGTCCCAAATGCGGTTTGTTTCGCTGAATTGGATTTTCAATTTTAATCAGCAAATATTCATAAGGAACCAAGCGCCGCCAACGGTTCAGCTTATTTACGGTTATCACCAGACGCAAACTCAATATCAATTGTCTTCCTTGTGGAGCTTTAAAGTGCAAACATTGAAAACATTAAAAATCGCTATGACGACGCGACGAAAAACTTTTATGGCGGACTCGTTAGAAAATCGATGAAGCAGATCGTAAATCTCACCTTGTTTGGATACGTTTTGACGGTGTTAATATTTAACGTGAGTTATAACGCACCTTCGCCCTGGCAATATTTCACCATCGCGAAATGCATAATTCATCGTTGAGCGCAATGCCGCATTACGGCCGAACCGCGCTTTAAACAGATTAAGTTTTGCGCGTTACTCCTAACATTACCATCGCAGAATAAGACTTGATCACTAAGTTGACGTTCAAAATAAGTTTTAATAAAAGAAATTCATGGAATTTAATTGCCATATCGTTGCAATAAAAACAATTTTTAAAAAACATTTTGAAGCATTTTCCACTTCAAATAGCATTCACAAGCTGAATATTTATTGAACGTCAAGCTGGTTGTTGGCGAAATGACGAAACGAACATGCTGCCAATATCAGATATTGCGGTTCTAGTCACTTCTCCACTTCCCTAACAACGTTCGCTAAGTGACTTCGATAACGGTTTAGCGTTGGACCGCTTTGTATTTCGCTTACACGCCACGTGTTCTACTTAAAGTGGTGAGTACTTCTGGTCATAGGACGTGGTTCGTGTTGGCCGTTAATTATGCCGTAAATTATTTGCCTCTGTCAATTATCTCTAGAGCTGTTTGTGCGGGAAATAATTATTAGCTACTCATCAAGTTTCCAAGTAACAATTTTATTTATTACCACTAATTTAAAGTCAAATAAAAATAATATTGATTGTATATAATTAACGATTACTATACCCTAGAATTTCGTTAAATCATTAGCATTTTGCCGATTATTACAAGCGGACGTAAATAACGTCCAATTTTGAGAACGAGAATTATAAATAATGGATAACATTCGCGGTGCGAATTAATGCATCAAAGTCCATTAATTGACCACGTATCAATAATAAGCCATACAATTTTCAAATTACCATTTTGATACCTATAGTCATTGACCCGGTTGAATTTGTTGTCCTCGCAATGTTAATTAACGAGCGGTGTCGCGGGACGAGTCACGGCAACGGATAATTGTTGCACAACTAATTGCAGTCGAATGCTATCCATTTTTCGGGGCTGCACCTGTTCCGTTTCGATGGCTGACTCGGTAATTTTGCAAATTATCCATTCTCGACTGACATCAATGTTGCGTCAATGCAACGCATCCATTAATATAACTGGACTACACCTCAAACTCTGATTAATAATTAATGCGTTCTACTACACCGTGTTTATTAGACAAAAGAACTAAACATTTTCATCAATTTACAATTACCATGTATAAACTTTATTATGGTTATAATTAATTTTTAGTAATAAAATCTTGTTTTTCTGTGACAATCTAGATCGTAGTTCCTCTTTGTCTTCCTTATTAACCCATTGTTTTTGTCGTATTAATTTTAACTTTTCCCTGAAAATATTAATATTGTAGACGTGAGGATGTTTTCATATTTTTCCGGTATACTGTTCTTATTAAGCGAATTTAAAGCTGCCCACTCTTTCATTTAAAAGAGTTCCAACTTCTTTGAATTCATACAATCAACTGTATATCTATGAACTTATTTATTCCTTTCAGTATTATTGTATTAATTGCAATATTTCCAATTCATCTGAAGATTATCTTCACAAATTATACTGTAATGGTGAGGGGAACGTTTATGAATTACTTTGAAAACGTTTGCTTTGATGACGGTGTAAATTAAAATGATACAAGATTTATCTTAAAAATATTCCATATGAATTAAGTAGTTAATAAGCACCAAAGACTTGTAAATGATGTCAATCCCATGTTTTCAAACATGTACTTCAAACATAGACAACTAAGAGAAATGAAGGAAAATTTAGGTTTAGTTCATAATGCTTAACTCTATAATGGCCTACTTCAAAATTGCAGATCCAGGGAACGAGGTGTGTTTCCACACAACTCATTGATTCGATTTTTCTAAATTAACATTGCTGCTAAATCTTGAATTACTTCGTCTACCCATTTGATTAATTAAGGTAATAATGTTCTTGATTGGTAACATAACGATAAATATTGATAATTAGTCTAAGTAATTTGTTTTGACTATGCTGGATGATCAATTGATTGGATGGCTTACTAAAACCCCACAGCTATATCCCGGAAGTCCAAGTAAGCTTAAGTATGATCTCATAAACTACTCTCTTTGGTCGCAAATAAAGTTGAGAACATGTACCGACTAATCTACTGAGCTTTTTGTTTAATATGATGCTTCGAGTTTTATCTGCTATCAAGGTGAATATTTATTGATTCTACTTGAGACATCCTCCAAGAGACATAGTTATTATTATTATTACTGCTGCCGGGCTGAGGGAAGCAGGCCCTCTCGTCACCGCGACCTATAAGATCTATTGTAACTTTAGCCCTCCAAAAGTGTCCACTGAAGAGCGTTTTCGCTGCCTCTCTGGCCAGCTTGTCCGCCTTCTTATTACCTTCAATGTTTCTGTGACCTGGAACCCACCATAGAGCAACATCATTGCCCCTAGCGAGTTCTCTCAGGTTGCTGGTACACTCTCTAATCAGTGCTGAGTCACACGTGTAGGGCAGCCCCTAAAGGCAATTCAGATGATCCTCCTGAAGGGGAGTATGAGCAGGAAACTTATCCTGAAACTTGGTAGGTAAAGAATTGCATACAAACCGCACATAAGATATCTGGGAGTGATCTTCGATGAAAGGTGAAGTTTTATACAGCATCTGGTGTATGTTAGAAAGAAAGTGTTGGTATTTGTTGAGCGTTTGCGAAGTGTTTTGAGGCGTGAATGGGGGCTTGGAAGGAAAGCCATGGGCGTAGTGTATGAGAGATTGTTTTCGAGCGCATGAGTGTATGTGTAAATGTATTTTGTATTTCTATAGGTTTTATTTGAGTTGAGTCTTTTACCATAATATAATATAATAACTGTGTCATCAGCAAATGTCTCAGGTACATCTTTTGAAATTAAAATATCTCCGGTATACAGTAAATAAATTAATGGTTCTAAGAAACTACCTTGTGGAACTCCAGTCAAGATCGGTTTAAAATTGAGTATGCCCCTTCACGTAACACACTAAACTCTCTTCCAGAAAGATATCATTCCAGTAGTTTCGTAGCCCATACGAAATCCAGAAAACTGTGGGATAGTATTTTTGCTTTTCAACAAAAAACGGTTGTCACTTGAATACAAACTAGAAATTTGATAGATTAATGGGTAGTTTACATTTTAACATTACGCTTTCAAACAATTTGGAAATGGCTGGTAACAGCGAGATACGAACGTTTGTTAGCTTTTTGACCACAGTTATCAGTGCCCTTCCAAAATATTGCGTGACATGTTTCTGGCTGCTTTTCTAGGCACTTCTTTCAATAACCCAGATGATATTTCATCCATTTCTGGAGCTTTTTTAGGATTAATGTTTTTATCGATTTCCAGGGTATTGACTATGTATTATTCGTTATTGCACACTTTAGGTTTTTTCATCGTTGAGTGTGACCCATTAATTTTGAGCTTTTTTAATCGGTCTCCGTAGTGAGTAGTGTCTCTACGGTTCTCTAAGGAATATAAGAGGGATGTCCGACTGAATAACAACCAACAGTCTACAGTCGCAGATCATTGCCACAAATGAGGACACATCATAGAGTTCGACAAAACCAAAGTGCTAGCAAGAACCGGACATTATTTCCAAAGAACGACAAGAGGGACGACAAAGATTCATCTAGATGGAAAAATCATGAATAGAGAAGACGGCTGGGAACTCAGCCGTACATGAAAGATGTACTAGTTAACTCAGTGAAGTCCTCTCCACCCGGTTTTGACAAAAACAACTTAGTTGACAATTAGACAGTAATTAATATTAATTGATTATTAATTATCTTTTCATTTATTTATTATCAAATTTTAATCGGGTTCGTCGCTTCGAACTTGTTTCTGAAGAAGGTTGGCACTCGAAACGTTACACACATTTTCAAAAGACGCACAGCTTAACCCCAAAGTTTCTAGTTCTCGTTTTAGCTTAATTAACACCGGCCGTGAAAGCCTTCGTACTTACATTACGATATTTTTCGAAACATCGCTGATTAAGTTCTTTAAATTTTTGGATTGTTTGGTTGAATATTCCAGAGATAGTATCGTTTTACTTTTGATAATTATGTTAAACGGGGTGCTCTATTAATATCTTTGTAGTCTGTTTGAACTCATTTACTGGTTTCTTTTTATTTCCCAATAAAAGAATGCTTACGAGCGACTTACGTATCTGTTCAGCGTAAGTGGGAGAAGAATGGCTATAAGCTTTGTATACTTAAAATAGAGCAGATATATCATGCCGGATTTATTTGGTCGATTGTACTTGATATGTAAATCTTTAATTAATACATTGAAATTTTATTCCTTGTTTTTCTTTAACACATGTGAAAGTTCTATACGCTAGTCGCCGCAAGGAGCTCTGGAATCCTGGAACTTTATGATATTCTAATTTTATTAATGCCATTCGATAAAGAATCGTTTGTACCCGTTTGTAAAACTTTCGATTTCGTTTATTCGTTGTGATCAATTGAAAAATCAATTTCTTTAAAAAGGTCTAGTTTGAGATTTATTTTGCAATTATTGTTGACAATTTTGAATTAATGTCAGTTTCAATAATATGTTTACTCATCTGGAATAAGTGTTTCGAAATGTAAAACCAAAACAATTAATGTTTAAAATAAATAGTATTGTTTCTCTTTAAATAGGTAGCATTTTTTCTTTTGTATTGATGCTCGTTTCAATAAATTATGTCTGTTCTGATTGGGCTAAAAATGCGTTACGTAATGAAACTAGTCCGGTAATGAACTTCATTACGTAACTCAAATCACCTCCAATGAGTGTGGTAATGATGACTTATCCAAGCAGTCGTAGATAAAAACATTTTCAATTTATGGCACAACAATCAAAACCTATAAAAAACGATCGGAGTTATTGAGCAATATATTTGGTTTGCACAGCAATCAAATTGATTGTTACATCAATCAGTGATTTGATTGCTCAAAAATTGCTAATTGACGAATCATCATACCAAATCAGTCAGCAATGTAATGATTGCAATAACTACATTGTTCATAATCTTCCCATTGTTTACATAAATACCGAACTTTTCTACCAGCAGGGTATACAGGCTCTTGAAAGTGCCATCAATGAAAAGATTCGCACTATAAAAGCTGCGTTTAATGTAGATGTAACGTCGCATGTCACGGGCGGCAATCATCTCTTCATTGACATTGAATGCTTACAGTTGGTACGGCTTGCAGAAAATATGGGTTATACTTACTGGCCAGGGGTATTCTGCATTTCAGATATTCCTTGTACATTAATGTTTGGCGAGTTAACTTATCATCTAATTTCTGTAATAGAATATGTTTGTAATTCAGATGTGGGACACTATATCTCGTACATACACCGAATAAATGGGAAATAAAAGAAAATTACAACAGAAAAGAAAGCACGCATTATTAGTTTACGTAAAAAGATATAAAATGTCATTATAATAAAAATAAAAGTTTCAATAACAAAAACAAATGAAAAGTGTAAATAAATAGAAAAGACAAACAAATAAATAAAAAAAACAAAACAAAAATTTTTAATATAAAATAAAAAAGACAAAAAAAATAAAATAAAAAAGACAAAAAAAATAAATGAAGAAAAATAGAACTAGAACTAGACACACTTTCAGCGGTATTCTCAAAAATTAAAAAGTCGCTGTATTTTGCAACCGGTTGAGCTACAAACGAAATCGAAAGTGGTACAAACGGGTAAAAACGATTCTCTTCCGAACTCCATAGACCGTTTTGTGATAAGTAATAACTCTATTAATAACGGAGATACACACTTGCAGCGGTATTCTGAAAAATGAACAAATCGCTGTATTTTGGAACCGGTTGAGGTACAAACGAAATCGAAAGTGGTACAAACGGGTAAAAACGATTCTCTTTCGAACTCCATAGACCGTTGTGTGATATCTGTATTAATAACGGAGATACACACCTTCAGCGGTATTCTGAAAAATGAACAAATCGCTGTATTTTGGAACCGGTTGAGGTACAAACGAAATCGAAAGTGGTACAAACGGGTAAAAACGATTCTCTTTCGAACTCCATAGACCGTTTTGTGATATCTGTATTAATAACGGAGATACACACTTTCAGGGGTATCCTGAAAAATCAAAAAGTCGCTGTATTTTGGAACCGATTGAGGTACAAACGAAATCGAAAGTGGTACAAACGGGTACAAACGATTCTTTTTCGAACTCCATAGACCGTTTTGTGATAACTCTATTAATAACGGAAATACACACTTTCAGCGGTATTCTGAAAAATGAACAAATCTCTGTATTTTGGAACCGGTTGAGGTACAAACGAAATCGAAAGTGGTACAAACGGGTAAAAACGATTCTCTTTCGAACTCCATAGACCGTTTTGTGATATCTCTATTAATAACGGAGATACACATTTTCAGCGGTATTCTGAAAAATGAACAAATCTCTGTATTATGGAACCGGTTGAGGTACAAACGAAATCGAAAGTGGTACAAACGGGTAAAAATGATTCTCTTTCGAACTCCATAGACCGTTTTGTGATAACTCTATTAATAACGGAGATACATATTTTCAGCGGTATCCTGAAAAATCAAAAAGTCGTTGTATTTTGGAACCGGTTGAGGTACAAACGAAATCGAAAGTGGTACAAACGGGTACAAACGATTCTCTACCGAATGGTATTAATAAAATTAGAATATCATAAAGTGGGGTTCCGGGATTTTTTTAATTTTTTTAATCTTTTTAAGTCCTGAGGTACAAACGAAATTAAAGGTGGTACAAACGAGTACAAACGATTCTCTATCGAATGGTACTAATAAAACCAAAATATCGTAAACTTGGGTTCCAGGATCAAAGAGCTGCTGCAAAGCTATCTGTAGATCATTCTCAGTATCATTCGTTATTATTTTCCTTAATGTTTCATCTGTTGATTTAATTATACTATTTTCTCAAGATTTCATTGGTGTAGGTACTTAGCTGCGTACTCCAGTGATTTCGCTAGATTCTCTAAATGGTCTCCTTTATACTCATCTTTTTGTTTACAATTGAAAGAAAATCTAATTGTAGTTATTTATTTGAAGGTATGAGTAAAATTAGAAACAAAATTATTTTCACATTTGGTGTATACATACACGGTTGCCGGTGTATTTTATCGACTATGTATTGTATTCGTGTTAAAACCTGTTCGGAACGGTGACCGTAATTAGGGCTCGTGTATTTGTTTACGAACGATTACGGTTTTGGACCATTTCATGCCCATCGAGCCTATGGCAACGCGTCATTGTTTACTACAAATACAAATTGGTTGTACATTCTAGTTGATCTATAATTTTAATTTCAACTGATGTGCATCTGTTTAATTTCTTGGAATGATTATGAGTCAGTACAATCTAATCTAAAATCATATTAAATGTGGTTAATCTATTAACCTAGTTATCGAGTGGACGCGGTTCCTCATCAATTGCTCATTTCAAATTTAAATTTGCTCTCGTTACCCTAACACGTAGATCCCCAGGCGAATCAACCGAGACTTTTTAGTATGGGTTTTTTTAATTTCTTATTTTGAATTTCGTAGTCACGCGAAGTAGGTTCACAAATCGCCGACGGGATCGGTTATTTATTTAACCCTCTCTACGCTATATCTCCTGAAGGTAAACGAACTTGCGAACAGTGGTCAGAGGTAATGAATGATAAATGGGAGAGTTCGGTATCGCTGCAATAAACCAACGGTTTGATAATATCGATCGGAGTGAAATCTGATCAGGCATACCATATGATACGAATAAATTGACCTCACCGCCTTGTTAGACGACGATACGTGTCGACAAAATTACGGCGCTTTTTGTTCCCGGCAATTCGTTTTATGATCTCGTTGGCACCGTGTAGAATTAAACCATCGATCAATGTACCCGTTCATGTTTTATACTATGTCGGTTGTCGGCGTACATTTGCCACTTGCGAATTTCCGCAAAAAAAGTCACGTATACAAAAACTCGTCGGGAAAATTGATTGGCAGTGGGCCCGGCTCAACAAAATGCGAAAAATGACAGCCGCCTGTTGTTGATTAATCCCCGTCCGTTACATGGTCAATTCGCACCGTCAGCCGAAACGGTCCCAAAATTGGATTTAGGATGTCCCGGATATGGTTGTAGCATATATCTCGGCTACTTCCATCTTCGTTTGTGGTTTTTTGTCGATATAAAACGAAATTCCCAAATAACCGGAATACAAACAAGAATTATAACCTAATTTAAATTTGTCATTGCTATTATATGAGTAAATCTAAAATGTCTTTAAAGGAAATCGCTAGAGAGACAGCTTCAGTAGGGTGCCACTTTAGAGCACTCGCAATTAGTCCATTCGGACGATAATTTATTTTAACCTCAGGCGGGCGGTCGCAGCATCCCACCTAACACAATATTACATTGTTTGAAATACTCGTTTCATTGACACTAATTGTCTTAGGAAACAATGGAGTGGCGAACGCAGGCGGTAAAACAATACTACGGTTAGTGCTAAGGGTAATGGTAAACGCGAATGGGTGTGGGCACATCTAAAGCATTCTCCATTTCCGATAAGGAATGTACACTATAGACTTGAAATAAAGTGTCTAAAACTAAAGAGAGTATTTTTATTCGTTGTGATTTTATTCTCAATTTTGTTGGAGTATACGAGTGTCTTTCTGCATGTAGAAACGAATAAGCGATAGAGAATAGAAAGGACAGAGAAAAAAAGAAAAAAAAGTTGATGCCAATCTCGAATGCAAATCGTTATTGTGTTTTGCATTAAAGCGCTATCTGGAAATCGCAACTGCCGAAATCGCCTATCTACTGCGTCGTAGTTGAGCAGCAAAAAAGAGGAGAAGAGCTCAGAGCGGGTCGGAGATCCAAGTCCCCTTTTTGCCATTTGGAAGTGGGAATTGGAAAACGTAAGAGGTTAGAAAAGAAACAACAAAACCCCTCACGTGCGAAGCTAATAGTGTCTTTGATCCGACTTCCGGTAATCTATTTCGGGTCCCGACGTTATAAGGGATGCGGCAGGTAAGCTCGGTTTGGGAAAGCAATTATTGCGGCGTGTTTGGAGAGGATGGGAAAAACTGTTCCATAGAAAAATTAGAAGATTAAGTACCTTTTACCGTAATTAGGGTCCTAACTCGCAACTTGTAAGGAAGAATTTGTTCGAGTTCTTTTAAGACTCTAAACGTATCTCTTTTAAAATTGACTTTAACATAATCTCCTTTTTATAATGCAGAATCTTAATCAACGTGCATTTAGAAATTCCTCTACGAGGTAAAATCGTCGTTTCGTATAGTTTGTTGGAGAATTAATCCTGGAATGGGAAAGTTTCATATTGCATGCGAGAAATTTTCAATACTAAAATAGTTTTGCTATAGGAGAAGTGCCGAACTTGTCTCCTCTCTCTCCTATTATAAGAAACATGGCCTTCATCGTCCCTTTGTTTACTCAACATGAATGCTGGAACTATAATGCGTCTGTTTGCACGAAGCTTATATATCGGCTTTCATAGAAAGGTTTACTTAAGGGCAAAATCAATTACTAAAGAACACAACAGAAATGATATAATAAACAATCGCTGAAGAAGTATCAATAAGTCGAGAATGAGACGTGCTCGTGTAGAAATCGTGACTGAAATTTGGTCGTAACAATCTTATTTCTTAATATTATCCAACTATTTATTAGAATAACATTAATAACTCAACACAATCTTAAAATTACAAACTCAAATTTCGTTTAGTTTAACAACTACCCGATAAAGTCTGGAGTGGAAAGGATTGAAGGAATATCCTAAACGATCATCCTTTATCGAGAGGGTCCTAATCTCTTTAGAAAAGTTTTTGAGAATCAAATCAGGGCAAAACAATAAAAAGTCGGAGTTATAATACGGGTTCTATGTCGTTTCAGTACTTCGTGTCAATATCGTTGAAAACTTTCAGCTCCGAATCGAAAAGTATTTTCTCATCGTATTCCCATCTATGCGGGAATTCTAATTTTGGAAAATAAATAAAAAATAATGATTATTTACCGACTTACGACCGATCTGACGCCAGACTTTTTCTAACGTCCGCTTCATTTTCCGAGAAGTAGAACGAAAACCTAATCTGTTGGAGCAGACGACTTCGCCACCCTGTTCTAACAAATAGCAGCGTCGCCACTTTTTTGTTCGCTTTCGGCCACCTAACGAAAGAAAAGAAACATGGATGAGAAGACAAAACGCAATTCGAACGTTGACAAATGACCGGGCAAACTTCATAGCCATATCGCTCGGTTTTCTGACGCCAAATAGTGCTTCCGGTGTGGAATCAATTTCAATCGTGTCAATTGTCCTTTCGACAAGCTCGGCCTCTCTGATAGTGTAAACATTCCGGCGCTTTCGACAGTTTGATTTATGAACTAGTTGCTATTAATTCAGTTAAAGTACTTCTAATTAACATTAATGGAATGAAAATGTACTATTTATATAAATTTATGTGAAAGAAATTATACAGGTGCTATTTTATCTACAAATTAAGATAAATTAATCAATCAAACAGTTATATTTCCAACAAGATAATAACATTCTAGTACACTATGTCGCGTGAACGGATGCATTGTATAAGGGTGGGATTTTGGACACTATTGATTTTGTGTCGGGTTGAAATTTTGTAAGTATAAGTAAGTAAAGGTTCAATTAGGGATGGAAATATGTTGCGATGGTGTTGAAGTTCTAAAAGTTATTGATTTGTATGGAGTCATGGTTGGGTTTAGGAGTTTAGATCTTTAGAAGGTTTGACGATGACATAAATCAGTTGAGTGAGATGAAATATGTTGAGTTATTGAAAACTATTGATAGTATCAACGAAAGGGGTTAATACATTAATGTTAGATGATGATGGAGTTAAATTTTAAAGGATGGAATTGTATCTATTTGAGATTTCAAAAAACTATGAATTCGGTAACGTCGAGTAGGGTTTAAGATTAGGATTAGATATTGATAGTATTAGGTTAATAATGAGAAAAGTCCGGATTGAGGTTTTGGAAATTAATTATTGAATTTTGGCAGTAAGAATATGAGGTCATGATGAAGTTGGAACATAAATGGAAGGATTGGTTTGCGAGGTTTGGTTGTTTGGATCTGTATACGATTTTTGGACACAAACTTAACTTCAAAAGTAAATCAATAATCAGCTAATTATCAACCTATTTCTTGAAGTTCTGAAAGGAACGTTTAAGTTCTAAAATCTTTCAAGCTTTTATAATTAAAAATTTTATAATTACTTTACAAATTTGATGATCAAATTATTGCTTCTCTTTTGCACCGCAATCAACAAACTTTAATGAGCTTTGATATTGTTTTTAGTATTTTCGGGACTACTGAGCATGAACATACTCTGATGTTTGTGGTTATCAAGTTTTTATTATAGATTAAGGCACTAAATCATAAAGCCTACTCATACTCATCTCGAACTCGATTCATATAATGGTAACTCATTTGCCACTCATATTTGCGTAATAAGTTTAGGCAATACTAGGAATAAATTAAAAGACTCCGTGATTTCAAAATACTCTTATAAGAAAGTTAAGACACTTGCGGAGCTATAATGTTTCAATGAATTGAGATACTATGATGATTGATATTTTAATTGAAAGTTTGATTAATAAGGAATACAACACAGTATTGATAGAACAATGTTTACAGACAATTTCAACATTATAAAGAACATAAGTTCACCTTGTAAAACCCATCCTACCTTTAACAATACACAGATAAATAATTTGAAGGATAAAATTAATCAACAAAACCTAATTATAACATTGGGTAACAACAACGCGAGTTTAGTCATTCTCTATAAATATACTTACATTGATAAGACATTGGAATTTTTTAAAGTTAAAAATATATTCAAGATTAAATCTGATCCCACCACGAAATACAACCACATATTAAAAAACTTTACTAAAAATAATTCTGAAGCACTGAAACCTTTTAACATTGACACTTTTAATACTTCCGTCATGAACCCACTGATATCTACAATGAAAAGTCTGATTAAGCTGCACAAGGAGGACAAAGGCATTAGACCCATTATTGGCAACAATATCACCCCAACTTTTAGAGTCGCTACAAGCATCCAAAAATTCCTCTACACAGTTTTTAAGAATAAGTTTCATTATAATATTTTAAATGCACAAGTTCTTATAAAAAAGACCAAAAACATAATCATTTCTAAGAAAACTAGACATGTCGTTTGATATCACGAATCTTTTGCCAATGTCCCTATAAAAGAGACAATTTCAATCATAAAGAAACACTTGATTGAAAGGCACACTGAATTGCAACTTAAATTTGAAAACATTTTAGTCCTATCCAAACTACTTGAGTTGGTATGTAGTCAGAATTCTTTTATGTTTAACAACCAATATTTTGAAATGACAGACAGTCATATCCCATATCGGGCATTTTAGCCGATATTTACGTATACAGGACATGCAGAATGTTTACTTTAGTGTATACAATAGAAAAATCAACAATATCATATATTAATAATAATAATAATAATTTGACAATCTGTTCAAAATATTATATTGGACAGACCGGACGAAATTTAAAAATTAGAGCCAAAGAACATCTAAGCAAGACCTCTTCTACATTTCACAGACATCTGAAAGCTGAAAACCATAAATCTAATCCTGACAATATACAATTAATAAAGAGGAACACAAATCCCGGGAAGTAGACCTGATAGAGGAATTCGAAATTATTAAACATAAGAAACTATGGAGTCACAGTCACGTTTAAAACATATAAAAACGTGATGAAAATATAAAAAGTTTAATAATTTTTAAAATATTCATGGTATGGGGCAGCAGCTATGCCATTACTGAACCAAGGCTGTTGAAGAATGACTTCTCAATAGACTTGGCACCACATACTTACAGGCGACAACCAGATTTTGTTTAATCGACTGTAACACTATCGTGTGTAAGGGAAGGAGATGTATGGCAAGTTCTGTAAAACCAAAGAAATTTGCTCTTTGCCGAAGTTATCGCCAACCTTCATTACTGGCGGTGGCACCTTAAGAACAAGAGATAGCTAGGTCGGATTACTAAGAAATGATAAAATCGTAAGTACAGTTGAGAAACATTAAGAATGAGATAACCTGATTCTTGTATTAAATTATTAAATGATTAAATGGTAATGTTGGTAGGTAATAATTTCAACTAATGTGATTTATACCAGGAAAGTGAGAACATAACCTTTCATATACGCCTTTACAGCAATATAGCTCCTCTAGAAATTCTTTTGCAGGTATAACTCTCGTTGGTTTGATTATAATCCGTCCATTAATTTGATACAATAGATCTTAAGGTTTCTCATTAAAGTATGAAACGATGTTTCTTCTGTTTCATTATCTACCTTCTTTGTGAATTCCAATAATTCATCATATTCTTCATTTAAACTTCTGATCTAAGCGCTGTCCATTTGCTAACTTGTCTGGTTACAGTATTACTCAGATTTCGGTTTGTTCATCGACATCTGGAACAGTACCATGTTTTAATCGGCTTGTATAATACGTTTTTGATGCATATATAATAACTAAAACTAAACATAAAGTGCAACTTCATCTTAATGCTCCCTCCTATTCCTCCTCGCCTTCATCACCTACGAGGTCTACTCTCTTCCCTCTCCCGCTTCACCCAGCACTCATTCCGATATCTCCCTCCTTCAAGGTCGTCATACTTCAGCATATGCTCAATTATCATCCATCATCCCCACACAATCTACAGATCTTCTCCTCATCCCCCATCCAATATTTATTCGCCTTCTCTTCATTTCCGCACCTAAATCGCGCAACCATACATTTTTCCTTTCCTCTACATTCCTCCATCAAATACCCCGGAATTTCCTCTGTTATTATGATCTTACACTTATTATTGTATCTCCCCTCTTTCACATGAGCACGCTGTTCCTGCTGTTCCACATCTATATTTCTACTCTCCAACTCCTTCCACAGTATTGAATCTTCCCTCCTCCTTTATTGTACTTCCTCTGTTGAGTAATCTGGTATAATATTCCCTTCTTTCTTGTTGTCCATACTTCCCCACTCCAGTCTTACTTACATTCTCCCAAAGTCTTAAAGTTGCTCCTCTGCTCCAGCCCATCCTCGTACATTATCGCCCTTCTGGCTCCTTCCACCCTCATCTTCTCCAGCTTCAACTCCTCTGTCACTCTATATCCCGGAGTCTCCTTGCTCAATCCCAGTATCCACTTCCAATATCTCTCCTGGATCTCCTCTACCATCTTTGTATGGTGGAGTGTGGGGGAGTGTTCCTTCCACCCCCATATTTCCGCTCCATACATTATCACACTCCTCGTTATTGGTACGAGTTATTTTCATTAATTTTTATAACAGAATATGGTCCGAAATCTTCATTATTTCATAAAATTTCGTTATATTTTTTCCTCAATATACCAGGTCAAAAGTTGTACTTTATCCGCTTGTTTCGCTTGCTTATTGTTTGATCTTTCTCCTGTAGGCTTTGGTACTAAGTTGTCATTGTAATTTTCTGTTTATCTGAAAAGTTGGAGTATTGCAGAAGCGATCAAAAGTGTTTCTTGTTCATGTGTAACCAAAGAATTATAGCAATTAAGTTCTGTGGCTTCGAAGGAAAATATTACTTCTTTATCTGTTTATAACGTTGTAATGATTCGAATAGCTTTAGTTTGGGTTTTTCGGCTCATCTGGAACTACTCTTGTTCTGCTTTCTCTATGATTATCCAATCCATTTTGTCCCAGTCATACTTGGATATTAACTCGAAAACTTTCCACTTTCCAGCTGTAGGTTCTTGAAGTTTTCTCATAGTACTCATAATAATGACGAATTATGTACACTCAAATCTATATTGGCCACCTTCTTCTTTTTTCATCAACCCATAAACAACCACTTATGAAACAAAATCAACCTTGATCAATCTTGAACAAACTTGAAGTGATAAACTTTGGAAAATTAGCTAATATTTAGATCCAAATTAGATTCGGTGCTAATTAAACGTTTAATTGAACAAAAAGAAACAAATGGCTGTAAATTATCCGGGGAACGTAAATAATACCAAACATTTTCGGTAAAAGTAATAATGGAACAATGACAAATGCAGTTATTTGACAATTAAACTTTGTAATCAACTTGATCGCTATGTTAATCTGAAGTAAACATTATGCGGACGCTCTGGAAATAATTACCACACATTTAATCCGGCGTATAATGGTTTTCATAAATCCCTTTGCGCATCGTTTCACTGCATCCATCACACGGTGCACGTCGGCCTCTACATGTGTGTTTACTTGTAGCGAGGCTGACAACCGCGTCGAGTGAGGCGACATCGGCACCCGGCCGTTTCGCGAACTAGGTTAGTTTGTTGAATTTAATTCAAACTAATATTACGAACTAAATTGATAAAACGGCTGCGCGGCCGTGTTACGCTTATTGCTATGCTGTTGTACTTTCCGGGAGTTTATATTGCGTCGGAACGTTCACAAAGCGCTGCGCGATTGTGCTCAACTGCGAAATTTAATTTTACACGTAGCCGCTTCGGATTTCCTCTCGTCAGGGATTTTCAAAAATCGCTCTCCTCGGTCTAAATATTAAACACTAAATTGTTTTACAGATTCATTCAGCTGTGTTAAAATTAAAGCAACAATTATGAAATTCTTTATTTAAAATGTAAATGTTGCTGGTGATTACTTTTACATTCAGCTTGGATCAATAATTTGCAAGTGTGTGCCGCAAAATTATCATAAAACAAATAAATATCCTACTTGGTTCTCTGCATCAACAATTCGTACTATCCGAGAAAAGAACCGTATGCACAAGAAATGGAAGCGTTATGGAAATCTTGGATTACTTAACATTCTCTCTATTGCGGGGTCGTTCTAAATTTTTAATCGATATAGATTATAAGAACTACATTGATCGCACACAGGCTTTTGTGGTGTCGGATTCTAAACAGTTCTGCGCTTATGTTAGACGTCCCAAAGGGAAGCCTGGTATTCCCGCTGAGTGAGTCATAATGACGAGACGGCTACTGACGAGGATAGTATTTGCTCAATATTTGCAAATTATTTTGCGTCTGTTTTTACTCAACCCGCAGCCTATATACCTGTCTCCGATGAGGAGATTGGTACTGGAGCTGGCACTGTTGTCCAGAACTTTTAGTATGGCTGATATTGAACTTGCACTTAGTCAAGTGTCGCCCAACAAGGGTCCTGGTTCTGATGGCATTCCATCAATTCTGATTATACATTGTGCTACTGCTTTTTCCATACCTCTTCAAATAATTTTTAATATGTCCATAAAGGCTGGAATTTTTCCCGTGGCTTGGAAGCGCGCCAATGTTGTACTAATTCACAAATCTGGTGATCATAGCTTAGCCGCTAATTACCACCCAATTTCCATCTTACCGTTGTTTAGTAAGGTATTCGAAAAGCTGATATACTCAAGAGTGTTTTTTTAGTTAAAAAATATTCTTCATGTAAACCAACATGGCTTCTTTCAGGGTCGATCTGTGGAAACGAACATGATTGAGTATACGGATCTCCTTTTGTCTTCTATGGATAATAATGTTCAAGTAGATGCAATATATACGGATTTTAGCAAAGCATTCGACAGGATTGACAGGATTAGTGCGTATTGGCGTTGCGGGCTCTCTGTTAGACTAATTTGCTTCCTATGTCTCGGGACGAGATTTCGTCGTTCGGATTGGCGGGTTCTTTTCACGGTCATTTTCAATTACATCTGGTGTACCTCAGGGCAGTCACCTTGGTCCTCTTTTATTCCTTATTTATATTAACGATATTTTTGCCTCTTTTTCCCATTGTTGCTGTCTCATGTACGCCGATGATCTTAAAATATTCATGTCTATAAGTTGTCTGAGTTGTATAAGTTGTACGACTGTGCTAAACTGCAGAGCGACCATGATGATTTGTACAGGTATTGCTTTGATAACTACCTTACACTATCGTATCACACTTGATCAAAAATAGAGCGTACAGAATGCCAGGATTTGTAATGCGATGTTGTGTCAATTTTACGGATCCTCTTGCGATCATTAACATTTACAATGCTTTTATTAATAGCTTGCTGAACTTTGGCAGCAGTATTTGGAATCCTATATACTCTTCGTATATTGAGAAACTAGAGAAAATTCAGAAGAAATTTTTAAAAAATCCTGTCAAATTTACGTTGATTACAATTCCGCGTGTAGATTGTGTGGCTTGCTTACCATCCGTCAGCGAAGATTGCCTACCGACGCCCTGTTCCTCTATAAGTTGTTAAATGGTCTCTGCGATTCTCCTTATCTTTTTTGTCACGTGTCGACCTTCATGTCCCTCCTCGCCAGCTCCGGTATGATTTTCTTTTTTATGTTCCTGCCCCCTCGCACACAGAAACTCTCCAATTATTAGAATGGAGAGAATGGTGGACCGTCTCGGCATAGATTTATTCGGGTATAGTAGATTGGGGTATAAATCTCTGACCTGTAACGTTATTGTGACGTCTAACAATTTGATGATATAGCAAATTATGATGTTTATTCAAAGTTATTTTTAGTTTCGGAATTCACTTTGTTTTTTCTTTTTCTTTTTATTATTATTGTTCATTATTTAGTTTTATTTTACTGTCTTTATATATATGTAAATATATCTCGACGTTGATTGGTGTTTAATGCAATTAACATGTACTTGTACTACATGTACGAATAAAAAAATAAATAAGAGATGGCGAAATTTATTTTAAATTGCATGTATGTAGTATTCGTCATCGTCCCAATACTAATCTTATTTCGTGTCTTATTGGAACTGTAATTCACTTAGAGAACCATCGGGGTAAGGTGAGAATCGGTTTACTTCCCCGTATTTATTGTCTAACCTTTCCAGGTACAAGTAGTAAAGTTCCCAGAGTAAAGTGGATTAGTATTTGGTCCAGTGCGTACGCGAACGTAATCTCGTGCGGACTTTCTCCTGTTGTGGTCATAAAAGCAATGGTAAGGGTCGGGTTGTAGCAAAGTTCGGTGCAATCAATCCGGACGTAAACATTTCTCGAACCGAGATTAAAGCACAACTATGTACGGGGATTCACAAATTTGAAGAACCTTCATTATGACAATCGCATATACAGAGATTGGCTATATTTTGATGCGGGTTACTTCGAACAATGTGGAATATGCGATCTCTCGATGTGTATTGATGGTGTTCGTTAGAGTTAGTGATTAATCGCACGTTAATGGACATCGCCCGATATGCAGTTCGCAACCGAACCGTTCATTAGTAGCCCTATTTACCAAACGATATTACATCTTTTGTATAGCGTTAACGAAATTTTCCGAACTCTTAAACTTAACGGTCCTGTAACGGAGTTTTCCGCCATTAACAAGTTAGTTACAATTGAGTATTAAGATTAAAATGAGGCAGTCTTGAAGACGAAGTCATAACGCAATTTGCACGAACAACAATAAGGCACTATCTGACGACTAACTCGCAAGCGTCTTATATTCGAACTTTTCAAATTAACTCTACAGATGTAACGAAATAAAAACTTCCCGCGAGACAGCGCTTCGTTCGCCCGTAAGGGGCAACTTCCATGGTGTGGCACTCGAACTGAATACCGAGCGCTATTAAGCCCAAATTAGAACTTTAAATATTCAAAGGCCGCCGAGATGCCTTAAAAAAAGTTACTCTAAGAAGAATTACATGACAAACAATACAATGAAAAACATGATCCATTAACCTCGAAAAAATCTGCATTTGTTATGCTATACCTAGAGCTTTTCGTTTTTCATTTATTTTAATTTTCATTTTTAAAATAATAACGCGTTATTTTATGTATGTTAAATTGAAACTTAAAGATTCTAGTTTATGATATGATATAAAATTACAAGACAATATTATTGTAATTTCCAGGAAAAATTAGAGAGATATAATCATTTATTGGCTACCGACCGTAAGCTCATTAGGCCCTGGTCTTTCCGCCTTTACAAAAGTATTTATAAATAATATTCGCGTATATAACAGAAATTATGAATAATAATTGTAATTATTTATACATAAATGTATTTAAAGTATATAATTTTACACACCTTCTTCCATTTCCATAATAAGTGCTTCGTATATTGTCCAGCGTCTACCGTCGACACCTTTTTCTGCTCTTTTTAAGCACATTTTGTCCAATGTCTGCCTGTTGTACTTTTTATTGATAAATTTCTTATTTAGGTCTTCGTGCTTTAGTAGTATTGTGTTTATTTGTGTTCAAACATATAAATCTTCATTACTTATACAGGGTGTTTCATTAACAATGAGAAACATTTTAACTGGTGATACTACGTGTCAAATAACGACCATTAACTAAAAATAGACTTATTCAAAATCGCATCGTTTTCGAGATGAAGGTCTTCAAATTTCCAGAAAAAAAATCATTTTCCATCTTTAAAAAATGAAAAAAATTTAGAATTGTCATTATAGCACAATTTTTCGATTCTTCAATACTTCCTATGTAAACAATATATTATGTATTCATCCTTCGTAACGATTAAGTTATTATTTTTCGAGATATTTAAAGTTAAATGAAATTCTTATTATTATTTATTTTATATTGTACAAAATTTAGAAAACACTTAACAAATGTTCAATGTGACCCCCATTAACCTCAATAAGTTTAGTAATTCTTTCGCTAAAGGATTTTCTAACTTTAAAAAATATGTTTGGATGGTTGGCAACAAAATGAGCAGAATTGACTATTTGCTGCCATAGTTGCCATAGTTAGCATAGAAATTGCTGATCTAGATAGTTTCGTACCATCAGAGGATAATCAGGGGGTGCTCCATCTTGCATGAACCACATATTTCTCCTTTGGTTAAGTGGAAGTTCTCCTAGCTCGTTGAAAAGTGAAGTTTGCAGAAACTCCAAATACGAGTTACCATTCATATTTGCTGGAAATTCATAAGGACCAAACAGACTATCTGCAAAAATACCTCACTATACATTTATCTCAAATTCTTGTTGAAAATATGATTTTTGGAATAGATGGGGATTTTCAATATCCCAACTGTCGGTAAAAATAATGTTTGTAATAAAATTGCCATTTTCATTTTTTCTATTTAATATCCACTGAGCAAAATTTAATCGTGAAGGATAATCTTTAGGCAATAATTTTTGCACGGATAAAGTGGTAAGGCTGTAGATTTTGTTGTTTCAGTAATCGAAGAACTGTTGGGTAGCTTACTCCAGTCATTGCTGATAAACGCCGAGTGCTTAGTTCAGGATTATCAGCGATTCGCACTAAAACGTCGTCCTGCTGATCAATACTCAAATTTGTAGGTCGTCCCACATCATTTTTGGACTTAAATTATCCAGTTTCTCCTAATCGACTAAAAATGTTACTGAAAGTTTTGCGACTAGGTTGAACTCTGTTTCGATACATGGCTTGATATCTTCGAGCAGCAGCAAGGCAGAAATAATTTTCTTGTACATAAACACAAAGTATATCTCGCATTTCAAGATTAGAATAATTGTTATGACGTGGCATTTTCATTTAATCAACTTGTTAAATTTGTCAACTATGAGAAACAAATAATGATAATCAACAAATGCATAAACTGACAACATCCTACTAGATCGAAACGATTAATTCAGACCAGAGCCAAATACACAATACCTGAACTTATTTTTAATATGTCGTACCCCTTAATACCATGAACGCATTATCATTTATCTAAATGATATGCATTAAAGTGGCGTTTACCGATCGTGATATTGTAAATAAATGTAATAATCAGTTTATTTGTCATAAGTTGTTTTTTAAATTTTGTTTATTATTAATTAAGCCAGTGACGTAGAATTTGGGTGTTAGGCTACCCGGATTTTTGCTGTTTAAACTATTTTTAGTCACAAATCCTTCCGAACTTTCTGTTTTTCTCGAAAACCAAGTATAACACCAAGTTTCTACAAGAGGACCTTATTTTTGGCATTTTAAATGGCCTATTAGGTGATGCTAATTTCGTGCTTGTAAATCGAAAAACAAAAAAGTTTTATTAGTGTTAACACAAGGGGATATTTTTATCTCCTTGCTGAAATTTTGCTGATTTCGGAAAATTCCACCACAAGAAGCATGTAATAATACTAAATCGCCATGCCAAATTTTATTTCCATCGTACAAGTAGATTAGCTTAAAGATGGAACTTTGAAGACCTCCATCTCGAAAACGGTGCGATTTTGAATAAGGCTATTTTTGGACAATGGTCATTATTTGACACGTAGTATCTCCAGTTAAAATATTTCCCTTTATTAATGAAACACCCTGTATGTATTGTGCAGAGGATTTTGTCCATAGTCTAAACTGGCCTGCATATGGCTGGTGTATCCCTTCATTTTTGTTCGGAAGTACTTGGCTCTTCTGATTGCGCTGACCTCTTTCGGTTTTGTAGTGCTGCGATAATTTTAGGACATTATCCAAAATTATTCCCAAGTATTTAACCGATGGAGATGGTTTAATGCATAAGTTGTCCGTATTCACTATTGGAGATTTATTACATATGCGGTAGTTTGGAATCATGACTTGGAATTTTCCTGAATTGGGAGTAAGTCTCCATTTATGTAACCATTTCAATACCCGGAGGAAGAGACTATATAGGTTTGCTGTGGCTTTGTTCAAAGGGTTGCTATGTGAAATGAGTGTCGTGTCATCTGCATATTGCAAGATATACAGCTCAGGGTTGAAGTTGTTCGGAACTTCTGCGTAGATGTCGTAGCAGTATGTGTTGTTTAAGGTGGCAGAAAGGGGAGAACCCTGAAGGATGTTTAGGTGAGAAAGGGAAAGAAAATGGGTTATCAATCCTTACTTAAAGTGTTCTGTTTTTAAGAATTTGTCGTTTAAAGTAATCAAGTTTCTTTTCATACCCATTTTTCCATTCAGCCAAACTCTGTCAAACGCTTTGTAAATGTCCAGGAATCAAGTAAATGTTTTTTTGTTTGATTTGTAGTTTTGTTGGATGTTGTTTACTAGCGTAATTAATTGATGTTTAGTGAAGTTGTTTCGTTTGAAATAAAACTGTTAAAATGAAAAAGAGTTATTTGCGTATTTAAAGATTCGTTGGTGTGATTGATCTGTAACTTTTAGATAGATAATGATCAGAGTCGGATTTGGGGATCGCAATTATACTAATGGTTTTTTTTTGGACTTGTCTCGATTTTAAACAATAATTCATAGATTTTCGTATGACTTTGTGTGTGGTGGATTGAGGTTTGTTAATAGGTGGTTTGTTACTAGGTCTTTTCCTGGAGATGAGTTTTTTTGGTAATTGTAGATAATAAAGTGTTTTGTTAATCCTTCGCATTTTTTTTGTATTTGCTTAATATTCTTTATCTTTCAATATTAACGGAGGAATTATCCCACATTTGTGATATTTGGTAATTTTTTTGATTTGCTGCCAAAAGGTTCATCCTTGATCTTAGTTTATTTCTTTGCATAACTTCAACCACTGATCCCGTTGGAATATTCTGATCACCTTTTGAATCTGTTTATTAGCTTTGTTACATTCTGTGTTTCTGGCTGGATCCTTTGATTTGATGTAAGTACTCTCCTTATATTTTCCTTTTATTTTTTGGCTTATTGATGATCTCGCCTGGCAGGTGGTATTGAGGGTGTACGTGACAATTGATTTTGTGATTTTTAGTTGGAAGTCTGAGATGAGTCCACGTTTAGAGGCTCGTCCTGTATAGATCTTAAATAATTGTCCATGGCCTTGTTCACTTCTTCTAAGTTGGTACGTGTTAGATCGTATTTTGT
Source organism: Onthophagus taurus (assembly GCF_036711975.1). Classification (NCBI taxonomy): domain Eukaryota; kingdom Metazoa; phylum Arthropoda; class Insecta; order Coleoptera; family Scarabaeidae; genus Onthophagus; species Onthophagus taurus. The sequence goes on along the minus strand of NC_091972.1, from coordinate 22,355,686 downwards.
TTTTTATTCACTTATCCAAGTGTTCATGAATTGATTTCGATGTTGAAAGACATACCCAGATGATCTGACATATTTTAGATTGTCCGGTGTGGTGTCATTGTTTCCCGACATTATGTGCATTGGGTTTGTGTACTGTTTTAGAAATTTGAGTTGTTCAGAAATGATTGAAGTTATTTTCTTTTTGTCTGGTTGAGGTTGAAGTCGCCAACTTTTTGTAGGGGAGAGTGAGGGTGGCAGTATACTAAGAAAATATGTAGCTGTTCGTCATTAAATTGGATAGAGCCGTGCAGGCTCTATTCGTTGTAAGGATAGGAAAAAATTATTAAACAAGCAATTGTCAAATTTATAATTTAGAAATGATACAAAATTTTAAGACCAAAAAACTTGTCGTTGACTTTTTGGCGGACACTGTATATGAATTATTCTAGATACGCGAAGGTACTCAAATATGAATAATAAACATTTTCAATTTTCTGCTCTCTTTGTTCTAAATACACAAAGGCGTTTTTCCATTAGTTATAGCTGTGTCAGAAGCGACGCACTTTAAAAAATAGTACCAAAATATGAATGTCTACTATAAAAAAAACAAGAATTTGACGCAAAGAGGAATAGCGAATTTCGACGTTCCAAGCGGTAATTTTCCACGAAACCGGAGATCACAGCGTTAATCTTGTAATTTCCTCAAAGCGCTTTCGTTCGTACGCGTAATTATATATCGCGAGCGAATTTTAATCACAGGCGGCTGCGGTCGAGGTCGCGAGTTAAATTAATGCACACAAAATTACAAGGCGCGTTTCGCAACTTCCACGTTAGATGGTGCTTCAGCTTCGGTGTATGTTCTTTGATTAAAAAAAAATAACTTAAAAGTTCGTAAATTTACGTACATTTTGTTACTCGTATTATGAATAAAATAAATTTAAAAAAAGTAAACGATAACATAGTGAATAAAATACGTAATATATTCCAGTATAAAATCTACAAACCCCGAGTTCAAAGCGAGCAGCAAATTCGTAGTCCACAATCTCGAACCTACTCAACCGCACGATGACCATTGCCGAGGGACCTGCGGGAATAGAAATCGCTGCCTTCCAGAATCGATCGATAAAAGGGTTCGGCATATTAAAATTCAGCCAGGTTCCATATTTCAGGCGTATACCGAAGCCGACCTCGCGAACTCTCGTGATCGTCCCAAAACACAGGTTACGTATGGTCACATAAATCAACGGGCGTCGGATACCCTTAGCATAAAAATTAGATGGCACAATGACCGGGCGCCGAAGCTTCCGTCCACCGCTAAAAATGTTAATACTATGGAAATGGCCGCTGACATAACAAACCTGAAATTTATGTTAGACTCGTTACATCTTGAGTTAGGGGACACTTCGTTACACTCCAATAATAACGAATTCCCAAGTGCTTTTATTTGTAATTGAATTATTTGAAATAATAATCATCATTGCGAAGTGCTTATGTATTCAAGCCGGCTTTATAATTGGATTTGTTAAGGGTGAAGTATCTTCAGTAAAGAAGATTAACATGTCTTGTCAGATAATTAATGTAATGATCACAATCGGCCCTTAGCTTGATTCTTATTTAACCGAAAATCTTTCAAATTGATTTAGGCCCGGTTGTACAATATACAGATAAATCTACCTGATAACTATTCGGCCGATAAACTTATCGGGAGAATAAAGATATTCGCTGTTGCAAAAACTGGTTTTGTCGGTAGGATTACTATCGGTGAAATAAGAGTCGGTTGGTGGTAGTTTTCCCCCATATCTAGTGATTTTTGTCGTGGGTTGATAACGCTAACGTCTTTATTTGAAGTTTGAATTATGATTTTGATAATAATAATTGTTTAAAAAAATTTTCACGACACACAACTGACACAACGTACATATAGGGTTAACGGTTAATGTTATAGGTTAACCTATGCAATAACCATACAACGTTTTTATATAAAAACCTTGGTAATCATAAATATCTGGCTGATAACTGTCTTATTGGTACCGCGGAGTACACGATAAGTTATCCTGCAGATAAGCTCACCGACAAAAGCATCCGTACATTGTAATACAGTACAAACTAACTTATCGGCGAAAAGTTAAAAACTAAGCAGAATCCAGAATTCAGAAATAAAAAATAATTCAGAATAGAGAGAAAGAAGAAGTCTGAAAGATGAAGAGTGTGAAAAAGCTATTAACGTTGATGGAACCAAAAGAAGGATGCCAAAAGGAAAGAAAGGAATATCCCAAACAAAGTCATAAAGAAAGAAGTTAGAAACCAACTAAAATGCAGAAATCTTGAATATAGTTGATTTTAATTTAGTGTTATATTCTTATAATAATGAAAGAATACAAGTAATTTCTTCATCGGGCACGACTAGAAGTGCAAAACCTTTCTTCTACTTTTGTTTCTGTTCAGTCTTTTTCTTTCATTACCAGTCTCTTCCATGTCTTTTCAGTCACTACTCTTCTTCCTTGCCGCCCAATGTCTTTCATACATTTGTTATATTTGTCTTGTATTTGTTTAGTTTCTTCTATTATCAAGTTCCTCTTCTTTCTCCCCAATCATTTTCCTCTTTTGTCAATCTCTATACAGTCTTTTTCTTCTACTCGCCTATTTCTCGTCTTTCCGGTATCAATTCAACCTCTATTTTCTATTGGCAGTCGCTTTCATGGCTTTTCAGTCTCTGTTCAATCCACATTCTTTCTGACCAACTCCTATCCTACTTCTCTGTTCAGTTCCTTCCTTAAATTACCAGTCTCTTCCGTATTTATCCAGTCTCTGATGAGTCTCCGTCCTTTTTGCCCATTGTATTTCTTATATTTATTGTCTTTGTTTACCCTCTTTCTTTTATTACCAATCATTTTCATATCTTTCCAGGCTCTGATAAGTTCCCCTCCTTTCTGCGTAATCTTTTTCCTCCCTTCCAGCGTCATTCAGTCTCCTTCTCGTCTTTTCGGTATTTAGTCGCCCTCTTTTCTGTCTAGTCTCTATTTAGTCTGTTTCTTTTATTACCGGTATCTTTCATGTTCTCTCTGCTAAGTTCCATTCCTTTCTGTCAAGTGTTTTTCTTATATCTTTTTTCTTTCATGTGTCTTCGTCTCTGTTCAATTTTCTGTCTGAGCAGCCTCTATTCTTTCTAGACCTTTCTAGTCTCTGCTGTGTTTCTTTTGTCTATTACTGGTTTTCTTAATGACTTTCAAGTCTCCGCTTAGTCCCCCTTATTTCTGACCTGTGTTTTCTCCTATTTACAGTTTTCTTTGTTAAGTATCTTCTTAACTAGTAATGTTTTTACTAGCTAATGTTATTTATTCTGTTTAAAATCATAAAGATATCTTTTATATTATATTTAGTTCCATCCTGTTCAAAGACTAAATTAATTCTAATCTTCTCACAGAAGAAAACCCGTCCAACTAAATGAGTTCTTATTACACTAATATAACTTAAAATTAATGTTAGCTATTTTAAAAAATAAATGCTTCCTGGCTAAAAAAATATTTCACATTCGAGCTGAACCAATATAACTTATTGGTCAAATATTGGTGTATTCATGTCAAAGCGTTTTGCGATGCCTTTATAATACACGAAATCCGGAAATATAAATGGAATTTATACTTTGAAAATGTATTGAAAATGCCTTAACTACATCAATCACTACATGAAGCATGTTTATTGAAACATTTTGCTTTATCAAACGTCGAGAGGTTCATATAATATTAATACTTAAATCTAAATAACATTATTTTCCAGGAATTTATTTTGATTTGAATTTTGGTCTGATTGCGTACAATCAATGATGACAAAGGTTACCATATTGGCTACAATTACTATAGTAGAGAGGAGTTAGTTGACAATAGGCTGTAGAATTCGTCCTCAGACTGTATCCGCCCACTAGTCAAGCAAATGGATTTCGCCTGGGAGGAAAAAACCTTTACACGTGCTAAACACGTATACATCGGTAACAACAGAATGCGGCCCCTCAAACTTCGCTCTATTTTCGTACACAATGGGCGCATTTACGAGAACGACCGCTGCCTACTAAAACGCAAATGATTCGCGAACATCTGTAAGAAACGTTATGTGGTCGTTTCAGGCGATATTGTTCCAGACGAAGTATAAAAATATTTTTGATATGAAATGATCGACACTATTGTAGGTAAAGCGTATTCAATAGTGTGTAATATTGGAATTAACATATATGGTAGTGCCGAAAATTGAATGTTGTGCATTCTCTTTTCGCGTAAATCAAATTCCGTCACGATTTCCAATAACGGGCAGGCGCCAGATAAAGGCAAATATGGGTGGAATTGAAAACATCCGCCGTTGCATTTATATATATGCATATGTATATGAGGTGAAGTTATTTTCGCAATGCGCATTCAATTACCGATATCGCGACCCGCTTAACGGGACATAATGCTTTACGCCTGGACAGTTTGTGATTGGAAAAATGAAATTTAAAATTGATGATTGAAAATGAGGCCAGGGAGTTTTCGAAACGACGCGCCGCGACGAGACTATGCGTCGGTTTGCGGCACGAATATCTCAAATTTATGACCTGGTCGTTCGCTCGTTGAACAGTGTAGAAATTCCAAGGGGAGGTTTACAATCTCGAAGATGTGGCGCGATTTCGCCACTCATCACTTGTACGCCGAATAAAAGGAATTTTCGTGGAATGTTGTTTGGCAACAGCTGTGTGCCAATATGTCAAGGAAACGCAACTTCAAATTCCGGCAAGAGAGAATCGTATCGGGTGCTCCTTCGTCACATATTGGAATTGGATCTTGAAATATTTCAAAATTCATTGTGGAAAGTTTGTACTAGAAAAAAGTTGCTTCTATCTCATTTATTGTGATAAAGTTATCTAGCAATTTACATTTCAAATTAAGGGTAAAAGGGCCTAATTTATGATGTCATATTGAGATTTAGGGGTTTTATGATGAAACTTTATAGGAAGAAATTTTGTAAGAAAATTGATGCTCATCCAGCCAATTATCGTGGATCTACCATTGGCAAAAGAAATGAGATAATTTATCGAATTTCTGAAGAAACAAGGCGATAAATTTATCATTGGAGTTGACTTTAATGTTAAGAATATAGCTTGGGGTTCAAGAACTTATGATTAGATTGTTACCTGTACAGGTAAATCTACGGTGATTACTCAGAGAACCCTCCCGGTTAATTTCCTCATAAAATAACCATAACTCGACCAAAACAGGTGTCCCACAACTACAAGTGCAATTACAGTAACAGGAAAAAGCTCGGACCACAATACATTAGCCAAATTACCGCTTACTGCTTTTGCTGTGTGCAAACTTTCCCCTCAACGCTAATTTCCCCCTATGATTTATACCGGCAGCATATCCTTGTTAGCGGCGTTAATTGCCACGGAATTGTTATGGGGCCGTTTCCTGCAAACAAAACTTTAATCCGAACAAAACAATTAGGGAAATTCGAAACGAATTTGGCCGAACGCTTCGAAAGCTCTTGGCAAACTTGGATTACCAATAGAAAAGAGAAATGAAATAATTTCAGTGGAAAAGAAGGTTACACCAGCTGAGTGGCACTATTTTATCCCTCTTTTTTCCTCTGAAGACTAATCGAAAGGAATTACCGTGGGGGAAACACGAAAAGGTAGCGCAAATATCTGCCTCAAAGATTACGGGGAATTCGAGAGCATCCATAGACGTCCAATAACCTCTCAAATCCTCTGCTTCCGCGTCTTATCAGTGTCGAACCTTTGCCTCTGACGAATTTACGGAGTGGAATCCAACAAATCGGATGACAGTGCCGCCTGTTGGAAGAATTCCGGCTTTTGGATCGTTGAGTTCCGGTTCCTAATTACCGAAATTCACCGGATTTATCGTCTCAATTTTTATGATTTCATTTGATTTACTATTACATATTAGAATGCTCATTTATGTATAAATTCATAACACTATGCATTTATAGCATCAAGTAATTGGCAAATTTTCTCCGATCAAACAACCTGATCCTAGCCGTTCAGTAAACAGTAATTATATCAAAACGGCAAACACGTAGCCGTATTTACAGTATATCTGGAAGTGAGCGACTCCAAGCCTCTGGCTTTAACCTAATATACACATATAGTAGATTCCATTTCCGTTAAATAACCGTTTGTTAAATATTGTCTAAAAATATATTACAAGATTAATATCTTTAATATTTAACAAAATGTTAAATTTGTTTTGTTGCAGAAATATAAACCGAACTTGAGGTGATTATAGTTTAAAAATTTTCTGACACAAGATGCTACGGCACCAGGAATTGAAAATCAAGCCGATTAGCGGCGTGACAGTTTATCGAGATAAGGGGCGGCTTAGCTCCCGCTTCATGGATTCTCTCGAAGGCGGCTGAGAGAAAATCCCCTGAATCTGATAAAAGTTCGATGATACCCGACCTGAGGTTGTCCGAACGGGGTTCCGAGAACTCCAATGAATATGAAAAAATGGGCACAGCTTTTTTCCCCTCACGGTCGGCAACCCTCGACCTATTTATCGCTCCTCGCAAATACGTTTCGGTGAAAAATTTAAAAGGCCCTTGTAAAACTCCCAAGTTCTGATTGCGATGATAAACGGCGCTACTTCACCTCCGCCCTTAGTTTGCTATAAGCGAGATATTACGGTAACGTATCCTGTCGGCCAAATCAAATTGCTTCCATTAAATTATTAAATTATTCAAGCCTTCCGCGCCGAGCCAATTTAGATTCCGTTTAGAGCTACTGTCGGTAACTAACATACCGTTAAATTATCGCCACCCTTTGAGGATTGATCCCATGGGGATGGGGGAGACTTTGGCGACACGCAAGAAACGTCCTTTTGGGCGTCAGGAGGCTAAGTAATCACCTCTTAAACGTCTCAAATGAATACCGAACGAGTGCCACCCCTTTTACCGAACAATTAAATTATAATTTATTGATGGGACCATCACCCCTTATACTTTTCCTTAGGGAAAATCCCATTCGCCTTTAGCTTAATTAGCAGTTTTCGTGTGGTAACTTTTGTTTAATTTCGAAGATACGAAATGTTGATGATAATTTTTCATTAAAACTTAGTTATTAGTATAGCGTAATTTCCTACAATTATGTAATGAGTATTATAATTCAATGGGAGTTAGTAATTCCTTTAAAGCCACACCGTTTTGCTTTGTTGCAGTCGGTTATTCGTATGTGGATGCTGTTTGGAATAAGGGAGCCGCTCTTCCGTGTGACATCGAACCCCACATCAGAGAGGATAGAGTGTATATGGTATTATGGTATCGAGATAACGTCGCTAAACCAATATACAGGTATGTGTGTTGATTCATAATAATAACAAATTAAAATTTACGATTTGTAATACAGATTGAATTCATAATTCCTTCCATTCTATGTTTGAAATCATTTTTAGTTACATTACAATTATATTTTGTGATTTTTACTATTTATTTATTCATCTATAGGTCCATCAATTTATCGCAAATTAAATTTATATATGTATGTATAATACAATGAGTGGTGTCTAAAGTGTGTTGTATTTGTACGTGAGCATGTATGTAATGCGATCATGTATACCATGTATTGACTACGACCGAGGAATGTAATAATCACCGGGTAACTCAAAGATAATGAGGTTGAAGATCGTGTTAAGGATATCGAGTAATATTAAAAAACTTTAAACATATAGTTACATGTACGTTGGCACTCTGGAAGCCAATTTATGGGAAGATGAACGCCCTCCTCCTGCCGGCGAAGTAACATATTTTTGTAAATACGTTTTTGTAATTCGCGACGGTAATGAAAGCTATTACAGTACTCAAACGGGTGCGGGGTAATTTCTATTTTCAAGTATTACGGTGTTACCAACTGCGACATACCTATTTCCCTACATTGTCAAAATTTATTTTATTTTTGTTAAAAAGGAGAATAAAAATTCTCGTGGCTTCGCCACTCGTTTTTCAACTTGAATTCGTGCATTTCAAGTGTGTCTTACGAAACTAGTTTTTTAATATATTATTACACAACTATTCTTGGAAAATGCAAATAATCCATTTTTTACCCAATTTCGTTTTTTCCTAGGTATGGTTCAGATTGCATCAAATACCCAAAAGGTTCGCAAAGACCACATCTTGTAACTATATCGTATCGGCTTTCCTTTTAAAAATTGTTTTTCTCTCTGCTCGCTAAAGTATGAAACCATAATTTCATCAATATTCAGCCTTTCTTGGAGTTCTGAGTATTTCAAAAATTTTGAATCAAGCATTTGCATCAATTCTCGTAGTTTTGCAAATTTGTCGCCCGGAGTAAGGTTATTATTATCTCCACAGTGGAGATATCTTTTTTATCACTTTGAATCTATTTCTTCTCATAGAATTTACTAGTGCCATATTGTAAGATCCTGTTCCTAGCTCCCATCACATTTTACATCCAGGAACCACACAATAGACAGATAATAGTAGTATGGCCAAAAAACAATTTATTTCTTCATTGGAGACTCGGAAATTAAGTTCACCCTTTTGCTGTGCGTCGTCATTTCTGCTCAAATCAAGAAAAAGTTCAAAGTATTTCACCGGAATAGAAGGAATGGGTGTTGATTGCATCAGTTTCTCAAAGTTCGGAATTCAGAAATAAGATCGAATTTTTACCAGTTTCTTTTGTTCCGTAACTTCTTTTGTATTTCTGACAAAGGTTCGTTGTCACTATTTGACTCTTCGTCAGTGTCACTATCACCAATTGTGAAAGACCGCCCTTGATTTGTAATTTTCGCCATAGCTTCCGCTTGAAGCTGTCGACCATCTAGTTATTGATGTCGTTGCAGAAATCTGCATTGTCGCTATCTTCAGCACTTTCATCTGGAGAAATGATAAAAACATAAGCGCCCAAAAATCCTTTCTATTACTTGAATGAGTTCTGCAGTTATGAGATGTCTGAAATTATTAAAAATCTTTATGGACACGTTTAGCCCATAGTTCCAATATTGGAACTTTTGGGAAAAAGTGCTTTTTGGTATTTAACGTATTTATTATTATAGATGATATATCGAAATGTGTTGTGAATTGTTAGGCCAATAAACATAATGCAAAATAATAGATAATATTAGTTTAAAAATAGAAAATGTCACTTACCTTTTACTAGTAATTTTTTACGAAAGAAATTTCCAATTTTTTCTACACGTTAAAGGAACAATAATTCGTCAAACAATCACTCTCAGTAATCAACATGTTTACTGGAAACGTGTTGCTGATTGCAAAATCACGTTGTGACTAACAACAAAACGTGGAGAGGAGAAAAACGGGGGTGTTCCATTATGAGAACTGTGGGCATAACCGGGTTAAAATTCTAAAAATATACATCGATTATCGAGAATATGCAATCGCCTTGTTGTATTATATTTGATTATTTTAAGCAATTGCGATGACATAGTTTGAAATATTATTTATGTCTACACTGTTGATATAATTGCAATCATCTCGATATAACATATTATACAACATATATTAATTCTTCGGTATTACCGTGAAGATTTGAGATAAAGTGAACCACTTTGTTGTCTTTCCACTTAAAAAACCTTATATTCTGTGAACTGAATCTGTAATCATAATCACCTCGGGTTATTTGCTTATCAGATACCAGAGTTGGGTAGTATCCGGATACTTCTGTATCCGGATACAGTATCCGGATACTTTTTGAGTATCCGATCTCTGTACCCGGATACTTTTCAAATTTTGTATTCGGTATCCGGTATCCATAACTAAATCTGAAAGTATCCGGCATCGGATACTCAACTCTATTATTAGAGTTTTTTTTAATTTCCTATTCTATTGTCACACACGTACATATACACCAGAGTGTTTGAGTCCCCATTTTTTTTCAGTTTCTTCTACTATTGTACATCTTTTGTGACTACTTCAATAATTGTGGCTTTACATGTTGGAAGTTAGTTATTCTTTTCTTTTATTATTGTGGGTAAATCGAGGGCTCTTTCTCCGATTAAAATTTGGACACTAAATTTCCCCTTTTAGAAAAAATTCAAAGAGCCCATTTCGTAGCAAGTGTACACTAAATTTCCCCAACGAGAGAGCACTCGAGAAAAATATAGAAGAAAAGATTAGGAGTCACTATAAGTAAAATATGGATGACAATATATTAGTTTAACAATAATTTAGGTAATTTTAAAAGTATTAGAGAATGTATCCGAAAACTGCCGGATACATGTATCCGGATACTTTTATGGAGAAAGTATCCGTACTTTTTTAAAACAATATCCGGATACATTGTAAGTATCCGGTATCCGGTACTCGAATACTTTTTTCCTGTATCCGACCCAGCTCTGTCAGATACTACATTTTTTTTCCTAACCCATACTCCTTCCATTCTTCATTCGTAGCTCCATTTTTCCCTTGATACACATCGAATCGCAAAATATAACCTTTTTGGACAGCAAGTGCCCATACCTTATAACCCCTTTTTGATGGGTTTCATGGGGTTGTATTGTTTGATCGATGATCAACTTTTGAATGCCATCATTAACTCATCTACGGATAATTCCTTCGTACCGAAAAATAACGTCTCAAAGATTTTATTTAGTTTTAGAATAAAAGGTCGAAGTTTGAACAATTTATCGGTATTAGTAGGACTTAGATTGTGATTATCGTTGCAATGCAAATTTGATAAAATCTTATCAAATCTATCTCGGGACATAGTGTTTGTGATCAAGGGAATTCCTAGATCATTGCTAGATGAGCAATACTAAGATGGTAACTTATGATAGCCCATGAACAGATTTTTACCAATAAATGCATAAAACTCTTCTTTTGTAAGTTTAAGAATTCTATTCCTTTGGATAGCGTATAAATTGGACTGGTAAACTATAGTTTCAGCAACAGGTCTAAGAATGTCAAGAAAACATCTACTGCTGAATTACAGTGTGAAAAATGTTCGTGAACTGGACCTTCTTCTAAATTGTATTCAAGTAATTCAAAACTAAAATCTCTTTTTCGCCATTTTCTATTTCTATCTCTTTCTTTGTCTTATTTAGTTAGTGCTAACAAATTATTTTCAATAGCTCCCGTCTGATAAGTTTCATCGATAACATTCGTAATCTGTAGAAATTCACCCTCTTCTAAATCTTCATCTTCCTCGTCAGTTTCCGGGTTGTTATCAATAATCATGTTTTCCAACTCATCGACCGTTTTGTTCGCTTCTTCAAGAAGTTCTTCCTTATTTTTCCACCAAGAAATTTTTATCGAAGTAAAAAGAGTTACAATCTGAAAACAAAGGTACGAAATAAATTCACCGAAACACAAATCAAATCGGTCTGACGGTACTTCTGAGTGCAATATATAAAAACACTCGTATATTTGTAAAATTCTTGCCTATTTTTAGGAAGCTACTATACACGTAAAATATTTGTTGTTATAAATCAAATATAGAAAGTTATTTTTATTGAAATTCGCAAAACTCACATTAAGAATATTTCCAATTTACACCCACTCGAATGGCGTCAATTTACCACGTGCACTGATTTTCCGTGTTTACCACTACAACGACTAAAGGCTCAGTTACCAAATCACCTTTTTACAGGCAAATAATAATGTACTTTTTAGTACCGTTAGGCCAAACGGTATTTTTAAGCTTGGTGTCCAAATATTAAATAATGAGGTATTGTGTCGCTTGAGACCCAAATGATACGTTTGTAAACCATCAAGATACAATATTGAATAACCATATTGCAGTGTCTGCAGCTGAAGTCGCTGGCGGCGGAGGCGGAAATAAACAAAGTTCTTAAAGTGGTAGGAGTTGAAGGAAGAGTTGAAGTGACGTGGACAATAATCAAAAACAAAATTTTCTATTCATACAAAAGAGCTATTAATTATTGTTACAAATTGAGACTGTAAAGTTTAATAAATTCAATTTCTCTGTTGTTGTTTCAAAAACAAAGTAATTTATTCTGAATACTAAAATTGTGTGCAGTTTATGAAATAATTGATAAGTACACACACAATATTGGTTGAAATAAATTACGATTCAAGGAGTTTTTCTTAAAGCAATGTTGAAAATTTCGAAACAGAACGACTGATTATACTTCGACAACAATCAACATCGTTTCTTAAAACAAACCATTTAACAAAATGATAGCACACTATTTTCCAGTTACGGTAAATATTATTATAGCAGTTTTCTCTCTTACGATCAATCGATGGCTGAACAAAGAATACGCTAAAAGTATGTACGGAGTGCGATACCGTCAAACCCTTCAGGGATCAATTCGGGGTTATATCTTCGTGGGATATGCAACGAATCCACTAAAGTCTGAAGCCATTTCTCGTCCTGTCCAAACACGTCGAAGAGTAAAAAAGGACGGTATCGAGACGGGAGACTATTTGTACGGGTAATGGAACGCAAATGAAAAATAATTAAATTTCCGTTCCAAGTTTCGTTCGCCCGTTCGCCGTCCGTTCTTGCGATCTCAAATATTATCTTACAGTTGATTGTATTAAGACGACAAGGCCGACTTCGTAACTCCACGGACGAGTTAAATGAATGAGATCAGCGGCGGGGGTTCGCGCGGACCCACGATAATAACAAAAGTAATTAGAAAGTTCCGAAGACGCAAATAACTGCAAGCTGTGTCCGTATCCGTTGCTCCTTTGCATATAAATACGGGAAAACATGCCGTAATTATAACCTTACAACGGTATTGCAACCAAATGTTTGAGAACGCCATGTGCTATTCGCAATGAAGATAATTAGCTCATGCATTCTTACGACAACGCTAAAGAGACTCACTTAAACAATTACTAGTCAAGAATTCAAAATAAAATTATCTAACAATTTCCGAGAATTGTGTTAATGTTTTTGTCACGTAATCCATTTATTAAGGCGCGTCCTCTTGATATGATTCATGCACGCTAAGCAAGGTAATTCAATTTAGTTCGTGAATGAATCGTACTACATTCTCTAAAAATTTCATTAATGGTTCGATGATAAATAAGAAATTTATAGATGAAGTAAAATCGATTTCAATTTAATAAAGTACAAATTGATGAAAAAATTTCAATCGGTATAGAACTTATAGAGGTTTCAGAGTCGCTTAAAACTACTCCCATATAACTGGAGTATTTTTGCGAAATTAATTTCTACCTCCGCGCTAAAAGAGCAACGAAACTGCTGGAACTACAGGGCCGCATTCGAGCAGTAGATGTTGATTTTACAAAGTTTAAAAGTTCTGTTTGCGAAAAGTCTTTTGGAAAGGGCGCGGCAGTGGCAGGCAAACTCAATATTTTTATAAACTTTTAAGAGGTTCTCTAAGATGTTTAGAAAATACTTTCAAGGAGATTAAGGCAAGCCGTGGTGAGTTTACTTCACCCTGAAAAAAGTAGGTTATGAAGTAAATTATATGGAATTTTCCTGTTACGGTCATTAAGATTTTAAATAACGTTTAGGAGACCCGATAAAACTCGAAAAATTATGTCCTTATTAAATTATTATTGCTTCGCGGGTTATAAAATTTTTCATGTAGGAAGCACACTTCTTTATAATTTCCAAGCAGTCCAATCTTTTTCTTTTTTCCTTTCCAGCACCTATAAACACAGTAAACTGCGAAATGGGGCATTTTTCATTACTCGTAATGATCTATTGCGTCCTGGTTAAATTTTCATTAACCTTTTGAGTCAAGTGCTATGATTTAGAACGTTTCATTACGTGTCGGCCGCCGGAGTGTCTTCAGAGCGCAGACGTGTAACTTAAACAGTTCGTTTGTAATAACTGCATGTAGGTCGTGAAAACTGCATTATCATAGAGGCGATTTATGATCCTCTCGCTTCGTAGACTTCCCCCCAACTTGACGCTAAATTATCTTCCGGTCCGTCCTCGTGAGGAAATTTTCAATTGACGCCTCACATACCACAGAACATTGTATGGTAACCTTGTCATGTTAGAGGATGGTTCTTAAAAACCATGATTTGATATTTTAAATTTCACTACTTTTATTGTTAGTAGTAAATGGAGTAACGACTCTAAAAACAAAACGAGTAGCTTACGGTTGACCCATTTTATATTTCCCTACATCTAGTTCTATTAGCTTTTCTCGTTCAACCACTATGAGATTTTCCCTTGTTACAAACACGAACACTATAATCGTTATAATCGATCACAGAAGGATACCTGTCAATCTTCTCATTTGCGTGGATGTAATAAACATTAACCAATGAAGTAAGCCTTCGATGGCATCGTTAATATTGTAGAACGGAAGCGAGATCCCTTTAAAACCGGTTAATGCCTGGGACTTACGCTGATCATTGGACCAATTTTCCGATCAGGTTCGTACCACAATTGGTCATCGTTCGTTACGCCATACTGATTCTCCGAGCGACTTATTAACGGCGTTACGGTTTAGCATTACATCAGATTACCCGTAATGAATGCCGTATGTAATTTGTGTTGAATAATTCGCGACCTGGAGCCGGCGGCCGATGGGTTGGCACCGAGAAACAAAGGAGACCGGCTTTAACCTGTTTGTGCTCAGATTAAAAGATACGGCACGCTGTCAGTATGGGTCGGTTGCGACTTACATGTTTACTCGACCCACAAAACACGCCATAAATTACCTATTATCGTGTCGCGTCCTCGAACATGCTAACGGTGTAGTCCTGTTATCTCCGACAACGGTTATTACAATGTAGTTTCGGATTGTCTAAAAGTATTTCTTTCATACATCTAACCCCTCTGTCGACTATTAACGGATTTATTGTCCTGTTATAAAAAGTGTAGTACACAAATGTTTACCAAATGTTCGACTGGATCATAAGCAGTATCAATCGATTCAATCAAATTATTAAGTTTACCCACTACTTCTGCTGAGTGATTGCTGCCGAATGGAAATCGAACAAGCATTATCACAGCTGTAAACAATGTGTTGAACGATGAGTTTCATATATATTAGATACCAAATGTTATTTATAGAAACATAAATACAATACAAATATACTTATTTGACATTATTACAATCACTTTTATATTATTACCTTTTCAGTAATCGCATCGTTACACTTAAGTTATTTGCCCTTTTTATCTTCAATGATAGGATAATTTTCTAAAATTTGGATAAATTTGCTTTTATCCATACCTGTACATTTTATAGCCATTATCATAAATTCACTTTGAGCGGTAAATTCACTATGTAATTGTCTAAGTTGGTTGCACTACACGTGGTCACGAACGTAGGGATTGGTGACAACCTGCGCATGATCAACCCTCCAGTGGAGTGCTGAAAAGAAGAACGATGAGAAATGTAACGTAAAATACGTTTCATTCATTCGCCAGCGACTTTATGGAAGCTCGCAGAGAGAAGCTCGAACGAATATGCAAATAGTGATCTTCATTTTTTGAATCATTGTGCAAGCATTGATTCAACATTTAGTTCATTGTTATCTAACTGCCTATTTGCACGAAGCGTTTGAGGTAATAGTTTGTATCAAATCATAATATACGGGTTGTTCTCAATGCAAATCTAGTTTTGATTATCAATTTTATTAGAGATTTCAAGAGGTGTAGTTTGTATTTGTTACTAAATCGCATGTTTTTAAATATATTATAGATACATATAGTTTGGAATTTGACACATAGTATATTTCAGACCAAGGCGTTCTGAGTGGGTAAGCATTTTCCAATAGAAAAGAATGTAAGACTAACAGATTACTTCCTATAAGAACAATATTCAACCGCAGAGTAGTCTAAATTAACAGAATACAACAAGTAAGACGAATGACCAACATCCTCCTTATTAGTGCTCCTTATTAGCAAAGTATTCCAGAATAACAAAGTACTCCAAATGAACAGAATGCACCAAATTATACTTGTTAATATCTAGTATTCTTTATTGACAAATTATTGCAGAATATCAGAAAACTCCATATCAGCAGAGTACCTTAACTCACCAAAGTGCTCTTTATTAGCTGTACTATAAGTTTGAGGAATATACCAAATTAATACCCCAATTTATGTAAGCGACTCTTATTAGCAGAGTATTCCAGAATAGCAAAGTACTTCAAATATGCAGAATACACCAAATAAGCAGATTATCCCAAATTACCAAAGTATTTCTTTTGAGAATGTGTTGCAGAATATCAGAAAACTCTATATTAGCAGAATATTTTAAATTACCAAACTGCTCTTTATTAGCAGAGTACTGCAAACTAGCAGAATACACCAAATTACCAACGTATTCCTTATTGACAAAGTATCCCAGAATATCAGAAAACTCCAAATTAGCAGAACAACTCAAATTACTAAAGTGCTCTTTATTAGCGGAGTACTACAAGTTTGAGGAATGGGTGTATTCCTCAAATAAGGTAATTTGATAAGCAGTTTACCCCAAATTACCAAAGTATTCCTTTCGAGAAAGAGTTGTAGATTCTTTATTAGTACAGTACTATTAAATAAAAGAATAACAGTACTGCAGAATAACAAATGATTTTAGAATGACATTAAAACATTAATATTCCCAAGGTACTCCTTGCAAAATAATTCCGTTATCTAGAGCTACTACCGACTTTAAAATGACATTGAAGTATTAGTATTGCCAAAGTACTACTATTGATATAATACTTTAGAATTACAGTGTACTCCAAAATAACAGAGTACTCCAAAACAACAATGTATTCCAAAGTAACAGCGTACTCCACATTTACAAAGCACCTCAGAATGACAAATTACTTTAAAAAGTAGAAAACTCTACAGTAGCAGAGTAATACAATAAGCGGAATACCTCAAAATAACAAAGCAATTCAGTAATCCAGAACTAGGAATGATTGTAAAATTAGATTGTAGCATAAATATTGCCAAAGTACTCCTAATCAATAGAGTGCTCTTGAATAACAGAATACTCTAAATTAGCAGCGAACTTCAAAATTACAATGTATTCCAAAATAACAGGGAACACCAGAGCAACAGTGTACTCAAAAGTGCCAGAGTACTCCAGAATTACAAAGCACCCCAGAGCACCAGATTAGTACAATATAACAGAAAGCTCCAGAGCAGCAGAATTAGAAATGATTTTCATTAATTGACATTTCTGTTATGGAAAAGTTCTATATGAAAGTGCAAGAAATTCCTTTTTGTTTTAATATATATCCATCTCAAAGAGAAGCAGCATCTCAAAAACTATTCCCAGATTTCGTTAAATCTTCTAAATTCTTGATACAATGGTGATTATAGTCTTAAATATCATATCATTTTAGGATGAGCCCACGATGTTAAAGTTTGCCGGTGGATGCAAAAGTTGCATAATTTTATAAAAAGAGCTATTTTATTAACACATTCATGGAGACCAGAATAAAAAGCTGACATAAAATTGTTAGCTAGCATCATGTTTTAGAGTACCCGGGCAACTTTCTTCCCTTTGTAATAAAATTAGAAACATGATGAAGCACGAATCAGAAGTTTAACACCATCACATCAGGTTTTAAATGAGTTGAGGTTAAGTAGTGCTTGAATTATACCTTGAGGTAAACTGATGGTTTCGTTTGCAATTGAAAAATAAGCAGCATGAAAAATTCAATTCATGTTTTGATTTTTATTTTGTGTGTGTATAATTTAAAATGATCAGAACCAATATTTTGTACTGTTATAGTCGTTAAGGAACTACAAACCGTTAGAAAATGATAGATTCGTATAATCTCGAAAACCTGACAATGGTAAATTGTAGTAGTGTTAGAAAGTCGATACCGTTGCTATGAAAAAACCGAAAATGAACCACTCATGGGCTGACACGTGAATGCTTTTCAAGCCGGACATGTCCAACGCTGGGGAATTTACATTTGATTCTCGCATTCGTCCTAGAACCGCCCTGAGAACGTTGAGTTTAAAGGCTCTGCCCAGGCAACGCGCACATTCCGTGCGGAAAATCGTGACGCGCCATCCCAGGAAATATATTCACGACTGTCACGGGCGCAAAACAGATTCCTGGAGAAATTCCGTCGCGCCGGCATTCGCGTAAATAAAACTTATAACTTTATGTTTTTGTTCCACATTTCTCTAAATTGTTATAATACATTTAATAGAAATCGAATCAATCGATCACAATATAATGTAAACAGTTCTTTTTATGAATAAGAACGTAAGAATGTAAGAGTTGTTTTTAGAAATATTCGTTGCTTTCATGTCAAACGATATTAAACCTTAATAAGAGTATCATGCGATTGAGACATTATGACGCCCTCGATATTAATACTGTGTTGAAATAATGGTGTCTTTAGTTTAGAGAATATTGACTTGAGTAAAACTAATAATAATAATAATAGACGGATATAGGAATTAGGGTGTTGGAAAATAAAGTTGCCAGTATGGTTGCTAGCCTCATATGCTTTTGATGATAATCTGCTACTCATGGTTCGAAGACGAATTTATAGTCGTCTAGGAGAAAATCCTCGGAGATGGTATCGCAAATCGCTTCGTGCGGTTCTCGACTAGCTGCCGGCTTTATCTGTAATTGGTGTAGCACCACAACCTATCGAATGCTATTTTAGCTGGCAAGTCACGTGAATACGGGCGACAATCGATAAGCTTGATGCATTTGAAAAATAAAGATTAAAGACCAATTAAAAGAGAAATAAATTATAAACCAATTGTATTTATCAAGTTTTTATGAACTCGTTAGAATTTACACAAAACTTGGTCGTTTTATTTCCAGTATTCACCTGTCCAAACCATTCGAAAAATCGTTGTTTTTATTTTTTTTGGTAGTGACACAGTGTGTTATAAAAAAAAATGTCCCGCTGGGAGAACAACAGTAGAGACGTTATTCTGTGTCCGTTTTAGTCGTATTTATGAAATTAAGTAACAAACGGCTTTTGTGTTGAGTGCTTTGTTACCGTTGACCAATTGTAGGGAAAATTCGTTCTCTCACATTCCCGCTGTCGAAACGTTCCCGACTGCCTGCAAAGTAACACAACACAAACACGTTCTTCAAATTCTTCAATTATGACCAGGGACGGTTGCGTCTGTTGTATGTTACTTTTTTGGAATGGTGGTCAAGTTTTTGTATGTTTTCATTTCCACTTGGGGACACGAGTTTCGACCGCTATAGGCTATTATTGGTTCGGTTCCCGACACAGTACCCGATATTAAAAGTTTTGCTCGAACTTGCCGTTAGCCGTTGCTGTTTTCAGCCGAAACGGCCGATCGCCGGACGCCGCCTAGAATAATTGATTTCCTGTAAAACTTTCATCCGCAGATCTCGGTCGCGCTCAAATCCAATTCCGTTCCCTCTAACATTCATTAAACGCTCAATTTTTCGCTGATTAATCCTCCGATTAAAAACTAATTAAATTTTTAATTAAAAATTTGCTACGGATTATCATAAGGGGCAGATCGGTTCAAATTTCAAATTATCGGTTATTGAAGAGTATATGCACACGGCGCTTAATTGCTTAAATGATCCTATTGAACTATAAAGCAACAGTTGGTTTTACTTCTGTGTATATATTTATATATAGTTTTTATCTACCATGTATTGTTATAATTGTATGTTTCGTAATATTTATATTTAGGGAAATAATTATCTTTGCAAAATCATGCACTAAATCAAACCTTAAATCTTTCATTATCAAGAAATATTAAATTTAGTTTATTTGTAAAAAGCAAACAAGAATATTGCTATTGTATTTCCTTTGTATATAACCGATATCACATAGATTTATTTATTTATTTATTCGGGATACTAACAGTGTTTCCCCCACAATAGTATCCAATGACAGAATTCATACAACAAAAAAAAAAGAAATTGACGTATAACAAAATCTAATACAAATCAATACATCATAAAAACCTGGAACCATAGCAAATTCTAGATATAACAAAAAATAGTGTTCCCAATTAACAATACAAGCTAGATTGAACTCGAATTACCCAGATATTCAATGACAGATATTCAAACTTAATATACTCTTGCGGAAAGACGCCAACGATTGTAAGAATGCATTAATTGTGGTAAAGGCGAGTTATAATAACAATTAGTAGTACAAGCGGGCAACTGGAAAAGACAAATAGTAGCAGCTCGACCTCCACGCAGTGTCCGCAAACCTAATACGGTGCACTGTATTCGGTTTGCTGCTTGTTTTTCAGCTCATAAGAGCAATAAGGTAACGCGAATTTGTGAGATAACGCACAAATCTGACCAGCAAGGCTCAATACGGTTAATGTACACAGCATACGCAGGATTCCATACAACTGAAGCAAAATTAAGAATGCTGTTCACATAAGCCATGCACAAAGATGTGATGCACTGTACATTGATAAATTAATTTGACATTCTAATGATAAAACTAAGCTCCTGTACGCCTTACTTTACGTGATAGAAGAATAACAGTTTGGAATCGAGCAGTAAGCCAAGATCCTTTACCTTAGATAACACACTTAAGGATCCGGGTACAAGCCTATAGTTTTGATTTATAGTGTATCTTTTTCTGGTGATTGTTATTTGACTGCATTTACCATAGTTTAGAAAGAGATAATTATTAGTACAGTAGGTTTGAAAACGATTAAGATCCATTTGAAGTTTATCGCAATCAGAAGAAGATTCAACCTTGGAAAATATTTTGCAATAATAATAATAATCCCTATTACCCCAACAGATATAACTCCCATAACAAAAGTAATATTATAATATAATAATTACAAAAATTATTTGAAGAAAGTGACAATACATGAACTAATTTAATAAGTGCTATTTACCAGTTGACGACAATGTTTGTCGGAAATTACTTACCGTTCGTGATGGTTATAACATTTTTTGCACGATCGAAATAAATATAAATAATAATTAATTTACTGAAATATATTGACATTTGTAATGATTTATAAAGTAGGTAAAAAATTTTAATTAATTCTGTTGCCCTGGTTTTATTTACAAAAAAACAAATTGTGTGATTTGTGAAATTGTAAACAGTTCTTACAATAATATTAAAACTTAATATAATATAAATTATTTAAATTATAATATAATATATTCCTATATAACCAAAATGAGTGATTCTGAGAGTGAAAATGGTGATGATATAGAAAATGCTGCAGGTAGTTTATGGGCCGAATACTCAATGTTGAAAGCGACAATTTTTTTACACGAATCCATTGATATATCCAAGTTTTCAACATTAATTGCCTTTCTAAAAAGAAGAAATGTTGGGTGCAAACCTAAAAACGCTAGTTTACCAAGAATGAAATGTTTAAATAGTGGAACGGCTTTTGCAGAATACGTGATGATATAGAAAAAGCTTGGAATATTGGACGTTCGGCAGTAATTCCGGAAAAATCTAGGGAAGGTTATGATATGACGTACCAAATTTTCAAAAAATGGTGTGTAATAAAGAATAAAAATACGAGTGAAAAAATCTTGTTGGCATATTATACTTGTTACTTGTAAAAATACGAGGATATATTTACAAGAATGTATTTTGTAGGTAGCAATGATATTAGGAGTTATATAAAATGATTATTAAAGATGTAGAAGATCGTGAATCTTTTATTATTATAACCATTCCAAATACAAAAACCAATATTCATCGCACATTTACTGTCATAAATTAAAAAAACGAAAAAATTAATTTGAAAATTGTTCGGAAATATATTAAACTGCCAAACAATGCAAAGTCGTTGCATTTATTCCTAAATTATCGGAATGGGAAATGCAAAAATCAGGTAGTCGGTAAAGGTACTATTGGAGCTTTATCATCGAAAATTGCTGAATACTTAAAATTGGAAAATGCAGTTAATTGCACTGGTCACTCGTTTCGATGTACTTCAGCCACATTATTAGCCAATAAAGGTGTAGACTTTTAGGACTAAAAAGACATGGAGGTTGGAAATCTTCGACTGTGGCTGAAAGTTATATTGAAGATTCTCTTCAAAACAAAAATCAATTTGCAGAAAAGATTCTACATGATGATAATGAATCGCCTTCCAGCGTTTCTGATAATATACTACAATTGTCCGCTTGTGCTTCTCATCACGGACATTTTCTGTTAATACAAATACCGAAAAAAGCAACATTTCAATTTCTATTTCTAGCTGTAATAACTGTACATTTAATTTCAAATAAATTATATTTTTATTTGAAATTTTTTTATTATACTTACCGTTCTAGAGCTCGGTACGTCTAGCAAGCTCAGCACGAAGATTTAGATCATATAACTGCTCATTAAGTGTTCGGTCACAATGAATGCTTTTAAAGTTCGTAGATTTACGGAGATTTCTTGATTTACTCAACAATGAAAGGACATCAGCCTTACTTTCTAGTACAACCTTAATAAGTCTCGGCTTAGATTTTCTTGTTTGACTGGAACCCACCCAAACAGACGAAGACTGTGACAAATTCCCTATCCGAAACACCTTCTTGATGCGCATTGGGGAGGGGACTGCTTCTTTAAAAATACATTGAATCGCATCCGTGAGAATGCTGTCATCCGTTTCAGGAACATTGATTAAAATTACGTTAATTGATCTGCGTTCCCGTTCATTAATTTCATGTACATATTACATTGTTAATCAAGGAGTCTACATCAGACGAGGGATGATTGGTCGAACTGTCATTCATATTCTTAACTGAATCAGACAAAGACTGAACTTTAGCACACAGATCTACAATGAGTGCCTTCAGTGCAGCTATAGGACTGTTACACTTAGCGCAATCATCGGCATATAGCAAAAAATTACTATGGTGAAAGCACTCATAAAGTAAGCCACAAACAGAACTGGACCCAAGTGAGGCACTTCTGAAGTGACCGGAATAAAGTTAGATATGTAATTATTAATTTTTACAGCCTGGCCTCTATCAGAGATATAAGGCGCCAACCACATTAATAACCCATCAATCAAGTAAAATTTTTGTAATTTGGTCTGGAGTACCCTATGATGCAGCTTGTCAAAGGCTTTACTGAAATCGGTGTAAACAGCGTCGACCTGGTGAATTTATTCAGACAAGCTTGAATGTAATTTATATAAGATACGAGATTGGATTCTACAGATCGGCCACGAAGAAAATCATGATGCTGCTGCATAATAAATGGTTGTATTGAACGGTATAATTTATCATAAACAATTCTTTCAAAAACCTTAGATAAAAATGGAAGAATAGAAATGGGGCGGTAAATTGAAACATAATTTCTACTTCCACTTTTATAGATGGGAAGTACTGATTGAGCCAATGAGCGACTAAAGATAATGAAGAGCAGTTTAGCAAGTTCGGAGCCGCATGTCGCTATGAAAATACCTAGCATCCCGTCAGGACCTGAACTCATCTTATTATCAATTCGAGTGAGAGTCTGGGCCACATCCTCGATTGAGAACCAAGGTTGGAAACTGCAGTTTACAGTAGAACGTGGTTGTTGCTGAAGTCCACCCTCAATGAAAACCGAACTAAAGAAAGAGGCGAATACTTCGGATATTTGGTGACCGCCGACTGCCAAATATCCGAACTATTCGCCTCAGCGTCAGCGTGTTCCATACGAGCTGGATAACTGTTGCCACAACGTTTTTTATGTTTTGCATAGGACCACAATTGCGATGAAAAACAATCAAAGTAGATTGCATGTTGATTAAGTATGATTTATAATCACTCGAGATCAATGCCTTAGACCTTCTACTTAATACTTTGATAGAAAGAAAATTCGAGTGATGAACGTGAAATTTAAATTTTTCTTTAATTACTTTAATTGTGGAATTAAGATACCAACTAGGGTATTTAAAATATATAAAGGTTTTTTGCCACTTACAACATCTTAACGATAATTAATATTTGACTATATTTTGTCTGAAATTGGTGAAAAATAAAAGATTCAGAGTCTTTACAGTCTATGTAAACGATTTTTTATCTGATTGGTTTTTTTTTCTCTGGAGACACTGCATCAGACTAATTTCAGATCTTACAATTACTACCAGAGCGAGCTCAACTCTTTTCAATATAGGAATTAATTATCCGATAAATTCTGGATGGTTACTTTTCAGTATACCTTAAACATTGTTTCGTATCGCTCTTGGTATGTAACACTTATTCAACTGTTTTTCAACCAAGGAAAGGAATTGGGGTAGATTGCGAAAATTGATTGTACCTCGCCCGCAAGCGACTCAGCTTAATAATGTGAAACGAAATATTGTTAATTGTAAGGTAAGCCGAGGTCGCTTGCGGCCGAGGCGCTACAATTGATACCACATCCATACAATATTGAATAACATACACGGCTACATACGGACTCGGCTTAATGAGTTGAAATCAGACATTTTTCATTGCAAATTAATCCGTGGTCGTTTACGGCCGAGACGCTACGAAGGTTGTCATATTTATATACAGGCTGATTCAAAAAACCGCTGACAAACTTCTAGGGCAGGTGATACATCAAAAACGTTTTTTTCTTAATAACTATTGCTTTGCTCAAAGTTTTGTAAGAGACCAATTGATAGATAATTGATCACTTTACACGCGTAGAGAGCAATGGCGTAAATAATATTTTTAAAAAAGTGCTTTGTATTGCATATAATGTTTAATTTTAAAGAAACTTTGATCCGCTATATCTCGCCAACGAGGCACTTGCGACCTCATGTATATTAAGACTATTCATCTTAATTTTTCATGTATTATCTACTCTAAAAGTCTGTCAGCGGTTTTTTGAATCACCCTGTATAAAGTCGAAAACACATAGTTGATAATGTTTGGTTGATTTTATATGGTTAAGTCGAGGTCGCTTGCGACCGGGCCGAAGTTTTGACATTTCTTGTTTATGCCTCCCTTTTATTTTTTATTCAGCCATACCCTACGTTTTGGCATTTCACGTTTCAATGTAAGGTATTTTGCAATAACACAGTGTATTGTATGTGACTGATTCATTAATTTGTTAATATGATTGTGATTTATGCCAAATTTAATTTTAGTTAATTCTACTTTGATTTTCAACATGCCAATTTGAGCATGACATGGTGGTGTAGGTTCCCGTTTGTTGTGGAGTACCCTTTGCTCTGAAAAGTTGCAGCTGCGCTGCGGGAACGTCGTCATTGGAAATGGTTGCTTTAGGTTCATAACGGATATCATTTTCAGATACAATAATAAGCTCCTGCTTACTTACGTCATTCATTTAAAAGCCTCATTTTCCATCATCTTTCCCACCTTGTTTAGAAGAGTACATGAAATAATAATTGTTACGGATTATTAAAAGTAATCCGTAAAAAAATCCTTATAATTCTTAAAGGGTACGAAAACACGGTATAAAAACCGTATAACAAGATGGGTTTAAATCTTTATCATTAAACTGAAGCGTTTGCGTAATTAACTTTCGCTAATGATTTCATATTATGTTAACAGATATTGATGTCCATCAATAAATATAAAGCGATATAAAACTACCGTAATATAACTCTATTGAATGGCTATAACGTACAAATCTACACACTGTTGACATAAATTCGATATTAATGAGCTTAGAGAGCATTAAATCTGCTTGCAGGTATCACCGACCTAATACCAATTGCAAATTCGAATTCAGTCAATTATAAGATAATGAATGGTTGCATAATGAATTAAGTTGATGAAAATTAATGCGTATAGTAAAGTGGTAAAGATCGTTAAGCAAAGCAATTTAGAACAAAAACTGAAAAGATATTGTTTCGGGTACACAACAATAAATACTCTTCCGAAAAGGAAAACATTAGCGAATGTTAATTTTTTCATGTCACTTCGCCTTTCGGGATTCGGCAAAAGACGGGTGAATTTATGACGGTCTCAGGAAGCCGCTCTCGACATTATAATTCCGGCAAGGCTAATGCATTTTATTAATAATTTATAGTGAGGTTTTATCTCAACATCGCTTGGCCTTCTTGCCGGCACTGTTTTCTAAATATAATAGATGTTTTACGGCAAGTTTTGACTGGTCGCTTATCTCCTTGTAGTGGAAATTGTATAGCGTAATTTTATCTCGCCGTTAAAATACGTTTTCCAAACAATGTCTTATTAAATTGTAAATCACTATATAAAAGACCAGCTTTTATGAATCCGCTTGAATTATTTTAATTAATATTATTTTATACTTTAAACTAATCGAATTACAACATTTAAATTAATGTAAACCGCTAAACAATTTTGGGTCGACCTAGTGGATCGACCGATAATGGAAAATTACGACCTTTGGTTATGTGTTTACCCTATCTTGGCTGTGTGACTAATATTGATTTAAAATATATAAAGAAAATTCATTAGGCATTTGCACCATCTTAACACGTTGAGTGCCATGAGAAGCGTAACTTGATCCACGGCAAAATTTCCACAACAACCACGAGAAGCAACAGTTGATTCTTTTGCAGGTTTACTTTTAAAAGCCAAATTAATCAGCCGTTGATTCTCCGATAGCTATAACGGTTACTTAGCGTAAAATACATGCCTGTGAGAACAGTAGCTTTTAGAGCATTCTACACAACGATATCTTGACTGAGTGGCCTTGGTTTGCGCTTGTTTTCTATCAGTTTTTGCAAGTCTCTCGTAACAAACAACATATCTACGATGGTTCTTAGTACCCACGTCTTCTAACATGCTTGGTGCGTGGTTGTAGTGTTGGGTTGTGAAAAACGTCCAATTGGGTTAGCTTCCAAAAAAGATCTTCTTTGAATTTCGTGATGGAAACTAGGTGCATTCACCAAACCAGCACCAAAGATTAGGTCAATGGCCAGTTTTCTATTCCATTTTACTACTCTACGTAAAGAAGTTCTGTATGTCTTCATTTGGTCAGATAAATCAATAACAGCCGCTGACTTTTGATTTTTTTTGCCGTAATGAGTGCAAGAGTGCAAACATCTTTCCACTTTTGAACGACTACACCTCTGTTGCTTTCTTTTGCAACAATTTCTTTTTGTTGTAGCTTTTTATCCAGAATGTGTTTTGGATTAAATTTTCTGTTGGCTCTCAGTGTTCCAACTAAGTTCCAACAGAAGAGGGGTACCCTCTTCTGTAATTGATGCGCTAACGAAATACTAGTGTAATAATTATCCGTATAGATTGTACGTCGTTTATGTAACAGGTTGTCAGCCAAAGTAAGAACTACATTTTCAGAAGAAGACTGATTTGGTGTTTTGTCCTCCTTTCCGCAATAAATTATACGTGTATCCTTTGTCGAGACATAGTCTATATAGTTTGACGCCAAGCTTGTGCCTTTTGTTACTAATGTATTGGCGAAAACTTAGAGGTTCTCTAAAAGGTACTAAGCTTTCGTCTCACACATTCTCTTTGAAGACAATAGGCTTTTGGAAATTTTTAATTAATAAATTTGCCAAAGGAGCAATTTTTTGTAACTTATCTTCAGTTATCACTTCATTATTATGAAAATGCCATGTTTTCAGCAACAACTGGAATCGATTACGAGGAATTAGATCTTTGATTTTGTTAGCGTACAGAACATTTCTGGACCGGTATGATTCAATGGACGGAAACTGGCAGAGGCCCATCCAAATCAAAATTCCAATGAAACATTCTATTTCCTCTTTATTTATATAATGCCATTCGTGAATCCTGGCTTTGGATAATTTTTCAGCAACTCTACACTGGGCTGCATATCTGTTTGTCTCTGTGGCCATTAGTTCTATGACCTCGGAGGTGAGAAATAATTTAAAAAACTCATACGGACCTTTATCAAAATATTCACCGTATATTTTTTCAATACGCCGACATTTGTTTCAGCAAAATGAAGTGATTTTAGATTTACTCCAGTTACGTCGTCCCATAACAGCTGGTCACTATCACACTTGTTCGCACTATTCTCATCACTACTTTCTTGCATATTTGGTTGAATAACATCAATTTATTGTGTTCAATACACTATCTGACGCGTCTTCGGTTGTAGCGGATATGCTTTACTTATTTACATTTTGTGTTTTTTTTCTAGCATATTCATCATCAGAAGAATAACTAAAATTTCCGAGAACAAATTCATCATCAGAATCCTCAAATGGTTCATTATCGTCTTCGTCTGAAAGGCACTCCTGCCACAATTTTTGTTGTTCTTCTTCGTAACTCATTTTTACAGACACTTTTTATACAAAAAACTAAATACTACCACCTGAATTCAAAATATACCGTCCACGAACTGTAAATGACTGAACGTATCATTCATATACAGAGTGATTTTCTCATCTTCTTGATTTTTACTATTCGGGTCACTTGAAAAGCATAGTGTACGCCACGGAAGTTAATACTGAGCAAATGTTGCAAAATCAGGTACATGCTGCTGCCCAGACAATCCGCCAACACCCTGGTTTAAGCCGCGCTAGTGGGAGATCGTGGATTCGGGGAGCCCAATTGGTATAAAATATGGGAAATAACTACGAACACTTGCTGAGATGTTATTTTAAAATGTTCTATGTATTCTTGATTTGAAAGCAAATATCATGGATATCTATGAAACACAAAATATTTTACTACAAATTTTTTCGCCTATTAGTCATTATTCGTCATGAGGAGTAAATTCCCAAGTTTATGCGTTAGGTTGAGAATCACCCTGTATAAAAATGCAGTGATTTTTGCATGAACAGACTTGTTTTCTTATTAATCACTGTATGATTCACACGGCCAGTACGGCAATTTTTATCTGTGGGGCCGCGTGAATCATATGCTGCTTCTCGACTGAAAACAATAAAAAAATTTGTTTTTGATAAAAAAAAAATAATGATTTGTAACTTACTATCCTATTGCTAGCCTATTTAATTTTAAAATTGTTCCGGTCAGAATGGATAGACTTTTAGTGACTATTGCGGCAGTCAACGTGTTAATGATAGTTAACTTTTTTACTGAAGTTCGGCTTTTTCTCTAGAGACACTGTATCAGAATCCCTACAATTACTGCCACATCCACCGCCTCGCCCGCAGGCGACCTTGGCTTAATGAGATGAAATCAGAGATTCTCCATTTTAGTCAAGCCGAGATCGTTTGCAGCGGATGCGCTACGATGGTTGTCATATTTATTGTATAAATCAGACAATTTTTCGGCTTAATTTAGAAAGATGTGTGAATAATTTACTTTAATTATTTTAATTAATATAATTTTATGCTTTTTAAACTAATCTAATCACAAACATTCAGGTTGGTTTAAACCGCTAAACGATGTTGGGTCGACCGAGTGGTTACTGGAAAATTACGTCCTTTTCGTGGAAAATGCAGCACTTTTTAATTTAATTGCAAAGCGTTGCTAATTTCGTGTTTACTGTATCTTGCTCGTGTGACTGAGTTACGCTCGAAGTATGAATGACGTGACACGTGAACGACGCTGGCGATTTTTTCCACTCAAACATAATTACGCCTCCACTTTCATTTGAACAACGTTTCCCCTTTTTTCTTCGTTTTTTCACTTAGTGAAACTGCTAAATATGTATGACACAACCGCGGATATTTTGCGTAAAACGTATAGAAGATTTACGACGCTTTCTTGTTGGGTTAACGGACGGGTCGTTGTTTGAATATTTCAAGCGGTTTAAAATTGTTATTTAATAAGTTAACGAGTAAAAATGGTCATTTTACAGTTCAAATATTTGTCGACTCTTAACTTGCCGGCCTTTATAACCTGTTCAACGTGCGGGACATTTGATAAAGAATTTTTGCACCAAAAGTCTTTCATAGTCTGGTAAACTAACCCGCAATAAATCTTCTACCGTTGTCGTGGCACTTGTCCGGAATTTGTTACGGATGATAAATGAAATAGAACACGGTCGATTTACCAAACAGACGCTAGAAGGGTATTGTGCCCTGAGCCCGATAACAAAGTCTTATTTAGTTTATTGAATTAATCTCGACTGTGTATAGACTTGAATGTTGTGGCCACATGGGCCAGTGATGAAGCCCATTCTTTCGTGAAAAATACTCCACATCACCACAAGGCGCAGTCCGGAAAGTCAATTGCTACCTTATTTAGGTTAACCCCAAGCTACACAATAAAAGAATTTTTTTTGTCATATTTCTATTTTCTTTTTGAATAGGTCATTATTAAATAAACACCTCGCATAATTAATCTTCTAACCATCGATCACGATGTAATCTAATGAAGGAGACAAGGTCTTCCACGCCATCCTCTAGGGCAGGATTATGACCGATGACTTTCACCGATTCTATGGCACTACTTAGTAACCTGCAGGAATGGACTTGCAATGTAATCATCACTCGTCCCTTAAATTAACGTCAGTTACGTGCCGAGCCACCATTAGCGCGATTATAATTACATAT
This sequence comes from Onthophagus taurus, assembly GCF_036711975.1. Classification (NCBI taxonomy): domain Eukaryota; kingdom Metazoa; phylum Arthropoda; class Insecta; order Coleoptera; family Scarabaeidae; genus Onthophagus; species Onthophagus taurus. The sequence continues at coordinate 22,325,442 of NC_091972.1, read as the reverse complement.
TAGGATTAATGCATGTCGACGATAAAGAAGAACAACGATGCAATATCAGATCAGCTTAATTAAAAAACTGTACAAATAGAAAATTCGAATATTTTGCAAAATGTCATAGTTCGGTTGAAATATTTTTTTCTCTGTCAGCCCTAAAATAAAAGCGTGAAGGGGTTAATTAATATTGAGAATAACGTTTTCAATACTGAATATCACTTTTCATCCAGCCACTAGTAGATTTACCAATAAACCATTGGTCGGGAATCGACTTCATTAGATCAGCTGGAGGCCGAACATATGGAAAAATTACCATTGGATATAATTCGCAGAAAAAACCAGTCTAAAACCTTCCCGGATTTTGGACACAGGGAAAACCCGGTTTCATCACCATTCAATACCCGACGAGGTTCTTCAAAAATATCTTTGCAATTTCTTTCGTTTAAGAAGTGGTTTAGCTCTCTGAACCATTTTCGTATCTCTTCCTCTGTAATTATTGCTCGTGGTTTTAACAGAGCTTCGGGCTCCCGAAAGACAATATTTTGTCGCCTACAAAATGCCTTAAATCACTTCTCCACAGGATTGCCGTCTTTGAAAGGTGTTCGTCTTTTGTCTGAATTTACAATGTGTTGAAACGATTTCAACAATTCTTCCTTCTTCAAGGGGAATTCTGTTATGGATAAATGCTTCAACCACAAAGATAATGTTTGTTCCTCTTCTTGACTGAGAATGGTAGGTGGCCCCATAATAAAAGGCCCCATTTTTATTCTACCTTGAAGCCTGTCTATCAGGGTAGTTTTGGTAATCTGAATTTCGAGATATTTCTCTTATTCCCATACCATTTTGAATTGCATCAATAGCATCTGTTAAAGATGTTTCTGAATATCTGTGGAACACTTTTTTCCTTGGTTTTGACATTTTCCTGAAAAAGCGTACATATTTTTATTATGTATAGGATGGGCCAAATTGGGCATTTTTAACGGGAAACTCCTATTTCTATAAGAGATACAGGAAAAATGATATCAGTGTCTGAGTCATAACTTTTTTCTTATTGATAAATCTTCGTTTCTGTGAAAACATTTCCAAAGCAACTTTTTAGGTAGAATTCGATGGAATAAGTTAGCTTTCCTTCGAAGCAATATTATAGCAGTTATTGACATAAAAATGATTTTTGTAAATGGAATACCTTTGAAATATACAACTTTAAAACTTATATGTGCAGATTTTGAAAAAGTAGGCTTTGGAAATAAAAGAAAAACGAGATTATATTTATAAGTAGTATCCAGATAATTGGTTACAATGAATTAAAACATAAACTCATAAACAAAAAGCAGATTAAATTAATAAAACTTATCTTATTATAAAACAAGAATAAATATATAGGAACAAATAACAATAAAAGTAATCCCTTGTTCTATAGAAAATGTTCAAAATGTCCCCAAAATGGTGTGTGTTATACACAGTCGACATCTTTTTTTAGCCCTTTTGATAAGCCACTTAGGCTGAGTTGATAAGCTCAATGGGCTCAATTCCTGTCGGGAATTTATTGGCTGTTTATAGATAACATCTTTCAATTTTCCCCAAAGGAAAATATCCATAGGTGTTATGTTCGGTGACCAAGCCGCCCAGCGAATAGAACCTTGATTACCTAATCAACAATAATCAAAAGCTGCGTTCAAAAAATTGGTGACAATAGCAGCATTGTGAGGCGGTGCACCATCATGTTGAAAAAATACATTTCGCAGTTACGCTAGAGGTAAATCATCAACAACAGGTTCGATTTGTTGCCTAAATATGTTCAAATATTATTATAGCACTACCCTATCTTTCATCTGTTCAAATTAAATTTAAAGAAAAATTGCGAGCTTCGTCTTTTGATGTTGTCTTTTCGAATTGGTCGCTAGTTTGTGGATTATATCACAATCATCTAAAAATATCATTAAAAGGTTGCCACCTCTCTGGATATCGTTCATGATATAAAATTCCTGTATCTCTGAAACCGTAAGAGATATCGATATGCGGTTTTCGCCATTAAGTTTTTTATAAAAATCGAGAATCAGACACTGATATCATTTTTCCTCTATCTCTTATAGAAAGAGGAGTTTCCCTTTAAAAGTGTCCAATTTGGCCCACCTGTACATCTCTTTATTAATAATTGTAAGGATTTGTGTGAATTGTAAATGAAATTTTTAATATAATTATTGAAACCGTGAAAATCCGTGAAAAATAGAAATTATTATTATTATTATTATTATTATTATTAGTCGAGTTAAGCAGAATCGACTATATTTAACTAGCGAGGACAGTCGTCTTAAAGCTATTTATGATTTTGAATATTTTGAATTTTTACGTATTGTAAGAAGTGGTCCACGACTAGAAAACGTTTCGTCCACTGTGGTCGACTAATGGAAGATTATATTAATTATAAAACCTATGTTCGACCACCCGAAAATAAAAACATGTACTATGTTTTAACAACTTCATTTAAAGAAATAGTAAAACTGTTCTATCTAAAATTGTGTCTATGTCCAGATTGAAGTAAAACAAGATTCTAATACTTTCCATGCTTATTTATGAAAGACGTCATGCTAAATAAAAGTCTAAGTTTACTTACCTCAAACGTTTAACTCGGTATGCACTTTTCTAAACTGATAAATTAGGGCAGTACTACCAGTATTTAGGCAATTACTTGTAATTTGGGTTACAGACACTGGCAACTAATTATTGATAAAAATTTTCATAGAAGAAATTTTACTACACTTTTATTTTTTAAATTTATAATTGCAGATGGTCGATTACTGAGACCGGTCGACCATCGTGTTTACCCTATAGAGCTTTGTAAAAATGATGAATAACAAAACTACGGTGAAAGTTTAATCTGAATCAAATTTTTTTTCTAATTTTGTGGAGCTCTGTTTACGTAAACTACTTCTTTTAAAATATACAGATTTCTTTATGAGTTTCCAATTTTATTTCTCAAAGCATCTTATTTAATATTGTATTATTTTCTTCTTCCAGCTTATTTGTATGAAAGGATGTGCTCCGCTTGAAAAAGATTTATTCGCGTATAGATCACTAGATTTTTAATTAGAGCCTAAATAACTCTCTAATTAAAAACGTATTCCAACTCTTTGCTACCATTCACAGAAGTAAGCACATATAATGGATAAAAGTAATCCTGTCGTACAATTACGCTGGCTTCTCGTCTGCTTAATGTTTTATTACGCAAACGATATTATGCACGTTTATTAAAAGAACAAGTAAGTGGTTCAGGGAAGCCATCTCTAATTTTAGTCCGAGACGTGAAACCCCAACCCCTTTCGTTGCGGTTTAATTAAAAATTTTCACCAGAAATGAATTGGTCCACGGCATGACGAAATTATAGAAGTTACTATGTTGATGGTTGGACTAAAATTTAAAATTTTTGTATGAATTATAGAAAAGTCCATGTTTTACGGATACTATCTCAGTCAGATTTGGCTTAATGATAATGCAATAATCGATTAAATAGAGTTTTAGTTTTGAAATTAAAATCTATAGTAGCTAGGATGTGGACACCACCTCATCAATGTTAGGGAGGAAATTGAATTCGTGGATGTCGAACAATGCTCAAGCTAATAGGTAATTCTGGTCCAGTTCATAGCACATTCGAGTGAGGTTATAACTCGATTGTGTTGAAAATGAAGGACTTAATTCGGAGTTATTCAATTAAGATTGAACGAGATAATCGACACGTTGACACTTATTCGAACCGGTTCCGAACGGAGTCTTAATTTTTCACCACAATTTATATCGTTCAACGTGAAATATAAATTAAAACTTCGTTTTTTGTCATTCGTTGTCAAAGTTCTTTCAAGTTTTTTCTTCAAAGTTCTTTGAAAGAACTTTGACAACGAATTCCATGACACATCACGTATCTAAACAATTTTAATCCTCTTCAATCATACTTAATAAATATCATCTATATAGTTTAACAATAGAAATAAACAAGGAATTACCAAATGAATCAAGATAAAGTATATTTTTGTAAAAAATTGACGTAACTCTCCTGAAGATGCTATGTAAATATAGCGAAACCGGTTGAGAAAAAACAATAAATAAAATCCATTAAAGTGCAAAAAACGAAGTTTTAATTTATACACATAAAATGGAAAGAAAATCACCTAAAAATATGAAATATAAATGTTTAGGAAACAGTTCGATGTTAAAAAATAATCGTTTCGAAAAATAACGTGAAGGATAATAGGTAGAGGATTTAACTGGAATTTTATGAAATTCATCAAAAAGTTAAAAGCGTGTTTCTGGCAAAAAATATTTCATTTGTTGTGAGGGATTTATAGTATTTTATATTTTAGTTCGTAAATAAACATGTTAAAGCATCTAAACTGTTTCATATAAAAACATAAATATAATATAATATATATAAAGAAACAAAAACTCCATTTATAAACGATTTTAACGATTGTTGAATTGGATTATCAAAATTATTAGAAAAAAAATCACGAAGTTGTCTGTACGATTTCAACTTAATCTCAATATGTCAATATGCAAGGTAAACCTTAAAAGAAATCGTGGCGTGTTATTTATGGAAATTATGAAACAATTTTGTTACCATATTAAAACTAAAACATTCCGCTTTAAAATGATATTATGATATTATGATTATGAAACATATTACATTGGAGTAACAAAATTATTAGAAATAAAGTTGCGAAGTTTTCTGTACAATTTCAACTTAATCTCAAAATATCAAATTACCAGGTAAAACTTAAAAAAATTGTTGGATGTTATTTATGGCAATTATAAAACTAAATTAAAGCTAAAGCATTTGAAAAATTCCTAACAGTTCACATAATTTCAAAAAGAAAGAGCCAGCAAAAGATTACAACGCAATGTCGAATATAATGTACCCCTATCAAAGCCATCAGTCTCCTATCGCATATTCAGCAGCATTTGCTCGATATATTGAGATCCTCGTTAAAGGTAGGACTTGCTTTATAAAATCCATCGAAGTATCAAGAAGTTATCTCAAAATGTCAAATCAGATGTCGATGCTGGATGCTGGATCTTCACTCTGATAGTTTCCGGTAGCTAAAAAATCAAATCAGCTCATACACAACACCTAATTGAATTGATTTCAGGAAAAATCCAAGTTCTACTGATCACAGCCTTCAAAAGTAACAGCAAGACATTGCTGCAGTTGATCAACTGTTAGCTATAACCGCAGCATTTTCATTTTGTAAACCACCGACAATAAAAACAGAAAAGCAGCACTCTATGCCAGAAGCGTTGCTGTAAAATTACATTATTTAGTAGCCGATCCTTATTTTTGCCCGTATCTCGAATATCGTCTTCCTGGCTTAACTGTCTCAAGGAAAAAAAATGCTTTCTGGATAGCTCCTCTTGTGATTAGGAGTTCTAATTTGATAGCAAACATATTCCGGACAACCAAGATTTCATTAGACTGGACTCGACAGGCAAGAGAAGTTGCTGCCACTTTGGCGTTCTGATAAGGATACCAATTTTCAACTCTTGGTTATTAAAATCACCAAACTCAATTTGGTACGACATGGCCTTTATTAGAACCATCATCGATATTTTTGACTTGGATTAGTGCCAAATCTCTGAAAGAGAACCTCATCAAAACTACACTCCCTTTGTACACTCTTTTCGTCTTATGCGTTTAAAGCATATAGTGCCTCAAACATAAAGAGGAGAAAAGCAAAAAGCGATTTAAAGAAAGAAGTTGAAAGTAAACAAACAACGCTAGCATCAATAGCCACAACACCATATTGTATTGGTTAGGTGTACCTGCGTATATAATTTGTTTATTATATATTTACCTAGTAAAATAAAAAAACAAGAAATTTTAAGAATAGTTTTTGATTAAGGTAACCTCTAAAAATTCATAGCCTGTTCGACCTAAAATAACGTTGTTTCAGGATGGCATTATTTTAGGTCAAATTGGCTATTAACTTTCATTGGTTTTTTTGTGCCATCCTTTTTTTTTGTTTTTCCATCTGGATATTCACAAAAAATACTGTGATAAAATCGATTTTACACTTAACAAGAAAAATTTTAAACAACTTACAAAAATTAAATATTTTCTCTCATAACCTTTATAAATATCAATGAATACGAAACCTATATGCGCGAGCTTTCAACTTGCAAGTATAGTAAGAGTAATAAATAGACGAAGGGTCTAGTTATCACATCGCTTGAAATATAAATCGGATGCTTAAAGTCAAATAAATTACTGAAGGCCTGTACTTAGGTTATTTCGTACGTACTTTCGGCATACACTCTGGGCAAGTGCCCTATGAATACTTAATACGGTCTTTTAGGATTTAAACCAGCGGAATTTGGGCATATGTAGGGTAGTCGAATTCGGTTTTAATCCGGGCAAAATACCAAACGCTCCGCTTTCAATTTTGCGTCGCAATGGTAATGCTATTAGGGAAACGATACCACTCACCTAGAGATAAGATTTCGATATGTAGTTTAAAGCTGATTCAGTTTCGTTAAAAACTCATCGAGAAGATCGTTAAAAATTATAGCGCCCGAATGAACGAACGAAGGTAATTATTATCAAGCTTAATAATGAACTTTTGCTATCTAGTTCGTTAAAAGTTACCCTCCAGAAGATGACCCAACGTATCGACTGAAATGAACGGAAGGCGCCAGCTTTTTATCCCATTTCCTCCCGAACGTCGACGATAAATTCTGTTTGTTTTAAAAATAGGGTGGATTAAGGGGCAATGTAACAAAGCGAAGCTGTGGGTGCTTTCATCGTAAGGGTAAGTGGGTACGTGTGAGCGGAAGGTCGGCCGTCGGCGAAAGTTTGAAAAAAGCTTAAAGTATTTGGGGCACGTCACGACTGTCTTTTGTCACTGTCCAGATTTCCCGCTGTGGACACCGTAAATAAATTTATAGGATACTCGCGAGCCAACTTCGTCTTTTCTTTTAACTGAAATATTCTTTTCTTTGCCACTTTTAGGTTCGACGTTAGGGGGCGACCCGTTGGCGATGCCATTAAGTGGTCTGACCCTACGATGTTTGGACCAAGGGCCTATTTCGTTACCGATCAACGACCTGCAACCCTTAACATTGACCACGTGCAGTTACATGACGAGGGAGTCTACAAATGCAGGGTCGATTTTCGGACGTCACCCACACGGAACTTTGCTATAAATTTAACTGTTATAGGTAAGTAGTTAAAAGATTAATTAATTTAATCTAAACTTAATTATAACTTCATTATATTGTTTACCCCAAAACGATTTAACATGATCATAATTCAAAATTTGGATGAAACTTTAAACGGCGGAATGTTTCTGTCGTTTCTAAATCCACTTTTCATGTTGTCCAAAATTCGCTTTTGTGTCAATAGCAAATTGGAACTTTTCAGTAGCATGACTGTTAATTTCGGTTTTATTTGCAGAGTATCCATTATCAGAAGTTTTAAAATGAAACTAATATTGATTTTTTTTTTTGCATTACTACGAAAAAACCGGAAATACGTATATTAATTATTCTACGGAAAGTCTTAGTACCAGCCTAACAAGGGCAAACCCTGTTTTGACGAGGCAACCAAACCCCTGTTATTAATAACTCCTCGAGGTCGAATAATTTCAGTCGGCCATCCATGCCTTCGCCACCAAAACACCTAAAGCTAATATATCAGTATCAACTACGATGCGAGTATTGATAACAAGAAGTTAACAATATCATCTTCGGATGATATTGTAAAGATCGCCCTGAAGCCAACCACCCCGAACCATCATAAATAGTGACCGGATCACTTAGATTTTAATGTTCAACCTCGAAAACTTTTTGGAGATTCCAGCTGCTTGTAATATTGATGAAAAAGAAATAAACCGCATCACCTCCTATAGGCTTGTTGCATATTATGTTGATAGTGTACAAAAGTCTGGCTATTTTGCTATTGTTAGATATTTGGGTTTTAACATCGCGATTTCACGTTATTACATTACGTTATTACGTTATTCTATTTTCTCTTTCGAAATCTTTCGCTAAAGTTTTTATGTGATAAAATCTTTTGGTTTATTCAATCATTTCTTTTGTTAGCTTGTTTTGAATTCATAAATAAGTAAATAACTTATTTATCCATAAGTTTTATATTTACCTCTTCCCCTAACTTCCAGCCTCTATAACCATTTTCAAACATTTTTACTTCTTCTTCTTACTTCTACTTCTCTTTTACTTACGTAACGCCTAGAATAGAATCAATTTTTAAGGGGTTAGTTAACCCCCAAATGTCGTATATGCCTTACTTTACACAAAAAATTTTACAGTGTGACTAATTTAGGGTTTTGTTTAAAATATTTTCAAAATACTTGACAGTTTGATCACAACATTCTTACGAAAAGTGGTTACATGTTAGCCCCCGTAACTTCACTGGGGTTGATTTACGAGGCATGAGAAAAATACTTAACTAATATTTTTGGATACACTACAAGTATATTTAACGCCACCAAAATCGATAGGATAGTTTTTAAATCAACCCGAAAATGTGGTATATGATGCATGAAATGAAAGCTTATTAAAAATGAACGTCAGTTTCAATTCACCAAATTTTAGTTTTCGAAATATAGGCAAAAATGTACTTTTTCCCCAAACTTTCAACCCCTATTATCAACTTTATTTTGGTGCAGTCTATGACTGTACCAAATTTCATAGAAATCGGCGTGTCACAGTTGTGTTACTTCCTTGTTAGACTAAGACTTGTCTATCTAACAGCAGAAAACATTACTCGATCAAACGCTTTCGTAAGATCAATCAAACATCTATTGCTATTGTATACGCTATTGTATTACACTATATATTCAATGACTCTCTCGACAATTTGTCTTATTATAAATATAGTACAGTTCCGCACATAATATAAGCTCAGATTCGTCATGCTCAGGTTCTAGAGATATCCGGTAAGAGTGTTCGGTGGATTTTCCATAAACACTTCAATGTCACAATTCTAGTACAAAATTGCTGTAGTTCAAGAATTACAGCGTCAAGATTTCACAAGAAGATTAGTTATTGTAGAAACAATGTTAGGAGAGAAGAGGAAGCCCTCATCCACTTTAATTCCGCTAACATACAAAACTTTCGTTATTGTACAACCCAAAAGAGTTTTATCAACGACTCTGTTCGCAGCCTAAAGGTAACTCTCTGTGCTGCAGTTTGTAAGATAGCTGTGAGAGGTTCCTATGTTTTTGAGGAAAACTCTTCTCTTCACTCACTGTTTATTTTTCTACTCACTATTTTGGGAAGAACACTCATTTTCTTAATCTAACTTGTTAAACTGTGAATTCCTGCGCAATTGCCCTCCCTAAAATGTATAGCAACTCGTTTTTGTAGAGCATCTGTGGCTCACATGTTCTAATTCTGGGCAATGGAAACACAAGATGGTGTTTTAGTGCTTCTTTAATATTGATCACGTTGACTTTTTCAATGGATCTTCTTCTTTATACGATGTGGGTATCCTTCTATTATCGATCCTAAATTCTTACTCATTATTGATGTAGGTACAGTTCCATTTTCACACCTTTGAAGCCCTCAATTTCTTTTGAACCTCGTTCTGATTCATCTTGCCTTCATACTTTATCCTTTCTTTTTCTATCTTCTGTATATTTCCTGCTTCTGCAATATATCAATACCCTCTTATCGTTTAGTTTTCAAGTTTATTATCTTCTTTTCCTTGTGACATTATTGTTTCCTCGTCTCTCATTATTTGAATCAGCCTCCTGTCTTTTATTCTTTACTTTGTCTTCCCTTCTTCGAGCATTTCTTCGTATTCTGTGTTTTATTCCGTTTAATTAAGATCCTTTAATAATTTTGTCTAACGTTATTTTGAATTAAGAATACGTCTCAAACCACCATAATCGTAAATGTGTAAGAATTTTAAGTAAAATATAAACCGGGATATATACAGGATTCGAAAACAATTTACAGCTGAGATAAACCGTAGGAACTTCCTGGACTAAACGTATTGCTCGCGTAATCCCCTATTACGTCCCCTTGTGTGAAAATAATCGCGGCATTCTAACTCATCGGTCCCGCTCGGCCCATATCCGCGAACGCGGGATTTCATAGAGATTTACAGGACTATTGTGTAGCTGTGCATTTATTACAGCAGTCAAGGGAAAAATGGTTGTTTTGTACGGCGTGCTCGAGGATGACAAATTGCGCAGAGGCTCGGATTTACTTGGCCGAAAAGCGACCACTTTGTTTCCACCCCCAGCGGACAAATTGCGGCCTTTTCTTATTGTGATATAAACTGGCATACTAAAGTAGCTAATTACGGAACCGGCCGATGCGGCGACCAGATAAGAACGCGGACATACCTCAAGTCACTTTTGCGTCTTGAATTATTCATCACGGCTTAATCTTTATGTATGCCCGAGACCGGTAGGCTAAAGTTGGCTCGCCGTGCTCTAAATGAATTTCGATAAAACTTTTATATTGCATTATTAAACCTCTTATTTTAAATTGAAATCCCGCTTAACCAAACGTCCAATACAATTAACGTTATTACGTAAGACGTCATGTGTCATGAAGAAAGAAAGCGAAAATTGATCTGATAGGGATTTTTTATACATTAAGACTGATTTCCAATTTAAATACAAGTGCATTTTTCTATTAACCCGTCCGCCATCCTTTTTCGATTCGAAATACTCGAAATAATCGGATTAAATCGAAGCGTATCGGAATAAATCTAGCTGGCTGCGACATCCAGACCGGAAAGCCATTAAGAGCGGACGATTTTCCGGGCAGAGAGGTGAGATGGCGTCCTGCAAAAACTGGCCGCCCATTTTTTAATCACGGTACATCGCAAAAACACTTCAATTATGTACTCCCGCTACTAATCTTAAGTCAAGAAAACTCGACGTAAAAAAAATACGAATGGAATACATAAATATGGTTTTGAAGAAGATATCACATAGAAAATTATTTGCCTGAAGCTTAAAATTCCGTCGTGACTCTTGTGTCTGGAGGCTACTCACGATAAATTTGCTGAATCGCTCTTATATAACTCCGCTATCTCCCTTATCCCTCCACTTCCCGAAATCAAGCTATCATATTTTAGGGCATCCTGGTTTTATTGGCGCTTATGGCAGGAACAGTTTCCTCCATCTAACGCGTGCATATACCACACAAGACGATACCGCGGGGGTTACACACACGCGCAAACCGTGGCCGTCCGCCCCAATAATCTTAGATAACTCCGGGGGACGTGGTATATGACATGGCCGACGGGACGATGGTGCCGGTTTTATTGTCATTATCGGAAGACGGGACGGAAGGAAGAATGATTGCCGCCTATAAAAGCCATACATCACCGACTGCTTGGTGCGTCCGGATGGAAACATAACCGTATATTTTCAATTTCACTTCGACAGCATCGAAAGTGGTGGGGCCCTCTTTTTCCCGTACATAAATCAAACATCAAGCCACAAGGTCAGTTTATCATTACTGATATTCAAAGGACCAAAAGCGGAGTTATCGCATTAGTGGCATGCAAATAATCGTCCGAGACGCAATGTTTAATTTATATGGACTGCGGCATGCCATTGTGGTCCAAACCGTACCGAGCTCTAAATAAATATAATTTCGTCTCACGGAAACGAGACAGCGGAGAGTAGCAATACGGTCTAAGAACGCGCCTCTGCACTCCGGGACCCATGATAAATTTATGAAAGGATTGTGTAACGTGTTCCAACTCCGAAACACGTCGGTCCGTATTAAACTCGGTAAACACCAATTTTCGTTGGGGCATCGCGTGACAGCTGAAAAGAAATTCAAACATGCAGTTTATCTTTTCTTTCGTGGACGGAAATGCTTCCCTACGGTTTCCAGTTAATCAATCACAACCTGTCTAATAAAAGACCGCGTCTTTTAATTAATAACAAATCATAATATCTTCGAAATATTATTATTATAAGGATAATTTCGCTAGGAAATAACACACTCCTCATGGATTAATTATGTTTATTTAAATATGTTTAATCGACGTTTCGGGCTACTATAAGCTCATCATCAGGATTTTAATATAAATCTAAAAAAATAATTACAATTTTAAGCAAAAAACGACGAAACATTTTGAAATAATACATTTTAAAATTTTGGTATATTCAAAGACGTACCATTGTTGAAAAAACATTGGGAGAACTGATAATTGTCATCTATAATTATATTAATTGTTCTTTTCATAAGGATTAGTCTATTATCATGTGGTTCTCAACTGCTCACTTGCGTTACTAAAATGGCTCTTACGACAAACCAGTTTTATTTCTTATAAGAATCCAAAATAAATTTAAATTCAATTTTCAATACTAATTATGGTGCTTTGTCATTTATGAATTACTTATTTGTTTCAATTTAATCTAAATATCAAGCTTATCAACTATTCCCGCGCATATTTTACCAATATTGCCTGTGTCTGATTTGAAGTTGACCACGTTATTAATATTTTTAGTAATGTAAATAGCTTCTAAGGTTTTCCTATTGAAACCATTCTTACTCGTGGTGATAACTTTAGGATTTTCAAAATCAAAGTTATGTTGATTTTTCAAAGCATGTTGACATAGCGCTGTCTTGTCAATTATTTTGAATTGTTGCACATCGTTTCTATGTTGAATTATGCGCTTATGAAGATGCTGCTTAGACTCTCCTATACATATATGATTTATCACAAATCTTACAATTGATTCTGTATACCGTGTTTATTTTATCTATAGTCTTTATTTTGTCCCTTCATATTGGTGAGCAAGTTTTCAATTTTATTGTAGTTATAAGGAGCGAATTTCAACTCATGTTTTCTAAAAATAGGTGTTACTTTATTGGTTATACCGGGTATTTAGTTAGGTGAAAAATTCTGTTATGACAATCGCAGAAATATTTAACACCATCACAAAGACATCTTAACCTTAATCACTGATATCGAAAAGATATGGACTAGTTTAAAATCACCCGAAAACCATATCAACGTTACTAGAAGTGCTATTATAAACGAAATATCTAATTATTTAAATAAAGTTAATCATAATAAACATTTGATAAATAATAGAGAATTAGCTAATTTTTACAACATGCTCAAAAAAGACATTCTTGGCTTAAGAAGATTTCTCACTAAGCATAAAGATATAATTCTAATAAAAACTGACAAGTCTAAATCAATTTGCAATAATATATAAAACAGATTATAAGAATAAAATGAATTCCTTGATGAGTGATAAAAATTAATCCATAATTAATTATTATTATTATTAAAATCATATACAGAAATATAATTATTTATATAATAGATTTGCTAACAAAAATGTGCTAAATCTCTGTCATCTATCAGTCATTGGTATAAAGCATGTTTGCGTTACTCTCTGTCCGAACTGTCCAAACAAAGATTTTTGTAAATATTTATCTTCGTATATAACACCTAGGCGATCCAGAACCAGCGATTAGTCTAGGTCTGGCAACAGAGGGCGTGACAGTTAACGTCAGCCGAATCGCAGCTACAAACGTCGAACGTGAGATGTGTTGATATGGGTGTCTGACGTGTGAGGTTATCCGATGGACTGTGTACACAATACGAAATATTTGCTTACAGTAGTCAATGTAACTTAGAAAACACAATTTCCTTTAGAAAGTATACAACGTTTATGCTAAACTTGCCGTTTTGTGAACGTTTAATATTTTGACACGGATGAACAGAAACGTTGTCTAAAAGAAATAAATATTTTACATCTTCTGTCATTTCAAGTTTCTGTTCCTAAAACTTTCCGACTGGATACCAATTCTTGGAAAAGCATTATTTGAAAATGTGTATATATGGTGAACTACATCTCTTGAATGTGAAAATACTGATATCCTGCTATTTTTTTTTTCTACTGCCGCTATTTATTTTATTTTTACCTCATTTATTATTATGGGCACCATCTCTGCAGGCCACTTGCCGTGACAGTATTACTAACGATATAACCAAAAAGAAACCCAAGCGTGTTCATTTTAATTTCGACTAATATAAGTTTATTATACAGGATGATTCAGAAAACCGCTGACAGACTTCTAGGGCAGCTAATACATCAAAAGTTAAGATGAAAAGTCTTAATATACATTGGCTTGCAAATGTCACCTTAACAAGGTATAGGCTGTCAAGGTCAAAGTTATATAAGAGACCAATCGATAGATAACAACACGAAAATACTGCCCGTTTAACAAAATTAGCAATGGCGTAGACAATTTAAGAAAGGGCTTTTTATTGCAGATAATGTTTTATTTTAAAAAAACTTTGCCCCACTATATCTCGTTAAGGAGGCATTTGCGAGCCCATGTATATTAAGACTATTCATCTTAATTTTTCATGTATTATCTGTTCTAGAAGTCTGTCAACGGTTTTTGAATCACCTGTATACAATTCAATAAATATTCTTTTCTCGGGCCGGGAATGTCGTTTGGATTAGATCACGTTAAGGTTGGAATCATGTTGAGGGTTGAAGATCACTTCAGGATCTTGTCGAATTTTAATTGTCGGGTCTGTTCATACCACGTCCGATCTCTTCAAATTTCGTCGAGTCTCTTCAAAATACTTATATTTATCTTCAAAATACGTCGGTTTGTCTATTTGACGTCGGAATTTTTTCTATAACATCGGGGTCATCAATTTATGCGGAGCGTGGTATAATATAATATGTAACAACAATAATATTTAATTTTTAGAATAACATGTGTTGTTGTTACAGAATAGAAATTAATAATAATAATAATAATTGTTTTTATAAACATAGTAACAAGATATCTTAGCAACATCAACAGGTAATGTGATATTACAAATTACTGATAGCTCGCTACACTCCTGAAGACTTCCTTCGTTGCTGCAATGGTTCAATGGTTATCAATATCATCAATTTGGACTGATTTAACATATACTGTCTACATATATATCGTAACCTGAGAATTATTCAAGTCCCTTACGTCTACAAAGCAGTAATTTGAATTTAGAAGTTTGCAGATCTTTTTTGTTTCGTGGTTATGACTAGAGGCTATGTCTAATACATGTTAAGATATTATTAAAGGTAAAAATAACGGTATTAAAAGATTGTTAGAAATAAACATCAAAATGCTGTTTATAGAACGGACATGGTTGAATGTCTGTTATCAACATTTTTCAAAACACACCAACTACACAAATGTGTGAACCATGTCCATGTGAATAAACACGTTTAAAACTAAATTGATGCTAATACAGCGTTTTTTTATTGTTACTATTTATTTCATACTAAATTAACAATTTGTGTCATGGTCAACGATTTTTTTTAGATATTCTCTAGTAATAAAATAATCTACTTTAATATTACTATTGGGTCTATTGCGTAGATTTCGGTTACATCCAGTTTTATCGAGTCTAACGGTTGTCGAAATATCATTGTAGGAAATTTTATATATAATGTACAATGATGGAGTTATTTCAATAAATTTAGATTTTGAATAAGGGACTTTCTCGGAATTCTCGGTTTGTTTATAGCTTTGTCAATTACATCTACAAATTTACCATAGAAGTGTGCTTTCTGTTCGTCCTCCATTTGCCAGAAACTTTTATGTATGGCCTTTTGATCTTCCAAGGTTATTTTAAGTATACACCTTATACGACATTCGCACTAACCCTCCAGTGTCTTAATTTCCAAAGCCCTTTTCTCACGTTCATGAATGAAATTACTTCCATATCTTACCCGTTTCTGAGATCGATGTTTGTTGAAGTTGATTGGAACCACTCTAAAGGTTGATAAATTATGAAACGAATCCTTAAAAGTAAAGAAAAATACTGACGTTGGAGTGCTTTCGGATACATCGGCGTTGTTATTTTTATCCGGTGAGTTGGTGTTAAGATCATGAAAGTTAACAGATTCATTTTCTTCCAGTCTGTACGTCGGGTCGTCCACATCGCTTAGATTTTCAAGTAATCTGTTCAAAAATCGGTTATGTTGTACTGTTAATACTCTTAAGTGCCACAATCATTACGAATTAGATCTTATTACTTCTCATATTTGCACTTACGTTAAAGGTACATCCATTGTTAATAATTACACTTTTTTCACTAAATACCACTAAAACGCAAACTGACAGGAGAGATCAGTAAGTGATTGTTACTATTATTTTGAATCAAGTCCTATGTTATGTGGTTGCATGCTCTATTATCATTGGCAGGGCACTTGATACAATATAATACAATAAAAACGGTGGTGATTATAACTGCGTATAATACAAAAGTGGTTCAAAATAATTCTTAGGTGACAATATTGACTCTCTAATTTCTAATTACTTTCTTTAGTGCGATATTAAACTGTGGACACAACAACGCGTCTTCATGTCGAAGTCCGTGGTATATTTCGATAACTCGCAAAGTATTTTTTTGTATCTTTACCGAGCTCATTATATTGTTTAGTGCCATCGCTATTAATTAGCCCGTTTTCCTGGGATACCAAAACTGTCTTCGCTTTTATTAGTTTGCTTCTATTTATGTTATCATACAACAAATTATGTCTTATGGCGAATATTTGGTCCGTTGTACAAGAAGCCCGCTTGATACTTCTGTAATATCCTTATGGCTTCATTATTTCTTCCAATATCGTCGTGAGCTTTATAGGTGACTTTGTACACGGTATTGGCTTTATAATTTCCTTAAACCAGTTGACTCGAGTTGTTGTGTAAAGGGAAGATTAGAGAGACTTCTTGTCGTATCATAGCTATGAATGTCCAGATTTCTCCAGCCAATGTTTCCCTGCTCCTTTAATAATTTCAGCCGTTATCTCGTCTGAAACCGGACTTTTGTTGTCAAACAGGTATATGTCCCTAAATAGCAAGGGCCGTATATATAAGACTTGTTATGACATGCTTTTTGAGGACAAGAGCAGAAAGTACCGCCACAAAAAGAATCGTGAAACGGATGGAAGCCTCAAAACTATCAAAGATAAAGAAACTAGACTCCCAAGAGCAAACAGACCCCTTGGAAGACTTCCTATACGATTATATAAAAGCTGGAGCCTAACATCCCAGCATATGCTATAAATAATTAAGAAACAAGGCAAATGTTTTAAAGATAATAAGGAAAAATTAGAAAATTTTGAATATTTATAAGGTTTTAATGTTTATTTATCACAGTAAAATGTGTTAATATTGAAACGTAAAAGAAATCAGTTTATTATTTATGAGATCAACTTATTTTTATTTTCCCAAAGTACTTAAAATTTATGCCGTCCATTGATTTATGCGGTACCACATTTTTTAAGGTTGTAATCATGCGATACCGAATACAAGGAAAACCTCGCACGCGATCGAACCACCCACAGGATAACAGCGTTAAACCGGCTGCAATTACGCTTAGTGCCGCGTCGATCTCTTGCAGGTTTTGCTGCGCGAAATCCTCTCAATTATTCATAGCACGGAACTCTGAAGTTCATTCTGGCGTGGAGGGAGCCTCCACCTCGCAAAACCGAATCAAGGCATAATTACGTTAAAAAGCATCGCCAGGTAACATCAAAGCCCGATCCCTGCTGCTTCTGCGGTTCGCCTAGCGCCGTCTCTGCGGGATATCTTATTTGCCAACTCAGACGGAAATTGCGGACCAAATTCGGGGCTTTGCTACACAGGAAATGAAGTGGCCAGCAAAGTCTTCCCCCTCCAATGGGGTTCGCCGAACGTACCTACCCATTATCGGAGTTCGTTTTAATTAGTTGCGTCCGGTCCAATGCAGGACAATATACATGGCGTGTAGTAGACGGCATTTGTACGAAAAGGATAGAGAAGGGTGTATGGGGTTCGTTCAAACTTTGCTGGTGTTCGAACTTCTGGAACGAGACCGCAACAAATGACATTTTAAAGTGCCACATGTAATCATACATAATTCATTGCGTAGTCGTGGCGAGGAGTTGGTATGCAATAATTCATAACACGCACGAAGTGTTTCCAACCTCCTGTAGCATGTTAGGGGTTTGACCAATGCTTTGGAAAATCGAATTAACGTATTGCTACGAATTTAAACTATTTATTTATTATCTAAACAAATAAAATTTGATCAAAAAATCTAGTAAAGCTTTACGACGAAGTACAAGCTTGTTATAGTTTTTCCGATACTCGCTGTATATTCATATCTTTCACCGATGGGTGTTTTCATATAAGTTATGCGACCGGTGAACAATGGGATTCGATAAAATTTATATGGGCCCGCCAGCGGATAGAGCTCGTCGATATTTCATCGAATGACATCCACGCGGTTCCCAAAAGGAAAAGTTTTTAATATGCATAGCGTGCGAGCTAGCGAAATTCCAAACTCGTGCCATCTTCCATTCCCAACTTGCCGAAGAACTTTTATCAGAAAAACAAAGAGCGGTCTTCAGCGCGCCGCGAATCCAAATGTTATACGGGGGGCATAATTAAACCAAAGCGGCCCTAACTCGACACAGATGTATATTCAATTAGGTTATTCCATTATGCGATTCCTTTCACATTGGGGTTTTGGTAATCGTTGTTCCCGCAGGACCACTTGATCATATTCGATCTCCATATGACCGGATGGTCTCCCGACAGTTGTAAACATCGATAGTCCATCAATTACCAAATCCAGACCAAACCTAATTAACGCACGAAAATGATTTAATTTAGACGGGTGCCCTCGTTTGTTTGCCAATGTTAATTGGCTTGTAGTACTGATAATAAAATTCGATCCTCCCTCGCGACCTGTTCACCGCGCGGCCCCGCCGGTGTTAGTTACAACGGCATAATTAGCGAAAATTTAATTGGAACGAGATTGTATCTAGTTCGTATCTCTAAGCCTTTAACGGAGACAAAATTAGATTCGTGATGCTCGCTAGCTTTGTTAACTCATGCGTTTGTAAGCGTAACAATTTACCCAACTTAAAAATTGTTCAGAAAACTTCACAACAGGGTGATATAAGCCGTAAACTTCCAGTCAAGTTTTTCCAGATTTGACGAAAGTTGAGTTGGCCGTAAAAGTACTCGCTGATGCAAAATCGATACTGCATTACCGCCGGTGGCAAGTCAGGCAATTTTTACCGACGAAGAGTCCGAAACTTTCCGGACGTTTCGTCCTGCAAACCAACTTAACTTTAGAAAAGTACCGGTTTATCTTACTGCGTTTTAGAGACGTGCGAGACAAAAGCTTGTGAAATAAAAGCTTGCTTAATTAGTTAAGGTTTAAGTAGGTTTTACGTTTAAGTGTAACGGTAATGTTTTCAAATATTAAACTTTACTTAATATGAAGCCGGAAGAAAATCCAGATGAAGAGGGTGTCGGTATAAATATATTAAAGAGAATTCACACAGATAAGGGAAAGCTCGAATTGCGATCCGGTAGTTTAAAGCTTATGGTTGGGGAGATGTATAATTCGCATAGACTCAAATTTTTTCATTAAAACGAAAACATTTTTCATATATAATATCGTAAAAAGTTCATAAAGATTTGCAATGAAATAAATTTTTTACGATTTTGTTGAATATAATCGAAAAAAATTGAGATAAAAAGTTCGATAACAATCAAATATGATCACAGAAATTAATAGCTGTTTTCAAATTAATGACGATGCGATTTTTATAGCCCCTAATTAGATAGGATTATTGTACATGTATTTTGATTATTACAAGAGAACCACCTATCTTTTTCGAATTCCGAAATCGATTATAATTAGAGAACGGTTCGACGGATTTTAGTGTTTTATATCTCAATCGAATGCTTGGTGGTAGGTGAACGCGGTTGTAGAAATGCCCATTCGAAATATTTAAGGGTTTTGATGAAAATACAATAAACTAATTAATCAATCTCATAAATTATCTCTTTCATTAATTGACCAGTTTTAGTCATCAACATCGCGATCAAAAGTATGACCCACAATGAATGCGAGGGTGGAAATGCTTGATTTCAAAATTCGCTAATTAACTGCGTACGGTTATTTAAACGACTCACGACTGAACGTCAGGTCCTCAATTACAAAAAAAAATAATTCAGAAGGAATCGACTATAACTGGATACAAAAGCGTGGTGTTATTAACAAGCAGAATTACGAAAACCAGGGATAATTGGACATACACAGCACATTGCATTAAAATCAACAAATTATATTAATGGTAGAAATGTTACCCGCAATATCCGAATTCTGACATTGTCAGAAATTTTTATTTACAACGCGTTATGGGAAACTTTAAATGATTAGAACGCGTTCTGAGCAATTTCTACGGTTATTGAGTAGCGGAAAATACTCACAACGTGTTGAGGATATTTAGGTTTATTATTATTATTATTGCTGCCCCTCTCGTGACCGCGACCTGTAAGATCTATTGTAACTTTAGCCCTCCAAAAGTTTAGGGCAAATGTAGGTCCTTAATGAACCTTAGTATTGCCCCAAGGTCTTGTTCCTTTATGTCGGTAGGTGTCAAAAGAGCTTTACCGAAAATGTTGTGTCTTAGTCGTCCTCTGGCGACGCAATTGCACAGTATTTGTTCAGCCCTTTCTGACTCGTCGTTGCAAAGTCGACAAGTTTGATCCTCAGCTATTTTAGGAGCGTATGGCCGGTCAGGCAACCTGAGAGCGTCCTTAGATCCCCTTTGCTGAGGCATAAAACCTCTTTGGTTTTATTTTGCGACGGAGTTATCATACTCTTCGTTTGTCTGTGACCTGGAAGTTGTTTTCAGCGTAAGGCTACTTTTGAGGCCTTCCAACTTTTGATTATTTGTTTTAGATAGCTTTTTATAGTCCGCAACCGGGTTGGGGTCCAATGAAGGGCGTCTTCGCTGCCTCTTTGGCCAGCTTGTTCGCCTTCTCATTACCCTCATCATTGCCCCTAACGAGTTCTCTCAGGTTGCTGGTACACACTCTGATCAGTGCGGAGTCACACATGTATTCTTGAATTGCCTTTAGGGCCGCCCGACTGTCTGTGACAATTTTTATGGATACACCATTCTGTCCCTTTTGTAGGTTCAAAGTGGTGCAGAAGTTTAAAGCAAGAACTTCTGCTTGAAAAATGGCTATAAGCTGAGTGGCAATTTAATGTAGCTATTTGATCCACTGATCCATTGGCTCCTCTCTTTAGTTGAGGCCCACCCTTCGTCCAATCATCCCTGCTTCTAAATATACCCTATACGGCTGGTTGAAATTGTATTCTGTCGGTAAAAGGTCAGTTTTAATTTCAATCAGGTGATTTAGACATGGATCCTGGAGGATTTCGAGGTGTCCTCTGAGGTTACCCTCCATCAACATGAGTGAACCTATAAGACCTATAAGATCTATTGTACCTTGAGTGAAGAACCTGTTATCAGTGATAAGGCACTTAAAGCTACCTCCTTTTGTATATATAAATGGAGTGGTATGAGACCGAGTAGATCTCACACCGTTATCTTAAGACATGCTAACCGCTGGATTTGTGCCAACTGTTGTTGTGCTGTCCTATGATTTGTTTTTGGATACCATACCAGTGAGGCATAGGCGACCATGGATCTCATTATTGCTACGTAGGCCCAATGAACCATTCGTAGTTTGGGACCCCAGTTCCTTCCGAGGAGCCTGCGGCAGATCTAGTTAGCCATAATAGCCTTTTTCCTCACCTTGTCTATGTGGGAGTTCCAATTTAATTTACTGTCTAGTATTACCCCTGGATATTTAACTTCTGTTTTGAGGTTAATTGTTCTTCTATCAATGGCGGGTGCTCTCAATTGTAGCTTCCTTCTCTGAGTGAAAGGGATTATTTCGGTATTGTTTGGATTGATGCTGAGACCATTGCTTCTGCACCAAGTGCTTGTGAGTACAGGACTTTCTGCATTAGTTGAGTTATGATTGTGTCATATTTACCTCGGATTGTGATTACCAGGTCATCAGCGTACCTCTGAATCATGAATCCATTTTTGTTAAGGTTTTCATCAAGTCATCAACCATAGGAGAGGTGAGAGCACTCTTTTGATAGACATTCCAGATGTGGATCGTGGACGACTAGCTCCTCGAAATTCATTAGCTATTATAACGGAAGAAGTTCATCCATATATATTTTCTTTTGCAACTAATAACTGTAACATCGGCACGCTGGATAAGTTGTATTCAAGAAATGAATTTCAATTACCTCCTAATATGTTTATAAATGTAACTGATGTCCCCAACAAGAAAGTCACAGTTCGATAAGAAGCAATGATTTCATCGGGATCAAAGCAAGGCTTTGTAAAACGTAATTGTTTTAATAGTTGTGGAAATAAAACGTGTTGTGCTTAAAAAAATTGCTTAAGTGTAATTCTTAATGCTACAACAGTAAACCATGTAAAAATAAATAAACATGTCAATATAGCACTTATTTCTTTTTAATTTTTATAATAAAAAAAATTTTTAATTTTAAATTAAACAATAATAAATTAAAAAAAAACAATTTATATATTTACACTATACATATAGATATTAAGACTATGTTAGCCTCGGACGTTTATTGTCTGAAAATGTCCACAATCGAATGTGGCTACATATTGAAAGGCCACAACACGTTGTGAGCAACCGTGAAATACTCACAACGCGTTGTGAAACTTTTTGGTATACAAAACGAGTTTTGAGTAAACGTTAAATACTCACAATGTGCAAAATTGGTTAATTTCGGCTATTGAGTAAACCTAAATACCCTCAACGCGTTGTTAGTATTTTTCGCTACTCAATGACCGAAGAAATTGCCCAGAACGCGTTGTAATCATTTAAGCTTAGCCTCGACGTGAAAAAAAATTTTGGACTATGTCCGAATTCTGATATTGCGGGTAACAGAAATACTAAAACCAAAGATGAAAAAAGGAAGATCAAGATTGATACATTTTCTGTTTTATACAAATACATTTTGAATCACTCTATTTTTTATTCGTTTGTTTACATAGTTTATTATAATTATTGGAATATAATAGTCATTTAATTTCATTTCAATCGAACATTCTGACATTAATTTGTTCTCTAGTAGCAATCCATTTACACAATAGTATATTACAGTACAAGTGAGGAAACTAAGATTTTTCACTCACACGTATGTCGAATTTCCACACGAGCCGTAAGTTTCAATTTTTGTCGGTTTCATGTTACCATGTGCTTAAATATAAATAAATAAACAATTATTTTGTGAGAAATTGCTTCTTGTCGATATCGTTAAAATGGAGCAAGAAAACGATTTTTTGGATCTTCCGAAAGAAATTGTAAATGAAGCAAATACGGCTACATATCATTTACTACTTGAAAAGTCAAAAAAAAAGATACATGAATGCTTTGGAGAAGTTTAAAGAATGGATGAAGATCAAAAACGTAAAATTATTACGGAAGAAGCGTATTTCATTCGGTTGATAGCAAGTACGCTTCGCCTACGTACTACTTCGATGTTAAAGCACCCGATGAAAAATATCTGTTAATGAAAACGGTGGTTGCGATGGGGATTATGGGAGCGTGTGGGTGTGACGGTTTAATAATTGCAACCCACACGCAATCTATTAATTGTGAAAGTTCTAAAAACGAAAAATTACAAACCTTGGTCAATTGTTGTAACAAATTCAGATAGAAACACTATTAACGGCGTAGAAATTTATCAAAAATATAAAGCATTACCACCAAGAACATTTTGCGAAGGGACGTTTTTCTAACATTCAGGAAAGGAAAATGTACTGTCCGACCAGTGGGTATAAACACTATTGCGAAAATACCCAGAGATGTAGAAAATTTCTGAAAATTATAAAACACTCATTTTTTTACTGGTCACTGTTTTCGGAGAACATCCGCTACGTTCCTCGCAAATGCTTCCGCCGACACTTTACCCTAAAAAGACATCGATCTACAAATGTTGCCGAAGGTTATGTAGAAGATTCGCTAACAAATAAAGAAGAAATTGTGAAAAAAATAATAAATGACAGGAAAATGAATGGTAACAATACGGATATGAAAAGACAACAGGAAGTGACTGAGCATCACTTCGTTAGAAGTCAATTAGAATTAGTTGAGATAAATCAACCAGCTATGGTGAAACATGAACATGCAATGGTTGTTCA
Organism: Onthophagus taurus; assembly: GCF_036711975.1. Lineage (NCBI taxonomy): Eukaryota > Metazoa > Arthropoda > Insecta > Coleoptera > Scarabaeidae > Onthophagus > Onthophagus taurus. Next base: position 22,301,395 of record NC_091972.1, on the reverse strand, counting down.
GCAAGAGGAAAATACAAGTTTAAACAATCCTATGTTTAACAATTTATAGTCTTTTTTATAGTCTGTCCAGTGTTTTTAGTGACAAAAGATACGTTGTTTCTTTAAAGGTTGTAGTGTTATTAAACTATTAGTGTTTGAAAAAATTTTTTTCCACTCACTTCTTGCTATAAAAGTCAACAGAGTGAATGCAAATAACAACTTTCAACTCTCGTATCCAAGTTAGAAACTGACAATTTCGAAGGCAGGATTGAACAAAATTTTTTATGTAATTGTGGAGTAGACTTTCAGGCAGTAAACTCAGCGAAGTTGTTTCAACAGCCGAATGCACTTAATTAGCAAATTTACAACCCGGGCATTTCCGTCTTCGCATTCATCGTGGATCATACTTTCAATCGAGATGTTGATGAATAAAATCGGTCAATTAATAAACGAGGTAATTGATGTGTTTGATTAATTAGCATTTTGCTTTTCAATCAAAATACTTAAATAGTTCGAATAGGGCATTTCGACAACCACATTCAGCCAAACCTAAGCTTTCGATGAGATATTAAACAGTAAAATCGTCGAACCATTCTCTAGTTATAATTGATTTAATCCGAATTAATTTTTTCTTATTGGGGGCTAGATTTTCGGGCGTCCATACGTGCATAAACAAAGAGCAGAACACGGTGTCATTCAGAGGGCTGTACAAGGTTAATAGGGGAGAATTGAAATCGGGCAACTATGACGAATCGAATAACGCATAGATCTTGATAATCGGGCACATTCTTTACGAGTTATGACCATTTAAAAAAATCATTTTTCGAAAACTGCTTTTAAAAGTTGACTTTTGCGTACTACTTAGCGACCGTCAAAACGATAGTTTTTTGTCAACAGGACGTAATAGTTATTTATCTACGACTGCTTGGATAAGTCATCATTACCGCACTCATTTGAGGTGATTTGAGTTACGTTACCGCACTGGTTTCATTACGTAACGCATTTTTAGATATTATATTTAAGAGCTATCTACTTAGATAGCCCTTTTTCTTTTGTATTGTTGCTCGTTTCAATAAATTAAGTCTGTTCTGATTAAGCTAAAAATGCGTTACGTAATGAAACCAGTGCGGTAATGAACTTCATTACGTAACTCAAATCACCTCAAATGAGTGCGGTAATGATGACTTATCCAAGCAGTCGTAGATAAATAACTATTACGTCCAGGACGCAAAAGACTTTTACGTCCAGCTACGACAATCAAAGAATTTGATACTATTAATTGTTAATTTATTGTTATGAACAAATTATAAACACAAAATAATCAACATTTAATTGTTTTATCATTTCATTTCATGTTTAAATGCAAATTTATATTAGTACATTTGTTCAATATGTGAGGTTAAATCGATGTGACGTTAAGTTTTTGACATAACATTAAATGAATTCTAAATGTCATTATCCTGAGTTTGGTCTTTTTATTAATTTATAACTTTAGAAAATGCAGTTTTCGAAAAAATGTTGTTTGATACACGACAGCGAAATTCTTTTGCATTCTCGAACGATTTTTTTTGCTCGCTAAAGTGTCATTTCGCTATCTTGTATCAAAAATAACTATTTTGTGTTATTTTCGTGTACTTTCGCAATATTTTGGCGTTTTAGCGGTAGCCGAAAGAAATCGGTTACGTAGTTCTCTTGTTACATTCAAAATACTATACATGTAAAATCCTATCTAATTGGGAGCAAACATCGCAAAGGGTATTTTTCTAGTTGTTCTTCTATAATTTGAGATATTCGATTTTATTATCCGTTTTAATTATGTAACAAACTAGTTGTACTAACAATAATTGTAACAATAAAACAGTAAACAATAAAAAGACGAACTAATTAAATTTATACTTAAATTCGTACTCTTGTACATCCGATTCTGTTGCTCCGTCTTCATTCTTTTGGTTCTGTTCTGAGTCTTCATCAAGTATTTTGTAAAATTCTCCGTTTTCTTCTTTTTCAATATGCCCAACTAGAAACTTGACGTTCTCCAATTTTTCCGCCTTGATTTTTAAAAATTTTTTGTGCGTCGGTTTCGGCTAAATGTTGCTACGGCGCCTTGAGTGTCGTGTTTTCTATAAAACTTAGTTGGCGTACTCTCCTGACATCGTTTCGCTGATTTTCGGTCTTTCAGTAGTGGAAAACATGACTGATCGGCACTTTGATATACCGGGTATTGATGGCTTTACTTTGTTTGCATAGAACCGTTTAAAGTTCAGTAACTTCAGGACCACAAAATCTTCTGCAAGGGTCTAACATCACTATTTCAAAGTGAACTTTAGATCGAGTATTCCGTATGAGCTTTATGTAATAGTCGGGATTATCAACTTCTTCTGTGTTAAGTCGCTTTTTCTCAATCAGTGCGAAACACCGACCCACTGACATCATGGAGTGGCCAGGTACTGGTTAGTATACCACCACAGTTATGAATATTTCCGATGTGCAAAGAGAATCTAAATAAGTAAAGACAAATCTGTTCTAGTTTTGAGAAAAACAGTTCTCCCAAAAAATGGTGAACTTGTTCTGATTTTCGTTCCTATGTGTCATTAAATAATAATCTAACGATGGTATCACCTCGTTAGGACCTTTTGTTCCAACATTTTTAGTAAGCATAAAAGTCTCTTGTAGTATTCATTACCAATGTTAGTTACGGGTAGAGGCAGATTTTTTTGAAAATCAAAACTTATAACTACTTCATTCCTAGGTGCACATTCTTTTTTTCTCTTTAAGTAGATCAAAGAAGGCCCGTGCTCGTAGAAGATACGATAAGGTACCGTATTTCGTGTTCGCCTTCTCTGTGTTTTGCAGAATTCAAATCAGCTAAAAACCTGGTACATACTGTGCATATATCTTTTCTTGGATGAGCGAATGAATAGTGAAAACCTTCGTTAAACACCTTGTAAAATATTTCATACTTTACTGGATTCTCAGGGAAGTTTTCGCAATAATCCTTATGGAGTTGAGAAATTGTAAGGTCAGAACTTAAATATTTCTTGCATCTGTTTTGCGAATGGCTGTAATGGGATTTTACTCCTTGCAAGTTCTTTAAAAAATCATTAACTTTCATCAATGTATCTCAAATCCCTGACGTCGTATATCTCAAACTTTAAAATCTTTTTTCTTAGCCTATCTCTTTTTATATCGTGCAAAGCCAAAAAGGTGTTTTGACAAACAGTAACAGATTGTCCCTTAGCTGTAACTTTGTATTCAAAAATTTTCCTGGGTGATTTACTTTTATTAACATGCCAAGCAGCCGGTTTTGCTATTATACAACCTTGTAAATACAAATTTTACTCACTGTGGCTTAGTTTTTGGAAACTGGCAACTATTTTCTAACCACATGCGACGAATATCTTACTTTTACATTATATTCGTTTGAAACTAATTAATGAAAAAATGTACTTATTTTAAACCATAAAATAGGTGACAATATAGTAGATAATTTTCTCGAAATAAACATAAAACTGATTGAAAAGTGTAGTAATAATAGACCTACAAATGCTTATTACACAACTTTCTAGGCAAGACAGTCCCCAATTTAACTTCTTAATCCGGCCGGCGCAGCTATCTAAAATTTAAGGAAAATTTCAATTACAAAGTTTCTTTTTTACGTTTTAATTGGATTGTTAATTTTATCTTGCGTCCAAGGGAAGTGTCATCGCAAGCAACGTCCCTTTTAAAACTTGTTTGTCTCGTCGTCTATCCCTTGGCTCCACTTAACAAGTTTTCCGGTTCCGTCTTTTTTGTCCGGCCGTTGCTTAGCGCTATAATTACCTTTGGAGGTAAATTTTTCATGTTTTATAAGAGCAACCGTAAAAATTCTTGATACTTGCAATATTTGTTATTACTTAAAATTGTATAATAATAACGAATAAGTGATCTAATTATGATTTTGAACCGGCGAATCTAATTACGATGACATAACTCGATCCAACGAATTAAAGGAAATCGACTTGAGGAAGATGTAACCCGTAAGACGTCTGCCTTTTTATACCAGAAAGTTTTAACCATCGCCGGAGGGCGTACCGCAACTACGTGCCTGGGCCTTCAGATCCGCAGACGTTACCATTTTTAACGTCGAACTGCGATGGCAGAGCTGAGATAAGATAGTTTCTGCCGGAGCGGCACGTACCCCAATTATTGTTTCGCTCTCAAGGGACGATTCCTACTTCGAAATTAGTTTCGTATAAAATTAATAACATCTCGTGCCGCTTATCAAAGGAAAGCGTTGTCCGCCCCTGAAACACAATTGTATTAAACGGTTATTTAATTAACGAAGCGAACACACAAAGGCCTAGAGTAAACGACATGGCGATCAAAGTTTCGGAAAACTTTTCCACCTCAATCTGATTACAATTGAAACGAATTTCATTTTATGAACTGCCTCTACAAAAGGACGTTGAAAATTCGGCCGCTACTAACGGCGTCTCGGCGTATTTTGCAAGCACCGCGGTCTTGCCCGAGAGGAGATAAATCATGAAATTCTTTTCACGGTTTCCTCTCCCGCGGAAAATTTAACCATATTTCACTTAGTAGCCCCTTTGTTGGAACTAATTACTCTTCTGCGAATTGTTAGTCAGTTCCAGGTAATTCTTTGAGAATAATTTAGGACTCTGAACGGAAGAAGTTTTCCTTATCACCGCTAACGACTTTACAATCTTAATATTAAAGCCATTCGGCCCATTTTCTTATGGGAATTACACAACAATATTAATATACTTTAATTTTGGGGTTTTAACTGAGGTTTCATATTAAATTAAAAGAAAAACTTTTTCATGTAAGTGTGAGCTTATTTTGCAAATAACAGCTCTGATGTTGTCATTGAGCACTTCAACATAGCCCCAAAGAAAAAGTCGAATTGTGTTGAATCGTACGATTCCGATGGTCATCCCAAAAACCGCATCAAACTGTCATTAGATGTTGAGCCCTACATCTGATAATTTTGCTTGTTAACATGCCAGATGACAGATGAAAATGGGCTTCATCGCTCAGAATAATATTGTTTAAAACATCGTGATCTTGACTCAACTTTTGGTTACACTAATCAGCGAATTTATGACGTTGTCCGTCATCTTATGGTTTTAACTTTTGCGTCAGCTGGACTTTGTAAGGCTTTAAGACAAAGTCTTTATGCAAAATACCGTGTAAACTAGATTTTGAAAAGCCCAACTCCTCAGAACGTCTTAAAATGAATAAATCTCGACTTTCCTACATGCTCTCAGCTACGGCGGATATTTTCAGCAGACTTGACCGGACAAACACAAATCGCATCTCTATCTTGCCCAAAACTTTTAAATTTATGGATTAACTTGACTATAGCATTGCGAGAAGGCGCTTGATGACCAAAAGCAGGACGAACTGTGTCCGCGAAATTCTCACTATTTTTATAGTGAGTTTTCTGTATTTCAGTACGTTGTGCGAGCTTATATCTATACATATCCCATAGTCTCGCAATTTTTACTTGTCAAATGTAATATTATTGTCGACTTTATTTGGTCAGTTCAAAAATGGCGCACAATTTAATTTGAAATTTCTTGTTGGAAGACCTTTTATCAATTAATATCACTTAAATGCCAAACTATCTATTATAGTTGTTTAATGATACCAAAATTATACTGATTTCACATTGCCGTTCATTATTCCCAATACGGCATTGATAATTAAGTGGCATAATTCATGACCATACTCGAACTACCTATAGGGATATTTGATTTCACACAAACTGCAAGGCTTGAGTAATTAAATTAGAACAGTGAATTAATTTATTTATAAATGAATTGCAATATCTATTAAATTACAATGTGGATGAGATACAATTTTTCTGTTTTACAATTTTATCTAACGAGGAAAATCTCTTCTTAGAATGTGAGATCATCAGCCTTGTCTTCGAGGTGTACCTAAACCCGAATGTTTCTAGTTTTAGGTTTAGTCTTTAGAAAGTTGATTTGGGTTAATCATCTGGGATTCTTTCGGTTTCATAGATGAATCAGACCTTGACCATCTTTTTCTGCAATCATGTTTAAATTTTCTGCATATACAGGATGGTTCAGTCTTTAATCGAGAAATTTTACTAGAACGTAGTACTTGCCAAAATAAGACAAGTTTTTTATATAAACATAGGGTCGCAACTCTTTTGTTTTCGAGCTATGAGCTGGTAGAATTTAGCAAAAAATTTACATTTTATCTTTTATTTTGGGTATAAGTAAACCGAAGAATTTGAAATTTTGTATGTATGTACTACTGGTTAATACCTTATTTTCAACCACACCTCAAACTTCCCTAGCGCGCTCTAAGGGGATGAAATTCAGAACCCCTTTGATTTTTTTATAACAACTTTTTAACGCCATGGATTAACATAAAAAATACTAAAGAGACAAAAAAGTACCGCTAAAGAATAAACTTTACAACCCATATTTTTTATGTTAATATTCCATAGTGTTAAAAAGTTCTTATAAAAAAAATCATTCAAGGGGGTGCTGAATTTCATCCCCTTAAAGGGCGATAGGGAAGTTTAAGGTATGCTTGAAAATAAGGTCTTAACCAGTAGTAAATACGTACAATGTTTCAAATTCTACGGTTTACTTACAGTCGAAATTCAAAACGAAATTCAAATTCTATTTATTATAATTCGTTACAAAAAAAGAACATAGTCCAATACAAAAACACAGTACAATGCAAATTCTCTAGACTACAGAGTCAAACAAATTTTCCCAAGTTAGAAATTCGTCAATCGAATAAAAACATTGCTTAATTTCTTTATAAAATTTCACATAATTCAAAGACTTCGGTAACTTGTTATAAAATGTCGTGCCGTGATAATCAACACCTTGTTGTGTTGTTTTAAGTAATCTATTAAAAAAAGTAGTTTTATTTTTATGCACAAAATCCAAGCATGCTAACACATACAAACACGGAATTGTTAAAATGTTATGTCTTTTGAAAGACGGCTTACAACTTTGCACCTGTCCGAGGCCATCAAGCGTACGCACACACCTTTTTTGAAGCAAAAATATTCTCTGCATTGCCGAGGCCGATCCGCACACTGCAATACCATACCCGGCGATGGCATGAAAACACGCGAAATAAGCCGTTTTGGCGACTTCCAGCGTAGCACAATGTGTCAATCTGCGCACCAAAAACACCACACCTGCCAACCGAATACACAACGCACTTATATGTTCCCCCAATTTAAGGAGGTATCGAACATCAGGCCCAGAAGCTTTGGCGTATTCTTATCTTGTTTGTGGAAGAAGTCTAGTGTAAGAGTCTTTTCGTTATTTATTATTAACCTATTTGCACATAACCAGTCACCAGCAGAGACGAGTGTATCATTACTACTATTCTCAATATTCGGCAGCATGACCTCGAACTACGAAGGAGGTATCATCCGCATAGAAACATGACATAGCACTTTCTACATTTTTTGGGAGATCATTTATATAAACTAGAAATAAAAGGAAGCCAAGTATTCATCCTTGGAGAACATCCCATTTGCATTCTGTCATCTCAGGGAGATCCGAGTTCCACCTGACACACTGATATCGTCCGGATAAATACGATTCTAGCAATCTATTTGCTTTTCCCCTGATGCCATAATAATCAATTTTAGACAACAGGATGGCATGATCTACCGTATCAAAAGCCCGACTAAGATCACAACAGATTATTCTGACCCTATCATGATCATCGTGTGCTTCCGTGATGTGACTAATAAGTTCGATAATAGCCGATGTTGTTGATTTGCTAGTTCTATAGCCGTGCTGTTCATTCTCAAGAATGTTATATTTCTCTAGATAGTCTAAGAGACGGCGTTTGATAATTTGTTCAAATATCTTAGAAAAGGCCGACAAGAGTGCAATCGGGCGATAATTGCCGTAATTGCTTTTGTCCCCTTTCTTATAGACCGGAGCTATTTTGGCAATTTTGAGTTTGTCCGGAAGCACTCCATCGTCCATACATTTATTGAAAATTATAGCCAGGGGCTGCGCAATTACCTCAGCTACTTCCTAGATTATAATAGCGGTAAAGTCATATATGTCTTGACTATGGCTTCGTTTCATATTTTTAATAATACTTAAAATCTCTTCAGCATCAGTAGGTCTGAAGAAGCAAGAATGGGGGTTAGCTTTTGTTGATCTTTCTTAAGTAATCCTCAGGATGAGTCCAGGACATCGTAATCGTGTTGAGCAGTGACTGACACTTCCGTTGAAAAATGCTCACTGAAACCAGGAACGTCTAAATCATTATTAGCTTGTGATTTCTTTTCCTTAGTGCCTTTTTCTGTTCTTATTATCTCGCACATTTTCTTATTTTTGTTGGCAGCTCTTTGTATAGCTTCAGAATTTTTTTTCATTATTTACCAGTAGCAGATATTCCCGCTTACAGGTATTATAAATTTCGTAAGATTGAGCATCTCTCTTACTTGCAGCCATCATACCCAGCGAATCCAACAAAAGCTTTTTCTCCAGAACAGATTGCAATAATCTGCACCTGCTTCTCACGTTTATTTTAACCCTTTTGTTATGTACTGGAAAAATGTGTTATATTTGTAAAAAAACATTCATGGAATAGATTGTAACAGTCAGTACCCGCCAACTCTTCTCTGAAACCATTCAAGATTTGCTCACTTCGCACTCTGGTCTTTATACTTTTGTATTGTTCTGGAGGACTGCCCCTACCACCCATAATCCTCAATAACTGGCCACGGCAGTCGGAGATATGCAGTTCCATGGTTGAAGCCGTTAGTATAGAAGAGCATACATTCTGTAACCCTTGAAGGCGATGTAAAATTGTACGATAGTCCGAAGCTCTCCATCAAATCTGTCAATTCATTCCTTGACTTGTTTTCTCTAAAGGGGAGTTTTCTCTCCTAGTAAAGTTTCCCGATTAAAAATTGTACCACCCTGTATTTGGTCTGCGCCGGTAGCTTTGATATTTTTTTGGTGTCGTAAGGCTTGTTTACCTTCTTCTTTTGTAATTTTGTGACTTGTCTTATTAATGGTTGTGTTCCTAGGTCTGTTATCATAAAAAGCTCATCAATATGTTGTTTCCATCAAACCAAGTTTTCTTTTACGCCCATCAAGATTTTGTTGTTGGCACCTCTCCAAGCTCTCTCTAGCTAGAACATGTCGTATTTCGTTTGTAGTTCTTTCTTTGGCTTTTCGATAAGCTCTTCGAAGATACTTGTTTAGTTCTTTATATTTATTAACATCTTTATTTTTCTGTAATCTTCTGTGGTTCATAAGTTATAGAGTTATACAGTACATATTTCTATACATGTAGATGAAGTGGTAAAGGTAGCTTCATTACATGATCTGATCGAGTTGATTTAAAGTTTAATAACTTTGTTATGAAAAAAATTGTTTTGTGTTTTTGAAAATTCTGAATGAATTTCCCCCCTTAACCCATTACATAAACCGACTTTTCTTTTTTGTTGCAGTTCCCCCTAACAAACTGCAAATGTTCGATAACTCGGGCAGACGTGAACTGACCAACGGAGTGGTGGGACCATTAGAGGAAGGTGCAGACCTGGTGCTCACGTGCGAGGTGCGAGGGGGTAAGTTTCAGCGTGCAGGCTTTCAGCCTGAAACCCACAGAGCCAGGACGCTTCCTGAATATACACTGTTGAAACGCGCGTCGCCAACGAAAAACCAAGCCTCCAAGCTGAAGCGCTGGTCACCGGATGAGGCACAATGCACGTGCCACCAAACATTTCCGTACGTGTATATTTAGACCACAACTCGGGCCTCCCTTCCGGATGTTATCTACGAACGCCACCCGTATATCCAGATCGATCCATCATTTTTATGGCCGTCATTCGAGCTTCGTTGATTGTGCGGCTTTAATATTTATGAAATGGTCTCGCTTATAATACCCGAACGCGAACTTCAGTGTCAGTACGAATGTGTACGCTTTTTATTTATTCATTTTATTTATAAAAATTATTAGTTTGTCGATACACATTTTTTTTTAATTAACGGAGAGGATATAATTAATTGCGAGAAACTTTCTCGGTTGAGCTGGGTTTGTCTTAAATTTAATTAGGAAAAAATCTACCCAGATACTTAATAACTTCTATCCTCCAATCCCAAAAAGGGAACAGGAAGGGCTGAAACAAAAACAATCGCCGATTAAAATAATGAACTTTCTCCCTCATCTGCCGTATTTCCTCCCCCTGGGCCGTAATAAATTCGAACGGCGATGAAGTGTCATAAAATCTAAAAGTAAAATAATTAATTTTGTTTATTTTTCAGGATAGCAAGCTAATAAATAACTTTTGGTTGCGCTTAAATCCGCCTTTTGCTAAATTACTTCTTAATTAATAGCATTAAAGATAAACAGTTTTGTTAGAAAATAAAATAATTTTGAAGGTACAAATAAATTTGGTTTAAATTATAAAGATAAGTTAAGTACTGAAAGTATAAAAACACAATTGTAGGAGTTTAATGTGATACAAAGATAAATTACAAAGGCAAACTGTGCTCAAGAAGGTTAATTAAAGTAGGCACGTTTCTCCGCAATATTTTCCAAAGTTTCTCCAGGACCGAAACTGTGGTCGCAACTCTCGTAAACCGGGCACAATATCCGTCTTAACAAAGGCAATTTGAGTGAGTTTTATAATTGCTTAATTAATTTTCTAAACCCTCTTCTTGTCATCGGCCGCAAAGGTACTTTTCCGTTTAAAAATGTGTTTTAGACTACTAAATGATTGGTTATTTATCTTCATTATTTTCAAATAATTACCTCAATTTCTTTATTGATGTATTGTAATCGAAGGTTATTATTATTGGATTACAGGGATTTAGTATACTTATTGTTAGTATGCTTAGTATACAGTATCCGCAATAGAAATTTGTGTACAAAATAGATTTGCTGTACGCGTGTATTTCCCCCACATAAATTGACCTACAATCGAAATATTTACTATTCGCACTCGTAATCCTTATTAACGTAGTTTGTGTTCCCAAACACCTGTTCCGCAGTTGGACTGTTCGTTTTCATTTATAGGTTCGGTTGGCACCGAAGTACGCTCGAATAAAAACGTGCGATAAATCGCCGGTGAAACTGGCGGAAAATATCGCGTAAGTGTCATGAATAATAAATTATAGGGTTGCAATTTCGAAAAATAGAACGAATGCAAATTAATTACGGGATTGATATATGAATGCGACCGAAGCGCACTTTAGTTCATGCATATTTAGGGTGTTACTTCAAATTATCGACAAAATTTTTTTGCAATGGATTAAGATTTAACGGGAATTTCCAATATAAAATGGGTTGGTTTTTCAGCTCTTTTTATGTGTTATTATTACGTTGATTTTTTTCTGATTTCTGAGTTGTATTTTATTTGCATTCAAATCTCATTTTCAAACATGTTTAATTCCTGGTTAGAAAAATAAACTGATGGACATATTCAATCCAATCTAACTCTCACAAAAAATGTATAGACTGAGTTTACAACAAGGTGTATGAAAAATAATTGAAAACTACAAGTAATACAAATCCATATAATCCCGTTTCAAGTGAGAAAATATTATTAATGCTTTCTGATGCTGCTGCGACCATTATTGTCTACTAGGTTATCGTAATTCAAAAGTAAGCAATAATAATAGAGCTTTAGACTTTTGATGTGATCGAGCCTATAATTGAAAGTTTGGCAGTTATCGATAAAGCATACAAAATACTAGCATTATCACTCGAACTTGCATCTCGAGTTGTAGCCTCAGGTCTTTCTTCATATATTAACTATGCGATGTTTATCCTCTTTCTGCGCGTACTCGTGGGTATTTCAGCCAACTTTATAAACAGCCCATGAAAAAAAATCTGCAGAGATTATTATTATTATGGCTGCCTGGCAGAGGGGAGCGGCCCCTCTCGTCACCGCGACCTATAAGATCTATTGTAACTTTAGCCCTCCAAAAGTTTAGGGCAAATGTAGGTTCTTAATGAACCTTAGTATTGCTCCAAGGTTTTGTCCCTTTATGTCGGTAGTTGTCAAAAGAGCTTTACAGAAAATTATGTGTCTTAGACGGCCTCTGGTAACGCAATAGTTCTGCTTTCAATAGAGGGTGGTCTCAATTGTAGCTTCCTTCTAAGAGTGAAAGCGACTATTTCTGGTTTGTTTGAATTGATGCTGAGCCCATTGCTTCTGCACCAAGTGCTGGTGACTACTTGGACTTTCTGCATTAGTTCAGTTTTGATTGTGTTATATTTACCTCGGATTGTGATTACCTGGTCATCAGCATACCCCTGAATCATGAATCCATTTTTTGTTAGGGTGTTCATCAAATCATCAACGACCACGCACGATAGGAGAGGTGAGAGCACTCTCCCTTGGGGACATCCTCTTAGCGCCTTAATAATCAACGATTCGCTTTCCAGCCTGTTTGTGATCTGACTTTTCAACATGGCTATACACCATTTGATTGTTGACGGATGTATATCTATTACGTCTATGCACATAGGACTATCTCTTCGGGTTGCAATTGTCTCCTCTAAGGTGCTAGTCAAAGCATGGAGAGCAGTAATTGTTGATTTTGCTTTCTAGTAAGCATGTTGACTCGGATGGAGTGGATTGGTGACAAGCATTCCATTCCTAAGTTATTGATCAATTACCTTTTCCATCCCTTTGAGGAGGAATGAAATTAGGCTAATTGGTCTGTATGCTTCGGCGTTTGAACGCCTACCACCTTTAGGTATGAAGACCACTTTTACTTTCCTCCATAGTGTAGGTATATAGTTAAAGCTGTATCTTGTTATATATAGGGATATTATTACTGAGAGCGGGTCTTCTATGCCTTTTTGCAGAAAAATAGACAGAATTCCGTCCCCTCCAGGCGATTTTAGGGGCTTAAAATTAGAAATAGCCCACCTTACTCTGTTGGGTGTAAAAATGTTTCCAGCTATGCGGCAAACACTACCTGATGGACGGGTTATATCTATTACTTCAGGCTCGGCATCCGCATGGAAGTGCGTGCTCAGTACGCGCTCCAACGTTTCTTTAGCATCCTCAGTGTATTTTCCGTCTTGTTTGCATAGGTGGCCTAGACCAGTGTTATGGTCCTTCTCCAAGATCTTATGCAGACGAGCAACTGTAGGCGTGTTGTCTATGCACAGAAGCTGCGCCAGGGTTTTCTTTCTTCTTTACGGATAGCCAAGTCATACTCCGTTAGGGCTTTCTTATAGAGGTCCGATGTTTGCTCGAGTTTGGAATGACTAACTTTATTATATAGTCTTCGAACCATGACTCGCTGTTGCTCAAGGTCCTTATTCCACCAATGCACATTGAATTGTGCTCTTTTGTGTTTTGTTGGGCAGCTTGATTCATATGCATTATGTATGATATTGTTTAGTTGAAAAGAGGCTATTTCGTCCACCTCTTCGCTGATGTGTCTACAAAAAGAGCACCAATCAGTGAGTGAGTTTATTCTGAATTCTGTCTGTTTTGACATGTATGTCAATGACAAAGCGTATATGCTTGTGATCCGCTAAAGTGATTTCACGTGAAACATGGCAGTTTGCGATTTGCGAACTGAGTTACCTCTGTCGAGGATATCTAAACTTGTACTTTGTAAGTAGTGGTAAAGGTTCTCACCCCTTTTGTTTGTGTCTGAGCTGGTCCATGCGAGATGGTATGCGTTCGCATCGCAGCCCAGGAGGAGTTGTTTTCCCGTCTTATCGCAGTAGTCTATGAGGTCTTTCACCTCCTTTGGCGGTGGATCGTCTGATTCACCGGGGAAGTATGAGGAGGCTATAATCGCCTCTTGCTCACCTCTCGGCGCGGTGTCGGCAGTACCGCTGATCTACAACCAGATTCCTAGAGATAAATTGGGTTAAAGGTAGGCAGTTTATGGAGGATTTAATGAGTATCGCTGCTCTCGCCGGCCACTCTCCTCTGTGATATATAACTTACCTACTTTTGTTGTTAGTCTTCTTCTGACTACACCTCCATATACATATGGCTCTTAGACCAGCGCAACATGTATGTTGGGGCTGTGGAAGCCCTTGACCAGCACGTCGGAGGCGCTTTTACAGTGCTCGTTGTTGGCTTGGATTAACTACTTCCGCCATTACTTTTTCACGGATGTATGTTTTTCGCGGCAGTTTTGCCCTTACCCTTCTTTTCAAAGCATACCTTACCTGTACCCTTCTTGGAGTCCTTGGATGTTCCGTACGTTCCTGGCTTCGGTTCGGGTTCTTTCTTCTGTGGCGTAGGCTCGCCCCTCTTTGGCTTCAGGGTGATTTGCCCGAACTTGTAGCTAACCTTATGGTTAGCTTCTTTAAAGCTCTCTATAGAGGGATGATCAACAGACAGCGTACGAAAGGCACTGCTGCCTTCGGTCGTCCGTTGGAGCACCCTCTATTCGTTGGTGTTCAGGCCTTCGTTTTGATCTTTAACAATCTTTAAAATGCGGTTCATGATAGTCGCTTTAGGTAGCTTCTTTTCATCGATGGCCATTAGGGATGCCACCTCCCATGGTTGCAGGGTTGGTGTTACGGACTTTATCCTGTCTCCTGGTTCTCACAGTTGACCACCAACCAGCCTACCTTAAATGTGGTGGCGAGGAATTTAGGCTTGATTTCGCCTTCGTGTCCCTCGCTAAGTTCCACTATTCTTGAGATGATAACCTCTTGAATGCAGGTTGCATTTGGGCTGTTGTGAGGTTCACCTTTGGAAATAGGGAATCTGAAATTTCCATCTTTTTACCTTCCAACACCTGCTTGAAGCGACAGCTGTAGGTTTTTGTTCCTACGGAAGATTGCCTCCGCTAGGAACGCTAGGCCTTTCAGTCGCCGTTTGTTTGGTGTCGGGTCCTTTTGGCGTTCTGCTTTCGGAGCGAGCCCTCTTTTTTGCCCTCTTCTCCTCCTCACTTATAGACTGTGTGGCCTTTGCTCGAGCTTCCTCAAGAGTCAGCCCTTGTTTGAGCAGCCACTTAAGCCTTTTTCATGCTGCACCGCTTAATTTCTTATCTTTCAACTTGGAGCTTCTCAATGCTCTCCTGAAGTTTAATGGTGTCTGTCGCTGAGACACTACTGGCTGTGGAGGAAGAGGTAAGATCTTGTAAGATCTTCTGCGCTTCCACTTGTTGAAGGCGATTTCTGCCTTGTTGAACTCGGAGTTGCATCAACCTCTTTTATATTATCTTTATTCAGTTCCATAAACGTCTCACGAGTAGCTAAATGGATTCTGTTGAAACTGGAAGTCCCTAGGTATCCAGAGTCCGCTTATTCGGAACCAAGTATTTCCCTCTTGGACAACGCAATAAAGCGATAAAAGTCTTCGACATAAGCTGTTCCACCTTGACTTTGGGGTTTTTAATGAGGTTGTCATGTCTCCATCCGTCATCAGTTTTTAAAGGTAACTCAAGCAGCAAATTTTCGAACATATGCCTCAAATATTCTACATGATTCTTGTTCATAAACGTTTCTCACAATTTATATTCTAATAAACGTTTCTTATTCAAATCTAATCTTTTAGTTTCTTGCAGGTCGCTTCCTCCCGTCTTCATTATGAATGCACGATTAGGTCATGATCAAGTCTAAACACATTTATAAAACCCTCAAAATACACAAACGTTTTCCTGTAGCAAAGAGAAGATTATTTCTAATTTACAGCACCCAAAAACCAGTTTCATTACAAAACGGTGAGATACAGGTAATTAGTACACGGGTACTATTCTTGTTATTAGGTGGTGTTTTAATTCTCAGAAATCAGATAACGAATAAATTGCTTGAATTCTCGGAACTACTCCACTGTAGCTGTCTAATATTTGTGAGCAACGGAATATTTTGTATATTTGCTTGTCGTATAGTTAATGTAAATGTTAACTAAAGTTGCTAAAGTCAACCTTGCAGTCTCCATTCTACAAGCTAACTGTAAATATGCTGTTATATTTATTTAGAGAAGCAGATATTCACGACATAAATACTAGTAGCTATCTCAAAATTAACGTGCGATTTTTCATTAAATTATATATGTTATAATCACGATTATTACTACAATAATTAAATGAATTGTCACTATTAAAGTTATAATTTATATTTGTTTCAGTGTAGTTGCTGCATTGTGCTATAACTTTGTGGTTAACCACTCCATATCTCATTAAAATATTAATAATGCGTGATTTAATATCGGCTTATTGTGGTTTTTAATAATAAATTTGTGATTAATTTTATTTCATAAATATAGGAATGAATGGAACAATACAACATAATAACCAAATTAATTTCAAATGTAATATAAATTAAAATTCAATTCATTTTTAATTTATTATAATCCGTGAGACACTGCGGGGACATTGTAAAAACAATGGTCACCAATTAGCAGAGTTTCCATAATGGTAATAGTAAGCTTTTTATAAATGTGATTGACAAAAGAGATTTCTATTTCAACGAACAGAAGTTTACATTTCATCGTAGTTGGAAGGAAAAAAACAGCTCTGCAAAGCACCAACTGCACCTTTTAATCTGATTTTAATTGCCTGGCACAAAGCGATCCAATTAAAATTTTCAAGAGAGTCCGAATTAAAAAAGCGAAGGCGATGCCGTTGGTTTCAATGAAATTAGCGCTGATTAGCGTCCCGCGGTAACCATTTAACACGAAACAAACTCGGTACCGTTTATAACTGCAGTTAGTTCGGTTTGTAGAGGAAATAACAAACTACGTCAGACAGGTCAAAGTCTTTCACTATTGTTGCCGCGTCTTAATTCAATTTGCATGATTAATACACATAACTGCCTTAATTTGTTACAGGTCGACCTCCACCGACAGTTTCTTGGTTCATTAACGATCGCCTTGTCGAGGGTGAGCTGGAGGCTATTAACCATTACATGATGAACAAGCTCACAGTAAAGCATCTGACCAGGGATCAGCTCAACTCCACCTTCAAATGCCAAGCTAGCAACACTAAGTTAATGACGCCAGTCGAGAAAACAGTTCGTTTAGAACTATTACGTGAGTAAGATCTCTAAACAGCTTTTCCTCCAATTTAATTCTTTAATTTCAGTTAAACCGCAGACGGTGAAGATTTTAAGTAAACCTGCCGAGATGATATCCGATCAAGAATACGTCATAAAGTGCGAAGTAAGGGGCTCGAGGCCAAAGGCGAATGTTACATGGTTGCGGGATAAGAGATTGTTTAGGAGAGGAAGCGTAAGTAATGTGGAAAGTAGTCAAGTTGGCCTCGTAAAGTTGTTTATGTTACTCTACCGTGTCTTCCAATTATGACAAAGTAAGATTACCGACAATCCGACCATTTGTTTCTTGAAATTAGTCTTATCCCTCTGGGTCAGTACTAGCCACATAGAAAAGAAGAAAATGGTCTGCCGTAAAAATGGAACGTTTCGGTAACCCTATCAAATTACCGCAGTACCGCCGGCCGAAATCGAATGAGCTTAGTTAGTTTTTATATTCGCTTTGGTGCTAGCAGTGAATTTTTATAGGCGTTTCGGTTTAACAACGTTTTCGTGCCCATTATTCATTGTGGATTTGCCCTATTTTCGGTTCCGTACATTTGTTTTCAGCTCGATTTCAACCGCAAGAGTTACTGTGAAACACGAAGTTACAGAATTAAATTACACTCTCAAAGTTTTATTACTATAACCATTAATTAAATATTTTAATAGGTTCATATATTATAGTTTACTTCGCATAGAATTTGATTGCCATCGTTAATTTTATAACATCTAAAGCGGTCCTATGTGACCAAAATATATAACCTTTCAATAAACGCGCGTACACTATCAGTCTGTACAATTTAAATTTCTAATTTTGCACTAACTTTGAAACTTTCTAGTTCTACGTCTAATGTTACGTCTAGTTGCTATTTTTATTTGCGTTAGTTGTTTATTTATATCTAATTGCTATTAATTATTTTTATTTGCGTATATTTTTATTGAACTAAGAGTAGAACTAACACTAGACCTAGAAATAGAAACGTTTGGGTTTAGCCGTCTTAAAAGACGCGCGGCTAAACTCGAATGTTTCTATTTTTAGGTCTAGTGTTAGTTCTAGAGCTAGTATTAGTTCTAGTTTTAGTTGTTCCGCAACTAATAAATGTCTGATGAATACTAAATATCTATGATGCAAATGGATTAGGTTATATGGGTTTAATACAAAAAGTAAATAATAAAATTCGGATAATAAATTTTATTGACAATTGCGGATTCACGGTCCGCCGCGTGTGACTGTGTGTACTGAAAGTTTAATATTACATACTTTATATTACAGACCGAGGAGAATATCACGGAGAACGGTTTCCTTGTGAATAGTTTTCTCCGGTTCGCCCCTGTACCCGAAGACGATACAACTGTCCTTAAGTGCAGAGGAGAGAATCCACAGCTGCTCTCTGGCCAAGAAGACACTTTCATGCTCAACGTTGTCTGTAAGTTAAACCTTTAATTAAGTTTCCTTTAATTAAATCGCGTACACCTGGCCCATATGTTGGATAAAATTTTTCACGAAACCATTAATATTTTCATTGGAAATATATTTTATTTAATCATCACGTAAAATTTCGCAGAATAATAAAAAATATAGTTTGGGATCTCTCGATTTTATTTATTTTAAATAGTAGTTGATTATAGAGAAAAGCGAAGTTGCATTGAAAATTTAGTTCCTGCATTGAATTTCATAAATGAGTTTTAATAGGTTACAAGTCAACAAAATTCAATATTCAAATATACAATAAAACCACATCGAAAGGTTGAAAAGAATATTTTACCAAAATATCATTACCCTTAATTTTGAATATATTTAAATTGAAAAAATTTTTAGTGATCATCAAAAAACATTATCATCATTTATATTAACATTTTCGTATTGTTAAACGGATTTGCTTTGCAGAAGGTTTGACATCATCGTCTCTGAGCACTGGAACGACGTTCGATTATATTATTATTAATGTAATTCGATGTTGTATCTTCTCTCCGAGGTATTAACCTACTTAAATCATGCATAAGGACCCGTCAGACTTTTTAACCCTAAACGAATGGTTATGTTCTTCAATAGACCAAGACGTAGGCATCTTGTTTGCGTCTTACAGTAGCATAATTAAGATGATTTTTATTTACTTCATCTAGTTTTTGTAGTCTTGGGAATTTTAAATGATTGGAACTCATCGACAAATCCTACGTTGTCCAGCAATTGAAGAACTGTGCTCCAGCCGCAAGTGACTTCGACTTAATTAGCCAAAATTTCTACAACTTCATTTCGTAAGACCGCTTATGGTGGATGTGTTAATCAGTTTCAGGTACATATTGTGCCAATTATTGAGCCTCGACCACAAGCGACTTCGGCTTAGTTACTAAAAAGATCTTCAATTTCCCCTGATAAAGCCGAGGCGCTTATAGTTATACAATTCCAGCACAATCAAGGTTCTTTACCAAAGTTCTTGCACCATTCAGCACTAAAATAAACTTTGTTTTAGATTTTTCTTGTATCTTTCTTCTTTTTCTAGCCTCTGTTCAATATTATTCTTCTATTGCCTCCACTTCCCTTCATCATAACAAACTCAAGTAGATATAATTTGCTCATATTTTGAACATTACAGTTGTCAAATGCTGAAGGCAAATTTCTATTGCTTCTCCTTTATTAATGACAGAAATGGTCAATGCTTGTGATGTTTTTCTTTCCTTTTCTATTGTTTTGTTTTATTTTGTTTTTTCTTTTACTTTTTCGATTATTTGGTTGGATAGAGCAGATTTTTCTGGATCCCGCCGTTTGTATCTCGATATATACATTTCTTTTTATTTTTGTTATTATTTTATTTTAATTTACCATAACACCTTGAGGTATCGTTGTTTTCATTTATTGTTTACGTTAAAAACTAAATGCCATCGTAATCTAGTAATATAATGCGTCATGACAGTTAGTTGATTGGTAATTTGGAAATCATCAGTTATTCTCTGCTTAGCCTCTTGTTCATCTCCTTCGTCTCCCTTGACGGATTCTTTAACCTACTATCACAGGCTTTTGTAGTATTAAAGATGTCGCTGTCTTACCTTTGCCTTGGATCTCGTGGCAACCTTCTTAGTAATCCTGAAAGCCTAATCGATGTTCTCATGCTGAAACCCAAATAAGTTATTCGTTTAACCCATATGAAGTGATGAACAAATGTTCGTTTAAAATTCGTTTGATGTATGAAAGCTTGGTTTCATTTAATGTAATCTGAAAAGTTGACGTTTCTAAAGCTTTATTTAGAATTCGTGGCGAAGTCGATCAAAATATCAAGTCGGTCAAAGTTAAAGTTTCATTGTCTACATTATGTAAGGGATTGTAATATATATGATAGGTCTGTAAAGTGATTAATATTCAGGAGGGTTCGATAATTGAGTTACTTTGAATTTAGTTGATTTTAAGGGAATTTAAATGTTTAGATTATATTTTAACGGTTTCTTCAGATATTGAAATAATGATGTATGTTTTATTATTTCTTGATTATGTTTGTAACTAACAAAACAGCAATTCGATCATTTTGATGTTGGTTCTGATGAATTAACCTGGATACATTGATAGGATATAGTGTTATTATTTGTCCTTTGAGCACTCTCATTACTCCAAACCATAATTTTATTGGACAGTAAACCTGTACATGTCCATCACAATTAATATCACAAACCTTATTTTAAAATTCATTGTTCATCAAAAGAAATGTTGGTACCACAAATTCTTGTGAATTACAATTTAAGAGGGTAATAAATAAAAATTCAAAATAAAACTATGTAGCAGGAACGTTGACCTTCCGTGTAGACATGGCGATATCGCGTCTATTTCATGCCGACTTCCAATTCGTTTTTAAAGTCTTCATTTTTAAGCTTTGAACCGGGTATAATTGCAGACATCGGTTTCCGGTAGCGGAAGGCCTCCGTCACGTTATCATATACTGAGAAATATGCAGATTGCCGCCACAGTGTTTCGCGATCATGAACTGTAATTTACTCGAAAGGATGTCAGTGTATAAATTACAATAGGGCGTCGGAACGTATCTCCACCGTTGAAAATTATTACACTTCCTGGAGGGTAAAATATGAGCAGAGCCGGTTGCATGATGGAATTCAGCAAGCACTCAAGGAGTACGACATCCCTAAGCCAGTAAATTTGACTTCTGCTTTGATGAAGATTAACAATCATTGTGATATTGATAGCCGCAAAATTCTGAGGGAATTAGAAGCGTAGGACTCGCTTGACAGATTTTAATACCTGTTTATTCTAATCTGACGGTTGCGTCCGAAATGGCTCGAGTAAAGCTTTTAGTATTTAGACATCGTAAATATGCCTTGGGACTAATACTAGCTAACCCCACTAAAATCTCTCTCTCTCACGACCCAGTTTTGGTCATCGGACGCAGGTGTGTTAGTAGCTATGTGTGACGCAGACAAAACGCCAGATCGATATCCTTTTACTCCCGGTGTAGAAAGCTTAATCTGACTCCTTTAATGTTTCACCAATTCAAGTCAAACATTAACAACACATTTGTGAATTCTTAATAAATTTTATGTGATTTTGTGTTGATTGTTTATGAATAAGATTTATAGATTACATTAATTATTTTTAAAAAATTATTTCTTTCTTAAAACATGGCTGTTTAATTAAATTTCGTAATATACTTGCTTCTATTTATCTTCGCACGGAGTGGTGACTTTGGGTCATTCCATTCGTGCCTCGACTGTATTTACTGTATGTTGGCTGAAAATTATGTATGTAGCATACATTCTAAAGTAACGTAGCAATTAAACCAAGTGCATGGTAATTTGAATATATCTAGAACAATTTTTAATATCTTATAGATATCTGAATAACATTAATAAAGAACAACAAATAACGAAAATTTTTGAACACAGAATACAATATTTATAATAAACTTTATTTATCAACATAATAACACCATAATATACATATTTTATAGACGTGGAATAATAACGGGTTGTTTTTTGTAACAATCTTTAATGCACAACACACGACAATAAGTTTAACAAAAAATAGTAAACTCTTGATTTTGGCAGAAGATTCTTTAGTTTCTCTTTTTCTTACTAACCTACTTCTATTGACGGGCATCATACAACTCGGCCCTCCTGCTCGTCATCCGTCTCGGATGAATCGCTGTTCAAAACATCAAATCCATGAACCTGCTTCCAAGGTTTCATAGAATTCGCGGTAGTTGATGTCTTTCCCAGCCCTTCTCCGAATCCTACTTTCTTAACCATCTCCTTTGTTTTCCAAACTCCAAAATGACCATTTCCATGTAATCTTCTGATGATCTCCCCTTGTAAAATCTTCGGTACCACTTTCAAATTAGATCCGTCTACATTTTTACATAATAGTCCACAGTCAATAACATAATTGTCATAATCGGCTTTACTTAGCAGTCTGAAGATTGAATTTAAGTTTTCATCGCTCTCTTGCGCCAAACGTATCCACATTATTAATCCGTCTTCTATAATCATTGCTGGGTATCTTGACATAGCATCCACATGCTTCATATTAGAAGCAGGTCGGTGTATTATAGAATAGTCAGAATCTTCTAGACTCAGCGCTCATCGAGCAATTTTTGTACTCAATTCTTTCTTGTGCATAGTTAGTTTGAAAGCTGCAGAATCCCTTGCAAATAAACTCTAAACTTTGCCAGAGCCTTGATAATAGCGAGAACTTCTAATTCGGAGCTACAGTAGTTTTGTTCTGCGACAGATGTTCCACGACTGTAGTTGTATACAGGATGAAATTTTTGATCATCTGAACTTCTTTGCATGAGTATGGCAGTTATTCCATACTTACTGGCGTCAGTGTGAACTTCAGTTTCAGCAACTTTGTTGGAAAATCTTTAACACCGGTGGATTCGTTAACGACAATTTTACCATTTGAAATGCCTTACGTTCTTCTTCGCAGTCTTCAAATGGTACATCTTTTATAAGTAGTCTGGGTATCTGCTTTGCTATTATGAAATAGTCTCACGAATTTTCTAAAATATTCCGACAAACCGAGGAATGATTGTAATTGTTTAACATTGGTAGGTTCGTGGAATGAATTGCAGGTTTCAACTTATTCGGTGTAGGCCTCAATCCTCCATTTTCTATTTCGTGCCCAAGGTATTTGGGCACGAAATACAAGTTGATTTCTAATCCATATTCTGAGGACGTAGTCAATACTTGCTTTAGCTTCTTTATTTCAACATCTTCATAAGGTATTACTAAGTCGTCTAGATAGGTTATTACTTATTACTGTTCCATCACGAATGCGAGTTTAAAAAATGCTATTGATAAATCTTTGGAAAATTGATGGGAAATTGCAGAAACCAAACGGGGTACGCACAAATTCAAATTATCCATTATGCGTTACGAATGCTGTGTATTTTCTACTGGACTCTGCCACTGGAATGTGAAAAAATCCGTTTTTAAGTCCAGTACGCTGAATACTTGCAACTAGTACAATTGGTCTTCAATCAGCGGCAACGGATATTAGTATCTTACTACCTGTTTGTTTAACTTCAAAAAATCAATGCAAAGTTGTGTCGCACCATTTTTCTTTTTCGCAAGGACTACAGGGTTGCAACTCAGAATTGCTTGGCCTAATGATTCCTTTATCTAGCCACCCCAATACGTGTTTCTCAACTTCATTTTTCTTCCACGGCGACATTCACCTCGTGTATGGTGTATCGGAGTTCCATCTTTCATTATAATTTTTGTTTCTACACCAGTCCTTTTCATTTTCGTCACCATTTTTTGTATAATCTTCCTTAATTGACCATCTTTGACGTTTTCCATGTGCATCGCATACTTTTCCTTTATTTCGTCTATCTGGATCGATAAGATAGTCATCTTCCAGCCACTTTGAAATTTTTACTTCTTCTGGGGTAACGGTGAGCATTGCTTGGTTCAATCAGGCTTCTTCCAATAAACAACTTAGGAGCATAACTTCTTTATTTACCACGTGTATTTTTGTGTTGAAGGACTGCCCATAAACCTCAATGTGTGACTCAAATGAAATTAATGTCTCCACTTTTCCTTGGCTTAATCCTTTTAATTTTATCGTCTGCATGGTGATGTTTGGTGCACCAATTTTAAAATATTCATCGCTTTTGATAAGGTTAACCGTGCTACCTGTGTCTATTAAAGTTGTTATACAACCTCCTTGTATGCTAATTTTCTTAAACATCTTATTACGGCGGTTGTAGTCAGATATTTGCATGCTTTTTCTACTTCTAAGTAGTGCCTTTGGAGTACGTTCCGGCGACATGTCCGAAGTTATTACATACAACACATTTCATGGCTTTTGCTTTATCCTTGCATTCCTGCAATTTGTGTCTCCTTTCACCGCAGTTGAACCAATGTCCTTACGCACATCCTTACCACTTGATGCATTTTCCTCTTTCCCACTCTTCGACTTCATGAGTTCATAAATTTCCAATTGCTTCTTTAGCTCCACTAAACTTCCAGCCGTATAAAGTATTACTTTGTTACTCTCGTAGTCAGCATATCATCAATGATGTACTGCATAAATGCTTTTTCTTCAACGTCCGCTTGTCTTGCAATAGATATCATATTTAGCACATATTCTTGATAACTTTCGTTCTTCATTTTCTTTCTTTTACTTAATTGCTGATAAACCATCGCGCTATTTTTTCTTCTTGTTTTTTATGTGGGATAATAATCGAATCACGGGTTATTTTTTGTAACAATCTTTAATATACGTCAACACACAACAAGTTTAACAAAAATTAGTTTATTCTTGATTTTGGCAGAATAATTATTACTCAACACGATTTTATCTAACAACAAAAACTGTTTTTTTAGTATCTCTTTTTTTTACTAGCCTACTCCAATTGATGGTCATACTACATACATAAATAGTATTTATGTCCGGTCGGGCGATTTATTTTTTACCTACTTATGGACTAGT
Source organism: Onthophagus taurus (assembly GCF_036711975.1). NCBI lineage: Eukaryota > Metazoa > Arthropoda > Insecta > Coleoptera > Scarabaeidae > Onthophagus > Onthophagus taurus. The sequence goes on along the minus strand of NC_091972.1, from coordinate 22,276,479 downwards.
TTTTAGGGCGTGATTATTTTAAAGTTGAATCTACCTAAATTATTATAAAATTTAAAATTCGTCCGGTCATAACATTTTGTATGTACCACGGGCATAATTTTCGTTTGTGGCCCACAGCGTGACATTAAGCATAACACGCTAAAGGCCTTCATTACGCCCTTAATACATAAATAACCGTTGACACATCACTCAATTACGGAAAATTGTTCTTCGCTTATTTAGAACTTTATTACGTTGATATATCCTGATATACAGTCTGTGTAACTCGATCGCAAAACTATCGGCTTTAGTGATAAGGCAAACAAGAACTTTAACGTCGCCGTAAAATACGTAGTAAATAAGGTTATGGAATTGTATGGGGATGGATTACGTTAAAAACTTTACCGAAACGTGCTCATGTTTCAGTGTGATTTATAAGTGTTTAGATTTAAGAATACAAATTCTGGGTCAAAGACGATTTAATCTCAGACGATATATGTTAAATACGATATATGGTTTGCCTCAACATAAATATATTTGATAGAATATCTAAATGTTACTAAAAACACTTAGGACATCATAAAGTTGTATCTTATATTATTAAATTTGCTTTTTGTCGTTTTAAAATAATTTCTCTCGTCAATAAAAGAACTGCGGGAAGGAATACTTTGGGCCAAGGGAGCAGACAACAACACCCTTCGCTAACTAATCCCAAAAATTGTCACGTAACTCCAAAATTGAAGGAATCCTCAACTGTATCATAATTGAATTTATAACGATTCTAACATCCCTTTTGTACAATTTATTGTGCGTAGTACCCACAATTTGATCTTCAAGAAGTTTTGCATGAAAGTAATTTTAAATTCAAGTGATTTTTCCCTAAAATTTAACATATATATCATGTAATGATTTTTAAAAATACAGTCAATATGATCTTTTAAAAATTTTGTATTATTTTTGATTTATAAATTTGGCAATTTCTTCATTAATAATATTTGCTTGGAAATTTTAATAATATTATCTCTTAATTTTTATATCATATTATAAACAAGGATGTTTAAGCTACAATTGAACATATATATCATAGCAAGATTCTTAAAAACACGGTCGATAGGATTTTTTGAAAATTTCGTATTATAGTTGATTTATAAATTTGGCAATTTCTTCTTTAATAATATTTTCCTGGAAATTTCAATAATAGTATCTAATAATTTTTATGTCATATTATAAACTAGAATGTTTAAGCTACAATTTAAGATACATATCATATCAAGATTCTTAAAAATATGGACGATTGGATTTTTTGAAAATTTCGTATTATATTTGATTTATAAATTTGACAATTTCTTTTTTAATAATTTTCTCCTGGAAACTTCAATGATATTATTTTATAGTTTTTATGTCATATCATAAACTAGAATCTCAAAGCTTCAATTTAACATACATATCATATCATGATTCTTAAAAATGCAGTCGATTATATCATAATTTCCTATTATTTTTGATTTATAAATTTGGCAATTTCGTCTTGAATAATTTTTTCCTGAAAATTTCAATAATATCTTATAATTTTTATATCATGTCATACACTAGAATCTTTAAGCTACAATTTAACATATATGATATAATTCTTAAAAATATGGTCAATATGATGTTTTAAAAATTTGGTATTATTTTTAATTTATAAACAAAATTTTAGAACGTTGTGCAATAGAACAAAAAAGAACAGCTTATAGCTGACTTTTTAGCGGATACTATATATATCTACTTATTGTGATAATTTTGTTAAAAATATGTCAGTAACATCAAGTAGCTATACGTTCACCTTCTTTCGATGGGGGAAGATTTGGACAGTAATTGACGTCTGTTCACGATACAAACTGAGGACTTTTTACCGAGAACGTGTTACCAGACTTAATTGGAAATCCCAGGCAAACCCGATTTAAACGTGATGACCTTTGCACTTTCGGACGTATCGAACTGACTCGGCTCTTTTAATTCTAAACCAATGACAGCTAGAAGCTGTGTCAATTAGGGAGTTTTAAAACTTTGATTTGATTACTTTTCAACAGATTGTGTAGGAAAAAGTGACGAAACAAAGATAGTGTACCAACATAAAATTACAGGAAAGTGCAACTGGTTTCGGGAAATTGCTACCGAGTTGACTCGTAAACGCAGCCCCATCTCACACGGTTTGGCGAGCAATTTGAATTACACAGATTTTAAATTAGCTCAATAAATTTCAAGCAGCTTCCCTGCACTTCCATTTCGTTTTACTGACTATAAAATTGAGATTTCTACCCTAAATCGACCAACTATACACATAAAAGTCAACAATGTTATTAATTGAAAAATTTTATTATATTTATTGTTGAATAATTGCAGACTTTGTTTATGTTTACAAACATTATTGCATTGTGTATTGATTGCCACTAATAAGATAAAACCAAAACCTATTTGAACAATAACAAAACCTATTCAATTAATAATTAACAAAGACCTGAAAACATATTTTAATTTGTTATTGATATAATTAATGAAAACTGGCCCAGTGAGCCGTATGGTTTACAATTTGCGATTATAGAAAGCTGTGCAATCTATTCTCTATATTTATATCTAATTGGTGCGATGTACATAATTATCACAGGTTAAACGTAATTAGTTTTTTTCCATTCGATAATGAAAATTGACAAATTATTAAACCCTTTTTGATTTATGCACCAGCGAGAGATTCGATCGGTTGTATAAATTTTAATTAGCAGATACTATCTATCCGCACATAGTTCCAGCGTAGAATAAATGGTGTTGCAATTTAAATTAACAGCAAAAACATGATCTAATTAAAAAAGTTCGTATTTGTACAAAAAAGTTATATGCACATACGAAATGCTTACTGAGGTATAAATATTTATGCAATCGTTATTGTCACGAATGTGGAAATATTTTAACTCGAAATTCTCGCAGCAATTTTTAATTTGAAATTCATGAAAAATATGAATTTTGAATTACCGGGGGACGCAATTACTACTACTGTTTAGAACCGACCTCAATTAAAGGTGTATAACCCAAAAATTTCTCAAACCATTACAAATAACTTTCTGAATCTCATTAAACATGGCTTCGGCTGGTGTTATTTGAAATGTAATACTTTTGCAAAGTAAAAGCAGTATTTGGAAACCACGATCATTACTGTGCGATGGCCATTAGTCCGACAGGTAACATCGAGACGAGTAAAACTGCACTCCACTGTTCGCAAAAGTGTTTTCTCGTGTGTACATATATGTGTACCGGCCGAGAATTTCTCTATTTGGTCTGCCGTGGTTTTATCCAGCCTCATTTGTATTCTAAACACGTTGCCGCAGGTTCATGAAGAGTCGACGTCGTCCTTTTGGGCTCACCAGTCCCCGCTTCACGCGTATACCCGCACTTGCCGAATAAATTACTCTTTGGAATTTTAAAACTGCCGGTATTTCGCATTGAAATCGCACCGCTTCGAAATTCAGCTCGCGGTTTACGTTTTTTCTCAAATCCGTTGCTAGGAAAAAAATCCTCGTCGCACGGCTAAACTGCATTGCGAAGCGCCTTCAATCTTCTTAATTAATATCGCGTTCGGGGAGAACTTCATTATAAATTTCTCAGTGGGCCACGTGATGTAACGTAGACTACGCGCCGTTATAAATATGAAATTACGAGCTTTGGGACACGGAGGGCGCTAATTTAATTTGAAAACTTTGGCGGGCAACCGCGTGGACCACGTTGAAGAGTTACGTTGACTTTTTACCGAGGTACAGTTTCTCAAACATAATTTTCCTGTTTGTTTTCTTGTTTCCACAATTTCAGTTTTAGAGAAAACTTTGTTGGAGAATTTGTTAAATACATAAATGATCAAAATCATAATTATTTTTATATAATATCAACTCAATATATTTATTAAACTAAAATTAGAACTAAAAGTAGAACTAACACTAGAAACTTTCGGGTTTTGCTGTGCGTCTTTTAATAAAAGGTTTGATGTTTCGGATGCCATGTTGCAACCTTCTTCAGAAACTGGTTCGAAGTGTTCGCCGTGCAGTGTGTGAAACACTTCGAACCAGTTTCTGAAGAAGATTGCAACATGGCATCAGAAACGTCAAACCTTTTATTAAAAGACGCACGGCAAAACCCGAAAGTTTCTAGTGTTAGTTCTAGTTTTAGTTCTAATTTTAGTTTAATTCACACCGGCCGTGAAAGCCTTCGTACTTATATCAATATATTTAGGTTCTTCTTTTAAGGTAAGCGACAGTGTATGATAAAGAGTCCTCTTAAAACCTTAATATTAGCTTGATCAATTTCTAAAGTTTTCTTGAACACTGAGTTGTCAATAAGTATCTTGGCATGTCTCACGCCAGTTCTCCTGAGTTTATTGCGTCTGCCCTCAGTCTGCTTTTGAAATTTTTTCTTGCTTATCCCAGACATTGATAGCATATTCCTGCTTTTACAAGCTTTCCAAAACCATTAGTATACATATAGATAAATATCCACCTGGTCTAAGGCGGTTTCGCTGTTAATTCAGTTTTGCCTCTAAATAAGCAGGACCTTGTGTTAAATAAACCGTGTTACTATCAAGTTATTGCACAGATCAAAAGAGAATTTCAAACATGCTGCCTAAATCTCCAAAGAGGCATTACAGTTTCGTGGAGGAGAGAGACCAAGTAATATGTCGCGTTGGGTACATGAAAGTTTACTAACAACCGATAATTGTTGGATTTTCACATACTACGTTGCAGAGCATTTAGGATTTCCAACTCTTATCTCAGAGAAAATCGTTAGTGTTTTAGCCACTTTAATTTTGCGTCTTGGAGAAAGTTACAATTGTGCTCTTATGTGGATTGATGGAGAGATTTTACACCTTACACCAAACGAAGTAGAATGTAGGGTTCAATGGAGAAGATTCGACAGCTTTGACATAGAGTCTTAGCTTAAAGTATATTGCCTCTTCACAAAGTGAACTGAAGTCTGCAATCAAGCATTTTAGGGATCTAAGCTGTTATAGTTGATTCCACCCATATATCAAATATAATTGTGCTGGAGATTATACTAACAGATGTTTCGGCTAATATATTACTAAAAATAAGTCCTTCACTCAATAAATACTCAAATGACAGACTATAACGATTTTATTTTTCAAATATTATTTGTTTAAACTTTCTTGATTTCAACTTCTTCAACCGTTGTTCCAGTCCTTTCACAGAACAGAACCCAAATTATCCAAAATCCAAAACAAATCGAAGCGATCAGCTGGATCTATCGAAATGGCGGTCAAGCTCACACGCCGTTGGACTTCTCTCGAGAACCAAACCAAATAAATCGGAATAAAAGAAATATAACAGATAGTCAGATATTAGTCGGCTTTATGATAAAATTTTATTCAGCCCAAAAAATTTGAGAATACCATTGGTTACTTCAAACCATGTCATTGCTCTAGCTTGGTTCTAGCTCTAGTTTTCCTTCGGCTAAAAGAACTAATTGTCTCATACAACAGCAGCATTGAAATCATTTGTGAGAAGATATTATTGAAAGATACTGAAAAGTTAACAACTTCAGCACAGCCCATAATAGAAAAATATTGAGATAGTTTCTGATCAGTAGACAAACCCTGAATCTCTCCTCAGAATAGTGCTTCTTATTAGATTGGGCAGCAATGCCTCCTCATTAATTCTCTTTTTCATCCATGAAATGCCCGAATACGTCTGAAAGATGGTGTAGAAGTCTTCGAACATTGCAGGTTATAAGCATTTAATGTACTCAGCTATTTTACTTATTAAAATAAAATTTACTTATCTTTCAACAGAAGTTAAGTAGCTATTCATTCTTATCTTTCCCAGGCCGTAATGGAACTTCGACAGTCTACTGTGCATCTCAACCTTTCCAGGTATTCTTCCTTGTCTGAATTTGGTATCTAGCACAGATCGCCGATGGTGTCGTAGTTAGCATTTAAAGTGTGATGACTTACGAAGCAACAGCCTCTTTTTGTTTAGCAGTTGCGAACTTCTCCGCTCTCTACTTATTCCTGGGTCCGAATTGGATTTCATCAAATTCGTGATAGGCTTTAAGTGTCACATCGTCGATGATGAAGGTTTGACTTTTCCTCTGATCTAAACCTAGTACAGCCTAATAACGTCAACTCATCAGTTAACAAAGCTAGAACTGAAATAGTATGATGTCACGTTATTAAGTCGTGGCTTGTCTTATTGTTTGGAATGTACGCAACAGAGTGCGGTTCGGGATTCTGCCCTACAACTACCTTGATTTAAACAACCTTAGGTTTCTCCAGTTGAGTTGTAACAGATTTGGAACTCTTGGCCACTCTCAGCCTTATTATTTGAAAGACAGATTGTCCAGTGCCTCTTCTGTCTCCTCATCCCATTTCAAGAGCAGAAGAAACTAATCTTTTAATAATTTAAGGTGTAAACAAACGAGTTTCTAGTAATATTTATAGATTGAGGTCATCTCATTAGAGACTAACTAAATAAAGGATCCAGGTTGGTGCCCCTCGTTAGGATTTGATTTTGCATTCAATTCCATGATGTTGTTAGTTAAGAATAAATAGAAAGGCCATCATGCTCGGTGGGTATCTATAATTCGTTTATTATTAATCACAATTCTCTAAGGTAGCCCTATCATTTCTGCATTTCTGTTTCAACAAGAAGAGTCATCATAAGATATTAAAGAGAAATATCACTCCTCTGTGCTAGCTCAAAGAGGCTTGATGACAACTGGATTTATCGACTGATACGTTTGTATGTGATTGTTTCAACGCTATATTGCCTTTCGCAAACTACTATCAATATTTTAGACATATTTGAAGTCCCTGAAAAAATAAATGATTCAGAGTTTAAAAATTATTTACAAAATTATTGAATTCCGCTTCTCCTGATAACGAAGTTGACTCCAGTCCCACTTGGTTTATATTCTTGGTCAGAGCCATATTCACCATCAACACCTTTTTCTAAGTACCTGTCATCTTCATCGATAAATCATTATAAAGTTCATCAATTTCAGTATTTATTTCACTTTATAAAATCCAAATATATTCTTAATTTTCCATTTTCATTTTTTTCCTACTTTTTAGAATGAAGTCCTCCCACTACTGTAACCACAAACGTTTGTGGGTTCATTTTACATTTGCGGTACGCTGCGAGATTATTAACCGAACAATACTCTTTTTTCACCATTTTTTATCTCTGTATTGAAAACAATTTTTTTGAACTTCATCATGTTGAAAACGATTTTGATCGATTTACCAAGCATTATTTTCTTATACACAGATTAATAAAGCAATATTAACAATAATTCCAAAGACAATCAGTTCAAATCAAATCGAAATGCGAAATAGTAATTAACGCTTCTAACTCACGATAGAAATAAAATATTTTCTGTGAAGTTAAACGGTCCGTTTCTGAACGCTCCTGCTTCATGGAACATTAATCTTTCGCACTTACGCAACCGTGCGAACTCAAATCCTAAATCCGCTGACCTGTGGACTTCTAGATTTAATCGACGGCTCACAAACACGACAATAAATCTTTTCCTCGTTTTTACCACAACTGTTTACGTTATCTACGTTAGTAGCCATGAACTATTGATTCATTAAAAGTTGTTCTGTTCTTATCCAAATTTATTTCATTAAATAAGCAATCATATGTAACTGTTTTAAAAGATATAAATATTGTTTTTTAACTTTTATTGAAAAGGTAAATGATGTATTCCTATTTCCTCAAAAGAGCGAGCATCGCAGCCGAACTCACATTTATCCTTTAAAGAGTCCCCGGTAGCGTCTTACTGAACCTTTTCTCTTTTCAGATCCTCCCCAAGTAACCCTCCATCTAGGAAGTACCCTCAACCCAGAGGACATCAAAGAAGGTGATGACGTGTACTTCGAGTGCAACATCAAGGCTAATCCAAAGCAGCACAAGATCACGTGGTACCACGATGTAAGTAAACTCCGTGCATGGCGTGCATGGTATATGTGATTATGCGCACTGGGAAGCCGGTGGGGCGTGGTTCTAAAATTTAATATCACCCGAAATGCTTGCGCGAACGCCAATTTAATTGACTCGACCTAGGCGTGAGCCCGAAGGCTTGTAAATCCCTGTAGTTCGACAGCGTACTGAACTGTTGTCAAACCTCAATTAACGCCTCACGGCATTCGAAATATATTTGTGACTTGGCGAAATTAATTTTTTTTTTAATAATCAATATTGAATTAATTTGCGATGAAATACTAAAATTTTAGAAATTATTAATTATCTCTTTATATGATTCATGTTGATAATTTTGTTTAAAATTAACTTCCTGATTTAAATTGACACAATAGAATAATTGATTTCTTCAGTTAACTTGTTCATTTTATTAACAAATAAGAGCAACATTGTGCGTAATTATTTTTTCAATTCCCTTGTTTCTATATTTTTTACAATTATTCATAATAATTTGTGTAACTAAATCGTTCTATGTAGAAGACTATATATATTGTTATACAAATCAGTCATTTTGCAAAAGTGGCTAGGAATTTGGCAATAAATTTTGCATATAGATAGCGGTTGCTGGACATGCGCATCTTATTTTGTGCAAACACTTCATCATTACTCTTAAATACTTTGTGACAACGTTGCGTTGGGTCATTAATTATCTATGTGATGTAATAGAGGATTTCGGTACAAAGGTGCAAGTGAGGAGTCCTAAACCAAATGGATGTGATAGCTAGTCGCTTTCTTGTGAACAATATATCAATTCAAATACACAGTAATCAGAATAATTACTAACACAAATAATAGAATAATGGGTTTGATGTTATTACCAGTTGCTTTGTGACGATATATTTTACTTAATTAAGCCGCAGTCGCTGGCGGCCGCGGTTCTACAATGCTTGCCAATATATTCCATCGCCTTGATTGCAAACGACCTCGGCTAATCTGCTTGAATTTTTAAAATGAAGTGATTGGATGGTTTCCAATCATTTTTCTAGGCGTTATTTGTCAAGATTTTAAATTTGCTGAAAATTCGGCTAGTGTTGAGTCTCCAGAGTCTCAGATTCCGACTACGATTACCACTCGTCTCGTTATTTGCAAAGGCTAGTTATTTAGGTTAGCAATAAGAGAATCAGTGTTCATCGTACATATTAATTTGGAGAAACAAAAACTCACGTTTGACGATGAAAAATTTAGCATTATTAGCAATTTAAATTCGGTGCAACATGTTTCGGAAGATTCTTTCCGTCTTCAAGCACGACTGGAAGTACATAAAACAAATATCAACTACTACAAATTGCATATAAATATATAGCGTTATTGTTCGAGGGACCAATACATAAAAAGATCAAACATCTATTGTTATCTTTAACGAAGCCAAAGGGATAACATTTCCAGATGGAGAATATACTGGATCTTAAGGTTTAAAAAATTTTTAACTAAAAAAAAACTTTTTCATTTCTGATTAAAGCCTGAAAATTCGGCATTTTCGCGTTGACAACAATGATACGTTGTTACAGAAATAAAGTTGTTTACTTACATGTCTTAATTAAAAAAAACAATATAATAATATAACACCGTACTCGGTAATTACAGCAGAAAAATATACTATGTTCATTCAATAACAATAAGTTCGAAAAGACGAAAAAAACAAATCAAAGTGTCAACACGGTGTAAAACAAAACGTTGCGTGGTTTGAGGTTAGATGAAATGAGTCATGTAAACATTAGCGGTTCAAGCGCAAATATGAAAAGGAGATTATGTTGGTAAAGGGAGTGAGAAGTTGAAAAAGATTCTTTCATTATGGGAACATTCTCAGATTAAACAAAGCAGTTATAAAATCTATAACTAATCAGTTCGTTCGTTTCGTTCATGAGTTGATCATTGACGTTGTTAATCTTTATATGATATTCCTCCAATAAGTTCATTTCTCTATTTTTTTTACATTATTGATCAGTTCGACGTCGTTGAAATTTATTAAGTGTCCAGTTTCTTGTATATGTTTAAAAACGGCAGACTTTTCCTTGGAGATGTGTTCTTTAAATCTGGTGAAGTTGTTTCGTCCAGTTTGACCAAGGTATATTTTATCACAAACTGGACACTTGATTTTGTGAATGCCACTTAACTCTTTATCTTTGAATTGTTATCGTTCATTGTTGAAGATATGCTTATTAAGTTTATTCTGAGAGACAAAAGCTGAAGTAAGATTATATTTTGCCTTAATACGCGTGAGGGTGTTGACTATATTAGGTAGGTATGGTAGAGTAATATATTTATGTTTCACTTTGTAGTGTGGGTACATTATTTTATTGATGTAGGCATTATGGATATTATAATATATGTTTTGTATTTCTGAGACTTTATCACCTTTCTGATTTCATTCGCAATATTATCATCACTGAGCGGTACGCTATAAATTCTATTAAAGAGAAATCTAAAATTGGCCATTTTATGTTGGATACATGTGAAAGAATCTTTCTGGATGATACTGTCTGTCGACGTAGGCTTTCTATAGATATTAAAGTGAAGTGAGCCTTCATTGGTATTTCTGGAGATCTGCAAATCGAGGAAGTTACGTGTACGATCTTTATCTATCTCTAGCGTAAAGGACAGGTCATTGATATTGTTGAAGATGTTGTATAAGGCTGCTATTCTTGCTGGATTTCCGTTATGAAATAACGTAATAATAATGTCGTCCATGTATCTTGCATAGAAGACTATATCATCTGTAAATATGGAATATTTATTGAAGAATAGTTCCATTTCGCAGTCGTTCACGTAGATACCGGCCATAACACCCGAAATGGGTGACCCCATGGGGAGACCATCTGCCATATACAATATTCCGTTAAATGTCAAGAAATTTTGATCACAGGTTATTTTTAGTAAATCTAAAAAACAGTCAATTTCCAAACTATTGAGATGATGTGAGTCTTGGGTATTAATTAAATGCTTTTTGATGATGTATATGGTCTGTTCTATGGGTATGTTGTTACATAAATTCTTAATATCAAATGACAACAATCTTTTACTACCTTTTATTAATTACACTTCTTCAAGTTTTTTAATGAGTTCGTATGAGTTTTTTATCGTATGTTTAAAGATTATGTTGGAAATGTTGAAATAGAAAATTTTGTAAAGTATTGGAGTTAGTAATAATAGGCCTGATGCTCTTTTCCTTTTTATGCAACATAATAAGACACTTGAGAGTTAGAACGAGAGGGTTCATTTCAAGTGAGTAAAATGTGTTAATCTTAAAATTATGTAAATAGGTTAGATTATCTCTGATAAAGTTTCTAAGTTTATTATCAAAACTTACTGTGGGATTAGTTTGGATTTCCTTTATGTTGTTATCGTGGAAGAACTCTAGAGTCTTGGCATTATAAGTATCTCTGTTTAGTATGACAGTTTCTGCATCTTTGTCGCCCAATGTTAGCACAAGGTCGTTGTCTTTTATTTTGGATTTTAGTTTTTGGAAAATCATTTTCAGGTTGTCATTATAGGTAAGTTGTGACTCTAGCTTTAATGCTATGTACAAGGGTTGGTTTTTTGCTGGTAGGCTGAATTTGTGTCCCAAGTTTAGGATACCAGTAATGTCTTCGGTACCAAGGGCTGTATTACTGAGATTAGTGTATCGTGGGGCAAAGTCTATATTGTCCAGATCATTCAATTCTGCCAATAGGGTGGACTTTTGTACCGTTAATCTCTTAAATTTAAAAAAGAGGGTGAGTAGTTCAGGTCTATGCTATTTAGATAAGCGTTGGAGTTATTTCTACTGTTATTTTCGGTAGTCTTACCACTGGCCCTAACACTAGAGAGCGCGTTTTATTTGATATTATTATTCTTGTCTCTTACCAATCTATCCAATTTGTTTCTTTTTCTATTCTTACTTTCCTCTGTTTTACATAATATTTCCTCGTTGAATTTCTTGATAAGTTCTTCGTATTCCAAGTAATGGAGTTGTAAGGAGCGGCTCTTACTATGTTGTGTGGGCTTGCTAAAGGCGTATGCGACAAGCAGAACCTTGTCACGCTGGCTTGGATTTAGGGAGCAAAGTTAAATGAAATTTAATAAAAGAAATCAAGTTAAATTTAAATAATAAATTTAATGAAAGAAAATCAAAACAATAGCAAAAGAAAATAAAATACAAACTAAATTAATAACAGAATTAAAGTTAAAATAAATTGAAACAAACAAAGTTTAGCTACAAAAATAACTCGAAAACTTTATATTAATCAACAGCAAAAGAAATTATAATTATAAATTTAATTTAAAATATTAAAAAAAAAATTTAAGTTCCACAAATTACAAAACTTAATCAATTTAATAAAAATAACAATACAAAAGAATATCGAATATTACGTAGGTTCATACCAAATCAGAAAAAGCTAAAGCAATTAGTTACAATCTTTACAAGTTAATATGTCAAATAAAACATTAACGACTTACCAAGGGTTAAAGCGATCATATTGAGAGGAGTAACTCTTTAAAAAGTGTAACACAAAGAAAAACCGGAGTCTCACTCGAACCTTCCACTAAGACTCTTAACCGAAACCGAAATAAGTTACTTTTCCGAAAGGAGAAATTTAATTTAATTTAAACTGAACTGTCTCGCCGAAGAAGAGAGAAATTAATTTTAATCCAAACCGAAAAACTGACTCAAAATGCGCTCCTCCTCAATATTTAAACCTTTACCCCCTGGACGCTCTTTCCTCTAGGAAAGTCTTTATTGGCCAACGCATGGTTTAACCAATTAGATAATTGCAACATTAGCAATTAAACAACAGGGAGGGAAGGAAAACAAAAGGAAAACGTTTTCCCCCTGGACGCTCTTAACTCTAGGAATGATCTTATTGACCAACGCATGGTTTAACCAATCAAATAGAGAATGAATAAAAAATATTAAAAATTAATTAACAAAATCTGAACAGATCTGCGGATCTGTAGGAAGTTGATGCTGTCTATGGTGTTTTCTTTTTTAAATTTGGTACTCCTCAGTGTGTGATTACGGATAATTCTGCATTCATTAGTTTAGCAATAAGAGATTCAGTGTCATATTCCCTATATTATGTCTGGGCCATATTTCCTATTGCCGATTTGAATGTTCCCCAAATTTCATATCCTAGTATCTTCCCTCAGGCTCCCAGTTGTTGGTCGCTATCTGTGTGGGTCTCTTGAATGACAGCCAGATCTATGTCGTTCTCTCGAAGATCTTTTTTGTATATTAAGTTGGCAAATTCGGAGAGTTTTTCCTAGATTGTTTGTCATATGGTCCTCATTAGGATCGTTTGGTATTTTAGTGGGTTCCATGTGTCTTTCGTCAGGAGATCCTAAGATTAGTCTGACTGCCATGTGTAGTAGCTCATCTGCCATGGACGCATATTAGTATGAACACGGGGGTTTTGAACTGGTTTATGAGGCGCCACTATATTGAAGAGTTGATAAAGCCATTTATGATCAAATGTGTTGAAAACCCACATACTCCACCTCATCTGACATTTCAAATAAGAAGCTAATACAGCTCTAATACTAACACATAACTCTAACACTATAGACCAACATTTTTTATTACAAATGTTATCCTATATTTTATTGTAATAAGTTTATAAAGTTAATATTAGTAAAAAAGTTTTAATAACTTTGCAGATAAGGTGTTACAATACGACGAAAAATAAATATACGCGTGTCGGAGATTTACGTCAAAACTGGTCACATATGTCGAGAACGTTAAGGTTCCCGATAGTGTAAAAAGTATTTTTCCACTCTTCGGCGTTTAGTCGCAAACAACTTAGGTCGTGCACGGAAACTTTTATCGTGGTGTAAAAAGTTTATAATTACTTCGTATTAGACACGAAATACAAATACCGTCGGAGTACTATAAAGTAAGCGTAGCAACTTATATTAACGTTTTTATTGTAATAGAAAATCAATTGATCTTAAAACCGCAATCGCCTATCTTTTATTTCGGCTGAAAATATCCTTAAAGAGAAGTTATGGTAGTTTCGGCTTGAAAACGAGGAGACGTTGAAGTTATGTCCCTCGAGGGACGAGCCTATCCTCAGCGATTTTTTCCATCTAAAAATAGTAAATTACGACCATCCAGACACTAAACTCTGGTTATTTTTCCGTCTCAGTATACAGACATACTGCGATTTCTCACATATTTTGTAAGGGTTCGTTGATGGTAAAAGCTGTATTGATGAATCGGTGAAAGTAACTTTAGTTGGGGTGAACTTGCGAAGTTTCCGTAAACTTTCCTGTCCCTTCCTGGCAGACTAATCATGCCAGGATTAAGTCGGATCAGATCGCGGATCATGCACCTTTTTCCCGCTTTATAGGATCCCAACTGTATTTGATTCGATCAAGAATGTTTCCGTGATAAAGTTAAATCGTTTCGTCGTAAAATGTCCCTTATTGCTGCCGCCTCGATGTTTAATTTACGTCGTATACGACGCAATTTAAATTTAAAGCCTCCTAAAAACGGCTCCTTTCATCTTATAGTTAGCGATTTTAATTAAATAAATAAGTTTGAAGTCAATATTTTAAATTTAATAATTACTACCTTAGAAAAATTTGTTCTGATTGTTTTTCTCTTGGTCTATATACCTTGAGAAGCTTTGTTGATACGGTAAGACGTCGTATCCTATGTTTCTTCGAAGTAAAAGTCCGTTCCTGCTAAAACGAGCCAATATTTGAGTTTGGCCCGTGTCTCCCGGACAACAAACCTTATCCCGTCCGTCCCATGGAAGTAAGGCGGAGTTCGCAATAAGCCTGTTCCTTGAACCGTTTGTTTGAACGGGAACGCGCGACGGAGTCCTGGGAGTCCGATTTGTTTATCGACAACTGGGGGAAGTTCTACTTCGATCAACTCGAACGTTTCGACGGCTTAGCGTCACGTACCGGAGTGATGTTCGATTGTATTTGAACTGTCGCTTCTTGTTTCGTAACAAACTTGGCGATATCACGCAAAGAGCACTCTTTTTACAGCAAGAAATTTAGAGATTTCGTGTTATATATTGAAATGAAACGTTCTTATAAACGTGTTATAATTAAAATAGCGCACGACAAGCGGGGTAATCCAAGATGAACGTCAAAAGAATACTCGCTCTGCTTCATCAGATATTTACAGAGAGAGCGTAATTGCATTATTCGCATTTACAACGTCAATTATACCCAACAATTCTATTTCAATTAATCTCTTTCATGTATTTAAGCGAAAATTCCACTTGAATACATTTTATAGGTCATTTTATTTTCATTTACGAGAGTAAACATACGATGACATAAGTCAAGTGTCTGTTATACTTTCGCAAAGTGGATCTCTTGACTGACAAGAGATTCAATTAGCTTAATTAGCATACCAGAAATCTTAATATTTCGCAACGCGCCATGAATAATTTATGAATATTAACGTGATTAAATTACAGGGCACTCTGGTGAGTCAGAACGTTTCGTATGGAGTGATAATCAGCTCGCACAGTCTAGTGCTTCAACGAGTTACCAGGTGGCAAGGAGGATCCTATACTTGCCTCGCTGCAAATCCAAGAGGTGAAACGATGAGTAAACCTGTTCTACTTAGAGTAAGATGTAAGTTAATTTTAATTCTTTAATTACTAATTTGGTTGTTTATTGTTTACGAAATATCGTACGGGTGTGAAAACAGACTAAGTTGAGTTCTTTTCATCTCTCAAGGCACCTTTCGCGTCGTTTTTTTGAATACCTCATAACAATTACTGCGATTGCCTTCGCAAAACTTTTAATTAAAACTACTAAATACAGGGCGCGATATCATCTAGGAAACAGTGTAAATATTTGATATCTCAGGCTGGGAGGCAAAAACGGCGCCGAGCGGAGTTAAAAGGTGCAAAACGAAAGTTTCCCGCTTAGGTAAAATACGATAAGGGGCCAACACCGTCGGGCGGACCGTTGGTCGTCGCGACGCCCGGGACGTGATCGCATTTGGACCCCTCTGGGACCTACTTTGCGAACCAAACTGCTGCAGTAAAGACTGCACAACAATGCCGGACGAAATTGTTTCCGCGGGTTAGTGGGAGTTTTCCCGGCGACTTTCTGGTCCTATTTTTCTTAAGACCCTCTGGACGGCATTTACATTAGTTTAGAACGACGAATGCCATTCCATTGCACCTAATGCATTCGGTTCTTGAAGCACGTAACCACAAATATTTCCCTCCTACATCTTCTTTTTCTTAGAACAAGGTGATTAATTTTTTAAGTACAAAGGCTTTCATGGCCGGTGTTAATTGAACTAAAACAAGAACTAACACTAGACCTACAACTAAAAACATTCGGGTTTAGCCGTCTTAAGAAAAGTACGGCTAAACGCAAATGACTCTTGTTCTAGGTTTAGTGTTAGTTCTAGTTTTAATTATTATGCAGCGCTAGATTGTTTTATATTTTTATTGAACTAAGAGTAGAACTTTTTTTTTATATTATGCATAGCACAATTATTGTATAACACCTAGTAAATATATACTAATTAGTTAGTTATTTTTGACACAAATTTAAACAAAATAATGTTTTGCAGCTTTTCCCAGTGGTTCAGTCTGCTTTACACATATGAGTAGTTGGATCGTGCATTCTCTTTTCATGTTTAGATGCGAATGCTGCAATTTTTGATGACACCGTTGCTACTTCTAAGTCGCGATGAAGATCGGTGTTTTCTTATATACCAAAGTGCATTCACTATGCACCTTAGTACTTTGTTTTGGAATCTTTGAATCAGACTTGCATTTGTCTTGCAGGTACAACCCCACAGTTGGATTCCGTATGTCCATTTTGGTTTCAATATATACTTGTATATTAGCAACTTGTTTCTTAGTGATAACGTTGATTTTCTGCCAATAAGCTAATATAGGTGTCTAAATTTGATATCAAGTTCCTCACTTTTTTTTGACGTGAGCTTTCCATTTGAGTTTGGCATCCAGCGTCATACCAAGATACTTTGCTGTGTCGGCGTAAGGGACTGCATTGCCATTTATGTGTACTGGGACATAGTTTACTTTCTTATAAGTAAAGTTTATCTATGTCGATTTATTTGTATTTAATTTTATTAGCCATCGTTTGGTTCAGTTTTCTATTGAATTTAAAGTCGATTGTAACTTAGGTATTTGCTGCAACTACTTCATTTTCTGCAACAACCAAGATCACTGTGTCATCTGCGAATGTAGCTGTTAAAGTTTCTGGTATCTGAGGAAGGTCGAATGTGTAGAGTAAGTACAGTGTTGGGCCAAGCACACTACCTTGAAGAACTCCGGCTTGTATTTCATGTAGTGGTGAATAAGCGTTTTCGTATTTTACTCTACAATATCAACAACGTAGTTGACAATACGTTGATGGTAGTATTTGGTCTAGTTTGTGATTTAAATCATCTAACCAGACTTTGTCGAAAGCTTGTGCAAAATCCACAAATATGGCGGAGCAGACTTTAGTTTCTTCCATTGCTATTTCGATAGTATTCGTTATTCTATGCACTTGGTCTATTGTTGCATGTTTATTGCGTAACCAAAATTCATGTGTTGGTATTAGGACTTTTGCTTCTATGCCAGGTTTTAGTCTTTTTAATACTAATTAAGAAAGTAAGGGTAATAATGAGATTGGCCTATATGATGTTTTGGTATCATTATTATTTCAGCAACTTTCCATATATGTGGAAAGTATTTCTGTTTAAAAGCAGCATTAATTATGTGTAATAGTTTTGTAACCGCCCGTTTTGGTAGAGTTTGGTAGAGTTTCAATGTTTCTCCATTAATTAGCTCATAGCTAATTGCCTACTGATTTCTTTATATTTAGTTTTTGAATTTCATAATACAGTTCTTTCATTCTTACACGTGGTATTTTACTCTGCTGATCACTTTGAATTATGCTAGGATCACTATTTAACATAGTTATTGAACAGTCTGATGTAAAAGTTTCTTTCTGTTCAGCAAACAAATAAACTTTTTGTTGATTCCTCTTAGCCCAATTTCCATTACTATTATTGGAGGTGTATGTGTTTTTCGAACTTTAAGCTAGTTGCCTTCTACAAAGAATAATCAGCAGTTTTTTTATTTTATTTAGCTTTATGACTCTAATGAATTTAGGATAAATGTTAGATTTAGGTTTTGGAGTTAAAATAGGTGTTGTGGCCTAGGCTGCGTTTTTTATGTTTTTTAAGAGTAAAACTAACACTAAACCTAGAACTAGAGACATTCGAGTTTAGAAGTCTAACGAGACGAACGGTTAAACCCGAATGTTTCTAGTCCTAAGTCTAGTGCTAGTGTTAGCACTAGTTTTATTTGTTATGCAGCATTCAGATCCAGGTTGTAGTAATTTTTTTATTGAACTAAAAGTATTACTACACTAGACCTAGAACTAACATTCCAGCTTAGCCGCCATAACATACGCATGGCTAAATCTTTGATGAAATGAAATGATTTTATCTTAATAAATTCAGCATTGGATTGTACTCGAAAATCCATTGCAAACGACTGAGTTATCCACGTACCTGGTAGTTGGAAGCATCTCGAGCGAATCTCATTTTCCCGATTCTCGGTCATATACATCCGGGCTTGTCACATAACCGATGCCATTAGCGCATTCGAGGAGGGCATCGTCTAAAAGGCGCTCCAACGGGGTCTCAAATTGCCAATCGATATTGCGGTGTAAATCAGGACGCCCGGGTGCGAACTAAACGCGGATCCGGATCGCGAAATTATCAATTTACCTATATTTGAATTTTATAACGATTTATCGATGCAATTACCTCCCGTTCCCCGAAATTTCTCTACGGTTGGTACGCTAAAGGAGTTAGAAAGTTCCACTGGTGGAATTAAGGGAACTATCGGTAACACCGTTTGGATTACTTAATAATAGGTATATATCAAACGTTAATCTCGACGAGTTATCTGCAAATTTAGAACTGGCTGCTAATAGAGGCATTTTACTGCACTTTTTATTCACAAATCTTACCCCATATAGGCAAAGTTGTCATCTTAAAGTGTGGTGAATATATCCGTAAACTCTTGAATATAGAGAGAGAGAGATTCATGTGCCATATAAGTCACGAACACACCTACCCTAGGGCGACACCCAACTGCGCCTGCTTTAGGCTGAATTAATTGCAGATAAGGGTCGATTGTATTCAGTCTTTGATGATCGCATGAGTAATAGATAGAGAACATAAATTCTTGATGACAATGGGAGATAGGACTATGTCGTTTGGAACATCCAACACGCTGTGTGTGATAACCGGCTTTAATTGTATCATCTCTGCATAATGCTGCACCCTTGGATTGATTGTTGTTTTTTAAGTAATGTCGTAGAATTTAAAGATTTTTTTCTTGATTCATTTTCTTTGCGTATTAAACAAAAATTAGATTAAAATACGATATAAAAATAATCATAAGCTGTACGCGACATACGTTTACAAAGGATTAATCGCCCTGTTCCGGTTTTCAAAGCACGATATCATCCCTTCTATAGGGGACCACAATCAGTGATGAACTTTTTATTTTTGGTAGCGTCACAAACGCTGATAAACAATCGCCGATTGATCCCAAACACATATCGTAGCTCGCGGTCGGTTTCACCTGGTAATGCATCACCGTTTGGAAATATCCTTCGAAAAGAGGAACAGGAGGAGGAACGTATGTCGGTGACGCAGTGTTACCATCAGCACAGGCAATTGGGAGGGCACGTAACGTACAAGCTGCGCGCCTGTCATCTGCACTTGTTACCGCTACTTGAATATCAACGGTGTAGAGCTAAGGGGGTCTACTATTTGATATGACGTTAATTGAACCGCAGAAGTATAGCTATATGGAGTTACAAGAGTTATTACGTTCTTGCTTAATTCAAAATTAATAATTTCCTCAATTTTCCTTTTGTTTCAATTCATTTTTGACTACAGATAAAATTTTCCAACAAAATTTTGTCGGTAATTCGGTGACACCACCTTATTCAATTACCGCTACGTTTACTTTCCGAAAGGTGTACTCTTTGAAAGCGTACTTTCCGGGCGAATAGCAAATCGCCTTATGTTGATCCCCGTAGTGTTCAACGAACGCGTACGGGAGACTGGGAGGACGCAATTTCCTAAAATTACTCATCTCGCCATCTGGCCCTTAAAATGATAGCCTACGCCCAATTACACCCAATACACCAAACTCTACCAAACTTGATGGAACGAATCTCAGCGTTCTTAGAAGACAATCCTCTCGAAATGAATCATACCAATTTTGCAGTAAGCGAAGCTCAACTACGTTCAGAGGTTAAGTAGGATAAAAAGAATAACATTTTTGTCTTTCAACGAGAATTATCTTTCATTAATACAAATTAACTTCATATTTGTTTTAAAATTATTTTCCAGTAAATAGGAATTTCCTAGTTATCTTATTTACTCAAGATAAAAAGAGGACAATATTAAAGACTTCAAGAGCGGATATTGGAGGAAGCCTAGGGTGATGTTGGAAAATATCAAGGTTTAATGTTAAAAGATATAAGCTACGTTGAAGAATGTAATGGTTTGTTACATGCCTTTTTTTCCTTCTTATTGCTTTACTTTTCTGAAACCTAAATTTTCATTTCCTATTCGTAAAACACATAGTTTTCTATTCTTATTGTCGGTGCCGAAATCTGAATTTGAGTAGCACCAATCCTTATACCTAATCCTTTTTTCCCCAATAGAGAGTTTAATATTTGCGATTTTAATCATTTATTTTTTTTTTACTTTTCGAACGCTCTCTTTACAAATCGAACATCGAGTACACATCGAACTGTGTAGAGTGTAGAGTATTGGGGCGTTAAATAACAGTTTTGGAAAATTTTGGATTGTGCAGTAAATAACTAAACAAAATTATTCGGTTTTAACACATTTCGATGTTTTATTAAAGTTTTGCAATTAATATTGCTGATTTGAACCTCGACCAACTGAGGAAGAATTAATTTTTTTTTACTTCATAATTGGGAATTTTCTAAAATTGGAATTGTTAAACCTAAAAGAAACTTGGGCGTGAAACACTTCGGGCTTTTTAATAAAGAAAAACAAAAGCAAGTTGGATCCGAACGGGACTGCCTGGGACCGGTTTCCATTGTCAAAGTTATTATCTTATCGTATAGGTCATCATCGATGATGTGATACCTATATCAAGTTATTATTTATATAATAATATTACTTCTTTTATGAATCTTTTTGACGTCGAAAAATTAACAACATTAATTTATATTAAAGTAATTTATTGGGATACATGACCAACATGACAAAAGCTAGGTAATTGAAAAGAGGCTTCCTTTTATCTTTACCGAGCTTTCGGAAATTTTATTTTTCCTTCTTCAGAGGTAAAAAAATGGATTGCATAATGGAACTGAACCAAAGCTAAACATGAGGTCGCAAAAATTGAGCACTAGACATCTTTTATTAAAACTATACTTCTCATAATTCACTAAAGGTGACGAATTAAAGATCAAATAATAAATAAGAACACGTTAAAATATTTGACTAATAATATGACAAAATATGCAAGCAATTATGCTTTAAAAAAGGGTCAAATATGCACAAAATATGCACTATAAAAATGCCAATTTTTTTTGTGACAGGGTTTAGAAAGTTCAGTGAGGAGACGGAGGGAGACAGGGAGAGGCTGGTCAAAAGATCATTTTTTGCTAAAATACACTACCACGTATTTTTGTAAGTTCTCTAGAGCAAACTTGTGACGTTTGTCCCCTAATATTAATTTGTAAGCCGAAAATGACCTTTCTACGTCTACTGAAGTCATTCGACAGAATTTAAAATATGGCGTCATCTCTGGAGTTATCTCTTGCGGCAGGCTTTGACCCGTGCCGTTTGTAAATGCATTAATTTTCTTGATTTCTTCGATGCCTGGGTTTTTATGTGGTACAGCATTTAATTTACCATGCACATTTTGATAGTGATATAGGAAGGGCATTTGTCTGTTTGATAATTTTGTTTAATATTTCTATAGATTTGAACAGAGGAAAGTTTCGTTTTTCCAATTTTTCTATGGCGTCGTGATGTTGCTGAAATGAGTTGTAATTAGAACTATATTTTGTTTGATGGAAGCGTCTTCAAATGCTAACTGACTTGAATAAATTGCTGTGGACTCTGAACAAGCAAATTGACCAACTACCTGTTTTATAGCCTCAAAATTCTCTGCATAAAACAATACAGCCTTCAACCAAGTACTCCATCGCGTTATTACAGGTTCGGGAGGTAGTGCTAGATTTGGCAGTTGCTCTTGTATACGCAATGCTGCTTTTAAAAACACTTTCTTTGTCAATGAAATCAATTTATTAACATTAGGAAACTCTTTCCTAACTTCTTCTGCAAATCGGTGCAGTCCATGTGCTAAACAGGTGACATGTATTAACTTTGGATAAAACACTTGTAGAGACTGTCCAGCTTTTACCATATATGGAGCAGCGTCAGAAACAAAAACACATATTTTTTCATTAATAGAAGAATCGGGAAATAATGATTTAATGGAATCATTTATGAATCGAGCAATAGTTGAATGGTTTGTTTTCTCTAGGGTCCTACAGGATTCCATGTGGGGAGTGAACGGCTCCTTGGATAATTTCCCTATAATCAAATTCGCTATATACCGTCCACATGAACCTGTCGTTTTATCAGCTGATACCCAGAGCAAATTGTTTGCAAGATCGGCACGGATTTCATTTAACACATCTTCATAGATTACTGACAGGTAGTTTTTTCAAATCGTAGATTCTTCAGGAACTATCTGATTTCTACAGTACTTCTTAAGGAATCTCTGGCATGCAGGATTATTTAGTTGATGAAATGGAATATTGCAACCAATAAAAAACTCACATAAATCTTTATTAAATTCCTTTTTTTTAGGAGTTCGAAGTAGAAGGCGTAATTAGAATTGTTGAATTAGACTTGTTGAAAGGTTATTTGTTGCTGCTGCATGGGAAGCAGTGGAGACATGTTGATCAATCTGATATTTTTTCGAATAAGGTATACGCTTATTGCAAACTTTGCAGAAAATCACAGCGCCATCACATGTAAATTGAGCTGGGTAACCTTTGATCCAAGTTTCCATTAAAGTCTGGGAATTCTTTTTCACCGGCGGCATCGTCGAAATAAAAACAACACTTCCGTAGATACACAAATATAGGGGTTAACTGAATGCGCATGGCACAAATTGTAGAAATCGCATTGTCTTATCACTGTTCCTGTCTCTCTTATTGTCGACCGTGATCGCACTCATCGATGAACGCTTCTAATCCTACAGGCTTTGTTACCGAAATAAGCACGATCGACAAGGAAGTACTAATTTATGCAATAACGCTATAAATATGGAGTTATATGCGTTTGCATATGCAGATATGCAAGTGCATATAATCCGATGTCTAGTCATCACCTTGAAGTTGGAGATTGATATCATTAAACAAATTATACAATGTACGCAATATCATTCTTTGATGTGATGAGGTTGTCGTGCAATTCTGTGTCTTTGTTTTCCAAAAATACTATAACAGAGTTAAAAGATTATAAAAACGAGTCAAACAAGTACCTCTTGATAGCTAACTCACTTCTGTGTGTAACAATAATCGGTTAAAGTCTTCGTTTTTAACAACAGAAAGCTGATTAAATAATCTGTCATTTAAAGAGCTGTTGCGGATTTTATTGACTGCTTTGATGACATGTTGCAGTAATTGGGACAGCCGTTCACTCAAATTCCTCGTAACCACGCGTTATTTTTCACGTCTGGAACTTTATTTTTTAAATATGTTATGAACCCTCTGATATAATATTCTTCAAGGGAATTTCCTTCTCATCACAAGACTCTAAATTTTTGTATATGTCTCTAAATTTCTAGCAAACAATAGTTCTTCTCATGTTTTCTCGTCTTTAATAATATATGACAACAACAATGCTTCCTTGGTCGGTAAAGTGGACTCAACCAACTGAATAG
The DNA here is from genome assembly GCF_036711975.1 of Onthophagus taurus. NCBI lineage: Eukaryota > Metazoa > Arthropoda > Insecta > Coleoptera > Scarabaeidae > Onthophagus > Onthophagus taurus. Next base: position 22,252,535 of record NC_091972.1, on the reverse strand, counting down.
AAAATTAACTAGTCTTCAGATGGTTACACAATGACTTTTCGATGTTTTTAGCCATCTCATCAATTCGTCTTTGTACGGAACTATTACTTAACCCTAGAATAATAACCCACGTAAAATTTACCATTGGATATGTTCTCGATGAACACGAGGAAGAGCTGTTTCAAGCCGAATTAGAAAGTGCCTGGAAACCCAAACAAAAAGAGTTTTCAGTGACAGTCTCATTACAAAAAATATAATCTCTAACAGCCATCAACATCCCGAGAGGCTCTACCTGAAAATCAAACATCAAAAGACGTTTATGTAAGTTCAAATAATCCTATATATTTAGGAAAAAGTGGTCAAGTGTGAAAAAGTGCTCTCGTAGTTAATCGAGCTAAAAATCTTATAGAAACTACTGATATTTTCAGTTTGTTTTTCAGCGAAGAAATTTTACACGAAATAATAGTATAAACGAATGAAAAAAATGCAAAAATGCGAAACAAATACAAGGTTAAAAGTGCAACAGTTTTAAACACAACACTGACTGAATTGAAAGCAGGACGATTGCTTCTTTCTGCGGTTCTAAAAAATAATCATCTATCAGCCAAGCTTTTGTTTGATGCAACCTATTCGGGTGAGAGGTACAGGGCAACAATGAGTAGAAAAAGATTTAACTTTCTAATAAATTCATTAAGATTTGACGATTCAGCAACCAGAGAGGAACGCAGACAAAGGAACCAATTTCCAACATCTGGGATATTTATATTGCTAACTGTACAATCAATTATAAAACCAGCGCTTACATTACCATTAATGAACAACTTATTGGATTCCTGGGTAAGTGCATCAAAATTGTGATTCTCTGTGATGTTGCCACCAATTACGTAATAAATGCAAGTCCTTATCTCGGAAAATCTACAAACACAATGGATAACTGGTTTACCAGTATTCCCTTGGCCACGAAACTACTGAATAAACCATACAATCTAACAATAGTTGGCAGTTTCCGTAAAAGTAAGTCACAAATACCGATGGAGTTCCTAGACTATAAATCCCGGATATGTGGAACTTCTGTGTTTGCCTTTGATGATAAAATGACTCTTGTGTCTTATAAACCTAAACAAAATAAAATAGTTCTTTTACTTTCGACGATGCATTCTGCAGACTCTATAAATCAAGAAACAAAAAACCGGATATAATCCACACCTATAATGCGACAAAAGGAGCTGTTTAGGAGCTTTGTTTATTCTACAATATGCTCAACATTGCAGCAGTTAATTCCTATGTCATATATAACCATAATGCAATAAAAAGAAGACAGAAACCATTAGCAAGGCAAGAATTTGTTCTTAAATTTCAAGCACAACTCACCAGACCATGGCAACAAGAAATAGCTATAAAATTGCTCCTCCATGTCAAGAAAATTGAAAGAGTTTCTATGTCAAGTTTTACAAGATCAGCCTATTGCAGAGAACCAGGAAACCCCTCAAGAGAAAGGGAAAATAAGTTACTGCAGTTTATGTCCTACAGTGAAGAAGAGAATGACGACAACAATTTGTTATGTATGCCGTCGCGCATTGTGTAGTGAACATCAAATAAAAATATGTATGAGCTGTAGCCAACAAAATAAATGATTTATCTTCACTTGTTTGCATTTATCTTCGTTTATTTGCTTGTTCTTGAACGTTTAATAAAAAAGTCTTTTATTTGCGTCCACTCTAACGAAAATTCGAACAAAAGTTTGCGAAATGCTCAAGCTTAATTTCGTTTTCTTTTCTAACTATGTACAAGTTAGAAAAAAACAAAATTAATAAAAACATTCATCAGCCAGTGTAATATTTTCTCGCAGAACAGCTAATTCATGAAAACGTAACCATACAAGCATGAAAAACGATAGTACATAAATTTTACGTGTCGTTAGTATTAACGGAAAAACAACATACCGTTAGTATTCTAGGGTTAAAGGATTTTTTTAAATAACATCTGCCGCTGGTTTATGAAGCCCAGTTATAACTTCTTTTACTGCTGGTAAAATTAGTTCAATCCCAATTGTGTGTAGTTTTCCTGTTTGAGCAATTAACAAAGAGATTTTGTACGAAGCATCATCGTCTTGTTTAAAGCCGCTGAAAAAAGTTTTGAGGCAGTTGACTGATCTGCGTACTTCTTTTTCAGCTCTTGAAAATAGGTCACAGTTTTGTCTTTTTATCAGAATGTATTTTGTTCAAATCAACTTCTAAAGTAGAATAACACTTTTTGAGGTGATAAAGGAACGTTTGAGATTAGGTTACACAACATTTTAAGTTTCCAGATTGAACAATTTATTTTATATGGTACATTGTTAAAAATCACACTTATTTTGATGTTTGTTAAAAGTGTGGTTAAGAAAAAAAAACTTTTTTCCCCAAAACTGTTAAGATTAAAGATTTGCGCTTTGGTTATACTAAATTTTAAGAAATTAATTGTTTCTATACGTTATAGACATTTGATTTCAATCAATAAAACAAACACTGCTAAGTTAGTCAACTCTCCGTTCTCCTTGAAGCTTGTTTCGCGCTTGGATGTTTACAAAATAATTAATTAGGCTTAAACGACAGATGCCACGTCGTCTTCCCAACTTGTACTAAAATCTCGGAGTAATACTGAGTGCTTAAATAAATATCCCCAGCTAGACAGGATGACATCCTGCAACACCCCATCTCATCACTATGTTTATTTCGGACCAACCGACGTGCTTTTTGCCTTATTACAGTTGAGTTTGTTATATTTTAGTTTTAACAATTGAACGACCTGGTTTACTTAGACCAGGTCTCGTTAGAAATGCAAATAAGGGTGCAACAACAGTTTCTCGGATGAACTGCGGCAATTCATAATCTGAAAAGCGCCCTATTGTCCCATAAACGATTGTTCATAATCAGCTCGCAAAGGCGAAACCCTGATTGTTCGTCGTCACAAAAGAGGGCGCCTTTCCGAATCTGCTTCTGGAGATGAGATCCCTTTTTACGCGGACAAAGCAAGAAGGGATGTGAGCACATTCCCGTTTGCCTGTTTTATGAATTCGAATTTTCGAAAATTAAATTAAGCCGGGACGGCCTACCCTTTGCGAGTCAGAAACGATAATGCACATTCGTTTGTGAATTAGTGAATACGGAAAAGTATACATATTTATGTCTGGAAATAAATTTTGAGTTGAATTCGTGATGCGTGATTCCCTGCACCTCACTCCCACTTTGGTGAACTGTTGATACAACGCTTCGAGGAAAATCCTCTTGTTTATTTAATTGGAACGTAGTCAGGCACTTAAATTGTACTGCAGGCGAGTGTTTTGTTAAGCACTTCACTGTCTATTTTGTGGAATTGTCTTGAAGCTCCAGTTAGTATTCGGTAACTAAAGAAGTCATTGATGGAACAAATTAATGGAAATTTATAGTCAACTGGAATGATTATGACTTTTTAGTAAGGATTTGTGGTCGATCGAATACAGAACCCATCCCTTCTCGAGTGGCAAAAGTTAGTCGTAAAACAGATGGCCATCATGAAGGTTTAAAAGCATACCTGTTTACTGCGTCATCCCATCGTTAAACTTCTTCTGTTACTAGTGTATTTCCGTCCGTGGTTTACACTCTTACAAACCATTACACTCGTATTTTTAAGTACCCATTTTATACTTTTAAGCTTCAAAGTTGCTGAATTTCTATAAATAACAATTCCGTATCATATAACATTTTATGTATTTAAAATGATTTTAATAAAAATGGGATATAAGATAAAAGGGTCTTCAAGATACATTTTTTATTTGTATCTATATAAAATAGGAAACTCGATATTTTTGGAAATGGCTGTTGAGCTTATTTTCTGTTCCCTTATGTTTCTAGTCGCCCCAGTTTGTACGGATCCAGAAGTGACTGTAATAGGAGCATCTTTGGACGAGGTCCTTAAAGTGAGGTGTCACGTATCAGCTGACCCGAGCGATGTGACATTTATATGGCAGTTTAACAACAGTGGCGAGAGCTTCGACGTGAACCCGATCAGGATTACCACTACAAGCGGAAACACAAGCGAGCTCATGTACACACCAACGAACCAAAGGGATTACGGGACGTTAACGTGCACTGGGAAGAACTCAATAGGACACCAGTTAGAAGCGTGCGTGTTCCAAGTAGTTCCAGCTTGTAAGTACATTTACGATATAAACTGAACAATATTATTGCTTGTTGACCCAGTAATATTTTGCGACTTCTTTTAACTTACGACCAACAAAATGAGGTCGCCATTAACCGTTATTTCCAGCTTAATGTTTCACGTCGACAACTAACGGTCTGGTTAATAGCGTCGCGCTTTGATTATAGCCAGAATTACTGCGTAAAAAATCTCATTACTTAATATAATACTGCGAGCAGTTTACTCGCGATATAATAAAACTGTAGCCGGCCCGACAAGGGCGGACCGGTTGCCGCCGGTTTGTCAGTCGTAAATTAAACATTAACGGTGACTTAATTAAACTGTCGAATCAACATCCCCGCTGTTGACGTAGCGCCTTTTATTGAAGTTTTTAATAACGCGAGTTATTGCCGGTCGAAACACCATCCTAATTTCCACCTCAGAAAAGGTTTAAACGCTTGATCTGACTTTATTCTCAATTTCATTTAGTTTTTGTATTGCTGCCCATAAAACGCCATTTAATATAGAGTAACAATACCAGTCGGTATATGAAGAGAGAACTTTATTCTTCAAATTTTATAATTTAACAACTTTTTGTTTCCTAATCGTAGTCGCATTTTTGACTTGTGGGTATCGTCAGCTTTGATAGATTCTAATGCCTCGCCCGTAAGCAACCTCGAAGGATAGTGGGTGAATGACTTCTTTTAAGAGACTTTGAATCTTTACCAAGACATACAGAAAACGATTTACCAAAATACATGAGGAATGATTTCACTTCAACTCGCTGAGGTCGTTTACGGGCGGGGCGCTGGATTTGGTATAACAACGCAATTGTCAACAATTGAATGGTTTCGTGCAAAAAGTCCCTAAGTGACATTTTCTGGCTTTGGTACTCTTTGCGTCATTTGTTGCAAAATAGCATATACTTTCATTTGCTGTAACAAAATTCTAATATGAGTTTGTACACTGGCTATTTCTTTTGAGAAGTCCCTATGTTGGAAAAAGTCCCCATGTTGGAAAAAATAGTTTCAGTGCCCTTACCGGTATCATATTAGTTTAAGTTTAGTACATTGTCAGTAGGTCAACGGCGCCATCCAACGTATGTTTCTTCTTATTGTCCTAACACGTATTATATTTGTAGAATCATTTCCAGGGAGTGATAGTGATGAATGATTTCCGTCCGAAAGAGACTGAGGAAGTTAAGAACGTGAAGAAGAGGAAATCAGATCTAACGCGATGGGCAAGAGAACAGAAGAAAACATAGTTAAGAAATTCTCGAATACAATATCAGATTCCGCAGAGTCGCTGTAAATGTAAAAATAAGATATTCGCCGCATGTGGTAAGAAAATATTTGTCAGTTTCCAAAAACTAAGCCACAGTGAGCAAAATCTGTCTAATAGCAAAACCGGCTGCTCAGCATGTTAATAAAAGTAGATCACCCAGGAACGTTTCTGAATACAACTAAGCGACAATCTGTTATTATTTGTCAAAACATCGAACATCTCAGAAGAAAAAAGATTTTAAGTTTGAGATAGACGACGTCAGGGATGGTAGCCGAAAATATCCTTCTCGAAAAACTAAAATATCGATAGAAACACTGATGAAAATTAATGATTTTTTAAGGAACTTGCCAGCAGTAGAATCCCGTTGCAGCCGTTCGCAAAACAAGAAATATTTAAATTCTGACCTTACAATATCTCAACTCCATAAGAATTATTGCAAAAAGCTCCCTGAGAATACAGTAAAGTAAGGAATATTTAACAAGGTGTTTAACGAAGATTTTCACTATTCATTCGCTCATCCAGGAAAATATATATGCACAGTATGCACCAGGTTTTTAGCTGATCTTGTTTCTGCAAAACACAGACGAAAACGAAATACGATCCCAACGAAATTCCATCTTCAACGAGCACAGGACTTCTTTGATATACCTGCTTAAAGAATGTGCACCTAGGAATGAACTAGTTATATGTTTTAATTTCCAAAAAAAGTCTGCTTCTACCCGTAACTAACATTGGTGATGAATACTACAAGAGACAGTTGTGGCTTCATAATTTTGGCATAAACAATGTTGTGACTAATCAAGCCAGCATGTTTATCTTTACTGAAAATTTTGCAACAAAAGGTCCTAACGAGGTGATATCATCGATAGGTTATTATGTAAGGCAACATAGGAAGGAAAATCAGAACAAGCTCACCATTTTTTATGATAACTGTTTTTCTCAAAACAAGAACAGATTTTTGTTTACTTATTTAGATTCTCTTTGCGCATCGGGAATACCCTGGAGTACCTGGCCACTGCATGATATCAGTGGATCGCTGTTTCGCACTGATTTAGAAAAAGCGACTTAAGACAGAAAAAGTTGATAATCCCGACTATTACATAAAGCTCATACGGAATACTCGAACTAAAGATCCTTTTGAAATAGCGATGCTAGAACATAGTCTACTAACAAAGTATAGTACCATTTCAGAAGTTTTTGTGATTACCTAGGCTGGTTATAAACGGTTCTATGCAGACAAAACAAAGCCATCAATACCTGGTATAAAACAAAAAACCTGAAAAACCGAAAACCAAACGATGACAGAAGAGTACCCCAACTTTGTTGTATATAAAATAACACCCAAGATGCCGTAGCAACATTTTGCCGAACGACGTACACAATTGTTTTAAAAAACAAGGAAGAAAAATTGAAGAAGCTTTCTTGTTGCGGGTATTGAAAAAGAAGAAAATAGAAAATTTTACGAAATACTTGATGAAGACTCAGAACAGAACCAAAAAAATCAAGACGGGGAGACAGAATCGGACGTACAAGAGTACGAATAAATTTAATTAGTTCGTGTTTTTGCTTGTTTACTAGCTTTATTGTGTTAGAATCAGCTAAATTTAATAAACAATTCCTCTAATATACATTTTGATTAATTTTGTTAAAATGTCTCTAAGTTAAAATCGCTATCATTTTTGTTCTAATAGAGAAATGTATTTCTTTCTGTAAAAATCTTTAAGAAAGTAGTTACAATTTCCCAAGATAACATCCTTAAAAGATTAGTCAGATAAAATAAACAATAATATTTCTAGAATAAATTGAAAACAAAAAACCGAAAATTCTGAAAATGTGTAAAAGCTACTTAGGGACTTCTTGCACTAAACCCTTCAATTCCAGATAATTATATTGGTAACTTGCCTAAATTGCTTCGTTGACGACGATACTTCACAGACTCTGCGGGAGATTCATTGCTTCCTCTCGATTTATTAATTTTTTTGCATCCAAAGATCAATTGGTAAGGTGAGTACAATAATGATAATTTTATTCCACAGCGAAGCCGAGCCCATTGAGTAATTGCACCCTAAGGGCGGCCGCTAATCAGAGTTCGGACGCTTTGGAAGTGGAGTGTCGTGCAGGATACGACGGCGGTCTTCCCCAGAGGTTCGTCCTGGAAGCATATGACTCATACACGATGCGGATGCGATTGAACATGAGCAGCTCAAACACAGAAAACCCACTCTTCCGAATCGAACTCGGGGAGTTGGTGCCTCCCAACGGAGACGGCATTCCCCCCACGCTCAGAATATTGGTCTACGCGCAAAATGCCAAGGGACGAAGCGATAAGGTCATCTTGGAGGACATTACGTTGAATGATGCCGAAAAACGTACAGGTATGATTTATGAAATAAAAAGTGTTGAGTTTATATATGAAGGAAACACATCTTTTAGAACTTTTTCGAGTTAACACTAAGAATTTTAAAAGTGTCTTTTTCTTTTATATTGACTTGTCGATAATAAAAGTATACCATTTAGTTTAAGTATTCAACAAATTTATCAACTATCGTTGTATAAACTTAAAGACACGTTCTAACTTCAAGTACTCGCGGTATTTTTTGAATTTTACTATTTTTAAAGGTGCACTAACTCATTTAATTTTACATATTTTATATTTTACGTAGAATACGAAACTTATTTCGTATTCTATTAACTGATGACATAAAAAATTTCTTTTTAGATTTAGGTTTCATTTAATTTGCTTACTTTGCTCATTTATATTTATACCACTTTTCGTGGGGTTATAAAACAAAATCGGGTTTTTGGGTTTCAGCATCAACAATGCTGAAATACATAACATTTGAATTTAGGCGTACGTCTATTAAGACGGCTAAACCAGAATGTTGGAAACTAAAACTGGAACTAACACTAGACCTAGAACTAGAAACATTACAAATGGGTTAATTCTAAAAAACAATAAATATGGTCTCTAAATATAGTAATATTGTTACATAGATGTGGTCTCTTTGGGCTAACACTTATGAAATAATAAAATTATAAGTTAATTATTATAAATAACATTTTTTATTGACCTATTGTCTTGTTGTTTGTATTTATATCAATTCAACTTTTTTGTTTTTTTCGGTATCAATATGAGGGGTTATCTCATCATCAAAAATGAAAGATGGTTTCAGCAAATCGAGGTTTACATTTAATTCTTTATTGCCTTTCATTATAACGAAAAATTTTAAATCTCTTAATCATTTTGAAGGCATCACTTCATACCTAGAAGACAAGGTAGGTTTAATACCAGTGATTTTAACATATACAAAGTTTGACCTGAACAATTCTTTGTGTATAAAAGGTTTTTGGCTGGTATGTATGGTTGACTGAACTGGTTTAATGTAAGCAAAAAATGTTCTTAAACTTGATAATAATGGTTCAGTAACAATTGATGGTTGGGAAAAATTCTTCCGGTAATCTGAGTGGCTGACCATAAACCAGTTCTGCTGATGAACAACCTAAGTCCTCTTTCAGAGATGATCTGAGACCAAGTGGTAATAAAGGTAAGTTATGGTGTCATCTGGCGGAATTACCTTGGGCAACAATCGCTGATTTCAAAGTACGATGAAATCGTTCTATCATACCGTTACTTTGTGGCTGACAAGCGAAAGTATGTATTTGATGAGCACCCAAAAGTAATTGGAATTTTGAAAATAATAGTAATGCCGAGGTTGCAGAAATATCTTTTAGTGGAACAGCCTCTAGCCACATCCAAGGGATGAATCGAGTGGGTGAACCAAATCAATGTGTATGTGTTCAAATCGAACTTTTGGAATTTTGATTTTGAGAATTGGCGATTTTGTATGCTTTTGTATTTTTACTTTCTGGCGTTGTAAACATGATTTTGTCGAAATACGAATTTGTTTTGATATATGAGGCCAAAAGAATTTTGTTTTTATTAAATGAATGGTTGCTCGTAGCGTTGTAGGTTGTAGCAATAACTGATAGGGAGTAGTGTGAGTAAGAAAATTGTTTGTGTATTAGTTTCGACAATTCGATATCTGTGAGTTGAGCTTTGTAAAGTGTAAGTGTGTCAGGGTACTGAGAATTTAGTGTTTCAATATTTGTTCTGGACCAAGTGTTTGCAACAATATTGGAACTTCCCTTAATGTATCTCACATCGGATGTATATTGTGTTATGTAATTTAGGTACCTGGTTTGTCTTGGTGTTTTTTCTGTTGTTGAAAATATTGCTGTAGTTAAAAGTTTGTGGTCGGTAAAAACTGTAAAATGGTTTCCATGTAAAAAATGATTAAAAAATGTTATGGCAGAATATATTGCCAATAGTTTTCTGTCGAAAGTTGAATATTTAACTTGACTCTGAGAAAGTTTATGTGAATAAAATCCTAACGGTTGGGGTCTTTCATCGATAATTTGGCTCAGAACTACTCGTAAGTAAGTGACAGTGAAGCATGGGAGATGGATAAGCCAGAACGGTAGATTTTCTTAGAAGATCTTTAGCTGTTGTGAAAGAAATTTTATGATCGCCTGACCAAGAAATTATTAATTTTTGTTTAAGTGAATAAAGTGATGATAAAAGATTATGAAGGGGTGATAAAATACTGCAAATATAAGTACGAAGGCTTCCACGGCCGGTGTGAATTGAACTAAAACTAGAACTATCAGTTGAAACTTTCGGGTATTGCCGTGCGTCTTTTAAGAAAGGGTTTGAAGGCCATGTTGCAACCTTCTTCAGAAACTGGTTCGAAGTCACTTCGCCCAACCCAACCCAACCCAACCAGTTTCTGAAGAAGGTTGCAACATGGCATCCGGAACGTCAAACCTTTTCTTAAAAGACTCTAATGTTGGTTCTAGTTTCAGTTCAAATATTGCAAATGTTTGGAAAAAATCTATGAAAAAAACTTTGTAGTTCCTTTAAAGTTTTTGGTTTTGGAAATTTTGAAATACATAGCATCAATCCTAGACTTAGAAGGTTGAATACCATCGTTAGTGATATGATGACTAAGAAAATCTATGGAAGTAACTCCAAAAACACATTTAGATGGTGGATCTAAATAATGTTCTTGTTCGTTATGACTTGCAATGAAAATGTCATTTAAATAAACGAATAAGAAGTTGAGATGCGAAAGAACGTCATTTATAAATCTCTGAAAGGTCTGAGCAGCGTTACGGAGGCCAAAGGGCATACGGGTAAACTTGAAAAGACCAAAAAGTGTGGTGATAGCTGCCTTAGGAATGTCGTCTTCTTCTAACGGAATGAATTTCTTACTAAATCCACTTGTGAAATAATTTTGCATCTATTCACATGATGAAGGGGATATCGATCCGAAATAGTAACGTTATTATTATCATAGTAGTATCATATATAGTATCTATATAGTATATCATAGTATCATCGTAGAGGCGATGCTGTTGAAGAAGAAGAGGGTCGACATATTGCCATGACTACCATATGTTCAAATACCCTTTTGGCTATTGCGTGTTTATGTATATCTAATCGTCGAAGCCGATAAAACGGTAAATGGGAGTTAGTTATAATTTTGTGTGTTGTCTGATATTTGACTGGTGAAGAAAAATCCGGTGTAAAGGTTAATTTTGGGAATGATCTTAAAAGAGTTGTAAAGGAACTGTACTCGTAGAGGATGTAAGTGTAGCGTGCTATGACATGCCAACTAATTGGATATTAGAAAAACAAAAAAGGTGAATATAGATATAAATAAAAACAACAAGACAAAAGGTCAATAAAAAATTTTATTTATAAAATTACCATATTATTTTATTATTTTACAAGAATTGGCCAAACAAGACCACAAAAGATATTCTCACTTATGTAATAAGTAGAAGTAGTAGTAGTATAATAATAGTAATAATAATATACTATATATAATAGTAGTAGGCAATAGAAGTGAAGTTGAATGGCGGAAGTCTAATAGACAATGGGAAATGTCGCAAAACTTTAAGGAGGCATCCTCCTGCATAATTGGACGTTCCAATAAATTGCGGTTAAACTTTATAACTTGAGGCGCTTAGAGGTAGTTTCCGACTAGAACTTTTGCAATCGCTGAAATTTGTCTAGTGGCGAATTCCTCCTTGACAAACTGAAAGCATATTAGTCTATACACAGAGATATAGTAGATTTGCAGCGTGAGTTGCGGTAAAATGGGATACGGAGTGATCAAAGGCGGTACACTGCAGAAAGTGTTTCATGGGAGCTTTTAAGCCGAAGATGCACTTTTGGGTCATATCACAAAGGGCGCGTTTTCCCTAAAAAATCGCCGGTCGACTACAAAAGCACAGCCCGGGGGCGATGTGTTTCGCGTATCTCCTGGAATCCAGAGCATTTCATATAGGTAACGGGCTTAATCTATTCCCGGGGTCCAGATGGTGGCTTTTTCGCTGCACGGCCTCTCAAAAGTAACGGCCCGGGGCAGAGTCCTTCCTGCTAGGCACTCGCCCCACTATACGAATACAATGGAGTGCATTACGTCCGGTTCACTGCTACTCCTGGTTTTCTTCCTTTACCAACTCCGATAAATTCCCTTAAAGGCACACGTTCATAATTTCATAGAATAACATGCTACATGAGTTACATATAGAGGTATTTTAAAATTTAACACCCAGATTCGAGTTTTCATCTTGATAAGAATCTCGAAATACGTTCGTGTGTAAACTCACATTTTACCATCCATTTTTACTGTCGCCACTTGAGGATTTACGAAGGTACGTGACGACGTGAAGGGCCCGCTTTCTACTCGTGTTCTACACAACCTGAAATTAATTCTGTGAGGAACCCTACTGAAGGTATTAATACGTCTCTAGAAGATTAAGCGTACATTCGTAACACGATTTATTCTTGTTTTATTATATAGAATGTAGTTAATATTTTTTTTCTTAAATTTTTTAGATGGAAATGGTAATATAAGTATATTACCATTAGCAGCATTACTAACAGGATCTCTTCTTACGTTGGGAATTGCCATCTTATTGATCGTAGTTCTCGCAATACGAAGAAGACATCGTCACTGTCCTGGGGCGCACTGCAATCACCAAATAGACGGTGCTAAGCAGCCGAAGATAACCCCACAAGCGTCAAGACCGAGTTCTATGTTGGAGATCAATACTGGCGATCACCGTTATGTTGTAGCTTATACGCTAAAGCCCGTTTCCGATTGCTCGACGCCGGTTAACACTGGCGGAGACCGTCAGCCGGACATTCTCAATACACCGCGTGGTAAGTCCTCGTTTATTAATAATCAAAATTAGCTGTTGTGTTGTGGGGTCATTTAAAAACCATTAAATTAATTGAAATATCAGAACTGTTATGGTAGTTCATAGGGTGTCAACTAAAAGCAATTGCGGAGTTGTAGCCGTGAAACTAATGCACCAGAAGACACATAACGCTACGTCAGCGGGAATATGAGGAACACAACGCAACGTGAGAGAGCGCACCGTCTCCGTGCATAATGGATGTTAGGGGTATAACAAAGCGATTTATTCAAGCCATGAAACCAGTCCAACGGGGGAGAATTCCCTTGATGTCTAGTTCTGTATTCCACTTACCATGTCACAAGTTATGACATATTAAAATAACCGATAACGGACAAAAATATACAAATGATGCATGAATAACGTGATAATATTTTTTGCAGGTACCGATACAACTCCCCCAAATGCAGGCGGACCCTTACCAAGGCCAGACGCGCTTTTTACTCCACCCAGCGAGAGAAATCGTTACAATTTTACTAGTTATGTAAGAACAAAAATTAAGTGGTTTTAAAAATAGTTTTAATCGATTAAATTATTTTTAGAGCCATAATCCGGAAATAAATTCCCCCCCAGAATTAGGAGTGGAACCAATCAATACGTCAAATACGACGACTTTAGGGAGGCCTAGAGTTCGACAACGTGTGGAACCCCAATTTTCTAACTTCGCAACCATGCGTCGAGATCACATCATAGCGGATTCCATACCGGGGCCGGAAAGTTGTGTTTAAGTGCACCTGTGTTAAAACAAATTACATTACTAGAGTCCCAAGTTGATTTGGTATCACACCTATATTATTACTATCATTGTTCGTTATCATACGTCGATGCTTTTGTGGGGTTGTAAGATCTTATTGTATTTCGCGGATTTCCCATTCTTAACTAATATCGAAATTCAAAATCGTTTTAATCGACTTACACCTTACAAACCTTCTAACTACAAAATTAAATAATATAAACCTATTTTTTAGATTTGAATAATATTTTTAGATGTAGTTCATTACAGATATAATGTAAAAAGCCTGTGATACAGGGAAAGCAGATATTGTTGTATACTGTAACTGTATTTAATGTTGAAACAATCAAGGGTGCGTGTCGTGGTAACATGTCTTCAAAGTATAAACTATAGATATAAAGAAAATTTTAAATCAACGAAGAACAAATCGAGATATTCGATGACCATATAGACAGTTTAAGAGGAAATATGTATAAATGACGGTAAACTGAGATAGGCCTATCTTGTGAATAAATAAAAGCGATTATTACTTTTAAGTTATGCAAAATGATTTAAAATTAACCCATTTGATCTATAAGCTCAGATATATACGAATGTTTCCTGGCTATTGTCACCATATCGATACACACGCTTTCAATAGGGAGCAAAATAGCCCCAATTATTACTACTTTTTTATAGTTTATGTATTAATTAAACTAAAACTAAAATTAACACCAGCACTACCATTAGAACTAATACTAGATCAAGAACGGATTTAGTCGTGCGTCTTTTAAGACGGCTAAACCCAAATGTTTCTAGCTCCTGGTCTAGTGTTAGCTCTAGTTTCAGATCAATAAAAATATACAACAATCTACCGCTAAATAACAACTAAAACTATAACTAACACTAGTACTAGCACTGTCACTAGAATTAACACTAGGCCTAGAATTAGAGAAATTAAGGTTTAGCCGTCTTGAAAAACGGAAAAATATTAGTTCTAGTGGTAGTGCTAGTATTAGTTCTTGTTTTAGTGGTTATTCAGTGCTAGTTGTTGTATACTTTTAACGAACTGAAACTAGAACCAACACTAGACCTAGAAAAAGAAAGTTTCGAGTTTATCCGTGTGTCATCAGACGCAGTGATAATGACGTAGTGATAGACATTGTGATAGTGTTAAGTTAATTATAGTTTTAGTGGTTACACAGTGCTAGGTCATTGCATATTTTTATTGTACAAAAAATACATAAAATTCGAACTAGGAGGTAAAACTGTAGCTTCGCCAATTGATACAATGAAGAATTTGTGGCACTGGAAATATCTGGTCATTCCCTTTGTCAGTTTTTTCGCTGATCATCCGCAAATGCATTATAATTTATACACCTGTATATAATAAAAAAGTTTGGTGACATTAGCCACTTTGTCATATCTTCTGAATGATGCAAATGGGTTAATGAAATATTTTGAATAACTCTATAGCGTGTAAAATTGTAAACAATAGATAATATAAGCATAACATATAATTTTGTTACAGAAAAAAAGACTTCTATTAGATTATATGTTGATGATGATAAGCAATGTGTGAATTAAACAAGTAAATAAATAAATGTATATTAAAAAAGTAAGATAATAATAAGTAAAAAATAAATGATAACATAAAATAAGCTGTACAATTGTCATGAAATTGATACTGATTTGTAAATACTAGTTGAGATTCCAATGTAAAAATAAGGGCTTCATTGCTGTAATATATTGTAAAACTTTTGTATAAAAAGGAAAGACAAAACTCTTATTAGTTGGTGTGAGTACAATTATATTGAGCGAATGATGCGAGCCCGAACTTTACGCTTCTTCTATGTAAATATTATGAACCAATGAAAGGGTATTAATAAATACATGTCCGATTTCCATTTGTTTCTATTATATCTCAAATTAAATCATCAACACCCTACCCCATTTTCTCCATCCCCAATTCTGAATTATTCAAGGATCATTCACGAAATCCTTATTATATTTTCCTCTTCCCGTACCGCTATAACCGCAATGTTCAAGGTCGGTATAATATGCATACAAATGCCTTATATAAAAACAGAAAAAAAAAACTACCCCATTTCGTATCCAGCTGCGCGTATCGACATGTAAGGCCGGAAGGATTTTTTCATATAAGCACTCACCCTATAAAAGGTATTTGGGCGGGAAGGTGATGGGTCCATTCTGAAAATCCAGGCCAGGATTTTCCTGCAAAGGATGAGCCAAGAACGGGAGCACTGCACAAGCTCTCTAGATGCTATAGTAATGACGGCTCGCTTGCGGCGTTACGCTATAACCTCTCAGAGCCGCCTACCGAATATTTCGCCTGAAATGGAACGATTCAGAGCTGCCTCTTTTATGCTGAAGTGAATTTTCTATCGACCGTCAAATACAGTTGGTATGGATTTCACTTCCGTTCTATCGTCTAAGTGATAATACCGCAAACCCATACGGTTTAAAAATATAATACAAATATTAAATACAAATAGTACTACTTATTAAAATATTAAATTTATCGAATATTACGTTATATGACCTCAATATCATGCATTCGGAACTTTGTGTTCCATCCACGGCCTGTTCAGGAGTCGCTGGCGCTGCGCCTCCACCTCTATAGAGCCCTCGTTTGTGTATGCAAAGAGGCTTATGGCTGTACCGCAAAAGCCACCCTTCTCGTGCTGTATCGGCCTGTACGTGAACGAAATCGGGATTTGATGTTGGTAGACATTTCAGCCTTACTTCGGCCCAAAACTCCAGTCACCGCCGATCTGCCCCTTGTAAATTACATCGAAACAATATACTCACATCTTAAACAGAATCCTCAAGTGCTTTTACCTGTATTAGCGATTTACTTGTAAACGTGGGATGTTGTGTATAGAGCCCCGCTGTATTTGTTGGAATATCGATAACCAAAATAAATTGTGGGTAGCCGTAATCGTAACCTAGTAAATATCTACGATAAATATTTTTTTCATCGGTTGCAGCAATTATTTTTACCTTTTTTTAAATAAAATCATAAACGTTAAATTTTAAAAATTGTAAATCTTAAGCAATCATACTAAATTTATTTCTGCGCGTAATGAAATAATTCTTAACTTAATTTAAAGCTAAAAGTGTCCCTTTTAGAACTGTGTATAACTTATTAGGTCTTATTAAAATCATTTGGAGATTTTCTTTTTAAAAATGGCTGTGACTTTTTAGGTTTTATTAAAAATTTTTGTAGATGTAGCTTAAAAATTGGAAATCTAAGTTTTAACTTTTTTATTTTATTTTATTTTATTTATCATTTATTGCCACAGACAAAAATACAAAATTACATAAGATACACTTAACTTAAACAGTATCAGCAAATGGATCATTTTATCGCACAAGCGATCTCTGCCAAATGACCCAACAGAACAAACAAAAATAAAAATAGTATTTGCTGAATATGGCAAGTAGTGACAATTAGATATTATTAACATCACCAAATAAGATTAAGCAAGAAAAGAAAAACAAAGAGAAAAATAAAGAAAAGACACAAAAAGAGAGATAGAGAGCGACTAAAAGAAACTAAAAGAATCTGCCGGATATCAGTTGCCAACAAGTGAGAGCAGTTGAAGAGAGGAAAAAAGAGAAAGACAAAGAACAAAGAATCAGGAAACAGCCAGTTGAAGGGCAAGCAAGTGGCTCTTTAAAACATGTCTAAAATTAGTAATTCTAGAAATATTACGAATTTCAGAAGGCAGTCCATTCCACAGCGCAATCGACTGTACTGTAAATGATCTATGATAAATTTCAGTGCTATGAACGGGAAATGTAAGAATAGTATC
The DNA here is from genome assembly GCF_036711975.1 of Onthophagus taurus. Taxonomy (NCBI): domain Eukaryota; kingdom Metazoa; phylum Arthropoda; class Insecta; order Coleoptera; family Scarabaeidae; genus Onthophagus; species Onthophagus taurus. The sequence goes on along the minus strand of NC_091972.1, from coordinate 22,235,294 downwards.
AGAACGTGAACGAGTAGCAAGCTCATGAGTTGATAATTGCTGGAACCTATCTGATAAGTACTTTGGGGTGCAGTTATGAAGGATTTTAAATAAAATGGTTAATAAACGAAAGGATCTACGTCTCTCACAGGTTAACATCTGAATGTAATTGCGATACGGCGTTACATGCTCAAATCTATTTAGGTCAAATATGAACCGGATACAATTATTTTGTAGCCGCTGCAATTTACTCAGAAGAGTCACCGAGAGATCGGGATAAACCGCGTCCGCATAGTCAATTTTAGTCAATTCCTAAAAAAGAATGGATAGAAAAATGACTATACTGATCTTATTTCTACGAATAATAAATTACTTTTGTCTTAAATTATAGTTAGAAGTTCAGCTTTTAAAAGTGTAAGTTTTTAGGTTTAAAGGAAAATGATTGGAGGTACCTATTTCTTAAATATTAGAGTAGAGACGTTATAAATTAGTATTTTTGGGGAGCAGGTACAATATGTTCCCAAAAAGTAATAATTCCAAATATCCGTTACAACTGTTCCTCTGTTTCAACCGTTATACAATAGTGTACAAGGATACGATACTTAATCTGTACCCATATTTAATACTAGTTAGAGTACAATTTTTTCGTTTCAATTAAAAAAATATTCCATCAAAAATAACTGCTTTTTTTGGTGTTCGGTTCAGTTCCGTGTATTAAATTTTAAAATTTGTTTGTAATGAAACTATCTTCTAGCACAGCGATTCCCAATTAGTTATAGACCCCCTAAAATCGTTTGTGTTCGCCATGAACCCCTATACTAAATAAAAAAATTAAACCCCTAGACAAATTAATAAACCGTTCGTTTTATATATAAAGGATATACTTTGTTTTATGTTTTAACTAGTATCACAAGGTACAAAAATAAATAAATTTAGAGCAAAAAAAGTTTGGTTGTATATTTTTCGACAGTTTAACGCGTAATTCGGCATCCAAATTAATTAATTCTTGATTTACTTTTTACTTGAAGTAACGACGAAAAGTATTGTTCACAAAGATATGTGGTTGAAAAGGGTATTAAAATTTGCAAAGCTTTTTTTCCTAAATTCGGCGATTTATCGAAAACGTAAGCTTAGAAATCAGATTTTTTTCTTTGAAAGCCATTTGAAGCTCTCCATTGGTAACTAAGTCAATAAAATCGTCTTCCTTGATCTCCATAACTCCATATCCATATAATCTTTGATAATAAACGGATTGCGAATCCATGCCTTACTTCTGCCAGGAAGTGGAAAATATTCTCTGAAGGTGCTTCTTAGATTTGCCAAATGACTCATGATTAGTTGTGCTTCCTCATTTGGAAGTGTATTTTCAGATATGTTTAAAAATGTGGACAAGTTTTGAAATGATTCCACATTTCCGCTTTTGAGTCGATTCTCCCATAATTCCAGTTTCAAAATAGTTGCTCTTGCCTTCTACCTGGAAACAATACATTTAAATTTTCTGGGGAAAATTTATTAAAGCGATGGTATTGGAAACGTTGTTCTTCCATTAAGAATACATTGACTTCTTTACGTAATTCCCAAAAGTCGACTCAGTGCTTTTTCCTTCGAAATCCACCTTACATTTATATGCATTAGCAGTGCATAGTGATCGCTTCCCATTTCTTTGCATAACTGTGAAAAAAGCCGCGTATTCAGCGCTCTACTTTTAATAAAATTTGTTATTCCGGTACACTCATGTAAGACCGCTTTTAATTCTGCAGGAATTTTTTTTGTAACCAACGCTTCTCGATGTATAGCACAATGGTACCACTCTGCAGATAAAGATACTTGCTTTATTCTCGCCTTCAGAGCTGTTATTCTTCTGGACATAGCTTTGGCACCGTTTGTGCTTACACCAACACATTTCGCCCAATAGATTTTGTTTTTATTGAAAAACGTATTTAATTTTTCAAAAATTTCTTCTGCAGTGGTGTTAATTAAGAAATGGCATCTTCATGCTTCTATCTTATACAGCACAATAAAACTGTATAGCAAACCAAAGTGATATACGAACTCTTTGCATTAATTGATCTTTTATGTTTTCTGCCATACTTTGAATTCTTCTCTGCACTGTATTGTTTGACAACGGAATTTGTGTAATTTCTTTGGCAGCTTGATCGCCAATTATTGCAGACACCATAATTTTTGCTGCTGGTAATATGAAATCTTCAGCAATAGTATGAGGTTTACCTTTTTGAGCTATTAGTTAGCATACCTTAAAGGAGGCAATTATGGCTGAATTGTTTGATGCTGGTATGACAATGTGGGACAACCTTCTTTGAATGTTCTTCAATTGTTGTTCTTTCTTTTTAAAAAAATCCGTGGGTTTTTGCTGAAACTCTGGGTGCTTTGTTTCAAAATGATGTCTTAACTTAGCTGGTTTCATAGAACCATTTGCTAGAACCTGGCGGCAAATAAAACACTGCGGTCGTGTTTTGCCAAATTCCGAGGACAGAAATTCTGTAAAACCAAAGGATAAATATTCTGCGCTGTATTGACGGGCCTTCTTCATGACAGGAAGAGTAGGCGAGTAATTTCGATTACGGGAAGAAATAGTAGAAGGAGTCGAAACGTTTTCACCAGTGCCCTCGTTATCATGATCGCTTCTTGTATCACCTAAACAAGTACCGCCACTTAAATCTTTATTCCTTGTTTTTTGTGATTTCGGAATCAACCAACGTTCCATTGCTCTATAAAGGTAAATAATACTGCAATACTACTTTCAGATATTGTTTTCTGTAAAATTGACTTCAAAGTTTTATTACTGAACAGTTTTCGCAGTAGTAATAACCGAAAATTTAATAAAAAATAACTAATGGTAGTAATTTTGACTCGAAAATAAAGGAAAACATTTTTTCAGGTCAGCGTTGGTTTTCGATATATTCGACAATTAATAATTCTTATCATCGACACTAAAATTAAACTAGAAAGCAGGTAATCTCAACGAAAAAAAAAACAGTTTAAAAAAATTTTAATTATTTAATTATTTCTTTTAGTAAAGAAAAAAAAAAGGTTTTGGTAAAAAAGATCATTTTTCTACCAGCAATGTCAGCTACTTTTTGTTTTAACACGTAATTGTTACCTAAAACCCAATTGGAAGAAAATTAAACAAAACTGGATCTAGAAATGAAAGAATACGTTTGTATTCTTTCATTTCGAGTTAAAACTGATTTTTCTACATGGAATTTGAGTAACGTTATCTGTTGTTTCATTACCCTGTAAAATAAAAAAGTAAAAATATATTCGTCTTTGCAACATCTACTCACCAAATATTGCTTGAAAAATGTCAATATTGAGTTTGGTTACTAAATTTCTTCTTTAAACGATTTTTGCGAAGCTAAACTACGAACACTTATAGATTTAAAAAAACAGGTAGAAAGCACTTATAACGACAAAGTAGTCGCTAAGAAACTTAAAAAAATCCCCCAAATGAGTAATATTACCAAATGTCTTAAAAAACGTTACAGATTTCTTCTGAGAGCAATATTAATATTTAAATTTTCACTTGTTTTGTGATTTATTTGCCTACATTATTTTTCACAAATGCGCTGTGAACTCCCAGTATTGTGGCAGTGGACCCCTAGGGGTCCAAGCAACCCTTATTGGGAATCGCTGTTCAAGCATAATTGGTAAGATTTTAAAATTTTATATCTATTTTGGTAATAAGCGTACCATACGAATTTTTACAAAAATAAAAACAACATAGGAGAATAAATAATTAATTAAAGCGGCTACGGTACGAAAAACTTCATAACGATAATTTGTTTTTAAGTACCAGTATCAGTTTAATTGGTAATTGTTGTTACAAAAAATACTTTCAAACTTTGTTTATCCTACTCGTACTGAGTAATAAGTAATGTTGAGAAGGAATCGATAAAGTTTATAAAACTAGTATTTTGTACCTATTATTTTTTAAGTTTAGTAACTATTCCTAGAACAACATACTAATACTTGTTCCAAAATAGCAAGTACAAGTGTTGGAGCTATAAGGGTCTCTCGTGTATTACCTTGGCGGCAAGTGACCTCGATTTATATTCTTCATTGTGTTCTTCATTACGACGTTTGCGCTATATTCTTAAGATTTTATCGTCTGCTGGCTCAGAGCGACCTTGGGTCATGTTCTTTATTGTCATGAAATATTCGTGCCGAAGCTGCTTGCGACCAAGGCACTACCTCCATCGCTGTTTACCTTTAATTCTTATCATTGTAGTAAACCCGGAAACAGGAAACATTTAAGCCAAGGTCACTTACAGCCGAAGCGCTCTTTGTTGTCCAAAACCTATTTTATCAAACATTTTCAAATCATAAAACATTGTAAGAATGCAAAAAAATTGAAATTTTAGCGGAACTTCAAAACTTTTTATTGTAGAAATCATTTCGCAAATACTTCTGATTATTTTTATACATATAAACTTTAACATATATTCTATTCATTTTATACAAGAACATTACCTTTGCTAGTTTTCTTGCTAGATTTTCTTTTGTAAAAGACTGCTAGTTAATGAATAATTTATGTTTGAGTAGACATATCGTTGTGAGCTAAATCTATCTACCTACGACTAGAGTGTGGTATCAAAAGATTCCCCATTTAATGTAGAATCTGCTCATAATAAAATCTCGTGCCCGTTTTTTCCAGATTCGAAGAAATATTTTTTTTTAATTGCCGCACGGTGAGTGAAATCCATCGGTACAACGTTATAGAGATCTCATAACAGAATTTAAATTTTATACTCTCAATTTGGTATTGTTTTGTGAATTCTAAAATAGGTTATTAATAAATTTATTATATATAATATTATTAAATTATATAATATTATTGTTTGTTACAAAAATTATTAATTTTATCGCTTGTTTTCCATCTATTGTTATTTAGCTACATAGCAAACAAGTTTTAAAAAAATATTTGGGTTTACGTATCAATACAGGTTATCGACGTTGTTTGTTATAAAGTTATCGTCCCGTGTTTCCATATATTGATATTCGACTACACCGCAAAGAAAAACATTTTCGAAAAACATTTAGGTTTACGTACAAATACGGGTGTAAGTAACGTGACAATTAATAATAATTCTATTTAGTTGCTAAATACTATATTGAACATGGCAAACACATTTTTTCTGTTCGTAATTATATCGCAGGACGTTTTAATTTATCTGAACAAGATCTCTTCAAAATATTCAACAACGTCTGCTGCCGTCTTTCGAATGTAAATGATCTGCATCTCATAGAATAAAAGAACGTTTTTAGAGCAACATTCTGAATGGTTAGATAAAGATTTCGTTGTGAATCTAAAACAGGAAAATCTACCATCTACGTCTGCAGTAATCTCAGAAAAAGCCATCCATGTAAAACATTTATTTTGATGATTCCAGTGAAAGGACAAAGAGAAGAAATTCCACTTACTTGCTGCAGACTGAAGGTTTGGACCAATTACGTCATACATTTTTGCAAGGACTACCAGCAGAAGTAGACGTTCTTGATGGTAACGCTCCAAACGTGTTTTTTTCCGACTGGCTGACTGGCTGACTACTGAACTTTCCGTTCTGGAAACAAATAAAAAATCTGTCCTGATTGGTACATAAGATTGAAAAAGAGACTAAAAAAAACAAGTACAAGACCGATTTAGAGATGAGGTAGGTGTAATTGTTGATAAGCCTCGATAAGGTACCGAAACTACAACGATGGTAACTAGTGCTAGAAGATTCTTTTCTAATCCTTCTTGCACAACAAATATTACAGGAGTAGATGAGGATTTAGTTAAAAGGTTTTCCATAATTCTTCAACATTTAGCCAGCGGAAGAGCCATAGATGCCAACGAGATTGGGAAATACGCATATTAAACAGCAAAACTTTATGTAACTTTATGGAACTTAAGAGCTATATAAAATGATACTACATGCTTCAGTACACAAAATTATTCACGGTGAAAACATCATATAATATGCATTATTTATTCATTAACAATAAATCTATCTTTAGATATCATCTGTGTCTTATTTTAGAAGTAAGAATTTTAACTAACTTGATTTCTCAATGATTTCCCTTCAAAGTATATATAAAATTTTAAAACAATGATTAAACCTTTTATATTATTTATTGGAACTTTACAGGGTTGCTATTAGGCGAACATATTAACTAGCATATTTAAACATACTGTAAGAGTACTAAATGCCATTAGAATCGATAGGGTAATTTTTAAATAAAAGCAAAAAAGGGTTAGTTTACCCCATGCAACCCTCTGGCACATGTGTGATACATCAATGGAAAGCTCTTTAAAAATGAATATCAGTTTACATAAATATATGACTTTTCGACATATATTCCAGCTGCCAAGGTACTACTACGCTCGTACTTTCTCCTTAAGAGGATTCCTAAAAGGTGTACGTATTTTCGACCATTTCAAAATAAGAAAAACATCTTCTTATAGAGCTCTACATGTTCTGTAATATAGCCAAATATTATTAGCCGACATGAATATTTTCTTTAAGCATATTTTAGATGACCATCTTTGCATGTGTAAATTATTATTTTCAACAAAATAATGAGGAAAATATTATTTTTAAATTAAATCCTCTTGTCCTGAACTATACCGGATGAGGCATTTAAATTGAGACGACCGATTAGATAAAACTTTCATCATATGACGGGCAAAAATATTCTGTATAGTTTTCATTGCATTTTAGAACCACTATCTATGTCTTTCAATAATTAAGTAAGTTTTTTTAAATGGATACATGTATTTTTTCATAAGTATGCTATTCTCCATGACAAAATAAATAACTTTTATCTACGACTGCTTGGATAAGTCATCATTACCGCACTCATTTGAGGTGATTTGAGTTACGTAATGAAGTTCATTACCGCACTGGTTTCATTACGTAACGCATTTTTAGCCTAATCAGAACAGACTTAATTTATTGAAACGAGCAACAATACAAAAGAAAAAGTGCTATCTACTTACAGAGAAACAATACTATTTATAATCTGTTTTTTATTTAAATCAATTGTCAAAGTGTCGTCAAGTTGGTATTGAAAGTAAAAGCGCATGTCGTGACTTTTACTTTAATTGTGTGCCACCACTGTCTATCAAATTTGTTAAGATTGATTAAAAAACAATTTTCATATAATTTTTTTGCTGCTAAATCTACCATAAAAATGTTAAGAAAGGGTGGAACGGGATGTCAACTGCCTAAACGCGAAAAAAACTCTATAATTAGGTATTGTGAAGAAGTACAGACGGAGACACCAAATACGAATTTAAAATATATATGTGATAAAGCTTCACGTATTTTTGATGTATGTGTATTGCACTTGAGTTTTAAAATTAAATTTATATTCAACATAATTGTATTAGGTTCACAGCACGACGGTTTTTAAAATTATTCAAACCTACAAAAAATATCAAACTGTAAAAAAACCAAAAACACAAGGGCGTTGTAAAATGAACTACAAAACGGATAATAATTTATATTTTATTAAAGAAGAGTTAGGAAGACAAATACAAAAATTGCATGAAAAGAAACAGTATTTTAATCTTAATGATTTACTTAATTTTGCAAGAAATGAATGTGATTTTACTAATGGTAGATCAAAATTACATAAAATTACAAAATCTATGGGATATAGATATAAAAAGATTAGCAATAGAAAAGTGTTAATTGAACAACCACATATAGTTTCAAAAAGAATTACATTTTTAAAGACATACTTGCAATACCTAGAATCCGGAGAGTATACTTTTGTTTTTCTTGACGAAACTTGGATTTACGAAAATGGCACCCAAGTTTATCAATGGGTAAATGAAATGAATGATTCGGTATTCCGCAAAGAGCAGAAGGCGAAGGAAAAAGATTTACAATCTTGCACGCAGGCACTTCGTCAGGGTTTTTGCCAAATTGCGATCTCTTGCTCAGTGACAACACGGAGCACAGAGATTATCATAAAAATATGACGTCAATTATTTTTATGGAATGGGTGAAAAATCAATTACTTCCAGCATTAAATAATTTGGGTGCGAAGTGTGCGGTAGTAATGGATAATGCTCCATATCACTCAAAACAAATCGAGAAAGCTCCAAGTTTCTGCACAAAAAAAAATGATATGAAAAAATGGTTAACTGAACATAATATACAGTTTGAACCAACCTTAAATAAAAAATCGTTATGGGAAATAATCCGTTATTACAAGCATCAAATTGAAAAATCCTTTGAAATTGACAAATTAATAAGAGACCATGGCCATACTGTTCTTCGCCTTCCTCCATACAATTGCCAATATAATCCCATTGAACTATGTTGGGCGTTCTTAAAAACTTATTACAATAAACATGTTCAGTCCAGCTCGGAGAAAAAGATCTGTAGTGTCAAGGAGACTTGGCAAAAAGCTCTTGGTCATTACACTCCGGAGATGTGGGCAAATAGTGTTCATGTGAAGAACTAATTAAAAAAGATTGGACAACATTAATGGGAAATTCATTAATAACTGATTTACCTCCTGTCATCATCCAACTAACGGAAGACTCAGATTCTTCCAGTAATTCTGATTTTTAAACAATATTCAAATTTTAATTATAGCACTTAATTATGTTATCTTAATATATTGCTCACGAGTTTTAATTTCAAAACGAAGATATTAGCCAAGTGACGAGAGATTAGTGGCTTCGTCTTTAAAGTGACAATCAGTGACAATTTCGTTTAGAATATACACAACCTTACTTATTATTTAGTGGAAAATATTATAAAGCGTGGTCATAGAACATGGTATCTAGGGTGGTACAGACCGTTTTTTTTATAAAAATTTGGCAATGACAATTGATTTAAATAAAAAACAGATTATATTATAAACATTAATTGTTATGTTTTTACATTTCAAAACACTTATTCCAGATGAGTAAACGTTGTTGAAACTGACAATTCAAAATTGTCAACAATCATTTCAAAATATTTTTATAAATGTCAAATAGACTTTTCTAAACAAACTCGTGTGATTACACGAATCGGTCTACGACCTCGTCGTGCAATTCTCCACACTCGTACTGTAGTTATGTTTCTAGCCCACTTGTAATATAAATAACTATTATTTAAAACATTTTTTTAATTAATGATTATTACGCATAATAAAAATTCAAAGTGTAAAATCAAGTGTATCGAGGTCGCTTGAGTTTGAGGTATTACAATGTCCGTGGTTTATTCTTACAAGTCTCTATTGTGCCGCCTCGGTCACAAACGACCTCGTCTTATATTCTCATGATATATTCAAGCAAAGGACGCGCACGGCCGAAGCACTACCACTTTATCCTTAATGGTATCTCTACAACTGCCTCGGCCGCGAGCGATCTCGATTTATATTCTTGGATGTTATGAAATATTCAAGATTTGTCGACCTCGGCTAGAATATTTCATGGCAAATAGAAACACGCGATCAAAGTACTCTGTATGATTTTGAATGACTTGCTGTTTTAGTTACTCATTACTAAATTATTTTAGTTAGTTTCTAATATCAATCCTGACTAAAAACCACATCACATAAACTTACGAACAACCACTAGATAAAGGTATTGACGAAGATCAGGAATTTAATTGGACAAACTGATTTCATAAGATCTTAAATATCGCAAACTCATTACACTTCTCCGAGGTTTAAGAGAAATTGCAAAACATACATTTGGTATTAGAATCAACGCCAAATAGCGTAAAGACGAGCTTCAACTCATCTTTGGTCAGCGAGTGATTAAAACTTTTTCATCGTATCTTCAGAATCAGTCTGATGTCAAAAATCGTATGATCGTTCGATTATAAAAAAGGGATATACATTATTGACTATTTTATTTTTTTTAATGTATGTATATCCAACATTGCATTTGCAATTGACACCTTTGTTAGTTAATAATTGATCATATCTCTATTTTTTGTATCGTTTTTGGTTTAATAAGCCTTGAGGAGATAATTCAATAGAACTTCCTAGCTGGTTACGGTTATAATTTTATAAGCGTATATTGCAGTAATAGTCAGCTTCTGGTGTAAACTTCGTATTTGAAATAATACAATCCGTTCATCATTTGAAAACTTATCCCTAGATAATACAACATTACACATATTGTAACGTAATCCTTACTTTCTACTAATTTAACTTTAGCACAAGTAATCGCAGGAAGCAAGCGTTCTTCATTTGTGTACTTTAAGGTTGAACTTTATATTGATTAATGTTATACAGCATTTCACCCCAACAAATAAGATTTATGTAACTAAGCGTACTAAAATGTTATATATTATGTTTATATAGGTACTTCCGAAATTACCTACATTTTGGTAAAAGAATAAACAGATTTCCCTTTTTCTCTAATGAAGCAAAATTCTCCATAGGTTTGAGATTACTCTCTCTGTACCTGGCAATACTGTAATATTCCGATTTCGAAATTCGTATCCTGTATCTCTCACTGGTAACAAACAATCTAACAAATACCTGGAATTTTTCGTTAATATATTTTTATTTTTAGAATACATAGCGTAAAACTTCTACTTTGTATTAATTAACTAGTATACAAATTATCTTACTTTTCTATGTATGATGTAGGTGAAATTAATTCCCTTTAATACTCCCATTATCTTCACGAGCTCCAATTTCTACAACGTAATTGTCTCATCCTCTCACTTACAATGTAGCCTTCCCAAGTGCCTATATCCCACTGGAATGCTTTATCCTTCGACGCTAGATGCATTCCAGCTCTAGGAGAATTTATATGTATCTGTATAACGGAGCATAATACATTTAATACGGTTCTATTGTAGCTATCATCTATACTATGGTTTAATTCTAATATTGCACCAGCACGTTACAGAATGTTTTCATTTAACATTGACCGAGATAAATTTTTGTTTCAATAAATAAATATTTTAGAACTACATAATTTAGAATATCATTTAAGAATAAAATGTACCTACGTATTGATTTAATGACAAATCAATTTATTACTAAAATATTTTATTTCGATAAAATTCGCATAATAATCCTGTAGCAATATGGAGGATGAAATTGAATTCACCAACGCCAATGACGTTCGTTTGTGATAGGAATACCTAATATCTCGATCCATTAATATTCCGATCAACATGTTACACAGATTAACTTGTAATAAATTTTGAATCAAATTCAAAAGATTCATTTTACGCAGGGGTTTATTTCTTATATTTTTTCGACATTCCTTAATATTAATATTTATAATGAACTATTAGAATATTTAAGAACGTTTTATTTGAATTAAGTAATGTTGATCCATCTAACACTTTATAGTCGAAGTATATCCTTTAAAGTAATAGATGACGATAACACAAGGTAAATGTAAAGGATTCTGCGAGGTGTATAACCGATCAATAATGGCGCATTCGTAGCATCTCGTCAAAAGGTGGCGCTTAAAATTCTAGTAAAGTTTACATAAATTGTTCATAAAACGTGTACACTTAATAGCATTTGTACTACGTTTTCCAAAATAATGATAAGAATTATAAAAGTAAAGCTATGAATCTACGCAGGGTAGGTTAATTATTTATTTTGAAAATCATTTCATAAGACACTACTGACTAATTATTATTAATTGCTAAGTACATACTGCAGAGAAAAAATATGTAAAAGTATAAGCTTTAGTATGGTTAACAGTATCTAATCTTCTGTCAGCAGTATTTAACCTTCTATAATCAGCAAGTAGTATTCAGAAATAACCCATGCGGATTGAGAGGTTTCCGTCCAATCGAAAAGCCCCTTTGTCTAATTTGAAAATGGTTATTTTAAATGGTTTTTTTTTAATGCTTAATTTTATTAGCCCAAATAGTTTAACATAAAAAACTGTTTATCACTATTAATTTTTCTGGGAAATATTTAATCAGCTTTTATTGTATTAATTAATAAAAATTAATAGAAAATCAACTAAAAAACATATTGGTTAAGGTTAGTTTTCTTTACTACTAAAGAATGTTGAGTATAGTTAGTTTCTTTTATATATGTCAACCATTTTCTTTGGAAATGTTAATCATCTCAAGGAAGATTGTTGGGTAAGGTTAGCTTTCTTTTGAAATGTTAAGCATCCAGGGAAAAAATGTTGGGTAAGGTTAGTCTTGCTTACAAATGTCAATCATCTTACATCGGCCCAATTATCATGAAAAAGTTAGATTTTATGCCGCAATAAGTTTCAATCCGTGACTTGATTATAATTAAGAAATAATTAATAAATAATTAGTGATGATAATTATTAGAATTTATACTTTTCTTCTGATAATTAAGCTGTGGTCGCTTGCGTCCGTGCGATGCGATGTAATAACTAGTTACAGCTGGAATGAAAAAATTGCAATTTTTTTTATCGAACGGTTGCGGAGATATCGATCTCTAAATTGAGAGGCCTTGGCTTTTGATACGGATAGTAAAAAGGTCTATTTTGACTTCTCCTTTACCCGGGCATGGGACCACCACAAGCGGAGTTATATCTAGTTTTTAATTTGCAGTATCTTTTCTATTATTACCAATATATTGTTATCTTTCAGAAGAACTCAATTTTCTACAATTAGTAAGTAGCATTATGCATGATGTATTTGGTCTCCTCTTTCCACTATCAAGGCTTCTATTTGCAGTATTTTGTTTTCTAAACATAGTACGTAGTCTTTAATTGCAATATCTAGTCTTCTATTACCAGTAGATTATAATATTCCAACAATATTTACAAGTAGCGACAAGTAGACAAGTACCAGTCTTGTCTTTGCAGTATATAGGCTTCTAAATATTTGTAGTATTTAGTCTTCTAACTCCAGATCAAGTCTTCTATATTAAGTATCTTGTCTTCATTACAAGTAGAGGCATTACAGTATACAGAAACCTAGGCTAAATCAAATGACACTTTTACCATAATTAAGCCGAGGTCGCTTGCGGCCGAGGCATTAGAGTACATGTTGTCCAATATGGTAGCAGGTGTAGTACCTCGTCCGCAAGCAACCTATGCTTAATCAAATGTCATAACTAACAGAACTCGCTTGCGGCCGAAGCATTAGAATATATGTTGTGTAAAGGTGGGTTCATGCAATGTTTTTTAGTCGTAATTGTTGGCATAGTCGTAAGAGTGAAAAGTTAAGGTATTGTGTTATAGTAGTACTATTCATGCGGCACTTTACGACTAAAATGGTTTTTGTCGTAGTCCCAAGAGTTGTTCAACTTTTAACTTCTTAAAGCAAAAACAATCGGTCGTAACGTGACGTATGCGCACTTTTCTCTTTTATGTCCTTGTAACATAGCAGTGTTTTGTTTTATTTTATAAATTGAGGTTATGTCAGTTATTAGTTATTATATGTATTTTATTGTATTAAGGTTGTTGTGCGTTATTGTTTCCACAATTATTTCAATGGAGTTAAATGCGGACCAAATTGACTCAAAATTAATAGAGTTGACACAAGGGTATCAATATCTTTAGGATCCACAACATAAAGACCATAAAAATAAATTAATGTCCAAAAACGCTTTTGTGGAAATTGGTAGTAAGTTAGGAATGAATGGTAGGTATATTTATTAATAGCAGATTCCTTAGACAATCTGGCAGAATGCATCAAAACATCAATGCAGAAAATTACAAATTGTATTAGTGAAGAAGAAGACGCAAATGCTTCTTTTTTTAAATTTATCAGTAAACTTGTAAATGAAAAGCCCCCAGAGGTTCAGCAGCGAGTCGAAATATTACAGCTGGTACAAAGCACTTAAATTAATTTTATCATTTAAAAATTTGCGTTTGTTTTTTTAGTTGTTCATCCAATTCAATATGTTATTGTTTTATATTACCATGAGTAATAATTAATTTGTTTTTTAACTCTGGTATTATTCTTTTATTTTGTTTTTTCATGTGTGATAATTTATTTTTACTTTGTAACTCATTGGTGTAATAGTTGTGATATTTCTGTAGTTTACTAATAAATATTAATGTTTCTTACTATAAAGTGATTTTATTTTTATTTATCTTTTGTTTTGAAGTTAAACACAAAATACATTATTTATGAATATTTTATTAATATAAAAAATTTAAGGTCTAACGCGCGATACATGGTCATATTGCCATGTTACACTTCCAATACCGTTAAAATATTCACACAACAACTCTCTATTCTTCTGGAACCTTCTTGCCGCATTGTTGCTTCTAACCCGTCTTATACTTTGCAGTGGCATTGGTTCAGCAAGACACTGACCATTTATAATTTCCCCTAACTCTGATTGAATAGTATCACCATATCCTGGAGGACAGTACCTTTCGCTTTGCCGTTCAATAAGAAGGAAGTTATGTACAACTGTGGCTTTTACAATACTTTCTACTATGTCTACCCTAGCTATGATTAATAATAATTGTTTTTGGTTTTTCTTAACATTGTGTTGATTTAGATGAAAATACTTTTTTCTATACTTTTTCAATGTTATATTTATTTAAGTTCTCTATACCAGTTCTCTAACCAGTTTTGGATGACGTATTCCAAAACTGGTTCCATAATACACGCCGATGAGTTCCAGAATCTTCCGATTCAATTTTAATAGTTTATTTCCGTTTTAATTGTTTAGTCCTAAGAATTTTGAATTGTAATCCGAGGATATGGTTATCTTTTATTCAAAAATTGACGAATTTTCCTGAAGATGAGGACTGGATCCTCGAAACATGTCGAATAGAGAACTTAAATAAATATAACATTGAAAAAGTATAGAAAAAAGTATTTTCATCTAGCTATGATTGGCCTCCGTAGAATTCGCCATCGCTGGCAGATTATACCAAAGGCATTTTCAACGGTTCTCCTTGCCCTGGATAAACGATAGTTGAAAATGTTTTTTTGCTAGCACTAAGTACTGTCCGGGATATGGTCTCATTATATTTTCCATTAGAGGAAACGCAGCATCACCCACAACAAAATGTGGAAGTATAATGTTACTTCCAGGCAATTTCTTTGGAAAAGGGATATCTATGTTTCCATTTAAAAAAGTTCTTCCCAAAGAAGATTCTTTAAAGATAGTGCTGTCATTATTTTTTCCACTATCTCCAATATCTGCTACAAAGAAATTATAATCCGCATCTACACATGCCATTAAAACAATGATGAAGGTATGTTTATAATTGAAGAACTCACTTCCCGATGCTTTTGTTTGGTGCTTGTATATGGATGTGTTTAACATCAACAGCCCCAATACAGTTGGGTATGTTCTATTTTTTGTAATGTATCTTCAACAGAGGCTAATATGTCTCTTGTTAGCTCTGGTAACACTCTGGGCTGCAGTACGTTCCTCAGAACAGCTGTCGTCTCTTTAATTATATAATGTACGGTGGATTTTCCCAGTCGAAAATTCCAAGCTAGCTCTTTCTAATATAAATAAACATATACAAACAAATAATTCTAATATAAAATTAAACAAAACCTTACTGTAGGGTTACTATCAACCTTTGAGTTGGTGAAATTGCACCTTTATTTGGTGGTTTTGTTATAAAAGGTTCAACCAGTCTTAACAATTCCTTAAACTCTTCGAACGTCATGCGAATATATTTAAAAAATTGCAAATCGTCTTCCTCTTTTTCCAACATGTTTCTAATCAGAGTGGCATAATTTCCTTCTAATTCTCTATTTTTATTGATTGGTTTTCTGCCAAAACGCCGTCATCTTTTATTTCTTAATCTTTGTGCGATTAATAGAGCTGCATTCAAGCACATTACACTAGCAGCGACAACAATTTTCTTTTTATTCATAATAAACAAAACAGTTTCACTCCCGATTTCTTTTTTTTTTAATTTGGCACGAGTTGTGGCACGACTGTTTATATGTCAAAATCTTCTTTTAATGAGCTGTGCTTAAATATTGCATGAACCAATCCCTTTCCTTATAACTACAGCTAAAGGAAACGCTTATAACTAAAACTAAAACAATTTGCATGAACCTACCTTAATATGCCAGCAGTGGCTCTTGAGATACGATATCTCGCAAAAACAACAGTATTACATTATTCCATAAGAATCGATCGCTTTTTCTAGATTACATACTACATGTCATTCAATCATAACAGCAATAGCTTTGTGGAGAGATTTATCGAAAGTCACAAGCTATGCAAATAAATCCCACGTTTAATTAATATTTAATTCATTTATTTTTAAAGTTAATTAGACAAATTGCCAATTTAATAACAATATTGGCTGCAACATTCGTTCTATGTAAATGAAGAGAAAAGCAACAAGGCACGAAGCGTCGTGACGACATTCAGCGCTTGATAGCACAGACGCCGTATCATGTGGGGGTGAAATATAACGTAACAACGAGCTCCAATGCACGTTTGCACTCACATTAAATTATCATAATCATTTCCTGTTTGGAAATTGTTGATACCAAACGATCTTAATACACAGAGAGGATTACGGGGAAACAGATGCAGCTTTGATACTTCCGAAGCTGGCTGGTTATTCATTCCTACATTAAGGTTAGATCCCAGTTGAAATTGAATTCGTACTGATTTAAGATTAACAGAAAGGCGGGATTTCGTTGTGCTTGTACGCCCAGCTAAATCGGATTAGTATTTACTTTATACAACGCGAGTTTAATTAAATTAGAAACAACGCGACTGATTTATATTATACAATCGTTACAATTGATGATAACAATTTTGCCATGTAGATTTATTTTTAAAATTTAGATGTTAAAGCGATTAATTTTCCATTCAGAGGTAATGATAAAATAATGGCCCAATTTAATCATAAATATTTTAATTCATTTAGTATAAAAGAATCGTATTTCAAATTAATTTTAATGTTTTTCAATATAATGCTATAGATAAAATAATTGAAATAATTCAGTAAAATTATCAAAAATTAGTTAGTATTTAAATATTGATTTATTTATCTATCTCTCACGCCAAATTTACAATTTAAATTTTAGAATACGTTTCATTTAAAACAGAATACCAACGTTACTATTTTATATACAGATATTTTGAAATAATATTTCTTTTGTGAAAGACAGTTGAGAAACCTTGCTTCGAATGAATCGTGAAGGTAACTCTCCAATACGTATTCATGTTTTCCCGACTTGTACATTGTCATGCTAGACAATATTTCAACTTTTCGTACACGCCGGAAGAGAATTTATAAAGCTTCTTCTTTCGCCGTTCGTCTCGACAAACAGACACGAAAATGAACAATACAACTCTCTATGATTACCTGGCCTGCAATTTCGGACAACAATGGGCGAACGGCATGTCGAGTTTTGAATAAAAGTATCAACAATGTAAGCATCCTTTCAGAGATTTTGGGGAAAAGTAGAGGAGCAGTCTCTTCGCTACTCAGACCTCCGTATTTCACCCAAAAACACGAACGATCGCCCTGAAAACTTCCTAAACTCTGTAACGGCCTTAACGTGTGATAAAACGAGGGTAGGATTTGTGGAAAAGTCCCATTATTAAAGATAATCTTGAATAGCTACTAATCAAGATATTTTTATAACTCTTATAAAAGTACTTTCTCATTACAATTTAAGTCACTTCTTAAGAAATAATGTAGTTCAGCTTAAATATCACATTGTATACAATGAAAAGTTGTTTTCAGTGTGATTCTAGTTATTATCTATAATCTATATTTTATTACTTGCCAGTAATTGTATTATACTTACTTATAAATCAAATGACAGTTTCATTACAACTAAGCCGAGGTCGCCGAATGAAAAGTTGATTTCAGTGTTGTTATAGACTCTAGACTTTATTACTTGCCAATAATTTAGTTTCCAAGCGATACAATCCGGAGCTTGACACCCACGAATGGGACAAAACGGTCCTTATCTCCGCTTCGGGAGCAAGCGGTCCCTGCACGGATCTAATGGTCACATAAATACAGTCAACACGTTATTGGGTCGGCTATAAACTCCGTATAAATCGATGGGGAGAATTAATCCGGAAGTAACTGCATCTTACCAATGGATAAGATAGGTGGAATAAATCTACAATATAATTGATTGCAAATTTGCGTTATGGGGCTAATAATATTATCATATCTATTAATCAATTTGTATTATAAATTGACCCTTTCATCAAAACACATCACAACAGTCTTCTTCAAAACTGACTATCTTAAATTAAGATTTAGTATTTTCGATTAGAAAGGGTAAGTTCGGAAACATTTTAATGAGCTTATTAACGACTGAGATTGTTTACCCCAACTTCGTGGAGAGGAAGAATTTAATCGGCCAGCAGAAGGAAACGTGTGGGCGAGAGAGTAAACTTGAATGTTGTTGCGAAATTTTCAACTTCCTTATTATTAATTTCCAAGTTACCGCCTTTGATTCTTAAAATAATATAATTTCCTCACAACAACTCGATTTCTGCGTGGGCTTTAATACATAAATATATATTATCATTTCGTGGAGAATATTTCGAGTATATCGCGGTAGAAATAAATTGTATTTTCCCGAGCAATATTTCGCTATCAAAAAGAAGACGTTATAATACACCGTGATGTAACAACTTCCCGAGTTCTTTTGCGGTGAAAAAATTGTCGCGCCATTTGTCACGTTGGCGTTGGTAGGAATTCCCGTTGGGTTCCGCTTGGAATGGTTTATCCTTACCTTCAACGTCCCATTTACATACGTGATGCCATAAAACCATCTTTAGAGGGGATGTAACTTTCCGGAGGTCCACGGCCGTTACGGGTGACCCCTTCAAACCCTTTAAAGCTCCAGGCTTTTATCCCTGGATCACTTGAATTTTTAATCAGACTCCCAATATACACTACATAGCAGCTAATTTGAACGTTTCGAAATTTACAATGCTATTTACGTGTTGCGGTCGCCCGTATATTTGGATAAAACACAGGATGGGTTACATCCCGTGTTTTATATAAAGGGTTTAAAACAAGACAAGAGCTTTTGAAAATATTATTAAGCGACTTTAATTGTTGTTTATAAATCAAACGTTAAATTTTACACGATTGATCGCAATTATTTTTGCGGTTATTTATGTAAACAGTTACAAAAAGGCTGTATTTATTTGAAATCAATAGCATGTAAAAATAAGTAGGAGGATCTTCCATTTTTGGGCTTCAAAGAAGTAATATTAAACTGGTTCTAAACATGCACAGACCAGCAACAACAATCATTTTCGATATATGATGAATACATAAGATTAGCTGTATTGTATGAACCTACACTTTGATGATACGTATACGCCACTGAAGACTTGTCAGACGATGGTCGGGAAATTTACTGAAGTTTACCGCAGACGTACCAGTTAAAGGTTCGGTCTCAAATATAGAAGGAGCTCCAAAGGGGGGACAACATGACGAATCGCCCCCAAATTCTTGGTCAAGTTTTTACACACGAATAAGCATGTTGGTCTAATTTGGTGTGGTCAAATTTTATACCAACATAGTGACACCGACTTTCCTTCCTCTTTGTTTCCTGTTATATATCTTCGTTTTACTTGGTGGTTTTACTTTTTTGTCTTTCGATCTATAGATGGGCTTAGTAATCTTTTCTGTTCCTCATCCTATGTTAAGCATATTACGTTGAATATATCAATTTCTTATACCTCACTTCTGCCTGATTTCGTTTTCTCTTTCCTCCTTCGCAGTGTCTTTTATATTCATTGCTTTCTTTTGGTGAGATCCGCATCGATAAATAGTTTATCTCTTATATACCAGTAATTATCAAGCGTTTCTTTTTGTTGCTCTTTTCAAACATTTCCACCCTCTGAGTTAAATCTTTTATCTCCATTCTCATTCTTTCATTATTTTGCTTTATCTCGAATATTTGTTTTGATGTCCTTTTTTCCCTTACTTGTTTAATCTCCTTCAGTGCCATGATGCAGGCACACATCACACACTTAATCATTTTTCCCCTGTGTTCTCTCTTTCTCTTCATTCTTTGACATGCACTTCGTCAATTTACTCCTTCCATAGCACTCATCTGATTACCTTCCTTGGCTGGCGTTCGCTTTGTTAATTTACTCCTACCAAAACTGTCAGCCAGTTCCCGTTCCAACTTCCTTCTATATTCGTTATTGGCATCTACATTGGTTTATGTAAAGCCATATATAAATCGTTTTGTAAATTTCAGTCATAAAATGGTCTGCACACGGAGCTACTGAAATTGAACTAAACTGGTTGGTAACTTGGGCCACTAACCAGATACTGACTCATTAGTGACCAGGTTCTACAGACGAAGCTACTCATCAGCGACCAAATATTGTAGTTTCTTCAGTTTAGTCATGGATGTAGAGGTAGAAGGTTCTGGGTCCACCCATACCCTCAGAAGAATTTTCACCACCCTTTGTTTGGTGTTGCAAAGGAACTTGAAATTTCAAATGCTAAGTTTGTAGCATTCTATAGAATGCCCAAAGAAAGTTATTTGGAACTGGTGAGATTAGTCTTTCATGCGATCCAGAATACTAATATGAGGGTGTCTGTGGAAGCTGCGAAATGGGTATTAATTACTCTCAGGTAAGAAAAGAAACCTTATAGTATTTATTCAAAAGAAAATTTCATTGTGTGCGGAGTAACAATATCTGACAGAAAAAAATCATTAGGTTCTGGGCGATTGGTGAAAAATTGGCATCAGTAGTTTCTCAGTAGTCCCTTTAGTCCCTTGTAGCAATCCTGAATATGAAGAAAGAGTCATTGATGGGGATAAGGATGGAGGGCTAGTGCATCTGGCAGACATAATGTCGTCCACAGGATCCAAGACCCTCCTCTTGAACTGTTGCACTTCTTGATCACTCATTTTCTGAACATACTGAGAAGAAACATTTTCAACGCTTCTATTTTCGGATCCTTGACAACGTTCTGCTCCTTGGTCGACGTTGCGGCGTTTTACTTTTCAAATATTGTAGGAATGCTATGTCTACAGCGTCGTTGTTTACATAATGTACATATTGTACATAATGCTTATTCTTTGCTCTACGAGGTGTAGAACACAGTTGGAGTTGAGTTGGTTGATGATGATGGTTGTACTATAAGGGGGGATGGTGAGGGAGCTTCTGATTTCAAATCATCCACAATGCTTTCATCATCTACGTGTAGTCCTTCTTCTTCCTGCACTTGTGGTAGGGGCGGCGGATTTCCTGAAGGCTTCCCCAATGCCTTGATGTAAGGAATTGTAAACTGCATTGCGTCTGAAAAATAGTGGACACACAATTTTGTATTCCTAAAATTAGAATAAAGAAAATACTGGAAACTCAAATTACTAGGACTCAAAGAGAAGTGACAAAGTAAACTGGTAATTCGCATCACTGATCAGTTCCTTTTCACTAACTCCGTGTGCCAACGACCTTAGACTCTATTTTATTCAAAGCAGGAATTTCTTGATTGGTAGTATATGTATAGTTTAATGTTATTATGTTTTATTTTTAAAGTCCAAGTGATTGATATAAATGTTATTAAAATCATAGATTTATGGTTTAATCCTATTTTGTATTCTATGTGTTTGAAACACCTGTATTGTATGCTTTTAAGAAAATTAGTTATTTTTTGCTAATAATCTAAAGACTAGGGTAAACGTGTCATTATTTTAGCATCCGCTTCTAAAGAATCGGTGAAAGAACGGTATAATTTAGGTGGAACGACGCGTCGTCGCCGACGCCGCCGGTGCTATAACCAATTTCAAGAGGAATTTAATTTTTTTATTCGTCGGCTTTGGAAGTCCGGACGACCGATTAGGAGGGCTTAGCCTGGTCGCTTTGTATTTTCCCCGTGTACACGGAATCTCCCTCCAAAGCGACCGTCCATCCGCTCGATTTTTTTTTACTTTTTACCTCGTTTTAATTAAGTTTTTTAGGTAAGTCTTCCATAACGAGTAGTCAGGTCGATCGTACAAGTTTTTAAAACATTTTTGTCTTATTACTTAAATCCAGCGTTATATTTTCAAAAGAAAATAAAATTTATTCAGCCAACTCGTGTTACATAATATGTTACCCTACATTTTCACTTCGTCATGTAAAATTGCTTCCATATTTCAGGTTGTCAACGACTTATGAAATAGTAACGGTGTGTGGTGTTAACTTTTCACTTTTTATTTTTCCACTAAATTTGTTTTTGTTGATTTAAATAATTTAATCAGGATACCGACAAAAAGTTCGGTGCAAAAATTGTTTTTATGTATAAAATTAAAATGATTTTTGCTATCAAAACTGATTAGATGTCCTTGGCGAGAATGATAAATGGACATCAACAAGGAATTTTTTGGTTCCGTCGACCTAGAATCGGCTTTATTCTATTAATTCATTACGCTGTCAGGTGGTATCAGCGACGTCCTCTAAACTGTCTACCCTGTCTACACTAACACCCGCCGTTCACTGAAACTGACGTCGATGTTTGACTGAAATCCTGTAGCCACGAGTGCGAACGTTCCTAAATTGAATCTCCGCTCTCCGATAAAAAATTTTATCCCATCGCAAAACGGACAATGAATCTGTCATTTACAGTTAGCCACTAAAAGGTAGTATTAACACACAACAAGAAATTGTTTTGAAATTTTTTATTAAAAACAGACAGAAATGAACATGAAACATTTTTCTCTTTGAATTGAATCTGTCACAAAACCTCTTATTAGATCTTGTTTATTAGTT
Organism: Onthophagus taurus; assembly: GCF_036711975.1. NCBI lineage: Eukaryota > Metazoa > Arthropoda > Insecta > Coleoptera > Scarabaeidae > Onthophagus > Onthophagus taurus. The sequence continues at coordinate 22,212,686 of NC_091972.1, read as the reverse complement.
TCCTCTTAATATGTAATCCTTAAATACATCAATATTTATACATCATAAAAACGGCCACGTTCGTTTTTTTTTCTCGCTTAAATGCAACTTTCTTGTATTCGGTTTGATGTTGTGACAACTTCAGGACCTCTGTACTTGTGCGTGAGGGTGTGCGATCCTGGAATCGTTGCCACTACAGGGACCCTCGTCGTCCTTTGCAGACTTCGGTACACCTAAACAAGCAAGAGGGTGGGATTTCAAGGCTATTGAAACAACACACTTAAGGGTTTAGGCCGCAGGGGAGCAAAAACAACGTTAAATTGTAGTTTTTTAAACTTGCCGTTTGATTAGGTATATGAGATTCTTTGGTTACATGTCGAAAATCGTATTCATCCGCTTCATCTTCGTTGTCTTCATCTAATCTTGTGTGAGCGGGTTCGTATGTTTTCATATATCCTCCTTGGATTGTTCTTCTTTCTGTAAATATATAACAAAGTTTCAATCTTGTAGGAAAAATTAATGTTTTGGTTATGTTTACCATATTGATTTTTTATAATATCGGGATCAGATGGTTCTTGTGAAGGGCCATTCCTCAAGGGTTGTGTTAATGTTGCATCGCAAATCGAAGGACTTCTAAGCCCTGTAACGGAACCATCCCGAATCAAATCATCCGCTGGAATTACCTCCAAGGGGACGTGTTTGTTTCCATTATCGGGGCGGTGACACGGTCTTTGGTAATGGCGTCTGCAAAGGGCTGCTAACACTAAACAGACAGTTGCACCCAAGACACCCGCAGTTCCCAAAAGACCAAGAATTAGTGGGCTAACAGGCATACTGGCAGTTGTACCTAAAAAGAGCGTTACAACATTAGTTATATTTACTAAAATAAAATTAACGATTAAAGCATAACACTTGAGCTAATACAAACAAGAAATTTTGGTGCTATTAAGATTATATCTAAAATTCGTGAGTTCTATAGGCATAGATGTTAGATTCGGAGATAAATGCAAATAAGCACATCAAACGTTTATACAATTTCGATACGTACTATCTGAGCTCTGCCAATTGTGAACTGGAAAATATAAGAATGAATTACTACCATATCACTAACACCTATGCGAAGTTAGCCCCCAATTTATCTAGTCCCTATTAGAGAGTATTGCGCCATGTCTAGTATTTTGATTATAACAAAATAACCTTTCAAACGATTTTCATGAACAACACCTTATTCGAAAGCTTAATCTTTGGCCAATACAAAAGTAGAAATGTCCGATTCGAATTGGCGAAATAAAACGTCAAAATATTGCCAAAGTACACAAAATGACCGTTTTAGGTGGTCATAACTCGTAAACCAGCATGTACTCGATTATCAACATCTATACGTAATTCCATTCGTCATAGTTACTTCTATCGAAGTTATAAAATACTCGATCTCAACTCTTTTCCGTTATATTTGTGTCAGCCATCAAAATGGGAAATTCATCTAATTTTGACCTATTTGAAGTTTTCTCGATATTTATGCAACTGAGGGCTAAAATGTAAAAGAGCAATATTGTTAGGAATAAAATTTATTACGTTATTATTATGTATAATAATTACGTATTATTAAGTAAATTAAGTTGAGCGTATAAACACCGAACACGGTGTCATTTTGAGGGTTGTACAAGGTTTAGGGGAAAGAATGGAGACCGTACATTTAATCATTTCGATAGACGAAACTATTTCGATATAGATCTTGATAGTGGAGTACATAATTTACGAGTTATGACCACCTAAAGAACGTAATTTTTGTGTCACTTTCGTGTATTCTCATAATATTTTGGCATTTTAGCGGAAATTAAAAGAGATTTCGAATCCCACTTTCGTATACGCCAAGGATTAAGCTTTCGAATGAGATATTGTTAGTCAAAATCGGGTGAGAGTTTCTATTGTTACAATCAAAATACTGTACATGTAAAATCCTATCTAATTGGGGGCTAACTTCGTATAGGTATGTTTTTTGACACAAAACAAACTTCAATCAATCAATAAATTCATTAATTTTAATTAGTAGTGTATTGTTTTATAAACATAAACGTAAAATATTGACATAATCTAATTAAAATTTATTGGATATGATGTTCGACGATAGACGAAGAAGTAGCGTTTATGATCGTAGAAAAACAGAGCCGATGATAACGTTTCACCCAGACAATTCAGAACCAACAGACGGCGAATTCAATGATATCTTCGACTACAACAATAAGTCAACTCCGTGGTTCATCCTAATGCTTTTCTTAAGCTCGTTGCCCACGTTTTGTTTGGAAGCAGAAAGAGCAGCCCAGTTGATTTCAAAAAACATCGAAGGAAATTGTATGTTTCCCAAACTATTGGCGAATAATTGGACCATGCAAATGATCGCGAACTTTACCTTACCACGGAACGCAAAGTTTTGTATGTATCTTGATTTTGATTATGATAATATCAGCGAACAGAGCTATATTGAAGCGATGGAAATGAAAAAGAAACTGAAGAAATTGCCACAAATTAAATATTGTGCTCTGAATTTAACTCATGATTTGGGTTGGAAGAGAACTAATTTTTTGAGAACTTGTGCCAGCCTGAAGTTTAAGACTTCTGCAATGACATATCGTATAATTGGAGAAATAATTAGTTTTTTTATTGGAGCTATTGTTAGCGATTTGTGGGGTCGCAAAACTGGGTTATATCTTTTTTATCCTGCATTAATAATCGGGTTAATTTTGGTATTAATTGCAAAGCATTACTACGTTTTATGCATAGGATATTTTTTGGAAGGATGTGGTTATGCATCTTGGTCATTATTAACTTATATTTTATTCGTCGAATTGTGTAATCCCGCCGTTAGAGGAATTTGTTTGTTATATTTATCAAGTTTTGGAATACTAGGAAAAGTGTATGGATATTATATAAAATATTATACGACCAGCTACTTTAGCGCCAATCTATTTTGTTCCCTTCCAAGCATCAGTTTGATTTTTTATTTATATTATGTCCCCGAATCACCACGATGGTTACTGAGCTACGGTAGAAAGAGGAAAGCGTGGAAATTTCTGGAGAATTTACACGTTGATATATCAGAATATTCGTTTTTACAACGTATATCATTGTCGAAAATGACGATTATTATTGATAATATGCAATTATTATTTCAAACAAAAAAGTATCTTCGTGCTATTCTTGGTATTGGGTTATTATTTTGTATTGAAACCGTGCTGTTAGAGGAGAAAACGTCGTACATTCGCGTAAAGCAACTGCGAATACCTTCCTATCGAATGATGATCCTATTGGGTGATATATTTAGCTTTTTCAACACGTTACCACCGTTTATATTATTTGGACGATACGTCGCAATTTTCGCAATGCATTGCACTGCGATTATATACTTGTTAACCAGTATTTTAATTAGTGAAGTTGAAACTTGGTTTGTTCTGAACCTTTTAACCGTTGTTGCATTATCATCTATACATTTTGTAATTCATCTTTATTGTTGCGAACTCATGCCTACATGCGCTAGAGCCACTGCTGTAGGATTAACATGGATTATTGGGGGTATAACACGTTATCTGCTGCGATTTATTTTTGAAGCTATTGTTGGCGATGAGTTACTATCAGCGAATAATATGAATGCACATAATTATACCCTTTTTGCTATAGGTCTTTTGGGTCTCGCGGTCATTTTCATCGTGCCATATTATCGGGTGTATCATTTACCTGACTTTAAACGATACAGAAATATTGTCGAAACTTAGATATTTTTAATATATTTTAGCTCAATCAATAATTTGTATATTAGAAAAATAAAATGTAATAGCAACAGCAATACTTATTATAAATGAGGTTGTAAATTCTAAAGCACTTAAATAAAGACAACTTAAATAATCTAAACAGTAAAGCTTTATTATAATCGTTTTCAATAATAATCGATTTGATTTCATGGTTTTCTTCTTAAAAAAACAGCAGATATGTAAAATTTCGCATTTTTGATTTATAAATTTGAGAATTTTTTACTTAACAACTTTTTCCTGAAAATTTCAATATCTGATAGTTTTTATATCACATGAGAAACTAGGATCTTTAAGCTTCAACTTAACATACATATCACATTCTTAAAAGTACAATCAACGTGATGTGTTGAATATTTCGTATTACTTTTGATTTATAAATTTGAGAATTACTTCTTCAATAATTTTTTTCTGGAAATTTTAATAATATTACCTTATAGTTTTTATATCGTTCATTACCTATACATCATGGTGGCGCTTTTTGTTTTAGAAAAGCCCGGTTTCCTGAATTAAATGAGTACTTTAATGAAATCGAACTCATCAGAACTCGCTGAAACGTCGCTGTTCCAATTTTTTATAACTATGTACTGCTATACGTGAATTTGTAACTTTAAAACGCAAAGCTATCAAGGGTTTTCCTACTTGGTTTTCATATAATACCATTAAGGTAATTCGAGAGAAAAGGAAGGCGCACTGTAAATGTAAACGTTTTGGCAACCGACTTTCAGTGATACAATAAAGTCTACATACAGCCCGGAAAATGATAATATCTCAGCTCCCCGAAACGTAATTCAATGAAATTTTTTAACAAAACATGTAAGAAGTCCATATTATTTCCATATTTTACATAAAAACTGTATAAGTTATTATTAATCAAGGGGAACACAAAACATAATCATATCTTTAACTCAAAAAAGTCTACATACAGTCCTAAAAAAAGTGGCCGTTATAGCTCAATAAAAATATACAACTATCTAGCGCTGAATATCAAATAAAACTAGACTAACACTAGCGCTAGACTTAGAACTAAAAACATTCCGTTTAGCCGTGCGTCTCGTAAAACGGCTAAATCTGAATGTTCTTATTTTTAGGTGTAATGTTAGATCTAGAGACAGTGGTAAGTAGCGTAGTTAGCATAAGATATTATTATGTTGCATATTTTTATTGAACTAAAACTAGAACTAACACTAGACTTTCTAGATTTAACTAGATACTTTCTAGTTCTAGGGTTAGTTCTAGTTTTACACTATCACTAGAACTAACACAAGACCTAGAACTAGAATAATTCGGGTTTAGCAGTCTTGAGAGACGTGCGGCTAAGCCCGAATGTTTCTAGTTCTCGGTCTAGTGTTAGTTCTAGTTTTGCACTAGTACTATCACTAGAACTAACACAAGGCCTAGAACTAGAATAATTCGGGTTTAGCAGTCTTGAGAGGCGTGCGGCTAAGCCCGTATGTTTCTAGTTCTAGGTCTAATGTTAGTTCTAGTTTTGCACTAGCACTATCACCAGAACTAACACAAGGCCTAGAACTAGAATAATTCGGGTTTAGCAGTCTTGAGAGACGTGCGGCTAAACCCGAATGTTTCTAGTTCTAGGTCTAGTGTTAGTTCTAGTTTTACACTAGCACTATCACTAGAGCTAACACAAGACCTAGAACTAGAATAATTCGGGTTTAGCCGTCTTGAGAGACGTGCAGCTAAACCCGAATGTTTCTAGTTCTCGGTCTAGTGTTAGTTCTAGTTTTGCACTAACACTATCACTAGAACTAATAATAATTCGGGTTTAGCCGTCTTGAGAGACGTGCGGCTAAACCCGAATGTTTCTAGTTCTAGGTCTAATGTTAGTTCTAGAGACAGTGGTAAGTAGCGCTAGTTAGCATAAGATATCACTATGTTGTATATTTTTATTGAATTAAAACTAGAACTATCACTACAGCTAACACAAGACCTAGAACTAGAATAATTTGGGTTTAGCCGTCTTAAGAGACGTGCGGCTAAACCCGAATGTTTCTAGTTCTAGATTTAGTGTTAGTTCTAGTTTTGCACTGTCACTAGAACTAACACAAGACCTAGAACTAGAATAATTCGGGTTTAGCCGTCTTGAGAGACGTGCGACTAAATCTACTGCTGTAGCCTTCACTTCGTAGCTCAAGTCGAACTGTTTCGACTTTGTATTAAAGTAATATAGATTTCTAATATCCTTCGTTTAAAAAATTCATTGAATTACATTTCAGGAGGTGAGATATTATCATTTTCTGGGGTGTATGTAGACTTTATTGTATCACTGTAACTACCTCACCATCGTAATTACATGGAGTATGTTAGAAGAGCTGACCTAAGGTATTTTGGGCTTTTACTGAGTCTAAGAAGCGTGAGGATGTTATTCCTTCTACGATGTGATGGAATGGAATTGTTGTCGGTGACGGTGTCGGAGTATGCTCATTGTTCGCTGTTTCGCAGTTTGACAGAATTGAGGTTGAGGAGGCCCTGCTGGGCATCAGGGTTACAGATAGTATTGGTACTGATGGTATTCCATCAATTTTAATCAAGGAATGTTCACGCTCTCTGTTCCTTCCTTTAACTATTTTATTTAATGCTTCATTAATAATGGGTGTCTTTAATTGTGTCTTTAATAATAGAAGTGGGCTTTTATTCTTCCCATTTGTAAATCTGGGTGTTATATCTGATTACCGCCCCATATCTATTTTGATAGTATTTGGGAGTGTTTGAGAAAGTACTTCATGCAAGTCAATTCTTTACCCTTAAGTCTAAACTCAATGGTAAACAACATGGTTGTTATGGCTAACTTGCTTGAATATACCCAGTATATTTTATCTTCTCCGGATGATTCTTGTCAAGTTGATTCAGTTTATACGGATTTTAGTAAAGCTTTCGACCGGGTGGATCACAACTTACTTATGTTTAAACTAATGAAGTTTGGTGTTTAGGGGAAACTTCTGCAATGGCTTGCTTCCTATCTGAAGGAGAGATGCCAGATTGTTTCGGTTAATGGTTTCTTTTTCTAATCTTGTGTCAGTTCCTTCTGCTGTTCCCCAGGGTAGCCATCTGGGTCCTTTACTGTTAATAATAATATTTATGTTAACGACATATTTGATGTCGTTAATTATGCCCCATGTTTATTTCTTGATTGTTTTAGACTGCATCTGACTTAAATAATCTACATGTTTTTTGATTAAATAATCGCCTTTCATAAAACTTATCAAAATGTAATATTATTTTCTTTTCTAGGAGGGTGAACACAATCCATTAACCGAAACAATCTGGCATCTCTCCTTCAGAGATATTCACGGTAGCTTTTTCTAACATTGATGCACACTTAACTTTTGCAGCGTCGTTTGGAATCCTCAGTATCACTCGTATAAATCTAGGATTGAGCGTATACAAACTAAATGTCTAAAATACCTTTGTTTTAATTTTTCGTTTAATACATTGATTACGAATCAACTTGCACTTCTTTTCGTATGTTAACCCTCAGCCAGCGTCGCTTTTGTGGGGATACGTTATATTTTTATAAACTTTTGAACAAGTGTTCAATGTTCATGTTCCTCCGAGATTACTTCGCTTTGACTTTCAATTTATGACACCTACTCCTAGAACCAATGCCCGTCAACTATCCTTTATTGAGAATGGCAAGATCCGTAAGTCGTGTTAACATAGATCTGTTTCAGTATTCTTTCTATGCATTTAAAAAACTGCTTTTTGCTGCAGTTGGTGTGTTGCCTCGAGCGTTCATTTGATATGTGATATATTTATAGGACCTACACTTAGTTTTAAGTTTTTCCTTTCCACATTTGTAGCATTAATTATTGTTATTGCAATTTGTTTGATTGTTTGTGGTACAGTGTTATTGGGTTCTACCTGTTTCTGTACCCACATGAGATAAATAAAAGTAAAAAAAAGAAAAATTAAATCAAATATCATAACATAAACTGCAATCTTTAGGCTTCCATTTAACATACATATCATATCATGATTCATAAAAACACAGTCGATATGATTTTATCATCATATACATACATATCAGTTTTTCAGTGGTATATTGTCAAACATCCGACGAACAAAAACTGTTCGTCGGATGACGAACTGATTTTTTTAATTTACTAAATGTTGAAGGAGCTTCGTAGTGCCATTTAAGTAATTCAATGTTACTCCTTTAACACTCTCCTTATTGATACTACTGCAGTTGACATTGCAGCTGCTCACTTTTCATACAACACCAAGCTTGTTTCTGTACTGAAGTCTGTAATCAGATGATTTTCGTTTCCGTTTTCATCGAATGATTTCCTAAAAGTATGCGGTTTTGTCCAGTTAATAAAACAGTTCTGTAGATTCGCGCTTTTTAAAAATTTCATGAAAAATTCATAAAGAGGTCTTACAGAAATTAATTCATAGAGCAAGATATAAGAAAGTTTATAATGATATCTAATAATCGTTGGAATGTAATCAGTTTTAATTAAATTTTGATTAGCCGTACATATTAAATTATACATTTCCTAATATGAAGCTTTTAAATGATTTTAGAATGTTGGTTAAACTAACTATAAAATAAGTCGAGTTTTGTTTAATTCAGTAAATTTTAATATCATCCATTATGAACGTATATAAAAAAAGTGGCGTGTACCCCCCAACTGGATTACCATATATTCCGATTGGCTCTTCATGTAAAATTCATCTTTGAAAATGGAAAAGCTCGCTTCTAAAGCTAGCGTCGGAACAGTAATTTTTTGTCGAGCTTCCAGAAATGGCGATTGGGTTAATAATAAGCGGCGAAATCGGGTAGGTAAAAAGGAAAAAGGAACAAAGACTTGCAATCAGCACGTCGGTAACCGGCTCGTCGCCCGTTCACGGAAAATAGTGGAAAATTTCCATTGAACGATTCTCGGAATTGACCATAGGCGATTGCGTATTGTCGACTGTGAATTTGGTCGACAAAATCGGGTAACTTTTACCGTTTCGGTATTTCGAACTCATCAATAAAAAAAAAGTGTTGTAAACGCGATTTCGGAAAATCCAAATATTAAATAATCTATAAGATAAAGTTTCTTTAATATCTTTAATTTCTGAAATTTCCTGTAGGGTACACGGTGGGTTTATAGTTTACGATGACGCATAAAAGATTCATCTCACAGGGGAGCTTAGGGACTAATTCATTACGGCAGTAAAAGGTCTTTATCATATCCTTACCTGTATACTTGGCGACACCCTTGAAAGTTACGGCATCTAAGATGGCGGGATCACTCCTGCCTTTTGCGTTTACGGAATATAGCATTATCCTGTAGCTTGCTCCAGGTTCTAACCCATCTGCGTAAAAGTGCGGTGGTGTTCTATCTGTAGTCACGTTCAAACTGGAACGTAGCGAGGGTAATTCCAGAACTTCCATCAAGAATCCCTGGGGAAGACCTCCATCGAAGTTTTCTGTGCATTCTACTTGAAGGGAATCGGAGGTTTGGTTCATCATAGAGCAGTTTAACAGTGGAAATGGTTTTCCTTAAAAAAAAGGTAAACGTAAGTTTTCTCGGCGTGTAAATGTAATGCTGCTATAGGTTAAAATGTCATTAAAAGTCAGAATGAGCTATGAAGTTTCTTTTAAGTATTTGTGCTTGCTTCCGTCGGTGCTATCATTACGGGTCTATTGTCGGATTCCGCAACCGCTGGCGCAGTAAAATTATTCGTATTCTCCTACAGCTTCGGTTCCTCGTTCCTGAAACCGCAGAGAGAATTGCAGCGGTTTTGTGTTCCCAATGGATTCAAGATGGTAGAACGTTATCATATTAGATTAAGGCATTTGACAGAAATTTTAAAACTGAATTCGTATTTTATTACACTTTATTGTGTAGATTCTACACAATGCTCTACACTGTAGAGCATGTAGTTTCATATGTCGTAAGAGCAATTTTGCGTGGAAAAAAGCAGTCACATATGGTTGGTGGCCCACTAAAGTGGGGTTGAAGTCATCGAACTTTCAGTTTACCACAACTGATGATAAATGTGGCGCACGTGAGCAAAGCGTTCGATACTTTAATAAGAAAAATAGAACAAGTCGTTGCCGCAATGTCACACGTCGTTTCGAAATTTGCAGTTACCTGCAATAATTACGTCCTAGTACTGTATTTAGAACATCGTTCTATTGCACCAATTTTATTTAACTTATGTGAAATCGATTACAAAATTACGTATACCTAAATTTCTCACGCTATATCAGGAATCCCGCATGAATAATGTACTTTGGACGACCACGTCACACACGGTCGAAAGCGATTAAAATTTAAACTGCAAACGACGGCACCATTAGTCTAACGTACTATAATAAACAACCCTCAGTAAAACATCGAACACTTAACGTTAAATTTTCCGCACGATCTCGTTAAATGATGCGCTTATCGGCACAGTTTCTATACACTCCTTGTTTGCTTCACTTTTCGGCCAATTTCCTCCAAACCTAACCGAAGGCGTGGGCGTTATTTGTCAATAAGTGAGCAAACTCTCAAACATTTCGAAGCTATTTTATATTATATCGATCGATATACCCAAATGTAGTTAAGGGTAATAAAGCGTCATCCAAAGTTTTATATTGAACTTTTGCACGAAAAGACAGAGTGCCCATTATGTATGGAATATAGTATACATCTCGATAACTAATCGATTTTATAAACAGCATTCAATTGTTTTTATTTTAGAAAACAAATGAGCAACGAATAAAACTTGAATTTTTTAAATAGCGATCGTCAAGTACTTCGAATTATTACAGTAAATTAAATCTAAATTCTGAGTGATCTGGAAGAAATTGATGCAGCTTTTATTTTGTATGTAGATTTAATGTATGGTAATACTTCGAGTTAATTAACGATCTCGGATATCTAGATTAATGTTATTTGTGCAAATACACAAAAGAGATTTACGTCATACTAAGATTTTACGTTATCGAAATGACAAAAAAAGTCTCTATCAAATGAGCATAGCGAAATGGTACATTGCTAATTAAAAAAATTCAAGTGTTATTCGTTACTCATTTGTTTTCTGAAATAAAAACAATTGAATGCTGTCTTCTTATGACAAATAAAATGTTAAACAACTTTTATATAAAAAGTTTTTTTATAAAGTCGATAGTTATCGAAATGTGTACTATATTCCATACATAACGGGCACCTGTATTATAATGTTTGGAAGTACATTTCATGTCTATATTTTAATATTCAAAGTGTTTTTTTCTTCAAACGTCATTAAATGACAACTTTGTTGTCGTGTTTACTCGCGGTAGAAGTAAGTCATTGTTGCATAACGACGGTTGGTAAGATCAACATAGCAAAAAAGTACTTCAGCGTTATGGCGCTAAAGTAAATTTCACTTTAGCGCCATAGCGCTGAAGCACATGTCACTTTAGCGCCGTATTGGAAACTATTTTCTATTACCTTCTTCGCGATATCGTTAATTTCGGACGACATTTTGTACAAAATAAATTTAACTAACAGTTAAAAGTTAAAATTCGCGCAAAACTGTTTACTTTTTTTTATTGGTTGTCAAATTTACGTCGTCGTTGCTAACGTTATTTTGTCATGACGTCCTTCGATTTCTCATTAATACATAATAAGTTAATTGTCATTTTATTAAATTTATTAAAATTTATATTGCAATTATTTGCAACGTTTGAAGAAAAAATACTATGTTTTATTCGGAAGAGAAGCAGATTCGTTTGTGGCTGGTCCGTCATTGCCGGACGAACGAAGTGAGTCCGGCAAACTGTCGGACACGCCACAATTTTAACGGCTCATCTGTCATTAGCGACTCACTGCGTTCGTCGCTAAAGGCGCGTTTTCCTCCACGGTCGCTAGTCGCTGGCGACTACGACTGAGTAGCTACGACTCATTCGCTATTACTCATACAATGCTTATCAATATGTTTGTTTTCCTAGCGACGACTCGGTCGCTAGTCGCCGGCGACTGCCGCCGACGGTTGAGTAGCTACGACTTATTCGCTGACGAATTTCTGTTTATTGTGTGTTTTCCTAGACTCACGACAAGACGTGTAAAAATGAACGTATGTCAAAGAAATTTAATAAAAATGTTGTTAAATTATCAAGAAGAAGAGGAAAATTTACTCCTTTCTTTAGTTTTCGAAAGTGAAAAGAAAAGGAAAAAGATATTACCCATGTTTAAAAACCGAAGATTAGAAGGATATCAATCAATATTAGTGAAAAATCATTTAATAGACAACGAACTAAAGTTTAAAGAATTTTTTCGTATAACTCGTAATCAATTTAGTTATATATTGGAGCTCATCCAAGACGATATTACAATGAAACCTTACAACCGCGTCAAGCATCCAATATCACCAGGGGAAAAATTGGCATTAACACTAAGGTAAAATAAATTTTCTTTATTCCAGAACAAAATATTTTATTAACTATGTGAAAAAGAATTAAACAAATTTGCTATGTCAGCATTGGGCTGCGTATCCTGACACTGGTCCACATTATGTACATTTTGCTGCTCCCAATTTGAAGGAGACGGCAACGGTGTTGTACTGGTGCTAGAGTACTCATATGGGCTATCACAGCTCAGCTGTGGTGGTAGTGACCGCAGTAAATCCACTTCTGCGTCCGATACTATTTGATATAGTTTTCTTTTTATTTGTGCTCTTAGCAGAGGCGGAAATTGTTTTACAGTCAAGGCCAAGCTTTTAAAGAAGGTGTCAGTTTCATCGTCAGGTGTAGCTTGAGCCATATTCATCTGCGATATTATTGCAGCTCTTTCCAACCGGTTTTTTTTTAATGCTGATAACACCTCGCCTGCAAAAGTTGGCTTTCTTTTTTTTTGCTTAGGCTCACTGCATCCTGACGATATTGTTTCGTTTAAAGCTGGCGTAGGCCTTTCGTCACACAAATTTTCTATATCTACTTCATCATTATCATTATCATCATTCTTATCATTTTCTGTTGTATTTAATACCATAACAGTTTCTTCGGTGCCACCACTTTGCATGTCGTTATTTGATGTTTGCACACTGTTATTTGTTAACCCCCTACAACAGTAAAGATTAATTATTTTGTTTTCATAATCTATATCAGTCAAAAGTAAAAGCTATACAATATAAAAGTGTGTAATGTAAGTGTACGTGATGCACAGTATGTGAGAGTTTAGTATTGATCTTTTTGAATATTTGTTCAGTACGACGTATGGTTACCTTCTTTGGCGTTTGACACTATCTAAAAATGATAGTTGTTCCAAAATGGGATTTCGTTTCTTGCTTTTAGAAGCAGCACTGCCTGTTGGCATTTTTGTATTTTTTTTGTGTTTGAAATAATTATCTCGAAGATTCTTCCATCTCTTCTTACAAGATGCAACTTAAAAAAAAGTTAATATTTCATTACAATTTAACAATTTTGTTTTTTACAGGTTTCTTGCAACAGGGGAATCTTACAGATCCTTATCATTTGCATATCGAATATCCCACAGCTACATTAGCGTGTTTATACCAATCGTCTTACAAACTTTATGTAAGAAACTAATGCCAATTTTACTTCCACCACCTTCAGAAATGGATTTGAAACAAAAGGCAGAAGAGTTTTGGAATCGTTGGAACTTTCCCAACGTTATAGCTGGCATTGACGGAAAACATGTGCGAGTTATGGCTCCAGATAACAGCGGCTCACTTTTTTTTAATTATAAAAACTATTTTTCCATAGTGCTGTTGGCTCTTGTTGATGCTAATTACAAGTTCCTATACGTAGACATTGGATCATATGGAAAAGAAGGTGACGCAGGAATTTTTGCCAAATCTAAGATTGGGAAACAAATTTACGGCGATAAGTTCAATTTCCCCTTACCTGCGTTACTTCCCCGTTCCAAAAACACTATTCTACCGTATGTGATTCTTGGAGATGATGCATTTAAGTTAGACAAACATGTAATGAAACCTTACCCAAAAAAGCAAATTTTCGAGGATCCAAAGAAAACAATTTTTAATTACCGACTGTCTCGGGCTAGAAGGGTCACAGAAAATGCTTTTGGTATACTTTGTCATGTATTTAGAATATTCTTTTCTCCTATAAATGTGAAACCCAATACTGTTGATCTGATTGTTCTTACCTGTTGTTGTCTACATAACATGTTGCGTACCGAATACATACTAAATAATCCAAAAAAAACAAATTTAGAAGAAAACCTTTTTTCTCTTCCGACTGACAATATGATTCCTCTGAAAGGAACAGGGGGATTTGCTTGTGCAGAGGGGTTTCAAGTACGAAGTAGATTTACAGATTACTTTACAGGAGAAGGTGCTGTAAGCTGGCAGGACAGATAATTTTTATAATTTGTAATAGTCGACATTTCAATAGCAAAAAATATATTACTTTTAAAATACTTACCACTTTTATTTAATTGTTTCGCAATTTCCTGCCAAATAAATTCTTTTTTAGTCGTGTTAATATAATTTTTATTCTTCGCATCAAATATCTCAGCATGCTGAGATACTAAATGAACAAATTGTTCGTCTTCAACACTTGAAAAATCGTCCATGTTTTAAATTTTTCAAAAAAACACTACAGTAATTTTTTTTAATTCGCTGCGAAAGGGTCGCTTGTCTGCTCTCGAAGCAGTCACGCTACTGGTCGTCAATTCGCTTGCGAATGAGTTTTGGTAGTTACGACCGAGTCGTCGCTAGGAAAACAAATCATCATGATTCATAGCATCATGAGTCGTAGCTACTCGGTCGTAGTCGCCGGCGACTAGTGACCGTGGAGGAAAACGCGCCTTTAGCGAATGAGTCGTAGCTACTCGGTCGTAGTCGCCGGCGACTAGCGACCGTGGAGGAAAACGCGCCTTAAGCGACAGACCACGCCATAAAAAGCACTGCTTCTCTTCCATATAAAACAATATACTATTGTCAATAGCGAAGTCAAGCGACTTCGGCTCAATTGGAAAAAATCCATATAATTATAATTAATTAGACGAAATCTTCGATACTTCGCTCACAATGTAGCTGTGTTCGGTTGCAGGGAATCGTAATCACAAGCGACTCAGTTACACTCTCTTCATCGGTGTAGATTTAGCGTCTCGGCCGAAAGTCACCTCGGCAACTATCTCTTTAACGAAGTTAATTGTAGTATCTCGGCTACTTTTTCGATCAAAATCTAAAATATAATGGCTGGCCAAGAGATATCGGTTTATTTAGACAAAATGCTTGGCTGTGTTCGATTGCAGCCGAGGTGCTGCAATGTGTATTGTAGTATATTGTACTGCGATTGTAGTGCCTCGGCCGTAAATGACCTCGGTTCAACTCTCTTTAACGGTGTAGATGCAGACTTAACCCTTAACTGGTCCGGCTAAGTCAGGCGTAGTCTCAAGAACTATTTAATTTAATAGGTCAACAAAAATATACCTATGCAAATAAACCTAATATGTTATTCAGCACATACTATACACATTATGAATCCAAAAATATTATGGAAATGAACGTAATTAAAACACAACATAAAAAATGCTGTAAAAAAATTAACAATTTTCGCTTATATTATTAGTTATGTTCGTCTGGTGTAAGGTATGATTAATTGTATGTAGAAATAAATGTTATCGTGTTATCAGCAGGGTACGAGTAAGAAGGCTATTTAATAAGGTTACCATAACAAACAAACGAAGGGTTGTTGTTGCTAGGTTAGCATTAAGGTTACTATAAGAATAGCGTAACTAATTGTAATAAGAGACGCTGTAACGTCTTCATGACGTTATAGTAAATATAATCGTTAATTATTAAAACTTTTCTTTAGGATATCTTCCTAAAAAATTCAATAATAACATAAGTTATTATACAGGTATTAAACGAAGAGCAAATTAAAGGTAAATTAAAATTTGACGAAAATATCGTATTCCACCATTAGTCAAAATTGCTTACTTTTGACCGCAGTTATTGCAGACTGGCTTTGTGCACTGTAGACAAGTGGGCTTCTTGCAGGAAAGACACAAGTATTTCGTTATTCTTTTCTTTTTTGAAGGACATAAGTGGAGAATTTTTCGTTTTTGCAAAATTAGACTATCTCTGTTGGCTTCTTTTTATGTGTCTGTAACTCTAAGTATTCTCTGAATAACAGTGCGTAAGTCACATGGAATAACAGTTATCATCAAACGCCATCTCATATGATCTTCCACTAATTGCTTAACTAACTGCATTCTAAAAAGACTTTTCTCTGTTATTTTTGGATAGTTTTTATAACATTGATGTATTTTACATATAAATTTACCACGGAGATATCCAGTAAGCAAAAAAAGGAGGACCACCTTGAAGTGGGGCAACTCGAGGTGCTTTTGGAACATTTTTCATCGGGGGAGTCTACTCCGCCTTTATTTTCATTATAGTAGGAAATGATTTCTGGTTTTCCTATATTGGGATCATTGAAACGTCTGTTATGCATGGATGGTTCTAGTATTGTAGCTTTTCCAACTTTTCCACCATAAGATATTAGAGTGCAATGTTCCCTAAATCCATAGAGTGTTGAGTTTTCAGCTCTTTGCTTATTAGGTTGAAAAGTTGGTGGTATATCTGCTTCTTTTTTACTGTACCAACATACGTCAAATTATTTTTCCGCAAGACACCCACTAGTTGTATTGAAGAATACCAGTTATGAGCTGTAATATTGGGATTGCTGTTAAACAGCGGTTTAGCTAAACGCAAAACAGCATGAGTAGGCTTTAGCAACGTTTTCTCGTCATCATTGAGACCAAAACTATCAGAGTCTTTTCCAGTGTAGATGTATGCGTTATATAGATAAGTATTTCGTGCATCCGTAAGGCACTGTATTTTGAGGCCGTATTTTGCCGGTTTGTTGGGCATATACATTTTAAATCGGCATTTTCCTCGGAAACTCACAAGCGTTTCATCTATCGAAGCGGATTGACGAAGTCCATAAACACTTTGACAACTTTCTATGAAATTGTTGACAATAATCGAAATTGCTGCAGCTGGATTGTATGGCGACCAAAAGAACAGCAAATCTCTTCTTGCTTATAACTGCTTTAAATATTTCTCTACCAGTTCCGTCAGTTGCGAATAAACAATCTAAATGTTGATGACTGGAATTAAATATTGCCGTATATACCAGACGGCCTAGATATGCTTTCAGCTCAGTGATGTTAGTGTTCTGACTCGATGTTGTGGACTTCCCGCACGTCGTCGATATCACTATCGTCACTGTCCATTGCCTCTTCGTACCATTTTAAAAGAGTTGTATAAAAATCAGAATCGCCAAAAAGCACTTGTTTTAACGGTCCGGCCATATTTTTTAAAATCTGTCACGCGCTAAAATGTTACAAAAAGGGTCCTGCGAAGTCTGGGAGACTACCGCTGCAGTTTCTTCCATATAACTATATGATAACTTTTAAATCTATATGACAATCAGGCTACAATTTCTTCTCTGGGCGGTACCAGTAACCAATAGGAAGCAACTAAGAAACAAACGTAGTCTGCTAGACGACACCGGACCAGTTAAAAGTTAATTAAGCACAAACATATATTTCCAACATAATCATACGAAATCGTTGAAATCGAAATCGATCCATAGTTTAAGTGTAGATTGAATGCATATAAGCTTTTTAAATACATTATACATTCTTCTTTAAATTCGTTCAAACAGCTCTCAATTAATAATGTTTGTAAGTACATTTTATGTGTACATTTTAATATTCAAAGCGTTTTTCGTCAATAGATTAGTAAAGCAAGCGATATAATGAAATTTAAACAACAATTAAAAAGTCCCTGAATGATTGTATGCAACGTTTCCGAAAAAGTGTTGCTTTCATTAATCAACTAGTACCACCCGTTGAACAGACCATGCAATTTGAATGCGAAGCTGCTTCCCACTTCCAAAACGAACAAACTGTTTTGCTCTATTAAGTGGAAATTCTCTGTGGAGAGGCGAGGGTATCCTTCAGTCAACGTTGTAATTAACCAAACTCGTTTATCTCCCAATTTCTCATTGTAACGCTAATGATTACTGCGGACGGTAAGTGCATTACGAAAACTTCTGGGTGTAACGAGAAATTAAGTTTCTTCGGATATTAGCAGTCTCGAGAAGTGAAAACACTTTGTAAGGTAGCGAAAAAATTCCTGCTCATAGATTTCTATTTCTTCTATTTTAAGCACCATTTCTTGAATCGTAATTCAAACCGAAACCTATAGTTGTACATTCAAAAGCGGGCCATAAATTTAGATAACACTCCGCTATCGGCGATTTTATAGAATTGGTGCGATCGTCGTCGTTCGAATAAAAATTCAAAATAAGCGGTTTTTCTCGAAGCCAACTGAGCACGCCGTCGTCTACAGGACGGGCTTTAGACATAAATAAACCGTCAAATTACCCCCGCCGAAACGCTTTACTGCCTGAAGGGAGTTTTATTAGTTTCAGGGTATTCTCTCCTACTGCGGTTGATATATGCGGGTGACCGTTGTCACTTGCACACTGTCTCTTGCTTGCGTAGCCAGCAGGGAAGCTCTGTTCCCAGGAAGTAAGTGGAAATGTAATGCTATCGCAAAGCCCCATCCTATTCCCTTGTAGATACATCATAATTAGAAGTTAAATTGGTGGTAGAAATATTATTTTCATTTAGTTGAATATGTTAAAGACTAATATCATTATTATGGGATACTACTCACTCATTTTTAAATCATGTACACATCAATTTAGAAAATATAAATAGCTAGAGAAGTTTTTAAGAAATTCAAAGTTAAGAAGCTCTCTTTCTATAACAGAAAAATGCATACTCTATCTAAATACGTAGCAAGAATTATAACAATAATAAATCTCCTTAGCTGAAACCAATATTGAAAAGTCAATTGTGTCCATGATCCGAGTTATCCTGAAAATTGTTACTGTTATTGTTCTATGATATAGATAAAAATTGGGGCCGAAAGGAGAAAGCGACTGGTCAGAGGTGTGGATACTGGAAAGGGTTGATGGGATGACTGATAATTGAAGAATAAGACTGAAGATGGCGCGGAAAAAAATAGATTTGGCAGAAGGAAGGTAAACTGGCAGAAGACTGGCAGAAATAAACAAAACTGTTACTGTACAGAACATAATAGAATATAGGGATCAAATAAAGACTGCAAAATGACAAAAGTAATGCGCAGATTGAAGAATGTTTGCACAAGTAGACTAGAAACAGATTGATTACAGAAGAAAGGTACAGAGAATTAGAAGACAGGATAGGAATTAGGCAAACAGTGGAAAGAGAATCTATACGCAAAGAACAGACTAGAGAGAGAACTAGTACAGAGATTGACTGGAAAATCGAGACTGAGTTTGGAAAGAGAAGTATCTAATTGAGCGGAGACTGGAAAAACAAGAAGGATACTAGTAATAGAAAAAAAAACGCTGAAAAGAGTCTGGAAAGTATAAAAGTGTAGACAGGGAGAAGGAAGACTAGCAAGAGACTGCAAATAGAAGAAAGAGATTGAACAGAGATTGGAAATGGAAAATGGAGACTGTCGATAGAAGAAAGGCATTCTATAGAAGTTGAAAAGAGAAGAAAGAGATTGATAATGGAAGAAATAGATTGCATAATTGATTGGTAATAGATACTGGAAGAAACTGAGTCAACAAACACTGAAAAAGCAAAAAGAAAACTAGTAATAGAAGACTACAGACAGAACAGAAATTGAGAAATAGAAGAAAGAAACTGTACAGATATTTTAAAAGTAAGCAGGAGACCAGTAATAGAAGAAGGAAACTGGACATAGACTCGATAGGGAGAAAGAGTCTAAACAGACACTGAAACGATAAGGAGACTGGTAATCAAAGAAACAGACTGAGCAGAGACTTAAAGCAAAATACAAAATTGGACAGAGATTATTGAGACTGGAAAAGGAGGGATAATAAAAGAATTTGAAAAGAAAGAAAGAAACTGAAAAGATAAAGACAAGAACGAGCTCTCTCTTTTAGCACTACACATTTCGCAATATTGCAACTATTTTGCACAATTTCTTGAAGAAGTTGCCTTTAACCAGCAATATGTATGATGTAATAAGAACGTTCTAGGCTTCTAAGCTGTTAAAATGTAAACGTGTTCTGTACTTAATTTATTTTATTTTATAACTTCAACAGTTTATAATTATGTAAAGTTTATATACATATACAACAAAATTTGATATCTTAATCTACTTCACGACTTTATAAAATTAGTCTCTGAAGATGGCACATAGCCAAAACTAGTAAGATTCATATTTTTGTTTAATTAAAGACCAGTTTAAAAATAGCTACCACCACATATTGCGAGATGTTTTCTATGTTAACGGTGGGCATAAAGTCGCACATAGCAGTAAGTTGCAGTGAAGTCGGTTGTAATCACTGATTGTTTCTACATAATATACTTTGTTCGTAAAGTCATGGTGCACTATTGACCGTATGATGTACAATGGTGATCGTAAGTCGAAATGCTGTCAATCCGCCGGATAGGCCCAAACAAAACCAGTGGAGTATTCCTTTTACTTGGTAAAGATTTAACATTTTTGCTTTGTTGTTTTGCTCTGACCGGTCAAAATTGCAACATAACTTTACGAACACATTGTACATCTGAACAGCGTCATTTTCGGCATGTTTCTTGTATGTTTTTTTATGCCCAAGCGGCAATTTTTAATTGTTCTTCTACAAGATTTATAGCGAAATTGTAGTAATAGCAATCAATTTGTTATTTGTCAGTAAATTCAAGGTCGGTGTTTGAATTCGTTTCTCGACTTTTGTACTCTATACTAAGAGTCTGATTTCAATGATTCCTCATTTTGATAAAGTAATATTTTTTCATTAATGCTCTTACTATTTCGGTTGCTATTTCCTTATGGGAGTAATACAGCAATTAATGTCATATGAATCTAGAAGTAGTTATCACATTGGCCACATTACACCTCACTGTCAATTGATCTCGGGAAATTTCTCTTCAATACTGTAGATTGTAACGCCTCGATTTTGGCTTACTTGGACTAAATCATATATTTCCAACATAATCAGGCGAAATCATAGATTATCCGCCCACTTTTAGTCCATGTTCAGTTGCGGCCGAAGCGCTGCAATGTGTTCATTACTTCTGGGTTGATATAATATTAATTATAGAGCCTCTGCCGCAAGCGACCTCGGCTAAACTCTCTTCAACAGTGTAAATATAGCACCTCGGCCGCAAGTGACCTCGGCTAATCTCTCTCCAACGATGTAGATGTTGCGCTTGGGCTGCAAGCGCCCTCGGCTTTATTAAGCAAAATCACATATTTCCAACATAATCAAAGGAAGTCGTAGATTCTCCGCCCACGGCTCAGCAGTGTTCGGTTGTGGAGAGAAATTATAGAAAAGTAGGCGTTTTCTCAATGCTTTATTTTGCTCTTTCAAGAGCAACTTTTCATGATCTATGTGTCTTTAGCCATCAATTATTTGCAATTTGAGCTTAGTTTGTATACCTAGAACTATTCTTCTTTAAGTTAGCTCAAGCAATTTCAATAGTGATGCACGTCTTCATGCCGAAATGTTTGGTTCTGCTTACAGTTTTCCAGAACATGCTTGCATTTTTATTTGCAGAACTACAACAAGCTTTTTCAGGCTTTACATCACCTTATGCACCATTTTATAAAAATGCGTTGGGTAAACATCACGTTATTTCTGAATAAAGACTCTAAAGGTAAGAGAAAAATACATAGTGGAAGATTGGAAGAAGAATAGGACTGAGCAAAGTCTGGAAAGGCTAGAGGGAGATTGGTGATAAAGACATTCAACATACACAAGAAACACCTTAAAAGGAATAGAGATGGGAATGATAAAACGGGATTGGGTGGAAGATATATTGGAAAGGCGATGAAGTTATTACACAAAGAAGAATGATTGAATAAAAAATGAGATTTTTTTTTGTATTTAGCAAGTGTAATTAATTAACATTAATAAAATTGTAATTCATAAACTATTATCATAAAAAGATTAACGAAGTTAAGGATATAAACTACTTTGTTTATAATTCCTATTGGGTGTGGAGGGCCTTGGATGTATCCTTAACTTAATTCCACCGTGATTTGATAAAATGAAAGTCGCTAATTTAAACTTTTATTTCGCTTTTATTAGCGTCTCTATTTTCTCTCTCATGGACGTAAATGTTCGTTTCAACAACAATACCTATTCCTTCAAAAATAAGTTGTTTTTAGTAAAGACACCAATTACTTAGAACTACTTATGTATCAGCACGACCAAAATATTTTTTGTGTAACATCTGTCACGCGTAACTGACATTCATGCGTGGATCCCTTCACTTAAGTGATCGCCACAATTCAATTCCTGCGTCTGCCACTTCGCGGGATGGATGTGGGATTGATCCCTCTCCGTCGAAATTAATCAATGTCTACCCATTTCTCCCGCAAGCTAGGCGATATTTCAACGGGAGTTATTAACATATTCATAATCTGCGGAAATCGAACGCCATCACAACCGAGACGGTATTTATCGTCTTGGCAGTGATGTTCTTTGAAACCCTTGTTATTTGACGATCACGGTCGTTAATCTGACATCGGGTGATAGTAATAAATGAGAAAGTTGACCTACCTGCCGCCACCACTTGGAAGACACAGGGAGCTTTCTGCTGACCGACTTCGTTGCGACCCCAGCAGGACAGCGTCCCATAATCCATTTCCGAAACGGGGGTGTAATTGAGCCTCGACGTGGAAAGTTCGTTGGTAAATCTGGACACCGGAACCTCGGTTAGGTCACCAGAATTATTGAAGGTCCAGTGGAAGGTGACCAAAGCAGGATTAGCATCTACCTGGCACTTTAAGGTAACCGTTTCTTGTTTCAGGGCTCCGTAGAGTTCATCTTTCTCTTGAATACAAACTGGCGCGTCTAAAAAATTATGTTTTTATTATACTTTGTACTTAATTAACCAAGAAGATAAAAATGTATTTTTTTTTAATATAGATCCCGCTTCATTTCTTTTTGTAGTATTAAAGTCTGTTATCCAAGGCATAATTAGTTATTGATTAAATAGAATCGTGAAGTAAAAATGGTTTTAATTAACGGATTTTGAGCAAGAAGGAGGAAACTGTTCAGAGTTGCGGAAGCAGAAAATGTTTTAAAATGACGTTGAATTTTAATGCGACCCGGTAGAATACCCCTTTGTCCAGGCGCCGAAGTTTTGTATGAATTAAAACAAACACGGAACGAAAAAGTTTTCAATTAAAACGAAAACGCCGTAACGTCAACACTTTGTTGCAATTTCGTTTACTGTCCGTGTTCCGAGCAGTGCGGTTGAAATAACAGCAGAATGTTTTCTCAGGCGGCGGTGCGATGTTATCAATCGCTAAATAAATATTCATACAGCGAGCACATTCGATCCTATTGCGACGATATGGTGTCCACATCGCGATGTCGGTTTCGTATTGTCGAATAATTCGATTAATGTTTATACGCGAATACCATTCCAGACATTTTATTCACGTTTCATCCTGGGAAACTTCCACGCTTCAATTCGAAGCCCAAAAATGATCGGCCAATGTCCAACCATAATTGTTCGATTGTTCATTTATTAGGGTGCATCAATCAATACGTCCGCCGACTACTCACTAAATACAAAGCCCCGTGGAAAATAAGTGATTCAATTTATTAACCCAGCAAAAACGGGGAACGTGCAAAAAATTTGAACAGCGCTCGATCGATCATTGTATTGTGGATCAGCCCTATATTTAATTATCGAATCAGATGACCCTATCGTAATTTTCACGAATAAAAAAAAAGGAATCTTTTGTTCTCGGATTATCTGCTTTGAAATTTAGAAATTCGTAGTACTGACAAAGCAAAAACCATTATATGTAAATTACTACAGTGATACTACTCCTAAATCCAATGTTATAAGCTTTTTAAATTGAACTAAAACAAAGTCACGTATGTAAAGACGTACAGTGTGTTAATAAATTATCGTACTCGACGTCAGCATTGCAAATATGCAACCAATATCACAGTATGTATGTCACACTATGCGTATTACAATACCAATGAACACATGATACAAAAATACTAAGGTGAAGTTTAAAATACGAAATTCAATAAACGACATGACCTTTCTTGCATTAGCGTTGCCTATTTCATTTATTCCACTTCAGGTCGAGACCGAAACCACGATGTTGGGCGCTGAACGGGAGTTTTAAATTTAGTTTTGCAAGTTAATTTGATTTTAAATGAAGTACACTGAGAACCCTTCGCCCGGATCAGCGCTATTTGTTAAGCGCTTTAATTACGCTTATGCAGCCTTGTCCGCTGAAATATTTATAACCGGATTATATCGGGAATGGGGTTTAGGGAAATTTATGTTTTATGCTCAGGCGTACGCGGTGACCCCTTCCGACCCATTGTGTATCCAGATTGACCCCAGCCCAATAATTTAATGATATAGTATTCTATAAATGCCTGTTGAATTATTTCGAATTATTTCGCAATTCAACTCTCGTAATATCGGTTGAAATCCCGGGGAAGAATCTCATTTCCTCACTTTTATTTTCTTAGTTCGATACGGTTAACAAAAAAACTTTTCCGATTTAATCTAAATCTAAAGTATTCGAAACTACGTCGATGCGAACAGATACTAGTTCGAATTTGAAATCTTTTAAGGAAAATATAATATAAATCGACAACTTTATATTTCATTAATTAGGGTACACGTAAATGTAATGTAGTCACCAATACAAAAAGTGATTTTGACATAATTATATTGGGTAAGAATTAAGAAGTAAAGAAAATAAGAAATTAAGTCTGAACAGAATGATGAATAAATTCAAAAACTTCTTGTGAAATAATTCAATAAGCCACGTCTTTACGTTTATGATAAGATATAGAAATGGAGAACAGCTTCTTATTTTTAAGTAAAAGGTGTAACAATGGGGCCATTACCCTCAATCGAATAGAAAGACCATCTCTCAAAAAAATCGATAAACTATGTAAAAATAGAAGGATTGGTAACATTTTCAGATCCTGAAATTGTTTAATTTTTGCAATAATTAATATTAAAATTCAAAACGAAAAAGCTTTGCTGACGTTTACGAATTTTTGGCGTAAGATCAAGAAGACACAAACGTGCATTGTTCGGATCTCTTCTTCTAGCGCATAAGATTCTCGTGGCATCTCGCTCATGCACCTTTTATTGATTTTTATTTCAACCAATCGCGCGCGAAACGATGGTGAGGTCTCCAAAGTTTTTTCAAACTTTCATTATTTTATTTGGAAAAACTAAAGTCCAGTTTGAAAAATAAAAAATTATGGAAGTCTTCAATTTTGCTTAACTATCGAATATGCCAATAAAACAAAGTGTAACGGCCCCATTATAAAAGGACTAACAATAATCTTGGGACTATATAGCCGTAATATATAAATTGTTATTAAAATTTTAAATTAAAAATTGTTGAGCAGCAATGAATATACGAATAAAGCGCATAAGGAAGAGTTCAACTTTTGATTGTAAGATTGCCAAATTTGGAGCAACAGAAGTAAAGACCCTTTCTGAATTGTCACAAAGTTGCTATTTTGGCCATTAAGAAATAGGCACACAAAAATCAACTTCGAATTTTAAAATCTTTCTTGTATTTAAGTATCAAGACAGAATTATGTGCAAAACTTGTTGATCAATTAACTTGCTGAAAGCAACTTCCATAGGAATAAAAACATCAAGCACAAAGGCTCATGTTGATGGACGGAACTTTGAACATCAGCTTTCCATACGGTACATTTTTTAATTATTTCGTCCATGAATATAATGAAAAGTGTTGGGGTTAGAGTATTCTCTTGTCTTATTACTTCTATTGTTTTAAATGGCTCCGATTTCATGTTATTGGTAATTTCAGTGTTTACGTTGTTTTCATTTATCATTTGAATTAAACGTATGAGATTACTACTAATTTTTCTTTCTTCTATTTGCCACAGCTATTCTTTTGGTGTTCTATCGAAAACTTTCTCTAATCCCATTTTAGATACAACAATGTACTGATCGTTGCCGATTTCTCGTATTTTACCCTTGTATCTCTCTGAGACCCTTGTACACCCTTGTATCTTTGACATTTATCATATTTTCTTTTTACATTAGCACATAATTACTGACTTTTCGCTTACCATTTCTCTTGTGTGGTTTTAACGTAAAGTCTTTCTTTACCGAACACATATCGGTAAATATCCACCTTTCCGAGTATAATAATTAGAGTTTTAAGATTAGAATTTTTTGGTGGAGGAGCCTGCACGTGATTTGAGCTCTCCTTTGAGCTTAAAGTGTAGTTGTTTCTCTCCAATCGTCTTACCTTATTTAACTTTTATTTAGCATGCTTTAATTTAGCTGATTGCAAACATTCAAAATCTCACTAGTTTAGCACTGCCACAAATGAAAGAGTTGCGCCCGATATAAATGTTAATTGAATTAAATTAGAAGGAAAATGTCTGATTTTATTTTTAGAAGAACTATTCAACTTATTATTAGGGGATTCTTCCATCAGTTTTATGCAAGGTAAGACGTTCCAGGCCCTTCAGTACAACCTCCTGATGTGGACCATGATAAAAGGGATCAAAGGGACTCAAAGATTATTGATATCAAGAGCTGTCGGAGCGTCTCTGCTGGAGAGTAAAATTGCATTTTACTGTGAATATTTTATCTAATTCAACAAACTGTGTACCTTTTACCATTTAAAAGTTTCCCTCATGATTCTGACTTTTAGCGGTTCATATTTAATTTAATTTTAATTTCAGCCGTCAGCGAGTACTATCGGTAATAAATTTCTTACGATAAAGGTTAAGGTATGGTGAGAGTATAAGGTCTTAACTTAAAGTCGCAGCCACAAACGTCTTCCACCACTATTGTTTATGGTTTATCTTTAATAAGCGAAATATATAGTAACCAAGATCGTTTGTGGCCACGTTGCTTCAATGGAGACTCTCAACCATAAAACGCTATTAAACTACTATTTAGTTTTGGAATAAAAGTGTATCTAATGATTAATATCATCAAGAGAAACCGAGTGTAGTAGGTCATAAATATCGGATTGGTGTGATAACAGCTTGAACTTGAACTAAAATATACAATGTCCACCAAAAGTCTGTAATACGCTATTTGTTCAGTTCTTTTTCATCAACATTTCTGAAATTTTGATATTCATAATACAGTTTCGGTGCTTCGGGAGTAGATCGCAAAATCGTAATTTTAAAAGTAATGCCTTGGAGCCGTAAATTCCGTAATGCCGCAAATTCTTGTGCGGCCTTTATAAAAAGCTAACTCGAACGCTTGAAAATTAATAAAGAACGATACGATTATAAGTTTCAATAAATAAATTTCAAATGTTGTACTATTTTGTGTAACATACTTGCAGGCTTAGTCAATGGGGGCGCTACATTTTTTTTTATTGGCTTATTCCATTGTTTATCAAAATTGAAGACTGCTATAATTTTTTAGTATCCATACTGGTCAAAAAAAAAAAATAATGTAAATTTGAAAAAACTTTGGAGACGCCACCGTCGCGTCGTGTCGCACGCTGTTGGTTGAAATAAAAATCAATGAAAGGTGCATGAGCGAAATGCTACGAGAATCTTATGCGCTAGAAGAAGAGATGCGAACGTTGCACGCTTGTGTCTTCTTGATCTTACGCAAAAGCATCGTAAACGTCACCAAAGCTTTTATAGAGGGGATTTTGAATTTTAATATTAATTATTGCAAAAGTTAAACAATTTGAGGATATGAAAATGTCGAAAATACCTATTTTTACATAGTCGATTTCTTGAAAGACGGGCTTTCTATTCGATTGAGGGTAACGGCCTCATTCTGCAATATACTGGTTGATTTTTATTTCTTATATTGTAACAAATTTGATTGAAGGTCTTTGGTAATCTGAAGTTTAAGTATTGTCGTGGACAGAAAAACTAGAGCAGTATTCTCTTTCTGCTATTGAGAAAATGCAATACGTTATCGCGAATTTGGGAGAAGCTAACTCTAGACGAGGAAACGTACAGTGTTGATAAAAGTTTTAGCTTTACGACGACAAATATTAAAGATTAAAGATTATTAAACATTGCATTTTTGTCTGATATCATGACAAAGCAAAACAATTTAAATATTTACCTGCAATATACAACGAAACATATATATGAAATATGGCAAAAGATGCAAGCATTTGGAAAAAATATTACAGCTCAACATTGCTTTCTCGCTTCGATATATCTGCAGAACATTCTTCAAAATTAGCAAAAGTGGTGAACGAGCAGAGATGTGAACATAAAATATTTGTTTTATATGTAGCTGTTCTAGATTCTTTAACCCTCCGTCTACGAGATGGGGTATCATGCACCCCAACGATTAAAAACTAAAAATAATTCAAAAACAAAAAGGCGTGTGAGATCGTTTTCTATGTAGTATTTTATAGAAGTAGCATTTTATTTTCGGGTATATCGAACTCCAACTAGTATGGAAGAAGAATATAATACGTCTATTTGTAAAAGTGGTTACAGCCATATTTTATCAAAATTCTACTAACAGTAGCAAAGTACACTGTAAAGTATGCTTCGTGATATGGTAAAGTCAGTTCGTTCAAAAACTGCTACATCCCATTTGGAAGTGCATTTGAATATGCTAGTATGTTGGAAAAACAACCACATCCATAATTTGGTTTTGCGAATGCTCTCTACTGCGTGATATCTTGATTTTCGGCAGGGACAGCTGTTGTGGCAGTTAAAAGCAAGTGTTGCTATTGTTTATTGAAAACAGCATTAAAAATGGAGAAGTTCCGAAGAAGTTCCCTGAGGCAAAGCACGGAAAAAAGATAGTAATCCTAGCGAATGGAAAAAAAGACAGGAAAAAAAGACAAGAAAAAAAGCGTAGGTGCGTGCTTAGTTATAAGTTAATTAGTATTATTCTTAGTTTATCTTGAATAGTAACTTAATATTATTTTGTTTCGCCATAGATATATGTCGATTTTGGGGCCTGTAATACTTAAATGTAGATATAGCACAAAGAATGAGTCATACAAATATTCGGAGCTGATTGACATCGAAGTAAAATAATTTTTATGCCATACAACAAAACCTGAGCAGGACGGATATATTTTAAAATGTATTTCGAATGTTGCTGTAAAAAGATGTACTTCTATTAGCGCTGTTCGTGAAAATCCTATAACTACTTTAAAATATTTTGTCAAAGTGCACTCCAAATCAGTTCGCGTTTGTAGAAATGCATTTTTAGAAATATAAAATCTGAAATAGCATCGTGTACAAGGTATTGCCTAAAGGTTTCTTTCTATAGGAGTTCTTCCAAAAGAACATCGTAGTGGGGATCATCGTACGAAATTATATGACGATAAAAGGACCTCCATTATAAACTTCATTAAAATATTTTAGTGCATCGAATCACACTATTGTCGATCGAAGTCCTCTGTACGCGTTTATTTAAATTATTTTATTATGTTTATTTAAAAAAGTAGTGATTTAAATATTCAGATAATGCACTGTTTGTATAACAATTCTTGTGGTAAGTCATTGAAAGTCAAATCTGCTTATTTTAGAAAAAGATTGAACACAAGATTCAACATAGATTTTGGTATACCTCGTACTGATGTATGCCCAAAATGCTTTGAATTAACAGAAAAAAAGCTATATTATACTGAAAGATTTTCAGATTTTGACGAACACACTCCTGCTATGAAACTAGTATTTGAACCACATTTAATGGATATAATCGAAGCTCCTAAGAAACTGCAAATGGAATTATTTGAGTTGCGGGAAGATAGTATACTCAAATCCCCTTTTGACGCTAAAGAGAATCTCATAGAAATCTAGAAAAATGCTGTTGAATATCTATACCTATGAGGTCATGCACGATATTTACTCCAATAACAGATGCACATTTAGAGGATCAATTAAAGCTGCGCGTTACGAAGCTTGAGCCTTCGCTTAAATATTCAATTACTTGCAAGTTAGAAAGAACTGCAAATATCTCACTAATGCGGCCTCCCTTATTACTGCCTAATTTAAAAGTGGTCTGTAATGGTAAAAAGGTTCCTCACCTCTGTTATAGATCTTCTGATAGATTAAGCCGAGGTCGTTTACTGCCGATGCTTAACGATAAATACGATATCAATCTGAAACTGGTCTTAATATTGTGGCGCCTCGGCAGCAAACAGCCTCGGCTTTATCAGGTGAGGTTGTAGATCTTTTGATTAATAAATCGAGGTTTTTAATTGAGATTATATCAATCGAAATATGGTCATCGACTTATGACGACTAGGCTGCAAGCGATCTCGGCTTCATCAGGTAAAGTTGTACATCTTTTGACTGATTAAGCCCAGGTCGCTTGCGGCTGATACTAAGTGATGTTAAATAACATTAAAATTGTTATTTAATCTATTAATTTAATGTTAAAGTGTTTATTGTAAATTAAATACAATATAAAAAAATCAAAAATGTAAATGTTTGCGTATAAAACTAATATTAGTTTGCAACACTGAACAGATCTTTATGTCAATTTTTTTGAGCGGTGGAATTTTCAGGATACACGATAGCATAAATTTACT
The DNA here is from genome assembly GCF_036711975.1 of Onthophagus taurus. Lineage (NCBI taxonomy): Eukaryota > Metazoa > Arthropoda > Insecta > Coleoptera > Scarabaeidae > Onthophagus > Onthophagus taurus. The sequence continues at coordinate 22,182,351 of NC_091972.1, read as the reverse complement.
CGGCTCTAATATTTTAGCTAGAAATTACAGCCAGCGGGCAAAGCGATGACAGCGTATGCTATTCAGCAGCCCGGAGCAAAAATATCAGCCGGTCAGTTTATTCGCGTTTTCGTTTCCAACTGTGTAATTAAACTGAGGAGTCGTTTTTCATTGTCTGGGCGAGTTATGAACTGCACGCTTCTAACTGCGGACGGTCGCGCCAAAAACCGACCAAGTTTCTACGGGAATTATTTCTAATTAGAACGAGTTTAATATTGCGAATACGTAATTGCAATTTGAATAATTGCTGTTTGCGAATCGTACAATGAAAACGAAAATTTGTTATGCCTGGCTTCCGACTCTATTAATTAAGAACTGCATAATTGTTTATCCAACTCGTAACTATTACGACATTTTATGTCTTCTCAAATATTTCTCGAAGCTCAGATCAATAATTTTAATCATAATTTGACTGAAATAAAATTTTATTATTACGTAATTGACCATGATCTTTGCGTTATATATATATTTATTAATCATCAGTGTTATAAAGGTTACTATAATTAGTGTTATAAAAGTTTGTAAAATACATAAAATCTATTAATATGCTTTTAATATGATTATTATTATTAGTTTTATAGTGTTAATAGTAATTGAAGAATTTTATGAATGGAAATATATTTCAATTAATCACATTGAACAAACATTATCAACGCAAATTATCCTCATAACAAGTTAAAACACTGAATTGGGGCATGTGTGATTCACGTCAACGTTTTCCATTAGAACTGTTTGCAGTTACACGTAACACTAATGATATTTCGGTGGGGCCGGTCATCACAAGTTTTCCCCCAAATGGCCGAGCCCGAAAATCAAATAACGGTACGTGAAAAAGTAATGGACGGTCCATTAAAAGTTAAACGCGTCGACGTTAGTCCGCCAACGCCGGCTATGCATAGTGCGATTTTTTACACCATTCCCCCTTCTTTTTTTTTCAAAAACCGCATGCAACTTTGCACTTACACCTCACTGTAAGGGTCACGGGGTTGCTGCTGCCTTTTCCTTCCACGTTCGTCGCAATGCAAGTGAAGTCGCCAGCTGTTGCTCTCGTAACGCTCTGCAGAACTAAACTTTGGTCGCTGAGGATAACTCCAACTGACACGTTGTGGTGAATCTCATTACCCTATTATCAGAGCGAATCGTGGCCATTATGATTACGCTAATTATCAGGGAGAAGGGGTGTACTTACGTTATGGTACCAAGAAAGCTTGTAGGCCTTGGGATTCGCTCTGATATTGCATTCGAAGTAAACGTCGTCTCCTTCCTTAATATCTTCCGGATTAAGACTAGATCCCATTTTCAAAGTTACAATTGGCACATCTGAAACAACGATTAAGGCGATAATTAGAACTGGTCGGGAAAAGTGCGACACATTTCACGTTAAATCCGATTTCGTTAAATTTAAACTAATCATTTCTTATTTCCGTTACCGAACAAGGACACTTCCATCAAGTTTTTCTAAACGGTTCCTTTTTCTCATTGCACTCCAGATAAATCGCTTAGACACAGGTGTGACATCCTTCTTTTTGTTAAAGGAAAACGAGCATCCCCACCTGCTCCATTCTCTTCGACCCCTAGCAGAAACCACACTCTGCAACGTCAGAAGATTATTCAAGCGCTGGGGCATTAACTGAGGCTCACTCCGCAAATGCGGTTTTGCGGCCTTCTCGCCGTATCTCGTCTACGCTGATTCGCTAATGCTACAGTTCAGTGACTTAATAACTTATCGCAATTTATCATCAACTTCTAATCTAAGTTGGTAGGTCATCATACGAATGAATCGATCTCATAAATTACATATATCTATAAATGAGCCTTACACTTTAAATGTCGTGTAAAGAAATAGCTATTTATATTACAAGTGGGCTAGAAACATAATTACTGTACGAGTGTGGAGAATTGCACGACGAGGTCGTAGACCGAGTCATGTAATCACACGAGTATTGTAACTATGCTCTAGCCCACGTGTGATATACAGCATTTTATCTACGACTGTTAAAAATTACTAAAAAATCAATTTCTTTAAAAAAGTCTATTTGACATTTATAAAAATATTTTGAAATGATTGTTGACAATTTTGAATTGTCAGTTTCAACAACATGTTTACTCATCTGGAATAAGTGTTTCGAAATGTAAAAACATAACAATTAATGTTTATAATAAATAGTATTGTTTCTCTGTAAGTAGATAGCACTTTTTCTTCTGTATTGTTGCTCGTTTTAATAAATTAAGTCTGTTCTGATTAGGCTAAAAATGCGTTACGTAATGAAACCAGTGCGGTAATGAACTTCATTACGTAACTCAAATCACCTCAAATGAGTGCGGTAATGATGACTTATCAAAGCAGTCGTAGATAAAGTTTATTACTTTATTTGTTTTTTCCCACATTAAATATTTCTGTTACTGCGTCAAGTAATATCGAAAGATATGCGTATCATCTTAAAACTTTGTTTAACAAATTATAGTTACTGGAGTAATTTTCATGCATATCAATGTACAAACCCGATAAAATCGTAATGAAAGTTTATAGATACCTAAAAATCGGAAATTGATGTTTCTATTGGAAAAAATTTTCTGGTTAAGAGACAAATTATAAAATCGAACTTACAGTGGACATTGAGTCTCCACTTATCCTCTAGGGCACTATCAGGAATGGACGGGTTCTCTGCTCTGCAGGTCAAGTACTTGCCGTCGTCCTCCACCACCGGCTCGAACGTCAAGATGCTCAAGCTCTGGTTGTTCTGTTCCGAGAACTGCAATAAATAAAGTGCACTCGTTAGTCTCTTAACCTGTGTAACACAATTTTCGTTGACGTTGGCAAATCTAGCAACGAACATGAATTGGAATTTAAAAAGACATCAAGTACAAATTAATACTAGAATTTAAGCACCAATAAAAAATCAAAAAGAGAACACTTAATGTTAACAAGTTTATGGCTACCTCCTTTCACGTATTTTAAGTAAATGAAGGCCGCAAACTTAAATTTAACCGTTTAAAACCACGGCTGAACGAGGTGATAAAATTTCATTTAACAAATGCTCGAGCACGACTTGGCGGTAAAATATCTTTTCAATAAAACGCGAACATAACTCTCACGTAGATCGTCCTAATGTCTGCTGGAACTACATTTAAACTGCTCAGGTCTTCATTTGAATGCGAACGGTTCAATCGATACAGTATTTGCTGAACAGATTTGCCGCGCATGGAAACTCTAATAAATATTAAGGTCAAATGAAAGAAAACTAAGTTTCAAGACAATTTAAAAATAAGTAGAAAAAATAATTTTTTCACTCCAGAACTTAATTGGAAAATCTACAAAGATCTATAAAGTTGGTGTGGTCATGTTTTGTGACCATTTGAATGAAAAATCGTGTTCTTTCATATATCAACCTGAAGTTGGTCATCATATTGTGGCGTTTCTACCGCAAGTGGCTTCGACTTTATCAGGTGAAGTTGGAGATCTTTTGATTAACTAAGCCGAGGTCGCTTGCGTTCGTTTCTGTGATTAACATTATATCAACCTTAACAATTTAGAGGCCAAGTTATGAAAATGTTTTTATTGCTTAAATTTTCACAAATCGTTTTATACACCTATCTAAGCAATTATCCACTAAAAAGAGAAAAAAATCGATTAAGATTTTCAAAATACCATATTCGCATTTTGAGAACGTTGGTAGCTTTAGTAGACCAGTACGGAATAATTGGTTACTAGAAAGCAATGAAAGTAGTGCAAATATATATTAGTTGTTTGTAGGTTAATTATTCATTGTACAGATTTTTGTACAATCTACTGCAACCCTACAATCTACTAAACAATGTATCGTATATAGTTATACGAAAACTCTGATCTACGAGCATAAATGTTGATTCAACCATTGCTTCATCAATGCTCCAGTGTTTGTGAACAATTCGAAACTGTAGTACATTCTTGGTCAACATATTATATATAGGTATCACTTTAGCAACTGTATAAATTTCTAAGTTATTGTTATCCGCTACGCTTTATTCGTCTGAGCGATCCTCTACTCATCGTTTTGGAAGAATATGGTCCGTTCAGCTCATTTGGTGTTGCTTAATAATCAAAAACAATCCAAGAAATTGAGAAATAATAATAATTGAGCCAAATAGACAACAAAATAAGAATAAATCAAGAAATATACAATTCACAATTCAAGCTCAATGGGTGCAAGAGCAGAAAAGGCAAAAGTGCCACTGATTTAACTTGCACCCTATAAGGTCGGCAAATATCGAAAGACCGCAGTAATAACCGTTATAAAAATAACTAAAGTAAATAATATATAAACTGTTATAATGAAAAAAAAAATAATTAAACAAAATAAAATAAAAAGAAACATTCCAATTAAATAGAACAAAAATAAAATTGCGCATTACAAAAATATATCAAACACCCTCTCGCGTAAAACAATGAGTTTGAACGCACGAGCCGAGCCAGCACACCTCACATAACCAGCAATCAAATTCCAAAAACGAGCAACTTGGCACGAAAATGAACACTTGAATTTTGAAGACCTATGCGAAGGAATGTTTAAACAAAATCTGTGCAGGAGATTCAGGTTATGAACATCCGTCCTGAACGTAATTTTACGACTCAGATAAGGCGGCTTGCCGGATGTAATAAGACCATAGATGAAAGACAAGTAGTGAACCACAACCCTCTGTCGCATATTCAGCCAATCACTAGATAACAAAACTTGCGATACATGATCATCTCTTCGAAGATTATACATAAAACGAAGACACGAATTCTGCACAACCTGAACCCTCCTTAAACTCTCCTGGGATAAACATGAACCAAATACAATATCACAATAATTAAAGTGAGACAATACAAGAGAATCACAAAGGAGTCGTTTCACACCCTGCGATAAAAACATCTTACTACAGTAGAGCCTTCTTAGGGAACCATAAGCACGCCTACATAATAAATTAATAAGCTCACCAAACGCAAGTTGATCATCAATAATAAGACCTAAACTCTTAACCGAATTGGTCAGTTCTAACTGCACTCCAAGCATCCTAATATTAATATCATCCTTATTAACAAATAAACTACCCTTTTTAGTAAATAAAATGCATTGAGTCTTGTCAGGGTTGATCAAAAGAGCATGTCTCTTAATTTCCATACATAAGTGATTTAAATCCTCCGTTACTTTATCACAAGCTTCCGATCGCTCACCAGGCAGGAAATCTAGATACAGTTGGGAATCATCAGCATAAAGATGATAAGAACAATACTTTAACTTTGAGAATAAATTGCTGGTATAAATTGTAAATAAGATAGGACCAAGGATAGATCCTTGCGGAACACCAGCAACCAATTCAATAGAGTCAGAACACTGTGACCCCACCCTAACCGCCTGCGTTCTATCAAACAGATAACTCTTAAACAAAGAAACAGCACACTCAGACAAACCAACAAATTTAAGAATAGCCAACAAAAGGTCGTGATTCAAGATATCAAATGCCTTACTAAAGTCAAGCAACACAAGCACAGTAGATCTATCAGCATCAAGAGCTCTATATATATCATCAGTCAAATCAAGAAGCGCTGTGGCACAGCTATACTGACTCCTAAAACCAGATTGTTTATCTGGTAGTATATTATAAGTATCTAAAAAGGATCTTAGTTGCTCCGCCATAATTTTCTCTAATACTTTAGACAAAACCGGAAGGATAGTAATAGGCCTCAAATCTTTAAGCTGTTTAACTGGTTTCATTTTAGGAACAGGAGTCACCAGACCACATTTCCATGCCTTAGGATAAACCGACATTATCAGACAAAAGTTGAAAATATGACAGAGAACATTCAAAATACGAGGACAACACAACCTAACCATATCCAGAGAAATATCATCCGAGCCAACACTAGTAGACATCAACAAAAGCAAATACCGCTCAATAGAATCCACAGACACTTTCTTGAAGGTAAAAGGAGTACAGTCAGGACTTAATTGGCTGGTTGATAGAAAGTTAATAACTCCGAGTCAGGCTTAATAACAACATCAGCAACAGATTTAGAAAAAAAGAAATCTCTTCTTCAGAGACTTTGAAATTGTGTTGATTTTGATCCCTTGTTGCGTCAAGATTCGTATGATTTGTTATGTGAAAAAGAATCTCTTCTGTGCAAAACAATCTAAAAATTTATATTTTGATTGTCCAGCGTGCTCAATTCTGAGCTTTTCCGGTTCAACTGCATTAGTAGGGATAGCTACATCTTCATTTTTTCTCCACTGTAATTGTCTTTTTTCTTCCTCACTAGTATTACTTACATGTAACTCGAACTACGGCTACTTCTTGTGGTAAACTCTCTATCTCGAAATTTTCATCGTCAATTTCTTCCCCATCGCTTTGAATTCGTTGATCAGCTGAATCAGGTGGAAGTAGCACAAAATCTCGCAAATTATTGGATGTAGACCCATCCACTACATTCTAGGCATCTTTCAAAAAACGAAACGATGTAATTGTACACCCTTTACATAAAAATCGAAAAAACTATTATAGATTCAGAGAACAATAAAAATCATACCCAGAAAGTTTCCTAGTATCCATAATGCATGATAAAAAACACGGTAAATAAAAAAAAACAACCGAGAGGCCACCGTTCCCGAAAGTTGTTTGAAAGGGTTGGTGAGTACTAAGTAGGTAATATCTCTAAATGATTACTTATACTTTTAGTAACATGTAAAAGGCAAACCACGCAAAAGTCGACAGAAAAAACCAAGTAATAAAAAAAATAATGTGCAATCAAAGGCAACAAAAATCTCAAAAACGATTACCTTTACAATGTTACAAATAGAGTATTGTTTTAATAGAATTGTGCTATAAATGAATTTCTATAAGGTTCTCTTACAAAAACATTAGCGATTGAAAAAAATTGGCTAAGTGTTACATTACATAGATTACATATCGGGTAGGAGGACCAACCAACCTTGCACCGCGACCCTAAGAATCTATTATACCCCGATAGATAACGTTATCAAAGTTCACCGTGCAGTCCAATGCTCTTAACGAACATTAATACCTTGCTCGGTGAAAAGTCATTCAAATCTTTTGGGGAGATAAACTGCGACCCAAAAATCAACAATCAGATACGATTAACAGCAGGGCAGTGGCATAAAACATTCTCAACCGTCTCCTCGTCGTCCGCACATAGTCGGCATTCAACATCATCGGCTAGACCCAACAAGTTGAAGTGTCAAAAGGACACCTCAACCTTAATCAGCAGTACCGAGTAAAGACACCCATTAGAACTTTAATACTGCTACGAGCAAATCCTAAAATTCTCGGGTATGACAGTAGCGATGTTAATAAACACCATAGCATGTCTCATTCCAGAGGACTGGTCCACTGTAGGCGACGTCTCTCTCTTGGCCCTCTTGTGCTACCTCATCCGAGCATTAATCACTGATAGCGATCCCGTCAAATCTGACTGGCTAAGTGTTAAATTGGAACTAAAAAACAATTTAAATAATGTTTCCATCATATTGTAGCTCATGAGTGACTCCACCGCTAGTTAATAGAGGTACACAGTAAGAATCTGAGTCATGTCTGCGTGACAGTCCATAAAAAGTATCACCATTATTTTTATCCGTAATTGTTAAACTAAATTACATTTAACGCAGAAACATTTTTCTCTTGATTCGAATCCATTTTGCAAACCTCAGTAATTAACCTAATTATTACCACTTAATCAATATTTTCACTCCATTCACACTTCTCTTTTCATTTTAATTATAACAATAATAATAAGCTTCTCGAGTTTATAAGTTGGATAAAACTTAAATCTTTGATAAACATTCGATTATTAAAATATATATCGTGTCTTATATTTCATGAAGTAAAGCTGATAAGAAATCTATTTTAAGAAGGGTTTATAGTTCCAAGAACGCAAAATAACGAACCCTTTAGCAATTGCCACGGAGAAAATTTACCAAGAAAAACGAACACACATGCTCAAACGTGCAATGTTCGAGTTGAAACTTCGAGAACAGTTAAACAGTAGTCAAATAGCGAGGATAATTTACGACTGTGTCCGGTTCTTTCAAAGTTAACGACTTTTGGAGTTTCATTCACAGTCACAGAAAGTCGCAAAAGCGGAAGGTTATCGCGATAGGAGGGATCCTTGGAGGTAAGGTGCAGAGCTTGAAGGATCCTTTTCAGACGTGCCATTTATGCTTATTGTAGAGAATTCTACTTGTTTTAGATCGTCTTTTTGTTTGTCAAAGGATTTGCAGTTTTGGTCTAAGATGTGCATGAGTTATTTTTATGCTTACTCCTACAAGTACCGTATATGTGTATTTTACCGTTTCCATTTAAAGTTTTCTTGTGGACCGGTAGAGTGGCGTACGGGTCAGGAATAAGAGGGTAAAAGTTCCAGGAAAAGCTCGCTTTCCGTAGGGCGCTGAGGCAAGCTGCCGAACATATTTTGTTTATGTTAACGGGCAACTTGTGCTCGCCATTCTTCCCTCAAAATAAAGCTGAAGTGTGCTTGTCTGTTTTGCTCGCTTAGGGGTGGATTGCAGCGTCGAACTTTTTCCACGGAACGTGTAATATAAATGAATTTCCAACTTCTAGCAACTTTTGTACGGCTTGCTTCAAGTAGCGAGAGGTTTTTAGGTACGCAAACAATCCCCGAAGTCTACAACATTTCATTATTATACTGGCTATGGTATAAATTAAGATCATTACTCCAACGTAATTCTATTACTCGTATTTCCCCAAAAATTAAGTTGGAAACTTTAATACACCATCGATATCAAAAATAAATAACGTAATAATACTATAATGGAATTTATTATGTATTCTAAAAATTCTTTATACGCATAAAATACAACAATATCAACAATTATATATCCTTGTTGAGAATAAATTAAATTTCTACCGACTATTAATAATTCGTTTTCCATTAAACAGAAATGATAATTGCGCAAGTTATATACGTGTTCATATTATTTATTAAAAATCAATATTGGCGTGGAATTTTGTAACCGCAAATGTAGCAATTATTAAAAATGCACAAACTGGCCTAATAATTTTCATTAAAATGACAAGCATCCGTTCCATTTGGACGCTTATGAAACTGATAAATTACACGTAAAATTTAATTTCCACGATTTTTAATTAAGCGCAACAAATGCGCCAGCTAAAACATGACGCGCTTCCGTACGCACAGCATGTTATGTGAACTTTATGTAAATCCTGTAGTGCACCTAATTAAAGTTGCAACTGTTTGAAAGTAAATTACGCAAACCGATTAATATGCAAAATTTAAGTTGGCTTTATAATCTATATGAAGTTTTAAGGTGATAAACAAAATAAAATTACTTACATTTTTTGCTAGTTTTTTTACTGGCCGGCTTCCCTTCCACCATGTTATGATAGCTTCCGGACGTGATCCGGATGTTCTGCATTCGACTTCATATCTTTTGTCAGCTGATACATGTTTCTCTTTGGTTAAAATGTCCACGGTTTGGGGTTTCACTAAGACATAAAAAGAAGGTCAGAATAAAACGGAGAGTAACCACAATTGGTCGTGGAAAGGAAAGATCCCTCGCTTCTCTAACGGGAAGGTAACACACCGTTGGGGTTAAACGAATCGCGGATAGAATTCACAATGTTTCAGAAACCAGCAAGGTGAAGCTGAACGAGGCCGGAAATTTAAAATAATAAATTCCAAAAGTAGCCTATCCCGAATCTTCGGTTGTTTTATTCATACCGAAATCGTCGTTTTCCAATGGTCACGATTTTGTAAACTTTCTCAAAATGAATATAACTTTTCTTATTTGCATATAAATTTAATAATTTCACGTAATTTTTTGTAATAATGATTTCGTTTTAACCCTTCATACACAAAACGTATTTATCAAGATTTGATTTATAAAGGGGTGATATAACGTTCTTATTTCGAATTCTCCGTTTCAATTTTCATAGATTATTCGTCCTCTCTTGCTGAAACTAGGAAAAAGGGGGCTCAAGCGTGCGATCACTTCCAGTTTTCAACTTTTATAACATTCGGTCCTCCCTATAATACGACGTATGTAGGACGTTGAGTGGTCAATAAGACACACGTTACGACCTCAACGCTCCATGCTGAAATGGTATATTGGATATGGCATTCCTACAGTTCTCTGATTTGTACGGGGTTACGCTTCTTTTGAATTTTTGACGAGATAACCTTTTCGAAAGATGTATGGGATATATTATGATGTGTGAAATGCCATTTTTTTCTGGAAATATATTGATTTTGAACAAACTTCTATCGTTACAATTATTACGGGTTTAAACTTAGGATACTCCTCTGTATATCAGTGAAGATAGAGATTACGTTTGATGTAGACGGAAATTAAAAAAATTAAGATATGGTGCGACAAAAATCATTTCTTAGTATCTATTAACATCGATGATATGAGTTTTTGAATACAACTTTGCATGGCAAGAAATAGGAATATACTTTTTAAAAGAATGTAAATTAAAAAAATTGTATCTTAGGAGTTACTTAGGATAATGAAGTATGAACCACTTATTAGCAAATTTAATCAAGGTATAACGTGAGGTAAATCATTTCTTGTTTCCTATCATTTCCTTTAAACTTAGTTGTTATAATTCTTTAAATAATCCTCTACAAATCAGTAAAAATAGATGTAGACAGAAATTAAAAAAATCGTATCTCATAAACCAAATTTAATGAAGATATACAGGTGTTTTTAAATTGATACGAAAGATTCAAGAGGTGATTTTTCTGCGAAAATTAAAGGGTGTGTTTCATATAGCTTTTTATTCAAAATCCCTTCTCCTCCAAGTTACAGCCCTCTAAAGTTAGGGGAAAAAATTGTTTTTATTTAATAAATCCACTATGGAGGAATTTAGAAGAATGAAATTTAGCAGATAACTACTGTTGCTCATAAAATGACAATTTTTGAAGATTTTTATAATCATAAATGTTATTATAAGGGGGTGAAAAAATCAACCTCTATAATATTTTGCATATTCCGAACTTTTTAATGCGTCTATATTTTTCTATTTAAAAACTTTAAATAGTGGGATTCAAAACGCAACTTTTGTGTCTCTTAACATTTTCTAAAATCGTTAGTTTGTCCATAAAAAATAAAATAATACTCAGACCTATTTGACATAAATTTACAGATTGGTTATTATTTATTTAAAAATGTCAAGTAGGCTGGTGTTATAATGACAAATATTTTCATTATTGTGATTTTGTCCGTGTTATTTTTTTATCTCCTGCTCTCTTGGTTTATATAGATTCAATCTGCAACTTTTTTGACTCTTAACATTTTTTCCTAAAATTGTTAATTTGATCACAAAAAAATGTCTACACAGTTTTAAACGTATGGACTGAAAACATTCTGCACAACTAAATAAGATTTTATTGAAAGAATGGCATTCTCTATTTACTTGAAGAATAGTACTTACTTATTGTAAATTAGGAAATATCACAATAACGTTCGCATTGAACAATAATGTGGGGTTGAAAAAACCATTCCCTATAATAGTTTGCAGTAGAAGTTGTGAATGTGTCTACATTCTTTTTTTTTTAAACTTGATTTAAAAAAACGGATTCAATTTCCAACTTTATTATCTTTTGACATTTTCTCATAAAATTGTTAGTTTGATCACAAAAAAGTAATATACAGATACATACATGGCATAAATTCAAACTAATTATTAAAATGTTTAGAGTTTTATACGAATGGACTGAAAACATTTTGGACAACTGAATGAAGTCTTATTGAAAGAATGGCATTTACTATTTACTTGAAAAAATATGTAAATTAAGAAATATCACAATAATAATTGTAGTACTAATAACAATTAACAAAACTACAAAAACAAATCATAAAAACGTTAACAAAATATCAATATGAAGTCATAACAAACGTTGAAAATGCCGCCCCTCAGCAGCAACGCACATTCTTCCCTTCATCTCACTGAATTTCATATTCTTTCAAACAGTCCTGGTGTATTCCTAATAGTTTCACATGATGCGATGATACGATTCCGTAAATCATTGATATTTTCAACAGGAGTTGACCAACGTTGTACCAACGTTTTAAGAAAACCCCAAATACAAAAATCTAATAGATTTTTCTAATGGATTAATCTAATGGCCAGCCAGATCTCTTCTGGAGATTCTGAAGAACTCTAAGGACCACCGCGGCCTATCCAACGATTTTTATAAACTTCGTCTAAGTAGCGAGGAGCGTTAATACCAAAAATTCTCTCCTGATTTGTATCGAAACATCATCGAGAAGCTGGGACAACTCCTTTTCGAAGAAATGACAATATGCGTCTCCATTTAATCTCATTGGAAGAAAATATGATCCAATTAAATCATTGTCAATGACACCAAGCCACATATTTAATGAAAATTGGTGTTGAAACTTGGATTCAACAATTTTATGTAGATTTTCTTCAGCCCATATGTGATTTTTATGGAAATTTGTAATGGATTCTTTTCAAAAATTCGCCTCATCAGTAAACAAAATACGACATAACAGCTGCGGTGTTTGTGTAACCATTTGAAGAATCCATTGGCAAAAAATTAAACGAGGTAAAAATTCTGCGATAAGAGCGCTTGAACTCGTTGTAAATGATAAGGATACAACGGTTGTACTTTTAAAATCCAAAATACGCTGAAAAGCTTACGTTTAATTCATGAACAATTTTTCTTGCACTAGTTCCGGGAGAGTCTTCAATTAAATCAAGAACTTCTTCCTCTATTGCCGCAGTTCATACTTCATTTCCATTAGCACGACTATAGACAAAATGCATGTCTGCCATTTCGGCATTTATGTAGTTTGCCATTGCATTTACTTAAGTAATAATTGTTTTTAGTTCACAAGCGATAGAAAAATAACACGGACAAAATCACAACAATGAAAATATTTGTCATTATGACACCAGCTTACTTGATATTTTTAAATAAATAATCAATCTGTGAATTTATGTCAAATAGGTCGGAGTATTATTTTACCTTTTATGGACAAACTAACGATTTTAGGAAAAAATGTTAAGAGACAAAAAAGTTGCATATTGAATCCCACTTTTTAAAGTTTTTAAATAGAAAAATGTAGACGCATTAAAACGTTCTGATGCAAAGTATTATAGGGGTGGATTTTTTCTCCCCCTTGTAATAACATTTTAGGATTATAAAAATCGTCAAAAGGTGTCATTTTACTAGTAATAGTTATCTGCCAAATTTCATTCTTCTATCTATGTTCCATAGTGCATTTATTAAATAAAAACAATGTTTTCCTCTAACTTTAGAGGGCTGTAACTCGGTGGAAAAAGGGTTTTGCCGCCCCCTTAATTTTTGTTGAAAAATCATCCCTTGAAATCTTTCGCATCAATTTAGAAACAGCCTGTAGTCAAGAATCATTTTTTCCTGTCTATTAATCTCCTTGATATTATTTTTTTATACAACTCTGCTTAACAAAAAACAGAAAGGATGTTTCTGAAAAGAATGGAAATTAAAAAAATCGTATCTTAAGAATTAATTGAGATATCAAAATGAAATAGGAATCGTTTTAAAGCAAATTTAATCAAAATATAAGGTGAGATAAATCATTTCTTGATTCGTTTAAACTTAGTTCTTGTGAGTTTTTGAACACACCTCTGCATATTTATAACAATAGCGGTTTATTTTGATGACGAAAATTAAAAAAGACGTATCTCATAAACTAAATATGATATCAAAATGAAATAAACACTGTTTCGCAACAAATTTACGGTAGATACGATACAACAAGAATTATTTCTTAGTAGCTATTAACCTCTATGATATGAATACAACATTTCAACTACTCTTTTTTAATACTTTGTTGTCATTACCAAAAAACTTTGCATAATCCAACATTTCCTATTAATGTTTTTAATTCATATAAATATTCGTGTATAGGTAAACTTGAAAGTACTTAAGTCACTCAACGGCTTATAAGTGGCTCAATAGCAATCAGCGATCGTTTCTAACTGATAACAACACGAAAACTATAAATCAACTCTTATCCGGGGAGACTTAATGTCGGTAATTATGCCGAGATAGTATCGAATAATCCACAAGTTTTAACTAATTTTAATTGTTACGTGTTTGTTCTAATTAGAGTAAAACGAGACTCGAGCTGCACCCTTATAGTAGAAATTTATTCTGGTTTTCCCTGTAGGTAGGTACTCCAGTTGCTAATTTACTAACTGGATTCCATGAAAGCTTTCGGCGAACCGCATCGCCAGGTGTTTTGTTCCTTTTCAGGGGTGCGTTGTTTACATAAATATTAAACCGAATCCGATCAATGAAATCATAATATATTGAGATGATATGTATTATTATGTTTATTTTATAGACACTTTACACGTTGGTTTATTTCATCGCGGCCTAAATCTATCTAATTATATTTATAATAGTTTATGCCTCCGTGTGATTTATTATTGCCAGCTGCAATTAAATGCAATCTATCATGATAATATTTAGTGCAGGGATTCATATAGCAAACAGGCAGAATGCATCAGTCTTGTTTGTAATGCGTTCGGTTGCGTTTCGCACGGCTCGTTGCTATAGTGCAAACAAACAGATGTTACTTATCTGTTTAGATTCAACCAGCATACCGGAAATTACGTAGGCGTATACATTAATTTGGGCAACTATCACGTACTGATAAATTTCAACCTAAAAAATGATAGTCATCCGACGATCGCTATAAATAAGGTCCGGCTGATCCGGTTTAAAAGGCATATCTGTGTTGGCCAAACCAAGTCCCTTTCCTGGCCCTTGTCGGCGGTAATGCTGAGATTCGCATTGTCACAGATTCTCTCACTTTGATTTATGCGGTCTGGAAGGCGTTACGGGTTGCACGAAGACTTAAACCTCGGAACGTAGCATGTCTCAGACAGAGCACGCGAACTTTCAAGATTACCGACCCGATATTTTACCGTGAGCTTAAATATTACGGGACCCACCGCTCGAAAATAAATTTTGTAATTTGTGAAAGACTAATATTTGGAATTTCGAATTTATAGCTCATAAATCAATATAGAATATTCAATTTCTAGTCTAAATGTGTTTAAAATGTGTCCACCAATAATTGATTAATTTAGTATTGTAATTATTTCCAAAATTTATTGCCAAAAAATCTGTAGAAACTACTTTACTGTGTATTTCTTAAAAAAATATATATAATTCGAAGAGATCCGCTCTCGTTGGAAGTTCCAATTCAACTAACTCTTGTTTTTTTTAACAACCTAAATTTTCTTTTGTTTTTTAATCTCATTGGAAACTGTTTTGGCAATGTATTGCACGCCATCTCTTGACAATATCTAAAAATCTAAAACTAATTATTCTGGATGGTATTTTAATTGAATTGAAACAATTCTTTTATAAGCCAAATCGCTGCATCAACAGAAAAACTAAAAGTTTTCAAGGATAAGAAGGTGTTTAGTTTTTGTAATAATGTAGCGTCTCGTTCGCAAGCGACCTCGGCTTAATTGAACCATGCATTATACCTCACTATTGTATCACAACACCAAGCCTAATTACGCCAAGGTCACTTGCAGTCGAGGCATAACATTGTTATGATATCAATACAAAACCTGACTACTTTTCAAAGTTGGGAAGTTAGTGAAGCCAGAAAGCAGACCATCACAGCGTTTCAAAATACAACTATGTTATTAAGAAGCCAAGGCTGCAATGCAGTCGAGGTAGTCGTATGTGCATGAATACAGAACGAGTATATCAAATAGTAGAAGTAGAACCGAATATCGCCGATGCAGCTACGCTGCCATGTCAATGGCTTAAGTATTTAAAATGTAGTAAGCAAAGGTTTCTTTTTGCAGCATTTGATGTCAATCAGATGCCGTGCTGCCGAGGCTGTAGAATATATTTCATTCCAAAAGCAGATACTTTTAGAATTTCCAAATACGATTATGTTACTAAGAAGACGAAGTGGTGTTTGCATTAATAGAGAACGAGACATTATCACATATTTCTAATTCCAATGTGTTACTAGTCGTCGAGGCAATGGATTATGTTTGATTTTACAATCAATATAAGCACATCATAAACGCATAAATGTTTCTAAAAAGGCTGCCATGTTGCTAAGAATCTGTTATTAAGAAACTGATGGATCAGAACTTACTGAATGCTACAAAGCAAAAATTCCCAAAATCTCCATATGACCTATATTTGTCACTTAAATTCGGAATAACTCAAGAACTAAAACAGATACAGAAAAGTGGCAAGGATCAAAATAGTTAAGAATGAACCCATAAAAACATATCACAATCAATCAATTCTAGCTGTGATAATTTTCTAGGTACTAAATAATTACTGCTAAAATATTAAGAAAGGCGATTTTTTTATAATAATTATATCAAAACAATATCCATAACCACCTCAAATCTAATTCTTACATTTTCCGCGATAGAAAGCAAAAAGCCACAAAATCTTCATATGGGATATATTTGTCACTGAAATCTAAAATAAGTCAAGAACTAAAGCAATTAAAGATAAGTGGCATGGATGAAAATGGTTCGCTGTGATAATTTTCTAGGTACTAGGTACTAAACTAAATTAAAAATTAATATCGATAGAAAAATACGGTTTATATGAAAAATATCTGTAATATATCAAATAACATAAATCATGACCACCTCAACCCTATCTCTTGCCATATTATAACAACGATACAACATACCCCAAAATCTTAAAAGGAAAATTAAATGCAATAAAGAATCTTATGTTCACGTTTGGATTTATTATACAGGGTGTCCATTATGTATGGAATATAGTATATACAGTACAAGCTCGTTAATCCGGTATTCACTAATCCGACACGTCCAGTAATCCGTTATTTTGAAACTCTTATAATCAACTCCATAATCCGGCACTCATAAAATTCTACGTACTATAATCCGGCACGTTTATTATTTCATCACAAGGTTAGAATAGTCAGTAATAGGGGATTCTCACGAGTTTCTGTTATTGTGTGTGCGTTACATGATTTTTATGCACCCATATCAATATGGAAGGTAAAACACGAAAACGAAAGCACGAAACGTTAACTCTAGTTCAAAAATTGGAAATTTTAAGAAAAAAAATTTAGCTTCAAGAGATGGTCTAATACAAACAATTTTTTTAACTCAAAATTTAAGCATTGATGAAATTAAAAAATTTATAGTGCGAGCAGCAGTGGACTTAAAAGAGGACGATGTTGAAAGCTAGGGAGGAAAATAACCTATGAAAGTGAAGTACAAAAAAACGTTAAGCAAACTAAACATTATGGAACAAAAGTTGAGTTAGAACTACTAAGATATTTAGATGATAAACGTACAAATTTAAACATTATTCATGATTACCCAACATTAAAAAAACTGTTTCCAAAATACAATACCGCATTACCGGCACCTGTCGAAAGGTTATTCTCATTGGCCAACATGGTCCTAACTCCAAGACGCCAAGCGCAATCAGACAACAACTTTGGAATGTTAACATTATTGAATGCTAACAAACATTTATTAGACTTTAATTTATTATACATAATATAATATATCACGTAAATAGTAAAATATACAATATAAGAAAATATTTTTTGAAGTATGTAGTACAACCCAATTATTATTTTTATTTACAAGTTGTTGCTCATTTTTAACACAATCGTAACTTTTTTTGAAATACCCGTACCCGAGTAACCGCTAACAGTACCCGGGTACTGTACTCGAGTACTTTAAATTGTGAAAAGTACTTGCAAAAAGTATCCGATACCCGAATAGTATTAAAGTACCCGTACCCGTTACCCGGGTACTTTCATTCAGTACACGTGCCCACCTTTGGTTTCAACCTATGGACCAGAATGTGATCTAAATGATTAAGACTAATTACAAAAAAAATCCTGTCAATGATGTTGCTAAAACGTTAAAAAATATGAATTTAAAAGATGCCGTATTCACCGTGACTGAGGCTTGGAATAGTGTACCTGACAGAATAATACAGTCATCTTTGAAGAAGTTGTGACCATCATTAAATAACAATGAAGTAGAAGGTGAATGCGATTTAGAAGACTTACATTAATAAATGAAGTGATCAGTAATGAAGCAGACGACAATGGTAATGTAGATGAGGTTGCCTCCAAACTTCAAGTGAACTCTGTGAAATCTGAGGACGCATTAAAGGCAATTGATCTCAATATCCTTTGAGCCGAAGACAATAAACAATCTGCAGATATTTTACTAACACTGAGGAAATTGAGAGAAAATATACACAATAAAATCTATTATTGTAAAAAACAGTCAACAATTGACAAATTCCTTAATACGTCATTAACAAATAACATGTGAATAACATAATCATTTTTTTTATAAGTATTTTACGTTTACTTTCCAATAATAAACGATTTAATACAGTATTGATCATTATTTTGTTTGTTTTCTCTTATAGTAAAACTTATTTCTCGATAATATGCAGTAGTCCGGCACATTCAGTAATCCGTCAGTGTGAAAAATTTTATTTTGCCGGATTATCGAGCTTGTACTGTATCTTGGTAAATGTTGACTTTATAAAAAAAGATTTTATACAAAAGTTGTTTAATATTTTATTTGAATTTAATAATATTTGAAATAAATTTATTTGATTTAACACTTGAATTTTTTTAAATGGTAGTGTAACCTTTCGTTAGGCTCATTTGATAGAGATTACTATATACATTACTATATTACTATATTGACTTTTCTCTTGACGATGACGTAAAATTTTTGAGCCCTTACATCAGAACATTTCTGAAAAAAATGTATAAAACTATTTATTAATAAAAATTAATCAATAACATTAATCTAGATATCCGAGATCATCGAATTATTACCGTAAATTAAATTTACATACAAAATAATACAAATAAACGAAAAATTAGTGTACATCTCCAATAATTCGAGGTACTTCAAGGTCTCTTCACGATCTCGAATATCTAGATTAATGTTATTAGTTAACTTTTCTTAATAAATAATTTCAAAATTTTTTTCAAAAATTTTCAGATCTTAGGGTACTAAAATTTTACGTCATCGTAAATAAAAAAAATCTCTATCAAATGAGCCTTACGAAAGGGTACATTGCCATTTAAAAAACTTTAAGTGTTATTCGTTGCTAATTTGTTTTTTGAAATAAAAGCAATTGAATGCTGTCCTATTGTGGCATATAAAATATTAAACAACTTTTGTTTAAAATGGCTTTTTATAAAGTTGATACCTACCTAGATATATACTATATTCCATACATAATGGGCATCCTGTATTAAATTTGTGAAGAAAGAAGTTTCATCAGCAAAATTAATTAATTATGCTGATGAAACTATAACATCTCAGTTGATAAATCAAAATTTCAACAGCATCCTAAATCTTTAACAGCAATACTAAAGTTGCTTATTTAAAAGCATTTTCGTGAGTGATTCATTTACCACAATTCACATCATAAAACGATAAGAATCGCTCCAGTAAAATAATAGCGTAGCGAATAATGAGTATTCAGTTGATCCTAGATACTATTTAAACTCTAAATGAAGTACTAGAAATTATTTATGAAAATATGAAACTCAACGTTGAAAAGAATGAATCGGTTAAAAGGTTGTTGGATATTTAGAGACACGCATAAGGATTACAGTTACACCTGTTGTGACATCAACAGTACTTGTGTTACACGCAATAATCCGGTATTACCGACAGAAATTACATGGACGCAGTTTAAACTGTTAATTTACGATGTTTTGAAGATCAGATCGTTTACAAACGCGCTTGCGTATAAAGTATCGGGCGAAAAGTTTACTGTCAACTTCAGTAAAGGTCGTGGGCGATTTTGTAATAATCCCAAGATTTAGTAGAGCATTGGGACGGCTTGTTATTAGTAATCTGCCACGGATTAAAGGTGGTCGGGCAATAACTCTTTGTTCCAAATCCAAATGCAACGATGACGCCCCGAAGCTTATAAAATCAATACCTCTTTCGGTCGGTATTTCAAATCAGTATCTGACCCCGGAAAATTCTGGGTGCTCTCACTGGTCGCTGTCTGTTACACGCGCGAGAAGGTTGGGACACGTTAAGAATGCATAGTAGCATAGCCCATCTGTTTACCCGAAGGAACTTTATCGAAGCATGTTTCCTTTTCTGAGTGGAAAGGGTCCATTGTCACGCGACGGACCGCCGACCGACACTTACTCTGTCACGGCGGAAAAAGCGTTAGGGACCCCTTTACCCAAACAAGACACGTCTAGAACATTTGTATTTTCTGGCCAGGTTCCTCACTGATTTCCCACCCGTTAGAGTAGATAAGAAAGTGTCAAAACCTATCCCTAGGTTTTTTACTTACGGTTTATGTTAAGTACTACTAGTTTTGTCGCTGGGGGAACCAGGTTTGTGTTACTGGCCTGGCAAATCAGTCTTTCATTTAGATGCTGCCTTCCTACGTTTGGGAACGTTAGATGGTTAACCACAACCCCATCTGGCCTCATCTCATACGAATCATCTATAACACGATTTTCTAAGAACCAGAGTACTCTCGGTCGGGGACGTCCTAAAAAATTGAAAAAGAAATTTTATTACACATAGTTTGAAGGGGAACACTTTTATTTGATGGACTGAGGAATTTAAAGGATGTCGAATACTGTAGTCCTAAGGGAAAGAACGAGGGGAAACCGATCGGCGTTCATTGGGTAAAGAGAAGATGGACAGACGGGCGCACCTTATTAAAACTTTCTTACCTCCGCTAACTTCGCAAATTAAGTTGACGTCACTGCCTTCATTATAAGGTTCTAATAATGTAGTCCTGTCTCTTCTCTTGCCGTCGTAAATTACTGGCCTTTCCGGAGGTACTGCAACACGAAACAGGCATTAAAGGCTGCGTTGCATTAAGGCGTAATTACTCTCTCTTTCTCGCCATAATCAGGTGTTTAAAAAATAACAGAGTAAGTAAAAGAGTTTTAAGTTAATTATATTTTAATTAGGTAGTACCATTTCACCGCAAAACAATCTTATCCTTAGTATTCTTTAAAAGGATTTGTAGGAGGTAAAGTGAAACTGAAATGTGAACTTTAATCCGACATGAACTTTAAGATATAAATAAGGATATCTTCCGTCGCCTAAAGTCTAAAGTTTGTAAAACATAAAATGGAATGAACTCTAAAACTAATTCAAGAACTTTCAATATCTCCTCCATATATTTTTTTCATCCGACAACCAGGTTACAGTGTTCAATTTCCCTTCGCTTGCTCAGGAACAAAAGTAGAAGAAAGTCGAGTCCGCGTTTGGCAGGACGAATGATGACACTGGAAATTGCGGTTAAAGGGAACGGTATTGCGACCGAAGCCGCAAGGGAAAACGGGCCGATAAAGAAGTAGATTGGCCTGCGCGAGTTCCGACAAAGTTTGGTTTTAAACTCCCGATCCTCTCCGTTCATCTTCAACGGTTCTACGATGAATTGTGGTAGCAATTCTTATCGTAGCTCCACGGGGAAGCAGCTGTTGATTTTTCGAACGTATTAAATCTGTTCGAGATGTGTAATGGGTTTTGTCGGTGACGCGGCTGTTGTTGCTTTGAGATATTTTATTGCCCGTTTAATCTAAATGCTAATATCAAGGGCACCATTCGCGGTGGTCCCATTTAAAATTCGGGGGGATGTGTTAGATTTCGCAATAATTAAACGTCTTTCAACCTCCTGTGTTACTTTTGGGCGCTCCGTTTTTCCAGGACCGGTTCTTTGCATAATCACCAGGGATTCATTGTTTACCCTGTATAATACAATCAAATCGTCTAAATTTATTTTCTAGTTTACTCTGCCGAATAAAGCATGCGCCAAGTTTTTATTCGCCGGCGAGGAAAGCTCGGAGAGAATATTTAATAAACGACGTCGATTATAATGTAATTTTTCATTGAAAATTGTTCTCATCCTGATGCGCCAACTGGGCCAAAATTTGTTATGCAAAGTGTTCTATAAAATTAATTAATTACTGGTGTCAGCCATCCAACGCTAACACAACTGAATGTGTTACAGCAGTTTTTGTATAAATACTAGTTATTACTCTATATATAAACACATCTCTAAAAAACTTTACTTGTACTAATTAATTACGGAACATTTATATGATGTCGACAATATTCTATAGCGTAATAATGTATTTTATACATGTCAATCATTTCGAAAAATTGTAATATTTTGAAGAACAACACTAATCAGGCAAAGACTAAAAAACAAAGTTCTAGACGGGGTAGCTATAATTACCCACTTCAAAGGACTTACGGCATAAAGGAATTGAAAAGCTCGTGCTGCGCCTTCTCTTCCGCTAATTGGACGCCGCAAGTCCTTAATGATATTTTAACGACGATGAAAAATTACTCCTACCTTCTCCATTAATTACATCGTGAACGGTTTTTGTTGAAAATCATACCTTCCCGTATATTTGCCAAATCCGCGCTGAAGTGTTTATCTAGAAAGTATTACCTGACCAAGCGTTAATAAACTCGGGCTCCCGGAGATAAGACCTGCATTGCGGCTGTTCCCGAAACATGTAACAGAGAGCTCGCCTTCAGGGCTACCGGGATACGGGGGAAACCTCCCGGGATACATAGCAGTGCAACAGAAACCGCGTCAGATTAGCTGCTGTAATAGCCACGTTGACAAGCGTGTCTTCATCGCGCCCCACTCTATTATGTAAACTGGTAGATATGGCCCTTTGGGCGGTTTATTTCGGATTAACAACGACTTAGATACCCTACACTAACGCCAGGATATTAAATTCTTCGCTATTGACCTATAGCACGGTAGTGATATTTGGTGTTGGCAATTTAATTGAGTAATAAAAGATGAAACAATTCATTACCAAGTTAATATTAATTAATTAATCGAAATAAATAAAAGATAAGTTTTTGCAAAACTATATGCTTGTTTTGCTTGAAAAATTGATAATATCACATAATGTTGTTTATGATAGATGAGCGATTTTATTCTTACTCAGTTTCAAAATGTAATAAATATGACATTGATGTCATAGTCATAGAAGAGAAAGATGTTTGTTGTGCAGGGTGAGAAACATTGAGCAGGAATCAAAATCATAACATAAAACTTCAACAAGTACAATCACTGAATATATTTTAGTAGATAGGTGGATCGAGAGAAAAAACTTTACTTTTCAAATATCCCCTGAAAAAGAAGTCGGGATGAGCCTCTGGTCACTGAGCCTCGGCCAAAAGGCTAAATAAAACCCCATAAAGTCGACGCCACTTGCGGCAGAAGCGCTACAATATGATGACCAGTTTCAGCTTTTTGACGCATTCCTAGATATAAGCTTCATGGAGACATGACTTGGCACATAGTTGACTTACTAGAAACTTGACGAAGGTTTGGTGCAGAATTGATTGAACAGACTTTATACGAAGCTGCTTCGATGCAGAATTGATTAAGACTTGATGCTGTCATGGTAGGGGTTTGAAGTAGAGTAATAGAGATTTACTGCAGCTACCAAGTCATGAGACATAACGAAGATTTGACGCCAATATCTGAATATATCTCCACTTATATCTCTAAGTAGAATATTTAATCTAGATGAATGCCGTTTTTATAGGTGCCAAGGTAATACCTTCTATTTAACAAAAAAAAAGTGGAGTACAATTTTATTATGAGCATCTAGTGAAATCGCGTCTTCTTGACTATTTGTACAAGGAAGATGTTTTCAGTAAGCATCAATATGGCTATGTAAGGAAATCTTCCACAATTAAAGCTCTAATTGATCTACATCAGCAAATCATTGATGATTTTAATGGGTCAAAAAAAATGTCGGCACTAATGTTGAACCTTCCAAAGGCATTTGGTTGTGTGAATCATAAGATATTGTTAGAGAAACTGGAATATTATGCCATCAGGCATTCAAGTAAGTGTTTCAATCGTACCTAGAAAATCGAAGACAGGTGGTCCAAGTTGGTAATAATAGATAGACCATAAGAAGGGTGGAAATCGCAGGGATCCATCTTGGGTCCAATTTTATTCCTTTTATATGTGAACGATCTTCCGGAAACTTTGAACACGTGTAAGACGATAATGTATGCAGATGACACAAAATTGTTAAATACATCTAGTACAATTGACGAGCTACACGAAAATAAAGGTCTCAGACAAAAGGTTGCATCAGATTGGTTTAAAACGAATAAACTTAAACTGAATGAAAATAAGACACAAAAAATTGATTTTAGTACTAAAACAAATAATAACGCCCGGCAGTTAAGTTACTGGGGCTGCAGTTTGAAAACTTTTTGAAATAGAATCTACAGGTGAACGTAATAGGAAAGAAACTTAGCTCAGTAGTTTACTTAGAACACTTATAAGCCTAACAGATCTGCAAACAGTGATGGTGGTATATTACTAGAATTTCCAGAGTGTGACGTCATATAGCATTCTGTTTTGCGGAAGTTCACCAGGAATCGAGCGGATACTCTTAATTCAGAAAAAAGCAGTAAGAATGCTATTCAAAGCTAATGAACTAAAAATTTGTAGGCCACTTTTTATAAAATCAAAAATAATGTCCGTTTACTCGTTGTACATTTATAAATGATTGATGTTCGTAAAAGAAAATCTGAATGGTATATTATGCCGAGAGGAGTTACATAACTACAGTACGTGAAATCAAAGATTATTACAAATCCCTTACCATAGGGTGTCGACATGCCAACAATCTGTTAACTACCAAGGAATAAGATTTTATAATAAATTGCGGGACGACACAAAATCCCTTTCACCAGAACAATTTAAACATGTCCTAAAATTACATTTTAGCAGCAACCCGTACTATTCCATACATGAATAATTCACGGATACGCCATACATTTTGTAATTGTCATTTATTGAAATTGTAAACATATTCTTGACGACCTGTAACTTTATGTTTTTTTGGGAATAAAATTTGTTTGACAAATTAATGATTTTTCTACTGTCTTATTCTACCAGTATTCGTAGAATATCTTATACAACGGGAATTCCTGAAACCAACATATGGAGAATTCTGCACTATGATGGACTTTATCACTATCATTTACAAAAAGTCTAGCATTTACTTCCTCAAGATTTAGAAAATCGAGTCCGGTATTGCCAGTGGTTACAAAATAATTGAGAAGTTATTTCACACACACTTTTTACGGACGAGGCCCAGTTTACAAGGAATGGTATTAACAACACACGTAAGTCTCACATCTGGACGGATCAAAACCCACACAAAACAATCGTTGTTAACCATTATAATCTTTTTTCCGTCAACGTGTGTTAAATAATCATCTTATTGAGCCTCATTTTTTTGAAGGACGTCTTAATGCAGAAACTTACATTCATTTTTTGGAAAAAGAATTGTCGAATTACATGGAAGATATTCCTCTAGAAGCTCGCTGTGGCATGTGGTTCCAGCAAGATGGGGTACCACCAGATTTTGGGAGACAGGTGACGGTATTTCTTAATGAAAATCTTAAGAAAAGGTAGATAGGACGAGGTGGAAATGTACATTGGCCAGCTCGGTCACCTAACTTGTCACCTCTAGATTTTTTTTCTGTGGCATAGCCTCAAATCTCGTGTGTATAGTAGTAATCGTAAACGAGATACACGTGAAGAGTTGATTACTAAATAGTTGAAGCTACTAATTCGCTAAAGAATTAATTGGCGGTAATTAATTGGCAACATTCTATGACACGAAGGATAACTGCATGTTTAGAAAATGGCGGTTCTCATTTTGAACAGCTGCTGTAATTTTGTGTTAATTAGCTACCCATTTGTAAATAAATAAGTGAATAAATTTTCTTTTATCATCTTTATTTTTTTTTTTTGTTTTCTTTTAGTTTTATTTCGATATCTCCGAAACAAAAAGGAATTCACCTATAGGTGATATACCATTTTTTGATCGTAATGACCCCCGGAATATATGGTATAAGTTTGTCGGTCGAGTCACGGAACACCCTGTAGGATTTACTGTACTATGATCATGTTCAGTTCCAAGAGAATATTCCTTTGGTGTCTAGTTTAATTTAGGATTCTGCGTGGACAAATAAGAACCTGGATTCTGTCATCCAAAAAACGTTTTTTTAAAACAAACCTTACGAGAAGCAACACAAAATTTCTTAGCTATTGTTGGAAAGAACTGATCTTTCCACAGAAAAAAAAACATATAACTTATAGTCCTTTTATCAAAATCAAATCTTTTTGTAGTCCATACTTAGAAACAAGAAAATTGAGAAGACAGCTTTACTAACTTCTGTAGGCAATGGCCTTATATAAAGGACCATTGGTTACATAAGATATATCTACCCAGACAATTATGGAATATATTTGTTAAAAATACTCATCACCAGAAGTTTTGCTAACATACAAGAAACGACCAAAACGGAAAATGTCTTATCTTAATCATATCAAACCAGAAAATTGCACTTGTGATGATACCATTTTTTGACCTTAAACTATTTCTATTACATATACTAAAGTTGGACTATGTCAGATACGAAATATAACCAGGCGGTTATAAGTTAGTCAATAATGTTTCAAAGCAATGATTCTAGTTGAGAAAACTAAATGAAGTCCATGTTAATCTTGCCATCGTATTTCAGCGACTATTTCATTCATA
This sequence comes from Onthophagus taurus, assembly GCF_036711975.1. NCBI lineage: Eukaryota > Metazoa > Arthropoda > Insecta > Coleoptera > Scarabaeidae > Onthophagus > Onthophagus taurus. Next base: position 22,155,661 of record NC_091972.1, on the reverse strand, counting down.
ACGTTAACAGCCAATAAGAATTCGTGGTTTTCCGTCAATTGCGAGTATTTCAGCGGTTATTTGGCCGTAACCATGGAGAACGATAATACGAACCTTTGTATTATCGCTGTAATACGAACCTTTGTATTATCACTTGTTTGACATTTAATTAATTTCGTGACATCCATGAATGTTTCCATAATAATTAATGTGATTTTTTTAAAAAATATTAAAATTCTAAAAATATGTATATTTTTTATTCATGAAATAGTCTAGCCATATACAACACGACAATCGAAAATACTCGAATCTCGACGTATTGCCTTAAAAAACACCACTCGACCTTCGGTCTCGTGGTGTTTCAGGCAATACGTCTCGTATTATCGAGTATTTTTGATCGTCTTGTTGTATAATATATGATAATTTCACTCCACGAAATTATATTCAGTGATCCCTCGACCTTATGGACGTAATTGTTGCAGAAAGCTTAACTGAAGAAATTTAATCGATAAATGAGATCAAGATCTTTAAGAATTGTTCAATAATAATCGAAATATTTAAAAGTAAAAAATAGTTACAAATGGAGCTGAGGTTAATGTAGTAGCAGAAGTGAACAATAATTTATGTAAAATTGTAGTAATTAAGAATATTGGCATATTTACAGTAATTAAATGAATATTTTATTTTAAAATATGTATTTTATAAATATAATTATATGAGTCAGCTGATAAATTAACGAAATTTATTACGAAAAACCAAACACCAGTAAATAATCAGACAAAATCTGATATCATTAACGGAAACTTTACAATAATATTAAATATCATTCCAACAACACTTCTGCTATTAAATTATTAAAAATAAATGCGTAATATTGTCTAGGGCAATCACTTTTGCGTGAATAAAAAGATTATTCATCGTGTTTATTGATTAAAATTTGATACTGAAAACCCAATAAATCGTAGTGATCCTAACACAATCGATAGATTTGATGACTTCCGTAACAAAATGGATTTTATAAATCTAATAAAAGGGATTTATATCCCATCTACATCTTGCAAAGAGTAGCAAGAGAAACAAGGCATAATTCGCTAATATCTGCGCTATATTAGATAGATAATCAATTAGAAGTAGAATTGAGGACCAAATCTCTTACATTAGAATATTCTCTACAAATGTAATTAAATTTGTGCTTACAAAAGTATCAAAAGTTTAGCTCAACCTATTTAATTTAATGAAATGGTCCAAACTATATTGATTAGTTGTAAGTAAAAGTTCGTACGTGCACAGTTAATCTTCTAAGATCGTAACGAGAACCCTTTTAGTAAAATCGGAAAATCCTCTCTGAAGGGAAATCGGAATCGACAGTGATCTTTTTCCACGTAGAAAATGCGGCAAAATGTAAATACTTGGAGAAGATGCGTCCGCAAATTCCGCCTGAAAGTACTCGTCTCCCGTGGAGCTTTGATACGCTTGCGATAAATAACGAGCTTTCGTTACGGCGATTACTTCATCAAGTTTATTGTGCACCTAGATGCGGAGTACCTTCGGAAACATAATGCAAAGCACGTTAACGCGATTACTACGAGAAGAGACGATTGCGGCAAAAGGAGGGTGGAAAATGGCGTTCGCGCCCTTAATTCGATTTGCGACGTGGCGTCGGTAGAAGAGCGACAACGTCGCACAGTTTACAATAAATTGCAGGTTAAACATCTTGAATTCTAGGAGGGAGCGGCGAGGTAAAGGGTATCTTATTTGCATATCTAATTTACATGATTGCCGACCTAGGTCGCCATCAGACGAATGAATTGAGGTCTTGAGGAGAGGCTCCAAATAAAGTTGTCCGTTTTCTTTTATTTATTTTATACAGCTTTATATATTAATTTTTAAATAAATAAATGAATGTATTATGCATGTTAAAACGTTTGCTCTAAGCTTTCATCTGCTTTAATGTATTCTTTCGAGACTTGCTAATATTTGCTTTGTGTGTTTGCTACAAGGAATACGAAGAGAGAAAATGTGAATACAGCACTCAAATTCACGGTCTATCACGCTTACTTTAACCTAGGTTGGATAACATTTAAGTAAATATGTTAAGCCGACTATGTATACAATCAAATAACGGAAAATGAATCTTCCTTCAAGGTAATTAATAGTAAATTTCGTCAAAATAATCAACTGTAATATCAACCAAAGTTGGTTTTATGATTCAAGGCATAAAAACAGGATTTAAAGGTCGCATTCATTTAATAGTCGTGCGCTTTGTTAAGCGCACTCATCGTGGTTAGTAGCAAAGAACAATATAATGACCTCGGTTAAAACCAGGATGAGATCACAAAAGAATGAAATTAGAAGTTTGGAAAGCTTCTACAGTGCCTTCCGAACAAGGCACATCGCCTGCAAGTGATCATCTTGTTAAAAATACAAAGTTTCTGATAACAAGATATTTACCCTCAAATCGCCGAGGTCACTTATGAGCAAGGCAATGAATTTGATACATCAATACGAAATCGTCAACTTTGAAGACTTCTAGCGCCTACCCCGCAAGCGACTTCAGCAATTTGACTCGAGTCTTATATATTTTGGTAAAGATACAAAGTCTCTTATAAGAAAACACTTACCCTCAAACCGCCGAGGTCACTTGCGAACGAGGGATTTGATACATCGATATAAAATCATCAGGTTTAGAGGAACATAGCGCTTCGCCCGCTAACGACCTCGGCGATTTGAGGCGAAATCGTCCCTTATATACCTTTGCACAAAGTTTCTTATAAGAAAAAATATACTTTATACATTAATTTTTTGGTAGAAACGTGTACATCATTAAATGTGTTATGAATCTTAAAACGTTTCATTTACTTTAATGTATTCTTTGAAAACTTGCTAATATTTATTTTGTGTGTTTACTATGGGAATACGAAGAGAGAAAATGTGAATATAGAACTTACATACACGGTCTATTGTGCTTAGTTTTACCTAGGTTTGTTAACATTAAAGTAAATATTTTAAGCCGACTGTGTATATAATCAAATACCGGAAAATGAATCTTCCTTCCCGGTAAGTAGTAGTAAATTTCGTCGAAATAGTCAACTGTAATATCAACCGGAGTTGGTTTTATGATTCGGAGCACAAAAACCGGAGTTAAAGGATGCATTTATTTAATAGTCTTGCGCTTTGTTCCTTCCAAGGTTTATTTGTCTTTTCGCTTTATTGTTCGTCGTTTTATTTCGGATGTTGTTTCGTGGCTAAATAGTGTTTAATGAAACGCGCTTTTTGGGTGACGATGAAATGGGTGACTTTTCCCTTATCTTTATTTCTTATAGAGGACCCCTGTCTCGACGATAACCATCCGTCAAGTTTGGAGGTCCAATGTCCTAAAATAAAGTAGGGCTCGAAATTGGAGTGCAGCCATATTTTTCGAGGTAGCATCTAGCTTTTGGGCTCTTGGGATGGCTGAATTTTACGGGAGTTACTGTAATACGGTGTAACAACGCTTCGAACTCCGAAGGGGATTGAAAATCGGTTGGTAAGATCTCCAGAAAATGTCGCCGTTTTGGACGGTAAAAAAACTTTCGAAGAAGTTTTATTCGACATAGCAAACTCGCTCGTCCTAACTTTGGATTGTTATAAAATTATTGTGATTTCGGTACTTGAAAAATTTTAAATTTCACGCATCAAAAAGTTAACTTAATTAATAAAATTAATTAAGTAAAAATGTAGTCTTACCGATTACTGTAAAGTTCACTTTGCTATTCCTTGTTGGCGAGTTCTTAAAATCCACTCGACACCTATAGATTCCTTCATCTGTGAGTTGAATGTTATCAATAGCCAGGGAAGCAGGACTCGTTGTTGCACGGAAGAACGCTCGATTACCAAAAATATTAGGTGCTGACCATAATTTGGCTTGATTGAATTGACGACCTCGAACATCGAAACTAAAAATAATTATAAAAAAATTAATTTAAACTAATATATATTTATATAAGTATTAGATTTCTTATAATTTATAATAACAGAATAACCTTGAAACAGGTCGATATTAAAGCAGCTTGACACCGGAAGTTCGTAATCAAAGGGTCTTTATTAAAAGTGAAGGGCTGTCATTCCAAAGCTGGCTCGACGTTCTTGCCATGCTCTAGCTCCGAGAGCTCGACTTTTAATAAGTTGTTACAAGTTTTAATTAAAGCCGTCCAGTACGATCTGGCGCTCCGCCGGTCCGTTCTTCAGTCTGGCACGACGAAGTAAACTCGGAACTACACGGAGAAATTCAAACAACGCGGTAATTCCTTTATCCTGGTGGAGAAGAAGGAGGTCGGCCAATTCGGAATTAAACAGTTCTTGATTAAGGACGCGCGTTACCTCTTCTTTCCACGTTAATTTATACGCCCCGTTCACACACTGGCGATAATTAAATAGTACTTTGTGAAAATTCATTACCAAAATTGCTAGGAGGCAAGGAACAAGTTGTAAGGACACCACGTAGGCGTGTACCCTCCGGCCTCCCATACTTCATCGTTCCATAATTCATAGCCGCCAACGCCGCTGAAGAAGCGTTCCTCCAATGAATCGCACGACGGAGCCGGTGGGAGATTAACGATGGGATGGTAGTCAAACTTAACAGTTAAATCTCTTGTCTCCTAACTTGATTTAAGTCCTAGTTCGCCATTACAGTCACTACCTGAGGCTCCCCTACTACGCCCGATCCACCATCTCGTTGAAAATTCAAGATCGGCTTTTATAACGAAGATGAATATTCATTACTTTAAGCGTCTTATGAGACCAATAGAATGGGTTAGTAGGTTAGCATCTACGGTTTCAAAATAGATAAGAGTTACGCCATTTTCACTTTACACGAATAAATAAATAAGTAGATTTTAGAGAACAATAACTGACTTAACCGTACTATACCAAATTACAGTATAAAATTTTTTAGATCCGGCGCCTCCACCACAATTATATTAATAATAATATATCTCTTTAGTATCCAATAGGAAGACCCAATTACAGGATAATGCATAACAAAGAAAAGGTGTAGTAAGATGTGAATCGCACAAAACAAAAATTAAGTGAAGGTGAGTCGGTCCAATTGACGATGTTCAATAAAAATTTTCTACTAGCTTGTTCTCTACGATTGCACAAAGATGAAAAGTTAAATCCTTCCAATAACGCAACGTAGTCAACACCTCGCTCCGGATACTCACCAAGTGTTTTAAAACATAAGTGTTTTAAGAACCTCTTCTGCACTCTCTCGAGCATGAGCTGGTGAGAAGTATAACAACTGGTCATCGAATAAGACACCCAGATCTCGAATAGCGCATTCTCCGCGTATTGCTTCAATTCCCACACAGTAGTTAAACGTTATTGGATTATTACACATAGTGTATGACACGACAACGAATTTTGCTATATTAAGATCAGTTCCATTCTGTACAGACCAGGAACTGATAATGTTCAGATTGCGCTGTAAGATAACACAGTCTTCAGGGGATTTTACACGAGGGAATATCTTTAAGTCATCGGCGTAACCAAGCACATTACAATCAAGTCGTCGTAATAGATCATTCAGATAAACATTGAAAAGAAAGGGTCCCAGGATGGAACCCTGTGGAACACCAGACCCTGCAGTGAACGTATCAGATTTAAAACCGTTGGAACTCACATGGCAAAGTCTATTGAAGAGATAAGATGAAATCAAATCCACGAAATCATTGGTAAATCCAAGAGTGCAGAGTTTAGAAAGAAGTATTCCATGATCTAATCTACCAAATGCCTTTGTAAAACCTGTGTAAACTATATCAACTTGCCGTTTATCCATGTGCTCGCTGATGAACTGCGTAACCTCTGCTAAATTAGTCATAGTTGAACGACCAGTCATAAATCCGTGCTGATGATCAGATATATATGGGCGAACACAGTAGGTCATTCTGGAGTATAGCAACATCTCGGAGACCTTTGAGCAATTGTTCAAACTGCTAATAGTCGGTAATTTTCAATACTAAATCTGTCTCCCTTTTTAAAAACCGGTATTGTCCGAGTTTTTGTTGACATATTGCAGGAAAAGTTTTAGTTTTTAAGCATAAATTAAATATAAAGGTTAACGGTCTGCTGAGGAAGGGTGCACAATCTTTAATAATAAATAAAACTTAGGAGACCGTCGTCGCTAGCGGTAAAGTCATTTTTCTATCGTTTCATACAGATTTCTACCTCCTCGACAGAAAATGGAGTAATGTAGAAGGACCCAGGACAGTTGATATGCTGGTTACAGTTATTGATTGTTGTAGGTCCAGGATTGAAGGCTTCGGAAAAGAAGACAGAGAAGGCCTACACTATTCCCAGGGGATCAGCGATCTCAAAGCCAACAAAGATCACACAGCCTGGAATACGCGACTTGTTTCTGATTCACGTAACGCCAGAAATGTTTGGGGTCGGTGGATATATAATTTTCGGTATTCACGAGATAAAACTGATAATCATTACATCCTTGCATAAACGGCGCAACCTAACATATTCATCGTAGTATGATAGTTGTTTGGATCTCTTTCACTTCTTAATGTAGTGCCCCTTGACTTTCAATAGACGTTTAGTACTTCCAGTAAACCATAGAGGAAATTTCGACAGCAATAAAGAATATTTGGGTACATGTTTTTCAATAACGTTAGAGATATTATAGTAAAATTTTTCCACTGCAATATTAACATCCGAGCACATCAATATATCAAACCAAACAACGTGACCAATATCGTCATACAATCCACGAAAGTCCGCTTTACGGAAGTTAAAACAAAGGTTATTTGATGGAAACACTAGAGGTTCATCAATATTCTGAGATTTATACAAGATGTTCAGTGCAGGATGACTAAAGTTTTCTGTAAGTAAGGGTGAAACGTCACGTTCTGCAGTCACTTCGCACTTAAAGTTAGTAAAGATTAAGGCGACTATCGTATCTCTAGAGTTGTAGATATGGTTATGTTGACACCATATATACTAGATTAAGTACCAACAAAGTTCTTGAAAAGGAAAGATTTGCGATCGAGGCTATTCTCGGACATCACAAAGCGGAAGCAGTTAAAGTCGCCACAAATTATAATATTTTTCCCAATCAAGCTGATACTAAGCGAATCAAGAAACAGTTCCAAATCATCCAGCGGAGCATCAGGAGGTATGTATAGTGTAATAATAAATAAGCTGATCGAGAAATAAAAATATTTACCAACAACTACATCAATCAGCGGGGCAAGATTTAAAATCTCGGACACATCACAGTTGAACAATTTGATTTGCTGACTGCAGGCAATAAGCATTTCTAATTACATTAAATATAGTAGGCAGCAACTCAGAGTTGGTGATGTCCGGAAAAAGCCATGTTTCGGTAAGCAAAATTATATAAAAATCGGCAGAATTTGTAGCGGTATAATTGGTGAGTTTTTGTTCGAAGTCCTTGCACATTTTGATAAAATAAACGAAGTGTGTGGGTCTTCCTGTTGGATCCTAATAGTTTTCCCGTTGGATAGTTCGGTCATTGGCAGTTGATACTATGATAGGTGCCCATTCACACGGGTATCAAGCTGTGTTTTGAGAGATTTGTAGAGAGAATTTTGCAGCGGTGTTTTGTCTGTTGTTAGAATAACAGCTTTGAACTTATCAGATTTTAGTAATGTCTTAATGTTCCTAAGAACATTGTGAACTACATCATAGGAGTAAAAAGGGATTTTCAATGGGCGCTTACGATTCAAGATCGACGGATTTACCCAATTGCTTTACAGTAAAATCAGGTGCTTGGATTATCGAATAGTTAAGTATCTTATTTATAGATCTAACATCATCATTTTGCTAGTCAACTTTACTACCATCCGGAAGCTCAGGCAAGTTGAATGCTACTAGATTATTCTTACGTTTTTCCCGGTCTGAAATCTCTTGAACTATGTTTTCAACATTTGACTGGTCCAGAGCCGGCCCCGTAGTAACGGTGGAGCCGGTAGAAGAACGTTCAGTTCTAAGGATTTCCAGGTCCTTCTGCACAGTTACAACAAGGCTTGTTACTTCGTGTTGGACAATAAAAAGTCAGTTTACGATTTTTAGATTTTAGTAGCTGAGATTCGTTTCTCGACAGACCAAATAAACCAATGTATGAACTGTGATTAAAAGTACGACATAGGTCGCAAGAAATCTTCAACTCGAAATCGTCAACTTTGAAGGATTACTAAGTGGAAGTTACTAAGAATAAAGGTTGAATAAGGCGTGTTAAACTTTTAAGTGTTGAGTGTTACTCCTATTGTGAATAAAGATAAAACGTTATGGACTCCTTATATTTTACAAGCGGTATAAATGAATTAACACACCATATCTTTTTATGATTCAGAACAAAATAGTGTGATAAACCTTCGTTAAAACTCCAGAATAAATTTGTAAACGTTAATAAACCGTACGAGAAAGTTTTAAAACGCAATAACATAGTTTGGCTAGTTACGGAATTGTATTAACGATCAAAAAGCGAGATGCGACGTGAAATTGCAAAAGGTAAATTGTAACGTTCTGGCTATTGTAACGAAAGAGTTTCCATTTCGTAGGCAAACGGGATTGAAACCGAGCCTCTGGATCTGAATAATATTAGAAAAGTTGAAATCCCCGCTGGATTATAGCTGACACCGAGTACTTTTGGTTCCCATTAAACACACACAGGACTCTCATTTTACAAGTTATAATGTTCCACTTTAACGGGAACTCCCGCTTGGTGCCATCTCCTTCTAAATCATTGTCTTCATAAAGTATAGTGTTTCACTTAATATTAACAGATAATTAGATAATCGTGCATTAATTACCTGTACAACGGTTCCAATATCGTTTCCTTAAACCATAAAACCATGGCAACTGCATCATCTCTGTCCCTGGGGGTTATGTCACATGGTAATCCTTTCTTCTTCCCCAATACTCCTTGAACATCTTCCATGGGTACTGAAACAAAATTTTGCTGTGTTATTGATCCTAAAAAATTATGTATACAACTATAAAATTATAAGATAATTAATCTTTCTTAATGTAGACATTAATATTGAGCGAATATTAAACTGACGAGGATTTAATTGAAGTCGATTGAAGTTTTACGATCCAAAGCTAAAAATAAGCGCCTATCTGTAAAAGTGCTTGAATATTAATGCGATGGTTTCATGGTGGACCGCTTTCAGTTATCGATCTACTTAGCGCCATAAAGTTAGCTTAAATGTAAGCCAGTTATACGGTGAACGTTCCGGAAGAGTATGGAGTCATAAACCGCGTATACGTTAGGTTAAAATGGGCTTTGGAATTATTAATTGAAACGACCCGATTGGCCGAAAAGCTCTGAATTTGAATTTAGTAATTATTAAATTTAATACGAGGAAAGAGGAATGCCGGCAACACCTAACCTTTATATCGATCGGCAAACAGATTATCTAAATTGCTTACTTTGTAAACATTGTAATTGGAAAAGTTTATCCTTCCTCTTTCACAATGGCGACGGTACTCGAGACGGAGACGATCGTTCGACTCAAACCTTTCCATTCGGTAGAGCCAGCGGCTATTCAGATAATGGAGATTATGGAAATAATGAACGGTGGTCTACTAGACGATAAGAATATTACTCCTCTTCTGAGACGAATAAGAACTAATGGGTTCACCAACAAAGAACTCTTCTCCTCCCATTATGTCTTGTAATGAGTAATCAGTAATTAGCGATAAAAACAGCTTAAAGACTATATAGATATTCAACAACATTTCCATTCCACGAAGTACTTCTATAACGCAAACCTTTCCGTTCTAACTCATTCGGACTTCAGCGGAACGGTTATCTTATTGCCATCTACGATATTATCCCCTTTTATTTCCAACTCTTCGGACTGGTTGGAGAAAGCATTACGTTTTAATGGAGACACATCCTTGACATACTGAACTATCTCCACAGGGATCTTTAAAACACCCCGGCTGGATGAAATGAGAGGACGGATAGACTTCCGTTGCATCTAGCGAGTTTTATAGGAACAATCGGTCGCGAAAGTCTGAAAACTCAATTGTTTCCTAGGAAAAGTTTCTACTCTGCAGGATGCAAAAATAACGGAATTTATTCTTGAAAACTGTTTCCTGCTAGTTAAACAAAATTCAGACTATAAGGTAAACTATAACGTATTGAATTTAATTCAATTAGAAAAAAAAAAGTTCAATAATATACAAAAATTCTAAATTCAATCTAGACACAGCAAACGATTGGAAATGAATAAGCGAATTTGAAGTGAGTGACAATTTTCAAACTAGCATTGATACACATTAAAGCAAAAATCGGCCTCCAACAAACGGTTAATTGACACATGCCAATCTGCCTGCATAATATCGCCTCTACTATTTGAACGATAGTAATTGTGTCGTCGTAATATAATTGCTTTAACAAGGTAAATCACCGCAGTTTATAACAAATGTGAATAATAAATGTGATAAATATGGCGTGATAATTGATTTATATCATTATTAATTCGAAACATCAACGTATTATTGGTCGTTATTTGAAATAATAATTCTACTTTTACACAGATATACAAACGAATTTCTTTTTAAAACACATATTCTGTGTATTCTTAAATCTATTAATGTGTTTAAAACGAGGTTTTTCAATGTGAATCTTGTCAATGTGGTTATTTCTAAATCATCTAATGTTTGGTTATTTAGTATATCAATTAATTTTATTCATTTCATATTATTGACAGAAGATTGGTTGCGCTCATAGACTTCGGTACTGCTTATGGAAGACTATGTACTGCTTGCAAGAGAATGATTGTAGAAGACTACATAATAATGTTATTAGTTATGTTAGATATAATGTTGTGTAGAAGACTGTCATAGAAGCAGTCATAGACGTAGGTACTGCTATGGAAGACTATGTATTGCTTGCAAGAGAATGCTGGCAGAAGACCAAATACTGCTGACAGGAGATTAGAACCTACTGGCAGAACAATAGATATTGCTGACAGAGGACTAGATACTGCCAATTAAAGATTAGATCATGCTAATGGAAGTTGGTGAAGTAATGTTGTATACTACAGCAAGAATGCTGTAATATATATATATATATATTCATATGAAAATATGAGGTAATTTTCTTTAGGGCAAACAGAAAAAGTTATGCAACTTTGATCAAATGCTGCTGGAGAAATCCCACCCTAATACTTTAACCACCGTTCTCGGATAACAAGAAACATATTTGATATGTGGTTTAAAAATAAATTTATTCCTCACGTAAAAACGTATAGGATAGCAAAAGCCTTCTTCAAAAAAGCAATATTGCTTCTTGATAACGTACCACCTCAAAAGCGTGTCAACTGAGAACGGAATCACTGATTTGTATCTTCCGCCTAATACTACTCTCCTGATACAACCCAAGGATCATCTAAATATTGACTCAAAGGTTTTGGTTTATGGACACATAACCAATTATTATCTAGTTGTGCAGCCAATGCTTTTCAAATCGATCAACTCACATTTCAAAGTTAAATGGTTTTCTGCCATGACTAAATCGCTTTTGCTTGTCGGCGGTGTTCAAGTCGAAGTTTGCACTTACCCCTACAAAAAGCACTGTTTCCGAGGTCGCTTGCAGCTGAGACACTTCAATCGAGAGTCCTAAAGGTAACACGAGCGAGGATATAACTCGGCCGCAAGCAACCTCGGCTTCGTCCTCTCAATGGATGAAAATAGAACATGGGGATATTGCCATACAACTAACTGGTGTGTATAAGACAGCTAAGACACAGTTTTGCTCTTCATCAAGCACTTAGCCTAGCTTGCTTGCTGCAAAGACGTTTAATCCAAACTCTTAAAGGCAAGGTGATTGAGGAAATGCCTCAATCAAAACGCGCAAGTCACCTCAGCTTTATTCTCTCAATTTTTGACTTTCTGCTGGTCATTAAACCATTTACCGAGGTCACTTGCAGCTGAGGCGCTATAATCTTGACTTGTAAAGGCAACACAATCGAAGAAAAAGCCTCGTCAACAAGCTTTATTCTCTCAATTAACAAACCTTTAACGTGAAAAAATATTGACGAAATTAAAAAGAAATTATTAATATTTCTTTCACCAACTAATTTTTTAATACAATGTTATGTTATAATCAAACAAATAAAATAAAATAGTCTACAAACACCAAAACTAATTATTGAAACGCAAATTGAATCAGATGCGATTTAATCTTTCTACCACGAAGTTTATTAAAAATTCAATTAAAACACTGTTACATAAAATTACTACTTTCTTAAGCTAAATGTGAGAACAAAGCGCAATATAATTGAAAACAAATTCAACTTCATATTGTAGAAAATATAATTTCATCGAAATCCGTATGTATAAACTTATGCCGTTGAAATTAAATGATAAATCGTACCGTAAATTTAATTATTAAGTTTTTTACAAAGCAGGTTTTAAAATAACCATGTTACATCCAATAGTATATAAATATATTCCACTCATTTCCTTGTATTTAACTTGAATTCATACTCTTTATTTCATACCAACGACACGACTTTGGTTTTACACGATGCAGATAACGCATCTTCAATGTGAAAGCTTCAAGCTTTGCTTACACCGCCAGATTTTTTACTTTTAATTCGGAAACAGTTACTATTCTTTATATTTCAGGCTTTTTAAATGAGACAATATAAGTGCACGAAACAGAAGGAGGATATTGCAATAACGTTTCCAACTCGTTATTGAAAGGAATGCTTCACATGGACGTAACCTGAATATTGGATCGAACTTACAGGTGTCGTGAAAAGGAATTACGTGATTTGGAACGTGATTTTGGCGGACCAGCTCAGCGCAGCTAGACACCCACGCTGCCGTCAGCCGTAGTGCAAACTGTCCGGAAAAGCTCACGGAGTGATCGATTGCAATTTAAACTGAGCCGCACCACTTGCCTGGATGAATTAGGAGAGGTTTGCCCGTTTACAAAGCCGGCACCGGGGATCGTAACTTTAACCAGTAATGGCTTATGAAAAGGCTGGAAGGCCGATCCCAACCACGCATACGCTTCAAATTTAACTTCCTCATAAAAGGTGATCACCCTCTTCAGGAATTTGCTTCCGGAAGGAAAGATGAATAATAAAATAACTGTGTCGCCGAAAGTGCAACATTATGTAGATGAAATTTCTGGTTGTTCGTCACGGGAACGTGTGTTCGTCGGAGTTGAAAAGTAAGACCCGTTCCATGGGGTTTTACGAAACCCCCACTGGATAACTTCAGTTTCATTACCTCCGACCTAGACGAGCCAACTAAATCGGCGAAGACAAATTCTGCCGTCCCTGAGGCAAGATTAAATCGTCTCCCTCAAGAAATTCGGATCTACGATGATGCCGTCCGCGAAGGTACTTTTCACGTAGTTAAGACGGAGTTAATTGTTGAATTTCACCTGAAGGGACGACTAATTAAGTCGATCCACTTGGCACTTCATTTGTTTCGTTAATTATATTCTACCAAACTATTAATCTCAATTTAAGTGGCACTTAAAAAATATAAGATTTAAATTTAAGGTATAATATTGTATGATTGTATTAAAAGAACTGAAGGTATCTTTTGAATTGGTACGATATCGAGCCAACGGGCGGATTTATTGTTGAGATACCGTCATCATTTACTTTCCCCTAAGGTATATATTTTTCGGCCCCTTATCTTAATTTGGCCATTTCCCAGTATTGTGTTTTATTATAAAAGGAAACGAAAGAGAGGGTTCGTGTCCCTTCCCTCATTTAAGTGATTAAAATTTCTCACCATTCAAGTGAACGCTTCTTCGAAACGTATCTTTAAAGTAATACGTCGTACACGTTAAGCGCAAGCACGAAAACAGGAAAAGTTTGCGATAAAATGCATTACAGCAATCGAACCTACGCGGCTTCGCTTGGGGAGGCGACTTTGCCCAGCCGCGAAATTGGTTTTCTTCTGTTTCATTACGACCAAACAAATATTCCCTTAGCCAATATGAACACGGCAGTTTCAGCTGCCGAGCCTCAGAAACTCCGCGGAAAACTACCAAGGGAGTTTATTGTACATCTAATAAGATGTGGAAATTCAGAAACTTTTTGAAAAAAAATTGTATTGTACCCGACCACGTCGTTGTTAACGAATCGAATTCTCAAGTTCTTTGATGTGCCCCAAGAGACCACAAAATCAAAAATCTCTCCAAAAGGGACATTGCCGTTTAAGTTAATTTGGAGTTAACGAAGTTAAGTCGTTATGTGACGTGTCCCCCTTTTCCCCATTTCGGTTCCCAACGGATTACAGTCATTCGTTTTGTGCCACAGGCAAATTCGAACAACCAGATAAAGGAATAATTGGTTAATGAGATTCAGTTGATGTTGGGCGAGCGTCGAAAATAAAGGCCTCTCCAGAGACTTCTCACAGAAATATCAAGTTTTTGTCTTTTCGCAATTCAAACAGTGTTATTCGAGAGTCCAAAGAACTGACAGGTATATTTTCTCGTTTATGATTGATCACTATATACGCTATCTAACCCAAACATCGCTCCTCTTCTCTATGCATCCTATATCATGGTAGATGAAGTAATAAGTTTTACATTGAATCTCGGTCTATCGATTTACCTATGACCGAAGCAAACGAGTCAATATATTGAGATGTCAAAGACAATCGAACCGTCCCCAGAAATTTAGTGCTTCCAATCATGCAATACCATACGTATTTCTGCGTTCGAACTCACGCAGTACATCTACAAATACTAACATAACTGTCTTTGTCACTCCAGTATCAAAGGTGAGGTCATAGCCTCTCTTCGGTAATTAATACACAATTCCATACATCTCCCATTTCAATTATAATATCTGCTGATACGCACACTTACATAAATTTCTAATTGTCCTGCTTTTGTTGGTGTAACCCATACACCCGAAATATTTAACCATTCTTTTCGTCTTGACAGACCTCCTTCACCTTTGTTCCGTTCGTGAGTTGGAAAAAAATTTTCGAGAGCACTTTGACACATCAAAGCTAAAGTAAAAGCCTGCAAAAGCAATGGGGACCTTTATGTGTTTTTTCTCTAGTAGAAACCGCAAAAGTGAAACAACCCAGCTACTTCAAACTTCCAAATAAAATCATCGTCCAGCTGCTTGCTACTTCAACAGTCTACTTTTAGATTCTGGGATTTTTGCGTACTTCAATCGAAAATCATATTAACGTTTCTATATGAACTGTTAACTTAAATAAATTTAGGTGATGGCGAATCACATTATAATAACATTTAAATACATTAAAAGGCTTATATTCTCAATTTTGTTTTTGGACTGTAAATATTTCTTTCGATTATTACGGGGAAGGGACTGTCCGTTATAGCAAAAAGGTTATATAAAAATTTTTAATTTGCACTTCAAACTGTTTGCTGCATCACGGGAACAGGTGCACACTTCGAAGGCCCGTTCGTGGCGTCACGCATAGATAAGCAACTACTATTTCACACCTTGAATTAGCAAATATTTAATTTATTCTATTCGTGTTTTGTAATGTTGTTAGTTTGAGACTTAAGGATCATAATATAAAATAAAGATCTTGATGGAGTTTAGCCGTGCGCCTCTTAAGACTGCTAAACCCGAATGTTTCTTGTTCTATGTTTAACGTTAGTTCTACTTTTAGTTCAATAAAAATATACAACAATCTAATGCTGAATAACAACTAAAACTAGAACTACCGTCCTTGATTTATATATCGTATAGACAACTCGGGGAATACCCCCAGTATATCTATGAACATGGAATATTGCAACTTGATTAGTTCAAAATCCTTTACCTTAAAGAATTCTGTTGTGCTGAGACAAACATAGGTGCGATATATTGTCCAGCAAGTCACAAAATGACGCAACAACTACACAAAGACTTGTTCGCAAAATTAGGCTCAAGGTTCATCATTGGAGGAGACACCAAATACACAGCGTGTTTCATGTTGCTTACATGTTGCTATTAATATCGCAAACTAGCAACATGTATTATTAGCAGCAATTATAGCAGCATGTAAGCAGCATGAAAGCCCTGTAAATTAACATCTAATCACATGTCAATTTTATTAATCGTTAGTCATAACAAAAGCAAGCTGATTTAAAATAAAAATGATTTTGAAGCTCAGGCTTAAAATCTTATTGAATAAATTGGAGCAGCTGCAACTGGTAATTGAAATGAAAAACAGTGCCAAAAACTAAACATTACTGAAAAAGAAAAAACAAAAGGTCGTGGAATAGTTGTCATAAACAACTATTCCTAAACAAAATATTTGATAAGGTCAACCCGCTGCCGTCACCTGCCAAGCCATCAAGTGCTCCTTAAGTTTAGGCCTGAAACGCTGCTCACTCCCTTACTTAAATTCATTGAATTATATACACTAGACACAACATAAGAGTACGTTCTTTTAAAAATTTCTAGACGATGTTTAGGTATTGTTAAAGTATGCCTGTGTTTAATGTTAAGGTTATGGACATCGGTTCTAAACGTAATTTTATTATAAAGATAAGGAGGAGATTTATCCATAATAATTCTATGAAATAAGCATGCAGAATGTAACTCCCTACGTCGCCACATACTCAACCAACCATGCCACCCCAAATGCGATATCCTCTTATACCTTCTGATGCCAAATATGAAACGAAGACACGCATTTTGAACCCGCTGAATTCGGCGAATATCATCAGCATCAATGCATGAATTATAAAGAACATCGCCAAAAGTGAAACCAGAGAGCACAAGTGGGCTTCACATACGTCGGCTTTAAGTCGGCAGTGTAGCATATGTCGATTGTTATAAACTAGCTTCAGAGTGCAATGTGCCGAGTTAACAAAGCTACTAATATGTTTTTTAAAACTCAGACGAGAGTCCATAATAACACCAAGATTGCAAGTTTCAGAGGAAGTCGGTAGTCCAGCGTCTTGCAGAACCAGATGAAAATTGTCTGACAAATGTAAGTCATCTATCAATCTGCCACCACAGGGCCTAAAAATAACCACTGAGGATTTGGAATGATTAACCGTTAGATATACCTGAGAAGCATATACTACTAAATTGTCCAAGTCAGTATTTGTCCTATTCACTGCCATATTTAGTTCATCAGATTTAAAGCTATAATATATTTGAGTATCGTCAGCGTACATATGATAATCACAATATTTTAAGCAGGCGCAAAGCTGAAATGTATAAATCAGGTACAATAAAGGCCCGAGGACAGAACCCTGAGGTACACCCAACACAACACTAAAAAATCTGAGTATTATTCGATTTCAGTGGGTTATCCGTACTGAAATAGATTACAAAGGTAACATTTGAGCAAAGGGATGGCTGAATCAGATAACCCTATATAATCTAAGATCAAAAATAAAGTTTTGTAATGCAACGTGTCGAATGCTTTAGTCCAATGAGACAAATACAGTGAGACATCCATCGTCTACTCTCCTCAATATGTCGTCAGTGACATCCAGAAGTGCAGTGGTGCAAGTGTAACCAGGGCGGAACCAAGACTGTTTAGGTGGGAAAGTATTATTTTCGGTGACAAAAGCTCTTAACCTCTCGGCAATAAGCTTTTCTAAGATTTTTAATAGAATGGGTAAGATACTGATGGGCCTAATATATTTCAGACCTGAAGGGTTTTTAGTTTTTGGGATAGGCATTATCAAAGCAATCTTCGATTGGTCAGAAAATTATTAACTAAGCAATCTCCTCTTGTAATATCAAGGTAAAATTTAGAGATGTAGTGACAGACAACATTGGATGATTATTATAAAAATCTTGCAAATCACGATCACCCGAGAAATTAACCTGTGTCGATTGACCATAACAATTCGTTTGATTAGGTCTACCCAAAGTGTCCGAAATGTTTTGACGTCTGATAGGAGTAGCACCCAGGGATTTAATAGGACTCCATAGTGTAAGAAATGCGTGCTTTTCGCGAAGCACGGACGAGTTGGTAATATTTCTCAGAGATTTATAATAATCGAAATGATGTGGATTTTTAGTTTTTTTTTTAATTTAAGTACGCTTTATCTCGAAGTCTTATTAACATTCTGACATTATCATTTGAATCCGCAATGAATGAATTCATACAGAGTAGACGTGTGGCATCGCTCTCCCTGATATAATTTACAAATCTCTTTAAAATGTACGGTACCAGAGGTAAAACCGGTGGTTCTATAGTGGATGAAGAAAGTATTGTGGACAAGATAATTAACAAATTATTTTTATCGGACGAATTTTTCGAAAAAATTTCGCAAGAAGTAAGTGAAAAAGTTGTCCATAAGCTACAAAGTCAACTCAATGAAGCAAATCGGGAAATAAAATGCCTTAAAAAGCAGAGGTTAATTCTAAAGTCGAGGAGCTTGAACAATATACAAGAAAGGATAATCTTCGTATTTATGGTTTAACTGAAATGGAGGCGGAGAAAACCGATGAGTTGATTATCAACTTGTTTCGTTAAAAGAAGCCACAAAAACGTTGGGTACCAAAGTTGCCTGGACAAGTAATTGTCGTATTTTTACAAAATTCAAAAATAGGAAGACTGAGATCTGTTCTCTGGATGACATAGCAAGGATCAAGGGAGCGGATGGCGTTTAGTCACAGAAGAGAGTACGCATAGTGGTGAATTTTGTTTAGTTTTCATTATTATTATTACTTTTATTTTGTTACATTTTACTTTGTTTTTATTTTTTTTTTGATTTGTAGTTATTCTTTTTTTCTGTATATTAGTATTATTCTATTTTAATTGATTATTACTTCATTAATTTAATTTGAGGGTCTATGTAAATTGCTTCGCATTGTTGTGATGTCAGGACTGCTTATCGGGCATTTAAATATTCGTTCACTACTTACAAAATTAAATAGTGTATCTCAAATTTAATATGATATGAAATATGATATATTTTGTGTTTTTGAAACTTGGTTATCTTCAACTACATCTGATGACATGATAAACATTGATGGTTTTAAATCTTTCAGGAGGGATACAGTTGGGCGTGGAGGTGGCGTGGCTATGAACATACGCCAGCATTTGCAGAGTGATCTCATGAATTCTATAGCTGATTATGAGCAGGTATGGGTCTCTGTCAGGACCAAATTGAGTATAATAGCGATTGGTTGTGTTTACAATTCCCCTGGTTTAAATAATGTTCTTTTTAACATTCAACTGGAATGCCAGTTGGTTGATCTTAAAATGTCTTATGAGTATGTGTTGTGTCTTGGTGATCTAAACATAGATTTATTGAATTTGCATAGTGCGGACACCATGAGATTAATGTCTGTTTTTGAATCACTGGACTTAGTACAATTGATTCAGAGTGTAGTGGTAAAATAAGTTAATATTAAGTATTGATAGTGTAAGATATTGCAATTAATGCAAACTCAGGTGTTTTCGACGCTTCGTATTGCGAATTGAACGTCGTTGCACCGAAGGTTAATAAACGTTTGAATTGCAGAATAAATAATTAATTGTCGTCCGAACGTTAAACGAACATCATGTAATTAACCACAATAAATTCGTTGTTCACACTGTCAAAAGGAACTTTATTTTAAATCCCGACATTACAAGAGTCCTACAAGGATCACTGCTATTCTTCTACGTTGCTGGATATAGTTGCTGTGTCTGCTGCGCTTGTTGTTCTGGATCATGGTGTTCAGGACAATGAAGCATCTAACCATGAAATTGTATATTGTCACATTGTGTCCACCCATCCACCGGTTAAGCCATTTTGTTATACATATAGAGATATATTCTTCTTCTTTCCCATAAGATTTTACAAATGATTTAAATAACGCTCCGTTCGACTGTATTTTTAATATGGATGTTGAACATAACGTAAGCTTTTTTAACCAAACAGTCTTAGATTTGTTTAATTTACATGCACCGGTAAAGACGGCACTGATTAGATATAGGCCGAGGATGCCGTGGTTGACAGATAATATCAGATTATTACAGAATTTGAGGAATAAAGCTAAGGCGAGGTTTAGAAGAACTAAAATTGCTGCTCATAGGGATTATTACAAACAATTAAGGAATTATACAACACTTGCGTTACGTAATGAAAAGAAGGCCTATTTTGAATATCTGCACTCTCAGACCAGTGGTGGTAAATTGTGGAGTGCCATTCGATCTATTAATGCTGTGCGAAATAATAAAATTCAAATACCAATCACATTAATGAATGCTTTTGAAATTAATGACGCTTTTCTTGACGGTGTCCCCGTCATAAATAATGATGAGTAATACCGTATTTGACAATATAGGTATGAACTTTCGGCTGGCATTCGTTGATGAAGACACGGTACGAAAAATAATACTAGGTATAAAAGCAAATCTGTTGGGTCGGATGGCATTTCCATTGACATGATTGGGACGATGATTTCTCGTATACTTCCTTACATCACACATATAACGAACAGTTGCATAGAGTTTAATTACTATGCTGAATAGTGTAGATCGGCTATCGTGCTTCCACTACTAAAAAATTCTTCACCAAGAGCTTATAAAGACCTGCTCTCAGTAAAATATTGGAAATGATTATATGTGGTCAGTTGAGAGAACATTTGAACCTTAATAATATTCTGCCTGATTGTCAATCAGGGTTCGTCCCTGGCCGAAGCTGTACAACTGCTTTATTACATGTTACGGATGACCTTATAAGAGCAAAAGATGACAATGATCTCAGCATATTGGTTCTTTTGGACTTTAGCAAAGCGTTTGATACTGTCAACCATCGTATATTGTTGGCAGTTCTTCGACATGTTGGTTGTGATGAGTCGTTTATTCATCTCAATATATATTGTTACTTAACCAATCGTAGACAATGTGTGAAGTTGAATGGTGAGTATTGTATTAGGACCATTACTTTTTTGTCTCTATACGTTCTTGCTACCAAAATATTTGAAATTTTCTGATGTTCACCAATACGCCGATGATACTAAAGTATACCTTAGTTTTCCTAAAGGCCACTTAGGCACAGCAATAGCTAGTATTAACGAGGATCTGCTTCGTCTGTCAGATTACGCAACAAAGCATTCATTAATTTTGAATCCAGAAAAAAAGTTTGCTTGGTAAAGATAGTGTAGTAGAATCTGTGAGTCGCAATGTTGATATTACACTTGGTGGTATGAGTATCCCGATTGCGTCGCAGGCCAAAAACTTGGGTTTAATTATTGACAATTCCTTCAGATACCACAATTATATTTCTAAAATAATTGCTATAGCTTATCAAAATTTAAAATTGTTGTACTGTTTTAAAGACATTTTTAGTGTTAAATTGAAAACAACTCTATGTGAGACTGTGGTACTTTCGTTGTTTAACTACTGTAATCCGGTTTACGGGTCATGTCTTGATGCGGTTGATATTGGTAGGGTGCAAAGGGTGCAGAACGCTTGCATGCGATTTATTTTTAATATACGAAAATTTGACCATATTTCCCATAAATTGAAGGAATTGAAATGGTTTAGCATGCGTGATCGGGTCGTTTTGCAGTCCTTAACATTGTTTCACAGAGTAGTAGTTACCGGCAATCCTCCATATTTGTCCCGTAAGGTGACATTTAGAAGCGACATTTATAATATTAACATTCGTAGAAAAAATCTCATCACATTGCCCATAATACGCTTTATAGCTTTATTTAGGAGATCGTTTACATATAATATATATATTCCATGTGCAACTCTCTCCCTCAAGATGTTAAGAATGAAAATAGTGAAAGATTTAAGGGTATCTTATACAGATATATTTTTAACAACAATGCGATTGTTGGGATAGGTAGAAAAGGCATTCAAATTTGTTTGTATTCTAACATGATTTATGGGTTCGGTTTAAAAGCAGGGAATGTCTTACGGGATATTCATCTGAACCGCCCCTTGAGGTTCTCCAAATACATAACTGTACTGTAACTAGTATTAATATTCTAGTAAATCCATAATCACTGAGGTGTATGATTTAAAATGAGGTAAAAATTAAAAGAGCTCTTTCTCAGTTTTCTAATAAATATACTTAGTACCGATTTCGATAATTACTTATCATCATCAGCTAAATCTACAAGCGAAATTATAACAAAGGCATATAGAAATAAATAAAATAAATAAATAAAATAAGTGAACTTACAGTCAAATAAAAATAAAAGTCACAATATAAAATGATTTAAAAACTAAAATAACGAGAAATAAAGATGTAAAGTGGACGACACTGAACAACACTACAGGTTAAAATGGAGTAATCACAAAGGAATAAAACAAGTTTCGCGGATATATTAAAAACTAGAATTTTAAGTGTGAGTATAGAGGTTTGTAAATGGAACAAAGCTGATCATTCATTAATTTCAGACTTTTATGCTTGTGTTTATCTATCTCGAGTTGTTCTAAAAGGTCTAATTTTTTACCCTTCTTACAGTTGTGTAGGAGAGACACATTGTTATAATCGATGTCATGATTAAATTCCATTTTATGTTGGTAGACATTTGAAGAAGAAGTATTTTTATGTTCCTTAATTCTTTTTGCGAGTTTTCTACCTGTTTGGCCAATGTATAATGCCTCACAATCGTTACATTTAATAGAATAAACACCATTTTTATTTAACATATGTTCTTTGCTTTTGAAGTTAGACAATATATCTATAAGTTTGTAGTTATTTTTAAAACCAATATTGATATTGTTTTAGAATACTTTTAATTTTATAATTTATTGTCATTATAAGGTAAAGAAATAATGGGTCTAATTTTATTATGACATTATATAGTATTTTATTAATTATATTTCGGGGATAGTTATTTTCTATGGCAAGTTTATTTATGAAATTAAATTCGTTTTGTATAGAAGTTGCATTAATAGAATATCTTAGCATTCTGTAGATGTACGATTGGAATACAGAAAATTTATGATTGTTAGGATGGTAAGAGTCATAAGGTATAATTGTGTTTAAGTTTGTTGATTTCCTATATATGTCATAATTTAGATCTAAGTCATTTCTATTTATAGTTAAGTCAAGAAAGTTAATTTTTCTATCTTTTTCAATTTCTAAAGTGAATTTCAACTTCTCATGAATATTATCTATATAACTTAACATTGCTATAAGTTCATCGTTGGTACCTTCCCATAGACAGAAAACATCATCCACATATCTAATCCATTTTTTTTGATGTTGTTAGAATAAGGATTAAGTTTGTTTATAATATAATTATTCTCTGTATAGTCTAGATATAAGTCGGCGATAAATCCAGATATAGATAGACCCATACGTAAACCGTTCTCAAGTTTATAAAACTTTTCGTTAAATTTGCAATAATTCTGCTGAATAATAAATTTGACAAGTGATGTGATATCAGAAGCTATATTTGTGTCTTTATAATGTTCCTCAAATAATTTATAAATAATGTCAATAGTAAAATCAGTATCAACATTTGTGTAAAGATTAGTTACATCAAATGAGATCATAATATTGTTGTTAGGGTTTATGTGTTTTATTTTATTAATAAAGTCTAGTGAATTTTTTATTGTGAATTGAGGATTAAAATTTAATTTTGTAAAAATATCATAAATAATATCAGTAATTTTTGATGTAGGTGATTCGTAACAAGCAGTAATGGGTCTTATAGGTAAATCGGACTTGTGAAGTTTTATCGTGGAGTATAATTGTGGGATAAATGAATTCATTGAGACTAAATTATAAGTGTTTATTCCAAGTTTAACTAGCGTATCTTTGAGTTCTTTGATTATATTTTTAGTTTTAGTAAGGATTGAATTTAAAGGGTCTTTGGGTATTTCAATATATAAGTTGTGTTTTAGAAATTCCAGCGTTTTTGAGGTATAATCATTTTTGTATATTATAACACAACCAGCATTCTTGTCAGTTTTAACGAAAAGAGCATTACTATTTTCAAGTTTTTGTTTTATAGATTTTATAGTTTTTATTTGTGGTGAGGGATGTTTAGGATAATTATTATTAAGTTTTTCACACTTTTTTAAAATAGGAATTATTTCATTTTTGATATCATTTTAAGTAGGTAATTTATTGATAATACAATCTATTTCTATGGCGTTTAGATGTAAATTCGTTGGTGGTTTTAAGGCAAATTTATGACCTTTGTTTAGTAAGTTGATTTCGTTATTATTGAAATGTATATTGGTTAAATTAG
The DNA here is from genome assembly GCF_036711975.1 of Onthophagus taurus. NCBI lineage: Eukaryota > Metazoa > Arthropoda > Insecta > Coleoptera > Scarabaeidae > Onthophagus > Onthophagus taurus. The sequence continues at coordinate 22,131,536 of NC_091972.1, read as the reverse complement.
CAACATATTTTAATTTAACCGGTACTAAGTATATTTATTAGAAAACTGAGAAAGAGCTCTTTTAATTTTTACCTTATTTTATATAGTATTAATATGTTATTTGTTGTGTAATACGTTATGTTGGGGTATAAAGACATTTATTATTATTATTATTATCAGTAACACCAGGACAGTAATGTTTACGGATAGTAGCTGTACGAAAGGGGGCATGTATATTAAAGATATTGAGAATCTGATTATTAAAAAATTCTACTTTGGCATTGATTTTTTCAAGGTAAACAAGTTCCGACCACGGTATTGCTTTACCGCGTAAAGTTCTTGTAATCCCGATATGTAATTATTATACGTTGTGTAGCTTGAGGAGTAAAGTCAAGAATAAGATATATTAGACACTGATCAGAAATGTCATGTATGGTAACCTGAGTCAATCACCGGGGCATTAATATTTGTAACAATATAATCGATTAGCATAGCGGATGTTGCCGTAATTCTTGTAGGAGTTGTTATAACTCGTTGCAAGTCAAATTGCTCAAAAATGCGGACAAACCGATTACCGTATGTACCATTAATGTCAAGACAGGGACCTAACATTTAAATCGCCAAATTTCATGTCACTTTATACCGTCGGCCGGTCCGTCGCGCTGTTCATAACTCGTTTCTCACGTGTACTCACCAATAGATTCGACACGGAAAGAGAAATAAACTTTTCTGTAAATCGCTATTGAACGACTTTAAACTTAAACAGTTCCCGTACGGTTACTACAAACATTTCGAAATATTTTTATTAGAAAAATCACACATTTAATTAAATGCAAATACAGTTACTGCCAATCTAAAAATAACAATATATTTCAACGAAAATCTTAAATTTAGCAATAAAAGAAAACACAAAAAAAGGAAGATTTATTTACTTAAACTACTGAATCACAATTAGACAAGAACTTACACTGATAAGCATCCATAAAGGCATCCATTGGGGTCTTTTTCAAATGTTTCAGACTAAGATAATCTTATCTTAATCTTTCGTGTGGAAAACAATTTGATCGGGTTGAACCATACATAAATTGCTGATGATTTTGAAATATAAAGCTCTTGGGTTAATACAACGAAGTGCGGTTAGAATAATTTTATTCAATTAGGAGACAAATTTGAGTCCGTATTAAATAATAAATTTCACTCCTTTGTTTGTAATAATACTTAAGTTAGTTTGATTTTACAACGAAGTAAGACTATATTACATCGTAACAGGTTTAAATTATAAACCACAATATGTACTCATCCTTGTGGGTATATTAAACTGCGAAACAGTTCTCTGTGCAGAGAGTGTTGTAGTAACATTTCAAGATAACACCCTGGGGATGTATAATTTGAGCCAACCATGACGGCTAATTCGATACTTACGTGTTTAATAAGAAAAAGTGTGTTTATTGTTAAATTCTTAATGCTTATCGAACGTTTGTGTTACACAGACGTGTTCGAATCGTCCTTAACAATAAATCTGCCACGCGGAACGCGGGCGTTTACAAATTAAAACCACTGGTCGATCTATTTACTGGCGCACGGTCGAACAGACGGTTGGTTTGAAAAAGAAATAAACTCTAAGTGGACGTCGTTTTGTGCCGTTCGCGTATATGTGTGCGCGAGCACTGGAGCGTAAAAAGCAATTACCATGAAATATTCACACGGATTCGCAATTAACGAGTCGGGTGGGCCGTAAACCGTCCTGCAATATTCAGGCGCGGCGCAGGGGCAGTTTATTAGTGGTGTCGAGAGCGGCACGGAGCGTAAAACTTCGGAAATGTGTATTTTTGTCGCGATGCCGACGTCGCCGCCGCAAATAGTACCCATTGTTTCGACGAGAAACTTTTCTCCGGAACAGGGAGAATCGAGTTACGGTTGCCCTCTGTTAAGGAAGTAAGTTAATTCGATTACGTCTTGATTTCTGGGCGAAGAGTACCAGGTATAAACTTTTTAAAAGTTCTTGTTTTATTCGAACTGTTTCTGTTGCCAATAATTGAAATAATTACAATCTATACAGTTCTTAATAATTTTAATTTAAAAGCACTGTTATTGAACTAAACCATAATTATAACCACCACTTGAATAACGAGATTACGTCGACAAGAGCAAATGAGAATTTTCTGCATAATATTTATTGCCCTACTTATCTCAACACATCTCCGACGTTCTCGTGGAACAAATCCCTCTGCACAAGACAGGACCGGTCTTGTCGCGTCGCCGCCAACGCGGTACGCCAGGATAAATTCCCCAACTTTTCGAGATTTATGCCCGTTGCAACATTTCGCTCTTGCCGGTAGTATCAACGTCCGGAATAGACACTTTAAGATGTTAGAGTATCAAAATTATGTATCAGGAAGTTTTCCGTATGTGTTTCAGGAATTTTTCAAAACTAGCAATTCAACAAGATAAATAGAATAAAGAAGCATAAAACTTCCAAATTGTATGTTTCTTCTAATATTCTAAATCGCCTATATATCATAAGCAAACAATATGAAACCTGCGCATTAGCTAATTAATCGATTTAATACCCAATAATGCTATTAATTATGCTATAGTACGCTTATGTTGATTCCTTAATTGGCACAAACCTTGCGATACCAATTACATATCGATTCAGAATAAACCTGTTACTACCACCAATAAGCAATGTCCTATATTGCACGAATATTAATCACAAAGATTAGTTCTGAAACGACATTGTAAACTTCGATATTGTCTTAAAAGCGATTCTAAATTATTCATCCGGAATAAAGAGGGTTTGATTTTTTTTGCAAGTAAAGAACAAATAGGGTAAAAAGATTTATCAGCATAAATACAATGCTTTGAAAAGATAATAAAAGACAAGCTATAAATATTTTTTGTGGTAAATGGTGCAGGAAATTGATATGGTCTGGTTTAAAAGGCATCGTTAGAGGAAACGGCACCCTGTAGATCACATGATTGAAACCATCTCCGTCTCCGGGATATTTATATACGATATTACATCGCTACTAAAAATCTTCAATAATCCGAAAGAAATGAGAAAAAATAAGCGGTACGGAAAAAATGATCACCGTTTTTGGTTTACTATTGATCTCTATTCGCTCTACATATTTGACAAACGTTTCGACTATAAAACGAGATGAGATTCGTATCAAACACTGTGTTCTATTTCCAATTAATATTCAATTACTAGTTGGTGACTCATTGTCTGTTGGTCATTGCTGCAAGCGATGCTACCACCAAAATTGCCTGTAATGGTTTTGCATTTAGAGGGGTATTATTCATTTTATGTAAAACATTAGATTACGAACTACAATTATTCGATATTGATTTATTATATTGTTGTATATGGTATTGGATATTATTTTATAAATAATTTAAAAAAAAAATTTGTTAATGCAAGATAAATATAGGTACTAATGATGGAACGGATAGTGATTTTGCGAAAAGCCGGATACCGGATATTCGGCATCCTCTTTGGCCAGATATCCGATGATCCGGCATATATATCCGGCCATTATGGTTATAATTTCTGGTGCATTTCTGAAGTGATTGCCACATTATTGTGATATATGAACAAAAATGAAGTTAATAAGAAAGCTGATAAGATACGTCAACTTATTTGGATCCAAGATACAAAATGATTTTTGATGCAGATTTAATAAACGATAAAGAATAATTAAAACAAGATTAAATTATCATGCCAATATTTTGCGCTAATGCATGCGTATAAAAATAACCTTTATTTGAACTTTTACTTAAAATCTAAATTTACCCATAACACATCGAACTAAAGAGTAAAACGCGAAACAGTGGGAATTACAAAAAAAAACTAACAAAACTACTAAATAATAAATCTAGGAAAACGGAGCTAGTTACATTTATGTTTCTTATACATTGCAAAAATTAAGGAGTAAATGCTACTCAACGACTGAATATCTGTTTTAAACCTTTTTCGGTAATCAGTTTCTTTTTCAAGAATTCTTACATCATTGAAAGCACAACCCCTCGTGTTGGTTTTTATATCACATTTGTGTTTCCTAAGACGTTTCTTGAGCCATTGGTTAGTCTGTCCCTCATAACACCCTTCACATACTCGACATGGCACACAATAAATGACACTAGATTGATAATCCTTATTTATTTTGTCTTTCAACAATGTAGAGTAAGATTCCAGCTTAAAAGGGCAGTGTTCTACTATCTTTATATTGGCTAAAATATCATACTCCTGAAAAATCGTGATTAATTTTTCTGTAACCACAGGAACAAAGATAAGTTTTCTATACTTAAAAGAGGCAGTAGATTGATCGAGATTGTCATTCACTTGAGGGGAGACATTGAAAATTAATTTACTGAGTAACTTGCTAGGGTAATTGTTTTCCAGAAAAAGGATGCAATTATGGAAGGATGCAAAGTGAATACCAGTCAAATGTAACCATATTTTCAACATTTCTGATGACTTTAGTGTCCAGAAAAGGCACATAACCATCTTTTTCAATTTTTATGGTAAATTGTATGTTTGTTGAACGAATTAAACACTTTTAGGCACCTTTCTGTAGAATCACATTAAATATATTCGAAATATTGGCATGATAAATTAATCTTGTTTTAATTAATCGATCCTATTCCTGGAAGTAAAAGACTACATTTGTGATTTAATAAACGAACCAACTGAAACTGATAACAGCGACACTTCTGTGAGTAATGCATGTGATGATGAATTACAAACGAAGAGAAGAAACTAGACGAAACTGCAACAAGAGATTTTATATATCATGTTGTGGGATTGTTGCCATGAGATTGTTAATGACAAACCTGATATAAATAAATTTGTATTAAGTGAAGAAAGTCCTATTGGGTTTAACTTGATTATTATCTGCAGTGTCCAACACCTAAAAGTGATACTACTCCCTGTGAATGGTGGAGTACTAAATAATAGGTTTTTAATATCCGGCCAAAGCCGATATTTAAGTATCCGGTACCAGGAGTTCAAAATTCTCAATATTTACATGATGATGAAGTTACTCTTCACTAGTACCACTTCAGCAAAATTTTATAACGTAGAGAGAGTGTGGAAGTACTACCAATCAGTCAGTACATTTTCTGTATTTTATGTTCAGCTCGCTTATGTTGAAGCTATTGTCCTGATAGATGATAGTTCTACGTCAGGGGTTCACCGCTGCTTACGCGAGCCTTGGGTTATTTCCCATCCTTATGGCAGAAACCATTGTCCTATCCTTAGCTTTCTTGTCCAAACCTATAATTTCTTTGCCAATATGCCTTACCCATTTCCAACCCGCATGGCCATCGTGGAAGAATATGGCCAAATACTCCACAAGTGGAGAATTTTGAAAACTAAGGATATGGTCCTCATGTAGGCCACTCCCAACCCTCCACAAACAGCTGCTAATTGGACGTGTGGGATTCAAAATTCGCTACTTAGACCACAACACAACTTATATATAGCTTCCTATAATACCAGAACTCTACTAGCGGATCGAAAACTACTAGGAAATAAATAAGAGCTCCGAAACATAAAATGGGACATCGTGGATCTCAGCCTGAGCGAGGTGCAATGCAAGTCAATTAACGCCAAAGTCAGGACACTTATGCCTTCTACCGGATATTGCGGCTAAATTCCAGATATAATCTAAAGGTTATACAGACTTACGCTCGTATGATACATCATCTTTCAATCTCTAAAAACTCTAATCTGGAAATCGATCGAATACAAAAAAACCGTTAGAGTAGTTGTTCGTCGAATACGAAAAGGCAATCGATAACATCAACAAGCAGGAAATGTTGAAATTCCTAGTTGACTCTAGTATAGATTATCCATCATACACTTACATGAGAACACTACAGCTCGTGCTAGGCTTCATGAAGATACTAACAACTTCAACATAGAAAAAGGTATTCGTTAAGGCAAAATTATTTAACAATTTGCTTCAGTGGGACAACTTCAGTAGGTATAAACATAAATAACGAAAATCTGAACCAATTCCGAATTACAAACGACATTGTTTTCACGCTGCATGAAAAAGCCCAGGCAAAGAGTTGTTGCAAAGCTTAAACATGGCCTCTGAACGAATGGGATTGAAAAGCGACATCTCAAAAACTCAAGTGATGACAAACCTTTCAGTAGTAATCGGCGGTGAAATATATAAGTACCTTTGTCGCGAAATACGTATAAGCCGCGACAACCGAGTCGCATATAGAAGACTTAAATGCGTTTTCAAAAGTGCACTTCCGATATGTTTGAAAAGAAAAACATTCAATCACCGTGTACTTGTTTTGACGTATGGTGGAGAGACCATTTAATATTGATGAAGAATACAGCGAACAAAATTAGAATCTCATAAAGAGTAATAGAAAGATCAATGTTGGGGTTATCTCGGAGAGACAAAGTGCTGAATGCCGAAGTACGAGACAGAAGAAAAGTCACGGATGCCATAGAAAGAATAACTACTTTGAAGTGGAAGGCTAAACGATGATCGATGGATCAAGGAAATTATGGAATGGAGACTATGAAAAGAATTTGCTTATAGGAACAGAGACCACCTTCTAACCGAAGAGCATGGCGATTTAAGACGTATTCACACTAACTGTATGTAAATTTTTCAGGATAGGGAGTTATGGAAGCAACCAAGAAAGGTCTACGACCTGCAGTGGACTTTAGAGCAGTGGTGCCCAACCTTTTTTTGTACGCGGGCCACATTGGTTCAAGGTATATATTGCGCGGGCCAAAATCTATATTCTACTAGTACATGAGCTACAGGTCCCGCGGGTCACATAAGATGTTCTCGCGGGCCGTAGGTTGGACAACCCTGCTTTAAAGGCTTCGTGATGTTCAGCTCTTCTCTAGATAAGGGAAATAATATAAGTATAACAGCGTAGATTCGAAAAGAAATTGGGTTAAGAGTCTCTAACCCAATTTCTGAGAGATGATAAAGTGAGAGAAGACTAGTATAATATGACTTAATTTGGAGTGATACTAAAATATATATAAATATGAAACAATGTTTGATTACCTTCTCTCTGTTTTATCTTAAAATTTATCTGCGTTACTAAAAATAATAAAATAATAAGCAGAAATAACAGAAAAGTAGTTCGATTACTATTTTCTTCTAGTTTCTACTAGAATAGAAATTATTCATACAATTCGAAATTGTAATATACACGAACAATGTTTGCAAACTAATTTGTTATTTAAGTTTTCAGGTGGTGGATAGAGTTCGTTAATCTATTACGTTTCACAAACGGGCAATTGTAGAACAAATACTTCGTAAATTGTAATCCAGGTCTTTGTGGTTGTTAGATGTACCGCATGTGGGTCACCGTGTAATAAAATTTTAGTCCGTGCATCTGAGAATTTCAATGGCCCGCAATAGCTCACGTGTCGGTATGCCAACGAAGTATCCCATTCCACGTTCTTGTCCACTAAAGCTTCGTCTGCGAGATCTCTCGTCCAGAATACAAAGCACCTGCACCAGGCCACCCTCTTCCTCACGTTCACTTCTCAGTCTATTCCAAGCTAACTACAAATCTAATTGCGTCGAGTTAATAAGATGAAAATCTTTTTGTGTACATTAGTTTACTTTATTTAGAGAACAAATTTGAATAAAAAGTTTTAGTTGCAAATTTCCGATATGTACAATATCTCGGCATGGATCCAGATTCAATATCTTGAATTTCGTGCGCAAGCAAAAATGTTACTTCCTCGTATAGGGTATACAACCGGATGGGCAATAAGAGAGTCGTAACATTGTATTGGAGTTCAATTTTTATTTGTTAGTCCCAATACTATTTAAAGTTAGATTTTATAAAATCTCAATATTCCGATGAAAATAATGGATTAAATGTCTATACCTTAAAGGTCGTATTATACTAATCATTCAGATCAAACTCAGCCCATCTTAATTACGGTGACACTTGAATCTTGCAAAGTAACTGATTTGGTCGTTCGTTTCAATCCGTTGAGAATCAATCAAGTGGTCCAAATAAATGGAAGTCCGTGAGGAAACGGAACTTCGCCTGATTAAAGCACCCCTCGGTAATTAAAATAAAAGACACTGGGAGGCACAATAGGTGGGCAATTTATCGGGAGTTGCGAGGGACCGTTGATCACCCCTTTTCAACTTCGGGGTCTTAGCGCCTGTCGCTTTTATCTCCTGACATGAAATTTTGAAATCTTTGGAGACTATAATGGTGTATAACGAATCTGAACAGCACCGTAATTGGATAATTGTTTGTGAAACAAACGCCCTGCGGTTCTTCACACGTTATAACTGCGTTCTTGTCACAGTGATTGAACATGTATAGTCTATTCAGTACACCGTGAGTAATAAAATACCATTGTAATGGTTGTTTGTAGCGTTGTGTATCGTGGAATATCGTTGAAAATTAATTAAGCATCGAATCGGCTAGTAACGTCACAAACTCTGCCGCCTCCTACGTCATTACTAGCGACGATTGCTTTCATCAATTAAACGCTTATTAATTACAGGGTTCGGTCGACCCTGTAACGTACGAACCGTACAGCTCTCGCTATATCTGTTTGTAAAATCGGACATTCTGCGTGGTTTCGATCGTGTAAATTGCTGCTACGCTGCGGCCGCAAATTGCAGACGGTCACTTGTCAGCAACTATCGTAATGGAGGACACAATTGCCGGCGTATTGGGGTGCTCATCCATAAGTGTTTTGTATCAACTGTCACTGATAAATTGATTCTATCAATTCGGCGTAACAAGAGAACAATTTTAAGCAAAGTACTCCACTTTTAATTTAAGTTTAGGTCATTTCCAATGAAAGGGCTGAAAACGAGATGGGTATAACATGCCGTGAAGTCGTTAATATTGGTTATTTAGCCCATCCCTCTCCTATGTGCCTCTCATTTGCCTGGTTGATGTCGAGAGGTGACGCCACACGGCAAAGCCAACGGATGGCGACAATAAACGTGCCCATATATCAGGCGGCGCGTGTGAGATACGGTTCCACATTCGACTCCATATGGTCCTCGTGCAGCCCTCGCTTACTAAGTCGGAAGTGGACCCAGCGGTTTAATGTGTCCTGTCAACTGTATTCCTACTCATCCTCTACTACCAGTAACTAAGGAGGTTTCATCTTATAAAAGATGCCATGATAAATTTGTTAATACAGTTTATTTAATTCATATACAGATGCACGAATTCAACATGTTTGATTCATATAGATATGAAATATACACTGTGTTAATTAATTATCGTAACCCACGTGACCTGTGTAATATTGGCTGCCTATCTCAATATGTAGTTGGATAATTTTAAATTAGTAACCAAATGTTGACAGCTGATCGAACGTTATTGTTGTGATTGTCGTACACTTTGTAAGTTAATATATTTTCTTTGTTTTTTCACCGTTTTTTGCTACCTTTATATTCTTCGAAACAGTTCTTTTTAAAACTCTCGTTGTTTCTAGCGCTTGCTTTAAGCGGTAGGTTAATAAGCAAATCAAAATATCGAAAACGTTCAGTGAGAATTTCTTTTAGATTGGCCACCGAAAACAAAAATCATTTTGTGGAAACGAATCTGCATCTAATAAAGGTTGGCATTCGTATACAATGTCAAGACCACGAATTATTGGACCAATCTTTTTCTATGATTCTATTAACGGGGCATGATACCGAGAATTTTTTCACCAAAACCATACAGTATTTATCGGAGTACCATAAGGACAAATCTATGGCCACCGTGGTCACCAGATCTAACTCAGCTTGATTTCTACTTGTTTGGAAATTTAAAAAATAAAGTTTATAAAAATAGACCTCAGAATCTGCACCATTTAGAAGCAACTCTACATGTTTGATTGTTATAAAAATAAAATATAAATTTTAGAAAATCGTATCTTAAAAAGGAATGGAGATATCATCATGAAATAAACAACAATTTAAAACTTAAAACAAATTTACTTAGTATTTAATATTTTGAATATGGTTGAATAATTAAGACTAACTTGATAATGATATTTTAAAGCCTTTGATCAAACAGTATCTTTCAACACAAACAAATTACATTTTCTCAGAAGGTTAACGTAAATTTCAATTGTAAGAAACGGTCTATTTCGGGTGTAGACTATACATGGTTGATTTTCACGAAATAAACACGTTGTCCGTCGTGTGGTAACCCTCAAATTGTTGTTTTAAGTCTGAAATGAAACCGAAACCGCGTAAACCGCCTTTATTCTCTCGAAAAGCTGAGTAAACCTCGTTTCGTAAACAATTTCGTATAACACAGATGTTCTCTGTAATCAACAATAAACAATATCAAATATAACCACCGCAAGTTCCTTGTTTTAGGAAGTGTTATAGTGCAATTCGTATACAGATAGTTATTCGAATTCTTACTTTTAGCGTAACGATTTGTCGGTAGTAATTGACATAAATGTTATTTACTCAAGCGATAATGTATATTTAAGTGTAGTTAAGGGTCTGTTTTATCGAGGAAAACGTCGATTATAAGATATATACGCGTTTAATGTGACCTGAGGTCGTTACTCAAACTACGAGTCTTAAAATTAGGGCAAACTAGGCAAAACCATATGGAAGAGCAATATCGTGGGCAGTTTACGCGTAGAACCGTTTGGATATTACAAAAGTTGTAGCCGACGGCATTCCCTTCTTGTTGGCAAGTTTCATCCCTGAGGGCTTACCGCCCCGTGCACAAAACATCGAACATTAGTGGTCCCCAGAGTTTCTGCTGGCTTTAGAAAGCTCCGTTGTATTCTGTCCAACTAATGACAATTCGACCAAAGATGCTTTATACTTCAACAAGACAAAAGCGGTATTGTTGAAATTATTTTTTTTGTATTATATATTTAATTTATTGTAATAATAAAAAATTCCATCAAAAGTTTTCGTTATGAATTTATTAAACGCGAAGTCTTCAAATTCATTCCGTGTCATTTGACCCATAAATATCTGCCGAATCTATCACAAAAGCACCGATGAAACTTAGGAAAGTTCCCGCGCATGAATATATATTGAGGCTAAAGAAGCGTTTGGGGCGTGAATCTCTCATACCTGCTTATGACAGATTTAAAATTAGCATAAAACTTCATGCCCTGACGACAACAGCAAAAAGAAGATAAATGGGTGTAGCTCCCGCCAGGGAAAAGGGGACAAAGAGAAACGTTTTTATTGCGTTGATTGAATTGGGGACGACGGAAAAACCGAGAGTAGTTTTTATATTATGTCTGGCGCCTATGGAAGTGACGTTTCTCTACGTACACAAGTCTTTTTTAATTCAGCAGAGTTGAAATTCAATTTTAAATTTAAGCCTTCAATTAAAAATCACATGGATAAAATGATTTCTCTAACTTAACAACTCACATAACCCGTAATTGCCGAATTCTCATCAAAAAGTCGCTTCTAATTCGGTTTTAGTGCACCTCGTTCGTCCATTTCTTCTCAGGCAGAAGTAGTTTTATTGTTGGACCTGTAAAAACCTTAGGTTCGAAAACTACCCGTTGGGGCCGTGGATACCGGAAGTGGCTCGTTAATTTATCTATCGCAGCACCATCTTCGGTTTACGAGTTCGTCGGGAATGCGAAAAAGAAAACCTAAACCTTGAGTCTTGAGGGGTTAATATTTCAATCCCGGCGGTTTTCTGAATCTGTGAGTTACTTTAACAGTTTTGTACCTATGTTATCGATCGGGGTGCGGTTCGATCAAATCTCAAAACTAACTAGTAAATTGCAAATGTAAATTGGAATGTGTACTCTGCACGGAGCACACGTATATGTAAATGTGGTACATCAAGAAATAAGACCATGCCGACCGGTCTGCGGTGTTCTTAGAGGGAGAATATTCCTAACTCCCATCGCCCTACTCAAGGAACGAGCGTTCCATTGCCTTTATTACGGCATCGCGTAAATACATGAAATGAATGTTGCAGTAAATCTCGTTTGCAGCTAAAATGCCACCCCATAAATTATTCAATTTCATATTGCGGATCTATGCAGTTTTCGAAGATCGCGGCTTCTCTCATGTTCTCTTTTAACCGTTGTCCGTTTCTTGTCCGTTGCTTTTCCGCGCTACCGTCTTTTTGCCGCGCCAGGATTCACTTTTACGATTCCGTAAATAAAATTACACGAGTTCCGAGCGCAATATAAAATGCATTTTGAAGTCTGTCGTAAGAGGGAGTAAAATTAAACGTCCACTCGTTCGCTTTCTTTACCAATTTGTATCCGTCGTCTTGCCATGGAGTACACAAAAGTGAAGCTTTAGACCTGTGATTACTTACTCTCCCTTCTTGAGTTGCCGAGATTTCATTAAAACAGATAATAAAGTATAATATTAATTTTATACTAAAAAAAGTACGAGAAAACTCTGTATGATCGTATATATTTATATTATTGAGCTTTGTATCAATTCTGAAGAATCCTTGTTATTTGCGTGTCCTATTTGTACTATATATAACTCAGAATGTGGATATTGTATATCGTAACTCGCTGTTACTACACTGAAAATCAATAAAAGTATCAGAAATATGTATTATATTTCCTGAGAAACTTCACCCTTAGGAAATTATTGTGTTACTGCTTGAGCAGCGTGCCAACATGACGACATATATAGAGGATCCCACAAATGTATACCAAAGCTGTACCAATTATTGTTCATCTGTTTGATGAATGCTCCACATGTCTCCAGAGGAGTATGGTGGAAAACGAATTCCCCAGAGGACTAATTGCAGTAATCCGAAACTCGACGATTTTGCATTCGATGGAAAAAATAGGAGAACCGCATTTCGTGAAACGACAATTATTTAACAGTAAAATTAATTAATTTTAATATTATTTAAAAATATTATTTAATTTAAATATTTTCTTGTAATGAAATTGATTTAAGTGAAATTAAATATTGGATCTTAAAGTATTGGTTTGCAAGTTTCGATTGCTTCCGAAACTTCCGATCAATATTAAATTCACACTGATAGTTTAATGTTGTAGGTGTTAGAATTGAGTTTGTATCAGCGAGGATTATTTCGTTTTTCACCTGTCTGACAGGTTTTGGTTGTCCTAGAAATTTGTTGTTAACCGTATGGAGATTTCGCACGTATATAATATGCAGTTTCTTTTCATCCACAAACTTCAATATAAATGGTTCTCCAATATAAATATAACGTCAAAGCATCAGTAACGGTTAACTATAGTGGATAAATTCGAGTCGAAGCATTCACTATTGGGTGTTACTGTGCTAGTAAGACAACGCATCGGTTCAAGTACCGAAAATATCGTAGCTGTAGGTGTTTCAGTTCAAAATGAGCCAAATCACTCGATTTTACGTCGTTTACACGAAATGGAAACCTCTCAAACCACATTAAAGGAAATTTTGTCTAAAGATTGTGGGATAAAACTGAGTATTGTTTAATACATTCCAAAGCCTCGGCCGGAAGCGACCTCTGCTAAGTTAATGGATGATATCGGCTCATCCATTATCAATGGAAGAATACGGGACGACCAAGGGTTAGTGAAGAAAGTGTTGAGCGAGTGAGAGCGTCTTTAACGCGTAGTCCGACGAAATCCGTTCGAAAGTCTAGTCGTGAATTAACAATTTCCGTGACGACTGTTTGGAAAGTTTTACGGAAACGCTTACAACTACGTCCGTATCGTTTTCACTTATTACAGGCTGTAAAGCTTACAGATCATGATTTACGTGCCAACTTTGCACATGAAATGTTGTTGCATGATGATTTTCTGGATCAAGTTGGTTTCAGTGATGAATCCACATTTCATATCAGTGGACATGTGAACACGCATAATGTGATTGTCGAATTGCAACGAGACTCCCCTAAATTGAATGCTTTTTGTGCCATATCTCGGCGGAATGTATATGGGTCTTTTTTCTTTAAATGGATAAGCATTAACTTCACCACATAAAGCTTCATATTTGTAAGTCTCTTAGAAAAATATAAAAATGTAGACCTAAATCAAATCAAGATTGTATAGCAACAGGGTGCCAGCAATAAAACATTAGCGAACTCGTTTAGTGTCACTTCAAAGTTTTTTTAATGGGTGCACAGATTTACAGGTACCACAAACAAATCTTTTCAAACGAAATGATATATTATTACGGATTATTTTGAACGATTCACACAAAACCAGATTAAATGAATACTATATATTATATACAGATGAATAGAGGACAAAATATACACAATTTCCACGAAAGCATAACAGTTGAATTTTGTCTTTGCTGCCATCGTGTACAACATCGCTGTTCTCACGAAATAATCCACTTAATACCCTCACTAAATGCACTTGCTAGCAGCAGATTATGGTTTACGTTTAGCTTTTCTTGTATCCATCCCAGTAATTCTTGTCAGAGAATTATTTGACCGCACCTTTAATTATTACAAAGTATTAACGTAGTACGGCAAAAGGTATACCACACGATTACGTATAAATTCCTTTCTATAACGAAAAATATCGGAGGAACTGTTAGAAACGCTTGACTTGATCGATTGACATCAAAAGCTTATTTAGAAGTGGGAGTTCAAAGCTCAGCGACATTTCAAGTCGGGTAGCCGTGAACCCGTGAACCGTTTCCGTCGATGTCAAAGTAACAAGCTCGTCTCGGTCTTCGGACGAAACTGTGAAACGTCTGGTAATTACCTAAGGGAAGTGAAGCGAACCAATGACCTGGACGTGTCCTTCAGAAAGTTTATTCGCACCTCTATCCAAAAAGGTTCTCTTGGTCGACTTGTGACGTTTGGAATGCCAAACCTCCTTCTAGCAATGACAAATAAGCCCCGCAAGAGAGAAAACGCAAAGGGCATTTAGGACACTCCCGCGCATAAATTAGTCGTAAACGAATTGCCCGGGCAGCAGTTTAAACTTCAAACTCGCCTCGAGGGCTGTCGTAACTGTCGCAATTCCCCCGTTTTGTAAGATGGTTCTCGATTAGGGCGACTGCTGTGTTTCAAGTAGCGGAACGCGGGCTGATCCATTTTAATAATGGAGCCATCGTAAAGCGCAATTGCGATGGCGAAACATAGACACCGTGCACACATCGAAAATTCTCTTACGGCTCAGGAACTGTTATTTCCCTTTACAAAGACCTTTGTCCCAGCTCGAATGGGCGGGATACCAAAGCGTTATTTGAATTTTATCCCTGACAAGACAAGTGGAAAAATCTAGTAGCCTTCGATATCCATGATACTTCTCCGAGAATGTTCTTGATATATACTTACACCTTACATATTATAGTAAAAGAGGGAAAGTTAATGAAAGGAATATAATTGAGAATGAAAATTTCCTTGGTATTGCCTTTCATTGATGAGAAATATTATACAAAGTAAACGAAATAAATTAGAAAGGTTAAACAAACAAATCTTCCGCAACGACAGAACGGAAAAATATTTTCCTTTGTATGATACATTCGCTACCGGATGTTCACGCGGTCTGATCGATCCAATCGGGCGTGTGAACACGTGCGCTGCCTCTTCGCCCGTGGCTTTTGTTCGCCGGGTTTCGCAAAAGTACAATTTACATTTTTATCTTCGAAAACTGAGGGGTGCACGCCCTGTTCACTGACGTCTGGGTTTTGATTTATTCTTCGAAAACAATCGCAATGAGGTCAAAATGTCGGTGCCGTTTCGCACTGTTTTTTTACGTCACCCTCGTATAACGTATTCTCATCTCGTAGATAAAGCAATATTTTTTTGCAAATATCCCAAACATTAAAAATCTAGTGAAAGGTTACTACGACTTCATCTCGTACTCTCCAATTATATGGCAGAGACGACTGGAACAAAATAGACACAATAACTATGAAGATGGACGAACGTGAATTCCAAAGAAGTCGTGACAAACACGAAATACTGTTCCTAAGAACGTGCCAACTCATAACCTTGGAGTAGGGCTACAGGTTAAATAAAACCTGACTAATCTAGGTCCAACAAAACTTTCATATCACCCTTTAAGTTGGAGACGCAAACACGTTTACATTTATTTTACTTACCACATCATCAGTTGTTCTAGGGATGAGTGAATGGGGAGTAGGATAAGACAAATAACTCTTGCGTTGCAGGACTGATTGTGAGTTGAAAAAAACGTAATCCATAAGAACGGCTATATACTAAGGGATATCCAGCGAGCCACCAAATAAGTAAGCAGATGGAAGACTTGGTAACTACTGCATCAGACGGATTTATCTTTATTTATTCATTTATTTAATGTATACAGTTGAGCACGGAAACGGGACGAACCCAAGGCACCGTGCCTCAAAGATAACAACAGAATAAAATATATCGATCAAAAGATATAGATTTTACTTACATAAACTAATTATTAAGATCAGCTTTACACGCCGTAATGATTCTCAACATGGCAGAGTTCTGAAAGATATTCGTACGTGGGGTAGGCATCTAAAATAAATAATCAAGTCGAAGACACCGAGGAGGAACACGAAAATTAACGACCTGAAGAAGGCTAGGAGAATCAATACTACCATTAATGATTTTATGGAATGTTAAAGCATCACCACATGAACGACGCTGACGGAGCGATAAGAAGTTGAAGGAGGCACAGGCAGATACGTAATCAATGTAAGCGATGTTGCTAAAACATAAATACTTTAGGAATTTCTTTTAATCCTTTCGATTCTGGATATATATGTTTGATATTGGGGATTCCAAACGGAGCTGCAGAAGCTTAAAACGCTATGCACATACGCAAAATACAATGTTCTTATAGCATAAGTATTTGGAAAATTTTGTGTGACTCTCATAACGAAGCCAAGCATGCGACAAGCCTTAGCAACAGCTCCATCAACGTGGCCCTCAAACGTTAGTTTGACATCAAATGTGATGCCTAAATCCCTGATCTGAGTCACCCTAGGTTTGGTATCATCACCTAGGCTATAATCGTATCTGATCGTGCCTGCCTTCCTTGTAAAAGAAATAACATTACATTTTTTTGGGTTCAGTGTCAAGAAATTTGAGCTGCAATAAATACGTAGCGCATCAATGTCGCGCTGTAGGCTCGAACAATGCAAAGGTGAAGAAACTCGTGTAAACATTTTTAAATCGTCAGCATACAGCAAGGAACGAGTGTGTTTAATTATTGAAAAAATATCATTGATATAAATATTAAATAGAAGAGGTACTAAGTGACTCCCTTGCGGTACACTGGAGGTAACAATCATGCTGTCCGAAAAATGACCATTGATATTCACCTTCCACGTGTATAAAGAAGCAAATCATGATCGACTCGATCTAAAGCCTTACTAAAATCAATATAAATGGAGTCAACTTGAAAGGAATCATCCATAGAGTTTAAAATCATCCAACAAGTTGCTGTCGCACGAGCGGACTGCAAAAAAGCCGTGCTATCTATAGTCGATTTTACTTTTCGCAATAAAAATAAGTCTTCTATAAATAATCTTTTCAAGTATTTTACTAAATACTTGCAATAACGAAATAGGTCTATAATTAGATACCTCACCTGCAGATCGAATCGACCGGTTATATATAACAGTTAAAGGAAAAGAAAGTGACTCACAACAACTTTTAATTATGATGGCAGGAATACCGTCCGCTCCTGGTCCCTTCGATGGATCAATTCCTCTCAAAGCCTCCTCAACCTCCTAACGTTCAAAGCATATCGCGCAATCTCGATCTAGATTAAGGTGGTTGATAGATACAACACCAGTCTGAGTAGGCATAAAGGCAAAGTAAAAGTAAGAGGCAAATAGCGAACAAACAGACCGAGCATCGGTGGCAACAACACCGTTGTGAGTGACAGTGGCAGGAATATCATTCCCCCTTTTCGATGCTTAACGAATGACCAAAAAAACCTTGGATTTGAAACCATCTTTGTCCCAGCGTTCAGAGTATAATTCTTGTAATCTCGATCAATAAGAAATTTTGCCCGACCTCTTAGATGGGAAAAGGTGAGATAATCAATGCGGTCGGCCTAGCGCTTCCACCTCCTATGCGCCTTCTTTTTCTGTTCAATCATCTGCCTAGTTCCAGA
Source organism: Onthophagus taurus (assembly GCF_036711975.1). NCBI lineage: Eukaryota > Metazoa > Arthropoda > Insecta > Coleoptera > Scarabaeidae > Onthophagus > Onthophagus taurus. Next base: position 22,113,520 of record NC_091972.1, on the reverse strand, counting down.
TGAAAACTACATTGGACAACCTCACATCTGTTTTTGAACTTTTGGAACGAATTTATCAATAGCTTCATGTACATGGATATAATATAACTCTAAATAACTGTCCACATCATCAACACCCAACAGCGCCTCCCAATCAATCACCGCAAGTTGAGTATTACGAGAATCAAAATCACCCCTGCGGTAATTGTAAGAGACAGAAGAGTTATATTCGAAACTAGGCGACGTGGCAACCGCACAGGAGAACTCAAGTGTAGTATGAGCAATATCTTCACAAACCAACGGGTTATCGCTTAAAGTCACGTTACTTATATAATAGAAATTAGTAATTATTAAATACATGGTATTCTGAGAGGCACCAATGTGGTGATTGAATTGAATCAGGCTACACAGAGACAGAGCGTCAAGAAAATCAAAAGTTCTACTAGTATTAATAACCATTAACTACACGCGCTGGTGTACTTTATACACCACGCGCAGCAAAACACGTATAGAAACCTGTTAAGTTGACAACAGTGACATCATGCGCCCTCTATCCTCTTACTATAGTATCTAGATTAGCCAACAATAGTTACAGTCAGATACATGCGAGGTAGGTGAACAGGTTGATCGTATTTTCGTGGAAAAACCTCGTGGTGAACAAAATACACCGCGCGTGTAGCCATGTGAGTATATCTTCGAAAATTATTTTATTATCAAATATAACATTTCACTGGTTTTTTTTTCAATGTATTTTCAAATTCAATGCATTTTTTTAAAAGTTGTTAGGTACTTGTTTTTTTAGGGATCGAGTCAAAATTAAGGACCCAAAACGCCTCACACAAGAAGAGCTAGAGACTCTAGCACAAGTTATTTGGGATGATGTTTCGGAAGAAGAAGTGGGAGGCAATGAAGAGACATCAGAAGAGGAAGTTATAAGCGAAAGCGATTACAGCTCTGATTCAGAGCAGGAATCTGACGATCAAATTGCCGCCTTCACAGACAGTGTGGTGAGGGACATTGAAGAAGAAGAGGAAGAGAAATACTTTTTAGGAAAGGATAAAGTGACACAATGGAGCAAACGCTCACTTGCATCTAAATTTAATAAAATTGGTAAGAAAAATATAATTAGAATCTTTCCTGGGCCAAAGCAATGCTCTCGAGACATAACTTCTGAAAAAAGCGCGTTTGAAAAAATTTTTACCGACGATATTATTGAAAAAATTCTTGTGTACACCAATATAGAAATAGAAAAAAAGCGAGCAAATTTCGAAAGAGCTCGAGATGCAAAAAAAATTTCAAAAAACGAATTCTTGGCGTTTATAGGATTGTTATATTTGACTGTATAAGAAAGGAAAATCATACTCACTTTCTGGAGTTGTGGGCGAAAGATGGGACCGGATGTGAAATATTAATACGTGAAGCGACACAATGACGAGAATTGACATCGAGAGACCATCTCAGCTCCGGTAGGTTAATCCAGCTCGATAAACCAATCGAAACGTCCAATGACTAAGTACGCCGAAGATACGCCGATCAACACGGCCCCACCCAACATATTATTAAATGCGTTATTAGGTCTGTCGGAGCTAAATACATTGTACGAACCCAGAAAAACCTCTGCCGAATGTATCCCAGGATGCAGCCAAGTCTTCGTCAGACAAATAACGTCGAGATCAGAGTTTAACACGTTATTGAATAATGTATCTAACTTAATTCTAAGGTCGCGTACATTTTGGTAATAAAATGTAATGGCAGACATTGTAAATTATACAACATGGTAAATAATACTTGCATGACAATAGACCTATCTACATCGTGCCCACATCGGCATCACTTTGAATGTGGATAGGGCGTCCTGGTCCAAACATACTTATAAAATTTTTCTTTGGCGACACTTCTTGCTTTATCAAAAAGGATTTTGTTGGCTGGCGTAAAATGTTCATTAATAAAGCAACAATCAGTAACACCCTAGATCGACAGTCCTGGTGAAGACCCAGCAACCGCCGATTTCCTCTTTAATTTCACAGCAGCAAGAATTTTATCACGCACAAGACGACTGCAGAAACGCACAACAACAACCTTTGAAGCACTTCGACGACATTTCGACCCATGACCATTACCGGTTAGGTCGTGAGGAACGCGATGGACAGTATCCACATCAGCAGCCGAAATCGAACATCAAGTAAAAGTACCCACAGTCTCGACCATCACAACCAAGTTCTGATTGTCCCTCTCAGGAACTCCTCGGATCTCAAGGTTGCTAAGGCGGGAATATTGCTCTAAATCCGCCACGCGCCCCGATAGCTCACTAACCTGCTTCTTCAGAAAAGCATTCTCGGCATTCAGTCTATCGATCATCTTCAGCTGCTCCTGCACTTCCTTCATGGATGCCTCGAAATCAGAGACCCTTTGGCTGCAAAACTGGACCGAGTCTACCAAAGTATCGTAGCTTGCGCTCATATTACGCATCTCCGATCGCAGCTCCCTCACAATATTGAAAACAGCCTCAAGAGTAATAGGGCTGCGCTTGGCCGCAGAAGAGGTTGATGGAACGGGGAAAATGCGCTACATACGGCGGTTGGACGGCGAGCGACATCTAAAACATCTCCACGACGCCCCCGCCACCTTGAGGGCAGCAATTAACGTCTCGGTGACCTAGACATATTTGGCATGAAACCACTCGACACACGATTCGCACTGAATTCATATAGTCTTCCTCCACACCTCACGCTTGCACCACCCACACGACTTGTTTTCCGGCATCACGACCAGATCGCGAGAGAGTAGAACAAAAAGTCGAATCCACACCGCCGAGTAAAATAAAACTTAAACAACGATTTATAGCGAAACCAATTAAGAAAATTGAAAACCCTTTATGCACCAGTATCAATCATCGAACGCACTGAACTATTAGCGAAAAACGTTTCCAAAAATGACGAGAATTTTCAACAAAATCTTAGAAAAAAAGGACCGCGTTGCGAACACGTACATCGATCATGAACCTACTTTCTTATCTTTCAGTTGTGAAACTGTCCTTTTCTATATCCCTAAACATCATCCCATCAATATCGTCCTTGGCATTTTTAACATAATAACAAACATCTTTTAAATTGTGTTGACCTCAATCCACATCATCTTCATCAATATCGTTCTTGATATCTCCAAATAACATTCCCGTCATCTATAAACATCATCATTAATGTTAATAACATTGTCCCTGAGTACAACATCCCAAATCAACACTGGATGAGTCTTTTTCAAAAAGGACCCAACAGTCGTTAGTTCTAGGTCTAGTGATAGATAATAAGTAGATAAAGTTAAAGATGATTAAATGTTATGTTGGTTTTTATTGATATATAGATAGATTATTTTTTTATATATGTATTATAGCGAGATATGAAGGAACATAAACTACGGTGAATAAATTTGCGGAAATCTATACTTCCGTTCGAGGTTCAATATCAATTTCCATGTATATGTACATGCGGGGTCCTGCGGCGTATAGAATCCAATCTCGTAAAATTTAGAGGAGGCAAGGCGAGGAGCGCACTCGTGTTAAGATAACCGGATATAATTTTTCACAGCGCCCCTTTGTTCCTTCCACCGGCAATGTCCGAGATTTGTGTGAGGTTTTGTTAAGAAATTTTTACAACTACACCGGTGTACCTCTTTTGGAGGCGGAGTTGCGGAACAAATTGTGGCAAGACCGTGGGCCTAGCTGAAAGCGAGTTTTTAAAATTTGCATAAACCACCAAAGCCGGCCGCAGCGTGCTCTTTATTTTGCACTTCCCGTTCTTTACTTTCTTAAGAAAGTATCTGCAACGCTTTGTTGCGACTACCTGAACAGAGTTCGTAAAGTGTTTATAGTGCGCATCGACTTTATCTTTTCAATTCAATTAAATCACTTCCGGGATTGTACATACGAACACAAAACGAATGGAAATAAAAGATAGGGAGCGAATATTTGCGCCCTTTTTTACTTTTGTGTCGCCGAATTGTTTCCGCTTGCGTTGTTCGCGAAAACATTTCTGCTCTTTCATGTATGCATTATCGTCGGCGACCCAGATACGGCGCATCGCACCAAGCATTCCGTTTCCAAGTATCCGGAAATTCCGTTTCCGGTCTCATTAAACCTCGTAAGGTCATACGGCGAATAGGGCGTATAGAGATAACAATCGCTTACTTAGAACTCGTTTACACTTGAAGAAAGAAGATACTCGTTGAACATCTATTTTTGTGGGTTGCGGATTTTTGAATAAAACCAAGATTGATAGTGCGGCATGTCGGGGTGCGCGATATTTACACTTCCGACCTCCCACCAAAGGATAATAAATTTCCTGTATGTACCTAATAACATCTTAAAAAGACGAGGTCGAATTTGATTTATTCTACATTTTTCAAACGTCGTTTTCAAACCGACCTAGTTTTCTTTAACCAGTTTTCTATAGGAAACCACTTAGTATCTCATCACGATATCTATCAAAAGCAACGCGAACGGCAGCGTCGCACGCTACCATGAACTCGGTACACTTGAATAGGAATCACAATATTATTTAGTATCAAGAATCGAATCACAATAGTTATAAAAATAATAATAACATCATTTTTCAGTTAAGAGTGATAACAGATATAACCAATTGTAGCAGTGTAACTGCGCACGATTTGATCAGATTATCGTAGGGAACATGGTAATGTTCTGTATTTAAAGTACCGCGTTGTAAAATCGGGATGCAGGCGAGTGTAAATGATGACGCCATTTCCGAAGTTAATTCGTTCATGTTCGGCATTGTGTGTCTAGTTGATTTCCCCGGTAATGATTTAACGTGCACATCGAGCTCGCTGTAACCGAATCAAATACGGATTAAATTGTAATAATGCCCACCGATCGAACACGAGATATCAATGTTCAACCGACTTTACGTTCGCCAATACATTCATTTAAGACTTTGATGACAGCATAAGCAAACGATTAAAGTCATTATTGATGTTGTTATACGAACGTTCGAGACTTCGATTAACATTAGCAAATATTCCGAACTGCAGGAAGCTCAAACGTGCTCAGAGATTTGCTCATAGTTTTGAAACGAGACAAAGTAAGCCAGTTTCATGCTTACTAATCGCGGTCTATTATCTGCAGGAAGTTAATACATTTCTAACTGCAAATTCCCCCGCTACCAGATATCTTTTGTTAAACAATTCGACAATCCGGCTCAGGCATACCCCACTTTATCCTTGTCTGCCCCTCTCTATTCAGATAGCTTTATCGGCGGTTTCTAGATGTCCCCTGAAATTGTGGTACGACATCTAGAACGGGCTTATGAAGGCGCATGCCCTAGAGACCTGAAAACAAACCTCGCTTGATTGCCTGCAGGCGGACAACGGTCGACGTGAAACACGGCTTATTGGAGTTATTAAACTTGGCGGTACAAGCTTAACAAGTTATATCAATATCTCTTAGCCCATTGTGAAACAAAAGATTCTTACATAACATTGAAAAATACTCATTTAATATTTTACAAATGTTAAACTGGATTATACATATAATAATTCAGGAATACAATTTAAATGAAAATAATATTTAAAGTTATTTTTAATTTTTTGTTTAGCTAAAAATGTAAATTTTAACATAATTAGGGTAGACTCTTTCTATCATCGGTACACAGCGTTGAACCACATTCACACCAATTCACAGCTACTTTTTCGGCCAAGAAGGGGCCTCTTTTTTAAAAAGCACATAGCCAATTACTCACACAGAGTATCGGTGATTCAGAGGTTTTACGGAAACCTGAAACAAGGATGGAATGAAAAGGCGATAAAAAGGTTAAGAATTGGAATGTGAATAATTATGGAGATGAAAAATAGCGAATAGGAATACTTGGTATCAGCAAGACCAAGAAGAGAAAGTAGGGCTATAAAAATCTACATAAAAGTTATACGTTAAGATACGCAGGTATTCTGTAAGGCCAAAGAAGAAGTAGTAGGAATAATAACGAATGCGGAGACAAAAAGCAAAATAGTAACCTGGACAACTATAGATTCCAGAATTATTACCATAAACCTAGATTTGGAGGCAAAAGTAGGGCTAATACAGATATGTGCTCCAATAGAAGACGCAGATGTGAGAGATAAAGGCAGAGTTTACTAGTAATGACAAAAAGGAACAAAATTGAACGAACAAGAAATGATGCAAACAGTACATAGATATGAAGACAAAAAGGATGATGCAGAGAAGGAAACACAAAATGTGAAAGTTTAGCAGAAAACGAAATAAAAGTAGAAGAAATAGAACAAGCTCTAAAGACGATGAGAAATGGAAACAGAATGGACAGCAGGAGTAGATAATATAGCACCGGAACTACAGAACAAAGGAGGGATAAGTTAAAGTTGGAAAATAGAAAAATTTAAAACAAAAACAAGACCCCCCACAATAGGCTATTACAGACTAATACAGTTGAAGAGTTGCGATTTAGTCTTTACAGATAATATAATGTTGATCATAGGTACAAAAACAGAACTACAAAGAACAATTAACATCTGGAAAGCCTGCTTAAAACTATTTTCTGCTAAACAAAACAGAATCCAAAATGTAAATAATCAAATCAACAACATCTAATTAGAATACAAGATGAGAGAATTCCCAGAAAACTTAGGCAGGACTAAGATAACATGGGTTGTTAGTGTAGAAGTGATACCGCACAAGAGACGAAGAAATATACAAGAAGAAAGAAACATGGCTAGGTACAGAAACTATTTTAGAAGATGGATAGAGAATCTAAACAACACTCCAACCCAATAAAAAACGAAGACGTAAAGTTGTGTTTAGAACAGCTGCAGTTTCAAATTGGTAAAATTTAGTCAAGAAGAAGAACATCCTAAGAGGAAAAAATAGATTTCATCCAAAGAGATACAAAATAGCATGGTGATTGCAAAATTTCATTGTCTTTCAGAGAATCTATCGAAATTGAAGAGGAGTTCAAAGTCGTTCAGAAGAAAAGGAGCAGACGTAGTGCAACTTTCTCATAACATTGCACTCTCTACATTGGTTGAAAGGCCAATTTTGGTTTTAACGATCCTTTAGCATTAGTTTTAATGCTTGAAGTACGACAATGTTGTTGAAATTGTTGAAAAAATCTTCAGCAATTTCTCGTCTTTATCAAGGTGGAGCAATTTCTTTAAAAATTGAAAAAAAGACAACATTGTAACCGTTTTCCATATTCTATTTTTATGTTTTTAAATTGGGAGTTCGTAGGATTCCTTATCTCTGTCAACGAAACTTTAATTAAGATTATGTCGAATCCTCAAATTCAATTTAATTAATTCATCTTGATTAAGGCACACGTTATTGGGCGCATTCGTGCAAATACAATAACCATTTTTAGGGAATCTATTATTGTATAATTTAGTTATTTTGATATACTGCGGCGAAGAAATTAACTGATAATATTACAGTAGTATAGGAATTTACGCCTCAGAAACAGTCTGAAATATATTCGTCCTAGGTTCCATCAGGTAGGTACCTGTACGTGTATAGGCGCTCGTTCGAATTCAATTTGCGAAATACCATCAATTTCTATCCCCTCCGAAAAGGAACCACTAAGGGAAAGGGATCTCTATATCCTACAATCCAAGTATTTGCATACTCGTTCCACGGTCGAGCTAAAGACGAGGACGGTTCTCGTGAGATTCTTATAGAAATCGTATCGTCTCATCCTCGACTTATGTCCCTCGACAAAACCTTCGATCTTTTTCTGTTAATTACATAGTATTGTATTTCGAAATGCATGCCGCTTATACAATAACGCATGTAAATGAGAACAAGATGTAGATAGTAGCACGGTAACTAATTTCAAGAGCTCTTTGTAGCTGTCATTCGTAATTAACGCTGGTGAACCAGATTAACATGCGCTTTGAAACTCACAAAGCGTGTTATGCACGGTGAAATATAAAAATTGCCCATCGTTCCGCGTGAAAATAAAGAGCTCTCTTCGTCGCCTATACCGACGCCTCTACAAAATCCATATCGCGTGCCAATTAAAAGGCCCGCTGGAACGTTGTTAAAACAATATATCGAATTTCATAGTCATTACGACCCTTTTAATAATCGACGATGCGTTATAAAATTGCTATATATTGCAACGCGCCGTCGGCGCATGCTCTAGGGTACGTGGTTACACGTTATCATTTTTATCAGTGCAATATCTACACCGTTTTGCGTGTAATTAATATGGCAGGTGTGCATTAAAAACACCATTTAATCATTTGTACGGAAAATACGTGTCAAAAAGATGAAATACGGGAAGCTATATCGATTTGGTGTAAACAACTCGCCCGTCGTAACGACCTGTCTTCCATTAAGCTACCATAACTCATCCGTACGCGGACGCACATAAGTCTATAATACACTCCTGTCAGTGATCTGGGTAAGCCACGTGTACACGGACGTCGCGTAAGCTGATGTAAATCCTATTCTCTCCTTCAACTATCCATCGTGTTTATGGTGCTCAGTGCGGTTACAATTTCCAAATATCCCCTTAATCACAGCACGGTATAGCATTTAAACCTATATATTTCCTTAAGGGAAGAGCTCTTCTTATTTCCAAGAATTGTTAAACCCAACCAAAAAGTTTTAATAACGTAGTTTTACTTGAAGGGTGTTAAAAGCATTTGTAAATAATTTTCCAGGATTTTATATTAGAGTATATTCGTATTACGAGAAAATGTCTTATTGTGTTTAAAAATTAATGTCGTAACTAACACGTATTTGGAAAATTTACCAAAAAGATGAGTAAGACTATAATGTTTAAAAATGAACATCTCAAAATTTATTTTGAAAATCCGTTTCATTCACTGGAAAGCTTATAATTTGTATAACAAATGCTAATAATTTCGTAATGGAACTAACGCTAGAGCTAACACTTGTACAAACAAGAGGAACTGACACTAGAACTAGCAGTAGAACTGGTTAGGTTTTGTGTTGATATTTTATCGATAGTACATCAGCCGCAAACGACTTCGGCTTAATTAGTCTTAATATCGTTGTGAATTGGTTAATTTTTGCATGCAATATAGTATCAATTTAGTGCTTCGGCCGCAAGCGCTCTCGGCTTAGTTAGTCCTGATATCTTGTGAACTGATCAGTTTCTGCTTGTGATATGGTATCAATAGCGTAACTCGGCCGCAAGCGACCTCGGCTTAATTACTCTTGATATCGTTGTAAACTGGTTAGTTTTTGGATGTTAGAATTCATGTTGCGAGTTTATTTGAAATATTAGAAAAAATTAAAATAGATCAACTTCTCTCACTCGCTTGTTTTTATTTGCTCGGAACTAGTTTCGGTTTATAAAGCCATCATCAGCCGAATAGTCAAGTTAAAATCTTGTTAAAACGTAAAATGTCATATAAATGTTTATAAAACTAGTATAAGTTATAACTTATAACATATATACAGTATCACTAAATTATAAAAACAGTTAAACGAACATATAGATAATGCACTGTTAAAAATTTTAGGAGTGATTTAACTATTTCGGTATAAGGTGAAATATTACCGCGAAAAAGTGGTAAAATTAACTAAATTCTAGTAGATAGCAACACTTTTCAGAGTCAAAATAACTTTGTTAAGAGATGTTAAAAATACAGTGTTAATCTGTTTATTCGTCACAGTGTAACTTTACAACTCTGTATTATGATTAAAAGTAGAATACAAATAATTCGGTGTAAACTAACTAAATTTAAAATTCTATTTATCCCGCTATGTAGATTTCGTTGTGATCACATGATCTATCACGTGATTCTTCTACAGTATTGGCAAGTTTTAGTCGAAGCAAGTCGCAGTGTGCACAAATGTTATTAAATCGTGTAATTTTTATATATATATTTTTTCTATATTTTTATTAAAATGTATGATTGGTGCATTTGCATAAAATACGACCGAAAGCAGAGGGTTAAGTTAAGTGGGCAAGAATTGGCTAAACAATTGATTAATGAAGCGGATTTTGTTTATTTGTACAAATTATTATTTTATAAATACTCTACCTATTAGATAGAATTGCTCGATAAATTCATACTATTTGCATTATTACTGTAAGTTTTACATAATATAATTAAATATATATTTTATTTAATTAAATGTTGGTGCCTAAACATCGCTCCACTGGCCCGTAATTCGTTGGCGCCACCTCTGGTTTGAATATTAAGCACATGTGGCTTGAGAGTTGGTGGTTCAAGAATTGATCTTACATAGATCTTACGCATTTGACGTACCGACGCGCTAAAAAAGAGTTAGCTACTAATTATTTTGTGAAATGGATTGACGAAATTCTTACTTTTCTGTTAAAGTATTTATCGAGGTTGCTTTCGAAAAATAATAATTATTGTTCTAAATTCACTCACCACAAAATTAACCGGACATTTGAATTTTTCAAATCATTTTTTTTATATTGCTTCAAAAAGAACCATCGAAAGGACTAATAACAAATGAACTATTTATGTGTTCTGTAAATGTTATTTTTCAGGTTCAGATAAGGGTATAAATACGATTTTAACATTATTTCACTTATTACCACCTAGCGCAAGGGGAAGAAGATGGGCGAAAAAGGTATCAATTACTGAGGCTCAAAAATTAATGTTTTCATAATGTAAGTTTTTACTATACAAATTTGGTTTCTTATTAACACAACTGCCTAATTTATTATTGAATTTTTAATTATTTAAAACCTTAGATGAAGCTATTCATGGAAAGAAGACTGATCAACCGTTTCTTGTAGCTGTTGGTAAATCAAAATTAAATATACAAGACTATTATCAATTATATATTAGCAATCGATGGTATTATGTTACCAGTGGAAGCTAAATGTTCTTTAGGGTGAAACTTCAAATTTACAGTAAGTTGCAGTTAAGTATAACTTTGGGTTTTTATAATTATCCCATTGTGTTTTCAGGTAGAATTCAACATGTATAAATGTTTTAAGCGCAGAAAAAAATTCCAAATTATTGTTGTTAAGCACATTATATTTCTACAAAATATGAATTAAGTTCTTATGTTTATTAATAGATTATTAAAACACAAACAAATCTGTTCTGATTTTGATGCCGCCCTGTTCAAGAATCCTTAAAACCTAAGTGTGATACTGAAATAAAACTCCCCTAAGAGTTTTTTAACAAAAAATTTAACTAAAAAATAATAGTTGAAGTTATCCGGTTAGGTGTTACATTTATCTCCTTCAAGGATACCTTTAACTAGAAAAAAGATTAATTTAACTACAAAGAAACAGATAATTTATCCGGTAGTGTTATATTTACCTCCTTCGAGGATATTTTTAACTAAAACAAGATTAGTTTAACTATGTATAAAGAGTTCAGAATATCCGTAAAGGTGTCATTTCAACAATATAGAATCAGTTAATTAACAATTATCATTAGTTGCATTCCTTCACCTTATGTATAACCTATAACTACTTTTTAGGGAGAATTTAACTACTCTTGGCAATTTATATTTGTTAAATGTCTAACTCCGTAAAATTTGTCTCCGAAACGGATGGTCGCGAGGGATCTTCCAGATTTAGTTGAAAACGAGTTAAATTTAGGTCCGTATTTTTAACAGTGTGGAAACGTAAAATTAACACGTGTGGTTAGTTTTTGTTTGTAATATGGTATCAACATTATGCCTCGGCCGCTAGCAACCTCGGTTAAATTAATCTTGATATCGTTTTCAACTGGTTAGTTTTTGCATGTGATATGGTATTAACATAGTGCCTCGACCGCAAGCGACCTCGGCTACATTAATCTTGATATCGCTGTGAACTGGTTAGTTTTTGTGTCGGTATGGTATCGATGCTATGCCTCGGCCGCTAGCGACCTCGGTTAAATTAATCTTGATATTGTTTTGAACTGGTCAGTTTTTGCATGTGATATGGTATCAACATAGTGCCTCGACCGCAAGCGACCTTGGCTAAATTAATTTTGATATTGTTGTAAACTGGTTAGATTTTGTGTGGATATGATATCCATGTTATGCCTCGGTGGCAAGCGACCTCGGCTAAAGTAATTTTGATATCGTTGTGAACTAGTTAGTTTTTGTGTTGATATGATATCGATGATATACTTCGGCCGCAAACGACGTCGGTTAAATTAATCTTGATATCGTTGTGAACTAGTTAGTTTTTGCATGTGACATAGTATTAACATAGTGCTTCGGCCACAAGCACCCTCGGCTTAGTTAGTCTTGATATCTTGTCGACTGGTTAGTTTTTGTTTGTAATGTGGTATCAATATTGTGCCTCTGCCGCAAGCAACCTCGGCTTAATTACTCTTGATATCGTTGTAAACTGGTTAGTTTTTGTTTGTAATATGGTATCAACATTGTGCCTCTACCGCAAGCGACCTCGGCTAAATTAATCTTGATATGGTTGTGAACTGGTTAGATTTTGTGTGAATATACTATCGATGCTATGCGTCGGCCGCAAGCGACCTCGGCTTAATTACTCTTGATATCGTTGTAAATTTGTTGTATAAGGTGCTTTGGGGTCAACTGTCAAACTGTCGATTTGTAGCTTTCATTCGCATTCCGGGTATGGCTCCGAAACATCTGATTAGTAAGTTGTTTTCAGATAGATATTCATAAATTCGCAATGCATGTTTCAATATATCTAGAGAGGAGGGATGCTTCATTAAATGATCTAATCCAGTTGATTTTGCGAAATACGCGCACCATAGAAAGCGATTGTTACACCATACGTATTTACAATTTCATTTTAATATTTTACCATTACATTCTTAAAACGGTTAAAAACATTTTTATGAAAAAAAATTATTTTCAATTATTTGATAGTTCTAAATGTATTTTCCCCCTTAATTAAATCATAATTAAACCCATATAAAGTAAATCATTCTATATGCGAATGCATAAAAGAATACTTTTTAGAAACAGCCGCATAATTTATATAAATTATGACTGCTTATCGCCAGTTCCTTTGCGTTTCTGATTTAACAAAAACTAGAATACTGAACAATGACAGTGGCACGCGAAGAAAAGTGCAAAAGAGCAAATATTTGCATTTTGCTTCTTTGAGGGGGGAGCGGTATGGAACGGAGCGACCTGTATTGCAAACAGAATTAATTCAAATTTATACCTCATACCGCTACGGCCTCCCAAACAAGAGCAACGGGCGCTTCCGCAAGAAGAATTCGTGGTGGACGTATTTTCGCATATGATGAATTGATATTAATGATCCCGCCGGAAATAAAACATTAATGTGTTCCAGATATAAACTCGCGATCGATCGTTTCATTCGAAATTATAACCGTCTCCTTGACAGCATTTGACGTCTGCTTCGAACCCATGCAGAAAGAAAACTGCTAAAACGAACCGTCGAAGAATACAACTGGCGCGCACACGTTTTCGCTTGATCGCTCTCGCCATAATTGAGTTACGAAGGCGAAACTGTAAGGTACCGACCTCATCTATCAATGCCAATCAAGGCCCTCGGCTGAATTTTAATTTTCGAGAGAACCGAACGTTTTGCGCAACATCGCTACAACGAAAACATTTGACGTTAGTAATCGATTATGTTTTTTTTTCTTTCTCTACCTATATTGAAATTTCTTGTATACCATGAATTTAAAATTAATCATTTACTTTCATACCACGAAAGTTATATTTCATCTTCTTACTTTCTTATAATATTCACAAGACGTTTCTTTAATTTACATTGTCAATTCTCAGAACAAAGACGACTATAATTTCACCAGAGTTGTTTGAGGAACGAAACTTTCTCGGCAGAAACTTCTCTCATAAATTAAGATAAGGCCAGCTGGAAACGATCAAATCAAAACGTGAGCGCATAACCTGCCTTGAATTTATTTGGTTCTAACGTTTCATTTATCTAATTGTTCATTCGCTGTCCGTCGGGGTACCTAAAACAAAATTTAATTTGTTTCTTACTAAGCAAGTAATATTTATGCTCGAGCGCATTCCTCTCTTCACAGCAGCATCTCGTGGATCATCCGATTGCATTACTCGACTTCCACAGCGATGAAACGATAAGCTTCTGCCTTTTCATTGTTACAAATTAATTAAATTATTTTTGTTGAAAAATTCAACTAAGAATTACAAATTTGCACGATTTTAATGCCAACAGTAACAATTTACTACCGCTAACGACGCAAGCTTGGAGTGGACGTAAAATATTTCGCACGACTGCGGATACTGCAACACAATCGATGCAGGACGGCTTCGTGAAAAGCGGAAAAGTGGTGCGGCGCGTATGCGACATTCAAACGCAAAAAGAAGACGTTTCTTGACACACACATCCGGCTACGGAAATCGCGGCAAGTTCGACTCTAGGGATCGGGCAACCACAGCTTCCGTAATGAAAAATAGGTCAGAGGGCATACGTTACTCGGACGTTCTTCCTAACTTAAATTTTACGTTATTAATGATGCATTGCGAAATGAGATTGCATGTTACAACGTTGTTCTTTTAAAAATTATTTTCGCTTCAGAGGTGAGAAATTTCAAAATGATTTTTTTTTGTTTATTGATCGAATGAGTTGTAATAATTAAATGAAGAGTTAATTATTTCACGATAATGTGTTTTTATTACATTAAAATGTGAAAACGAGATGCCAGAGGGAAATAATATATATTGCTATAGTAAACCCATTAATAAAATAAAGGGTAGTATAAATTATTGAATTAAAGATTTATTATTTGTGGCTCAGTTGTGCATGTATTACATAAATTAAACCGTTATTTTGCCTCGTTGCACATTGGGAAATATTGAATTATATGTGATAAAAATTCGATGTTATTTGGGTTAATACCGTTATTCGACCACACTATTTATACCACCCAAAAATCATATAATGCAATATTATTATGAATTTGTGGTATAAAACGCATAATTAATTCAAAACAACAGATACGATAAATTTATGTACTTCATTTGATATTCTCGATAGATCACCAAAGCTTAACATTATTAGTGGAACTGATTAGCAACAGTTTGGTGCTGAAGGCCAACTTTGTTAATCAAGTTAGTACTTGTTATCTCATTTTCAAAACAAATCATGTAAAACGAACCTATGCAAAGTTAGCCCCCAATTAGATAGGATTTTACATGTATAGTATTTTGATTATAACAAGAGAACCAGTCAACCGATTTCGATAAACAATGTCTCACTCGAAAGCTTAATCCATGGTCAATACGGAACTGGAAATGCCCGACTCGAAATCTCTTTCAAATTCCGCTAAAACGCCAAAATAATGCGAAGATACACGAAAATAACACAAAAATGACTTTTTTTAAGTGTCGATACAATATGCGCATCTCACACCATTGGAAACGCCCATCATCGCAAAAGCAGAATTCACATAAATCAATACATCCCATCCCGAAGACTCATCTATATCCTACCCACTTGGAATGTGGGCAGCTGATGCATCACCGTTTCTTCCTGGCAATGGTATGGTAGTTTTTCATCCAAGTGTATGTATGTATGTAGTTTCACGTGGGGATGTGTTTCTTCACAGCACTTAGGTTCCAGCAGACCCTTTGTACATCCCCACAAGTAACAGTTCATTCAAGGGTCAGAAAACCAGCCCAATGTTTTCATGAACGTTAATATAAAACAGAAATGGTCCTTTCATCCGAAATTTGGGGCCATGGTACTTCAAGAGGGGATTCCCTTAAGTACGCGAGGTTGGGACAGTAACTAACAATATGACTTACCGTCTGATTTTCCATTTCACACCCTCTATAGAGTATGTATTCGCCAGCATCATGTAGAACAAATCCTTACGTAACCTGCAATGCCCGGTCAGGAAGTGGGTGAGGAACTTCAAGTCACGTTTTGATTTTCCTAGGCAGGAAAAGAAGATGCACTCAGTGATCTCTTTCGGTCAGGGTAGAGCAGAGTTTCCTTTGCAAAGATACCTACTGCTGTGTCATCCCATCTATTGCAAAAAAGTGGGTGGGAAGTGGAGTTTATCAGCTTTGATGCTGTATTTACAGCTAGTGGTACAAGCGGTTTAAGGGAGATCATGTCCCTTAATTTGGCTTGAGCAGTCGTGCAATACGACCCTAGCGAAGTGGAAAGGTGCAGCTGGAGATTTCGCGAGAAAATTCCCGCTCAGGAGTCTCCAGCCTTCTTTGATCCAGGAGTGTAGATGGTCAGCGTTTTGCCCGAGCTTAGGTTGCTCTGGGGTATCGTTTCAATGCCAAAGTGTGCCTTGCCTAAGAAAGTAGGTATGATGTAGTCTATGCGATCTTTAAGGAGGGGTTGTTTACGAACAGCCTCACTCCAGAACTCGCTCCGGATTATTCCCATTTTAACAACCTGCTTATCATTTACTGATCGCAATCGTAGCAGCGTCATCACGGCCACCTCACTGATAAAAGTATCTAGGGGCAGCACGTTCAGCATAGTCTCCATCGCGATCGTAGGTGCAGATCTCATGGCGCCCGTGATTAACAGGTAGGCCAGTCGTTGCAATTGATGCAGCAATTTAGCTTTATATGCATGTTTTAGTGCTAAGCACTAAACTGTGACTCCGTAAGCTACCATGAGTCTTATCACAGAAGTGTAGATCCACATTGTAACTCTCGGATTTAATCCCCAAGTATTCCTAATAGCCCTTCGACACTGTGTCAGTACAATCGTTGCTTTTTTGGTTTTGCAACTAATGTGTGATTTTCAAGTTAGTCGTTTGTCCAAGATAACACCAAGATATTTCATTTCACCTCTGGAGCAAAGGTTAATGGATTATTGCAGAAATTGGGTGGTGTTAAGTGTCCCAGTTTTTTCTGTTTAGTGAAGAGAACAATCTCAGTCTTTTTAGGATTAACAGAATTACATCTCTAACTTTACGAAATAGAGTATTGTTAACCGGTGTTTGGTTACTATTAGAAGTCTATCATGGTTAAGATTGTTGCAGATGGGCAGAACAATTGATTGCCCTTAATGCCTTTCAATACACGAACTTTTGGATCGTGAGGAACGCGATGAACAGTTTCTTTCTCAAGATTACTCTGATCTTAACATTACCGTAATTAGATTATATCCACCAAATACAGCTTCAAATTGACATCGTTATTCAGAGTATTCATAACAAATTTTTATGTATACTCGAAGTTGGAGAACTAAATCGAGTCAAGACATGATAATTCGCACTCATCAAACCCATCTCAAACTCTAACTTTTCCATCGTATCAAAGATAATTTCAAGTGTGATAGGATTGCGATCACATTTGGAGGAAGAACAATACCGGAATATGGAAATCGGGAGTTGAACGACATCCAAAATATCACCTTTTCTGGCAACGCAATAACAAATCAATCATCAAAAACGTGAAAAGAACATATTTTAGTCATCACCGAGCTTGAAATATATTATAACGATTTAATCCAATGTCCAATGTATTCATTAATAATCACATTATTATAATCACATTTATCCTCATAATTTTAATTACAAACAAAATAATAATAATTTGTAAACTCGACATGACAACGACTATAGTTGAAGTGAATATTTTGGCTGTATAACTACATATACGCGATACAATAAAATTCGACGCAAATGGAAGGTTTTTGTGGATCTATTTTTGGTGTACAAAAGCTTAAATTTTAACAATTTAAAATTTTAGTTCAAATTCGTGCTTTCTATTGTCCTTTTTCATCCGACAGTCGGATTTGCATTGTAGCGTTCTCGCTTTTCGTCCTGTTTAATTAAATTCTTACGGAACAAATAATAAAATGACGATACGTGCAACGTCCGCGTGCAATTTTGTTTTGTTATCGCTCGTGGAGAGCGGGCCGGTCGCTAAAACCCGGCGGATTGCGCGTGTTGCTCTGGAACTGCTGCATCCACAAATGGAAAATATTCATGCCCCACCCTTCGTGTCCAGCATCTGTCGTTAAACGCCCTGCACGGTTTAGTAATTTTTCTGTAGTACAGAGAGAGCGCTTTGAATAATTGTACGTAGGGCCGAGATTGCTTTCAGCAATGTGTTTGATTGCTTCCATACGAATGGGCTTGACTGCTAAAAAATCCTTCCATATCGCTTGCCATTGGAACTTTATGATGTTCAGCGATTTTTTTTTATCGAAAGAAAAGATAAACCAAAACATCATTAAGTAATGAATCGCAAAACCATAAATTTCAAACGTATAAAAATTATTGGTTTGTTTCGCGAAGGTTAAGTACACATAAAAGGAACGTTGTCTTGATGTACTCAAGCTAATTAATAATAATAAGTGTTTTATTGTTTTTTTAATTTACAAATTTTCTCTTTACAGCACAGTACAATAAAATATATATTTATATACCTCGAGACCCTCTACCCTTCTCCCCCATCTCCACGCATTCGGCTCCTCGCCCCAATCACCTCCCTTATCCATCTTTTGCCCTCGCCCCCCTCTCACAAAATCTGCTTCCTGTCCATCGCCTCCTCCCTTAGCTCACTACACCTTCTCAGCATGTATTCCAGCGTCTCCCAATTCTCTCCACACAGCTAACATCACCTCTCCACATCGTCTGCCCAGTACCTATTGCGTTTCTCCTCATTGTCATAGCGGAATCTGGCCATCAATCTCTTCCCTTCATCATCCCCCTCCATCAACAAATGCTTTGGCAGTTCCTCTGTCACTATCTCTACATACCTTTCATTATATCTCCCTTCTCGTAACTGTGATGTTCTTTCCTGCCTCTGTATGTCCCTGTCCCGATCTGTCAGTGCTCCACTCTTCTGTTTTCGATCCCAGTTAGTGAATATCCCACTCTCCTGCAATATCCTTCCCTATCTCTCTGCCCATATATCAGCCACCTCTCCTTAATTTCCCTCCAGTACTTTCCCAGGATCCTGCAATGCGGTCTTCCTTTTATCATTTCCTCGTACTTCACTGCTCTTCTCCCAGCCTCCACCCTTACTGCATCCACCTTAACCTCCTCCCCATACCTTGGAGTCTCCCTTGCCAACCCTGGTACCCATCACCAATACCTTGTTTGTACATCCTCCAGCAATCCCTGTTCTCTCCATCCCCATATTTCTGCGTCGTACATCATTATGCTCCTCACCACATAACCTTTCTTTTTCCCACATCCCTCCCAAAAGTTCTTTACCCCCATCCCAAAACCTGAGATTGCTTTAAGCAATGTGTTTGATTGCTTCCATACGAATGGGCTTGAATGCTAAAAAAATCCTTCAATATCGATTGCCATCGGAACTTTATGATGTTCAGCGATTTTGTTTTTATCGAAAGGATATACATATAAACCGAAACATCATTAAGTAATGAATCGCAAAACCATAAATTTCAAACGTATAAAAATTATTGGCTTGTTTCGCGAAGGTTAAGTACACATAAAAGGAACATTGTCTTGATGTACTCAAGCTAATTACGGCATAGTATCACGTACACCACTACAGCAAACTCCAATGCGTTCATGGAGTGTAATTACTTTGGAAGTAATTACATTATACACATACCGGCCAATTTCGCACTCGATTTCAAAATTCATGCGGTCACGTTTCTTTTGAAAGGCGCTCTTGTTAGCTTTAGTAAATTTGGTTGGGTATCTCAAAGACGCTAAAGCCAACAAATACTCCGATATAGTTCCAATGCCAAACGGACCCGTTCCCTTTATTTTGCTGACCTCCGAACTGGAAAATTACCACGAGCAACGGGAGGTAATTATAAAACAAGCGAGCATGTCATTTAAACCGGCGATGGGGTTTACTCTGAACTCACATATTTGACCCAAATCGACGAGTTTCAAAGGGTTCGTATCAAATGAGCGAGACATTTGAAATTTACTTCGATCCGTTGTCTCGTTTTGCTTCGGTTGTAGTTTTAAGCGCACGAACATTATAAATCAGAATCAGTCCGTTTCTTATAAGAACACCGACACCCGTGCCACTACAAAATCTTGTTAGTGATACCACCTGATTACTGTAACGATCGCGAAACATGCGAAAATGCAATCCTGAATATACGGACCGCTTACTAAAATAACTATTCAAATACAGCTCTTCACTTCCATACTAGGTGCAATTAATTAATCTTTGTGCTATGAAATCCCCACACAATCATTATTATATACGTTTCTACATTATAAACATTGCATGAATAATGCTATTGACATCATTATCGAAATAATAACCCGCTTCATTTCCAATTTACAGCCTTACTAAGCTAATTAACCCAACAGCTCTTGTATAATAATTGGGCTCAATTAATTTTTCGGTAATAGTTGAAATTATAATCGTATCTAATTATCCACGTTCACATGACATCACAACTAAATTTTGCTGCAATTAAGGGTTTATTATAGATAAAATATTTTTAATTTGATAATATTGTAACATACTGCAACAAAGGAAACACGTATTATTATAAATTATATGGTAGTATTTTCATAGTGAACACAATGGACATACTACCTTTAAGAAGGTGAAGATGGTAAAAAGGAATACCCTTTATAGCTTTTCAAAAACCAGCAATTTTGCGATTGTAGCAACTGAACTTTATAGCGTTCCAAGCAGTCTGGTATTCTAAGATGTATCAAGGTAAAAACACAAAAATTTGTACAATATTGCCCGATGAGGACTACGTCCACAACATTTTGTTAATTAAGACACTACATCGAGTAAATACACTATCTGAATATACATTGTGCGGAAAGCAGAGAGGTCTTAGCACCTTCTTACTCACACGCAATCTTAACACACAATTCCAAACAATCAAAAGTAAGATAGACTGTCATATCATAAACAAATCTTCATAGGTGAAATTATAAATTTGCAGGTTTTGATTTAGAGTACATCAGAATCATTTAGGATTCGTGTATTTCATAAAGAACATTGCCATGTTGGTTTAGAAAAATTAACTGGATGGTTGCAAACCAAAATCTCTACCAAGTCGTGGTTGAATTTATTTGCAAACCAAAATCTATGTGAGAAAATTAGAGAAGACGTCTACACGGAAAGGAAAACTTATAATTGATATATAATTGATAATTTGCAATGAGAGTAATCGATAATGGTACGAAACGCACTCCGAATTAAAAAAAATCCAATATCTTTTTACCCTAAATTAACATTTTCAAGTAAGACATTCATCAACATTTCTCTATGTCTAGGGCAGTGTTCAGAAATGTGCAATGTTGTTCGTGATAACTATGCATGTAATATAGTTGAACTCTATAATAATAATGAATAAAATCTCAGTATATACATAGGAAGCATGAAAGAAACTCTTTCCATAAAAATCGCCTTAGAGATTTAATCTACAAGAGAATGGTCGCAGATATCTTTATATTTCCATAGAAATTGTTTTACAGACGTAAAGTTTTTACTTTTAAACTTGTTTCTGAAGATAGTTGTAACATTTTTAGTTTTGGTTTTATTTGTAATAATACCAGCCGTGAAATCCTATGTACATATACTGCATAATCATTTTTTGGCATGATGTCAGAAAGCAGTATTTTCATGATTTCTTCTGAATCTTATTGGAAATACTTCACAATCCTATTTCATTACAATTGCAGAAAGCAGTATTTCAACAGGAAGCTCCTGCCTTCATTGGATTTCTAATAATTACAAATCCGTATTTCTAAAATATTGTACGTTGTCTAAATGGATTCGAAGGATTGGATGAAGGTAATGGTTAAAAGATTATTGAAAACCAGTTACTCCGTCATATTACTAGGATGCTTGATGCCAAGTCGCTACATTGATACAAAAATTAAACAGTTTTCCAGGAAACCATACAATTTAGGTTGATTAACACATCGATACAAAAACTGAATCCAAGAATGCACAGCAAAATGTATAGCTTTTTTTGTACAGCAAATACACAATCTAATCTGATTAAGCCGAGGTTGCTTGCGGCCGAGGCGCTTCTTTGATACTACATCTATGTAGTATAGAACAATATTGCTCGCAATGCCGAAACATTTTTATTATCCTTAATTGAGCCAATGTCGCTTGCGGCCGAAGCTCTACGATTAAACCGGCCCCTTACACGATCAATAGTATTGACAATATCAGTAGTGACAATATAACCATCAATCCTCGTAGTAATTAGTCTCAATACTTCACTACTTTACACGATCAATATTATTGTCAATAAGTTTGCTCAATAACTTACCTCGAACAGGGTGAATCTACGTAATTTTACTCGGTTATTTACAGGTTTTCCCTTCCAAATACGGTTATCCATCCGAACAAAAGCTTGCGTAGGCGAGACAGGATAGCAAACAGCAAAATGAGAGAATGCATAAGTGTTAGGGGGGAAAGATTAGCCTTAACCCTAAGGTATTTGGCCACAGGAAGAAATTTTGAAGACTTGAAGTTTTCTGTCATAATGTTCCCAGCAACTACTAGCAAAGCTGTAATAGAAATCTGTGAAACTTTTATATACAATGAAATTCCCCTAACTCGAATCACTAAGGGATCGGAAGAAAACTTCGTGTTATGGAGAATTCGTGTTAGAGAAAAATTAGTAGAATTTCAGAAAAAAAAATGAAATGTACTTTTCTAATACGTATATTTAAAACAGAAACCTTAATACTATCGTAAGTAGAAAATTAATCAAGTTTTTTAAAGTAATCCGTAATTTTCTTTTGGCTTAAAGTAGACAACCGCTCTTTGTCGAAAAAATCTTCTATGAAATGCAAAGAATTATGAATATTATGTGGAACATTCTGTATTGATAATGCAAGCTTTCTAAGAGAGGATTAAGCGATAAGTATTTCATTTTCAAGATTATCATCACCCTCATCTGATTCTGAAACAATAAGAACATTAGGTTTGTTTTGGTTCAAGAGTCTGTAGTTTCTGAGCCTGAGTCTATGTGGTTTGATTCTGTAGTTAAAATTACTTACAGAACTGATTCGAATATTTTATTCTTTGGTAAATTCGACTTATAAAAGTAAAAGTTGAAGACATTCCATAATAGTTCAGTTCGAGTTACAGAAAATTTCGAGTTAGTGAAATTCGACTTAGAGAGATAAAAACACATTTGAAACCTAGTCAAACGCTTGAGCTTACGAAAATTATTCGACTTAGAGGATAATTCGAGATATAGAAGTTCGAGTTAGGGAAATTTCACTGTATGTCTGAACTGAACTGAGTGTACTGTAGAAAATAAGCATTAAACCTGTTTTCAAATCATCTGGGTTAAAATAATATATGTTTTTTCAGTGTGTTGATAGACATGTTTTGTTATTGTTACAATTAAATAAAAGCATTTAATTTTGAATGTTGAGTTTATTACCCGGAGTATTGATGGAAATATTGGCGCGAAGCCTACACGGCCAATAGTATTATCAATAACCCCTCCAATTTTCAGTATTGATGCCCAAAAATCAGATAATCCGGATTTTTATCAATACTCCATTAATATGTACCGTCAATAAAATTTTTCACCTTACACAGTCAATATTATTGTCAATATGCTGAGGTATTGTCAATATTGCTGATCGTGTAAAAGCAATAATAATAAGGGCCGCTTAATACTATACTGATATAATAATTGATAACGAAAGTTATAACACTTCGGCCGCTTCACTCAAAACGAAATACATGTGACTTTTTCAGATTATGCCGAGATCGCATATTGCGGCCGAGGATAGAATATTTGATAACAGAAATTGAAATACCTCGGCCGCAAGCGACCTCGGTTTTACTTGAAACGAAGAACATGTGATTTTTTCAGATTTAGCCGAGGTCGCTTGCTGCCAAAGCGCTACAATTGATACTATATCGATACAAAAAGTGAGTCGTTTCAAAAAATATTTTACTAAGTATTTGACTGCATTGCAATAAAAATGATATGACCTTTAATTTAAGTTTTAAATTAACGATTAAGTCGAAACCGCTTGTAAGGTGCTACATTGATAACAACAGCTGTAAATATTAACAATAAATTTGATATCTTTGTCAATTATGAATATGTAATTTCTGACTTACTGACTTCTTTACTCTAACTTCTTGACTTACTGATTGGAAAAAGTTATATGATTATATGGAACGAAACTATTGCGTCCAGGAGGTAGGCTCATGCTTAATACAATTTATTCAAAGTCTTCTTCAAAATTTGTTTACCTTATTGGATCCCATTCCGCCGTTTAATCATAACTTTTATAAAAGTATAAAGAGAATCCCCGACGAGATGATGCTATTGTTTGATAGTGTCAGTGGAACGACTTCCCAACTCGTTATGATCATCATAATGGCATCTCTAACTACAAATATAATTAAAGGTATGTAAATAAAAATTATAATAGTATATTAAAAAACAAGTTTCGTAAGACACGTTTGAAATGCACGAATTCAAGTTGAAATGTTTTAATGAATGAGTGCTTTAAGTCTTATGAAACGTGTTTTTTATGCTATTTTTTGTAATTCGCGTTTTTATTCTTTTTTTTTCTCAAAAATAAAATAAATTTTGACAATGTAGGGAAATAGGTATGTACTAGTTGGTAATACCGTAACACTTGAAAATAGAAATTTGAATTACAATTAGAAACTGTCAAAACACAAAATGTATTCACCTGACAAAAATGTTTCATGTACATCTCCCAAAATAAGAGAAATTGCTCAGAGTTCAATGTCCTCATCATTGTGGTGTATTCGATGCTAAGAACGTGTTTAAAAATCCATAGACAAATATTGTCACATTGACAACTAGAAAAATTAATGACCCAATGTCACCAACTTGAACTGGTTCCATAAAATGTTACTAAAATCTCATTACAGCATCGGATGCTGTAAGGAGTCTCATTACAGCACCCGTTTGAGTACTGTTATAGCTTTCATTACCGTCGCGAATTACAAAAAAATCGTTATTGAATTATTCATCCATTGTCCGTTTCAATTACGTTGCGTGCTATATAATTACAAACAAATTTCCAAGCATATATCAACAAATCATTTCAAGTATATCGTAATTGCAAATGATTCATTCCTCGTGTCATGTCATTATTCATTTGTCAAGTGAATAACAATGAGTTTTATCACCCTCAATCTAAGAATGCTGTACAAATTCTCAATCTTTTGTCGGAATCAACTCAATCGAAATAACGAGTTGATACAGTGATCAAGGTTATGTACGGCGACAGAGGTATTATCGATTTCTTTGTCCATGTTACACCAATGTAGGAAATTGCTCAATCGTGAAAGTAGAGCTTACACTAGAACTCATGCATTCGCTTGAACCACGTAGTTTTGATCTTTACGTTTGATGTAAGCTTAGGTAACGTGTACAAACGACTGTTTAGTAACGTTCAGTACTTCGCAATCAAACGCTAAAGTCCATATAATTCGTATACACCGTCGTTATTATGCAGTTTGTGCTCTGACTAATATCCAACCTTTTGTCATTTTAACGTCTACATTTATTGCATTCGATAACACGGAATAAAACGAAAATAAAACGCCCCGAGTACATGTAACGGTATTATCGCGTGAATTATAGTATGAAACTTACTGTGAAGTAGGTGAAGTTTGTATCATAAAGTCAAACTTTACTATAACTCTTTACCACTGTAGTCGTTTAAAATAAACGCTAGTTTCGTGTTTAAAAAAGACAGTAAAGACGAACAGTATTAATAAATAAATGATGAGTTCTTCCAGTTAAACGCACTAATTAATTCACAATTCAATTAGGATGATGAATTACGGTGAATGGGTTATTGTTATATAATAGTTAACAGCTTATATAGTGCGCATATAATTGTAAGACGTGTAAACATTTACACTTAAATGAATGATTATTCTTGCAATCGAGTCTTTCCTGGATGTAGAAACATTTTAATGCGGTAACGCAGAGTTTCGTAACTTTGTATACAGATGCGTGTTAAGATGGATGTATCTTAATGGCATTCCTCTAAAATCCTGTTAAGAATTGATAGCAGATGCAAAGAATTAAGTAGAACGAAACCCACCTCTTGTAGTTTTACGATTTGTTTATCTTGAGTTGGTGTAAGTTTTGTTTGCGGTATCTATAGAAGCCGATAAGAATGTTCCTAGTAAATAAAGTCTTCGAAGGTTAGAGCACGTGTAGCCCTCAAAAAAAGTGCAGGTTCGTTTATTTACCTGACTCTCATTTATGGGAACGAGCGGCACCTTTGTTGATTATGCGGTTTCATCACGAGTTTGACCCAAATATCGTAACTATGTCGATTGTTCGATTTTAATCTATGAAGTTAGGATTGGTATTTCGTTTTAAAATGATGGTGATGATCAATCATCGAATAATGCTCGGCGAGGAGCATTTATACCGAATATTTACGACGACATTTTTGTAATCAAAACTTCGTAGTGTTTAAAGCTCATTTAATAGTATTTTTATAGCTGAACTTCCTGCCCATAAAGCTACTTAGTCATAAATATGTGGTTGGTTGGTTGGTTGGCGCGTTGAAGAGTTAATGGAAAGAAACTAAAGAGCATCATTTTATATACTTAATACGTTTTAATTACATGATTTAGTATTTACACAGCTATAAACGGCATTATCGATTTGTTCCATCGAATGCTCATTAGCTGTACTACATAGTACAAAAATAGCGTTAGAGAAGCGGTATCTGAAAAATCTCAACCGATTGGTGTGTAATATAAACATTTGTCCTGGTTAACCGAACCGGTTCACAATAGGTTCGAACGACCAAATCCTATGGGATTACTCGATAAATTCCCGAAGGAAACGCTGTGAGCGAATGAGATTTTTCACTGGAGGCTTTGCACACCAACACATACGAAAACGACGCAGAACCGTTTAATTCTTGCAATGAGTTGATATCGAAAATCGGTTTAAACCACGACAATGAGAAAGTTTAAACCTGATGAAAATAATTTACGTCTATACAGTGGCCGACCTGGTCGATAAATTAATATATTCTCCACGTCATGGAATAAATTAGGCTGACGGGGATTAAATGTATGGATATAAATATAGCCGTTATTAAAATGCAATATGTATTACGGCTTTGCTTGGATCAAGATTTGAAAAGCTTCGACTTTACAAAGAACGATTTAATTTGATTTTCAATACCCTGGCTTAACTTTATATTAACGCATATATCCGGTATTAGGTTTTTCTGTTTGATATAGTATCCAATATCCATCATATACAGCCGGTAAGTACCATAAATGACGAAATTTGTGATATAAATACACCCTCGTTGAACCACTTATAAAACAACCTAGTTTAAGTAAGTATAATTTGCATGCAATATAGGATAAAAACTTTAATAACACAAATTAAAGAGGCAAAAGAAAAAATTATAGTTAAGCCCACGGTGGTTCTGAAAGAAACAGATGGGAATTTTATTGACATTTTACTCGGGCTTTCCCATTGCCACTACTAGCCAAGAGGGTGGTTGGACAGCTGAATTTTATTTTTATTGCCACTAATAACGAACACTCGCTGAGTCTGTTAAATCAACCGACCGAAGACATATTGGGAACGTTCGAAAACAATCCATTATTTGAGGTGGCGGCGCTCCGCACCGGAACCCCAATATTTACTGCTCTGCCATGCACCCTTCTTTTAGATTTAGTGGGCCATTAAGAGAAATTAATAATCTAGGTGGTCCTCAACATCATCAATTTTTTATATGAGTTTGTTAATAATACAAAATTTAAATTTCATTTCAGTCATCAATTTTAGATCGCATTTTAAAACTAATCTACACGTAGGGAAATAGCTGTGAAATATTCTGGAATTCTCTTTGCTTGCGAACGGGAAGCTGCTATACACCCAACTCCCTGTATGCAAAATTTGCGGGCTTTGCCAAGGGCTTCCCGAAACTATCGTAACGCTTGAATTCAATTACCGCCTTCGGTGAAGATGGGGATGGGGAAGAAGAGCGAGATGTTCTCGAAGAGGGTACCCGAGAAGGGGAACTTTTTGACTTGTCCTTCGATGCAGGAGCTGTTGGGTTCGGTTAATTGAATGCAACGTCGCCGGCGGACTAATCCGTAGTGCTCTTAAGGTGACCACGGCTCTGTCGAGTGGCTTTAGTAAAGTCCACCGTTCCGCCTCCGCGAGTAATCTTAAGTACCTCCCCCAATAGTGTTTGCGCGGGATAAGCCGGGAACTGTACACTTGTAACTCGAGGGGGCCGTTAGTTATTAATTGTATTAGTGGGAAGGCAAATTGAGCACAAATCGCTGGCTATCCACGCGCCAACTTCGAGGAGTATTAAATGGATGTTGTAAACTAAGAAAATGACCTCACATCCTTCCTAACTTTGAATACTCAATAAGATTGTCTGTTTACCTCAAAACACCATTATGACGCAAATGGTTCTTAAATCAAAGCTGCCGTTTCTAGTTTTTGAATTCTCAGTAGCTTGTAGCTTACAAGTTTCTTTAAACACCTGGATTGAAAATTTCTTTCTCTGATTTGTCACAACAAATTTCGTATTGGCATATGATATGTTACAAACGCTTTTGTAATTGTTTGTGCTTCGTTATTTTCCTCTAGAAAATAAGGATCGATATACATTTACTAATTTACGGGACGCAGAGGCAACAGTAATTTTAGCATAATTAAAAGACTTGGTGAAATCAGGGTAATGCTGGGCAAATTTGCAATGTGTTGGCACAGTAATTGAGTTTTTTAAGCAGACCTAATTGGCAGCGCCCAGCAGTGATCGGTTTCCCAATTCGGTTGTGGAATTTAACGAATTTGAATTTTGATTCTGGGTATTAACGACAAAGTGCTGACTATTTAAATTGTTCGCATTCCATCGCTCGTTGTTGTAACGTCTTTTGCAATACTCATCTTATTGTATGATCTTGTTTATAGCAATACCGACATTGCAACAGATATATTTCTAAAGCTAAGTTCTTGCTTAACGTGGGTAATATTATTATTATTATTCAAACTTAAATAACACAGAAAACATTTGTTGTTATTTCCATAATAAGTAATAAAAAACCTTGGCTTTATCAGGTGAAGTTGTACATCTTTTGATTAATTAAGCCGAGGTTACTTGCGACAGAGGCTCGCTCAGTGATTAATATTGTATAAACCTGCAATTGGTCTTTATATTCCAACGCCTCGGTTTTATCAAGTGTAGTTAAAGATCTTTTGACTGCATATGCCAAAGTGGCTTCCGGAGAGGATTATAAATTATGATTGTATCAAACTGACTTTAGGCATCATATTGTAACCCCTTGGTCGCGAACAGCTTTCACTTGATATACACGAATCATTGAGATCGACATTTTCCTTTGTTGGACTTGGATTTTCTTGAAATGGCTCTGGTTTTTGAAATGGACTTTTCTGACTTTAGTTTGAACGGAATTGAGTCTTGATTGATTTGCTGGTTTATGTGTTCTCCTAATTTTCATCGAACATTGTATACAGCTTCCTAAATAATGTTGGTATTTTCTTTCTATTTGCTCTGATGAATACAGTAAGCTTTTAGCTGGTAAAGAAACTGGATTTCCTTGCCACCCATAGATTTTTGGTAATCACTATAGTGTTTACGGAGAATTTGGAATAAATTCTCTGAACCTAAACGCTGGAAGCACTGATCAGTTTATGCAGAAGATTTTTCAAACGGGATCCTCTTTCAATTCTATCATCAAACAAAGTTACAGGTGTTTTGAAATATTCCTATTACGTAAGGAAAGCAGCAACCGAATCCTGTAACAGACAACAATCCAAAAATCTAACCCATCTGCTTTGATGCACTTATTAAACAGCAACATGTCATACAACAAACAAAAGTAAACCTTACGATCACATTCATGGCCATAGAAATAGGAAGCAAATCGCAAAATGTACCTCAATGTCATAATTGTCAAGGATGACATCTAGAGGAGGACATGGAGAACATGTGGAGGTAATCACAATCATATTAACTGCAAAAACACAAAAACTTGAATCTCTAAAAAGTCTAAAATGTAATAGAGGTCCTGATTATCCAACTATTTATTGATACTGCAAAATACAGAACAAACATCCATTATCACTCGAAACCCCAAATCTCAATTTTAAACTGAAAACCAATCACATTATTACTGGAATCTTTTACTTCCTTATGCACCTATGATGTCACTATTATGTCATTATGTGATCACAAAGAAGAAGGGCACTAGATGATGAGTGACGATGTTCACAGGTAATATGTTGATTGAGAACCACCAAGAGGAGTGTTAAACTTGTAGGAACAAGTGCTACTTCTGCAGATAGTCCTCTGCTTAGTGTATGACAAGTACAATTTATCTGGGCACTTCAAAACCATTAATTTAGCAATTTAGTAAATTCAAAAGCAATCCAATAAGCAACAAAATATCGAAAGAATAAAATGAATACTTAATTATATTTTAGTTCGACTATTTGCCAACCAGATAATCGAGGTTATAGTGTATTATTTGATTAATTATTAGTTTATTTTCATTTCACTTTATTTTACTTTGAATTTATGTTATAAGAAAAGTTGTACATTATGTTTGAGTGCTTTCCCTCAGTGCTAAAAAATCATTGAAATAAATTATGAACGTCGAAGAGCTTTATTATATCTTGATGGCGTTTGCAGCATCACTACAACAGCTTAATGCATCCCGTAACGATGCATTAACCCGGTGGTTATGGGCTGATAGCTTGCATATTGGTCATGTGGTACATTATCGATTAACGACCTAGGGAAATTTTGAGCGTGATTTATAAAAAAAATTGTATAAAAAAATTCCCAAATTTGTTCTTGCAAAGCAATTACTTCGTCTTGAAATTAACACTGGCTTCAACCAGGTAATAATTCGAAAGTAGAGGGTTTCGTCGTTGCCCTAAAATTTGGGACACCCAAGTGGGTTACAGAGAAAAGGACAGCGGCATAATGAATGTACTTACACGGGGAGCAGTTTTAATCAAGTGCTTTTCACTTCGGCGCGCCGCCGTCGCGGCTTCCTAAATACTTCTCCAAGATTGGGGACACGCTAATGGCTGGATCTCGTGTTGGGGGCCCCCAACGTACACCGTCAATTTCCACCGCGCACACGAAAGTCTAAATTGCGTCATATATCCACCGTTGGTGATATAGCATCAACCCCCAGACCCAGTTTTAACGGAATCTTCCTTAATTTGTTGGGATGGAATTTAATTGGCATAGACCTATGTCTCTCTGTGACCAAAACCATGAATAAAAATAAAATTATATCACATAATTTGTTAATATTAATTTAGACTTTGTCTTATTTGATCATTGACCTTAATTATTGAATAGCATGTTCTTTTATTATTCTACTCACTTTATTTACGAGCCTCATTTAAGGTGATAGAGATTAAATAAGTAGGTAGGTTTGCATAACGCCAAAGAAATTATTGTACTTTTATTACCAAAAATTGTTAAATGCCCAAAATGCACCTGGGATTTTTAAATTTTGTATAACCTCTCATGTGCACCATCAAGCGAACGACCCAGAAACAAATTACCAAACCCGTACAACCAATAAATTTCAGGCGGTCGGATATTGCTGGGCCAAGTTCGTTGTGTGAAATGAATGCTCTAGAGCATTCACGTGCCTGTACATGGAAACCTGATTTTTGATTACCATTTGTTGTTCTTCCTCTCAGGCTGTGTTTCAGCGTCCCAGATAGGTTGTTTACCCCTTTAATTACCGTTGTAATTTATGATATTGGGCCGGACTTTTCCCTCCGGTGATATTCTACACGAAAGGGTTGGCCGCATTTTTAAACTTTATTGTATGCTCTCCTATACAAGTATCCATCAGTGTGATTAAAACAGAAAAATTATATGAAATAAGGGCACGTAAAAAATAAAAAGATAAAAAGTTGTCTTGTTTTCTGATATCCTCGTTAACGCACAATAAAACTGTTGACAATAATGTGCTCAAACTCGAGTGCTGAACATATATCGTCCGTACGCTTTCCAACAACCCTTTAGTTGCGATTCGCAAAGTATGCCAACGCGTAGCTTAAAACAAGCAGGTGAAGTAGTTACTCTTCAGCGGTTCAACGTTTTGTTTGTTCATGCTTCAAAAAAAGTAATGGCGTAATTAGTGATTTGCCAAATACGATAAAATGCTACTTTAAAAATGACTTTGTTAGAGAAAAAACCTTTCTTTTTCCCTTTCGATTTATCCCCTAGTCCTGATAAATGACAACTTTCGTTTCGGGGCCAAGTGTACATTTGTCCGACGTATCCCTTCGATTTCCAATCCTTAAATATTCCTTAGTGCCCTGTAAATATATCAACCGGTTTTCGAATCGTGTGTTTTGACTGAAGGGAATAAAGTGATCGATTGGATGAACAATTGACGACTACACTTTAGTCTGGTCGAATTTACGAGGAAAGACACTACTACCCTATAACAAAGGTAAACAAAGCCGTGTATACGTTGCAGGAATACGCACTGGAGAAATGGTGTTTGACCACATGCATTAGAGTGCTGCATAGAGGTCGAAATGGTGCCAGCTACCTTAATTGTTTGCCTTACGTTCGGCACCAGCTGTCTAAAGTCAACACCGTCTGCCTAATATACAGCGGAAGCTCCGGCGAGATTATACCGAATTGGCAACAGTGTATACCGTATGATGTTCGGTTGTTATCCTACGTTGGCACTACTGCAGATTGAACGTGCTATGATAATATATGCACTTCACGTACAAAGTTTAACGAATTGTCTAGGTACACTTATTAAGTTAAATCAAAAAAATATTAATTTAATTCAATTATTTCAGTGAAGTGTAAACATCAAAATGAAAAAAATAAAATTAAATTATTATATTGAATAATATAATAATAATAATTGGTAGTGAAATTCTAACCAGCTTGAAATGATATAAAACAATTACTTCAATTTTTTCTCATACAGTAAGTGATGATACTTTTTTAAGATCATTGAGAATTGTAAAGGAGCAAATCGCCATTAATTCTTTTTGTAAAGCCTTAAGAAATCTCGATGTTCGAATGATCGTTAAAGCTCGCCATTGTGCTAGTTTAAAAGAGGCAAAAGATGAAAGCTCTCAAGATCAAACGTATTTTATTATAATAATCGTGGATATTCATCTAATAAATTCCAGCAGATATCTGACTTTTTTATATAACCTCAATATGTCTTGTTATATTTTATATTAACAAGACAAATAATCAATTTACATCTAATAATTCGTATTCGCTTCCATTCTTTGCATGGTCGTCTAAATGGATAATCTGGTATACATGGCATCGCGCAACCTTGACGTGCGTTGTCACGTGAAGTGTGTCTCTAATATCAAGAAAATGTCATTTTTTTTAGTTTTAGGAAGATTTCAACTTATCCATTCTATTTATCACCTGGCGCATCATGTGCATGACTGACACTTCATTATATTGCAGTAGAGCAATTTGTTGATTGGTGTCAGTGCATTATGTCTGTCTATATTTTAACAAAGAATCTAATTCTTCATAACAGCCCCCAAAATTCTTCACACTATTTTCATTCAAAAGGGTTTAGTTTCTCTTTGTTTCTTTATATCAAAGTCTCAGACTCGCATCCGAACAAGACAATTGGGGAGATAGTTGTCCTGTAGGTTTTCATTTTGAATACTTTTAGATTTAAAAATATATCTCAGCTAGAAACATGCTCTGTTTAGTTTTATTCACGTTGATGTCAACACAGACTATTTTCGCGATCTTTTCAGTTTGGCATATATGTCTTCTGCCGCTCGTTTCGTTCTTCTGATGATATTAATGTCATTGGCCTTGTTTCAGGCTTTGTGCTATTTTAAATGAGTCGGTTACTTGTCGCTGTATTTGTACGCAAGCTTCCGAGTTGGTAATACTGTTGCTTTGTTAATCTAATGAGTTTATCAAAAATTTCCATTTTATACATGATCTTATAAAGCTGCTCTCTGTGTATGTTTGTTGTATGCCTGACAAAAATCAACAAAGATGTTGTGAACACCTATATTGTATTCCCAGGCTTTTCTTGGTATTTGTTCCATCGTAAAGATTGGGGCCAATCAAGGTCTCTATGAAGGGTTTTAGGTTGTTGTTGAGGATCCATGTTAGGACCATGTATCCCGCACACAATAGTGATATCGCGCGATAGTTAGAACACCTCAAGTGTGCAATTGTATTTGGCATATTACGCTTTTTTTCATTCGTCTGAAATCATCTCTTGCTTCTACAGGGTGGGAGCATCTACAGCCAGATCGTTTTCTGTTTGCTGTCTTCCAATTCTCAGATCTTGGTGTTCATAAGTCTTTAAAAAAATTTGCAGATGCTCTTCATTTCTTCTTGATCGCTTAAAATTTGTCCCGATTCGTTTCTACACAGGTTTCTGTTTGGTTTGTATTCCTGCCTCAGTTGCTTCAGATATTTATACGCTATCTTCCCATAGTACCTTTCAAAATCCTCTTCCATTTCGAAGAGTAGGTTATTTTTGTAGTATCTTAAGAGCATGTTAAAAGGGTAAATCTGTGGATAGCGGCCTACACATGGTAGTGGGGCGCATCGAGCAAGCACTTCATTCGAAAGAGTCTATTCTGGGAACTTGTCTTGACATAAAGGGAGCATTTGACAAAACCACCTTTAGTAGCATTAACCTGGCACTGGAATCTCGAAGAGTGCCATTGGTCATCGTGGGGTGGATAAAAACAATGGTAGCAAGCAGAGTTGTTCAGGCTTTACTAAACAAAAGAAACTTAACGCCACCCAATTTCTGTAATATTTCATTAACCTTTGCTCCAGAGGTGGAATGAAATATCTTGGTGTTATGTTGGACAAAGGACTGGAAATCACACATTAGTTGCAAAACCAAAAAAGCAACAATTGTACTGACCCAGTGTCGAAGGGCTATTGGGAATACTTGGGGATTAAATCCGAGGGTTACAATCTGGATCTACACTTCTGTGATAAGACCCATGGTAGCTCACGGAGCCATAGTTTGGTGCTCAGCACTAAAACATGCATATAAAGCTAAATTGCTGCATCAATTGCAACGACTGGCCTGCCTGCTAATCACAGGCGCTATGAGATCTACACCTACGATTACGATGGTGACTATGCTGAACGTGCTGCCCCTAGATATTTTTATCAGGGACGTGGCCGTGATGGCGTTGCTTCGATTGCGTTCAGTAAATAATAAGCAGGTTGTTAAAATGAGAATAGTCCGGAGCAAGTTCTGGAGCGAGGCTGTTCGTAAACAACCCCTCCTTAAAGCTCGCACAGACTACATTACACCTACTTTCTTAGGCAAGCCACACTTTAGCATGGAAACGATACCCCAGAGCAATTCAAACTCGGGCAAAACGTTGATCATCTACACTGATGGATTAAAGAAGGCTAGAGGTTCCGGAGCGGGAATTTTCTCGCGAAATTTCCAGCTGCACCTTTCCACTTCGTTAGGATCGTATTGCACGACAGCTCAAGCCGAATTAACTGCTATAAACGTAGCAGCCGATGCGATCATCGACTCCAAAAAAGAAACGTTGTAATCTGCACTGATAGCAGACAGGCTAACGTCACGATAAAGGGGCGAAAAGGACACATCGGAATTAAAGGACATGATCATGTGGACAGGCTAGCGAAACGGACGGCTAACAAGGCACCGATTTCCCCTAAACAGTTTGTACCACTAGCTGTAAATACAGCATCAAAGCTGATAAACTCCATTTCCCATCGAGCTTTTTGCGACAGATGGGATGGGACAGCAGCAGGTGTCTTTGCTAAGAAAACTCTGCTCTACCCTGACCGGAAGAGATCTACTCAGTTTCTGGGAAAATCAAAAAGTGACTTGAGGCTTCTCACCCACTTCCTGACCAGACACTGCAAGTTACGTAAGCTCATGTTTTACATGAAGCTGGTGAGTACACCCCTCTGTAGAGGGTGTGAAATGGAAGACGAGATGGTAAGTCATATTGTTTGTGACTGTCCCAACCTTGCGTACTTAAGGGAATCCATTTTTGGAGTACCATGGCTCCAAATTTCGGATATAAGGAACATATCTTTCTGTTCTATATTAACGTTCATGAAAAGATTGGCTGGTTTTCTGACCTTTGAATGAACAGTAATTGTGGTGACGTACAAAAGGCCCGTGGGGGTGTGAAGAAACTCACCCCCACCTGAAACTACATACATACGAGACCCTTATGACAATCTCAGGAACGATGAGATGGAACAAAATTAAGAAGTCCGACATCAGAGATTAATATTCAATATATTGTGATATTTTAGAACAAACACATCAGCTCAGATTATTAGTTCAGGAATAATATCGGCAGAGGTCAGAACGTTCAATTGCATTATATAAAAGTTTTCAGTGAAGGGTAAAGGTGGGTAAAATAGTAAAATTCGACGACGTTTACGAAGTGGAAGGCTAACTATGATTATTACCGCCAAATGAATTTCAAAGAATAAGAGCAAATTTGTGTAAAATATTGGTGAACTTTCTTGAACAATTTAGTACAACTCATCTTGCCACATTGAATGCAATACAATTTTGAAATTAAATTTTTCATCTTCTTCTACAGCTCTAAAAAGTGTCTCATCGCCGAAACCCTATTGCAGATCTCTTTAATATCGGCAGGTAATAATATTTGACCGTTCTTATTCTTTTTAAATTTGGGTTGATCCAACAAAATTATACATTTCTTTATTAATTATATAATTACAAAAATATATATTGGATAGATAATCCTTGAAATAATTATTAAAGAAATAAACAAGTGTAAAGCAAAGAATAGGACCGCCATTTGCTTCAATACATCGATAACTCCATTATATTATGGTGTATGCAATAATGATTAATTATCCCAGCGGACTTCCTGTGTTCAACGGACTTGTGGTAGGGCCGGTTATTAATGACAAACTTGGGAAATTGTCCTCCATTCATCTATTATTTTACAACGGACAATAGAATTACTATGAACATTAGGATTACAATCGTGGAGATTTAGAATGTTATAGAGTGAATTATTTTTAATTGGGATTAATTCTTTCATAAATATGAAATAAAAGTGTTTGTTGGAGCATTTTTTGTTTTTAATTGCAGCTTGATATCGTGGTGAAATTATCCAGTATGCGTGACGACCGCACTAAAATTTTAATTACAGAAATTAATATTCATCACCGGGTGTGTGCTCGTGACATTATTTGTTCGTTTGTTTTACTACGCAACAAGAACGGTATGCCTTCGTGTTGGAAAACTCGGCGCCTCCACCATATCTCGTTGACGCGAGAAAAATATTTGAGGCCATAAACAACAGTGAGGATGTATACATACCTTGAAAGTAGAACACCGCAGGACTTTAAACCATCCTTGAACGTTCGAAACTTCGATAAACGCGAAATTTATCGGCACATTTGCAACTATAATTGCGTCGTAACTCGATTGGGGCGTTTCTCAAGTTATTGGGAACCTCTCGACAAAAGAAAGCGAATATCTCGTAATAGATAAGAAGGGGCGGAGGTCGTCGACGTTCAATGGTTTGCCTCAGGATCCCATGTAAATATTGCCGTAGGTTCGCCCGGGGTAATTCTTATCGGTCGCGCTAAATGAAATTCCTGCGAGCTCTCACACACACACACACATACACTCTGTCGCCCTTCTCTGGATGAAATACGGTTGTTGAATTTATAGCGGTAGGCGGAAACCGTCGCCCGATCAAATAAACACTGTCCGGAGAATCGAGGACACCAAAGCGGCTTCTTGCGTCCATTGTTGATGGAAAAGATGGCGACGGTTTTCTCTTGCCATATTACATCGAGAGACACACGAAAAGTCACTCCGTGCCGTAATAAGTTTAACGGTTATTGTTGGCCGTAAGAGCGTCCTTGTTGTTTGGTTCGCAACGCGTTGGAATGTTTCATATCTGTCAAATTGGGCTCTTATACCGCCTTCTCTATCGCACTCTGAAGTATTATCCTAGTTTGTCGCTATGCAATAAACTACACTGCAATGCGGATAAAAGTTCAAATTATATCATTAACAGATAGTAATCGTAGAAAATTTAGTAAAATGTATTCTAAAACTTTTACCATTGCTTGGTTCGCAGTTTATATTTTTTTTATAGTCCCAAGTTTTACATGAAAAAGGCGAACTTTATGCATTTGAAGGGTAAATCTCCGAAAATCATTTACATAAGCAATAAACGTTATCAGAACGATTCTTTCTTTCGCTTTCTCAAAACGACGCGTTTACCCCCACAACTCACTCGAGTTTGAAAGAATTTATAAACGTACATTTATTTTAACCATCAATTCTAACAAAAGAAATCGTTTTTATATTATTTTAGAAGTATTGAAAAACTTTTTCATTATAGAAGTATTTAAATAAATTTCCCTGATGGCAATTTCGTATCGATCCATGGAAAGCAGGAACACGGAGTAGGATTAATCATTGACAAGGATGTAAGACTGTAAGAGACGGCAATCCTGCAATTGAATAAGTTTCCAGTAACCACTAATCTAATATCACTCACTAATATTCACTCTCAGATTGAAAATCTAACAAAGAATCTTCCTAAAGAGGAACTCGTTATCTTGATAACTTCAGTAGCAAGATAGGCAAGAGAAGTGCTCTTTGGGCCTCATGGATTGGGTGTTAGAAATGAAAGGGGGGAACTCTTAGTATGTTTGCAGCCAAGCTTGACTAGGTGAAAATACTATAACAGAAGATAGTCCATAAGTTTACGTTTAAACCAAGGGAAAGCGGATTCAGCGATAAGGATGGAAAGCTACTCACAGTATTGAGTGCCGGATGAGTGGCAAAAAGAACTGATCATACATATACATAAAAAAGGTGATAAGCTAAATAGCGACAAGTACCGAAGCATTACGAGAAATGCTGCGAGCTCAACATAGACACACATACACTTTTTATAGACATTAAGCAGACGTTCAACAAGGTTAACATAAACAACTTTTTCGCAAGTTTGGTATTGATGGGTGTTCCAGCAAAGCCCATTAACCTCGTTAAGATGACGTTAGAAGGAACTAAATCCGCAGTAGTAATACATGGTCGCCAGACCAAATACGTCCAGATCAATGAAAACGTACAACAAGGAGATGCTATCTCCTCTATCCTGTTCAATCTGGTCCTACAGGCAGCCGTCAGCAAAGCGAATATTAAAGGGGCCATAAACACTAAAACAAAGTAGGAATTGCTGTGCACAGAATTGAACCAAAAGACAACGGGATCAACAACTACTAAAACAACAGGAGCGCAGTTACATGACGGTTAACCTACTTGGCGACACTATTAAACGACAGAAGCCAAACGCTGGAGGAAGATGGTAGCTTGAGAATCAAGATGAACCACGTGCTGGTTGGGGCGCGAGGATATAGTTCATTTTACAAAGGTACAGCGCCTACGATAGCTGGGGCATGCACACACTGAATGGAAATCAACAAAGAAGAGAAGACGAGGGAGATCATGAAGATCATGGAAGATGGCAGCAAAGATGAAATTACTCTCGTAATACTAATTTAAGTTGGCACAAAACTGGTCATGATTGACCAAAAATATATTATTTTAGAAAATCGAGAAATTGTTACATTAAATTATACATTTCGATATAAAGATTTATTTCTTTGTGCTTGAAGGACAAATTACCCGTTATAACAAATCGCTGTCCGCAAGTGGTTCGGTAACAGCCGTCCTCAATCATCCCTCCACCTCTGCTTTAATTAATACCTCTGATTTTTTTTAATTGCTGTGTCGTTACGAGAACGGAGCAGATTTTCCCGGGTACGACATTTTCCTGGTCGTTTAGATAATTTACTTCGATATTTCCGCCGCTAGGCTCTGCGAGTCGTTACTCGCCACCACAAAATCTCCGAGTAAACATATTTCTGATAAGAGCGAACTGAAGTCGGTTGGCCTGTATTTGAACTCAGGTGGAAGAGATATTTTTTCCCGTGTCGCAGCGTTACACTCTATCTATGTAAATTTTTCCGTCGTTTATTCAACAGACATCTGACGGCTACCAAAGCAATAAGAATATTTAATAACACGAACTTGGTGCTTTTAATACAAGGAAGTAATTTATATTGACAATCAACCTTTTTTATCTATTGATTTTTCAATTAAGTAACATCTGGTTAAAACAGCAAAAAGAATTTTTTAATAATATTCTCCAAACCTTGCTTTTCTCTTACTTTAAGATTGAGGTGTTTTCAACCTCAATTTGAAAACGAAGCGTTGAATTATTAACATCTTTTAGGGTTTTACCCTCTCTCGTTGCCGATAAATGTGTTAGTGAAAACTTTTTTGAAATAATTTGATATAAAACCGAAATGAAAGTAATGTAATTTAAAATTTACATTAAAAATATACACTATGAATATATACTATAAATCATGAAATAAATTCTGCAACAAAAGCTGAACGAAACAAAAAATTGTTTCATTTCGTTCGACATGAAGTTAAATATAGTATATATAGGGTTTTAATAATTTATAGATTCCACTATTTACTTGTCTTTTCAATTTCAAATAACTCTACGTAATTTATACAGTTACCGTTTTTGAAAAAAATTCAAAACTTTCTTCGTTCTCCGCAAACTCCTCTGAAGCTATCTCTAGAGATTGTAATTTCCATGAAAACCTTCAAAAGAAAATCTTGGTCTAAAAAATCAGCTTCGTACTTCTAATTGTCTATCCTATTGCTTGACCCTATTCATTTTCGATTTGACTGTCGTTTTTCGCTAGTAATCTATTTCAGTTTCTGAAAATCGTGATCATAAACAATTAAAGATCCTAATTTTAAACCTGAAAAATGAAATAAATCATGAAAACAAAGAAAATGATATAAATGAAAGTGTAGAGACAAGAAAAACAGTCCAACCCAAAGAATGGAAAAAGAACTTCTATGCGAAAAAAGTCTGTTCATGTAAAAGAAATGAAACCAAAGAATAACAAAAAAATGTCTTCTGAAATGTAGCTTGAACATCAAGAAAGAAGAAAAGAAACGTATTTTTAAATCTTTTAGGAAAGCTAAGATCGCGAAATACAAATCCAGTACAAGACAATAAAAGCAAGTAAGCGCACTACATTTAAAGATTTTCAAAGATTAAAAATAAAGGTAGTTTTTAATGATAGAAAATAGAAGGAGTCAACTATGCGAAAGATTCTTTTTGACTACATTGTGTGTATCAGAGCATTAGTTGAGAGGTGAAGTAAGCAAGAAAAATATTCTAAAAATACATATTATGAAAATATGTATGCCCCTTTTCCTGTGGCGACAAATTTATTCCTAGTGTAAGATGAGGATTATTGATTTATGACAATATCCAGATAATTCAGAGATGACGAATTATATGAAGCAAGCAATCGCATTAAAATGGGAAGAGGTATACGATAGGGGGATATTATGTCGCTCAAAATATTTATAACCGTTTTGGAATAGGCCTTTAACAAACTTAACTGGGATGCAAAAGGAATATAGATGGCCATAGACTAAGCCACCTCCGTTTTGGAGATATCATCTTAATAGCTGATAATCCAGGTGAGTTAAAAGATATACTCCAGGAATTAGCGGACGTATGCAGCGTGGAATTAAAAGTGAAACTTAAGCAGGAGATTTTGTTCAATCCTGTTAATAACTCGAACGTTAAATTTAATTTCCAGGATAGGATTGAGCACTATTGAAACAGCAATTCTTTTTTTACATGCCAATACAAATATCCTGAGATAATCAGACTTGTGAGTTACACAGAAGGATCAATCTTTTATAGAAAGCTGAAATATGTCTTCAAAAAGCGATTTTCCAGTTTGTCATAAAAGAAAAGTGTTTAACCAATGCATACCAAGTACGTGTACGCAGAAATGGAGTAGAAACCCTGATTTTAAGAACGACATCTGCAAAAAGACCGAAAGTCAATCGACTTAAAATAGAGAGGTGCGATCAATGCTGTGATTGAGTTTAAAAGACCATGTTACAAATCAGGATCTAAGGCAAAAAAGCGGAGTGGCTGATATTAGCCATCAAATAAACATATTGAAATGGAGTTGAGTCGGACATGCGGCTAAAATGATAGGGGGACAAAAAAATTTACCACAAAAAACCATGCACTGATAAGCGTCTGATAAGGTCGACGGCTTAAAAAGAGTGGCTTCAATTTGGATTCAGGAAGCTCAAAATATTGAAAAGTGGAAGGCCTATGATCAATAATGGACGAAAAACATTTAGGGAGAGAGAATACGGTTAAATGAACTCGTCGTTTCAATAAAAAAATACAACAATTGTCGTTTTAATAACAATACTTTGTGTATCTAATATTGAAGTAGTCGCTACAACACACAAATTAATATTTAAATACGTATTGGTAATAAAATAGACGTTGCCGACTGCGAAATATTATTTTTTCATTACAATCCCAATCATGTGTCGATATTAATGTTAG
Organism: Onthophagus taurus; assembly: GCF_036711975.1. Classification (NCBI taxonomy): domain Eukaryota; kingdom Metazoa; phylum Arthropoda; class Insecta; order Coleoptera; family Scarabaeidae; genus Onthophagus; species Onthophagus taurus. Next base: position 22,071,173 of record NC_091972.1, on the reverse strand, counting down.
AGAAGGTATGACCCAATTTAACAAAAAATATTCGAGTCTGCACCACACATTTCACAATTTATCATTGACGTAAATTGGTTACGCACATTAAACATTGAATAATGTACACATTGTACGTTGCCGGGCCGCAGTTACAATTATAATGTTATATTTGCGAATTTTAAAACGGCTCCACCGTTAATTACGAGAATTTATTAGTAGTTGGTCCATAACCAATCATGCATACCGTTGTCTAGTTTTACATGCAGAATCTTTCGATGTTCGCAACGCCCTATTAATTCATGCCCTGTTGTTGATGATAAGCAGATTCAATTTCGGTAAATAAAGCTCGCAATTAATTCGGTCCGCATTACATTAAATCGCCAGTCAACCCAGTTACTGATTATAATACTTGTATGTACAATTATTCATTTTGATTGGATTACACTTGAAATAAACAAGCCTATTTATTACATTTTTTTAATCATTTTTACGTTAGATAAAATAAGTAGAGTTTTAAATCTCACATTTCACGGTTAACATCCTCGTAACCGTTATTAGTAAAAACCCTATATTTCATCATAGTGAATGTAATCCAAGCGCGTTATAAAACACGCTAATTACGCTTAATCTGGGCGAAGTTTTTCGCAGGGCGAGAACTACGAGGTTCGGCGTTAGATGGCGCAGGCCTCGTTTTAACTCGAGCGGGATGGTAATTAACAACTCGGACAGTAAATTTTTATATAATTGTAATTGGATTGTGAGGGTCTCGGACCAGGCGGTATTAATCAGCTACGAATCGAACTGGCGCTGCCCTCTGCGAGGATTAGGTTAGGTTTTTCGGCACCAGCGGGGATTACGCAAGATTTACGCACGGGATTTTGTTGAAATTAATTAACTGCTCTCATCGAATTTATGGTTGAGTGCGTTTTTAGTAGCTTGTATACTGAGGGGGTTTTTCGATATGCAAATACACCCAGAAGAAGGATTAAATACTAATCTAAGTACGCCGTACTTAGTTCTTTTTTTGAAAAATGATCATATTGAAGATAATCTTTTCCCGCATGAGAAGTAATATTTTTAATTAATAAATAACACTAGTTTACAAATTTTAATCAATTTTCAGCATATTTTTTATTTTGAATAATGTGCTTCTGTAGCTATATGGACATGAAAGTAGAGATCCAGACGAACATTTTGAGATATTGATGGCATAAATCTCTCCGTTATTTTGCTACAGCCCAAAACAACGCAACAACATCAAATTTTTTGAACAATTTATGAACAAAAAGGTTAGCTATTCTATCCAGTAGAACATTTAATTCTCTAAATATTGAAGCATTACATCGGAACATATTTTACCGAAGATATCGTTAATTTACGAGAATCGTGCAAAATTTAATTTTTTTTCCGTTTTAACTGCATTGTGGAAACATTATTAACAATTTTTATTAATAAACTGATTTTTTCTGCAAACGAGATTCTCATTGTTAAAAAACAATCACTTTCTGGGAAAAAGTGTTTTTTAATAATTTCACTTATTTTTTTTACGTATTAGAACCTTGTTCTGCTAAACAGTCTTTTTTTTAATATTTTGTGGTATAAAAGGAGAATATATTGTCATAATGTCCTGTTCTTCTTGAGACACCTCGGTGATCTTTCGTTTAAGAAAATAACAAAGTGTTGTAATTGTTTTATTGATAATGGCTAGCAGCAGCAGATGTTTTGGATGCAAGAACAGTCCTGATTTGTTCTGTTTTATTTGCAGACAATACATTATCGGGATGATGGGACGACTAATTATAACTGTTATAAAACAGACGTATTCTCATTATTTTGGGTTTGCTTTGACGAATTTAGATAAGCCATGGACTTTGAATAGATGGATGGCAAGCGAATCTACTCATTTAGAGTTTGGTATTCCAATGTTACGGTCCAGATATCGACTGCTGTTTCGGTAATATAAATCTAAACGGCATAAACAAAAAACAAAGAAAAGTTTTGTTTATCCTAATGTAAGGTTATCCAAAAAGCCGATTCCGCACAGCGAAACGTTGCCAAGACCAAATCCTCGTGACCGTATGATGTAATAAAAATGTAATCCAGTGAAAGTGATCAGAGTAAAGGGGAGAGTAAGGATATGTCATCTAGCAGCGACTATGATGCCAAAATAAACCATAAAATGTCACTGAAAGAACTAAGTGACTTAGCAAGAGACCTGAAGTTGTCAAAGATTGATAGTGAGGCATTGGCATCCCGCTTACAGCAATGGAATAATTTATACCCTACAACCCGTGTAACTGTTTATCGAAACAGAGGCAAAACATTTGCACAATTTTTCACGAAAGAGCAAGGTATTTGTTATTGTAATAACGTACACGCACTTTTTGATGAATTGAAAATAGATCATAGACCAAGTGAATGGCGTTTTTTATCGATAGCTCTAAAAACAGTCTTAAAGCAGCTTTACTTCATAATGGAAACACACTACCAACTATTCCACTTGCTCATGCCGTCAATGTTAAAGAAACATTTGTGCGTATATAAGAGGTTTTGAGTCTAATTCAGTATAACGCATTTCAATGGAAAGTTTGTGCAGATTTAAAGGTAATTGTGCAGTAAAGAAATTTACTAACTTCTACTTTTTAAGTATATATTTGGTTTACTTACTATGATTTTCAGGTAGTTGCTGTGGTTACAGGCTTACAAGGCCGTTTTACAAAATATTGTTGTTTTCGTTGCTTGTGGGATACCCGAGCGAGAGAGCATCATTATGTGCGCAAAGACTGGCCTTCTAGAGAAAATTGCGATACTGGTACTTTCATTGTCTTAAACAAAGCTCTGCTGAGACCAGAATCTGTAATATTGCCTCCACTACACATAAAACTGGGTTTGATGAACAACTTTGTGAAAACGTTAAGTCCAGAAGGCCCAGCATTTAAATATCTTACCGAGCTCTTTCAAGGCATATTTGTTGGCCCTCAAATAAGAAAATTAAGAACGAATTCGTTTCAACATTAACAACAAAAGAAGCAACGGCGTGGATTAGCTTCAAACAAATCGTCAATGGACTTTTAGGAAACCATAAGAATGAGAATTGTGGCGAAATAATTTCCAACTTATTGCACAATTACCATGCTATAATCCTCAAAATCCTCAAATTTTCTCCATTCGCACTTATATGTTTTCTAAGCAATCTTGGAGCGGAAAGTGACCAACATTTTATCAAGGTTTAATGACATTGGAAAGACGTTATCCCGGCTCCTGAAGCGTCTGCCTCTCCAGCACTATCTGGGGTGCTCGACGAATCCATGCTGGACTCGCCGACCATAGTTATAGAAGCTGGTATCCACACCTCGACGCCGAAATAACGCAGCAACAACATAAAAGTGATGTAATCGGCGTGGATGACGCTCTGAGGGTAGTACAGTGCAACGTGAATCATAGCAGGACTGCAACTGCTACCCTCTGTCACCACCTTGATATGATGAATAATGTTAGAACCCTGGGTTATTAAATCCAGGGTTTGTAGATTCAGTGGTTTAAGCGGTTCTATTTTCAGCTGTCCTAGTGCAGAGAAGATTCGGACTGCCATTTACGTACCAAAACATGTGGAGTGCCATTTGCTGCCCCATCCTTCGGGCAATGACGTCACTACCATTAGGATACGGTCAACTGTAAACCGAAAGGAAACAGATATTCTGCTGGCATCCGCTTACCTGCCATTGAGCACCTGCCTCCATCAGGTGGAATGGTCGAAGCCGCCAGGCCAGGTAAATGGAATCTTGTTAAATGGACCTTGTTAGAGCATAATGTTCCTCCGACCCTTTGTGATTGGATTGAGAGCACTCTAAGGCATAGAGTCGTCAAATTAAAGGCTGGTCACCCACAAGGGGCTGTTACCAGTGGCTGTCCGCAAGGAGGGGTACTTTCATCACTTTTGTGAAATCTCGCACCCTGGATAGACTGATAGACTGTATGTGTTTTACTATTTACCGAGGCAATCTGTTTTAGCGTTAAGATAACGTCTGCACTAAATGGACTGTCACCTAGCACTGGAGGAGGGCACGAAATATAATCGTGTCACTATCCGATGGATTAAGGGGCATTCCGGCTGTACGGGTAACAAATACGACAGACTGGCAAAGCGTGCTGCCAGCAGAGATCCCTGTGCACCCGAGCCGATAATTACTCCTTCTTTAGCTACTCATATCAACATGATTAAGCACATTACCCACAAAAAGTTTCTAAATGTGTGGGACCCAACCCCGCGCTGCTATCTTGCTAGGAATTTGTTAAAATGTCATTCAAAAATCACAGCTCAGTTTTTCGTAGGGCTTGGAAAAAACGCTCTCCGGTTAGCCACAGGTTTCCTCACGGGACACTGTAAGGTAAATAAGCATCTGCATAATTTGAAGCTTGCTAACTTTCCTCTCTGTAGAGCCTGTCAACGGGACGACGAAACCGCTAGACACATCTTGTGTTATTGCCCATCTCTGACAGATCTCAGAATGAGGGCTTTCGGGTAGCCATGGCCGACCACCGATGATATCAGGAACGTACCTCTGAGTGATGTCCTGACTTTTGGTAAATCCTTAGGCTGGTTGATGTGACAAAAGGTTATGTTGGGAGTATGCACAAGGGGTCCAATGGGGCCTAAGTGCGGTGTGCGGGAACGCATGCACTTCCGTTTCCTTACATACATACAAGACGTTATCAAGGTTACTGGGACGCAGGAATGGTGGGAGATTATCTCTGGAGTGTTATCAGAGAAACCGACCCAAAGACATACAAAAAACTGTCGAAAACTAATCATATCCCACATATACTAACAATAAGTAAAGTACTATATATTAAACATAAAATTTTGTTCCATAAAAGTTCCAGAATACTCCGTCATATAAACCTGTAATACAAACTACTACTATAATATAAACCTAGACGGTATAAATAAAAAGACAAAGAAAAGTTTGGTATCGTTTGTAAAATCAGCCAAAAATCCGAGTCCGCATAGTGAAACTCTGCCAAAACCAAATCCCCCTGACCAATTAATATAATCCAGTGAAAAAGTAAAAAAAAGTTATGAGTAAAAGTGACAGCGGATAAATGTCATCTAACAACGATTGCCAGTAAATGTTTATTACTTGATGGTTCATGTACAACATTTAGAACAGGTAAAATAATATTGATTTCAGTGAATTTAATGTTTATACTTAGTGCCTGAAAGACTTAAAACACCTCTTTATTAAAACAAATTGTTTGTAATCATATTTCAACAATGCAGTTAAAAGCTCTGTGAACCTGGAACCCGAGTTTACGATATTTTGGTTTTATTAGTACCATTCTATAGAGAATCGTTTGTACCCGTTTGTGCCACTTTTGTTTTAGTTTTTACCTTAACCGATTCCAAAATACAGCGATTTCTTGATTCTTCAGAATATCGCTGAAAGTGTGTATCTCCATAATTAATACAGATATCGCAAAAGGGTCGATGTGGTTCGAAAGTGAATCGTTTGTACTTCTTTGCACCTCTTTCGTTTTTGGCATTTTTTTTTTTCTCCTGCACTTTGCGTAACCCACAACTAACGACGAGGACGTGGCAGGATTCTAGTTCCATGTTTCTTTATTTATATTGTGTCACACAATACATTGCAAAAAATTTATCGTAGCCAATCTCCCGAATAGTACCTGTAAATTCAGGAGGATGTTTCAATTCATGCACTGATTGAAAAAAGTCGATGCCTCTACAAGCATAGGTTGACTGAGCAGTAACCTCTTTTATTACTCGTTTTCTGAGTACACCTCGTAATTGACGCTTTTTTTATACTTAATACTTTTTGTATCACTTGTTGAAATTTGCAGCGTGATATGGTCATCTGTTGGTTTGTCTGGCGCGTACAAATTAATTCCTACACCACATTCGATACATAAACTTTTAATCCATAACCATGGTTGTCCTGGATTTAGGTTAACTTTTGGATTTTTGAAAGCATAGCAACATGGAAGCCGATGTTCTTACCACAATTGTTTCTGCATTACATCGGTCCAGCCTTGTCTTAATACATTATACGCCCTACCCTTATAAATTCTACTAACAGGTCGAATACTGCTCCAATCCTCACCTGAACTAGTAATTGTCGCTCTAAGAAGCACTAATGCGTCTCGGGACATATTCATCGACCAATTTGAACTACCGGTACTATTCATTTCGGAATTTGCTATATCGGGAGTTGATGTATTGGCTTTTTGATTAACATTATGAAATTTTCGTAGAATGTTTTGTGTTTAGCTGACATTTTGTTATCTATTTTTATAACTGCCTCATTCCAAACATTATATGCTAATGATTTTAATTTTCCGGCCTAATCGAAAAATATTAACTCTTTTATCGAATTAAAAATCATTTCAACAGAGCAGCGGCATTTTTAAACTTCTTCCGACACCCAAAATTAATCAACAAAGCGTTTAATCAAACGGTATAATAAAAAAGACGAGTGGAATAAAAAATACGAGAAGAGAATAAAAAAGAATAATATCCAGATAAACAGACTTGTTTGCAATTAAGTATATACCTTAATATCACAGTGAAGATTATCGACGGAGGTGATATAATGACGAATGTGACAAAAAGCGAAAATATCTGGTAGTATGTTGTCTTGTGTACAAACACGTGTTTGTGTGGATAAGTCTAGTTGATATACATCATCAAAACATTAACCTGTGCATAACATGCCACACCGGCTAGAGTTGAGAACGGTTACGACCCAAACGTCAATTTAGTCTTATGTACTTGAAAAGAATGGGAACCAGCGAGACTACACCCGGGGCTCCCCTAATATTAGAAAAAAAAATTTATTTTGGAAACTGTTAGGGCATAAACGAAATCGAAGGCGGTACAAACGATTCTCTATCGAATTCCATCGACCGTTTTGCGACATCTGTATTAATAACGGAGATACACACTTTCAGCGATATTCTGAAGAATTAAAAAATCGTTGTATTTTGGTATCGGTTGAGGTACAAACGAAAACAAAGGTGGTACAAACGGGTACAAACGATTATCTATCGAATTCCATCGACCGTTTTGCAATATTTGTATTAATAACGGAGATACACACTTTCAGCGATATTCTGAAAAATCAAAAAATCGCTGTATTTTGGAACCGGTTGAGGTATAAACGAAATGGAAAGTGGTACAAACGGGTACAAACGATTCTCTATCGAATTCCATCGACCGTTTTGCGATATCTCTATTAATAACGGAGATACACACTTTCAGCGATGTTCTGAAGAATCAAAAAATCGCTGAATTTTGGAATCGGTTGAGGTACAAACAAAAACAAAAGTGGTACAAACGGGTACAAGTGATCCTCTATCGAATTCCATCGACCGTTTTGCGATATCTCTATTAATAACGGAGATACACACTTTCAGCGGTATATTGAAAAATCAAAAAATCTCTGTATTTTGGAATCGGTTGAGGTACAAACGAAATCGAAACTGTTACAAATGATTCTCTATCGAATTCCATCGACCGTTTTGCGATATCTCTATTAATAGCGGAGATACACACTTTCAGCGGTATTCTGAAAAATCAAAAAATGGCTGTATTTTGGAACCGGTTGAGGTATAAACGAAATCGAAAGTGGTACAAACGGGTACAAACGATTCTCTACCGAATGGTAAATATCGTAAACTCGGGTTCCAGGTTCACAGAGCTGCAGTTAAAATGGCGAAAAATAAAATTTTGCACGATTCTCGTAAATTAACGACATCTCCGGGAATTAAATGTTCTACAGGATAGAATAGCTAACTTTTTTATTCATATATATTTTTTTTGATACGGTGCGATGAAGTGTAAAAAACTGGGAAAAATTTCATTTGATTTTGTTGAGCTGTTTTAGGATGTATCAAAATAACGGAGGATTCGATTAATACCATTAACACCTCAAAATGTTCGTCTGGATCGCTACTTTCATGTCCATATAGCTACAGAACCACACTATGCAAAATAAAAAATATACTGAACATGAACCGTTACTATGTTTTTTAATTTACGTTTTTCCACATTTTTGGGGATATTTTGAAAACTGGACGTAATGGAGAAAAATTGAAAATAGTTTCAGAATCAGCTTAAGTTATATTTTTCTTGTAAACTAGTGTAATCAATTCAATTTAAAATTTTATCTCTACTAAAATAAAATTTATTTTGTGTGATTGTGCCCAACGAGCTGATCGAACCATTCGAAGTCACATCAATCCAGTAAAAGAATCTAATATCAGCGCCGCATTCATGGGAAATGTACGTGCCCATGGTGCACGAGAATCGTACCTCCCACGAATTTAAAAATACTAACGCCTATATACATGGGGATTAGAGGCGAGGGTGGGCTGAGCGGGATCGTCGCGGCGCCGACGTTCAAATGCGCCCGTGATTATTCGTTGTTTGCTCGCTCCGGTCGCTGGCGTTTTCACGTCACGTCCCGGTTGGCACGCCGTTGTCATTAGCGGAAATGGAGGCGTTAATTCGTCAGTTAGCGTCACGACGCCTCTTTTTGAATCCTCTTTTTCGGCGTCCGGCATCCTATTTGAAATGAGTAACACCATGTGCGTTCTGACGCAATTGTATTTGTCGGGCGTTATCGTGTTCGAATTAGCTTCAACTATGCGTACACCTGTCTCATTTTCGACCCAAAACTTACACGCACCAATTCAAACTTCACCATGATGAACCATGTTAACGTTAAAACTATGCCGGAGTAACATTCCATTTTCTCAGCGCAAATACCTCTCTCACATTGAGCCAATATATGCTTTTAATCACCAATGCGGAAATTTCTTATTCCAATGATTGTGGTTTACATTACTGATACATGCGCATTCTGTACGTAATATCAATCGATTTAGAACGTGATTTTTTCAACAATGTTAACAACTCGAAATGTAACGAGTCTACATCTGCAAGTTTCTTGCATAAAACCGAGCATATTTCAGCTAGTTGTAGCTAAGCTTCGTTTGTTGTGATTTTTACGGTGTACGTAACTGGTCCGAATTTTTGCACTAAAACCCCGTACAAAGCGGTGACCGTAACATTTAACGAGCCCTCCGACGTTGCATAAAATGCCAAAAGTTTGCGGCACTCCGATCGATATGAGTTTATGAAAGCAACTATCGATTCTCTACCTATTCCAACGTAGGTACACACCCGTTCCGTGAGAGTTCCTTTATCTAACCTACAATCGATTTGCCTTGCTTGGTATAGGGTGGACGTAATAACTATATCGCGGCGACGAAATGTGAAAAATCCAATAGAGTAATTGCCGATATATTCGCCGATACCGACTAAACATATGGTTGGTATAGCTTAAAAAGTAGACTTCCGCCGTTGTGTTATATTAGTTCAATTCGAATGAGAAAAAAAGTTTCTAGAAATATATTATTGTTTGAAATGAAGTGGTACTTACAATCAACAATACAAGTGGTAAAAGAAAGTGTGTTTCAAATCTATTTTGCCTCGATGACCTGTTTAAAATGTTCTTAATAATTAGGTTACGGACCTACAGTGTAACATGTTTTTTTATAGACGAGCGAGTCTCTTAATAGATAAGGAGTGATACGGCGAAGAATTACTTCTCCAATCAATATGTTATCTTCACGTTGATACTGAACGGTACTAGCGCCATCCAGGGGACGGTGTAACCCACTTAGGGAGCAACTGCATTAGATCTCCCCATAATTTCTGTACAGAGCAAACAGGAAGACACGATCTGTGTGGGTACATTATTTGCAAACTCAGGTATATACCTGCTGACTTCAGCTCGATATTCGCTGTCTATAAACTATTCCCATAGGAAATTACGTACGTTCAAAAGAAAAGTTAGCAAAAATAAATTCAAGAGGTATAAGAGACGTATTTAAGACCATATTTGTCGTTGGTGTTCTTGGTAAAGTTGTGTCATAAATTGTATAAAATTAATAACATAATTATTAAATAAACTTTTCATGATTTACCTGAGGTTGCTTGCGGTCGAGGCACTACACCTGAGACTGTCCAACATAAACTCCTATTTGTATGTTCGGTCACAACATTTTATGGTTGAGCTGACGTTGCTTGTGGCTGAGGCGCTGCTTCGACACCACAATAGCTATACAAGAAACTAAATGGCCAAGATATACGTCATACAAAAGCTTATGTGATATTACAGAGCGGATAAGAAAAACGAAGTAAAAAAACTTGATGCAGCACTTATAGTGGAGAACAAAATAAAATGAAGCATTCTATATTTAGAAACAATTAATGAAAGAACATGCAATCTAAGAATCTGCACAAAATTCTTTAATTTAATTATAATTGCAAAGTGCACTGCCCTATAGAGAGTCAAGACAGAAATGAAATGGTATCAGGCTCATAATGGGCGATATGAATGTCAAGATCGACAAGAAAGAGCACTTCATGGGCACCATTGCAGTACACTCACTTCATAAAGAGAGCTTAATGGCAACTTTGCAAATAGTAAGTAGTTCCACATAGGGATGTAGATAACGTTATGTGGATTTCACTCGTTGAAAATACAGTTAATCAAATAGATCCCGTTCTCATAGACTAACGAGAAGATTTTGCGATCAGTAACAAAACAAATAAGGACACTCAACAAATACAGAACATCATCATGGAAGAGTACATTGGAAATCTATCCTTAGAATTTCTTGTGTAGTGTTGTTTTTCAAAGCTCGTTGCGTTTAGAATCAATTTGCAAAAACCCTAGCCTTCAAATCTCCCCATAAGAAGAAACTCTTATTGCTTCTGAATTTGTTTCGGTTGCTCGGCATCCCAGTATCATATCTTTTGTATAACACACATTATTAAATTATTTAAAACATTTAGGTTGAGTATGTTAAGAAATATTCTGCAAAGTTGAGTACTGCTATATCTTACGGTAAAATTTTATGAACCATTTGAAAGTAAATTATTTAGGGATGAAATCGTAAGACTTTGTGTAAAATTCTACCCAAATTACTTCGTACAATGTTCAATGCTAATGCTTGCTCCTAGCTGAATGAGTTGGACTAGTCACTCGCACTCGTTCTACGTTCTCTGGTGTACGCACAGTTATGCAAAACCGATATATTCATTTTGCACACTTCCGTGATAATGAAACCTTGCACCTCACAACAAAATTGTGATGCATAAGCAATTCTATTACATCTAGGAACATTAAATTCATGCTGAAATAGTCGTTGCATTTCAAAAACAGACCCCGATCGGTCATATGCTTTAACGCAATTTAAAGTTGCGTTGATTCACGGGTCACATATTCATACGAAATGTTTGAAGCCATAGATTCTGCCCTGCAGTTTAGTCATATTTGCTAGGTGGTGTCTTAAAAATTATCAATACGCCTCCGTGTGTTAAAGAATCATCAATCAAAAATGTATGCATAGTGATCATATGACGGTTTGGTGTGCTGTAGCACGAACTGGGACCATTAAGTTTAACTTTTTTAAAAAATCTAACGATTTTCATGAACAATATAGAATATTTTGGCTTAGTCGTTGAGCTTTGAGAACATAGAGGATGGAATATGGACTAATAGTTATTGATGTATCAAGTACTCAAGCAAAGTGATTTTTATCGAACGAGTCTGAGTTTGTGAGTCGAGCGAGCGAAGCGAGCAAGGTGATTAATAGGCGAGTTCGATAAAGACACTTTGCTGACGTGATGCATACGACATTTTGTCGCCAACCGCAAAATTTAAAGATATGAAGATTCTGTAAGTTACCAGTTATATGACATATGTGACAAACGATTTGTTTTGTTAATATACCTCGGCAAAGTATTAAACGTCGGTAATACAGTGCTATTTCAAGTAGAGATATCGGGTTCAAATCCAGCACCGTGCAAAAAAAAAAGTAAGCTCTTTTTAATGCGTTTATCAAAATTTGCGGCAGGTAAAGCATTTTTTCTTCAAACGTCATTAAATGACAACTTTGTTGTCGTGTTTACTCGCGGTAGAAGTAAGTCATTGTTGCATAACGACGGTTGCTAAGATCAACATAGCAAAAAAGTACTTCAGCGTTATGGCGCTAAAGTAAATTTCACTTTAGCGCCATAACGTTGAAGAACATTTCACTTTAGCGCCGTATTATTTGCAACGTTTGAAGAAAAAATACTATGTTTTATTCGGAAGAGAAGCAGATTCGTTTGTGGCTGGTCCGTCATTGCCGGACTCACTTCGTTCGTCCGGCAAACTGTCGGACACGCCACAATTTTAACGGCTCATCTGTCATTAGCGACTCACTGCGTTCGTCGCTAAGCGACAGACCACGCCATAAAAAGCACTGCTTCTCTTCCATATAAAACAATATACTATTACCTGCCGCAAGTAGAGGATTTACTCGCCTGTTACTCGCCTCGCTCGCTTCGCTCGCTCGACTCGCAAACTCAGACTCGTTCGATAAAAAATCACTTTGCTGACTTGCTACATAAATATCTTTTATACCAAAATTAACTAAAATGGCAGGAAAAAAGTATTTCTGACATACTGTGTTTGTAATGAACCCAGAAAACAGAATCCATAATCATTTCCATGACAGCTGTGTTCATTTTATTATTAGATACAAAACAAATATTTGCATAACATCAAATGGATAATTTTCGGTAATATTTAAGATCATAAAAAAAATCTACAACCCATGGTGGAATACGTTTTGTATAAAAATTGTGCATAATAACCCATAAAAGAGTAATCCATAATTAATTCAATGTCTATACTAATTTATTGGTAACAATTCATGCATATAATACGTATTGTATTATTCACACGTTTGAAAATAACATTAACATAATGGTAATAAGAAAATTGTCTATTTTAATTATCTGTCGACCTTGTTTTCTTTCAGTTTGTTTTTTAAACAGCTATGTTGCAAACTTTTATTCTATTCTATTTATTCCTCAATATTCTCAGAACCGTACACCTCATAAGTCACGTGAAATTCCCCCCGTGATTCATCTCGAAATAATTGTACTCTTGAGAAGAAATGTACAAGAAATTGTACGGATAATATCTAACATTCCCTTGACGAATTATCATGATTTATGCATTATGACCATGAGGTTTATTTATAAAACATCCCCCTTTCCAAACAATGTCCTGCTTTGTTATTACACAGGACTCCAAAGAAAGGAATATAATTAAGCAGATGGAATCTTTCACCGAAAGCAAAAGATCACTTCCCCTTCCTGTAATACCGGAAGAGAAAAGATGGTTTAAAGGAAAACAGAAACGAAGTCAAACGAAGAGCGCATTACAAGAAAAACGGAGAGGTAATCAGACTTGGCAGACAGTTGTCGATGTCGACCCCTCCTAATTGTACTAATTACCATGGATGAAAAAACAGGAAATGCTATTTTTCTTTGTTTTCTTACAATCCTCACATCAATACAATTTAATTTGCTTCCCTCTTTATTGTTCTTTAATAATAAATCAAACATGCTAAAACAAAGTTATCCAACACCCGTAGATGTAAAGTTGAAGGAATAGCGGTTGGCGATTGTCCTAACAAAACCTCATGACCCCAGTAGTTTATTAAATCAGGTAAACTACAAACCACGAAAGAGAATACTCCCTATTCCCTATTCTCTTTCGTAAAATTATAAAGTTTATGAATAGCAAACATGTTAATAAACTGAAAAGCGAAGATGTACCTAATTACCTCGCCACATTTTATTAAAGACTCGCTATCATATAAAGAGAAATGATACAACTAAAAGCCCAACCGTCGCCGTGTTATTCAATTAAGTTAATTACATAGGTTCTTATCTACTTAAAAGATAGAGTTTTACTTATTCACAGCTGGAAATCTTCCCATAGTTTGTCAAGGTAAATGTAAAAGTCGTGTTGAGTCCCTAATGAATTAATAATATTAATAAGTTTAAATAAAATATAGATGTGTCAATTCCATAAACGTTTTTAAGTTTTTGACATTTTTATTGTAAACTCCAAGCGGTTGTTGTTACTTCAGGCTGAAGATAAATACACAAGGTTGTTTAAAGTTCCTTTTACTTCCAGTTTTAATTGACTGTTTATGTTCGATTGGATTGGCATTGTGCTAGTATACGAAACACTTACCTTCGTTTACGGCGTAGTACGTATTGATTCCGACATCGTGCCGTCAGAAGTTTCGTTACGTTTGCTACAAACTGTAAACTTTGCCTGCCCTGTCAAGCAAAGACAATGTATCAAAGCAGAACCAATTAAGGCTCCCACTGAAATATTTAGTCGCAAAGTATTTGCCACTTTGGTTCAAATTTACATTTTATACAAAGTTTTCAGTGGAGGGCATCGACATCGAAGAACTATAAATAGGTATAGCTGGTGATATTCTATTCCTTATACGTTCGTCTTTCACATTTGGCCCTTTTTCGATCCGTTTGAAGTGCCCTTTCGTGTACACTCATACCATATCACTCAGAAATAGTATAATTCTATCTATAATATGCATGTTTCAAATCGAGAACCGAAATTCCCTATTTTCCGATTTAATACATTTAATACAGTGGTCTTTACGGAACACAAAGTTGATAATCCAACATTTTAAAGTATTTATCCGAATCGCGTTTCGTGCTACTATACAAAGGGAATTGTTGAGCGTGACCCATACATAATATATAATATTACTAGCTGTATATGTTTGAAATTTAATAATGTCCACCTCTGTGGCGACATTATCAGATTGGAAATAAATACTTTAAAAGAGATTTTTAAAAATGTTTCAACGAAATCAACTAAAATATTTAAATTTATGAATTAAACTTTAAAGTTCTCGTAAAATCATTATTACTATTTCATATTAGCCGAATGGTTTCTAAACACAAGGGTCGCTAAAATATATATACAGGTAATTAATGCGTTGTGTGTAAATATTGATTTAGCGAAATTAGGTGAGTGTAAATCAGCGATGTTTATCTCAAACAGAGCGGTCTTACCGTTTAATCATCACGAGTGGGAATAGCAGTTAGTGAACGTAACCTTGTTGGGTATGCGATAATTGCTTGGGTTTTCTTTTATTCGACACGCACTTTCCTCACGCACGTCAAAAGTAATTTCTGCCTTTGTAAAAAAAGCTCTTTCTCACGGAATCACGTCGTAATTGTGATGATTCGAGCAAATTAGACCATCAGGAGTCGGTAAAGCCAGCGATTAACCATCTACATTTTGATCGGCCGTATGCGCATGCTAGAAGGAGAAATAGAAATTCCAAACGCGATGTTTGTCGAAAAACGACATTACTTACGGAGTGCACGTAAAATGAAAATTACCACTCCCATTCGCTGTCCGATAGTGCGACTGCATTTAGCGAAGAAGCACGCACGGGGGTAATTTCATTTTCGCGTTGCTTTTTTGCCTCTTTCCACATCGACGTTCATTAAGCACGTAGCGTTCTCTCGTTCGCCTCCATTTCCGTGATTAATAACGATTCAGTATCATGTTACAATGTGAATGTAGTGACAAATTACCGAAGGTACGATAAGACATGTCCCGGTATTGTTGGACGTCTAAATAGGGCAACCCCTTAAGGGTATTCCCTACCGTGGCCTAATTGCGACCGCTTGATCCCCACCCGTAGACCGCTTGACGCTTGAATAAATAATTTTAAAGGGAATATTGGCAATTTTAATAATCCATTGACAATAATTAATCTTGAATAACAAATGTCCCTATATTATGTACTTGATCTGTTTTGAAACATTACTTCTACAATTATTCCTTTAGGATATGTATTTAATGGACATAAGGTGTAAAGTTGAAAATCGAAAAATCAATATTCCATCGTTATCCGGGTGATTACAAATAGATTTTCGTTGTTTGGATGCTGAGTTTAAGAGCTTACGGAATTCCCGATAAGATTACGCCATAATCACTAGTGATCGTAGGAAATATTCACTTTCTCCATACAAATCGCTTCATGATGCGATTCATAATCTCTCTGGCTTTAAAATAAATTAACTAACTTTGTAAATTTTATCACTATGAAGACACATTATACATATCGACACTAAATAGTCAAATCCTACAAAGTCTCAAAACCAACCCAACCCAACCCAGCCCAACTCAACTCGACATCCTAAAGATAAAGATACCGTTGGTCAGCAATTGATATCACTTTAAAACAAAGCTTGTCAGCACATTGCATCGTTTTAGCAGGAATTAGCCTCATAAAACTAAGACCACAGAGAACGATGAATTTTACTTAAGCCGAGGTTACTTGTAGTCGAGGCTCAGCAAATAATATCGTGTTAAAACAAAGCTTACTAGCGCTTTACATCATTCAACCAAGAATTAACCTCGTCAAAACAAAAACCACCGAAAACGATGCATTTTACTTAAACCGAGGTCGCTTGCTGCCGAGGTTCAGCAATTGATATCGCGTTAAAATAATGCTTGCCAGCGCTTTGTATCGCTCCATGCAGGAATTAACCTCGATAAAACCAAGACCACCGAGAATAATGGATTTTACTTAATGCGAAGTTGCTTGCGGGCGAGGGCTCTGTAATTGATATTGTGTTAAAAAAATCTTCCGTCGTTTTGTATCGTTCCATCAGGAATTAATCTCCAGAGAACGATAGATTTTACTTAAGCCGAGGTCTCTCGTGGCTTAGCAATTGATATCGCGTTGAAGCAATGCTTGCCAGCGTTTTCTATCGTCTTAGCATGAATTAACCTCGGCGAAACCAAGACCAGAGAACGATGGATTTTACATAAGCCGAGGTCATTTGTGGCCGAAGCTCAGCAATTGATATCACGTTAAAACAAAGCTTACCAGTGCTTTGTATCGTTGCAACTGGACTTCACCTCGGCAAAATCAAAACCATAGAGAACGATGGATTTTACATAAGCCAAGGTTGCTTGCGGCCGAGAATCATCGATTGATATCGCGTTGAGACAAAGCTTGCCAACGCTTTGTATCGTTCCAGCAGGAACTAACCTCGGCAAAACCAAGACCAGAAAACGTTAGTTTAGCAACTGACATTATGTTAAAACAAAGCTGTGCTGAATAACTTGGCAGTATAAATCCTTGAAAATTGTGTAGTTTTGTAGTGATATGATGTTAACGCCTCAGCCACTAAGTGGCTCTCGCTTAGATCAAAGAAAATTTATTAGATTCGTGTATTTTCTTCCGTATTTTCTTGTAAACTGCATAGTTTTTATCACTATGGCATTTATGCAGCATCTCGGACGCAAGCGAACATTATTGTTGGTTTCATTAAATAAAAGTCAGTGTACATGATAAAGAAAATTGGGAAAGATTTTATGTGATTTATGACTAAAATCTTTGCATTTTCTGGTATCTTACAGCCTGGTGGATGACGAGTTTTGATATCAGTTGCTACAAAATGATGACTTTGCATCTCAACTAATCTTCTGATCATCATATTTAAAAATACGTTTCCTTTCTTCTTCGCTGATGGAATATCAGCAACACTTTCGGAGACATAGAGTATAGTGAATATAGAGTATGCATTAGGAGAAAGAAACTGTACTTTTCTTTATTTAACCAGCGTAGATATGGCTATGTTTGCATACGAATATTCAAGTAACCATATCTCAACTTACAAGAGACTTAGCACAATTTTATCAACATCAATCACGAAGTTGGCCGGACCTGAAGTATCAACATCTCGGAGTATTATGCAACATAAAGCTTCATAGTCAGATTCTTTTGAAACATGCGGTAATAACATGTATTTAAAAGATTGAAGACACTGATTCTGCACTAAAAGAGAAACCAACAAGGTGATAGAGAAGTGTTAATACTTCACAGAATATCGAAGCTGTATGCATTTGATTGTTACGGTGTTTACCATTTTAATTTAAAAATTCATCCATAAAGTCGCAGATCATGCACCAAGTCACTTTCAGTGAACTATTATTGCAAAGTGAGATAGAAAAAAAGAGTTATGCCACATTGTTTTCTTAGTTATCAGAGATATAGAAACATACACAAACCCTCTGAATCAATAGAAAAATTGCTTCTGCACTAAAAGAGAAACCAACACGGCGATACAGAAGTATTAGTACTTCAGAGAATATCGAAGCTGTATGTATTTGACTGTTACGCTGTTTACCATTTCAATTTAAAAACTCAACCATAAAGTAGCAGATCGTGCATCAAGTCACATTCAGTGAATTGTTATTGCAAAGTGAGATGGAAAAGAAACGGGTTGTATCACACTGTTTCCTGAAAAACTTAGATTCGAATGTACTCTTTCGTTGTATTAAAAATTGATAAGATCACTTGGCAGAAAAAAGTGACTATATTGCTTTCGTTGGTTTTTGACTATCAAATGGAAGTCGTTTAATCTTGAACCTTTTAACTTCACGGACGGAGGCATTAACATGATGGAGATTAAAATTCTCGTGAAACGCTGTGGCGTTAATTTTTCCGACGGGACATCACGGGAGCCGGAACAAAACGCCTTTTCAGTATACCTTCCGTGTGATACAATCTGGAACGGCCCGGAGACGTCACGGCAGGGCGAAAAAGAAATCCATAATTACGGACGGCCAAGAGGGTGCGGCTCGACCTGCACGACACAAGTTCTAGTCTAGGAGATGCCTTGGCGATAGTTAAAAGATAAAGGAGAAACGGTACACGCGATCGCAAAGGGTTTAATAACGGTGGTCCCGACGAACGTGTGAAGACTTTGACTAAAATTTATCCCCTTTTGTGTGCACTAATTGAACGGCGCCCATGGTGAATACGCTGGGGATTTTGTACCGTCCGGACGTACTTTAACCGAGA
Organism: Onthophagus taurus; assembly: GCF_036711975.1. Lineage (NCBI taxonomy): Eukaryota > Metazoa > Arthropoda > Insecta > Coleoptera > Scarabaeidae > Onthophagus > Onthophagus taurus. The sequence continues at coordinate 22,052,390 of NC_091972.1, read as the reverse complement.
ATTTAATTTTGTTGAATAAATAGTGAATATTCCCGTACCGATAGTCCCGTTCTTCTCATCTAGTCTGTAGTGCTTCGTTTCAGAATTTCTTTGTGCACAAAGTTCCTGCATTTTCCAGCATCATGCCGCAGTTCGTTAAGGTTAATTACTAATATGTCCTTAACAGACATGGGTGAAATTAAATTGGAAATAATAAAGTCATATAAAGATTGCCATACTTATAATCTACTAGAAATTATTAAGAACTAAGTATTCCAAGATTCGAAAGTTCTCATTCCCACTTGAAAACTTTTCGTATTTGAACGCTGCAAAACTTTCACGACGGGATTATGCAGAGGATCGTTTATTAATTACAACTAACAACTGGAGATAGAGTTTGCTCAACGTCCGACTAAAACTTAAGATGGAGGATGTTGGGAGTTTGTTAAAATATCGCGGGGTGTTAAAATCGATTTAAGTTCTCTTTTCAACGTTTGTAGAGTTTAATCTCTACACAAACTTTATTTCGGCCTATATTGTTATAAACCCACCAATTCATTCAAAGCTTTTTATCGGCACTAATTTATGCTAATTCGATTAGCATTTATGTTAATTGTGTAATTGGATGTAGGATGGAAGGTTGTTTCGTTAACATTCTAATAAATTCCTACTGTTGGGCGCCTATTTGCATAACGTGGAAATCGAAGGGAAATTCAACTTAGCAAGAGGTATTTATTATAATATGATTAAAGTAAAAAATTTTGCATGTAAACAAAGGCTTACACCAACAGTTCTCTGTACTTAGTTGACAGGCTCTACATGTGTAAGTTGGGAATACTCATTTATCTGTGTTAGTACACAACCCTCCTTCTAAAGGATTTATAGGCGTAGATGTAACATTTCAGCATTTATTATACATTCAAGTTACGTGACAAAGAGGAATTTGCCTCACGACAACCTTGATGAATATCTTTTTTAACTATGTTATGTGATGATTACGCATTTTAACGACATTCCATTATATCATCGCATCCTGTAACCAATTAGGATTCGATGATTGGATCTATCTCTTAAAACCGAACATTTCGTCGCCATAAACTTTTAATTGGAACTCCCGCAACGATAGTACTCGACCGTTTGAAGTGGAAGGACTTGATGCTATTGATAGAATAGGCAATCAGGGAAGAGAGAGAAAAGATGTAATTTTTGTAGATCGAACCGTAAGTCCGGGTCACTAGTTCTCCGATATCCAGGCTTTACAAAGGTCCAGGACTATGGGTGAAGAACCAATAGCGGTGGTAGTCCGTGACGGCTTCCTTTGATTCGGAATTTAAAAGGCTGTAAAGATTCTAGTGCTTGGTGTAGTCTCAAAGTGGGTTTCCAATAGGAAAATGAGGTCCGTTTCACAGAGAACTGTTCGCAAACAATTGGAGGCGACGAACGATTTTAACTGCCAGCTTACTCTCCTTCATTAGAGTTGAATAGATTGAATAAAGCGTACTTTCCATTATGTCCTGAAAACGTTTAACCATGATAATACCCATGCATTTTAACTTCAACTCAAATCGCTTATATTACAAGAATTTATTATACATATAAATTATTTTAATATTAATCTACAGTTTTCCAATTACTAACTTAATTAAATTTTTGAATGTATTATTAACAATACGGTTTGCCCTATGAATTATAGATGATTTCAAAAATTCATAACCATGTCCACAGTTGGAACAAATCAATTATTTAGTTATTAGAAGTCCCCGACATGCTACAATACTTTATTACCCCTACTCATTTTTTTTGTTGCGATTTGTGGGTAATACATTGTGTGTATTCCACGATGCGTAGTAGGGATCGTGTGGAATGATAAATGGATGGTAAAAGTACGGAGATTGCTTGAGTGGCGGGCCATTCAGAGCTGCATATTTCCTCCTGACAATCGGAATTAAAAGATAAACACGAAGGCACTAGGTCGGTTGGCCATAAAAATGATATATGCGTTGGATTTATTACTTGCCCGTTTGTCGGTCGACGCACGAGGCTTGCGATAGTTGGGATTGTCGAGTGTTTTTCCACTAGCACGAGAGGTAATCGAGTGACATATTATCGGACGTCACTAGCCTATGAACTTTTTCGGTTGAGCCGAAATCCGTTTTGTTTCGCCGGGTGGGTTTAACTGGAAAAGCTGGTGGCAATGTGACATCCCATTATTTATATGTTTACTGTCTGCGAAATTCCGCATATCATTCGGTTAACTACATCCTGTATGTAAAATAACAACCATTTAAAAATAAAATATTACATTAAGACGTTAACTCCAAATAATTAATAAATTGATGTAACTACATTATAAATTTCTCAACCTCAAACGACCTAGTCTGGAGAAGAAAATAGTTCAATCAAAAATTAATTCTTTTAAAAATAAAATCTTAAAAAGGATCAAAAACGATGAAATTTCATACCAAACTCGAGATATTTCTGGTTAAAAATAAAAAAAGGTTATGTCAAAAATTAACAAAAAGCGGCTAATTTGATTTTTTTAAATTAACGTTAATTAATGTTTTTGGAAGTACAAATCATAAAAATGACGTGTTTGGTATCATTTTAAAGGAAATTTCGTCATTGAAACAATTTTAATCAAAAATTAAAAAGGTAAGATTTTGTCAAATAAATTAGCGGCCATCTTGAATTTTTTTGAAATAAAATATTTACAAAAAATTAAAATTTTTATATTAAACTCAAAAACTTCCAGTAAAACCAGAAAATCAACCAAACGTAATTTGAGAATGGAGTCTTAAAAACGATTAATGCACTCCAATAATATACAACCAATCAGAGTAACGATCGTTTAAAATTTCGACCAATAACGTAAATTTCTAAGTGGATAAAAGTTACCTAGGTTTTTCAACTGAATAAATCACACATGATATTTTATAACTGATTAAAACGCGACTACCATATATATACTTTTGTTTAAGTCACATTTTTGACAACTATAATTAACTCAAAAATAGTTAATAAATAATTAAAAATTGTTGATAAATTGTGCAATTGTCGTGTATTAATCTCCCTAAAATACGCTCGAGCTTGATTTTAAATCAGGATAATTTTATTTTTAATAAAATTATCCGACTAAAAGTCAAGCTCTTGTGTATTTACTCCCGATTAAAAATACAAAAAGTTGTCATATGTCAAAAAATTTTGATTTTTAAAATATCTCTGGAGTACCAAATCATTAATATGTCGTGTTTGATACCATTTTTAAGGAAATTTTGTGGCAGAAACAAAATTTTAATCAAAAAAGTTAGATTATGTCAACTGAGCTATTTTGAAATTTTTTGAAAGTATAATTATTTTATCTTTGGAACAACAAATCATAAAAAAGTTGTGTTTGGTATCATTTCAAAGCAAATTTTGAGAAATTTAGAGAAAGCGAAATTTTAATTAACAATTGAAAACACGTAACTTTTTTATACTATTGCTAAATTTAAATTGAGTGTGCATATCGTGTTTTAGGGTGCGTTTACGTTGGAGCTGCGATAAACGATACTATAGCAAAATAACGAAATTGTTGTCATAGTTTTATATGCAAGTGTTTATATTGGAGCGACGAATTGGCACAAGCTTGACAGCCGACTAACGATAAGAGCGACGCTAATTGTATTCCCTATTTTCTTTGCTATTATCAGGTGTGGTGGGCATGGATATCGACTGTTTAATTAGTGAAATTTTTGTTAGATCCCCCTTGTGGGACCAAAAAGATAAAAATTACCACAACAGATTTGTTCTGACAAATCGTTTTCAATTCATTTTGCGCAGCTCTCATTGTTGTTCTTATCGTTTATCGCAGCTCTCGTTCCAATATAAACACCTGCATATAAAACTATGACAACAATTTCGTTGTTTTGGTAGTATCGTCGCTATTATCGTTTATCGCAGCTCCAACGGAAACACACCGAAGAGACCATTGTAATGTATTCAATAACTTATTATTTGTTAAAACTTTCATAAACGAGAGATTCATATTATATTATGTAATCTAAGTAACGAATTGGTAAATATTAGGTTGTCGCCCGTCCAATCACTTATCCGTCGTAGCATTGGTGCTAAAATCGTTTGAATTGACAATATTACAGAAACAGACGTGTTTCAAGTAACCACATTGACATGCAGTTAAGGAACTCAGTCTTTCATTCCCTTTCGACAAATATCACACCATAATAGTTTCTGTGCAGATACTCGCCGGAAACCTCAACATTTGGAAAACTACTCCGTAGAATCTAAACATTTTAGAGGAAAGCGGATGGTCAATTTATATGTCCACATACACAAAATATTAAGCATGCCACAAAGATCCATAAATCTAGGATTTCAAAAAAATATATTTACCAAAATATAACAAATATATTACTGCTTCTCATTTTAATGTCGTGAAATCTTAACGACAGATTTATAAACACTCCCCGATCCTGAATTTGAAAAATCATATGCCAAAGAGAAAGTATTTAGATAAAGCAAACAAGACGATACTTCAAATGTTGTATAAAAAACATGAAAGGTGTCATCAGATTAAGAAAAACTTAACATTGGCCGATCCCGAAATTGACAAATCATGTGCCAAAGAGAAAGTATTTAGATAAAGCAAACATGAAATGTGTCATCAGATTAAGAAAAACTTTGTTTCTTTTCTGCTAAAATAAGCGATTCCCAACCATTCTCAGTGATGATGGTATTCTTGATATGAAGGCATTGAGATGGCAGAATCCTCAATAATCCATCCGATGGTAGGGAAGTAATTTAGTTTGCAGAAGTCTCCAAAATACATTAATGTCGGTTGGGACAATAATTGCCATGACTCAATAATCCAAAACCTTTCTACCACGTAGAAACCTGAAACTTAAGTTTCTTTTTAGTTTTTGCCCAAAATGAATGGTGTGGCAAGGATCCGTCAAAAAACTTATCCTCATACTTTCCTTTATGGTTTATGACATCTTTCTATTCCTAAGACGATTAGCTGCTTGTGGAGACTTGTACTTAACGCCCATGCGCAATTGCTGTCGAGTCACAACGTCCAACTACATCATAGAGACACATCATAGATGTCCATTCTACATCGCTAAGTATTTTTGCCAATATCCCTTTGTAATGGAAATAGAAAACAGCCGAACCCTTAACTTCTTAAACTTACAAATACATAGGAATATTAGTTCAAACACACTACAATTCAACATTTTCCGTAAACCCACTACGTCTGATATTGTCATTCACAAAAATTCCTTCACGAGCGAGCAACATAAATACGCAGCTTTTAGATTCTTTTTTAATCGTTTATACGGCCCCCCTTAACTATAACGATTTAATTACTGAAGTGAAAACGATTTTAACGATTGGTTTCAACAACGGATTCTCTTTAACAGACCTCCAAAACATCATTTTCAGAGTACATAATTCACAATTAACTAACATTATATATCCCCACCACAAATCTACCAGCAGATTCATAACCTTACCTTATGCCCCCTCAATTACCCTCTATCTCGCGTATCCTCCGTAAGTATGATATTACCCTCACCTTTACATCAAAAAACACCATATTCAAACATTTATATAACAAACACAATTTCAAAAATGAAGAACTTTCAACCACTATAACTCGGCTCAGGGGCTTTTACCGCACCTATAAAAAAATATGTAAACCTTATTTTGGTCTATTCTATGGCTGTCCCAAATTTCATCAAAATCGGCGTGCCACAGTTGTGTTACTTCCCTTGTTAGTGGCATTTATAACATTGACTGTCCTGTATGTGAAAAAAATTATATAGGTCAGACAGGAAGAAACATTTCTGTAAGATTTCAGGAGTATTTATCAAAACAAACTTCAGCCGGCCACAAACATATCATTGACTTTAAACACACTCAAATTATGTAAAATTGTAAACTTAGGTATTAAAAACTTGAAAAGTCCAAACTAATGGACCTCTACGAGGAGTTTTACATCAGATCTTTTAACATCGGCGACAACCTCATTAACGAAACTTTAGGTCGTAACATCGCTAGATTTTAAAAAAATTTATTTATCTCTACGTTTTTTAAATTGTCTAACAATTTCATTTTCCTCTCTCCCTTGTTGTAGTGTCGATCCATTTGTAATCTCGTAGCATTTTTTGTTTGATTTTATATTTGTATTTTAATTTTTGTATCCGATTTTGTGCCTTTCAGTTGTGCCTGAAGAAGAGGAAAGTTTTCCTCGAAACATTGTAGCACTGATTTAAATTAAAATTATTTTTCATCGTTTGCCATCCTTTTATTTAGCGCCTCGACAACCTCGCTTTAACTTTGTATAGAAATCGTATGATGTCACCTTATTAAGCCAAAACCACTTCGCAGTCCAAACCCAAACACCAAAGCGATTTACGAAAACTCTTTTCAACATTTCTTTGATTACACCATATATTGTTTCTTGCTGCGACACGATTAATTTATTTTTTGTCGGTTTTATTTTACTTCTTCAATCGATTTTCTTCTGCCTACTTCAATTAGTGTTAGTCAATTATCGGTATAAGCCAATGAAGTGTTACCAGTTTCATCAATAATCTTAATAAATAATCAGCTTTTTTAGAGATGGAAGATTCCTTCTCGGACTTTTAGGAAGACTACTTTTGACGAATTATTATTATTGCTACAACTTGTTGCTACCCACTTTAAAGAACAGCTAACCTTTTTGTTGATGTAGTGATATAATAATTAGTTATAATGATTTTGATAGATAGCGGAAGATCTAAATTTAAAATCTACGGCAAAATATATCATGTATTTTTTTTAGAGTGCAGTAAAGTTTTTTTTGAGTTATTTTGATTTAAAGTTTCCGACAAAAATAAGATAAACGCCGCTAATTGCAGCCTGATTTAAGGGAAACGCTGGACCTTGACTACCAGTTTTACATGGACAAAAACTTGTCCAAAGCCGGATTGTTAGCGTCGGCCTCATCGAAATTTATGCAAATATACAAGCGGCCGCAGGAGTCATTAGGCTAGAGGAGAGTTATGCCGGTAAACAGGATTAATAGGACCCAGCGGGGCTCCGTGCCGTTACGGGACCAGCTCCGGAAGCTCTAAAGCTCTTGGCGTGATCACAAGTGGCGATTAGACGTCTGCCGCATTCGGACTATCGTATATTACTTTCGCCCCATCAAGATAGAACTCGTTCGCCAACAAAAACTAACAGCTCAAGTGAAAATTATCACTCTATCATCAAATTAGATCTAACTTGGCACAGTTTATATGCCTTTGATATGGTATTTAAAATTTATCCCACCGAGAAAAAGAGTAACATCAAAGAATAATAAAGCGGGGAAAACGTGATCAATCTAAGAATCAAGGTTTGGATAGCTTGTTAAAGTCTCTCTAAAGTCTGATCCTTTGTGCTGCGTCGGTGTTATTGCAGAGGTGGGAGAAAGTTATTTTTAAGTGGAATATCTTGAAAAATAAACAACGAGGTGGTTTAAAATAAAAGAAGTAATTTCCCGAGATTCGCAGGATTGATATTCCGACGTTACATACCTTAATCACTTTGAATGGAACACTAACGGTGCTGTAACGTTTATGGAAATTGTTCCTGTCAGCCCAACTCCGCCCTGTGGCGACTTTCCTCGGACTTGCATATATTTTTAAGGGTTTTTTTTCGGAACGGGAAAATGTTCCAAACGGCAGCCAATTTAAGCGGCCGCTCCCTTTTATTTCCATGGCTAAGCGTTTGCAAAACAAATTTTACCTTCCAACAGAAAACACTAGCGCTAAACTGCATTATTCACAATGTCTGGTCTATCTACAAACTTTGTGTGTTGAAACGAAATGTCAAATTTGCTTAAATAACCTTTGTTTTTACGTTTAAAAAATAAATCGTATGAAAATTTAACAGTAAAAGGTTTTATTTTGGTTTTTAATATATTTTAATCCGGTTGAAAAATTTGTCTGTGAGCGATTTTTGGGCCTTCAATGCATTTCGGCGAACAATAAAGCCAGCGTATCGGAGCACGTAAATCATGGCGATATCAATTTTATTATCATAATTGAATCTAAAACATATAAATTATGTGCGGCGGTCGCCCAAAGTAAATTTTGCCTGAAATCCGACCAGATAGCCGATTCAAAAATCCTATAAAACCGCCTAAATCGGCCCCGTAAATCATTTTACCGCGCGGCACCAAAATAATTTACAATTTTCACGTTTGCGCGTCGCGCATTTCGCCGTAGGCAGTGAGTCGAGCTGAAAACGCACCGATAATGTGGGAACGCATGTAAATATGCGAGCTTTTTTTATGCCGACGGATACACAGGCATGAATAGGTTTTAAATTGCTGATGATCCGCCACCATTGAAGTTATGTTATAGCGATGAAAACAACTGATGGCTGAAATTATTTCATACCGCCCAAAGTTGTTTTTTTTTTCGTTGTGGAATTAATGACGTGTAACCGCAAAAAGGACCAAAAGTGAATTCCCGCTTTCAAATCCTTAGGTATACGAGTATCGATTCTGTAGAATGAAGCCTCACGCTGAACTTACCTGCAACAAAGAGAATAAAGAATAAACATTATAAAATAGTAAAAAACACTAAGTTAATGTACATTGTATCAAAATGGGAAAATATATTTACATTCCTCTTTCCGTCAGCTTCTCTATCTATTTATAACCCCACCAAGTGGCTTTTTTCGCGTGAGAGTTTTCAATAACACTTACAAGAATTTCCAGGGGGCTTTTATTTTCCAGTTCTCGTCAGACAGAAAAAGTGCGACATAAAAGAACCCTTACAAATTATACAAATGTAAAAGTTGATCAGATAACATAGGGCAGGGTCACCCTAATATATTCACTTTCGCCGCCTGCTCGCTCGATAAATTTCGATTCTTGTAGTTGCTGAACACGCTCAGAGGCGCCTTACCGCAGAAAGAGCCCATTTCCATATTCATTTCGCGCCGAATTCGCTCGAATAAGAACGTACGATTTCCCAGGAGGCAATAGCGGGAAAATAACCGTCGAATCGGTAGGTAGATGTGCAAAATATGTCTGGGAACGTCCTCGCTTAATAGACGTTATAAAATCGAAGCGAGATAATATGAAACAAAATGAAATTCATGTTATCGATTCTATTGTAACAGACTGTTGATAATGTAATGCAAAGTGGTAACGTAAAAAATGATTTCCCTTAAATATTAATACAAGACCTTTTCATTCAATGGTTTAATCTTGGTGATTGATGTTTAAAATAAAATCAACTTCATAAATTAAAATAAGTGGGCTTTTTCGATACTTTACGTTTACGACCTGCTGAAACATTAACGCCCACCGTTCGAAACTTGAACAATGATTTAAACAAAGATATTTAATATAGTTGTGTGTAAAATAACACAAATATTTTTTTTACTCTTTCATTCCTATCATATATCAAAATGCTTCTAAATGTATTTTCGTTGTCATATATTTGTTATCATGTTTGCATGTCATATTTTACAAAAAAGATTTTTTAAACCCAACATTTTAAACATTACAGCTTTAAAAATAGTTCATTAAAAAATTCACGGAATTAGTTGTAACGATGAAATAAAAAATATTTTAAAGTAATTTTAATGAAGATTAATTTATTGAGCCAAACAAAAATTGTTATTTTCCATAAACGCCATAATAATAATTTTTTAATCCCAACACTGCATTTTTTTTATAGATTTGCTGAATGGAAGTTTAAGAAATCGTATCTCAAGAATAAATTGAGATGAAATGATGGGGTAACAAACAGTTTAAAGCAAATTTAACACAGATTTAATGCGTCATAAATAATCTCTTCGTTTTCATAAACATTGTTATTATGAATATTTAAACCAAACTCTGCAAATTTGATTGTTATAGATGTGAAGAATACTAGTTTAATAAATCGCATCTCAAGAACGAATTGAGATAACATGATGAGGTAACGAAAATTTTAAATCAAATTTAACGCGATTGAATGTGAAGCGAATAATTTCTTAGCTTTTATAAACATAAATGTTATGCATTTGTAAACCAAACTCTGCATATTTGATTGCTGGAGATTTGGGGAATATACGTTTAATAAATCATATCTCAAGAACGAATTGAGATAATATAATGAAGTAATGAACATTTTAAAGCAAATTTAACAGAGATTTAATGTGCCATGAATCATTTCTTATTTTCTATAAACATAGTTGTCATGAATTTTTAAACCAAATTCTGCATATTTATTACTATACGATTAATAAATCGTATAGTATCAAAAATGAATTGAGATAACATGATGAAGTAAGAATCACTTTTATACACGATATCTTAACAAAGAACGTGTCCACAACGTCAAATTACTAAGCAGCCGTTTTCAAACTCTGCTGCAATACCAAATTGACGCTGGAACGTTGCAACTCGTTTGGACAAACTCTGAAAGAAAATTTAATTTTTGGATTTGAAAAGGGGCCAACAATGTATGGATTAATGGAAGAACATAGAGTAGTACTTTTTGAGAGTAGGATCCCTTAACGGTATCCAAAATGGTAACCAATTAAATCCACCGCATGAGGGAAAATTTCGAATTTAGAGTGGACAATGAGGCAGCGTTATACTATTAACAGCGTATGACGTGAAAATGAACTGCATTTGTTTCGTAAAAAGGATATTATAAATAAATATACAGGGTGATTTATTAGCTCACCATCAAACTTTGACATATGAGAGCTAATCCAATTACCAAAAAAAAAATGTTAATGAACATATGTCCTATTTCAATTATTTACGAAATTATAACACTTTAAGGCTTTCATCAGCGAATTTATTAATTCAGAATTAAAGAACATAAAGTCAGCCCAAAATCCAACTTCCGTAAACATTTAACCTTCAATAACCATGTGTTTCAAGAAGATAAAAATGTTAAACTTCTACACCAATTAGAAAAGTACAACTTAATGAAAATTATCGAATCTTACCAAATTAATAGCTTCATCACTAACAATCAAAATATTATCAGTTTGAACGAACAAATTATTCCCAATACCAAACCGCTATATACTCATGCCTGAAGAATCCATTTCCTAAACTAAATAAATACAATTCAATTAAAAATTAATAATATGCGCAAGTGGACGAGAGATATGAGCTTGGTTTTTCTTCATTTTCTGCACCACTTGCACCCCACGCCCCAACGTCCCTTAAACTAAACTTATTTTTAATATTTGAAGATTTTAAGTTTTGAATTCGTGATTTTGACTTCTATAATTTTTGGATTTTATTACTAATTACTTTTTGTCTTGTTTTTCTTTTGTTCATTTAAATTCAAATTTATACTGTGTTTCTAACTGTAACAATAGTTATCTACTTTACGTACAATTCATCTTGTCACTGTGAACTTGAATTTAACCTCTAATATTGAGACTTGATATCTAATTTCAATGTTTAACAACAGTTTTCTTTTAATAATATCAAGTTCATTCCAATTAACTAGTTAAGAACCTTTGTTTGCTGATATCTTAATGTAAATATTGTATATGTTTTGCAAAGTTTTAATGTTGACGTGAGTTTAGTTTTTAGGTTTTTTTATATACATTATTTTCAATGCTACTTTAACTTTAATTTTTTCTAATGTTACTATCTTATATTTTTGTACATTGTAGGGTCTACTGATGAAGGGCTGGGCCCGAAACCAGGTCTAGACGATAAATTAATAAATTATCACCAAAGTATCATTACATAATTTTTCGTTTAAAATAATTTATTAATACAGAAATTCTTGTTTTACTGAGGTTTGACTTATTCATATATAAAAAACACTTATTCTCAGTATCGAAATGTTTTATTATTTATATAACTAAAACATTACTTTTTCTCTTAAGAGAATAAATAAAATATGAGAGAAATAAATGATTTTGATACTGAGAATAAGTGTTTTTTATATATGAATGAATAATTTATTAATACTCAGTAAAAACAAAAACAAAGTTGTCATTGTAATACGTCAGTTTGCTGTAAGGCTTAAGTATTACATACAAGAAGAAACTCAAAATGTACGCTTATAGCACTGAAAAGTATGCTGATATAATTTTCGTATATGCTTTTGCACTGGAAATGCTCGACAATTACTACGAGAATATCAAGAAAGATTTCCACAGCGTCATTTGCATGTTCATATTATTCAGCTTTTAGCGATTCTTTCAGAAGACTTCGAGAAACAGGTAGTCCTGCTCCAGCAAAATCTATTCAACCGCATGTAGTTAATGTAGAGGACGAAGAAGCTGTAATTAATGCTGTCATTGATAATTCTTCCATCTGCACTCGAAGAATAGCACACAACATACATGTAAGTCAAAATTTTGCATGGCTTGTATTGAACCGCGAAGTCCTTCATCCGTATCGTAAACAGAATGTTCAAGCTCTACAGCCAGGAGATAATCAGCAACGGTTAGCATTTTGTGAATGGTTATTACAGCAACATGCCCAAAATAATGACATCATTTCAAATGTTCTCTGGTCAGATGAATCATGTTTTACACGATATGGTATAAATAATTACCATAATAAACATATTTGGGATGCGGACAACATCCGCATGCGATTAGACTAAGGAAATATCAACAACTTTTCAGTATCATCGTTTGGGGTGGAATATTTAACACCAATTTCCTAGGTTTGCATGTGCTTGATGGACGTTTTAACGCTATAAATTACAGATTTTTTTTGAACAATACACTTTTTGATTTACTTGAAGATATACCTCTTAATGGATTGGTAGTAATGGTTCATTTGCTTGGCCACCTAGATCCCCCGACCTTAATCCATTGGATTTCTACTTATGGGGTCAAATAAAACAAATTGTGTATCAAGTGAAAATTAACACACGAGAACAGTTATTAAACAGAATAGAAATGGCTGCTACTGAAATAAAAAATCAAGCAGACATTTTAATTCGGCTGAAGACTCTTTAATTCGTCGTTGTAAAGCATGTATTCTAGCAGAAGGAGGCTATTTTGAACAATATTTGTAATATGATATAAAAATTAAAACTTTAAAGTGTTATAATTTCGTAAATAATTGAAATAGGACATATACATATGTTCATTATCATTTTTTTTTGTAATTGAATTAGCTATCATATGCCAAAGTTTGATGGTGAGCTAATAAATCATCCTGTATATACATATTATAAATTAAAAAAGAACTAAGAATTATTGATGGACAATAAAAGATTGGCTACGATGTATTCAGTCTTGTTGTATGTTTACGTTCAGTTATAAAAATCAATATAGCTAAAGAGTCGCTTCTTATTTAAAGTTGCCCGATAGTAACGCCGCAAATTGAAAAGATGGGTTCAAAGATGGGTATAGTTATAAGAAAGGTTGTATCGCCACATGAAAGGTTCAACTCTACGCTTTTTAGTAACAGAAAGAAGCTTTGCAGATATATCGAATATATGCAGAGCGATAAAGTTCTAAATGGTGTTCTACTTTCCTGATATTCATAGCAAAATATTGTCCTCTTTATTCCATTAAATGTTGCTGTCAAAATATGTTAAATGAACAATATTTAAGTTGCATACAGTTAGTAAACCGCAGGTGTTTTCCCTCTGCGATACAGCCTTCTCATTAACAACAAGTTGTACAGCATTCTTTATATTATAGACATATTTCATATCATTTATGAAATAATTTCTGTACACAAAATAACATCGATTTACATTACTTACCTTTTCTTGAAAATCTCGTTGCATTCCTTGATAATTTAAATATAGAAAATAGGATATTGACAATTAACACTTGCATCATAGCACAGGTATGACAGCTTTCAAGGTTACTTTTACGATTAAGATACTAAAAATGATTTGAAATTAATTAACATAAATCGTAATTAAACAATTTCCGCCGACATGAAGGCTGTAGTAACCAAGTGTGGTTAAACGATTATTTTCAATTAAACGTAAATTAACACGATCTGAACTTGACACGTACTCAAATATTAGATAGAATGATAAAATTAAATCGAACTAATAATTGCAGGAATTTGGAGTTGTATGTAACATGTACGGGTCCTGTATCTGGAATTTAGGACTGGTTAATAATATGATACCGTAAATGCATAGGCACACATCAACCCCAAACTAGGGTGTATGGGCTAATTGGCGATTACAAATGACAATGGGAAACCATTGGAGCACGTATGTTCTCTATTCCCAAGCACATAGCTAAAATTCCATAATTAAGTACGTTAATTTACTAACACGTAATTATGAGTTTGATTTGGCTACTTGTTTACCTCGTGATTAGTTATTTATATCTCTTCAAGGACGAGGTTACTACTTTGCATATTAATTGAAGATTTAAATACGATATATTCTCAATAAGCTTATCGATAAATATCATCGAAAAACTTGAGTACGGTTAATTTAAGGGGAAGCCAATTTGAAAAATAGAATTAAAAAAATTTTCACATGGAATGCGAAGTAACTTCGCATAATCTTTTGTTCAAACTCTGAATATTTGATTCTTGGAGATTTTCTTGAAAGAATACCACTTTAAATAAATCGTATCTCAAGAACGAATTGAGGTAACATCATGAAGAAAGAATGATTATAAAGCAAATTTAACAAAGATTTAATGTGCCACGAATAATTTCTTATTTTTTGTAAACATAGTGCTTATGAATTTTTAAACCAAGTTCTGCATATTTGGTTGTTGGCGATTTGATATTACGAGATTAATAGATCGTATCTCAAGAATGAATTGAGATAACATATTGAAGTAACAAATATTTTAAAAGAAATTTAACAGAGATTTAATATCACACAAATAAATTCTTACTTTTCATAAACATAGTTGTTATGAATTTTTAAACCATACTCTGCATACTTGATTGTTGGAGACTTGAAGCATACAAGTTTAATAAATCGTATCTCTAGAACGAATCGAAACAACGTAATGAAGAAATGAACATTTTAAAGCAAATATAACAAAGATTTAATGTGCCACAAATAATTTCTAATTTTTCATAAACATAGTTGTTATGAATTTTTAACCCAAATTCTGCAATTTGGTTGTTGGAGACCACAGTCTGCATATTTGATTGAAATACTTCAGTACGGTTAATTTAACTGGGAAGCTAATTTTAAAAAAAGAATTAAAAAAATTATTCACATGAAATGCGGAGTTTTTTCGCATCATCTTTTGTTTATTGTTTTTTGTAATCCTTTAATACATGGTATTAAAGTACCATTACAATAATAACATTCCTTCTGTTTTTCTTGATTACTGCGAGACCGTGACTAATACAAATTACTTACGTAACACAAGTATTGCGTAGGACGTTTAGATCTTTTAAAGTTTTTGTGTGAATTAAGTATCCTTGAACTTTTTGGAATACGTTCTAAGGTATGTGGAATGTATCGTCCAATAGTCGCTGGTAAATTGGTGACAAAACCTGCCTCAAGCACTACGTGTACATACAATATGCGTTATTACACAACATTTACTATAATAAATACGACTGCATTTATCTTTCAAGATTTATACAAAAAATTTATTATTTATTATAATTATAGCTTATATGTAGTAAATAAAATATTATTTCACAGAACAAGCGTTTACTTCATGAACAACTGACCTACTACAATTATAATGCCAGATTTCTATTTAATACGAAGTTTGCAACATAGGTTAGCGCTAAAGCTTTAGTTAGTAAAATACACATAAATAAATCATACTTCCCTCGGACATAGCCAGTACCCGTAATACTGGTAAAGCACAGATAGTGTCGTGTTACCAATAATTTATTGACACACTTTGGACCTATACATCATCATGCGCTCTTGCAGGCTGCTAACAGTGGTGCGTAGTGGAACGCGTTTTGTTTCGGTAGATATTTACAACGTTGGTGGCAACAGCTGTTAAAAACTGACACCTTTTCATTTAACACACCATTTTGATTTCGCGATTTAACACAAACATGCATCGCTTCGTTATCTTTGGCAGTTCTAAATCGCTTGTAAGACAATCTGTGAACAAGATGTAGTACATTAAAGTTGAATTATTCATCACCACGAAGCTTGCAGATATAATCTATGGGGGATGTTATGGCATTTCGGGGGTACTTTGCGAGCGTCGGTTACTGTGACCTTCCTATCTTTTTGTATCAGATAAAACAATGTTGCCTCAGTCATAAATTACCAAACGGTGTACGGCATATTGCGTCTAATAACGAGTATTAGAGCATAGTTAACAACTAATTAGACTTCCTGTGCTTGAACCTTTCGACACGTACTGTACGAGCGGTATTTCGTAACGCCAATGTTAGTTATGCATGCACATAGTATAAATTTACCATTTATGAGCATAATATCCAGCGAGAGTTACAAGGGTCGTGCAAATTTAGGAAATTCCTTCATCTATATATATCACGGTAACGTGATATTTGTTCTCAAATTGCAATTATTATGATCTCGACGTAGTCTTATTTGGATACAGATCATCCAAGTTATTAAATTAAAAGATTATTAAAAGGTTTCATAGAGAAAAATTATTTTTATTGATTTTTTTTTGTAAATCTACTAAAAGCCCTTAGTGGTGGAATTACACAGTCGATACTTTAACTCTGTAACGTCAACAGGTCTTTGTAATCAATGACGGGACTGTATGACGATAATCGATATGCACTTACATCGGGTTAACTTGAAAAGAGAGAATGAGGAATTTAATTGGACACTCTAAGCCAAAGAGTCTTTTAATCATGATGATCGTTTAATATTATTGGTAAATGTTCAAAAGGGTTAAGTATAGCGTAATGCAGAAGTTCAAATGTTTACAACTATTTAGACTTTTATCTATAGTACCGGCATAGATGATCATAGAGCATAGAGGATTATGACGTTTAGAAGAGAAACCGATTTTCTTAACGTCATAATACTCTACTGAGGTCGTGTCTGATGAATGTCATCTGATTGAATAATTTTACTTTATCGTTTTTCTGATTTTTTTGTATTCTCAGTTACTAACGAACCTTGGCTTAATCACAACAAATAAATCACAAAATAATTTGGAAAATAACGGGAAGAGTTGAAAAAAAAAGGAAAAGTTAAGATCGTATGGATAGAAGACTCTGAGGTGATATCCGGGCTAGATGTGAAGAAAAGAGATAGCAATAGAAGATGCCAAAAGATATAGTAACAAAGGGAATTGTACTGAATGACCACGAAATTACAAAGCAAATACTCAAAATTTAAGAGAAGGTTAAAAAAATTGGAAAGATTGACTAAATGTCGAATAGAAGCTAAAATATTGACTCCAAATAGTATCGTATTAATCCAAATTTAGACAACATCATGCAGCGCTTCGACCGCAAGGAACCTTGGATAAATTTGGAGTGAAGAATGTATTGCTACTCCTGATTAAGCCGCGGTCGCTTGGGCGGCCGAGGCTCTATAATTACTATCGTATCAACTCAAATCTGGACAACATAATGCAGCGCTTGAACCAGCTAAACCCTGGCTAACCTTGGAATGAAGAATGGATTACTACTCCTGATTAAGCCAAGATTGCTTGCGGCTGGGTCTCTACAACTACTATCGTATCAACGCAAAACTGGACAATATAATGCAGTGCTTGATCTGTAAGGAACCCTGGTTAAACTTGGCGTGAAGAATTTATTACTATTCCTGATTAAGCCAAGATTGCTTGCAGCCGGGTCTCTACAATTACTATCGTATCAATCCAAAACTGGACAACATAATGCAGTACATCAGCTATCGACTGATCATGGCCTTTTGCGATTGGATGGCTTAGCGAACGTAGGTTCACTTTCACTTCCTCGTTTATTGTTTGGTAGGACGTTTGGTGGCTTATTTTGACGGCCATATTGAGAACTCGCAAACAATTGCTGTGAGTCTTATTTAATATACCTATAATCTTCAGATAGACCAATCTCTAGAGCAGCGGTTCCCAACCGGCGGGTCGCGATCCACAAGGGGGTTGCTTGGACGTTTTTGGGGGGTCGCCGTTTGACATTTTCGCTGCTTATGCTGAAGATATAACGATTGCTATGAGAAATTTCTATAATTTCGAAAAATTAATGAAAAGTTTTATTTTATGTTTTTCTTAAATAAGGAAACCACAGATTTATTCTTAAATAGGGGATCCACAGCATTATAAGTTACGTTCTTATCGAACGTTCTTGCGAGTTTGACTCAACGAAACTGTTACTTATTATTTTTCTAAGAAATGAGCAAACGAACCTAGCTTCGAATCTAGTTTTATAATATACCACATAAGTTTAAGTGCTTGTTTAGTTCTTAGATTGTGTGTAAAACTGTCTGTTCTATTAGTTACTGTTTTGGTAAGTAAAAAATATAAAATTGTATTAATTCCAAATATTTAATACTCTTTTAAATTTTCATTGAAGATTTTATTTTAAAATTAAAATCATGAAGAAAAAAGAAAACATTCTGAGAATTATTCAAAGTTTGGATTTACGGTCGTTATTAATAAAGGAATAGAAGCACCACAATGTGTTTTATGCAATGCTGTTGTTGAGATCTGAGTCTACAAAACATTCAAAAGTTAAACGCCATTTAGAAACAAAACATTCCGAATATATTACTAAATACTTGGACTTTTTTAAACGGCATGAGTGTGTCTTAAAACGGAAAAAATGTGATTGTACTGGGACGTTCAACAACAAAACCAAGCTGTAGTTCAAGCATCATATGAAATTGCTGTAGAAGTTGCAAAAAATAAAAAACACCATACAATTGCAGAAACCCTTATCAAACCCTGCTTATTAAAGTCCGTTAAGCTAATTCTTGCTGATGTGAGTGAGACTAAAATGCCTAATATATCCTCATTCAACAACACAATTCTAAGGCGCATTACAGACATGTTCAAAGACGTGTTGGAACAAGTTTTATCTGCAATAAAGACGTCTCCTGTCTTTTCAATTCAAGTTGACGAGTCCACCGAAGTTAGTTCATGTTCCCAATTATTAGTTTTCGTAAGATATATTCACTCGGACCATATCAAAGAAGAGTTTCTGTTTTGCAAACCCCTAAAAACAACTACGAAAGGTTAAGATGTCATGTATATGATAAGTTTGTTTTTTGAAAGTAATGATACAGACGGAGCACCAGCTATGCTTGGATGTAGGTCATGTTTGTCAGAGATTCACCGACAGCGTTATTTTCCAGAGTTTTCTGAGCAAGAAGCTGCATTTGTGCGTAACCCTTTTCATGCTTTCATTGATATAACCGACATTGCTGATGAAGTGTAAGATGAATTTTTGGAGCTACGAAATGATTCGTCGGCACGCGACATTTTCCAAGAAAAGCAGTTACGATGGTAGCGTTTGGAACATTAATTTCATTTGGATCTACACACCTGTGTGAAAGTGGATTTTCGTCCTTGTTACAAATAAAATCAAAATCCAGAAATAAACTTCAAGTTGAAGATGATATGAGACTGGCCTTAACGACAACAAAGCTAAGATTTTAAAACTTGTTGGACAAAAGCAGGCGCAATCATCGCACCAGTTTACCCTAGGTTTTAGTTAACATCTACTTGTATGTACTTCCAAAATTCTGTTTTGTTAAATAATAGGTACAAAATACAGGTGTCTCACGTAACTGGTTCGTTAGAACTTTTTCAGGTTCCACTATTCGTAGAGATTCGAAATTTTGGTAGCATGGGTTGTTCATTCTGAACTTTCGATCTAAAATATTTTTAAGATGCCACCACTTCCGGTCTATCGGAAGTAGACCATAACTTCGTTATTTTAAATGGAATGCTACACTTTTTATGGCACCTTTTAGTAGTACGTATAAAAATATGTTGACTTTGATAAAACTTATTGGTACCTATCGTTTTTCGTTTTTGAGTTATTTTGGTTTTAATCTATTCTTGGCAAATTTCACCACACTCTTTAAAACCCCATATCTCAGCCAACGTTAATTTAAAAACGCTCTAAATTGGCACGATTACTGTTGAGATGCTGTGAAATAGACTGTCATTTGTTGTAACTGAGTATCTTATACAGAATAAACATTTTCTTAGTTGTGGACATATCGATGCCAAAAGGAACCATATATTTTCGGTCACCAGTGATGAAGACAACGAAATAAATATTTTACCGTATTTTATTGCGTTTCGAAATTAAATTTAATAAAAAAATTATATTATAAATTTATATTTTTTATCCAAATCTAATTTTTGTCATTAATTTGTTGTTTCCATTAGGAAAACATTGTTATTCGCAGGGAATTTCGTTATGGGCTGTATCTCCAGATCTTTTATTTTATACCTATTTAGAGAATTTCAGATTTCCAATTCTCTATCCGGAATAATTCATTTAATCGAAAGCTAACGTGAAAGCTTATCTTTTTCTAGTAACTTTTTTTTGTTTTTTGAAAATATAATATTTACTTCGCTATTCAATCATTTTAATTAATAAATAAAAGCAAAATAAACCATCACAGAATCCGATACGTTGATATTATCACGTTTTGTTGGAAAAGAAACTCTCACTGGCGTATAATGAAAATAAAGTAAATTTTGACTGTAACTGAGTAGAAGGGGAAAAAAGTTTGATTATACTTTTAATATAATTCTTTAAAAAGTTATATGAAGTGTTCGAATCGCAATAATCATGACTAAACTTATAATGAAGCATATGTAAATTAAAAGAGGTCACTAAGTGATTTGATGAAAACATTTTTCCTCATCCATTAGGTTTCGTAACCGTTTGGTCTATTCATTAACGAGGAAGGACAAAAGAGGCGCAAATAACGGTGCATACATTTTCAGCTTTTGACCATTGACATCGACCGTTCAGGAAAAAACTATGATACCATCGCAAAAGCTACCGTCGCGTCAGTACGATTTTTAATGGTAGTCGGCCGAAATGTCAGTTTTGAAATGTCAGCGGTCGTTTCCTCTCCACTACCTATTTCACGTGTCTTCGTAGCATTAGAATTGTGAATGGCAGTTGGATTTTCTGCATCCTATTCAGTGCTTTAATTTTCTATTTTTAAACCTGTAAGTATTGGGAAACACATTACTAAATGAATAATGAATCTGAAAGATGTTTGGTATAGTTTCCTAAATAAGTTAGAAGTAATGATTTAATCTAATACAATATGAAAACTGAAACTCCCCATAGAATAACGGCCCAATTCGTTTGGTAGCAGCAAGCGGTAATTGAATTTACATCGGACCGTATTTTAAGGAACGCAGTCTGAGTTGGTCTCGAAGAATTAACACGGTTCGAGGGAATTTTAATGTGCAGCCGACCGGCACGAAGAAGCTCTTGACAATCGGTCGTCCGGAACCGTCGGAATTTTTAATCTAATTCCCTTTCAAGGACTCGAAAATGGCCGCCTCGAAAATCGGACTGCGCCGTCGATTATTCAAATGCAGGACGAACCGTCAACGTTGTGCATTAACACGTACTTTGGTTCGTCTCCGATAATGGAGACGCAATTGAATTTTATCGTGGTGATGAATAGCAACCAGCAGAAGTGACCTTTTAAACAGCCGCAAACCGTGAGCTTTTGCAATCGATATTAAACCTGTCGGTATTAGGTGTTCGTAATGGTGGATAACGAAGTCATCACGCGATTACCAAACAACTTCCACTCAAACGCCACCAACCGTCGTGCTTTACGACGAATTTATCGGTGTTGAACCATGAAAAACGGATGGCAGAACAGCAATAAAAAAGTTATTGTAACGAATCGATCGATATTGGATAGATTGGAACGGCGAGTGCAACCTCTGGTGGACCGGGTCGTTATGTCGACTTTACAGCTACTGTTTATCCTTAAATTTCTTCTTAAATCGCCGGCGATTTTATTTGCTTTATATCCTAATCAATTTCTCACCATCTTAAATAAGAATACCTTCGTATAGAATACGACTTTTAAACGTGCACATTTCCGATAATTGGTTCGTTAAATTTATACTTAATTGGCAAGCACGGAAACCTCTGCATTGGAGATTGCAGATAGTCCGGCTACCAATAATTACACCGCCCTCCGGATACAAAAATCTAGGCCCGTATAGCTTTGGTGTTACACAAATAACATGTTACCATGATCACAAATGGAATCAGAAAATGAACGTACACCATGGAGAATCTATTGGGTTATTTATTTATACAAACAACCTGATGGCCTTTAACAATTTCCTGTGATGATCATCAAACAACTTCAACATTCCATATCATTAATACGGACATATTACATAACTTGTAAAACATTACAAATTCAAGAAAAGTAACTTAAGAATTTTGTTACAAAATACCTTCCAGAGACGATCTTAATTAAAAGTGGAATTTACTGTAAATTAAGGGATATCGTTAAGGTAAATGAAAAACGAATTAATAAAGCGGTTATGATATGTGCGATCATAAAGATGAATCAAAGCGGCTTAGCGGTATTGTAAAAGTTTCATTTTATTTGGTGTCAATTGAGGACTTGCACCTGCTCATTCAGGTTCTCCTGTTTAATTATGCATGAAGCGAAACCAGAAATGGGCACCTGGATATTAAAGGAAGCAATCGATTGCCGAAGAATTGTCAACTTTTATTCAATAGTGACCAAGTTTTCGCAAAGTTTAAGCAACTTCCGCCTTTTATATTGAGAAACTACCAATCGCGTTGAACTACAACATTAATTGGTCAAGTTCGTGTTCATAAAATTCGTCGGTGTGATTCAAGTATTATTTTACGACATCCGGATGACTCGATAAATAATATGAAATTACGAGAAATATTACGGGAGATTTTCAAGTCACGTTGAAATTGTTTTACAGTTGTAAAAAGTTTATGGGATCGCTCTCCTTGATGTCTAGACATTCTTAAATGATTTTAACAGATATTTAGATATAGGACGTTTAAATATTTGGTTGAGTTTAAGAGCGGTTAATGTTTACACGGTAGAAAGGAATTTATGTGGTGAAAATGCCGTTTTATCTCAAACTTCTTTACATTTCTTCGTTTATAATTCTGAATTGTGAGTGTTAGTTGTGATCGTTTATTACTGGGTATTACTAATTTACATTTTTGCATATGAAAAAATTTTTTTAATCACCTTATTCAAAATATTATACGATAAGAAACGTTTGAATCTCACATTGAAATAAATATACTGAGAGCACATTTACATATGAGACATTGTATGCAATTTTTCTCAGACGTTAATCTGCTGCAATGTGAATTACTTTTTACGTTAACGCAATCCCGTGTCATATATAAATTACTTCAAATAATGTCGGTTATATTTGTACCGTTATTAAAGAGATTGTGACGGTGATTATCCAGCACGATGTGACGGTTAACAAAAAGCTGGATATAAGCTTAAAGTATTATCATCTTGATGTCCTGGCGTTTCTTATATTGCTCATCCTTAATTTGTTTAGTTGTGGACAATAGCTATATGCAACGACTTCGAATTATTAAACTGAGATATGACATTGAGATATTGGTATCAAGGACCAAGTAACAAGTCTCGTAGGAGGTTCAACGAATTATAAACTATGTTGCAGGTTCCATCTTGTTGAAATTATACATTTTTCTCCAATTATAACATCGGGACTTAGGACAGGAAGAAATTGTTGATTAAAGTAAATAATGACTTAGGGTCGAACAGTTCCAATAGCACTGGAGCTACTCTGTTTGTTAATTACGTTTAAAGTGCTGTTTTTGTTCCTTTCATAAAACAACAGATGAGATGACGTTCCAACAAATATTCCGGAAAGTTTATATCGGGAAAACTAGTCAAGCCATCCCACGACAATAGTTGTTGTCATACACCCTCCACCGCTCATGACAGACTTTGTTCAAGCTGGCATATGTTTCACTTATTCTGGCTGCAAACACCGCTCTTTGAAGTACAATGCATATACATTATGGTAATAATAGGTTACATACTGTTTACAGAAGACTAGATAGTGCTTTCAAAAGCTAAATAGTGCTAAATATATATTAGATTCTGCTGGCAGAAGCTGGATAATCCCAATAAAAGAATAGATATTATTGGCAGATGACTATATATTGCAAATTGAAGACTGAATACTGTTTGCAAATGATTAATACTAGTAATGGAATACTAGATTCTGCTTCCAGAAGTTATATAGTGCTAATAATAGACTAGATATTGCTTTCAGAAGACTAAATACCACTTTCATAAGCTGGATTATACTAATAAATGACTAAATACTGTTGGCAAAATGCTATACAGTGCGCGTCATATGTAACCCCCCCCCCCCCTGTCTAACTTGAACAAGAATGGAGATATCGACATGAGCCGAAACACGTCGATTTTTATTTTTTGCTAACCCAAATAATTTAGCATAAAAAATTGTTTATCAGTTCTAGTTTTTCCGGAAAATGGGTCAACTTTGTTTTTTTAAATGGAAAGCCCTATATATTATAAAATTTTCTGATAGAGTTAGAAAATAGGAATACGGGTAATGGGATATTCGGGAAATCGTTCATTAAACCATCTCACTGCGTCGTGTAGGTTTCTCTCACTCTGGGCGAATATCATAATTGCCTCTGTTCTTTGTTGTAAGCACCTTCTTATCATCTTAAGAATTTCTCGGTCTTGCTTCGATGAAAGTAGAAGATAGAAATGAACAAAATACTGTTGGAAAAAGATTATATACTGCAAATTGTAGACTGAATACTATTTGCAAATGATTAATACTAGAATAATAATATACTGAGAATTAATAATAGAATATTAGTGTGTTATTAGAAGCTAAATAGTGCTAATAATACACTAAATATTGCTGGCTATCTTGCAATTAATCATTTTGAAACTCATCAATAGTTACTGAACCAAATTTTTTGAACCCATTTTGTTTTGTTTTGTCATAAAATATTCAATTTATATGATCTGTCCAATCTATGCATCGTCAAACTCATCACCTCTTCCTTTTTCAAAAGACAGATTAGGAAATGTCAAAATTAGATACATTTCTTGTTGTTGACAAAACTTTTACAAATTGTCAATCCATCTCAACCCAACCCAACTCAGTTCTATATGTAGAAAGCGTTTTTCTTTGTTCATAAATCACATGGTAGATCACTAGGTACGAAATTAGATTTTGCTGTCCTTTTTTATTTTAATTTATTTGTTTTTCTTGATTATCCTGACATCTTCACTTTACAAAGGTAGTAGTTACTTGAATGATTTAAAGACTTTTTCCAAATCGTTTGTTAGACCTAATAATAGTTTACAATCCGTTTATAGCTTGTGAGAGGCCCAAGTTTTATGTTAATCTTTTAAGTGTTTTGTCACCCGTTGACAAAGAATGATTAAATAGTTACAACTCGAAATAAGAAAAAATGGGCGAAATTAAAGGAAAGGGAATAAGTACAAATATGGATATGAAGTCGGGTTCTATTTCGAATTACAAAAATGATCAACACGCATCATCTTACTACAGTATCTGAGATGTAGCTAAATAGTTTAGAAAATGAGGAATCTCTCGGTAATCTCCTACATCATTCAACCTTTCTTAATGCAGGGAGGTTGGATACAACTATGTGATGGTAAAAGATGACAATCGAATCTGGAATGGGAAGAACAATCTCGAAAGGATGAATCTTGAAAGGATACATAAATATCGAGGAACGTTTCAAAAGGTGAAAATTAGATGAAATCGTGGTTTTACATCTTGTTGTTAATAGAGCACGGGATTCGGAACGTTTTAGAAAAAAAGTTTAAAGATGAAAGTTATAAAAAATTAAATTTAACAATACACCGCTGAAAATATTATTATTATGTTATTATATACATTTGTTGTTGTTGACATAACTTTTACAAATTGCCAACCCATCTCAACCCAATCCAACTCAGTTCTATATGTAGAAACGAGAGTTTTTTCACCATTTTTTAGCTTTTGAGAGGCCCAAATTTTATGTTAAACTTTCGAGCATTTTGTCACCCTTTGGCAAAGATTGGCGATCTAAAGGAGATAGAATAACTACATATACAGGGTAAGACAGAAAGAATGAGAAAGCGGAATACCGGATATAACATCCCTTACACACACGACATCTGTCTTCTTCTATTCTTGATAATTTGGAAGCTTTTTGCAAATCATCATCTTTACCAACAATAAAGTTATTACCAATTTGAAAACATTCATTATGCTACGATATAATGAGTTTTCTAATAGTGATATGCGAGATATGATTTATTGTTTTGCTCAAATCAATTTTAATGGTTTAGCAGCAGCCAGAAGATATTTAGAGTTATATCCAAATCAAAGCAAACTAATCGTGTTTCGATCATAACTTATTTAAGAATCTGTACAATTGCCTTTTCGAGTTTTAAAGATAGAAAAAATAAGGCCATATCATTATACATTATGCAGCACGTCTACATTATGCCCACTTTTCACTGATTCTGTTGACAAGATTCTATTCACTGATGAGCGACGTTTATAAGACGGGGCGTTTTCAACTGGAAACGCAATCACTTATGGGATTCCGTGAATCCACATGCTGTGAGGGAAAGACATTTTCAACACGAGTTTAAAGTAAATATTGTGGTGTAATAATATCCATTTTTTTTCATTGGTTCATTTGAATTCCCTCTCAAATTAAATTGACGTGTACTTAAGTTTTCTTGAAGATCATCTACACGAGCTTTTACATGACTTACCAGACGCTCTAAAAGAAGACATGTGGTTTATGAAGGACGGATCGCCACCACATTATAGACTTCCTGTGCGCAATTATTTAAATGAACATTTTCCGCATAGTTGGATTGGATCGTGGAAGAGAATATGCACGGCCACCGAGAGGTCCAGATTTAAATCCACTGGATTTTTTGTCACAAATGAAAGATATGGTGTACAAAAACAAAATTAATTCGATCGAGAAACTGACGCGAAAAATGCCGCGACTCCAATTGGAAATAATGATCAAATATTATTTAATATTCAAAGGTCTTTAAAAAAGAGAATTGTAAAATGTGTTGAGGTTAATGGTGCACGCTTCGAAAATTTACACACTTGATTGCTATTGTTGCTGTGTGTTATTGATTTTAAAAGTTAATTTTCAGAAAAAAATTACGCAATTAAAATTTAAGCAAGACTACCTTGTTTGTGGTTTTTGTGGTTCTAATTCACCATTCATTTATCAAACGAGCAGTGTTTTAACAAGTTTCAAATTCGTATTTCTCATGCTCGAAAACATAAAACTACCGACATTTGTATAAGAGATATAAGAGATGTCGTCTTTCTGACTCACCCTATATAGATTAGACAAGAACTTCTATTAAGGTTCTATTATTCGAAGGTTCTATTTCGAATTACAAAAATGATCAACACACATCATCTTATTACAATATCCGAGATGTCAATAAACCTTTCTTTATGCAGCGAGGTTAGATACAACTATTTGATGGTAGAAGATAAAAAATGGATCTGGAATGAGGAGAACAATCTCGAAAGGATGAATACAAAAAAATTATTGGGGTAAGCAAAACACGGAAAACGAGACGCTGATTTGGCGACAACTCTAGAATGATACAGATTTATTAACAAGAACAAAAAAGAGATTGTTGAAATAAAAAAGTGAATTGAAATGGGAATGACGGAAAAAATGATTAAAAGGGAACCAGATTTTGAGTTTAATAAAATTAAGTAATGTTTTTAAGATTTGTTTAGCAGAAATTGTATTAGTACAAGTACTCGCTATGATAGTTAAAATTAAGAAATTATTATTATACGGAGATTCCAGTTTAGATATGATTAAGCCATTATAGTCCCAAATTATTTATGTAATTTACGTGTGCGTGAGGCGCACGCAGTAACGCCTCGGCAGCGATAGCATCTGGCAGCATAATTTATGTAAACTATACCTTCGCCTCTTACGTACAAGCCCTTGCACCAGATAAATTCTTTTCACCTGTCAGACACAATGGCCACAACTTAACCGTAACGAGTTTCGGTTGACTTTTACTCCAGCTCTTCTCTCTGCGAAGGTGGATCCTAGATTCGGACATTTATATAACAAACTGATTATTCCATTAAAAGACAAAATAAACTTTTCGAATGACATTTTTAAAAACGAAAATTAAAATTAAAAATAAAGTAATTATAATAGGTTATTACAAAATGAGGTGGTAGTTTTAAACGAGGAAATTAGGAACTGTTCCTCGACGACGTACTGCGATAAAATCAAATTAAAATCTCGCTTAGCAGTGCGCACGTTGGCTTGATAGGGACACCTCACTTTGATACGTGTCCTGTAGGGTCTTCATTGTGAAACCTTTATTGTGTGGAGAGACCCTTTTTGGCGTGGGTGCAAATTTTCTCGGAGAATAACAGTTTAGATAGACGATTTGTAAAAGAGGGGTTCGAGATCAGCTTTAAAAATAATATTATTCGTGATTCACAAGGATAATCGATCATAAAATTATCAAACATTTTCTGATTTATAGAGAAAAACTTGGATGTAAGATAAATGTTTTTACACTTATATCGTTTTCTTGAAAAGTAAGAACTGTAACTGGACCATCTCCAATTTACTGTTTCCTTCCTTGGCTGTTCGATTTTTCTAGTCGAATACGAACGTCGAACTTTGTAATTCGTAGCAGCACCACAACCGAATTGCCGCAATCTTCTCTTGCCACGCGGTTGAAAGGGAACGAAATTAGATCGAAACTGAGGCCCCCAAACGACACCAAACATTTCCGTCGGTTTAATTCGCGTGGTCAATTCTGCAACAAGCTGCCGATTGGACGCGCAATGTTAACGATCGACAAGTACGGTCGTTAACGCGGCTATAATAATTGCCTTCGTTAGTTTAAAAAACACCACCGTATCCGTAATTAAATTTTGCTTTACTTATTAATGTCGGTCGTCATTAAATGACGACGAATAATTATTACACTCGTCATATACATATATGTGCGTGCGGTTTCTGCACGAAATGCCTTCGGGGAGAACGTAATTACTTGGCACAATGAGGGTTACTTTAAAGGTTTCTCCGTTAAAGTCGTACAAAAGGGGTGAAATTCCTAGTGGAAACAATAAAAATGTTTGTGGTTTGTTCAGGTTGGTATACGACACATTCCAATTTATGACATGTCGACTAATATTAGTTGAACTAGATTTGAAATTATTTTTAAGGTTTCCTAGAAATTCCTATTTTTTTAATTTAATTTTTAGTTAAACGTTTAATTTCATAATCGCATTTGATATAAACTCAATTGCTTTTTAATCTATCTCCAACTGAATATGCACATATAATGACGTTTAATTTAAGTTTAAATGCACGTTGTAGCGCCGCCTTTATGACCCACGATAACGCTTAATGAGGAAAGCTAGATAGCCGCGGCCTAAAGCTCGTTTTCATTTAAGAATCATTGTCCGTTGACGCGATCTCCTAATTGCACCGCCGCTTTTTGTACCATGTTCAGATTAAAAGCGCGTTCCGGACAAATGAAACAAAAAATAAACTTTTGATCTTCGAAAAAAATGGATCAGAGAAGATTATTTGCTTATACGTTATGTAGACTAAACAATTTACTTATCTACTGGGATCAACGGTTGCTTACAGCCTGTAACAACATAATATATAAAATAAACTAAAGAAGACGATGGAATTTTTCTTATAACTAAACCATATGTCACTGAATGTAACAATAATTAGATAGGATTTTACTTGTATAGTATTTTGATTGTAACAAGAGAACCTCTCAACCGATTTTGATGAACAATACCACATTCGAAACCTTTATAATTGGCCAATGGGAAAGTAAACGTCCGATTCAAAATTTTTTTCCAATTCCGCTAAAACCGAATGCGCAAGTTCGCGGAATTAACACAAAAATGAGCTTTTTTAGGTGGCCATAACTTGTAAGCGATGTATTCGATTATCGCGATCTATCCGCTGTTCGATTCGCCATGGTTTCTTCTATCGAAATCACAAAATATCCGATATCAATTATTTCCCGTTAACTTTGTACATCCCTTAGAATACCGTGTTCGGCTCGTTGTTTTAGCCCACAGTAAGAAGAAATAAATTTAATTAATGCAAACATAAGACTCAGACCATTACAAGAAAGTTTTAGTATTAAAGTTATAGCAAATTTAATTCTAAACAATATTGCTCTTTTACACTTTTGCTCTGGGATGCATAAATATCGAGAAAAGTTTGAGAAAGTGAAAATTAGATAAAATCGTGGTTTTACATCTTTTCAGTATAAAAGTTGTAACAAACTTTATTTTTAACAATATTGCTGTTTAAACTAAAACTAGAACAAACATATAGTTCTACATATACGTATAGTTCTACTACACACAGTTCTAGATCTAGTGTTACT
The DNA here is from genome assembly GCF_036711975.1 of Onthophagus taurus. Lineage (NCBI taxonomy): Eukaryota > Metazoa > Arthropoda > Insecta > Coleoptera > Scarabaeidae > Onthophagus > Onthophagus taurus. Next base: position 22,022,040 of record NC_091972.1, on the reverse strand, counting down.
TCTAGTGATAGTGTTAGTTCTAGTTTTAGTTTAATTAACACCTACCGTGAAAACCTTCGTACTTACAATATTGCTGTTATCTACATTTGCTCTCAGATGCATAAATATTGAGAAAATCTCGAAAAAGTGAAAATTAGATGAAATCGTGATGTTACATCTTGTTGTTAGTAGAGCACAGGATTCGCAACATTTTAGAAAAAAAACTTTCATTATAAAAGTTGTTACAAATTTAATTTTTATTTTTATTAAGATTTCGAATTGTTCATCAAAATCGATTGAAAGGTTCTCTTGTTATAATCAAAATAATATCCTACGTAATTGTAATTAACAACTGGATCTATAAAATCTACAGGAAGAACACTGCTACAGACAACATCATACAAAAAAATTCCTTTAATTGTATACAATACAAGATGGCTTCCTTCAGATTCCTCTTTAACAGACTCATCACCTTACCCTTCAGCCTCAACAATTATAACAACGAACTGAAGAGAATACTAAAAACGGGATTCAACAATGATTACAGCTTGGAAAACATGCAGAACGCATACAACCGAACCTACAACAGCTACATAAATAAATTAATATACCCTCACTCCAGCACACCGAAAACCCACATCGTCGCACCTTTTCATCCTTCCTAACAGTTCGACTTGAAGTGGAACCTGAAGATGTATATAACATAATACCTGTCTTCAAAGCCGGAACTAAACTTGGACAAATCCTTATTAATAACAAGCACAAATTCCAACATTCAGAGCTCAGTGGTATTTATAAGATGAATTGTGACAACTGCGAAAAATTTTACATTGGGACGGGTCGTTCTTTGCATACTAGAGCTAAAGAACATCTATCAAAAAGTGGCTTATCCTTTTTCAAACACCTTGGAGAAGAAACCATCCAATGTTCTTCAAAGTTAGACTTCAAAGTCCAATGTTGATAAGATTAGACTTGTCAAAGTCATGAACAAATCCAGGGAGATGGACTTATACGAAGAATATAGTAATATTATTACTCAATAAAAAATTAACGAATATCTACTATTGAACGACATTACCAATATTAATGAACACTGTTTATACAAAACATTTTTATCATATACTTGTTTGCTTTCTTGTCATTTTAACTTTTATAACTTTTTTTTAACTTATTTATAAATTTTAAACTGTGGTTTTACGTTTCGAATGGTGGAAAAGAAATGTGTAACAACTCACCGCTGATCTAGGGAACTTTAATTGACGGTATTTATTATTTTATTTCACTTATCTCATTTTTATTGATTTTCTAATAATCTTTACAAAGTTATATTAGTATTCTTTTCTCATTTGTTCATTATAGTCGTCCTGAAGAAGAGCAATAATTGCTCAAACCATTTGCCGTACTGATTTAACTCAATAAAGTACTTTCATCGTTTCATCAGTTTTTCAATTTTAATTTTTTCTAGCTAGTAAAATTGAGAGCTAACTTCGTATAGGTTGATTTTTAAATTTAAGTTGAAAATACTCGATGTTTTCTTCGAACAGAAATAAGAAAGTTCTGGAAAACTGTGCCTCAAAGCCGAAAAGATAATAAAACATCGTCTTTAGTGCAAGTGTAAATTACATGTGCGGTCGTCCATAAGCTTACTGTGATGTGGCAACTAGGCTTCGGTACAAATACAAAGTTGAGTTAAAAATAGCGAGTAAGGCGTTATAAAATTTCGTCGAACGGGTTTTATGTAAACTTAATGCTCGTATAGACGACCAAAGAACAATAAAGGGATGCCCCTTGAATCCTGATATACTAGCAGTCTCCTACATTTTGTGGACTTAAGCGAATATAAAACGAGGGTTAATAAAAATAAAGTTAAAAATTGTTACATGAAACATGTTTTTCAATGAGTATTTCAATTTATTTTAACAATTTGATTTCAACTAAAATTAAATTCTCGTTAAAAAATAACGATTAGCATTTTATTAAAAAGTCTTAGTCTATCTAAACTCATTGAAAATTTCAGGCGCGCTATTTCCGTGAAGGGGACGAAGTGTTCGGTGCGCACTGAATTAAATATCACAGCGAAAGGTGAAACAAAGGGTCCTTGGAAGCAGGCTGTAATTAAAAATACTACCGTTTTCCAAGTACTGCGATACCCTTTTTATTGGCTCGTTGAAATGTCGACACGCGTATTCCCTACATACAAAACCCGTCAGAGTTCTTTTTACTTCAAAAATGGAAAGAGTAGACGAACTAGTTCGTCACAACTGGCCAATATATTTCAATAGATTTAATAAGGCAATACCAATTTATGTGGCAAATATCCGACAACGGTATGTCTAATTAATATTGTAAAGGATCGCAGGATATTACGAATTGAGGTTTATAGTCGACAATCGATTCTAGCGAAACCGCTACCAATTGTGAGTTGAACTCGAGTAATGCAATAACACGTTATCGGATTGCATATATACTTAAAGCAACTGTGCCTGAATAAATCAAATTCTAGGGTCATGAAACACTACGGTTTATAAATGCCATTGTTGTAATAGTTAAATGATTAATATGATGTAGAACAGGTAAATTTATACTAATAAAAATTCCTGCGGTAAGAACAAATTAAATTTTGCATAACTTACTAGCGAGTTATCGACCTTGGTTAAACACTTATACCGCTATGAAGTTTATATCTGCGTCGTCTTAGTACATAATAATTGTTTGTATGCCAAGGTTGTGATGCATCTGCACCGATTAAAAGAATCAATCCAATGTTGTTAGCGGCCGAGGCGTTACAATTGAGACTCTTGAACGGCTCAGGTAAGTGAAGTAGCGTCTCGGTCTGTGGCAAGCGCCTTAGTTATTCTCTTCCATAGCTTTGAAAAATATATCTTAGTATACAATAATTATTTGTATATATTGTTGTCATACACAACCGGATTATCTTTTTTTTAAGAAACTGTTGATTGATTAAAAGGAGAAGAGATACGAAAAAAGTAAGTGGTACGTCTCGGTCTCTTTTTCCGAGACTAATCAAGTTTCCTAAAGACCAACCCTCTATGATGTTTCAGGGGCCAAATATTTCAGGGGAGGTGCATCAAAATGTGGTTTTGCCTGAGTAAGAAAACTCTCATGTTACTGTACACGATTCACAAAACTTTGTCAAAAACATAATTTTTTTTCGAAGAGGGAACATTTACATTGAGTGAACAAGTAAGTGGAAACAAAATTAATCGGTATTGGGCTACCCAAAATCCATATTGGGCAAGAAAGTCGCACACCCAATATCCACTATAGATCAATGTGTGGAGCGAAGTAGCACGGGGTACTGTCCTGGGTCCTTACTTTTTTGAGGAAACCTTAACTGAAGAGAGAGGTTTAGATTTTTTCAAAACGATATCATAATATTGACCCAACACAATTCCAACGGCAGTTATTCCAACAAGATGGCGCGCTACCACACTTCAACAAGCTTTACTAAATCAATTTTTGTCAACTACTAAATCAAAGTTGTTTAAAATAATTGGTTACCATAGTTATTCATGGCTATAGCTATTTTTATCATGTCAACAAATTTGATATCAACTTTAAAATAATTTTTCTCGAAAATTTTGTTATGTAACTAATATTAATATTGACTGTACTAGATTCAGAATAAAATCCTCTTTCTTATTCCGTAATAAAAATGGGGGATTTGAAAAAAATATCGATGACATCATAACTCGTTTAAAAATGGCGGAAAAATTTTAATATCTATACCAAAGAATTGCAAACAATCCCGTCTCAGGGATTTCTCCATAAACCGTTTATAATGATTTTATTGCCTACATCCGTTACTTTACAGACACACTGAACCATTGATTGACAACAGGTAACGTGTGACCTCCAATTCCGAACTAACCTTATATAACATTCTTGTCCTGTAAACAAATCTAACCTTACACAATATTCCGTACCCCGGTAAACAAAACTAACCATATGCAACAATCATTTCCCCGGTTAACAAAACTAACCTTACCCAAGATTCTTTAGCTGTAAACTAAACCAACTTTACCTTCAGCTTCCAAATCTCTATAGCTGATTGAGGTGATATAGTTATTAATCTCCTTAAGCTGTGCGAAAATAGGATGAAGACAGAAATATCTTTATACTATTATCTTTATACTAACTTTGTGTGTGTAAGGGAGTTTGGAAATGAAGAAGAAGACTATACGTACGCAGGTTTCCACGGCCGGTGTCATTGAACTAAAACCTTGTTGATTGCCTCTCCGTGAGGCAATTGGAGTTATACATTAATTATGCAGATCCTCTGGCTGCTTACGAGAAACTACTGGTTTTGTCTCCTTGAGAGTCTTGAGAAAATTTTGAGAGAATTTGAATTGACTCTCAATTAAGAGACAGAATTCTGAAAGTTGCAAAGGTTGAGGTGGGTCGGGCATGTCGTAAGGATGGAAGAATTCTTTTGAATTTATTCTCAACATTAAGAGGATTAAGAGCAAAAATCAGATAGACTCAATAATATGGAAGTTACAGATCAATTGTTGCTAAGTTCAAAATAAAGTAAAAGCTCTGGATCTTACATTTGAGCATAATTTTTAATATTAATATATGTTTAAGGTCTTGATGCTTCAGATATCGTGTAATTTCGCACGTAAACATGATTTATAGACACCATTTTCTACTTTGGGAGAGGCAAATAATATAACAAATCTATTGTTTATGGCTGATAAATCGTCATATACGTACGACGCAGAAGTAATCATCAGTTACAGTTTCTATCTGCTTACAGGATAATTTAAACACTCGTTCACGAAGACGTATAATCGTTGTGACAATTATAATTACGTTTAGATCCTTGATAATATCCTGGCTCAAACTTCTTAGAAGTTTGCTAACCACTGTATTCATAACCACTATTCAAACATTTTTTTTAATCAGAAATACCACTGTTATTTTCACGTTTCTTCTCTTTTAGAAATCTTCTGGTCAAGTTTGGAGGTTCTTACAACTGAATAGTCAGCAACAATGATTTTGAGGTTTTGATTTTGAAATGATGCCTCTCAGTTTTTTGTTTCAAATGTCTTTACTCATTTGGCAAAAGATGTAAAACTGAAATATCGTTCAACTAATGGCTGTCACAAAATGGTTATTAAATGTAATTTTCAAAATTTTGTATGGGCATTTGTAATATAATATGTTTATAGAGTTAATTCAATTTGATTGTGTAATATTTTCCGTAGATTAATCAAGTATTTAACAGGACTTAACATTGTGCAATAGATTCCGCAGATGAATAGATTGTCAAGTAAAGCTATAGTTACGGATACGACCTGCACAATAGAATTGTGCGTTAGGGTTTAACTCTCGGTCACTAATTGCACGAGGGTCAGTCTACAAACCTTGATAGGTAATTACGTTGGACATCAAGTTCACAACCGTATAAAACATTACACACTAACAACGCAAACACGTTACCATTACCTTTGATAATGATTTTATGATTGATGCACATCTTCAATAAACAGCAACATATTATCGAACTTGTGCACATCGTAAAAGGTTTCCTGCTGATTTAGTAAGTAGATAACAAGCCGTGATGGTAATTGTTTGTTCACGACTCTCTCAATCGGCAGTGTTTTCACAAACAAGACAAGGTAAAACCATTTATTTTCGTAAGAGGATATAAACGGATGTTGACCCCGACATTGACATTTTGTATGTATGTCAGAGGTGAAAGTGTTCCACACCTGTAATAGAATTTAAGTAAAGAACAAATAAAAGTGCGCGTTTAACAGTAAATGTAGAGGATGGCCTATTTAAATGTACAGACAGCGAACGGATCAATTCGAGAACTTAACGTCTTCCTCGTCCACGAATCTAAATGGCCATTGTAAATCAAATTGCTCGCCTGCACTGTGATCGCATGCTCCTACTCGACGTGTAGGTGTAAATAATCTGGACGCTAAACTCTTTCTAGGCGCGTTAGCGTTATGTCTAGAGACTGGAGAAATTTATAGCCATCCGCATGTTTTCACAATTGCGAAATGCTGTTAGAGCGTTGAGATTTATTGCTTGGGCCTGCAGTGTTGGACGCGTAAGGTTTACGATACACAATCAGACTGCATACGAACAATCGTTTTAATTATCCAAGATATTTTTTTAAATCTATCGAAATGAACAAAATTATCGATTAGTTTATAGAACGTGTTCGGTTCTATGTCGGATCAAGAACGTACAGTCTTGCAACCCGTTCCTTCGGACGAGCGACATATTGATTTCCCGGGAGAGTAATTTGTTTCGATTCCTCAACTGGCAAGTATGAATCGCAGCAATCCGCCCGATTGCTCTACGGACGTCCTGTAAATATTTAACCGGAACGCGGTAAACCAACTCCACGTAAATAATGTGTGATCCATTAAAAGAGATGCGTCTGCTAACTTGCACCTGGTTCGTATGGACCACGTTACATCGTTTTACTAAAATTGCAGCTAAAGTTTAATAATGAAAAAACATCATAAACTTTAATTTCAACTTAACATGAATACAAAAATTGTTTCATAATGTTCCATTTAAAATTTTCATCAGGACTAAATGACTTCCAAGGGAAGCTTTACTGGTGAATCATCGGATTCGAAGTGTTTTATATCCGATTCCCCATTCGTATTAATTTGTGCTACATTTCTGTATCCAACATCTAAGCGGGGTTTAATTCAAATTCAACGTTTTCACTCAAAATTTGAATAAATTTCCATTTTTATTTTTAACCTTTAACCTTTTTGCTTATGATTGCAAATATTTAAACGTAGTTGTGAAATTCTTGGAATATGTTGTATTGCATAATTGCTTTCAGTGAAACTAGCTTTATTTTATACTATGAAGTTCGTAAAGTTATAATTATATTAAATAATATATTTATACATAATTAGATAATCAAACCAACATAATAAAGTACAAAGTGTTCTAAAATTTATTACCTTTCTTCGTCCTTTATGTCATGTCAATTTCTAACTCACACAAAAGCGAGCAATTTTCCGCTTCTCTATTAATAATAAATGCTGTCCTTTAGGTACTTGTTAATTCCTGTAATTTTTCGACATATTATTTTATACAATTTTATATTTTATAGTGAGTTGGGATAACTTTAAGGATTAAGTTAAAGATAAAACATCCCGTACAAAATAAAGCTCTATTTTACCACTTTCATAGTGTATTCGATCATCAATCACGAGACTACTGTATATAAACTAGGTGGCTTCTGCCAATTCTTCACCAATACGAAAGGTGAAAAATAAACCGGCTATATTTGAATTTTTTCATCATAAATCACTTGACGTTCACTGGTTTGTGTCCCCCGTGGTCCAAGAAGATGCGGTCCGGAACGTGTGAATGCCGTAGTAATGCTCGCCACGGTGATAAATAGCTTCCGAATAAAGAGTTCAGATGAAGATATGAAAGTATGAATAAAGATATTGATTATGGTTGTGTTGGCGAAGAGTTAAAAATTATTATCTCAAAAACGAACATAAGAATGTTATAAAAAGCTGTTTCTTTCCTTGAAAAGCTTATAAATCGTATTATAAATGCTGATAATTTCACAATGATTTAGCCTCAACACCTTCAATACAAATTTTGTTGACCTTTTTCATAGGTCTAAACGTATTTCCCGTATTAATAGAACGCGTGGGAAACTCGATTCGTTGACATAAAAATATCGAGCAAAATGAAGGGTTGGAGACGTTAACATGTGATGGCATCTTTCTTTCGGCGTGGTTATTATTCGAAGATGTCGGATATCACGTTCGTAAATAAACAGTAATATCCATATGTACGCAAGAGTATTTCAGAGGATACCCAACTGTCGATGTAGAAGCTTATTTGTGTATGATGGTCTATATACAGAATCATTTTGTGTAGAATATAGGAAACAGAAGCCTGGTCTCGAATAAATAGTCCATCGATAAATCTGTTCAGGAGTCATCGGCACTTACGAAAATCGAGAGCCGACTCAACTTCAAATTGGAATTTAGTGATTTCATCCGTATCCAATTAGTCAGACCTTTTTTCTGTCAACTTCGTTCCGGATATTGCCTCTTTCCTCCGATTAAAACTTGCGGTTACTAAATTTAGGAAATTTGGGTGGCCCATTTGAAAGTTAGAAATCATCGTATTTCTGGAACATTCCCACTGTCAATTGTATATTTTCATTGGACTATTACAACTAAACATTTAACACACGTCAACATATCTCGTTTGTATATTTGCGTTATCCATATTGAAACATCTATTACTGTTTGCGCCACTATTAATGAATACGTATAGTGTACTTACCTGTTTTAACTATTGTGCGTGGTGTTTTTATTATAATCGGTCTTATTTGCTTACAACGCAGCGCAATATTCAATAAACGATTGTTTATTCAAACCGTTCATTGGACAAATATTTGTTTTGTAATATTTACCAATATCTATTTTTTTTTGGTGAGGTAAATGAAAATTTATTTTGGTCGAAAATAAAGTAAATATTTTATTTGTTTTAATTGCTAGTTGAAATTGGGTTGGTGAGAAATGCAATTCGAAACTTAGTCATCCAAACTTTAATCCAAAATTTATTCAGTTTATCCATGTACAGAAAATAAAATTTATCATAATTTACATAAACTAAATTTAATATAAATGTTAAGAAATTTTTAAACATTTTCGTAAGTGTTTTCAATTTGGTTTGTATTAGAAAGATAAAATTTAGCAAACAGTGCAATGTTATCACGACAAATCGTTTAAGATCACTTTTGAAAATATGTAACCGCAGGATCAATGTTATAGAGAGTTCACAAAGTTTATTTCCTTAAAACTTTTTTATTATGTCGTAAACCGTTACATTTTCCAACTGATTCTAAAAATTTATATTTTTTAAGAATTATTTTCACTCTTATAAATTTCTGATCAGACACATCGTTTTCGAGTTATTCTCAAAAAGATTTAAGCTCATTTTTGACATATTTTTTCATTCACAACGTAGGCGCAAAGCTGTTCAGTCCAGTTCAAAAAACGCTACATCATAGTATAGCAAAACTATACTCGCAACCGATGATCAGCAATTTTTAATTCTTGTTCTGTCGACAACTGGTATGGATGTAATTGCTGTTCGTGTAGGATACCCCAAGCTATTGTTTTGGATATTCCGAAATGTCCGAACTATTGATATTAACAGTACTAGCAGTACTAGGATCTGCTACAAAATCCAAAATGTTTTTCTAGTTCGGGTGTACGAATTGACCTCTGATTCACTTTATTTACATACTTTTAGAAATGTTTTTTTATCAGTTTGTGCGCAGTTCGGAAACTTTTTGCAATATCGTTTCGCCGCTGCGTTAGCATTGCCTAACTCTCCCAACGTTACGACGTTAAAATAAACGTTAAAAGCAGTTTGCTCGCGAAAACTGTAATTATTTGCCATTTTAAACAACTATTAGCGACTAACGTATGTTGGGTAATAATGACAGTTGCTTTACTGTTTTACTTACAATCGATTTTCATAGGCACCTACGAAATTAATGAAAATATTTCAAAATCGAAGTTGTATCTTTTTGCAAATAACTCGAAAACGATGCGTCTAATCAAAAATTTCTTATGATAACATTGCACTATTTGCAAGTTTAATCTTTCTAAGACAAACCATATTGAAAATATTTAAGAATATGTTTAAAAATTACTTAGCTTTGGAGGCACATATCTTAGCCATTTATAGGTACATTAGAACAAACATTTTTACACGAATCGCCATCATTCTTACTGTAGTATTTATGCCATTATAATGAATAAATTATAATATATTCGCGAAATATCAGAGAAAAACAAACATCATCGCTGTTCTAGCAGATGAAGGGAATGACAACGTGGATATGAAGCTGAAAGAATACAACAAGACGATGAACCTTTTGGATTCAGCCACCTATAAGAAAATCAAGAAGATGAAATCTGCAGAAATTCCAACAGAACAATAGAGAAGTTTGTTTGTACAGGCCACACTACCACCAAGAATTTACGGATATATACCTATATATCCGTATATAAATACCTATAGAGATATTTACCTATATAGTGCCAGAAATTCTCCAAATTACCAGTTGATGAAGCTACTTATCACGATTCTGTCTCCTTTTACAAGTAAACCTAATCATATGTAAGAGATTTTACGAATTTTGTGGAATCAATTAAAAGTATGAAGTCAGATACAAGTCTACAAAAATAGTCTAGCTTTGTGCAAAACTCCTTGCAAATGTCCATTCCATGACAGGGTTTTGTCTAGGATTACTCCTAGATATCTGACATCCTTTGAGAAAGGAATTTCTTCATCTTGGATAGTTGGGCGGATTAGTCCATCCAACTTTCGTTTCCTGATGAAAGGCACAACAATTGTCTTTTGCGGGAAAACTAAAACTAACGCTAGACCTAAAACTAAAAACATTAATAGCCCAAATAATTCTAATTTCAGTTCTAGTGCTAGTGTCAGCTCAACATTTAGTTGTTATTTAGCTCTCTTTTAGTACATTTATTCTTTATTAGTACATTTCTATTGACCTAAAATTTGGTCAATGGATGGTTCTAGTACTAGTGTTAGTTTCAGTTTTGGTTGTTATTCAACGTTAGATTGTTGTATATTTTTATTAAACTAAAATTAGAACTAACACTAGACTTTTAACCGTGCATCTTGAGACGCGGTGAGAATGACTAGGAAAAATCGGCGCATATCTGAGCTTATAATGCAAATGAGTTGATATTAATTACAGTTTTGAGACATGATATCGATTTCTCTCATGTAACTGTCAGTTTGATTTATGACAAAAGGTTTCATCAAAGCACCAATAAAACTCGATGAACTTAATGGGACAGTGTTCGTTACAAAAATTGACATTGATTAGTTTATTTGTACACTTTGTTGTTCTTTTATTTGGCCCTAAGTATCAGGTCTAAACCGACATGGAATAGCGTCATTAGTTCAGGGTAATTAAACAAGACACCACCACGTTCGCGCGTGTCGTGTTCAGGCAGTTTCCACTAAAACCGCTCGTAAGAAAATCTTGTTGCTACACTAATGAGCCTTTAGATTAAAACTTCACAAAAGATGATTTTATAATATTAACAATTAGAGATATAAAAAAACGTGATCTGTATAATTTGAATTATGACAATAAAACAGAATGAAGTTGCACAATACAACCGAACGAACAGGTTCCTTTTTGTTTGTAACCAATAAAGCAATAAAACCATAAAGATTCTTTCACAATCACACCAGTAACATCCGCTTCGTCATTCTTTTTTCTTATATAAATCACAGGGTCGTTAGTTCAAAGTGAAATTATTATTGTATGTGTGAATTCAGCAACCTAATAAAATTTAATGAGGATTTAAATCAAAGAAAATTGATTTCAAACCGGTATGATGTAATGATATGTTTCTTTAGTGAACGCAATAAGATCAAAACATAAAGTAAAATTGATGAGAACAACCGTTGAAAAATACACAGCAGTTCGTACCGTTTTGTGGTTTATTTCGCTTTGAAGTTCTCTGAATTGCTTGGAATAGATACAAACACAATCCGTTGTATATCTTTGGAGAATAAAACAGTATTGTCTCGGTCTTACCGTTTTAAATATCTTTACAAATATATTTCGACACGACCATTGTACTTGTGTAAATAATAGAGAACGTTGTTAAGCCCAAGTATGTATCATGTATCGTGTGTATTGAGAAACGTCCATCTAAATGTAAATGCGACTTTTACGTCAACTTTTCTATTATCAATTTCCAAACAATATACGTAATTTATATTCTAAAGTCTAAATTGTTATGATAATTTCTATTCATAACATATTTAAAATTTATCTTCAACTCAAGAGAAAACGAAGCACTCAACGAGAATACATACATATTTGTCGTTGTTAGTACAAACATTTTTACATAACTATATTTTTATACTCATATTTTAGCATTGATATTTGTAAATATACGGAAACAAATTTTTATCCGGATCGGCTCGGGATTTAGTTTAATGTGCTGGATTTTGCACTGCAAATATTTCACAACAAAAAAATGTTACAGCCATTATAGATATTAAATTGAAAATTTTGCATGTATCGAAATAAGTTTTATAAACATTTTTGTACCTTTTAGTCAAACGTTTATTTTAAAATGAAACTTCAATTTTTCAATTTCAATGATTGGGTCAATATTTTTTTAAATGTAATTCTGTAAAAAAAATTCTTCATAATCTAAATCAATTGCGTCTATTACTTGAGTGTTTCCATAAGTTATTTCTAATGGAATTCGGAGGTGTACTGTAGTATACTGTTCACACGACATACAAAAACAAGAGCGTGTTACTATAAAAAATATTACTATTAGGATTAATATAATTCATCAATCAAGTAAAGTTGTTGTACGGTCCTTCATTAATTAATTCAGTAAAATACAATCTTGGATAAGATGCCACAATTTGGTGGTTGATTTCTTATTCGTATATCTAGACCATATTATATCCTTCTATTCATTTGCAAAAATAGCTCTTACAACATAAATATTCAACCTTCAAAATGTGTTTTTGGTGTTACTGCCCTTCAACCTAGGTTTAATGCCATAACAGAATTCCCAAAACCTACAGCACTTAAACAATTACAGCGATTCTTAGGGATGATAAATTTATATCACAGGTTTTTACCAAATATCTCTAACATTCTAGCTACTTTACATCATCTCTGAAAAACACTTTATTCACCAAAACTTAAGTCAATTACTACCTGGACAAATCGTCGCGGCATTTCTTTCATTACAGTCAAAGAACTTTTATCTAAATCCGTCGTTCTTGCCCAACCCATCTCCACAAGCTGCTCTTTCACTGACGACAGCCGGTTCTAGTTTTGCTATGTTGGCGTTTTATCACAAAACTATAAACAATAAGACTTAACCTTTAGCATTTTTTTCTCAAAAATTTTGTTCAAGCAATTGAATTGCAATTGTTGGTAATTTATAACAGTATTAAATTTTTCTGAAATTTCTTGCTTGAAAATGAATTTGTGATTTATACTGACCACAAACCATTAATCACCACAATTTTTTCCACCACAGAAAAACCCACGTCAGACACGATATTTGAGTTACATAACTCAATTCACATCAGATAGCAGGTACATTAAGGCTCCTTAACCGAGTCTGTCATCGTAGATTTCGAATTACTTCCTTATTTATTAATGGATTGGATTAATTTATCATTTGTCATGTTTCTACAATAGTTATGAACCCGGGACAAGAACAGAAAATGAAATTTGAAGAAAAATATTGCTTTATTTTTGAAAATAATAAGATTTTTACAATTTTTCTTCTTGACCCGGATGTAAAACAATAAAATAGAAACATTATTCCTGTAGCACTTTTACGAAATATTAATAATAAACCCGTAATTAGTAATTTACGGTTTTACATTAAATTTTAATATTTTGGAATATATTTTACTTCCCGGATCTCACGAGCGATGATTGGTTAATGAAAAAAACATGTGGGCTGGCTATGTGAATCTCTGGCGAGTGGTTTGTAACGTAAAAAAACCGCAGACATAGATAAAAAACAAGTTTGTAGACATAGTTCTTGTCTACCGACTGCATACTATGAAAGGGGAGGAAGCTTACTTTTTCTGATATCGTGCTATAGAATGTTCTGATTCTCGATTTGCGCGTAAATACGAACCAAAAGTGTATTTTTATATTATTATTATTTTATATAAATACAGGGTGATTCTCAACCTATACGCATAAACTTGGAGATTTACTACTCACGACGAATAATTACTAATAGGCGAAAAAATTCGTAGTAAAAAATTTTTTGTTTCATAGATATCCGTGATATTAACTATCAAGAATACATAGAACATTTTAAAATAACATCACAGCAAGTGTTAGAAGTGATTTCCCATATTTTCTATCAATTGGCCTCCCGGAATCCACGATCTCCCATTAGCGCGGTCTAAACCAGGGTATTGGCGAATTGTCTGGGCAGCAGCATGTAAATGATTTTGCAATATTGGCTCAGTATTAACTTTCGTTACGTACACTTTGCTTTTTAAGTGACCCGACAAGTAAAAATCAAGAGGGTTGAGGCTGGGCGATCACGGTAGCCAGGTCATTGGACCATCTCGACCTATTCATTTTCCAGGAAACACATTTAGATTTAGAGAAACTAAAAAACTTTTACTAATAATGAATAAATCCTCGAGTTTATGTGTATAGGTTGAGAATCGCCCTGTATACTTTCAAGTAACACTAGGGACGTGCCATACGGCGATTTTCTTGAACCTTGACATACAAGTAGGGTATGGAAAAATATTCGACACGTGTATTGTCATTTCTGCCCGATCGCCGTTTTAAGGGTAGAAATCACCCTTTCCGATTTTAGAGATATGTTCGATTATTTTACGAATTATTTTTACGATTGTTGAGAAATTAGGTCACTAGGGATTTTTCTTCTATTTTCTTATGGTTTACTTCTGTTTCAAAAACTGCAATAACTTGTGTGTACTCTGCAATGATATTGCAATAATTAAATATGCTTGGTGTTTGACATCAATGTACATGCAGCACTTCTTTGCGGTAACAAACGGCAACCCTTCACATTACTGTCTGTGCTAATTTTAAAGTATAGGTCAAAAAGCTCCCCGACTGCAAGCAACTATTTACTAATTTTGGGTTTCACCGATATTTAATTTATTATTTTTATTCAATATAAATTTAGTTTAATAAATTTTAGGTACCCACAGTTCTTAATTGTTTCAGGTTGTAAATACATTATTCATAAATCTATTCATTCCTTCATTGATAAAATGCATATTACCCAATAGGAAAACAGTGGGAATGTCTTGCCAGTACATGCTATCCTTTTTTGAACTTTCGTTTCTCTGTCGTCAAACATATTCTCATCAAGCGGTTAAGGAGCCTTAAAGGAGACTAAAACATTGTAGTGGACATGTTGTGCACAATAAATATTGAATCTCTAAATCCACAGTACTTTGACGCACAAACTTTAAGGAAGCTGACACACTTGCTAAACAAACAATACTCTACAAGCTACTACACACAAGTGTGTTAATTACACACAAGCTATTAACTATAACTTATCGCAACAAACAACATCACAATCAGATGTAAAGCTTTGGTGCGAACTATCAATAAACAGTCCTCGTATATATCACACAAATTTTGTAAAATCATTTTCAAAAAAATTCACAAGTTAACACATCCTGGTATCGCAACTACACACATCATCAAAACACGATTCTTTTGGTTTCACATGACAAAACACATTCACTTATGGACACATACCTGCTTACAATGTCAACAAGCAAAAGCATACAAAATTACCTGTTAGCAAAATTCCGATACCGAAATTAAGATTTAACCATATTCACATTGATTTGATCGGTCGTTTCACTCCGCCGCTGGCGGCTCATTACGATGAGCACTCATAATAGACCGTTTCGTGCACATCGAAAAGAAAGGTCCAATTATGCCCAATTTTTGGACTATGTAATGGTCGTTCATGTTTCTATCTTGTATTTTTGTAGGCCTAGTAGCGGCCAGTAGTCTATTTACGTGACCATCTAAATGAAAGTTTGCTTCATCACTAAACTGAATGTTTTCGAACGTTGGCTGATGTTGAAGCACGCATTGGCGAGAAGAATTCCCTCTCAACTCCTTGTAGTACCATTGCGGACACATCTTTCGGGATTATTTCAATCGATTTTGCATTCCATGCACTATCACCCATGATCAGGGACGGTAATTCGAATCAGAACTCTTTTCAAAATTGCACACTCTTCTAGAAACGCGTCAAACTCACACATCCACCTTCCGTCTCCAAAGCAATGAAATTTTAAAAAGTTTTCACCGTTCCTTGAAAACAGCCATCACTGTCAGAGGATGGGTTCGGTCTTCCCTTGGTTTTACTAAGTCTCAGATCATCTCTTAACGAAGACCTAGGGTTGTTCATCTGACGAACTGGAACCACTTCCCAGACAATTTTTTATTAATAACCAACATTCTTTAGAATATGATCCATTGCTGTCTAGCTTACGTGAAACATCCTCTTGTTTAAAACCAGTCAACACAGTTTTTCATTCAAACCAAAAACCATTCATTTATAAAGATTTATTTTATTCAAAATTTTTTTTTCTAAAAATTAACGGGATTCAACCCCATTTTAGTTATAAAAAGCTTTCAAATTTTTTGTAATTTTCAAAAATAACCAGGAATTAACGCTTAAGATCAACCATTTTAAACCTGCATTCCTGTTAAAGGAAAACACAGCTTGTCACCACAGCAAGGTTATCAAACAAGATAAAAGTCACAAAAAAGTTTGTTTCTATTTTTAAATATAAATTTTTTTGACCACTATGTTCCTCTTTTTATTAATCATAGAAGGGGAAGTGGCTGTAACGTGTTGTGCACACGATATACAAACAAAAGAGCGTGTTGCAATAAAAAATAATATTATTATTATTAATATAATTCATCAATCAATCAAAGTTTATTATTATAATTTTAATATATTCTGTTCAAGATACCACATGTACCATAGGAGTGTATGTAAGCTTTCCACGGGTTCTGTAGAACTCGTGTACCATTATCCATAACTACAAGGGTCCACAACAAGTCAGAAAAATGTTCATTTTTGATCTTCAGACATCGTTTTAGAAAATTAAGTGTCAACGATTAGGTTGTCCAAATATTGACCCACAGCTGGTATTTCTCTAACCGAACGCATAAATTAGCCATCACTCGCCTACACATCTCTCTGGTAACGGCGGTCATTTTAGTGCGGATATTGTGCTTCAATGGCAGTAGAGTTCGTAAATTTACCTACATGCACTTTCACGATATCCCTATAACAAATAATTATGGGGTGTTGAATTAGGGCATCTGAAAACTTCAAATACCTGCAAAGTTGTGGAACCAAAAAGTTTCTTAGTATGTTACAATACCCTTAATACCGCAATACTGTTTACCCTAAGTGCTCAGCTTCGTCGATCTTAAAAAAAGGCCCAGTTCTGCACAATTTTTGGACTATGTAATAGTCGTTCATGTTTCTGTCTTGCATTTTCGTAGGCCCAGTAGCGGCCAGTAGTCTATTTACGTGATCATTTAAATGAAAGTTTGCTTGATCACTCAACAGAATGTTTTCGAACGTTGGCTGATGAAGTATTTCTTTTGCAAAATTCACATTCGATAGGTAACGTTCAAATGTTGAACAAATTGGATTTTGTATGTTATAAGATGTTAGTCTGCATGATTCTTCAGAGTCTTATGACGATTTTTTTAATGTTTAGTTCTTGACTGAGTTTCCGAACTGATTGTGAGTTTGATTGCGAATTTTCATAGTTGAACCGATATTTTCAAACATTCCAATCCATTTTCTTATAGAATCGACCTTCGGTGCATTCCATACGTTAAATTCTGCACGAGTGAACGTTGAGCTGTCACTAAGGAATCACCATGGCGGTAACAGACGTGTACGCAAAAAGCGCGATGGTCTTCCGGTATATTCCAAAATACGAGGATTTATACGATAATTAATTTGTTAGGTATTTGAATGATCATGCTCTTTTCTACATCGCTACAACATAGCCTGTGTACTACTAAAACTAACCTAATGAAAAGAGATGAGTTCAAAATTCCCGATTATACTATTTGCAGAACTGATAGAGAATCGAATAGATTATTTGTTGTTAATTAAGAAACGAAGTGTGTAAGTAACTTTAATAACAAATATAACATTATTATTCGCAAGAATTTAATAATATAATTTATTTTATTATTCATATTTAGAGAGAAATTGTTTTATTGTAGTAATTTCCGCGCATAAATTTATTCTGCAATAAATATTATAGAGCTACGTGAAGGTCTATTAAAAGTCCAATAAATTGTAGCCCGATAATTACCCAACTCGCAAACTAATGCAAACATGAAAATCAATAGATTCGTGTTATTTAGTTTCCCAACAGTTCAAAATTTTCCATCAAAAAAATTGATGCATACGAAACAAATAGTTTCGTATAGTTTCTATGGAAGTTGAAATTGTGAATTTTAATTTGAACCCGGTCAATCCTGTTTATTACAAATTTCCATTAACATTTAAATAAATCAACATTAGTAATTAATTAATGGTAAAATGAAACGTACAATTTTTTTGATATTTTTAATACATTTTAAATATATTTTATACCTATTTATTAAAATGTGAATTGTAGCAGTGTGAATGAAACATATTTACTACTCAACACATTAATCTGTTTTGTGGGTTATTTATAGCTTCGCATAAGAACAGTTATGAAAGGTAAGAGGAAACGTGTGGTTTTGAATTGAGTATTACATTGAAACTAAAATCCCTTTCTCATAATAGAGAATTAAAGTTGAAGAACTAACATCACTAACTTCACTAACATCGAACTTCTCTTCTAGCTTTAAATACGTCGTCCTGGAATTTGTCTCCACAACCTGTTCAATATCATCGTTGTTAATGATCTTAATATCGGTTAAGTTGAGAACTCCCGAAGAAAATGTCTTCAACCAATTCTGTACTGTTTGAATTTATTTGATTACCTGATGCTGTGTTCGAAGAAAGATGAGTTGATAGTAACACACAGTTTGCAAATTTCTTCTTGAATTAATTTAACCAAAATTGCCATAAATTATTATTAAAAACTACAATACTTTGCTGTAACCGCATTAAGTCACGTAAACACCCACTGTTTATTTTATAGCGGCTTTTATCTTGAAGTTCTTAATATTGTGCAAAAACAACAAAGAACGTTATTTTTATAAATGACCTTCTACTATGTTTCCATTGTCATGTAGTAAGTTAAGCCGACGATACAATCACGAAAAAATTTAATTATACCTTGAGTAATCGGGATAACTCATTTTCAAGAAATCATATCAAATAGTCATATCGAATTTATCACTATTTCTAATATGAATTTTAAGCTTTTCAAGGAAAGAAACGGTTTTTAATACATTTTTTAGTTTAGACGATACCATAACGGACAAATTTGTGCGCAGAATTCCTACGAAATCTAAAGTGTTACAATGAAGTACTTTTAAGAAAAAAAAGTTAATTATATTATATTTTAGTTTTTTATTAGGCAGATAATTTAGATCTTTTCAATAACGTTGGGTTCAATCACTATTATTATTACTATTCCGGAATACACAGATTCTACATCAAATTAGAAATGGATACTAGGAAATCGATTTACGATTGTTCAGTAATCCGAAACAATCCGAATCATTCATATCCACTGCGTAATATTACGGAAATGTTGTACCAGAAATTCCGAACTGTTTTTTGTCATAGGCAGTGAAACAGATTGTACAACATTTTTTATATCTATGTACCTATTTCGGCGGTTATAATCAAAATTTCTTTCGCAACGTTTGAAAGGTAAATAAACATAATAATTGTACAAACCCATAATGATTCAATAATAACAGGTATGCTTTTCGATTAACATACCACAACCTAAAACTATCATCAAATATATGCGATAAAAGCATAGTGAAAAAATAGTGAAATTTGGAATTTTGAAGAAATGACCTTGAAAATGTTGAATTCTGAATAAATTTGCTTTAAAATGTTTTTTATTTCATGATGATATCTGAATTCTTTGTTGAGATACAATATTTTAAAATTTACATTTCCTATCTATAACAAACATGCAGAATTGGATTTAAAAAATCATAACAACGATGTTTATGAAAAATAAGAAATTATTTATGCCACATTAAATTTTCATCAAATTCGCTTTGAAATGTTTTTTATTTCATGACGATATCTCCATTCATTTTTCAGGTACGATTTTTTAAAATTCTATATTTCAAACCTAAAACAATCAAACATGCACAGTTGAATTTACAAAATCATAACAACGATGGAAAGTAAGAAATTATTTATGGTTCTTGAGATACGTAAAGATTAAATACCCTAACATTTATGTTTATGGTTGTGTTAGGTTGCGTACAAAAATTAAATCTGCAGATTCGAGAAAAATATTAAATACTAAATAAATTTGCTTTAAATTGCTTATTATTTCATGACGATATATCCATTCGTTATTCAGATACGATTTTCAGATCGATCTTCAGTATCATTTGGACTTGCTTCAGGCGTGGCTGGTAACATTGAGGATAAATATTAATAGTATGAAATCATTTACTCTTAGGAGTTGTTAAAGTCCAGCAATAAATCTCAACGACATATGCACTTCGATATGCGATAGACGTAGAAGATAACACTAGTACTTTAACATATTAAATTTTTTATGCATTTCAAAGTTTGTATGTCTCGTGTGATGTCACTTCAATATTGGAGTTCAGGTGGACGCAAAGAAACTTTAGTTTGAAATATTGATGGAATGTGCAACTCGGTTTAGCCACATTACCATCATTGCTAATAGTGATGATCCGATATTTTCAATATTTAAAGCTTTAAATTGACTCTTTGTAGGTTTTCTCCGGGTGAGGTACCGGATATAATTTATCAAAGCAATCATCTGAATCTCGTATGGTAAGATTTAAAGAAAAATCGATCTAGAAGAGAGATATTCTGGGTTGTTAAATTTAATGGGCATAAGACCCAAAATTGCAATACTTCTCTCAGCACGTCAAGATAATCGAGGGAAGATATCGTAGATCGACGAAATCGCTATATGATTGCAAATTAGTGTTGGGCAACATAAATCTTTCAAAATCATTGTTTAATCCTTTTTAGTTACGTAACTTTTGGATGACATCGCTTTGATTTTTGGTGAATTTATTCACCAAAATAGAAACACAACCAAAAAGTAGCTTACCTTGAATATCTTTTAGCGTTAATTCAATGACCTTACATATTTACGTGAATCGTAGTAACGCTATAACATATTAATTTAAGTGAGATTACTTTATTATTGTCATCCCACTCACTTTTTGTATTGATTCGTAGGAAAAGTTTTTGAAACATTAAACCAGATCGATATTATTGTAAGATATTGGTTTTGAGTAAATTTACAGTTGATTTAAAGTTTTGATGTGTTAAAGTTCAAATCTAATTCTTTTTTGTTATTATTTTGTGTCATAAGCTAAATATATAATAAATTTTAAAATAGAAACAAAATAACATTATTTGCATTGAAATTGTTAATTTCCTGATAATAAAAATCAACACATACCAGTTTTAATTAAATTCTACGTTCTGATAAAAGATTTATTGCGCACAAATTTAAATTATATAAACGAATTACTACAAAATAACACGATTTAACATTGGAATTGTCTCTATTATTTTTGTTAATTTTGTTTATACCAAATTTATGCCGATACAAATAGATATAAAACTTCTTTTGATTCATTAACAATACATATTTGGTGGATTAAACAAATTTTCAAGTTCCATCCATAGTTTATTCCCATCATTTAGTTAATAAACGATGCGGTTTTCATTTAAAATATTATTCGCGTTTAAATTTGGCGTGCGCATTATGGGAACGCATCAATTGCGCTGTCCAATAAGAATGTGAAGTTTTGGAGTGCAATTTAAATAACAAAAGGTATGGTATAAAATTTAACCAGCTAAGTAAGTATAGTTTGACTCACTTGGTCTATCCAGTTCATTAGCTCCTGAAGACTCCTCGATACCGTTGTAAGCAGCCGTAAATTTAATGATAACCAGCAAGATAGTGGCTGTTTCCAGCCAATAGTTTCGTATGGCCCTCATTGCGAAACACACCGAAAACACTTTTTATAACATACTTTTTCCATTATGTCACTCATCTAACCACAACATCAACAATATCACTATTTAATAAAACATTTTAAATTTAATAATAAACATGTTCTGTTATTTTCGTTACTAATCAACACACAAATTCAATGATATTATTAATAAGTAGCACTAATAATAGATTTGTAACACTGAGGGGATATATTTTTAACTATTTCTTTTAAATATCTTAATAACTTGAGATCATAACTTGAGCCAGCCACTAATATGAATTATTATGTACAGATTATTGATTTAATGTTATTTATTAATGTGTCACTAAATATCACTGAAACTTTATTTTAGGATTTCTTTAAGTACATGTTTTATAACATTAGTCTTGAGACTCCTAAGTGTTAGCTCCGATGGTTAACAACGTCCAATTAGCGATGACGTTCGTCCTTCTTTTCGTATAAATTCCTCGTAAAACAACAAATTTCGTTTAATTGATCTTTTCACTGAAGAACCGTACACTTCTTTGCGAACAGGTCACAAGAGGCGCGAGTGCGGACTGACGCGAACACGTCGATACGCACGCGTTGGCGTCCATGACGACACTGAGATCCTTCCTATCACGGACCTAGAGCCTGGCTACCTTCGCGACCTGCTAGCGCCAGCGTAGCCAGCTCTTCTACTAGAATGCGCCGTGTTATTACGGTAAGAAGAGCGATGCGCTGTAATCTGGTGCTGATCTCGTTGAATCTTTTCAAAAATTAAGATGATACTAGTTATCGCAAAGAATCCTTACAATCCAAAAATCATTCCATTTGGTTATTTACAAAAGATTATATTTAATAAATTCTCAAATATGATGTTTCTGACAAAGCAAATCCACCTTCATATCTTCGTCTTTTAAACACAAAGAAATTCAAAACGATAATAGAAAGATATAAGAAAGATAGTTGTGGTTGTTGACTTCGAAGTTGATTTTAATTGTCTGCCTCAACTGAAACTTGAGTCAATAACAAAAAATTTTTTAACGTGGAAGTTAACTGCAAAAAGTAAATGTTTTGCAAAACTTCTCGTAAGTTTTAATTAATTACAGGTAATAACTTGCAAGTTGCTGAAACACAAGTTGCTTGCAAACTGTTTTAGTGAAAGACTTGAAATGTCGAAAATGAACCCGAGCTATTATCGCTTAACCTTAAGAAAAGCTGTACGAAAAGCATTTGTGCAAAGACTGGATAACAAAAAAAATAGGCTTCTTCGGTTTTCTCAAGGTAACTTGCATTAGAAAATATACAAGAGCACAGATTGTATTTGCAAATGACTCCAAACATTTTGAGACACTGCTAGAGATGGTAGCTTAAAAAATTTAGAAATGTGACGAAAAGAGACGTTTTGAATATTGACGATCTGTGTGTAATGATCAAGTATCTGATGTCTCCTCATGTTCATAAATCAGTGACTGATTTGATAAGGGATTTGTATACATAAACTGTGCCTAAGACGTCGTAGAAAAATAAGTATGAAACCGTTTGTGGGCACGACTTTTGACGATCTTTAGTCAAAATGCCTTGCGTTTCACTTTTTGCCATGATGCTCTGTTGCAGTGGTAATTTATTTAATGTCATACCTTGATTTCATTAAGAACAATGTGTTTGGGATTTTTGAAACAGTTGCGTTGATACATTCGTAATGGGGTCTCAATTTGAAAAGCAGTAATTACCATCTATAGAGGTTTATTTTTAGCTATAGTTTTGTATGGGGGGAAGGACTTACCAACGTCTGTTTCCGTAGAGTATTTTGAACGATCCCGCGAACAATATTGTTAGCCACCTTGCCATTTGGAAAACACCTTCAACAACAACGATGGAGATGTTGGCAGCTATACTGCAGGTCACCACGGAAGTATACTTCTGTAACGAAGTGACGGATAGCAAATTCGGAACAGATATAGCTAAACAGAGTTCTGTACAGTCAGAGTATTTATGAGGCATTAAATAGATTTGTCGATGAATTGTTTGCAATAGAGAGAAATAGAAAAATAGGAGAAGTGGAAAAGAGAAATAAAAGTATTCTCTTTAATTACTTACCACACTCACCGGCTATTATGTGCCTCTTATGATATTCCTGGTCCTTAGCTTTGTCTCGTTGAGAAATTCGAAATTCTATGTTATGTTAAATGTGTAAGAATATTTAAGGTTACTGTGCGGAGCTTTGGGCCATAGTGGCAAAGCTACTAACCAGGATGGATCCTAAGAAGGTAATAACAAGGGGGTTATATGCGTCCGATTGCATAAGGTTGCGACGTATAGGCTTTTTGATATTGCCTTTACTTCTGATATCGGTAATCTTCTAACCATTTGTGCCCAGAACAACGTTGTGCAGGGATAAAGATGGGAAACTTGTGTCGTGATCTTCTAGGAGACTACCAAAGTGGATTGTTGCTCGGTAGATCAACGACGGACCAAATAATTGTTCTACATCAGATCATGGAAAACAGCTAAAGCACAACATAGACACATTCCATATCTTCGTCGACTTCAAGTTTGCTTAAGATAGCATCATACGAGTCAAACTACATGACGCCCTCAACATCCCAAGAGTTACTGGTAGCATTCGTAAGAACGACATACACGAAGCATTAAAGCTATCACGCTACAGAAGTTGCATATTCTTTCCAGACGTGGCCACAGTACTCATTCAATGTTCCTTTATAACTCCATATATTCTCCCTTTCCTTTGTCCGATTCCATCCATCACCTCCTATACGTTTCTCTTATTTTGTTAACCACCTCCTTCCTACACACACATTTCTTTTTATATACCTTCCTAACTTCTACTTAACCACTCACCCGCATTGTATTATCATTCAACAATATATAGGTATCATCCCTTCCCTTTCCACCCAACTCATTCCATTCCAAACCTCATAGCTTGCAGCTCTACTTGTGTCTTCGTAGCTATGTCCTCTGTCTGGATTACTCTCTTACCACACTCTTATCCGCGATTGCCAGCATTCCAGCGAAGACTTTTTCTCTTCCTTTCAATCCATCCGTGCACACTACCACTTCTCCCTGCAGTCCTTCCTCTTCATTACTTACCTCGCATCAGGTGGATAGTGAAGTCCACTGACTCCCCATGCATCTCCTTTCCCCTTATGCCTCCTTCAGCTTAAACCAATTCCTGTGCATCAAATACGAACGACCAAACACATAACCACTGTACTGTCCAATGCAGAAGGCTGAAATAAGGAAAGGCTAAACTCAAGTGGGCGAACAAGATAACAGAAGACATGCTGAAGGTTGGAGTTAGAAGCTGGAGAACAAAAGAACGGAATAAGGATGAATGGAGCAATGGACAACTGCAGGAGGCCAGGACCCGCATAGGGTTAGGGTTAGAAATTAAGCTTCCAATCAAAAAAAGTTTCGGATAAAACTTATAGCACTAGAAGCGATCTAAACATGATAAATTTGTATGAACTGTTGTATTTGTTGTGTAAGCATTCATTTTTAGGTAATTTCGCAAAAGGAAATCGGGCGAGGTTCAATGGGGCGATCTGATTGACCAGCTCAACGTATAACCTCTGCATTAAATTTTACTATGTGTTTTAAGTCCTAAAAACGTTGATTTTATGTTTAAATCAAGTTTTACTTTATAAACTTGGTTTAAATATATCAATAAAAACATATAAAAATAAACATAGGATGTTTATGATCAATAATATATTGATCCTATGATAACAACTAAAACTTAAACTTAAAACTTTATAAATAATCGATTTTATTTACTTCATAAAAACAAAAAAAGGGGGTATATAAAAAATAACCACCGCGGGACGTTTTAGTTCTTAAAGATAAACAATTTGAAGGGAGACGTTAACTGCACCTTTTATACATTGGAGTCACCCAAATGTGTTTACACTGTTTAGTAAATCAAAGTTTACGACGTTTATCTTTAGGCCACGTTTAGGACCACTGAAACTATAGGACATGACCCGTGAGATCGTTGCGGCCTGTCTCACGTGTTTTGTGGCTTTCAACTGGTTGCTTTGTTGATTTAGTTCCCTATTATGTTAATAGTAGAACCTATAAATAATAAATTTCGATTTTACTTTTTTAATCTTGCTAAAAAAGCATACATAATTAAAGTATACGAAACAACAATAAAGTGTTTCTGTGGTGCTTTTACTTCCATCTTCCATCTAATTACGTACGGAACGTAGTTTACCCTAAAGGTGGAGAAGTTGAATGAACAGATGACGGTAAACGTGAAAAATTGCAAGCGCGGTAACCGTGAAATTAGTTTTTTAACTTGTTTGCGATATTTTCCTCAACTCCTAGTTAGCTGGAGAAGCTCGTCTAATCGAAGACGTTTTCAACTAGGGTAGATATAGAAATAAAAGTTGCGAACTCCATTGTACGTGAACAGAAATTGAAATTGTGATCGCGGGATGCGGCAAAGCTGAAACTTGGATCCCCAACTTGAATGAATTCATACAAAAGCGAAGGAGCAATGACTTACTCTATTTAGTCGATTTACGTCTTTTCTATTATTCAAATGAAAAGTATTTTATTTGTTATTCACAAACGATAACATTTCAATTCCTCTTTTTAGATTTTATCAATGTCGAGCATAAAAGCTTTTCATTAAACTTCCGCTTCTGTATAGAGATAGCATTGCTAACTATTACGATTGCAGTTTGCTGTTAACGAGACCGTTTAGATTCGCATATCTCATTATTCAAATGAATGTCGATGTACAATTATTGCGTCGTTACATTACTTTATAAATAGCTTGGTATATCGTTTAATAATCTCATTTTATAGAGTTAATGATGCTAAAGATTAATCTGAACGATAAAGCTTTATTTATATTTATTCTTTTTAGAGTGTTTATGTTGCAACTTCTAGATGTAACTGACATTTTAAACAAGATTTCTAAACAAGACGGTTTAATACTTAATACTTATTACCAAGAAAATCTCCATATATGCAAACCTAATTACAAAAAATATCATAAGGCTTTACGTAGAAACCTGGTTTGCATTCTAATCAAATTTTTGTTTTAGTTGCAAGAATGAATTTCACGCGACCTTTAGTGGTTAACTACTAGATGAAGAGCAAATAATTTAACATTACAATATGAATCAATAATTACAAAGTAGGATTGTGAATAGGTGCCCAAACCATTTTAAGCCCCTTTTCTCTATTCTTTGTATAACAGTTTCTGAATGTAACTTCAAAGATTACAACCATATATTCCGTCTTTTCGAAACTTACTTGCAATCACCACTTTTTGTACTCTGTTGTCATTAACGGGGATCTCCATGCTTTTAGAAAGTACGTTTCCACCTCTTTAAGACAACGTCGATATACATGTATATAATAAATAATAGTAGTGACAGGCAACATCCTTGTCGCAAACCTTTTGTATTGTTTGAACCTCGATTGACGCACCCTACGTACACTTGAAATACTTGCACGCAATCTAAATGGGCTCAAAAATATCAGCAAAAACATCAAGTAATGAAGAAAACGGAGAACACCACAAAAGAAAAAGTATACAAATAATTGCACACAACTTAGAAGAAGAATCAAATATCTAATTAAAGAGCCGATAAGAGTACCAGCTATCTGAAATGAAAATGTTATCTAGGCCAGAAATCTTGGACAACTCTATGTTTCAATTCACAAGAATTAGTTACAACGTTCCACACTTCTTGCCTTCAGAGTTGTGAAATCAATACAAAGGATTCCAAGAAAAGAAAATTCTTCTGTATAGTTTTCGTTGACGTAACAGAGGCGTTCAATTGCGTATGAACGACCTCATCGAAATTGTACGAGACTATAAAGTAATCTACGATACGAAATGTAAAGAATATAGGAATCAGTCTATTAGAGCGGTTGTTTGGGAGGAGATAGGAGAGAAAATAAAACAACCTGGTAAGTAATTTACTGCTGTATTTAATTATATTTGGTACTACCTTTTCTAATAGATTGCATTTGCCATAGAACTTGTCCCTCTGGACTTATGAAATATCTTTTATATGCCTCACGAACTTGAATAACTTCTTGAGATGAATTTCTATTTAACGGTCCAATGTCTACTAAGCCGATACTATTGGTAAGCCGCGATTTCATCAATCAAAATTGCTTTTACTTGCTGGGCATTTTTGGTCAAAAGATTGTAAAGGCAGCAAGTAGCAAGTACGATCTTTTCTGCCATGTTTGGTTGTACAAGCAATGGTCCTTGAAACACCCTAAGTTTAGCTCGTAATATTCCAAATGCATATTCTACAGCGCGGCGAGCGCATGATAAACGATAATTAAATATTTTATTTGGATCATTATTAACTAATGTACCTTTACCGTACGGTTTTAATAAATAAATTTTCAATGGGAACGCCGCGTCTGCCACAATAGTGTAGGGTAAAGGCCCTGTATTTTGGTTTAATGGTTTGTTCTCTCAAACATTTCTTCCATTAAAGATATTTGGTATATACCACCATCACTATTTCTACCATACGCTCTTACATCTATCATAATAAATCTGTAAAGAGCATCAACAAGTGCAAGCAGTACAATAGAATGCTCGCTTTTGTAATTATAAAATGACGAGCCTGCATTTATTGGACATATTACAGATACATGTTACCGTCCAATGTCGCTCCAATGCTCCAATACAATTCGGAAAATGCCATATATTTTCGAATTCTTTTGCAATCTATCTCCATATTTATTCTGTAGGTTGAGGCATTACAATCGGAGACAAATTCTTCCAAATTGCATCACATACTTCTTCTGCTATGATCTTTACTGTAGCAAACCCCATGCGGTAATTGAAAAATCGAAAAGAGTTGCCAGTTGCCAAATATCTGTAATATAAAAACACATATAATTTATGTTTATTTCAGCGGAAACATGCAAAGAAGACTGGATTACGACATTCCTACATCAACGCATTGAAACGCCGTAAAAATAAAAAAAGTGGGCAAGCTGTTACATGTGTTACGCCATGGAAATATGAAGAACAAATGAGCTTTTTACGACCATGTATGGAATCTAGGCCAACGGTTACAAATATTATATCACGTCCAGAGTCACCAGAGCATCACTCACAAACTATGCAATCTGAAAATTCTGAAACAGAAAGCCGCCCAACAACACCATGTTCTGGTAGTTCCTCCCAAGGTTATTTCCAAAGGCCTATGCGAAATAGAACAAACCTTTAAGATCTATATGATTTAATGAAGTCCTTTCATGACTTGAGAATACAAAAAGAACGGTCAAAATGTCAACTAGTCGGGCAGAGTATGGATGGAACGGACTTATTCTAAGCAAAGCAGTTAAACAACTGCCAAAACTCGACCAAACTAAAATCAAGTTAGATTTGCATACTGCTGTGTTACATGCGGAATTGCGGAAACTTGAGTCACAAGCTCAATCTGTTGGACCAACTCCAATTAATGGGGCTCACCACATTGTTTGGCAGCCTCAGCAACAACTCCAGTTATCTGTTCAACCATCCACATCTATGCCGGTATTCCCACCCACATCAACTCTCACAACGATAAATAATATTTCAGCATATTACGACAGTTATATCAATACAGACTTTTCTGATGATAATTGAAGATTCGAATGGATAAAAAATTCATCTACTCGACTCTTCAATTAAGTAATCTTTTTTCTATCTTTACTTACAATGTTACTTATAATCTTGTATTAAACGAATAAATTCTTACCTTAAACATACAGCAAGCCTTTCTTTTGTCCCTATAGGTTTACTAAGCTTCGTATGTACAATTTTTATATCTTTCGCAATCAAGGAATGAATCTTATCACATAATGTTGCATGACGTTGTTTATGGTTGTGTCAAAATGCAGAACTAGTTTTAATGTTTAGTATTACGAACAGAAATCATTTGACCTTCTTTGAAGAAGGATATCGCAACATGACCCAGATGTTTTTTGCTCCAAATCTTCAATTTGGAATCTATTTGGAGAATGTATTGTTTTAACATACAGATTTTATGTGGTTTTGAGGGAAATGTTCGCTGGGTTATTATGGACTGCGGACTAGATGGACGTTGCAACGTTTTTCTATGAAGTTATCTCAAACCCAAAGTTTCTAAACATCATCTTAAGAACTTGAAAACCCAATACGAAGAGTGTGGAAGAGAGATGAAAATTAATTTTGTTTAATACCGACAAAGAAACTATTTAGTGTGCTTTGTTAAAACGAATATAAAAACACATGTCACGCACGTTTATAAAAAGTTTAATTGTAATAGAATTATTGTTACATTGTTAGAATTAACTTAAATTAAAAACATTGAATGTCGTTTTAGAATGAGAATTTTTATTATTATAAAGTGATCAATTTATTAAAAAAACACTTCTGGGTTTCTCTATAAATAAGAGAAACGACATTGACTGTTTTTAATTTAAATTAATTCTAACAATTTATCAATGATTCTATTACTACTAAACTTTTTATAAACGTGCGTGACGTATTTTTTACATTCGTCTTTTTACTTATCTTGTTATATGTCATACTGTTGTTTTACAATATTTTAACAAAGCACACTAAATAGTTTTTTACATGCCTATAACAAAACGTAATATTTCCACGAATAGCAAAAATTTACGGACATCCATTAAAGTTGGTGTGGTGTTAGAGTTAATGTTCTAAATCCTAAATGCTGTTCTTGTCGAGATTAGCGTTCAAACATTGATTACTTATTGACTTGACATTAGCCACCTTCAATTTTCTAAAATATTGATTACTTACAAGTAACACTAGGCTGCACTTCCCTAGTACGGCGATTTTCTTGAAACTTAGCATACAAATAGTGTATGGAAAAATATTCGACACGTATATCATCATATCTGCCCGATCGCCGTTTTTAGGGTAGAAATCAACCTTTCCAATTTTGGAGACAAGTTCGATTATTTTACGAATTATTTTTAATCTGATGTCTGTTTTCACAACAACACAAATTTTAAAAAGTGTAAGAAATGAGGATAATTGTAAGGTGGATTTCTAGAAAAACGGTTCATATCAAAAACTACCCTTAACAGTAACGAATCATGGAAACTCATCACTACAAGTTGTGATGTACAGGATGTCCAAATTTCGATGGGTTTGCAGGGTATCTCAGTTATTATGAAAGATAGAAAGTTGCGGCTTTCGCGAACCTGAGCTACTTTTTTGTGAAACTTACACTGGCGCAAACCAAATTTTCATAGACCTCTTCGTTTTTGATATACAGGGAGTGTTTGAAACCTCCTGTATCTCGGCGATGTTGTTCCATAACATCCTCAAAATACAGTCTTTAATACACAACCAGTTTTCCTCTCCGAGATTTAAGAATATACACTCACTTCCCCATGAAATACACCACCCATTAAGAATTAGACTACAATTTTGAAACTTCGGTAAAATAATGCTTTATTATCAACTAAGAAACGATGAAAGTTTAGTTGAAAAAAACAAAATAAAAAGTAACATTTTTCAAGAAAAAGCTAGCAGTGAGTTGTATTCCCACGCGCAACTATGCATGCATTAACTCTTCTAAACATACTCTTTATTAAGTGGTAGATGTCCTCCTAGGCTATCTCGTTCCATGCAACCTCTAGGTGGTATAGTCCGGTGACCGTGTAGGCCCGGGCAAAATATGCAATCCAACCTGCTCCGGGAACCTTTTTGTAACCACAGTAGTATGGGGTCTTGCATTATCCTGTTGGAAAGTGGCATTCTGCAACGTCTGCATAATGTGCCTGGAATGAACGTAAGGGGTGAAGCACATATCGCCCCCCAAACCATAACCAGAGGTGTTAAGGCTGTGTGTCGTCTTTGGACGAACTCCAAATTCCGTCTTTCCCCTCGACGTCGCTGCACCCTTCTGCGACCATCATTCACCCATAAACAAAACCTTCACACATCACTGAGGACGATGTCATTGCATTGATGAACCCACCCTTGCCGTTCTTGACACCATGAAAGTGTGGCTGCTTTATGGGGAAGTGTTAGTGGAATAAAGACCATATCCCAGCAACTGTAGTGTGGTCCCGATTCAGCCTTCTCCCAATCTCTAGGAATGAGAGACCCGCTTCTGTTACACCGATAATTTGGCCCCTATCAAAGTCATTGATATGGACAAAATTCTTCTTCAAAACTCATTAATTGCTAGGAAGAAAATATTGAAAGTTGGAGATAACAATGGTACAGGAAACATATCAGTTGAGTTTTTCGGCGGAAACTGTCATCGTTTCTTAGTTGATAATAAAGCATTATTTTACCGAAGTTTCAAAATTATAGTTTGAATTTTAGTGGGTGGTGGATTTCATATGAAAGTGAGCATATTTCGATACGCTTGGTGGAAATGTAGGTATATTGCAGAAAAAGTCGACAAATGCGAAACCCCTGCAGACTTCTGTTTCAAAAACTGCAATAACTTGTGGGAACTCTGCAATGATATTACATTAATTAAATGTGCTTGGTGTTTGACATCATTGCGCATGCAGCACTTCTTTGCAGTAACAAACGACAACTCTCAACATTACTGTACTAATGAGAACCTTATCACGTCTACGTCGTTCATCCTGGGTAGCGCTTACAATAAGAAAAGTTTGATTGTTACATGCATCACTACTTGCAGTGATGAGTTTCCATGATTCATTACTGTTAGGGGTAGTTTTTGATAACATATTTTTTTTTAAATCCACCTTAAAATTATCCTCATTTCTTATTTTTTTTTAATTTTTAACAAGGGTGTACAGTATTAAAAAAAATGCGCCCGCCATTCTGTGTCCTCCATTTTGAATTCTCGAAAACGGACATCAGATTCGTCACCAGCGACCCAAAAAACCTTTGAAGTGACATGATTTCGCAACAATCGTAAAAATAATTCGTAAAATAATCGAACTTATCTCCAAAATCGGAAAGTCGAATATATTTCGATACACTAATTGTATGCGAAGTTATGGCATATAATTATATGAATGGCACTTCCCTAGTGTTACTTGTTACCTGTTTATCTGCAGATATCGCTCAACGACGAATATAAATACAAAGTTCGTTCTTTAAAATAATTGTGCGATGTGGATTTAAAATTCTTCTTCTTTAATGTCTCCAAAGATCGTTATTGGTTCCTGGCTTTCCTCAATTTTTGCATCCAAGTCTCTTTATCTATGGCCTCTTCCTCCAGTTTCTGGATCTAAGCATATCCCTGGCATTTCTGTCCGCCTCGTCGTCCCATCATGCTTTCTGTATTCCCCTAGGTCTCCTTTTTTGCTGCCCCTATTAAGTAGTTGCTTCGGCATCTCTTCTTCCATCATCTCGTCCATTACAATCTCTGGATCTTGATGTACTCTGACGGCTTTAGCTCCTTGTAGCACTATTTTTCTTATTATTTCTCTTAGCCTGGTTATCATCCTTCACCAATTCTATTTTAAGATACACAAATTGCGAAACCACCTCTATATCACTCTCCATGTCATCCTCCGTGTCTACATCATTATCGTCGTTTATATTTCTTCACAGCTACATTGGTTACACTACGTTCTTTATTTGTTTGTTGTTCGGCTTAAAATGTTAATGTCTTCCGCTCCTCGTCTTAAATATATTGCAGCATTAAGTTTTGACCTATCAATGCGGTGATACTAAATGCAAAAGAAAATGATAGAGTAGCAATATATAGATATAATAAAATCACCAAATTTCAAGCTCCTGTGCAGCTGTTACAGTACCGAATTTAAAAAAGCTCATGTTATATTTCGAGGTATTGACTTTGAACCATTTTAATCCGAGTTTTATCCGACCAATATCCACCAGTGTCATCACGACCCCGCTTAATAAACAACCTTATAAACAAAATCGCTGAATTGTTTTTTTTCATAACAAGCCTCAACCGTTTGATAAATCTTTCAAGGATTACATCAGTTTCGTCATTAACTAAATTAAATTAAACGTTTATAAATTTTTTATTTTATTGCAATTTATTACCTTAAATATATATATACTATATTAGGTATCGAGTTATATTAAAGTGCATGATTACCTATTTCACCTGTCTACCTGAAATAATTATCCCTGATTATGTGTGAACGGTATTTGGGAAGGGTTTTAATAACTATAATTTTGGATGAGATAATTGTAAAATAAAAAGAAATTGGTTGTGGTTGGTGAGAGAAATTTACATAAGTAATGTACGTGATCTGCTTACAAGATAACAAGACGTAAATAATTGGAAATTTTTTATATAATTGACATAAAATTGTCCGTTGCTTTTTCAAAATCAATACCGAATGATGACTGCGGGAATTGAATGCGAGACAGGGTTCATTAACACTTTTGGGATTACTAGGTCCCCCATTCCCCATAAATTAGTGTAGTGGCGCGGGTTCGTTTAAACATGGCAATTGGCGCAACAAGGAAATAATAATTCCATCGCACTATTGAAAATTAGCATATGCATTTACATATATTATCCTAATTAATTGATATGAGACATTTGTGGATTATAAATTAGCCGTGGAAGAGTGCCAGGGCGATAATTTAACATTTCGGGGGGGGTGGTCGGCACAATGGCGGCAGCTATTCAGTACAGCCGCCCCACAACACACAACATGAAGCCCCGCACAGAAGCGGAGGCTTCGGCGACATGTATACGCGCTTTATCAGCACGACAATGCGTCGAAATTGTACTGCGGTAAAATTTGCTTGTATCATCGTGTTTTTAGCATACATTTTCGACCCGCACGATTGTTCAAGTTTTACCGCTCTCGTGTTCTGTCCGGCTATAAATATTGACTGGTTGCTGAAAGCTGTGAACTTTTCGACGAGTCGATCCTGTTTTGGTTTTCCAAAATTCCGAGCTTCTATATCAACCAAATCAAATGATCAAATCATCGATTTCGAAGAACATAAAAAAAAACATCTTTAACCTAATCGGTAAATTTAAACGTTTTAACCGGTTTTTATTCTGTTTTAACGATACTCTTAATTGATATAGTGAGAGTAACATTTTAATTTTTCAACACCGATTATTATCAGCACGAGTTGCAATCAACGTGCGCTTACCCATAATAATACTCCTCGTAACATTAAGCGTACTCGGGCCTGAAACAATTTCCGGTGCGATTTATCATAAAATGCGCGTGGAAAATGAAAAATGTAACAGGTTATTTCGAAATAATTAAACGGGACGCGTCGTAAATTGCCGTAGATCGCCCCCTAGCCGAGCATACCACGAACCGGAGCAGTTAGGCCAGCCCGCTTTTCCTGTTATCGTTGTTTATATCGCTTCAGAAATTAATTAAAACGGAGCCCTGGCAGAAGGAATCTCACTTGTTATACAAGCTAAGAGGTGTAAAAACGTTGCCGCCAGTAGTTAATAGAATCGTAACCTAGTTTTAATCACTATAACGACTAAAGCGTGTGTTAAACGTCTTAATGAAAAATCGGTTTGAAAGAACTTTTTGTATGTGTGATCCAACACCCACATGGCAACTACTTAGTACCTCTAAAGTAAAATTTGTCACCTCGAAAATTTATGATATCAAATAAGCATCCTTATGCAGTTTTAGCTCCCGTAGAGAAAGATATGTGGATATTAATACTCAAGCTATAGTCCTCGACGGTTATGTTAAAACGTACCTGGTATTCAAAAGGCGAGGTCGTCTCTCATTATACGCAAAATATTCTCAGTTTACAGCATTGGCGTTTCAAATAATTTATATTAGCTCTTCATAATTCATCTGTAACGACGGTGAGTGGCTGCAACGTCGGTATTCCAAGATCTTACGATACTGAGGCGAAGGGAAAGGAGTGATCTGTCTCTTCTCTTTCTCTCGGAATTTATTAGATGGAAGACCGAGAAAGAGGTATAATGAAGGGCAAAGTGTTGGTGGTAAAGGAAGGACTGCGAGAACGGAAGAACGAGCACGGGGCAAGGGTGAAGTTATTAAAACCCGCTATTCATACTAGTGTAATTCCTTTTTCATTTTAAATTTTGCCACAGAAACAATAAAACCACCACAGCTGACGACCTCGTAATGAACAAAAGTCGGTAATGCAGTTAGTTGTTCATAGTGGATACACAGTTTTTCATAATTTTATTTCTATTTTTTTATGTCGTTTAAGTTATTCTACGGGTGAAAACTATTTAAGCAGCAAATTCGAAAAATAGGTGTCTCTTAATTTTTCTCAAAACTAAAGTTTGAAATTTTCTTTTTAAATCGACATTAATTCACTTACTAATTAACATAAATTAAACAGACACATTTTTTTAAAGATTACGCTGAAATATCCATGATGTGTATATTAATTTGTCAACCAACTTTAATAAATCGTCTAAATCGTATAGGTATATGAGAATCCAAAAATGTGTTATAGTGCAATTAAAACTTTAAATATCCTCTTTATTTTGATAAAAGAATTGCTTCTTAAATCATTTAAATACATTAGCTATTTTATTTTTTATATGGGTTGATTTTCGATTCATTAAAATAAATAAAGTCTACCTGTGTGTAATATAAGGGAGAGTCGTTAAGGTTGGCACGTTCTCTAGGTAGGTCCATTCCGATTTTTCAAATCTTACCATCGACCCCACCTACGGTCAAACGTAGTACAATATTTGTTGATAATGTTAATAAAAGTTAAACGTGTTAGGCATTAGGTAGTTTTGGAAAAACAAAAAAGTTTTCTTGTGTTAGTAAGTACGGCATCATGTCTTGAAGCAAAAACATGCAATCGGCAAGGTAATCATATAAGTGTTTGTTTATATGTTACAGGTGCGTTGCGGACTATTCCCACTGCAGCCATGGAAAACATGTTGAACCTAACGCCACTTCATTTGTTCATTCCAGAGCTGGCACTGGTGACCATGATTCGACTGCGGGCAGCAGCAATCGTAATGGGTGAGAGATATAGTAAAAATGCCATTCTCTGGAATGAAATGGTGGACTACTCAATTCTGGAATGTCAAACGGACTTCACACCTATACAACACATTTTTACGAAGAAATATCTCACCCACCCAAGTCCCACAGAAGTAGAGGTAAAAAACAGCCTTAAAATCTACACTGATGGTTCAAGTAGACGGGAAGAGCTGGAGCCAGAGTCTTCTCGTACGATCTCCACGTATCTGAACCTGTAGGTAAAAGTACCACTGTCATACAGGCGGAATTAAACGCCATACAACTTGTCGCTGACGTTATTGTCAGATTCAACTTGGTAGGTAAGACTTTCACAAATTACACTGACAGTAGACAAGCTATTTTAGCCCTGAGTAGAATAACAATTACCTTAGGACTTGTTATGTGTTGTCATCTGATATTGGAGAAGGCCGCAGTGCAGGACTGTGTTATACTTCAATGGACAAAAGTACATTCGATTTGTTCAGGTAACAAGCGCGCTGATAGGCTTGCCAAAAGGGCTGCCAAGCGAGCGCCATGTTCGCCTGAACCTGTTTAGTAGTGGTTTAATACGATGTGGTCTTGGTGTTTGTCGTCAAGGTTGGACTATTTATGTAGTCCACTTTTTTTCAAGGAAATACCACCGGTGCGTTATTTTTTAATGATACGAATCTTTAAGAAAGTGAAATTCGATCTTTTAAAGCAGTAGACGTTTGTTATGATTGTTTTTTTGTGTGCACTACTGGAATAAAGAGAAAACAAAATCAAAATTATCAAGCTTTAATAGAGACCAAAGTCTCCGACCAGGAATTACAACGACGGACAATTGTTTCGGATGTTCCCGAAGTTGGTGTGCATCAAGAAGTCGAGAGATGCACTGAACCTTCGCCATTCACATCTCGTCAGTCGAGTACTTCTTCTATTTTTTCATCAGTCGGACCTCTACAGGCTACCATGAGTGGAGTTTTAACTTCGTCAGAGAGCATCTCCATATGGCAGTAAAAGCAACAACAGCGAAGCATTTCGAAGTGCGTCAAAAGACCAACAGCTCCAACTCTGACTGAAAAAAAACAGCAAAACGAGGTTCCTCTTCCAAGAAAATGCAGTTATCTGTTTGGAAGCGATGCCTCTTTGGCTGACCAGCAGCAACTCTATTGCAAAAACGCTCATTTGCAGTACGCTAAAGTGATCAAAAACTTAATTTGTCAAAATTGTTAATCGGAATGATATGACGTTTTTCTAGAACATTATATTATAAACTTTGATTCAATAAAACGAAAAAAGCAATTTGGTTTTTTACTTCATTTAATTAATTTCTCCAGGGTATTTCCAATAATTACAGTGTATGTTTAGTTGATTTGCAGCGGTGGGCCAATCTAGACAACAAGGGCCAACTTTGACAGCATTTTTAGTTTTTTTAGAATGCTCGTTAATTTTTTATTTTTCGCACAATCAATTTCGTAATAACTCGAAAAAGTTCTCTTTTTTTTCGAATTTTTCTAACAATGAACAAGGATTAACCGAATTGTTCTTTACACGGATGTTATAGGTAAAAGTTAAAAGTGTGGCCAACCCTGACGACGTTCTCCTACCTTATTTATTGAAGGTAAGAAAAGAATTTTGTATCAAATTATAATTTGTAATCTCCCTTATAAATTGAAATAAAACCCATTTACTAATTAACATCAATTAAGTATAAGTACGAAGGCTTTCACGGCCGGAGTTAATTGAACTAAAATTAGAACTAAAACTAGAAGTAACACTAGAAACTTTCGGGTTTTGCCATGTTGCAACCTTCTTCAGAAACTGGTTCGAAGTGTTACTAAAGGTAAGCGAAAATAAATAATTTTTTATACTAAATTATTTGGGTTAACAAAAAACAAAAATTAACGAGTTTCAGCTCATGACGATATATTCAGCATATATGTTTTCAAATTAGACAGGAGGGGTTACATATGATGAGTCCTGTATAGAGAAATCCTTTACATAACGTACCATGTTAACATAACGTACATGACACACTGAAATTTGGTGGTTTGAGTTGCTGATTGGTTTGACACTTGAGTGTTGGGCCTATTGATTGGTGAGCTTCATTATCGGGATTGTTGATTGGTAAACTTCACATAAAATGGAGTTTTTTCCTTTGGTTTGGGCTGATTTGTGTCGAATTGAAAAATTCTTGAAAAACAATTCTCAACGTGTCAGTGTTTCTGTCGGAGTCACCAATTATTGTACGATGATGGTTTTATTTATTATTATTTATTTTATCATGTACAATATTTGTATTTATAAAATAAATATTTATACAATATTTTCTACTACATCAACATGTATTAACATATTTTTTAATTTGTTATTTTTTGTAAATTATATAATAAATCATTTATTAAAACAATTTTACATGACACACTTTGTGTGGTGCATGGCACACTAGAAACACAAAACTTCTGAAAAGTAAATTATTAAAATTTGCTTCTGATCTTCTTGACATAGTTCTCTAATTAAAGTGCTATGTAAACACGATGTAAACACTGTTTAAAACGCAATTAGCTGCGGTGATGAAATCTGACTATTACGCTATAATCGTAAAACTGTATAAACTTGTGGATCAAACCGTCAACAGGAAGTGGCACTTAACATGAATACATATCGATCTTTTTCATATAAACTTATATTAAAAAAATACACGAAATTTCAATTAAATTGCATAACTGGCAATTTAAAATGTTTGGGAATTTATTTCTACAAATTTGGTAATAGTCATAGTTGGATGATAATCTCTTGTGGATGATGTTTTCTCTCTTCAATTCAAACAACTTTCATTCAAGATATTTTATGCCAGCACTTCCTGTTTTCGTATTCAGACAAGCAATTTTATCCAAAGATTTTAACTATAAACATGAAATAGTTGGAATTAAATCGTTTATGGATTATGTTTTTGTGGCTCATTATGAACAAATTTTATAATATAATACAATATAGAATATTACCATTTCCATCCATTGTTTTTAATTCTTGATCATTTTTTTTTAGATGCGTAAAAATAAAATGATTGAGATTTTAAATCCGCTATATATAATCACTTTGTGACTAATATTTTACTGACTTTTTACAAACAATTCTGTGCCATAATATTTTAATATCGTCAATGTCATCCATAATATCTAAAAATGATTTTTAGAGATTATTTATTAATTTAGAGAAAATTGTTTATATTATGCACACCATTATCGTTTATTGTTTATACATCTTGGGATAAAAGTCATTTTGTTATTAAATATGTAAAACTTGAAATACTTGGAATTTTAACCCATTATCCGCCAATCTTCCATTTTTAATGATTTAAATCCGCCAGGTTGGTAATGATCATACTTAAGATATAATCACTAGCAAATAACGTTTTGCGGTTTCTTTACAAATAATTTCCAGTCTTAATACATTTCTCTTGTATTTTTAATTTTCGAGTTTTAATAAAAAAAACTGTCTAGAATCGCCAATTTCGACATTTTAAGATTTTATAGCTTAAATCTAAAAATTCAAAATAATTGGAAGAAAATTGTTTATGGATTATGTTTTTGTGATGTATTATGAACAAATTTTATTACTACCATTTCCATTGATTGGTTATAATTCTTGAGATAAAAATCATTTTGTTCTTAAGTACGTAAAATTTAAAATGTTTAGTATTTTAAACCTACTGGATTGGTGATGATTATAATGATACAAATAAATAGATTGAAGTAACTGTGATTTTAGAATCCTTAAACTTTCTCTCTCTCATATTATAAGAGTATTATACACTGTGTACATAAAGTAAGATGTGTTATATAGATATGTTCGATAAAAATTCAGGAGGTATTCTTTCAAAGAAAAGAGTAACCAAGTCTTTTCTTTGAAAGGATAAATTTGAAATACTCAAGATGTCCCAAAAGTGAGATACTATAAGTGGACATTTTTAAATAGGAAGCCCCATTTTTTGTCGCATTTATGGATTCTACAAAAAATTCGGAGTATTTTTCATGTAGCACTGATACCTATGTCGAATTTCAGGTGTCTTCGAAAAAATGGCGTTTAATAGACTAATTGTCGGTATTGGGCAAAAGAAAATCCTAGATAAGGTCCATCTGGTACACTTTTTCGAAGATACATCTTAATTTCTTACAACTATGTCTAATCCCCAATTTAAGAAATACATTAACCAGTGCCAATGACACGAAATTACATTACGAAAATTTATGGTTCATGCAAGATTTTGCACCACCATTATACAACTCAGATTAGGCAATATCTCGATGAAGAAGCATTTCGTAAAGATGGATTGGAAGCCGTGGATCAATTGGCACTAAGATACCCGGATCTACAAAACTAAACACGAGTCGCTCGACTACTTAGTAATGAAACAATTATTAGGGTCCAGCATGAATTTATCAATGGTTTGGGATACTGGCAGGCACAAGAAGGGGTTCAGTTCCAGCATTTAATTATGTAGACTATGTTAATATAAAACCATGTTACTTTTTCTCTGAAATGAAATAGTTAAAGCTACTTTTTAACTATCATTTTTTCGAAGACAGCTGAATATCGACATAGGAATGATAATAGGGATGAAAAATACTAGGAATTTTACGTAAAATCCATAAATGCAACAAAAAATGAGGGTATCTATTTAAAAATGTCAACATAGGGATCGTATATCAATTTAGGGACACCTGTACATTTCAAATTTATCACAAAAAATGCGCGTTAAAAAATATAAAATAGATGGAAGCTTTTTTGCTGGAAGAATATCCCCCGAATTTTGTCGAATTGATTCCTTACTTTATGTACATACGCAGTGTATAATGTAAAGAACTCTGCAGGAAATGTTACGATGTTAACCCAAAATAGATTTTTTTATTTATCAATATAAAATATTATTCAAAAATGTAATGGTGCTGAATCCATCTATTTGTACGGTGAGCAGAATAATAAAAAATTGAAATAATTTTATAAAAACCCAACGATTTGTAAATATTTCACCAATACAATAAATCGTTGCGCAGATATATTTTATAATGAAATGCGTTTGTTTAAAAAATCGTTACAGATATTCAACCTTTATATATATTTTAATATCGAATTACCAATTTTGTTGAATCCTCAACTCTGAATTATCTGCGTAAGTAAAATTATTGCAAAAAATTGTTTCAACATTAAATAAATAAAATACAGGTTGTCACACAAAAAACGCCCCAAACTGTAACTCTATTATTTACATTCCGATTTTCATGTTACAAATAAATTTTTCCAACGAAAATCAAAAGTTGATAATCGCTAGAAATTGAAGATGGCATTGGAAAAAGTTTATTTGTAGTATGAATCGTAGTATTCATCAAACCTTTTCATTTAATACCTCGTTCATGAAAATCGGAAGGTAAATGACAGAGTTACAGCCTGCGGCATTCTAATGTGACAACCTGTATATACAGCGTGTCCCGTATCTTCCGCATCAGAGCATTATACGGTTGTAGGATACATTATTCTGAAGCGATCTTTCTAATAAAATTTTTTCGAAATGTTTATAATAACCGCACGGGAAGTGTTTTAAGGAACTGTTTTTCGTCCAATCAGCAGATCGCAAATCAGACTCAGGTAATCGGTGCCACCCTCGGCCGGTTCGCTACGCCGATGGTAACTCGTTTCCCACGTGTACTCACCAATAGATTCGTCATGGAAAGAGAAATAAACTTTTTCGATGAATCAAAGTCGTCCGTTATTGGTCGTCGTTAAACAGTTCCCGTGCGGTTATTATAAACATTTCGAAAAAATTTTATTAGAAAGATCGCTTCAGAATAATGTATTCTACAACCGTATAATGCTCTGATGCGGAAGATACGGGACACGCTGTATAGTGTCTTTTCTCTGCTAAAATTACATTTAAAATGGATGTATTGTACATCAATGGATTCAGAAAAAAATGTCTATCCAATGACGCGAAAAAAAATATAAGCAGCAATTTGAAAAACAAAAGTTAATAATTGCTTAAAATTGAAGATTTCCTTGAAAAAAATTTATTTGTAGCATAAATCATAGTATTCATCAAACCATTTCATTTGATGCCTTGGTTATGAAAATCGGAATATAAATGACAGAGTTACAGCTTGGGGCGTTTTTTGTGTGACACCCTGTAGAATGATAACAGAAGTAAAGATTTCTGGCTCAATCGTTTTTAAACACAAACAAAGATTACTTTCGATGTAAACAGATTCAATAAGCATTCGTATTTTACTACATATTTTAACATACTGGTTATTTTAAACCGTAAAATGTTATGGGTGGAGCTACCCTATCCGTTCGAGATACTAAAATTCTTCTTTCACTACATTTCGAGTCTTTACGATTTTTGTAAAGCTCCTTTAATAACTTTATGAAATAGAAAATTAAGTTGATAAAAATGAAATAACATAATGAGAAACTGTATCTTACAAACTGTATATATATATATATATATATATATATATATATATAGTACTAAAACATGCTAAATTATTGAGATTTTACCTTCTTC
This sequence comes from Onthophagus taurus, assembly GCF_036711975.1. Lineage (NCBI taxonomy): Eukaryota > Metazoa > Arthropoda > Insecta > Coleoptera > Scarabaeidae > Onthophagus > Onthophagus taurus. The sequence goes on along the minus strand of NC_091972.1, from coordinate 21,978,820 downwards.
TGTACTTAAATAAACCTTTTGCAAACCAACTTTAGTTAACTGTGTGAAATAGCACCTGAACGGAAACTTCGAGGAGTAGTTATTTACCGTTTGATTAATGTTCCTTGGTAAGTCTTATTCTGGGAAATTGGGGAACTTGGGAACCTGCAGTTTTCCCGGTTAGTTTTGACGCTTCCCTTCGATTAACATTAATGCGTTTCGCAGCACTTTAGTCGCCAATAAAATGTTGCAGCCGCACTAAGAATACCCATTTCATTTTCTCAAGAAGCCATTACTTGGCTGTTCTGCGCATATGTGCATAACTACGAATAGAACAAGTGAGACTGTTTAAAGCAATATGGGTGTTCGCATAAATTAAGGTTCTAAAAATAAAAATTAAATGCGACCTTATAGCTTTATAACTCAAAAAATATTTTTGAATATTTTGATACTAAATAAAATAACATTCAAAAACGTTGGGTGTAAGGGACGTACTTAGCGTGAATATCGGAAATTCTATTGGTCCATTAACGAGCGGGATTAAAAGCTTTTTGAATAGCGGGGAGAAGGTTTGATATATTTGAAAGGTTTGTGATATTGATGAAATACGTAAAGAAAAAAATATCACCGGAATTCCCCGTAACTGATCGATTGAAAACGTTGCTTTTATTTCAATAAATTTATTACATTAAAAAAGTTTTTAAACGTTTTAATAATGTGATAGTAAAATATTAAAGCGAAATTCTTCGCGGGGCGTTTCATGTTAAATTAACTCTATCATATCATATGCATCCAGCTTTATAAAAATATGCATTGGCAACTTCTTTTTCATCGGGAATGGACATGGATTGTACATGGAAGGGGGAAACGAAGAAAGAACAGTTGAGCATGGACACAACAGCAATGCGGGAAATCTGTTACATTCACGAACTCCGGGAAGAACTGGACGCTGAACTCTCAGGGCAGTACAGAAATATTCCTAGGGAGGTGTGCCTAAGAATTATGGATATCTTTAGAAGAGTAGAGGCCTCAGCAACGAGAGTTGTGGTGACGATGGCGGAAGATAATGGGAAAGAAATGGAAAGAAAGAATTTCGATGAGAAGATGGAAGAAATGGAGAAGAGGGTCGAGAAAAAGATACCAGGAGCGATGGAGATCTGGAAAGACGCAGGGGATAGAGAGTATGAAGGATACGCTAGAGCTATTAAGAGGGATGCGGGGAACGAAGTGGGCCTGGTCGGTACTGGAGGAAGTGTGGGGGAGAGAAAGGGCGCTAACAAGAACATCATCATATTATCTCATTAAGGATGAGGAGAATATCGTGGATAACGCGGAATTGAGGAATGATGTGGTGAAGAAGCTAGAAAAATAAGACACCTGGAAAGACGTGAAGTTGAAAAGGGTAACCAAGCTGAAAAACAAGAGGGTATTAATAGAGGGAGACTCTGGGAGGGATGTTGAATTGGTAAGGGAGAAGATCGGGGTCAGGATATAACAATACGGGAACCAGCTATGGTATGGCCTAAGGTGATACTCTATGATGTGGACAGAGAGATGAACAAGGGGGTATTATTGGAGCAGCTGTGGTGTAAAAACACGAAGCAAGGGATTGGGATAGGTTGGGATGACTTCAAGAACTAAGTCAGAATATTATTCAGAACTTGCAGAAGGGAAAGGGGAGTGGTAAATTATGTTATGGAAGTGTCAGGGAGGGTGAGAAGGGAGATTACAAGGTTTGGGAGGGTATATATTGGGTTGTCGTCACTGAAAATTGACGATTTCTTAGACGTGAAGAGGTGCTACAGATGCCAGGGTTTCGGGCATCTCCAACGTTTCTGCAAATCGGAAATGGTATGTGGGCATTGTGCAGAAAAGGGCCACGAGTTTAAAAACTGTAGAAATAGGGAGAGAGAGGCGGTATGTGCAAACTGCAAAGCCAGGGGGAAGGATGACAGACACGAAACGAGGGATAGAAACTGTGGGGAATACCAGATAACGGCGGAGTTGGCGAAGAGACGTATTAATTATGAGGACATGAGGACAGGGAAGAAAGGGAGGGAGCGGATAACTGACTGTGAGGGGGAGGCGAGGGCCGAGGGCACTTTATTAAAAAACTAGATGAGGGAGGGGAGAAGCCAGAGAAGAGCAAGGGGTTGAAAATGATGTTTTGGAATGTAGTGGGGATTACGAATAAGGGAGGGCAGTTCTGGGAATATTTGAAGGGATTTGAGTTGATTTGTATGGTGGAGACTTGGGTTGATGAAGGAGGGTAGGCAAAGATTGAGGGAGAGATGTCAGAAGGGTATAGATGGGATTGCGTGTTTGCAGAGAGGAGAAGTAAGCGGAATGAGGCGAAATGTGGAGACAACTGAGAGATAGGGACAGGGATATACAGAGGCATTAAAGAAGGTCACAGATACGAGCAGGGAGATATAATGAAAGGTATGGGGAAATAGTGACAGAGGAACTGCCGACGTATTTGTTGATGGGGGGAAGAAATTGGTGGCCAGATTCCGCTGTGGCAATGAGGAGAGGGAGAATAGGTACTGGGCGGACGATGTGGAGAGGTGATGTAGACTGTGTGGGGAGGATAGGGAGACGCTGGAACACATGCTGAAAGGGTGTAGTGAGCTAAGCGAGGAGGCAATGGACAGGAAGCAGATTTTGGGAGAGTGGGGCGAGGGCAAAAGATGGATGAGGGAGGTGATGGGGGCGAGGAGGCGAAGGTGTGGAAAGGGGGAGGAGGGTAGAGGATGTGGAGGTATATATATATGTATATATACAGGGTGTCACAAAAAACGCTCCAACCTGTAACTCTGTTATTTACATTCCGATTTTCATGACCCAGGTATCAAATGAAATAGTTTTATAAATACTATGATTCATGCTACAAATAAACTTTTTCCAACGGCATCTTCAATTTCAAGCGATTATCAACTTTTGATTTTTAAGAGATCTTCTCAATCTTCTTGGTGTCATCCAGCCATTTCCGTTAATGTCTCCACTGAATGATTTATTTTCGCTATCTGATGCTGTTATTTTGCTACACCGTGCCAGTAATCCTACATCTAGCCACTACGTCTGTAATTTTAGTGGGCCATCGGATCTCAAAATGCGCACTCTCTCTCTGAGACTATTCCCCAGCATTGCCCTCTCCATTGATCTTCTTTGTGTTTATCCTTAGCCTATTGGCTCTTTCTTTCGCGAGGGCTGTGGTTTTTAGAGTATATGTTATTACTGGTAGTACACAGGATTCGATCATTTTCCGTTTTCGGTTAATACCCAAATGCTACCTATGTCAACCTAATCCTTCTTGTTATTTCGATGACCTGCATTTATTTACCTACTACTATTTAGTTACCTTCTCCGTCAGCATGTTCTCATTGAGTTTGACCCGTAGTGTTACATTGGTGTAAATATGTTGGGGAAGGTTAGAGCATCGTGAGTCGATTCTCGTCTTGTCTATTTGTTCTAGTATTGGCCATATCTCGACGGAGTCGAACGCCAATAATTTACTCAACAACAAAAGCACTATATCAAGCTCGACTAACTTAAAAAATTAAACCCGCATTTATGTGCATCGTGGGTCTCATTAAGGCCTTTGACCGGGTAAGATTAAACAAGGTAGTTGATATCCTAAAAAAAATCATGTGCCGAAAACCATAATAGATATCACAAAACAACCAAACCACAATACAACCACTCACGTACATAGTTAGCTGCGCAAGCGCGGGCTCTTAGCCAAAGAATTAAGAGTAATACGGCTCGACTCGAACCACCCCGGGACTTGATTTCGACTTTTTATCTGGTCCTAATCATTATTATAACTCGCAATTATGAGTCGGGTAATTAAAATTTCGAAAATTTGCCCTCGTAGATACCCCTCGCACAAAGGTTCAAGGTTTCTAATGACACCAATTTCTTTGATATCAAGTTAGTAATAATCAAGTAATCTTTACAAAACATTCCATGCAAATTGCTATATACGGGCGACCAAACGATCCCTTTAAAATTAACCTTTAAATTAACGTACAACCGAGATTGTTATTGTAAAGTTATTTATAAAGTATATAAAATTGTAATATATCGTGTTGAAACCACTATGGGGAGGAAGGACAATAAAGTAAGGCTTTATTTTTAACATTTATTCGTTATCTTTTCCTTTTAATAACCTTTTTTTTGAATCGGTATCTTTTATTTTGTTTCCGAACTTTTTCGAGCGAACACATAGTTGATCAAAGACTAACAGGGGAAGTACAAACGCCAACCGGAATCCGACAAGGAGATTCTTTAAGTGGATAAGATAATAAGCCATATCACTCACAACGGGCAAAATCAAAATTGTCTGATATAGGGATGGTTTTACAGTGGCTCCTACAATCATTATGTGTAGAAAACCTTCAACTAACAAGGATCCACCACAGAAACCAAAACCTCCTTTGTACCTAAAGAGCCTATTAGATGCAAACTTGCTCTGGAAAACAAAGTAATAGAGTATATAATAATAGTAATATCAAAATTTTTGTGATATGAATTTTCTAACATCGTAAGAGACTTATTCATTTTTGTGGTTAAGCAAGTATTTTCACTCATTTTCAAAAAATAATAATAAATTGGAGTTTCAATTAAATAAGATAATTTGCATTTGTCGTTCATTTTGAGTTTTGCAGTTTGTGTGTTAATGCTTTTATAATATAAGAATATAAGGCATCAGTAAACAGTTGTAAATTAACTAAATGATTGAAATTAATGTTATCTTAATAAAAAAAAAATAAAATTGCACTTATTATTTCTTATCAAAATGGATTTTTGGTTAAAATTGCACGATTTGTTACAAACATACCAAAAGGCTTCTGGTTGAAGTTAAATGACGGTTTATGGTCGATGTATTTCATTGAAAACGTACCTTAAACTGACGTCAACCGTGTGTACCGCAGCATTCGATTCCAACAGGGCTATACACGATGGCGGATGAGATCCGACGTGTTAAAATGCCGGAAACCATTACAGCAAACGCGCTTTCGATAAATCTCGCTTAATTGCGCACGATGACAAAGGAATTTTCTATTTTACCCAGGGCCGTTTATTTTAATCCGAAACAGACGTGGTCCGGCTCGAATTCATATATAACCGTGTTTTGTTTTCCATTTTGTTTCATTTTTTTTTTGTTTTTCGTTCACCCGATTTGATGGACAGAATTCAAAATTTTCAATTGAAAGGAGACGTTGTTCGCTCTAATTGCCCAAACACCATAAATTAGTCGGGACTGTATAAATGTTAATTGGAAACAAACACGGTAATTTATGCTACCTTGTTTTTAAATTGCGAATTTCGAGCGGACGGTCAACCCACAGCAGTCACAGATCAAAACGATGCGGACGTTGAGATTGATGAAAATATTGTCTAAACAATCACTACATTGAATCCATTATCGGGATTTGGTCTATATCGATTGAAACGGCATTTCCAATTAAAACGCTATTTATTTATGCACTACGTGTTTAATAAACCATTAGCTCGAACATCTCTTATCGATGGAAAAGTTCATTTTTCAATTCTATAATAGGCGATAATTTGAAATGTTTTAAATTTGCTTTATATTTTGTTATACTCGCATGTTTTTAAAGTTTCTCTTTTAAATGTTACCATAAGTTAATTGAAAATTAGTTAAACGTGAGGGCTTTGAAACACCCCTCAATTTTTTCATTGCTCTCACAGGAGGATTGTGACAGATTGCGACCTCGCGTGGCTAAAGCTACCAAGCAAGGCATGCGAATTTATTTGAGTGAAAAAAGCTCCACCGCCGTCGCTGGTCTCTCTTTTTCAATTTGCCAGGCTTCACGGGGACGTGCAACCGCCACCACTAGCGGCGAACGTGACGTGTGCGGAATTGTAATTACATCAAAGGCGGCGGCGTAATTGCTATTTTTACTTAGAGTTCAAATCGAGAAAGTGGAACAACCGGAATTGCCACGACATAATTTCCTTTTGCACGGATAACAACCATCTACATTCCCGATCCTTACCATAAAGGTTAATTTTATCACACTAATTAATTCAATTAATTCTACGTGATATGAAGAATGTTTCAAATTATGTGACATTCGTATAATTGAAAAACATTCATCAATTTATATCGATTTTTTTACTGGAATTTGCATACATATAGCAACAAAGATATAATACAGATACGCACGATCTTATATTACTTATGAATATATTATGCAAATATTTTCTCATTATGCATGCTGTGTTGGTCGAAAACAACTGTAAATGATCGGAACCCCAATCAATGGGTTTGTACGCACGATCACACCTCAACAATAAGTCAAAACTTCCATTCCGCTGAGAGACATTAAAGAAATACGACGGGATCGTCGGGAGACGCTTCATCAGGTATTCATCTCTCACTTATTCCTCTCCACTTCTCGCACCTCCTTGGTGTGTATCTCTTTGTTCTCTTTTCCTCTTCAAAGTAACGGGTAAAGCGTCGAAGGTGTTGACAGCCAACAGAGCGCTGTCGCCGACGATGCGCTGCAGGTGCGAAAACAATATAGTTATTGTTGTGCAACTGGAGTGCACTCCGACAGCAATTGCAGATCGATTCAATTACTTGTCGTTACACCACGTCGGATCGCATACAGAGACAAATGCAGCTTTACCTATAGTTCCAATGGAGTGGTACCGAAGTACCTATACAAGGAACAAGAAGCTGCCGCGCCCTTTAATGATACAGCATTCCACTTCTCAAGACGACCACATCAATCGCACGCAATGATGTCGACGCTTTTGTTGATGAACCAAGACGTGTTGAGGTGATCGAATATAGCACGAGCGACTCTTAACTTAATTTCATATCAAACAAAAAAAAATGATGCATAGTTGCACCGCGCCGCACTCTTTATGGTGGATAAGCCAGTTTTAATGAAAAGCAATGAACAACCACGGATTTTCGTCCAACTGTTCGGGCGCGATAAATTCCAAGTGAACTGCCACTGACAGCTCCCGGGAGAAGAACTGCAGGGCGATTTACACCCCGCTAGAGTTGAAACTAAATTATAAACGAACTAATGGAACAGTATCAATTCTACCGTGGAGTTGCTTTGAGGGCGATACGTTTTATCTCTACGATTTACCTGAAATTAAACTACATCGAAAATAGAAATTCACACATCACTCGACAAAAACACCAATTCTAGAATTTAGTTTGTACTTTGTAATGGGACGTAAATTGAAGAATTATCCCTTTGAATAATTGTGATTATGTAAATTGATTATTAGAAACTCAACAAATAGCAACATTAATATATTTATCAAAATCAAATATTCATCAAACATCTTATATTTATTAATCAGATATGTGTCATTAATGAGTATAAAATGAAGGAGATCAAGTTTTTCTGTATAATTTTGTAAATGTTCCATTTTGGTATCTTAAAAATCCGACGTGTAATGATTTTTTGAAAATGATTCCGATATATTAAAAAGATAATAACCACAGTATTACCGCAACAACTAATCGAAAAACGTTAGAACTTTGTTTTTATTAAAAAGTTGCATTATAATGTGATAAAGTTTCATTTCGATATCTTAAAAATCGATATGTTATAATTTTTTAAAAATGACTAAAATATTAAAAAGTTAATATAAGCGATTTAATTTGAAACCGTGTTATCTTAACAACTAATCGAAATGTTCTAGAACTTTTTTTTAATTAAAAAGCACTTTGAAAATCTATATGTTATGATTTGTTGAAAATGACTTTAATATATTAAAAAGTTAAAAACATAATTAAAAGTTAAGTAATTAATTTGAATAATTAGTCTTGAAAGTCAACAATAGTTGATTTATAGTTTCGAGATAATCTTTGCGGTTGTAATATAGCGTGTAGTAGCAAAATAATATAACAGTCTTTGGATTCTAAAAAACGAACATCCACAAGAGTTGTACAAATAATTATTTCAATCTTACCTTTTGAGATTTTGCCTTGCTGTAAGCTTTTAAATAATTCCTTACTATGTTTATCTTTTATATCGGATTTGTATATTTCAACAATTTTTGTTGTAAATTCAGAAAATGCGGGTATTAAATTATTAATGGGTTTATCCGGAAATAAAGTTGAAAAATCAATATGAACCTAGAAAAGAAAATTTAATTACAAAATAAAATAAATATTTTGAAAAATAATAACATACAAATTCGTAACCATTAGCGTCATTATGTCTAGGCTATAGTTTTAATAAATCCGACAAAGTCTCTGTAGAACTTCGAAAAGACTTCGAGAGTTTGTATTCTGAAGTCTGCTTCCAATAATCTTTAGTTATGTCTCACACGGAGGGATCACAATTTACTGTAAGAAACCCTATGTAGTCTCCTATGTTTACAAGAAACGAGAGAAGATACACTTAAAAAAATGCTTTTATGATCTCGAGCATTACCTTCTAGAAAAAGAGATTGTACGCTCTCTTTTGATTCAGATTGATTACTTGTTTGGTTGAGTTTTCATCTTTGGAATTTTAAATTGTAGTATCTGTCGTATGGTTTGCCTGAAGGTTTCCGTTTGTTGTTTCTGTGCGTGTAATAAGTAGTCTGTTGAAAACAAAAATTAAATCTAGTAATACTAATATATGTAATAAAAACGTACTGCAGATTCAGACGAAAATGTAAAAATTTAATAAATTAACGAGAAAAAAATTCACCGCGGCGCTGGTATCTTCTAATTATTATTAATTAATAAATAAGTAATGAAAAATGTTGTAATGATTTTTTTTGTGGTTGTTGATGAGATCATGTAAGAAGAATTATGACGTAATGAGGGCGAGAAATATTTAATTACCATAGAAACTATCACTCAACGGACCTTGTTTGATACCTTGAAAGTCTTCAATTAATTCAGCAAGATCCCATTCAATTAGTAAACTTGAAACTGTTATCGAACCCTGCATTAGGTTTACCTCCATTTTCTTTAAAAGTATTCTATTTATTTAAAAAAAGTAATGCACATTTTATACACGTATTGCACGTTTGTAATTTTAAATCTGTATAATATCAATACTTGCACAAATAAATGAGTATTAATTAACTATGGAACTTACCTTTGATAACTATTTGCACACCTATTTCATATACAAGTACGCACAAGTTAAAACTAAGCAAGGGGCTACCAACGAACTGAAGAGAATCGGCCGTTACATATCATGTGATATCATGACGGCGACAACCGACAAAAAACCTGGACATTATTAAATACACACTTCTACTTTTACAACACAAATTTCTTTTCAATTAAAGAATATATTTCTAGAAATCCCGTTAGATCGCTAGATCCGAACGAGCATGTAGAATTGCTTTGTAGATTGGAAACATAAAATTAGAGATAATTATGGAAAATATACAGTTGAGCGATGAATTTGACAAATTAATTAATAAGGATACTCGATAAAGGTACTTTTTTGTTTTTGTGGTAATATATACCCGTGTACGTTCGATTTGCTTTAACGTTTTCCGTAATGGAGATAATGTTGTCGACGTTGATTTAAACCTTTTTTAGAGCGGTTTCTGATGATGAACTATTTGAAATAGTTCGAAACGTCAAATGTATTGATAATAAAAATAAAAAATCAAGAGGAAATTCCTGTATTTAAATTTCTATAATCATTAAATAATTACTCCTATTTAAATCGTTTGGAAGAGAAATGTTAGGTACTTTGTTATCGATTTTTTTATTTATATTTAAAAGTTTAATCTTTCTCCAAAGAGCTTCGGTATGATGCAAAGTGGACGTGGACCAGAATATAATCGAACAAGTGACCTGTTTAAATATTTGAGAGCTAATATAACAAGTTCTGTAAATGTATATACTGAAGACCGGAAATAAACAATAAAAGCATCCCGAATCTCAGGATGCTTAAGAGACATCGTAAGGAGGAACAAATACTTTAAAGCGAAAAGCAAAATAAGTTTTTACGTTCAACTTCTTGTTATAATTTGAAACTTGAATCCCCCTCGAACCAGATCCATCGAATATTTCATCAAAAACAAAGAAAAAAAAAGCTCAATAAGTCCCAATTGATTATCAGCAATGCCACGGCAAAACAAAAAAAGATTCTATGCTAAAGAAAGCTAAATGACGCAGGAATAACAAAAATAAGCGTTACAGAAAAAAAGTGCTTGAAACCGAAGCGACTTACTAAAAAAAAGAACGTTTTTGAAAATAATGATTTAAAAAAACAAAAACAAATAATGATAATTTATGGTTTGTTAACTTGCCGACGAGTTCTTCTCTCGTAATGATTTTGTTCCGTCTTAGCTGATTCCACAGAGCTCTTAGGTAGATCATTGAATTCGTTAATTCTCTTAATCTCATTATTTGGAGATCTCACAAATATACGCCTATCAGCAGTCCAGACATTCCTTGGACCCACAATACTCCTCATGGCAGCGTACAACTTCATTCTTCTCTTGGTCAGTAACTCAGTTATTAAAAACTTCGTACCTTTCAACAGTTTCTTGTTAGACCATATAATTTTGCGATCCACATAAGAAATCAGTTTGATTATGATGGGTCTAGGTGTTGCAGAGGATCCAATTTTTTTCTTCTTTAGACCAATCGGGTTTCGGAAAGTGAAACCGGGTACCTTAAGATATAGCTCAAAGCTTCCTTCTCACCTATGCCATGTATAAATAAGCAGTTTCGGCGAGAATACTTTTCCAAGTCGTCCACGCGTACTTCCAATCCATCAGTTAGAGATTTAATATTGTTCAAACACCCAACAATATGGTCTTTAAATTCATAATATTCCTTAACCAGGTGTTCCAGGGTAATAAGCGGAGTGTCACCAGCTTTTCCTTTTAAAGCTGCATTTAACTTCGTCTCAAACATTGCCATTATTTGCGCGAATCTAGTTTCCAGCGATTTAACAACAACCCCGACGTCGCCGCTGATCTTATCGGTTATGATTTTATTTTATTTATTTAGATCACAACCAGTCCGGTCAAGGTTACCGGGTCGAAAATTCAATCACCGCTCAAGAAAACGTGAAGATAACGAAAAAAAATTTGTATCACTCGCGATAAATGTTAATAAAGAGTTAATCAAATAACCGCAACCCAGTAGAAAAAGGTTAGAGGAAGAGCTTGAATGTCACATACACTATTTTCAAACACAATTACTATTGAAAAATTAACCTTATCGGCCCGATCCTCACACGAGTTACGTACACGTCGCCATTTAAATATTGTTCTCCCAATAAGACCCATAATAACATACCCGGCTGAAACAAGACAAGCTATAACAAATGATGCGAACAGTCAATCAAAATTATGTGAATCGCCTCAGATCTCGATATCCTCCATTAAATCTTGCAGAGGAACTGGTTTTATAACTACAACATCAACTCTGATTGGGAAAAAGACTGGAAAGCCAAAGCATCACCAGAAATAAACTAAGAGATCATCCCCAAAAAAGAATCGAAAGGATTTGGACGTTCCCGCCACCTATGGAAGGGCTCATCAGACATACATACGGGACATGGAGCCTGTGGAGATAACCTCCAGAAATGGAGACGGCTTCCATTGTCTCAGTGTGACTGCGGATCTCCAAAACTATCTATTCAGCAGATTGTCCACTAGATCTTATCCTGTTCATGACCACGTTTCGTTGATCATTTCGTTTGACTACAGGTAGAAGGATGATGACTGATTTTTCTCTGATCATCTGGGAATGTATTAGAAGTATAATTTATTCACATGTACATAATAAAAAAAGTTGGAGAGTTTTTAATACGTTGCTAAATTAAATTTGAATTGAATTTAAATATAAACTGTCAAGAAAAATAAAGTTAAACGTGAGAAAAGTAACTTTAAATTTAATTTTATAACTTTACTTTTCAATTTGCAACGTAAATAGACTTGGTGTATAAAAAATAAATTTGTTTAGATGTAAGTTGTTTTTAACGTCGTTGAAATGTGTGAGTTATTAACATCTCCTAGAAAATTACTGTTCTTTCTGAACATAGTTATGTGGTCATTAAAAATGCAACCACAATCCTTTCAAACAATTCCAACCAGTCGGTATCCTTTACGTTCTTAACATGCGTGTGTCACGAAAAAGCAATCTAAGTCAATAAACAGTTGTCAGTAAGAAAGTGGTCAGTAATTTTACCATTACGAAGCCGCAGAGCGGATGTCGTGATTTCTGTTCATCATTTATCGGTAACTTTTATATTTTACCATCTTTACGAACCGGTTTGAAAGAAGTTCGGGTCTAATTTATTACATGTTAGCAGCTGCTGGAGTAACTCGGTATAAGTAGTTAGTAACAGCATGATATTTTAGAACCGAAAGATAATATCGATGCTGTCTAAGAAGGTACTCTTGACGCTACTAATATGCGGTTTGAGTTTAGTAGAGTTCGAGCAGGCTCCTATATGTAAATAGGGAGCGTCTGAAGTGTGTAATTACCGATCGGCGTTAACGGAGGCTTAAAAGTTCTTGACGAAACCCGTTAATAAACTCGTTACAGTTTTTCTTCCTTGACATAGAAAAATTTACTTCTAGTAGCTGGGTTAATTACATTATGTACAGATTATGTATAAATTAGATGAATAATCACTTAATATATGAACGAAATTATCGCGTCATCTAGGAATGTAATAGTTGCGTGTAAATTCCGTCCACGGGTACCGAGAAGGCTATTTAAATGTTTATATTCAACTCAACCATGCACCACAATATGGAATAATGAATATTCTCTTCATTGAATATTCGAGTTCGTTAGAGAATACGCAGTCAGTTATACATGAATTGTTGCATATGAATGTAGAACGCAATCTAGCAAATTTTACCATGTTGACGGACGTATCATGATAATTGGTTTAAGAAAAGTTAAATGATATTCTCTTTAAAATTTACAACTTTATCGCAATATAATTTTCATAAAATTCATAAATCTTATTAAGTATAAATCAAGTGGTAAATCTTAAATTACGAATATTTTACACCAAACCCCACAAACGTTATCCAATTAGGTGTTGTGCTCTCGCCTTTAACCCGAATTACCGTTGCTTTTGGCGACCCAGTTTCATTTAAGGCATAAACTCTATTTAGGAATACCAGGAAAGCAGGCGATCGCGATTTTATCTTAATTAGATTGAAATATGAGAAGCAATTAATCTAGTAATTGGATTCGGCTGTCAATGGTTACATTTATCATTTGTGAATAGGGACCTCGAAATCCAACACACCCACACGTAATCATTCGACGGGGTTTTGTTTGAATTGTAGGATAGGTTTTCGGCGATTTTTTCCTCGAACAAATTTCGTGATTCGGTCAGTCGAGTTCGACTTGATAAGACCAATAATACTCCCTCAAGCGTATAATTCCCGGGGGTAGTAGCCTCAAATAACTAACACTTTATTGGCTCATAAATCTGGCGTAATTCGATTTTAATGTTACGTTGTGCGTTTAGTCGATATTAAAATTCCATACTTTTATTTATTCAAAGCCGCGCGCTTCTGTAATTCTTTCCGCAAATTACGGAATCATAAAGCTACGAGGTACGCCCATTTACTGCTCTATTAGACTGCGTTCTACGTGATTTACACCAACAATATTAAGAGGCTACTTTACCATACAGCTCGGCAAATTACAAAAAACATACATTATTTATGAAAATATTTGGATGAAATTTTGTACATAGCTTCTTCTAACAATTCTACATAACGCATGGTGAAAATTTTTAAAGTTTTCCAAAAAAAGGGGTTTTTTTCCTCAATATTATACAATTTGGTCGTTCTTTTTTAGCTTGCATGATAGTATACTTGAAAATAGTAATATTTTTCAAATCAATTTTTTCAAAATTTTTAGTTATAAAGGAATAGTTTGTAATTTGCTAAAATTGCAAAAAGGTAGCGTAAAAATGAATATTTTCCGTCAAGATTCCCACGAAGTATTACCACCGCGTTAGTCCCGCCTCTTGCCGACTGAGCGGCGCTTACATCGACTCTCTTCATCGAAGCTCCTTGTTTTATCTATTACTTTTTAATGTGGTAGAGAAAATAATCATTTCCAAAAGTACGTTTTGAACTTTATTTTCCGTGATTTTCTACTAATGATTGTGTAATTTAACAAAATTTTTGAATTTATAGTCAATAGTTGTTATTTTATTGTGTACTATAGTGTTAGTTTAATTTAGTTTGTGTAAAGTTTTTATAAACAATGGGTAAGTATGTTCATCTAAAAAACTACCCCTTAGCATTTAAAGATATTCTCGAAAAAGGAGTAATAGACGGTAATAATTTACGATATAAATTTTTATACAATCTAAAATTTCATATTTTATAGTCCGAGATTCAATTGAAAAATGTATTCATTCAGAAAGGTAAGTTAAATTTTATTAATTTTATTGTATAAACTGTGGCACACATAAAAAGGACTTATTTAAAAAGAATAAACCATCACAGTAAAAATTAAAACGATACATTATTTGAAGCGATACCATAAGATAAATAATACAAATGATGCAGAACCAAATACTGATGGTGGAGAATAATTCATTCAACTGCAACAAAACTCGCATTAAATTTATTAATGAGTCAAAAGCAGGGCTTAGCAGCTCATTTCTTTTATGTTTTATGTGCGGGATAAAAAAGAAGCTTACACTGAAGAAAGCAAAGAGTCTATTGAGATAAACTCTTCTGTTATCTGTCGGTACCGGATATACACAGGCTGAAGAATTATTGTTATGTGTTTGTTATTTATGTTAACAAAAACATTCCAAAAATATCAAGAAACCGCAAGTGACATGGCATAGCAGTTTATGAAGAACGCAGGTAAAGAAGAATTAATTTAGTTACAGCTTCAGGAAAAGTAAATAAAGACTGAATAAAGACTGTAAACGCTAAACGCTCGAACAACATCAATTACGATGCATCATCCGGAGTGGTACTGCTATAAAATAATTGTATACAATAAAATAAAATACTCGTGTATACAGAGTAATTCAGGTAGGTAGCGAAAGCCGATCAGGGTAATGATAGCAATTCGGTTATAATTTATGAGTGACATTTCACACGAAGAATATAAAAGAAAGAAGAATTTATTGGAAACTTGCAAGATGGATGCATTAACAGAAATAAAATACAAATTCTTACCAGAAGCTAAAGTACCAATCAGATATGGATCCAAGAAAGGTATCTGTGCCTAACTGCATCGAGATTTGGTGATGTATGTAGGATGAGAAATGACACGTCTTGCTTAAATAAAGTTAAATCAATCTTGTACTCGAAATTTGCTAGAAATAATAACACTAAACATGGCCAAGACTATGAATGGCTTGCATTAAAAAAATTTGAGCTCTTGAGCTCTATTCATCCGTAGGATGTATGGATTCTTAGTTGCAAGTCCAAATGAAACAATAAAAAACGAAAATGCCATCGTCGAGGTGAAGTGTCCAGCGAATTTCAAGAGCTTGCATCTATTCAACGATGGCAAATTAAAATTTTCTAAAGATTTTTCTAGTCAGGGCTGTTTTATTTATTACACTATTAGCCATATTTTGTATACTTCAATCATTATTTAATATTATTATTAATTAGGTATTACATATTATTTCATTTACTTATACAAGGTGATGCAGACCATGCAGTCCATTTTTTAAACAGAAATATTAAAAAAGTTCGAATGAAAAGTAATAATATTCATAAAGGAACCACATTTATTCAGCTATTTTTTCTTTAATTTTTGTAACTACCTGTGTTTTCAAATAAAATTACTTACACGGTTACTCTGAGACACCTGTATATCAAACGAACGCATAATAATACAACAAAGATATAATTTATAAATGTTGTACCGAACTTTTCACATTCCCTGTATTGCAAATATATCTATTTTAATATAAAATGAAGTTATAAATGTTATTTTCGTTTCAAAATGATATAAATGTTTTATTGTTGTGAACCAAAATACTTAAAAAAACAAACGTAGTAAAAAGGTGGGCTACGACTACGATTATTAATAAAAAATCAAAATAATAAATAAATTGGAAAGTCAATAAAAAGATTGATTGTAATTCGTAATTAAGAAAAATTGTTAATAAACAATAATATTTAGAAGAAGTCGTTTAATTTCTTCATTAACAACATCGACGAGAAAAAGAATCGTAATAAAATAAACACGATGTTTTTTTAATCTATAAAGGGTCGGGCCTAGTAGAAAATAAACTCCGCCTCGTTGCTTCCGAACGTCCGTCGTCTGCGCCCCTCAGAAACTGACCGACCTGGTAAAGTGGGCTCTTAAAGGTTGAATTTACGCTGCAAATTTAACTGCCTGTATACGCGCATAAGCTCATAATAAAAGTTTCCAACTTTATGATCGAACATGTGAACCAATAACAAATAAATATCAAAGCTATGTACAAATACGAATATGTTTTTAACAATATTATTGACATCGGGTATTAATATTATATTTACATAGGTATTAGAAGAGATCAAGACCAGTGTATATTATCAGAGTGTAGCTTAAAGTTGTAGATTTCGGTCACGGAAGGTATTCTACAAATGAGATGAGTTTTTTGATAACAAGTAAAGTCAATCAATCAGAAGGGTCGTTGTTAATGGGAGAGCCTGCATATTTGATTGTTATAGATATAAAATATAAATTTTAAAAAATCGTGTCAATAATATAGCAAATTGATGAAGATTTATTGTGCCATAAGTATTTTTTTATTTTCCAGTAACTTCGTTATTACGATTTTTTAAATGCAGCTTAGTATGTTTGATTATTCTAAACGTTAAGAAAAGATATTAAAGAAGTAGTATCTCAAGAACTAATTGAGATATCATCATGAAATAAAAACCAATTTAAACCAAATTTACTTAGTATTTTGAAGATGGTTTTTTAGTCTTCAAATTGCAAATATATGAATCTATGAATTCAACACCTTGTATAACCATAAACATTAATTTTGGGGTAATGTTATATTCCTTCTTCTGCGTAACTGACCGTCAAGACAAATTTGCCAAGCTATATATCACTTAAAGGTCCAGTAAAAAAGTCGCTATAAATTTTTTTTATTGTAAACAAATTATTGAAAGTGATTCATCATGAGTAGTTCTACAGCCCTATAGAGGGGTCTCAACTTTCTTTAGCATTGTCCGCCATCCTTCCCGGCCTCTTGCAAGAATCCTCCAGTTAGCTGCACCAATCTTTCCCGTATCCTCGGATACCATACATTTTCCGCAAGATATTTCAAATGTTGCTAGTAGCGTCTTATCTAATTTTGTTCATCGGTACAATTAGGGTTTTAAAAATTTTGATCTTTGCAATTCGTGATAGGTTCAATTTACGCAGATATTTTGACAGTCTTTAGTAACAGCGCTTAGCAAGCGTAATGCGTCTCTTTATTTCTTTACTGACATCATTTATTTATTAATTTATTACATATTCGGGATGCATACAGGGGGAATATCCCCAACAAAACATCCTCATAATATCGAAAATTAATATAAAAATTGTGACTTAAACTAAAACGAATGCAATAATAAAGCGATACGATAGTTAGTATACATTCTCTAAAAGAGCGTAAAGAAACGTCAAAGAGAGATACATGATTGAAGCTTTGGTTATAAGAATTAAGAATTCAAACTAATGCGGAGTTTTGATAAAGGTTGGTGTTAGATACGTTAAGATGAAATGTGGCGTGGTAACGTGTAAGCCGTTGTAGTATATACGTCGAAGCTCAACTCAGGCAGAAGATCGGAAGTATTCAGCATGCCATTAACAGATTTGAAAAAGAAGATCAAGTCAGAAACAACTCGACGTTGCTGCAAAGACAATAAGTTAAAAACTACGCAAGTCCTATCGTAATCGCTGTAAGAATGATGAAATTTATATGCCAAATAGCTTCAAAACTATCACGATACACTCCATATTCATCCAATTCACTCCTGGGGTTCCATATTACAGAACCATAACATAGCACACTGTTGACAAATGCTAAGTAAAGACTTTTTATACACAAAAAATTCGTGAAATTCTGACTGATTCTGATAACAAATCCAAACTCATTTGGATTGATAATTCAATATGATGATGAAATCGCAATTTGGAATTCAATATAAGCCAAGATCTTTTACTTTATCTGTGGACCGAATAGCAGTACCTACCGTTAAAGTTGTAAGGAAAGTTGAGAGGATAACGTTTCCAAGTAACTGTAATTTTTTGGAATTTATCATAATTTACTCCGGTTTATCAAGGCTCCAACGTATACGAACTCTTCCACTACTTCGATGTTGTACTCTCCAATTGTGATCTTTTGACCCGCGTCTCTTTTGCGGCATCCAT
Organism: Onthophagus taurus; assembly: GCF_036711975.1. NCBI lineage: Eukaryota > Metazoa > Arthropoda > Insecta > Coleoptera > Scarabaeidae > Onthophagus > Onthophagus taurus. The sequence goes on along the minus strand of NC_091972.1, from coordinate 21,960,492 downwards.
AAACTTCGTCTTGTCCGCATTTATTTATAGTCCCATATTCCTTGCAGCGTTTTCGAGATTTACAAAGTTTGCTTTCACCTTTCTAACCGTTTTAGATATCAGATCTATATCGTCTACGTGCCAGTGTTTGTGATGATTTATTAAAAATAGTGCTTCTAGTATCTAGTTCCGCGTCTCGTATTACTTTTTCCAGTGCTTTACACACACTTTTAACTTTGTGTTTTTGTCAATTCAATTAGGTGTTTTGGAATATGTACATAATTCATTTATGGCCTGATACAGCTTTGGTCTTAATATGCTATCATATGCCACCGTAATTAATTAAAAGGTGAACCGTGTCGATGTTATACTCATACCATTTTGCAAGCATCTGACGTAATACAAATATAATAATATGGGCTGCTGTTGATCGACCTGCTCGAAATTCGCATTGGTATTGTTCAACTCTGGGTTCCGTATACGTCCTTATGCAAGTTGTTAAGATGTGCGACAGTATTTTGTAGGCAGTGTTTAGTAATGTGGCCGCTCGATAATTACTGCATTTGAATCGACCACCTTTTTTATGTAAGGGGCATATGACTCCGACATTTCACTCTACCGGAATCTGTTTTTCACGCAAAATTTTTAGGATGATTTGCAGCATGACTTCCCCTAATCTTTGCCCACCGACTTTAGAGAGTTTGCTGTAATAGCATCTCTTCCCGAAGCTTTATGATTCTTTACCTTTTTTATGGCATTTCGTATTTTGTACAAATTTGGCATTTCTACTGGGTCATTATGTTGTATTTCTAGTTCTTCTTCTTAGTCATCAGAGCGCAACAGTTCGGAGAAGAGTTCCACCCATCTATTGAGGATCTCCTTCTTGTTGGTACGAATTTGTTTGTGCTTGCTCTTACATATGTTGACTATCGGTTTAATATCCTGTCTTATATCGTGGACACTTTGGTAGAACTTTCTCGCTTCTGACTGTTTTTTGAGTAGTTCTATTTCGTCCAATATTCTCTCCTCGCCTACTCTTCTTTTTCTTCTATGTATATTCTTTTCCTCTCTTCTAAGATTTCTGTGCGTCTCCTCTGCATCTTTTGTTTTCCGCTGTTGTCTGGTAGCTTTACTCTTTTTGTCCATCACCTCTTGGAATTCTTCATCAAACCAGTCGTTTCGTGGTGTTTTATGGTCATAACCCAAGATTTCTTTCGGCTGTTTGTTTTATAACCTCGTTATCAATATAATTCTGGTATGCAATCAATATTTTGCCTATTTCCTCTTCCTATTAAAAGTGATTGCCTAATTAAAATTCTCAAAAGATACACTCCTAATTCATTGCTAGCACTATATACTTTTTTCTCCAATTCATTATAAGAAAATGAATTCATTGACATTCGTATTTGTTCGTCAGAAGCATATTCAATATTTTTGCTACAATAGATTTCATGTTATGAAACAATAATAAATTTTCAACACGCCACAAATTTGTTCAGCTCGCTTTAATAACTTGTCAAACGTAACGTTTGTGCTCAGTTAAATTTCGAATGAGGATTGAGGACTTTACAAATTTCAATGTGTTTGTTTTTCTTTGATTAAAAACCGTAACACGGAATGTTTATTGTGCTTCAATTAAATTGTTATTAAAGTTATTTAGGCAGTAAATTCTGTTAGAAGGTTGATGTTGGTCTAGCAGTTCGATTAAAATGAATTCTCTGATACGAATTTTTACTGCCCATGATTTTCGTATTGTGAAATTCAAATAGGCAGTTTTCACAGTATATAACAAAAAAAACATCCATAAGAAATCAAACAGGAATCTTATGTATTTCTGAAATTTTTTCGAACGATAAAAGTGGATATGCGATAAAAGCCTCAGTGAAACGGCCGTTTATGATATTCATGCGATCGTATCCGGGGTGCGGAACCTTTACGGAGAGCCAATATTTACAGGCAATATTTACCGTTCGCTCGCATCTAGCTCGGTTTTAATAGCCACTATATCTCCAGCGCTATTCGCGCAAGCTTTTTTGACGTCGTTATTGAGACCCCCATATTGAAATAATGTGAATTGAATGGATGATGGGCAATTGAGTTTGTAGATCTCTTTGGTTTCCAGTTTATTTTTACTTTTATAGTTAAAAGTAGTTTCAATTCCTTAGTACTTAACACCGAAAGGTTTATAACTAGCAGATTATTAAGGCGAAACAACCGCGAGTGCTTCAGTTCAAATGAGATGCAAATTGCATAGCATGCCTCGGATGGATTCAATTTCTCTGAAAGTTGTTTGCATGTCACCGTTTGCCTCGGTACTTCTCGTAGACTGCGCGCTTGCTCGCCCAACTGTCATCGTTTCCATCATTAAAGGCGAACATTTATTGAAGATAATAAGACGCCGCTTCCGCATTCTTAAAATTGACGACAATTTCTTAATTAGTCTGTCAACAAGCGAGGCCTATTAAAATTACATTAAGCCTTACACAAGAGATCTGCGGTTTACCAAGCAATTTTTAGAGCATACGAGGTTTTATACAATGGGAACGCATTCAACTACGTGCCATTTGTTTTAACCTCTGGGGAATCAAGCTTTTAAGCAGATTAGATTGCCCCAGTGAATTTGTAGGGTGACTATTTTTATGATGTCAATGGACGAAGCAAAATAAAACCATGACATTAAAAATCAATACATGCAAAACCAAAATTACGTAGGCGTACTTTTCAACATGATTTTATTATGAGACAATAATAAGACCCTTAACCCAAAACGAAACAAAAAGTTTTTCGAGAAAGACGGGGTGAGCGAGTGACATTTCTGCACTTCTACCCATTCCCTAAGAGTTTCCAAGTTAGCTTCGATATATTTAATTAGTTAGAACTTTGGAACTTTAAGAGGTATTTTCTCACTCAGTTCCGTCGATGTGGAGTAATATCTCGAACCATTTTCATATGCAGGGCCAAGATAGAAATTTGAATTGGGGAAAAGGGGTTTAATCTGTCACCAGGTTGTCCGTAATGTCCACCGTGTTTCGTTGTTTTTTTTTGTTGAAACGGCCGTAACGACGACCCTTCGATTCGATTCGTATTACATTACGGATATTAATCAGAATTGGATCGACGTGGGCTGACGAGAGCTGTGCAGTAATTTATGGTGGAACGTTACCAGTGTCGGATCGCATATGTTATCCGCCCGTCAAATATTACCTTTTGTGTTTGACAATAAACAATAACGGAACTGGTAATTGCAGGCGCGAATAACATAATCAATCAGGACCGTCAATGACAACGCGATCGGCTCGGCAATATTGGAAATATTTAATTGAGCATGTTAAATTATTGATGCTTTCCTGAAACACTAAGTAACTAATCCATTGGATTTATATGAATTACTACTTTAGTTATTAAAATTTTTGTGTAGGTTAAAATCATCTCACCCTGTGTAATTTTCTCATTTCAATACCATTATTTTCGGTATGACCGATTAACGCGACCGCCTGCTGTACAGTATGCTGCTGGGGCAAACAAAGGCATCCATTGTTGTCCCGGATCACCGAATCTTAACCGGGTCGTCGTATTTACGAACCTATTCATCGCTGGGTTAATAATTGGAGAACGTACACCTACATTTCATTCCCAGATGGTGCCTGCATAGATGGCGGTGCACTTGACGTTTTCCCTCTCAATTTGAGCTTCTACTCCCAAATGACACAAAGCTCTACACTAGGAACTTGCGGTCCAAGCTGAAGAATTTTCATTTATTATAAAATATGTAGAACGGTGATTATAGATTGAATAATATTTTATAGGTAGGGATGGAAATATGACGCCCAATTCTAGCTCAAAAATCAATAATTAATTAACCTGCATTGGAAGGAGAGTTAATTGAATAAATAGGTAAAATTGGTAAATTGGTTTCCACACTATCTTATTTGACAGATTTAAATTGCATCCAAATTTAAAAAAGAAAACGCTGGATAAAAACATTATTAACATTGCAACTGCAATAGATGAATTGTTTACATTAGATAAATCATTATTATGAGTTTATTCGAACAATAGATTAGTTTTATTTGGTGTTGATGGTTTCAACAAACGATTAATATTCATAAATGTTAGTTTATGTAGAGTGGTGATGCATAAAATATTGATTAACGAAAAACTTCTATTTATTTAATAGTGTTTTAGTCGTTTTTAGTTATAGTCAAATTCTGTTAGAAAAAAAAATAATTACCGACTCTCATGAGCAGAATTCACTCTACGTCAAGACTGTAACTTTCACTAATGATGAGAACATTACTGGGGAACAATTACACCAGAATGGGGCCGTTACATTTTTTTTTCTTGGCTTATTCGATAGTTTAACAAAATTGAAGACTTCTATAATTTAGGTCCGCACAGCTACACCCCCTTTCAAGATATCAGCATTTTGATACAACTATCTTTATCTACTATTTATGTACTAATTTTGTACTACATTAAAAATTTTTGTACTAATCATTCTGTTATTTTTTTATATATGTCAAAGTGGGGGGTGTAGCTGAACGTCCAGTTACACCCCCCCTCCATATACAACCCCCCTTTCAAGATATCAGCATTTTGATGGTGCCATAATCTTGTACTATTTATATGCTAATTTTCTGCTACATTAAAAATTTTTGTGCTAATCATATAGTACGTTTTTTATATATATCAAAGTTGGTGGTGTAGCTGGACGTTCAGTTACACCCCCCTTTTAAGATATCAACATTTTGATGGTGCCATCAATTAGTGCTATTAATGTACTAATTCTGTACTACATTAAAATTTTTGGTACTAATCATTCAGTATTTATTTTATATATATTGTACATACAGGTGCCTCACTTAACTGGTTCGTTAGAACTTTTTTAGGTTCCACTATTCGTACAGTTTTAAAATTTTGATGGGTTCTTTATTCGGAACTTTCGATTTAAAATATTTTCGAGATGGCTGTCACTTCCGGTCTACCGGAAGTAGACTTAAACTTCGTTAATTTAATTGGAATGCTATCGTTTTTATTACACCTTTTAATTGTACGTCAAAAAATATGTTGACTTTCATAAAAGTTATTGATACCGAGTATTACAGAGTATAAGATACTCTGATAAAACAAATGACAATCTATTTGACAATATCTGAAGAGTAATCGTGCCAATCTAGATCTCTTTTGAATGAACGTTGGCTGAGATATGGGGTTTTAAAGAGCATGGTGAAATTTACCAAGAAGAACTAAAAATCAAAATAACTCGGAAACGAAAAACGCTAGGTATCAATAACTTTTATGAAAGTCAACATATTTTTTTACGTACAATTAAAAGGTGTAATAAAAACTATAGCATTCCATTTCAAATAACGAATTTTAAGTCTACCGGAAGTAACAGCCATCTTGAAAATATTTTAGATCGAAAGTTCCGAATAAACAACCCATGCTACCAAAATTTTAAACCTGTACGAATAGTAAAATCTAATAAAGTTCTAACGAACCAGTTACGTGAGACACCTGCATGTATTACATATATAAAATAAACACTAAATGATTAGTACCAAAAATTTTAATGTAGTACAAAATTAGTACATAAATAGCACAAAATTATGGCACTATCAAAACGCTGATATCTTAAAAGGGGGGTGTAACTGTACCTCCAGCTACACCCTCCACTTTAATATACATAAAAAATATACTAAATGATGAGTACAAAAATTTTTAATGTAGTACAACATTAGTACATAAATAGTACATAATTATAGTAGTATCAAAGTGCTGATATCTTGAAAGGGGGGTGTAGCTGTACGGACCTCTATAATTTTTTATTTTTCAAACTAGGCTTTAGTTTTTCCAAAAAAAAATAATGAAAATTTGAAAAATTTTGGAGACGTCACCGTCGTTTCGCACGCGGTTTTTTGAAGTAAAAATCAATAAAAGGTGCATGAGCGAGATGCCATGAGAATCTTATTTGCTAGAACAAGAGATCTGAACCATGCATGTTTGTGTCTTTTTGATCTGTCGCGACAATTTCGTGAACATCACCAAAGCTTTTATAGAGGGGATTTTGAATTTGAATATTAATTATTTCAAAAATTAAACAATATTAGGATCTGAAAATGTTATCAATCCTTCTATTTTTACATACTTTATCGATTTTTTGAAAGACGATCTTTTTATTCGGTTGAGTGTAATGGCCCCATTATAGAGACCTAACGGTTATTGCAAGTTAATGAACACCTCGGCTATGACATAGTAACGTCAAAGGAAAGATCGATGCCAATTCAAGTTGGAGGATGAGTGTAGGAACAGCGATCTAACCTCGTAAAAATAATTTTAATTTGCATTTGCGAGTTAGAACCTTGCTATATATGATCAATGTAGTCGAACAGTCCAAGAGGTACCTTGATAGATGCTGTACCTTATTCGGGAGATAAGTTAGAAAAGTAAACGTACCATAAATAAAAACGATTACACGCTGAATTTGTCTGGAAATAAAGAAAGACATACAGGGTGTCCCACCTAAGTTGCCTCGGTCCATAGCCGAATTATGATTGAGTTTTTCGAAAACTGTTTCAGATAAAAGTTGAATCAAACCATATTGTACATATTGTAAAATTAGTTTCAGTAATGGCGGACTTCCGCTTCTACCGGAAATGGATATCAACTTTGTTATTTTAAATGGAACATTCTGTATGTTATTGCATTTTTGGATTCCTCGTGAAATTTTAATGGTACTTTGTTAAGGATAGCTTAGGTCTAACAGGTATCGTTTTTGAATTATATGACGATTTTCGAAAAAAATGGCATTTGCAGCGTCTTATAAATTTGGTAATATTGCCGAAACTGTGAAAGCTAGAAAGATTTGGTTTTCTGTTTTGGATGAACAATAAAAGAACACACGTTTGCTAATAGAAAATTATGCATTTATATTACGGAATTCTTAAGTAGGGATCTGTAATTTTCGAACTTTTTAATCATGGATAACTTATTTTTTTTAAATGGAACAATATACAAATTTTTGCATAACTGGATGTAAAATTTAATTTCCTTTCAGTTTTATACAGGTATCATGGTGTCTATCTTCAACGGTTTTGGATATATTTCCGATTTTTCAGTTTTTTACGATAGATATGTATTGTGAAGTAGGCTTAGGACTGGTAAAATGGAAGGTGGTTGACGCTTTGCAATACTATTAAAAATTAAAGTAGGCTTGGAAAACAAATTAGGTAAACTGTCATTACTGTTCCACGCATTAGAACTGTCATTAGTGTTCTACGCATTAGAACTGGTTTTCAAAGTATTATTTGTTATCATAATAATTAAAAATGTCACTTACGCGGAAAGAATTAGTCGATATGGTTTTCGTCCTCGGCGAATGTAACAAAAACGCACAACAATATTCAGATAGGAGGCATCCAAATAGGAGGGCATTTCTGTCCTTACTGGAAAGATTTACAAATACTGGATCCGTAAAACGTACTAAGCGCAACCGTAATAACTCCGTACTTACAGATGAAAACCAGTTGCACGTATTGTTAGCTGTGCAAGAAAATGCAGAATCTAGTGTGCGTGAAATAAATAGGAGGACAAACATCAGTAAATCTTCGGTACACAGGATTTTAAGAAAACATAATTATTATCCGTATCGAATCCAGTTGCACCAGGAAATTACTGAAGGCGATTTCGAAAGCAGGCTGTTATTCTGTTAGTGGGCAATTGAAAGAACTAATCTTGATGCGAATTTTTTCGGACAGGTGATGTTTTCGGATGAAGCTACCTTTCACAAAAATGGGTTTGTTAATCGTCACAATTGTCATTATTATGATACAACAAACCCCCATCGATTCCTTGCAACGCATAGCCAGTACAGATGGTCCGTGTGGGCAGGTGTCATGGAACGCATATCATAGGCCCTTTCTTTCATAATCAACGTTTGACGGGTAGGATTTATTTAGAATTTTTAGAAAATAGTTTGGGCGTTCTGTTGGAAAATATTCCACTAGCTATTCGTCAGTGGATGTGGTTCCAACACGATGGTGCTCCACCGCACAATACCGCCCAAGTACGTCGGTATTTGGATGTGTCCTTTCCAGACCGCTGGATAGGACGAGGAGGACCTGTTAGATGGCCTCCGAGATCGCCAGATCTTACCACTTGCGATTTCTTTTTATGGGGTTTCATTAAAAGCAAGGTTTATGAGACATCACTCCTGACGATATGCGTCAAGGTATTGTAAGAGCTTTTCAAGAAATCACACCAGAAATGCTCAGAACTGTTCAAAACTCCTTACAAAAACGATTTCTATTATGTAGTGAACAAAACGGACAACATTTTGAACATTTGATGCCATAGTGTTTCTTTATTTGTGTTTTGTTTCCAGTGGTCTTGTTGTGTTTTGTTGGCCACTTTTTAAGCATGCCAGTAATATTTCTGCCAGTCCCAAGCCTGGTAAAATGCGAGGGGAAGGTGGCCGGCGCTGCGAAATAAGTATCTATCGTTAAAAACTGAAAAATCGGGAATATCTCCAAAACCGTTGAAGATAGACACCATGATACCTGTATAAAACTGAAAGGAAATTAAATTTTACATCCAGTTATGCAAAAACTGGTATATTGTTCCATTTAAAAAAATTAAGTTATCCATGATTAAAAAGTTTGAAAATTACAGATCCCTACTTAAGAACTCCGTAATATAAATGCATAATTTTCTATTAGCAAACGTGTGCTCTTTTATTGTTAACACAAAACAGAAAACCAAATCTTTCTAGCTTTCACAGTTTCGGCAATATCCAAATTTAGCCAAATTTATAAGACGTTGCAAATGTCATTTTTTTCGAAAATCGTCATATAATTCAAAAACGATACCAGTTAGACCTAAGCTATCCTTAACAAAGTACCATTAAAATTTCACGAGGAATCCAAAAATGCAATAACATACAGAATGTTCCATTTAAAATAACAAAGTTGATATCCATTTCCGGTAGAAGCGGAAGTCCGCCATTACTGAAACTAATTTTAAAATATGTACAATATGATTCGATTCAACTTTTGTTTGAAACATTTTTTGAAAAACTGAATCATAATTCGGCTATGGACCTAGGCAACTTAGGTGGGACACCTGTATATGTATATACAGGTGTATCTGAATGACTGCAACAAACTTCAAGGGGTGATTCTTTAGTGAATTTTAAGGGTACTTTGATATATGAACTATGGGCGACTTCGGCTCCCTTCAGGAGCTACACCCCTCCAAAAATGGCGGAAAATTTTGGTTTATTTTTTTTTTCTCAAAAACCATAAACGCCACGAAAATGAAATTTGGGGAATATGTTTAACTCATAATAGGGCACGTTTTGACCCTATTTGTACTTTCAATCTACCCTTCTAAACTACTAAACGTAACCACCCCCGTTCAATTTATGCCTAGATTTTTTGTATGAAGATGATAAATACATTGGAAAAATTTCAGTTAGATAGATAAAACTATTCTAAAACTTTTTTGTCTCTCTGATGTTCTTCGAAAAATTAATAATTTCTGAGAAAAAAAATAATTAAGCAAACACTAACTGTTAAGCTGTAGGGTTGTTAATCGAAAGTTGGAATGAATTTTTAATGAAAAAATCTTAGTAGGCTTTGCAATCTTTGTCAGAAATATTTTTGACGTTCAAATATCAGTGGTTTTCGTACTATTATTATTGTTTTATTTTAAATTTTGAAACGTCGAGTGAACGAGCGTAAATGCGATAGAACTTTATTTAAAAATTAATTTGAAAAACAATAATGCACACTGTAGTAAGAAAAACACTGACATTTAAACGTCAAAAATATTTCTGACAAAGATTATAGAGCCCACTAAGATTTTTTTATTAAAAATTCATTCCAACTTTTGATCGACAACCCCGATGTTTAATGTGCAGTATTTGCTTTATTATTTTTTTTCTCAAAAATTTGTCGTTTTTGGAAAAATTTTAGAGAGACAAAAAAGTTTTAGGATACTTTCATCTACCTAGGTAAAATTCTTTTAATGTATTTATCAACTGCATTAAAAAGATATTAGCAAAAATGTAAAGGGGGTGGTTACGTTTAGTAATTTAGAAGGGTAGGTTAAAAGTACAAATAGGATCAAAACGTGCCCTATTATGAGTTAAACATATTCCCCAAATTTCATTTTCCTAGCGTTTATGGTTTTTGAGAAAAAGAAATTAAACCAAAATTTTCCGCCATTTTTGGCGGGGTGTAGCTCCTTAAGGGAGCCGAAGTCGCCCATGGTTCATATATCAAAGTACCCTTAAAATTCACTAAAGAATCATCCCTTGAAGTTTGTTGCAGTCATTCAGATACACCCTGTATAGTTGGATTCGTGATAATTAAGAATCTATAATCAAGCTTTGGGATTTCATCCAGTATCTAGTAGATTATGTGTAATAAGAATAAAAGGGAAACTCCATAACACATCTTTTATGATATATAGGGCGATTTTTTGAGATATTTCAGAAACCAAAAGGAAATAGAAAATTTTCGAAATCAGGTCCACTTATATTTCAAGGGGGAAACGGTTTTACCTATGATTCAAACTTTTGACGTTTACCCCTGCGCTTCCACGAATACCTCCCCAAAAATTTTAAATGGAATGACCCATCGCGTAATATCTCAAATGAAATCTTATCTTATAAGGATTATGGTGATGTGTCACTTGAGCATTTTTTTTTATTTAGCATTGAGAAATGATCAATTTTCAAAGATCAATTTAAACATCTAAGTAAGCGTTGAAAATAACATTTTAACAAAACTAAAAAAAGAACATTCATAGGACTTGCTCAAAACGAGCACCATTGGCCACCATGCAGTAGTAAAGCCGGTTTTCAAATTGTTGCCTTACTTTCTGAAAAGTTTCTCGTGGAATGTTTCGGCTCTCGTTAATAATTTGTTGAAGCAAATGATTTATACATATGGGTTTAATCTTATAAACTATTGACTTTAAAAGGAAGAAGTCAGGACTTGTGAGGTCAGGTGATCGTGGATTCGGTGATCAGTTATAAATATTCGTAGCATAATGCGGTCGAGCAGGATGGTGCTGGAAGAACAATTGATGTTCGTCGAGTATTTGATTACCGTCTTCATCAAGCTGATTTTCCACTTCTTCAGTTATTAGAGGATCGATGATGTTCCCCAACATATTCAAGTAGACGTCAACATGTAGCGTTTCATTAATAAATATGGATCCAACTATTGAATCACCTAATATTCCTGCCCAAACATTAATCTTTTAAGGTCTCTGGGTATGTTCCTCTCTTGTCATATGGGGATTTTCGCCGCTCCAATATCGTACATTATGCTTGTTCACATGTCCATTTAAGTAAAAAGTGCACTCGTCACTGAAGCAAATGTTTTTTTACTAAATTTGCCATGATCATTTCGGTTATAGTTTCGCAAAATTCTGCAATATCTACATCTTGTAAGAGCGAAATTTATGTAGCTTTGACACTTTGCGTACCGACGAGTAAGAAAGTCTGGTGGATGCTGCAACCTGACGCAAAGAAGTGGTTGGCTCCATCGAAAAATTTCGAATTACTTCCATCTCTGCCAGTTCATCTATTACCATATTAGCATGCCTTTTCTTGTTCTCCACCGATTCAGTTGGTGAAGTTGACTAAACGGAAACAGCTAATGGGACAGTTTGTTAGACAAAACGCCAACGGCTTGCTTTCTTTTGTTTCCACTCCAAACTGATTAAAATTAGGTTTCGATAGCGCTTACCGTTCTCCTGAATTGGGAATGATAAACAGAAAATATACAATTCTCATAAAGAGATAAGTAGTAACGTAAAATATACATAATAAACGTGGTAGATACCGGAAACAAACGAGACCAACCGAACAGACTTAGCGTTGTCTGTAAGAGATGGTCTACTTCCAATAGCTTCTTGGAGTGTTGACTCTATAGCCAATTTCGCTCAATAACACATCCCAGGCATCCATATGTGAGTTATTATATCATCCTCAAATCATGGCAAACTGGCATCTTACTTATCAATGATGGCACAAATAAAAGAAAAAAAAATTGTTTAATTATTAATTACGTTCCACACAATTTAAGAAATAATAAAAAGTGTTGCTATCGAAGCGACATGCATGAATCTATGCGATTTTGCGGAGGAATATCAAATGTAGATGATATACAGGGAGGTACATTTAACTTGAGACACACAAACATCTCGAAAATGGTTAATTTAACATAAAAATTATCGAAATAAAAGTTTTTCTGTATGATTCTTATTTTGATGGTGATATGAAGGTCACGATTTAAAGGGCACCCTATGTTTTTGATTGCAATATCTGAATCTTACACCACAGAGTTCAACAAAACCAAAATACTAACAAGAACCGGGCATTATTTCCAAAGAATGGCAAGAGAGGCGATAGAGATTCATCGACATGGCCATAACATGAATAGTGAAGACAGCTGGGAACTCAGCTGCACATGGAAGATGCTAGTTAACTCAACGAAGCCTTCTCCGTCCGGATTTGACAAAAACACTTAGACAGTAATTTGTTATTAATTACCTTTTCATGAATTTATTGTCAAACTTTAACCGAATTTGTGACTTCGAACTTGTTTCTGAAGACATGAAATTTCGGATGCTATGTTGGTTGCAACATGAAACGTTAAACACTTTTCAAAAGACGTATAGCTTAACTCGAAAGTTTCTAGTTCTAGGTCTAGTGTTAGTTTTAGTTTAATTAATACCGGCCGTGTACTTATTTCACGTTATGTTCCACTTTCTTATTTTGATTCCCATATGTGAGTTCGTTTCAGTTAGAAACCGCTATTTATTAATCTAGGCTTATATGTGTCGTAGCATCGCTTTCATGCTTTTGATAAAGTTCAATTATTGGATGCCATAGCTCCTTGTATTATTAATAAATTTATAAGATGTTAGCGTATTAAAATGTAACTATCAGATTATTTGTGAGGCAATATTGTGTAAACTGCGGAGATATTGAAGTGTATCAACTCTCGTACGTTATTGATCTCATTATGTACTGTTTTAACATGCGAATCCAGCGATACCGACCTTTAGTTTCTATTTTGGTTTTACACTTTTGAACCGGTTACTCATTTCATAGGTGCGAACAAACTTGAAGAATTGGCGGAAGCAACGGGGCCACGTTTCGAAATATATGGTGTTTTTACATATAACAGAAATAAACTCAATCATTTTATCCCATATTCTACGTCAAAATGAAGCACTTGACATTACAAATCTACCATGAAAATAAGTTTAAGTTTTGTGTTTTAACCGCTATACTTTTTTATGGTTTCCATAGTAAACTGTAAGTGAAATTAATAACCAATAGTTTTTCTGTAAAACTGATCGTTAATGAAATATTTACGTAAAAACGATTTTTAACTTGAATATCACGTAAAATTTTTACCGGGACAATGATTGATGGGGACTTCACATTTTTATTACAGGAGAGAACATCGAAAGGAGTTTGCATACGAAAATATAGCTATTAAATATTCCTAAAGTGTGTCGTTCATTATGGATATTTATTATATTTTATCCCATTACACGAAATGTGTTACTTAATTAATGTAATCAAAATTTTTAATTTTTAACCTAGATGTAGTGTATTTTGATGTTAAATTTTTCAACAATTTTATAAAGAACATAAATATTTGAGTATTCACTCGTGCTCACAATGGTTGTAAACTAAAGTTGTAAAAAAATAAATTAGTTTTAAGAACTTCATTCCAGATTTTATTGCTCGGCTATGTACAAAGGGAAAATTTTGATTAAGGGTTAGATTGTCGGCTCAACGCAGCCATAAAGACTTGAATAAGTCATCAGCAGTTAATTGCGCTACATCACGGTGGATTTTATCCAATTATTTTGCTCGACGTCAATAAGCCGTAAAAAATAAATAGTGTGAAAGAAAAAATGATTGCTAAGCAAAGAGATGTTATACGGCGGTCAAAGCGTTCCCCGGAGATATTACGCCCCATCGTAAAAATTACACCCCAATTAGTTTTATTTCCTAATTTTACAACTGTTACTTTCGCGTTACGTTGCACGGTGGCGCTTCACATTAAAATAAGTCATAACGCCAATAACGGCATCAATCGTTAACATTTATACGTAATCGTAAAACTGGACCGATGGCGGTTAAATTTTTCCACCAATACGCTTGCTCTGGCATAGGGTTATTATTGCCCTGTTTTTATTGCGCAATCATAAAAGCACGCACATTCCGGCTTGGGTTAGGCTTGCAAGCTCGATCGCCAGGCGGCACTGTCGGCGGCACTGAAGGCGGCGTTAGCCATACTCTCGAAGAAGGATACTATTTTATGACCATAGCGTTATTGCGTGGAGAACCGAAGTTATGTTCCCGAACTTAGTAGGCCTATTTGATCTGTCCGACGACATACCTCAATGTGAATAAGTAACTCTGCTGACATAAGGGATCGTAGATTTCTACGAACAACTGACATAAATTATGTATCTGTCAAATTTCAAGTTGCTTAATCTGGATATCGTAATTAAATATTCAGAATGATTTTTTTATAATAAATTAATAAACGTCAGCAATAAAGAAAGATTTGTTTCAACATTATGATCGATGGGAACATAAAAAAAGGTTAATGATATTCGGAATGTATTTAACAGTACATTGTGTATATAAATTATAGTTCTCTTGCTACCAGGTGGGAACGAAAAGTAAAGTGATTTCCAATAGCTTATTTATTACTATCAGCAGTTATAAAGAAAACTATAATAATGTGTTTTTCTTGAGATAGTTCTTCAAATGGAAATTTTTAAATACAATTTGTTTTCTCACTTTTTACTGATAACTACTTTTAAACGACGATTTAATTTTAAAAATCATGAAAATTAAACTATATGCTAACTCAGGGATTCCCTAGGGGTTTAGCCGTTAAACGAAACAAACTAAAGACTGACCAAACGCTAAACTTTAGCGTTCAGTCAGCCTTTTGTTTTCATCAATTACAAGCGTTCATAAATTTGGTTTTGATTTCCAGTGTGTTGTATTTAATTTACGCATCGTGAATTGGATAACTTTATTCAAATAAAACGAGGAATTCAAATGAAACGAGAGAATAGTGAAAAAACTGTAGCAAATCGAAAAAAGTACAGAAAGTATGACGACCAATATTTAGATTTTGGATTTATCTACGTTAGCACAGAAAATATGGAACTACCTCAATGAGTTGTTTGTCACAAGGTGCCAGCAACTAAAAGTATGCTTCCTAATAAATTGAAACGTCATTGAAACACCTGAATTAAATATTGCGATGGATATAATTATCAAAGTGGTAAACTTCGTAAAAATAAGACCCGTGAAGGCAAGATTTTTCCAAAAGCTTTATGAAGATTTGGGAGGCGAGCATACATCTTTACTTTATTATTGCAACTCTCGTTAGTTGTCAAAAGGTAACGTACTCTCACGTGTATACGAATTAAGAAATGAATTGTATGCGTATTTATTGACAGAATCGCATACTGACGCAGAAAAGTTTAAAGATACTGACTTCTTAATAAAAATGGCGTATCTACGCGACATATTTGAAAAATTAAATACTCGCTGCAGGGAAACGAAACGTATATATTACAACTGGCTGATGAAATTGCAGCGTTTCAAAAGAATTTACTGTTGTGGAAAAGAAAAATAGAAGCAAGGAAGTACTGATTGTTTTCCTGTTTTAAAAGGCTTCCTGCAAGAAAAATTTGTTCAGGATCTGAAGCCAAGTTTGCAATTGATATTAATCCAACACGTATCAACATTAGGCACCCATTTTGATAGATATTTTCCACGGAATCTTTATCAATACGACTGGATTCGACATCGATTCCAATCGACCTCACTCCCACCTGCACTTTCAATAATCGAGGAAGAACAACTGTTAGAACTATCTTGTGATCAACAAGGCCGTGGTCGCTTGCGACCGAGGCATAATGTTGATATTGATATTAACACATCAATCATTGGGGTGCCAAAATTCTGCACCTAAGGTCAAGATCGTTTACGACTGAGACCCTACATCTTTAGAGTAGAAAGATTTCGTAACTTCATGTAAATATTTGATGTGGCTCCCAAAAAAGTAATGTGCATACCTTGCCCATCTGCTTGTTCATCACTCGTTTTGGTTAGGTGACTTGCCCCGTTCTATTTGACACTTGTAATTTTTATGATGGTATCCGAGACTCTACTTGTTTTCCTCGCTGTGTTGGAAACTCCGTCTCTTATAGATATGTCCAGCATTGTTCTTTCCATGCTTCTCTGCGCTATTCTTATTTTGTTAAAGTCAATGTTTCAGCTTCGTATGTGGAGTATAGGTAGAGCGCACTGATTATAGACATTTCTGTTGAGGTACATGGGAATATCTGACCTCAGAATGCAGCTAAGTCTTCCAAAAGCTGCCAACGAGACGAATTTCATGGCCTAAGTATTTGTAAAAATTGAACTTGCGCATTTTGGAATTGTTGACCATTAAACTACATTTGATAAACAATTTCATCATGTACTTTGTCTTTTCGATATTGATATTCAGCCCAACCTCCCTTGAGGTTAGTTCCAGCTCCCGTAACATTTCCATTGCTTCGTTACAGTTATGCATAATTAATACCAGATCATCGACAAAGCGGGAGTGATACCGATGTTTTCAATATTAGTTCATTTGATCATGTACTCTAATATGTTGGTGAATAATTTGGGAAAGATGAGGTCACGATTTTAAAGTTGATGGTGTCGTGTTGGAGTTTGAAGACAGCATTCGCGTTGTATAATTTTCACAGCATATTAAGGAGTGGTTCTCCCCCAATTTCATGTTTTCAGTGCTAATTTCATCGTCAAATGGTAATTTATTACTATATTAACTTCTTGATTTTAAACTTTGGAAATGCTTATATCGTTCCTCTTACAATGCAGTCCGAAATAAAAGTGGAAAATATATATTACTTCATCATTTATCCTATTTCTTAATTATTTATTATTTAAGATCATTTTTTGTTTACCTCCTATTACCTATTACCTTTTTGCTATTACTTACTTAAGAAGCTCTAAGAAAGTGTGAGGTCATTGAATAGTTAGCTAAGTATCTTGTGACATAAACGTGACAACCATAAATGTGATGGTAAATGGCTGTCGCCTCGAGAAGCCATAATTCAGTTGTAAAGAGTATCCTCGCCTTCACTTCTTTATTTAGACAACACTGAGCAGTGAGGTGTTACCCTGGACGTAATCCTATTAAAGTCCTCCATCCCCCGGTCTAGAAACTACCTGTTCATGCTCCCTGTCTTCCGTACCTGCAAGTATTACAAGCCTCCGTATTAGGACACTTTCCGGGCATATTTCTTTAGCAGCGTAAATCACGGAATTACTAGCCGAAAAACGAGAAGAACTGAGCTCTTTTAACGGTGGGATTTTGTAAATAAATTGTTCGAAAGCCTCTTCTACCAATCTCCGACTGCTACTTATACAAAATCAAATTTATTGCGTTTATTTTAGATCATTATTTTCAATTGTGGAAAAATTATACTTAAGGTTATTTATTTCATACAAGTTAGATTCATTTATTATTATATTCATACAAGTTCTCATTTCGAAAATTAATTGTGGTTTACTAATAATCGATGTTACAAAACCGAGTTAATACACACATTTCGCACTAAAATTTAAATTAAACGTTAAAATTTAAACTCACGCATTTCAGTTGAGGTCGTGCATACGGTATTGAGATATGTAGAAATTTCAAATATCGTTTACCATAACGTTCGAATCCCAATCAGCGATTATTCCCATCGGCGAAATAGGAAAATAATAGTAATAATGGTTTTGTCAACTTAGGAACTCATTATTACGCTTGGAGTTTCTGTAATTTTCGATGGCAAAGTTCCACTATGGCAAACCACTTATGGTTACGGTTGTCGCATTATAGTGTTTATTTTGGGACGTAGGTGAAACATAATTAAAGTCAGTGGAAAGTCTACGGTCGCTGGCAAACTTTGTTAGGAAACCAACATGTAGGAGGCGAATAAACCCGTCCCATATTGCTACATCTGTTGTAGTTGAAATTCTGCTTCAGATGAGGTTCTAATTAGTATTACTCCTAATTATGCGGGACGGAGTTAACGTAGGTTAATGGAGAGCCGTTCGCGAAAGTTGCCGTACTGCAACTTATCGTATCCAGTCTGCTTTTACAATTGTCTGATGATTATAAGTTTTTGAACTTTGAATTTAATACATATGCATCCAAGTCTAAATTACCCATCTACTTATAGTTTGGTTTACAGTTTCAATTTAAACTTATTATGCACATTCAAAAAGTTACAATAAAAGTTTTTTAAGGATTATATTATAAATAGCTGGTTTTTGCTTTGCATAGCCGTTGAAGGGCTTGGTGAAAGAGAAGAAGAGAGAAACTTGAGAGAAATCAGTTAACCAAATGACGTTTTAAATCTTTTTCGCCAGTAATTAACTAGGGTGGGATAAGAAATCTTGCGGAAAGTTGGGAACTTTAAGTAACAGGATTTTCCGAGGATTTATAACTGTGTACACACAGCGTTTTGCACGCGACAAAGGAAACCTACCGAAACGAGAGATTTACGGCGAAAACAAAAACGAAAACCTATTCTCAGTATAGCTTTTTTTCTTTACCGCGAACGCTAAATTTATTTTCCTTCCCACGTCAGATTAACATCTGGTTTCACTCACGCATTGGTAAAAATTTAATTTTTGCTGAGAAAACAGAATTTTTCTGTCAGATTTTTACATCAAAATACATTTTCGATGTAGATTATGTCGCACAGAGCATTTAGAAAGGTAACCTTCATAAATTGGTGAAACAAATTACCTTTACGGGCCAATGAATTCTAAACAAAGAGAATATTCAAAGGGGAGATTTGAATTTTGGCGAATTTGTTTTGCGGTTCCTTGAAATTGTTGGCCAAGTTCCATTTCTAATTTCTCGCATCCATCTCTACCTTCAAATATTCATTCGTTGGCCGTTAAATAAATAACACCCCATAATTTTACCCGGTAACTACGTTTGCCATAATCTCAACTTGGCACAGTTGCGTCCGCTATATTTTCCAACCTTCTTGTCGATATATAACCTAACATAAAGAGCACTTGGCTCTCCGGCTCACGGGATATAAGTTCGTTCACTTCCGGACGAAATAGACCGTAGTCTTGTAGAGGGTGTCTGGATCAATGACCCGCTTGTGCATTTGCCATAAACCTTCAAAGAAACTACAATTCAAGATATAAATGACAATACGTTGGTTTTATTCAATTTATTTCGATTATCTTGCCAAATAGGCTACTTTCCAAGATCTACAGGGTATTAAGAGATTGCTTTGCATCAAATCTTATTACTGAAATTTAACTGGACGTCACCAAAAAATGCTTACAGAAAGACTTACAGAAGACGATAATAAACACCACTACAATGACGCTCGGCCATAATTTGTAATTGTCCGGGATAAGCATTAAAATCTCCAAGACAATTTACAGTAATTCAGCTTCCTCCTGTAGATTCAAAATATAATTACTGAGATAGTTTGGGATGGAGTTAAATTACTCGTTAAAAGCTTCAGCCTATAAACATGTTTATGGGGTGTTTAACGGCGACATTGTCAACCCATCGTACACAAAGACCGCTTAATACTTTGTGTAAAACTCTCCACAAATATTTATCTTTTAGGGTGAAAAGAGTTGCTATTTTTTAGGTCATCCGGGTATGAGATAAAAGAGAAATGGTTGCTCCTCTGTGTATTAAATAATAAATGAAATTGCTAGGCTCATTATCTATTAAACAGCGGGTTCTTTTCGTTTGAACCTCGACTCCCCCACTGATCGACGTACTTTAGGAATTTTTTTGTTATTTTTGAGATTTAAAATTTCACGTACATTGAATTTTCGAGCTTTATCACCAAATTAATTCAAATAAAATGCCAAGAGCAACGGTAACAAAATGTATTATTGCTCCTTTCATTCTTTATTCCGTTTAATTTTTAAATAATAAACTGCAATAAACTGTTATGATACGAACATCGAAAGAACCATCAATGTAATGATCCTTAAGAGTGTGCTTGAAGACTAAGTCCATGCATACGAAATAATTGTAGCACTGAAGGAATAAATGAATAACGTCATTGTTGCGTTTATTACTTTATTTATTTAATAAGTTTAATAAGTTGTGTATCAAATCGTAATTTATTCCAATTACTAACCTTTGGATTCAAAAAAAGGAGAAAGCTGTTCTCATGATGAAAAATAAGAGTAAGATTCAACCTAAGACTTTCAAGTTGTCTTTATCCTCGAGTCTAGCAACACCATAAATGCCATTCATCCTTTCATTTTTAATTACCTGGAAAGGAAGAGCTCAATAAGTTTTCATACTGAATGACTTGTCGTGGACAGGGTCATCCACGACGGCGGTCCATTAGAACTATATTGAGAACCAAATGAAGTGGGGGTTTGAAAATTAGCGGACTTATGATGTTTGATGCGAGCTTTTTAACTAAAATATTTTCAGGTTCTGGGTACTTGTGGTTACACCGGAAGTGGTGACAATTTTCATATTTCAAATAGAACATCCTGTATTTTATTACATTTTTGAAATCTTTGTTCAATTTTAGGCCACTTGTACGTTGCCTAAACCTTTACCTAGGTTGAATCATTTTTGAAATATAAATTTTTTTAATCAAAAATGTCAGCTAATACAGCTAATAAATTATTGAAAGTAACGTTGTTACTTTCAATAATTTATAGATCATCTAGTCTGACCGCCGCAAAGAAAAATTTTGTGTTGGGAATGATATAGAGGTGATCAAATTATAACATCAAAGTTGAAGTTAAGAAAAGCCCTAAAAGTCAATTTTTTCAAATGGCAACCCTAACATATGAATTAATATTTGAATTTTATGAAAAATTTTGGATTAACTTTATGTAGAATGTCTTATGCCTAAATGTTTTTTTACCATGTTAAAACGATTCTTCTTTCACAATTGACGACATTTTGTATTTCCGGCGAGGTGCTAGAATATGACAGAAAAATCACAGTACGGAGAAGGAAGATACAACATCGAGTCGACGTGTATCATCAGTAGTTTGTTGATGGTAATCAGTCGATTCTACGAAAGGTTGAATCTACGATAAATCGATTTTATAAAATCTCAGAAAATGTTGACATTAGGAGAAATAGAATCATTGCGATTTAACATTGGCAGAGCACCAGTTAAGGTGATAGCAATTCATTTATTGATATTTGAAACTGTGGGTGACCGCCTAAACCGAAAACGAGTACAAGAATTTGTTGGGTTGGAATTTAAAGATGATTTGAACGAATTTAGAGCAAAATTTACGTTTATAGAGGAGAATTTAAGTATAGGTGAGTTAACCTCAATTTGTCATCTTTTGTATTTAGATTACGGAGGATATAAAACAGAGATAAGTAAACGCATTTGCCTTTACCTTATGGATTTAAACAGTTTAAAAACAAATGTACAAGATGAAGAGGAAGAAGAGGATGATGAACTAGAAGTATAAAACAGAACAGCGATTTTAGACTTAGAGGCTGATGAAGAAAAACGGAGTACGATAACATATGCGGTAACACTAAAATTCACGATGAATTTCAGAGATGTTGAGGATACGATTCGTACATTTTCTGGAAATGATCCATTGAATCATAGATTACTGATTTTTGAAGCAAATGCTACATTGTTAGGATGGGATTCGATACAGAAGTTAATATTTGGAAAAAGGCTATTATCAGGTTTAGCAAAGTTATTTATTCAAGGTGAAAGAGGACTTACAGCTTGGGAAAAACTAAAAAGTGCTTTGCAACATGAGTTTTCAGTTAAAATAAATAGCGCAGAACTTCAAACACAAAAGATGAATTAGTACAGGAGTATTTCTTGGTAATGAATGAGTTGGCAAGCCGAGGAAATATTGAAAACGTGGCTTTAATGCAATATGTTATAAATGGGTTACAAGGTGATTCAGTAACTAAAACAATATTGTATGGAGCGGAAAATCTTAAGGAATTCGGGAAGAAACTGGACACGTTTTCAACTATTAGAAATAATCAACGCCAAGTGAAGCCGGCAACCACCTCAAGTCCATTTCTATGGAAGAAAAGTGAAGCTAAAGAAGACATCAAGAAAGAAGTAGGTACTAAAGTGAAGTGTTTTAACTATAATCGTTCATGTCATTACGCGAGTGAGCCAAAGAGAGAAAAAGGATCGTGCTTCGCTTGTGGATCGAAGGATCACCAGAAGAAGGACTGTCCCAAACAAAGACAACCAGAGCCCCAACCGAAAGAATTACGGTTCACCCATTTGGTTCAAGAAAAATTAAATTTAATTCCTTGTTATGAACTATCGTTAGCTTTAGAAATGAGCGATAATATTATCAAAGCTATTGTTGATACAGGAAATCCAATTTCACTGTTATCAGAAATAATATTACAAAAACGTTCAAATCAGTTGAAGGTGTAAATAATAGTAGGATAACTATTTTAGGTCAGTTAAATCAAAGAGTACCAATAGATAATTGTACCGCTGATATTTGTTTTTACCTTGTACCTAAACAGACGATGAATTGCATGTGTTTATTAGGTCGCGATTTTATTTCACACGACAATATACAGGTGGAATTCCATAAATCACGTATAACGGTTACAACGAGAGAACCAGATAATATTGTTAATTCTGATGTTTCCGATATATTGAATATCGAAGACTTTGACATAGTAGATAAATTAAATTTCGATATTGATCATGAAATTGATTGGGAAAATAGGAGAAAATTAGAACATTTTATGCAGCTTTATCTGAAATATCAAAAACCTTCATCTCCTGAAACAAAATTTGAAATGAGAATTATTATTGAACAGGGAAAGTCTCCTTTCTTTTTTCGACCTAGACGTTTGTCGTTTTGTGAAAAATGGAGTAAAGTAAGAAATGAACGGAACACGGCCCTCGAAGAAAGTTCAAAATTAGATGCCGCTCTAAAAGACACTAATTCAATAAAACGCTAAAAACAAAAAGTAGAAAACCAAAATGAACAATTAAAACAGGAAATTGAAAAAATCCCTATATTACTTTTAAAACATTCTGGTCAATTTGAAACTCACATTTTAGAAGGTTTGGGTGATGATCCCCTGAAAGATTTTATGTATAGTTTTAATAATTCTCCTGTGAAAGAAAGAATTGAAATGAATGGTGTTTCAACGACTCAGGTAGAATGTGATAGTACGGCGACATCTATCATCGATTCTGAGAAGGACTCAGCGATAGAGGAGTATATTTTACAAGGGGCAGTTCCTAAGCACGTTCCTGATATGGATTTATTAGAGAAACAGAAAAGTCCACATACGACTGAATTTTTAAATGGTTTAAATATAAGGGATAGAAGCAGTCATAAAGAAGACGATGAAGAATATGTTATACAAAAATTCTCCATGTTACAGTTGAGATTAGATGAAGCTACAAAAACTTTACAAGTTGAAAGAGATAATAAAAAATTACGTTCAGAATTACGTGATATGCAAGAAAGACTAGAACGAAAAAGACGGCCTATTTCTTATTTTTATGCGGAATTAAGACATTTACAACAAGTATTTGATAACGATAGATATGTAGTAACAGACATTGAGGGTTTTCAAATTACACAGAAACCGTACGAAGGAATTGTATCTCCTAGTCGAATGAGACTATGGTCAAACGATGATTTGTAATTGGTTTGATGTTTATTAGTATTTAGTCTTATAACTCAATGTTGTTAATAACTTAGTTTACTTATTTTACGAGTTGATCAAGGTCGATCAAAGAGTCAGAAATGGCCGAACTGTAAAAATTAAATTTTAATTTTAATTACTATCGAGTAGTTCGAGCTTGGCCGTCGTGAAGTGAATATCGTTGTTATAAAAATCTGTCAATCTGTTTTTGTGAATATACGATTTTGGCTATAAAAGTGTTTGTATCCTGATAAAAAAAACCCAAAGAAATCCTTTCTATATAATAAAGAGTTTGACATTTGCTAAGGCTATGGTTTATTTCTCTTGGTGTGATGACTAGGTTATTTTTTGTAGTGATCAATTTTCAAAAAATGCCACGTTTGCAATTTAGTAATGAGGATTATGTATCTGATAATAATTTATGGAGAGTGCAACCAAATAAGTGCGCGTATGTGTCGACTGTTTGCGGAAAGATTTTGAGAAGGCGCAATGCTGCCACCAACACAATGCGTAAAATTCCTTGGTATCTCTTAAAATTTAAGTTTTCATTTTCAAAAAGCGATAAAATTCCAGTTTTAATTTTCCTGATTCCAAAAAAATGTTCCAAATTCCCGACAATTTTTTAATAGCCTGTGTACAATACCCTTAGTTGGTACGGGATGAGTTGGAAATTCATGGAAATCTTTCCACAAACACACGTACGCGCATTTATTTGGTTGTACTCTCCCTAAATTATTATCAGATTCAAATAATCTTTATTACTAAATCCCAAACGTGGCATTGTTTGAAATCAAAACGCTATAAAAAGTAACCTAGTCATCACACCAACAGAAATAAGCCATAGCCTTAGCAAATGTCGAACTATTTATTTTTTCCGTCGTTTTCGTGTTGATATTTCTTGTAATTCCGTTTAAATACCGTTTTAACACGGTAAACATACATTTTAAGCATAGCACATTCTACATAAACTTGATCCAAAATTTTTCATAAAATTTAAAAATCAATTCATATTTTAGGGTATCCATTTAACAAAATTGACTTTTAGGGGTTTTCTGAAGTTCAACTTTGATATTATAATTTCCGATTCTCCGATAATAGATAACCACCACAACATTCCCAACACAACATTTTTTTTCCGGTGATCAGAGTAGATGATTTATAAATTATTGAAAGTAACGTTGTCGAGGTCATCATTTTTCAAAAAAAATTAATATCTCAAAAATGGCTCATCTTAGGTATAGGGTATGTAACATACAATTGGCCAAAAATTGAACAAAGATTGTGTAATAAAATGTAATAAAATATAGGATGTTCCATTTGAAATATGAAAGTTAACACCACTTCCGGTGTAACCACAAGTACCCGGAACCTGAAAATATTTTAGTTAAAAAGTTCGCATCAAACATCATAAGCCCGCAAATTTTCAAACCCCCACTTCATTTAGTTCTCTATATAGTTCTAATGGACGGTCGTCGTGGATGACCTGTATTAATATATTCAAGCTAGTTAGATGTAGCTGTTTAAGCTTAACCTTTGCCTCAATTCCCCCGGCGAATTAAAGTGTGCATTAGTGCTAAAAGTGGGTAATCTAAATAAATACTGATCTCGAGTAGAATAGTTAGACACAACTATGAAATATGATTCACAAGATCAGGCGAATCAACCAATCCGATGATCAACTTATGCAATACCCTGCTTGTACGAACAGTATGGTAGATTAAATTTGTGAGCTAAACATCGAGCAAATCTTTTCTGACATCCCTTAAGGCGGTCAAATACACATAAAATTATTTGCGTAGTAATTTTGCAAACGATTAAGATCATCTTGAAGTTTCAACACAATCAGAAGTTTAGTTTAGATCAAAAGAACTTTAGTAAATATTTTGCAGGCATCAGCGTAAAGCAAAAATTTACTGTGATGAAAGCATTCGTGAATATCGTTAATGTAGGCTATGAACAAAACCCAAGTGAAGGATCCAAGTGACTTCCTTGAGCCACTCCAGAAGTAACTAAAGCGAAGTGTTAGAAGTATAATTGTTAATTTTTACAGCTTGACATCTGTCGGAAATATTAAAAGCCAACCACGATAGCAACCAATTTGACAAATTATACGCTTCAGTTTAGATAAGAATGCTGGTGCACATATTGTTATGACTATTTCATTCATATCGTTAACAGCCAATAAGAAATCGCGGTTTTCCGTCAATTGCGAGTATTTCAGCGGTTATTTGGCCGTAACCATGGAGAACGATAATACGAACCTTTGTATTATCGCTGTAATACGAACCTTTGTATTATCGCTTGTTTGACATTTAATTAATTTCGAGACATCCATGCATGTTTCCATAACAATCAATGTAATTTATTAAAAAAATATAAAAATTCTAAAAATATGTATATTTTTTATTCATGAAATAGTCTAGCCATATACAACACGACAATCGAAAATACACGAATCTCGACGTATTGCCTTAAAAAACACCACTCGACCTTCGGTTTCGTGGTGTTTCAGGCAATACGTCTCGTATTATCGAGTATTTTCGATCGTCTTGTTGTATTATATATGAAAATACCCGGTAATCCATCGGGACCATGTCCTAATTTGCTATCAACATAAATAAGACCATCGAAAATATAATCAACCAAGGGACAAAAGTTGTTAAATAAATTTGACGAACTTGATCTTAATTTTTACTATCTATAAAAACAGAACTAAAATATTTAGAGAATAATTCTACAAACTGATGTGGTACACCAGCATCACCATTATATAACAACAATAGTAATACTTTATGGTGTTACTAAGCTGCTGCTTTTACACTCGTCCAAATAAATACATTTTCAATACATTTTCTTATTTAATAAATACACTAGCATAAACAAAAACCAAGAGCGTATGGTGGTTACAATCCGATCCCTGCATTTAGGAACTCCTGCACGGAATAAAATGTTTTCTGACACAAAATCTTTTTTAATAATATATAAAAAAAGAATATACTACCTTTAAAAATCCTTCTTTTCGACTCTCCTATTAATTCACTCGGCAGCTTGTTAAGTACCACTCGAGATAAGTATTCTGGCTGTGTTTTGGACAAACGACAGTAATTGTTATAAATTTTATCCTTATTTCTACTATCATGCTCATGAATATCGGCATGTATCGCAAAATGTCCCCTGTTATCAAAGGCATACAGTGCGCATTCGAGAATAAAAAGTGAGGGTAGAGTTAACATCTGTAATCTATTAAAAACATCTCGGTAGTCTTCTGTGTACCCAAGACCCCCCACTACTCTCACCGCTCACCGTTGTACCGCAAAGATATAAGCATTACTTGGACTGCTACCCCACGTAAGTATTGAATATGACAACAAGGAATGAATCAGTGCATAATACGCACTATATACCGCCTCTTGAGTTACCTCCGTTTTTAGCTTCCTTAGTATAAAGATGTTTCTACTGATCTTACTTCCCAATTCCCGCACATGCTCAGCAAAATTTAAATTAGATGGTCCAAAATAAGTACCAAGAAACTTTGTTGAAGGTGGATTGGGATAGTCGCTCTTTTTTAATGTGAAAAGAGTTTTAACTGTTTTGCTGTTATTTAAACAAAGTTTATTGACAGCCCTAGGACCTTGGATTAGCCCTATCCAAAATCTCGCCATAATTATCCCCTTTTAAAACAAGGGTTGTATCATCGGCATACAATAAGCAATGCACGTCCTCGCCTTGTGGAATTCCCATTTTTATATTGCGCTTACCAGAGACAGCTTCTGCACCCCTGACCTGTTGTGACCTGTCTGTCAAATAAGATTTAATTAGTTCAACACTTTGTCCATCAAAATTGTAAAAATTAACTAATTTATCAAGTAGTATTTGATGTGAAACGGTATCAAAAGTTCGTGTCTGCTTTTGCCTTTCGAAACTATCTAGGCATAGGTTAACAAAGCTGACATTTGCGTTCGCCCTACATCTACCCCTTCTAAAACCAAATTGATTTACATGTAGTAAGTTGTTATGCTCAACAAAATCCATTATTCTATCATAGATAGCACGTTCATAGACCTTGGAAAAAATGGAAGAATACTAATTGGGCGACAATTAGCATAATCATGATGATCCCCTTTTTTGTGAACTGGCACCACAGATGCAAACTTCAGCGCGTCCGGAAAAAGACCAGAATCAATAGATGCGTTCACCAGTCTGACAAGCGGGAGAATATACAAACTAATATTATTTTTAATGAAGTTGGTAGAAATGCCATACACGTCACGTGCTTTGCTAGATTTCAAAGATGTTAAGATCTTACATATTTTAATTGGTGTTACAGAGGATAGAGAGAAATTCAGGTGTAAAGCAACATTCACATTGCATAAATTGACTGCAATGTCTGACGTATGCGGCAACTTTTTGACAATATCCTCCAATATCCTATGAGCCGGTACAATGAAACTGCCACGTTTTTTACGCCCTGCGTATGACCAAAGGTGATCCAGCTGATCTTCCAGCTCTCCGATTAAAGAAAAATTAAAAATTCATAAGAAATGGAAAAAGTCGGGTAATCACGCGGATTTTCTACCATTTCAAGTTTTACGTAGACATTGATCTCGAGAGATTATAATACTTATTTAAGTAATGTACTATCAGACTGAATTAAAGCTTTGATTTTAGAGGATGTATTCCAACTAGGATAACGATATTTACTGGAAGCAACACCAATCAAAAGAACATACTCATAACATTCGCTAACACATTGAGTAACATCACGATTTATAAGAATTACATCCCAATCTACGTTCAGCAGAGCATCTTTAATACTGTGGAAGTCTGCTCGACTAAATAGAAAACTGATACATGGACTAACCAGCAAAAGTTAGTCCATGTATCAGTTAAGCTGATAAAGAAACTCCAAGGCAGGGAGGTAATTCTGGTAGAGGAGTAGCTGAAACGCTTCTTCTTGTAGCCACAAGAACACCATCGCCATCCTCCTTATGAGAGACTTTCTGTCTCGTTAAAATAAAAATAATATAACCACTGCAAAGCAGCTCCCCATCATAGATCGAGTCATTAAGGTTAGTCTCGGTGAGACAGATAACGTCACAATTACAATTTAACGAATTCACGTAAGCTGTTTCAGTTTTACTGCGCAAATCACGCATATTCTGATACAACATTGACAAAGCCATGATTCTGAAGTCGATGTCAACGAACAAAAAGTAAAATTTTTAATAAATCAGCTTCAGACTTGATCATCCCTACGTACTTGAATGACGCAATGTTACAACCACACGTATTTGTTACCCTTATTACGACAAGCTGCTTTAGTTGACTTCAACAGCCCGGCATTACCAATAGGTAGATGTTCGTTGACGAATAATCGTTCAGTAATACTGGGAATGCTGAAACCAGGGCAGTCATTGTTATTGTTTTTGCGGTATCACTTTGAAGCCGTGAGAAAGCGATCACGCAAACCGCGGGATAAGAATTTAACCACAATGTTTTTGTGTTTAGGATGTTTTTCAAAATTCGTTATTTTAGCACCAAAGAAGGAAATCAATTTGACCAACTCAGTGTATTTGGCGTTCATTTGTTTAATTTCGGTCTGAATAGACCATCAAAGTTGGTACATTACCTCTGGTGATGGCGTAGATGAAATGGAAGCCGCAGCTGCTTGATCCTCATCAATGATTATCGAATGATCAGCAACTTTTCTACAACAGCAACATTTCTGGAACACTCGCTACTTTTTGTATTTTGAAAATTCTGTGACCGTAATCTTTACACACTTAGCATGATAAAAACGCCCGCATTCTCCAGAACACTGTAATCCAGGCTGTTTCGAAGAGAGAAGGCCGCTACACGTCCAACATACGGACATGCTGTTCTAAAATACCGAAAAAAGTGGACCGCACGCTGCAGTTAGCTAGTCAAACGACGCGACGTAATGTAAAAATAAAAAGTGGTTCTCTTTGTATTTCTATTTCCGAAGTATAAGTTCTTCGTCTCACTGCTTCTGTACATACCTCGTATGGGCTCTGTTTCTCTCGTTCATCGCTTCACCAAACTTACTCTCTTCATCAAACCATAATGCTTTCTCGTCTTTCTTGCTTTCCAAATATTGATTCAGTAGTATCTGTTATTGCAATTTTAATGTTGTGCGACTGAAATATTCAGGTTTAGCCGTGCATCCTCAGACCCGAAAACCCGAAACTTTCTAATTCTAGGTTTAGTGTTAGTTCTAGTTTTAGTGCAATAAAAATATGCAACATAGTGATATCTTACGCTAACCAGGGATACCTGCCGCTATCGTTTATAAAATGGATAAGATGAGGGATGTTAATCTATTTGTAGAGTCTCTGAAGATGGCCAAGGACCGAAACTTAAAGTCTATATAAAATAAAAGACATAAACTTTTAATTTTATACTAACATCTAGAAAACGACACTGGCCCGAAATTGTAGGTTCATCTATTTTTTTTTTATTGTAGAATTTCTTGGTGTATGTAAGTGTTGTATCTAATTGTAAGTATGATGCAAATCAGACTTGAAATCGTATAACGTGATTGACGCTTAGCTTTATCCTTTAAAACAGATAGTATTTTAGGTCTTTCGATATTCTGCATTTTTTCTGAGATAAGTTACACTTTTATCTACTATACTCTGTTTTTAAACCAGGAGGAGTAAACGCGAAAGTCAGATTTACACTAGAAAAAATCACCAGAAAATATCACTAGATATTTTGGCGGTAAATTTAAATTAATAATTATTATTATTTATTTACTTATTATTGTATTTATTTTCGTTTGTTATCGTCAACACTAAACATATAAATTAACATTGAAGTTACGAGTGTATTTATTTCAAAATATAATAAAGAAGGGTTTAAGAACACAAAATTTACAATAATGACACGAAACTGTCGAATTGCCAATAACCTAACCTTCAAATTCAAAATCAAAATTCAAAATTGCCTGTGTGTGAACCTTCCTCGCATTCAACCAATCACGTGCAAGGTCAATCTGGTGACAAATTTAAAATACTCCTCCTGGTTTAAAAACAGAGTATAGACAGCATGAAAATCTCTAAAAACGATAAAATGTCGCTTAGTCAAGTGTGATGTATAACGCGGTCCAATTAACGGACATTCCGGATTATATTTTATTCGAAATTTACAGCATAATTAGTATTGCTGATGTGGACCTCGACCACCCGAGGGAGAAGAGTTTGTTTTACTTCATCTTTGGAAATTTTATTTAACCTAAAAGAAGCTTGGGCGTGAAAGGCTTTTTAATAAAGGAAAAAAAATCTCTTTATTTTCACCGCTTTCAAATTCAGGCGACGTCTCTGGATCCGAACGGAACTGCCTGGGGCCGGTTTCTATTTTCGAAATTATTACCTTGGAATCGTATCGGTCACCGGATGTCGGATAATCCGTAACCTAAAACATAGGGACAAAACATCATAAGATCACAACATTTTCGTTAAATTTTATTGTTTTGCTTGATCAAGTTTTTTCATTATTTTGGACAATTTGTTTATTTTGTAAATTAAGGTTTTGATTCCACCAAACGTACTTACTTTTATCTTA
The DNA here is from genome assembly GCF_036711975.1 of Onthophagus taurus. Lineage (NCBI taxonomy): Eukaryota > Metazoa > Arthropoda > Insecta > Coleoptera > Scarabaeidae > Onthophagus > Onthophagus taurus. The sequence goes on along the minus strand of NC_091972.1, from coordinate 21,929,158 downwards.
GTGAATTTTGGGTGCTTCACACCACACTTTCTTAAATTTTTTTTGGTATCATTCACAACACGAAAGTGAATTTAATAATTTTAATTTTTTTGTCTTGGGTATTCTTTTTTATTTTTTCTCGTATAGTTCATATCTTTGAAACGACTTTAAGTACAAACTTGCACTTATGTTGGATGTGTAACGCGGATTCATAATGCATTTAGTTATTTTTTTATTACCGTCATTAAGTACTTTTCATTTTTATTTGCGATTATTTTTATTTTGAAAATTTAATTTCGAATTTTATTTCTTTAATATTTCATTACAACTTCATATGAGAGGTCTTTGAAATATTTTGATCAAGTTCTCTTTTTACACTTCATCCCGTATCTCCCTTTTGATAATGTATATCATCTACTTGCCATTGCGACAAGTAAACTTGTTAACTCATTTGTTGATCTCAGCTATTGACATATATGCATATATTGTATATATATGTATATATTGTATATATATATATATATATATATATATATATATATATGCCAATATATGTACGTGGCTTACTGATAATGTTAGATTGATGCGGGACTTAAGAGACCTATTATAAAGAATTAAGAAATCTTCTAAATACCGCTACTAAGTGTGAAAAGCTATTTCAAACACAATTTATTACAATCTAAGGTTTATTCTCTTCCACAACACTTAAAAAACAACTCAATGCTATGGTCACTGTAGGGTTGATAATTTGATTAATGACTTTAGTAAGGCAAAATTTGGCCGTGGTGTTTTCTCATTTAAGTTGGTGTCCGAGAGTGATAATTTACGTCAATTACATAATATACAATCAAATGCTGTGGGTGCTGATGTTATTGCTATTAAATTTATACAAATGGCTTGTCCTGTAAGCTTACCTCATATAACAAATATTATTAATACTTGTCTATCAGAAGATATTTTCCCTTCAATATGGAAAAGGTCCATCGTGATACCGGTACCGAAAGTACCAAGTCCAAACGAATACTCATGTCTAAGATCCATAAGCATTTCGTGGTCCTTATCAAAAGTATTGGAAAAAATAGTTAACAGACAACTGACGGAGTTTCTCAAGGCTGAGAGCATTGTTTCAGTGAATCAGTCTGGTTTCAGGGAAGGACATAGCTGTGAAACTGCTCAGAACAATATAAGGGACGATATTTTTACTGCAACTAACTCTAATAATACTAATACTCTTCTGAGGATGTTGGATTTCTCCAGAGCATTCGATACTCTAAACCAAGACTTGTTGACCTGTCTCATTAGCTTTTTTCAAAAATTACTTTAAAGGCAGCATTCAATCAGTCAGTATTGATCAAGTGAACTCGAGTGCTTTGGAGATAAGGTCTGGGTCCTGCAGGGATTGATTCTAGGCCATACACTATTTAAAATTTACACGATAAATTTCGATAATTTCGTTAATTTCTGTAGCGTCCACTATTATGTTGATGATACTCAGATTTATCTGTCCTTTTCTGAAGGCCACTTTGATGAAAGCTTCAATAAGTTTAAACATGACTTGCATGGCATTATCGAAGGGGCTCGGGAATATTGCTCAAAGAAAAATGCTAATAAGACCCAAATCATTCTGTTTGGGCCCCGAAGTTAACAGAGAAATTTATTGATGGGTTTTATCAGCTGTCGATAGGAAATACTCTTAGTAAGCCTGTCAAAAACCTGAGCTTTAGGGAACACACTAATCAGTTGATTGGTCGAGCTTATGGCTCGTTAAAATTGATTTACTCTAATCGTTATAGTCTTGATTGGCACATAAAAAAACTTTTATGCGACTCTCCGGTATTGTCACACTTTAATTACTGTGACAACATATATGCCTCGTATATTTTGGATTCCAGGCATCAGGGAAAAATTCAAAAGCTTCAAAACTCGTGCATCCGTTTAATTTTCGGCCTGAGGAAATATGATCATGTGTCTTTTGGTTTTGAACATGAAAACTAGCAGATACATCCACAAGGCCTGCTTGTATTATAGAATCATCTCTGAAGGACCCCTCCATACCTGCGCGATAGGATTAAATTCAGAACGGACGTGCAAAAACGTTAATGTTTGCTTCAGGGGTAGACTAACACCTCCTTCCCACCGGACAGATTTTTTTAAACGGTGTTGTACACAAGCTTGTAATTATAAAATTGCCCGAATAAAGTGATTATTATTATTATTTCGTAATTAGTATATCTTGCGGACGAAAATTACTTGTCGCCCTAAAAAAATAAACCAACCTCGCTCTTCTCCACTGAGCAAACCGAGGATATCCGGCAATATCCGCAGCAATATCGGGTTGAGTTGAGAATTGCTCATTTAGTGTAAATTTTGGTTTTTTTTATTGTTATTAATTTTTCTTTTACGTTTAATTTTTTATAAGTACTGTCACGGTTTTTGCAGAAGATATTAGTGTAACATGTTTCTCCAAATGTTTGTATTTTTTTAACTCTATCATTCCATTTCTTCTTTTTTCGTTTCTTATTTTTCCTAGTTCGTATTACCGCAATATTCTAATATCGGATTTAATGTGCTAAATTTCTTGCTACATTATCTTAACACTTTGCTTTATAGACAATTTTGAGTTGTCCTTTTCTGCACATTGAAACAACTACAAACTAGCTCCTATTCAGAGTGCGGAAAGTTAGCCACCCATTTTTTGATTTTTACATTTTTCATTGTTGTTCTAGAGTTGTTCTACATTGTTCCAAAGCGTCAAACAGAAAAAATAAAATCTCGGCGAGAAAAATCGAAAAGACGGGTTTTTTGACTGGCCCCCTATTTTTGGAAAAATCAGATTTTCTTTGTTGTTCTGGGTTGTTCTAGTTATTGTTCTAGAAAACCAAAATTATGGGATACAGCATTACGAAGTTATAACTAAAAATAGGTTTGACTGCCAAAATGTCTAGTTGATTGCTCTGACCATAGTTTTTCTATTTTCAATTCCATATTACAAATATATACATATTATACCTAAAGCAACCTGGGATAGCTATTATTTTCAGTAGAACAATTCTATAAAGAACACTTTACTCTTTGAAAATTAAAGTTTTTGGTTGTTTCAGTCAGTAATTCTTGCGTCAGCGGTTTTAAATTACAAAAACATATAACGATCTAAAATAACTCAAACTTTGCTGATTCAAATTGTTCTAGGTGTGTTTTACGTTTAAACTAGGGAAAAAAAGGTGTTTTGGTTACACGGACATTAATTCTCCAAAATCATATCTTCCAAAAAATACAGCAAAATGCAGAACTAAAAAGTAAAATAAAAATAAATCAACAAATGAATATTGTTTATGTTGTATTATACATTATGTAATAAAAACTAAATATCTCTGTGTTCCACCCACACAGAGATATATTTATATATACTATATATTTATATACATACATTTGTTCCCATATATTAATAAAGTAAAATATTAAAATTCGGATGTAGAATTATACAGAGTTTCCCAAAAGTAACGGATAAATTCGTTAAAACAACTAATGACAGTTTATGGAAAAATCGCTGAGACGGGTATAAGGATTTACATTTTTTGCAATTTTTTGGTATAGATTTCAAAATTTTTCCGCCGTTTTTAAACAAGTTATGACGTCATCGCTGTTTTTTTCAAATAGCAATCCCCCATTTTTAGTATGGAATATGAAAGAGGATTTTTTTCTGAATTTGGTACCGCCAAAATTAATATTAGCTACATAAGAAAGGTTTCGAGGAATATTGCCTTGAAGTTTCATGATCATTTGAAATGGGAATCATTTGAGGTAGAAAAATAGCAGTAGCCATACGTAACCATGGCAACCAGTTGTTTCAAATACTTTATTAAGGGCCGGTTTTACAATGTACGGTTGACAGTAGGTTCACTGTCAACCTCCGGTTAACCGTTAGTTTGTGTTGTACGACCTACGGTTGAGTAATAAAGTTCCGGTTAAAGGGAAGTTATCCCAACCGCAGGTAAAAGTCGAGTTTGGCCGGAGGGTTGATATACGCACATGCGCAGAACTTCATAAAGTTGTCATGATCTGTCATGAAAGTTGTCATCAACCGGGCGTTTAAGAATAGAATTGTTAAAAAAAGAACATAATAAAAAATAAAATTTTTACAAAATCCAATTTGTTTTTAATTATATAAAGAGAATTATTTTATATAAAACATCGCAAAAAAAAAATTAATAAAATAAAATAATAAAATAAAAAAAATAATAAAATAATCGCTCGCAAAATGATCTACGTCGAAAGTCAGGTTAGGTTAACGTAAACACGTGTGTCTTTACGTTTTCGAATGCACGCATTTCATTGGTTGAGAGTTGGCGCGCAGTGCAGCCAACATTGACCGCGGCCGGTTGACGGCAAGCTAATAAACCGGAGGTTAAAATCCTGTCATAAAACGTATCGATGTTCAACCTTCGGTTAACTGCTCAACCGGAGGTTTGATAACCGGCGGTCAACGTCTACTTTTATAAAACCGGCCCTAATCTGTAACTGTTAGTTGCCATGGTTAGCTACTGCTATTTTGCTATCTCAATTGAATAGGACGTGTTCAATAGGTGTTCAATATATTAATTCCACGTTCTTGCAAAACGTTTCTGGTGATGCCGGCGGTATGTGGCTTTGCATTGTTCCGCATTAGGATGAAATTTTGACCGACACCATATGAAGCAGGCACCACATTTTTCTCCAAGATGTTTCCGATGTAATTCATGGCATTTAGTCTACCAGGAACAACAACAAGATCATTTCTGTTGTCTATACTGATTCCAGCCCAAACCATAACAGATCCCCGACCAAATCTATCCACTACCTGTATAGTAGCGGCTGCGTAGGGTTCACCAGGACGTCTATATACACGTACTCGACCGTCGCAACGAGTTAAACGAAATCTGGACTCGTCTGTAAACAGTACAGGCGTCCAGTGACGAAGTTGCCAATCTCTGTGATCCAGAGCTCTGTGGTTCGCGAACAGGTCCTCTAGGTTTCAAATTCGCTTTTTTAATCTGTTTCTAACAGTTTGATCAGAAATTTCTATTCCATGTGCTCGTCTTATTTTTTGAGCAGAGTATATAAATATATAATAAATATATGTATAGTATATATAATCTATCTCTGTGAGGGTGGGACACAGAGATATTTAGTTTTTTAATACATAATGTATAATACAAATAGTGTATTTTTGTTTGCTAATCGAATAGTTGGATTATTTATTTGTTGATTTATTATTTTTCTTGTAAGGTCTACATTTTGTTGTATTTGTAAGAAGATATGATTTTGCAAAATTAGTGTCGGTGTAACCAGAAAACCTTTTTTTTTTCCTAGTTTAAACGTAAAACACATCTAGAACAATTTGAATCAGCAAAGTTTGAGTTATTTTAGATTGTTCTATGTGTTTTAATTATGATTGTGTAATTTAAAACCACTGACGCAAGAATTACTGACTGAAACTTAAAAAACTTTAATTTTCAAAGAGTAAAGTGTCCTTTATAGAGTTGTTCTAGTGAAAATAGTAGCTGTTCCAGATTGATTTAGGTATAATAAGTATATATTTGTAATATGGAATTGAAAATAGAAAAACTATGGTCACAGCAATCAACATTTGACATTTTGGCAGCCAAACATATTTTTAGTTATAACTTCGTAATGATGTATCCCATACTTTTGATTTTCTAGAACAATAACTAGAAGACCCAGAACCCAGAACAACAAAGAAAATTTAATTTTCCCAAAAATGGGGGACTAGTCAAAAAACCCGTTTTTTCAGTTTATCTCACAGAGTTTTTATTTTTTCTATTTGCCGCTTTGTAACAATGTAGAACAACTCTAGAACAACAATGAAAAATTTAAAAATTAAAAAATGGGGGGCTTACTTCCCGCACTCTCCTATTCAAGTTCAGAGTGCGATATTAAACTCTATCAAATTCAACTTATTCATTTCTGCATCCCGCTCGTCGCGCTTCAGCTTGTCTAGGAAATCCCTCTTTGATGATATTTGGATCACACAATTCAACATCGTAGATACATTGAAGATTACTTACAACATCGCTGTCTATGAAAATAGATTCTTTATCAAGTTCCGCTATCGCTGTAGTAAGTACCTAGCCCAAATTTAGTTCTTCTTGTAAAAGAATGAGATTGTGGGATCTCATACGCACTACATTTTCGTCTATTGTCTGATTCGGTTTCTGTCCCTTCGTTTATATATTTCTTTCCGGCTTCTCCCTAGCTATTGTATCGTTGGGTATTATTGCATTTAAATGCTTACTCTATTTTTCTCTACTTAAATACAAAACAATTTTATGGCTATTATTTACCATTTTCATGTTTGCACTCTTTAGAAAAACGACATTTTGCTGGTAAAAAAACATTTATTACATTATGTTTAAGTATTCATATGATACCTGGTTGTTCATAAATAACATTTTTAATTACTTTGCGAATAATTCAGTTTATTTTTTATGACAATACAAATCGCCTTTGCACGTAATATTTGTGGTAAAATAAATTTAACGTAAAAATGCGCAACGGGCGGTGTTCCCACTAATACAAATAATTTAATGCTTTGTGAAACGTGGACGTTCAAAACAGCCAAGTACATAAATATTATCCAGTACACATCGACAATCGATGCACATTTTCGTCGATTTATTGTTCCGTCAGTAAGGACGTATTATAAATACGTCAACGGGGTGACAATTCAGTAGCATCGATCCGATCGGTATTTTTTTGTATGGTGATAAACGACCCCTTTACCTTATATTTGCTATTAGATTATTTCAACAGGGTTACCTGACAATCAATCATTATACTTCCCCGCTTCCTCTGCTGGTGGGAAATTTTCTGGTGCCGCCGGAGGGATATCACCCCATTACTGGTACGGTCACACCGGCTGCAAGCTCAATCAATCATCTATGCTAACGTTACCGACAACTACGAACTCTCGTTTTCACTGTTGGGATGTACGACGAGATAATTACGCCGCTCGCTGTAATTAAGCACTCGCGAATAATTAACCGACACGTCATCGATATATCAACCACTTAGCCCTTCTCCCCAGAACCCAATTCTTGCACTACAATTTGAATCCCTCTACCATCCCCGAGGACTTCGGAGTTCTAAATGTGGACGTCTTACGATTTTCGTAATCGCCTTTGTAATCATCTTAGGCACCAATAAAAGCCTATTACATAAATCGGTCAATAAATTTCGAGTTTAATGTTACTATATACCAAATACAAATAATTTCAAGTAATAAGGATTGATTTTTGCATTATGTTCATATTATGCGGCTTATCCGCGTCAATATCGGTCGCGTATTGTATCTTTTTCTTTCTGGCGCTGAGTTTCGTTGGTGAAACCATGGAATTGAGATAACGGTTGGCGCATGCATCAGGCCGATAAGATTGATGGAGCAATTTGCGTAAAACATCGGAGTTTTCAGCATAACGAGGGCGGCCGGGTAACGTGACAAGACAAGTGGTAAAGATGTTGGGAAATCGGCGCTCCTCGGTATGGAGGCGTTGATAGATCGACGCCGCCACAACTCGTCGAACATCGACCCGAACGTGTATGGACACGCCAGGGATTAGGACACCGGCGGGATCAGGTTGCTGCAGCTTCATTACATGAAGGCCGAGATTAACTTCCCCCACTTCACGCGACACAATATAATTGCATTGTTGCTTTATCGTCGCTGCTATGTACACGTTTCACCCCGGGTATCGAATTATCCAATTGGAATGGACGGTTTCTCATATAAAACTGAATGATTATGAAATCCATTCCAATTTGAATTTGAATAGATAAAAGCAAAAATTTAGTATTGATTCATCCAACCCTATAAATTACCAGATACCATGGCATTTATTTATTGCGAATCTTAAACAAAACGGTGTTTGTCGTCGACACAACCCCTGCTAATTCCATACCGTTAGGGTGGCTCGGTCTCGCCGATCTATTTGTCCACCTCATAATCGGACAAATTACACTCATTAAACATTGAAATCGGTTCAGGAACACTTCGCGCAGATTTACGAGCGGAAACGTCGGAAAATATTGCTCAATTTTTGGAGGCGGCCTGGATTACAATGCAGCCCCGTGATAAATACAGGTTAAAATCCATTTACGCGAGCTCGCATAACGCTCGGTTTAAACGACAATAAAAAATAGTGCGTTTACCCTTAAGGGGCTTCCGTTCCACTAAATTCGTATATCCAATAGTTTTTCCACTCATTTTTTACAAATGAAATAAATGAAGAGAGATAAAATGAAGTGAAACAAATGCATTAAATTTGGTTTTTTAATAACAAAATTGAAGTTTTTGTTACCTATGCGAAGTTAGCCCCCAATTTTTTTAGGCCTCAATTAGATAGGATTTTATATGTATAGTATTTTGATTATAACAAGAGAACCAGTCAACCGATTTCGATAAACAATGTCTCTTTCGAAAGCTCAATCCTTGGCCAATACGAAAATGGAAATGCCCGATTCGAAATCTCTTTCAAATTCCGCTAAAACGCCAAAATAATGCGAAGGTACACGAAAATAACAGAAAAATTACCTTTTTTAAGTGGTGATAACTCGTAAACGATGTACCCGATGATCAAGATCTATACGGCATTCGATTCGTCATAGTTTCTTCTATCGAAATCACAGAATGCCCGATTTCAATTCTCTCCCGTTAACCTTGTACAGCCCTCGGAATGACAACGTGTTCCGTGTGGCTCGTTGTTTATGCACGTGTGAACGGCCGAAAGTCTAGCCCCCAATATAAAAAAATTAATTTAAACTAAATCGACTATAATTAGAGAACAGTTTAGCGGATTTTAATGTTTTATATCTCAATCGAAAGTTTATGCCTGGTTAAATGCCCCATTCGAAATATTTAAGGATTTTGATTAAAACACAAAAAACGAATTAATCAAACATCAATTATCTCCTTAACTAATTGACCAATTTTAGTCATCAACATCTCGATCGAAAGTATGATCTACAATGAACGCGAAGGTGGAAATGCCCGATTTCAAAATTTACTAATTATTTGCGTACGGCTATTGAAATGACCCCGCGAATCTGCCGATTGGAAATCTAGCCTTCAATAAGAAAAAATTAATCTTGATTACATTCACTATAACTAAAGAACGGTTTAACGGATTTTAATGTTTTATATCTCAAACGAAAGCTTGCGTCTAGCTGAATAACTATGTCGAAATGCCCGATTCGAAATATTTAAGGATTTTGAATAAAACACAAAAAATTAATTAATCAAATAAGTCAATTATCTGCTCTGTTAATTACCAATTTTAGTCATCAACATCTCGATCGAAAGTATGATCTACAATGACTGCGAAGGTGAAAATATCCGATTTAAAAATTTACTAATAAGGAAGTCTAGCCCCAAATGCGAAAAAATTAATTTTACTGTAAGTATTTTAACTGTAAGTGCATTTTTCTCGAAACATCCTTTTTACATCTGGTTAACACGATTCCTAAAAAACTACTCATTCGATTGACTTGAAATTTGAACTGCACTTTCAAATAGCATCTTTCTATCGTATGACCTACAGAGAAACTGATACGATTTGAAGAACAAAATCGATTATCTTAATTTGACTAGGCGCCATTTTGCCAATAATATTTTTTTTGCTTAGTTCTAGTTCAAACGATAATCACAAGTACATATATAGAAAAGAACATCATTTGATTTTTGAGTTTCAGATTATTTCAGGGATAGATATTGTATCAACCAGCAACTTAGACAATCCACGCACCAACTTGGTTGAGGGACAATGTAAAGATTATTTTCTATAAACAATTCTTTTTAAATAAGTAAATATATCATGAAAACATATGCAAAAGATTAAATTGAAATACCACATAATTTGGTAGCAAAAAGTTCCCAAAGAAATCATTTTATTTGATACAAAAAAAAGAGACTCCCCCATTAAAAAGTTTGAATGAGATTATACTCGTATTATTTGGAGTGGTTTACACTCAATTTCAAATTATTTCATGTTTTGACAATGTTGATAATTAAAACTTTATAATTTTTCAAGCAAAAAATGCAAAAATGTATTGAATAGTACCGTTTTTCAAGCACAAAGTGAGTAGCGTTCAAACGGTTTTTATCTGGAAAAATTAAACCGTTCAAAACGCGAATTTTCCCGATATGTTTTGGTCAATTAATAAAATTGAAAACGACTCACCGAATAGATGTTGTTTCCCTTGGATTTTACTTCGAAGCTCAGCTGGAAAGAAAAGATAAATTAATTTATTGTGACAAAAAAAAAAGAATTAATACGATACCTTGACATCCTTCAACATCCATAAAATAGCAATCCCATGATGTCCTATATCACATCACTAATATCACCTAACACTTAGCATAAATATAGCACGCATTTATCACTTAATTTAAGTAATAAGTTTTATTTTTCTAAACTACTTTATCACCCTTAAATGCCCGCATATCAACTAAAATGCGTTATTAGCGAATCAACTTCCAAACATCCCCTCCTTAATTTATTGTGGGAAGAAGGAATACTGGAGGTGAATAAACAAAAAATGTAAAGACGACGGGCCGAAGCGGTTTTAAATCGTTTTTTGGTTTTAAAACTCAACCTTTCAATAAAAAAATTACTCGTTTTCTCGAAACATTTCAAATAAAACTTAGGTCATTTTACTAAAATAAAACGCACTAATCGAACTTCAATGTTTAACACTTCCTGCAAAAGAAAGTCTATCCCCCAATATAAAAAAAAAATTAAACTAAATCGACTATAATTAGAGAACGGTTTGATGGATTTTATCTCAATCGAAAGTTTGGAGGCTAGACTTCCAGTCGGTCATTTCAATAGCCGTACGCAGGTAATTAGTAAATTTTGAAATCGAGCATTTCCACCTTCGCATTCATTATAGATCATACTTTCGATCGAGATGTTGATGACTAAAATTGGTCAATTAGTTAAAGAGATAATTGATGTGTTTGATTAATCGTTTTTTGTATTTTAATCAAAATCCTTAAATATTTCGAATCGGGCATTTGAACAACCGCATTCAGCCAGATGCATACTTTTAATTGAGATATAAAACATTAAAATCCGGCAAACCGTTCTCTAATTATAGTCGATTTAGTTGAAATAAGTTTTTTCATATTGGGGGCTAGACTTCTAGTCGTCAGATTCGCATGGTCATTGCAATAGCCGTACGCATATAATTAGTAAATTTTAAAATCGGGCATTTCCACCTTCGCATTCATTATAGATCATACTTTCGATCGAGATGTTGATGACTAAAATTGGTCAATTAGTTAAGGAGATAATTGATGTGTTTGATTAATTCGTTTTTTTGTTTTAATCAAAATCCCTAAATATTTAGAATCGGGTATTTCGACAACCGCATTCAGACAGACACAAACTTTTAATTGAGATATAAAACATTAAAATCCGTCAAACCGTTCTCTAATTATAGTCGATTTAGTTTAAATTAATTTTTTTATATTGGGGGCTAGATTTTCGGGCGTTCACACGTGCATAAACAACGAGCCGAACACGGTGTCATTCCGAGGGCTGTACAAGGTTAACGGGAGCGAATTGAAATCGGGCATTTTGTGATTTCGATAGAAGACACTATGACGAATCGAATGCCGTAGAGATCTTGATCATCGGGTACATCGTTTACGAGTTATCAGCACTTAAAAAAGGTCATTTTTGTGTTATTTTCGTCTACCTTCGCATTATGTTGGCGTTTTAGCGAAATTCGAAAGAGATTTCGAATCGGGCATTTCCACTTTCGTATTGGTCAAAGATTACGCTTTCGAATGAGACATTGTTTATCGAAATCGGTTATAATCAAAATACTATACATGTAAAATCTTATCTAATTGGGGGCTAACTTCACATAGGTGTTTTTGTGAGTCTTTGTAGAACTTTGGAACATTATATTAAAATAAACCTTACATGCAAACATTTAGTAAATCAGTAAAACTCAGTTCCCTTTCGGCAAATAAGAAGTTTCGAGTGGACTCAAGGGCCGTTCAAATATATGCTTGCTGCAAGGAAATCACGTGCTAAAGTTGCAAACTATTACTAATGGGACCGTCGGAAACCAAGCAGTCCCGTTTGCGCGGAGCGATTATTTGTCACCATAAATATTCCGTTCCGATAGCCGTTATGACGCTGCGAATGTCGCAGAGAGCGAACTTTGGTTGAGATGCAAATCCGACTTCTACGGATGTCGGATCGAATCGCGATATCACGTAATCTATATAATGCAAAACGCTGCACCTGACGATATTGCGGCATTGGATACTTCACGAAATCTCATCTCGACTCCATGTGGTCTGGAAATAAGGTGCGTTTAACGAACGCTTCGCAACTCAGGGTAATTTTCTGCACGAGGAGAGATCAATTCCAACTTTAGTATATTCAGTTGCACAACTCAATTATTTTAGAGTAGGGTAGCGTTAATTCTGGATTCCTATGCCGTTGGTTTAAGCTAGACGTTTAATCACATTCGTTTGTAGTTTTTAATATGATCGCGAACCTTACCGGATATCTGGCTGGCGATTGGGCACGAGGCATCGGTTTTGGCCGCAATTAAACCGCAATCAGCGGCGATCGAGTTTTAATTCCGGCATCTGCGTCTAGATAAACGCGCCGAAATGAGTTTGACGATTACAGCCATCAAAGTGCCGGATCGTATTGAGGACTTAATTAAAATTATCGATTGGAACAACTAGATTAAAAACTCGATATTTTTAGCGCAAACCCTCTTCCATTTATATTAACGTAATTTTCATTATCCACCTGCGTCGCAAGAAAATCCTGAACTAATTAATAATATCATATCTTTAACACAAATTTTTAATTATTAGTGTAAATAATCGAATAGGTTCAAAAATTTAAAAATAACATTACAAAATTGTTACCATTTACCACATCAATAATGAAGGATTTTAAATTTATGACGTATATATTTATATAAATTCATTTTTATTGTGTAATGTTCACATCTTAACGTTTTAGTGCGTCATCAACAATTTACAATTATCTTCATAGGTTTTATTCGAGATCACAAAAGAAGACTAAAATTTGATCTATTGAAAATCTGGAAACCACCGAATCATATTAATCGCAATAAGTGTCCTTGAAATAAAAGAAGATCCTATTCTTCTAAGAAGAATGGAAATGGACAATTAACAAGATAAAGGAAGAAGTTCAATGACAATGAAAGAAGACGATAATTTTCAAACAGTTTTGCGGAAAAGGAGTAAAAACACAAAAAATAGATTTATACATGGTTCTGCTCATATATCAAATTTGAAAGCTATAATCAAGTACTCTTATTTATGATATTAGATGATATTACACGATACTTAAATGACAAAGGATTTAACGACGCCAAATGTGACTTAATGAAGTCGAGGAGACCCGACATGTATAGCTCCTTTAAGGTGGACGTTCCATTTCGTTTGGTTGATCAATTAAAAAGTCCAATGATTTGGAAAATTGGTACATTAATAAGTCATTTTTTCTGGAAAATTCAGAAATCAACTCAAGAGACATAACACGTCACAATGTATTATGTATAAACATTCAAGGTACTGAAAAAAGATAGATAGCTTAGAAATTGTATTACAACAACATGGTATAAAAGTTTTATGTGTAAATAAATAATGGTTAAGAAAAGATAAACTTAATCTACTAGCATTAAATAATAACTCTCTTGCAACATCGTTTAGTAGATCCTTCTTTGAGAGGGGTGGTGTCGCAATATACGTTTATAACCATTTAAAATATATTTCCTTGGATAATCTAATTACGTTTGGCGAAGAAAAAGATATTGACATAGTAGGAATTAAATTGACGAATTTACGAACTGTGATTTTAAACGCGTACAGATCACCGTCTGGTAATTTTAATAATTTCATCTGTAAATTGGAAAATGCTCTTACTGTTGTCATAAGGAACAAAAATAGTATCATGTTATTTAGTCACTTTAATGTAAATTTTCTAGAAAATAATAATATAACTAAAAGATTGGGAGACTTATTGCAATCTTTTAACTTGAAACAAAAAGTTAATCAGCCGACTCGTACAACGGCTACGTCACAAACATGTATTGACAATTTATTTATGACGTCTAGTCATGAAAAGAAGTGGTCAGCTTCAGTATTAAACCCCCATCTGTCAGATCATAATGCTATATTAGCAGCTCTTGAGGATGATAATTCTGCTGTAATGTCAGTGTATAAGCGATCCTACAATACATCCTCTAAAATGAAGTTTGCCCTAAAACTAGAAAAAACTGATTAGAATTATTTAAGTACAATACAGTCCGCACAAGAAGCTTTTACTGTTCTTTTAAATATCTACAGATAGCATTTTCATGAATGCTTTCCTTTAAAACAACAGGCGAATCCATCTAGGTCACTACCGTGGTTTAACAAAAGGCTACATTCTATGAAGGAAAAACTGGATATACTTGATACAATTGCTAAAGCAACAAAAACAACTGAATCATATGATATCTATAAAAATTATAGAACGGAATACAGGTATGAATTAATGAAAACTAAACAAAAGTATAATGCCAACTATATTATGAATGCGAGAAATAAGTTTAAAGTGGCCTGGCAGATAATCAAAGGAAACATAAACTTATGTTCAAACAAAAAAATAACATCTGATGTAAACGCAGAAGAATTAAGCATCTTTTTCACGCGTACACCGTTGGAAATTGCATCATCATTGATGAGTGATGGTCCAAATAGCCCCAGTGATTACATAAACTGTGTAAAATCGAATGTTAACTCGTTTGTACTGTTTTCTACGAATGAATTAGAGATATGTAATACTATAATGCAACTCGATAATAGTCACTCAGAAGATTATTATGGTATGTCAACGAGCATTTTAAAATTTATTGCTTACATCATTGTTGAATCATTAAATATTGTTATTAACAAATTGTTTTCAACAGTTCATTTTCCCTAATGGGCTAAAAATTGCGAGAATATCGTCCATATACAAGAAATGTGGTGTAAATGATCCTAACAATTTTCGGCCAAAACTTTTTGAGCATCTGTTGAAATCGCGTTTTCTTGACTATTTGTACAAGGAAGATGGTTTCAGTAAGCATCAATATGGCTATGTAAGGAAATCTTCCACAACTAAAGCTCTAATTCATTTACACGAGCAAATTATTGATGGTTTTAATGAGTCAAAAAAAGTTTCGGCACTAAAGTTAGACCTTACAAAGGCATTTACTGTTAGAGAAACTGGAATATTATGGCATCAGACACCCTACGATAACAGTGTTTCAATCGTACCTAGAAAATCGAAGACAGGTGGTCCAAGTTGGTACTAATAGATCGACCATAAGAAGGGTGGAAATCGGTGTACCGCAGGGATCCATCTTGGGTCCAATTTTATTCTTTTTATATGTGAACGATCTTCCGGAAACTCTGAACATGTGTAAGACGATAATGTATGCAGATGACACAACATTGACAAATATATCTAGTACAGTTGAAGAGCTACACGAAAATGAAGGTCTCAGTCAAAAGGTTGAATCAGACTGGTTTAAAACAAACAAACTTAAGCTGAATGAAAATAAGACACAAAAAATTAACAGGACGTTGTTTAACGTTTAAGACGTTGTTCAAAAGCGACAGGATAATGGATATTAAACGACACAAACAAAGAAAAGATGGATAATTTTGAAACGATTTACGAAACTATTCAAGAGAGAGACAAGAGGAATAGCATTGCAGGAAATCGATTCGAAATTACAGTCTAAATGCACGAGTAAAAGCTGTTTTAAACAAGTTGCTGAAGATTTTTCACTAAAATGCAGGACAAGAGGCATGGTAGTGGAATAAAGAAATATAGTTCATTTTGGGATTCCTCGAAAACGGCGATGGTGCTCACAATAACAAAACCGAAAAATAATTCACCACAACCCGGAAACGTGAGATCGTCTACCCGGGTTATCGAAGATAATGGAAGAAGTCAACTTCCGAATTCATCTTGTTTAGCTCGCAAGCGACTTTAGCTTAATCAGACAAAGTCATAGATACTACACACTAAGTTCAGCTGAGGTCGCTTGCGGTCGAGTCGATGCAATATGTTGTGTGTATATGTTTGGGTTTGTTTAGTGTTAATTCTAGAGTTTCGACCGTAAGCAGCCTCGTCTTAATCAAGCGAAATCAGCTCTATATATTTAGCCAAGGTCGCTTATGGCTGAGATGTTTCAGTATGTCGAGGAGTTTTGAATTCGTAATCAGGCGAAGTCATTGATCCTGCATTCTAAGTGTTGCCGAGGTCGAGGAGTAGCAATATATTGATCACTTTTAGATTGATATGATATTAATTGTAGAACCTCTCTTAACCTCCCTTAGTCGGGCGATGTCTCCACACTAAGTTTAGCCGAGGTCGCTTGTTGCCGACACAATACTGCTGATCATATCAACGTAAAACTGGTTAATATTGACGCAGGATTTGATTTGATACGATATTAATTGAAGAACTTCGGTTTAGTCAGGCGATGTCAAAAATTTTTCATTTTAAGTATAGCCGAGATCGTTTGAGGCCGAGGCTATACAAGTAATAAATGAGGTACTGCAATGTTTTGAAAAGTTCCTTATGATTCTTGGAAAATACCCTGGTAATTTGGTCTACGGTTTTCATTTTTAGGTCGCTATAGAGGTTGCTGTTTCTAATGTACCCAGGTATATCAATGATATTTCTTGCCACCTTATTCTGAAATCTTTGAATTTAAATTAGTTTAAATTAATTAAAGCAAGCTATGTGGACATATGACATGTCCACATAAATTGCAATATCTGCTCGCCCTATCAGCCAATATTTGTTTCTATATCTTCTTCCAAGCTCTCCTGTTTTTTCGTTTTAACGTGTGGTTTCCAGCGGAACTTTGCGTCAAGTGTTATATCTCAGTATTTCAAACTAGTCTTAGTCTTCAAACCACACCTTATCGAATGCATGTGCTACTACTAAAAATATTAAAGAACACACTGTAGACATTGTAAGCAATAACAAATAAGCAAATAAACAAATATTAAAATTATATTTTACAAAACGACATAGGGTAAACGCACCGGTTGTTGACAATTTGCTATAAAATCTTACTTTTAGTCTAGTAATTTTAAATTTCTCATGTTGGAAACTGTCGCTCAAAATACTTATATGTCTTCGCTTTAAGGTAGCTAGACTGTAGTGAGGATAGTCGGTTTCGCGCCAATAATATAAGGTGTTATTTGTGTGCTGGTTAGTGTTTTGAGGTAAGTTACACGAATTCATCTAGGTCAAGTGATCAGTAATTAAGGTTTAAAAGTTCTAATATTTATCTTATAGTGTTTGTGCTATAGAAATTATATAATAGGGATGTTGTTTTTTCATAATTCAATCACCAAATCGTCGTATATCCATTTCTAACCTTAAAATTTATAGTGCCAATAGCTGATGCAGATATGCAGTCAGTTTCTACTGTTGTCACTTGCTGCCAACATCTTAGTCTTCCTAAAAATTGATGTATTAGTTGTTGACAGATAAAGTAATTAGCTAATATATTTACTTCGCAAGTATACGTATATTTGTGATTAATCTGTGGTTGTATTAGTTATTTTTCTTTACATCGTATATAGTGATTATGGTTTAAAATTCACCAATTTAATAAAAAATGGCTATAAATTTAGATGCACATAACCGTTGCAGTAATACAGTTTTTTTTGTCGAAACAGCTATTATAATACCTAGTTAATTAATTTCGAAAAGCTGGAGTATATACTCTTGATAAAAACATTCCCATAAATGTAATTTTTTTGCCGGAAATTATTAATTAAATTTTTAATGAAATTGTTTCCTGATACTATTTGTCTGGGTTAAAGCGTGTTATTACTATTCTTTTTAATATTTTATATCAAATTACAGTCATCACGTGATGATTCACGTCGGCTCACATTTGCCGTCGGTTTCTAGGGAGGGTTGTGTACCTCAACAAAAAAACTACATTATTCAATCCTCTTTATTTAAAATATATTATTCAACAAGCGTATAATGGCGGCTGTTACCCACGAGGTTGAAGTGTTGTAATTTGAGTGGGTAACATCTATTATACGCAAGTTGAATATTATACTTTATCTACAACTATTTAATTTTGAAAAAAAAAATGAAAAAAACGAAAAAAAAACTTGATAGACATTTCAGACATAACCTCAATATAAGAAAGCTGTCATTTCTGTTAATGTTTTATTTTTTTATTAGTAGGCCGTGTCAGAACTATGGAATAATGTCATTATTCATTATTATCTTCATTATTCAACACTTTGTCAGTCATGGGTAATGCGTGTCATTACCCGTCAAAAATCAAATGTATAACGAATAGATAATTCAATAGTTGTAGATAAAAGCATTTATTAAATTCAATTTATCGACTTTAAATATTTTTCATGTTAAAATGTGTTTTCGCATTTTTTATTATTTTTAAAGTAATTTTAACCAATCATGCAATCATGTTTTTTAACCAAACATGATTGCATACATACACATACTACAGATAATAAAAATTTAATCAAAACTAAATGCAAATATAAATTGTAAACCGATTGAGTGAACTTGGTGCTATGTTACAGCAAAATGTTTACTTTGTAAAGTAAAAATTCGGGATCATGTGAAAAGCTCATAAAAACCAGGGCTCTGAAACCGTTTTTTTTCTTCGTGTTTTTATTTTCCATCAATTAAATTCACGCACAAACATACAGATTGGGTTGATTTAAACATGTAAAATATCAAATCTTTTTGATCGATATTCTATTTCGTCTTTTTTTTCAAATTAACCAAAATTCTAATATTTTTTTATTCTAGTTTCTAATCTGCATTTGGCGAAAGCAGCAAAATTTGACAGTGACAAAAATGTGTGCTACGATTTAGAGGCAAATCGTTACCGTTATTGACTTTGCAAAGTTGCATTAAAAAGTCAGCAATTTTCTACACCGCCATCTTAGGACTCACTCTTACTTGCTGCGAAGGACAGCACTTTACATATTGTCTATAACTTAAAGTGTCACCAGTGAGTAAATATGCAAATTCGACCTGTAACCGCCGGTATCGTCGTCTAGAGGACTCTTTATGTCGAAGATTTTATCTCGGGAGCATATACTAAAACACACCTGCGCTTCAAGTTCACCTCTACAGGGTCAAAAATCGGCTGGATAAATATTCCGTAAGCTAAATTAACTGTCGTAGGGCTTATTTTGTGTTTTATGCGTCGCGGTTCGACGATAATTCTCGAGCAAACATAAAACGCTGCAAATAATATTATCTAGAGTTGAAGCTACATCTATCTGGTAGGGGCAAGTTCCATTCACCGTATGCGAAATAAACCGCCCCGGGAATCTTGCCTATTTATCTTCGGGCAGTTTCGTTCTCATGGTTGGTTGCAAATCTACGATGGCATAAATTGCCAAGCGTATAACAATACGGTCGCGTTTTCCGCATCGGATGAGATCGTTGATATTTGTTCATCTTGCGATTTTGTTTTCGCAGAGGATTTTGATGATGTTCTTTATAACATCAAATATTATTAGATAACAGATATATACAGTTTAACATACACAAAAAATACAAACAGTAAAGTTCGATTACAAAAAAAAGTTTCTGCGTGTACATATAACAGATTTTCATTAATTACTAAATGTAAGCTCAAAAAAAAGAGAATAGCAGTATACGTTTTTTGCATTCATTCTAAATAATGAATGCCCAATGCTTTTGGACTGCAATCATTTTTGTTGAATTAGATGAGTCAGTATTTTTGTGAATAAAAAGGTTTTGCAGATTAGACAATTAAAGCCGTTGTGACAGAGTAGGAATAAAAGTAAGAAGAAAAGTAAGGCATGCGAAATAATGCGATAAATATTCTAACATACTATGAATATTGTGTTTCGCGCGATGTGATGGTATAACGGCCGTTTTTCTTCGTCGCATAAATATTCAAAGTTGCGATGATTGTTGCTCGGCTTGCTGCCGTTCGCGCGGAGAAAATTTATGCTGCACGTTTGGGGATCAAATTTCCCTGGTATGGCGATGACGTCTCTGTCGGTGGCGCTAGGGTGCTGTAATATCGACTGCAGAGGGCGTGCAGAACAATACGTCCTCTACCGGTACACTACGCGGGCTATCATTTACAGGCCGACAATGGCGTTGGTGCAGCCCCCCGTCGAGTTCTATCGCGAGATCCGCTCGAAAACTTTCATATTCAGGAAGGGCTTTTTACAGACTTTGAAATTGAATACGTTAAAGGTGTCTGACAGGAACGTTTCAACCTCGTTTTTAAAAGAGTGGACAAAAAAGAACAACTACAAGCACAGTCCACGATTTCCCCTTTGAAATTGACCATTATAATTTTTAAAACGATCTGCCATAGGGCACACTGCAAATCCTTGAACGGGTTGTTTGCTCGGATACGTAGGATTGACACTACAACGTTGTTTTACGTGAAACCAATTTTAGAAACCCGGCCATTTTCAAGTGCTTATTTAGGAAAAGTGTTATGTTTGACCACTCAAAAACTAAAATCTGGTATTCCACTCCGCACACTGAATCCATAAAACCACACACGCTATCCAGTGTGTACAAAAGGAGTTGGCAATTTCGTGAAAACGATAAATTTCGTTTCGTGTCTACGAATTTGCTCACATGCCTTATCGAACGGTAGCTGTAGCGGCTAAATAAAATATGGGTCCCGGTTTACAATGATTCCCTTTAGTTTCGGAGCGCGCCCTTTTGAGGGAGGTTCCGTCCCGCCTTGAGAGAAATATTGAAACGCCGCCGAAATAATTTATTTCGAAAATAAAGCACCGCGACCACCGGAGTACGGGGCCAAGCCTGAGATATTTGCATGTTCGGAAGGGGCGACAGATTTGTTGCTGCAACCGGTATGCAGTTTATTCCGAGTTGTTTGAATGAAATATCGTATCGGACAAGGAAATACGTCGGCCGTTTTGGCCTCAGCCCTACAGCAAAACGTGAGGCACATATCGATGAGGATTCATAAAAATCTCCTATAAATTATAATTTAAAAGAAGTTCTATTCCTCTATAAATCAATCCTTATTTTCCATTTATTTATTTATTGTATGACATATATAAGACACATTATACAATAGTAGATAAAACTTACAAACTACGAAGACATATAAAATATACAAATAAATAATAGGTAGTCAATAGGAAGTACAAAAAAAATCTAAAGTTTTCTTCCCAATTCGGCTAGCCATTCAAAAACTGCGAGTTTAAATCTTAATATCTATCTTAATATCAAACAAGTTTCTGACAGCGTTAGAATAAGATCTTATAAGGCAGTCCCCTACAATGCGCTGGATAGATTCGTTTGGAGCTCCACAGTTACACTGAGATGATGGCAGCACTTCCTATTTTTGGAGCCTATCACTATAACCCCATGTCCCGTACGTACTCTGTTGAAGCCCTACGCCGGGGAACCCCAAATCCTTTCGGTTCTTAGTTGGGGAGATTCTGGTGGTTTATTCCTGGTGGTGCTTTGGCGTTACAGTCTTTTTCCCACTCATAGTTGATATTGTAGTTTATCCATACCGGCGCACTGCAATAGGACAAACCAATGACAGGGCAGAACATCGCAACATGATTGCTGCAACACCCCATGTAAAGCCGCCGGTTTTTTAAATAATGTTATTGCGATTTCAGATTTTCACAGATGTGTTCTCTAGATGTTTTGAAACCAGCGTTCCCTTCAGGGTACCTAAGTATTTGGGGAAATCTTGGTGCTGCAGCATGATGTTATTAAAACACACCTGGAGTCTCCTAAATGCTATATTATTATTAAACTGGGAGGCATTGACCTCTGTCTTTTTAGGTTAGGTGTTAGTCTCCCCTTATAAAAGTATTCCTCCATAGCTCTTAGGTCATTAGAGAGGCTATCTTCAGTGGTCTCAATTTTTTTATGTTGTAAGTGCTATATCATCGCCATAGATAAATTGTCTTGCCTTTGTGGTTTTTAGATCCGATGTGGTTAAAAAGTATGGTACAAGAACTGATCCCTGCGGGAGTCCGTTGTTCGGTATTTTCTGTTTGCTCATTTTGCTTCCCAGCATTACGCAGAAGTATCATTCGGACAGCAGGTTCCGAAAAGTTTTATAATGGTCTGGCATGGCACGATTCCTATGATTTTATGTCATTATATGATATACAGCTGTCAAGTCCACTAAGGCCAAGTATGTTTTGAGGCATCTTTGAGGCACGTTTTCACTGTTTCGATGTGGGCAGTAAATCCAAGCACCTAGTCGGTGCAGTTTCGCTGTGTTCTAAAACTAGCTTATTCGATGGGTATAATTTCCGAGACTTTGGGACTTATCTTCTTTAAGATAAGCCTTTCGAGAAGCTTACAGCAGCAACTCAATAATGCGATAGTAGGATAACTTTCGGTCAGCTCCAGGGGAATATTCGGTTTTAGAATGGCTATTATTTTGGATTTCTTGAAATCCCTCGGTAGACGACCTATCTGCAATATCTGAGTATAATTTATTAGTAATTGGAGCATTATTTTATATTTTTCATAAGGCTTCCATATCTTACTACGGTATACTAATTAACTATTTAATAATAGAAGAATTAAACTAAAACTAGCACTATAACTAGAACGAACACTTGACCTAGAACTAGAAACTTTCGGGTTAAGCCGTGCGTCTTTTGAAAAAGTGTTTAACGTTTCGGATGCCATGTTGCAACCTTCTTCTCTGCCATTCTTTGAAATAATGTCCGGTTCTTGTTAGTACTTTGGTTTTGTCGAACTCTATGGTGTGTCCTTATTTGTGGAAATGCTCTGCGACACAGATAGTTGGATTTTGTTTAGTCGGATATGCCTCTTATGTTCCTTGATGCAGCATTCGATGTGAGATCCAGTGTGGCCAACGTAATACTTCCCACAACTGCACGATGGCCGGTAGATTCCCGCTCCCTTTAATGGGGTTAGTTTGTCTTTAGCTATCGGAAGAGCGTTCTGCATATTATTCTTTTTCAGGCATTTTGCAATTCGCTCCAACAGACTTGAAACATCAGGAAGACAGACAAATCCGACTGGTATGGTACTTATCGAGTCTTCCCTCTGTTTACGTGGTTTGGGCGGCTTGCTGTACACTCCTCATCGTATAGCCGTTCTTTTGCAGTACATCTTGTAGGAATCTCTCTTCTTTTTTAAGTTTTCTTTGTCACATATCCTATCTGGTCGCTGGAATAAGGCTTTAATCACAGACCTCTTCTGTTGAGGGTGGTGATGGGATGAAGCAGGTCTCTATTCGTATGTGTCTTCTTTCGATATACTCCCAGTTCTATACCCCCATCTGTCTTCCTAGTGACCAGAACATCCATTAAATGCAATCTTGCAGCTTCTGTTTCAATGGTAAATTTAATCATGGAGTGTTGTGAATTTTGAAACACCTCGCCAAGGTCTCATTTTACAGGTAAAACAAAATTATCTATTATGTAGTTTTAGTTTAATTAACACCGGCCGTGAAAGCCGTCGTACTTATAACAGAAGAATTATCCTTAGTTTACTCCAAAACGAGAGTGATTTCCGAACCTATAATTTCTGGCGTCATAATTTATGACACCGCTTGAAGAACACGCTATCCAAATTGTAATACTGACAAATTGAATGGCCCCCGACGTACCATTCCGTTGATTATGTGAAAACACATAAAACATATAAATTGGAAAGTAAAGCTAATCCGCGTTATTGAACGAGTGAGTACAAATTGCAATCGTTCTCGCATTCCAGATTTAAATATTACTTAAAGGAGAGTTGAATCGACTGGAAATACCCTAACGATATCGATGAGATTTATCGCGCACAATAAACCACCCGAAGAAGGTGCGGCTCACCGCCTCCTTTCAAAATTACACACCCAGCTCGATATTCCATGACGAATCGCACATCACTGTCACCAAGACGTTATGTAAGATTATAATAAATGAAAATCGTGAAAAAATACGAACTTCATAACGGTTTTTACTTAAAAAGTGAAATTCTATAATGCTTATTTCCTGAAATATCTTTAATATATACGACGGCGTACACTTTGGCTATTTGGATGGAAACGATGGAAATCAACGAATTCGGGGTGGTAATTGACTTAACATCTTTGATGAATAAATTCCACGTGGTAGGGTGACATCAACCGGAAGTTGAACTGGGAAATTGTCGCCGTAGAATTTGTCTATAAAAGGGAAGCGATGTAAGGTGACGAACTTTTCATCACAACAAATTTCAGATATAAAGTTTCAATCAAATCAAACTATTAATAATAAATTGATATAAATTAAGGATTAAATTAATTTTTAAAATAAATACATCTTACTTTTAAGTTTAATAGTAATTTAATTAGTGTCCGACCGAAACCGATATTAACCCTCGAAACTGAAACCGAAATTCGGCTTTTGTCTCAGTTTCAGTCGAAACCGTACCCGAAACATTTTTTAGGAGTAAATAACAAGACAAAATCCATGGGTTTAATAATACTGTATTCATCACAATGAAAAAAACATAACTAATCTTAACAATGCACGTTTTTGTTCAACGAATCGATGCAACATTAGGTACTTGCTATTCCATCGCACTTCTATGTGTTGTAATAAAGAGCCAGTGGGAAGTTCGCCCTGATTTTGACAATCTGTCAGTTTTCTGGTCGCTTGTTCACTCCTTCGAAAGTAACCGACTATTTTTCTACACCTTTTTATCGCTGTAAAGTGTGAGATGCACAACCTATACAAGCGAATAGTATATAACATTTGCTGCATTATTCACCCACAATTCGACTAAGCTTTTGTTAAACGTAAACGCCGGTGTAGTACTCTTTTAGTACAATAACTCCCAATATAATTTCAATCTTTGTGTACCTATTATGAAATGAGTTGTCAAACTCAGTAGTGAGTACGACTTTGATGGATTTGTGACGTCCGAAAATATTTTTTAGATTAAAAACTGTATTTACAATTGGCGTTTGGATTTGCTAAATTAAAACGTCTAAAAGTAGTACTTTCCATTATAGAGTATGGCAGCACGTCAACAACTATAAAGTCCATAGTGGCCTTATCGATTCTCCGAGCATTTTCTCTCGGTTACTTCGTCATTCTTTTTGTTATATCTGTCCAGCTACATGGTATAAGATTCGATTGTTATTATTAATGTTTGTCCCATCAATGTATAGTTTTTGCAAAGTTATAACATACGTTTCATATGGTAGCTGCATTCTTTGCAACAAACAACATGTTTCATCATGCCTGAAACAAGATGAAACTTTCGTACACACAAGCCAAAGCAGATACGAGAATACCCGAATACCAGCCGAGACTCAGCAAACGAAACTTCCGGTCTTCCCGAAGGAAATTTAAAATTTGGCGGAATAATGATACAACCCAAAAATGTTATAAGTAATAATTATTTCAACATGGAAACTTAAGATTTGTTGTAACCCAACCACAAACGTTTCTTTATAACCTCAAAAAGTGTAATTTCTTAATTCATCGTTTTGAAGAAAACGTTTTTATGTTTAATGCTACTTTCAACAAATGTTAAATTAAATCTGCGATACCAAAAAATTTCAAAAATGAATGATTCGTACTGGAAACTTAAAACTTGGTGTAACCTAACCACAAACCTTCCTTTATAACCTCTGTTGTGGTACCACACATTTAGTCGTTTAAGATCATTGTATTGTAAACCGATAATTATAATATTATTAATTAAGAAACATTAATTGTATTAGACATGTTCTACTGAGCAACCAACCATCAGAGACATCGACGAACAAATAGATATATTAAGAAGGGACGGAAACAGCTGGAAACAACCTTTAATTGCTTGTGTCTCTGTGTTTGTTAACGAGTGAACATGTTAGCAAGGACAGGACACAGTTGGAGACAATCCTTGATGTTTTCTATCTATGTTTACTTGTAGCAAAATGGTATAAAGACCACAAAAGTTGTAGTAAAGAGAACAGTCGTCGGCTACACGCAGTCAAGTTAGCCACATCGTAGATTAAGTCAAGGTACATGAATATATTCATCTACCTTGGATTAAGTAACCGTTACTAGTCGTCATCATCGAATCACCTCGTTGTAAGAAGGTGCGTTTATCGTGCTTCGTATTTTGTGGTTTTTGAGTGATTCCTCGTACTATTTTATTGCTGAAACATCTACAATCTGTATTTCTATTTGTTTGGGATCACTGTTTCATCAGGACTTTATAGATATATGTGCTTGTAAGTGCGTTATTTAACGTTTTTTCCGATAAATATTTTATGGCAACGAATAATTTCCCTTAAACGGATGACAGCATTCTCACGCATGCGATACAATTTTTAAAGAAGTAGTCCTTTCCCCAATGAGTATCAAGAAGGTGTTTCGGATAGGGAATTTGTCACAGCTTTCGTCTGTTGGGGTGGGTTCCAGTCAAACAAACTAAGCCGAGACTTATTGAGGTGTGTACTGGAAAGTAAGGCTGATGTCCTTTCATTGTTGAGTAAATCAGGAAATTTACGGAAAAACTACGAACTTTAAATTCATCATGACCGAACGCAATGAGCAATTATATGATCGAAATCTTCGTGCTGAGCTTGCTAAACGTACCGAGCTCGGAGAAAATGATCTCTACATCAAGTATTTGAATGGCATACCAGTTATAAGCAAATCAGCAAGCTGTCAGAAAAACTGAATAGTACCCAACAGAGCCTGTATCAACTTTATTATCAAAATGTTCATGGACTTAATACTAAACTGATGGATTTTGTAAGCTTCGTTTGTGCTTCTGACTTTAGTATTATCGCATTGTCTGAGACGTGGTTGAAAGATATTGTTCCCGATTATGAAGTGTTACCTAATCCTTACACAATGGTTAGAGCAGATCGCAGCGAACGTCGTGGAGGTGGTGTATTGCTGGCGGTTCACTCGAGGATCGCTGATGTGTTATGTCTTAACTTATCTTCTCCAGTCAATATCATTGATCTTGTTTCTGCCAAGATTCGCTTTAGGACTTCGGGTTACTGTTTGAAATTGGTTGTTTGCTACATACCACCCGCTACTCCGCTTGAGTTATATAAGCTTCTCCTGTCTTATCTAGAAACTGCTCTCGATTTGTCGTCTGGAACTGTTCTTCTTGGTGATTTTAATATCCCAAAATATCCCGATCCATGCTGTGATTTTAGTTGTTTACTTAATAGTTACAACAATCTAGATCAATTTAATCATGTCACAAACAATATGAACGCACACTCGATTGGATGGTATTTGTTTCTTCAGATGTACAACTAGACGTATTTAAGTCATCATTTGAACTTGTCAGCAGCGACAGTTACCATCCTGCATTTACGATGGACATGACTATGCCTTCTGAGGATGTGGGTCGTTATCAAATTCATCAAGATTGTAGCTATGCAGTTCGACGAGCTAACTTGGCTGGGCTATATTCAGCGGTTTCGAGGGTTGATTGGAGTGAATTATTAACACTGCATTCGGTCGATCTATGTTGTGAGCATTTTTACAGAGTTCTTTATGAACTACTGGATGAGCACATCCCTAAGAAACGTGGTAGAACAATTGAATTTACACATCCATCATGATTTAGTCAACATCTGAGGCACTTGTTCAGCAAGAAAAAACATCATAAAATGTATAGAAAAACTAAATCGCAGTTTCACCGTCAAATGTACTCCCGTTATAGACGTGAATGTAAATTGCATCTCCGCCTGGAACGTCAAACGTATGTCGCTACTGTGGAGAGAGATGTAAATGCCGATCCCGAGAAGCTTTGGTCGTTTGTAAATTCATCACGCAAAAATCATTACCTTCCCATTACATTATCGGATGGCGATACTATACTGACCGCTACCAAAGACATTGTAGATCTATTTGCTTCTCATTTTGCTAATTCTTACAATTTACCGGGGAATGTTATTATGAATTTCGAAAGTTTTGATAATGCAATCACCTTTGGAATATCTGAGATCAGTAAAGAGGAATTGTGGGCTTCACCCAGGAGTTTTAAATCGAAATCCAGATATTCCTGGATGCCCGGATGGTATTCTGGCTTTTTTTGTCAGAGACTGTGCGATCCCTCTTCAAACACCTCTGCGCCATATTTTCAATTTGATTATCGAGGCATCATACTTTCCGCCAGTCTGGAAATAGAGCAGAATTTGTCTGATTTTTAAAAATGGCGATAGATATTGTGCCGCTAATTATCGACCCATTGCTATTATAAATAATTTCGCTAAACGGTTTGAACAGATCATTGTGAAGAAAATGGAATTTAACCTAAATTCACGAATATCAACAACACAACACGGATTCAGCAAAGGCCGTTCCAGTACCACCAATTTAACAGTTTTCACTCAAAATGTTTGCGAAGCCTAGATTGCCGTTTACAAAGGGACGTTATTTACACTGATTTTTCACGTCCATTCGTTCCATGATATTCTGTTTCGATAAATTAAGGAGTTTGCTTGCGATTTAAGTCTTTCGTTGCTTCTGAAATCGTACCTATCAAGTCGAACGCAATATGTCGAGATGTCCGGAAGCAGGTCGAAGCAAATTATGGTCACGAGTGGTGTGCCATAGGGTTCATGTTTAGGATCTTTACTGTTTACGATGTTTGTGCATGAATTGCCAAATTTGTTCAAAAGTTCAACATTAATGTATGCCGACGATCTGCAGCTTTTCAGAACAATTGAATCGGACCTATGATTGTACCAGCTTGTAGGGGGACTTGACCAAGTTGTGTTCATGGTGCCAATCAAATGGGTTGTTGATGAACGTTGCAAAACCTCAAATCATATAAGTCATATACAAATAAAAGAGAAATTATTCATTATGATTATCGGCTGGAAGATACAAGTCTTGAACGTGTGTCTGAAGTTAAGGATCTGGAGGTTTGATTCGTCAGTAAACTGCCGTTCAGGGACCACATAAGGAAGCTGTCTTCTGATTCCCTGAAAGTCCTCGGGTTTATCACTCGAAACAGGTGCGAGTTTGCCAGGTTGAGCTCAGTGTCTAATCTCTATAAACCGTTCGTGAGAAGTAAATTGGAGTGTTGTGCAACTGTCTGGTCATCAACAACTCAGAATAACATCTCCGCAATAGAAAGGTTGCAGAGGAAATATGTTAAATATACCGATTGGTAACTTTAATTTTAGGAGATACACCCAACACGGACGTACGGATAAGTATACTTGTGTGTGTGCATATGCGCGCGGAGTATGTTTGTGGGAGGGGAATCGCAAGAGTAGTGGATCGGAGAGCAGTCAGTCGTTTGACATCGTTCAATGATAAGAAATATTATAAAAATAATAACTAATATAATAAATGAAATTCAAATAAGACAAAGCAAATTCTTAATTCTAAAAATAAAAACAATTCGTAAGTAACTGAAATAAACTTTGTAAAACAACAAATAAAACAAAAAACTATAAAAATAAAATATTTTTTATATTAGGTGTTCAAATAAACCACCATTCTGTGCTAAACAATAGCCCAATCTATCGTAAAAAGTTCGCCTTACATTCGCCAGTATATCGGGATTAATATCCTGTATACAATTGCGAATTTTTGTTTGTAAGTCATCCAGATTGGTTGTCCTTTCTTCATCAAAACCATAAATTTTCGATTGTAAATATCCCCATAGAAAAAAATCATTGGGGGCTAAATCTGGTGATCTAGGCGGCCAAGTTAACGTTCCGCAAATAGATATTACACGATTTGGAAATTGTGCGTTAAGATACTCTTTAACTTGCCGGCTGTTGTTGGAACCAGATACTTCCAAATTGAACATTGTCTAATTGTTGAAGCGATGGGATTACGTCATTTTGCAAAATGTTTAAATACTTATGACCATTTAAATTTCCTTCTATGAAAAAAGGACCGATAATATGGTCACCTACTAAGCCAGCCCAAACATTTAATTTTTGAGGATATTGTGTACGAGCCGCATAAACTTTGTGTTCATTGTCACGACTCCAATATCGAGCAACGCTGGGATTATGCCGACCATGCAAAGGAAATGTAGATTGATCGGTAAATAAAATGTTTTTTATAAAATCAACATTTCCGTTGGCCATTTCCATCATAGTAAAGCAAAATTCCGCCCTTGTAATATTATCGTTCTCGCAGAGTTCCTGACTTTTTTGTACCTTGTACGACCTGTACCCGTGTTTCTTTAATGTTTTTAGGACGGCAACATGGCTGATAGCAAACGTCTCCGCAACTTGTCTGCTTGACTGATTTTTATTGCGTTCAACATCAGCACATATCATCGTATCACGTAACTCATCTCTTTTACCCCTTCGTAATTTGTGTTTCTGTGGAGACACATATCCATGTCGCTCAAAGTTTTTAATAATATTTGAAATTGTTCCGCGACTAGGAATTGATCTGTTTTCATAGGCCACAGGAAACAAATTAAATATTTGGGCTACAGAATTGCCACCATAAAACCATTTTATAATCTGTACCTTTTCCGCTACAGTAAACAACATCTTAGTTTTTTTTTGCTAGGGTTAACTGCAAAGCGATGCGACCAACTTCGCCTCTCAACAATCTATGAACGATTCAATTTGTGCATTACCCCTACGCTTGTTTATCCCCCACTTAACGACACCGAATATACACACACACGTATACTTATACGTACGTCCGTGTTGGGTGTATCTCCTAAAATTAAAGTTACCAATCGATATACACTTCCTAGAATTCGGGCATTATTCTTCTAGAGGAAGTGATTACTATCATACGTTACTTCAGCGATATGATCTCAGTTCATTCGAATCAAGACTGATATAAGACTGATATCATAACTGTTCTAATTATTATAATATTACCTTTGTTATGGGACTTATGTCTGTTGGGGTAATAAAGATTATTATTATTATTATCGCCAATCTGTTTAAAAATGATAAAATCAAGTAGCCTAACGTCAAACAATCCTTTATAACCGCAATAAATTTCATTTGTATATTCTTAATCGTTATGAAGAAAGCTTCTTTTATGTGTCATGCTATTTTCAATAAACCTCAAATTTCAACCTGCGATTCTTATAAATCTATACAAAATGGATCATTCATACCACAAACTATTCTTGAGAACCTCAAAAAGTTTTATTTCTAAATTCCTTATCGTTTTGGAGAAAACCATATTTTCGTTAACAAACGCAAATTTAAGGAATTATTCTAATGTGAAAAGCATTTAGTGTTATTCTGCTATGCCTGGTCCATAGAATATTCCTTCTTCTTCAAAGAAATTTTGCCCAACCGCCGGTTTTTCTATTCTGGAAGTTCTGCTCAGATTGATTGATACATTTTTCATCACGACTAAAAGCGTAAGATTGACACCCAATTGTAAGGCCCATAGTATCCATCTTGATACCAGAATACAGGTGTTTTGGAACAAAAGTCCAAATAAGCGAATTTAGTGACTCGTTATTTTGAGTTTCTGCTCTTAAACATCTTTCCAATAAACTTGTTGATGTCAAGTCATTATAGATGGGCGTTATAACTTTAAAAACTGCATCCTTTAATGGCGGCTTGTTATGATGAAAAGTACTAAGAGTAATCAAATGTGGAACTTCTCTTAATTACAAATTGTAAACTTAATTCCTTTTTAGATAAAGGAAAACGATTTGTAACTCAGTTATCTGACTTGAAACAA
Source organism: Onthophagus taurus (assembly GCF_036711975.1). Taxonomy (NCBI): domain Eukaryota; kingdom Metazoa; phylum Arthropoda; class Insecta; order Coleoptera; family Scarabaeidae; genus Onthophagus; species Onthophagus taurus. The sequence goes on along the minus strand of NC_091972.1, from coordinate 21,897,408 downwards.
AAATATCCTTATGCACACTTATTCTACATAAACCTACAAAAGGAGCAAAAAGAAAAAAATCGATTTTTAAACCTGTTACAGTAAAATACCCCCTTAAATATGAGAATTTCAAAAATCCATATAAAATGATTTGTTTATCCAGAAAACTTAAAATTTGGTGTAGCCTAACATAAAACGTTCCTTTATAAGAACAATGGGTTTGAGTGCTTAACTTGAATTTCTTTTGTTCCTTTGCAAATGTTTTCAAATGTGCCTTTGTGATTTATGTTCCTAGTTCAAACACATTTCAACTAATAGTGAAAAATATCACAACATAATCTTTACTCTCTCTATCAAGCAAATTGATGAACTGACTGGATCGTGAATCTATATATTATTAAATTACAGACTTAAATATAATTCAATTAGCACATTAAGTAGATCCATTCTCATTGTTTTGTGACACATCTTGTATAATTTCAGAGTGGCTTTTCGTTTTGTCATAAATCAAGCAGTTTTTGTCGGTTAGCCGAGTTCAAGAAAACAAAATTGTACCAAGTTAGATGCAGCAGATTAGTGGACAATACACATTTCAAATTAGTCACTTTAGGCCAAATTCACAAACTATTGCTATATTACACCAGAGTTTATAGTGGAAGTGATCGCATACACGTTAACAAATACTACATCTATTAGGTCCATTATGGTGTCGGGTTGTTTACGAAAAGTAATGCTTCTGTAATCAACACTTATATTTAGTTTGAATACCCATAACATTATTTAGTATTTAATGATGTTTGAAACCTAGTTTAGTTATTGAGAAATTGCCCGTAATGCAGTAAATTAGAAATCACACGCTGACCAGCTATTAACTGCAGACGTACTAACTACCTATACACAATACTAGAACACATCTGCAGCATCACTATTATAATCGGGAGTATTATCAATTAATATTGCGCGAAACACAGTTGTCGTATAGTTTGCGTTCGTACATCGCCATTCCGGAAACAATTACATTAATTCGCGGTGTATTTTACCGGAAAAATAGCGTTTAGCGCATAGGTAATTACCTCGGACTTTTGCTGCGCAATTAACTGGAGGAAACACGCACAACGGTAAGCAATTACAAAATTGTTTGCATTACAGCTCGAGCACGGTTCGTGGCTGTATTCCTCATATTTTGTTTCTTCGCACAGCACCAACGTGGTAAATTAGGTGGCCATGGTGACGAGGGAAATATATTTCCCCAAATAAGGTCACGAATGTAAATTAAAAATATAACCTCGGTTTCGCGACGTTAAAATATGAGCGGGCGTTTTTAATCACGAGAAAGTGCGCGAAACGTCACGGAACGAGCGTTTCTTCCCCGCCAAAATGATCTCCAAGATTGAATAGATTCCTTCTAGCAGTAAATATACAGAACCGCCGCGATACGACCGATATCACATTCTTAAATTATTATTTGAGTTATAAACGACCAACCACTTCTGAAGGTGTGCGAGATTTACATAAACATAATTCGAGACACGTCGTGTGATTAATTAATGTGTATGTAAGAAGTGAGCAATGGGTCTACCTTTACATAAATCAAATTACCGCTGCTAAATTGATGGTTTATGGAGTACGGATACATCCAAGTTTACTAATTTTGTTATACGCCTTTTCGTTAACGACGTTTATTAAACTTGTAACTTTGTTGATAAAAATATAATTAGGAATAAGTTGAAAATACCAGTTATGTTAATAAAACTAATCTAATAATTATTTAATTACTTAAATAAACGATTTATAATGTACAAAATTATCCGTAAACGAGCACAAAGCAACCGTGAATTCGCTAACAAGCAAAGTTATTCAAGAAAAATAAAATGTTAACTTTATCCACCTATCGGTTGGATGATTTTCGATGTTATTAAGATTTAAATCGTTTCACTCTTATGTTCGATTTGTTACAAACTTAACCACAATATTTCGAGTTCTAATCTGGTTGGAAAAAAAATCGAATTAAAGGTACTTCTTCATTAAAAGTAATGAGAGTTTGAAATTCTGATCAGAAATATATAGCAAACTCATTCAATTTAATACGGGATGTATTTCACATCTTCCCCGACCACTCGCCCATCTCAAGTTACACACAGGGAGGACATTCATTCCCGGATCCAAATAAATGGGGAAAACTTTTAACAAGGTTTTCATTACGACATTTCACCTTCTCGAAGCTGCGCCATACCAACCCCGGCTCCTTTCTGGCTCTCAGATTTATAACCATTAAAAGGGTACTCCTATCTCGGCTGAATCTAAAAAAGTTGCTACTTGCGAAGAGTATCTTCTACTCTGTGAAGATTTTCAATAATTATTCTAGTCTAGTAAGTACAAATAGGTGCTTTGATTATAAGGTTTTCAGCAAAAGAGAAATATAAAACAAACTCAATTACTATGATTTATGTCATTAGTATGATTGTTGTCGTCATATTTTATTGTAAATATTAAGGATTAACTCAAATATTCAATATTTATAATTATTAATATTTTCTCTACGAGTTAGGGCTAATTAATAAAATATAAACACGACATGATACCATTATAATTAAATTAACATTGTCAAACTGCGCTAATGATACCTTTTATTTAAACATGTTTACTCTAGTATATTAAACAAATTTTATGCTTGTTATGCTGATATAATTATTAAAAATTAGACGTTCAATGAATAAAAGCCAAAGGTCAAATCAGTGCCGCAGTCTGCGTCAAAAGTAAACCCGTCTTCTTTAATTTAAAAACGGTTCAATATAGAATGTGAAATCATGAGCAAAAACTCGCCGATGTTCATTTTTTAAGAGTCTACAATTTTAACACATGAAACTATTTATCACTTTTACTTTTTTCGGAGAATGGTTCGACTTTTCAATGTGCCTTGGTGTAATAAGGACCTTGAACAACAGCGAGTCATCGTTAGAAGACTATGTGTATGACTTTTTTATACATATAAAAATTCCAAACTCGAACATACATGAGATCTCTATAGGCCTTCCTATTGTTGGAGCTTCTATGGAGACGCAGATTATGAAGTAATAGATATCACTCGTCCATCTGGAGGGTCCACAGATTAGCTAGGAAAATTTTTACACCCAGTAGAGTTAGGTGGGCTATTTCTAGTTTTAAGCCCTCAAAATCACCTGGAGTGGATTAGATTCTGACTATCTTTCTGGAAAAAGGCATAGAAGACCTACTCTCATTAACAATATCCCTTAAGTAAGTAAAGGTAGTCTTTACATTCAAAAGTGGAAGGCGTCGATTTCAAGGCACTAGCCCAACTTTCTCTCTTCTCAAAGGAATAGAAAAGTTACTCGATCAATATCTTAGGAATAGAATGCTTGTTGACAGTCCATTTCATCCAAGCCGCCATGCTTATCAGAAAGCAACATCAACAAGCTATTAATCTCAAAACAGAGGTCAAATACCTAGGGGTAATACTAGACATTAAATTAAACTGGAATTCATAGCAATACATAGCTAACCAGATCTGCTGTAGGCTCCTTGGAAGGAACTGTGGCGTTAAACCACGAATAACCTCAAAGGACATCTCAAACTCATCAGGGACTCATGCCTAAACCATTTGATTAAAATTGAAACGGATCTTATACCGACAAAATATAAGTTCGACCCGCCATATAAGGTCATATCGTTGAAGTTATTATTTTTTTCCATTTTTTATCAAATATAGTAAAATACTGTTTTTCTTTTGTACTTATTTTATTAAAATGGATATTAATCTTTTCACCATCCTCAGGACCCTCGAATTACGTCAGTTCATTTAAAAAAGCCTATTGTGGTATTTATCATGTTGAATCTTTTCCTTTCTGTAAAACTTTTATATTTATTTATAGATCAGTATCACTATTTTTAAGGAGTATCTTTTTTGTTTTTAATTTTCTGACAAGATTAGATATGCACGTGTTTGTTTCCAGGTCACAAAGATATTGTTGGTAATTAAAAGGCGGATAAGTTAGCCAAAGAGGCAGCGAGGACGTCCTTTATTGGACCCCAACCAAAAAGCCACTTAAAACAGCTAATTAACACATGGGAGGATTCAAAGGTAGCTTTGCAAAACCAACGAGGTTTTATGCCTCAGCAACAGGGACCTAAGGTCGCTGTCAGGTTTACTGACTGGCCATTCGCCCCTACAATACCACCTCTTCAACGTTGAACAAACTTGTCGACTTTGCAACGACAAGTCAGCCCTGAATACATTCTATATAACTGCGTAGCCAGAGGTCGCCTAAGACACAAAATTATCGGAAAAGTTTGCCTGACAGCTAATAACATAAAGAAACAAGACTTTGGACTAATATTAAGGTTCAGACCTAAATCTGCCTTAAACCTTTGGTGGGCGTAAATTACAATATATCTTTAGAGCATCTTTACAGAATCTTTAGAGCTAAGGAATACGAATCCAATGATACCCCACAATCAAATATTAAATTAATCAAATTTTATTAATTTATCAAATTAATAAAAAATCACCCCGGGAAACAATATTGAGTAAGAGTCTTTTGATATGTCAATTATTCAGGTAAGCAATGTTGGGCAAGGTCAGTTGTCATCATATCAGTCATCATATGTTGTTTATCAGGATCACAGGTAAAAAATGTTATGATTGTTGCACAATCTCAGGTAGATTTTCAAAAATTATGATGCGCTCTTTAAGTTTAACAAGCAAGTATGATTGTAAGTATAAATCCGTGCCACAGTTCAATCATCAGAGACCTTTCTTTCTGATAATTAACACGAGGTCGGTTGCGGCCGAGGTGCTGCGATATGATAACCAGTTTCAGGTTAAATCAACCTTCTCTAAAGTGAGGTCACTAAACCCGAATGTTTCTAGTTCTGCCTTCCTAGTGAGCAAAATATCTAGGAAAGGTAACTAATCATGGGGTGTTGCGAATTCACGTACTTGAGAAACTTCTGGAAACGCTTTTTTCTATGCTGCTAAATCACATCAACACGAACAACGATTGGTTACAATATGGTTGCCACCTAGGCAAATTAACGGTTGTCACTGAAACGATTCGCACATTCAATGAAGCGCAGCGCATAAACTGGGGTAGGTACGACTCGGCTAATTGTAGACAGTCAAAGCTGGTCTAACCAAAATCACGGAAAATGAAACTATTGTGTTCCCAAATTGCAAATGGAGCACGGGTGCTTCCAGAAATACCTTTAAAATATTGGAAAGTTAATTGACCTTAGTTATCCATAAGCTGGATGATGCTAGGCATGAAATGTAAAAGATTGAAATTCGTCACTTTCATGACGATCACTCTGGTTTAACAGAAAAAAACATATTATGATGTGCGGAAATTATGACGAGTACAAAAACAAAACAAAATTTCTAGAAGTAAGTGATATAAAAATCCCAATTACAAATTTATCATTTTTCTATTAATTAAAAAGCTAGCTGAAAACGGAGGGTTCTATTGGGATGAAGTGCACCCCGCCGATTTTTAATGAGACAAGTTTGGACCCATAACTGGCTTCTACCAGAAATTAAAAACATTTGTTGTTGCTGCGATGTAGATCATATATATTCACATTCTAATATTCTGTCTTATTCCATTCTCCTTAAAGAATCTTACGATGTCATAACGTTGTATTATTTTTGTGTGATATATTTCTTAAGCTCAGTTAAAACAAAAGTTATGTTCACAAAAAACATTTGTAGATTGCGTAAATAACACCTCTAGCTGATTCTTGAATGAAAATTTATTGGACGTTTTCAAGACGGACTTCTTCATGTATATTCAGTTAGAAGAGCACAATGCTACCGCGTAAGCGCTGGTGGGCCCTCGCTACCGATCCGGCTTCTTTAATTTTTAAAGGGATTCCACACTCTGTTCCCTTCACTTAAACTAATATTTCCCCAACTGAGTAACGAATCGCCGAGCGTCTTGTACTTGCGTCTACGTGGGCATGGAAAACAGGATTGAAATGATTGCCTCAAGAACGAGCTGCTCGACGTTCTTTTCATAACGGCCGCCCCATCACGTTGTAAAAGCTTTGTTTGACTTTGTTATTCCACTTTAATTTCTCGCTAATATTTGCCGTTTAATATTAAATGGACCTTTAGTTGCAATTAAATATGTTCTCATTTAAGCGATTACCCATCTTAACGAATTTAAAATATTTTGAAATGGAATATAGAATAACTCGCTATTATCAGGAATGGTTTATCTTAATAAGTTCTACTCATTACACCTAACTATAATCCGAACTGTCTTCTGGGTTGACGTTCTTTATATTTATTTTCAGATAAGGGATGCCGACCCGACTCCCTTTATAACGTCGGATTAGTGTCTGCCACATTAAACAGTTTAATTGATTAATGGAGTTAAGGACACACCCCTGATAATTCCAGCGGGGGTTGGTTAATTCTGCGGAAAAATCCCTTTTAGATTAGCTGCAGGGTTAATAAAACGTAATGAAAAGATAAATTTGTCGCTTTGTGAATGAATGAGAGTCACCGCGATCCACTTATTTCCTTCAATCCGCTACAACAACAACTACAAATCAACCCCACTTGATACTTTTCCGGCGATTACAAGTTCAATTTTCTAAGTCGAGTTCGAACGACAAGCACAAACAAGAGTAAATAGGCCGCGCGAGTCCCAAGTAATTCCTCTGCTGCACTTAAGCCACCAGTCACAATTGCCCCGTAATGGATACTAAAGCTTAACTGGCCGAGATACGATGGCCAGAAGATTGAATGGAAGCATCAGCGGCGACAATAACGAGAAAGGGCTTGATGTCCTGTACACACGCCTTCGTATCGATTTCGCCCTCGCGGTACACGACCACATTAATTAGGTTATATCAGGTTCCATGTATCATATTGTACACGAAGTGAAGTAGGTGCCAAGTTTCTTGTTGACTAGATAATAATTAACAAGATGAAATTAAAAACTATAATTATCAAAAAATTATTTAAATTAGAGTATTTCTATTTGTTTAAGAATAAAATATTTGTTATAAAAAAAATTTAAGAAATACATAAATGCTTTCCGAGAAAACGGTTAAAATTTGCTGAATAGAAAGGGAAATGAAAAATTTTACGATCCCTACAAAGAGAAATATTTTAGGTAAGCTTGGCTGCGAATGACACGGGGAGACCATAACTCCTGCTATTCCGTTTACGTGCTGCTTTTCTTTTCTTCGGACGCTTCCGCTATACCCAGACTCATTCTTGCATTACACCGTCGGAATATTACCTAATGCGCCTGGGTAATGGGCGTATAAATGGTTGTATAGCCGTTGCCAACAGAATAAAGGCGTCTGAATTGCTTAATTTGATATTCATAGTTCCGCTTGGTCGGATGCGAAGTCAGTTAAGCACTAGATGGTTAATGCATAATTTTTTATATGCCGTGCTAACAACAATTTTTTTAAAAGGTAGATCATTAAAATGAAAACTTTTGTTTGTGTACGCCTCTTTAGGCACAACTACAGAAAAGTCTTGTTTATTACTTATTTGATGTTAAATAAATGCCGAAGTATCCAAGCATCGTGGATGCTCTAAGATAAGACATAACTCTCTCAATATACGGTTTCTTAACAGTACTTTCTAACATACTTGTGGTAATACGCAGTTAATGTGATTGTCTTACTCTGAATGACTTAATACTGCTTTATTGCGGAAATGAGTTATTGAAAATGGTTTGAATTAGTAGCACTCTCTGGGCCGCAATTAGCTGTTAAGATAAGTATTAGAAGTTTATCCTAGAAATATCAATTTAGTTTTTGCTATAGCTACCTTTAACTACTTGCATCCTTCAATGTTGTAACCACCGTGTTACAACATTGAAGGAAACTTCAGGATCTTCAGTATTGTTCTCTTCATGGCTCTTTGGTTTATCGTTAGTCTACTGGCCCTTTTTTGCGTGAGCGCTATGGATTCCAGGTCATATGTTGTCATATTACTGATAGTCTGCAGGATTAGGCATAGCTGGGTTTTTAAGGATGAAGCCGAATTTTCCAAACGCTGCCGATATCAATCCTATCATCTTTTGTGGATAGCAGAATAAGCTCCACATTCTTTCGCACGGTTAAAATCCTTTGTTCCTGCAGGCATCTGTTCAACAGGATGACCAATGTCTCCTCCAGTGGTTTCCCTACCATTTTGAGGATTTCGCCTGTCACGTTGTCTTCTTCGAGTGCTTTTCTGTTCCTCATCCTTCTTAAAGATCTCAGATCATCACTGTCAATCCCTGATATCTCCTCTCAGACCCCACCAGAGGGTTTTCCTCGAGCCATCTCGGGTCGTAGAACTCGCATGTTGATATTGTTTGAACAACCACAACTGATTGTTTGGGGGTTATGGTTTTCCAGATCTTTCCTGGTATTGTATTGACACTCAATCTATTGTCCCTTGATTTGGTACGCGCAAACGTTGTTGGTGATCTTCGTAGATAATTCGTAGATGTCCATGAGATGCAGGACATTTCAGGATATTTCCTTTCATTGATTTGACATTCGTCTGGATGGTTTCGCATTGCCTGTGCTCTAGTTTTGCCAAAGTTGGGAATGCATAGTTCTTTATCAATTTGTGCCTCTCTATCTTAGTATACTAATTTTCGCTCTTACCAACTTGTGGTCGCTGCCGCTATTAAATCGTTTAACAGGAGGACATTAACATTAGTGCAAATTATTTTGCTATTGGTGAGGATGTAATCTCATTTTCACTCTGTTGTGTGGGCTTTCCCATGTCCACTTACTTTGGGATGATTTCTTGAAGTTCATGGAGAATAGACCTTCTAAACTCAACTGGCCCAATAGCATTTGACCCCGTTTGCTTTTGTTTCCTAGGCCAAATGGCCCAATGTTCGGTAGGTCTGCCATAAAATAAATTATATCTCGAAAAGTGATTTTCAAGAACGGATTTTATCATTAAAAAGGCGTATTTCTTTTTTATAAACGGTGCAATGTTCCACACGATCGCGTTATAAATAGAATTGTACCAATTTTTTGTAAAACTCTTTAATAATTGTTAATATTTATGTGGCGGCACCCCAGCCTACCATACCTCAAGAATGTGTAACTATGTAAATATGTAGCTATGTTGCATCTATACGATAAACACGAGCCTTCCATAAATTGTTCCCACTTATTATATGATGTCTGGAATCTACGTGTAGGCAAAGAGAAGCATCCCCGCTGCTACAAGTGACCAGAAATCACATCGTTACTGACCTGGAACCGAAGTTCTTCGAGAAATTCGTCTTTACCAAAACAAAACCGAATTTATAATTAGACAGCTGTCCTTTTAACATACGATTAGAGAAATTGGCCAAGATTTCAAGTTTTCAACATTCCATTTTTCTTTGTATACAAGCTGTTGGTGAGTAGCCATTTTATTTTATTTTATTGGTATCGCTCAAAATACAGCATAAGTCAAATCAATTCGTTACAAAAACAATTCAATAATTTTAATTCTTCGCAATACTGTTCTCATTGCACTTATCGTCATAACACTTCACATTCCGGTTCACGTCATCGTTCACATTCACGTGGACGCTCTTCATCAATGTGTTCATATCATGCACGGTTTGGTAATAAAGCTTTTAATTGTGATGATCATGGTGCAAGTTTTATAATCCTGCCAATAAGAGATCAAAATGACCTTGTAAATCCGAATCAAAAAACGAGTAAACGTTTCAATGGATAATAACAGTTAGGATACAATAATAAAAAGAAATCAATTAATCAAATAAGTTCTCGTTTTTTTATTTTTGATAATCAAAATCACTTTAATTTTTTAATAGACACAGGAGCTGATATTTCCGTTATACCTCAAAAATATTTTTCCTAATCAACAAAAAGATACAGAATCTTCTCTCTCAGCTGCAAATGGTAAAAAGATGTTAACGAAATCGTTACATTTGTGACGAAATTTTCCATTTATTTTTACCATTACTCATGTTAATAAACCTATTATTGGAGCTGATTTCCTTGAAAAATTTGCAATTTTAGTAGATATCAAAAACCGCCGATTAATCTATACTACAACTAAATTAGTCTCTTCTGGTTCCTTAATTAAAGCAAACTGTTTTCCATTGAAACTAAATATTCACTTCTTTCAAAAAAGTATCAAAACCTAATTTCGATTTCAGATTTTTCACTACCTGTCAAACATAGTATTCGACATCACATTATTACAAATTATCATTTGCCATTTTGTAGACCAAGACGTTTGGATGCTACAAAATTCGCAATTGCTAAGAAAGAATTCGATCAAATGATCTCTCTTGGAATTTGCCGTCCTTCATCTTCTCCTGCTGCCTCTCCATTACACATGGTACCTAAAAAAGACTGTGAAGATTGGCGTCCTTGCGGTGATTATCGCCAGTTAAATTTAATAACTATTCCGGATCGTTATCCGCTGCCACACATACAAGATTTAAAAAAAGTTGATTTAGTTCGAGCTTACCATCAAATTCCTGTAGCAGAAGAAGATATTTTTAAGACCGCTATCACAACCTCATTCGGTCTCTTCGAGTTCATTAGAATGCCTTTTGGCCTCAGAAATGCGACACACACTTTCCAACGTATTATTAATGAAATTACTAGAGGTTTAGATTTTATTTTCGTCCCATTTGCAACAACTTTTCGAAACGTTAAACAATTTTGGTATAAACATCAAATCATTTTTGGCGTACAATCACTTGACTTCCTCAATCACAATATTTTATCAGAAGGAATTCGTCTTTCACTAAGTAGAATAAAAGCAGTCAATGATTTTCCGAGACCAAAAAGGCTTAAAGAATTACAAAGATTTTTAGGTATGATAAATTTTAATCACAGTTTTGTACCCAATTTTTCTCAGGCTCTTGGTTGTTTGTATACTCTTTCAAATTCTTTACACAAAAATAGTCAAAAACAAATAGATAATTGGTCAGAAGAACATGAACATTCATTTTCATCTGCCAAATCACTTTTAGGACAATCAGCTATTCTGGTCCATCCTAAACCTTCATCGAAATTATCATTAATCACTGATGCTTCATCTACAGCCATTGGTGCAGTACTTTCCCAAACCATAGATAATTATACACAACCTATTGGATTCTTTTCTAAAAAACTTTCGTCATCCCAATTAAATTATTCTACGTTTGACACAGAACTTTTATCAATATATTCAGCAATAAAATTTTTTAAAAACTTCTTACACGGACACCGATTCACAATTTACACTGACCACAAACCATTATTATTCTCTATACATTCTAAATCAGACAAAACACTTCGTCAAATTCGTTACTTACATTATATTATTCAATATACCTCCGATATCAGATTCATAAAAGGATCTTCTAATATAGTAGCAAACACTCTTTCACGGGTCGAATCTTTAACTTCCTTTTATCCCGATATAAAAAGTATATGCGCTGCACAAGAAGATGACTTACAATTAAAAAAGCTTTTACAAAAACAATCTTTGGGAATCAACAAAGTTATTCCTTCACAAGAAGAAACTTCATTTTCTAAATTGAAAATTTGGTGTGAAACCTCTTCTTCTACTCCTAGAATTTATATCAATGAAAAATTCCGTCATACTATCTTCGATAAATTTCACATTTCTCAACCAGGAATTCGTGCGACTCAACATTCACTCAAAACACAGTATTTTTGGCCGTGAATGAACAAGGACATATATCTTTGGACAAAATATTGCCTTCGTTGTCAAAAATCAAAAATACACAAACACACAAGATCACCGCTTCAAAAATTTACTGTTCCGAAAGGTAGATTTGAATACATTCACATAGATCTCATTGGTCCTCTTCCATCTTCAATGGGTTACTCTTACATTCTGACGGTCTTAGAACGCTTTACACGTTGGCCAGAAGCTTTTCTTGTAAAAGATATAAGCAAACACAATCGCTATTACACTTTTACATCATTATTTTTCCAGATTCGGCATTCCACATACTACCACACACGATAGAGGCAGACAATTTGAGTCACAAATTTTTTCTCGCTTTCAAACCGCTGGTATGAAGAGCTTTCAATGATCCTTCTTGGACTCAGGTCTACTATCAAAGAAGATCTGGGATGCTCTTCCGCCGAAATAATATATGGTCAACCGCTACGTTTACCAGGAGAATTTTTTATCAAATCTGCGCGAAACATTTTCAAAATTAAAACCGTGCCCAACTTCATCTCATTCAACAACAAAACCTTTCAGTCACAGAGATTTGTTTAAATCCGACTATGTATTCCTTAAATTGGAAGGTATGAGAGGCGCATTGTTCCCATTGATTTGAAGGACCATTCGAAGTAGTTAAACATATACTAAAAACATGTCACCATTTTTCGAAATAACAAAAAATTAACAGTTTGCATCGATCGTCTTCAACCTGCATTTGTTTTAAATGAAAAGTTGTATATTTCTACCGTTAACAAACAAAATATTAAAAAAGTTTCATTTTCTTTTCCTTAAATTTAATTCTTTTGATAATTTCTTAAATTAAAAATCTTGTTCTGGATTTTGAAAGTTTTACCTTTTCCTTACAGGTACTCACAGATACTCCTGAGGAGGAGTATCTGTGGCGGCACCACAGCCTATCATACCTCAGGAATGTGTAACTATGTAATATTATTGATAATAACATAAAATAAGCCACTTATTATATATGCTAAAAATATCATAGCAATATGCTGAAGAATGGATTTTTCGCGAATTTTTAGATGTTTGTAGAACCCTAATATTTTCCCGTTGTATATGAAATCGTGCAATGGTAACATTTTAACAAATTTCCTAACTTCTTTTTAAAATTAAAACTAAAATGAGAAATTGCAAATAGCAATAAATTCTATAATCTTAAATGATAAAATCAGGTGAATGACCGTGGTTTGACATACAATATAAGTGAACTAATGTAGCGTTCTAACTTATCTGTGGAGTGATAAATGAAGGTCGGTCAGTCAAAACGTACCGACCATCAGGGTCCATCAGATAGTGCCAGATATTTGACTTGGAGGATCCATTCATCTCTAAGACCGTATTAGAGTTAGACGTAACGTTTGCGCAAATTATTAAATCGATTGAATGTGATAGTTGAATGTAAATGTTACTAAGAAATCGCCATTAGTGATTTAAATATTTTTAGTTATTAAAGACCAAAGTTATCCCGGTACCTAAATCGAAATTTAATTACTTCGAATGGAGTAACAAGAAATGGGCAAAGTGCGGAGAGGCAATTAGGTTTCGACTGCATTAGAGAGCGAGCCTCGTCAGGTCGATTCGGAGAGTTTTAAGTCGATAAAAAAGTTATTCGTTTCTGATTATCGGACCGAGGGCGGCGCCGCCTCTTTAATTATTTTTAGCCTTTAATTTCTCCCCTCCTAATTGCAAAAGTTGACTTTAACTTTAACCCTCATGCTTCCCATGTGGAAATTTAAACTTTCAACTTTGCCCTCGATGTTGGTCCGTACTCTCTAGTGCAGTGATTATTTCATTACCGCGAAACCTTCTACGCGAGCACGTCTTTCGTAACCCGAAATACAAAAATTTCACCTTTATACCACTTAATGCTCCCCTCGGACAAACTGAGTGGGTCAAATCCGACGTTTATACACGGGCCGCAGTGTTTGAAATTCGTCGTCGAGCGTTTCAAGTGGACCAGACGCCATAAAATCCGCGAAACTTTAAGGGTCTAAGGAGCTCTTGGGAATTATTATGCAGTTTTCCATGAATCAAAGTTTTAGTAGACCCTTATCCACTCCTCACGGTACGCTGACTTCACTGGACTAGATAGAAGGATACTTTTATTATAGTCGCACGGCGCCAAGACTTCAACTTCTTCCCCATGACAAATACAACGGTGCTACTTAAAATAAAGTAATCAAAAGTTGTGTTTATGTTTTTTTATTGAAGGAACAAAATTTTATGCTTACATTTCATTAAAAATAATTCTCTAAGACTGGGTCACTAAACATTGGGGAGCCGAAATAAAGATAGCGGGCATCGAATGTGCTATTTCCCCTCTATTTCCGATCGTCGCTTCCAGTATTGTCGGATGGCTACGATTTAATGCATCTGAAACGGGCGAATTTATATTTCGCCATTTTGACCGGGTCAATGGCGACAGCTTTGCCGGCTTCTTTGTTTGGTCAGTGCATGCATGCGGAATTGAAAAATCGAATTGATGCCGACGCTCGATCATTTTCGGCTTCTGGTTACATGGATGCCCACGGAGGGACGCACCATTACGTCCGTCCCCCGACTTACGGGAAGAAATACGGCGCAATTGTCATTTTTAACAACGGATCGGGCGGGCGCAAGTCTCCAGTAAGCGATAGCGCCATCAGTCTTCTCTTTATTTGAAACGCTTGCACAATTCTCCTCCTTGAGATCTCGGGAAATAGTTCCTTTCTTTGTTGGCCCGGATTTCCGCAACTTCACTTACAGTTTGACGCTAGCAGTCTCTAATCAAAGCGACCAATAATAAAAGAATCGGTACGCTCTTTTACCTTTTCTGTATCGTGACATTTTTCTTAATGATCTTAATTCTATAACAAAGATTAAGGTTGGATTAAAATTTTAATTTTACCTCAATTTATCGATCCGACCGTGTTGTTCTTACAATTCGATTGTGTTTGCAAGGGAACCGTGTTTTATGGGCTGTACCAGCGTAGATTCCATTAAACGTTGACGTAGGTTGAATTTGCCACGCAGGCGTTCTCAATTTTAGATTCATCTCACGTCAGGTCCCGGGACATCGATTTTATATGACCGCCTTTAAACGAAATTACGTACTTAAATTCTAAACAGACGTCCATCGAGCTACTCAAATGCGGTTAAGAGAACAAACTTTTATTTTTTATCGGATAAATAATTCTAAAAGTTACATATTTCTAGGAACCCCATTTTAACTGGACCATATAAATTTTGTAATATCATTAAAAAGGAGACGATTTCTCGTTGTAGCAAGCCAACCATATAAAACGTAGCAAGAAACCTTATGAAGTTGGCTTGTCATTTTCTAAAATAAAACTATTTTCAGTAATAAATTTTCCGTCTTAAAAACTTGTGCCGTACATCAAAAAACCATTACGTTAGAAGTTTTAATGCATTCTATCTGTCTTAACTGTCAGACTGAGTGAAAATGATGTTATCCCACAAACTGATTGTTTAAGCGAAGTAAAGAATAAAGACACCTTAGATTATAAGAAATAAAACAATTGATTTATTAGCAAAACCACTCTGTTTTTATTTTAATATGTACAACTTAAACACTATTGTTGAGAAAATACAGGATTTGCTGATTTATATGTCAATATGGCACATCTCACTCTACTTCGAAGTTAATTTATTTATTAATATAAAACTAAATAGGTATCTATGATGAAAGTTTTTAAAAATGAGCGTCCCAAAACTCCGTGGATATGGAGTATATCAAGTGGATATATCAAGTTACTACATTTGGCTATTAAGAGTAAAACTTAAAAATAATTTTTAAATTTATACGTTGTTAATAAATATGTGTTGTTGATATTGTGTTGTATCGATGCTAAACTACCCGATTTCGAATAATTTATATCCTAATTAAGCCGAGGTCGCTTACAGCCGAGGCTCTATATTGTACTCATATCCATGTAAAGTTACTCAATTTTCAAAAATATGTATCATAAATAAGCCGAGGTGGCTTTCGGCCGAGGCGCTACTTCGCTCTCGTATCAACATAAAGCAACTAATTTTAAAAAATATGTATCATAAGTAAGCCGAGGTGACTTGCGGCTGAGCCTTTACATCCACACCATATTGATACTAAACTACACGAATTCGAAGGATTGGCCGATTGTAGTGAACAAAATTCGGCTGCTACTTCAATACTGCAACATTGAATTAAAAGCACTAAAAGGTAATTTAATGGGGTTGTATATCCGTGAAAATTGTGTCATTTTATGTCGATATGCTGTGGATGTAACACGTCGGCCATCAGCAAGCTCAGCTTAATGAGGATGTGTATATATGAAAATTAAGTAATTTTATATCGATATGGTATCACCTCAGCTGTAAACGCCTATAGTTTGATCAGAAATTATTTCTTCAAATTTAAGTCGAGTTTGCATGCGACCGAGTCATTATAGTATTTATCTATCCCAAAAGTTTCGACGGAGTTCCGTCACTCTCAAAATTATCGGAGTTTAACATTACAACAGAAATTACAATGGAATAAATAATGCTTGCTTGGCAATAAATGTTGTTAAGAAATGGTGCGACTCTTCACAGAGACTTGTTAATCAAATAGCTGTTTTAACAAATAACTGGACATGTACCAAAAAAAACTTCATCTTTAACTACCTCACTGCCACGCATGCAATAGAAATTTTGGTCTAGGAACGACACAAAATCCCTATCAACAACGTTCACTATGTATGAATACTGTGTTGGCGCATATAATTACCTTTGTGTTTAATAGTTTTAGTAATATGTTTTGCAGTGAGTTTTACTTCAATAAGATTAAATGGAGAATCCAGAACAACATCGGTGGAAACGTTGCCAATATATGGGTTGTTACTAATTTGGTAAGACGTTTTCGAGAAAACATCAACGTACTGGTTCAAGGACTAAAAAGAGGAGTTGGCAAATAAACTCCTTTATAAGCAACATAATGGAGCTTATATGGAACTTTAAGTCTTGGACGGTTCCTCTTAATACAAGCTGGATAAGGCTACGAATGTTGATGTCCACTTTCCACCACATTACTACTTCCATACTGCAACATTGAACGACAAACACTGTAAATACTAAAATATCCTACAGAAGAGTGTCCATATTCCAGAAAAGTATGCCAAATGTTAACGGACTCTTCACAGAGACTTGTTAATCAAATAGCTGGACTAACCCACTAGGAACAACACAAAATCCCCATCAACAACATTCACTTTGTATGAATACCGTGATGACGCATATAATTAAATTTTGATTTAATAAGTTTTAGTAATGTGTTTTGCAGTGTGTACTGGTTTAGGCACTACATAGGGTTTTCTGATAAATTGCTATGCACCGTTATAAGCAGCATAACGGATATAAGCGACGCAATTTTGGACATGTGTCAAATGGAAGATAGCCGAAATAGGTAGAAGAACTTTGAGTAGCAACCTAATGTCAGGCAATGATTGGAGAATGAGGTAAACCTGGAGATAAACGAGTCATATTAGGTCTACAGACACAAAAAGGCATTAATGGAAAACTAGTAGGAACTAACATATGCTGGTTCTATGATCTTTGGATAGTTTAAATCTTGTCGCTGATTTCCAAGTGAAAACTAGATCCTTAGTCGATTCATCTATAAACGTATCTTATTCTTCTTAGATGCGGCGTCTTGGAAATTAGACTTGAACATTCTTTACAATGAAAGAAGAAGTCTTACAATTATCAAGTTCTCTGTGTTATACGGAATTAATTTTTTTATCTTTAAAGTTGAAACAACACACATTTTCTAGAAAACTTCAAAAAATAAATGACTTTAAATCCACGTAATTTTGGGACACCATTTTTTTTTAAATATTTTATGATGAGAAATAATTATAATACAATAGAATATTAGAAAATATAATGGTCTAAATCCTAAATACTTCAATATTTACAAATCTATTTTATTTATTGCAAAATAACTAAAAAAAAGGTTCTAAACTTGATTACTTTGGAATGAGAGACTATTTTAATTTAATATGATTTATCTGTTATAAATATTGTTTTAAGACAGTCTACTGTAATGATTAATACTCGTTTCCTCTTTGGTGCAGACAAGATGGCGTTAAAATTAAGTCTGGACCTGCAAAATAAAAATAAAATAATGAAACAGTGAATAATTTGCGAAACGAACTGGGACGGAATAAAGGAAATCGGGTGATAGCTTTAGCTTCTTATTCAACGGGTTATTTTGACACATCCGAACTCCCCAGCTCGCCTTTGCTTTTAGATCACGTAGTCAATGGGTCGTCCAGAGCAAAAGATAAGATTGGGCCCGAATTAGTTCGCACAAAGCTTCAAGGAAAGCCTACCCGATTCGGTGGACATCTGTTAAAGATTTAACCCCGCATTCATCCGTCAGAAGGGGTCATTCCCTTCGACCCATTTCATTCAACCGCCATCGTGGACAATCTGCAGTTTATATCTTTTGCTACCATAGATTTACCCTTCTTTCTTTTTCGACGTTATTTGCACCTAGTTTGAATAAATCGCTAATAAGCGTGCTCTTTTAAATTGGGTTAATTATCGATGGGACAACAAATCGATGCTTGGATTATTCCAGGATAGGTCCCGCGGGCGCTCTGAATTTCCCTACACTAGAAAGGGACGGGGATCTGATAAGAAAGTACCGCGCGGTCGTGATCTAATTTTGAAGGGGAAACTGTCGTGAAAAAGCGTTGTTTAGGTGAGCACACCCCTTCATGTGCCCTAAATGCTATAAGGCAACCCTCCATTCTATCTCCCTATCTCGCGATTAGCGTAAGGGCGTAATCTTCTATGCGGTATACGCCACTGCTGTGCCGTTCTCTGTTGAGGGTAATAATCACATGATAAATTTACTAAATAGCTTACCTTTATTATTAATTATTTTTGTGGAAAATCTTTGCTTATTAATGTTAAAAATTTTTTGTTTCACCCTGCATGAAAACTTTTCTTTTATTCTTACATATAGGAAAATCGATTTAAGGATACCAATAAGTTTCAATATTCAGCAGGGAGTGCTAGATGGGCAAGCTGCGTGCTCGCAATCGATATTGGGCAATAGATTGTGCCCTGTTTATGTGAGGTCAACCTCATCCGAACTCGAGCTGGTACAAATTTGCTTGCCGAGCACTGAGGACCGCTTTCAGCGGCCCAAAGCTTTTCTTTAACTCGAACGTTTTCCAATAAATAAAATAAATATCCCAGTAAGTTTCCCTCTACGGTAGAAAAGGAAGGCGATATAATAAAAATAAACCCATTCATCTTTTTTATATCCGGTCACTGATAAAGGTCCGAAGCTTGATCTATAGTCTTTAATGTTACAGATACCATGTAAATTGATAGCAATAAATAAAGATAAATCTACCAGTAGGAAAGATTTCAGTCATAATAAATTGACCCTAAATATATTTGAATGGCTATTTTCAATTTATATTTTGTTGGGAAGAAAGATTGTTACTGTAACTAATTAAAACACAAAAGCAACATCGATATAAATTAAAATTGCACTTACTAAAAGATCCATTAACAACTTGCAATTGCATCTCCTGAAACGATAAAAGGGAAATATCATCGTTAATAAAATTTCTGCGCATTCATATTATTTTCACGAAAAGTTACAACAGCGAGATAGGAAAAAACAATGTTAGTTCGCAGAAAATTGAATGAAGGTTCGTTAGGTCATGGACAGAGGTAGTTGCGGTGGTGCGATTGTACTTCACATCAGCGAGGGGCATAATTTTCTTTCGGCTAATTTGGTCACGGAAAATTGAATTACGCGCCACTGATTACTGCCGAATTAATCTGGCGTTTTCGTTCACCATTTCTGGGTAACTAATTATGGGTCGTGACCCGGAAACCTTCCCCTACCTGGTGTGCCCAGTGAAAGCTATTAGGATGGACAAATCGAATTCAATGATGAAATTACCCTTTTTTTAAAGAGTTAAGCTATAAAGATGAAGCGATTATACAACATAGATATGTACCCGTTTTTGATTTCTTCGGTGTCAGACGGACTTAAAGGATTGTGCGTGGTAGGTTTGTCATCGTCCAAAGCTATAAAGAATGAAGGGATGCTTAATCGGTTAATGAGTGCAATTTTCGTTGAAAGAATGTTTGTTTGTACATGTCCCTTGCATAAATTAGTTTTGCGTAAAAAAATAAATTACCTTTCACGGATACGTATCGGTTTTAAAATCCACATAAAACATTTTCTATATACATAGACAGACGTCAAACAAATCCATAAAAAACTAAAAATGGAAACAACTTTTAAATCAGTTTATCGAAACAACATTCTATCATCGGATTCATCGGCAAATAATGTGGTTAGTAAAATTGTGTTTTCACCTTACTGGAGCTAAAAAATCAAGTTTGGTACTCAAACCGATAAATATAGTAATTTTATATTTTTTTGTACTTACCCCAGAATTTGTGTGTAATAATTTTTTTTTAAGAAAACTGATCAAAATGAAAACAACGAACTATATGCTTTATTAAAGTAGAAAGTTCAAGCTTTAATTTGGTATAAAAGTTATTGCATAATTATCAAAAATAGGATTTCCACGATTCTTTGAATGTTTGTCTTTTTTATTGTAATTACATCAGAATTTGTGTGTATCATTAAATAATTATTTTTAAAGAAATTTGATCAAAATAATAGCAACGAATTATATAGAGTGTCTCCCTGTTGAATTGCATAACTTCATAGGGTTATTCCTTGCATCAAAATTAGTCAACATAGGTGCAATTCTCAACCGTTTTCGAAATATGCGGGTCAAAAGCGCTGAAAGTCACTAGTTATCATAACTAATTTAATTTTACTTATTTTAGATGGAATGCGCATGAAGTTGGCTTTTTGACAGTTGTCGATGAAGCAGTTTCTTACTATTTTTGTCATTGGATTCCGCTCGTAGAACCTTTAAAAATGCCTCGTTTTACGAATGAAGAGTACACGGACATGATATTTTTGTATGGCTATTGTGGAGGAAAAGCTTCAGAAGCTGCAAGAGAGTACACAGAACGCTACCCGAACCGAAGACATCCTTGTCGGACAACCATCATGAACTGTTTTCGATCGCTCCGGCAAACAGGATTCCGAAAAAGACTAATGAGTGAGAACCTGCACACTGAAGCTGTTGTTCATGAAGTTTCTGAGAATCGGAGAACCAGTATAAGAAGAATGATTGCCACTACGGGACAGAAAACAGCGCCGATTCACAGGACTTTGCGTGAAAATGGGCTACATCCTTACCACGTAAACAAGTACAAAATCTCTTACCAGCGACTATGCGAAACGAGAAGAATTTTTCTCGTGGATCCTAAAGAACCAGGATCTCCTCCCAATTGCATTGTTCGCGGATGTGTCTATCTTTACTCGTGATGAGATTAACAACTCACCTAACGAGCACATCTAGAGCGAAGAAAATCCCCATGCTTTGTCATAAAATAGGTTCCAGCACCGATTTTCGGTTAACCCTTGTCCGAGTGCATAATTTTAAAACGTTAACAGGCGGAACAGCTACAACTGTACTTGTCTTTTTTATTTGTTTTGTTACAAAAGCAACCCCATGAAGTAATCGGTACGAAGTTGTTATTTTTAACTCATTTTGCTCCTATTGTCCTTTTATATTACCTGGTCATAAAGTTTACATCACCCTGAGATATTTCCAGCGCAGATGGGAAACATCTAAATACTTTGATATTTACATTTTTTTATAACTTTACCCCCACTAATCCTTTTAAGCGTTATAAAAGAGGGTTTTGGTAAAATACATTAATTCTTGATATGAGTAAGTTAAAGTCACGTTTCAAAAAATTCTAATTATAAGACTTTGTATCGTCGTGCGTTTACCATGCATTATACGTAGTGATCATGAGTGACAGTGAAGCAGGGCCCAGCGTACATTATTTATATGTTTATTTTAATTGGCTTCAAGTGCAGACAAATCATTGAAGAAGATTCTGATTCTGAGTATGAAGAAGAGGCATATGTTGCATCTGATGACGAAAACTATTTGCCATTAGATGTATGCACTATTGAGGAATCAGACAGTGAACAACAAATGGTTATAGAGGAAGAAAGTGAATTCTGACGACAGTGTTGAAAATAAATACCAAAGTGTTACTGCTAAAGATGGAACAGAGTGGCATACTACGACACCATATCAAAAAACTCAAACAACATCGAGGAATATTTTACCCCGAAAAGGAGGACCTACGGCGAAGAGTAAAATGTGTATGCCTAAAGAGATTTTCAAATCAATAATATCTCGAGAGATGTATACCATTATATTACAAGACACAAATAGAAAGGCTAACAAAAGTTGTGAAGCTTATAACAATGAGTTGGTAAACAAATTTACTAATATTTCGGAGCGGCCACTACAGAAGACATTCAAGAACTTCACTGAAATAGAACTTGACGCATTTTTGGGGCATTGATTATTAGTGGGGTCCACAGAGATAATAAGCAAAATTTGAACGGCATGTGGAAAATTGATGCCCTGCCTCTAGTTCGCGCGATTTATCAGATTCGATAATGCAAATACTTGTGAAGAACGGGCAAAAACTGATAAAGCAGCACTGATCCGGGATATTTAGGCAATACTAAACAAAAATTTAGAAAAAGCATATAAACCGCATGCCACCGAATGCATCACTATGGACGAGCAATTATTTCCCTACAGAGGTCGTACTAGATTTATACTGTATAGGTATACCTTCCAAACCGGCAAAATACGGGATAAAAGTTTTCTGGGCTTGTGATGCATCCTCTAGCTATCCGCTACGAGGTCATCTTCACACTGGCAAACCACTAGATGGTCCTCGACAAGTGAATGTTGGTGAACAACCAGTATAAGACTTAGTTAGCCCATACAAGAGATCTGGAAGAAACGTCACGACTAATAATTTTTTTACAACTTTAATTGGCAAAGGTTTTGAATTCCTGGAACATGACTCTAGTTGGTATAATAAGAAAAAATGAATGATTCCTACCGAACAATATGCAGAGCAGTAAAGAAAGACTTGTCTACTCAACGAATTTTGCGTATAATCGTAATGCTATAGTATGTTCATATGTACCAAAAAAAAAAATAAAGCGGTAGTGCTTCTATCATCCATGCACATGACTGGAGAAGTAGAAGACACGCAAATAAAGAAGCCTGAAATAATCCAGTATTACAATAAAACTAAAGGAGGAGTTGATGTTATGGACAAAATGTTGGGAGAGTACACCGTCAAAAGAAGGACGACGCGTTGGTCTCTTGCATTTTTTTATAATATCATTGATATCGGTGGTTTAGCGTCCTATATCATTTATAGAGAACACAACCCACATTTACGAAGAAAGGATCAACGAAAAAAATTTCGAAATGATCTTGCAATTCTCTTATGATGAGAAACCATTTTCTCCGAAGTGCAATTGAAATGGTAATTGGCAAGCGAATTTCGATAACATCAGAAGAACCTAAAGTATCTCATGGTAGTCGTGGAGCTTCCCCTATCGCTGGTAGTTGTCAGATCGGCCGAGAGATGAAACGAAAACAACGGAAAACTAGAAAATCGTGCATAGTTTGCTTGAAGCCGGTTTGCGATGAGCATTCAAAAGCGAAGACAACATGCAAAAATTGCGATGAAACTAATCAAAATTAACTAATTATTTTAAATATTATATAAATATGGTAGTAATATTTTGTTTGTATCCACTCTTTTACGTAATAAAATAAGTATTCTTTCATAATACTTTTATTATTTACACTGTTTTCATACAATATCGTTTTTTTTTTTTTTTTTTTTTAATTAATATCGTTAAAGGTACAATTGTAACTTTGTCGTCAATTGAGGATGTAACATCTATTTGATCACATAATACAAAAGTAAGTGAAAATATTTTTATAATTTTTTATGTACATAACCAAAAACATATATGTAAAGATGTCACCAAAGCTTAACATCACAGGTACTGTACAAAAATAAACATCGTAAAAGTTACCTGACGAGGATTAATGTTGTCCTGGGACCGAAAATCTTTGATGGAACTTTGACCAATCAAATCTACAGGAGATTCCTAGAAAAACAGCTTCCCATACTTCTTGAAGATATCCCCTTGAACGTGCGTAATAGGATGTGGTTTGTCTATGGCGTATGTCCAGCTCACTATGGAAGGGTCGTAACCGACTTTTGAACACTGCGTTGCCAAATCGGTGGATAGGGTGGAATGGAGCTGTGGCATGACCCCCGCGTTAGCCAGACTTGACCCCTCTCGACTGTTTCCACTGGGGCAATGTTAAAACCACAGAATAACCAGAAGTGACAATGGCAGTCTCCCTCCAAATCTGACGTCATATTATAACGAGTTGCTAAGCTATGTTGCTATTGGTGGTAAAGATTTGGCGGAATAGCCGTCTTTAGAGATGTGCGTCTGAAAACTGAATGTGTCTAGTTCTAGGTCTAGTGCTAGTTCTAGTTTTACACTTGCACTGTTATTATGTAGAACTAACAATATACCTAGAACTAGAATCATTTGGGTTTAGCCACACGTCTTAAAGACGGCTTAACCCGAATGATTCTAGTTCTAGGTTTAGCACTGCATAAAAATTAAAACTAGAACTAACACTAAACCTAGAACTAGAAAGTTTCGGGTTTAGCCGTGCGTCTGAATAGTGAATGTTTCTAGTTCTAGGTATAGTATTAGTTCTAGTTTTACACTTGCACTGTCACTAGAACTAACATTAGACCTAGAATTAGAAACATTTGGATTTAGCCGTACGTCTCTTAAGACGGCTAAAGTCTAGTGTTAGTTCTAGTTTTAATTGTTATGCTAGCACTAGACTTAGAATTAGATACATTTTGGTTTAGCCGTACGTCTCTAAAGAAGGATACGTTCATAATAACAGCGTTTATAGGGAGTTGGATAACCTTATTCAGTATGTTTACTCAGCGGAGCTTGATTCTGTGCTTTTGGTAACTCGCGATAATATGGCGGATTTTAAATCGAGGTCACAAAAGGAGGTGCCGCCAACATCAAACGAATCGTCGTCAGTGCAATTTCTGGTTATTCTGTGGTTAAAACCATCTTTGAAAAAACTGAGAAACTGAGTTGAAGAGCAGAGTTGTGTATGGCAGTCCAGGGACGCCATTTTGAGCAGATCTAATCAATTAATGATCGCTATGCTTTTGTTTTTGTTTGTTTACGTCATTGCTTGGTTAATAAAAACACTTTCTACTAATTATTGTAGAAGTAAGACAGTAATTTTGATGCAAGGAATAAACCTACGAAGTTATGTAATTCAACGGGGAGACACCGTGTATACTTAATTAAAGTAGAAAGTTCAAGCTTTAATTTGATACACATAAAAGTTATTGCATAATTTTCAAAAATAGGATCTCCACGATTTTTGAATATTATCTTTACTTTTGTGATTACCTCAGAAATTGTATGTAGCACTAAACAACTTCTTTTGAAGAAATCTGATCAAAACCAAAACAACGAATTATATACTGTATTAAAGTCAACATTTCAAGCTTTAATTAAGATAAAAGTCATTTCATAACTTTCAAAAATAGGATCACCCCGATTTTTTGAATTTTATGTTTTATTTGTGATTACCCAAGAAAATGACAAAAAAACATAGGTTTTTTAAGAAATTCCTTTTAATGCTGAAGCGATAAGTTTTAAGTTTTCTGAGACTATATTAAAGAAACGTGTATTACTTAATCGTATTAGTTCATGGATTTCAGAATTAGTTTCAAATCAATTTTAATTTAAAATGTATTTAGGCCGTTCTCATAGAACATTAAGTTTCACTTAGAAATGGCGAAGGCGCCGGACTGTCGTACCTACTTCAAATAAGTAAACCACTTTAAAAATTTGTATAATCTTATGATACTCCATTATAAAATGTAAACGATCGTGGCAAGTGTTGTATAGTGTCGTAACGTTATGCCGTCGGTTTATAACACGGCGTCTCGAACGTAGTCCTCGTTTAATAATAAACCGCAGCGCCAGGGTAAATGCCGCTGCATAAAAATGCGATCGCCGCAATCTGAGACCCCAAGAAGTTCCCCGTAACGGTTATCGTCGGCGTCTACTGGGTGGCGTCGCGTCGTTTAAATTTCCCGGACGTACGTAAATAGGCGCCGTTAATAGTTTAATGTTGGCGCCATTGTTGTATGCAGGCGGCGTCGTACTCTGTCCCTGGAGTTGTCGCGTTAAGGTTCGCTGCCGCTGACGAGCCAGGCAGTTATGAGCACGTGCGTTCCACGACCGCCGGCATTTAGTTCTCTGATTACCAGCTGAGGGCACCCAGGATCCGCTCCTGAATACCAAACGATCTGCGGCCCTTCTCCTTTACACACGTGTGCAGTCGCTCGGGTAACATCGGAATTAACGCGGGGAGCCCCAGGCCAACTGCACCACAGCTACTTGCACACGACCAATTCCCCAGGTTTCCCTCGCATTCCGGTACGCCGGGGTTTATTATTATTTATAGCAGCAATGTACGATCACTTAACACTGATGCTTACATAAGATACCTAAGGGTCAGGTTGATTTCAATTTTACTAACCACATTGTACGACTCTGTTAATAATTGACTTTCTCTTTTGCAGTTAAATAAGCACTCATATTATTGCATAATTTAAGTTGTGCTCCTAGGTTAACCCCCAAATTTGTTTGCTTTCATAATTACTCATTATACTCAGACGCAAAACGGTGAAGACCGTTCAAGCCCCCCCCTATGCATCACTCAGAGCCCTAATTCAACCCTTCCTAATGAAGGTCCCGACCCTAGCGGTCGCACTTTCTGTTCCTAGGGTTAATTAAAACAAACCTGTTTGCCTCTGACCGCTGGAGTCTTGATCAATTTCTTGCGCGTACATGCTGGCCCTGTACTGAGCACTTCTCCGATGAAATCCTTCTCCAAATCCCGCCTCGGACAGCTCCAAATCCTCGTTCGGTTTACTACACCTCCTCGGTCGTCTCATAACGACCGTTTGTGCAACGTTATTATTCTTTTTACAAGCTAACATACTCGCTGTGCAGACAATGCATATGATTAGGAGAAATATTGAAGCAACCAGAGTGATTAATAACAACGTAATGTTTTGCTTAACGGGGAACCCCTCTTCCATTCCATTTGAATTAAGATTATCTCGATCTGGAATATAAAGGCGTTAAACCAAAATTAAAATACGACTGGATTCGGAGAATATTTTAAATGCAAGCCATCGAACTTCGGGGATTATGACGCCACAAAATCCTCGAGGATTACTAGGTTAATCCTTAAGAAATCCGCTACACCGAAGGCATTAAGGAAACAAAGCTCCTGGTGGAAATAAGGGGAAAGGCGTGGAGAAATTGGAATGGTGAGTAAAGCAAAAAAATACAAAACACAATTAACTCGTGATCTCCGTGGAACCGGTTCTCCGTAGCCATGTAATTAATTAGGTTATACTCATCTATTTTCACGCGTTGAATTAGATAAATGAAACTTCGTAACTCCCTGAAAAGTTTTTGCACATTAAGAGGGGGACCGAGAATCTAATGAAAGGGCCGGGGCATTAACGGACGCCTCCCCTACCTCGAAGTGGAGAGTCCAGCGTTTCGATCTGACAACGGGCAAACAACTTTAAACGGTTGAAAACATGCGTCGGCCGTACAATACCCTCGTTCAGGCTTTTTGTTCAAAGCATGCACATCTAACTGTTAGACAAATTTCTTACCTATCCCACTATTAATTATTTCCAAAACGTTATCCACCCTTACGTTCGAAAGGATTACAGGAGGTTTTGATCGCCCCTTCGCATTTTGCGCATAAACGACAGCTTGATAACTTCGTCCAGGTTGGAGACTGTGTAGTTTAAAAATCGGCTCCTCTCCGAGTACTCGAAAGAGAGGCGTTACATATTCCGCTTGATCACTTAACGTACTTATACTTTCAGCGTTTTGTACGCCGGTAAGATCCGATACTTCAAGCACGAAACTTTGGGCTAAACCACCGTCTGCTCCAGCTGAACACACTATTTCCACAGAACCAGCTGTGGAATTATTCAAAACACAGTTTCTTGGTGATTCAGGTCTATCTTTAAAAGAAACAAAGTATAAAACTTAATATAAAAAAGTTATAAAGATTTCAATTAGTAAAGGAAAAATATCTTCTTTATATAATGTTTTATAGCAGCAGAATGAGTTACACAAAGAGCAATAAATTAGTAAGAAGGAAGGAAAAGCAGACAGGGTGTAAATAAAACAAGATAAATGGGTATTTAGAAACAAAAGGAAACCTAAAATACTTATTATATCAAATTATATCTCATCTTCAAATTTTTATTGAAGTCTGGTCAATCGTGATCAATGAGCAAATCTATTCCATCTTAAATTACTACTACAAGGTAGTCTTAGATTAAAGTATAATCAATAATATCTTTAATGTTCTGTCACCATTAACTGAAGTACACCGTTAAACCAACAAATGTTTAAGTCTTTTGAGTCTTCTCATGACCTCTGAATTCTCAGAGTCAATAGGAGTTCAATAGCCTTAATATTCTCATTATGATGAAGTCCGTCTTCATATCTTCTAGCAAAACTTATTATCATTTCAACACCTGTTTTCACTTCTAATTCTCGATGTCGATCACTGTTTTTGGAGTACCACTGAAGACTTTTAGAGAGAACAAACCAACAACCCATTAGTGACCAAATCAGGCCTCACACTTAAGAAGCCTCATGGAGCAGTTGAGATGTTAGCGCTTCACTGGTACCTCCAAGGAGCACGGAGACGAGGGCGTCCAAGAAGGACGTGGAAGAGAACTGTTAAGGAAGTAATACGCCTTGTTGCCAACCGAGCCAGCTGGAGGGCTTTTACTGCTGCCCTACGCTCCTCCAGGAACAGCAGAAAATAAGTCAAGTAAGTAATATTTATAATATTGGTTCTGTGAATATTATTCGATATGGCCGGCATGGTTCAGTTCCAGATAGAAAAATTGTTCAAGTTTGGGTATCAAAATCGCTTGGCCAACCACGGACCCGAAAATGTGGCTCGTGTGAGAGCATCTAACCAGCAATCTTCAAAGCGTTCAGCACTTAAACATGCAGCTTCGGATTGTCTAATAAATGTACAAGAAGAATCCTGCACAAACATTTGCCCATACAAAATGATGGTTGTCCAAGAATTAACTGAGAGGTTTGGAAACTGAGAGCTGTGTGTGATAGTGTTCTACAGAACATTCCAGCTAGCTCTGTTTTGATTTCGTCTGATTAAGCTCACATTCACTTATCAGATGTAAATAAACAAAATTTCCGTTACTGTGTAGCAGAGAACTCAAGAACTTCCCAGCCCTCGTGTGATAGTTTGACTTGACGTTGCGTAATTTGGTGTGACACTAAGGTCACATGATGAAGACCTGCCTTCGAGAAGTGTATTTCCAACAAGATGGAGGCAAACTCTCACTTTGCGACGTTCTTTAGCAACTTTAAGAGAATTTTTTCTTGGACGTCTTCTTTCTTTGGGAGAAGACAATGCCTGCCCACCCCCCAAGGTCTACTGGATACTATTCCAGCGGAAATTACTTGAAAAACTATACTAGACTTCTAGCAAAGGCTTCGTCAATGTCTCAACAATGTAGGACGTCATTTATCCGACATGATTTTTAACACCAAATAATGTAAAATGGCATAGCGTTTATTGTTAACAAATAAAAATATATTCACTGTATCTTTCTTTGTTTATTTGTAACTGTCTTTTGAAATCTGGATCTATTTCTTTCTTGTGTATGGCATACGTTGCTCTTCTGCTGGTGAACTTTTATAGGATAGGTAGCTTTTCCTGTTCGTTCCTGCAAGTTCTCTTATTTCTTATGGTTGATAGCGTTTATATTAATTTTCGTTTATAGACTCTTCAGCAGCTTCTTATATACTGGTTTCTATGTGCCGCCAGTACTTCTAGACCTCACGTTCTTCTGGGTTGTGTGGGTGTTTTGGAGTGTATTTATTAGTCCGTTGTCGTAGAGTTGTTGACTGAGATTATCTGGCTGACTACTGCTTTCTCGGTCAACTGCTTTGACTAGGGGTGTTCTTGTTTGCTGCCATCTTCTTCAAATCTTTCTTTTTTCAGATTTTGGTTCTTTCTTAGATAGTTCTTTTGGATAGTTATTACCTGCAACTCTTTTTCTGAGTGTGGTTATATCCTAAGCTGTTTGTTGTATCTTTTTGACAAACAGTTCCATCTTTTCATCGAGTTGTTGGTTACTTTTTAGTGAAATTAATTTTTTTCTTCGGTGCTCGAGGCGAAACTCACCCAGCTGCTATAAGGTTAGTTGGATTCTGTAAGACGTTCTGACTGACAGTTAGAATAATTAGAAAGTTATCTGAGTCCATATGTTCTTGACGATGTACAAGTTTATTAAGTATGGCATTTTATTGTGGTCTAGCCAGTATGTTGGCTTCCCAGTCAACATTGGCATTTGTGCCATTATATACTGTAATCTGATAGCTTTTTTGTTCCTATATTAATCGTAGTAGTTCGTATTTCTGCTGTATTATTCCCTAGTTTTTCATAATGGAAGATATTTTCTGTGACTGTTGTTGCACTGTTTCCTTTGGCAGAGTTATCTGGATGAGTGGTATGATAAAATTTGTAGCTTTTGAACTTAACGTAGAATTTCTGTGTGAAATGAGTTTTGTTTATAAGACAAATATCGATTTTTTCTGTGTCAAGGACTGCTTTTACTTCCTTTTGGTGAATCAGAATGTTGCATATTTTTGCTTGCAATATTTTATCTTATATCATCTTTCATCAAGGCTTTTAATTAAACTTGCTTACTCATTTAATTTGATTAGGTTGAAATTGAAGTTAATATCCATTATACCAGTTTGTTTAACGTGGTAGAAAAAATTTCGAATTTTGTTGTACTTTTACTGGTTTATTTATATTTTTGTTGTCTCTTTTCGTTTTTTTTTTTGTTGTCGATTTTTGGTGTCTATTTAGACAACAAAAATATAAATAAACCAGTAAAAGTACAACAACATTCGAAATTTTTTCTACCACGTCATTTAATTTGCTTAAAGTTAACCGTAAGTTTTGTTGGATAATTCTTTGTAGCTTTTTTGCTATTATACATCTACGATAATTGGCTGGATGAACTTCGCTGCAATGAATACATTTTGGTTTCTCGTTTATTGGTTTTGTTACAATTACTTTTATTTTTTGAAATACAATTGTATATTTGAATTTAATTAAAATCTATTAATTATTAATTCAATAAAGGTGACGTAGTGAACAACAGGATGGCGTCGGTTGCAACGATGCCGATGTTCTGGATCGTTGGTCGTTCGGAAAATGTTGCCGTCGCGATTTAATTTTCATGCAAATGGCTGCCTATGAACTCCACTTTCTTCTTAGAAAGAGGGCATACGACTAGACCAGTACCGCGGCATCGTCGGCACCTAGGTATTTACATTTCCATATTCTCCTAGCACTCGATTCCAATTTCCATGCCCCGGTCCTCATGAATATTCACGGCCACTTAATGTGCTAATTATCCAGCGAGACGACCCCTAAAAGTTGTTCGATGGAGGAATAGAACTCGGTTGATCCATTAAGTTACACTTTAATACCCTTCTGATAAATAATATTTTGCTTCAAAGCATAGTGCTTTGCCACCGTGTTAGCTTTCAGTAGGAAGATAAACGTCTAGCCGTCGTCGTCAAAATAAAATTTATACTAAATCTGCTCGAGAAGTAAGCAACTCTTTGTTGCAGTTCTGGAATTTCATAAAGGGGTTGAAGCGACACTGTTCGTGGACTGGCATTAAAACATATTAAGTGCAAATTCCTTCTCCGCTATCCGGAAGAGGTATTAAATCTCGCTTTAGCTGAATTTACAGAGTGGGTAGTTTTACTTTGCCATTTTCTCCTAGCGAATACAAAAAGACGCATACAGTGAAAAGCAGCATGCGGTGTAGTGTAATATTTCTGAATTTAACCACCCGTTTTACGCGGTCACCGTGAATTGTGGACACGAGTTAAATTCTTACGATAAGCCCGTTACGTGCACCGGGAGTTTAATAATTAAGCACGCGGGACGCTCGCTTCTTAGCACAGAGTGCGGTTTAGGGGCTCCGGTACGGCGGCTGCATGGAAATTAAATGTAAAACGTGTGCTAAGCGGAGATATTCGCACGTAGTAATGTCTCCGTTACGTTGGGATTAAAATGTAACTATCACAATGGAAACCATTAAAATGATGACTTTCTTTCGAAACATGCTATAAACTTCTTTGAAAAACGACGAGTCCGAGTGCTCATTTTTTATTGCAATCGTAAATAAAGGAAGGTACCTATATATCATAAAGATCTTAAGCTAAATTGCAAAAAAAACTGAGAATAAAAGGTGTTAAAAATACTTGAGTGTTAAGTCGCTGATATAAATATATATATATAAACGTAAACATTGCTACTATTCTCAGCTGCAAATAACAATGGAGTTTGGAAACATGCTGAGCACCGAAACGCAGCCGAGCCCGACCTATCATATTATTAAATTGTGCAAAGCGCACTTTGGGTTGCAACCTTCCCAAAGTTAAATTATTTTGTCGTGCTTGGCATATTGTGGCGCGCTATAAATTAATCTCTATCTCTAGCCGTTGCGCTGCAGAATTTCATTTCAGTTCGCAACGCCATAGCCGGGATTTCTCCTGAAAGCACATGACTCCGGCAGCCCGTAAATTAATACTTAACTGCATTACGGCGTAATTACGTTCGGTGGGGAAAAATCCAAAACATTCATTAACTTACTAGCTGGAACGACGTGGAATAAGCAAGGAACCTCTTGACGTCCTACGATGTTAGAGGCCCAACAAGAGAGCGACTCAATGTCTACGTTCCTAGTAGTAAAATGAAGGGTCGACATTGTACCCTTGTTCTGAATATTTGCAGCTTGGACAGGAAACACGCCCCTGCTCGTATTATATGTCCAAGAGAATCGCACGTCTTCCGGTGTAGCATCCACGTGACAGTGTACTATAATCTCTTCATCATGCATTATTCCTACTCGCATTTCTTCGAAACCAACTTTACAACGGGGAGCATCTAAAATTAAAAAAAGTATATAATAATTTGCAAGAAATTAAGATTATATTCTCGATTAAATACAGATGCAAAAGCTAAATTCGCGTAATTAGTAAATTATGGAAATTATTACGCTGACATACTAATAAGGTATTTTCTGTCCCACTATTTTATTTAAAGACAAAGCGTTCCTCAAATTATAATTAATTTTATTACCTATTAATATAGAGTTTATTTATTAAAAGAACAATAACCACGAACACGCTCACATTAATTGGACAATACGTATTGGAACACTGCAACGTAGAACGTAGCACCAGCTAGACTTCATTCTAAACTAGCTAAGAAATTAGCTTAGGGACGATGTTGATGAATATCGCAAACAATGCTGAGAGGTACGAATTAATAAAAAATGTTTGAAGTGAACTGATGATCTTGAAAGACATTAGGGACAATATAAAGGGTATTTACGACCTATATTGAGGGAAACGACGTAATTGTGGTTACAAATACTATTGAGCGGAGCCATGCATGATATTCAGTGGTGTTAGGGACGATTGATTATTAAGAACGATGTTGACAAAGGCAAGAATATGATTGAGCGAAATGAATAATTTTAAGGGAGATGTCGTAACGAAAGCAATCAGCATTAGTAGGGAAACGGATTATAAATATATCCAGGCAGCCTATGCGGGTGACTTGTTAATTATGATCGAAACTGACAGCAGCACGAAATTGGAAAAAGAGCAGAAACATAATGTACTTGGGGGTGACAACTGGTGACGATCAATTTCATAAGGCATCTAATACACTTTATTAAGGGACAAATACAATAACAAAAGAGAAACTGGGATCTAATGCAGGTGTCTGTTGTAGTTGGTTAAGAGGTTTTCTATAAATCAAAGTAACGGGAAATAAGCTCCTTTTCCACTAATTGTTGTAATTTCTTGAAAACTAAATGCTCGTAGAGTTTTGAGACAACAAGCGTCAGCAAAATGGGCTTATACATTATTGAAAGGTATCATTATCACCTCTGTCAGTTTTTGCACAGTAAGTAGATACTTCATTTCAAAAGCTTTAATGAGATTGGTCATCAATATAAACCATAAAAACAGTTTTATAACTTACTACCACCATAACATCGTCTTTTTGAAAAAGCGAGTGAATTGCCATTATCTTTGACAATATATGATGTATTTATTTTATATTTACATTTTATGTACAAGTAAAAAAGTAATGTGGGATGTTCCAGCTCCCACATGCAAACTCGGAACTGTCATTACACTCGCAGATTGCTACTAGAGCACCTTTCTAGCTTATTTGTACTTTCAATATTCCCTTCTAAGTTACTAAACGTAACCACCCCCTTTACGTTTTTGCTAACATTTTTTTTTGTGCAGATCATAAATACATTAGAAAAATTTTATTTAGATAGGCGAAAATATTCTAAAACTTTTTTGTCTCTCTGATGTTCTTCGAAAATTTAATAATTTGAGAAAAAAATCAATTAAACAAACACATCAAAAGTTGGAATGAATTTTTGATGAAGTAATCTTAGTAAGCTTTGCAATTTTTTCAGAAATATTTTTCACATTTAAATGTCTGTTTTTCTTACTGTTATTTTTAAAGTTTAAGAATAGTTTTATCTATCTAACTGAAATTTTTCCAATGTATTTATCAACTTCATAAAAAAAATCTAGAAGGGTATGTTGAAAGTACAAATAGGATCAAAACGTGTCCTATTATGAGTTAAACATATTCCCCAAATTTCATTTTCCTAACAGTGTTTATGGTTTTTGAGAAAAAAATATTAAACCAAAATTTTCCGCCATTTTTGGAGGGGCGTAGCTCCTTAGGGGAGCCGAAATCGCCCATGGCTATGTATTAAAATACCCTTAAAATTCACTAAAGAATTAACCCTTGAAGTTTGTTGCAGTCATTCAGATACACCCTTTATAAACGAATCCAGCCGATACATAAATAAAATACAATTTCATTTGCTATTGCGAACTTTGTTTTATTTGATTTAATAAGAAAGCAATAAATAAAAATTCGAAATTGATACATTATCTTTACACCAGCTAAGCAAGTTGAGCTTTCGAAACTATTTTCTTATCTAAGCTATCGCCAACAATTAAATGAATTACCACCCGACGGGACACGAATCCTGCGCGTACGAAAGTTCCCCGATTTATGCGAGGAGTTTTGTCTTAAATTCCCGCAGAAGTAAAGTGGGCGACCTATATCTCCTTCCACCACCTCTTCTTAACCAGAAATGTCCCCGGAATTTTCTGGTTTCATAAATAAGTGGGATTTATTGCGACATGCACTTCGTGACTGTGCCACCCGCTTACGGGATGTTCAGCGTGAGATTTCTCGTCAGAAGAGAGAAGAGTGCGGACCGTCATAAGCCCTGCCGTGGACATTTTTCATTTTGTCCCCTTCGTATTCTTTTGCACTCAGCACATAGAAAGGGCCGTTTTTCGCCAACACTTCATTATTCCCGCATTTCTCATGGAAATTGTTGCCGTATGTTTTGCCTTTTTCATTGCCTAAAGCCGGCTCAAAAGGGAACCCTCTGTCGACTTATAGTAGATTGTGTCTTCTTCAAAATAATTAAAAAGCCTTCGTGTTGTTCAAGTTTAAATCCAGCATTTCTGCGTTTGGGCACAAGTACCACATAAATATTTGGGGATACGTTACAGTTGAGCTGAAATGACCATTTCGGACCGTCCATTTAATTCCACATAGCTCGAGTGGTACTCATTCGACGACGGACTGACGGCTTTAATAAAGTCGTAAACATAACCGATATGAAACGGGATGTAAGCCCTCCGCATGAAAACTACTAAATTATACGATATTCTGCGGTTTGGATTACCCTTTTTCAAGGGATAATTTTTTCGTAATTCTTCCGCTTTTTTATCCCCTCAAACTTTCCTATTCTCGAGCCTTCCATTTCTTTTCAATGGAAGGCCCTTTTCCCCTCTGGTTCCCGTCCCGAGTCGGTAGACCAGATGAATGGCTGTAATTAATTCATTCGAAAAAGAAGTCTTCCGCCGTTTGAAATTAATTCCCCCACCCAAGGTCTTTCCCCAGTCGAAAACAATAATTTCACGAGTCAACAGCGACACAAACAAATACATTAGCGCAAATCGTGCACAGAATGCCGAATATTCTTGAAGAGATTCTCGCCCTCATTGTTCTTACGAGTTAAAACTTGGGAATGATTCAAAGAAAAGACGTCGTGATTGGAATTAGTGACCATTCTGAATCGACTGTGATTTCCGACTGTAATTTTCAATCAAAGAGAACGAACGAAAAAATCGTTTAATTTCCGTTTCCTTGGGAGAGATTATCTGGTAAAACTTAAATTTTAGAACCGTATTCAAGTAGTTTATAATATGCGAAGTTAGATCGGATTTTACATGTATAGTATTTTAATTATAACAAGAGAATCTCTTAACTGATATCGATGAATAATATCTAATTCGAAAGCTTAATCTTTTACACTTTTGCCCTCAAATGCATAAATATCGGATTCGGATATTTCGAATCGGGTATTTCGACATCCGCATTCAACTAGATCCAAGCTTTCGATTGAGATATAAGACATTAAATTCCGTCAATTGGTTCTTTCGTTATAGTGGGTTTAATGTAAATCAATTTTTCTTATTGGGAGCTATCCATACATGTATAGACAACGAGCACGATGTCGTTACGAGGGCTGCACACAGTTAACGGGAAAGAAGCACAAGGTTTGGAGTGATATATAGGCCCCCAAACACAAATTTAACGCAATTTTTCACTTTATTTGAAGATACTTTATTTATGCCAGAATGCAGGGAAGTGTTTTGTGGGGGGGACGTGAACTTGGACTTGATGAAGCCTGACAGTTCTTATGGAAGAAAGTTTTCTACTTTATTAGAATGATATGGCCTTCGATCACAAACACTTATTGATGTTGCTATATGCTCGGGGAGTTTATTTTCTTTAATTGGTGTAAGGTCGATGCATGGAATAATGGACGATGAGCTGGTCGAATGCTCATTACAAATTATAAGTTCAAAAATCATGCCGAAAATAAAAACTTACCACAATCTAAAAAAAATTAATATACAATCGTTTGACACGGACCTTGAAAATTTGGCTTTTGGGTTAATGTATGACTTGTCTGATATTAATGTAAAGGTTAATTACTTTAATAATTTAATTATATCCCTGTTTGACAGGTACGCACCCAACATTACTATCAGTTGTTCTAAAAAGCACTCTGGTTGTTTCCAGATCTCAAGGAGATGATGAAGATCCGGGATCGAGTTCTTTATAAGTATAAGTCCACTAAATCTGTAAATGATCTCGATAGGTATAAATGTTTGAGGACAGAAACAGCCCGTGAAATCACAGCAGCAACGCGAGCTTATGTTGACCACACTTTAACTAGTGGTGGCCCGCATGAACTTTGGAATGCATTAAAAAAATTAGATGCTTTGAATTCTAACCCTTTGACAATGCCGAACTGTTTGAATGATGTTGAAGCAATAAATGATCACTTCATTCTAACGTCGGTGGAGATCACTGTGATAAGTCAAGATCTAGGAAGTCATTATCTACACAATAAAAAATATAATGAAGATGTGGAGTTTGAATTTACGCCAGTTGAGGAGTACGTTGTGGTAAAATATTTACTCGGGATTAAGTCGATGGCAGTGGATTCGGATGGTATATCTATACATATGTTGCGACTGTGTTGCCCATTCATTTTACCATTCGTTACACATATAGTCAATTTTTGCTTGGAGAACTCAGTATTTCCATCGTGTTGGAAAACGGCACTAGTGACACCATTGCCAAAGAAGACATTGCCCAAGACATATAATGAATTGAGACAACAGTACAATTAGTATTTTGCCGGCAACATCAAAGGTAATTGAAAAAATAATGCATTTCCAAATAAGTTTATTCTTAAACAAGTATGGTATCCTACCACCTATATACACAATCTGGATTCCGAAAGCATTACAGTTGCGAGACGACGCTGATGCATATTGTGGATGATTATTTAAGAGCATGTAATAAAAACTATCTGACTGCATTAATAACTTTGGATTATTCCAAGGCATTTGACAGGGTAAATCATAAAATTTTAGTATCGTTATTGCATTATATAGGTTTCAGTTCTCACTCTCAAGCGTTGATATCGAGCTACTTGAATGATCAAATGATCAAAACAACTTCAAGCCGGAATTCCACAAAGTTCAATACTGGGGCCTCTTTTATATTGTATGTTTACCTGGGATTTTCTTAGAACATTATCAAACTCCCAGGTGCACTTCTACGCAGATGACTCGCAAATTTATTTATCATTTCCTCCTGAAAATATAACCTTGGCTGGATTAGCGCTTGAGAGTGATATACGTAGTTTGATTGACATATTCACAGAACATTGCCTGAGTGTAAACCCAGAAAAATCTGTGGTGATGCTCTTTAGGAGACAAAAAAACACGTATCAAGTATGCTGGCTCTTTCTTCGTAAATATTAACAACAAACCAATAAAGGTCAGTGACACGTCTCGCAACTTGGGCTTAATGATGCTTAATGTAGATATTTGTTAACGACATCAAATAAGATAAGATTATGTGACAGTTTAATACTTAGTAATTTTAATTATGATAGTATTGTATATGGTCCTTGTCTTGATACTGATACGGCACGTCAAATACAGCGTGTACAAAATTCCTATTTACGAATGATTTATAAACTTAGACGACGAGAACATGTTTCTCATATGTTACAGATTGCTGGCTGGTTAAACATGGCTAATAGAAGAAAGTTCAGATTGCTTACTTTTTATCATAAACTTTTAATGTTGCAAGAACCACGTTATTTAAGTGATAAGATAAGGTTCAGAACGGATATTCACAATCTTAATGTTAGAAATAAGGGTCTAATTTCTCCTCCGCAGCATGTAACAGTACTATTTTAAAGATCATTTACTTTCACCCTTCTGAAGCTTTACAATCCCTTACCGGAAACTTTGAAATCGGCACCACCAGCGGTATTTGCACGCAACTTGAGATATGTATTATTCAGTGAACAGACTTCGTTATGATGAGTGAGCATTATAATTACAATTTTTATGTAAGATACATAGAAAACAATAAAAATAGATATATAGAAAAATAGAAAACGGAATATTTTGTTTTGTTTTTCCGTATTATAGATTAGTTTTCTTTAGTTATTTTTAGTTTATAACTCTTTGCCTTTTGGTTTTATTTTTAAGAATGTATATATATTTGCTTTTTTTTTTCATTTGATTATTAATTTTGTGTTTTTTTTTGGTTTGTATTTGTGTATAAAACAGGCTTGAGTGGAAGAGAAGGACTTAGGTCCTTAACTACGCCCTGTATCCTTTCATTGTTAAGTTATAGATAATGTAATGATTTC
Organism: Onthophagus taurus; assembly: GCF_036711975.1. NCBI lineage: Eukaryota > Metazoa > Arthropoda > Insecta > Coleoptera > Scarabaeidae > Onthophagus > Onthophagus taurus. Next base: position 21,858,173 of record NC_091972.1, on the reverse strand, counting down.
AATTATTATAATTAAATAAAAAAAGGCATTATTATTATTATTAAAGGCATTATTAAGTGGGATCGGGCATTTTGTAATTTCGATACAAGAAACTATGGCGAATCGAATGACGTATAGATCTTGATAATTAAATACATCGTTTACGAGTTATGTCTGACTGTTTATATCACCCTCTACAATTCAAATATTGTTGAATAGTTTTTACATCTAATTTGCAATCTAAGTGTGTGATATACGAGAAATATAAAGGTAATACGAAATTCGAAAGAGTTAAATCGGACATGTATATCCAACTAAAACGTGAAAATTTGTCGCAGGTGCGGAAATTTCAAGCAGTTCAATATAGCGCATCGCAGTCAAATTTCTACGAGGAGTGGAATAAGAAATCGGTACTTGCATTGCACTCCCAGGTGGAAAGGCGGGCTATAGGTTTCACCCTCCGTATTCGTCGCTGAACAGGAATACTCTCCGGCAGCAGCCTTTTTAATATTCCTAAGTGTTAGTTTGTCGTCCACTGGGAGGAAACCGGCAGTCAGGTTGTAACGCACCAAGTGACCCTGGAAGAAAAATACAAGGAAAGAGATTAAAAACGGTAGAATGGTGACATTTTAAGATATTGAAATCTAAGTTATATACTTTTTTAAATTATATATATTTTTATAGAATGGAATAAGCTTGTACAAGAATAACGAATTAAAAGATTGGGCTGTATTTTAACGTCTGGGAACCAAAAGAATTGGTGAGGCAGGAAAAGGTTAGTGGGTAACGATAAAAACAGCGCGACCGTCGGCAACTGCACTTACAGTAATTATTTAAATTTATCTCCGTTTCCCGCAGTTCTTACAGGATTATTTTGTTCTGCGGTACCGTTTGGATAAATTAGCTTCCTCTCGAATTGAGACCCTGCAAACTTAATTAACTGCATGACGAAGGATCCAGGCGCTGATCTCTCCAGTAAGAACCTTACTATTCTTGTTCAATCGAAGCCAGATGTTCCTTCATTAAGCTTTTTACGGAATTCATTTTTTTGCTTTTTCAGAAAACGAATTTCTTTAAGTTCTTTAAGAGACACCCTATCCTATCGCGCCACAGCAAGCATAATTAGTCACCACAAACCTTGTACTTAAAACTGAATTCAATTAAGCAAGGGTTAACAAAAGAAAAGTTAAAAAAAATATTTGTGCGTGTACAGGTTTAATTGAAAATTTCACATATTAAAGTAAACCGCCCAGAGGCGAACACATTTTCGCTCTTCGCTCAGCCGTTGTAAACCTTGCAGAATGTAAATATCGCCGTGACGGCGTACCATAAAACGGCACATAAGATGTTTACGCAGAGGACTGCCGGGAAATTCACAATAACGCCGCAGACGGTTGCGATTTTATTGCGTTTATAAAATGGAACCAGCGCCGCGATATTGCGAGGCGAAATGAAAATGCGTTTACTTCGTTCCGGATACCGTTGACTTATTTTCTTCTGATGAAAACGTCCATTGTGAAGGTAAAATCTTCAAAAGCAAACTTCCGTTTCTTTACTTACCACCCCAATGCTAATTATCGAGAAACTTTCCACCCTCCGAACTCAAAAGCACGTACACTCCATTGAACAATAGCTAATTAATAAACAGGTAAATAGGTACCGGGTGATCTTCTAATTGCGTGTTCAATTAGGAGTCCGGAGTTTACTTCCTTGTTATGCTTGATTGCTCTCCCATTATTCGGGCCGATTACCAGAGAAGCAAAAGAAAACAACAGAATTACGTACTTGAAATCGAAATTTTGTCGAAACTTAATAGATTAATACAGTTATGGCGTAATCCCGGTATTACTTTCAATATTACCTTCTGGATTACTGCGAATCGGTATCCGTCCAAATTATCTCGGAAACGAGTAGGATTAGCAAAGTCAGGAGGGCGTAATCGTTCTAGGTAGCATTAGTGTCACCGTTTGGCAGGATCGCGTTTGCTAACTTCTCGCACCATCGATTGACGAGTGCATTCTGGCTATCCTGTCGTTGCTGCTCGCTTTGAGCTTTCGGGAGGCTTACAGGGACGTGCGGATTGCGCGGTATCTTCACCTTTATCTGACACGTCAGAGATTCTCCTCTACCAGTTTCGACTGTGTAACGTGCAAACAAATCGACAGCGGAACGAGGGCGTATTCGGTTTGAGCTGCTGCAGCCGCTCCCTGAATGTTCAACAATGGAACTTTCCAAAAAGTTTCCGCCATCGGGATGTTCCAAGTTTAAACACAACTATTTACTGTTGAAGTTTCGTAACAGAGATAATAATCGACTATATTGCTATACCATTTTAAACGTTTAATAAAACAACATCAATATTACATTAAAAATAATCCATATTTTGTAACAAATTTATAATTATAAAATTCAGAACTAAATACCATCACAGAGTCGCTAAATTTGCTGTAATTTAGAAGATGAAGAGCTCCAATGAAATCCATCAATTTTTCACGAGATAGCTTATTTCGGGGTTAAAGGTAGATGCTGGGGTTCAAAAAATTTTTTGGAAATATTTCATATCAAAATAATCATAATTATTATTATTCGGCAGACAATCAAATTTTAACACAAACAATAGAGCTTGATTTAACGAGTTAAATTTAAACAGAATTTAACGCCAATTACACAATTTTTATTGTCGGATTGTGCCAGGTAATAATGATGGTAACGCAGGTTTTGCAAACACTCAAAAATGAGCTCAAGTATATATACTAACAATAAAACATAATAAAGCTTATTTTAATATTTCCATTTGTTGGATTTAAAAAATATTATTTTTATAAGTTTATATATATATAGGTTCCGCCAACAAAATTAAAGTACCTTTAATGAATTTTGATTACAGCTTTGTTTTGTCACTGAAAGCACATCATCAGCTGATAACTACATGAATTCCAGTTACATTTAGTACATTATTGTTCAATATTAATGTTGTTCATTTGTTGATATAGACCAACAATCCTATAAAAAGAAATTTAACGGCGTTAAATCGCATACGCACGGTGGCCCTATTTCATGATAACACATGGTTACCTAACTTCCTCCTCAAGAGATCAATTTTATTCCGCATATCATGTCAAGTTTATTTAATTCTTGCCCAAAATAGTCAAAATAGCACGATAGCGAACTAGATTGTCCTGAATCATCACTGATATTTTGCCGTTGTAAGGTCATAAAAAATAATCAAGGATTCCTCCGTTAGTACCATATCACCGGTTGTTATGCTGCAAGGTTGGCTGATGCTAAACGTAAAGCTGCAAACTACGTTATCGAACAGTCAAGAAATAAATCTAGAGCAACTTGATCGGTTATAAATTTTAATAGACCAAATGGAAACAAACAAAATACAGTGGAACAACAATTTCTTTGTGAATGAGGCCAATAACATTGTTTCTCGGCTTTGTCCTCTGGCTGTTTCTTCTTCGGATGTGTGCCGTACAGACTTTAACTATGTTCCTGCGTTTCCGTTTGCGCAGGTATCGGAATGTGAGATTAGAGGTCTCCTCCAGAGTTTAAAGTCTAGTGGGACTCGAGACGTTTACGGTGTTCCAACATACGCGATTAAATGCAATATAAGCCTATTTGTGAAACCTTTAACTACATTGGTCAACAATACATTATCTTCTTGCATATTTCCTGATGCCTTAAAGGTTGCGTCCGTTGTTCCTGTTTTCAAGCGAGGCGATAAAAATGACTGTTCCAATTATCGACCCATCAGTATACTCCCACCACTATCCAAAATATTTGAACGTGCAATGTTCAGGCAAATAATGACGCATGTTGAGTCAAACAATATGCTTCATGAAGATCAATTTGGTTTCCGCTCTGGTCGGAGTACCAAGGATGCTGTTGTGAATATCATTGCAGATTGGTTGTTTCGGTGTCTGCTGAGGTAGCCAGATTATAAGATTATAAGTTATTGTATAATTGCATGGGGGGAAGCACAGCTAGCTCCCACATATTTGGTCTAAAGCGCAGAGCTTTGAGGGTCATTTCAAAGCTGAGCTATAGAGATGATTGCCGTCACGTCTTCAGACAGCTGAAAAAATAATACTGCGGAAATATTTATGTTGACCTTTGTCGACTGAGTGGAACGCAAAAAAGCTATAGATATACTGCTCAGGTCTTATATAATAAATTGCCCTCGGAAATTAGAACACTCTAGAAAAATAAATTTTTAAATGTTATGAGGGAGTTTTTGCTAAGAAATGCGTTCTACTCAGTCGATGAATATCTAAGTAGCAGTGTTACTATGTAATTTAAGTCATAGTTAGTGTGTTGAACTGTACTGATTTTTGTATATTACGAGTGTAAGCCCTGGCATTGGCACAATAAAGTTTATTCTATTCTATTCTATAAATTGTTACGCTTCCTTCTGATATCCGTGAATTCAAATGAAGCCGAGTTTGTGACATGTAATTTATTTCAACCACAACTACCATAGCGAGGACCTAATGGAGTCTGTTGCGTAAGAACCATCAACGATGTTCCTCAGTACTATATTTTGAAATCTTTGGATGATGTTTATATTACTAACTTTGATCCAACTTCAGAGTAGGTACTGGATATGACCAGAATATGATCTCATATCAAGAGAGCTATTACAAGATATTCCAAGAAAATCCATTTATTAGTTAAGGTGATGTACTGAGAGATGAGATATGTTCCCAGACTTTGACAGGTAGCAAAAGTTATTATGTTTCCGAAACCAGGTTAACATTCTAATGTAAGGTAATATTCTAAAGTACGTAAGTTTTAGAAAATGTGGTACTGAAGTTGAGGCTCACTGATTAATATTATATCAACCTGAAACTGGTCACCATATGATCCCCTAGTAAGGTAAAAAACATTTCACAGACGAGAATCAAATATTTAAAAAACGCTGCCTAATAAAACCAAGTTTTTATCATAAAGGTCATTGATTGAAATAAGAGTATTTATACGTTACACTTATTGTTAGTAATCCTTTTTGCATAAAGTTAGTAGGTTATCAGTTTAAACTCTGTTAGTTTTTGCAACCAATGATTTCTAGTTCTGGCTCGGATCCATCTCCCCGAGGTGCCGCCCAATGATACTATTCCGTTATGGACTCCCACTGTCGAGAATTATGAGCAATGGGTTACAGTCTCGACTCGAGTGTATCCCACGTGACACAGTTGCAAAGAGCGTTTTTTGCGTGTTCCAACCTATGGTTTCGTATGTCCACTGCACGTGATTAACGATAATCAAAGGTTATTCGCTCCGAAGGATCGGTAACCGGATCAATATAAAAACTTCGTAGGGATTAGAAGTATTTCATAACAAATTCTTTGATCATTAACTTGGATTAAAAAAAATTCAGTACATTCCCTATATCTTAGCAGTTATAGACACATAAATCGATTTCAGTATTGCAAAAAATGTGACTATTAATGGAAAGTAAGTAATGGTGCAATGCGGTGTATGTGATGTCTTTATCGCTTCATTCCGTCGGGCGAACGGGATGAAGGACGCATCTCGTATTCGTGTTTGAGGTGTAACGTCTATATTTGATTTCCTCTGAGAAGAATTTAACCGGGAAGTGCATTCAAAGTCCCCCCTTGCTTGGTAGTCGTGATCCGTCGACATGCCGCCCTTTCATCACTGAAAGCTTTACCGTCGGCCTCCGTCTGCATTCGTGCAAATATGGAATTCGGGGAGGGATCACATCTCGAGTATTTTAATACAATTTGTGTTCGTTACGTACACCCCGACGCCTAACGGACTTTCGAAGGTTTAATGCGGCTTTATTGCGAATCCGGTAAAGTGATTAGCCCGTTCTCCGCTGTGCGAAGTAGATCCTGTGAGCACGAGCCGCCGTGCGGTTATTCCACAAACTAATACCATTGTATCGGGCAGAAGTGTAAGCAATGTGGAAGTCGGTCGAGGTAATTGTTGCAAGTTCTGCAAACTGCTGTACTATGGTATATCGACCTAACGTCCTCCGCTAATCCCTATTTTCCAATAACACGACAATTCTGATATCATAATAGAATGTTCTTGCCATCTTTTATTATCATTATAATTCTCAAATTTTCAAATACTTTTTGGCATTTCATTTTCTTGTCCAAGATATACATTTAATAAAAACAAAGAATTATATATATGATCCTATTCGAAAACGAAAAATTTACATATTTTCTTCGATTTTTATTTATATTGGACGGTTGCGCGATTTTGCACCCCCACGCATACATTAAAGGGAATTGGGGCGATCGTTCCGGGGAAAAAAGTAAAAAATACATCCTCCACCAGCCTGAATAACAATTGCACATTTTGTTCCTCCACGCAGTTCAATTAAGGGTTTGTTTATGTAAATACACTTCTCCTCGGTACATTTCTAACCAAATGCGACGTAAGTATTAAAGGGTCGCTTAATTTATATATACCACATGTACAATTGTAAATATTGAAATATTTATTAATATACTCACATTATAATACCAATTGTAATTATGTGCAGCTGGTTTAGACTTTGTACTGCATAACAGATCAATGCTTGAGCCTTCTTTGATAGTTGACGTAACATCACCATGCATCTTTACAGCGACTTTCGGAGAATCTGTAAATGAAAAAAGAAACTTTAGCAGCATTCCCACCATGTCAGAGTGGATATTATACGACGTCGGTCGGCTTTGGTCTTACAGCTGGCGCCGCGAATGAAAATTTATGATAAATGTAGGTCGACCCGGTCAATTAGTTAAATTGGCCAGTTTCCGCAGATTGGTCCAGCGCGCTATTTACTGCAGATTTCAATTAGGCCAATTGTTCAAAGCTGATTTGTGCATCCCATATTTTACTCACAGTCACGGTCCGTTTCATGCAATTCGATTTACATGAAACCCCGGTTGGTGATCTTTTACTTTTTCACGCTTTACGGTTCCATTCGAGAACATTCACAACCTTTCATGCAAAAAACCGAGCTGCGTTCTACCAGAAAATCCTTTAATCCAGTTGGTTGTGGTTTTTCCCCACGAAAAATAAATTTGTTACGTTTCAACTAATAAAGAAAATTGTTATTATTGATCGATAAATTTTGTAATAAATTATGCTATCCTATTATCTCATTATCTCAAACGTCTTGTTTTATCCCAAGGCGATTCGGAAACAATTGCGAAAAGCTTGTAATTGATGCCAAATTCGGTAAACATCCCGCTAAGCCGCAGAACAGTCGACCCGGTCTGGGTATCAAACAATCCTATGGGTCGAACTTACTCTAATTGAATTCTGAGAGAGGGCGGCATGAAATCCCCAGCCTTGAGACGATAGAAGCTCCCGGTAGAAACGGGAGGTTTCCAAATACACGGTCGAATGCTCAGATTGCCCGCCTCAAAGCTCCATTACATCCAGTTCGAAGGGTGTCCGACAGGAGGAAGTGTGGTCAGTGTACACCCGCAAAAGGACCTTTGCGTAATGACAGATCAAACTGCAACTGGAGCGCGTAATTTCATAATTGGCCTAGTCGCATATTATTATACCCTAGTACGAGGAATGATGAACCCTTATCACATTACCTTTGATGAGTTTTGGTGTGTTGTCGATCGAACGGCAAATTTTAATGTTTTGCTCTCGATTACCGTTTTAACTACTATCCCACAGCATTAATTCCACCAGATAATGTTACAAGTCACGATAGTTATTTATAGTGCCCAGAGTTTATTTGTCAATAAAAGTATTTCTTTTTAAAAGCGGCGAAATATTAAACGCAAAAACCCCCCCACTCATTTTTCCACTCATTCGTTAGAGCCAACAGCAAAATATATCAATCGTATAATTTGATTTTGAAATTGAACAATTATAAAGCGATTGAACCTTGTTATAAGCGAGAAATGTTGAGAATCGTTTTTATTAATGACCTCAGAAACAATAATTTGCACACAATTCTAAAAGCGATGGAGTATTAAAGCATATCATCAAAATCATATGAGATTACTTTACGAGGTACGAAATAACGATGGATGTTAAAAAAAGTGATAGATTTTTAAATTCAATAGCCACTTGCTCTAACATGCGAAACACACCTAAGTAAACAAACATATATTAGGACATGCATTATGGACATATATTATGCGCATGCAACACATCTTCATCTTTACAAACGGAAACCATCATAAGCAGGTACAGAAAAACATTACGCAATAACGAGATATCATAATTATAAACAAAGTATTGCGCACACAAGCAAAATATTGTAGCCAGAAGTCAATCGCCTAACGTAGAAGCAATATATGGGGTAGCAGAAACTATACCATGATCATTTGCAGAAGCAGATGTCATAGGTAGAAACGAAGTCTTATGCAAAGAAGCAAAATGTTATGGGCAGAAGAAAATCATCCCAAATAAAAGCATTGGGTAGCAGAAACAACACCATGATCATCTCAGAAGTAAATCATCTCAAATAGAAGTAGTATATAGGATAATAGAAATAATACCATGATCATTTGCAAAAACAGATATAGGCAGAAACGTCATCTTATGACCAGACATCTTTTGAGAAGCAAAATGCTGTGGCCAGAAGTAAATCAATTAACGTAGAAGCAGATTATCGGGCAGCAGAAACAATATTATCATTATTTGCAGAAGTAAACATCATTTGCAGAGTCGGAATCATAGGCAGAAACAAAGTATTATGCGTAGAAGCAAAATTTCATGAATGAGAAACATATTATTATGTGAACAAGAACAATAGGAACAGAAGTAATATCCTGGTCATTTGCAGTAATGAATATAATACGTAGAATTAAAATATTATGGGCAGAAATAGTATAGTTACTTAAGGATATTTTTGGCTGTTATTCCTAAATATTATTTTATCCAATTATTTAATCCAAATTATTATGGTTAAAATCAATATCATGGGCAGGTGCAGAAGAAAATATGTGCAAAAGCAGATATATAACGGACAACAATAAATCATCAGATTGCTAAGTATCATCGGCGGATTCGAAATATGTTGCGCAAAAATAAAATCGTTGAGTGTAGACGCAGCTATGCACCAAAATGTTATTGACGAAAATAATGTCAATGGCAAGTGCAGAACCAAATATGTGACGAATCTAAATATCAGGAACAGAAATAAATTAGCAGATATATTAAATTCTATTCTATTTGGCGAGTATTTGCAGCGTTTTTTATTGCCGCTTTTCACATCCCACCCGACATCATTCCTAACTATAAATATCAGATATAAATATCGAAAAACACGTTGATAACACAACTCATTAAGTGTTGAAGTAAATTATCGAGAGTAGGTAGAAATAAATTGTTTTGCTCTGCACCAAAATGTTATAGTTAAACGGCATGGGCAAGTGTATAAGAAAATATGTGCAGAAGTAAGAATATCACGGATAGAAGTGAATCATAGGCAGGTTTGAAATATGTTGTGCAGAAGCAACAAACATTAAAGCTAATTAAAGTCGATGTCGGTTGCGGCCGAGGCACAGTAATGTGTTAATCAGTTTCAGATTGACGTTGTGGTAACTATAAATTTCGGCTTAATTAGGATAAATCTTTATTTAATTGTGGTAATTAATGAAAATATTCGATCGTATTGAAATATGATACAATTATCATAGACTGAAACATATGTAAGGAGAAAATAATTATTTTGGAATTAAATTCAACGTTTTTCATGACCAATGAAAATGATCAATGTTTAAATTCGTATTAATATTTTAATATATTTCAATTATTTTAGCTGCTGTTGACGATCGTAAAACGTTTTTGTTTGTTAATTGAAACATAAATGATTAAAGAAAAATAAATAAAAGTATTAATATTGATCGTTTAATAAATAAAAAGCTACCATATCTCGATTAAAAGGTCTATAAATAAATTGATGTGTCATAAAGAGTTTAAAAAGGGATTAAATTAATTAGTAACTTTAATACAAATATTGTCCATCTGGTACTACTCAAATTATAATCGCATCTCGTTTTTATCGTGGTCGATCGTAGAATTTTATTGATTGGTGTAGTAGTAGATGTCCATTTACTGCAGCCGTATAATAATAAATATATACCGAAATATCTATTCGGATATTGTAAACAATTTCCTGCATCAAAGTGGTTCACTCGGCACGGTCCTCTTGACCGACATCCACTGTTTGTGCAAGTAATTGAAATTCTCATCGACCAATATTCATGATAAATACCCTTTGTGCTGATATAAATTTCGCCAGACCGGGATAATGTATTCGCATAAATGGGCTATAGAAGGTGTTGCGTGAGTCTTGGAGGAGGGAAGACGTTTCTGCAAACCCATTGTTGTCGGTATAGGTCACCAGTAGGTCAGCGAGGCGCACATCACTGAGTTATATGGCCCGAATTTGCATTCGTTTTGCATTTCTCCGGAAAAGTGTCAACGGCAACAGATCCTTTGATGATACGAATTGAAAATGATAAATATTTATAAAGGAACGTAGGCTCACCCGTATCGCCGAGAGACATCTTCCAAATTTAGATAACTAAAACTCACTTACATGCAACATGTATTTGCCTTCGGTCTTCCAGAGATCCTCCTGGGAATCTAGGGTTGTCCGCCCTGCAGACGAGCTCTGTGCCATCGTCCTCGGCCTCAACGCTCAACGACACTATACTACTCGAAAAGGCCTCGTTCTCTTCCTCCTAAAAAAGATTTATGTATTTGCATACGTAATTTTTTGAAACTGGCGAAGTACCCTTTCATACTTAAATAATTAAATTTGGAAGGTCGCTTCTTTTTCATACTTAATAAGATTAAAATATGCTTTTTATGTTTGTTAAAAAGATAAAAACCTACTTACCGTCAGCACTGAACTTTTTATTGTCCTTCCATTCAATATCCACGTCAGCTTTGCCGGTGGATAAGAACCAGATGTCTCGCATTTGGACGTGTGGGTTTTTGCTGATGACATCAAATCGTTTGGTGTCACAATTTTTACTTTATTTGGACGCACTAAAAATATATTGTATTACTTAATTATCTCACACGATTTTATAAACTAAACTATAAGTTAAAAATTAAAACAAAATTGTAATAGTAAATCTTTCGTTTTAAAAATTCTTACGATATATTATTAGCGGTACTTCACGAATGATCACATCCGCAATGTCCATCGAAGAGGCTCTACATTCGAGCTTTCCGCCCTTGTACTCCCTAGGTAGTCTCGATATGACAAGTTGATTGACAGTGGTGTAAGCTCCCTTTTTAGTATCGACTACGTTGTCCAGAACCGATCCGTTGAACCACCAGGTCAAAGACGGTCTTGGTCGACCTAAGAGGGTTCGATTTTGTTACTAGATAGAACAGGGGGAATCCTAACGCATTTACCTCCTTCCACCTGGCACGAGAGGAAAAGTTCTTGACCTTCCAGAAACGGACCGGCTTCCGTTTTTATCAGCTTACCTTCGGCACTGAATATCTTTGGTGTCGACGAAAGCTCTAAAAATACAATGAAACACGGTAACTGCATATTATAATTCTTTTGTGTATTATACGCTAACCTACTAATGTAAGGTTGACTTTGAAGTTTCTTGTTGGAGAGTTGAGGAAATCCACGCGGCAACGAAACACTCCTTCGTCTTCGAGTGTGACGTTTTGTATTTTCAGTCGTGCTCTAGATGGGTGATCGGCTATGAAGTAAGACCTGGCGCCGACGTCTTGACTGGCTGCCAGATGAGAAGCCTTTTCCAACGGTATACCTCTGGCGTCCAAGCTATAACGTACGTAAGTGGAAACCACTTCAATTAGAAAAAGTTCCAAAGTGATGTTACGACGGTAATAGATCAGGAAAATGTAAATTTCCACATATTTCAGCATCGATACCCGACCCCGGGCCAAAGTTCCGGAATATTTAGCGCATCCAGGATGTATAAATCAAAGACACCGAGGAAGGAACGGGCGAGCAATTTGCTGAGCTCACAAGTTTTATAGTACAACTGTGCTGTAAGGTGCAGAGGAGCTTGGCGGACGGTTCATTTTTCCAGATAAGTCTTTCCCCTTAAACCTCGGGAATTATTGCTTATTCCTTTGGAAAACGGATGTGTATTCAAGAGCGACCGGGAAAGTTTAAAACTTCACTTTTCAATAATCGACATGAATCAGAAGTTTAACGTCTTCGGTTAAAATTATTGCATCAAAAGTCGTCAGTTTATACATGAACTCTATAAGAAATCTAACATAAAAGAAATTAACTCTATTTCCTCAACCAATCATCATTATTTACTATATCGTTTTTATTATCCGGAAAGATGCGATTTCATATGAACATGGTAAGTCAGACACAATGGGAAATCCGAATACCGTAGACACTAGACACCAAAATATGACGATTTAATCCTCCTTCTAGTCTCTTATACAGATGTCGGTGGTTTTTGACGTACAAGGTGTTGAAATTTAAACTCATATTTCGAAAATTCTTGATAATTTTGAAGTTGTACTATTAACATAAAATGTGGTAGTTTTATGTTTTCGGGCATGAGAAATACGAATTTGAAACTTATTTTATGATTGTTCGTAGAGGGTGCTAGATATACACTGCTCAATTTTACATAAAAAAGGTACTCTTATTTAAATTGTCTACGTCTATCGGTTTTCGAATTATTTACTTTTAAATGTTTAAATGTATTTTTGCTTCTAAAATTTTTATTTATTATATTAACATTGTTCTAATTTCCGCGTGCAATAATCATCTTTACCAACAAAAGAGTTATTACCAATTTGAAAATGCCACGACATAATGAGTTTTCTAATAGCCATATGGGAGATATGATTTGTTGTTTTGTTCAAACCAATTTTAATGGTTTAGCTGCAGCCCGAAGATATTTGGAGTTATATTCAAATCGAAGGCAACCTAATCATAAATTATTTAGGAATCTGTACAATCGCCTTGGCGAAACGGGGTCTTTTCGTCCTAAAAGTAGCAAAAAAAAGTGACAAAAAAAAATGTCGAGCGACTATCTTCGACGAAGAAGAAGAAATCCTGGTTCGAGTTACAGAAAATCCATCTATAAGTACCCGCCGATTAAGTATTGCAAACCGGAATAAACCAATCGTCAGTGTGTAGAGTTTTAAAGAAAGAACAAATCCGACTATGTCATTATACTTCCGTTCAAAACTCATTACAGCAAGATCATGCAGCACGCCTACAATATGTTCACTTTTTACAAAACAAATTACGCGAAAATGAAATGTTCTTGACAAGATTCTGTTCACTGATTAAGCGATGTTTACAGGACGGGGCGTTTTGAACTGGAAAAGCAATCACTTACGGAATTCCGTGATTCCACATGCTGTGAGGGAAAGACATTTTCAACACGATATTAAAGTAAATATTTGATATGGTGCAATATCCAATTTTTCCATTGGTCCATTTGAATTCCCTCCCAAATTAAATGCACGTCTAGTTAAGTTTTCGTGAAGATCATCTACACTAGCTTTTACAAGACCTACCAGACGCTCTAAAAGAAGACATTTGGTTTATGCTGGACGGTGCACCACCAAATTAGTCTTCCTGTGCGCATTTATTTAAATGAACCGAGAAGTCCCGATCTAAATCCACTGGATTTTTCAATATGGTCACAAATGAAAGATATGGTGTACAAACTCAAAATTAATTCGATCGAGAAACTGGGGCGAAAAATTCAAGGTGCCACGACTTCAATTCGAAATATATATTCTATTGTTATTAATTAATTGTAATTGTTATCGATTATTATCGTTACTGATTGCTATAGTTACTGTGTTATTGATTTTAAATGTCAACTTTAAGAAAAAAAATACTTTGAAACAATTAAAAGCAGATAACTTGGAAACCAGTAAACTTAATTACTTTTATTTTAAAGTTCCTGCTTCATGCTACTTTTTCTCCGCAAATATAGAATGACTTTTGTAAGGATATCTAAAGGAATCATAAAATAAACATTAATTTTGTTTTATTCATTTAGAGTAAATATAATTTTGTATTATGGCTACTTATACCAGTAGTAGTCAAATTGACTGGTACTGGTATAAGTGTAAAAAGTTTCTATAATTTGTTTACCAAACCGTATTCGTTTATTTAAATTGTGTATTAGATATTTAGATACATTCATGGATGCCATGTTGTGAACTTTTTTCTATGTCACATCTTGTCTGACGTCAAAACATAAACACTGTTGTACCGGAAATATAGTGATATGAGATGCGCTTTCCGTTGCACACGGTCATTTTATAGAGCACGTTGTTGGAACAAGACCTGATTTCTAATATTTCACAGCCAGATTATTATTATTACAAAAAGTGAAAAGGATATCAATGGAATACTCGAATATAGAGGTTAGTTAATTCTCTGAGTATGAATAGTGGTAAAAGAAATTGAAATGTGTAGTGATAACAGTAATGGTGGCATTAGTGACAAAGAAAATGGGTCCTCAGAAAATGAGCCAGAGAACATTTTGAGTGTACGCAACAGAATTTGAAAGGGAAACTTAGAGTGTAGTACAAGCTAATCAAAATGAAATTGCCGTAGATAGAACCAAGCGGGAGAGAATTCAGGAAGGGTTCAGCTTCTGGGAGATTATCCTTGCACAAAATATTCAAAGCCACATCCGGCCCCACAGAATATGCAAAAAGACGTATCATGAAAGATAAATTAATTAGTGCATTTTCCTTACTAAGTGCAACGTTTATTTTGACCCGCATCAGAAGCCTCGCAATTTTTGGTTAAAAAATGCATCCATACAGAAGCAACATTGAAGGCATTCCTTGAAATACTGTACGTACAGAGAACATACGAAGCGAAAAATTTGGGGATCAAGCTTTATCACCAGCAAAATGAGTCGAAATGAATTTAACCCCTTAACGCGCAAGCCCGAGTGTGACACGGTCAACTAAAAATGGCGAGAAAATGGCGAGCCCGAGTCTCATTCGGGACAAAGTTTGCAGTTATAGTTATTGTATATTTTTATAACTTTCGTGCAAAAACTGTATGTATGGTTTCAAAATTTATTACGTCATATCAACAATAAAAAAAAATGATATATTTTTACCAACTTTTGACAAAAGAAAATGTACATTAAGGGGTTAAGGAAGTATTGAAATTTATTCGATTTGACAAAAAAGATGATAGAAGTCAACGTTTGAAAAATAACAAAATAACAGTTTATTGAAAACAGCCAGTTATTAACCTATTGCAAATATTACAATAGATGAGCTACTTTTCCTAACTAAAGCCGGATGCAGGTTTACGCAACATTTACCGAATAAAGCAGAAAAATTCCGAATTCAATTATGGCTTTCATCTGTGATGAAAAAGATAGATGTTCAAACAAAGTATGTTCAAAATGGATTTCCCTGTTTAGGAAAGAATGAAACACGAGCAACATAGAAACCTCTGGGTGAATTTTTGGTACTCAAACTTATTGATCCGTATACTATGAAGGGAATGGACCAAAACGTTGTTTTTATACTCTCGGAACATGTAGTTCCTTTTATAAGATAAAAATATATTAATAGATATAATGAGATAATTTTTTATTATTATCAAGTGAACAATTTATTAAAAAACACTTCTGGGTTTCTCTATAAATAAGAGAAATGACATTCAATGTTTTTGATTTAAATTCATTCTAACAATAGTATGAGTTGCAGATCGCTTTGTGATTAAGCCGAGATCGCATGTGGCAGAAGCCCTGCAATTTGATAAGCTAAATTTCTCAGATAGTTATTACCGCTGAGGCTCAGTCGCAAGCGACCTTAATTACATCAATATTAATGTGTACTCTGCTTTTGCATTAACGCAAACTACACCAGCTCGTAGGGTTTGATCCTCTTGACTCTTTTAATCTGGTTCGGGTATTATATTGCCGCTTCTTCGTGATCTAGGTATGTCCAGCTATTATAGCAGTATAATCGGCAAAAGTGTTCCGTTGATTTCCAGCTATTACAGAGTTTTTTCTCTAATTTGCTCTTATTTTCTGTAAGTTTATCCACTATATCAGCTCCTCTTTTAGTTAAGTTGTAAAAGTTAATACCTTTTCCAGGTTTTTACTTGTCATTAGACTCAGGATCGAGTAGCTATGCGCATAGTAACAGTAGACCAAGTTCAACTCTGTTGGAGTATGTCCTAATAACTTGGAGGCCACTACAATTATTTTTTATAATAGATAAATGGGTTTTCATCCATAATGGTATATTTTAATGATAGATTGTAAAAGCAAACAATGTTTTTTACTCCAATATATTTGATATCGACAATATATTATAATCGACTCTATCGGTTTCGGCCTAGTAGACCATGGTCAGGAGTCTATAAGGTTGTAAACATTCATAAAAATTTACCTCGTCGTATAAAGTTGAGGGTAGGAACCTCACCGATGAATCCTAGAATTCCTATGCTGTATTCAATCATAAAATTACATAAACAAAACCATCCTGTTTGCCCCATGATCACATCTGTCAACTCAAGTACTCAGAAAATCGTCAGATTCGTTAATCTTTTTATCACCAGACAGTTACAATATCTGACACGATCAAAAATAGAAAGGAATTGCTGGAAGCAATTTCTAAGATTAACCTCCTTCATAACTTTCAAATGGTCTCGTTTGATATCACTAACCTCTATACCAACATACCTATCCACGAAACCTGAACCATAGTTCACAATTACCTGAAAACACGTCTAAATAGAACCAATACCAATAAATTAATGTTTACCAATTCAATGGAGAAATTTTTAAATACAATGATGGACTCCTCCCAATCCATCAACACTTAGCGGGCTACTGTCAATACTTTCTTCATAGACCAACTAGAAACGTGACTGCTTGAACCTACTAATCCATTCAATAAATACATTTTACTGTGGAAAAGATATGTTGATGACATCTTGATTTTCTGGGATAACTTTTCGCCCAGCAGCACCACTGAACTCCTTCAATCAATACTTTCCACATCAAAATTAACTTCACTATAGAAATGGAAAAGAATGAAACCATTAATTTCTTGGATCTTACTCTGAAAAAGGTTGGAAATAGGATTGAATACAACATATGCAGGAATCCTACTCAATCAGATGCAGTAACACCTGCAGACTCCTTTCACCACCATATACACAAACATGCTGCTTTCAACTCATACATACATCGTCTACATGAAACACCATTGACAAAAAATTTTAAAGACCAAGAGCTACAAATAACTAAGAACATCGCACATAACAATAATTTTCCACCTCAAATTATAGATAATCTACTCACTAAACATACAAAAAAACAAATGAACTGTGACATAAATAAAATTTTGTTACCTGAAAATAAAGAATCAATCCTGTACAGACCCATAAATTATCCTGGTAACCTTGCAATAAACATACAAAGAATTTTCAAAAGATACAACATAAAAATCACGTTCAAAACAATCTCAACTCTATTACAGATCCTAAATAACGCAAAAGACCAGATTGATCCACTATCTAAAAGCGGCGTTTACTCACTCCAATTTGATACTTGCGGAGCAACATACGTTGTCGAAACGGGAAGAAACATTAGACAACGAGTTAAAGAACATAAACATAATGAAAAATTCAAATTTCGGCAGACACTTTCTTACAAACAACTTACTCTTACAAAGTCCAAAACACATACAGGGTGGTCCATTTAACGTGAGACAAGCGATTATCTCGAAAACGGTTCATTTTACAGAAAAATGAACCAAATAAAAGTTGTTCTGTGCGAAGGGGGAAACCATATGACGATAACACTTTTTGACCTGGACCTAATTTTTAAGGTCATATGAAGGTCACGACCAATTTTTTAAATGCGATCAAAATCTGAATCTATGGATAAAAGTAACACAACTAAAAAAAAGAATTACCGTTCGTTTTGCCAGTACGACGGCGAAACATCTTTGTGGACAAAATCTAAATAATTTTTTTGTTCAAATAGTTTTAAATATTGTTTATTAAAAAAAACTATTAAACTATACCATTAATCAACAACAAATATAAAATTTTTAATAAATTTTCAAATATTTCCCTACCCACTTCAATACGTTTATTAACCCTTCTACTAAAACTTTCTTTACATCTTAAAAGGTTTTCTTGGCTACTATTTCTGCATGCATTGAAATAATTTCATAATCCGCTCTTTCATGTTTTCTGGCGTAGTCGGTACTTCCCGATAAACACTATCCTTCAGGACGCCCCACAAAAAAGAATCAAGAGGTGTTAAATCAGGTGATCTGGCAGGCCAGGAAATTGGTCCTCCCCTTCCTATCCATCGCCCAGCATAATCCCGATCTAAAGCTTCACGTGCAATATGTGAAAAATGTGCTGGACACCCATTTTGCAGCCACATATTTTGTCTTTCTTTCCTGCTCAAATCTACAAGTAACGTTGGTATGACGTTATCTAAAAAATTTCGGTACTTCTCCCCATTCAGCATACCATCAATAAAGTATGGACCGATCAATTTATCACCAATTATGCCACACCAAACATTAACCGACCGGTAAGGTCGTTGATGTTCTACTTCACGCAACCATCTCGGATTTTCAACGCTCCAATAGTGCATGTTATGTCTATTGACTTGTCCTTTATTTGTAAAAGTAGACTCATCCGAGAATAGCACGTTACCAAAGAAATTGACGTTCAACCGCATTCGTTCTTGTGCCCATTGACAAAATATTAATCGATTTTCAAAATCACCTTCATAAAGCTGTTGATGCAATGAAATGTGGTATGGGTCAATTGCAAGTCGTCGAGTGCTAACTTGAGGATTTACCTCAACGCTAGCTAATACCGCAATTTCATTTTCTTCCGTAGTTACAGTTGCTCGCAGAGTTCTTTTTCTTGATTCCACATTTCCAGTGTTAGTGAAATCATTCACAACTCTGTAAACGGTACTTCTCGAAGGAGTATTTCGATCAGAAAAGCGTTCTCGATACAAAGCTATATTATCAGCAACTGTTCTGCTACTTTCTCGATAAATAAAAATTATTTCGACTTTTTCTGCCACACTTAGAGTATCCATGATTTAATGACTCAGTTTAGACACTTTTCCTTAATGTAAAACGATGCAATGAATTCAGAATTTGTTGCCAAGCAGTTTTTATGCAAATTTAGTTTACCTATTACATTTTAAAACAATTCAACCAATTAAGTCTCTGAAAGCGATATTCTGAAAAGGCTGACATAAGCAGTTCCACGAACTCTCGTTTTTTTATGCGCTATTCTATTATCACTACAATGTATCGAAGCGGGTAGGAAAAAGTTTAAAAATTCATAAATCTTATTTGTTCTTGCTAGATTATAACCGTCAGTTAATTGTTTCTGAAGAAGTTTCAATTTTTCTCAAAAGATGTTTTGCCGTAAAAATAACACAGTAAAATTTGTTTGAATTTTACTATACAATAAAATATATAGGGTGCCATTTAAAAAATTGGTTGTGACCTTCATATAACCTTGCAAATAAGGTCAAGGTCAAAAAATGTTATTGCTTCATTTTACATAAAAATGAACCAATAACGGTTTCGAGATAATCGCTTGCCTCACGTTAAATGGACCATCCTGTATACAGACACCGAGAATTTAAATGACCAGTACAAGTATACATCCCCCTATACAGATTCCTATCAAACTCATACAACATAAAATCCAAACATTTAATGCACACGAAAAGTACAATCCAACTGGTTTTTCACACAAATTTTTCCTTTTTCCTTCTTCCCTTATTTTATCCCTTATCCTAATCATTCCTACAGTGCCGTGCTATAACTAAATTCCATTTTATTTTAAACCATTTTAACCCAGTTTATTAATAGACCTTTCCACACATGCGCTCTTGATGTAAACGATGCGCTCACCTGATCCACCTGATTGATCCATTTGATATTTATACGTTTCATTTGTCACCTCTCCTACATCTCTATTTTTGGGTTTTTTCTAAGTTTTAGTGATGCAATAGTTGTTAAAACATTTATTTTACGTCAATTTCAATACATCATTTTATTGTACAATCCATAAGTTCACACATGTCAAAATTTAAATGTACTACATGTGTTTCCAAACCTCAACTTTATACGACGAGTTAAAGTAACATTTTATTTTTAATTTAGTCTTTATTCTAATTGTATTTTTATGAATGTTTACAACCTTATAGACTCCTGTCGATGGTCTAGGCCGAAACCGAGAGTCGATTAAATATATTGAAGTAAAAAACATTGTTTGTTTTTACAATCTATCATTATTTTTTATAATGTTTAGTAAAATTTTAATGAAGTGAGGTGTTATAAAAATAATTTGAATGAGCCTAAGTTACAATCAATACGCTGTAAATGGTCGATGCTTCTGAGTCGTGTTGTCATTAGGAGGGATGTTCTGTTGGGTTACGTTTAAGCCTAGTAACGAAGATAAACAACAATGGCGGCTTGATAGAAAATGGACAGCAGAGGCACGGAAAGCAATTGCACCACTGTACATTAAACAACAATCGAAACCGTAGGATTAAATTACGCAATATAGTCGGGCCGAACGTTTGAATAATTATCCGTATCGAACAAGAGAAGCCCGGATTTATAGCATTGTTTCTTGTCGTAGGGGGCGACAATCGATAATAAATTTTATTCGAGCCAGTAGGGTTCGAAATTTATTGTAATATCCACTCGGCATTCGTCAGATTTTGAAGCCACTCGTAGCATTAATATCAAAAATTACGTGGCCGAACGCATTTAATGTTAATTACACCGACGGTGCTAGTTGAATAGCACTCGAATTATTACCCGATTTGGACGAATTAACCGTGTAAACACGGGCAAACGCGGCTGCCGCTTTCGAAATTAATAAACCTTCGCGCACGTCCGCCCAACGTTATATAAATAACGCATAAATCAATTAGAATAAATACATTCGTGAATTAAACGTTCGCTTGCAATTGCCAATTTTGATTAATATATTAATAACGTATTTATCTGCTTCATTACAAATCATCGTAGGCGAGCAATCGAACTGCGTTGCAGACCAAGCATTTTTGAAAATGTCGCATGTTAACGTTGATTTATTAGTATACAGCCAAATTAGTGCGACATGATTAGTGTCCGATAGCTGTCCGTTTCGTTGAGGTATAAAAATTAATTGCTACGCGGTGATATTAAAAAAGGGCTTCGATTGAACGAATTTTAAATTTCAGCCACGTATATTCGAACGCTAATATTTATTTTGTATTTCGTATCGAAGCGTTAGAATTTTTCAAATTAAAAATGAAAAAATTATATATATGTATATATAGAACGGCGCAACGGGCCGTTCAGCAGAAAGGTTCGATAAACGAACGATCACGCCCGACCCACAAATAAATTTTATCTGCCGATTTTTCGTTTTTATGGAAAATAGACAACAATTATTGGGGAACAATTGGTCGCCTATACGTGGTACAACAAATAAATTCCGCAGGCGCGCGCTTTTTCCGACCGTAAATAACAGCATTTGGGACATCCTTTTGATGCTCAAACGGAAAAAAATATTATCCTATAAAATATTATCAAAAAGGCAATTCGATTTGGAGCGGTTATATTCAAAATGAATACGACACGAAATCCAGTATTATCTAAAGGCTTGGATTGCCAAATGATAAACAAATTATTTTTATAACTTAAAAATATGGTATACAATAACACAAAGAGTTGCGGAATAATAAGCATCATTATACTTTATAAAGTATTATAGAAATTGTAAGAATACAATGGCAAAAATATTGGAAACAGCTTACCTATACATAGCCATTGTTCCTTCATCTTTGTACCAAAATACCATTGTTACAGAATCGGATGGAAGCGGAGGAGTAACATCGCACGGCAAATCCACATCTTTTGCAGGTACACCCCAAATCACCTTCATTGGAACTAGAAAAGAAAAAGAAGAATAAGGACATGGTAAAGCTTTATTGCTCGTCGCGAATGCTACAACATGTGGATAACGTACCAACTTTCGCAATTGTCAAGGGTCGCGCTGTTATCGCCCCGTTTAAACGAAAAACTTGAGCGGCACTATCGACAGATCTACACGACTCCAGATTATCCCTTAGCGTGCTCAACTGCGGCCCATACGGGCTATTTACAGCGTAGGATAACAATAACGAAGTGGATTTTATGATGCCTCTTACCGGCCTCCGACGATCCAATTTCTTTCGAGAAATGGGCTGTAAATTTTCGCGGTTTTTATATGAAACGTCTCTCGCTCACAGTCTGTGAGTTTTTTTAACGTATTTTCTCGATTTCTAGTGACCCATCCATTATGGTAACTTTTTACTTCTACTTGTGCAACAGTGAAGCTTTTACATCAAATTATTATTATATAAACTAATTTATTTAATGAATAAACTAGTGCATATTACAAATTAAAAGCAATTTTATAATAGGATGTTAAAAATAACAGTTGTGTATTCTCTTTAGAGTTAATTTGATTAAATGTGTAACCAACATTACTTTTATTTTGTGTCTGTGTAGTACAACTTCAAACTAACCTCATTGCTTTTTATTACAAATTGGCGGGTTTTGTTTATTTTTGCTGTCTTTTATATTTAACACATAAAATGATAAGTTATAAAACTAATTTTATCGCCCATAGTTAAGGATATTTATAAGGAATCTATCAACGATTTTATCTTAAATCATATATGTTCTAACTTAACGGACGGGAACGACCCAAATATCTCCCCTATTTTAATCTATCAGGAAATTATTAGGAATAAGTTAGGAAATAAGTAAACACAATTTCACAACTATTTTAACACTGATTTTATCCGATTAAGCCGAAGTCGCATGCGGTGTTCATATCAATATGGAACTGATCAAGACATTACAGCCAACAATAGACCAACACTAGGCGATGCACCAAGTGATTTTAGAAATCGCTGGAGTATACAAGATCATATTATATTCACTTAAACAGGTAACAGAAAAGAAGTTACAACAAAAGAAAAAGAAAAACAAACTATATAAGGAATATATGAAAAAATTGTGAATGCAGTAATTATTAAGAAAATAGTATCGAAAACGTTAAATGGAAATCAACTATAACATTCAAAATTGGAACAAACAAATTTCAGGTTGGATATGAGTGGAAGAAGAAATGAAGGTAATAGTTATAATGCCATGCTCTGTTTTACAAAGAACTACAGCGAAAATCTAGTTGAGTAACTAATACAGGTTCATTTCTTGCATAGTTTTTATAGTTTATTTTATAATCTTCATTATAAGATAGTTAAAAATTTGTCCCTTTGCATTCTCCTTCAATTCCGTCAACCTATGCAACCTATTCACTTGTTTCGTGATGATCACCGCGATCTATAATCTGCTTTTGTTCCCCTTTAACCGTGATGATACCATGAAATTTCGTGCTAGACGTCGTCAACATCATAGCCAAATTGACTGATTTTCTGTAAAATTGCTTTCAAGATGCTTTATCAATCTTATCGTAAACCTTTACAGACTCCAAAAAGCACCAATCTTTGCTTGCAAGATGAGTTTACTGTCAAAATACTTTGGACGCATGGCTTAAATTAGGATGTCAGAACGAACAGACACACGTCTATGCTTACTTATAATTCCACGTTTCGGTGGTCTTCCTCCTCATTTCAATAGACTTTAAGAGCTTTGTAAGGTATGACTAATAGTAATGTTGCTATTAATATTAAGTAGGTTAGGAGTAATAAGGTTATTTAATAAGGTTAGTACGACAAACATAACAAGGTTTGTTGTGCTACGTTAGCAGTAAGTCTTGTATAAGTATAGTGTAATTAATTGTAAAAGATATAGTTACAAAGAAGTCAAATAGAAGTTAAGACAACGATACAGTCTTTAATTATTAATTGATCACCTTTACCAATCTTCCCTATACTTAATAGAGAAGAACACTTATTAAGTTATTACAGCTTTTTCAAGTTGACATTTTCCGTTGTTGTTTTTACGGCGAATGTCATGATGTGTCTTAAACATGTTTTGTTGTTTATTCTTACCTTACATTTGATTCTCATACGTTTTGTTTCTCCATATTATATTACGTAGATACCCCGATATAATTGCTGCTTTAGTTGTTTGAGCGTATACTTCTGTCTTCAAGTAATGCTGGTTATGCAGACTCTCAGGTATTTGAAACTTCTTTTCCAGTTCCACACTTTGATATACAATTACCAAGAGGGTTATCAAGAGGGTTATCTTGGTTATCTAGATACTGTAAGATTTTGTGATTTTGAGAATATGTCGGTCTACATTTCTCTTCTTCTATTGTTCTAATACATCAGTTAATCTCACCTTGTCGTACAATTATGTAAGATTTATGAACCGCATAAAAGCTGATTTGTCGAACGCAATGGATTTATTTGTGATTTGACAGAAAGTGAATGTCGAATTTGATCGACTATTATCCTTGTGATTTCTTGGTTTTTGTCGTTTAAAAATGTTGCATTCCAACATGCAATTCTCAGTAATTTTGAGCTTAAAAATCTTTTTATTTATTCCTTATTTTAGATTAGTTCTATTGTTCGAGGCAATGTTATTAATTCTAGGTGCGGTTAACCACCTTTGATAAGATGCCTCTACTTTGGTGGAGATCTATTAAGCTGTTAATTTAACATTAATTTCTTATTTTGGAGTTGTAAAACCATTCCGCGTCTTGCATTTTTATCTACTCCAGCTAAATGATTGATTTGGTTCTCTGTTGCTCTGTTGCATTGATTTCTACTAATTCAAGCGCAGCCGCGCGTGCAATGCCGAACAAGTCATCCAAATTGTTGTCAAACTCTTATCGACTCACTCAAATACGTATTGTATTTAATGTGAACATTTTTGGAACCTTCTCTAAACTTATAACAAGAGTGTTCATGCAATTAAACATTCAATTTCTTTTACTAACATATAATACACCCAAGAAATGTGAAATTACTGCTTTCATTAACTTAAACTCACTTCATGAATATCCTAAATCAAAACTGCCAGAAGTTGTCCACTATTAGCGAAGTTATGAATCCATTATTTGCTGCTTTCACTATTAAAAATATACATACTAACATGTTTCGATGCAAGTGAAATTTATCTAAACAAAGATTACTTTTTTTAAATCTTTTCTCAAGGATAAATTAATAAAGCTCCGTATAACATTATCAAATTACACCAGCCTTCAATTCATTTCACTAACGAGTTATTTTGTTATTAACCATATTATAAACGAAAGCAAGACAAAGGTCATGGTAATTTGTAAGCTTGGAATTGGAAATGGCACGCAAGTTGAGAAGATCGCCTCAGGATCATGGTAGCGTACTTAATTAAGCTATTGAGATCATCACGACACTACGTATAATTCGCTCTGGCATTAATTGGTGTTCTACAAACTATTAGAAGTAGTCAATTTAGAATTGCGTTTGTGGCAATTAAAAGTGTACAGTGTCGTTGTTATGTCACGGCTAACAAACTGCGCTTTAATGGTTCTCTTAGACAATAAAACTATAAAAGAAAATGAAGTAATAAAATATAGCAACTTAATAAATAAATTAATGTAAATGATCGTATTTGATAATTCTCACCAGGGTTTTACTGAAAATATATTCTAATAATACCGGCGTACTTGGCAACTGAGAACCGTGCTGTAAAACATAATTAAAAGAAAAAATTTTATCTTATAGTCCTTCGTAGAGTCGACTCCTAAGTGTCGCGCGACAGTTTTGGAGCTTTGCCAAGTACAGGAGACTTTAATAAAAGCGGGATGGGGTAGACACCCCTTACAAGCCAAAAATCCCGCTTTGAAATCGTAAAAAGGTAATTCTTGGTCCGAAATAAAGGATTTCAACTTGTTTTTATGAATACCATCTAAATGAGTTTTGGAAGTTATTGAAGTATAATCCGACATTAATACTGCACCGAAAACTTTCCCATGTTATTAACTTGGAGTTATTTGAAATTACTTATTCAACTTAAACATCTATTTATTTAGCAAAAATAAAATTTAAAATATTAAGAATTCTTTGGCAAAAATTTTATAAGCATCTTATAGATTATCTCTGATGTTTGACAACTTTTATTTCGGTTTGTTTTTGAATCGTTTTTATATTACTCACATTTCTTTTTTAACCTTCTTCTAAAGATTCCAAATAAATTTTATTACATCAACATCATTCCTAAGAAGACACAATAAAAAGTTTATGATTCATGAAACTCTTATTTGCTACTACAAGAGCTTTTAAATCTCTGCCAATTATTCTTATAGTGCAAAAACAAAGCTCACTTCCTCCAATAGAGACAGTGGGGCGATTCCGACAATGAGGATTATAACAACGCAAACAAAACATATTTTTAGACTATTGTTCACGAGCAGTGGCGATGCCAAAATTTCTAAGCATCTGTAGTAAAACTCGTTTCATTGATAAGGTATGCGACCAGATGCATAGCACATGGTCGACGAATGACGAATCGTGACATCGAAATTTAAAAATAAAATGGGAGGACGCAATTTCTCAACCGTGAAAGGAAGAAAAAAATGGACCACGTGATGTTAGACGGAGAAAATTAATGAAACATCTTTTTATTATTTAAGTGGTGAGATTGTGAAAGCGCTTCATGTGAAATAAAACACCGAAAAGTTGTACATACTTCAAAGTGCCACTATTTATAACACTTCTTCCAAGTGTTGCATGAAACTCGTCCTGATCTTGGTTCTCGTGCCGCTGTGAATATTTTAAATATAACCATGCTAATTTCAAACATACATTGGCTAACTTTGTAAACACCTGAGAAAATACTTTCAAAATCAATACTGTAGAGTACTCAAAATATACAAATTATTACCAGATCTTAATTCAGGATCTACTCATATTCGTAAAAGTACGAGCCAATACAATGAACTGAAAATAGAGCATTGTTATCTGTTAACACTATATCAAAAAATTTAAGACTTTTCTGCACATCGATACCGACGGTCGTCCCTAGTAATTATTTGGGACATATTACTATAGTAAGCCGCCCTACTCAGGAGAAAGACGATAGCTGGAGAATATGGATGAACCATGAGTTAGATAGCATGATGGTTGGGGCATCTATACAGGATGGGGCATAGCAGACTCGCGAGAATGCTGACTGAATGGAAACTGATACAGAAGAGAAGGTGAGGAGGCCACGAAGGATTTGGAAGATGGCAGTAAAGGAAGATTAGAGACGAACTATGTGTATTGAATATTTCTAATTAAGACCTGTATACCAATACAGTCATTACCTGTGACCATGATGACGAAGAAGTGGAGAATTTTTACCATCAAATAGAACAGTTTTTGATACTGAGAAAGACAAACAAATTGACAATTGTCATGGGTAACATGAACGCTATGACCCACAAAGAAGAAGAGAATCCGTTTTTTGATGAATTTGGACTGGGTGTCAGAAACAAGTGTCTGATCATTTCTAACACATTCTTTAATCTGCTTGAAAGAAGACTATATTTATATACATGGTCTTATCCTGTGCAAAATTACGAAAAAATGTACATGTTCAACTTACGCAAAAAACTGCAGCAAATAGCGGATGTTGAAAGTGGTTCTGGTCGACTGAAAGTGCCCCAATTAATGCAAACATCAACACCATGTAAAATCTGTCGAATATGACATAATGAACTGATATTATGATAAAACGGAGTCTACCGTCTTTAAAGATGCCGGCTGACCTTTTTGACTCTTAAGATTTGGGAAATTGACAGAAATCCTCTGGATATTTATCTTTACTTCACAATTCAGATCGTTCATGAATTGGATATGCCTCGGGGCGGCGGACGTTTTCTCACACGAGGAATCCGTGACAGGAAGTCCCAGGATGCTTTCCATTCCCACCTCCTATTCTACCCATAATTTGATTACTTCGATTTCTCTTCATACTCTTCTTTCGATTATAGTTTCATACAGCTTTCCTTTTACGGGTAAGAAAGTAATACCTCTGTAGTAATTACAGTCAGCTATATCTCCCTTTTTTGTATATTGGGATTATAATAACGAGTTTCCAACTCTCAAATATCTGTTTACCTTTCCGTACAACATTGAAGATTTCAAGAAGCATTTCCTTCCACTGCGCTTTAACCCACTGAAAGTTTCTGTTGACTATTTACTGTGAATCTCTCCCGCCCATAATTCATTGTAGTATTCGAATCATCTTTGTTTTATCCTTTCTTCCGACGTATGTATCGCCCCTTTCTCGTTTTCGATGTATCTTTTTGTTTGAGCTCTTGCCTTTATTTTTTTTTCAACCTTATAATCAAATTATTTAATCAAATGACTTTTACTTTTTAAGATTGATTGAATCGAACAATCAATTGAACAATAATGAATAGTAGTTGGCAATTCAATAGCGATAATAAACGAGAAACGGGTAAAATGTATGTTAACGTTTACATAATGTGTAACATACATAGGCGTTTCAATTGCAAACGTAAATCTATTTTAAATTAAGGTAATTTATAACAGCCCTTTGGCTTAGATTCACCGCAGCAAATGCATTAGCGGCAGGTGTGCGTCCCAAAGCCGGTAATATACGCTCATATTTTCGTTTTCATTTCGACTACACCATTGTTTACGCCCTGCGTAAACGACCCTGTTTGTTGGTCGACATTTTGCCCTAAGTGGCCAATATAACACAGGGTTTTTACTTTTAACGCCCGTTTCGTTTTAAGTTCGCACTAAATTCGCAGCGAATTAAAACAGACGTTGCAAAAACGAGGTGGGTGTTAATAGGGTGGGGGTTAAAAAATGCGTTAAAGGCTGATTTAAAACATCTCCAAGCGCCAGCCACTTTAAATCTCCATGGATTTGTGTTTGAAAGCTTGTTTTTAAATATAGCCAGAAGAACTCAAAAGATCCCAAAGGGGAATTTGAGTTTAAGGTGAGTATGTACTTTTTTTCAGTGTTTTTAGTACGTTATAGTTGTAGTTAGTCCATAAGGCCTCTTTTTGAATGGGTAAAAATATATGGAGGCGGTTGTAAACTATAAAACCGTACTTAATATAGACGTTGCCGGTTGGTTTTTAACTAGGTTTTTATGACTGCAAATAAATCTGCGTCAGTGTGTTAATGTCTTTTCTGGATAAACCTAAAATAGAAATAAGTGGGTGGTGGTAATTAATGGAACATGTTTCTGGTTTTTCAAAAGTGTAAACAAAACATCTCTAGTTAATTTGATGACAAACTTAAATATTTCAATTCAATACTAATACGGATACAATCGTATTAGCATGGAATAGCCGTACACAATTTCGGTATCATTAGTGTTCCAGTTTGTCTCCATGTACCCATAGTTACGACCCACGGTAGTATTTAGCAGGTATTATTTAATTTGGATTATCTACCCGGGAAGGGTAGGCCGACTAAGGACTCTAATTAACGTAAACAACGACGAGAAGGGGCCATTTGATCCAATTTAGCACGTGAATTGTACTCAAGCAACCATTAAGAATTCTATCAATACACATATAACCTTCTTAATAAAAAGTAAAGTCTTTAAAAGTTACTCAGCTGTTAGAAAAACAAACACCATTGTTCAAATTGTTAGTCTTTAACCCAAGTATTTTGCTGTGATACAACTGTAAGGATAAACAGAAGGGAAAATACACGAGAGCTTTTAGTGGGGTTCGTCTCCATTCGACAATAGGATTTAGAAGGGTTTACGTTTCTTGTGGGAAAGGTTATTTCCTAACGAGAACAATTTTGCAACCACGACATGATGCTTTTACCTAAAAATAGGCTACACTATAACGGCCCATATTAAATGCAGTAACGAAGTAGGTGTTAAATTGAAAGTTTTATGGCCAGTGTTACTCTACAAGCCTCAATTTTCCGAAATAGTGCGAATACGAGGGAATTGATCTCAGATATTCCAGGGGATATTTACAAAAGAGTTTTAACACTAAAAAGTTGACTCTTTTCTTTATGACTTCGCCACAACTTTCGAAACGATTTTGATAATTTTTTTAATAATGTTAAAAAGTTGGTAATCTGAATTATATGATTGCATTTAAAAATTAATATTAATCTGACAGAAGTTGAATGAGATTTTCTAAGTCGGGTTTCACCATGAAAAGATAAATACTTTTATTTAGAAACTCCGAAAATTGCATAACAATATTCCTAGAAATAGATTTTTCATTTTTTATTTCGACAAAAACGCATATGTGTTTTTGTTGTGAAATAAAAAATGATTAAAAAAATGTTAGGGACATCGACCGTAACCTTCAGCAAATAGGGACCTAAAAATGCATATAACACATAATCCAGTCGAATAAACATGTGGTTACGATCTTGGAAAATATCAGGGACCAGGTTAAGATATTTCAGGATTTTGAGATATTAAGGATGATTTGAGAGATATCAGTTCCGATGTTTAGTGATATTAATGAGAAATATGTTAGATGGAGCTTTTTGATCGCAAAAATTGACAACTATGATAAGGTTATTGGGTTACCGATCGGCATAAGAAAAAAAGAGAACTAAATTTTTCTTTGCTATATTTCGAAACTAATTGTTTCTTCTACAGGCAAAAAACTGTGAACAAATGTATCAAAATTAACACTCAAACTATCAATGGCTTACATAAAAAGGAAGAAACTTACAGGTTAGTTGATAAGCGGCACGATTGCAGAACATTTCAACGGTCCACCAAGAATGAGAAAGACATCAAGCAAGGCAGTGACGGATATTGGGATATATTAGGGATGATGTTGAATGATGTTGGAGACGATAATCGAGGAGATATCAAAAACGGTGTTGATAGAGAATGGAAAGAATATTGTAGGGAGGGAAACGTAGTGCTTCAGGATGAAAGATGCCGTACGTGAAATTAAGGATGTCTCGGGATGATATTACAAGATAACAGGAACGATGTTAATAGGTTTGAGAAACGACATGGAGTTAGGATAACGACGATGTTGATGATGGATGTGTATTGAGAAATACAAAGTATAATGTGAAGAGATATCAGGTGCTATGTTGATAGATAGGAAACATTTATATCTAATTTTGGAAGACATATTGAGGAAGGCTATGATAGGGATGAGAAATGTTTAGATCGATTTTGATACCATAGGCGATATTCGAGTTAGGGATGATGAAACCAAACGTCGTCCATGTCATCCTCTTCAAGTGCTGGAAACAAACATTTGTTGAGCATGGCACGGTAACGCTCGCCATTGACCGTAACATCTTTGCTCATCTTCTCAATGGCTTCTCAATGATAACGTTAGGATTTTCTGAGCCCCAAATGCTACAATTTTGCTTATTGACATGGTCTGCGATGTGGAAATGGGATTCATCTGAATAGATGATTTTTCGGTAAAAATGCTCATCTTCAGCCAAGCGATCGCCAGCCCATTGGAGGGACTGAAAACGTATAGGATGGTTATGAGGCTTCAGTTCTTGGCATAAATGAACTTTCTCAGATTTCACACTGAGGTCTTTAACGCTTTGTGTCCCAAGAAGTCAAAAATTTTGAAACTTTGCGACAGAATTAAAACGCTATCAAAATACACTCAGTAAAGGCCTTTGGAATCAATTTTAATAAAATATACAATCCCCCCATTCCAGGGGGGATTATTACGTTAGAAAATAAGTAACACTTTTTTTTAGCATCTTGTCAAAAAAACTGCTAATTTAAAAATTCTTGAAAGCCGTATTTATTGAAATTAATGAAACTTATTTTAAATTAAAGCTCATCAAAGCTTTCTCTTTAAAATGATGTATAATAATTGATGGGTTGGATTGGAAAAATATTGAGAAAAAAAATGTTGAAACAAAACTTACATTTTCAAAAGTATCAAAAAAGATGCTAATTTAAAAATTCCTGGACGCCGTATTTATTGAAATTAGGGAATGAGACTTATTTTAAATTAAATTAAAGCTGTATGCTTTCTTTTTAAAATGATCTGTAATAATCACACCTAATAACCATTTATCAAAAAGATACATTTTTGAACAACAAAATTCTACAACACCACTTTTCACTAAACTTCTAACCTCACATCTGGATGAATAAGTTTAAATATACCTAAAAACCCTACAGTGCAGATTGCGTCATTTTTTATACAGACTCTTTCTTGTATAGTAGAAAGTACCGGCAGTTCTAAATGCGCCGAATAGATGACTACAGTTTAAAATTTGTACAGTCGGGACACAAAGGGTTAAGCAAAATTTTCGAGAAATGTTCAGTTCCTGAAAACGATGATGAGTTGATAGTGATGGATTTTCAAGCACACTCTGGGCTACAGCAGTAACGATCCAGTTTCGCGAACTTCACGAATTGATCCACAAACACAGTTGAAGTCCTTTCATTAACTCCAAATTTCCATTACTTTGGAAGTAAGTTTTCAATATTTCCCAGTTTTGTTCAAACGTAAGTGTCCCATTTTGAGAAAGCTAATTTTCTGTCAATTCGTCAATGTCATTCTATCTCTCAAAATCAAAATAAATCGGTAATTCAAATTCCAAACGTTAGATGGCCCAGCCTTTATTATGGAGGCAGGAACTCGAACGCTTTTAGTATTAATAGCACATCTATTTTTGGAGGATGGAAAGAATATTTGCCGGGTTGGTCAACACAGTATTATAAGATGTTAGGGATTATGTGAAGATTTGGGAGAGATAATGTTGAATTCATGTTGAAAGATGCCGTACACGAAATTAAGGAAGTCTTGACGATATTAGAAGATAACAGGGACGATGTTACTGGATGTTACTGCGACAACATAGCACCTGATATCTCTCTACATTATACTTTGTATTTCTCAATACTCATCCATCATCAACAAAAGGTACATAGGCGATATACTAGGGTGTTAGGGTGTTATGGAGGGGTATTAGAAATAATGTTGAGAGATGTCGGGTACGATAATTAGAGATAATCATAAATCAATAATAAATAATAAATAACAATAATATAATCACGATATTAAGTCATGATGGAAAGGATGTTGATGTAAGCAGAGGTAGTGTTGGAAGATGTTAGGGATTATGTTAAGATTTGTCAGGTATTATTATCTCTTACTTCAAACGCTCAACTAAAGATCACACTGTGTTAGTCTACAAGATATTTACCACCATTAATTAAGGATAACTTATTATTGAAGAATACGAAACAAGAAAAAATTTAGCTGAAACTCATAGTCAATACATCATTTTTTTGAATTCAACCCATCATATCTGATGGAAATGTTCTTTCTCCAGTTATAATTGTGTTAACAGAAATGTTTAGGCTGAAGCTAGCAAACTCAGGGGAAAAAGAGATAGTTGAATATTTTGAGTCGCAAATTGAACAATTGTCACCAATACTGATCATAGTTGACAATTAAGAATAACACATTGAGTGTTTTTTAAAATGGTAGATGGAATAGTATACACCTTCTATATGCATTTTATGCCAAACCAACAAAATTCAATCATTTAGATCGCGTTGCTACGAAACCCACTATATAAATTTACCATTTGGTCTACAAAGTTGATTTAGAGGTGAACACCAACGATGGCAACGCGGTTACAAGCTTTTCCTCTAATTCAACAAACTATTGTACGTATAAAATGGAATTAACTCTATTTACAATTTTTATATTGACATACATTTTTCACAACATTCACTTTGTCGAGGAACGCTCTAAACTCCAACAGAATATTTTTGCAATATTGTAATAAATATTTAAAGCAAGCATACATTTACTATTGATATTCTTTAAATAAATAAAAATTTTCAATTAAAATATTAAAAATACCCATTTGATTGTGTTTGAAATCGTTTTCATTTAGCTCAAAGAGATATTTAATCGTACCATTAACGAAATGTTTTAACAGTTGGTTAAAATGGCCAGAATAGTTTTAATTACTATACCCTCAAAACCACTTTTCAATGTGCTGATCGCTTTAAAGTGTAAAGTGTTGTTAGTTAAATACTTGAACAGTAATTAAATCGTTTTTACAATTTTAAATAACCTCGTTTTCAAATAAATGCGTTAAAAATATATGTTATCGAAAATTACAATATTGGCAAAAACATAAAAGTTAGTTTATTTTAACCGCACGTGTGCACTTAATTAAATTAAAAATTAAAAATCATTTCGTTTCCTCACAACGTCCAACTTACGTCTTAAAATCAAGTAAATATACTTTGAGGTGACCATTATTACGTATTCTGGGTTGGCTTAATTTAAAGCAGACGTAATATTTTACGAGACCTAAGTATTTGTGACATGAATATATCTACTGCATTCTGGAGTGTGAATTTTTAGATTATATATCTAAAGTGATACTTAGTAACTTTAATTATTATTATTTTATGGCGATATTCAAACTTGTTATATAACATAGAGGCATGGTGGCGTGTCCGATGGCAGATGTGAGATATTGGATATCACACATATGTGACATTACGTCCCCGACATACTCACAATTGGTCTGGTTACGTCAATTACACTGATTACGGCGGTTTCAATGGTACTATAGAGGCGTCTTAATTGTATCAATACATCATTATTTAATATATTAAAACATGCCGAGTAAAATAAAATGAAGGGAGAAGAGGTCGTTTTAAAAAAGCACAAGATAAATTTATGCAATTTTCAAATTGTATAAACAAAGGGTAGAACAAATAAAAGCTATCACGAATACAAAGCAAGTGTTTTATTACAGTAATTTCGGCAGTTGCCCGATTGCCACGTCCTCATTTGACCATTTTTACGAAATCGAAGCCATAAATCATGCCAGTTTAATTTTTTGCCCACCCTCTGTGTAGGTTATAATTCCGACCCTCATTACATTCCATTTTAGGATATATTCGAGCCTTTGTTTAAACCCCAAGCTTTATTGGCGGACTTCCTTCTGGGTGGTTTTTGCGTTTCACGACTAAAACATCTATCTTCATCTGTCATATTCTTTTGTTACTAAAGTTATGCTAATTGGTTGTCTTTTCTGTTAAACCCATATCCTCTCGTTATCGTTAATTTGTTCCGTTCGAAAGTTAACTAGTTTAAATAATTTACTTCCAGCATAAACCTTTTTAAGGTTTCAAACAAATTAATGTAGGAAATAAATTGTTATAAAAAATTGTATTCAAATCAAATTCGACTGGGATAATCGCAAAAGTTGTTTGTGTTAATCTGGTCTCGTCTCGACTAAAGGGAGGATGAGCGGGAACGATAAATATGCCGATAATGAAAAGTCTGTAAGGTGGTACAAAAATACCGATTGATCCGAATGGAAATCTAATTCGACCCTTTGTAAAGTTTCCTCTTTAATCTCGACTGCTCGACTCCCGACGGCGAAATATAAAACATGACCGAGAGACGGTAAAAGGCATAACGAAAGTCAGCCGACGTTGCTTTGTTGCGAGATTCTGCGAAAATTAGCAGAGGCTTCCACAGAAGAACTAATTGATCTTTCGTTTTTTTTTTCTTTTGAAACTTCTCGACATTTGACACCATGTTTAATTAGCATAGGTCTGGAAAGCTTCGTAGTACGCGTGCAGCATTTAAATATCACGACTTTTTGGTTTTATACTCACAATAAACATAAATTACTTTAACAATTCCCACTAAAAAAACTGGTGTCTAAACAATATGTTTTTAATTTAACACTTTGTCGTTTGGGTAGAAGTGGAAGTGGGGAAAGACTTCGGTTTTAGGTCACAAAAAGTAGCCGCAACGTCGCCACAGAAGTGTTCTTCTCAGAAGTTTGTCGGCTTCAGCCACTGTTTTCAATTAACACGATCCCCAGCTCATTTACACATAAGCTCATTGCGTACAATGGACAGGATCCATCTCGCTAGCGTTTAATTGTCAGCAGAATGTTCTGTCCATTTTAATTAAGAGTTGGGACGGGTTCGGGGTTTGAATTAGATCCAAATCGAATAGCCGTAGGTTGCTATTCTTGGTCTCGTAACTAACTGTGAATTAAATAACACCTTGCTGTTCGATTTTTAATTGTGACATATAATAATTACTTAAATTGAACCGGCATCGGCACTTAAATTGCTGTCGCTGTATGACTCATTATCCAATCATATTCTATTAGCTCTAAATGCTGTCTATAGTAGACACAAGTGCCAATTAATTTATACTTCATTAAAAAGTGTCATGAGTAGAACGTAAATATGATAAACGCTTTTATGAAAAACATTGAAAACACATATAATTTGGTAAAAAATCAACGAAATTTGATTTGACTAGTCTTCTTAAAAAATAGCTATCGAGGTACTATCTTGATTGTATTATATCTATAAACGTCTCGATTAAAGCGGCTTGGTCACAAATGACTTCGATTACAATCCTTCATGGCCAAGAAAAATGTGTCTTCGATGTGTTAGTATACAATAATTAAGATCTAGAATGGCTTAGATCGGCATACTACATCTTCATTAATGTGTGAATGAAGCCAAGGTCACTTGTTGCCGAGGTGCTACCTCAAACGCATTATGTTCAAACGTCTCGAATGTCATATTTCATCACCAACCTATGCTATCTTAGTATTAAATGGTATTAGAATTACCGCCATTACGTTTCATCATTAATTGTTCCAATAACCTCGACAGGAAACGACCTTTGACTACTTTACAAAGCCAGTGATTTTGTTTTAACCAATTGAAAGAATAAGGATCTTATTGGTCGTAAAGAAAAATATATGATCGCTGTTGCAAATTCTCAATAGAACAAACTTATACACAGCGTAAATGAAAGTGTTTTTGAACCTGGTTTATTGATTTATGCGAACCCAAAGTTGATTTAGTCGTAAGATACTGCATATAAGGGAGTAGATACTGCGTGAAATGAGTTGACTACTGCTTGCAGACGATTAAATAATATTAGCAGAAGACTGGTTGTAGAGGACTAGATACTGCTATATATACTCTATGTATATATCATACTAATGGAAAACTAGTTGCTGCTAATCGAATACTATATACTGATGTAGTATACTAGATACTGATATGACTACTAACTGGATGTAGAATGTTATTTAATGCTATTGGACGACTAGATACTACTAATAAACGACTAAATATTGCTTGAAAAAAAAATAGACACTGCATTCAAAACTAAATACTATCAATAGAAAACTAGATGCTGCTTGCAACAAATCACATCTGTATAATGGAAGATTAATTGTTGCTAATACAATATTAAATACTTCTTTTTGAAAACTACATACTGCAGGAAAGGGGTTAAATTTTGCTGGAAGAAGACTAGATACCACTAATAGAAGATGAAACACAATGAGCAGAAGACTACTTCCTTCTTACAGAATACTTTTTACTGCTACTGGAAGACTAGATAGTGCTTGCAGAAGGCTAAATCTTGCTGGTAGAAGGTTAAACATTGCAGGCAGAAGACTAGATATTATTAATAAAAGACGTGTTACTGTATGCATAAGACTACTTATTGTACGTAGAACACTGTTTACTACTAATGGAAGATTAGTCACTACTTGAATAAGACTAGATCACGCCAAAAAATAATTAAATTTTCCCTTCAAAAAGTCATTTTCTTCCGGATCGCTAACACAATGAATTAACTTCCTCTTGAGTGGACAGTGTGTGCATCATCAATAACTTTTAAAAGACACATGATAAATTATTTTCATGGGCGGCAGTGACCTTCACGGTTGTAAAAATAGCTTTGCATCTGCATTGTTTTTTTTTTCTTTTTCTTGCGAGAGAATTATTTAAAACATTATGTAAATTATAAGTTAATTGTCTGAAGAGACGGACTATCACAGTTAATGCGCATTTTGTTAATGTTTAAACTTTCTATAGTATGATGGAAGAACAACACGAGTTAAAAGCAATTTATTATTATTATTATTATTAATAGAAGACGAGATACTGTTTCAGAAGACTACTTATTGTTTTCGGATTACTATTTACTATTATTAGTGGATTATACACTGCCAGCAGAAGACCATATCCGGCAGAATTATTTTTTAGAAAGAAGATTAACCGTTGCTTAGAAGGTCAATCCATCCAATTATCCGAATGAAGGAGTATTCCTCAGTATTCTCCGATACATTCATAGCTCAAATACCTTTTACCCTTTCAATAGGTGGTTCTTTATATAGTATATATTCTTTATACGCAATATATTCTACGGTTGTCTAGAGTTGTGTTTAATATGCGTATATATTTTTATGTGCTTAAGTTATATTTGTAGATTTTCCAGTTTTCCTGCTAAAACAACAGTATCGTCACAATGGCTTATATTATTTATTATAATCCCTTAATTTAAGTGTCCATGCCTTCTTAGTACTGATTAAACAGGATTAGTGATTTCATGTCTCCTACCCCCACTGCTGCTTTTGGGATCTTTCTCTTTATTATCGTAGGTATGAGTTAGACGTGTCTAACTTTATCGAAATGTTTATTACAGTCCATAAAACATACGTGTAGGTCCTGCTTTACGTTTTTCTCCATATTTGTTCAATAATAACATTAGCAAACAGTGCTTTCCTTGTTCCGAAGCATATGCGGAATCACAATTGTCTGTCGCTGATGCCTGTATCTAGTTTTCTCTATATTCCTTTATGGATCACATTCAAGTTTAAGATTAAGGACGATAATTTCTCAATGAAATGAGTATCCTAAAAGTTTTAGTAGAATAAGTTATTATTTAATACAACACGCTCTAACTTAATCCTTAATTGTGCAGGTTCAATTATGGATAGCATAACGAGCATTGTTAAAACGCGAACAACGGTAACCCACCTAAAACAACTGTCGGGCTAATAAACGGCAAACGAATTGTTTGCGATGGAATACGTAAATGGAAAAATAGAGTCTGTATGTTTGGATACAGACTCTATTACAAACACACGTGCTTTTATAAATTGATTTCATTGATTTAACTAAAAGAATTATATATCATTTATTTTTTACACTGTATTGCTTAACAAGGTCATTAACTAACGTTGCGGTTCGTTTCTATTGCAGTTTGTAGAGCAATTATTTCGTGAACGGTAATTGAATTAAAGTGCACAGTTACACCTAAACATGCTACGCTTGTTATAGAACTGCGTTATGGCTGTTTCGAATGGTATGAGCAAATGAAGTGGTTACCGTGAATTGTTTGGAAACTATGCGTGCTCAATATGAATCTTTAGTGATGCTCGTCTATTTGCGCATTATTCGCTTTAATTAACAGTACACCATATCTACTACATCAAAAATGTTTATAAATTTAGTAATATTTAGTGATTAAGCTGTATAAGTAATATCAAAAAATATATCGCAGATTTTGTTAA
This sequence comes from Onthophagus taurus, assembly GCF_036711975.1. Classification (NCBI taxonomy): domain Eukaryota; kingdom Metazoa; phylum Arthropoda; class Insecta; order Coleoptera; family Scarabaeidae; genus Onthophagus; species Onthophagus taurus. The sequence goes on along the minus strand of NC_091972.1, from coordinate 21,818,892 downwards.
TGTTAATAATAAAGTGTGATCGATTGGAAAAAATCCTGATGCTGTGATTGTTCCATCCTTTGCCTTGTTATGAGAAGTTATGAGAATCAACTTTTGTTTTGGGTAATTGCGTGAATTTTGTCTATGTAAATTATACGCAATAGAAACTGTTTTCTTATTCGAATTTTTGATTTTATTCCCTATTGATGATATCATACCTATAATAACCTAAAAAAATAAATTTGGTAATCAATAAAATACAAAAGAATTCACATACCCATAAAATAGCTACTCTAATTACAATTGATAGTTGCACCGATTGGAATAATGTGCCTCTTTTAAGTTGCTTCAACGCATAGTTCATTAAAATGATATTTTCGGCAACGAACCTTAGTGTTAAACCGATTACTATATCTCCAAAACATTTATTAAAAAGATCAACAATTTCGTGTATTACCCCGTAAAGTTCTAACCTTATCCTGGTGGTTGTAAGATGGCTATTAAATTGGCAAATACATAAATGTATATTTGCGGCGTATAAATACATTAATGATGCCGTAAAGGTTATTTGAAACGATTGAAACTCTCTTAAGGCGTAATATCGAGTTAAATGCGCGACTGCATAGTAGAAGAAGTAAAAGCTGTAAATACTTGCAACAATGTTTAAAATGGAAATCTCTTTTATCCCAGCGTTCAATTTTTGAATTCTCAATTCGTTTTGCATCTTTCGTAAAATACTTAATAGTCGTTTCAAATCAGCAAGATTTATAATTTGAAGTTTAATACATATTATTGCATTGATTATGTACAACGTTGAGTATGATCCATCATCGATTAAAATGTTTAAAAATGATTTTCGATCATATATGTTGTTAAGTAATCTTCCGCTGAAAGAATAAACAAACCACACAGTGAAAAATGAGAAAGTTAAGATTCCTTTAAACACTGTAAATTTTGTAATGTTACTTCGATGATCTTTTAAAGAAAAAATTAAACAATAATAAATAAATTTTTGAAAGAATTCTAAGAAATCCATATCATAGTAAACTTCTAACTAAATTTTAAAAACTGAAATAAATATGATTGATGATAAACGTTGTGTTTAATATAAAATACTAACGTAATTTGACTCAATTAAATGAATAATGATCCAACGAAACATTTAATGGTATTAAATTTAAATGGGTATAAACTCACAAAGGTATTCAAAAACAGTATTTTAAATGCGCGTATATGGGTTTGTTAAGCGCACTCGACACTGCCACAGTTCAGCTGCTAACCGCATTTTGTTTGGAAGTGTCGTTAAAATGCGTACCTAAACTATAGGCCATATCGAGTCTGCCAAACACTCGTCAGTTGAACGCAAATTCTGCAACGGATCGTAAATATTGTTTTTGTCGTTGGGACGTAACACTTAACGGCTGTAGAATTGGTGTCAATACGTGCGAGGAAATATAGTTGTTAATCGAATGTTCTTTAACGGTTAGCCATAAAACGATCAAACGTCAACCCTGCAATAATTTCCGGCTAAATATAAGTTTTACTGCGCAAAAGCTATGGTAGGTACCCTCCTATTGTTTTCAGCTGTTAATATTGAAATAGTATAATGAAAATGTTAAAAACTAATAATGTTATAAACATTTTTTGGTATTATTTTAAGCTGTAAATTATTTTTATTATTATTTATATAGACTTGAATTATATTTTGACAAAACGGAATCTATTTTTTTCTATTAATTAAAGAATCATACGGCTTATAATATTTTTAGGGTATGAGATGGATTTATGGATGATAGAGGATCACATGGATGCTAGAATCACAACAACTTGATAAAGAAAATGGAGCTTGATGTTCATTCACTATAACACTGAGGTAAATCGGCAACAATATTTTAGGGTATAAAGAACATACATAGGTGATGATAGAGAAGAATTTGGTGTTGTTCTGAATTTTCAAATATGATAGATGGTCCTATTTTTCAATGTCACTAATGTCAACTGCCTGCACCTACATCTGATACTCCTTCTGGCGATTCATTAAATAGCGTATTAACACACAACTGGTTATCAAACGATGTAGCGCCTCGGCCGCAAGTGATCTCGGCTAGATAAATCAACATGTATAACGTAGAATGGATGATTCCGATTAATTAAACCGATGCCGCTTGTGGTGAAGGCATGCAGTTAATACTACCATACCGACACATAACTAGCATCAAATAACGTAGCGTCTCGGGTGCAAGCGACGTCGGCGAGGTGATGCAAAACGCATAACGTATATTGAATGGTTCTGATTAATTAAACCGAGGCTGCTTGCGGCCAAAGCAATCCATTAAATACCGTATTAAGACAAAACTGGTCATCAAATAATGTAACGCCTCGGGCGCAAGCTACAGTGGTGGGATAAGAAGACCATCAGACGCCAGTCAAAAATCATTATTTTACACATTAGCAGCGAAGATGGATTTTTACGAAGAAATGTGCCGGTAATCGAAAGTTCTACCTCTTTTTCATCGATGGCGAGACCATAGCTTTTACAACTATCACGTCCTTATTATCATCAGATCGTCATCGTTATCTGTAAGATTCTTTGGTACAAGAAATTAGGGGCGGTGATGTAAAATTTTGATTATCAGTTGCTCACTGCAAATTAACTCAATTGAATGATTGGGCCTACATTAAAATTAATTGGCCAGGAACAACAATACCTTTAAAATTAACAACGATCTCAACTTGTGTTGAGATGCAATTGCTTCAATTACGCCATAAATCTGGCAAAATTGCGTCAGACTGATAGATGAAGATGAAGGGGAAGATGTTCCGTTAATTCCTGATTGCCGTTTAGAACAGATTTTGAGAGAACAGAGTTCCTGACCCTTCTGAAGTCCGGGATGCTGTTCAGGCACTTATCGGATTAGTGATTGTAGTAGGGGCAAACACAATACAGAAAAAATTACGGAAATGACTGATTTGAAATTTATTATGATGGAATGATGACGAGAAGTGACAGTGAACTAAACCTGGTTAGCAAAACTACTTCATTTTACTTCAATTTGTGTATTGTATTAAAAACGATGAAAAAACTACGATAATGATATTTTATGAATATTTATTTACATAGTACACCTCTACATCTTAATTGAAATGTACGTAACAATTAGCTACGTTAGTACGGTCTTGTATTGTAAAGAATTTGCCTTCGGAGTGTTTAATGAGGTTAATTATAGAAGAACCATCATCAACAGACTTTGTTGGAAGATAATACTGTTTTGGTACTCTGTGGCTGTATAAAGAGCAATTTTAAAGAAAGTACCATTAAAATCGTGGTCAGAGAAGCAACTCTCAAAGGGTAACTTAATATTCTAACGTACTTTTCCAAATTGGTGTGAATTCCTTTATAAATCCGCAGGAAAAGGAAATGTCTAGTACGTGTTCTCACGTGTAGTTCTGTTACAACTGTTCGTAGCAGGACTAAATTGTGATCCTAACTCACCTCGTAGATGACGTATAGTTGGACAAGATGAAGTAGGGAATCATCACATCTTTATAATAGCGATGTTGAGAACCGGGTTTCCTTTGGCTGGGTATATGATAGATTCCTGTTAAATTATACTTTTAAGCAAATCGTGGAAGAGTTGCAACTGGAATATTAACAGTTTGCTGAAAATCGTTATTTGGAAATCATTAAATATTATCTGGAAAGTATTTAGAAATTCATGAAAGTTCAAATAAATATTTAGACAATCTTGGAAATTCCAGACTATTCTAGGTTCTCTGGAAATTCTTAAAAATCTTCTAAAATCTCGCGCTATAATTAGATTTTCCATAAAATTGAAAGAGATGGTTATACTATCAAATTCGAAAAAATTATATTTGAAAAGAAAACTGAGTAACAAATTCGTAAACATCAATCATATCAAAGATAGTCAAAATGAAAAACGATTGTACAAAACCGACCTATGAACGTTCATTAATGTAATAAATCGTGTGTCAATACTCACGACTAGGTATTAATATAAATAGTGGGAATGCAATAAACAATAATGGAGGTCTGGATCGTTACAAGTATTGTGCATTAACACACCGAACCGTAGCAAATCATAACAGTTATGGGGATCAAGGTCTGATTTATTTCAAACTGGTTGCGTTTAGAATATTCCAAGACCTTATCTGTGATATTAATTATTGTATTTATACTTCCGTATAATATGATTTATTTATCAAAGTAATTAATATAAGGTGTAGTGAATACATAAAAATAAAGTATTTTAAAAAGCGAACCAATAGTAATTCAAATGAATTGTGAAAAAAAAATGGTATGATTGCATTTTAGATAAAGCAAGAATGAAAACAAAAACAACATTTCAATAATTCGAATTTTTATAGATACAAAGCAATCCGAGTCAATAATACTGGAATACGAATAATAATACGTATTATATTACTTTTTTTGTGTTCTGCAATGACGATGCGTATAACCGGAAATTTTTCTGCCGTTTATTGTCAATTTTTAGGGCTGCTTTTTTACTATATAAAAGTGTATCGCTGACAGGAAATAACCAAGCATAGAAATTTGGTCACAAATTCGCACTTTTTTCGTTTAGCTATTTTCGCGTTACAAAAAAAAAGGCAATTCGTTCTCGTCAGCAATGATCGCCGTTTAATTATTAGAAACTGAAAAGTATATATATCTGCATATGATTTATCGTTAAATCTCGTCATTAAATGGATTTGCATCGCTGGCTTTTACAGCCTGCACTGCAATGGAGGCATTTTAATTTAATTAAATGTATTTTGTCGGGATTGAATTTCCGATGGAATCTGCGCAACAGTGGGCCGAAAACTTCAATTTGAATTAACGAACACACAGGCTGACTCGAGCCAAAAAGATTTTTAGATGGAATTAGAACTTTTAGATACACTATACTGATACTAATCAGAAAATTTATAGTCACAAATACAACATATCTTTTAGAGAAGTATACGAAATTCCATAAAATGCGATTTATAGAACAACCGATCGGGGTGAAATTAACCCAATGCGGTATTTACAATGCAATTTATTGAATAATTGCACAGTCGGTATCCCGCTTATTACAGCGTTTGTCAAAGTCGATCAAATTTAATACTCCTCCCATCCAATTATCATTTTGAATTGTATTCGACATAATGTTATAGCTGCTATGACCGCAACGTGAATTGTCTCGTTCAGGAAATAATTTAGATTAACTCGCAGGACATTACAATGTATCGATCGGTAATTACACAATAATACTCTATTACAATTCATTAACTGCTAGGTTTTGAAATACACATTTTTAAATTGCGATGAAACCGCAACCGAGGCAATACCCGGAAACCCGGAAATATCGTCGCTGAAAAGTAAAGAAAACAAGTGGGAACAATGTCATTGGATAGGAGCAAAAATACCACTCTTTTGGCCTGTGTCTATTATATGCCCATTATTTTCTAAAATGCTTTCATTAAGGCTTTCACACCAAACAACATTATATAATGTTTTGAAAAGACAGGTATTTTCCCGTATAACGCGGACGTATTTCAAGAAAGCGATTTTGAAGCTGCTGACGCTCTTAGTGTCACAATACCTTCTCCTGTAACATCAGAAATTCGTCAAGATGGATATAGCCCTAGACCTGATGATAATTCGGATAATGGATCAACCTTGGGTCTCTTAAAGAAACAAAATTTAAACCCTCTTCTAACACCGGATATACAACGTTCTACAAGTTCTGGCGACCACGTCATCACACAATCACGCAGACCAGAAACCATTGTGTAGTTATGTTCCAGTTTCATACGTTTCACCTATTCCTCATGCAATTTCAAAAGAGAAAAATATGCAAAGAAAGAAACGACGTGTAGGATCCAAAATAATAATTACTAGTTCGTCTTACAGAAATCACATTGAAGAAATAAATAAAATTCTCATAAAAGTGTGTACATCCCAATAACAAGAAATTTCAACGTAATGATATTCCAAAACATATATTAATAAACACCAAAAAGACAGTTTATAACGATAACGATAAATTACACCAAGATGTACGATTATCTCATTTACTAAAAGTGCATTACCCAAAGAGACATCGTGATCGCAAAAACTTCATTACCAAGAAACCTCACCACTTTCAAATACACTAGTTTGTTTAAAGTTTCTAATCTTATAGAGCTGCACAAACAGACAAGCGTTCTCGTTCTATAGAATTTTTTTTGAAAAAACTTCTGGAGATGCCCTATCGTAGAATCTTATGGATTGCAAAACATATTAATGCTGGCACGGAGTTCAGGGAAAATACAGGTGGAGATCGGTGGAAAAATAAAACGTTGAAGCAAAAAGAAGAGGTTATAAACTTTATAGGGGAATCTTTAAAGGGGTTGAAAGCCATTACAATAGGGCAAAGTCCAAGAGGTTATACTTGAGTTCTACGCTAACATAAATAAAATGTTGAAAATGTATAATGAAAGTGTGGACCACCACCTTCAAGTAAACTATTCGTCTTTCCACAAAATATTCTCAACTAAATTGACAAACCAGCAATCGACATTTGCACTTCAGAAGTCAAAAATAAATCATTGAGCTTACTTAATGATGAAGAAGGAAGAAGAAGGTTTTGCATCATTTTGTTTTAATCTACAACAGGTTCAGCAACTCCCGAAACTTCCTATTCAAGAATGTTTCTATTCACTATACATTGGAATGTATGTTTGTATTGTTAATTTGAAAACCTTACACCTCACTTTTACATGTGGGTTGAACATGAATGCGGCAGAGGCGCGAATTTAACTGGTTCGGCAATTTCACATTTTTTAAATAGTAATGATTGGGCTGTTGTACGAAAAAATAGATTCTTTGCTGATGGCTGTGGTGGCCAAAATAAAAATAACTATATAATCCATCTATTGTACTGGTGTCTTTACACGCATTCATCACGTAACCTTAAAGAAATCGAAGTAGTTTTTCCAGTGACTGGCCATTTCTATCTCCCAGCAGATAGTGTCTTCGGAAGTGTTGAAAAGTAGTTAAGAAGGCATGCACAAATTCTTTTACCTGACCATTACCATGAAATTTGCAAAAAAATTAAAAAAGTACACATATTTGGAATAGATTAGCTTATGATATGAAATAATTGCTGGACACTCTTAAAAACGTTGAAGGTCTAAGCGAACAAAAAAAGATGTTATTCAAGAAATTTACGAACCATAAGTCCAATACAAGTCAAGTTAAATTTATTCTGGTTTTCTCGAAAACACTTCGTGTGACTTGTTACGTTATGTAAAATAGCTCCTCAAATGTAATCAAAATTGTAACCTTGGTAAAGTCATAACAATTCGGATTATGTTAATCTCACATGTCGTACAAGGTGGGGTTTGACATACCCCTAAAATGACTACTTCTATAAATACTACAGAGAAAACAATCTCGCGCGTCTTTTTTGTTTTTGAATTATTTTGAGTTTTTAATGATTGGCGAGAATGTATCTATATCTCAAGTAAGAACAGAGATTATCAAGTTCACACTTTCTTCTATACATGTGAGTAACTCATAAAAATATACAAATGTGTGTTCTCCACGATTTTTTAAAAATAAACGTAGAAATTTGTAAACAAGAACGAATAAATTTTCAAGTGCGGTTTTATTCACAAAACAGTTCATAGTTTCATCTAAAAATCGCGCACATCATCAAGATATATAAACATTTACATTTAGTACGATTTTCTAAAAATGATTGTAGAAAATTGTTAACGTTATAAAACTTTTATTACGATGAAAAGAAACGCATTTTTCAAACAACAGTTGGAAAATTAATTGCGTTTCATTCATAAGAAATTAAATAACATCGTTTTTGTACGAGATTTTTAAAAATATATGTTTAGGTAGGACTTAAATTTTTTAATCAAATTTATTATGATGTGAATTAAAACGTTTCATGAATTTTATTGTGGTATATTACTGTGTTAAGTCTCGGTGACGTGATCTGTAGTTTCCAGGAAAATAGTGGAGTTAATTAACCAGAGAAAATGACTAGATGCGAACTAGAGATTCTACTTTTATCTCTTTCAACTGAGTTTACTAACATTTCCCCATGGTTCTTTTTCTATTTTGTAAGCATCAAACCGAGATAGAAAGATATAAAAAAATCATGGTTGTTTTTGTAACGATTTTCGTGTTTACCATGATCCAAAAAAATCAATTACTGGGTAGGATTATTTTAAGTTTACATAAGCAAAGGAAACACTAAATCTCATTTCAGAACATAAATCATCTTAGTAACCAACCAGGGGAGACTACCCTGAAGTAAAAACGACACACTACGACGCAAACTTGAAACTATTTCACGCGAGCTGCTCTACAGAAATAGTTTTTGAACGATTTTACGGTTCGAAGTGAGTAAGGTAAAGCATCTCCCATCCCGTTCCAGTTATTAATAAGCGCGGATTTCTTGCGAGAGGAAACGCCGGGGATTCGGGATGGATCTTGGTATCCCGACTCCGATGAGTGCGAATATCGCCGTCTCTGCACTGCGGGTTGAGTGCACCACGACTCGTGTGGCACGTGCAAAGTGTTCATCATTCTTGGATCAAGAACGGTGTCGACAGTGAACACGGAAACCCGGTTTAATATGCGCATATTAAATGAAATCTAACCGCGTGTCGTTTTGTCCTCTTGGGCATTTAAAAGTAGTCCGTCCTTCGCGGATTATTAACGTCACTATAAAATCAATGTTAATTTTGAATCGTGGTAACACAAACGCTTCAATCAGGTTAACGTAAAATATATCTAGTGTAAACGTTAAAATAGTAAATATCGTTGTAACCTTCATTATTTTTCTTGATAACATTTCAAACATATTTTCCTGTAGTTATGCATAAATATGTGTGGCTAGATTTTTGTAAAAAATGTTGTTATCACAAAAAAGTTTTTATTATTAGCCCACAAAATGTATCGCAAAAAAATGGTTGTGTAAATACTAATTAAAGACTCGTGCCAATTACATGCAAAGTTTTATTATAAGTATTATTAGATATAGCAGCTTATATATGGATAAGGTAAACCAAAACAAACAAACCCCAGATATAACCTTACAACGTCTATAAGAAAATATTTACACGAAACATAAACACAGCCATCCATCACTCAATTATTATACACAATTTGGATACACTTTAAATCTGTCATTTTGAAACATCCCTTGTTAAATTTTAATAATTCTAGGAAGATGTAGTGTTTTTCATTACTTCACACAGCAAAATATTTACTTTAACTGTTTAAGGATTTACACACCGTAATTGAATCGAATCTGTAAAGGCACTGTAACTACAAATTCCGTTTTAGAATTTTAAAGTTTACTTGCTTAAAACGAGCTTGTTTATGTTACTCTATATAATACTTACTATTACTATTCGAAGATTCCCTATAAGGAGCAGAAACACTAAGATTGCAATTGAAAACAATCATAACTATTTGAAGAAATCCTGACCACCGAATGACTTCCACGAACATATCGCATCACTTTACTTAGAAGAGCCGCACAAGCTAACCCATCACTGAAGACTTCGGCACTGCACTGGTGACACCAAAGCACGGGAGATTTGAACTGTTCGTATACGGCATTAAGAGCCAAAACTCCAAAAATACATCACGAATCGTCCGTCGTTCGTGTTCAGTAGCGCTTTCAAATGAAACTAACGTTGCTTTACGAACGGAATTTGAAGCAATCCTGCCTCAGCTCCTACCGTGCGTCCGTTTCTGCCTCGATTATTCTTTTACTGCTCGCGTTAAATGTCTTTATTTATAGAAGGACCACGACGTTTCACGAATGGCACGAAGAAATGTCAACTTATTCAACGCTAAAATAAATACACTTAGTTATGTTATTATTTTATAAAATAATTTATAAACTAAAATTGGTTTCTAAGTAAATAAGGCAGTCAATTTGTGAACAAAATTTTTATAAAAATTGTTATTTCCATTGGGTATAAATCACGGACTTTAGTAGAACTTAGAGTTCCATTTAAAATTTCTTCAATATATTTCTCAACGCTGAGACATATTATCTCAGGAACAAATAAATATTTTCAAGTACGAATTTATTTAGTTGACAGCTCCTATATTCTTCAATTAATCGTAAATAACTCATCAATATAATATATTGGGGGAAATCATTGTTTTCCGATAAATTTAACACAATGTAAAAGAAAATTGTTAATTTTATATCAATTTATATCAAAGTCGGGTCAAGTTCAAAGTTGTCTTGAACGAAGAGAAATTTTGAAGTACGGTTTTGATCAAGAAAAAGTTCATGTTTTCTTCTATGAATGCTGAGTAAGTCATCAAAATATACCAAGAGTTCATTTTCCATAATTTTTTGAATACGGATGTAGAAAATTGTTATCTTCATAAAATCTTAACAATTCTGGTTAAGTTCTAAAATTATTATCTCAAGCACGAATAGAGATCTTCAGATACGGTTTTGTTTATGAAAAAGTTCATACTTTCTTCTATGAATGCTGAGTAACTCATTACAATATATCAAGAGTACGATTCACTATGATTTTTCAAAAATGATCGTAAAAAATGGTTATCTTCGCAAAGTCAAAAAAAATTGTAGAGAGAGAGAGAGAGAACAATATTTATTCAGGCCAACAGAAAATACAAATTAAAATAGTTACAACAACAAAATATATATTTTATATAATTTATTAGTATACAGGCTGTGGCGATACTCAACATCAAGCGAGTTGGGTTGGGATACCTGTTGTTGAAAATGTTAAAAATTGTTTCCGTAGATCATATCTTTAGATGCTATGGTTAGAAATGTTCGCATTTTAATAGTGATTTTTTTGATAATGTGATTCTTATTAATACTGCTACTATAGAAGTTAAACAACAATCAAACAACAAAAGTCGTTAGTTTTGCGAAAAAAATATTTGTTTGATTGAGTTACGGTTGAAGAAATTTATTTCTATTAAGTTTGACACACGATTTCTAAAAACAGGAGTACGACAGCACCCTTGGCAAGTGATTTTAAAAGTTCCCCTTATGTTTTGCAAAAGGACTATTTCGAATAAAGTTAACTTAAAGACAAAATGAAACAAAAGGAATTATTAATTTCATTGGATTACTTTTTTAAGCAACTACTAAAGCAAATGCTCAAATTGTTTGCCGTCGGCACTAATCTCCTTACATTTATTTCTTCTGCTGCTGTAAAAATATTGTGGCGCAGTTCGGCAAGATTTTCAATCGGTTTTGAATATACCTTTTCTTTTATGCAACTGCCATAAAAAAATCAAGGGGATTTAGGTCTGGAGAAGGAGGAAGCCACGTAATCAAACCACGGCGCCAATCCATCTTTCGGGAAATTCTGTATTCAAGTAATCCCTTGCAGGACGAACATAATGAGCTTATTGAAACCACATTTCTCCGTAGGTATTGAGCAATATATCTTCTATCAAAGTTGGTTAATTAGTTTGTACGAAATACAAATAGCATACGATAGTATGATTTTTTAAATAACTTGTTTTTTTTTGTAGAAAAACAGGCAACACTATTTTTTATGAAAAAAAACAGTGGTAAATGTTGTACCATTTTGGAATCTTGATTAAACAGGCCATCTTTTACAATCACTTGCCAAGGGTGCTGTTATACTCCTTTGTTTAGAAATCGTGTGTCAAACTTAATAGAAATTTGTTCAACCTTAACCATTTAGTCCCACTATGCTTTATATTTAAAAAAATCGATTTTATATAGTTTTCGTTAAGATAAGATGGAATGCAAAGTATAAAAATGTACAGTTGTTTGAAAAAAAATTGTTTTTGAGATATGAGATGGTGCAAGAACGCACCACTGGTAAGATAAATGAACAACAACACACAAACATTTTGATTATCAATTATTAACTAAGTAATAAATTAGTCGTAAACAAATAATAATACTAATACAACATAATACTAACAAATACCAACTTTAGTATGAAGTTTAATCTAAAAAATATTTATACTAAAATTGGTGCAAAAACGCACCAATGGGGTGAACAGTATAATCATTTATTGTGATACTTCGCAAAGCACTCTTCATGTAAATGAACGCTAAACTTACTACACATATATTGACACACTATGTCCATAAACGACTATTTCTAGGGAATTCACCGAATAAATACGTCTAAACTGGTTTCTGATAATACGAAAGATGATGTAATCCTTATATCTCATCATAGATCCCAATGGTGTGTTTTTGCACCATTAATATTTCAAGACGTATTTTCAGAATACATATTTTTATTTCGCGTTTCAAGATATATATGAGGAAAATATGCACTAAAACCTTGCAAATATCAAAATTTTAAAGAATTTTATGCACTAAAAATAGTTTTATTTCTATTGTATATTTTGAACAGACATTTTCAATCGAAAAGAATTGATGCAAATATGGTTTAAATAGCAAAAATTATGAAATATTTTGATATGTATAGCCTAACAACCTTATAGTGTTATAGTACAAACAGCTAGCACCTTGAAATCTGGTAATGTATGGCTGTAAAATAATTTTAAAAACGCTGGTGCGTTATCACACCAGTGGGACTAAATGGGTTAACTCAAACAAATACTTTTTCGCAAAACTAACGACTTCTGTTGTTTGATTTGTGACTTCTATAGTAGCATGGTTAATAAGGTTCACATTATTAAAAAAATCACTATTAAATTGCGAACATTTTTAACCGTAGCACCTAAAGATATGATCTTCGGGAACGATTTTTAACATTTAATATATGTTTATTACCACTTAACTAAGAGACATAGAACTTTTATCTTATTTTTACCTGAACAGATATGAGTTGGCCTCTCAGCCGGTACCCGCTTGACGTTAAGTTTCGGGACAGCCGGTATAAAAAAAACACAGAATTTTCTTATCGAGACATATTTTCTATGCGACATCACTTTGGTGAAAAATGGTGTGCAGATTGAATGTTTTTTCGTCCAGTACAACTTTTCTTCCGGTTTCTGTACAATATTCATTGTCATGGCAATTGCAAGAAATATTCGCATTTCTGAAATGTTTGTACGCCATTCCTTGGTCGAATAGGTTGACGGATTTCCTCTCATAGTTTGAACGTAGTACAAATTTGTTTGGTCAACAACATTTTGAGCTAATCCGTCATTGAAAAAATAGTTAAAAAACTGGCTCGGTTTGGTGAAAGATGAATTTTGTTCATTTATATGCGAATTTGCAGTAAATACAAAGGAGGCCGACAGTGCTGGTGTATCCGTTTCAATACTTATTTCTGTCCATTAGTTAGATAAATCATCTTCCGATTGATTTGTATCTGATTCATTTTCTGATGCAGAAATCAGAATTGCACGTGAAGAATCGGTTTCTAAATGTTCAGTATCCAAATCTTTGCTGATATCGCTATCGCTTTACATAATCAATAGAACTGTGAAACTTTTGTTTTATTGTTTATAGTTTTATTCAAGTAAAAAGTTGAATAAGAAAATATTGACTATAAAAATATAAAACACAAATATATAAAAAATAGAAAAAGTAAAAACTTTTTGTGAGAAATAATTAAATATTAAAATTTATTATTAAAGAGCAGACATGTTTCGAAACGATTGTTTCATCTTCAGTACTTTAAAATATATGCAAAATGATGGAAAAAATACAAAAATATAGATAAATTGGGAATATCTTAGTAAATTTTTTAGCAAATTTTCTTAAAAAATAAAATTATTTCTATATAGGTTTTCTTTTTGTTAAAAATTAAAATAAGTTTATTTGCAATATATCTAAATGTTTTATTTTCATTTTTAACAAAAAGAAAACCTATATAGAAATAATTTTATTTTTTAAGAAAATTTGCTAAAAAATTTACTAAGATATTCCCAATTTATCTATATTTTTGTATTTTTTCCATCATTTTGCATATATTTTAAAGTACTGAAGATGAAACAATCGTTTCGAAACATGTCTGCTCTTTAATAATAAATTTTAATATTTAATTATTTCTCACAAAAAGTTTTTACTTTTTCTATTTTTTATATATTTTATTGAGAAATATGGAGAATTTCATCCCTTTTATAAAATACAAAGTTACTTACCTCACTATCAAAAAATAATACGTGAAAAACAATAGGTACGTAAAATATAATAATACCATATAATGTAATATGAAAGAAGCAAAAAAGAACACGTCTTCACGCACTAATGCTTTCCAATAACTGAATTCTAAACGTGCGAATATCATTCGCTCTAGATAAAAATAGTACAAATTACTGGCTACTAGCGAGAGGTACTAGGCTTTGTCTCGGTCATATGCTTAAGTGGTTAAGTTAAGGAGGAAAGGCGGGATATTCAATTTATTGTGTGCATAGGAGTCCCAATTACCACACTGAATCGATAGCTTTTTGGATATTCAGGAACACTGCTGCAGAATGACGTTGTTGGAAGCGTGTCACTTGTATTGGATTGGAAATCAGCGCAGCGAAAGCGTAAGACATAGATCTACCAGATTGAAAACCTGATTGAAAACTGATAGGAGAGTATTTTATTTGAGACAGCTTCAAGCAGCTTGTTTTTGATGTGTGTTTCTAAGATCTTGCCAACGATGTGAAGAAGGGAAATAGGACGGTGATGATTCTTTTTCGGAAGCACAAATTATATCGGAGGTCTTCCAATCTTCGGTGTAGTATTGGTTGATAGGGCAGTAGTTTAAGATTTTTCTTATGTAAGCATGAGTAGGAGGATTTAGATTTCTTAGGATATTTTTTTTTTGGAACATGATCATTTTACATTTAGATAAATTACATATCGGGTAGACGAACTAACCAACCTTGCACCGCGACCCTAAGGATCTATTGTATCCCGATAGATAACGTTATCAAAGTTCACCGTGCAGTCCAATGCTCTTAACGAACATTAATACCTTGCTCGGTGAAAAGTCATTCAGATCATTTGTGGAGATAAACTGCAACCCAAAAATTGAGAATCTGATACGGTTAACAGCAGGGCATTGGCATAACACATGCTCAACCGTCTCCTCGTCCTCCGCATATAGTCGGCAGCAACATCGTGGGCTAGACCCAACAAGTTGAGGTGTGTCTTTAATCGGCAGTGTCCAGTAAAGATATCCATTAGAACTTTAATGCTGCTACGAGCAAGTCCTAAAATATTCCCGGGTTTGACAGTAGCGATGTTAATAAACTTAGCATGTCTCATTGTAGGAGAATTGGTCCACAGCAGGCGAAGTCTCTCTTCAGCCCACAGTCCAATCCTATGTTTGGCCAACACAAATGATACACCAACTGCTGACTCTTGCCCCACAACTGGCCGCTTCATTGCCAGCCGCCCTAGTGTGACCAGGACTGGTGCTTGTTTCGTTGCTTAGGATTAAGAAGTATTCGTCCTCGTCGATCAAAGCATCTTCGGGTGTGTTGGCATGGGTGGTTTTAAACAACTGTCTCTCATGGTCCCTCATGGTCTCTGGTCTCATGGTCTCTCATAATCCCCGTGGATCAATTTCTTCGGGGTCGGTGTGTGATGTGTCATCTCAGATAATCTGGAGAACTTCCGAACTTCTTGCCGGTATACTTTACCTTTTGATTTGTTGATATTATCACAGGCTTCAATGTACCTTTCGCTTTTGAATTGTTTAATTAAGTTTTGAATGTGTTTGTTAAGTTGGCTAAATTTCCATTTTAAGTCTGGAGCCTCAGACATTCTAACGTCGTGATACGAGCATCTCTTCTCCTTAATTAACCTTATAATGAACTTTGGTAGTGGGAAACTGTAATATTTTTTCACTAAAAATTTGGATTAAATTCAAAAATAATTATTTCAAGAACGAGTAGATTTTCAAGTATGGTTTCGTTCATGAAAAAGTTCATACTTTCTTCTATGCATCACGATTAATTCATTAAGACATATCAAGTGTGTCAATATTCCACAGTATTTTAAATATGATTCTAAAAAATTGTTAACTTTATAAAGTCATAAAAATTCAGGTTGAATTCAAAAATTGTTATCCCAGGAACAAATAAAAATAAAATATGATAAAAACACTTTAAAACTTATTTTCTCAATGTTATCTTATTCAACGCTAACACAAATACACTTATAACAAATTATATAATCAAAAACACTTATTAATTATTAAGAATATAAGGCAGTTAATTTTAAAACAAAATTTTCATAAAAACTCGACATTTCTATTGAGTATAAATCTCCGCTTCAGAACCTCAAGTTCCGTTCAAAATTCCTGCTATTTATGTACACAGGATGTAGAAAATTTCTGAACGATGAATGGACAAAAAGGATCTCTTACATTCGAATTAAAGGTATTCTTTTTTTAAATCAATTTGCTTTGTCATCAGTCAAAGACTTCACCTACAAACTTAAAAGTAAACTGTTGATATTACGATCCTTTGTTACACAAAGTGATGAAGATAAAAGAAAAGTTATTAATACGTCCCCCAATACTTACTTTACTCCGTTTAAAAAATAAATACACGAACAAGAAATGCTTATTATCATTTTAAATGATTTATATTAATTCTTTGTTACGTGTAAATTCGAAATTTTTGTATATTAGAATTGAGTGGTTAGTGATGAAAGGCCATGGAATATTTCGTGGTGTTCTAAAATTAGAAAAAACGAAAATGATAGTTGGCAAATGTTGGTTGTCTCTAAACAGCTGATTCGAGTCTAATTTTGTATTTTTACTCCTCTGGTTCGGTACGGTTTAGGTTATTCACATTGCCGCTAGAAAATTTAAATAAGATCCGTCTACCCACGTAAACAAAGTTGTTGTGCATCTTACAGTTTATTTTTAGCCATCGAATCGGTGACAAAATTAATCTTGACGCTCGGGCTCGCATGCCAAACTATAACTACATTTATTTATATACCATGGGCTTTATGGTTTGTAAGAATTCTAGGTTGACCGTGTCACAAATTGCGACGGTCGATATTTAATGGCTAATAATATATAGTGAAGTAGAACATAAAGTATACTTATATTATTACGATTCTTATACACGATATAGATTCATTTAGAAATTTCAATTCACCTTGACTTTATTATAATGTAATGAGAAATAAGGTTATTTGTATAGTTGAGGTAAGCAGTCTTATCGCAGATTATGTTTATTAATTTCTTCATTGCCAATTAAGTAGGTAAATGTAGTAAAATCAATTCATGCTTATTATATTCAAGATTAATGGGTAATCACGTATTGGATATTCTTGTTGACTTATAATTTTGCTAATATGAGTGTGTGTATACACTTGTACATTGAGGTTTTCTTGGTATTTCCGACATTCAATTTATGATTATTACGTGAAGCATTTACATAGTAATGCTGGTGTAAGAGAAATCGTAATGGACCCAATTTTAGAGTAATCACTTTAATTTGATTAATTTTATTAGAAATCAACTTTAATAATGATAATTATTAGATCAATCGGGAAGAGCTAAATATTTCCCAGTTATTCCTCTTGCTTCCAAGTCTCATAAAATATCTCGCGACTTGTCATCTCAATACATTTTCCTTATTTTTGATACAAACATCTCAGCCATTCAAACAGTCGCATAATTGTCGAATAATTGAAGAGCTAAATAGAGACTCTCCTTGCTACTTTGTTAACAAAGGACGATGGCATTATTGAAACTGTCAAAAACTTCTGCTGGATCATTGGATTTATGTATGTATGTAAGGAAACAGGAGTGCATGCGTTCCCGCACACCGCACTTAGGCCCCATTGGACCCCTTGTACATACTCCCAACATAACCTCTTATCACATCAACCAGCCTAAGGATTTACCAAAGGCTAGGGCATCACTCAGAGGTAAGTTCCTGATATCATCTGTGGTCGGCCTTGCCTCCCTGAGGGTCCTCATTCTGAGATCTGTCAGAGAGGGGCAATCACACAAGATGTGTCTAGCGGTCTCGTCGTCCTGTTCACAGTCTCAACAGTGAGAAGAGTTTGCAAGCTTCAAATTGTGAAGGTGCTATTTACTTTACAGTGTGGCTAACCAGAGGGCGTTTTTTCCAAGCCCTACGAAAAACTGAGCTGTAATTTTTGAAGGATACTTTAACAAATCATTAGCAAGATAGCAGCCCGGAGTTTTGTCCCACGCATTTAGGATCTTTTTGTGGGTAATATGTTTGATCATGTTGATATGAGTAGCTAAAGAAGGGGTAATTATCGGCTCGGGTGCACAAGGAACTCTGCCGGCAGCACGCTTCTCCAGTCTATCCGCGTGTTTGTTACCCGTAGAGCCGGAATGCCCCTTGATTCATTGGATAGTGACACGATTAAATTTTCAGGACTCCTCCAGTGATAGGTGGCAGTCCATTATTAGTGCAGACGTTATCCTAACTCAAATTCAAATTCCAATTCAAATTGTTTATTGGTGATCATATCATTACAATGATTTTCACAAGTCACAAAAAAGTACAAAATACGAATTAGAAAGAAAAAAAAAGTACATATAAAATACAAAGTGTAAGGGACATCAGAAGGGCGCAACAGGTCAACACAAACCACTGAAGTCATTGGCCAGAAATTCCCGACTAGAATAAAAAGCTTTCGCTATCAGATAGTTTTTCATTTTGAGCTTAAATTTATTTATGTCTAAAGTTTAACGTCATCAGATAGAACGTTATAAAACTTTCTACCAAAGTAATTGGGTCCGTCCCTCGCCCTCGCCGTTCGAGAATAGTTGGTGATCAATCCATCACCCACCCGAGTATAGTAACTATGATATGAGTTAAAAGTCCTAAGCTGGGGAACATTATTTTTGGTGAACATAAGACAATGAAGGATGTAGAGCGAGGGAAAACTTAAAATATTATACTAAATGAATTTACCCCTGCAGCAGGCCCGAAATGTCAAGTTGGCCATCACTCTAACGCATCTTCTCTGCGCACTGAAAATTCGGTCCGTATAGGCTGAATAACCACAACACAGCAAACGCGTAAGAAACGTGGTCAAAAAAGTAGCCATAATATGTCTTCATGAGTACATCGAAAGGAACGAGCCATCTAAGTGACCGGATAACAAATATGGCGGTATTAAGTTTTTTAGATAAATTATCAACGTGGGCTTTCCATGTCAGGCCGGAGTCAAGATATACCCCCAGATACCTGACAGGCTATACGCATACCTCCAACCGTCTGAGAGAGAAATTCAGGGCAGGTGTTTTAGCATCACTGATGCTTAACATATTGCACCGGAACGCCGCTGCAAAACGACAGCATCACTCGAAGAATTCATGACGGTTGTGTTATCGGCAAAGAGAATCACTTCTGAGTTGTGTGGAACATTATTCGGTAGATCTTTTATAAATATTAGAAACAAGAGAGGTCTCAATACCGAGCCCTTTGGGACACCATATTTAATTGGCAAGCACTCCGAACCCAGGCCACCAAAGGAAACATACTGTGATCTGTTTGACAAGTATGATTTAATAAGCGTGATGCTAATGTCCTTCATATTGAAGGCATCTAGTTTACGAATCAGTATATCGTGGAAAACGCAATCAAATGCCTTCGTCAAGTCGTAGAATGCGGCTCCGAAGTGATTCTTGGCCTCGAAACCGCCCTGGACAAACCTAACCAGTGCATGAACGGCATTCGTCGTGGATTTATTTTTAACGCTGCTTAACACTAAAAGAGTAGGGGTGAGTCCAGCACAGCCCCTCTCCAGAGTGTCGAACGGCCGCCAACGCCCCCATCTTTCATAACTCCTACCGATTGTAGTCTTTTCATGGTTACCAGCGCCACCTCCTGAATATGTAGATCTAGTGGTGGTAGTTTAAGCATGTCTCTCCAACTAATTGGTCTATATGACTTCGGAAGGAAGTAGTTTTACTTACCTGGTTTAGGTATAAAGTTTACCGTGACATCACGCCAGCTTCCCGGTACGTAGCGAAGTGCCAGGCAACCCCGGAAAATTCTCTTCAGGTGCGGTAGCAGGTCTTCCAGTCCCCATTGTAAAAGGGCCGGTGCGATCCCATCCGGCCACGGTCGGCTGTGAACATGTTCAACCCACCGTATTTTTTCCTCCTCACAGATAATTTTGGCTTGGCCAAAATCATTCGCTGTTGGTACGTAGTTTGTCTCTGATTGGACAGCGTTGGTGTTGTCGAAACCTGAGAAATGAGCAGACATTAGAAGCTGTAAACTTTCTTGAAGGTTGTCGGTATAGGAACCATCATCCTTCTTCATTAACCCAATTCGTCGTTCAGGGCTCGCTGCAAGCACCTTCTTCAGGAGGGAGACTTCGGTAGAAAAAGTAATTTCCTCACAGAAGTCCCACCATGCTGCTCGCTTCTTTTGACGAATTGTTTTCTTAAAAGCTGACAGTTTACTCTAGATCTGCCAGTCAGAATCAATCCTACAGTCGTTTGCTCTGTTAAAGGTAGTCCGCGCCATCGTTTAAGTATGGCAAGTTCGGGGCACCACCAGGTGATAGCGCGCCCCGATACTGCCTCCTTACGGAGGGGACACGCCTCTTTATAGGCAAGGACTAGGGAGTCGCTTAAAGAATTGGAATATTCCTCCATTCTACAGCTGTTTTTCAGTGACCTCGAAAGCGAGGATCTGAATTTCTCCACATCTCTCCTTCTTGGGTTATGGGTCAGTTTGTTTCTGAACTTGGTGTTGCCAAGCTTAAAAGTAATCC
Organism: Onthophagus taurus; assembly: GCF_036711975.1. Taxonomy (NCBI): domain Eukaryota; kingdom Metazoa; phylum Arthropoda; class Insecta; order Coleoptera; family Scarabaeidae; genus Onthophagus; species Onthophagus taurus. The sequence continues at coordinate 21,798,205 of NC_091972.1, read as the reverse complement.
ACCTATGGTGAGACATCGACACATTGTCGGAAACTCTCCAATTGTGGACTGATCTTGAGATATCCATAGAGGCTAGAGTAATGTCGATAATCAATTGATCTCTGGCAGTTACAAAGGTTGGTTCTGTGCATCGATTTAGTATATCTAAGTTACTGCTATAAATAAAATCTCAAAGGGCCTTACCTCTAGAGTTGTCAATCATCATTGGATATACAAGAAACCAGAAAATAAGAAGTTATTATAGCAGGATGAAATTATACGCTGGAAAGTTAAGATACACTTTCCACTAAGCAATTTCTTTATGTTCCGGTTGCAACTTTGTTAGCAAAGGAGAACGGCACAATTGAAGCCTTTAGATCCGCTAAAGGTTTTAATTCAGATATTTAATGGAATTTACCAGAAACTAATGTATAAGCGTTTACCACAGCGGAATGAAGTTACACACCCTACTTTAACTTTCCACGAAGCAGTTTGTTTAAGTTCTGCTTATAAGATTGTTAGCAAAGGACGATAGCATATTTGTAGTCTCTAAGATCCAAAAGAAAAAAGTTTTAGTTTTATCATTAGATTTACCAGAAACCAGACAATCACATCTAAATTGGCTGCAAAGCAGTTTTTTAAAGATCAGAATGCAAGTTTATTGGTAAAGATTTATGGCATATTTATGGCATACGATGTGCTCAGTGAATACTTAATAGTTGATGAGAAAAATAAACCTACACATTAGAGCTTTTCCAAAATAGTAACCAACCAAAAAGTATAGTTGAGCGATTAATTGAGTACACCCGTTACCCTCTAACCTACTTATTGTACGATGATTTGGAAAAAGTTTCTCTTAAACTGGAGAGGAGTCTCATATTCTATAGATGGATTAGTAGGTATGAAGAACACCCCATGAAGTCTTAGTGGTTGTCCGTAAAGCAGTTCTGCTGAGGAGCAACCTAGATCTTCCTTAAGAGATGTTCTTAATCCTAGTAGGATGAGGGGTAGAATGTTATTCAATCTAGTCGTGTCTCCGTTCTAAAATTCCATTTGCTTGAGAATGGAGAGAAGAATCTTGTTTTGACTGGTGGAACGTATTTCAGGATGACATAAGCTATGAATTTTGTGGAAAATTGCTCGTCTTAACTGTTGTGGAATATAAATTCTTGGAGATGATGAAGAGGTTTGAATTGTGTATATGTTTCAATTGTTTTTATTTTCGGTGCAAATTTTTATAAAAAGTTTTTTGAAACAATTTTGTCATGGCACACTACACTACTCAAACAGCATCAACTCACGTCGCGCGTCGGTTGGAACAACCAAGAAGAATAAGCGTTTACAGCTCTATGCTTGCCATACAGTTACACAAATATGTAATATATGTGATAGCGAAACAAGGGGCGAACGGTGTTGCGTAGATTTCTGGAACTACTTGGGGCCATAACGTGTGGAGGATGAGGTACAACAGCGAGGTATATCAACTGTTCAAAGATATCGCTCTTTCGTTATGCATCAGAATATAAAAGCTAAAGTGGGTCGGATTTGTGGTGAGAATGGAGGAAGTGGAACCTGCAAGAAGGCCACTGAGGAAGACACAATTTTGGTTTATGATTTAATTGAAATGGAGAGAATGTAGAAAATCCGTCAAAATTGTCGTGATATTTTTACTTAATTACAATATTTTCTTTTTAAATAGTTCGTGTGTTCGAGGAAGTAAAAAGAATAAAGGTAATTTCTAAGTTTTATCATGAATCAAGCGATATTTCAAGACATTATTAAATCACTTGATATGAAATAATAAAAGTTAGTGACAATTTTTCTAGCGGTAAGAAAGTTGGGTCCATCCCAACGCTAATTTCATTATTCCAGCTTCCTGTGAACTATAATTAATACGTTTTATGGGCCCAGTATCTCGCTTTGGTTCCACTGTAAAAACTTGTCACCCATTGTACAAGTTTTGTAATAAAATTAGACTTTCGGTGAATTTATGCAGCCAAGGGAAAAATTTCTTAAAATCCCGCTCCTTTTGTTGGTGTCCTTGGTTCGAGTCGCGCCGAGTCGTATTAAGAATACACTTTCTATGTAAATGACGCAATCTAGCAAGTTCCGGATATACCGGAGCGACGACGGGAGCAAAAACCGCTCCTATCGGAAATAAAAACAACAATTCGCGCGGACGCGATCCCAAAGCAATAACAATGAGTTTCCAGAAGATATCGGCGAGAAAATCGAACGGCAAAACCCGCCCGCGGTGTAAAAAGATAAAACGGTTGCGCTATTTGTGTGTCGACGGACCAAGCGGAGAGAGACGACGATGCCGTTTACGAAATTGCGGATACGCAGTCGAGACGCCATACCGTTTCACGTTAATATTAGAATAAATACTCCAGAACCTAGTTTAATCTGTGCTGGGTCATAAGTTCATTAAAGTTTTGCGCCCTCGTGCCACCTCAAATTACAAAAGTTTTATTTAATTTAACCAACAGAAACCTAAAAAATAAAATAATTTTCTATTCTAGTAATTTTGAATGAAACTTGAGATACGAGAAAAACAATAATCTTAAGTCGTTAATGACTCAATTTGTGAAGACACAACACTGAGTTTACTATAAATAGTCAGTGTTAAGATTCACGGCTAAGGCCGTTTAGGCAATATATCTAAATTGCCAATGTCAACCTTAATTCGTCGCTCGACCCGATAATGCCGAATTTACGATCAATTAAGGAGAAACAATCGCTCGTCAACTTTAACGGCCTGCTCTTTGAATAAATTCCTATTCACGCGTTCCCGACGTGGCGCCATGTTAACTCTGTCTTAAATTCAACGTCGGTTAGAACTGAAAAACGAATAAAGAGCACACGGCAAAATGAGACAGAATCGCAGTCAAAGCAGAAAAAAATGAAGGGGAAGTTCTGTAAAAACGCGTATTCAAATTTGTTCATTAAAGCAGCGGTGTTAGATTCATTTGCAGAATAAACTGGTGTCAAGGGTACGCGCTTCAGAACGCATGGATGGCGAGCGTGCACGCGCAATTAAAAAGTTAAGTGCGCCCTAAACATCGAATCCCGTAATTAAATTTTATTGGACAGCCAACGCGGACAGGGCTGGGACCGAATAATTCCGCCTCTGTTTTCAATCATTTAACGACAGACTCGCAAATTGCTGCCCTGTTTGTATCGACCCGATCCCGTTATTCTAAAGCACCCCGTATATATTGTCAGTTAACTCTATTTTATTTCGATTCAAAACGAAGTATTTAATGGTCCTAATGTCTAACGTTTAATGAAACAATAATGGTTGTCAATCAATAAAAATTTCAATACGTATGAGAAGAGAACAAAAAGAATTGAGATCGCGATAGAAAAACTATACCGAATCGAATGCCGTATAGATCTTGATAATGGAGTACATCGTTTACGAGTTATGACCACTTAAAAAAGGCCACTTTTGTGTTATGTTCGTGTACCTTCGCAATATTTTGGCGTTTTGAGTGGAATTCGAAAGAGATATCGAATATGCTCCATTCGATTCCACTTTTGCATTGGCATATAATTAAGCTTTAGATAGCGATATTGTTCATCGAAATAGGTTGACAGGTTTTCTTATAATAAATAAATTACTATACACGTCAAATTCTATCTAATTGGGGGCTAACTTCACATAGATCACATCAATTTTACATGAGTTCATCTTGAGCACTACTCATGAAATATCACCAGTGATGGGGGCGTAAAATACCTCATATACAATACGCGATATTTTACACATCGATAATAACAGTTTTCTACACTGACTTTTTCTACATGAAGTAGATATGATAATAAAATATTATTATAAAATAATGTCGTAAAATATGTTGTTATGATATGGAACGTGTATGGAACTTAATGAAGGTAAAAATTAATGTTGTGTTACTGGATTTAATACAAAAGTCTACAACCTAAAAAATAGTTAAAGATATATTTATTAATAAATTAAACACTAACTCAAATATCGTTTATATTACTAATACTTTATTGTTCGAAATTGTTATCATCGTCGATAAATATATCGACGATATCATGCAATTGTTGTAACTTTGCAGTATGAAGATTTAAGTTGTAATAAACGGTCATTAATTTTTTCGACCTTTCAAAACTTAATCTATTTACGTTTGCTGTGTTCCAAAACACAAGAGGTTTAAAAATTCCCTTTTCCAAAAGAATTTGGAAAATACTTTGACGTTGTCTAAAATTATCTATAGTAATCTAAACTCTCTAGTCCTTCAGCATTTAAATTCTTTAATAAGAATAGATTAATTTAACACTCATTTTCACCATTAAGAAGGCATTATCTAATACAATGGCATATACTTCCGCATTGCAAGTTTCTTTAGCTAATTTGAAGGCAGAAATTATTATTTCCGAAAATTTCTCACCTGTTTCCGGTTCACCTGATAAATACCATGCATTAACGAAGGCTTTGTTACCATTAGCATTATGCAACACACAAACAACTGTTTTTGTTTTACCGGACGTATTTTTCCATCCATCAATAATCAGCAGATTCACTTGTAACAAACTTAAAAGCTTCAGATATACTCTGTTTGTAAATATTGTCCAGCAAAGTTGTAGATAAAGTTGATCTAAAAGTTGTTCTAGAAGGGACCATCAGCGGGTCAAAACTTATTTAAAAAATTTTTAAAATGTTGCGACTCTACAACTCTAGATGAAAAGAAAGTTTGCCAAACAATTATTTCATTGTAGTTCTACATGAGCATCCAGAGTGTGAACAAAATTCGTAATATCTGCATTACCTTTAGTTTTTCTTGAATGTAAAGTATTCTTGAAATGTTTTGGTATCATTACAGTCGTGGTAGCTAAGGAAGTTGGATTTTTATTAATTCTATCATTTGGCAGTCACTATTTTCTGCATTAGCAGGATTACTATCTTCATAATTAAACTTGTTAGTTAAATTTGTAGAATCCGAATTGTTGACAGAATCTGTTGTAAACGTTTCAGCGATGGTTGATTTTCTAGTGTGCTGTTTACACCCATTTCTAAAAAAAGAACCTATTTGTTAACAATTTACTACAAGTATCACACTGCGCAAAATATTTATGCATGTTATCCTTGATTAGCATAATATCTAATTCTTCTAATACTTTACTTCTTTTACGTCCTACCATATTGAATATTATGTATTTTACTCTCCACACTCACTTCATAACTTAAGAACTAGCTTAACTTTAGGACTGTTAAGACACGCGTAGAGTATATTTATTTGTAACTCTATATTAATTAATTGTATAAATAAAATATTAAAAATTAAAATGGAGTATTGCTAGACTGTTTATGTTTATCTATCTGTTTATTTCTTATTTTAAAAATATAACAAAATCGTCATGGGAAAATACATTATGTTGATATAACAACCAATGGTGATATAACATTATGATTATATATAAAAATAATTAGAGTGCGTGATGCGCTACAATTATTCCCCCTTCAATAAAAATTAAAAATTTAAATTAATGACGATGTTTCAAACATAAAAATAAAAAGAACGAATAAGGAAAGGAAATCCGTGGAGGGTGGCAACAATTGTCTTTATTCTGCACAAGAAAGACATTATATACATTGAAATAATAAGTACTTGATTAAATTATAAAAAGGAAAATTTTACTTTTTTAGGATTTTCTTTAACAGTATTAATATCATGTAAGGTTTCATTCAATAAGAATGCTGGTTGTAAATATGTATTGAAGTGTGGCGATTATTTTTAGACTTCTGTAGAATAACAAAGTTCAAGATTCACGCAGACTAATAAGAAGTTGATCTGTGTCTATCGAAGAGTTTGATTTAAGAAAGAACTCGCTTGGAAGACGAAGCGGTTGTCCAAACACAAGTTCAGCAGCCCAGATCTCCTTTTAAAGAAGATCTGGGAATTTTTGAGTGTACGATGAAATCACTCCAAAATTCCATTGCTTTGCGGATGATAAGCAGAAGTGCTAATTTGTGTAGCACCAATTAATATGGCAAATTTTGAAAAAAGTTGAGATTCAAATTGTCGCCCTTTGTCATGAGTAATTGTGCGTATTTGCTATGGTGCTCGCTGAAGTGTCTATAACCGGAAAAGCTTCTGGCCATCGAGTAAAACATTCAATATCTGTTAAAATATATGAATAACCAGAAGAAGGAGTAAGAGGTCCAACAAGATCTATATGTATATGTTAAAATCTTCCTTGTGGAACACTTATATGCTGTATAGGAGATTTTGTATATTTATTAATTTTAGTTTTTAGAAATGGTATAGTCCAAAGATAAATATCTTTACTCATGTGAGGCTAAAAGAAACGCGTCTTTAACAAATGACGAGTTGCACGTATACCAAGATGTGAAACATTGTGAAATTTTTGGAAGATTTGTTTGCGAAATTTTTCGGGAATATAAATTTTAGGAATGGATGTTGAGACATCACACCAAAGAGTTATATCAGGAAAAGCTGATTTTTCTTCAACGAGTGCAAAATTAGTATTACCTAGAGATTGGGTTTGATTTAAGAGATGTTGTAACTGAAGGTCAGTTGATTGAACATGTTTAATCTCTTTTAAATCAGTATAAGAAAAATTGATGGATTCTATATTAATGCGTGACATTGTGTTTGAAATAATATTAGAATAGCCTTTAATATACCTGATGTCTGAAGTAAATTGAGATGTATAATGAAGATAACGTATTTGTCTTGGAGTTTTATTTAATTTGGACTGAATGGAATTAACTAATAATTTGTGATCACTGAAAATTGTGAATTGATAGCCGTATAAAAAATGTTTAAGATATTTAATAGATGAATATATAGCTAAAAGTTCCCTATCAAAAGTTGTGTAATTCATTTGACTAGGTGATAACATTTTTTGAAAAGAAAGCAACGGGTTGGGTTATATTATTAATAGCTTGAGACACAACTGCACCCATACCTGTATTAGAGGCATCTCTTGTTAATGTCAAGTTGGCTGAAGGATTTGGATGCGCGATATATACGGACTGAGATAATAGATCTTTAGCACGTGAAAAAGAGTCGGTGTGCTCATCTGTAATTTGTAATTTGCTTCTCATTATTTTTGCAAAGAGAGTGGTCGAAAGAGAATGTAAGGGTCCAAGAATTTCAGAAAAATTGGGAGTGATAGCGGTTTTGTAAACATCTTCTTCTGCTACTGGTATCTGGTGATACGCTCGTACAACGTCGATTTTTGAAAAAATTGTACAACCATGAAGATTCAAATTAAAGTCTTGTAAATGAGGTAATGAGTATCTGTCTGGTACCGTTACTAAATGTAATTGATGATAGTCACCACAAGGACGCCAGTCTTGACAATCTTTTTAGGTGCCATGTGTAAGGGTGAAGCAACAGAAGAAGAAGATGGTCTACAAGGTCTACAAATACCGAGTGCTACCATATCATCAAAATCTCTTTTGGCGATTGCAAATTTAATTTTGTCAAGTCGTCTCGGCCGACAAAATGGAAGATGTGAATCAGTTATAATATAATGTTTAACATTATGTTTAACAGGTAAATTAAAATCTGGAACAGTGGTTAAATTGGGAAAGGATTTTAGAAGATTTGTAAATTCAGTTTCGATAGAAAATAATTTAGGAGAAGACATTTCTGAGTTGGCTAATGTACCATAAGTAGATAAAGTAGTCTTTGAGTCAAATCAATTGTCGATTTTTTATATCAACTAAAATGGCGAATTTATTGAGGAAATCAGCTCCAATAATTGTAGTTTTTTGAATTTGAATTGGATGTAGTTGGTTTATTTTTTATTAAATTATGGAATTTACACCAAGCACCTTCACAACTATAAGCTTTGGTACTATATCTGTTATGAAATTTGCAGTTTGAACGTTCACAAGATTACGTGAACGAAATGAGGAATTGTCATTATAACGACAATGTAAACAACACTGACGTTGTAAAGAATTTATATCTTCAACACTCTGTTGTAAGTTATTTATTTTATTTTGAATAGATGTAATGATGTGTGTTGTTGTGTTACAGTTTGCAACAAAGTTTGACAAGTGAAGTTAAATCACTGATGGCTTTTAATAGAGGAAAACCATGCGTTGAATGTCAATTTTGGGAAAGTATAATTTCAAAAATTTTTAGTGAAGGATAAGGACCGGAATTTAAAGAATCCCAAATCTTATCTGCCATTGTCAACATTTCTAGTGGATCACTTTCTCCAAAGGCAACTGACATTGTGTGTGGAAGCCTCCTCTTCCAAAGTCTTAATAGTAAGTCTTGACTTACAATTTGAGATCCATCGGCAGTAACCTTCATACCTCGAAAGAAATCAGATGGTTTTTGATTTCCCACTTCTGAACCTGACAAGAGATCATCCAGACGTTTCTTCTCACTTTGTGACAGTCTATTAATTAAAGTTTTTTAAGAAAAGGATATAAGTTTGTGTCTGGTGGGTTATTAATTACATCAATAACTGATGAAATGATTTCTAATGGCAAATTAGAAATCACCAGATTGTGTTTAGCTTTATCATTCTGCACATTACAACTTGAAAATTTTGCACCCACCTGAGTGAACCAGATTTCAGGTTTTGATACCCAAAAAGATGGAAGTCGCACTGCAGAAAAATGTTCAAATGTTGTGTATCACCAACGTTGTTATCTGGCATTTTGAATGAAACCTTGTTTAATATAGAAGAATCAATGATTGAAAATTTGAAAAATATAATGTCTGATTTATGAGGAATAAAAACAGTTCTCGCTCATCTGAAAATCAGTTATTATGATGATTAGTTATTAGTAGTAGTTATTAGTCCAATAGTAGGTTTCTTCTTCTCTTATTTTTTTTAGGCAGATTTTTCTTTTATAAAACGCAGATTTTTTCTTGTCGTAGATTTCTTTATTCCGTATTTCTGGTAAATTTCTTCTTGGCGTTTATTACATGTTTATTATAAGTTTATTATTATATGATATTTTCTTTTTTTAAAATAGTCGGGGTCACCAATTATAGAGTATATTTATTTGTAACTCTATATTAATTAATTGTATAAATAAAATATTAAAAATTAAAATGGAGTATTTATGTTATGTTTGTCTATCTGTTTATTTATTATTTTATAACTGTAACAAAATCGTCACGGGAAAATACATTATGTTGATATAACCAATGGTGATATAACATTATGATTATATATAAAAATAATTTGAGTGCTTGATGCGCTACAACACAAAACAAAGAATGGCATTCGCAATAGCGCCAGATGAAAACAAAACCTGACATAATCTTACATTATGACATACTTTTTAAATTCGACACAATATCTTACATTGTCCACATCATTTTCTAGGTAAATGCCATTTTACTAATTTTATACCAATTTTTTGAAATTTTTTTGAAACTAGAGAATTTTTGAGTTTATCTTTATGTTTTAAACACTTCAAAGTTTTGTTAAGAACGTTGTTATAAGTTAGAAAATTAAGCAAGAATACTAAAAGTAATCTACTTCCACTAACACCCCATAAAACTACTTATACAATAAAAAGATCAGTGGTGCGCTCTAAAAGATAATGGAGGTAAATTGGCACATAACCATTTGTGAGGGTAACTTCGTGTTTCCTGCGAGAAATCCTTACTTCTTATTACTACGGAAATTCACGTCTTCTATTAGTAGATAATTTTTTTTTTCGTTCCACAATTAATAAACAATTCAAACGAACCGTAAAAACTTAATTAACTAAATAGAAAATTGCGTAGGAAGTGCTTCCTTTTTGAAATCGAATACAAGAATAAAGAACCGTTCTTACATAGGATGTTGCTGTCAACAGTATTTTCGTCTTGGGTAGGATATGGAATTCTATTTTAGAAACGTTCTCAGGTTCCTCAGATAAAGGGGAAGTTGAGTATTTTTAAATCGAGGTTCGCTTATTGGAGACTGGTAATTAAAGAGTAGCGAGGCGTTCTTAGAGTTAAGCGGGGTCATTTATCAACTACCGACGGATATGATAAAGTGCACGTCGAAATCAAGGTTCGAATCTCGCCCCCTATTTTTGATAATTTGAAACCACGAAATTCCATTACTCACCTTCATTATAATATCGTAACTCTCCCTATATTCATGTCTATCTGACAGCGTATGTCTGCAGTTCGATATCCATCGATGTTTGCACACGGTGATCGTAATGCTCTGTGTATCCACACATACCTGAATCAAGTCAGCCATATGAGATTACCTCTTCCATTGTAAATTTACATATGCAGAATACTTGATATGTTAAAATGGACAGTTCTGGGTGTTGTACCGTTAATTCACAAAACATTTCACAATGCGCGTGATATTCATTCAAATCAACACGGTTATAAATTATAAATAAATCAGTTAAGAAATCAATAAATATATAAAAATATATATAGCAGCTAAAGTTGGGATATCGTTTACATCCCCGATAATCCCTTTATCGTGCGGTATAACCGGCCTCTTCGGTGAATGAATATTAAGTAGATCACGATACTGTTCGGGCGTCCAATTTAGTGTTTACAATATTTTTAGGGAAGTATTGAGGGCACAGGTTTGTGGTCCAGCATTTCCCGTGCACGGTGAAAATGCAGTTTCCCCCTAATAGGATATTCATGTATGCGCGTCGAAGCCTTGTTACCGAGGGGCGTGTAGAAGTGTGTTGGTAATCAGTACGATCACTAATGAAGATATAATGAAGCTCCCATCACCGACCGTATTGGAAACATAAACCAAGTAATTCAACACTATCGATTAGTAAACAGATTAAATTGACTTTTAGCCACGTCAATGAGAACCTTTGATTGTTATCAAAGGTATTACTTTCACACCAAATAACCGTTTCATTAAGTATCGACGAATTTGTGGATATACTCGTTCTCTAATTCGTATAAGGATATTTGAAGCGTGAATTTTCCACATTTTAATCGCATTACTGACAATCCGCATTATATGTGTAGTTAATTACAAATTAACGTACACTTATTTGTCCGTCGCCTCAAATCAGATTGTGACCTCAAAGAGGATTTGTGCTGGAGGCGTTCCGGTTGGCGAGGAAGTTCATTCGGTTCGCTACACTTCACGCTAAGAACACGTCCGGGTGGCGTAACAGAACGTGCTACGTCACCGTATTTACTACCTCGTTTCGAGACGGATTCGCACAGCATGTCCTCGTCGTATAGATTCCTGTACCGTTGCATTGCTACAGTTCGTTTGAAGAAGACGGCGGTTTCATTAGAATATTGAACACTATAAATCTACATGGTAAATTGCCCTTATTTATTATTAGATTATTAAATGAATAATAAGATATCGTCTGTCAATTTGTTTGGATGATAGTCATCCCTGTTGGTTTCAATTTAATAAACTTGACCCATTAATACCCATTACAAGAAATTTGATATTAAATGCACTTAATCGCAATATACACGACGGCGACGCGATCCATTAATCAAAGCGTGACTGGTGTACCAGAAAGAGACACTTATCGCGAATATCCATTTCACTATCAACCATAAATCACTTGTTGTCATATTCGGTTTCTGAGTTTGCTTTCGACCGTCATTCCCGTCGGTACTCCCTCGGGCGAATCACTTTTTTTATTTATCTTTTGGGGACTATTTGCCTTCGGGAAGGGTACACTTTGTGCAGTGGTATAACGAGGTCGTGGTTTGCATAGATCTGGGACTAGATTATATAAGTTATGTTGGAGTTTGCGACAAAGGCATGCGTACCAAAGAAAGCAATTCCACAGCTTTGCCTCAGTACATAGGTAATATTATTCGTTGTATATGTTCGCATATGGGAAGGAAAGCAATAGTTTCCACGTGAAGCACACGTAATAATATATGCAAGCAATTTCAGCTAATGTACTCTAAATTCGGTATAAATTTGGCACGACACCTCGATGCATGTACGGGTGTGCAGCACATGAACTTAGAGCTTCACCAAGATTTATGCGGTGCACTTTCCTTCGTGTAGGAAAACTTGCGGTTTCAGTATTAACAATACTTCACATTTCACTGTACATTTAAAACAAGTCAACCGAACATTGAGAAATTTGAATATTCTCGCTTACTCCATTAGCAACCCTGTTCAAATGGGCATCAGGACATTCTCCATTAGCTAAACATTTAGTAATCAAACAATGATTATGTACGTTCCTATTGTTTACCAAACAAACATGCATAAAGCCTCTTAATTCAATGACAATGTATATAATTCAGCTGGTGCTTAAACGGCACGATTTCTACAGAAAGATTTGTACGGGAAGATTTATTTTTACCAGATCTGTCAGATCTATTTCTGATTGCCCGCAACTGTTTATTCCTGCTTGTAAGGTATTTTAAACCCCTATGTTTTTGTACGGTTAATGTACTTTTTCTAGTCGCTATGTTATTTTAATTCTAGCCTTGTAAGCAAACGTTTAAAATCGTATGTATTTTAATATGAATTAACTTAGTAATAATAATTGTACTATATTTAAGTAATAAGAAATTAATTTAAGATAATCAGAGTTCGAATCAAACGATAAATTTTTAGACATTCTGTGTAAAATATATCGATAATTTATGTTGTCCCTTTTCGCACTATTTGAGGAGTAACTATGTCAATTCTTGTATTTTTAGCTTGTTCGATGGCTCATTAATGTAGATTTAAAGAACAAAATAAAAAGTAACAGGTGGTATAAACAAATCTTATCAAAATCAACACATATTTTATGTGGAATATCAGAGTATGTAGTAAATCGATTTCCTAACTGTGACCTTCAACGCATGATGCGACACCGTGTGAAATGCTTTTGATACGTCTAAGAATACTGCCTCAGTGTATTCTGAGCGATTGTTGTTGCTTTTCTTGTTGTTATTACATGCCCCATCATTTCAATAAGTAGCGCAGGGATTTCGTTCCTGTTCAACTTTTACAACGCACAAATTCAAACTCTCGAATAACTCTTGAATTTTAATGTTTATTGGGTCTTATTTTGTAAAGTGGTGAAAGATTACTTGTCACAGGTAAATCGGTTAGATTTGTTCATCTCTATTGAGAACCAGATCTTCGGTTACATCAAAATGATGTACTAACTGCTTTCTGGTAGTAGTTAACCCACTGTGCAAACTTTCAGAGGCTCAGGATACGCATCACTACTACATTCCCTTCAAGTGGTGTTACTCGACGGTTTACTAGGTGTATGTTCTCTACATTTATTCCATTTTCCATGTTGTGGTCCATAAGCAGCAAGTTCTTTCCACAAGAAGGTGGTGATCTTATTTTTATCATTCCAATTTTACCAATTTTGCTATTACGTTTTACTTTGATAGTCTTTTGAATATAGAATATGTTTTATAGCTTGTTCAAACCGAGGCGTTACTGTAAATATTATCCAGATTCAGCTTGATATGGCATTAATTGTAGTTCCTCGACCTCAAGTGACCTCTGTTAAACTTAAATTGCTTGATTAAACTTAGACAGAGAAGATATTGCAGATGTTATCCATATTCAGAGCTGGGCAAACTACTTGAAAAAAGTAGTGGAGTATAACTACTAACTACTTTCACCAAAAAGTAAGTTTATCAAGTTTAACTACTTGGTAGTTAAACTACTTTTAAAATATGGTACTTGATTACTAACTACCAAGTAGTTAGTAGTTAAATATCCAACTACTTTTTTAACTATAACTGCAAAAATTCATAAAAAGGTCTACAATAATAAATAAATAAATGCAAAATAAAATAAACAACTTTTTATTATATAAAGCTTATTTTAAAGGTAACTAGTTTCTAGTTAGCCGTTAACAACTGTTTGAACTGTTATACATAAATTATGCTTAAAAGTCAGATTCTCTTGGTAGAAAAACACAAAACTGAAACTTATGAGGTAGGTATTAAGATTATTTAAAAATTTAAAGTTATTAAAAAAATATAATATAATAAACAAATAAACGTAGAGTCTTGTAACTTTGAAAGCGACTTTTAGTTTAAGTTAAGTTTACTTTTAAAAAACCAACTGCTCAAAAAGATTGTCAGCGATAGCATGTCTTCTTGATGAATTAAGCAAAGTTGCAAAATTGAACATTCGTTCAACTGCAGCTGATGATGGTAAGTTAGTGTTGTATTTTATAAATACTTGTTTAATTCACTTATAATCATGGAGCAATTCTTTATTAGTTCTTCTATCTTCTAAGTACTATAACTCTAACTCCAATTTATTTCTTACTAAATCTTCTTCTGATTCGGATGTCTTTTTTTGTATTTATCATAATTTTTTTAAATTTTCATCTTCTTTGAGATCAAAAAAATTATTTCCAGGTTGTACATCAGTTAAAATTAGGTTATCATCACTTCCTTCCAGAACATCATCATCAAACAAACCACATCATTTGTTTATAGTAAGTTTTAAGAACAATTCTTTGTTTAATATATGATCAATTTCCTGGTAAACTTTCAGCCACTTCAGTTTAATGGACGGTATCATTACTGACGCAATTATAGCCTCAAGAGAATTCATTGAAAATAAATGCAATCATCATTCACAAAAATAGTCAGAATACCTAAAGTAGTTAACAATGAGGTTAACTACTTTCTTAACTACTTTCTGCGAATATTTTATGCCAGCATAAAATAAATCGAGTATAACTACTAATATAACGACAGTAGTTAGAATACAACTACTTTTACACAAAAAGTAGAGTTGACTACGTAGTTAAGTACTGCCCAGCTCTGTCCATATTCAGGTTGATATGGCACTAATTGTATCTGCTCGGCCGCAAGCGGCCTCTGTTAAACTTGAACTGCCTGATTAAACTTAGACAGAGAAGATTCGTTAATTTACATTTTTAATTAAATTTTTAGAAGTATATTTTTTTTTCTTGTAAAAAAATTAATATTCTTTATATTGTGAGTCATTTAATTAACAGGAGACATTTCCGTGAATACACAATTAATTTACAACGCCAATTATCAAATTCATGGTACTGGAAACTGAGTCAGTTCAGACTGAATATCTAATAATTTATACATCGCAGGTTCGAGACGAAACAATTATTCCGGCTAACATTATTTGAACTATTTTTAAAATGTTGACTCTTTTAAACTGCTAGTTTATTTTATGCGTCGCTTCGTTATGGCTAAATATGAGCTCTCATTGTTTTAATTTAACCCACCTAATGTAATCGTTATTATCCACGGTCCATTATTTAATTTTACCGACCTCATTTCGAATTTTGTTTACTGTTTAAAAAGATATTACAAAACGTAAAGTTGTTCGGAAATTCGAATTAGGAGTAAGTACAAATCGTTTATGCAAGAAATCCGCAAACAAATTCATCATAGTGTGGTGTAAACACTGCTTATATAAACACCTACATAGATGTGGCGAAAATTCTCCAGACGTATCTGTTTGATATATTACATTGCATATTGTGTACAAACAATTCGCATTGTTACAGCTGAAGCTAAGTTATTGTTCGGAAGCGAGCCGAACGTTCACAGTTTCCTCCAACGTCTGCTTGGTTAAACGACGATAATACACACACTTCGCACAGGTATTACTAACAAATTGTTTGCTAGAAAATAAATTTTATATTTCAACTTTATTATCAAATAGAAGAGTTTGCTGCCAGTAACGAAATTAATTGCATTCCGGGCGCATTCCTCGCGTAAATTTCAAAGACAAGTTCTTGTCGCCGATACTCGGCTCGCCATCTAAAGCGATGGGCCCAAGGGAAACTACGGCGATGTTGGCTCATCCATCACGTTCTTGATGAACGACGTTATTAACTTTCTACCACGTGCTAGTCGGAGTTGCAGCTCACAGTTTTTAGTTGATCCGACAGGAGGGTGAACACTGATGGCTTGGTAATTGGGAGGTGATTTCCTTTCCTTTTGACAGTGACGTTAACAAGTGATACATCCGACCTACCCTCTCCTGACAGTAAATACATCTCTTCTTGGGTAAACAAGTAAATATATATCTTTTAAACTTTATTCTTTTCCATTTTATTAAAATGTGTGCTCTTTGTATCTCGTTTACATTGTTTGTTAACTCAGCAACATTTTATATTCTACCGTATTGGACTATTATCCAGCGAAATTGGAGTCAGTAGCGTGCTTATCTGCCAAATGTTATCTCGACGCGTCCAAAATTTTCACCACAGACGATGTCAACGATTTCATAAAACGTCAACTTTGTGCAAGCGGTTCCTACGTCCTCCCGAGAAACTCGGAGAGATGGTTATTTAACCTTTTGCCCTTCAGGGACGTACCTGCGCCGTGTGGTGCTCCGAGCACGTTTAAAAAAGTTTCCGCACTTTAAGTTCGTTTAATGTCTCCATTTTGTCAGGTCGGGGGAGCCCCGAACGACCAGGCCAACGATTTATCCTGGGGGAGCAGCGTTCTGGTAGGTAGGACCCCTCGCTCCGTTTTATTTATACCGGTTATACGAGGCCCAACGAGCCCGGACATAATCTTGCCAGTTCGTATATTAAAAGGGCAATTACAAACTGAAAAGCGAGGACCGTTCACAAAAGCGGCCGTTACTGTATCAACGAGTGAAATTAAAACCCTTAAATGCGGGTTAAATTTTTTTTTGTTAAAAAATGTCCTATGTATAGACTACATTACTACATACATGTAGCTGTTTTAGTTATATCTTTTAAAGTAAGTTGTTAATGCATGTTAGAGTGCTTTTGGAAAGTTTAAATTACATCCTTTAGACAGGATTGAATTTTTTAAAGGACCGACTTTGGCCTTGTACCGTTCTACTGAGGTAGCATTGCAACCAACAGATTATAAATATTAATTATAATGTCTAAGTAAAGATTGTGCGCAGAGACGTTTGTCTTGCAATGTCAACTTAATCGTAGATTTGGTGATCTGGTAACGATGAGTTCTATGTTAATTCCGGGAACACAATAGAAGCACAACAGAAGCAAAACACAATAGAACATAGACATATCAATGCTACGGATAATATATATTGTACTGCGTTTGGCAAAAGATATTACTCACGAAACGTCAGCAATCAAGCTTACAAACTGATTATATAATTCGAGAATGTTGCAGAGGCACATTACATAGCAATATACTGTTACGAAAATCTTTAGAACATCGTCCATCCGAATACAAAATCGTTCTTTCAAAATGGCGAGGTATTGAAGCTGGTTTTGAACCCGAGCAACGACATTGTTGGATATATAACAGTTGAAGTGGGAGAAAATGGGAGTAAAATCAAAAATAAGTGTGATATAAAGTATGGGAAATCTTTGGAACATACGTGTGGTTACAAGATTTTTGAGGGAGTGTGATTACTACAGACTTCGATGCTTAACAGGAGAAATACAAAGAAAGAGTTGGCAGGGCAGAACAGTGTGGGGGAACAAAGAGTAGAGATAGTGAGGTCAAAATGAGCAAGGAAGTACAAACAACTAGTTGGGAGAAGAAGGGAAGTACTTTAGCGGTGATAGAATGTACAGACAAGATAGTTCCTGATAGTGTTCGTTTGATCGTCTATCTTATAGAAATCGTTTGCCTTTATCATTAATACACTAATTAAGTATGTATTTGATCTGCGGCGATTGGTTTTATGTGTTATTATTATTGATGATGGATTTGGAGTTTAATCTACGACAACGTCTGATTAAGCTGAGAGTGCTTGTGGTGGAAGCTCTGCAGCTGTTGAACCTAAAATTGTTAAAATCTCGGCTAAACTTAGTTAATATAGATTCTATTAACTAAGTTTAACCGAGGCTCTATAGTTGCTGTCATATCAACCTAAAACTGGTCTATACATTGAAGCACTTCGGCC
Source organism: Onthophagus taurus (assembly GCF_036711975.1). Lineage (NCBI taxonomy): Eukaryota > Metazoa > Arthropoda > Insecta > Coleoptera > Scarabaeidae > Onthophagus > Onthophagus taurus. The sequence goes on along the minus strand of NC_091972.1, from coordinate 21,780,400 downwards.
GCAAGCGACCTCGGCTGAAGTTAGCAGAATATATGATTTGGTCTGATTATGCCGAATCGCTCGCGGTTAAGGCTGTTGATATAAAAACTTGAAACGGGTCAGTACACTGTAGCACCTGTTACTGAGCAGAATCTAACGGTTCGTCTCATTAAGTTGAGGTTGCTTGCTACCGAGGCTCTACAGGTGATGTCATATCAATCTAAAACTGGTCTGTATGTTAAAGGCTGTACAGCTGATGTCATATCAACCTAATGCTGGTCAGTATATTGAATCGCCATGTTGCAAGCCACCTCGGCTAAACTTAGTGAGCAGAATCTATAAATTCATCTGATTAAGCCGTGGTGTTTTACGGCCGTGGCAGCTGACATCATAACAACCGATATATCATGCAACTGAACACCGCAATGAAACTTGGCTTGATTGACAAGTTATTTTCCTCTGATACATATAAACCACCATCATCAAGGATGAATGAAAATGTTCTCTAAACTCACCTTTAAGAAACAAAGTACACTAAAGGTTAACTGCGGAACGTAAAGTTTGTATAACCTACTTTAAATTTACTCTACAATGTTAGAGAAACAATCCATAACACTTTTATGGAAAAGCTGTTTAGAACTAAGTAAGAAGAAAATTATGAACATAAAGCCCATGGAAAGCTCTTGATATTTAAAAATTCCCTAATCTTTTACTCTTTAGGTATGTTTTAATTACATTATAAATAACTATTAATAATGAATAAACTGTTGCAACAATGGTTGTGTTTAAGATGTAGAAAAACTTTATCTACTGTTGGAACATATTTTGATCAAGGTAAAGCACGTAACACAAAGTAAACAGTCAAGTAAATTTATAGCCATAGAGTGCGCTTCGAAAACTTCTGTGTTAGGTAAATAAATAATCGTGTGTAACAACCCCGCCAGCTTGCAATGTTTACATTATTCTTTGCTAGCTGTGCTTGTAACGACTCCTCCGCCAAAGTTACCACTTTTTATTTTCATACTTTTTAATTTATTTTGAAAAAGCTATCATTTTAAATTAATAGTGAATTAGTATTTGCCAAAGCCATTTAATGTAATTGGTGGTGGGACAATATTGAAGTCCCAATCTAAAGCTTATATTAAAAGCGCCCCACTATGAATCAAGCGATTATGGGGGTTGTACACAGGAGCCCTTGCAAGGAACACGATCACATTACTTCCTAATGATACCCTTCTCTCACGCGGACATGCCCTGGAAAATCCTATCACATTTAATCTGCGGCGTTGGGTGCGAAGGACCGAAGAACCACACGACCAGAATGGAAATATCCTGGAAGTCACAAGGATATGGACAGTGAACGTGATGGGCGCGTTCGTTGCAATGAGGGGTGGTTTGCCGTAATCTTCCGCCGAAGGTCATTCGTACCCTATTCCACTCAAAATTTTACGAGAAACCTAACAATGTGTTATGTGCAGTGTACGAAAGAACGGGATCGGAATACGTGATGGGAAACTTTTGAAAAATCAATCTACGAATTGTCTAAAACTAGGTCACTACTTCTAACGTTAAATAACTATAAAAATGAGGAAAAAAAACATTTTCAGCACTTTATACGATGTTATGCAAGGTGCCGCAATAATAGGGGTGTATAGCTGGAAGTATATTCACGATCACGTGATACGGCACGTGACTCCTTTTGAAGGGGGTAAGTATACAAGGAGTTATCGGAAGGAAGGGCTGAATAAGAAGTATACAAGCCACGAGAGCGAGACTGTCCGATTTAAAGGGAACAATGGCTCTCTCATCAACGTCACGCTTTTTCGGTCCTTTCTTCACTCTCGTGTTGTGTTGAGCTTCAAAGCGGAAGAAGAGACGAACAAGAGACGGGTAAAGCAAAAAGTAAGCCGCTTTGTATTTTATTCATAACCGAAAACGTCTATTTACGAAGCAACCCATAATTAATTATTTTTCTTTTGCATAGCGACAGCATTTTCTTTTTTTTTGTTGAATATTTCGATGAGAGAATTGATTGATGTTATAAGAACAGGGGTAGTTAACTAAAATGAAAACTTTTTAAGCCGAATAATTTTTTTTAATTTATTACTTGTTTCCCAATCACCAAATTTTTTTTAATATACAGGGGGTTTACGTTCTTGTGTTTATATTTTCAAGGGGTGCTTAAACATCCTAAAAGAAGGTTATTAACGTAAAAATGTTTTAACAAAAGTTGCATAATAAGAGAAATATTACTGTTAAAAGTTTTTTGATTTAATTAATCAATTTGATTCAATAAAAATAAAACAATGGCTATCCAGTGCCCATAGCTTAACTGACGAAAACAAAAACATCTTTTCTGTTGTTACTGCACTATTGGTTTGACATAAATTTTCTTTGATTTATGAGTAAGTACGCCAGAATTGACCTGGCCGACACAAACAAATTTTGGATGCCTAAGAAGAAATTTTATATCTTGTCAAAGAAGATCCTTCTAATAGTACTCGACAAATATCGCGCCAATTAAATTTTTCAAATCAGATTGTCTGGCGAACACTGGGCGAGAATCAATTGTATCCTTTCCATGTACAAAAAGTACAAGCTTTACAACCTGAAGATCATCCGTTACGTTTACAATTTTGTCAATTTCTACAAAAACACACTGAAATTCCAAACTTTTCTTCAGCTGTATTGGCGACTGATGAAGCAACATTTTCATCAATGTTTTTCAACGGTCAACATCTACATCAACACATTTCCGCAACATTTACACAATGTGTTTCAAAATTGGTGGATAACTTTGAACAATTAGTGTAAAGTGATTTCCATGAAAAAGAAATAAAAAAAACCGTTTCAGTTGATATGCTTAAAAATAAAGACTACAAAATATCTCTGTTATTATGCAACTTTTGTTAAAACATTTCTACGTTCTTTTGAGATGTTTAAGCACCCCTTGAAAACAAAATCACAAGACCGTAAACACCCTGTATACAGGTTTTACTGGTGATAGTGCTAGTGTTAGTTCTAGTTTTTATTGTTTTTCAGTGCTGGGTTATTGTATATTTTTATTGAACTAAAACTGGAACCAACAACAGACCTACAACTAGAAACATTCGGGTTTAGCCGTCTTGAGAGACACACGGCTAAACCCGAATGTTTCTAGTTCTAGTGCCAGGTTGTTATATGTATACTTTGAACATTTCGAACTTGTTTCTGAAGAAGGTAATAGTGCTAGTGTTAGTTCTAGTTTTAATTATACATTAATTATAATAAATGTAGTAATAATTGTGTACTTCTTATGCTGCAAATAGGGTAAATGTTTGCAAATAGAGCTATAACTCAAATGAGATAAATAGGGTTATTTATTTCGTCTGGAATTAAACAATTACAAAAATTATATTGATTAAAACAGACTTGAATATGATGTGAATAAAAAAATTTACTGATGCTTTAAAATCAATACAAACTTTTACGTTTACAGAGACATCTTATAATGAGTAGAGAAATACCATCTAGTAAATATCTTGCAACTGTTTAAAATTATGAACCTTTTAAAGTGAGCTTTATACCAAAGTAGAAATTTTCTGAATAGCTCTATAAAACAGAAACAAACTTCAGCTACAATAATCTAGATGGCGTAACCTATAACATATCAAAAATGTTTTTTTAACTACTTCACCACATCCTCGATTATTATTTATCTTTCCCATCCGTATTCTTCTCTCATATTAATCCTGGAAGTTAACAAAAATCTATATTAAAGGTTCCATTTCTCAGGTAAATACAGGTAGAAAGTTCCCATACGCGTTCGACACGAAATTAATCTAAGTTTTATAATTCAAAAATAAAAGGGTGTTTACATTAGCCGCGAAAATCAATCATCTGCTCCGGCCGTGTAGAAACTTCGGCCCTTAAAAGTTCTTTGCCATTGGTCGGTCTCGTTCAATATTTAAACGGTTTTGATTGAGTTATACTTTCGGAAACCTTTCCACCTTATACAGCTAGTAATACTATAGGTAGTAACTTTTCAAGGTTTTCGACAGGATCGATGCGTAATAAAGTAGGTAATTTCTAATGATCTTGAAATATTTATTAGGTTCCAGTAATTATAGACGAGATTGCGCGGGATTATTTGCAACATCAACGCCATCTGCTCTTATCTGGAGGTTTGCAATTAAAACACAATTAACGCCCGGACCTGGCAGGGTTGCGAAAAATAATTCCCAGGGGATAATTGCCAGGGAATTCTGTACAATTAATGGCCTTCTTAATGGCATTCTCCTTCTTGAGTATTTAGAGTTTTTTACTTTTAGTCTCCTCGACCCTGTTATAGCTCCGACATGACATTTTATTCAATTAACATAAAATGAACAAGAAAAGACAAAAAAATATAAATTAATTTTAAGTTATAATTTTATGTAGTAATTTTCATTTTATAAATTTTATTATATTACTTTCCAAATTACTATTTTGTTTTCATCACGTCGTTAGGATACCGCTGTAATTCTCCAACTAAGATGGTTATTAAGGATAATTTGCTTAGGCAAGAATTTAGTTTCGAACTGCCGGAAGCGTAATTACAAAGAGTAGATCCAATCTTTGAATTTTGTAAGTGTTCTACTTATAATTAACATTTCGCGTGCACATCACACTAAAGATAAAGGTTGTTATAAGACAACATATACTAATCGTCCGTCGCTCAACCTCATTATTATACTAATTTATTATGTAAAGAGATATTCATAGAATATATTAAGAGTTAATAATTAGTTAAAAGTTCACACATATCTACGATTTTAATGTAATAGAATACATCAAATTTCATCATTGCAGCTAGTTGGGTGCTTGAATCAGTATCGTATGTTATTTATATCATGGTTTAGAGATATAGAAGACATCAACAAGTTCTAAACAACAACATATGCAGATTGCAGACTTAAGACTAGGTCAAGGAGGAACACATGGAAAAGGAACAGGAAATATAATGCAAAGTTCACAAACGATCACCAGATACAGAGAGGAGAGATTATTGGAGAGAAATAGAATCAATAAAAATTGCACTAAAGCAGAACCATGTCAAATAAGAGTAGATGAAGTGATGAAAGTTTCATGAAAATAAATGTTTATATAAAAAATAGTAGAATTGGAACAACATTTAATGTTGAGGAAATAAGCTAGAAATTACGATAGACAAAAACAGGTGCTGGCAAACAGAGTTGTGCTTCTGCTTCTAAAGACATTTTATAGGAGGACTGAAGATTTGACTAAAAAGGAACAAATGTTGAAAGCGGAATTTGTAAAATTGTAGTAAATGTAGTGCCAGAAAATAAAGTGTGTTAATGTGGAACAGAGGCAGATTGTGGAGATTAATAAAGAGGATTATTAATAAACTGCAGAGAATGCTAAAAGGAAATGGTTACGGAATGCCGAATCTGCTAAATAGAAATTGAAGTAGTATATAAACATTATCAAAGAGGAACAAATTTAGAATGAAAAGCGTACTGAATAGGACGATAGATAGTATGACAAAATCAGAAATCATGTTAGGCAGAGAAAATGTGGGAATGTATTCAATAAATCAAAAAAATTAGATGGGATATTTGGAAATATGAATGGCTATGATAACATTTAGAAAGCATCTGGTGTTGATGCTAGTTATGAGACATGGAAGAACCATGTTCTGAGAAACAAGAAGAAAAGAAGTAGAATGTAGAGTTCGCTAAAGAGCAGCAAGTGAAAAATGTTGAGTATGCCGAAGATTAACCTAACTATACTGCCTTTGAGCCTGTCAAGGAAGAACAGATACATAATATAGAATCTGTTAGAAAGAATTAAAGAGAAAATGCATAGTCAGAACACAATCAATGTAGATTACGACAATATAAACGTGGCACAACATAGGCAGAAATTTTCAAGAAATTATAACGTTCAAAAATCAATACCAGAAGAAAAATGCACTATCCGCTAAAGACGAGATCAAGATAAATACAGAACAAACTGCAGATTACAACCAAATGGATATCATTTTGAAATATGAAATCCAAAGAGAAAGTATTGCGGCTATGGTTTCGTTTCAATTCCTTAGCTGGCTTTCTCTAAACGTGTCCGTACAAACTTAGTTGAATTCCGAGGCTCATTACAGAGATTTTTTGATGAATTACACTGTTGGAAATAATTCACGAGCACACCCTATATAATCTGAACGGGTGAAGATAAATCTATAATATTTGCGGAGCACGAAGGTTTACTGTAAACGAGTTTATTCAGGGAGTTTCGAGTTGTTCCGTCGCGGCATTGTTGACTGAGCCGCCCTTCCAAGTGGAACATTCCGTCGCTATGAAGTGGATGGAAAATACCGGTCGTTTTTAGTGTGGTGTGAGGGACCACATTGTTATCGTACTCTGTGCGCAATGGATGGGCGATCGCGTTACTTAAGCGAGGAATGTTTGTGGGTATGCACATTGAGGGTGTCTCGTTCTGTGAAATTGCGCGTCGTCTCGAGCGGTCGTTATCGGCAGTGCAACGGGCATGGCGAGAATGGTCTGAGGTAGGACATAGGTACCTTCAGCCGCGGCCCTGCGCGTCCCCAGCACACGAGGATCGCACTCTTGTGCTCAGCGCTTTAGCGTCGTGTGTGTCCTCCTCCAGGCAACTTGGAGCTGTTTGGCTACCGGCAGGGGAAGGCGCACTCATTACGCAAACTGTACGGCGGCGTTTGGTAAATAGTGGACTGCGCGCGCGTCGTGCGATACAGCGGATTCCAGTAACACCCAAGCACCGCAGCATACGTCACGAGTGGGTCGACACTAGGCATTAGTATGTTACCGAGTAGAGGGACATTTTGTTTTCCGATGAATCAAGATTCGAATTGAGCACCGGTGATGCGCGAATTTTAGTTCAGACCATGAAGGGTCAACGATACGTAGATGAGCACATCGGGCGTGTTGTACAGACCTTTGTGGAAGAGCACCATACACGAATGCTTCCATGGCTAGCTCGGTTTCCGCATCTGAATCCCATCGAACATGTTTGGAACATGACTGGTAGGAGACTTCTACGTTATCCGGCTTCCACGTTCTCCACTTCCTCCACTTCTACGTTCGGTTGAGGAGCTATGGAGGCGAGTTGAGGTGGCATGGTTGGCCATCCCTCTCGCTACAATACAGCGACTTATAGACTCCATGCCACGTCGTGTAGCGATGGTACGCGAAGCTCACGGGAGATACTCTCGCCATTGATGTTTCTCCTCCCAGCAGAGTTGTACCGCTCTCCATGTGAGAGTAAGTTACACTACTTTAGTACTACTTCCATACCAAATTTTATTGCGCTAGACACACGCATTCAGATTATACAGGGTGTGCTCGTGAATTATTTCCAACAGTGTATGTTTTTCCTGAATAATGGATCTTCAACTCCAACTTGACGGACCAGGTAATTTTTAATCAAGGTTTCCTTCCTAGATGCTAGTCTTTCATGAGCTAATATCTAATAACAAGGAAGCAGCTTCACCATATTTGGTGGAAGCTCTTATAAGCTCTGTAAGGTATTGCTCTTCGATCCCTCAACCTTTTTTAACCTGGCTTGGGACAGGCTTTTCCGGGCTCACTTAACAGCAACGAAACCCATAACATGTTATGTAACCTATTTTTATTTCTGAATGGATTAGTAGACTTAGTAATTTACCTGGTAAACTGGTTCTTACTTCTAGAAACTTTCTTAATCCGATTGCAATCCTCCAACACTTTCCGTGATATATACGATAGGCATATTCTTACTTCGTTTGTGTTTAAGAATTTTAAGAAGCTTCTAGATCGATACAACGTACAGCACCATAAATTAGTCGAGCACAAATTGAGCACTGATGATTTTATTGGAATGTACGGACAGAACTCATCTCGTATAACTTAGTAGGTTGAATATACATCTTAGATAATGATTACAATGCAAACCACTGTGTATAGAGGCTAATTACTACCAAAAATAATGAATTACTAAAGGTTTCGTTCTTATAACCGGCTGGTTCCTGAAAGAGTTTCCGAGAAAAAGAATAGTTAAAATAACGAACCTGATTAATTACTCGTATCATCGAAAAGTTTCAAGAAGAAACCAAAGTTTACTCAGTGATATTTCTAGATGTTCCGCAAGACTTCGACAAAGTATGGCACAGGCTTGCAACGCCCAGGTCCTTTACGTCCTATACACAGCTTTTAAAACGATTTTTTCTAAACACTTATTGTTTACATTTGATAAAAATGTTGTGACTGTATTTGCGGACGACACGGGAATATTTATCAACAAGAAGTTCTCTGCGAAAATACATCTAAAACCATGATTCTAGGCGCTAAGCTCAGGTGGAAACCACATGTCAACAAAAAATATGATGAACACAAACTTAAGTGCAAGAAAATATAATGGCTATTGGGCAAACACTCAGCCCTCTCCGTATACAACAAGGTTATAGTGATATAAGCTTTATTAACAAGTTCTCAAACCAGTGTATCCACTAGTTTCCACTTTCTTCCAGACCTTTTCGATGCGTCATCAATTCAGAAATTGCATTTTATGAAGCGCAACTCATACAAATTAGACAATTTATTTCTTTCAGGCAAAAGAACAAACTGTGAAAATATATCTCTTGATGTGGATATGACGATTTGAAACCATTTTTTAATCATTAACGAGATATATTTTTGGAATCAAACCGTACAATTTGATCCGAGAAAAGTCGAAAATTATTGGGAATTAAAATTATGTATTCATTGAGTGTTTTATGTCAGTACGACTTCTGTTTCTCTACAGGGTAATTCAAATTCGACCCCCACCATTGGGATCTCAGAAACCATAAGAGATACAGAAATGGTTAAATGGGGGAAAAGTTGCGTATCTTAGAACTCATCATTTTTCAACTAAGTTTTTGGATCTAGCCGTTTTAGTTTTTAAAATATGGCCGAAAAATGACTTTTTCGTTTTTTGCCTATAACTTCTTTATTTTTCATTTGTTCGTGAATCTGAAAAAAACATTCTTAAGACAACGGACAAAAATTAAGACAAAAAAATGTCATAACACAACTAGAAATTTTCTCCGACGTTTCGTTTTCCTGAAACTATTATCAGGTTTATTTTCTTGTTGTATTTTTCTGAGATCCCAATGGTGGGGGTAGAATTTGAATTACCCTGTTATTACCCTAATTTATTTGTAATAAATTTAAATATTTATTGATACAGAGTTTATTTAAATACAAGTGCAGAGAATAGGATAATTTGCAAATTTCATATTTCTAGTAACACTTTCTAAAATTAAGTTGACTCTTCTGAATTTCAAATCGGCTTCATTTGATATATCTGAATTGCATTTCATGCTTTTTGCAAATAAATTAACAAGTCTATTATTTTGCTATGTATAGTAAAATAATTATTTATACATATCATAAATTCATTTTGAGATAGAATAATCTCACATAAATCTTGAACTAATTCTAAAAGTAATAAGGTACTGATCGTTTACATCTAAAAGTGAAAGAAACCCATAGCCGCTTATTTTAATTCAATTTTTGTCGGGGCGGACTCAATTACGGTCGTTCAAGGTTCAGCTCAGGGTTAGGGTGATGCCGATGTCGGTGCTGGGACTGTAATTTAATTACAACTTATCAGGAATAACGACCAAGCGCGCGGGCGTAGCATAAAAATCGATTTAAGGCCGGCTACTATTTATACTGATCACCAGTGCATTACCCGTAACGCATTTCGGTCGCTTTCAAAGGATAGTGAAAAAGAACGAACACACTGAGGGACGATGGAAGAAAGCATTCGGGCTCGGCTGACGAGATACGAAGAGAACAAAAAATGTTGGGTAAAGGTTGAACATATCGTCCCCCGCCAATCGTGGTTTGGTCATCTCATTTCTGACCACCCACGAAACCCATCATTATTATCCATTGATAATAGGGATTTGTTAATGGTTACACCGATTTTTTAAAGTAATGAATTGTAGTTCGGAGAAGGGTTAGTAACGGTAGTCGAATTGTTATACAAGGTGATGAGGAACCTATTTAGGTTAACCTTTTTTTGACTTTTTTTTTAAATCTAGAAAAGATTAGTAGGGTGCGGAATTTAATTTTAATTTCTTTTTTTTACATTGTAACCAATTTCATTCGAATGGCTCGCAAATTCCCGTTCGCTTTTTACGGGATTGTTACCAAATCCAGTCCATTGTTTTTCATAATTCCGCCGCCTGCGTTCGGCCGATTTGTATCTCGAAACAATGTGTTTAGAACGCTGGAATTCAGTTGTTCGCTCTTGATTAATGCCCAGATAGGCTTGGCTTTTTTATTGTGTGATAAGTTGTTCAATTATTCCCGAATATTAACCTTTTTTGCCGCGATGCTAGTGAATTATAGTCGAGCGAGTCCGGATTGCGTGCTGACAGGACCTTTGCGTGTCACGCCGAGTTCAAGTATTGTTTTACTTCTTTTTAGGCATTTTCTAAAAAGCTACCGCTTTTCAAATTTTAATTACGTTTTGGTGGCATGCCATTAATTAGGAACAGAAAATTACTATCAGATTTACAGAAAATTAATATAAAAAATTCGTCAAAAATTCGAGTTATTGTTGTCTCATAATTATACATTAATTCTGACCTGATGATATTTCCCACACGTTTGTTGTACGATTTGCGCTGACATGCAGTCAGAATACGAGTTGCCCAAAGCTAATTTCTGTTGATATAGGTGTAACACTCCGCACGGAGACTTCACCTGTAATTAAGGCTTTTGCGGGCCTCTCTCGAGCTTATCTTGTTACACAACAGACGGAGAACTAACAAGGAGTCGTAACACAATAAGGACTGATTGTGACGTTGATCTAATTGATTGTAAACTATAAGTGGAGATCAGAACGAGACCCTGAGACATCTAATTACGGAGTGCGATACGAGTTAAAATTAATAATTAAGCCTATACCATCAAACTTTTTTTTAACCTTTTAACCTTTATTACCGGTAATCGCTAAATTCTACATGGAGATGTTTGAAGAAGAAGCGTTAAGGAAAACCAACCCTATGGTTTTGTTATATGGATGACACCTTTGTAATCTGACAGCATCTGGCAGGAAAAGAGCGCCTTCAGAAGTTCTTATGCCTGAACTCGCAACACCTCATAATCAAATTTGTTATGGAAACGGAACGTGTTAAACGCTTGCCTTTCCTGAATGTTTTGGTCACTAGGAAGACAGAATTAGAAACATTCGGGTTTAGACGTCTTGAGAGACGTACTTCTAAACCCGAATGTTGCTAGTTCTAGGTCTAGTGTTCGTTCTAGTGATAGTGCTAGTGTTAGTTCTAGATTTAGTTGTTATTCAGCACTAGGTTGAGGTATATTTTTATTGAGTTAAAAGTAGAACCAAATATTACCTCTATTGTTAGCTTACTGTCTATCGTGGAAATCCCACCTAGACAATAGAGTTAATAAAGCTTGTGTCGCCTTCGGCCAGTGCCGGAGGGCTGTCGGGAGGACTTGGGGTCTGTCTCCCAAGATAGCCCTGTGGATCTACACCGCCGTTGTTCGACCAATGCTAACTTACGGTGCGGTGGTATGGTGGACTAGAACTTCTAAGTCTACCGCCACCACTGCACTTAATAGAATACAGAGACTCGCGTGTCTGTATGTTACAGGTGCGCTGCGATCAACCCCCACAGCGGCCATGGAAATCATGTTAAATTTACCACTACTCAACCTATATATCCAGGAAGTGGCGTTGGTAACCATGAAACGACTACAATCAGTAGGAACTATGAAGGATGAGGACGCTGACAGCAGTTCAACACTCTAGAGGGAAGCAGTGTTAGACACACCCCTACTCGAGTGTAAGACTGATCACAGACCAGCAAAATATGTTTTCTCAAGGAAGTACCTCACCCACGTCAGTCCCACAGTTGTAGATGTACATAGAACTTTAAAGATCTACACTGATGGTTCAAAAGGACGAAATGGTGCAGGCCCGGGGGTATTCTCTCACGATCCCCTGATTCGCCTCTCAGAACCTTTAGGGTCCAGCACCACCGTCATACAAGCGGAACTAACTGCTATTAAACTAGCTGCTGACTGCATTGTTGAATCCAACAAGCGGGGTAAGTGTTTTACTATTTTTACAGACAGTAAACAATCTCTTTTAGCTTTAAGCACAGTTATTATAACGTCTGCAGTAGTTATGGATTGTCACAAAGCACTGGAGGAGGCCGCGAAATACAATTCTGTCAGAAACCAGTGGATTAAAGGGCATTCCGGCTCCAAGGGTAACAACCACGCGGACAGGCTAGCCAAACGTGCTGCCGGTAGAGCGCCCTGTGCACCCGAGCCGATAATTACCCCCTCCTTAGCCACTCATATCGAGTTAATAAAGCACATTACCCGCAAAAGAATTTTTAAACGGGTGGGACCGTACCCCGGCCTGTCATCTCGCCAAGGAATTGTTAAAATATCCTTCAGCCGCAACAGCCCAGTTCTTCGTAGGGCTCGGTAAAAGTGCCCTTCGCACTGCCACAGGTCTCCTCACGGGACACTGTAAAGTAAATAAGCACCTTCAAAACATGAAGCTTGCTGACTCTCCTCTCTGTCGAGCCCGTGACCAGGATGACGAGACGGTTAAACACATTTTGTGTGATTGCCCCTCTCTGACCGACCTCAGAATGAGGACCTTCGGGGAGGAATGGCCAACCACAGATGACATCAGGAATGCACCTCTAGGAGCTGTCCTAGCCTTTGGTAAATCCTTAGGCAGGTGGATGTGACCAGAGTGTGTAATGGGAGGATGCACAAGGGGCCCAATGGGGCCTAAGTGTGGCGTGCGGTTTTGCATGCACTCCCCAATCCATACAGACATACGAGTAGAACCAACACTAAACCTAGAACTAGAAACGATTCGGGTTTAGCCATCCGTCTCTTACGACGCTAAACCCATATGTATCTAGTTCTAGGCGTAGTGTTAGTTCGACCTAGAACTAGAAAAATTTGGGTTTAACCGTCTTGAGAGACGCACGACTAAACCCGAATGTTTCCACTTCTAGGTCTATTGTTAGTTCTAGTAATAGTGCTTCTAGTTCTAGTTATTGTTCAGTGCTAAGTTGTTGTACATTTATTATCTTTATTTTATTTTCTTATTGTGTAACTAAATGGTTTAATAACGAAAAAAAAATTGCTTTTGATTATTTATTCTAGAAAGTTGTAATATCGCTCAAGAAATCTTGTGCAAGTTTAATAATCTTCCTCAGTGTTTTTACGGCTGCTAAAAGTACTCGTGTTGGAAAACATGTTTAAATTTTAACCATATTAAATCACGACAGACATAAACGTAAGGCAAGGGGCAACGTGGGCATTTTGACGATGGTTTCCGGTACGTGTCCGCCTACAGTTTCTAGGCAATCTTGCTCAGGGGTCATTCCGCTCGCAGTTTTATATTTCTCGCGCGGTTTGCGCTACAGTAAACATAATAAAACGGACGGTTGCAAATAGGGTTCAAACAAAAAAAGGGAATTTCGTGCTGAGAATATTTTTAAGTATACGCGAGACTCGCGCTGCGGCATAAACTTTTATTGTAAAATATGTTAATATTACAAGAGTTTGCAAATTATCCCGGATCTATATTACACCACATCTTAACATTTTTTATTTCATTATGTTTATTAATTTAAAAATCCATTTTCTTTCGTTTTATAAATATTACAATTTACACTTATCATCACAATAGTGATGGCTGCCCATTTCGCTCTTTTTTCTTAAACTCAACCGAACGAACGTTGAAAAAGTCTTTCAAAAATTTTAATTCGTTTCATGGCGAGTCTACTTGTTAGTTATAAACAGCACTTTATAAACGAATCAGTTGGATACGTACTAGATTAATTTTGTTAATGAAAGAGTTATGAACGTGTTTAATTTTAACAGTGTTGTTAAACTTTTTTGATTCATTTTTATTTTGATTTCATTCTTTCCGTGTAAACTAATACACTCGCATTCGAGCTGAGCGTTCATCTTAGATTTTATATTATAAAGAATTCATGTCCTTGGATTTATTTATTTTTTAGAGACTGTTTAAATGAGGCCAACGTGCTCTTTATTACATCTTAATTTAAAATTATGATAGCGTAAACGCATTGTGCGTAAAAGATAACTTTGCTATCAAATTATTATATTTAATAACATAATAGCTATTTATGTCATCCTAATATTTATTGTTGTGTGAAATATGATAAAACCTTTTATATGTATATGTTGACTTTTATTATATAACTTTTTCATACAAACATTCTTTTTACTTGTTTAAGCAACTGATTTTCTTAATGAATTATAAAGTGGGAGCAATAAATCTAATTTCTGAAATAACTGCAGTTAAACCTTCTGTAGAAAATAACAAGATGTAATAAAGATAGATTGTCATCTACTTTATCTACTACATATTTCGCGCAAACTCACCTCCTACATTACGAGTCTATTTATTAACATGGTATGTTTGGCCAGATGAATCGTTTTAAAGTTCTTGATTTTGTAAGGGTTTGTAACGCTTTATACGATAGCCTCAGACAGTGTGTCTAAAACAAGTTGTAGTTAAAGCAAGTCAAAGCAACCAATTAACACTCCCTTTAAGAGATGTGATATCTTCTTAATCCTCATCAACATATTGATGCTAAGAAAATTATTTAACCTTCAAATTTGTTGCAATTGATTAGCTCAATTAAATATAGTTCTAAAAGTTGTAGGAATGTCTCGGTTACATTTCCTATCTTTTTGTCTTTTTTATCTCGGATATTATGGGATATTGACTTGTTTTCTTTGATGTCTGGTATAGATGAAACAAAGAAAAATCCTCCAATTATCCAACTGGTCTTCTTTGTGATACTCACAACTCTAGTGCGGAATGAAAAGATTTTTAATACCAACAGTGGAATAAAATCTGGATTAATAGCTTCGTTAGATTGTAGAAACGTTTAGATCATCTTGTAGACATTTTGCACCTGCAATGATGTACTGTTTAGACATATTTTAACATACATATAAATTATATAAATATAAATTTATATATATTTTGTAATAAGGTGTATATAATGTTCAGAAGCTGACTTTGAATTAAATTATGACCAATATGCCGGCATAAAAGAATGACAATCTATAGAGATTGTCTTTAATAAGTGATAGAATGGCCAAAATGATCCTCTAACTACTTCTTCGCTTTCTGGAATATATACATATATGTTATATCACACACACAAAGCAATGTACCTAATACAACGATAACAATGGAGAACAGCATTGGAATCACCACGAAGAACATGTTGAATCTGCTACCTCTAAATATTTTTATTAGGTAAAACAGAAGTACTGGTTGGACTACGACCAATATTTTCTATTTCAGGCTTGTACATATAAACTTCAACTACCATCCTCTGTCTCTATTGGATCTTACAGTAGGGTAACCGTAACAGAATGAACTGTTATTAACTTAGCGATTAATGCAATAAACGACCTTAAACAACTCGGTAGATACTCTAATGGATATATCATCAACCGGAAAGGAACTTATTAAAAGCAAGTACTACGAACGTTCACAACACTTGGAACTGTAATTCTTTGCTTAATAAATCCTTTATATCCCAGGTTCTTGGAAAATATCTTTTCTGAATTGCTGGATAATTTACATCGACTTATACCAGAAATATGAAAGATTGAATTGGTAACTTCACATTCTACACAAAATACCTGAACGTTCTGAACCTTTATCCGAACTCATGAGCCTAAACCTGTAGCAGTTTTTATGCAAAGTTTTACTCTCTAATAACCAGCTTGCAAATTCAATGATAGTGAACAAATCACTGCAAATTATAGACGTAATGCTTGAAAAGATTTACAAGAATTAAATGATATATCAATTTATTAATAATAACCACCTCGTGGCTTGTTTTTATGATCACTATTTGTCGTTGATATCGAAATATTTCGGAATTCTGCATGTATATTTAAATAACACTTATTCGATTAACACTTATTCATTTTAGATATAATTGCCTTTTAAATATAGGAGAGTTAGAAGTAAAATTTAAATTGCTTTTAATATAGAACTTTATTATTCAAGAAGGCACATATTTCAAGCGACAAATTTTTTTCATATGATTGTTTATTAGACCGACACACAGACGTTCCATTCGTCTCTGCAAAAACCTGAAGCACATTGGCAACGTAGAACTGGTACGAGCGTTTGAATTGGGCAACCTACTGTTCCACATACGGTATCACACACTGTTCCATTTGCATACACTTCATTCTGGTTTGTACAGCAAGTATCTGGACATCAAATTATTTGTTAAGTATAGCTACCAAATAGATTCTTAATTAACTTACCAGCTGAGCAGAGGTAAATGAAAGCGAAGATCGCAACTAAAGCTGCCAAGAATTTCATTGTACTGTATTAATTTGAATACGTATGATTCTCAAAAAGTGTTCACTTCTTATATACCATGTAGATAACGATTAGATTAGACTAACATGATGTGTAACACTATGATTAATGGATATATTTATTTTTGTCTAAATAAGAACCTTGTAAAATAATTGTCTTATTGTTTACTTTCAAATAATCACATATTTATTAGCTATTGTTAAAAATTATACAAAAAAACCTAGTATTTACACATCAATAAAATAATAAAAATGTAAGTTTTTCTTGATATAAAAGAGAGAATATTTCCTGAGGTTATCATACGTATTAAAACGTGCACCAGGTGATAATCTACCTATTTACAATGAAATTCTTAGCAGTATTTTTTGGTTTGATGGTTATTGCCGTGTTCTCTGCGAATGGTAAAAAGCATTTATTAATTCATTTATTATTTAATTTTTTATTAACACTTTTTTGTTAATTTCAGCGGATACTTGTGTATGCGAAGGGATAAATGAACATTGGGGCTCAGGAAGTGCCTGTGATACCACATGTGCAACGCTCGGTCTATCATGTCCCATTGTAAACATTCTACCTGTCGATAGATGCTATTGCGACAGTGGTTATGCAAGAAGTAGCAAAGGTGAATGCGTTCTCATAGCTGATTGCTATTAAGAATACAACGGAAAGTGTTTACCTTACTTTGAAAATAATATATAATAAACAATGAAATGCGCAAACGAAAAGATTTTTATTTTTTTCTCCTATACATAAATGTAAATTCTATTAACATTTTTTATTACATTATATATTTAGATGCATCTGGTGTAGTCTTCGACATTGCGGGAATTTAAAATCGGTGGAATTATAAATAATCCAGTAATATCGATTTTTCGAAAAGAACAACTACATATCACATAAATTAATAATATTTTATTTGTTAAACGTTTCGACATATTTAAACATTCTTCATGAAAGCATGTACAATGATCACTTGTGTACTGCGCTGTTAATTAATTATTGTAATTAAAGTTATTGAAATAATTTGTTTATTGTGATACATATCCGATGGCTGAACAAAACCAAAAGCAAGTAACTAATTTATTTGGTGACTAAATAAAACGTTTTTGTGTTCTTCGTTAGTGAAATTTTGACATACCTTTTACATTTTTTCCTTACTAGATAAGGATTCGTTTGTATAGCGAATCGGGCAACCAAGAACTGCTGTAGAATTATGCCTCGGAGTAGTTAGGATTAACGATACTCCGTTATTTTAAGGGAAGACGTCGAGGCTTAATTAGGGCGGAAAGTACTATATCACTTCATTAAGCCAAGGTCACTTTAAGACGAAACGCGGACACGTAAAGACCGATAGGAAAAGTAGGACTGGAACCAAGATACACAAGAAGAGGTAAAACCAATAACAGAAACAGAGATTGAGTGTTTTAGCAGAAAGCCTAGTTAACAGGAGGACATGGTCCACAGAATCAAAGGCTTTACTAAAATCAAGTAACACTAGCAAGGTAACACAACGGTTATCACACGCAGATCTAATATCATCGGTGATTTTAATCAGTGCTGTAGTAGTACCATGCCCTTCACGAAAACCAGACTGGAACTTGTTAATCAGATTAAACTCCTCAAGATATTTCTGAATCTGCAAATAAGCTAAACGTTCAATAGCTGTTAACAACGTAGATAGAATAGAAATGGGTCGAAACTCACCAAGATGGGACGGAGGTTTAATTTTTGGGATAGGAATAACATAGGCGATTCGCCAGATTGAGGAAAATATAAACTGATTAGTGATGCTCCGACACTAGTGGACTTGGAGTAAATTAAAGCATCCCGGACTTCAGCATCTGTAACCAAGCTGAATGAAAAGGAAACCAAAGCGATGGTAGATGTAAGGATTTCATTAATAGTATTCTGCCTAGCTATGTTACCAACTACTATAGGAGTATCCGCAAATATGTATATTATATGCCTATGCAATATTAAACAAGAACCGGGCCCCTGTAGGTGCAGGGCCCTGAGGCGCGCGCCTCAAGCGAATACTGGTTAATCCAGCCCTGACTGCAAGTGACTTCTTCTTAACAAAATAATTAAGCTGACGTCGCTTGCTACCCAAAGATTAAAGTAGTTAATATGGTAGCAATTTCTAATTCAAAACCTCCTACCCAACGCCATCATCATCTAACAAGAACAACATGATAATAAACATTACAACACTTCTAAACTTCAATGCCAATGGAATTAAACATGATAGACATCACTCCACACTAGACAATATTAAGGAATGATCGCAAAGCCAACAAAGCATCCAGTGTTAACGCATTGATTTTAGAAAGGTGTGTAAAGTAATCGAAATGGAACTAGAAAATATTGAACTTGCTTCCACAAAAGTAAAATTCAATTATAACAGGTATATCACCATCGCCGCGGTATACAAACAACTGAGCAAAGTCCTACTTAAAGAAGATATCGAACTTCTCACAAATCCACAGGAGACAATTGTAGTCATAGGAGATATCAACGCTAAACATGCTCACTGGAACTAAATGTTCATGTCGACGTACCTGAAAAACCTACATATTTTCCATTCACCATTACTGAAATGAGTTCGGATAATTTCTAAAAATCTTATGAGAAAATGTAATTAATCCTAATATCACCGAGAATAATATTAACTACCGAGTTGATGAAGAAACTTCTACTGGTTTTTGTGAATTTACTTGAACACCAAATTAACATATAAAGACGAGATCTAACGAGATCTTCTCTACCATCTCGAGCCTCCAAGGGAGTATGCACAAGGAGCCCACTGGGGCCTAAGTGCGCGTAGAAATTACGCACCCCTATACATACATACATACATACATATAAAGACTAAGCTTATTGACGCACATCAAAGGCTATTCGAACAGTACACTCATAAACAATAATGTACAAATATTTTATATAAATCTTTGCTTAGAGCAATCTTCACTGCGTATGTGATGTGATGTCTACGGCAACACATTCAAAACCAATCTAACAAAATTACAACCATGTCAAAATGAAGTATTTTGCACTACACAGTAAAAAATAATTACATGGTCCAGTACTAGTAATTTATTGCCATGGATATTCATGTAAAATGTTACACGTATGTAATAGCAACATAAATACATATCTAAACAAGCGCATTTTCCATTTCTATGTTTGTACTTTTCGTCTCTGATTGATGTAATTTTATTTCTTAACCCAGATAATGTACAAGTGTTAACACTTAAAAATGACTATATTTATATGTAAAACTACTTATGCTATGAATATTGTAGTTCGTCTGCTATGTAATAATTCATTATTCAACCCTGTACATTTACATAATTTTAAGCTTAAGTAAATGTAAAAATAGTTTTATGTCCAAATTATGAAAGCCAATAGTTTTTCCACCATTGTTATAATGTTTTACAATACAAAAACATTAAAAGAATAGTGGAAAAAGTGTAATCTTTTACAATTTTGACAAACGGCAAACTTGGAACACAAAAACTTTGTGTACAACCTGTATACGTACTAAAGGGCACAAAACAACCAAACACTAAATGGACAGATTAAAGTGGTTTATTATTATTATTATTATAAGAGATCGCGTATAACGTTCGACGATTCATACGTTATTAGACTGTACTTGGCACGATGATGTCAACGCGTTGTGCGTAGTTGCAACGCTATTCGGCCGACTGAACGCAGAAAGTGGTGGTGGGGCCATCCCGTATTTTACACGTTCGTAATAGTAATTTTTAACAATATTACATGATTTCCCAATTTATTCGAGTTTTCGGGGTAAGCGAGACAGACAATGAGAACACCGAACAAGTTGTATTAGATATTATTAATAAGAAAATGAACCTCGCATTGTTACCGGATTCTATCGATCGTTGTCATCGAGTTGGACCGAAGCGAAATGGAAAGAACCGACCTATTATTATGAAATTTATAAGTCACAAGACCAAATATCGCGTATTTTATCATAAGAAACTGTTAAGAGGAACTCAGTTTATAATTCGAGAAGACCTTACGCACCACCGGATTTGCGAATTGAGAAAACTGGAGGAAGAATATGGTAAAAGAAGAGTGTGGAGCCGTGATTGCTGCCTAGTATTGCTGAATTTCGTGAGTACATTACTGATAATAATTTTGATCTGGTATTGGTTACGGAGACCTGTTTGGCGGATGAACATACGGAAGCGGTGTGTTCTATCGAAAATTATACATTCATACATCGCCGAAGGTCTGGTAAGCGAGGTGGTGGTGTAGGCATTTATATTAAGAACTTATATAGACCCAGCAAGGTTAACATAAAAACATATGATCATTTAGAACAGCTATGGATCGCTGTAACTATTAACAAAGTTAAATATATTTTTGGTGTAATGTACAGGCCCCCGACCGGAAGTCTGCCATTATTCTTTGAGTCTCTCGAGGAATCCTTAAGTTTAGCTATACCACAATGTAATGAACTATTTATTGCCGGTGATATAAATATTGATTTGTTGCACCCTGAAAGTACATATTCACGCATTTTCCTTGATTTGCTGGAGTCGTTTGGTCTGGTTCAACTTGTTAATCAACCAACCCGTATTACACTTAATTCCGAAACTTTAATAGATATTACTGCATGTTCATGTGAAGAATTCACCCTGGTTGGTTTATATTCACTACCCCACCTTTCAGATCACGAACTGGTACACTCTCAATTGAAAACTGCTAGTACAAAGCCTGTTCCTACATTTCGAACTTATAGAGACTTTAAGAGGTTTAATCTCGATCTGTTTAGTAGAGAACTTGAATCATTACCTTTACAATTAATTTTTGAAATTAACGGCATTGATGAAAAAGTGAATTATTTTAATTCTTTAATACTAGATCTATTTGATTTACATACACCACTACAAACGAAAAGATTTACAAAAAAACCTGCTCCGTGGCTTACACCCCAAATCAAGAAAATGATCGCGGTTAGAAATAAAGCTTATGCTAAATATAAGCGTACAAAAAATGTATTAGACCTAGAGCAGTATAAAACGTTGAGAAGACACGTGACAAATGCCATCAAAACTGAAAAAAGGGTGTACTTTGAGGGGGCAACGAGTCGAACTGGGACATCTGCGATGTGGCGTGTTGTTCGTGATTTCGGAGTGATCAGGAATAGAGTAAACACTTTGCCCATGCATTTAAGAAATGCGAATGACATTAATAACCACTTTCTCCAGACAGGTTGTTCATTGGGAGCACCTTCAAGTGATGTTATGCACTTTTATAACAGTAACAAAAAATGTGAATTTCAGAAGTATTTTGATTTCGAAACTGTACATGAAAACGTTGTTGCAAGTTATTTACTTAAAATGAAATCTAATGCTGTCGGGGATGATGGTATTTCGTTGTCAATGCTCTTGTACTGCTGTCCTTTTATACTCCCACATTTGACGCATATAGTTAATTACTGTTTGGAGAAATGTGTTTTTCCTTCCTGTTGGAAGACCGCTCTGGTAACTCCATTACCAAAAATTTCTAATCCCCAAGAGAACAAGGATTTACGACCTATTAGCATTCTCCCGGTTCTTGCAAAGGTTGTGGAGAAAGTTATGGACTGGCAAATTAGAACTTTTATTGACGGCTATAATATCCTACCTCCAAATCAGTCTGGATTTCGTAAACATTATGGTTGTGAAACAGCGTTAATGCATATTACCGACGACATTCTCCGGGCGATTGATGAAAACGCTTTAGTTTTGTTGGATTACTCAAAAGCTTTCGATACTGTAAACCAGTAAGTTTTAACCATTCCTTGTTAAGTTCTGTCTTAAATTTTGTTGGGTTTAGCGCTAATGCTATATCATTGGTCTCCAATTACTTGTGCAATAGATACCAAAAAGTTAAGATAAACAACTCTATATCTGAGCCTCGGAGGGTGTCGGCGGGTGTGCCGCAGGGTTCTATATTGGGGCCACTTTTGTTTTCGTTATATACATCCAACTTTTCAAATAGTTTGAAACACTATAGCTGTCATTTTTACGCAGATGACACCCAACTATATCTGAGATTTGCTCCCAGTGATGTGTCTCTGGCTGAAACTATTTTAACACGGGAAATTAGGAACTTAGTGGAAATTTCGTCTGGACATAATTTGAAGGTGAATGGTGCCAAGTCGGCATTGATGCTTTTTGGTAGGCGGGGTTTGCGAGAAGAACATTCTACTCATTTTAGTATAGAAGTTGATGACCAGCGAATTAATGTAGGATGCTGTTTTCGTAATTTGGGATTGTATCAGGATTCAGATATTAGATTTAAAACACATATTACACAGAAAACCAATAAATCATATGCAACGTTGAAATTAATTTGTGGCATTAGGCACACAGTATCTAAAGCTACACTGTTAAAACTGTGCGATACCCTTGTACTTACTAATTTCACCTTTTGTGCTAAGGTTTTTGGTACCTGTTTGGCTGGCACTTCAGTAAGTCGTGTACAGCGGGTACAGAATGCTTGCCTCAGGCTTGTATACGGTTTAAAACGGTATGATCATGTGTCTCATAAATTAATAGATGCTGGTTGGTTGAATATGTCCAACAGAAGAAACTTGCATTTATTATCATTCTACCATAAACTTCTCATGTTGAAGAAGCCCCCGTATCTATACAACAAAATATCATTCAGGACAGATGTTCATAATATCAATATTAGAAATAGAGGTATTATTACACCTCCTAAACACGAGACCTCGATATTTGAACGATCCTTCACTTATTGCCTTCCTAAATATTATAATCCGCTGCCAGGCTCTTTGAAGTCTCTAAATTTGAATGCGTTTAAGAAGAAACTGCGACAAATGTTAATGGATGAACAATCTGGCGTATAGTTGCTGAGTTTCGCATGCATATGTATTGCAATTAATATATGTTCCTTTGTTTTTTTTTTTTTTTTAATTTTTGATTTGTTTAATATTGTTAATTTCGTAAACATTGATTTTTTTTTTTTTGTTTTAATTTTAATTTTTCTTTTGTTCTATTTTATTAATACTTAATTTTTTTTTTTTTATTTGTTTGTAGGGTTGAGTGGTAGAGAGGAACTTGATTCCTAACTCCGCCCTACGTATTGCTTTTGTATAATTATTGTCATTGTTTTTTTTTTTATTAATAAAGCCAAGTTATTATTATTATTATTATTATTATTAAATACATTTACATTGTTTTACTTGATTTTCCATTTATTTACAGGTTTTTCCTATAGTTTACATTGTGTAATTCATATTAAAAAAATGTAATATTTTGTAAATTTACTAATTTCCTGTAATTTTACCTCGTATTAACTGGATTTCGAAAATTACGTTGTTCATTCATGTATTATTTCACAAGTCAATCTTGTAGTTTAATGTAGTATAATGTATTTTTACATCCATTTTATACACCTATGCGAAGTTAGCCCCCAATTTTTCTAGCCCCAATTAGATAGCATTTTACATGTATAGTATTTTGATTATAACAAGAGAACCAGTCAACCGATTTCGATAAACAATGTCTCTTTCGAAAGCTCAGTCCTTAGCCAATACGAAAGTGGAAATGCCTGATTCGAAATCTCTGTTGAATTCCGCTATAACGCCAAAATAATGCGAAGGTACACGAAAATAACACAAAAATGACCTTTTTTAAGTTGTGATAACTCGTAAACGATGTAGCCGATGATCAAGATCTATACGTCATTCGATTCGTCGTAGTTTCTTCTATCGAAATCACAATTACCGATTTCAATTCTCTCCCGTTAACCTTGTACAGCACTCGGAATGACACCGTGTTCGCCTCGTTGTTTATGCTCGTATAAACGCCCGAAAGTCTAGCCCCCAATATAAAAAAATTAATTTAAACTAAATCGACTATAATTAGAGAACAGTTTGGCGGATTTTAATGTTTTATATCTCAATCGAAAGTTTATGCCTGGCTAAATGCCCGATTCGAAATATTTAAGGATTTTGATTAAAACACAAAAAACGAATTAATCAAACACATCAATTATTTCCTTAACTAATTAACCAATTTTAGTCATCAACATCTCGATCGAAAGTATGATCTACAATGAACACGAAGGTGGAAATACCCGATTTCAAAATTTACTAATTACCTGCTTACGGCTATTGAAATGACCGACAGGAAGTCTAGCCCCCAAACTTTCGATTGAGATATAAAACATTAAAATCCGTCAAACCGTTCTCTAATTATAGTCGATTTAGTTTGAATTATCTTTTTTATATTGGGGGATAGACTTTCTTTTGCAGGAAGTGTTTAACATTGAAGTTCGATTAGTGCGTTTTATTTTAGTAAAATGACGTAAGTTTTATTTGAAATGTTTCGAGAAAACGAGTAATTTTTTTATTGAAAGGTTGAGTTTTAAAACCGCTTCGACCCGTCGTCTTTACATTTTTTGTTTATTCACCTCCAGTATTCCTTCTTCCCACAATAAATTAAGGAGGGGATGTTTGGAATTGATTTGGTCGCTATGGATTTGATTCGCTAATAACGCATTTTAGTTGATATGCGGGCATTTAAGGGTGATAAAGTAGTTTAGAAAAATAAAACTTAAATTAAGTGATAAATGCGTGCTATATTTATGCTAAGTGTTAGGTGATATTAGTGATGTGATATAGGACATCATGGGATTGCTATTTTATGGATGTTGAAGGATGTGAAGGTATTGTATTAATTCTTTTTTTTTTGTCACAATAAATTAATTTATCTTTTCTTTCCAGCTGAGCTTCGAAGTAAAATCCAAGGGAAACAACATCTATTCGGTGAGTCGTTTTCAATTTTATTAATTGACCAAAACATATCGGAAAAATGAAAATTCGCGATTTGAATGGTGTAATTTTTCCAGATAAAAACCGTCTGAATGCTACTCACTGGATTTGTGCTTGAAAAACGGTATTATTCAATAAATTTTTGCATTTTGTGCTTGAAAAATTATAAAGCTTTAATTATCAACATTGTCAAAACATGAAATAATTTGAAATTGAGTGTAAACCACTCCAAATAATACTAGTATAATCTAATTCAAACTTTTTAATGGGGGACTCTCTTTTTTTTGTATCAAATAAAATGATTTCATTGGGAATTTTTTGCTACCAAATTATGTGGTATTTCAATTTAATCTTTTGCATATGCTTTCATGATATATTTACTTATTTAAAAAGAATTGTTTATAGAAAATAATCTTTACATTGTCCCTCAACCAAGTAGGTGCGTGGATTGTCTAAGTTGCTGGTTGATACAATATCTATCCCTGAAATAATCTGAAACTCAAAAATCAAATGATGTTCGTTTCTTGTGATTATCGTTTGAACTAGAACTAAGCAAAAAAAATATTATTGGCAAAATGGCGCCTAGTCAAATTAAGATAATCGATTTTGTTCTTCAAATCGATAAGTTTATCTCAAAAAAAATCATGTGTATATCGAAACAGTTTCTCTGTAGGTCATACGATAGAAAGATGCTATTTGAAAGTGCAATTCAAATTTCAAGTCAATCGAATGAGTAGTTTTTTAGGAATCGTGTTAACCAGAAGTAAAAAGGATGTTTCGAGAAAAATGCACTTACAGTTTCTTTAGATATTTAAGAGATTCTTAATATTTCGAATCGGGCATTTCGACATAGTTATTCAGCTCCGTTTGAGATATAAAACATTAAAATCCGTTAAACCGTTCTTTAGTTAAAGTGAATTTAATCAAAATTAATTTTTTCTTATTGAGGGCTAGACTTCCAGTCGGCAGATTCGCGGGGTCATTTCAATAGCCGTACGCAAATAATTAGTAAATTTTGAAATCGGGCATTTCCACCTTCGCGTTCATTGTAGATCATACTTTCGATCGAGATGTTGATGACTAAAATTGGTCAATTAGTTAAGGAGATAATTGATGTGTTTGATTAATTCGTTTTTTGTGTTTTAATCAAAATCCTTAAATATTTGGAATCGGGCATTTAGCCAGGCATAAACTTTCGATTGAGATATAAAACATTGAAATCCGCCAAACTGTTCTCTAATTATTGTCGATTTAGTTTAAATTAATTTTTTTATGTTGGGGGCTAGACTTTCGGGCGTTCACACGTGCATAAACAACGAGCTACACGGAACACGGTGTCATTCCGAGGGCTGTACAAGGTTAACGGGAGAGAATTGAAATCGGGCATTTTCTGATTTCGATAGAAGAAACTATGACGAATCGAATGACGTATAGATCTTGATCACAGGGTACATCGTTTACGAGTTATCACTACATAAAAAAAGGTCATTTTTGTGATGTTGTTTATCGAAATCGGTTGACTGATTCTCTTGTTATAATTAAAATACTATACATGTAAAATCCTATCTAATTGGGAGATAAAAAAATTGGGGGCTAACGGAAAAAATTATATTTTAATATATTTGTTGTATTATGCATATTTATGGTTAAAAAAAGTATAAAAAAATGGACAACTTTAGTTATATCTAATTTACGATTGATATTTATATATTAATACATAACATAAATGTATTAATAGCTATATTAATTATGTGGCCATAATGTGGAAAGGCATTCTTTAGTTTATGCGTAATTACATTTTCAATATTATTGCTATATTATTGATCTCATACCAAACCCTATATACCGGTCTCTAATATGAACGTAGGAAGGCAAATGTGCTTTCATTAAATTATTGATTTAATAATAGTTATCAACAAAACCCTCTTTTTAATATACCTGCCATAGGTTCCATTTCATTTGATGTTTGACAACTAAATGTACATAAAAATTTTTTTCAAGGTTTAATTGCACAAGCCTTTGTTTTCAGGTCATTGTGTTTCATTTCAAACTGTATCGGTAATACGTTTCATCAATTGCGTGTTTGTTTGTTGGATGGGCTGAAAATGAAGCTTTGTACAAGTGGGTCATTAATAAAATCATAAATTTAAGGATAATTCTAGTTTAATGTACATCTAAAACGTCATGCTAACATTGGAGTAGAATAACATCAATTTTAAAATTCAGTCGACCTGGAATGCAACAGGAATGAAGTGTTTGATGAATTACAATTACATTAGTAAATATCTGTAAAATATCAGTAAATATAAAAGGAGTGCTTATTACTTAATCAGATGGTTCAGAATATGAACAGGATTACGGCAATAGTAGTCATGCACAAAGCAACGTCGAAGAATGTAGTACAAATGGTGTTTGAGCAATTACATGTGCTTAACAGTATTCTGGACCACATTATGAATAATTCTACTGCTCGAGGTACAAAATGGAAACAGAAAAAAATTTAAAACATTAAGACAAGGTCAAGAAATACAAAGCTGTATAATTGAATGTTAAAAAATCTGCGTTGGGAAAAAGAAACATATATTGATTAATGAACAAGAATCTCGTAGAACTCAAGTTTTGGGCAATAACTACTTGGTCATCTGCAAAGCAAAAGATGTATAACGTGTAGCAATTTAAGGATATACCCATATTCTCAATACTACCTATAAATACTAACCTTCAATTTAGGGTGATCATAATTTTTTTGATCATTATACGCCAACTATCGTAAATTTTGATACACTTTAACTAATTAACCACTATGTTCCCTGAAGTTATCTAACAGAGAGTTGTGTTAAATATAAGTTGGCAAAAAATTTACTTTGGATCTGTGTTACACTTTGATGGATTCGATATAAAATTACAAATATTATAGGAGTACGTGAAACATGACGGTCGAAAATTCGATGTTTCTGCATTATTTATTATTCCGCCTATTTTCAATTCCCGCAATGTCAAAGACCACACCCTACCGAAACTGAATACAAAGCATAACAAACTATTTCGGTTGACACAACAATCAATAATATTTACAGATTTATTTACAGAACAGATGAAGACCCCATTGGTTTGCGTATTTAATTATTAATTTTATTTTGTTTTTAGCCCAAGATAAACACTTTTTCAATTCAACTTGTAATACTTAGTAACAACTAGTAGTTTCAACGCATTCTCCTTTGCTACTACTTGCAAAACCGGTGTTACAATAACATCTCCTGAGAGATAGAATGGTAATGTAGGGACATGTTAGGCCTATTGTTGCACAGGTGGTATCGCAGACATTTCCTATACCCCAGTGTTCATTTATACTTTAGCAAACGCAATCATTCGCTGTAATAAAAACCGATGATGTTTCAATATAGGGTTAAATAACAAAGAATTCGTAAATAATTTTTTACCTTGCACTGGCAATACTGCAATAGTTAATAATCCAACAAATACCGCCACGAATTTCATTGTAAATCGGTATACTATTACCAACTCTATGTTTTAATACGTATGATAACCTCGGAAAATATTTTCTCCTTTTTATCAAGAAAATCTTACATTTTTATTGTTTTCTTGATGTTTATGTTTAAAAAGTATTTTTTGGGTCAACCTGTCATATTTTAATCTTTAACAATAGCTAACGAATATATGCTTATTTCAAAAACTATACAACAACGCAATTCTATACCGCTTCCTTTCTTCTTTATGGATACAAAAATTCATAAATCTTACAGTTAGACTATGATGGTCGTTAATCTAATCGTTATCTATACGTGGTATATAAGAAGTAAAAACCTTTTGAGTATTGTACATATCCAAATTAATACAGAATAATGAAAATCTTGGCAGTTTTAGTTGCGATTTTCGCTTTCATTTACCTCTGCTCAGCAGGTAAGTTAAAAAAATTTATTTGGTAACTAAACTTATCAAATAATTTGTTATTCAGGTAATTGTTGTACGAACCAAAATGAAGTGTACGCGAATGGTACGGTGTGTGATGAAATAGATTGCCCCATTCTAACAATCGTTCCAGTTCTACGTTGTCAATGTGTATCAAGTTTTTGCAGAAATATATGGAACGTTTGCGAATTGATCGATATATATTTATATATTTATAGTTTCCATAAAAGTGCCATAAAGTAATGACCATTCTGCTTGATCTCAAAATGCAAAGTGTGGCAATGGCAAATAAAACTTGGGAATTTTTGAAGTTGAGCTGTTTAAAGATTTCTTTCTGGGTCGAAACGACGAAAAGCTGCTAATCCGCTAACGTCTATTAGACATTAGCAGGTTTCTACAACTTACCTAAATCTAGTAAACTATGATGGCTCACTGTTATCGATTAGTGTTCTACAAATTGCTTCATCTTTTGGTTTTGCGAGCAATTACTTCGCTGATCAGTTCTTTTGTTTTGCTGCCGGGCTGAGGTGAGTGGCTCCTCTCGCCACCAAGACCTATAAGATCTATTATAACTTACGGCCTTCAAAGGTTTAGAGCAGACCTAGATCCTTAATGAACCTTGATATTTCCACGAAATCTTGTCCTTTTATTTCAATACTTTTATGTGGAACCTACCAGATTATCGGTACATTCTCATCATTTACACGTGTTGGCCTGCATTGCCTTTAGGGCGGTCCGACTATCCGTAAAGTTGTTTGTCGATCGTTTCTGTCCCTTCTTAAGCTTCAAA
Source organism: Onthophagus taurus (assembly GCF_036711975.1). Taxonomy (NCBI): domain Eukaryota; kingdom Metazoa; phylum Arthropoda; class Insecta; order Coleoptera; family Scarabaeidae; genus Onthophagus; species Onthophagus taurus. Next base: position 21,750,446 of record NC_091972.1, on the reverse strand, counting down.
ACTGTGAAGAAGTTTATGGCAACAATTTCAGTCTGTGAAATGGTTGTATGCCAGCTTAAGGCTTTCCGGATCCAACTGTCGTTGAAACATCGGTGCACCAGGCAAGGGCTCCTCTTTTAACTGATCAGTTCTTTCAATAATTTATCACCCGGAAAGGGTTAGAGAGCATGTCCTGCATCGATGACCAATTCCGAGGAGTCTGTTCCAACATAAATCACGTTTCGGTACTAACAACCGACATTTGCGGTTCCAAAGACTTGAATATTGTGGATAAGGTGTAAGTAGTAAACGTTGTGAGTGGCAGTACAAGTCGTATCGGAGCTATTCAAATGGTTTAATCTGTCACCTATTTATACCATAATCTGGAAGTACCTATAAAATTGTGATAAAACGTAATGGTGGCTGATTGTTATAGATATCGGATTTCCATACAAGACATTGCATGTAAATAAATTAGCCACACCGCTATAGATTATTGCATTGCATTCTCTTTTTACACCAAATATACCTATTTTAATTCGTACAAGATTTATTTGCTCTTCCCCATCATCTGTATAATGGCTAGAATGCATTTGAGAAGTCCAAATGTCAAAAACTAGTTTACTTAGATTTAAATGCTTAAACTCCACAATCATACTTTTTTCTTTCCCATTATATTCCTTTATGAAATACCTCAGAATTCCATATCTCTATCTCTATACATTAACCCCTTTCACAGTGTTGGTCCTTTCCCGTCCTTGTTTGTATTTTCTCCCAATTGAGGTATATTCTCTCTTGTTGTCCATACTCCTCCACCCCAGTATTAACCTCCCTCCAACACTCTCCCAAAATCTTAAAGTCGATGCTCTGCTCCACGCCATCCTCGTACTTTATCGCCCTTCTGCCTGCTTCCACAGTCATCTTTTCCAGCTTCAACTCCTCTCTCTTTACATATACCGGAGTCTCCCTGCTCAGTCCCAGTACCCACTTCCAATATCTCTCCTGAATCTCTCTCACCATCTTGTGACACTCTTCACCGATCAATCAAACATTATCGTCCTTCTACACAAATCTTTTCTAAGTACTTTTCCCCCCAACTCCATATCTGCCCCAATAATCTGCTTAACTTTATAAGCATACCCATTATACGCTCGTAAGTCAAAACCTAGGAACGTAAATTCATATTACACATATTTATTGTATCTTAACTGATTGTTGTATCTGTTACATAAACAATGATATTTTTAGGCTAATTAAGTTGTATTATTAAGTATTCAAGGTAGTTGGCAATGCTGAACTAAAAAAAACGTTTGGTACTAAATTAATAATAATTTACTGAAGGTTATGTATATTTTAAATGAGAATTTAAAATAAACGCATAATCCGTTTAAGCTTTTATCAATTTCATCAGTGCAATACAGTGGTACGTTATTCACGTCCGTATTTTGCACATTGATGATGTTCGATCTAACCGTTAAATGTTGGCAAATGGTTGACGCGTCATTGCAAGTTTAGAGAAGTATCGAGTTGGTACATGCTATAAAATTGGATGTGTGTAATACGCATTTGACGAGCCATAAAATGTTTACAGTTCGAAATTTATCGTTGTCATTTTCCGCGTATATTTCTGGACAGTTGTACAATAATTTATGGTTAATCCTTGAAACACTTTTTATTTGAAATACTACGTAATTTACTAAAACTGATTCTCTGATTATAGAGATATTTAATTTTTATGTACTATTCTCTCATATTCCATTTGCGAGTTCTACAGTTGCATATCATCATTAAACGCTGCTCGCAATGGCCCGGTGTCGAATTAAAATAGCAAGCCACAACTACTAGCGGTGAGGTTAGATGCATTCTAGTGACCACGTATATAATGCACATTGCGCACAACGTATTGTTGCACGAGCGAGAACGCTAACGTTATATACTATCCCTGAATCGATCCCAAAGGCAAGAAAGCCCATTAGTGTGGATGTTGTATTAATAACTACTGGGAACAGAAAGTCCGTGGTGCAGTTTACATTGGAGTCTTGTTCTGTTTTTAATCGTTACACAAAACGTGAACCATCGACATAAAACGTGTTGCGGTGGATTTCAATTATCACTTAACGAAGATTGTAGCCAATATAAAACGCAATCCTTACCGTGATATGAAATTATCTTTAAAACGAGAGGTATTTAAAGTAAATATTCAACAATCCAATCATAATTGGACATAGAAAACCAAAAAGAGATAAAACTAACACGAAGGAATTAAAGATTCGTTTCGTGGCGACTGACGATTTCCAATTTATTCAACGAAGGAGAGGTAGACCTTCCCAAAGCCTGCATTAATAAAACCGTCAAGTTTCCGGCGAGCGTAATGATTTGGGGATGATTTTCCAGTAAAGGCACGGGTAAAATTTGCATTTTAAAGTGGAGGGTAAAACTCGGAAGTTATATCGATATTTCAAAAAATAATTGAACGGCGACGTCCAGTCTTCAAGATGATTTTTTAATAATATAAATTATATACTTGTTGAATAAAGGTTATAATTAAAGTCGGAATTATATTTGAAATTTAATCCCTTGTATCACATAATAATAACAATATGGGATTCCCTTAGTGTCAATGCTATTAGTTATTCCATTGAGAAGCGGCTCTAACGTAATCAAGAGGTATACCAAAGCAGTTTGGTGTCTAACACGGTGAAAATTATGAATCAAGTTTAGAATCGTAGGCAACAAAGGGCGAGGCGATAACAAGTAGATCGATGCCTTTGAAATACAAGGTGCAAACGCTTTCAATGTACTTTCTACCTCTAGATAGCGAATCGCCACTGTTAGGTGAAACAGCGCAGTCCTTATCACCTTTCCTATTGTACCTTAATGAATTCGAAGCCGGTGAGCCTTAGGGCAGTTTTGCATTCGTTTACATAATTCTATGTACTGTTGCGGTTTAACAATGTCCATGACTTAACACCATTAATGTCCGGAACTACCTTGTAAGGCGATTTTTTTGTACAAATTCCTTTAAAAAGAGATAACACTTAAACATGAATCGAGTGACGTAAATCGATTACGATCTTTTCTCGTACAGAGCAATTTGTCTCTCTAATGTACAAAGGCATAACTTCTAGAAAACGCCACCGAGCGCCATATTTCCTAGCTGTGAAATTAAAATAGTTTCCGTCGGCGAAAAGTTTGCTACAGACAGGAACTTTCAATAGTGTCAACGTTCAATAACAAGCGATAAATTGAATTCCTCCAAGTTCGACGCAGGGTCTTATTATACATTATAGGGTCGCGTTATCTTGTGGTTCGATCACAGCAAAGCACCCGCTTGGTCCGCCTAAAACTTGTCAAGAGGTACTGCGGTTTCGTAGAGACGCTGTTCATGCAAATGATGAGCACACTAATAGGATGACTTCGAAGAAGAAAAAAATAAATAAATAAAATACATGGTTTAAAATCAATACAATAAGATTTCTTAAGATTAGATCTTTATTTATGCTTGGTTTTAGTTGGTATAGATAAGATTAAGAGGTTTATTATATTATAAATTAGTGGTTAACATGATTCTTATCATTTTTGACTTAAACGCTATAAAAGACAAAAAAACTTCTAGTAGTACCTGTGGAGAGTTGTAAATCGGATATTGTTACCGGTGGTAACGATATATAACGATGATGGAATGAATCAAATTGAAGGAATTAAACGAATTGAAAATTATTTATTTAGCGTATAGAAATCACAATCAGAATATAAAAAATAAGACAAAATAAAATAATATAACAGAATGAAATAAAATAATGTAAAAAACAATTACCATTACAATTTGATTCCCGAATCGCCAACAGGAAATCTTCAAGTAGTCCATCATAGGCTGTCCTATGGCAATCTCCTAGAACTGTCACAAATGTCAGGGAACCTAACTTTGCCATGCTGTAACTTTGTTCGTTTTTGTTGTGTTTTGCTCACATTGTTATTAAAGACTCCTCCAAACATAAGTGTTCAGGTAATTCAGTTCGACGTAGACCACCAGCTTGAGGCTCAGCCAGGTCGGGTGACGCAAAAGAGTGGCATTCAATGCACAATCCGTCGTTATCGAGAGATTCATCCCACCATAATCAAGCATGTCCGAGGCGAGGTCCGTCAGAATTCCGATAGGAATCTCATCAAAACTACTAAGAAACTGAAGCTGTGATCAGCTGTGAATCTGTACAGAATATTGTCAAACATCGTTTTGGCTTCGTAGCATCAAGATGCGAAGGACTCATACTTTGACGAACCAGATAAAGGTTAGGTACTCAACTTCGGAGATGTCGCAAAATTCTGAAACGCTTCTCACCGGCTGAACTTAAAGGCATCCTTTTCACTGACGAGAAGTTATTCACTATTGAGCAAATATTTAACCGCCAAAACGACAGAATTCGAGCAGCGAATGAGCGTGATTGCTACGTTTATCAGGGGGTCAAGATCAACTTTCAGAATTACCTTGATTGCAAGGTAATTGCACTTGAGTGAACGCACAAGGCTAAGATGGTTCAGTAGTGGTTCCGCACCGCTTTTCCAGTCATGATTTCTCCATTTCACCTGATTTGAACCCGCTCGACTTTTCCGTGTTATCAATTCTTGAGGGCAAGGCCTGTGCTACTCTCCACAAGAATCTCGCCAATCTGAAGCGTGCTCTTAAGAAGGCATGAAATGATTTCGACGTCGAGTATCTCTCCGGCACTGTGGCTGCGTTCCCCAAGTGTATGCGGATTTGTGTTAAGACGAAGTATACTTCATAGAACTTTGATTGTACCATGTAGTTTGTTAACGTTTGAATAAAATATATGCCAATATCTGCCATATCTCTATGTGCCTTCGTTCTATTATTATCAACAGATATTACCAGATATTTGTGATACTCTGCATAATATGTTTCATGGCTTGATTTTCACCATATTCGCAGAAGGGCGTCAATGTCTTGCCATATTTATGTAGAAAGTAGGCGCATGTTCCATGCTAGGTCCGTATTCTGTTTAGAATTGACCAAGGTTTGCGTGGTAAATCAAAACCACGAGGCTGTTGGATAAAACATTGGATATGGTTGTTACGGCTTGCTATCCAGTCTTAATACCAAGTATTAGTCAAGCTGAATTCTTCATTGGTGACAATGGGTGCTGTTGTGATCGGTGGCTTTCTAGATCGGTATTGCTATATATTTTCTTGTATTCTACTACTTTACTATTTTTAAAACATCTTAATAAATTGGAATTTCAATAAATTCTTTTGAAATTCTCAGCATTTGTAATACCAATTGTCAGCTGTTCAATGGAAGAAATGGATTTCCGAAACATCTTTTAGTTTTTGAGATGTTAGTTTATTTACCCATTCGGGATAAACAACTATTTTCACTCATCTTTAAAATATCATAACAAACCGGAACTTCATTACATTTTTATGAAATTATCAGGATTTGTAATACTTTTCAAGGAAAATGATGGTTTTTTAAGATATCTGTTAGTTTTCGAGATATTAATTTTTAAACATAAAAAGATATCTAACTCTAACGAACCCGTAATGTCTAAAGCAAAACAATTTGCACCATAACCTTCCCCAAGACGATTTACTTTTATTATCTTAAAAATTTACTTATTCTAAATATAGCGTCATCCTTAAAAGTGATTGGGACACGTAACATCGCATTATCTTACTTGTTAAAATTTTTATATCCTCATTTATAGTACTTAACACAGCAATCATTATAAAGCAAGTAGGAATTTGCTTTGGAATTTAGAGGGTGCATTTGTACTTCGAAGCTGAAAGTGCACGGTTATTTATCCTTGGGTCCAGAGGCGGCTCGCTAGCAGGAGGCATAATGCGGCGGGTGAAGTGGCCCCATTCATTGTTGTTCGTGTGTAAATTCATAAATTTTTCCGTGTAACGTCGGTCCGTTTTGCAGTGGCCACTAAAAACACCAGCCGTATAAATTACGCAGCCAGGTCGAAAGTGGAGCAAAACAACCCTTTGTCATATTGTTACTGTCCGGTATACGGCGGACTGAACAAATAAAAGGGCGTCGAAAAACGTGCAAAAAGTGTTCGGAGGTTGTGCCGTAACGCATGAATGTAAAGCTTCATTTTCGTTTGTGTTGGCTGTTATACAGCGAACACAAATCAAATATAACTCCCCTTGCTTATAGGTAAGCCTAGTTATATAAAAGTGATATAAATGAATCTCTAAAAATACGTCCTCAATTCAATCCCAATTTTATTTTATTTTTTATGGAAGCAGTTAATACAAGAAATGTGTGAACTACCATATTATCACCTGGAACGAAGACAGCGCTCTGTCATTAAGCATTTTTCGTAATGATAGGGCAAGAAGTTTCTCATGAAATTATGTGATTAAATACTAAAAAAATCTTTCAAAATTAGTACTTAAACTTTAAAAATAAAGTTCTGTTAGTTATGGTTTCTACTTCTACGCTTCGACCATCGTTTTACACAAACGTCACAGCAATTTGTCAAAGATATCCTCGATGGGTGTTTTATAAATAAATATTACCCAGGCAACGCTCGTTCCGGCGAAAATTGATGTGAGACGTATAGATCTTCAAACTGGCAGGGCATGCGTGCGTTACCCACGTAATGTGGCCATCAATCATCCTCTACGTTCGCCCCAGTGTTTTGTACTGCGTATTTCGTACTAGAAAGACCGCGAAGGCGTCCACCAATCAACGGGCCAATGTTACACAGAGTGCTGCCGGTGTTTTACTGAAAGAGCCCTTTGTTCAACTCTTAGCCATTGTCCCAAAACGAGTGTTCTACTACGTTTCAGATTGTTCTCCCCGTTTCGGTACTACGCAACCCGCACCGATGAAATTATGAATTTGTACGTACAGCTGCTAATCATTCCTCCACGCGGATATAAACGGGAGTTTATGAGGGTTGGAAAAATATGTCGGTTTTATCTGGGAACGTTTCGGGTGACGAAGTAGTTTGTTCTGGATGCAAATCTGTCTTAAATAAGGCGGGAGAGTTCCGTGAAATCCCTGATGCACGCGACAGATGTAGTTTCACGAAATGATGCAAACCGTAACGCGCTCAAGAAAAGCATCACTCAACGACCACGTTGTAATGGATTGTGAGAATTCAAATATGTAAGCAAAACTGGTTTAAATTTTCTTACATTTCCGATTTATTGTTGTAATTTTTCTCGAAAACTGAATCTTTTAATTTAAAAATCCATCTATTATATTGACTACAGAAAGCAAACAAACGATACAAATTTCCATTTCGTTCTGATAATCCCTTGAAATCAACGTATTGATCACCATACGCGCGGAACACACTCCATACGCGCTGAAGTTAAATTTACTTTTACCGCAAATTCAACTAAACTTGTATTACTGAATTTGCGTGATTGAACAATTTATATATCTGCACCTTAGAGGTAAAGGATTGTATCTCCATTATTTTAGGTTTTTGAGAGAACAAGGTTTAAAGCTTTATAATACTATTACAATAAGTTTTATAATAATTAACTCGATATTGACAAAAACTGGAGTTGCGATCCTTTACCCCTAAGGTACAGATATATCGGCTTAGGTGAAATATGGGAACCTATTCTCTCTCTACTTTTGTTGATTTCTTGATATTTCATAAATAACTTCTTTTACTAAACTAAATAATAATGTAACTTTAAAAAATAACATATTTAAAAAGGTATTGAAACTAATCAGAGCGATTCCCAGTATTGGGGAGAAGAAAGAGTTATTACGAGATTCATTAGAATCTATTGATTACTGAGAACTATTGCAACACTTTAGTAGTTCAGGAGTGATGTTAGGAGGCATTGAAATGCTTTGAGATGGTATTGAGTCACCTCCCATACAACAATTAAATACCAGTTGAAGATATAACTGATGATAATTTGACACAATTGAGGTAGAACATTAAGATATATTTTAATAAGCTGTATTGGAATAAGAAGTTTGTTATGAAGAAAATTGTGATGGAACTAAGTGTAATAGGTAAGCATAAATAAATATTACTAAAACTTTTTGACAAAATGCAGGATCAAGACTTGATAAATTTTGACGAAAAGTTGGCTTATGAACTGCTGATGAACAAAAGAAACAAGTCGCAATTTAAGAAAAGCATAGAGGCTAAAAAAAATCAAACTTTTCCTTCAAAAGAATTGTAAATTGCTACAGGGAACATTTGAAATTCCGACGCCGACGGCTAAACCTCATTCTTCTGGTCGTCCAACAAAGACATTTGCAGAATCAAGTGAGAGGACTAAGCGCAATAAAACACAAGACGTTCGCAGAGTTATAGAAAAAGATGTGTTAATACATGCTACTCAAACATCCTTCAAAATTCTAGAGAGAGAATTGCATCCACTATTCTTAAAGACATTTCTAACTCTTCGCAGACAGCAAAAGCATATCAAAAGGCATACAAAGCAATTAGATTCGACAGCCGCTCTGTCAATGTTTATTTAAGCTGATCTTTTAAGGCGACAGTATGGAATACTAAGAGATAGCAACAAAGGTTTTAACCGAGCTATACATTGTTGCAGAAAGAAAAAAAGCGTTGCTATCTGGCGAAAGATGCGTATCGGATAAACTGAAATATGCACTGAAATTACCTTGTAGGATAGTTTGGGTATGTATTTAGAAGATGTACTTAAACAATTAAGTCCAGAAGAGCGTCAATCGTTGAGACTGATTTCAAAGTGGGGTTGTGATGGTTCAGTACAAACACAATTCAAACAAAAAATGAAGGACGGCGATTGGAGTGACAGCAACATTTTCCAAAGTTGCTTTCTTCCGCTACGGTTAGTTTGTGAGTTAAACAAAAGAGTTGTTTGGCAAAATCCAACTCCTTCTTCGCCACGGTACTGTCGACGAATAAGGATCGGATTTGTCAAAGAAACAGTCTGAAATCTGAAATCGCGTACGTAGAAGACGCTATTAAAGCATTGCAAAGCAGCGAATTCGTACAAAGAGAAATGCTGTTGTATGCAAAGCACATCATGACTCTGACTATGGTCGAAGCCAACGAATGCGATGCTGTAATGGCCACTACTTCAACCATGAGATGCTATATTTGTGGTGTGACGTCGACATTGACGCAATACAGTTTGAGCTATCGGTGCTGCATCCTAGGATTCGCTTTTTCGAAAACATACTGCAGTTAGCATACAAAATTCCTGTGAAAAAATGGTGGTTAAGGTCGGAACATGATTAAGATATAGTCAAAGAAAAAAAGGCTGAAATACAAAAAAATTTAGGAAGCAAATGGGGCTACTACTATTTACTAGGGGATATACCGAAAGCTAGCTTTGGCAATACCAGCAGAAGATTTTTTGCCAATCCCAAAGTTACTGCCGAAATCACCGGTGTGTATTTAAGTCTAATAAGGCGGTTGAAAGTAATTTAGGAAGTTATTTCAAGTTCCCATAATGTGGATTTAAAAAAGTTTGCTCTATATGGGTATGAGACTGCAAAGATGTACATAAACTTATATCCACGACACCCCATGACTACTGGCAGAATTACGCAAGAAAATTGACTGACAGAACAACATTTTGTGTGAGCTGTCACATAGATGCACAGATGGGGAAATGAGTTACTATTAAGCAATATATCCAGTACATCGCAGTTTTCTAAGAATTGATCAAAAATCGATTTAAAATTCATAGCCTTATTACTGTAATGGTTCCTCGCTGCTGATGATTGAATCGCTCGTCAAGGTCACACCGCGTAACCTTGACCTTGGAATTTTCAGGGGGAGGCTCGTCAATCGGCAAATAGAATGGAAGATCAATATTTGTATTATAACCTAAAGTTTTTCCAACCATGACATTAATTGACCTTACCAATCTACTACTTACATGAGAATCTTGATTTCAAGGTCATTGGCTTATTCTCTTTGGAGAGATCTTAAGGTTATGGTCATGTCAGGGTCAATGCATAAAAGTTGTATTTGCGAATTAATGAACCTTCCGTAGAATCTCGAAGTTAAGGTTTCGCGATGTGATCTTGACCTTGAGGTTTGTTAATTAGCAAATACATATTACTGCAAAACAACTAGTCAATACTCACCACAAAGTGTTGATGCAGATCAGATGATTCTCAAATCCTTTTAGGCGGCAATCAGCCTCCTATCACCACAAGCTGAAGCAGAACTGGTTTGGTGTGAAATCTTATAAGATTAAATGAAGGTGCTTTCTATCGATGATATATTTTTGTGATTGTCGGCCAAACTGAGGAGGTGACGGCAACTAATATAGACATTATAAGGAAATCATGATTATAAGGAAAAGTATACATATAACCAGGATTAAGAACTGAAATACATTAAGAAGGTGCAATCTCTAAAATCGAAAAAAATCTGAAATCGACATGAAATCAACTATTAACCTTGAGTTCTTGGATTATGAACATGTTCGGTAAAAACTCAACGCTAGCGATGTGACGTATATTTAATTAATTCTGACTGATGGTGCAGTTATTTGTTTTATGAAAGGCTACTGAGGGTGTTTTCAACCTCGTCTCAGAAATTATTTATGGGCAAAGAGAAATGGACATGATCCCATTGTATCAATCTGCCTTGTAGGGAAGATATCACCGGGGATTGTCCTTGTATATAGGAGCTGCTTACCATCGGCTTACATCATGCACTCTGCCACTGATTACGTCGTTCGCAGCACAAAGCCTCCTATCTAGGCATTAGCTCTTATGGAATATGGACTGTATCCAATTCAAATCGATTAATTTATTAATTAATATTTAGACCCCTATTTACCTGGACTCGTAGCAGCGGCGGAAAACTAATAATTTGTATCAAAATGTTGAATATGATAAATAAGTTAAATAAGATAACATCAACCAATACATCGGATTGATTTACTTTTAAAGTGCTCCAAATGTTAATTAAAATACATCTCTACATAACCTACGAAACGGTAAAAACCCGCTAAGAGAAAAACGTCTCATTCATCAGCATATAAATCGAATACAGCTAGAGTAATTATGTGCCACCGGTTCGCCGAGCCGGAGAGCGCTTTAAGTATGTCCAACTTGAAATTCATTAGTCGACGACCCACATAAATCTTAAGCAAATTAAGAAAACCAGTTACCCCAATCTAAGCTTAATTGAATTGCAATGATAGCACCCGGCGAGTATGATTTACACCCAAAATCAGTCTTTATTTAATTAAAGAACAGCCGTCACGGACCACCCTGTATTATTACCTTCGAAGATAACTTCGTATAAACTGGTAGATAGGGCAACGAGTTGCGTGCACTCTTTTATTAGCAAGCAACAGATTCGTTAATTATTTTGCTTATTAGAGGGTCGGTTGTACTGATTGTGAATTATGGCAAAAACAGTAAAAAGATAATGGGGGCCATTATAACGTCTATGACCGAATATAAGAAAGAAACAGATAAAATGACCCCAGTTATACTTTGACGACAAAAATTTATTGGTCTATAAAGACGTTTATGAAGCACGGTGGCCCAGTTAGTTGCTAGTAAGCAGATACATACATATAACCTAAACGAATTAGGCAGTCATGTTTATTGCGGAGTTTTAACGGTAGCTCTACTTTTCTTGTATTCGTAACGGTTTTTAATGAAATTGTAATTGACGACGTTTTAAGAGTTTTATCCGACGAGCGTTTAATGGAATTTATGGCGAAGATATATTGTTCGAAATTACAGGTATGGGTTAAAGAAGGCCAAGCTGCATTATTTCCTGGCACTTTAAATTCACGAACGGTCGGCACTTTCGTCGCGCGATAGCATCGACTGCTAACATCGGTTAATAAAGTATCTAAATAAACGCGATAGCGATAAATCCTGACACATCGTAATTGCGACCCCTTTCCTGTCTCTTTAATTTCTATACGATAAATACAAAACCTGCCGCTGAATCTTACAAACATTACTTAGTTTCCAGATAACCACGGTCGGAGGTATTTCTGCTACTCCACTATTAAATGAATCTCGTAATTCCAAGAGATAGCAACGACAAAAATTCGTCGACAACCTCACACATTCATAAAAATAAAAGTATTCAGAGTGATGTAGCTACTTATTACTGCTGCTACACGATGCTGCCAGCCGTATGTTTCCTTGTCGCACGGATTTAAATGCTTCGCAATTACAGCTCGTAATTAGACCTAAAACGCAGGTCGGAAAATACATTATTACCGTACGAGCACCGTCGACGGGTGCCTTGTATTATTCGCGTTGAATACGTTTTTTAGTCCTTGTTATTTTTCTCCCACGGAGGCGGGTATTCGTTAACGTCAACGAATGCCAACCTAAACTTAAAAAAAAGACCACCGTAAAATGAGAACCTTCAGCGCGTATGAAAGGCTACAGTTAAATAATAGTTACGGATGTAATAAATTTTACACTAATGATGCTGCGTAAAGTTTTTTGCACGTATATAAAAATTTGTATAGGTATTCGACCATGTTTACAATATTACAATGACAAGAAACTACGAGGACGTGGCACAATAACGTCTATAACTAAACATATCGGGATAATAATCGGAAATATACGCCTTGGTGGTTAATCCCACGAACGCGGCGAATCCTAACTACATTGCCTGTAGGGAACCCATTCGAGCGCGACACCTTCAATTGTATTACTGCGCGAGATGCACCGCAATTGTATTCAGTGGTCAGCGAAGTGGCAATACGGAAATTGAGGGAAATTTGCACGGGATCTGATGAAGATTACTACGGTTCATGGTTAGTATCCAAGGGAAACTACAATGGGCTCCTGTTTTACTGTCACCTGGAATCATGGTGATTTCTGTGGTGAATTTTGGTTACTTGACACAATTGCTTTATTTAGAACACAACTTTTTTATTATTATTTTAATATATGAAATACACCATTTTCCTCTTTTAAAATGTTTATTTCTAAACTATTACAAATAAGTCGACGTTTTGAGAACTATTCCCATCATCAGGCTTTAATACATTTCTTACCCAACAATTTTTCACCAACTTTATAATTGTTGGTCGTCACTTATTATACTTTTCTTGATATCGGTATGCATCTTAACACGTTCACAAATCATCGTCTTCTTTATAAAAAAAAATCCATTTTAGTAAACTTTTGGGAATCATCAAAAAGTGTTTTAAAAGGAAAATATAATTCCAATTTTGATTAAGTTATTGTTAGAAAATATATACAGAACACGACCTATAAAATGACAAAATTATTTGCAGATATTAAACAATATCCAGCTACTCACCTATCTACGTTTCATCGTCATCTGTAGAAGATTTTACTGCATTTTCTTCTGAAGGAGTTGCTGAAGAACAAATCATTCACCGCAACATATTGTTTAGAGAGGTCCGATAGGTTCGCTATTTTACTTTCTTTCAATGGAAGAAGTTCATTATACGTTTTTCTGTTAACTTCAAGATCATGTGGGATCATCTTCGTCTTGATAGTTATGAATTCTTGGCAGAATAGAGCATCATGGATCTCAGAACATTTTAGTGTATTGGCACTGGCTCAACCGAACTCTATTATTCGATACTTCGAAATGGTAAACTTTTCCTTATGTCCATTTGTTATGGTTTTCTTAAAATGGTGTACTAAGTAAGTCTTATAGTCAAGTATCATGTGAATAAATTTTTTACTATTTGTATCCACTGTTCGGGCAATATGTCTCTTTGCTGCTTCCTTTGCTGTTTTTCGATCTGAGCAAAACTGCGATCGCATGGCAAAAAACTATGCCCGTATTCAGGGTAGTGATGTCTAATGTTAACAAATCGTTTTTGTAGTGTCAACGTTTGCCAAAAATGGATTAAAACGCTACTTTTATATTGAGCAGCGCGTTGTCAGTGAACGTTTTAATAGCGTTTTAACCTCTGGCTTTACAGAATTCTTAATAAAATGATGTAAACAACTAATAACTTCATTGGGCCTTTGCGCCCAGTAACTTCATCATACATCTAAAAGAAACTTTTCAACGTACTCTTCTGATGAATGCAAAATGGAAATACTCACAATTGACGTTTATAAAACACATCTCCGGCTGGGACATGTGGTAAATTCTGTTCAAAATCAAAACTAATGACCTCCACGGTAGGATCAGAAAGTGCCAATTTTCGTTTTTTCTTTATAGCTCGGTAAAAACTATCCGCTTTACCAAGATGAAGATTTTTTCGAGATCCGTTAAACTTTTTAATGTATTGTCGTAGGCGTCACATTTCTGACATGTGTCAGACCTTGGGTGTTCAAAGCTTAGATTATAGCTTTCTACAAAAATTCTATGAAAAAAATTATAGCTAACGTAGGGTTCGAAGTCTTTTTCTCGCATTATGCGATGCTGTTCTAGCTCTAATTTTTTTAAATGGTATTTGTACATGGTGACGACGTTTAGTTCATATGACAGGAAAGGACGATTTTCATTGTAGTTTCTACTATAGTGAGATTTTCTTTGTGGGAAGCTACGTATATGTTTCTGTATTTGTTGAACAATATCATGCCATTCCGTATTTTGTAAGATGAAAATCAGGGACGGGGAATACTTTGCTTTTTTTCTTTGGATTCCTCCTTTATATTAATCAGATCGGCAAGATGAGCATCCTGAAGATCTTTATTTCCAAGCTGTATAAATCGTTTTATAAGGTCACTTTGCATCTGTTCTGTAAATTTTGCAAAACACTTCATAGGACAGTTATATGGCTGTTCTGTTCTTCCTTCAGAGACTTTTTTTCACTTATGATTGTCAGTCGCAGGAGACCTCGGCTTAATCACCCAAAAAGTCTACAACCTCATCTGACAAAGTCAAACCCACTTGCGGCTGAGGCATGACAATATGATAACCTGTTTCATCTTTGTACATACATGATGTTAATCACTGAGTCTTGGTCGCAAGCGACCCCGACTTTATCGCCCAAAAAACAACATTACCTGATAAATCCGAGACTGCTTGCCAAGGCATTACAATTTGATAACCTGTTTCATGTAGGTATAATGTTAATCAAAGAACCTTGGTCACAAGCGACCTCGGCTTCATTACTTAAAAGATCTACAACTCCAGCTGATAAAGCCGAAACCGTTTACGGTCAAGGCGCTACAATATGATTACTCAATTAGTTAGTTTCCTGTCCATTCTTGCTGCTGGATACTAATAACATTAAACAGTAGTCACAGCTGGAATTGAGGTTCTAATCGGGTGGATATAATAGAAAAGACAACTGGGCAAATTTCAAAGGACGTGGGTTAGATTTTTCTGTTAAATTTTTTGAGGTCTGTAAAAAACTAACAATCAATAAAAGCAAATTTTTATCGATGATAATTGTTTATCTAAGGAAGAGGACATATCGGAAGCTGATTAGTCCTTCTAGATCTGTATAATCGGATTAGGTTGATCGAATTATTTTTGTCGTCGTGGAAAATCTTCATTTCTATACTATGATCTTAAAACAGGGAAAAAATCAGACGGTAACCGAGAATTACAGATTCATTAGTTCAAAAGTTTTGAGAAAACGGCCAATAGAAGATTTAGGTGGGTTCCGGAGAGTAAGGGGTTGTTTGTAAAACTCCAATTTAGTTTTAAACAAGAATGGACCACCACGAACAACCTGACACTCCTGGAATGAGCTATTTAGGGCGCCTTTATCGAGGACTTCGTTGCTATGTTCTTTGACATAATATGGATACCCGATTGAACGGGTACTTAAAATGGGCATTGTTGTAAATTTCTCGCTATTTGTTCATTTCTTTGTAGGATCACAGGTTCGGAGTGTACTGTCCGAGAGAAGATCTCTTGAATTCCGTCTCAACATCCAACTTTCTGGAAGGAGCTAGAAATATTTAGAACTAAATTTTTCCGTAGTTTCTACAGTAAGAAATTAATAAATTGAAATAATAATCTGATAACATTTAACCACCCCGAATTTCCGGATGGAAGTAAAATTCATCAAACGGTCATGTTACATTTATATTATACGGATCCTCAACTATTAATGCAGAATTTCTCCTTGTAATTTCTAGATTCTTTTTATCGTGGACTGTCCCAGATTTAACGGATTAAGTTAATTGAAGAACATTTTAGATATTTGTCAAAGTTTAGCAGGTTACTTTTATAAAAAGAAAGCTTTATAAAATGTAAAAGCGACTACACTGACTATTACTGTAAAAAAATGCAGTTGAATGCCGTGCTATATTTTAAGCTAGATCTGGTGCAGGTAATGCATCACGCGGGGTTAATTTCACGATCTCGTATCCGAGTTAATTCCCCTTTTTAGAGGGCAACTGCGCGCTGAGCTTAAGTCATAATTGCGTTATAGTTTTAATTAAATCTTCTAGCGGCAAAGGAAACATCGGCTTCAGTTTTAATAAATTTCGACATAAAGTCGGCGCCTGTTTTTTCGCCCGCTCGGTTCCTCGAAAATTTAATAACTAGATATATTAAAGTTTTAAAAATTCCTCTCGCGCTCTAAGGTAAAAAGTGGGAAATCGGTACACTACGCCGTATAATTTCGCGGCAGAACGAGTTGTAGCGTACCTAATGATTTTAACCGGTATTACGTGTTTTATTAAGGGATAATCTCCCTTGATTTTATGAGTTATTTTACGAGAATCGTGATTTTAGATGGTTCCAGTTGGGATTCGATAATTATACGTCACTCGGGGATTCTAAATCGAGGTCAAATTTGCAGCTGGTCCAATCGTAATCCGTCAAGAACTGTAATTTAACACCTTCGTAAACGACTTGGCCACTCATCGAATGTTTTGCTGATCATCAGTGGTTTGACTCGATGATTAAGCAGTAAACGTTATCTCCGCTTGTATCTAGATTAACCCATCAAGATGTGCTTTGGAGCGCCAATCTTAATTAAGCTAATCGAAAATATATGCGTGGGCAGTTGATATATTAACACCACGCCTTTTTTCAGGAATAAACTCCTATCGATTTTATTAAAGTCTTTAAAAATAATATCGTAAAGGCCGTATTATGATTTATTACGCAACGTTCGCCGACTTTATCAAAATCATTTATTATTTGTAAGGGTTACGATGTTGTTGAAAAACACAGCCTGCAAAAATAAGAATTCATGAATTATAGAGCAGCCATTTATAAAGTATTCAAATCAAATTTGACTTAGGAACACGGAAGTTTTGGTCGAGTGAAACTCAAGATCGTTCGATGAAACTTTGCTCGCAAGATCGGGCAATTCAAGTTAACGGAATTTTCATTTATATTAAACACACTTGCTGTTATATAATTAATAATTAACGCGCTTGTCATCAAAATATTTATTTTAACAAAAATTTTCAATTATCTATCATTTTGTAATATAAAAAGTTATATATTATTTGTAAATGTTTATATATCATTTTACGCTTAATTAAAATTTAATGATATCCTGGTGTTTTATGAACATAGTAAAAACGGCAATAAATTTATAAATTAAAATAATCAAGATGTATCGTAATTTTATGTTATAAATAGCGTATTATTAGTAGTATGGCTGCGAAGTGTACAAAAACTTCTAAGTTTTCAGGTGGTAACAAAAGAAAGAGTAACGATCGACGGAAAGAAAAGTCGCTGCGCGGACATTCCTCGAGAAAATTCATATCAATTTCTCTCGTAAAATTACGAATTTTACGGGCACTGCCCAACAAACGTGTTCAACAAATTATATGAAGCGGAACGAAAGCGCCATCTTGGCGATCGCTTGCTCCTGGAATTTTAAAGTCCATAAATCGGTATAGGGTTTATAAACATTGCCGGAGTAAATATTGTCCTTGTTTTTCAAAATGATGGAACGCTGTACTTTGTGTGAAAATGTTAAAAGACCGGATGCAATTTTTAGATTCGTGGGATCGGAGGATAGGCTTGTGATTTATGAGATTTTTTGAATAACTGTTTAATAAACAATCTTCGTACACCTTTCAGCACTTATTGATGACTTTTGTGTTTCACGATGTTTTTACGACCTAGAGAAAAACCCCCGTGAGGGCGTTGTTTCGAGTGTATTTAGCTTTTGTTTAAGACGACGCCTTGACGTGGCGCCGAGCTCTTATCTATTAGTGCAGCCCATAAATCCATCAACGAGAAGGACGCCGATTTATTTTACTGGCGAAAGATCGTGAGTTGTTCCATTGTACATTCCCGGTGATTCTTCAAGAGAGAAATAGTACGGGAACAATATTACTTGCTTCGGCAGCTTCTTCAAGCACACATCCTGAGTACCTAGACAACTTTATTTAATTTGCAGAGGAAATCTATTGCAATATTTTTATTTGTTTATCACATAATTATCTGATTCTAATTGAAACCATTAGAATGTAAAAGCATTTATAAGTATAGTACATTTAACAGATATTAGTATACATTGATTGAAATAGTATAGCTTTAGCCAGAAAGTCCATGTTATGAGTAAAAGATTTATTTGGTTATTCTATATAGAATTACATTTAGATCACCCAAAAGCAAGTTCAAAGCCTCGTTGTTGCCTAAATTATTTTAATAATATAAAGGAATCAACAATACCTCTTACTTACTTTTTATTATTTCATCGAACAAAAAGAAATCGATATATAACAAAATAGTCACAAAAACAGCTATATGAAATTGTTAAATTGAAGATAATAAAATAACGAAAATAATAAACTTCCTTAAAAACATTCTAAAAACTTACAGTCAAACTTCTAAAGCTAAAAAAGCTCGAAATATAAAATGCGGATGTTCTTATGTTCATAATATTTTTTCTTTTTTAAAAATGTTAACATTAAAATTGAATACACTAAAATAAAACGTACTACAAAATAAAATAAACAGACACGTCTTTGGAATTCGTTACACGGACCAACAAGACATGACCAAACACAGGAAAACCCATACACGAAACAAGAAAAACAAGGAGTTCAAATTGAATTCCTTTAAAAAAATAAAAATCGGGTTTTGAAATAATTACAGTTGGTCATTTAAAAGTTTAATGTTATTACCTTTTTTATGTTTTATAATTTCAAGAATTTCTAGGGGATCCAATTTGTAACTTTTTTCACATTTGTGAAGTAATTTTATTTAATTATAATTAATATTGTGTCCAGTACTAATTAAATTATAGTGTTTAAAAATATTTGAATTGCTTTTTACTTTATATTCGCGAACCCGGGCTCCCAGCATCCGACCCGTCTGCCCATGTACTTACACGGAATTGCAGATAGAACATAAAATACAGTAAACTCCACTTGCTTTCATTATACATACATCTTTATGCAGGATGTCTAACTTAACTGGTTCGTTAGAACTTTTTTAAGTTCCACTGTTCGTACTGTTTTGAAATATTGGTAGCATGGGTTGTTCATTCGGAACTTTCGATCTAAAATATTTTTAAGAAGGCTGCCACTTCCGGTTTATCGGAAGTAGCCCATAACTTCGTTATTTAGTTTTTCGTTTAATTTATTTCTATTATTATTTGTACTATTAGCTACGATTGATAATCTTTTAGTTTACTAGCTTTTATTTACCAAAAATTACAAACAGAAGATCAAATAAATGAAACAATGAAAATAAAAAATTAATGAGAAAAATTAGATTTGGAAAAAAATTATAAATTTTTATTAAATTTTATTTTGGAAATGCAATAAAATACGATACAATGTTTATTTTGTTGCCTTCATCACTGGTGACCGGAAATATACGATTTTTATATTAAAATAATAAACAAATAAATATAACTTCTTATCTTTAACTTTAAGAACTTTCTTTAATTACAATTAAAGAAAGTTCTATAAGAATTTTAACTTTTAATTATTAAATTGTAATTAAAATATAATTGTAGATTCGGCTGAAGATGACTAATTGTAAGTAAAACTATCGAACTATCGAAACCGGTTCCGTTAAAATAAATTGAATTTTGCAAGATAAGAAGTTATATTTATTTGTTTATTATTTTAATATTTAAACGAAACTTGCAACATGGATATCAACAGTTATAATACGATTTTTTGGTCTCGGTATGTCCACAACTAAGAAAATCTTTATCAATTTTTTGGAATTTTTCTTTGTGATGGGCGTTAGGTTTGTTAGGGATCTCTCATTAAGTGTTGGACACGTCCTGGCCAAAAGTTTATTACATTTGCCATCAATACAAAATAAATTTCAAATATCGGCGCTGGAATAATTTACCATGATGTTCAATGACTTACATCCATCATCAAATGTAACTAATGACAACAATAATACAAACATGAACCAAAAACTGTCAAAATTCCATGGCTTTCTAATAGAAAAACCTGTATTCCGTGCCTGTTTTGATAAATTTCCCAATATGAGGGAAACTACAATAAATAGGCATGGAAATGTTTATAGATAATCTGTAGAGAATTAAATTACCTTTCTGATAGGCTAAAAAAATATGGGGCATTCCATTTTAAATTTTCTACTTTCTCTCCATTGAATATGGAGAAACGATAACTCAATTTTTGACCAGCCTGTATAAGATACTGAGATACAACAAATCACAGTCTATTTGATAGCATCTCAAGAGTAGTCATGCCAATTTAGAGCTTTTTTGAACGTTGGCTGAGATATGGGGTTTTAAAGAGCATGTTGAAATTTGCCAAAAAAAGCTTAAAACCAAATTAACTCGACAACGAAAAACACTAACAATAAGTACCAATAACTTTTATCAAAGTCAACATATGTTTTTACGTACAATTGCAAGGTGCAATAAAAACTATAGCCACAGTATAAAGTAAAGCAGTAGTCTCACTTCGTGTCGGCACGTTTGACGTCGTGTCCGTAGATTTTTTACTGCGCATCCGCTGCGCGCACCATTGAAATAAATGTTAAACAAACTTTTATGTCGATGATAAAGATCACGCACTCATAAGGTAGCAAACGTAGCATCAATGCGCGCAGCGTGTGCGCTGTAGCAAATCTCTAGACGCCATACATATAAGGGAAGTGAGACTACTGATTTACTTTATACTGTGCTATAGCATTCCATTTAAAATAAGGAAGTTATGGTCTACTTCTGTAGACCGGAAGTGGCGGCCATCTTGAAAATATTTTAGATCGAAAGTTCCGAATGAATAACCCATGTTACCAAAATTTCAAACCTCTGCGAATAGTGGAACCTGAAAAAGTTCTAACGAACCAGTTACGTGAGACAACCTGTACCTATATCATTTCTATATCCTTTTTATGGTAATTTGATGAAAGTCTTAGAATAGTGTGGTTATTAGAAAAGGCTAAAGAAATGTTATACATTGAAAAGATATGTTGAGCTTTTAAGGTAATGTGATTGAATGATATAGGCTTTTATTTGTTATCATGGACATTCTTAAAAAACAAAGGATCTTTTTGTTGTTGAATATTAGAAAATAATTTAAATGTCATTCAAATGTTCAACTGAACTGTTGCTTTATTGTTAAAAAATTAAGTAACAATGATAGAAGTCATTTCTAAGGTGAATTTAATTGAGAAGTTTGAAAAAAGGATGTTGACATTAAGTGAAACAAGAATACTATTCTCTTCTATATTAAATAAATTTTGGTTATTTCAATTAATTGGTATGAATTACGAATTGAAAATTTAGGAATGAAGTTAATCTTTTTAAATTGTATATGCATCATAAACTTTACAAATCTTTAAACAGATATGCGGTTTATGCAATTTTGGGAGAGTCTATATGTATGTATATCACAAACTTCTGGCACTATTTTGTGTAAAAACTTCCATACAGGGTTCTCCGAACCTGTTTTAGCTAAAATATTTTTAGTTTTCCACAATTTCCGGTTATACCGAAAATGGACCGTTATTTTAAATGTAACGTACCAATTTTTATTGAATTTTCGAGATCCACGCTAAATTTTAACACAACTTGATATAAGTAATAATAATAATAAATGCCTTTATTAGAAAATAAGCTTAATTGTATAAAAAAAACATACAAAAGAAAATAGGCGAGTTCCAGCTTGTACTAGTTAGTACAGCTGCTCTAAGTCATCATATCTAGATAGCACCATATTTGAATTATTTCAATAATTATTACATTCATTATTACAATAAGAATAATTTTTCGAAATTAGATTCGAATCAGGACAAATTTTTTAAAAATTATACATGTGGTCTGAAATTTGCGGTAAATTTCCCTATCACGAGAAGTCGAAAAGTTAATTTTTTTTTAATAGCAATCCCACTTTTTTCCTTTAACGTATTGTACGCTGAAAAATGTCCTTTATTTTTCAGTCATTTTAGTTCATTTTGTCATTATATCCCTATATCTAAAATGTATGGTTTATGTAGAATCTTGATAAAAACGAAATATCGTGGTAACTTGACAATTTTAAATTATCAGTTGCCTTTAGTTTGAAGGAAGTGATATGAAACAAAATCTATTCTATGCTAGTAGATAAGTAATGCCGGTTCTGGACCGGAAGTTAATCCCCTCATCTCCTGTTACTGCGCATGCGCAGGAAGTGATGTCATAGCGCGGGAAATTTAAAATTCAAAATTTTAAAAATCATGTGATGCCCGAGGTGGTGTGTGGCGAAACTAAAAAAAGAAAACTCGAAATTTTCTAGTTCTAGGTGTAGTATTAGTTTTAGTGCTAGTGTTAGTCTAGTATTGTTTGTTATTCAGCACTAGATTATTGTATATTTTTAGATTATTGTATGGATGAATTTGTGCATCGTCTTTTTTACGAAACATCACGATTTTCGGCTTTTAACAATCAATGGGTTGTTAAGACGAGGATAAATAACAGTCAAAAGTATCCAATTCAAAGTACAGAAAGAGATATTAGTTATCAGGTATGTTATTATTAAATTAAGAAAAAAATACGAAATATCTAATTAATTATTTTTAATTATTATAGTTGATTTTAAAAACAAAAACAACCCCACCGTTAAGTATACACTACGTGATTCTGCGAGGACCTTTCGGCGATATGAAAATAAATCCAAGAATTCATCGTTTTGATTTCTCAGAGCAAGAAAATGAAAGTCCATATGTACCACTTTCTTTGCCGGATACGGCAGAATGTAATCATCTTCTTTCGGCTAAGACAATTAATTTTAGATTGATTATGTTTTTGGCGTCAAAATAAAATGATTATATCGAAATTGAAATTCGGTAAATGAAAAGAAACATTAAATGTAATCGTGTCGATATTATTTTTAATTATTTTCGCTTTCGAACGCAGTATTTCTTTTTCTAAAATTTTTTTGTTGTTAATTTTTTTTTTCTCACTTTGAAGAGATCTGCGTAATACATAGAATGAATCTCGCCTTTTTTATATACGCGTAAAAAGATTAAGAAAAATGAAATTATGTAGTGTTAGTGATTAAGTTGGGGAAAAATTTAAAACATTGAAAATTTGATTTATTTACGTAGAAAAAATCTTTCTTTCGTTTTTGATTATTTTTCTTTATTATTAAAGGTTTATATTTAATGTTTTTGACTTGATCTCGTTATATTAATTGTTTTATTTAAGATTTTTTGATTATAAAAAAATTATTTTATTAATTATTTAAATTAAAATCTTTACAAATAATGAATTCTTAGTTTATAAGAATTAATTGAATTGGGGTTTAATTTAAGGATTTTATTTGCAAAATTTGCTGTTTATTATAAAAGGTTTAATTTTTTTTTAATGGATTAAATTTAACTACTAGAATTGATATGAGTATGGCAATTAATAATGCAATTTGATAAGAATTATGTATAGTTTATAATTCATTTACACATCAGCGTGAGTTTTTGTGTTAACATTTTTGTGATTGAATCTTTTAAGGCACGGTTTGTAAAACTCTAATGTATCTTTAAGTTTTCTTTTTCATTATTTTGTGGATGTAAACTAGGAAAGCAAATTTAATTTGTAAATCCTGTACAGCTAACAAATAAAAGAAAATATATACAACATTTATTGTTTTCTTCCGTTGAAATTCATTGAAATGCATCAAAACATTTCGTTTATGTTTGAAATAATCAAGATAACTCTATATGATGCATCAACAACAATTTATTATTCCTCCTTGCAATATAATAGACAAAAAATTTTGTGTTTTTAGTTTTTAATGTCTTAACTACTTTAAGTGTTCTTCTTAAGTTTTTTCTTTGCAGATGCTGTAGCACATAACCAAATTCAATAAACTTATTAACTTTATATCTGAATGCAACATTAATTATTATTATTAGTGCTTATTTGGATTGGACAGTTTTCATGAATGTAAACATCGAAAATCCCGTTTGCAATAACTGAAATAATATTGAGTAATATTAAAAAATTATTAATAACATACATTTTGTGTTACGGAAAGAAAAATCCTCATATTCCATGTCCACATTCCCGCAATAATCTCATCGGGCTTTTGGGAACGAAGCATCATCATGCATAATGCTTTAGTGGTTTTTGGTTGGTGCTTCAAGTGCCAATTTGTATCGTAAGCGGCGAAATGAATACTTTGAGTCTAAAATAAAAGTGCAACTTTGTTTATTTAGGTAATAAGTATAAAATAATATCATTACTTGAGTAGCAATTAGTTCCCCAGCAACGCTATAAAGAAACATTTGCACCAAGATGCTTAATAAGTAGGGAACAAATCTCAAAACGACACCTAAATCGTTTTGAAATAACATTAAAAAATAAATTCCTGTACAAACTCCAGTTAAAGTGGCCGCTAATTGGTGCATTAAAATCGTTGAAAATTCGTTGTTAATATTCTTGATAAAATTCAAAACTATGCAGTGTTTTTTTACTAATTCCGTTATTTTTCGCATATTTTCATCATCGGTCTTGTTTGCGTCGTCTTTCATATCGCTCAAACTTATTTTAATTTTTTCTAGTTCGCAATAAGCTACCGTGATTACAGCCAACGTGAAACCATCGAATCCAATTATGTTAAAGAACATTAAAGTAGCACCAAATATTTGTAGTATGTAGTGGTAAACGTAACAATGATTACTTTCCAAAGGGCAATGTTTCGTGTACCAGATGACCGGAAGCATTTTCTCAAAATACAGCAGCGGTTTTAAAACGTACAAACTAAAGCAACAGCCCAATAAAACCGCGAAAAACTTAAGCCCTTTGTTCATGTAAATGTAGAGCGGTGTTACTAATTTTTCCAATTCTCCTGCTGGAAAATATTGTAACAACAATACAACATTTTTGTAAATATCTTTTCGATTTATTACGGTTATAATATATTTTACGATGATCTAAAATTATAAAAATGATTATTGAAAGTTGAATAAGTGGATACAAGAAATTGACGTTATATAATGTATCCTACTTATAGAGGACTGATAATATTTTTGCAGATGACTAAGTTTTGCTGACAAATGATTAGATACTGCCATTCGAAAAGTAGATTCTCTTTATAAAGTCTGGATAATGCTAACAAGGTACTAAATACCGCTAATAGAATTCCTGATCTTCTTATAGAGATAAGGTACTGCTGGCAAGAAACTAGATCTTGATGTAGAAGACTAAGTACTGCAGTTAAATGATTAGATACTGCGACTGAACAAGTAAACTCTCTTTGTAGAGAATTGGATACTGTTGATAAAAGACTAAATACCGCTAACGCAGTTCCACAACTGCTTACAGTGACTAGATACTGCTAGAGTAAGGTAGATTTTGTTGTAAAAGACTAAATATTGCTGCTAATGACTAGATACTGTCGCTGGTAAAGTAGATTCTCCTTATAGGAGACTGTACAGTGCTGTTAAAAGACTAAATACAGCTAATACTATTCCAGACCTGCTTTCAGAGATGAGATACTACTGGCAAAAAACTAGATATTGCTGTGGAAAAGTAAGTACTGGTGACAAATAACTAGATACTGCTACTGGAACAGTAGATTCTACTTATAGAAGACTGGATACTGCTGACAAAAGACTTGATACTACTAATAGATACTAAAACTGCTTACAGAAAACTAAATAGTGCCAGCAGAGGACTTAAAAGTCTAGATACTTTTAGTAGAAAACTAGATCTGCTGCAGAAATTTAAATACTGCTTGGAAGAGCTATAGCTTATAGAAATGTAGATTCTGTTTGCAGAAGATTTTTAAGAATATCTTTACAAACATAGCAACGCAACCCAACAAAGTACTTAAATTTCTATTAGGTCGTAAGCAATAATAATAGCTTAGCTTTTTTTCTACTCAAAATGACAAAAATATGATCAGTCACTATTGTGAAAGAATAAGTTTATAAATTTTTAGTTAGAAATAAGTTTTTCAATACCCACCTGATACATTCCAGCAACACAAGTCATAATTTCACCAAGATCGTCCATATTATTTAAACTCATACAGATCATTGTTACTAAAAGTACGGTATTGTGAAATTGCACAACCGTAAAAAAACCAATTATAAATCGCGTATAAGCATCCTTTTTGACTTTAGCTGGGTTAGAACCGATTACGGATAAAAATAGTAAAGGAATTTTAAATGCTTTCATACGATGCGATTCTGAAACACCTTCACCTTCCATTTTCACAATATTTGTTTTAAACGTATTTAACCAACGAGTAATAATGAAAGAAAAGCGAAATGGCTTTATATACTTGCATATCCTATGGATAAACGCCCACCAATTTAGTCTAATTATTCCTTTCTTGGATCGACTAAGACAAGAAAATTAAATTCGCTTTAATTTAAATTAAATTTTGAATAAATTATGATTTTATACGATACACGTATATTTTAGTTCAAGATGTTTCATTTCCCATCTTCTTCTAATATTAGAAATTAATAAAAAGTTTTTAATGGAGGTCAACTGGACCCAACTCAAAATCGGCAATTTAATTTTTTTTTGTTTATATTAAAATAAATTCTCTTATTATTTCAATAATGCCCAAAAATAACTGAGGTTTTCATGGCAATAAATGTAAACATAAAATTAATCAATTTTATTTTAACGACAATTTTAAAATATTCATTTTAACAAGATGATGGAATAACGTAAGTTTTATACGTTAATTTTTAAGTTTACTATGTAACTATCTAATTATATTATGTTTTAAATTGTGTGGATTATGCTGGTCAAAAAGAATACATCTGGGCAATGCGTACCAGAACTTACGTTGATGATAATGACGATTGGAAAGATCGTAGATTTAGTGGAGATTCCAAACTTTCCATAACAAGGTGGGAGTGGCCCTTCAAAATTAACGCACGTCTTAAACGCGTACATTGGCACAATGGTCCAAGAAATGATTTTTTCTGAAAAAATTTTCAGGAGATGCTTTCCTTGCCATATGGAAAAGTGGCGTTAACGATTCCATGCAAGATTGTATTTATCAAGCGGTCGCTTGCGCGTTGGTTATTCAAAAAAACACATGTATTTTCGATTATCGGTGATCACCACGATTTGCATTATATCGTTATTGGCCAACCGATATTTGATGTTAAATCGGTTGAAAAGAAAAGCATTGCTGGTGATGTTATGATTTGTCATACTGCTTGGAATTATTTGAACCCTAGCGGATATTTATATGAATATATGGAAGATGGAATTTATATAAAGGTAACCTAAAAAATTTTTTTTGTACTTTTCTACCGACTCTAGGACAAATATCTTGATCTATGTTTCACTTTCATATGTTGTGATCTAGTGGTGGGCAGTGGAACTAAACCCCAAAAAGATTTCTGAAATCTGATGTTTCTAAAATTCAAATTTGTCTGATGGCAATGGCATCTATATTTTAAAATTTTTAAAATTCGCGCCCCGCCAAGTGGCGCGAATTTAGGAGGTGGAACTACATACATCAGTCGTTGGTTGCTTACCTCATGTAGTGCCATCTAGCGGGGAAGGGGCCCCAATATTTTTACCTTTTCAGTTTAGTATTAAAAGCTTAGCAATTAAAGTTTAGTATTAATTAAAAAAATGATAATAAGTATGTAGGTAAGAAATACATTTATTATTATTATTTTATTAAAACAGTGGTGTAAATTAACGAAATATATAATACTTACTTATTTAATTGAATTTAAGCGAATTGAATCGATAGCTGCAAGGTGAAATATAAATACTACTTTAAAGGTTGAATTTGAATTTGAGCGGTTGAAGAAAAGTAGAAACAACAGTTGTGTTAATACATTTATTATTTAATTTTTAAGTAAAAAATAAATTTTTATAATACAATTACGGTTTAAAAAATTTATATTCACACATATGAACTGGGTATCAGATTACATATCAGATTTCTTGAAAAACAAATTTCGAGAAATAACAGGTAAATGCGAATTAAGCAGTTTAGGGCCATCTATCGGTCAGCGGCCCCCTCTTTTAGTTTCTCCACCCACCACCAGATGGCGCCACATGATCCGGAGCGCATGCGCAGTGCTTTGGAAGCACAGGGAGCAACTTCCGGTCCAGAACCGGCATTAATACACTACTTACGCTGGAAAGTAAGGAGACTTTGTGATTAATATCAAAACGAAGGGGTTTGCTACTTTCGAAGATACAGCCAATGGGTGAGGTCTGCATTCAAAAATCCTCTTCAAAAAGTTGTATGAAAGATATTGTGTATGCTAAATCGCTCACAATGAAAGAATAGAAGAGTTCGTGATGTATTTCGATCTTTTTTTTTCGCAAGAAATTCGGAGTGCTATTCATGCCGGGATTTTAAAAAGAATTTATAAATATTTGAAAGTTTAGGGCAACCAGATCGAACATTTACTGTAGTTATATTAATTTTTCATGTGGTCTTGAAAATGTTGTCAATTTTGTTTTTTGATTTTTCATTTATATTGTTAAATATAGTAGGTACCTTAATTTTTCTTCTTGCTTTTATAAATTTTTATTCAATTACGAAAGTTATAAAATGTGTAGACCTCATCTATGGGCTGTATCTTCGAAAGTAGTAAACTCCTTCGTTTTGATATTAATCACAAAACTCCTTACTTTCTAGCGTAGAATAATTTTTGTTTCATATCGGTTCCTTCAAACCAAAGGCAACTGATAATTTATAATTTTCAAACAACCACGAAAATATCGGTTTTTTCAAGTTTCTACAAAAACCATTCATTTTACATATAGGGATGTAATCACAAAGTCTCCGTATTTTTCAGCGTACAATACGCTGGTGAACGAATAGGGTTGCCATTTAATATTGCCATAACTTTTCGACTGTTTGAGATTTTGAGTCTTATTTTAATTATTTATTAAACGTGGGGTATACTTGTTTTTAAGTTTTATATAATTGTTATCCTGAATAAATTCATATGTTTTTTTCTAAATACAAACTTTTATCCAAAATTACAATGCCTTATCTGCTTTAACAAAAATACCCTGCGTTAATTTGCTTTTTATAGATTTTATGTTTTTCCAGTCATTATTTTTATTTTTACTTTCATTGTTCTTATTTATGTTTTCTATAACTTTATTGCTATTCAACAAATAAATAAATTTGCTCTTGATTTCATTATAATTTTCCTAATAAATCTTGGGAATCGACCATATAAGGCTATTAAAACAAAGTTTTTTCCTTTAACCGAGCTTACGGAATAATTTTATTCCTTCTTCAGGGCAAAACTAATCAATTAAAACAAAACAAAGACCAAGACTTTCAATTAAAGAAAAATTAAAACTGAACAATACTTACAAATGGAAGCATAAAAAGCCACATACATAACGTAAGCCTGTTAAACTGAGTATTAACACTTCAATACTCAAAAATATGATAGTAAACAAATACATTATCAAAGTTACAAAAATTAAGCACAAAATAACGTTAAACTACAATTTAAAATTATAAACGTCTAAATTATAAAGTTCGGCACAAGCTACGTTAAAAGTTGAAAAATCCAGATTTACATGTAAGAACCAAAGAAACAAGGAAGGGAAAAAAACAATCTTTATTTCAGAAAAATAACAAAAGGTGGCGTCGAGAAACATTACCATTCCAAAATTTAATAACAACAAACAATAAAATGAATTATATCTAAAACTGTAAAAATATCAAAAAAAAAAAAAAAAGTTAAAAAGTCAAAAAAAAAACTAAAAAAACAACAACTAGAGTTATCTCTGGAGTTAAATTTCAGTATCCGTTCTAAAATTGACTGATCCAACTTCCCTATTACTATAAACCATTACTAGAAAGAGTCTCTTATTGTAATTCAATTTCTTTTCAAGGATAGAGATATTGTCAAAATCAAAGTGATGCCCTTCCTTAACGTGATGCGTAACTAAAGCACTCTTTCTTTTTTGGCGTGCTTGACAATCTCTCTTATGGTGGTTGATACGGCTAGATAAATATTGAGAAGTAGTTTCGATATATGAACCATCGCAATTGCTACATGGGATCTTATACATGACATTTGACTTGGCTAACAACGGTACAGGTTCTTTAGTTCTTTAGAATAGACAGGAAAGAGGTAAAAAATTGGTGTTAGGAAACCTCAGAGTTTCAGAGGATAGTAGAGAATTCAGTTGTTTAGTGAGACCAGATAGATAAGGAATTTTTATATATTCAGTGATCCTAGTTGGGTTAACAGTATGGTGTGGCGCTGTCATGTCAATAATATTAATCTTACTACTGTTGTGGTTAAGAATACCACCCAAAAGACGAGGTGGAAAGCCATTATTAATGAAAATGCTAAACAATCTTTTTTTCTTACTTTCTTAAAAAACAGGATTGGAAATTAATTTAATTCTATCCCGTATGGCAACAATAGTAATAATCTTTTAATTGATAGGATGATTGGAATAAAAATTTGTGAATCTACCCGAGTATGTAGATTTACTGTACCAATCCAAGATAATGGTCTGGTCATCGTTCTTAATAACCTGATAACAGATAATATCATCATCTACATACTTAAAGATGAAGGGAAAAGTAAAGTTGAGACGCACTCATCCAAAAGATGATTCATAACCATGGTAGCTAAAATGGGGCTGGGAGGACTCCCCATTGGAGTACCAAATTTCTGGCTGTAATTCTTTTTATCAAAAAGAAAATGAGATGATTCAAACAAAAACACCATCAATTCGACGAACAGCTCTTTGTCAATAGATGATGTCATTTCCAAAAAGTCCAAAAAGCACTTAGTAGTGATAAATTTTTTTACCAACTCTAAGGGAATGTTAGTGAATAATGAAAACCACGGCAAGTGAAATCAATACATAACCTTGTGGTAACTTAAAATCCTTTATTTTATCAACAAACATAAACGTGTCCTTGATGTTATAGGTGGTTCTTTCACTGAAGGCGTGACTCAAAATTTCAGCTAACAATTTAGACAGTTGATATGTAGGTGAACCAACAAAAGAAATAATAGGGCGCAAGGGAGTCATGTTTGTGAATTTTTGGAAGTCCGTAGTATCTGGATGCTACATCATTATGACAAATCAAACTCATATAAGTGTTTTTGTCAATGTACTCCCTTTCTAGCAGTAACTTAGAGAATTTATTATTTCTGTTCTGTATGGTGGAGGTAGGATCGTTACTTAAAATTGTATATGTGGACTGATCTCCAAATGAACTAATAGATTTTTGCATGTACTCTGATTCATTCATACAAACAGTAACTTGACCCTTATCAGCCTTTAAGATGAGGAGAGGGTTATCTCTATCCTTCCTCAGATATGCTTTAGTTGATAAAAATGCCTTTTTTATTAAAGACTGAGAGCGTGGTAGCTGTGATCTTCCTTGTAAAAGATTAGTGATAACATTGGTGCAACGTGCCCTCTTTACATTTTGTTCGCATTAGCTTAATAACTGAGTCAACCTCGACAAGCAATTTGGGAACCGAAATCGAAGTCGTATCAAGTACCAAACCAAATTTTGGACCCAAGGACAAAAAAAATACTAAACGTATAATTAAAATATTGTCTAAGATTCAACAACAAAAAGATCCTTTGTTTTTTAAGAACGTCCAAGATAACAATTACAAGCCTATATCATTCAATCGCATTACTTTAAAAGCTCAACATAATTTTTCAAAGTATAAAATTTCTTTAGCATTTTCTAATAACAACACTATTCTAAGACTTGTATCAAACTACCATAAAAATCTATGTATATCCTACATAGATATACCGAAAGAAAGTGAAGTTTGCGGGTCGGATGTTGTGAGCTCGGGTTCGCGAACATAAAGTAAAAAGCAATTTAAATATTTTTAAATACTCTATGTAGACTGGACACAATATTAATTATAATGAAATAAAATTACTTCACAAATGTGGAAAAAGTTACAAATTGGATCTCCTAGAAATTCTTGAAATTTCAGAACATAAAAAAGATAATAACATCAAACTTTTAAATGGCTAATTGCAATTATTTCAAAAACAGATTTTTTTAAAGGATTTCAATTTGAACTCCTAGTTTTTCTTGTTTCTTGGACAGGTTTTCCTGTGTTTGGTCACGACTTGTTGGTCCGTTTAACGAATTACAACGACGTGTCTGTTTATTGTATTTTGCAGTGTGTTTTATTTTAGTGTATTCAATTTTAATGTTAACATTTTTAAAATCGAAAAAAATAATTATGAACATAACAACATGTGCATTTTATATTTTGACCTTTTTTTGAAATTCATTAGTTTTGTTGTTTTATTATCTTCAATTTAACAATTTAATATAACTGTTTTTGTGACAATTTTGTTGCAACATAGATTTTATAACTAATTTTTAAATTATTTTAGATTGTATACATGTTATCCAGTAACAAACATTAGTCATCACTCTTTTAGTTTGGGAAGGGATTGTCAGCACATAGTATTGTCTTAAGATAAGTCCACACTTAAAAATCACACAGGTTCCGAATTAAACATCACAGCATTGCTGTTTTCCTAAAAAAACAGGCTCTTATCACAGCTATCTAACAGACTGCAGACTGTTACCTTTTACCTGTAAGGAGGCAATTGATGAAACTGTTTCTTGCGAAATCTACAACTTATAATTTTTGAACTACAGCAATTTTAATTGGCCCATGATAGAATACCTGAATCGGCCCACGGTACATTAAAACGTAAACGAAATCGCTGATGTATTAGGATCACAGAATCGTTATTAAAAAAAAAACATCTTAACGATAAAGAGAAGAAGAGAACGAGATCCACCCCCACCAACTGAGACCTGCCCACTGCCCTCATTCCAAAACAGTCAGGATTCATTGCCAGAAGATATATTCAACAAACTCTGTTCGCCAATAGCGATGGAAACAGTTTACTTATATGGTGACTTCAGGTAGAGTCCGGAATCTTAATGGTGCTCATATAACTGAAAAGTGACATAAACATCTCAATTGCTTCGTAGACGTTTTTTATTTTTTATTTTTCTTATATTTGTGCCTTTTTCGTTTTTTGCTTTTACCATTTTTTCAGTACCCTTCTCTTCATCCGTTCATGACAATCACTTAAACTTGCAATTACTATAGGCAACACCATCATATTGCTTGATTTTGTTCTCTTCAGATTTAACTCATTGGCCAAGTAATGTACAACTTGGCCTTTACATAGTCAGCTACATACGCTACGATAGCGTCCAAATAATGTGCAGTTGGATAGATGACCAGATCTACTATGACGGGATATTGTATTGAAGTGTTTTCAGTGATTTAATGTCAGCCAGTGTGATTTGTATTTGCTCTCTTTCTGAAGCATTTGATATCTTCAATGTTGTGTTCCTCAATCAGATCTTCTTGATTTTCTTTGGGACCGATTTGATTTAGTAATCCAACGATTACAATCGCCCTTTGTCGATCTTCCATTGGTGTGCGCATGAAAAGATGTTTGGTTGCTTTAAAGTTTCTTGATCAGTATGTTACGTTTGTTAGCATCTTTATTATTATTATGGCTGAGGGGAGCCGCCCTTGTCACCACCGCAACCTATAAGATCCATTGTAACTTAATCCTTCCAAAGGTTTAGGGCAAATCTAGGTCCTTGATAAACCTTAGTATTGCTCCAAAGTCTTGTTTCTTTTTGTCAGTAGGTGTCAGGCGAACCTTACCGAAAGTATTGTGTCTTAGGCGGCCTCTGGCGACGCATTGACACAGTACATGTTCAGCAGGCTCTGACTCGTCGTTGCAAAGTCGACAAGCTTGATCCTCAACTTTTCCAATGTGGAAGAGGAGTTATTTTAGGCGTATGGCCGGTCAGGAATTCTGACAGCGAACTTAGACCCGTTTGCTGAGGCATAAAACCTCTTTGGTTTTGTTTTGCAACGGAGTTATCATAATCTTTGCCTCTCTGAGATCTTTGAGGTCTCCCATCTATCGATTACCTGTTTTAAGTAGCTTTTTTGTACCCTAGAGGCTGGTTGAGTTCCAATAAAGGGCGTCCTCGCTGCCTCTTTGACCAGCTTGTCCGCCTTTTCATTGTCCTCAATGTCTTTGTGACCTGGAACTCACCATAGAGTAACTTCATTGCCCCTGACGAGTTCTCCCAAATTGCCGATACATTCTCTGATTAGCATCTTTAGTATAAGAGGTACCCAATACAACCCAACTCGTCTTAGGTATATCTAAATGTCGGAAGATTCTACCTTATTGATTCAGATCGTATGTAACATTAAAAAATTCCCAAATAATGATGAGATATTTTATTTTTTAAATCAGTGCCACATTAATGTTTCAACCAACTAGGCAGTTAAAAAAAACAATTCTTAAGAATATTTTAAAACTTTTCACATTTCCTTTACAATACTGTCACTAAGTTTTTTCATTATTAATTTATTATAATACCTAGATAACGGCATAATTTGTTATAAAGAATTTGAAATTGCCAACTGTTATTATATTTCCCTAGGGGAGGCCCCTATGCGTAGAAAAATATACCACCCCAAAATTTTGCACCATCCCCTGGAGATAATAAATGCCAATCCAACCCCCTGCTGGAGACATCGCCTTTGAGACTTAACTCATAATCTTTTCCTTAATCTCAGATAAATCATGGTGTGCACTACATTTTTAATTTCAAGTTTTCAAAATACAATACTATTATTAATAGTAATTAGATTCTGTAATGGAATTTCCATTGCATGCTGCAAACCAGAGGTAAGTTTCAATCGGAATCATTACAAACTAAGATCAAATGGACTGTGTATAATTACTTCGTAAAGGCTGTTTCTCTCACTGTCAGCAGCATTTCATACTTGTACATTTACTCTAAACTATATTCAAACGGGTATACACTCTGTTTTCCATTGCACCTGGATGAATCATTTGATTCTGATATTAATTCCGGAAATTTAAAGTTCACGAAATGTTTTCAAGTCTAATCCTTTCCTCCGTACCGCGGCTTTCGCTAACAAAGGATGAGGTCGGATTCGTGACCGATAATTCCGCCGATTTAAGATGTTAAGCCATAAAGCATCCATAACTTCTTTCATATCATTTAATATCTTCGTGAGAGCGTTGTTTCATTGTTTTCGATATTTCCTCCATCTCTTTAATGGAATGATGGACGCTCGGCTTAACCGCTATTCGGTTACGTCCGTGGGATATTAGTTTTCCCGGTATCAGGTCAGGACGAGGATCGTCAGCAAAGCTTTACTAAGCTTTTTTTGACCGTCACAGTTACAGTTCATATAGGCGCCCATTCGTACGTTTGTAATTGGATTGATAACAGTTTTAACTCACATATATCGAATTTACACTTGATCTTCAGTAATTAACTTTCTCGAAACAAATAGAAATGTGGAGCAAACTTTAAAGATAATGTGCTGTGTTAAACTTTGTTTAAGAAGTCGAATACGGTGGTCTCTAGATCTCTTAAATTCTTTATTTTATCCGTTTTCTAGGAAGTTGATGAAAAGCAGGTTTGTTTTTGTAGAATCCAGATTCTAGACGACGTACCGCGATGAAAAATGCAGGGCCGTCGCGCGGCACGGCAGTCTGTTGGACATTTTATTAGCGGGACCGGCTGAATACGTGAAATTTATGTCACCAGCTCAACTGACCGTGAACATTTCCCCGTAGTTTCAGAGCGAGTTTCAGAAAACCAAACTCTTTTAGCGGATAATATAACAGCACGCAGCGCGGGTTTTCGCAATAATTCAACGAATAGTTTCGGACTGAATTAAAACGAGTACAATGCGGCACGTGCATATAATTTTCGTCATTAGTTACCTTGTACAGCGATAAAAGTCCACACTGAAAACAATATGTTACCGAGGTAAAATAATTAACGCTGTTACGAACTTCAAAAAGCTCACTATTTATAATAGCCTGGGAACAATGGTGTGGGTACGCAAATTCCAACTACCCGTGCTCTAATTATATTAAATATATTATGTTAATTTAAATTGCCCCATTTACCGCGAATATACGGCCCGATATTATATTATAACTGCAAAAATACACCGGCGCGGTAATTTATATTACACATAGATGCATTACGTGCGACAATTGAAGCGAATTAAATTCAATTTGAATTATTATTCACAAGTGTCAATAGAAAGTAATGGTTGTTTAAAGAGATGGAACTCCATATTAGCAATATTGAGTCTCTTCGTTAACCGCTAAATAACGACGCGATAATAACTTTCGTTAGTTTAGGCTTAAACTGTCATGGTAATAAATTAATGAAGATTACAATTTTGCGTAGTTAATTATACATGCTTATGAACCGAATAATTATGAGGCCGATGACACCTACCACTTCGTTAAGGTTGTCGTTAAGAAGTTTTTATACCCACACATACTATAAATAACTACCTCCACACTGTTCCATATATTACTAGTTCCATCACTTATTTATAACTTAATGTATAGATATCTAGACTAACGATACTGTGATACTAGTTTCCAAAATAATGTTGTTATATTATTATTATTGTTTTTTCACAAACTAAATAAAACATCAATAAACCTTCTTTCTCTGTATACTAAAACACATCCAATTATTACAACCAAATAATTGCGCGTACGTGTCGTCTGTTTGCGGAAAGATTTCCATGAATTTCCAACTCATCCCATACCAACTAAAGGTATTGTACACAGGCTATTAAAACATTGTCGGAAATTTGGAACATTTTCTTTGGAATCAAGAACATTAAAACTGGAATTTTATCGCTCTTTATTATGATGAAAACTTAAATTCTGAGAGATAGCAAGGAATTTTACGTAATTTGTTGGTGGCAGCATTGCGACTTCTCGAGAACAGATCACTACAAAAAATAACTTAGTCATCACACCAATAGGAATAAACCATAGCTTTAGCAAATGTCAAACTGTTTATTTTTTCCTTATCGATAATATATAAACACCACAACATTCCCAACACAACATTTTTTTCCGGCGATTAGAATAGATGAGTTATAAATTATAAAAAGTAACGTTCAGTTGACATTTTTGATTATAAAAAATTAAAATCTCAAAAATGACTCAACTTAGGTATAGTGTATATAACATACAAGTGGCCTAAAATGGAACCAAAATTTCAAAAATGTAATAAAATACTATTCCATTTGAAATATGAAAATTGTCACCTCTTCCGGTGTAACCACAAGTACCTGGAACCTGAAAATATTTTAGTTAAAAAGCTGTCATCAAACATCACACGTCTACAAATTTTCAAACCCCCACTTCATTTGGTTATTCATTAGGTCATACTAGGTATTCATGGCACACTAGGTTAAATATCGTTATGATATGTGTGCATGTTTCGAAGAACCCTAATTATCTCCCAAACTATAAATGTTAGGTATACGACATATGGGATATAAAAGATGTAAAATGAGACACCGAAGACGACAAAGTAATAAAATATGGGGGGTGCCATTTAAAAAAATGAAGTTATGGTACTAGGTAATGGTATTCATAAGCCTTGAAAAGAGACAAATCCAAATATGTAAAAATATACAGGGTGTTTCATTTAAAAAAATAAAGTAGCAACGATGTCGATAGAAGATGCGTAGATCGGGAAGTGAGAAAGCGTAGTGAGAAAGACGGATACTACGAGCGGACTTCAGTATAATTTAATACTCTTTGTGAGCACAGAGTAGGCATTACCGCAATTTAGGTATACGTTCGAACATAACTGTAAGTGATAATATTTAATGTGTTAAAATCGGGATGTTTTAGATTCTAAGAAATTCAAAACAAGTTTAAGTTATTCATATAGTATACAGGTGTTTTACGTAACTGGTCCAGTAGAACTTTTTTAGATTCCACTATTCGTAAAGTTTTAAAATTTTGGTAGCATGGGTTGTTCATTCGGAACTTTCGATCTAAAACATTTTCAAGATGGCTGCCACTTCCGGTCTACCGGAAGTAGACCATAACTTCGTTATTTTAACTAGAATGCTATAGTTTTTATTACACCTTCTAATTGTACGTAAACAAATATATTGACTTTCATAAAAGTTATTGGTCTTTCGTTTTCGAGTTATTTTGTTTTTAAATTTTCTTTTGGTAAATTTCACCATGCTCTTTAAAACCCCATATCCCGACTAATGTTCATTCAAACAAAGCTCTAAATTGGCACGATTACTCTTCAGATCTCAAACAGATTGTCATTTGTTGTATCAAAGTATCTTATACAAGGTAGTTAATAAGTAAGATACTGTTTCTCCATATTCAACTGCAAGAAAGTCGACAATTTTAAATGGAACGCCCCATATTTCATTAGCCCACCCGAAAGAGAATTTAATTCTCTACAAGTTATCTATAAACACTCCTATACCTATTTATTGTAGTAAATGTGGGAGAAATATTGAAAAATTTATCAAAACATGTAGAAAATGCAGGAAACCGTTTGTACTTTTATTAGAAGGCCATGACATTTTGACAGTTTTTATTTAATTTATTTCAATTATTATTTGTACTATTAATTATGATTGACATTCTTTTAGTTTACGAGCTTTTATTTACCAAAAATAACAAACAGAAGTCAAATAAATGACACAATTAAAACAAAAAATTAATGTCAAAAATTAGATTTGGATAAAAATATAAATTTATAAAATAAATTTGTTATTAAATTTAATCTGTAAATGCAATAAAATACGATATAATTTTTATTTCATTATCTTCATCACTGGTGACCGGAAATACACGGTTTCCTTTGGTCTGGTTCTTAGTTGTGGACATATCCACAAAAATCTTTATCAATTTTTTCTTTGTGTTGGGCGTTAGGTTAGTTAGGCATCTCTTATTAACCCTAGGATACTTAACCAATAAAATAACTATAGTAACTATAATCTCACCGGGCCTGAGAGGACCGGTTTATGCTTAAGTGTTCGACACGTCCTTTGTAGTTGGCAGAATTAGTTGGTTAGATAACTTAATTTTACGTAGCTTTTACTAATAATATTTTATCTAATTCCGTTATGAAAATTAAATTTTACATGTCTATCTGACGTTTTGTAACGTCACTTTTTTATAACTAGTGATGTAATGACCATCACATCACTAGTGATGTACTAACTACAAATTAATAAATTGACATCTGTCACAAATAGAATAAGTCAAGTTTTTAATAAAAATTGCTTTTTCAATGGATTTGGATAAAATTTTGTACTTAACACGTTATGAAACGGCTAATTTTGTATAACTCAAGTAATTTGCAAAACTCGCTCGCTTCGCTCGGTTGTTTTAACAAATATACGTTTGTCAAATAAAATTAGTCTTTTTATAACTGGTTACGTAATAGTATATTATTCAACAAGCGTATAATGGCGGCTGTTACCCACGAAGATGAAGTTGCAACACGAGCGAGCGAAGCGAGCTAGTGATGTAATCTGAGTGGGTAACATCCATTATACGCAAGTTGAATACTATACTTTATCTACAAGTATTTAATTTTGAAAAAAATCAAAAAAAGGAAAAAAAATAAACTTGATAGACATTTCAGAGATAACCTCAATATAAGAAAGCTGTCATTTCTGTTAATATTTAATTTTTTGATTAGTAGGCCGTGTCAGAGCTGTGGAATAATGGCTTCATTATTCAACACTTTGTCAGTCATGAGTAATGCATGTCATTACCCGTCAAAAATCAAATGTATAACGAATAGATAATTCAATAGTTGTAGATAAATAACAATTAAAAACTATTCGAGAATAAACTCATCGATCTTAATTTGAAGTGATGTTGGAGACCACAATTCGTAAGTTTGAAGCCTACTTATAGTAGAATTTTCTCATGATACTGACATAGTCCACGTACATTTCAAATTATTCGAGATAATATAAAATATTTTGTTATGTTACCAACATAATCTTCAACAATCTTCATTTTCTAGATCTTGTTCCTCTATATTTACTTCTTTATCATTATTGTCTTCTTCTTCACTTCGTCATCATCACATCTTCTTCTTTATCTTCCTTTTCTTCTAGAGATTCGTCCAATATAAGTAAATTTTTCATGTCTTCATTCATATTTTTATATCTTTCTGAATATTCTTTATAAAAGTTACTAATAAATGGATCGGAGCTTAGTAATAGTCTTTTAAATAAATCTTCAGTTGTTTGAAGTCTACCACAGTTTCTTGTGTGACACTCTCTAAATCTGTGTACTTGTTTGTTTTTCGCCTCTTGAACCTCTTCAGAGAGCTCTCCAATGGGTAATAGCGACTCTTTAATTACTGCAGCACCATGAATTAAAATTTTGTGAACGCTAGTAGGCATGTAGTACCACCCATAAAGGTTAACATACTTCTCTGCAGTATGAAAGCAATATGCTTCAAACTCCTTTTCTTTTAAATTAATAAGTAAAAAAAGAAAAAATTTTTAACGATGAATAATGTTTATTATTTAAATTCGGTGCGACAATGTTTCGATTGCCTAGCAATCTTCGACGGGCACGACTAAAAGTACAAATATATGGTTAATATTTAAAATTATACAGATAATTATGTTTATAAATACCGTCAAAAGGATGAAAAATACAATATAACATTATAACAAAAGACAAATGGCGACAGCGAAACATAGAATCGGAAGAAAACAGGTACTCACACCGCTCATAAATTTTGGCACACTGAATAAATGTTCAAAAAAGAGTAGCGCGTGCGCGTTTAAACAGGTGGAGGTGGTAAAGTTACTCTAAAGCAATTGACTAAAATGTTAAATTTGATTGACGTATTTAAGAAAAAATCTGTTGTTGTTGATGTCTGTAAGATCATTTAGAAGAAGGTCGCTATATATGTTGTTATATTTATGTATGAACATTTCCTCTAGAAGATTTAGTTCTTTAGACTTTTTAACCTTTTTTAGTAAAATTATTTCGTTGTCAATCTTATGTTTAGTGTCTTGTATATGTTTATATATTGCAGAATTTTCTCTTGATATATGTTCTTTCATTCTGGTTTTTAAATTACGGCCGGTCTGTCCTATATAGAAAGATTCACAATCAGTGCAATTGATTCTGTATACGCCGCTCAATTCATCTTTAATGAACTTATGTTTGTTGTTTAAAATGTATGTGCTTATCTTATTGTTTGAGGTATATGCGGGGATAATGTTAAATTTATTCAGATTTTGTTTAAGTTTATATTGAATTGTAGGTATGAAAGGGACCGACAAATATCTGAACTTCTTTGTGTAATGTGGGAAGATGAGTTTGTTAATGTGGGATGCATGAGTTTTGTTGTAAATCCTTTGTATGTCTGAGATATCGTATTTATTGTTCAAACCCATCTTTATGATTATTCCCATTTCGTTAATATAGTCATTTTCGTGTAAGGGAACATTAAATGTTCTATTAAATAGAAATCTAAATGATGCTTCTTTGTGTTGTAAACAGTTATAAGAGTGTTTCGGAATTATGGTGTCAGTAGCAGTTGGTTTTCTGTAGATCTTATAAGATATAGAATCATCAACATTATCTCTCTTGATGGTCAAGTCAAGGAAATTTAGTTTACAGTCGTGTTCGATTTCTGTTGTGAATTCCAAGTTTGATATGTTATTAAAAATGTTGGTAAGGGCTAGTAACTTGGCGTTGTTACCCTTATATAAGATGATAATGTCATCTACGTATCGGCCATAGAATATTATGTCTGACACAAAAAGGCTATATCTATCTGAAAAGAGCATCTCTTCGAAGTGCTTAATATAGATGTCGGATAGAATCCCCGAAATTGGGGAACCCATAGGCAATCCATTTTTCATTTGATAAAAGTTCTTTTCAAAAATGAAAAAGTTTTGATCACAAACCACTTCCAGAATATTTATAAAGTTGTTGATTTCAATTATGTTAAGATTTAGTTCGGTTTGATGTACAATTAGGTGTTTTTTAATTAAGGTAATGGTATCTTCTACGGGTACGTTAGCATAAAGATTTTTTATATCGAAAGAGATGAGTCTATATTTACTTGTTATTTTCAAATTATTGAGTTTATTGATAAGTTCCAGGGAATTTTTTATATTGTGTTTTAGATGTTCATGAAATATATTGTAAAGATATCTTTGAATTATTTTAGCGATTCTATTAGTTGGTGTGTTGTTGTTACTTATAATCGGTCTTATGATTTTTTCTTTTTTGTGTAATTTGATAAGGCTCTTTAGTGTGGGTACAAGTGGGTTCATTTCTATGCTATTGAAAGGGGTAATGTTGAATTTATTTAAGCACGGTTGATATTCTTTGATAAGTTTTTTCAATTTATTATTGAATGTTGTGGTTGGGTTTCTTTTTATAAGGGAAATGTTATTTTCGCTGAAGAATTTTAGTGTTTTGTCGATATATGTTTGTCGACCTAAAATGATATAACCCGCGTTTTTGTCTCCTAACGTCACTATTAAGTTATTATTAGAAATGGTATCTTTTAGAGATTCCAGTTTGCGACGATTTGAAGAGGTGTATTTGGGTAAATTATGTGAGGGTTTAATATTTTTTATTAGGTGATGATTATCCTGAAATATCTGTTTGATGTTAGGGCTATAACTTAATTGAGATTCGATTTTTATAGCATAGGTGGCGGGGTCGGTAGTCGTAGGTATGGAATATTTGTGACCCAAATTCAGGATGTCAACCTCATTTTCGGAGAGAATTATGCCACTGAGGTTTGTAAACCTTGGTGCAAAATAAATATCTTTTAAGTTGTTAAATGATATGTTATATGTAGGGTTATTAGCGTTAAGTCTATGAATGGTGAAGTTAACTGGTTCATTAAAGTCATCTTTTACATCACTAGAACTGTTAAGGTTCCTGTTAGGATCGATGTTGTGAGTTTGTGGAATAACATTAAAATTATGAACAGCACCACGTTTATATTTGTGAGGAGGCCGATTATTAACATTATTATTGTTGCCAGAGCAAATATTTATCGAGTTATTTTTATCTTTTACTAACCTAGTGAGTTTGTTTCTCTTCGTTTCTTTACCACGTAATGTCTTGTAGTAGATTTTCTCCTTAAATTGATTGTAGATATTTTCATATTCTAGTTGGTGAAGATGGTGGTGTAACGTTCTATGTAGATATTTCAAAATTGAGTCTTGAATGGTGAGGCGTTTGTATTGAATTCTTATGTTCTTCTTTATAAGTTTCCTCTCGATGTAAGACTTCTGTTCTTTGAGGTTTCTTGGTATTTTTATTCCAAATGCTTTTGGTGTAACGCCAAGGTGAACGGCTTTATGAAGGAACTCTAGGGTATCTTTAGTTTTTTCCTTCTTAAGCATTGTACTTCTCATCGTCTGCATTAAAACGGATACCTCCGCATTTTGAAGTTTTGCGATAGTTTTTTCAATGCTCATCGTTAGGTAGTAAATTAATAAGTAAAAAAAGAAAAAAAATTTTTTTTTTTTTTTAACGATGAATAATGTTTATTAT
The DNA here is from genome assembly GCF_036711975.1 of Onthophagus taurus. Taxonomy (NCBI): domain Eukaryota; kingdom Metazoa; phylum Arthropoda; class Insecta; order Coleoptera; family Scarabaeidae; genus Onthophagus; species Onthophagus taurus. Next base: position 21,706,751 of record NC_091972.1, on the reverse strand, counting down.
TTAAATTCGGTGCGACAATGTTTCGATTGCCTAGCAATCTTCGACGGGCACGACTAAAAGTACAAATATATGGTTAATATTTAAAATTATACAGATAATTATGTTTATAAATACCGTCAAAAGGATGAAAAATACAATATAACATTATAACAAAAGACAAATGGCGACAGCGAAACATAGAATCGGAAGAAAACAGGTACTCACACCGCTCATAAATTTTGGCAGACTGAATAAATGTTCAAAAAAGAGTAGATATCGTTTTAATGCAGACGATGAGAAATACAATGCTTAAGAAGGAAAAAACTAAAGATACCCTAGAGTTCCTTCATAAAGCCGTTCACCTTGGCGTTACACCAAAAGCATTTAGAATAAAAATACCAAGAAACCTCAAAGAACCGAAGTCTTACATCGAGAGGAAACTTATAAAGAAGAACATAAGAATTCAATACAAACGCCTCACCATTCAAGACTCAATTTTGAAATATCTACATAGAACGTTACACCACCATCTTCACCAACTAGAATATGAAAATATCTACAATCAATTTAAGGAGGAAACCTACTACAAGACATTACGTGGTAAAGAAACGAAGAGAAACAAACTCACTAGGTTAGTAAAAGATAAAAATAACTCGATAAATATTTGCTCTGGCAACAATAATAATGTTAATAATCGGATTCCTCACAAATATAAACATGGTGCTGTTCATAATTTTAATGTTATTCCACAAACTCACAACATCGATCCTAACAGGAACCTTAACAGTTCTAGTGATGTAAAAGATGACTTTAATGAACCAGTTAACTTCACCATTCATAGACTTAACGCTAATAACCCTACATATAACATATCATTTAACAACTTAAAAGATATTTATTTTGCACCAAGGTTTACAAACCTCAGTGGCATAATTCTCTCCGAAAATGAGGTTGACATCCTGAATTTGGGTCACAAATATTCTCTACCTACGACTACCGACCCCGCCACCTATGCTATAAAAATCGAATCTCAATTAAGTTATAGCCCTAACATCAAACAGATATTTCAGGATAATCATCACCTAATAAAAAATATTAAACCCTCACATAATTTACCCAAATACACCTCTTCAAATCGTCGCAAACTGGAATCTCTAAAAGATACCATTTCTAATAATAACTTAATAGTGACGTTAGGAGACAAAAACGCGGGTTATATCATTTTAGATCGACAAACATATATCGACAAAACACTAAAATTCTTCAGCGAAAATAACATTTCCCTTATAAAAAGAAACCCAACCACAACATTCAATAATAAATTGAAAAAACTTATCAAAGAATATCAACCGTGCTTAAATAAATTCAACATTACCCCTTTCAATAGCATAGAAATGAACCCACTTGTACCCACACTAAAGAGCCTTATCAAATTACACAAAAAAGAAAAAATCATAAGACCGATTATAAGTAACAACAACACACCAACTAATAGAATCGCTAAAATAATTCAAAGATATCTTTACAATATATTTCATGAACATCTAAAACACAATATAAAAAATTCCCTGGAACTTATCAATAAACTCAATAATTTGAAAATAACAAGTAAATATAGACTCATCTCTTTCGATATAAAAAATCTTTATGCTAACGTACCCGTAGAAGATACCATTACCTTAATTAAAAAACACCTAATTGTACATCAAACCGAACTAAATCTTAACATAATTGAAATCAACAACTTTATAAATATTCTGGAAGTGGTTTGTGATCAAAACTTTTTCATTTTTGAAAAGAACTTTTATCAAATGAAAAATGGATTGCCTATGGGTTCCCCAATTTCGGGAATTCTATCCGACATCTATATTAAGCACTTCGAAGAGATGCTCTTTTCAGATAGATATAGCCTTTTTGTGTCAGACATAATATTCTATGGCCGATACGTAGATGACATTATCATCTTATATAAGGGTAACAACGCCAAGTTACTAGCCCTTACCAACATTTTTAATAACATATCAAACTTGGAATTCACAACAGAAATCGAACACGACTGTAAACTAAATTTCCTTGACTTGACCATCAAGAGAGATAATGTTGATGATTCTATATCTTATAAGATCTACAGAAAACCAACTGCTACTGACACCATAATTCCGAAACACTCTTATAACTGTTTACAACACAAAGAAGCATCATTTAGATTTCTATTTAATAGAATATTTAATGTTCCCTTACACGAAAATGACTATATTAACGAAATGGGAATAATCATAAAGATGGGTTTGAACAATAAATACGATATCTCAGACATACAAAGGATTTACAACAAAACTCATGCATCCCACATTAACAAACTCATCTTCCCACATTACACAAAGAAGTTCAGATATTTGTCGGTCCCTTTCATACCTACAATTCAATATAAACTTAAACAAAATCTGAATAAATTTAACATTATCCCCGCAAATACCTCAAACAATAAGATAAGCACATACATTTTAAACAACAAACATAAGTTCATTAAAGATGAATTGAGCGGCGTATACAGAATCAATTGCACTGATTGTGAATCTTTCTATATAGGACAGACCGGCCGTAATTTAAAAACCAGAATGAAAGAACATATATCAAGAGAAAATTCTGCAATATATAAACATATACAAGACACTAAACATAAGATTGACAACGAAATAATTTTACTAAAAAAGGTTAAAAAGTCTAAAGAACTAAATCTTCTAGAGGAAATGTTCATACATAAATATAACAACATATATAGCGACCTTCTTCTAAATGATCTTACAGACATCAACAACAAAAGATTTTTTCTTAAATACGTCAATCAAATTTAACATTTTAGTCAATTGCTTTAGAGTAACTTTACCACCTCCACCTGTTTAAACGCGCACGCGCTACTCTTTTTTGAACATTTATTTAGTCTGCCAACATTTATGAGCGGTGTGAGTACCTGTTTTCTTCCGATTCTATGTTTCGCTGTCGCCATTTGTCTTTTGTTATAATGTTATATTGTATTTTTCATCCTTTTGACGGTATTTATAAACATAATTATCTGTATAATTTTAAATATTAACCATATATTTGTACTTTTAGTCGTGCCCGTCGAAGATTGCTAGGCAATCGAAACATTGTCGCACCGAATTTAAATAATAAACATTATTCATCGTTAAAATTTTTTTCTTTTTTTACTTATTAATTTACTACCTAACGATGAGCATTGAAAAAACTATCGCAAATCCTTTTCTTTTAAGTTATACCCATTTATTTATAATACGCAGAATAACTCCAAATCGCTGCATTAATTCCGCATCAATTTCTTCAATTAAATTCGATTAATTAATTTCTATACACTTACAATATAATCTAGCAACTTACCTGTAATATCTACCGATAATTCCGGATTAGCAAGAAATCGTCGCGCAGTATTACCATCATTCGATGTTCCATAGCTTTGCTTTGATATATCAACCAAAAGCCCACACGTTCGACGAAATTTTTCTTGTGTAGATCTATTTCGATCCTCCACTTTATTTCTTTGTGCTTTGGGAATCTGAACATAAAATATCTTTAGGCATGTGTTACACATAAAGCTATGTACAATAAACTATTTACCTTCCATGTTTTAATTTCTAGTCTGTAGGCTATGTGAAGCAAACACTCAAAAAATCGAATGTAAGCGTGCAGAACTGACAGACCAAATTTAAAACCCTCTGAGTCTAACGTTCTTGCACGCAAATCATTAAGATTATTCATCTCTGAGATTTTTGTTTTACATATATAACATTTTATGCCAGATGACTCCATTAAAGAATTACAAACCTAGAATATAAACAAACAACTCAAATAAAGTTCTAAGAAAACAAAATAGTTTAGAACCTTCCATCTTTCATAGAATCATCGTCAAATAAAGAGAAAAGTTTACAAATCCACAATTGAAATTGTATGGTTGAAGTTTCTTTATTTGGTCCGAAATATACGTCTCTTCGCTTTTTATAAGTTTATTATTTGCATGAACCTATTGTAGTCTAATTGGCCTACGAAACCGTATGGATGATGGTCGCGGATTCTTTCACAATATTTTCTTATTATTGTCTTCTAGTCATAATGGAACTAGTGACGATAGAAATAGAGAGTAATCTTTTCCCTCAGAATTGCTTTGATACTTTTGCGTGTAAGTAGCATGACTTCCGCTACCATCAAACTCCCATTTACAATGTAACGTTAAATTACATTTTATTTCTGATCGCACGTTTGAACATTTCAATATTTTTTAACATGTGTTGTTCAACAAACTTTGCAAATCAATTTCGCAAACTGTTTCAGTGATTTTTATCCCTTCTGGGTATGCCTCTTTTTTGCATTTTAAAACGTCACAGTATGGGGGGTATAAGTCATGTCCATCTCCAGTAGCGGTCTGTCGAAGCTTTAAATATTGATTCTTAGTTAAATTAAGAGATATTATTAAGTTAAGAGCTTTCTCAGCAGTCAATCGAGTTTGCTGTGATTTTTCCGATTTCCACATTGTTAACATTTTTTTTGCTCTGTTTGGAGTTGTTGATATTGCCTCCTTAAGCAAAGCAGCTTCAGCCGATTTCCCTTCTTCACCCAGTTTCAGCGTTGTGGCAAATAATAATTCTGCCGAAGTTACGGTCTTGCGAATTTGTTCTGTCCTTCTTCGTTTTACAACAACTGAATCAAATTGATTATACGTTGTTTAAATATATCATTGGTACTTACCAGAAGCACATTCAGCGGATGGTCGGTTTACAGTTCGAACACTTGTAGGAAAAACTATTTCTTTTTTCCACCAATCGCTGTGTTTAGCGCGGAATTTTGTCTCGCTACGACCAAAACTTTTCCAAAACCGAAAATATGTACTAAAAAACTATTTTTCTACACACCGATTCAGGTTTACGGTATCCATGTTGTTAGTGGTTAAATAAAAATTGTCTATCAAAAATTTTAAAACAGTTTTTTTTTTGATCATCGGTTGATTACCACAATATTTTATTCTCTCGTGAAGCGCTTCGCGTGTTACACTCGACATGTTGCAAGTATTTAGCGAATTCTAACGTAAACTAACGCTAACTAAAGCTAATAAAAACTAACAAAAATCAATAAGTAACAGTAACTAACAATAACTAACGATAACTAACAATAACTGACAATAATTCGGTGCTGCATCCATAACCATTTTCTTCAACAAATTTTCGATGAATTCTTCATAATGTTGAAACTTTCTTCTCCTGTACGTAGTAATTTAGAATTTGCCGATGTTATTTAAAAATCATATTATTTTAAAGAGATACGATTACGGCGTTATTTAATTGGAATCGGATTGCTACAGAAGCTGCGTTAGAATGAAGTCCCCACTTTATTTTCAAAATTTCACACGCAGAGTTATTTCTGTCAAGCTATACCCGATTTTCGACGGTACCGGAAACTTTGTCCACTTTGCGATTTTTTTCTCAAAAACTATCTGACGACAAAATTTCAACATTGAACAGGTGGTAGCCTGATGTGTTCTTAATAAGGGGCATATTTCATTTTTCGATATTCCAGGTAGTTTTACGAAAAATAGCGGTTTACTAGGATGCGGTTATGTCGAACACGGCTGGGAGGATTTCAGTGCTGTTGTAAACAAAATATGTCAAATAATTGCATTTGTCGGATTCCGTTATTACTATTTCAAAGTTACGTCTCTTTAATTATTTTAGAGAAATTTAAACGAATCATAACTTAAAAAGAAACAGAAATAAGCCATTCGGGGAGAGGGGGTTTCGTCCAATCTGGCTGGTGTCTATTCCAGACTGGACGTCGCGCCTTTATTGTACCTACATAAAGAAATAATAGCGAAACTATATGGAAAAAATAAAATATGTCCCTTATTAAGAACATATCAGGCTATCACCTGTTCAAAATTGTAATTTCTCGACACACAGTTTTCGAGAAAAAAATTGCAACGTGGGCAAAGTTGCCGGTATCTTCAAAAATTGGGTACGAAATTTAGAAGACGATGAAATACATGAGCAAAGATATTCAAACTAAAATTACCTGTGTTTCTTTGACAAGGCTTTCACAAGTCCTCATGATAAATTTGCTTTTTTAATATTACGACACCGGTTATCTCTATTTACATTTTATATCTTTTACCTGCTTTTACCTTTTACCTTAACTATTCTCGTTTGCCGTGACATTGCTCGCTATCTTGCGTTTTGCTTTGTAATTAAATTTTCATTAGTGGGTTGGGTGCAAGCAGGGGCACATTATTGATGTGCCATCTGGACCCCTCCTTACATATTTTATGTATACATTGTAATTCAGTTTATTTAATTCAATAAAAGGCATTATTATTATTATTTATTTACATAGTTTGAGATCCGAAGATTTGACACTTTGAACTGGAATTTTGAAACAGTTCTTCCTGTTTGTCTTCTAGAGACCAATCTATTTGTTCTTCGAAATGAGATTTGTTCAGAATGGTACTTACCTAGACATTAGTATCAACTCAATTCATGGATCTCAACTCAATTCTGGAAGTCTGTGAATCATTGAGAAAACATATATCAGAAATAACAAATGAAATTTTATTGACTAAATTATAAGAAAATAATTTAAGGGCCGATTGTACAATATACCGATAAACTTCCCGATCGCGTTATCTGGCCGATAAGTTAGTTTGTACTGTATCACAATGTACGGATATTTTTATCGGTGAGAGTACTTGCTGAGATAACTTATCGGATACTCAGCGGTGCCGATAAGACAGTTATCCGCCAGATGTTTATGGTTACCATGGTTTTTATATAAAAACTTTGTATGGTTACTGCATAGGTTAACCTATTATCCTATAACATTAACCGTTAACTCTATACGTATGTTGTTAGTTGTCTATCGTGAAATTTTTTTTTAAACAATTATTATTGTCAAATTTATAATTCAAACTTCCAAGAAAGACGTTAGCGTTAGCAACCTACGACACAAATCACTAGATATGGGTAAAAACTACTATCAACCGACTCTTACTTCGCCGATGGCAATTCTACCGACATGCGACAAAAGCAGTTTGTACAACAAATATATTTATCCTCGCAATAAGTTTATCGGCCGGATGGTTATCAGGTAGATTTAGCGGCATATTGTACAAGCGGCCCTAAATAAATATACCATAATTTGATCAAAGTTATTGAAATATTATTTTTTTATTACAATTTCCCAGTCAGAATTAGAGCTGAAAACAGTGTGAACGAACGGGAATGAAAGGGAAACATAAATATGGGCCCGTCACCGTACACAGGGCTCCCTTATTTGCACTTCGTTATCGCCGGACCCCAGCTTATAATTTCCACAGCAATGTCAATAATTTCGGGCCCTGTAGAACGGCTGGGTAAACTTTAAAATTGCATTTTTGATCTGTGGAATCGCACTGAGTGCACGTTATAGCGTTTGCCTCGACCTCTGTGTTGCTCTCGCGGCAGCAAGTGGGAACTTGCTAATTCGATATTGGTCGACGCCACTGATTCAACATGCCATTAACGGTTTGTTTACCACTTGTCGGCGATGGGGGTGCTCCAAAGGACTTTAACTAATACACGCTCTCGTTTCGACCAGTTTCGACGTTCATTAAACATACAGGGATTGGTCATTTGTGGAATGATTAATGAATCAGCCTGTATATATTTTTTTCCAATGCTTCAATATTCCTATACCCCAGCATTATAATTACATAGCAAGACGAAGGGATATTCGATGTCAATGCTTCGTAGATAGGTATCTCGTACCGTATGGAAAGTAGACAAATGAAATATGGCTTAAGCGATACGGATCCATATCCCAACGTTTCTACACTAATAAGCACTTTCAAATGACGTTTAAAGGTTCATTCATGTATCGTCTTTCAAAGATTATCTAACATAGCTATTATTTGATTTTAAATGAAGTCGACTCAAAGAGTTAAAAAAATCCAATTACTGATTAACGAGAAAGCGCAAGAACGTATTACAAATACATCATCTCAGTAATTTATTAAACTCCGATCCTAATATCTTACTTGTTAGGAAACCAACGAATGTAATTTATACGCGAATTAAAGTTTTATAAGGGGCGCCAGAAGTATATTTTACCGGTGCAATCCTCCTCTACGGTTTTTGGGTTGACTGTGGAAACAACCGCCCATTTAAACTTATATTGAACAGTCTGCATTACCTGAATGTATTTCCATTGTTATGCAACGGTGCTTGACTCTGTATTATGAGGCAACTTCAAGCCCAAACAACGGCAGTATGAACTAGAAACCAGATATTCCCAGTGTTCACTACTCGTGTATTAGGTACATTTGGCTTTAAAACAAACAAGTTTCTGCCGAGAGTCGACTTCGGTGGCGATGCCACCACTATAAAAGTGATACCGTGACGAATCAATACCGAAAACACGTCATTGTTGCGTGTCAGCTATCGTGACAGCAGCACGTGTAAGTAGACACGTTAATCTTGACGTCCTAATATGAATGAATACCGAACGGTCTCCGTGGGAATTAAAATTTACTCCTAGATGACTAAGTTTGGTACGCCACCGAATATTTATTTCCCCCTTTAGGGTAAACACAGTGTATCATAGTAACATTATACGCGGTCTGTCCTTCAAAGTTTTTATTCTCCGATGAGTATGGTCCGTTTCATGATAATTAATCATTCTATTCGGTTCGTTTCTAATAGTCATTCCATCAAAGAAACGATCGTTTCTTAATTAAGGGGCTATTCTCAATCGGATCTCAAGGCGAGACCACTAAGCGTAGGATTGTTCCTACGCCAAAATTGTATGCCATATTGATTTGCAGCCGGCAAAGAGAAATAGAAGAAAATAACGGCTCCGCTCATGGAGTGAAATGCAAGAAACCGCCTTTAATTACAGGTTCAACGCGCACACCGCCCGTTGATTGTTCGCCTACTGGCAACCTATACACATGCTTCGCTTAATCCCGAATTTAAGGCATGTACCACAACATACTTTGTATAAACATCTAATTAAATTTAATTAAAATTTTGTAAAGGCTTTTGTTGATGCAGTTTAAAGATACCTACACAAAGTTAACCCCGAATTTTTCTAGCTCCCAATTAAATAGGACCTTTCAACCGATTTTGACTAATAATATCTCATTCGAAAGCTGAATTCTTGGACAATACGAAAAAGAATACAAAGCGGAAATGTCCGCTTTGAAATCTATTTCAAACTCCGCTGAAACGCCAAAATATTGTGATAGCACACGAAAATAACACAAAATTGACCTGTTTTTAGGTGATCATAACTCGTAAATGATGTATTCGATTATCAAGATTTATACATCATTCAATTCGCTATTACATTACATTACATAGATTACATTACATAGATTACATTACATAGATTACATTACATAGATTACATATCGGGTAGGCGGACCAACCGACCCTAAATTTCGCCGTACAGTCTAATGCTATTAACGAACATGTTCTTCACCCCTCTCTCAAGAAGTATTTTAACATCCAATAGCAATCATGTCAATAGCAAATACTTCCACCTGGAATAGAATACAGTACGTACTCAGGCTGTAGGCTTGCTTATCTCGAGGTGTCTGGCAGTATACTACTGCTTCGACCCCTTCCGGTGTTTTTAATCCATCTGTGAACATGCAAATATCTGCCTGAACTAGGGAATGTTCATTTTCAAATTGAACGGCATCCACGACTGCCGTTCAGGCAGTACATCGTTCAGTATCTGGTATCGCGCAATAATCACTTATAGCGATCCCGCCAAATTTGACAGCATAGCACACTATCAGTGCTTATAATGTCTTCCACAGCCCATTGGTAGGACATGACGGAACAGTTTTAAGCATATTGCTTAAATTGTAAATCGTATTTCTGGCCACTTTCCCTATATGCAAATACAGAGGAGATAGGTCAAGCAGATAATTCATTACTAGAGTTGGCGTTGTGCTTATCGCACCAGAGATTGCCAATCCAGCTACTACAGATTGCGTTAAATTCGTGAAAGTTTACTGATAACTGAAATCTGTCGGACTATCCTATACCAGGTTGCTGCTCTGTATGTGATCATAGGTTTAACCACAGTCACATAGAGCCAGTACAGTCTTTAAGGGGTAACACCCCAATTTTCTCCACAAAGACTGCGACAATTTTTCAAGGATAGTCTAGCTTTGTGCAAAACTCCGTCTCCATTTCTGCAAATGTTCATTCCATGAGAGAGTTTTGTGTAGTATTACTCCTAAATATTTGACTTTCTTTGAGAAAGGAATTTCTTCACTTTGGATAGTTGGGCGGATTAGTCCAGCCAACTTTCGTCTCCTGGTGAAGAATACAACAATTGTCTTTTATGGGTTTATCGAGAGATTCTCTCCCTTATACCAAGCGGAAATGGCATCTAGGGTCACCTGGAGGACTTTGGATATCCGTTATAGCCGTCAAAATGATACCGTATTCGGTTTGTTGTGTATGCACGTATGGGCCCCCGAAAGTATAGCTCACAATAAGAAATAATTGATTTAGTTACTCTAAGCACGCTACTTTGGAAAGCCTGCTCGGTCTCACACCGCTCCACATATATATACAAAAGGAGGCAGCCTTAAGTGCCTTATCACTGAAAACAGTTCCTTCACTCAAGTTGATGCTGGGTAACCTCAGAGAACACCTCGAGATCCTCAAGGACCCATGTCTAAATCACCTGATTGAAATTAAAACGGACCTCATACCGACGGAATACAATTTCAACCAACCGTATAAGGTCATATTTAGTAGCAGGGATGATTGGGCGAAGGGAGGGTCTCAACTAAAAAGAGGAGCCCTAGCCTGGTACACCGATGCTTCAAAGACAGTAAGATCTGGAGTAGGCATGGGCATCAGTGGACCAAATAGCCACATCAAATTGCCCCTCAGCTCGGACTTAACAATTTTCCAAGCAGAAGTTCTTGCTATAAACTTCTGCACCGCTTTGAACCTACAGAAGGGACAAAAAGGTGCATCCATGAACATTTTCACAGATAGTCGGGCCGCCTTAAAGGCAATTCAGGCCTACACGTGTGGCTCCGCACTGATCAGAGAGTGTACCAACAACCTGAGAGAACTCGCTAGGGGCAATGATGTTACCCTATGGTGGGTTCCAGGTCACAGCAACATTGAGGGCAATGAGAAGGCCAACAAGCTGGCCAAAGAGGCAACAAACACGCCCTTCATTGGACCCCAACCTGGATGTGGACTACATAAAAGCCACCTAAAACAAATAATCAACAACTGGGAGGCTTCAAAGATAGCCTTACGCTGGAAAGAACTTCCAGGTCACAGACAAGCGAAGAGTATGCTAACTCCGTCGCAAAACAAAACCAAAGAGGTTTTATGCTTCAGCAAAGGTGATCTAAGAACGCTCTCAGGCTACCTGACCGGCCATGTGCCCCTAAAATACCACCTCTTCCACATTGGACAAGCTGAGGATCAAACTTGTCGACTATGCAACGACGAGTCAGAAACTGCTGAACATATACTGTGCAATTGCGTCGCCAGAGGCCGTCTAAGGCACAACGTCTTCGGTAAAACTCCCCTGTTACCTACCGACATAAAGGTTCAAGACCTCAGGACAATACTAAGGTTCATTAAGGACCTACATTTGCCCTAAACCTTTGGAGGGCTAAAGTTACAATAGATCTTATAGGTCGCGGTAACGAGAGGGGCCGCTCTCCTCAGCCCGGCAGCAATAATAATAATAATAATAATAATACTCTAAGACGGGATTCGGAACAGTTTAGACAAACAGTTTTAGTACAAAAGTTGTAGCAAACTTTATTCTTAACAATATTCTGCTTTTACACTTTTCTCTTAGATGCATAAATATCGAGAAAAATTCGAATGGGCAAAAATTAGATGAAATCGTGGTTTTACATCTTGTTGTTGGTAGAGCACGGGATTCGGAACGATTTAGAAGAAAAGTTTTAAAATAAAAGTTGAAGCAATCTTTAATCTTAACAATATTGCTCTTTTACACTTTTGCTCTCATATACATACATATCAAGAAAATTCCAATAGGTCATATATAGATGAAATCATGGTTGGGTTGGGTTATAATTAGATGAAATCGTAGATCTACATCTTATTGATGGTAGATCACGGGATTCAGAACGCATTAAAAGAAGTTTAAGTATAAAAGTTGTAACAAATTTGATTTTGATAGAAGAAAACGGCAAATCGAATGGCATATAGATCTTGATAATCGAGTACATCGTTTACAAGTTACGATGACCACCTAAAAATGGCCATTTTTGTGTGCTTACATAATAATTTGGCATTTTAGCAGAATTTGCAAGAGCTCGAAAGCATTTTCACGTTTGCATTGACTCGATTATAACCTTTCAATTGAGATATTATTTGTAAAATGGGATAAAAGGTTCTCGTGTTATAATCAAAATACTATACATGTAAATTCCTATCTAATTGAGGGCTAACTTCGCATAGGTTTAAAAGATTTCGTATTAGTCACGTTTTATAGTGGAACGTTAGGAAATGTCTCTAAACAGAAAGAAATATTTGTCGGTATATAACAGCCGTTAAAACAAAAGTTAAAATAAAAGCGATGTTTGTGTGTAATCTTGAAAAATGTCGACGAAACTTTGCGGTCGGGCACTGTTCAAGCCGATCGGGTTAACGTGTTTTCTCGTTGACCAGCTACCACAAGTTCTCGTCGTCGTCCATTCTCGCACGCAGTCATTTATCAAGTGGCCACGAAACAGCTTCAAGATGGATCGATTGTCTCTTTTGTCGGGTGGTGGTCTACCATCGCTCAAGAGACTCCTCCGTTTCCGATTTCTTTGTCGCCACATTGAGTTGAATCCGGAAATTGCCGAAGCTAATAACTCTTCGTCGCGTTCGAAGCAGTTTCGACGTCATCATTATTTCTTAGATATTTCAAAAAATAAAATCGTTTAATTCAATTTCAAACAATTGCTTCTGAATCGATTACTTAGGAACCTAAAGTAATACAGGGGTACGGCGGGGTGGCCATATATCAATTAAAGTGTATACCTAGAAAACAATTTACGTTTCCCCTCGCTAGCTACGTGTAATTTACAATTTATGGAGGGAAATACATCCTACTGACGCTGCTAGGCGAGAATTGGCTCCTATGACCCGACATTTATCATTCACGTATTCACCTTTGTACTCGACTAAACTACGGTCTTCCTAAAATACGAATTTGTAAATTTCGTTTTCATTCCCTTTTTCGGTATCCAAAAAGAGCCTTTAAAACTTAATTGCTCCGGAGGTTCTTCTTTGAAACAATACAATTTTTGAAACTGCTCACTTGCGAAATGGAAAAACTCAAATTGCGCAGCTAACAAGATACAATTCCATTCGGGTAGGGAGAGAGAGAATTGAACATTTAGGTTTTATTACAAAGAGAACATCATTACAATTCGAGGCATTAGTAAAGGCTCTTTCAAACTTTGTGAATGATTTATTGAATTTAGATATCGATACAACACAAATACAATTTACATCAATTACGCTAGGATGTGTCCAGGCGCGCGTTGGAGAGAGATTTTGATTTACGATTGTTGGCAACTTTCAGCCGCGGATACGGCGTGCGTTGGATAGCAGATTGCCTGTTTAAACTGTCGTTAAAGGTAACAGTGTCGACAGTGAACAGGGGGAAGCTTTTAAATTAATGCACGCCACCCTTTACCCGTACCAGTTACTTTTACAAATGAAATATGCGTGAACGTACGTACAAGTCGTGTATACTGTATGTATGTGGTAACAAGCCTCTGGGGATATTTCATTTTTTTTTAATTCAAAACATCAAAATAAATGTTAATTATCATAATTAAATCACAAGATAGTTATTGTCTTTGTACAAGATGTATTAAGAGTGCCACTTTGGCATGAAATTGAATCAATGAGCTGTGGGTTATGGATTGGTTAACTGTCCGTTTTTCTGCGTGGTTGTAGCAGCTGCCAGGAATGTTTGGATCGCTACTAGAGGGCGTAGTAGTGACGGAGGACTCCATTAATTATCGGAACAACCCAGGTGTGAGGGTTGATTGGATGATCTTGCTGTTTTTCGAACCGACGGACGTGCTGTAGATGTAATGGCTATGTTCACCGGTTTTATCGATTGCAACGCTTTCAGCAAAACCACCATTCCCGTTTGACGACGATAAATCCGATTTTCCTAATTTAAAGGTAAACAGCATTGTGCTATTACACTCGTCGTTTTCTACGGGGAATGTTTGTCGCGACGTTGCAATTAATTTTAACGGAGGAATCGTGAAAATACCAAGGTTAAACATGAAAACGTGATCAACCCGGCTTGGGATAATGCGCTGACCGGTTTGTAGATAGTGCGCAGCTGGTGTTATCCTGCGATTATGGATCTATAGTGTAATTGGTCCCTCCTACGAAGCTGCGAACGCACGCGGCAATTTGGTTTCAATTAACTTGTATTAATTCGATTAGCGCGAGGTCAGGTTTCATGTTGGCACGGCATCTTTAGATTATTGTATTTCTAGATAGTAGAAAAAATCTGAATACGTGACCATCCACTCCTGTGCTATCTATAAGAAATACCTACGTTACTTTATTCATGTTATTTACTTGTTTTCTTATCTCAAAACCTATCACCTATATTGGCGTGTAATAACGGGTATTTGATAATTTGTGGTTATACCAGCGTAATTCAAAAGTAGATGGTTGAAAATTCCAGTTTTAGCTTAAAACTAATGTCTAGACCGATGTCTAGACCAGTCGATAATTTGTTGAGAATTTTGTTACATTAAAGTTGATGCATTTTAGTCTTTCTAAAAAATTAATCATCATAGTTTTTTTAAATACTCTATACATCTAAATTAAGTGAATATAAAAGTGCAACAAACGCATGTTCATTTTGAATTTATACATAAATCGGATTACTTTGTTTTATATTTTACAATTTCTATTTTTGTATTTTTACTGAAATAACTTTATGTATAGATTTTGAATTCTATCGGCGGTGCACGACCTAATTCCTTCATTTTTGTTATTGTTATATTTGTGATGTTTTCAAACTATGCAAAAAAAATAATGAATATTTAATTGAGACAACGCAAATTTACAATGTGTCTCTCATTGTTTTTAGTTACTAGCGTAATGATTAATAATATCCCTATAAATATCTGCTGAATTTTCGAATTCTGTAAATACTTCAACACCTACTATCTCTAAGGCTTTTTTTAAGATTTACCTGATCCACCCCCCGATCTTCCCCGTGGTCTTCTGCCTTCTACTTTTCCTTGGACTGTTAATTTTTCCAGATTATCTGCATCTCTTCTGATTATGGCAAATTAATGCTAATGCTTGCAAAGGATAATTTGATGGTATTAGCTATTGATATTGGTAGTTTTGTGACAGAAATGGAGTTGGAGGCCTGCTGTGTTACTTTAACTTGTAAAAAGCTAAATATACATAGCGTATGTTTGTGTTGTCCATTGTCTTGTGTATCAACTAATTTTTAATTGTGTGGAGATTTGAATTATTATATTTATTACTTTTGTTACCAGGGTAGAATCTTAAAAATAAATAAATAATTTAATTTCTTAAAAAGACGTTTCCAATTCTTTTTGAATACATAACAATATTTTTTTATGCAAATATTGCTGATCATTTTGCTGGCTCGTTGGTGTTCAATATATACTGACAGTTTTGTTTCCCGACAGGGTGTCGAGTTGCACGGGAAATTGGCTGTTAGGAACCTGAGTAATTGATGTTTACACGAACATCGTTAACTTATAGCCCGAGACTGGCCAGGTTTTGCTTCTTATGTATTATTGGATGTAAACATAGATAATATATTTAACCGTTTCTTTAGTATTTTTACTTACTGTTTTGAGTTATGCTGTCCAATGGTACGTCGAGGTACAGTAAACGTTAGGCGTAGTAGTTGGTTCACTCCTGAGGTAGTTAAAGTTGGGGATGGTATAAGAAACATGCGTTGGTTAATTCGAAATGGCTTCCCTCATCAACGTGCAAAATATATACAACGATACGAAATCTTTTTATAAATCACTGATTGATAATGCCAAACGATCTTTTATTGCTAATCAGATTTCTAGTGCTTCCAATAAAACGCGCTGTTTATAGCGGTATATAAACACACAGTTGGGAATGTATAATATTAAGAGAGATATAATGTTAAATATTGACGGAGTTACAATGTCTGACCCAAAACGGTTGTCTAATTCATTTTGTGAGCATATCTGAGTATATCTGTTCCCTGCAGTATCTATTTTTCGCCGGTGTCTTCTGAGGAGATGGTTGAGTCTATTAATGCTTTAAAGAATGTGAGCAATGTGGATACTGATGGAATTGGTGTGAGTGTTTTCAAATATGTTGCTAGTGTTATAGCGGAACCTCTTGCGCTCATTTTGAATCACATCATCCCTTAAACTTTCTAAAGTTTTCCGATTCTAAAGAAAGGTAACGTGACCTGTATTGAGAACTATAGACCGATAGCAATTTGTAGTATTTTTTCTAAAGTATTTGAAAATTGAAATTAGTTGCTGCCAGCATGGTTTCAGACGTAAGCTATTTACTGAGACTGGATCAATTGAGATCGTTCAGTATATTTACGACAATATTGATAATGGCAATTACGTGGTTGGATTGTTTTTTGACCTTAGTAGGGCGTTTGACTCCCTCCATCCAAATATCTTATGCGAAAAGTTATATTGTATGAGTATCCGTGGTCCTATCCCGAATTGGATTTTTTTTTTAACCGACCGTTCCCTCAGAGTAGTGTTGTCGAATATTAGCCGTTGACATGGGGGTTTCACAGGGTTCAATTTTGGGGTCTTTGCTTTTCATACTTTTTATTAATTACCAACCCGGCTTTCTTGAAACTACTCATCTGGTTATGTACGCCGATGACTCATCTGTTGCAATTGCGGATTAACTATGAAAATGTTTTCTGTATAGTATAAGCGTAATAGGATTATGTTAAATCTTGATAAAACCGTTTGCATCAGTTTTTACAAGCGTCGAACATTGCCGGCTAGTTTTGCAGATACATTTTTATTTGCGCAACACACACGATTTCTTGGTTTCGTGTTAGATGGTAGGCTCAAAATCACATAGAAACTGTGTGCAAGAAAATGAACTCAGCTTACTATACAATTTTGAAATTAAAAAAAGTAATATATGCCCTAAATATTGTAAAATTCTCCGCTGGCATATAGTGAACAGCCTGCCTTTGATTTCGAGCTCAGTACAGATCAGCTTCAGTATAGATACATTGGTGCGTCTGTCCGTCCAATGAATACGCACCATT
This sequence comes from Onthophagus taurus, assembly GCF_036711975.1. Lineage (NCBI taxonomy): Eukaryota > Metazoa > Arthropoda > Insecta > Coleoptera > Scarabaeidae > Onthophagus > Onthophagus taurus. The sequence goes on along the minus strand of NC_091972.1, from coordinate 21,689,408 downwards.
CGACGCCAACATCACATCTTAAAAGCTCTTTGTGAGGCCTTTCTTCTATAATGGGATGAGAATTGATGTTGTTTAACCTTTTGGATATTTTCCTGTTCTCCATACTTTGTTGTGTAGATTTAAAAGTATTTTTACACCCGCATCGTCCATCATTTTGAAAATTTCCACCTGGATTCAATCTGATCTTGCATCTCGCATATGTGTTGTTCAGCAAATAACGAAAATCAGCGGAGGACATTCGAAGAAAGTTCTTATAACGTTCCTTATCTTCTCGTTCTAATTCTTCTAATAATGTGTCTATTATATTCTTGTTTTCCCTTCTGTGAGACCTTTTCGTTTCTGATGTAGCGACCAAGTAATAATAACAAGTTGCAGCCTTTTAGCCCTTTTGTTGATTTTTTTTTATAAAATCACCCCACAACACAAATTATTGTTTCTTTCTAGTTACAAAACATTGACAACATGAGATTATCAGAAGAGGAAAATTTCTGAAATCGGATGTGTCACAGAAACATCTATGTTCTGTAGAAATACATCTGAAATAAATTTCTCATGAAACAAAAATCTTATAAGACTATAGTCTCCTTGTAGACACCTAGCTTAAGGCGTGTTGCAGACTGGGAGATACGGACCTTTGAGAGTATGACAAACTAATTGAGGCGACAACAATAGCGCACATTATCGTCACAGTATCGCGAGCACATAAAGCTTCATCTCTTCTCTAAAAGCAGGTTCATTTACTCTTACGTATTCTAACTATGATATCATTTCTAAGAATTTGTATCAAGACAGATTGCTGATACGAGGCAGTTTGTTACAGTTATTTCGTTTAACACACCCGTTTCTGTTTTCAACTCTGACGTATCGTGGCGAACATCGAAATCATTGCGCAGATATGTCAAGGTCTTTTTTTGAGTTCTTTCTTCGATTCAGTCTCTAAATCCTGTCAAATACAGTAAACCAAATATTATATTTGTACGAAACGCATTTCTAATTTTAGCATAATATAAACTGATTGACTGTATTAATGTCTGAAAGTACTGGAGGCGATGAAGGGAGCGGACAGTGGTTTCTGGCCCCTGGTGGACAGAAAAAGCAGATTTAGTACGATGTGCTACATGGATCGGTGGAGAGAAGGACTGTTTTAAACGTCTACAGGTGCAGGCTGCAACACCAAAAGATGTGCGAGTACGCGAGACAGTGTAGAGTATAGCGTAGTCAGGATAGGAGAGGAATTGAAAACTTGGCATTGCAACTGACTCCCCAAAAAGCACAGGTTATCATATTGGAAACATCTAAACTGGAATGGGCAAAAATAAATAGCACAAAATCCGCCAAGTATCGGGTGTCCACCTTGAAAAAAACCTGTATATGACCACACACATAAAGATAACAAACAAAAGCAGTTAAAACGATGAACTTCATATCCGTCGTGAATTATGCCGAAGATCGGGGGCACAACCAGAAGAAAAGGAGACTCATAGTTGCGGATATACAGTAAGTAGCTCCGGCATGTGTCCCATGCCGGAGCTACATCGGTGAAACGTAGCAAATGTAAGAAAATACTGAAAGCGATAGAAGAAAGAAAACCAGCAATTTGTTTCACCTCCGCATACACAACTACAGCACCGTATATCATTGGAGCCCTAGCCAACTTGCTGCCGTGGGAAAGGTTTCGAAACTGGTAAACCAGAGGGGATCAACGGAAAGATAACAATGAAGAAATGTACCAGCGATGGCAAGAGAGACGACACCAGTATCAACGATGTACCTAGATTGAAAGATCAGGGACTTGATAGCAATCATTATGCTACGCAAGTTATTGTTGGACATAGAGCATTGGAAGCTAGCTAAAGAAAACCTAACGAAGAGAACACTCCGATGCATACAATAGTTAGAATTTTCCCCTCTTCGCAGGAATATCGAACCAAGGATACGAAAACAAATTTAAGAAATTAAAATTTTATCATCGGGCTACTAATAGAAATAATGAAAGTGAAGTTTATTTAGAAAAAAGTTGTTGAGTTTCGCTTACATTTAGGTCAGTACAAACGTTACGTATGTACTTATAGCCCACGTCATGTTCTACGAGCATAACTGAGACTTCAGTATAGTTCTTATCTCGTAAATATAAGTGACAGTAAGCTTTTCCGTGGCTATATCGTGATTGATTCTCCGCACTCGTAAATACTTAGGAGATATTTCCATATACAACATTCCTTTGTTTAATTGTGATAATAATCACCATTTACCACTTTTTCATCACCACTTTTTATCTAGAAAAAAGGTGTTGATTTTCGCTTACATTTAGGTCAGTACAAACGTTACGTATGTGCTTATAGCCCACGTCATGTTCTACTAGCACAACTGAGACTTCAGTATAGTTCTTATCTCGTAAATATAAGTGACAGTAAGCTTTTCCGTGGCTATATCGTGATTGATTCTCCGCACTCGTAAATACTTAGGAGATATTTCCATATACAACATTCCTTTGTTTAATTGTGATAATAATCGCCATTTTCGCATTCCTAACTTTTGACGAAATTAATAATAAAATTATGCTACAGTCACCCACCTGTTAAGGGATTTAAATAGTAATAAAACCTAAGTTTCAGTACATTTTTATTGTACCGCGACTTACTTAAATTGAAATCTGCAGTAATAACACTTACCTAAATCATTGAAACTAATGGGTCTCGTATTATCGTAATCTGTAGCCACAATTGCACCGTTCCAGGAGACCCGAGACTGTTATTATTCGTAATTTATATCAATTACGGTGCTTAAGACTGAAATCATGACAAAAACACGTAACACATTCTATCGTGGGTTTCTTTGGGAGGATATTAAATCCTTACAAAAAGTACGTTAATCACTCGTATAAACTGTTGATTTCTCTTCTGGTATCTTCAACTCAATAATTAACCTCGCTCCGCAGAAATAAAAAAAAAATATGTTTCCCCATAACAGAGTCTACAAATCCGAAACTAAGAAGAAGCGGCCGTGTAATCTCAATTTCCTTGGCACGTATAAAGAAATCCGCCTGATGCAGTCATATATGGAGGTCGTGGTGAACTAGGATCACGTTACCGTTGACTGCTTGCCATGATATACGAGCCACCATGGGGAGTAAGTTATTAGACGTTTGATATAAATCTCGACGGAGCAGAAGCAAAGAAACAAAAGGGCGAGATAAATATATATAACGGAATAAAGTCGACGGTCTCCGTAAATGTGGTTCGCGAAAACAATATAAAAGACAACACGCTAGATGAATTTTAAAGAAGGGATAGCCTCGTTGATGTATCTTCTTTCCTGTACAAACTGTCTTTCTTGAATTTCAGGAATCTTTTGAAACAGAGAATCGATTTACGGGTCTGGAACTGTAATTGAAAGCCCCAACAGTTAAATAGGTAACGTTTTACGGCAGAAAGTAAAAGTATTTAGTTTTTTATGGAGATTAGATTTCCGGCGCTTCTCCTTACTCTTCCGCTCCAGCAAATATAGTAAAGCATAGGTCGTAAACTTTCAAGTAATAAGAGTGGCTGTAAAAGTTTATATTTTAAATCTACTTCTATTTGAAAAAGTCGCTCCGTACAGACGTAAGTCATCTCATCGAGTCACACTTCTAATAAATGTTTCATAAAAGTTGTAAAAACCAAATTGTATTGTAATACTAAAAATTAATGTTATAGATGTTAATATGTTTACAGCTTCAATTTAAATTCGCATTAATTTTAAATTTTCTCATCAAATTTTCGCCTGAGGCGATTCAGGGCTCTCAATCTGTCGTCAAGCTAAATATTGAATAAATTTTCATAAATATGAACATCATGAAAGGTTTATGTAGGTCTAGATTTTGAAAAATATCAATAATAAAAGCTTTTATGATTCTGTCGAGCCTATTTATAGGTGAATTGATTCACAGTGAGCACTAAAAACCAAAGCAAAACCGTAACGTGGCTGCGCAGCAATAAATGTAAATGTTCTGGGATTCAGGAATGAAATTGGATAGGTCGTTAAGTGAAGAGGTGAAAGAAAAAAATGTGGGTGGAGGTCGTAACATTCTATTTTTAAAAACCCGCCCCGGAGAGCGTATTTTTTATTTGCGCCAACCTTTGTTTTTCTATCGACTTTCTCCCTTAATTTCCTTCAGAACGCTTTCCGATATCAACGACCAAAGATATGCATCTGGATATAAAACTTTTCGCAGAATAATCTTCACGTCGCGCCGTTGGATTTGGAATAGAGGGGAACGAAAGAAGTTGGAGAGAGAATTGAAAAACACACTTTTCCGCTACCTGTCCGACCCGGTGAGATACTTTTTGCGAACAAAGAAAAATAATCCGGAGGTTAACGACTGTTTTTTTTTTGTAGCGCGCACAGTTCAAATTAAAAATTCACGTGCTGCTGCTCGGGTAGTGAATAATCAACTACCCTTCCGAAAGTTTTTCATCCGCTTTCTGCATAACCTTGTCCGTCCAGGATGGGCGGCTTCAGTTGTGAAAACTGAACATTTAATCTGTGTGCTAATACCTGGGATAACGTAGGAATATTTAACAGTGCAGCAAATTTAGTTCCCACACCAATATTCACATAAAAGAGATCTCGAATCATTGAATAAAAAATCAAAATATATAAGATTAAAGACTTTAATTTTAACAAATTGTATTGATTGTATCTTTAATTTCGCAACACGAAAACGATAAATCGTCTCGAACATACCTAGGCTTCATGACTAATTGCATTTTCTACTCATCGAATCATTCCTAAATTAAGTGTAAACACACTATGACATATTATACGTATGACTTACAGTGGTATAGGGCGAAATATGTGTTTACGTCACGGACCAACGCCCAGCAATGACTCACACTGTGTTGACCCCGTTTTACCCTAACCGTGGAATCGTGTTTTGACGTTTTTAGTTGGGGTAGGTCGGACTAGGTAAGGGATGATGACGAATGTCCAATTCTATTTAGCTATCATTTAGGTATCTACTTGGAACGAAAATTAAAACATTAAATAATAAAAGTTAAAATTAATAAGGCATAGTAATTGAATAAGGCATTATTTAATACGGCATTGAAATTAGCGTTCTTTTACTATAAACAGATGGGATACCTAGCAACTTTTACGAATATATTACTATGTATTTATCACCGCTAAAATTAATGATAATTTGATGGGAAGATATCCCGAATATGCTTAATTTTTTAATAAACCTAAGCATCGGTAACAAAATATTTGGAATAGGCCACAACACTCTCTGGCTATTAGGCTAACTTCAGTACTTTACTTTTCTCCCGTTGTGATAATCGATATAAGATCTTTTCGCGAACGCTTTCTTATATATAATAGTTGGAGTAAAAATACGGATGTGTAACAGATTAAATAGTGAGCGTTGCACATCTAACAGAGAGAAAGTGACATGTTTTCACTGTTAAACTCATAACAACAATTGCATCAGCGAAAGAATCATTGCATGTTCTCCATACTAGAATGGTGCATTAAAATAAGCGTTATGTAGTCAAATTCCTTGATGGTCATGGATCATTCTGTGGGGAACAAAACATTATGGAAGAATTCTTCAAGTGAATTTCGTCTAATGCCTATGAGAAAAAATTACCTCTCACTAGATCATCTCCGGGATACAGCATTTGAACAGACTTTGGTGATATAGATACAAGTTGTACCTTCAAAAACATTTATGAACACAAAATTGCAGAAGCCCATAACAAAATAATATCTCTTGAAATAACTCAAAAGAAACTTCCGTACTTAAAATTCCCCATAAAATGTAGTTTCTAATGGCAATGATTTAGTTAGTTAGTTTCCTGTTAACAAAGTAGCAGATGCTGTTAGAAGACTAGATACTACGAATGAAAGACTAAATCTTCGTTATAAAATGCTAGACACTGCTAAGAGACAGCCAAATACTACCGATAGAAAAAAACATTTTGTTTGCGAAGACAAAATACTGCTTGTAGAAGACTAGATACAAATAATAAATATAATTTTAACGCATGGCACATCTTTTGTAGTTTGGCGATAATTGATTCAATGTTCATCGTGGGTTGTAAGTGACAAATAAAGACTCCTTGGGAATGATGAAAAATTTATTTTTTATTACAAGATCAGTGCAACATGTTTCGAGATTCAAAATCTCTTCATCAGGCACGACTAGAAACACAAAATTAGAGCAAGAAAATTGTTATACATAAATTTAATTTTGTTTAGTTACCGTCAATTCTTTACGGAGCATAAACTTGACCATCTGACAAACAAGGTGAAATTTGGAGACGATTGTCTCATTCGAAAGCGTAATCTTTGACCAATACGAAAGTGGAAATGCCCGATTCGAAATCTCTTTCGAATTTCGCTAAAACGCCAACATAATGCAAAAAACGAAAATGACACAAAAATGACCTTTTTTAAATGCTGATAACTCGTAAACGATGTAGCCGATGATCAAGATCTATACGTCGTTCGATTCGTCGTAGTTTCTTCTATCGAAATTACAAAATGCTCGATTTCAATTTTCTCCCGTTAACCTTGTACAGCCCTCGGAATGCCACCGTGTTCGGCTCGTTGTTTATGCACGTGTGAACGCCCGAAAGTCTAGCCCCCAATATGAAAAAATTAATTTCAACTAAATCGACTATAATTAGAGAACGGTTTGACGGATTTTAATGTTTTATATCTCAATCGATAGCTTTCGTCTGGCTGAATGCGGTTGTCGAAATGCCCGTTTCGAAATATTTAAGGATTTTGATTAAAACACAAAAAACGAATTAATCAAACACATCAATTATCTCCTTAACTAATTGACCAATTTTAGTTATCAACATCTCAATCGAAAGTATGATCTACAATGAATGCGAAGGTGGAAATGCTCGATTTCAAAATTTACTAATTACCTGCGTACGGCTATTGAAATGACCGACTGGAAGTCTAGCCTCCAAACTTTCGATTGAGATATAAAACATTAAAATCCGTCAAACCGTTCTCTAATTATAGTCGATTTAGTTTAAATTAACTTTGTTATATTGGGGGATAGACTTTCTTTTGCAGGAAGTGTTAAACATTGAAGTTCGATTAGTGCGTTTTATTTTAGTAAAATGACGTAAGTTTTATTTGAAATGTTTCGAGAAAACGAGTAATTTTTTTATTGAAAGATTGAGTTTTAAAACCAAAAACGATTTAAAACCGCTTTGGCCCGTCGTCTTCGCATTTTTTGTTTATTCACCTCCAGTATTCCTTCCTCCCACAATAAATTAAGGAGGGGATGTTTGGAAGTTGATTCGCTAATAACGCATTTTAGTTGATATGCGGGCATTTAAGGGTGATAAAGTAGTTTAGAAAAATAAAACTTATTACTTAAATTAAGTGATAAATGCGTGCTATATTTATGCTAAGTGTTAGGTGATATTAGTGATGTGATATAGTACATCATGGGATTACTATTTTATGGATGTTGAAGGATGTGAAGGTATCGTATTAATTCTTTTTTTTTTGTCACAATAAATTAATTTATCTTTTTTTTCCAGCTGAGCTTCGAAGTAAAATCCAAGGGAAACAACATCTATTCGGTGAGTCGTTTTCAATTTTATTAATTGACCAAAACATATCGGGAAAATTCGCGATTTGAACGGTGTAATTTTTCCAGATAAAAACCGTTTGAACGCTACTCACTGGATTTGTGCTTGAAAAACGGTACTATTCAATAAATTTTTGCATTTTGTGCTTGAAAAATTATAAAGCTTTAATTATCAACATTATCAAAACATGAAATGATTTGAAATTGAGTGTAAACCACTCCAAATAATACTAGTATAATCTAATTCAAACTTTTTAATGGGGGAGTCTCTTTTTTTGTATCAAATAAAATGATTTCTTTGGGAATTTTTTGCTACCAAATTATATGGTATTTCAATTTAATCTTTTGCATATATTTACAATATATATGTACTTATTTAAAAAGAATTGTTTATAGAAAATAATCTTTACATTGTCCCTCAACCAAGTTGGTGCGTGGATTGTCTAAGTTGCTGGTTGATACAATATCTATCCCCGAAATAATCTGAAACTTAAAAATCAAATGATTAAAAATCATGTATATATCGTATCAGTTTCTCTGTAGGTCATACGATAGAAAGATGCTATTTGAAAGAGCAGTTCAAATTTCAAGTCAATCGAATGAGTAGTTTTTTAGGAATCGTGTTAACCAGTACAATACAATGTTATGCGTGTATACGCCTTGTTAATTTAATGTTAATATCTTCTACATTCAGCCAGACGCAAGTTTTTTATTTGAGATATATAACATTAAAATCGCTCAAACCATTCTTTAGTTAAAGCGAATTTAATCAAAATTAATTTGGGGCTAGACTTCCAGTCTACCTATCGACTTGGCGTCATTTAAATAACCGTACGTAGGTAATTAGTAAATTTTTAAATCGGACATTTCCACCTTCGCATTCATTGTAGATCATACTTTCGATCGAGATGTTGATGACTAAAATTGGTCAATTAGTTAAGGAGATAGTTGATGTGTTTGATTAATTCGTTTTTTGTGTTTTAATCAAAATCCTTAAATATTTCGAATCGAGCATTTAGCCAGGCATAAACTTTCGATTGAGATATAAAACATTAAAATCCGCCAAACTGTTCTCTAATTATAGTCGATTTAGTTTAAATTAATTTTTTTATATTGGGGGCTAGACTTTCGGGCGTTCACACGTGCATAAACAACGAGCCACACGGAACACGGTGTCATTCCGAGGGCTGTACAAGATTAACGGGAGAGAATTGAAATCGGGCATTTTGTGATTTCGATAGAAGAAACTATGACGATTCGAATGACATATAGATCTTGATCACCGGGTACATCGTTTACGAGTTATCACAACATAAAAAAGGTCATTTTTGTGTTATTTTCGTGTACCTTCGCATTATGTTGGCATTTTAGCGGAATTCGAAAGAGATTTCGAATCGGGCATTTCCAGTTTCGTATTGGCCAAGCATTGAGCTTTCGAATGTGACATTGTTGCTGTACATGTAAAATCCTATCTAATTGGGGGCTAGAAAAATTGGGAGCTAACTTCACATAGAATAGGCATTACTAAAATTTAAAGGCCTTAAGGGCAAGTTAGTTTAGTTAAAAATATTCTAAAACGTGTTATGTTAAAGGAATCGGGAAAAATGGCCACTTACTTTTCATCGTTAAAAAACTGGTTTTTATAGAAATTGAAATTAATTGAACTGCTTAAAATCTGAAAGGCGAAAATGTATTTAGTATAGTTGGAAAAATTAATTAAGAGTTGCATAAACTTACAAGAAGAAATTTTTTTTTAAATTATCGAAAAATTAAAGTTTTATTCTTAGGAGTCCATCTGCGACGTGAAGAAACTTGTAACTACTGTACTACATCTTTTGTAGTATCATTGCTAAGCTAATGCAGAGTTCATCTCCTGTGTTAGCCATATCTTCACGATTGGGCATTGAGGTAGTATTCTTTTTAGAAGTTAGATCATAAAACATTGAGTCAAATCCCCCGCATAGTTACAGTCTATCTCCTTCACACCAGTGCGGATGTTATAAGATCAAGTTCTTATAGGCGAAATAAACGGATTTACAAGTGCGGGTCGGCACGATCTTGGTCCAATTTGTCCGTAAAGGCGGTGTGCATACTTGTTTTCTTAAACGGAATACTACGGTACTTTATAAATAGTTAAAAATAGTCGTATGCGAAATATGATAACTAGAGAGATCTATAGCACTGGACGACACACCTTCGTAAAAAAGTCTATAAACAATGAATGATAGAGAATGAACTGCCGACGTGACACGACTCGATATGAAACCGGAAAAAGAACAACGCGCTATTCCAGGAGAACACACAGTAGCAATGCGTATAAGAAGCAGTATAGGAAGGCAGGCCTCATTTGATAGAAACAAAACAAGATCTTATCATCAACACTAGGATGAACAAAATCTTACAGCTCAACTAAGAAATGCCGGCGGCCTATGATTTCTGGTTAATTGTAATATACATTTCCTTCTTGGCAATTAACGTGTTAAGAAATGATACTGTAATTGAAGTTCTGCTATGGACTTGCTAATGAGCCCAACACCAAATTTGCTATGGATATCCGATCTTATATCCGATCGTATCTTGAAAGAGATTGGAGAAAAGCAATAATTAAAATAACTAACCTGCTTAATGCTTCATTTCGGCTACAATATGTGGTACTACTATGAAAGGCGGCTGAAGTGATTATGATCCCTGAACCGATTAAGTCATCTTACTATTTCTTGATGTGGCGCAAGGCTTTGGCAGAATATGGCATGAGGGGTTGAACCATAGTCTTAAATACTTCTTTCTGTTCATTGTTCGAAAATCTGAGAATCCTATTTATCCGACCGCTGTTTTGAGAAACAAAATAATGCTTACTTTGACTTGAAAAAAATCCAAGCTGGTGTTCCACAGGACCGGTTCTTTACCTACTACACCAGACTTGCAGACTACAAAATGTTGTGCAAATGACACCCGCCGACGCTAATGGATTGCTGAAATACAAAGATGTACAAAAAGATCAAGAACAATTGAAGATGTCCATAATTGACAATCTACTCTCCTTCTTACTTTAAGACGTATGTTTCCTAAGTATTTATAGCCTATCCTGAGAAGTTAAATATCAGGTTTCATACGATCGTATAGGAGGTCTTCTGGTGAGTCAGTTTGCTCTCGGAAGTTTATTGGTAGTTTTAAGGTTTCCATACGTTTATAGCTTCATCTCTTCATTCCTCACTCTGATATCAACACTTCTTTTGTAGTCTCACAAAGTGTATCCTGATATGTTTTTTATTTTACAGGTTTTGTTTATGAAGATTTTACTTTTTAGAAACATATACTTGTTTTGCCATATTATGCCCCTCATACTACCAGTTTGCAACAGCGTTCGTTTATTCTTCTGTTCTTTCGTTTCATCTAGGAGTCGCACCACATCGATTGAGTATTAGTATCATTTGTAAGCGTTTCTGTTTATTGCAATCTTTCAGTATTTGATATTAGCAAAAAATTAAACTTACTAAATTGACATTGATTTAATCCGTAGTAGTCCAAATTGTTTTTAACCATTTTCAAAAAACCGATTTTAAACTAAATTGTTTGTAATATACCACTCAACACCTTTAAATGATTCCGTAATATTGAAAATAGATGACAACGCGTTTTTGGGAAAAAATATAAGTACTCATTTATAAAATAGTGACTAGTTGGTAAAGTTGTAATGGGTTGTGAAGTCAGTACCCGATTTATTTTATGATTTTCCGGCAGTTGCGAAATGACCTCTAAACTTTGGGTACTTATTAGCCAACGAAAGCGTTCGCGAGTCGTACAACTCCTTAACTTCCGGCTGCGAGTTAAAAATTTACATTAATTTGTCTCGAAGGGTGCGGCACTTCACACATTGCTGAAATTTTAAACACCGGCGTCGTCGGTTTCGACGTTTAATATTAAAAAAGTTTGGTAACACAAAACGACAACATCGCGGGCGTTACATCCTACCCCGTTGTTATTGGTAATAAATTCGACTTTTAATATTTCCCAACACGCAACTTCTTGTTCATAAGTAAACAACGATTTTGCGCAACATCGTACGGTTTCATCCATTTAATAGTAAGGGTGGACGTTCAATTTTCCGCAAACGTTAATTAACTAGCGCACCACAATATAATATGTACGAATTTCGAAGTTATATTGAATTATATTCAATTACAGCGTTAATTTTAACTAGTCGTTATCGGATGGAATTGTATGACTGCTCGTTTATGTGCAGTTTCCCAAGTTAATTGGTTAATTACTTAATCGTGAAATAAAGTTTATTTATTTTGGTGTATTGAATTTCAGTTTTGTTAATAATCCCGAAACAATTGTTATTTTTGAACCCGCTTAAACATTAATTCGTACACAGTGTACAAGTACATGAAATGACCAGTAACGCACTTGATGTACTAAATTTTCTCTGGTAGTGGTGTTGTAGTTTCCATTTACACGCTCCACAATATCAGTTAATGTGTCAGGTGTCATTTGTACAAAACAATTCACCAAACGTGTTTTCAATGGGTGTCTGATCCAAAAAAACTTGTAATTATATGAAATGACCCGCATCTATCCCGCCTAAAACGTACCGCACGATTTTACTCCTCCCAAAATCGATTCTTTTTCCGTTGAATACAGCGTTGTGTATTTGATAGTCCCCAATTTATCTCTCATTTGTCTCTGTTCTATCCAGCGCCTACATATGTACAAAAAACACAACTTTATTTTTTTATCCAGAGCGTACCATAAATCGAAATCGGCATAAATCCAATCAACTCATTTCTGAACAATAGTATTAAATTGAATTTATACCTTATTTAGTTCATTTTGTTTCGCACAAAAACCACCAAACATCACTACTTTAAAATACTAATAACTACTTTTTATATTAACTACTTGATCACTCCTAAATCATAATCGAAACTAAACAACTCACTATATGGCGTATGTTAATAAATGTATATAATCTAAACCGCCTCCTTACATTTATAAAACTTTCACTATAAAATAAACACAACTTGAAATACTAACAATAAATCTTATACTACTAAACTCAACATTTCTCTTAGTTTCACAAATTTATCTTTGCTCATTGATTTTGTAAAAATACCTGCTAGGTTTCTATTTGAATCTACTTTAATTATATCTATGACTCCTTCCATATAACATTCATTTACAAAATGATAATGCACTTCAATATACTTAGAATTTTTAGTAAAATTTCCATGTTTAGCAATACTCCATGTTCCTGAATTATCTTCGTATATCTTAATAGGTGCCTTAAAGTCAATGTTAAAAAATTCGAGTATATCTTTTATTAGTTTTATTTCGGTTACCGCTTCTGATAAGGCTAAATATTAAAGGTAGACTTAGTTACACTACCTTGCTTTTTAGATTTCCAATGTACAACATTTCCAAACAATCTCATAACATAGCCTGATGTAGATTTTCTAACTAAATTGTCTCCTGCCCAATCTGCGTCTACATAGCAATCAAGAATTTCACAAGTATCGCTCCTATTGTAGGTTAATTTTATATCCTTTGTCAAATATAAAATACTTCAAAACTCTCAAGGCATATTTAAAATGAGTTTCATTATAACAATTTTGAAATCTACTTAGGTAATTAACGCTATAGCTTACATGTGATCTAGTCGCAGAACTTATATACAGCAGTGCCCCTGTTAGATTTCTATACATAATATTATCAGATATCTCCTGTGCAGGTTTTAATTTTAAATTTACTTCCATTGGTGTATTAAACAATTTTGAGTTTTTAATTTTATATTTCTCAACTAAAGATTTAATGTATTCTTCCTGACTAAGAGTCATAACATTTTTCGTATAATCATAATCAATATTAATTCCAAGATAATTTTTCACTTCTCCCATATCTTTCATTTTAAATTTACTGGACAATAAGCTTTTGATGTATTGAATCTTTGTCTTATTTTTACAACATATTAACAGATCATCAACAAACACTACTAAGTAAATCATATCGTCTTCTTTTCTTTTGTTATATAAACAATAGTCACATTTACTCCTTATAAATTTCATCTCTAATAAAAATCCATCGAAACAATCATACCACGCACGAAGACTTTCTCTCAAACCGTATAATGCTTTTTCTAATTTAATATTTATCACCTCCTCAAAATTATTTGGATTTTCTACATTGCAAACGTTACAATAAATGTAACTCATATCTTGCTGGTATTTTCCTTTCTCTCTTCGATCTTCTCAATTCTTGAGGCGCCCTTTGTTGTTGTTTTATTGTTTTATTTTCGAATTTAATTTCTGTACTCTCATCTTGTATTTCAGAATCAGTTTCAATTACATCACTAGAAGAATCAGTTTCAATTTCATTGTCAATTCTGTTTGTATCTAAAGCTATGCATTTAACATTCTCCTCCACAACATCAACATGTCTAGCTACAATGATTCTGTTATTTACTAAAACTTTATACCCAACTTCAGCATAACACAGCAAAATTCCCAAATCAGCCTTTTTATCCCATTTAGACCTTCTTAACTGTTCTGGTCTTCGAACAAAAATTTTACTTCCATATAGACGTAAATATTTAATAGTAGGATTTCTTCCAAACATTATTTCGTAAGGCATTGTCTTTTCTACAGTATTTACTAATGTTCTATTCTTAAGATATGCAGCTGCGCATACTACCTCTGGCCAAAATTTTCGATCTATTTTTGCTTCCTCTAATAAACGTCTAGACATGTCTATAATTGATCTATTATATCTTTCTACTGTACCATTTAATTCATGTACATAAGGTGGACAGGTATTTATAGTAATGCCTTTCTCTGCAGTTAACTGTTTAATATTTGAATTTAAATATTCTTTTCCATTATCGCATCTTAGTTTTTTAATAGTTGTATCAGTCAGATTTTCTATTCCATTTATATATTCTACAAAGCAATTATAAACCTGATCTTTTGATTTAATAGTATACATAGTATACTTAGCTATCTTATTATAATCATCAATAAATGTTAAAAAATATTTTTCACCATTAAATCCCGTGGTGGTATGAGGCCCATTCAAGGTAAATTATGCATCTTATTTTCAATAGAAGTTTTACATTTCATATACTCGGTTTCTAAATGTTCAGGTATACCATCTAATAATTGGCTTTTACACAAAGTTGTTAAATCAGAAAATTTTACATGACGCAGAATACGAGCCATTTTTCCTTTAACGTCATATTAATTTTAGTATTACTATTTACAATATTTACTTCCTTATTTTTAATTGTACTTGTCATTTTATATAATCTACCCTCTTTCCTAGCAATTGCAATGAATTGATTATGTCTGTTATAAATTTTTGAAGTGTTTATCTTTGATATAATTTTATTTTTATCTGTGATTCTAGCATAACTAATTAAATTTCTATCCATTTCTTTAACATAAACAAACATATGTCATTGTAATTGGAACTTTTTTATCATAAACTTGAAAATAACTAATTACATAACCTACTTTAGTGGCTTTCAAAAATTTACCATCACCAATTTTTACATTAACAGGTTCTTGTAATGTTACAGTATCATGGAAATATTGATCATTATTTATTACATGACCAGTACAGCCAATCAATAACCAATCAATTTCTATTTCATCACCTAAATCTG
The DNA here is from genome assembly GCF_036711975.1 of Onthophagus taurus. NCBI lineage: Eukaryota > Metazoa > Arthropoda > Insecta > Coleoptera > Scarabaeidae > Onthophagus > Onthophagus taurus. The sequence goes on along the minus strand of NC_091972.1, from coordinate 21,674,148 downwards.
ATCTTTCGTCGTTACATATCATCATAGTTTGGAAAACTGTTCATTCAATTACCGCCCTGTTGACCTCTTCCGCCGTGATAATGGTTACCTCTTGAACTTTGTTGTTCGTCTCTACCACGCGGTCTGTCTCTATTATAATAATTATGGGAATAACTATTACCTCTTCGTTGGCTGAAATTTCCTCGGTTGTACTGTTGCTGTTGCATTCCACCTCGATTCCATGAACCTCTGCCTTCACCAACATGACGACAATTTTTCCTGAAATGGCCTGGTTTCCAACATTTTTAACACTTCTTGATTCTGTTTCTTTGTAAAAAAGGCATTTGACTTTTGGTCACAATTTGTGGGTTCTTCTTCATCTTTCAATTTGAAAAAGCTTTTTTACTTTTTAAATACTCTACGGTCTGATCCTCTTCTTTTAAAACATCAACCAAATCTCCAATATAACTCAATGAATCTGGTAGTGTTCGCAACATGTAATTCATTTTTTCTTTTAATGAATTTACTGATTTTTCAAATTCACTAAAAAATATTGGAATATCTTTAAAATCTTTCATTCTCAGTTTTTCCAATTTATTTCTGCAAATTATTTGTAACGCTGTCGATTTTTTGAAATATAACTCATCAAATTTCTTTATAATACCATATGCCGCTTCTATTTCGTTCACAAATTCCAGTTGTTTATTTGTGATCGCACTGTAGATAATATTTTTAGAGCTTTTAGATTTTTCTCGTCCCAATCATCTCCATCGGAACTCTGTTTTTCTCTTGAAACAGCTTCGTTACATTTTTTCATTTCCAAATACATGATTATTCTCTTTTTCTAACTTCTGTAATCTTCTCCATCGAACATCAGTATCGTTACCTCCGTCATTTTTTATAACCTTTCTTGTACGTAGATTCCAATTCAAATTCTTTTGCTATTCTTCTCAGCAACCACCAGTTTTATCACTTTTATCACGTTTTGTTCTTTTATTAAACCACGCTCTGCTACCATTTGAAAAATAATACGTGATCGCTTTTAAACGTGTCGTAATTTCTATTGAAGACAAAAACAGTATAAAAGCGTAACTAATAACTACTTTTTATATTAACTAGTTGATCACCCCTAAATCATAATCGAAGCTAAACAATTCACTAGATGGCGTATGTTAATAAAAGTATATAATCTAACAGTTATATTTAAAATTAGTCCACCATAACTAAATAAAATATTGAGTATTAAAAATTTGATTTAACTCTGTCAAAATCGATACGATTTTATTGCTTCAATCTTCGATGACGTTCCGAAACATAGTTTCGACGACGACGTGGAGCGGTAATTCCTCACTGTACACTTGCGTATGTTCACGCTATGTGCATGATTGATTTTCTTTTATGGTCGTAATAAATCCAACGGTGCACGAAGGGTAATTTTTGCACCGTCCCGTTGCGTGGCCCGTTTTTAAACAAACCCTCCTATATCTCAGTCCGAAATCTATATTTACGCCCTGCAACCCTAAAAAGTGCAAAGCGAGGGAGCAACCTCGACCATAACCCCGTAATTTACGATCCGTCGGAATTGAAATGTCGTGTACTTATAATTCTATACTAACTTATAATTCATATAATATTAATTAAAGAGCTCTGTTTTGCTAATTTTTATTAACGGAATATTCATACTATTCAAAATGTAAAGGAAATAATGGGAACAATACAATATTTCAGAGTCTAGATTCATGGCTGCAGCTGGATCCGAGTTTGAGGCATTTAATATTCACAGAGGGCACTCGAGAGAATTACACCGGCAACTTGATCTATTTTTAATATGGCCCTCGTCGCTTTTACTATCAAACAGGAAATTTTGATTTATACTTAAGCGTCCCGCTTGAATACCTGCAAAGTATCTCAACGTCAAACGAAGTATAAATGTTAAAATTTTTATGCCTATAGAACGTTAAAGACTTCAGTATTCCCTTAATAAATTCCAACTGGTGCGAGTAAAACGTAAAGCTTAACAAGTTCTTTGACCTTCAATAACTCTTAATGCGATGAGGCAGAGGTGGCCAAATTGAATGTAGTTTTAAATGGGGGTTAATTTTACTTAACCTTTCTAGTTTTGAGTGCATTCGATGTCGTCATTACGATTTCTCGGTAGTGTGTTTCACCGCGATAATAATGAGAACGATTTCGCTCTGTCATCGCAAATAATAATAGTGTTTTCGTCACCTTCTTAAGTGGGGTTCATTGTGATTCTTTAAATAGAAACTTCCGCGTTGACAAGTTACTTTGGGTGCTACCAGCTGTAATCAACTGATGACGGTTACCAGTTCTTAGGAGAAGTGTTGGAACCGTGCCTACACCTAATTGACACACTTGTAGTGGGTAAATAAGTGTTAATAGACACACTTAGAATCACATCAAAAGCAAACACGAATATACAGTGCTTGTTAAAAATAATGAATCAATTTTATAATAATATTTAAGATCATATATATATATATGATCATATACATATACATATTACGAATTCAAATAGCAAAGCATTTTTTTACAACAGATCATTTAGCTGTAACCAAATTCTGGGTTAGAGTTTTGTCGACATATTGATGTTATGTAGGACTTGAATAAAGATTATTGGTTATCTTAGGAGGAATAACGGTCGTTACTGTTAGGAACTAAAGTAAGTAGTCTCGGGAATACACGACCAACGACAAAGGTTAGATAATTGAAAGGCTTCCTTTTATCTCTACCAAGCTTTCGGAAATTTTATTTTTCCTTCCTCAGGGTAACTACAAGTGTACACAACAATATTACAAATTGCATAAAAATCCAATCTTAAAAAAACTTACATAAGTGGATTGCGCATACAACATTAACATTATTGGTTATGTTCACTAGAAGCTTTCCCAATTAGTTAACACAGGCTTAATCCTGCCTGATAGAAATGAAATGATTGGAGAAGTAGGTGTAAATACGTAGTATAGTAATATATTAATACGTGTAGAGGATGCAACTGTGCTTGCTAATTCTATAATACGAATTAACAATTACATAAAGAATGTATATATGTTATTAACTGACGAACAGATGAGATATCATGCGCAGATTCGTTGTCATGATAACGCATCTTATTATTTTAAACGAGTTGTTAATTGAGTTGTTCTACTACTTCAAATTGCATTTGCTCTCTGCACACAAACGTGACACATAACGTAGCAACCTATGAACTGAACCAACCAAGTCCTTCACAGTGATAGATTATAGTGGACGTTCAGCGACTGGCCTTATTACAACTGTGTGTAACTACTCAAATATGTAGAGAAGACCTGATCGTACTGATTATGGTGACGCATGGTTATCGTGTTTGGGTTACGCAAACATTCTGTAACTTATGAACACTACTATAATGAAGTTGACGCGGAGAACCTAGCTTTCGGGGGCCAATTTAGAATTCTGTCTAAGAAAATGTCAAAAAAATGTTACGGGTGGAGGTTAAATACCTTGTAAATTTTCGTTCACACTTTGCGCCGTCTCACAATTCAAGAATGACAAATGCTTACTTACTAGTATCAGGTTTCCCATTAAAAAATCGGGATTATAACAAAATTCCAATTTTATAAATCGATTTTATAACATTTAGCCCCTTACCTACGTCATATCTACGAATTCGAAGATGTTTCATTTAAATAATTTCGTACTGTTAGCTGATTATATGGTGGTGTCCCATTGTGTTAAAACCTATTGAGCATACAATATTTCTACAAGGCTAATTCATCTAACATATTATCAAAATCATTCTATAGGAATTGAAGATAACGAGATCCAATTAATGTCAAAAATGGGCGGACTAACGATGCCACATAAATCATTAAATTCTGTATCCACACATATTGAATTTCACGTAGCAACCCGACATACTATTGAAAAGTTATTGGATCACAGATATCCGATTTTCTCTAAAAATACTTTAAAATACATAACTATGAAAATGCACCCGTTGAATATCGAGGTTCAGTTTATATATAGAAGAGCAAAAATAGCAAGATCACAGGAAAACGTGGAATTTATTGAGAAACAGAAAGAAAGATGTAAACCAGTTCATACAGACCACAAAGTTAAAAGCCCATTGCAAAAACGACTTCAAAAAGATGAACAATTACAGGGCAGAAAATGAGGAAAACAGAGAACCTCCTTAAGCAGACGTGGACACAAATGCTCAACAAGGATTCATCATTTCAAAAAAAGAAAATAATAAATAATCCAGAAGTAAATATCAAGAAATTACTAGATATCGATGAAATAACAAACGAGCTGATTACATATAGCAGAGACGCATTATTAAAAGTAAAAAGCATAAAACTCAATGAAAGTACAGCATACTGATAACAATCTTCAAGTAGAGTGAAAAAAAACCTAAGTATTTACAGGCAATTAGCCTCTTGAGTTCTGTCTAAAAATTGATGACTAGAATGTTATCAGAAGAAATAAGAGCACATAGAATTTGCGAACACCTGGGATTTAAAACAAGCAAGTCACCTGCACCTCTTACTGTTGAATTGTACTCTGTCTGAAATGGCGCCTCGTCTATATTGTTAGGTTCTTGTTTATCATCCAGATAGTTGATCACGATTGTTTCTCATATGGTGCTTTCAGATATCCAACCCAACCTAAAATTTTTGAATATCAACACAAATTTTCATTTGATTTTGGTACAGTGCGAAGAAGCCGCAAAAATGACTTCTATATGAACAAATTGTGTAAGACGAATTACGAAGTAGCAACTCAGATCAAAGGAGAAAGCTAAAACAATTACAAAATGGAAGACTTGTTGCTGACATTAAACATTTATAATAATTAAAAGATATGAAGTCAAAAGTATCCATTTTACCAGTATGTGTAATACGCGTAAAGTTTAAATAAACGAATTTGTTGTACTTTAACTGGTTTATTTTTAATTATCTGTCTGACTAGTCTCGCCTACAATGGCATCTTCAGAGACTGCTATGTATAAGTGAACATAACTATTTCAAGATCAAATATATTAAACATTATAAAAAACTTTTTTAAAGGACTTGATTAACTTTCATGTAGTTAACTCCGAATTATATTTTATGTTACACGATAAAATTGCAATGAATATTATTTTTTTATATTGATGTAAGAAATTGAATTAATAAATATCAGAGAGGGAGAATCCAATGAGATAAAAGAAAATGTCAGAATGGTTTATGACATCCGATTGCATATTCAAAAAGGTGTCGATAAGAAAGCAAGAAAGTACAGAAATAAATATGTTTCCTAAACTTTCTATTTTTGCCTTCAATTAGACATAAATATTTTTTCAAAAAAAAAGATTATCTGGCACGAACCCAAAAAAGAATTAGTAAGAAACCAATACGAAAGCAGGAAAAGGTTGTCTATCTATCTTTTCTTTGGCATAAATGTGTTTGGAAACTTACAGTATAACAATATCCTCTTGACTGTTTGTTTATTTATTTGTATTTATACATTATTCGGGATACAGACAGGGTAATCCCCACAACAGTATCCACTAACAAGACAATAACAAACAATAATAATACAAAAGAACTCATTTGCAATTTAAAAAAACTAAAAGTATCTATATACAACGATGAGCAGTGATCAAGGAATGATATTCAAAATAAATTACAATTACAAAGTATTATTAACACACGTTTAATTTAAAAATAACATTATGACAACTAGTAATCAATAAAACAAAAATGTCCATGTCAGAACAATAAAGATTGAACGTCTTTATAATACGAGGTAACAGCGAATTAAAGTGCACATTAGTGCTAGCAGTCGGTAATCTAAAAAACAGCGATTTCTAGTAGAATGGTTGGACACAGCGAATGAAGTATGATTCACAAGAACAGTTGAGTCAACCATTCCGTTGATCAATTTATGCAAGAACAACATATCAGCGGCAGTTCTATGTCCGCGCAGCGTTCGAGCAAACTTTCGCTGCAATCCCTCAAGGCGGTCAATATACACAGCATACACAGGATTCCAGACAACCGATGCATAATTTAGTACTGTATTGACATAGGCTATGTAAATGGAAATTCTGATGATGTAACCTAAAAACCTATTAGCCTTAGAGAATAATTTTACCGAATGATTATTGAAAAGTAATTTAGAGTCGAAGTTACTTCGAGCCTTCACATTCGAACTAACTCTCAAGGACTCCGATCCAAAGTTGTAGTCTTAGCCTACGGTGTATCTTTTTCTGCTGAATGTAATGTGTATACATTTATCATAATTTAACTAAAGATAATTGTTTGCGCAGTAATTTAGCAAACGGTTAACATCATCTTGAAGTCACCCTGAGAGAAATGGGTTGTACTATGCACTAAAAATATACTATAAGGTAATATAATATTTAATACGTTAGTGACAGCGAGACGAGATTGTAGTGAAGCATATAAATACAATGAATATAATACAATGATAATAATATTTTTTCTATAATACGATTCGTACAATCTATACGTATATCTCTCAGTGCATTGATATGATTGCAGTTTGATGAAATAATCTGCATTCTTACCATTAAGATGTTGTTAAAAGATCAAAAAGTATTAGAAAATCAAATAAATTCAGATAGATGTCGTGAATTTTTAATAACAATTTTCGGAATATGAAAAAGTTTATCTTTTTACAAGAAAGTATTTTATCTAATTTCCAAGCTTTCCTACTGAGAGACTCTGTATATTCTGTTTGTATGCATTTGGTGTAAAGTAATATTACAGATAAATATATTATCTTATTCCACGTTTCAATTAAGTCGAGGTTATGGTATGAAAAAATCTTCCATTTCATGAAATTAAACATTATTACAATTCCTTTTAATTTCCTGCATAATATCTCCGCGTTGATTAAATTATGGTAATGCACTTGCCCCATTAACATTCTCTTGGGGTTCTGTCACCCCAACGACTTAATTTTACCCTTAAGGTTGCCGACCGGCCTTAACCGTCAATGATGTCTTTTTAGTGCTCATAAACAAGGAAATTACGCTAGATAAAGATAGAGCCATTGACTTTTAAGGTGCATATCATATTATATATTATTTTGTATGTTATTCCGTATACAAAGATAATAACTGAATACCATCGTGTAACATTAAACTGGTGTCGTTTCAAGTGATTCGTGTGGACAATTGTACTGTTTCTGTATATTGTGTTAGCCTCTGAGAAAGGAATTCTCATGTCTGCAATTACAAGCGGCAATAGGAACACAAAGCATTAAGCAACACAAACCTTGTTATACAAAATAAGACATCTCACAGTATCATGTGAATACACAGTTGTAAATATTACATACACAACATAATTAATAATTTATGACAAATCTTAACTTAACGAGGTATGCCACCTTTGAAATTAAAAAAAAATGGTTTTTATTTTTTTCGATTAAAGTGTATTTTAGACTGTTTAGAATAAGAAAGAATTTGCCGAACGTTTTTCTGTCTGATAACTTCATTTTGGTAACGCTCTCAATGCTGACTCGTAGTGTTTCTGTCAACATTAAACATTAACTTAATTTTAATTTAATAGTAAATATAGATTTTGTACTTGGTACACAGAAATCACACTGGTATTTGAATTTGTATTTGAGTAAACGATGAAACGTTTCCTTTTGGCATGAGGAGCACTTTATTTAATGATATCGTTCAAGCGTTGCATTCCAGCAATTATTCTTCTATCGTGTTTAATTTTCATTAGGATAATGGCGTACGTTCGTAATTCACTTGATAATAATAAATAAACACTGTTAAATTAATATAACTAAGAAGTAATTGCCAAACGGTTAACGTATGTAGTACTAACTGGTAAGGATTACGTCAGCGGTATCCTAGATAGCATGAATTAATTTTTAAACCCTTAAACAATTTTTAATGGTAAATGTAATGGAGCACTTAAATACAACTTAACGATGCGTAACTAGACAATAAATTAATTGGCTATCGGGTTACTGAAAGTTTGTCGAGTATTTATGTATTAGCAACGTTGTAGGCGTCAAAGTTATCTAAACAACTTTAGTTCTAGAATTCACTGCTTCTTGATGCGAAGCTAGCATTAATAATGGCCGCGACGACGTCTTCACGCGACAGGTATATTGTCTCCATAATGAGGAGACTGGGGAGTGAATTGGATCGTATGTCATACGCGCCGAGGGCCTTGTATTAATTTCACGTCAACCGTTTCTCGCGCAAACAATTAATTCCTCCGCACCTCGAGTTTAGGCACCAAGAAACAAATCGACAGTCGCGAAACTACGCTGTTCAGTTGTTATTAAATTACGGTGACAGTGAAGACGTATCTTCTCTAAAGGTAATGTCTCATTTCTAACGGAATACGTCGACCGGCTCTTCGCTGAAGGAAATAGTGATGACGCGAGGGGTGATAGTTTGCCCAATGAGCGATGTCGTCCCTTTTCGAGCTAAACTATTACTTCGCCCTTGCCTGCCGTACAGATCGACGAATTGCATCGCCGGTTCGCATTGTTGCCGAAGCTGAGAACAATGACTCCTTTGTATTCTATTACGGGTCGGTAGTTATTGAAAATAGATTATTATCGAGGATCGCCCCGAGCACTTCAGTGTCTTTACCGCAGACACATCTGACGCTCGATTACAACACCATGCAGTTCTATTCGCTTCTGCAAACAACAAAAAATACAAAAAGCGACCACCATTAATGGAAGCCATCCCGAGCGGTCTCAAAATAAACAGAATCGTCTCGAAGATTCTTCAACGTAGCCGACGTGGACAAGTCTTTAAAGGGATAAATCCTGGTCTTTTATGTCTCTTCTCTGAATTGAAACCGACCGGAGTAATGGTGGGTGGCAGACAAACCGGTAAAGTGCGAGTCGCTTAGACAAAGACTCCCACGGTATCAGATAATGAAGAGTAACAGTTTGTCCGGCGTTACTATATGAACATAACTATATCAATGTAAGTTTCTAGTTTGAAAGCCTATTCATAACACGAACTACTAAAATTGAATTTCAACCTCTAACAATAATCGTAATTTATGCATCAAGACTCTAAGATATGGGATACCTTTTGTTTTTAGTTTAATAACTATTTTCTAATATGAAAGATGATATTGATTTTCATTAATTGATTCGACGAAATTACTATTTAAATTTAATGTCATTAATTAATTATAATTTAATAAGTTTAAATTGAATAACATAATTACAATTAATATCAATTTAATTTATTGAATTGAACTTGCACCAATTTCAATTTGAACTGACAAATTTGTTAACATCTAAAGTTTAGAAAAATACATTGATATAAGTGCACTATAGTACTATAATGTTATAAACTCGAAATATACAAGAATCAATATCGAAATCAATCCCAAGAATGAATACGAAACTTGATCCTAACGGTATGGGGTAAAGATATGGGCAACCTCTGACATACGTCGAGAAAATGGGATACCAGCGTAAACGTACCAGGGGCAATGTGTTGTCGGATATGTTATAGGGATTTAATTAATCATTTTGAAAAAATAAATTGGAACTAGGTCTTAGCTATCAACTATGCACAATAGGTCAACTATTCACCAGAGCGCTGTCAAGAAGTCCGAGGCTTGAAACAAGATGTGGAAATACCCACATCAGGAATTCTGACAGACAGTGTTCAATGAAATGTCTTCTTCTTCTTTTTTGCGAAAGCCATAGATGCTTGTTCTACCTATTCTCTTCTGCCTACATTTCTTGTGATGCGGAAGATCAGCTATTTTTAAATCTTTTTGGAAGTCATTCTGTTGACCTAATTATATTTTATTACATTACATAGATTCCATATCGGGTACGCGGACCAACCAATCTTGCACAGCGACCCTAAGGATCTATTGTACCCCGATAGGTATCGTTATCAAATTCCACCCTGCAGTCCAATGCTCTTAACGAACATTAATACTTTGCTCGGAGACGGGTCATTCAGATCCTTTGCAGAGATAAACTGCGACCCAAAAATCGAAAATCTGATACGATTAACAGCAGGGCAGTGGCATAAAACATGCTCAACCGTCTCCGCTTTCTCCGTATACAGGTGTCCCGTATCTTCCGCATCAGAGCATTATACGGTTGAAGGATACATTATTCTGAAGCGACTTTTCTAATAAATTTTTTTCGAAATGTTTATAATAACCGGACGGGAACTGTTTAAACGAACTGTTTGTCGAACAATCAGCAGATCGCAAATCAGACTCAGGTAATCGGTGCCGCCCTCGCCGGTCCGCTACGCCGATGATAACTCGTTTCCCACGTGTACTCACTAATAGGTTCGACACGGAAACAGAAGTAAACTGTTTCGGTGAATCAAAATCATCCGCTGTTGAACAATAGCGGATAACTTTAAATTGTTCCCGTGCGGTTATTATAAACATTTCGAAAAAAATTTATTAGAAAGATCGCTTCAGAACAATGTATCCTACAACCATATATAATGTTCTGATGCGGAAGATACGGGACATTCTGTATAGTCGGGATTCAACATCGTCGGCTAAACCCAACAAGTTGAGGTGTGGTTTTAATCGGCAGTGTCCAGAAAAGACACCCATTAGAACTTTTATGCTGCCACGAGCAACTCCTTAGCATGCCTCATTCCAGGAGAACTGGTCCATAGTAGGCGAAGTCTCTCTTGAGCCCACAGTCCAATCCTATGTTTGACCATCGCAAATGATACACCAACTGCTGATTCTGGCCCCAGAAACGCTTTAGCGCTGCCCTCTCGTGCTAGCTCATCTGCCGCTCCATTGCCGACAACCCCAGAGTGACCTGGTACCCAGATCAGAGAAACTCTGTTATCACAACTCAGTGTGTTTAATGTTCTCTCACAGTCATTAACCAGAGCCGACACCGTTTTCACGGCTTGCAGCGCCTGGAGAGCGGCTTGATTGTCTGAGAAAAGTCGTACTGTCATGTTCTTCACCCCTCTCAAGAAGGATATTAGCACCCATGTCAACAGTAAATACTTGAGCATGGAATACAGTACAGTACGTACCCAGACTGTAAGCTTGCTTAATTCGAGGTGTCTGGCAGTATACTGCTGCTTCGACCCCTTCCGGCGTTTTTGATCCATCTGTGAACATGCAAATATCTGCCTGAACCAGAGAATTTTCGTTTTCGGCCCAGGACTTCCGTTCAGGCAGTACAATCTCATATAAACCTAATAGATACTGGTCTACGATCTGCGTGCCACATCTTTCATCTCGCATTTCTCCCGAATTTCTCGTTGGTACACCGTGGCACCCCTGGAATATTGGCTTGACGCTGGACTTGTATAACTTCACTTTGGTCTACACTGATTTGCAGTTGCTACTCCAGATGGTCGTGCTTAGTTCTGGGTGATTTGTTGACATGTTTTCTCACGTTGTCCACATCTGATACTCTATCATGTAGACGTTCACTTCTAGTTTACATCTGCGTGGTTCTCTAGCTATTACCTTAGATTTTGTTTTGGTTACATTTATCTTCATGTTACATCAATCATCTTATACTGAGTGTCCTGTTTAAATATTTTCATTCTTTTTTGAAAGAACATTTAATGATTTTTAAAACATATTCAGTAAGACCGTTTGGGTTAAAACAAATATGCTAGAGGGCGTTATTTGCAGCGATTACATATTTTTGTGATTTAAAAAAAAAATTAAATGGGACGGTACTATTTACTTCACAGACCCTTAGTGACCTTAAAATTTGCTAAATATTAGTGAAAACCGCATCTCGATATCGCCATCCGTTCTCAAATTATAGAAGAAAATGTTAAAAACTCGAGTGCCATCAATCGGATCCAGTTACCTCATCGAGAAAAACAAATCACATAACCATGGTAACTGTAAACATGTCATTTACTAACGCAGAAGTGTATGATAGAGCGTATGATGATTTATTTTCAATGTTTCGAATATGATGCAACTGCATGACAAAAATGTGCAATGCAATTACGACAAAGAAAGATATTTTTCTCTAGAAGTGTTTTTAAGATTGGCTTAGCGATTACGGGAAACTGGCAACGTGTAGCCCATTCAGACATCTCTATGAATTCGTAAATCACATTGGTGCGCAATACGATCCCACATTATCTGGGAACCCCGAAAACAATTGTCCGTAAGATTCTTCAAAAGAATAATATGTATCACCACATTGTTTTACATTAGGCCGTAACATATACCGATTATGATAACAGACTGAACTATTATCATTGACTTTTAAATATGATTCGGGCAAATACAAACGTTTTATCACAAATGCTATGGATGCATGAAGCATCTTTCAACAAGCTGGTGTAAACTTGCATACTTGGTTCGAGCAAAACCCACATTGCTTTCACCCCTTTTTCTATGGGGTAGACTAAACTACCTGACTTTTCAAGATAAACCAATAACCGGGGAAAATATGACAAAACACTAAATGTCATTAGAAACGTATATAGGGCTGAGACTTAAACGTGGAATTCTAAGTGTTTTGGTTTATTTTGTTTTATTATCATTGTTGATGTTTCATTGATCCGTTGACTTTTAAACACACCTCAAAGGTAGTTTTGAACCAGTTCTAAGCTTGGATAAAGTGTGAAGGAAATGGGTTCAAAAGCTTCAAGGATGTGCGTCTATCCCTCTAGGAAGGAAATTTCTCCATAATTCTCTGGATCTGAGGATGTTCCGTTTTGTAAATGTGGAATACTGATACTTCTAAACTAATAGTGATGTTTCTCCAGCTCTCTGGAGGTAATACGCCCTGTTGAAATTTATTATACACCTCGGTGTGTTATTCTGTAAGTCACTCTCCTCCCCAACTTCAGCAACTTATTGTCACTTGCCATATTTGTTGAGTGACATATGTATTATCATTTATTGTCATTTTCCATCTCTTTGCATCTCCTCCAAATGTTCTCTGTTTATCATCCTCATTCTGTTTGTCACTTTATTCTTTGTGTCTGCAGTTGATGTTGTTTCTTTTTATCTCCACTCAGGCGGTGGTTCATCATCGGTAGTGTACAATGATGGGCTCATTGAGTTAGTTATGGAGATTAGCAATCTGCTAACAGTCACCATGCCATCATCGGCAAAGTAGTGTCAGGTTTGGACTAAACTCCTACTGACTGAAACTTGTTTATCATCGTCCTTGTAATATATTATGAGTTTTTATACGTTCTATTTCTTAAAACACTTCGGACCAACTTGAATTTATGTCTTCTAGGATATCGTACAGCTATTCTTATAGCTCTTCTCTATAGCTTCCAGCATGTTTGCATTCCTGACGTAGTATGAAGTATTCGTGGCTGAACGCAGAAATCTATTTTTAAATGATTTCAATTTCTTGTGACTTCAAGATTTCTACTCCTTATGATAACTGCATTGTTAGAGATATTTAAAAAGTTTATTATACAAGTTATAGAAACTTTTAATTACCAAGAAGTACGTTGTTTGATTTCCTTTTATAAAGCGTGTCTTATAGGATATTAGATATCTTCAATTAAACTTCCTTTTAATAATCTAATAAATGCTTATTCAAACCAAACTTTGTCTTGAAACAAACACAGTGAGAAATTTTAATTTTTTCTTTCTTTGAAGAAAGAATAAAGCAAACTACAAAGAGAAATTTTATTTTATTTCTGAACGTAAATATTTTCTCAAATGATTTGTTAAATTGCTTGTTGTATATTGTATATTATTAAACATATTATAATTTAAATACGTACTACGAAAATAATTGGTAATATTAAGTGATTTGAAGTAAGAGTAAGTATTTTAAAAATTTCATTCGTCTTTTTATGGTGTAGTAATCGGATAGTAAGTAAACACGGCATCTTGAGCATTATCCTTGAATCGTCAAATCTTCCGTTGTCCATCGTGAAAGGTAAGAGAGCCATCACTTAAGCATCCTTCCTACTCACCAAAAAGGAAAGGGATCAAAAAGGGGTGTTGGCGAGGCGAGTGGGGGCTGCAATTGGTAGGCGCGCGCCACCGCGCGTATCACCTCACGGGGCGGCTTCAGTTACGCGCCAGACATCGTCGGTCGCGCCGAAACGCTCTTCATCGAAAACGGAGATCATTTCTTTACCGTCTTAGGATTTCAGAAATTCGACCAACTTTCCGGATAGCGTGAAGTGCACCCAAAAACATCAAACTGCAGTACGCGTCCTGGACCCTTGTTGGATGTCATTCTAACCAACGCGTAGAGTTGTACCGGAACTTTTGAAAAACTTTTCCGGCGCGCCAAAGGGCGGCTTCGAGCGCAGCATTTTTCGGTATTCGATCGCTCTAGACTCGTGTTCGGTTAGTTCTTGTGCCCCTATTTGGTATAGTATGTTTATTGATGTTTAAGTGCCGGGCGAGTGGTTCGCCTTTCAAAGTAGTTGAGAGTTTGTGACTTTGTGGTCGGGATCGAGCAGGTGGTAAGAGGATGATGGCCCGGAAACCACTAGGATTGGCGATCGCCGTATGTTTGATCCTTGTTCTGGAACATTTCAGCAACGTTCGAGGTAAGTTTACTTCATTAATAGATATCTACATGTTTTTTAACACTTTATTAATACCTTTTAATTTAATTTATTTAACAAAAACAAATATGTTTTCACAATTTCATTTTATTAAAAGCGGTAAACGCGTTGCATCGTCACAAACAAATTAACCAATTAAAATGTTGTTTTAAACAAGTTTTAAATAGGTTTGTTTTCAGTACGTTATTGTTTAAAATGGTAGTGGTTTAAGGATACATATTTAGTTAAATAAACTCGCACACTTCAATAAATAAACTTAAGAGCGAGTACTTCAAGAAAAGAAAAAATTAAACTTGTTAAATGAAAATGTAAAGGAAATCATACTAATTAAAAGTAAATACAACCAATGTGTTATTTAAGACATTCTTTGTATTCACACTATGTATGTGTTTATGGGCGTTGAGGAGTTTAAGGGCGCAATAGGTATTTCAAAGAGTTATATTCGAACAAACCATCCATTATAATACCCAAATTTCTAGTAATCTGAACAACTTCGAAGCAATACCAGTAGCTTCAGATGCAAACGTTTCTTTTGATTCAACACCATTCCGCCATATATAGACTTTTGGATATACTTTAGGACTTTTGGATAAGTATTTCATAATTTCTGGTTAAATGTTGATTGACCCTAACTATGGCGCTCTCGTTTTCAGATTGATTAAAAGAATAAAGCGTCCGTGTATAGATAGAATACTTCTCTGTTTTCTATTTAAAAATGATAAAAAATTCATAGCTTAATATGGGAATTTAAACAATCAAACACATTTGAGTAGTTAAAAAGTATCAATATCGTAGCCTTTATAGCTTTTATTAATAGATCTCATAATATCGTCAGTTATCAGCAATCTTTTCTAAGTCTTCAATGTCTCGAGCCGCTTTCCATCCATGTTCAGCATCTGCGTAAAGACGCGCGTGGCTGTTCACCTCTTGTCGTTCTACGTATTTTTGTTCGCACCAACTCATTGCATTTAGGATAATCTCTGTAGTTCATCTCCCACGCCATTCGTCGTCCCACGCAGCATAAGTGACCAATTTAACCTGTTCATGAGTATCCATCGGTCCCGCTCTTGCCTTATGCCCGATTCACATTATTCCAGTAGTAGCCCAGTCCAGTGATCAAAACCAGAGCTGAAATTCCACTGGAATAATATGAACCGGCACTGAAATGCACTCATTCCAGTGAGCAATCCAGTCCAGTGACTAGATTGAACTATCCAGCGCCAATCTAGTACTGGATACGTTGAACAGAGAACATGCATAGTTCTTTTTTGGGAATACGCATTGTTTGGTTTCCTAATTCCATTCTAATAATTATCCATTCTAAGGATAATAATTGAACAATTTTAAAACAATTTTTGAACTCCTTTCTTGAAATCATTGTTATTTTAGTGTTACCGATTCAACAGTTTTTGAATGACTATTTAATGTAAACGATAAGATCTAGACCATCACTGGACTGGATTGATTCGCTGGATTAATGAGCTGGAATAAGAAATTCAGTTGCTCTCCGCTGCAGATAAATCTACCAGGGCACATCCGCAACAATAAGCATTGTCGGACAGCGTCTGAAGGCGCTAGTAATTCTAAGGGCGCCTCAATATACAATAACTTCAAAGATTTTGGCAATGATCATCGCAGACCATTTGGCAGTGTTCCAAACTAAAATGCTTTTTGCATATTTTGATGGCATATTCAGCCAAACGTGTTGGTTTATTGAGTTTGCCAGAGTTACTCGCATTTCTGTTTGGTAGATTGATGTTCAAAAGTTTTGCAATTTGATTAATTTCTCCCCTGCTATTGGTCTTTCTGTTATGTTCTAGGGATGTTTGTATCAACAGCTCTTTTTGTATGTAATTCTGGTTTCATTTTATCTCCTGTTAATGAATCAATTATTTGATCACAATGCATGATAGAAAGAAGAATTATATTTCATTTAGGTTTCGGCGAAATAATGCATTTTATAATTTTCGATGAAATACTCCCAAAAATCTTATATATCTCATATAGGACAAATGTGTCCAATTCTTCTCTGACTAATCTGGTGTCGTGATCGTCAAAACGTAAACAGTTTAGAAAAAATAGATATATTTTTCTGCTCATTGCACTTCATTATATATTCATACTTCAGCTTATAATCGGGCCCCAAGATAAAGAAGTCCTATGAGAGCTTTTATTTCTAACTCAGGAGTAAAACGTGCATTTTGTCGTGTCTTTTGCGTGAAAATTTCACTTTAAAATTTCTTTTTCATCAATCATATTATCATTACAAAATATTGCTAACATTCTATGAAAGTTTTGCTGTCCTTGCTAATACATTATCTTAAGATTGTTGCTGACGATGTTGAGCCATCGTCATCTAACTCTTTGCCACAATTCATACTTTGTATCGGCTCTGCATCACTATCTCTGGTTTCAAAAACGTCTTCAGCAACGTCATCTTCATCACTCGCAATTGATTCAACTTCATCATAATGAAAGGATCAAGCCTTGATTGACTCATCTTCCTGAAACAACTTTTATTACTAAATTTAACTTAACAAACGTTCAATAAGAACAAAAACATCCAAAACTAAGAAAGACATGAAATAAGGAAGAAAAAATGCTAACTGTGCGTCTTAACGTCTTATAATAATGCATTCAGGATTAAATAAAACACTCCATAAATCGTGGATCATTTATAGACAACATTTTTAAAACACCAAATATGTTTATAAAATATATATTTTCATAAATAACATTTTTTATAAATTACAATTTTACCATGATAATAAATTTTGTAGTTTAAAAGCACTTTGTATTCCACTTTATGTATCTATATCACACAAGCGCTCACTACATTATTCGGATTGTGTCACCTTATTAAATTTATGCACCATAAACCTCATTATAATGCCACATGTATATGGATACATGCAAAGTGCATTCGTATAAATGCATTAGGTATCCACCAGATGCAAACATGAGAGACGCTCTAAACATATTAACCCGTGATATTGTGACTTTGGAATGTAGAAGATTCCGCGCGTAACAACTGTTGTATTAAGTGCTAGCCTATACTAATGTAAGTTAATCAGAAAACTATTTTCGACTCCCATTAACTTGTTCACTTCTATCTGTAGGTATCGGGAACGTAAATTCTGTCATGCTATTTTAAGTCGCGGTTTAGTTTTTACTTTGAACGTATTTATTTAGTTGTAAAAACACGCTATCGTGTTTGTCTCGACAGACATGCTTACGACCCATTAAAGGTTTTTAAAGCGAAAACCATGGCGGCCCTTGAAGATTAAGCGGCATTATTTGTGGTAAAATACGAGCAGCGCGGAGTAAGGTTGATATTTCTACGAAAAGTTACGAAGGGATTTGGTGATTTCGGCTTACAACGCCCTCTCTCTGCCTTAGTTATATTTAACTTGGAGATTGTAGTAAATACATTAACATCTTAGTTGTCGTCCCGAGCATTAATCAAATTTACCAACCGCGGTGGAGAAACTTGGCGCGTTTTCTCACCAACCGCAGATAAATAGTGCGTCATCAGCGTCTTAGTTGGCACTCCTCCTTTGACGTCAACCTTCGTCTTTGTTACCTCCTTGTTTACCTTTAATCTTATTTAACACACTAGCGTAGGATGGGTGTGGGGGGCAACATTGATAAGACGCTTGAAATGCAGATGAATTGGCTTGTAATAATCCACATGAAATTAATATAGATCTTGGGGGAATTTCTAAAATTGCATTCGCGTCATGACCATAACCTCTATGATCGTAGATCAGCCGCGTTGTAACAGTTTAATATTGAGTTATTACGTAGCCCGTAGTACCAAGTAAATATTGTTAACGCCGGTTCTTGCTCGGTAATTGTATTTACCTTACGTATAAATCTAAATGTACAGACTTCGAAGTAGTGAACATTCGTGCTTTGCCGGAGCACGTATATCTATCTCAGTGGATCATAATTACAGCGAAGGAATTATGGCAACAGTTTAGACAATATCTCCTACGCTAGCATACGGGGTGTTGTAATTTACAGCGTTTACAACGGTGCTACATTTATGATGGTGTTATTCGATTTATCCATGATAGCGCACCTGTCAAGCTTTATAACATTACACCTGACTCCTTTTTTCGGTAACAATATCACCGCAGCAATACATCACTCGAAACTTTTTATGTCACGGTGTGTAATTACATAGGGTGTAAAGGAACGTAATAACCACTCTTTTAAACGACGGTGTTTGCTGGGCGAAAACGGTACAACACACACAGACGGAGAGATTTATGGTCAATCACGGAACATTAATTACAGATTTAAATTAAGGGGTACTGGTAATGTAACAAAGTGAAAGAAAATTTCTGTTTTTTTTACATGTAGTAGCGAGTATTATGGTCGTTATGTAAATGACCGGGAACAAAGCTTGGTTATAATTCGTAAGAAAAGGTAGGTATAGCTCTGGAAATAAATCATTCAAGCCGATGCTTGTGTTGACTTGTCGACATAAGCACGAAACTACCTAACGTAGCGACGTACTT
This sequence comes from Onthophagus taurus, assembly GCF_036711975.1. Taxonomy (NCBI): domain Eukaryota; kingdom Metazoa; phylum Arthropoda; class Insecta; order Coleoptera; family Scarabaeidae; genus Onthophagus; species Onthophagus taurus. Next base: position 21,655,092 of record NC_091972.1, on the reverse strand, counting down.
TCCATATGTGGTAATGAATAATAGATACAAGTTAATTAACACTTCATTGCTATTTAATAAGTATTTTCAAATTTAAATTAACTGTCTATGTATAAGGGATAAATACCAACATAATTAAGTCAAACCTTAATTTTTGGAATGTGAAAGAGGATTAAGTTTATATGTATTGTTGGCTTTAAATTAAATTTTATTTTGATCCACTTGCGCACTCAACTGTTTATATTATTTTATTAACTATTAGTGAGATATAAATGTATAAATAATACCCAATTCAATTTGGCGCAAAATTTTCAGCGTAACAAATTAATTTGGTATCTTGCCTGTTTCAAAAGGGCATTGCATGTTAAGCCCTTTGTTTGCGTTTAGCGTAAGTAGGCAACGACAAAACCAATCCGATTATAATACTATCCCACATAATGAACTTGTTTTTGTACATGTTCGACGGTTGGTTCGCCACATTTGATTTAATGTAAACACTTCCGTTACAAAAATTAATAATTCATGCATAAAAAGCCAAACAAAATATTCACCCACCAGCTTTTGTTTAACTACATTTTACATTTAAATCGAGTTTTTGCGCTTTTCCATAACGGTAAACGCAACCGCACTACATTCAGATCGTATTGCGGTTATCAGTTGATATGATTTAATGTATTTCAAAATCACCACAAAATTATTAATATATTGTATTTGTTATAGTGTACATAATACGAGAAATGTTCCAACAATATAAATATAACATAAAATGCGCAATCTAAATGTTGTAAAACAAATATTGATATTTTTTAAAAATTGGTATGTTAAATTTTTTTATAAGAAGGATACATTTTGATTGTCTAAACTCAATTTAAATATTAACGCCTAGGGAAGAGAAAAGCTCTTTGAATCTAATGTTAAAATTATGCACATCGGAATAATATGATCTTATCATTAGGATTTTTTGGCAGATAAATTCATTTGAAGTGAATACCGAAGTGCCTCTTATAGTACTTATGTGTTATTTATCTCTATTTTGTATCTCATTTTTATGTAGAATTGTAGAGTTATAAGGGATTACGTTTCTAGTACTCTCGTGTCCCGTCAAATCACACTTCTTTCATTGATTTCGACTTTAAATGAGTTTATTGGCAAATAATGTTTTGTTATTATTTTTTCGGATCATCTACTCCTTCTTGCGCATTTCCAAGGTTTCTGCTTGTACCACGTCCTCTGTATGTCTCCAACTTCTCATCAACTGTTAGGTTATTGACCACATAAATCCAAAAGATATCCAAAGATTAGAAGTGTTTTGCCTCTCTTACAGCTTCTTTGCCTTAATCTTTGGGATCTCTATTTATAGAAGATTCCACCTCCGAAAGAGAACAAAAATGTTCACATAACCTTTGATCTTCGAGAAAGAAAACCGACACTTCAAATCAGAAAGAGAACTTGCAGAATTAAAAACAACAGAAGAATACTCTGACTAAACTAGAGAAGAGATATCCACAGAAACTGATTGTACCATCAAGAAATCAAGGGAAAAACTCAAACCGGAAGAAGATGGATGCTTCGATAAACTCAGACGATTCAACATTTCCACGATCCATAGTTGAACAAAACAAATAGATCCAAGAGCAAAAGAATAAGTTTAAACCTCCACCAATAATCAAAATAATCAAAATGTTTTGGAGTATGATCACTTTTGTAAATGTACATCTTGTCCTTTCAATTATGATTGTCTTGAGTTATTCTTGTTATCAAAATGTATTTTGTTTTGCGTATGTTCTATGGTAGTATTTATTACAACGTAGTTAATTTTAATGCACATATCTTTCTAATTCCGACACCATATCTGTGAATCTATATTAATAGTGCCTGAGGCAAAATTTATTTTAAATCCTGAAATGAAAACAAAGCCGGACTAGGAGTTCTATTAGTGGTCGTTCTGCAGGGAAATCGTAGTTCTGCAGTGAATGTTGCGCCGTGCAAAACGATGGTTTGTTTGTTATCAGCGGAAAAATCTTCTTCGATTAGTTGTGCGAAACGGCACCAACAAGCTGATGTCAAGATGATAACCGATGATTGATTACTGATCTTGGAGATTCGTTCGGTGCCCTTTTATACCAGAACTGAACGTGTACTTCGTGTCTTACAACTCCTTTTGATCTTTCATCCATCTAAACCTTTCAAGATTCGCGCGGTATGGCGACTATCACCGAAAACATTCATCGCGCGAATCTCCCCTGTATCTGGCTTATTATTCTATATGCGCGCTTCAGAACTAGATATATATTATAAAGTTCCTTGTATTAGTACTGAAGCTAAAAAAACAAAATCAGATTCTGGATTGGAAATGATTTCAAATAGGAAATGTCGTATTTCCGCACATATTCTTGTTTGATGTCTTTATTCTTAGATTCTTGCAGATTCAATTAATCTTGAGAAAAAGTTGTTCTCAACTTGAGTCCCTCAACATACTTACCATGAGTATCAGATCAACGGCGGTGTTTAATGTAGGTATGTCAAAAATGAGAATCTAAAAGAAGCTGTTGGTGAGGGAACGTTAACCGGTGCAAGAGCCTCCTCTCATTTGCATAACTCACTGTTGTTAATTAATCCACAGCAAGATGAACACTGAAAGAACATGGACGAGGGGAAACTGATCTGCCTCACAGTCGACCCTAAAGACTAGGAAGAAAGTAAAAACGGTATTAGATGAGCTTCAGAAACTTATTTTAATAGCCTTGACCACATTACCTTCCCTTTACGTTTTACAATCTTGATTAATGTATTTTTTGTAGATAACAAAATCAATATTTTAAACTTAAACTATAAACTTTACGCTACGAAGTTGTAGTACATTTATGATAAGGTTGTTAAGAAAAAAAAGAGGACTAAATTTTTCTTTGCTATATTTCGAAAGTAATTGTTTCTTCTACAGGCAAAAAACTGTAAACAAACGTACCAAAATTAACACGCAAACTATCAATGGCTTACATAAAGAAAGGAGTATATAAAAAAAGAGGAAGAAACTTACAGGTTAGTTGATAAACGGCGCCATTACGAAACAGTTCACCGGAAAACAGTCCACCAGAAAACATAGCACATTAAAACGCAAAAAGGACGATTCGAATTATTAAATTTAATCTAGGTAATTTAAAATTACAAACTAAAATACCTGACGTTACAAAGTAAAAATCTTACGATAACTGAACATGGCGAAGAAACCAGTTCTTAAAAATTTTTATTTTTAGAAACATAAACGCGATAAACAAAATTACCACGATACTGTCTAAAAGCAATTAAAAGTAGGAGAAAAAGGGTTTAAAATAAAAACTTATTAATTATTAAAAATTAGACTAAACACTAAAAAATTAAAGAATCACTAACATTGGTGTTGTTACTCAATACTCTTTCCCTTCTCCCAATAAAATAAATACGAGTAAAAGATACTTAAATTGTATCCGTTTTAAAATTGATCGTATTATCAGTGATATTGATGTGGTACATTTCCAAAAATAATCTACCGTAATAATTACGATCACCATCAACTATCGACACATTATCGAAATCAAAAGTATGGTTACAGTTTGTCATATGACTGGCCAAAGCACAGGCCGTTCGTTTTAAAATCACTCTTATGTGAACTAATCCTGTTTTTTAGCCATTGACGGGTGACACCAATGTAACAACCATTACACTCATTACCTATCCTATAAGGGTAATAATCAACTATTTTTCTATCAGGTGGTAGATGCGGTCCAGTTATTTTTTTAATTTTATCAGACATCTTTGGGATTTTCATAATTTTACTAAATTTATATATATCAAAAATACTGTCAACAGTTAGTTGAGACATTTTATTGGAAGAAGAGAAAAGAATCTTGTTCATTAAGTGCTTAGGAAAAGTGTTGCCAATAAAAATCCTTTTTAGCTTTAACAGCGCGTTGTGTTGAAACTTGTTATCACAAATTCTTAGTACTCTATTCTTCATACCAGGTAATGTATTAATTTTATGGTTAAATGAATGTGAGGAGTAACGTAATAGTTCATGTAACGTCCCGAATATGGCGGTTTGGTGTAACAATCACAAATCACAGAATTATTCTCACGTATGACTCTACAATCGAGAAAAGGGACCCAGCTATCAGTTTCAGTTTCCACAGTGGACTGGATGTAAGGGTTAAATCAGTTGAAAACATCAAGAACGTAGTCAACACGATCACTAGAAACGCTGGCGATAATGTCATCAACAAACTTCTTTATAAACGGTAACTGAAAATCCAATTTGGGAATTACACTATCCAAAACCAAATCCATTACCATAAGCGCCAAAATGGGGCTAGTAGGAGACCTCATAGGAGTACCAAACTTCTGAACATAAATCTGATCTTGAAACGAAAAGTAATTATTGTCAAAAACAAACTTTAAAAGTATACAAAAGGTTTCCAAATTAAAACTGCAATAATCATCAATCAAATTCCACTTGTCTTTCACAATATTAAGGACCAAATGCAGTGGGGTGTTCGTAAAAAGACTTATTACGTCAAATGAAACGACAACAAAGTTTTTAGGGATGTGACAGCCTTTTATTTGACTGACAAAATCAAAGGTGTCTTTTGCATTGTAAAATTACTAATTTTATTAATAGTGATATAAGTTGTACATGGCTTGAAAACCACCTTTTAAACCTTTTAAAGAAAACTAAATCCGTTCTGAAAAGAAATACTAATTTAATAAATATTAATGCTGATAAAGGAGAAAAAACTGTAATTTTGGATAAGGATATGTATGTAAATAAAGCCAACGAAAAGCTTCAAGACCAAACCACCTATGCAAAAATAAATAAATATCCCGTAGACACCATACAAAGAAAGTTAAATAATTTAATTAAAAAACTTTTTTCTTCAAACGTCATTAAATGACAACTTTGTTGGCGTGTTTACTCGCGGTAGAAGTAAGTCATTTTTGCATAACGACGGTTGCTAAGATCAACATAGCAAAAAAGTACTTTAGCGTTATGGCGGTAAAGTAAATTTCACTTTAGCGCCATAATGCTAAAGAACATTTCACTTTAGTGCCGTATTATTTGCAACGTTTGAAAAAAAAATTCTATGTTTTATTCGGAAGAGAAGCAGTTTCGTTTGTGGCTGGTCCGTCATTGCAAACTGTCGGACACGCCACAATTTTAACGGCTAACCTGTCAATAGCGACTCACTGCGTTCGTCGCTAAACGCCATAAAAAATACTGCTTCTCTTCCATATAAAACAATGTACTATTTGATGAAAAATCAATAAATGAACATGAACATAAACTTATATGTACCAAACATTCAGTCTTATGTAAAGCATACTTTCTTCCTAAGATCCATAAACCCAATACTCCCTTAAGACCCATTATATCAGTTTGTGGTTCAACGGTGTATAACCTATTAAAGTTCTTATCTGACATGCTAACCACTGCCTTAAGTAACGCTACATCTTACAATGTAAAAGACACCTTTGAGTTTGTCAGTCAAATAAAAAGCTGTCACATCCCTAAAAACTTTGTTGTCGTTTCACTTGACGTAATAAGTGTTGTTACGGACATCCCACCGGATTTGGTCCTTAATATTGTGATAGATAAGTGGAATTTGATTGATGATTATTGCAGTTTTAATTTGGAAACCTTTTGTATACTTTTAAAGTTTGTTTTTGACAATAATTATGTTTCGTTTCAAGATCAGATTTATGTTCAGAAGTTAACATGTTCAGTAGTTAGTTAGGAGAAGGTACTCCTATGGTTTCTCCTATTAGTCCCATGTTGGCGCTGATGGTAATGGATTTTGTTTTGGATAGTATGATTCCCAATTGGATTTTCAGTTACCGTTTATAAAGAAGTTTGTTGATGACATTATCACCAGCGTTCCTAGTGATCGTGTTGACTACGTTCTTGATGTTTTCAACTGATTTGACCCTTGCATCCAGTTCACTGTGGAAACTGAAACTGATAGCTGGATCTCTTTTCTCGATTGTAGAGTCATACGTGAGAATAATCTTGTGATTTGTGATTGGTACACCAAACCGGCATATTCGGGACGTTACATCAACTATTACGTTACTCCTCACATTCATTTAACCATAAAATTAATACCTTACGTGGTATGAAGAATAGAGTACTAAGAATTTGTGATAACAAGTTTCAACACAACGCGCTATTAAATCTAAAAAGGATTTTTATTGGCAACAGTTTTCCTAAGCACTTAGTAAACAAGATTCTTTTCTCTTCTTCCAATAACATCTCTTAACCAACTGTTAACAGTATTTTTGATATACCACCTACCCGACAATCTAAATTTAGTAAAATTATGTAAATCCCAAAGATGCCTGATAAAATTAAAAAAATAATTGGACCGCATCTACCACCTGATAGAAAAATAGTTGATTACTATAGTAGCATCAAAAATAAAGATCCCCTGATGTACAAATCTAATATCATCTATCGTGTCAATTGTAAAGAGTGGAATGGTTGTTACATTGGTGTCAACCGTCAATGGCTAAAAAACAGGATTAGTTCACATAAGAGTGATTTTAAGACGAAAAAAAACTCACTGTGCTTTGGCCAGTCATATGATAAACTGTAACCATACTGTTGATTTCGATAATGTGTCGATAGTTGATTGTGATCCTAATTAATAATAATAAGCATTTTATTGTTTTTGATAATTACAATTTTCCCCTTAATACATCCTAATATATATCATTAGTATATTATTTTCACCCTCTACCCTCTTCCTCCATTTCCATACCCTCGACTCCTCGGCCCAATCCTCCCCTCATCCATCCCTTTATCTCCTCACCCCCACAACCATTCTCATCCATCGTTTCCCCTCTCCTCCCTCTCCTAAGATCTGCCCTCGGTCCAACTCCTCCTCCCTCAACTCACTGCACCCATTCAACATATGTTCCAACGTTTCCCATTCCTCCCTGCATAGCCTACACCACCTTTCCTCATCGGCCATCCAGTATCTGTTAGCTCTCTCCTCGTTTCCACAACGGAACCTAGCCACCAACTTCTTCCCTTCCTCATCTCCTTCCAATAACAAGTATCTAAGCAGCCCCTCCGTAATTATGTCGCTGTACCTTTCGTTATACCTCCCCTCTTTTATTTATGTCCTTCTTTCCTGTCTCTGCACATCTCGGTCCCTATCTCTCAACTCCCTCCACATCACCCTACCCACCCTTCGTCTACTATTTATCTCAGTTACCGAGTAGCCCGCTCGTCTATAATAGTTGTCTCTGTCTCCTTTCCCATATCTGATCTTTCCCTCTCTAATTTCCCTCCAACACTCCCCCAAGATCCCGCAGTTTGGCCTCCCTTCTATTCTTTCTTCATATTTCATTGCTCTCCTGCCCCCCTCCACTAACTTTATCCACCTTTACCTCTTCCCTCACTATATACCCCGGTGTTTCTCTCGCCACCCCAAGCACCCATCTCCAGTGTCTAGCTTGCACGTCCTCCAGCATTGCCTGCTCTCTCCATCCCCATACCTCTGCTCCATACATCATCACACTGCTAACCAGACCTGCAAACATAATCTTCCTCGCTGCCACATTCCTTCCAAAGACTCTCTTCCCCCAACCCCATAATTGTCCCATCACCTTATTCACCTTTTTTGCCATAGCTATCACATGCGACCCCTCCCTGTTGTCCTCCCTGTTGTCCTCCCTGAACACATACCCCAAGTAGGTATACTCTCTAACCTCTTCGATCTCTTTTCCCTCCCATCTCCAGTTTTCTGTTCTTTTTCTCCCCCCCTTACAAAACTTCATCATCTTTGTCTTCTCCATCATCCTCTGATGGTGATCCTAATTATTACGGTAGATTATTTTTACAAAGAATGTACCACATCAATATCACTATCAAATAATTTAAATATCTTTTACTCGTATTTATTTCATTGTGAAAAAGGGAAAAGGGGAGTATTGAGTGACAACGCCAATGTTAGAGATTCTTTAATTTTTTAGTGTTTAGTCTAATTTTTAATAATTAATAAGTTTTTATTTTAAACCCTTTTTCTCCTATATTTAATTGTTTTTAGGCAGTATCGTTGTAATTTTGTTTATCGCGCAGTCTCTATAAATAAAAATGTTTAAGAACTGCTTTCTTCACCATGTTCAGTTATCGTAAGATTTTTGCTTTGCAACGTCAGTTATTTTAGTTTGTCATTTTAAATTTCCTAGTTTAAATTTAATAATCCGAGTCACCCTTTTTGGATTTTAATGTGCTATGTTTTCTGGTGAACCGGCGAAATGTTGCGCAATCATGCCGTTTATCAACTAACCTATAAGTTTCATCCTTTTTTTTTATATATCCCCTTTTTCTATGTAAGCCATTGATAGTTTGCGTGTTCATTTTGGTACGTTTGTTTACAGTTTTTTGCCTGTAGAAGAAACAATTCGTTTCGAAATATAGCAAAGAAAAATTTAGTTCTCTTTTTCCAATAACCTTATCATAGTTGTCAATTTTTGCGATCAAAAAACTTCATCCTAATTTAAAGCAGATTTTCCAAGAAAACTGTCACATTATACAGTATGTCCCCGGATCGGGTTACAAAGAGGAAAAAAAATTTTATTACTGAATTTTCAAACTTATCTTAGCATAAATAATGCGTCGGATATGTTAAAACCACTAAATCGCACGAATTTTATACTCTAACTATAGAAGTTAACTAATTATTCCCATTTTTATGTAAAAATTGGACCTTTTTTCTAAACTAAAAATATTTCAAAGTTCAATTTATGATATGTAACCATAGAAGAGTGATGTATGTAAATCCAAATTCTACACTCTCTAGACGAAGTCAACATTTCAGAAAAGTAAATGTGTGGTGTGCGACGAAAATGTAAATCAACAGAAATATTTGGATATGTTTCAAAATTATTTTAATGAACAACTTGATGAGTTACCCTTAAATTTTATACGGTCAATGTACTTTCAGCGAGACGGTTGCCTAGCTCACCATCACACATTGTGACCGAATGGTCCTATTTTATGACCAGCACATAGTCCTGATCTTACAATTATGGATTTTTATTTTTGGGGACGATTGAAACAAATTGTTTACAGTGAACCATTATTACAGGGCGATGCAGAAGTATTAAAACTAAGAATATTAATGCGATAGAATCTCTACCACTAGCGGAAATTCATAATTCTTTCAAAGAGTTTAGAACTTGTCTTCAAATGTGTGGCGAATAGTTGATTTGTTCACTTACAAACTTACATAATGTATTACATACATTTACATTTAAACTATTTTATTCAATTATTAACCATATTTTAATTTGATTTGTCCGTATATTTTTCACTATACTCTGTTTTTGAACCAGGAGGTGTAAACGCGAAAGTCAAATTTACGCTAGGAAAAATCACCAGAAAATATCACTAGATATTTTGGCGGTAAATTTAAATTAATATTTATTATTATTTACTTATTATTGTATTTATTTTCGTTTGTTATCGTCAACACTAAACATACAAATTAACATTGAAGTTATGAGTGTATTTATTTCAAAATATAATAAAGAAGGGTTTAAGAACACAAAATTTACAATAATGACACGAAACTGTCGAATTGTCAATAACCTAACCTTCAAATTCAAAATCAAAATTCAAAATTGCCTGTGTGTGAACCTTCCTCGCATTCAATCAGTCACGTGCAACGTCAATCTGGTGACAAATTTAAAGTACTCCTCCTGGTTTAAAAACAGAGTATAACATAAGTGGTAACTTTTATGGTTTCTATGGTTACATATCATAAATTGAACTTGAAAATTTTTCAATTTAGAAAAAGGTCCAATTTTTACATAAAAATGGGAATAATTAGTTAACTTCTATAGTTAAAGTATAAAATTTGTGCGATTTAGTGGTTTGAACATATCCGACGCATTATTTATGCTGAAATAAGTATGAAAAATCAGTAATAAAAATTTTTTCCTCTTTGTAACTCGATCCGGGGACATACTGTATAAGTTCTATACGCTCAATTCCTAAAATCAGTAGATAAATCACAACTTTATTCCTATTTAGCAATAAATAGCTGATTTGCAAAGTTCATTTAATAGATTATTCTTTGTAAAATTTTTTCTTTTCAATTTGCTTCATTCATCACCTTTTTGACAAGCTCCTGAAGACTTTAAAAAGATTTTCAAATTGTTTCCTTAAGTGATAGAGACATGTGGATCTTTGAACGTTGAAATGAAATATTTGAAAGGTATTTATGATGTAAGGGCGAATGACGTTCGGATATCTAACAATTTCCAAGCACCAAAACAATTTTTTACTTCTGTTGTATTACCAGACGGAATTGAATTTTTTTAGGTATATTGATAGAACGAAACTGCTTTTTTATTTACTCTGCAGGTACGACTGTTGCCGCAAACGGCCAAATATTCGGACAGTTTTTCGAATTGCGGGGAAGCAGTAAAATTCGAATTTATTGGTATTCGGAAAAACCGGGCGCTTTACATAAACGGTGTTAAAACACTAATAACGTCCTGCGAGCTATAAAAATTGGGCACGGTTTCGTCAGCATATTAATTTAGATTATAAACTGATTTATGGGAGCCCGGGTGGCCCGTTAGCGATTTCATAATAATTACGGAATTTTCAGTAGCAACCCGCTAGGCTTATTAAATATAAATCACGGTAAATGCTAATAACGATCATTTATGTCAAGAAATTTTATTTTAAACATGTTTTCTGTTTTTTTAAATCAGTTCATAGGAGATTTTTACTAAATTATTCTGAAGGAATTAAAGTTATTTTCTGTATATCGATTTCTAGGGTTCCCCTAATTGAATCCTCCGTGGATTAAGGTGTCCAATGAGGGGCGACCTCTCGGCGTATTTGACTTTCTTATCAAGAGAATTTTTCGCCATCCCTACGAGTTTCATCGTTTAATGAAATCTTCTCGGAAAAATCCCGCGCAAGAGAAAGAAATAATTCCGCTCGCGGATTCTTGTTAATTTAAACGGAAGCTACACAATTGCTTTGATAAATCCATTTAATTTATCATCGGGCAGTTTAAATTAACTTTTGATTTAAAATTGTCTACGTTGCAGCAGGTTTTACCTCCGCCTTTTGTTTCGTTAAGGAAGATAAAACGAATCTATTTCTCCCATCTATACATTTTCGAAATAATTGTTCATTTAATTACAAATAGATACTTGCATTGAATTAGTTAAAGTTGACACAAAAAAATTATTTTGTATAATTATTCCTTACGGTCAGATAATTCGAGAATATTCAAATTTTGTTTTATTTCGGACAATTTTATTTAAAATATTCGAAATATATTTATTTAAGCATTCATTTAGAAACAATATTTATCAATTGAAAATACCATACGAGTCGTATGTCAAATTAGCTGTGGTTCTCCAAATCTATTTAAATAGTTGGATTTATTATACAAAGTAATTTAAAATGTTAACGCAAATCGCAAATGTAACACCAAGCGTTAATCAAATAACGAGTACATTTCGGCCGTTGCGAAATTAATTTTCAACGAAAAGGTAATCGCAAACATTAAAATCTGCATAATATACGACCCGGCATTTGCATATTTAATTTGGGCTGGCCAATTACGATCACATAACATACGCCCCGGCAAATGCTCGCCAAATGTTGCATATCTGATTTCGAATTAATAACATTCTTTATGTCGGGTCCAGGGTAGGGCCTTTATTGAAATCCGATTCGGGAGCTGCCTAGCAGCGCCAGCCTTGCCGATAAATATAAACTGTGTAACGTACAACCAACGCGATTATAAGCCCGATTACAACTGCAATCTGTAACGATTTAACGCCTCCCTACATTTATGGATGACAGAATGAAAAAGATTCGTTATCCAATTCGGGCGCTATTCCATACTAATATGTATTGTAATTTTTAATCCTTAAAATTGAAAATATTTTAGTTATATTATTCCCCAAAATCTGATTACACAAGTTTACAAATTCTGATAAACTTGTGTGTCTGAGCTAGTTCCACGTACTAGTAGTGGCCCATTTCCAGTTTGTCCAGGTGTAAGTTATAAATGCCCAGCAAAGTAAACAAAACATCTCTTCTGTACCCCTCAGAAATCCACAAGACATACTCCTGCCTCGTCTTCACATCAAAGTCAGCCTTATTAAAAAAACCGTCAAAGCGCTTAATCGTGAAGGTCCAGTTTTTCAGTACTTAATCAATTTGTTTCTCAAATTGTCATACGCAAAAATCAAAAAGGATTATTTGTCAGACCTGATATTCGAAAGTTATGGCCGACGGAAACATTATAAAATGTTTAACGCCCGATGAAGCGGCAGCATGGGTATACTTCAAAGCGTTGTTACTAGCTTCCAGAAAAACGCAAATCTTTGGATTTTAAACAAATAATTCCCAAAATTACTGGAAGATTGGAGCTCGAATGTCTCTCGTGATTCATTTCTTGCATTCCGATCTTGATTTTTCCCTGAAAACTTTGGCGACAAGAAAGAAGAGCGGTTACACCAAGACATGGCTAAAGTCGAGAGACGATACCAAGGATTTTGAGATGATGGCATGATAAACGACTATTGCTGGACTTTAATACGTGAAACGGATCCAAAAAAATTCAAACGACCTAGTTCAGTACCTCTGTTATTTTTTGATTTATCACATTTATAAACGAAAATGCCGTTAATTTTCAAGAATTGTAAAAATTAATTAAAGATCTAAAAAACTAGAACCAATTTTAAAAAACAGATTGTAGATTCGGATTCAGGGAAATAATATTTGGTTGCTAAGGTCCAAAACGGCGTACACTTATGTTGTTTCTTCTTGAAGATAAATCAATATTTATACAGATAACAATTTTTAATATTTTTACATTGGGTTATTTATCAATAAAAACTTTTCGATATATGATCGGTTTTTTTATTATTTATATCTTGTTATATCATGTATTGGAATTATAGACGGACTCATATAGGTAAATAACTTACGAGTACATGCTCGTAAATAATACACATCTTACAACTACTACTTAATATATATGTTGTTCAATAACTCCCAGAAGACACAAATAAAAGTATCTGCTTAAAAATAATTCATTTCATTTATTTACTATTTTATACCACTACAACTACTAGGAAAATAAAGGGTGGCAAAAGCTAAAATCTTAACCCTAGACGCCTATATTTCTTTCTTATTTTTATACCTTTTGTGCTGATTTTGTATATAACATTACTCGTGTCTGATGAACTGGTATCTTTTAGATCCCCACAAAATCGATATCGATTCATTTCGTTATCGACCTCACACATCGATAGAAATATCTTCGTAACATCATCGACATTCATTTCATTTATTGTACATATTTCGCTTGTATGTATGTAGCTTCACGTGGGGATGAAGTCCTTTACAACACTTAGGCCTCAGCCTTGGGGCCATTGTACATCCCCACAATTCACAGTTCGTATGTGAAGGGTATGTTCTATCCGAAATTTGGAGCCATGGTACGCCAAAAGTGGATTCCCTTAAGTACGCGAGGTTGGGACAGTCACAAACAATATGACTTACCGCCTCGTCTTCCATTTCACACCCTCTACAGAGGGATGTATCTGTCAGATTCATGTAGAACATGTGCTTACGTAATCGCAGTGTCCGATCGGGAAGTGGGTGAGGAGCCTCAAGTCACTTTTTGATTTTCCCAGGAACTGAGTAGATCTTTTCCGGTCAGGGTAGAGCAGAGTTTTCTATGCAAACACACCTACTGCAGTCTCATCCCATCTGTCGCAAAAAGTGCGATGGAAGATGGAGTTAATCAGCTTTGATGCTGTATTAAAAGTTAGAGATACTAACGGTTCAGGGTAGACTGATGACTTCTTAGCCGCCCGTTTCGCCAACCTGTCCTCATGATCGTGTGCCTTATTTCCGGTATATCCTTTCCGCCATTTTATCGTGCCGTTGTTATAAACGTTAGTCTCCTCAAGTGATTACCGACAAGACTTCACTAATGATGATGTAGTTCGATCCTACTCTGCTAACCGCCAGCATAGCCTGTCTGCTATCAGTGCAGATTACGTTTCTGCCAACATTTTTGGAGGCGATGATCACATTGGCTGCTAGTATGACAACAATGTCTTATTATGTTTAAAGTTAATATCTCAAGAGCTATAACATATTTTGTAAAATTGCTTCTTTCGTTGGAATGCTTATATTATGCTGATAATTTCATAATGATTTATTGAAATCCCGATTTATTGCAATTTTTGAAAATATAGTGTAAATAATTGTTTGAAAGAATGAAAATAACGGAATATACTTAAAAATTAATATCTCAAAAACTACAAGATATTTTGAAAATCCGTTTCTTTCATTGGAATGCTTATAATGTACATGACAAATACTGAGAATTTCATAATGATTTATTGAAATCACTATGATTTTGTTAAAATGCGTGAAAATAGTTGCGGATAATATCGTGTCCCTCTGACGCACACCTTTTATATTCTTTGAAAGCTAGGTGGAAGGGGAATTGTACTCTGTTGTACTCTTCTCGATTAATGCTATGCATGAGTTGGAGGTAGTCGCGGTAGATCGTGCTGTAGCCTTTTCGAAAACCCGCCTGTTCGGCTGGCTGATAGAAGTCGAATCTTTTGGTCAAGCACACATCGTAAACTTTGATTGATAACACAGTCCTGTAAGGTTTTGTTGTCGGTGAGCTGAGAGTCATTTCCGAAGTAATTTTCTGTATAGAATCATAATGCCAGCTCGTCAGGATTTTGAGATATCTGCATGTCGGATCTCACAACAGCGCTTGACCTTCAGTGCGCATTTCCCGTGAACACGACTGTACATGACGCATAATATTTTCTTGCTCTATTCTATCTATTACATCATTCAGTACTATCCTTGCAATTCAAAATGCGCTATTGAACGGTGCTGTACTATTTTTCCTTCATAAGTTTTGACACTTGAAGTTGAACACTGAACTCGATATGAGTATGAGCCAGTTGCAAGCAGCGTATTTACTTACCAACTGCATCCCTGCACTGATGAACTGACAGTTAACGTGTACTGTTAAACCCTGAGCAGTTTTTCAGTAGTCGTTTTCATGTCTATTTTTGCGGTAAATTTTCTTTACAGTTTATCATTATTTGTTTTCACGTCTATATTTGCGGCAAATTTTCGAACAATCTTTACAGTTTTTGTTACATCTGCGGTCGTTTTACGTTTTCCAAGCAAAAAATTATATTAATGAGAATGTCAAAATATTTTACCAAAATTACTTTAAGACACCAATTTCTAAGCATGATAAATCTTACGCTCCACATCATTACTAAAAAAAGAAATCTTCTTGCTCCTAGAAATAACTTCTCTTGGTATAAACATCGAGAGAAGTCATTTATTGAGTTCTTCTGTGAAAGTGGTAGCTATGTTTATTGTAAAGAAGTCAGTGCCCTCGTGCAAAAATGTGGACTGTTATATAACCCTGCCAATTAGAGGTTGTTTATTGACTCTTCTAAGAGAAGTTTGAAAACAGTTTTGCTGCATAACTCCAACGCCCCAATTGCTCATTACGTACACTTAAAAGAATGACACGACAGTGTTAAAACTATTCTTGAAGCTATTAAATGTAAACAGCACAAATGGAATATATGTGGAGATTTAAATATTACTGGCATGATTCTTGGATGACAGCCGGGTTTAACAAAATGCCCATGTTTTATTTGTTTATAAGATAGTGAAAATAGGGAACAGCACTATGTTAAAAAGCATTGGCCTATTCGTACTTGCCTCAAAGCAGGAGATCCAAACATTCTCAAAGATCCATTGATTAATGCGAAAAAGATCTTACTACCTCCATTTCATATCAAATTAGGAATAATGAAGAACTTGAGTGATGCCAAAATAAAAGAAGGGATATTCGTTGGGCCACAGATTCGAAAATTGATGTAATTAATGAAAGAAATGCCCGGATTAGCTGCAAAGAGGTTTTCAGTGGTTTCTTAAGCAATAGTAAAGCTGCTAATTGTAAGGTGTAAGTCGCTGTGATGCTAAAAACTTCAAAAATTAGGTTGTAACAAGAGCGTGAAGTTACGCTATTTACAGTCTCATTTATTGGTTTCCTGACAATGTAGGTGATGTTAGCGAATAGCAAGGAGAGCATTTCCATAAATAAAAGAAATAGAAAGACGGTATCAGGGAAAATGGTCCACATCTATGCTAGCCAACTATTGCTGGTAACTTGATGAACGCGATGAGCCCCATGCTCAACACAAGAGGCGATCTGGTGCAAGTTCTATGGAACACAAGCAATAGAAATTCCATAAAAGTTAAATACATAGTTCAAGAAGGGAAAATCAAGTGAACTGAATATTTATAGGCCATTTTTCCACTATAATCGAGAAGATGCTGGCTCAAGGAAAGACTGATTTTCTCAAAGTGAATTAGTGAATTGTATTTATAGTTAATTTGAGACGATCATCTTATGGACCTTACAAAGGCGTTCGTTAGCAAACTGTTGTGCCATAACCTTTTGTTAGTGTTTAGTTTGACTTAATCAAGTCCTATTTAAAATATCATAAATAATTGTTGGAATGGAGTGGCAAAGGGGTCACTTTGAATAAATTATTTGTTGTTGGTCATCAAAAACGAATATTGTTATAATTATCATAGGTAATTTTCATGAATGATTTGTCAATAAATGCCAGCTTAATGATTTATATATATGATTATTGCATTATACTGATTGAGGAATTAGATATCAAAACCAAATCCTCAAATATAATTTTAGTTGGATTTATAGACAATGTTCTCTTCAAAGCTTCCTTAATTGAAGAACTATTTTTAACAACTTTTCAAAATGTTGAAACAAAATTATTGAAAAAAGGTTCCTTTTATGTATCGTCTCACTGCACTATTTCTGGTTACATCAATCAGATTAGATATTTCCGAAAGATTTAGAGACTAATTTACGACTTAGAGATATGACCCATATTCTAACCGTGATAGCCCACTCATTCCATCATGAATCATTGAGTACTCACGGTCTGTAAGTCGGTAACTAGTTGCACGAAATGTATTGAATCGTTTATTTTACCTTGTACTACGATATTCAATAAGATTTTTATTTGTTGGGTATAATTTTCTTTTTAGAGGATTTCGTCTCAATATTTACTAAAGGAGGTACACCGTGAAAATATTGTCGTCTTTTCTTATTCTCAACACTGGGATTTTTCTGTCAAAGTATTCAAAATATTCAATGCGTTACTTTGGGGCTCAAGTATTCCCATTGGTTTCTTCGATTTAGTTAGAAACTTTCCATTGAAATCCTTTCCATTCATAATGTTCGCATAAAAATAATAAAAATTTCCGTACACTAATTGAATCTCGTTGTCAATAGTGATTCTTTGTTAAACCTTGAATTAGAATTTTTGGTTGTTTTTCGTACAACATTTTAAAAGAATTGATCATAAAATAAAACACTATATACACGACCATATACACAATCATAAAACACTTAAATTAGAATACGTTAACAAATAAAATACGTGTTTTACTGTTATCCCCGTACACGAATTGAAGGTGTTAATTGAGTTATATCACGTTTTCGTTAACTTACTCGGCAGGAACGTATTAAGGACCCCGCTCTGTTTATTACTTTCGACAATACGGAGTAACTTTATTTCCATTTTATAACTTTAATCCGCTTTAATAGCTATAAATAACGTGCTAGCACTACGTTATTGATCATATTCGTTTATTACGTTAACGTTAATAAACCGATAGATTCGATAGGTCTCTAGGTTGGTCATTAAACCGGCGTTATAGCCACAAATTGGAAGCTGAGTTGTGTTACTACTATACCAGTGGTTAGTTTACATAAAAATGCGATTACATTATTTTTCACTCGGAGAGCAGCTGCGGTTGAGTTGTAATCACGTGATCATAATAAGAAGCTTTTTTAATCTTACGGTCATTTTATTTAAATATGAATGGCGTTGGTGGTGATATCCCGCTGAGTTAGAAGTAAATTTCGTGTTGCACTTTGAATTTATATGATGAGGATCTTAAAGGAAAATGTTCGCGATATAAATCAAAGGTTTTGCATGTGAAAATGACCAGACATACACGGATTCTAAATTACAACCCTTTCATATTGCAATCGCTGATAAAGTTTCCTTCAGCATTACGAAAGAACTTCCATAGCATGCAACAATATCCAAAGAATTTGCATATACACATTACTTTGAATGGGTAAATTATAAGCTGTCTAACATATGTTTTTTTGTTTCTCAATTAAGAAATAAAATGTATTCTCACCTTATTTATTATTTATTTATTCATCGTGTACAAGGATCTCGTGTGTGGTGTAAACGAGCACAATAAAACCATAAAACACCAAATCCATCGCATCCTACAATTCCACGATCATACCTCTTCTACACTTTCAACTTTGTACAATCGATATGAGAGCACGTGAGTTGCAATTAAGGTATGGTACAATGCCACGGGACTTTATGGCTCAGTTATGACTCGGTGAACCGTGCGAAACATGGAAACGTGCCTGGCACAAACTTTGTATTTCATTAAGCTTTAATAAAACCGTCGTCAAGCGAAACATAAAAATTCCACTTTGTCCGGGGTCTTACGTTAATAATTAAACTTTAAAATCGCAAGATTTCGTCAAGCTCACGACGTTATTAATTAAGGTCGTCGTCGTCTAGAGATGACGCCGTTGCGCAATCCGTCTGCCTTTCGGCCGATGGACGCTAATTAATTAAAAACTTTTACGGCGAGTTAAGAAAATAAATGTTTAGCTATGTTAATGCAGTTCGATTGCGTGCGTATTGAGTGTAAAAAAGGAGATTGTGTAAAGTCAACAACGATAACAATTGTAAGGGAAATTTACATTTCTAAAATAGAAAATTAATTTAAAGACGGTAATTCAGTTATTTATTGTTTCGTTAAATTTTACAGCTGATGTATATTGTCTATCGTCTATCTCAATCTCTCAATAAATAATAATACAATTAATATGTTAATGCTGTAACAATACGGAGGATGGCCGTCATTTCCGCAAATGTTACATTAGCTTTAGAGCAATTCAACCCTGTTGCATCGCTATTAATAAAATCGAAGCTATTAAGGTATGTAATAAATTGTAATTAATTTGATAGTATAAGTCTTGTAGAGGTAGTACTATTAATATTAATGAAATAATTATGGCTTGTAGACTAATTTTAATAAGAGAATTATATTCGAAATTCATTTTACCAGTATTATGTAACTAATTAGGAGAAATAATATATAAAGCTGTTTTGTACTTTCAAACCTGGTCTTTAATTAAATAAAAAACATGAGTCTTACTAGTTTTGGCTAATAGCCATCTTCAGGGACTAGTTTCAGTGATGCAAAAGTAGATTAAAATATCAATTTCAAGCTTACATTATTAAAATTATTTAAATAAATTAAATTATATATGAATAAAATAATTTACGACTACGTTACATTTTAAAATCTTAGAACGTTCTAAGTTATATATTATTTCCCCTAATCATTTTAATAATGTGTCATTATCCACCTTATCACTTGAGGAAATACTCTGTTATATGAATAGTACTATTGTGTATGGTAGGGGGAAATAGCTGACCTTAACATACATTTATCCATTTCTTTAGTAGTCGATTTATGTAAAAGAATAATTTATGTGTGTACTACAGTGTGAAAAGATGTATCGTCTTGGATACGATTGATGTACATTGTGTTATTATTAAGTACCGCAATCATTAGTTTTTTTCTGACAAAAAAAGTAACCATTAAATTATTGAATGATCAATGATCGTGGAAGGTTGCAGTAATGAATTCATTGCGTTCAATATGGTCTATCACATAATCTAGTTGATGAATAGTGGCTGTGCCTTGTGATGAATATGGGTAGGATAGTTCCATTGTACCCATATTGACTGCTAGGAATTATTTGAAACAGATTTGTAGCGCTCTTCCGCATTACTGGTAAGTGATCAATCTTCAAGGAGCTGTTGAAATTGATGGGGAAGATTCAGATCCTCGTCAACGCTCAACCCATTATCACAACCAAAGATTTTTACGATATTCGCCTTGTTTAGTTCTTTTCTTATATCTAAAATCCCACGCGATAGTGACTGCCTAAACCGTAAACTCCCATATCAATACAGTGATAAGCGTGTGGTTTAAAGAGCAAGAAATGAAAGGATGAGATAGATTGGAATTTGCTTAATATTAAGGATGATAATAAATAGAGCGAAGCAGGGAGAGAAAGGTTGTGACGAATAATAACAGGGAAGAATAGAGAAAACGGCGAATGAAAAAAGAAGAGAAATGGAAAGTTATGCATTGATGGTGAGAGGAAAATTACAAGAATGAAGAGATGAAGTGTGGTGGTTATTGAGGGAAAGGAAAGTAAAGGAAAATTTGATGGCAAAGGTGATAATAAGCAGTCCATAATGTATAAACGCAAAGATGATTGTTTTTGTTTTCTTTGAATTCAAGAATGGAAATCGAAATACTTCAAACAAAATATTTCATACTACGTAGTAACCTATATTACCACTATTCTTGTAATAGGAGACATAAGGTATGCTACTCGCAATCCCTCCAGTGGCCGACGGAGTATCAAAGAGTTTGGCTTTTCGAAGTCGGTGGCAGTTACTTGATGACCCAGGCACTGAAAGGTACACCAACTATTCCAAATATTTTATACTTGACTACAATTTGCAGTTGGATACTAAAAACGTTTTTACAATTATTAGCCATACATTCTAGTCTAGTCTCATAATCTAGTCAATGGACCTATAGATCTGTTGTTTCCGGGATGTAATCTATTTCCAATCTGGGAATAAATTCAATCCTACTTTCTTATATTCTTGAACAACTTTAATAAGTATTGGTTTAAATCTTAAACCCCTTCTAGTACGCTGTTTTCTTACATTTTATCTCATCGAACGCACTTTCCTATGTTCTCGACTTTATCATTCTTGATAGAGTTTTTCAGTTCCCGTTCTAGGTCTTCGCTATTTAACTTTGCTGGTGGCCCCTTTGCGTTCAATCATCCCAACAGATCAAGTTCTATTAGTTGTTATTAATTCCATGTTAACTAGTATAGAAGTTAACTCCTGGAGAGTTTTGACTACTTTGTAGGCCAACCTTGGTGTTTAATCTTTGCCTTTGATGCGGCAATCAATTCAATAGGTGCTAAACCTTTGGATCTTATTCAATTTACTCCATTTAGGTACAATCAGTGATTCTTTTTCTTATATTACTTTGTGCAGTTAAACCAGAAGCTATAGATCATGTAAAAAATCTGCAACTATACTATAATGCCACAACTGTGATCGATACAATCTTGTAATGAACTCTTGTCGATGACTGCAAGTTGAAAAATTCTAATCTAATTCTCTTATGTGTGGTAACTATGGTATCCATCCACTGCCACTGAAACTGTTTGTAGCAGAGTGTTCCGAATTTAATAAACATAGACAGATCGTGCAATACAAGGTTATCGTTGCAGGGCTAGCAAAACTAATCAAATCAAACATAAGGTATCGCCAAGTTTGGAATAAGGCAAATTCCAGCGATGCTATCATGCACATTACTTTTCGGTTTCTTTATTTCAAAATAAAGACAACAAAACTTTGGTTTATGTAGCCAGTAAAAATTTGGAGAACACAAATTTCATTAAAAAATGTCAAAAAAATTATTTTGATACTGCAATCCTTTCTGAGCAATCACGAATAGGAGTAATTACAAAAAAAGATAGATATGTATGTTGTAAAATTCGGTGGTAAAGCCACGTTGCTTTTAAACATACAGCACAACACGTCCGCAAAAACATCTGTAAATCCTCCCACCTGATTTTTACCCCATAAAAAAATATAGCGTACATAATAAATAGTAAAAAATATACATAATTAAAGAGACATTTGTATGGGAACATGTCATGTGGCTGGCTGTATTCGAACTCACTACAAACGTTGACAAAATATTTAATATGCCCGTATTTAAAACAATGTTTTCAAAACGTACTTTTATACTATTTTTTTATGTAATTGGTTGAGCTCAAAGGCCCATTTAAAGAAATTCATAAAAACCGAAACAAAGCACAAAATAAACAAATTAATTCTAAAAAATCACGCAATATAAATGTTTGTATAGTAATTTTTTATAGCGATTGTTTTTGCAACTTTTTGACCATTGTAATGAATACAGTTTTTACCACAAATTCACGCGCGATATTAACCAGTAATATATGTAAATAGCCCCTTTAATACAACACCATTCGAAATTGCAGCTTTCGATAATAAAATTCTAGTTGTTACTGATTCGATCGAGCTATCTAAATTGGCTCTCTATAGAATAGTTGCTATTAAAAACCAAAATGGTTTATAGCACAAATTTTAACATAATTAATTTAATAATAAAAAAAAATTTTTTAGGATCATTTTTTGTTGTTTTCATGAACATGGGTTATCCCCAATAGTGTTGCATCAGGTAATAGTAAAAAGTAATTTCCTACAAAATCACGCAGGTCATTGGGCACCCAATTTAGTAAACGCGCTAGACTGGGTGATGCAATCCTCAGTTCAATGATTGAAAATTATGAAATTGCGTCCAGGCATTTCTGAACGGAAACAACTTTTCATAAATCATTCGGAAGTGATCATTTATCCGGGCAATTTCGTAAATAAAGCGAAATTTCGAAATAACATGGGAAAAATTTAAATAAACCGTAAGTGGGTTAGTGGTGAGTGGACGAAGAAGATAAACCGGGAAAGTTTATCTAGCAGATAGTAGCTTAGAACTGTTAGTAAAGTATTTGAAACTTTCGGCAACCAATACGCAAAGGAATTTTTAATTAGAGCGAGCGGTTCTGGCTAATTAATCGTTTAATTAGAGTAGGTAATTAATCCAGGTGGTGGCCATAGTGAAAAACTTGAGGGAGATTTATGTTTTGCTACCCTTAGCCCAGTAAGCCATGAAACCCCAACTCCAGCGTTTCATCACCCCAAACCCATTTTAAAATAGTTTTGCTTTGGTGTCGAATTACGCTTTTGGAAAATTAATTTTGTTCTCATTTGGTTTCCATCGATAGTTTGAGACAACAAGTACTTACGAAACTTCTTAACTTAAATTGATTTATATGGATACGATCGATGCTAGGATCCTACTTTTACAATTTACAACTCTGCGAATATCGAATATGGTCACGTACCAGTCAATTTGGATTTCAGAGGATATTAACATTTGATATCTTCCACCCAACGTAGTTCCGCGTCTATTGAATTATGGATAGCGCTAACTTCGGGTGGTTACTCAAGGTAGATTTATAGTT
Organism: Onthophagus taurus; assembly: GCF_036711975.1. NCBI lineage: Eukaryota > Metazoa > Arthropoda > Insecta > Coleoptera > Scarabaeidae > Onthophagus > Onthophagus taurus. The sequence continues at coordinate 21,631,735 of NC_091972.1, read as the reverse complement.
TATACGGAGACCTATTAAATATTACCTTTTACAATTTGTGACATATTATTAATGATTTTTGGAGCGTTAATCCAAATGTGAATAGTAGGTTTCGGCCGTTATTAGTCGAATTCGATATTTCGGGACATATTTTTTTTTTAAGCTTGAAAACACGATGTCACAAAAATGTCCGAAATCGCAAATGCAGCAGTGCCCACACTCGGAACGGCCGTTTTAAAATTCCGAATGTTATCCGCTTTATCTCTGCATAAATCCCGAAAGTTATAACTTGGTTTAGGGCCCCAACCGGCCGGCAGGTTCGCTGGAATATTTCCCCCAAACCCAAGCTTTTATCTAAACTGCAGCGGCTACACGCGTCGACCTGTGTGCGGACCCCCATATCTCGTTAATTAACGTTTTTTTTCAGTATTTAATTACTCTACGAATAAAACCTCTCAGATATGAGAGAATCGCTGCGAGTGCAATTTGTCGACATTCGGTTAATCATATTTATTAAACCTATTTTTTACTTTTTACAATACTTATCTTGTTTGTAAATAAAATAAAGTTTTCGTGTCTAGACGTGCTATTAATTTTAGGTTACCACATATACAATAAATCTATGTAATTTCGCTCGTACGGACGTATTAATTTACATATCAATTTTCCAACCATAATGAAATCTGCAATATAAACAGATATTTCTGTTACTCTGTTTCGCACAATGATCAATGTGTCAGTAAATAATCAGTTCATTAGATTTGCGGTAATTTCTATTCTGCAATTCGCATTTGTGAAACCAAATAATATAGTAACATTGTTTGGTGTTAAATTAAATTCTACAATTTTATTCTTATACAGGTGGTGTTTTCGCATTTTTGAATATATTACATTTTTGAAGTAGTGGTCCCTGGAAGGTATTTATATTTACTGAATAATCTGTAACTATTTGGACTTACTTCTTATTGTAAGGGAACAATTCACGCATGATTTTCTCGATAGCCATACATATTTCTGTACGGATTCGCTATGAAATTGATTTTCTCTTTCCGGTTTCAAACTGTTCCGCACTTGTACTGATTTTGATCGGCACTGCATTCCATATATCCATATATTAATTAAATCAGAGCTCTCATTAGGTTTCGGTTTTGAGATCTTATTTGATGAAAACTATTTGTATGAAATTACATACATCGTTTTCGACCAAATTGAGATCTTTTCGCTGCAAGCCCTATAAGTATTCCTTATTCTTCATATTAAGAAAAAGTTTATAACACTTTATTCTCACTTCGCCGAGGTCGCTTGCAGGCGAGGCGGTAGAATCTTCCAAAACTGACGATTTTGTATTTATACAATATCAAATCCATCGCCTCGTCCGCAAGCGACTTCGGCGAAGTAAGAAGGAATTAAAGTGTTATAAGCTTGGTATATTTTCCAAGACGTTAAAACAACGATATCATCTACTATCGCCGAGGTCACTTGCGGAGGAAGTTCACGAATCAACAACTCCCATTAGTTAACTGTAGTAATATTGAAATTATCGGTATAGAAATTACACTAAGTGATAATTCTACCCTTAACATCTTTAGCAGGACCTCCAACATCCCCGCATTGAGGAGGACATCAAATTAATTTTTAATACTAACCGCCAAATTCTGACGTTGGGTGACATAAACAGTAAGAACACAACTTAGGGATGTAGAGCCAATAACCAAGCGGGAATTAAACCACTAAATTTAACCTCAACATACAACTTCATGGTGCACGTACCTAATACATACACATACCACAGAATAATCAGACACTGACAGCATCCCGGTAAATCTGACGCCACATTATAGCGAGTTGCCAAAGTATGCTGCTATTGGTGGTAAAGACTTGGGTAGAGTGTCTCTTCTGGTTATTCCTTTGGTAACTCTCAATAAGATGGCGGATTTTAAATCGAGGTCACGAAACGAGGTGCCACCAACTACAAACGAATCGACGTCAGTGTCATTTCTGGTTATTCTGTGCACATACTGTTCATATAGAAATGATTGTCAACCCGACATTCTAGACATCGCATTGACTAAAAATTTCAATAAATTAATAAATCAAGAAGTGGTAGTAGATTTGGATTCTGATCACCTTTCTGTGATTTTATTGTTCAAAACCTCACCGTGTCTATCCAAAAATAACAAAAAACTAGTAACCAATTGGTTCTTGTTTAAAAACGCATTTGGAAATAACTTCAATAATAGCGACTACAGTCTAAACAACCAAAAATCAATTGATCAAAGTGTACAGCTTCTCACAGAAACAATCAATATTTGTATAAAACAATCATCATTCCCCAAATGTCAACCGCAGTTTGATAATTATCTCCCACCATCTGAAATTCAATCTCTTAAACCAGAAAAACAGCCTACGACGTGAGTGGCAAATGACGAGAAACCCTGTAACCAAGTATGTTGTAAATCGATTAACACGTCAAATAAGAAAATAACTTGATGAAAATATTAATCGAAGGACTGTATGTCGTTTCAGAAACCATCTATGGAGTAATATGTTTTCTTTATTAAAACATTTTTAATTTGGTTATAAAAACTTTATAAGGTAAGCTTCTATAACCACAATGCAAAGCATTGAAGAATTTCACTCCATAGTAATTAATGCGTTTTTCGACCTCTCCAGTCGCAGTGCCTTTGGTCGAATATCATTCCTCCCCCTAGTGCCATAATTGTGAACATCACTATTTTACTGATCTGGCAATAAAATTACTTAAAAAAATCCTTAAATATATATTGCGGTCCAAAACATCTTTAAACCCACACAACCCGCATGAACCAAGTTCCTAATAAACTATTTGGCTAACATCTACCCATCCAATCCAAATACCAAACCATACCAAAATCTCCCAATAAATTAAAAACTTGCTGAATCCACAATATGTTTTAAATAGACCACTACTTACAAAATTCATTTTCACGGTTCACATTTTCAAGTTCCAACATTTTCTCCAGTTGTGTGGAGACCCTTAATCAATTTAAGATCATACCACAATCTACTTGCCCAATTGCTTCTACTTCAATCTAAAAAGTCGTGGAAACAAGTATAATTGAATGTCAAACATTCACGCTTAATACAATAAAATTAAAGAAAAAATTTGTTAATATTTAGCAATAATAAATTTAGTGCAATCATTTAAAAGCAGAAATCTCGTTTATCGTAAAATATTGAGAATAAAATATTCTCTTCAGTCACAATTGGCTTCATTTGAATCGGGTATCTCATATTACATCACCTCCCGAATGGGTACATCTTTCAGTGGAGGTTCCAGGATGTGCATATTTTATTTAAATGTTGGGAATTTTCGCGGTACCCAACGTAATCGTTTTGGGTCGCTCGCGGACCGTCTGTATTCCCGCCCTTCCTCCCTTTCAGTCTGTACTACCCGTTTCTGTAATGCAAATACGTCCGCCCGTTCTTCCAAAATGCCCCCACAGTACAAGCGGCAGCGCCGCCACTGGGTCATATTCACCGCGAGATGAATGCCTTTCGTCGGAATTGGATTTCCGACAGGGGCGTAGTGGCCCAGAGAGCGGTTTTACCATTTTCTTTCGGGCATCTGCACACTACTCATGGGCCCGTTCAGCCGCCTCACTGCGCATTCCCACCTTCCCTTCGGCACAAAGCCCTTATCGGTATACCGGGAAATCAAATTCGAATGAAATCCCACCGAATAAACCGCCGCCGCCGCGGTATAATTGAAAGGCACGGGAAGGGACGTAGGGAATTGGCCTTGTATTTACTCATGGCCCCGATTCAATCTGATTGCGAATTGAAAATTTCAAGACGAGGGTCTTTAATAGACCAAACGGTGTACGTCAACAATCCAATTCGGCGGTACACCCAAACCAATCAACACCCTTTTATCCCGTAACCGGTTTGGTACTCGTTAACCATACATTTTCTATATAAATTCCGATCCGTGACGTAATACAATCGCGAAACGGCCACCGATCGCATCCGTCCCACCTTTACATCGTATATCGGTATTATCGGGGATTACCGAATTTTTCCCAACCAGACTCGTTTATCAAATGCTGATGTTTATGGTCATCTTTGCTGTCGCCCAATCAGATTATTCCATGATGTGTCATAAATACAGATTTGTATTGGTAATCTCTGATAACAAAATCAATATTTCCATGATTACCCCGCGTATTCAACTACATCTACAATTAATACATAAATATAGTATACATTGTATTAATATTTTATATTTAATTTGATTTGTTCCAAAACAAATATCCTGTTATTTGAAAAAGTATGTTCATATAACGATCATCTCGATTAAGAACTGGCTAAGTCAATATGTTTGAAGTTTGCATAATACTTTTCCTGTTTCAAAGTTCCGAAATAAATATTCTTTTTCCTTGATAATTTTTTTTCCAACAGTTTATCTTCAACAGCAATAGTCCTACCATTGGACGGCGTTGTTTACCCTAAACAAACGTACATTTGAACCTACCCAGACGCACCCTTGTTTCGGCGAGAAATAAAAGAATAACGCAAGCGGTCGGAAACAAATGCCAACGGTGGAAAAACGAACTTTTCCGGTTCGGAAAATATTTAGCCTCGAGGTGGAATCATTTCGATGGCGGTAAGCAGATTCCCACTCTGGTAACGTTGGATAAACGTACTCATTTTGAAACTCTTGAATTTCGTCCGTAAACATTAAACATTTCGAAGAAGATTACAAAAACAGTAGCTACTAAAATGAATAAAAATGAAACAAAATATATACGTTTTTTTTTAATTACCCGAACAACTATCGTTGAAGTCACGAGTAGAAAATTAACATCCTACTCATTAGCAACGATTTGTTTTAATCTAAGAAGTCTCTTAAATCTACATGTAAATTAATTCTAATGAAGCAATACCCTCTCCTTTGTTTTTGTGTACGGGCAATTTATTAAATGGAACCCGTACTTGCAACTCTAATAAAGAAGTCACAACCACAAAGGCGACTCATTCACCGTCGGTGCGTGGAAAGGAAAAGAACTTGAAAGAAAAAAATAACTTTCAGGAAAATGGAAAAGAAAGAGTTTCAAACGTAATTTACACTTTAATTTTACATGGACCGTAAACAGGATTGGTTGTAAAACCGCAAAGTTAGCGCAAAAAACATCTTTCCACAGGCAGGTATATTAATTTTCCCCTATGGGAAGTTCGTTCCAGTTCTAGTAAAGTTTGTACTGAATGTCACCGTCGCAGCCGGCGTAATGCAATCAGGGTGGCCCACCTACTCGCTCGTGGAAAGACTAATGACAGCGACACCCACAAAATTGCTTCATAATTTTCTCCAGTAACCTTTCCACTATCAATTGCGACGTCGTCCCCGTTTCTCAACCCAACCCGTTTTATCCCTCCTTCTCTCCAACATTCGATGCTTACCGACAAATATACTCTTTTATTCTAATCAACGAATCAACGGTTTTATTTTTGTAATTGTGAAAATGTGTTTGATAGAACCAAGAAATCGATACCTAATGAGATTCGTTGTTGAACCTAACACGAAGTGAACAAGTGTTGAACAGCACGGAACATATCGAGCAACGTGTATAAATCCATGTAAACTTTGTAAGGAATATTTTGGGTCAAGGTGGGTAGATAATATAATATAAATATACACGCTATGATAGTTAATGTCAATAATTTTCAATAGATTAACACCTTGGTGGTTGTCGTGCTGCGTTCAACAAAATAATTCTTTCCTCTTCAACATCTATCGATGAATCATCCAACATATTGTCTTCAAGACGCAGTTACATTAAGTATTCTCAGTTTCGTAGAAAATGAAATGGTAAAATCCTATGCCTTCACCTCCGAGAAATCGAGAAACTCCATAATACAATTTCAAAAACAACTACTTCTAGAATGAAGTCAGTTTATAATAGCTGCTTATGCTGTATCAAAATTTCCACCGAGATTTTCGCTTACTCTTGGACAAATGTTATAACAAAAACCATATCGAGCATCCAGATTTACAAGAAGTATTCTCTACATTACATTACATAGATTAGACCTTGCATCGCGACCCTAAGGATCTATTGTACCCCAATAGATAACGTTATCAAATTTTACCATGCAGTCCAATGCTCTTAACGAACATTAATACCTTGCTCGGTAAAAAGTCATTCAAATCCTTTGGGGAGATAAACTGCGACAAAAAATTGAGAATCTGATACGATTAACAGCAGGGCAGAGGCATGCTCAACTGTCTCCTCGTCCTCCGCACATAGTCGGCATTCAACATCGTCGGCTAAACCCAACAAGTTGAGGTGTGCTTTTAATCGGCAGTGCCCAGTAAAGACACCCATTAGAACTTTAATGCTGCTACGAGCAAGTCCTAAAATATCCCCGGATTTGACAGTGGCGATGTAAATAAACATCTTTACATGTCTCATTCCAGGAGAGTTAGTCCACAGTAAGCGAAGTCTCTCTTTAGCCCAGAGTCCAATCCTATGTTTGGCCATCGCAAATGATACACCAAATGCTGGTTCTGGCCCCACAACCGCTATAGCACTGCTAAAGCGTGACTTGGGATCCAGATCACAGAAACTCTGTTATCACAACTCAGTGTGTTTAATGTTCTCTTATAGTCATTAACCAGAGCCGACACCGGCTTGCAGCGTCTGGAGAGTGGCATGACTGTCTGAGAAAAATCGTACTGTCAAGTTCTTCACCCCTCCCTCATGAAGGATTTTAGCACCCATGTCAATAGCAAATACTTCCGCCTGGAATACAATACAGTACGTACCCAGGTTGTAAGCTTGCTTAATCCGAGATGTCTGGCAGTATACTCCTGCTCCGACCCCTTCCGGCGTTTCTGATCCATTTGTGAATATGTAAATATCTGCCTGCAGTATCAGTGCTTATAATGTCTTCCGCAGCCCATTGGTAGAACATGTCGGAATAGTTTTGAGCATATTGCTTAAATCTGTAAATGGTAGTTCTAGCCACTTTCTCTATATGCAAACGCAAAGGAGATAGGCCAAGCAGAACATGCATTGCTACAGATGGCGTTGCGCTTATCGCACCAGACATTGCCAATACAGCTAATCGTTGAATTCGTGAAAGTTTACTGATAACTGAAATCTGTCGGACTTTCCTATACCAGGCTGCTGCTTCGTATGTGAGATCATAAGTCTAACCACAATCACATAGATACAGTCTTTCAGAGGTAAGACCCCAATTTTTTTCACAAAGACTGCGACAAGTCCACATGTATAGTCTAGCTTTGTACAAAACTCCCTGCAAATGTTCATTCCATGAGATGTCTTGTCTAGATATTTGTCTAGATTTGTCTAGATATTTGACTTCCCCTGAGATAGGAATTTCTTCACCTTGGATAGTTGGGCGGATTAGTCCATCCAACTTTCGTCTCGTGGTGAAATTCACTATGATTGTCTTTTGCGGGTTTATCGAGAGATTCTCTCCCTTACACCAAGCGCAAATGGCATCTAGGGTCACCTGGAATTCTTTACATAGCATATTCATTAATGTGGCTCTGGTAACATTGAGTGAGCCAAAAACAGAATTTAGGGATTGGAACATCTAGAAAATACAAGAATATTTGGTCAACAATGAAGTGTAGACTGAATCCAATGCGATATATTCGGCTGATACGGTGACATACTAATCTACAAATAATATCATATTAACCTGAAACGTATCATCACATCGCTGCGACGCGTCCGCAAGAGTACTCGGTTTTAATTAAAGGTCGCTTGCGATCAGGGTTCTACAATTAATATCATATCAATCCGAAACTTATCATCACATCGCTGCGCTTCAGCCGACGTCACTTGCAACCGAAGCTTTACAGTTAGTATCATATTAATCTGAAATTGATGATCACAACGATGCGCCTCTGCTATACTTCAAATGGAAAATGTATGATTTTGAATTAAGTCTGAAACGTATGGCCACTTTGCTGTGCATCGGCGTCAGCCTCGGCGTCAGCCTCGGCGACCGATCCTGGTACGGTTAATATCATATCAACCCGAAACTTATCATCACAATACTAAGCCTCGGCTTTACTTAACATGGAAAATGTATGATTTTACCCGATTAAGAATATATCCGATCGATGGACGGATCATGTGGGTACAGATTGCTTCGAAAAAAATTGGTTTCATGTTTTAACATCCAAGTTTTTTGTCGTTTAAAGGAATGATATATACTATATTCCTTTCATCGTGAACGCACTGTATATATTATTTTCGATAATAAGTTCTAGTGTTGTATAAATGAGACATTTATACACTCAATGTCCTATAGTATAGAATAAATTTGTGATTGCTCTTATTATTTTAATCGTTCGACGAATTGTGGAAATTTATTTGAATGATTTTTCAATTTTAACACAGTTCATTTTTTCTGATTATGCTTACACTGTTTAAGCGAAACATGTAAAACTAGAACTTATTCAAAATAATATATATATTAAACCAGTAAAAGTGCAAAAATTATTTACATTCGTTTAAACGACATTTTGTTTACGGGTTAAAATGGATTACATCAATTTCGATTTTATCCAAGTTTTTCTTTGAGAGTAATCAACTAGTAAAATCTTTACTATATGCTGTGGACGAGTCGTTGAAACTTGTGTTGCTATAAATTCCATCAAAATTTTAGGTCTCTTATTTAATATCCAAATATGATCCAAGAGTTTTTATTATTAATTAAATAATATAATAATAATAATTAAATAATAATATTTATAAATAAAAGTTTCTATAGATTTTTGAATTGCCCGAATCTGTAAGGTACTATAATGGTATTTTACAATGAGTGGAAAATCGTGTCGTCGTATGGTCGACCTGTCACCAAGGTAGAGTTGATCATTAAGGTAAATCAGATTTTAAAATGTAATTAACTTTATCATACGCTTTATAACGTTACAAAGGAGTCCCGTTTCCAAGAGCCGCCCGTTTATCGACTTTGTTAACGAAATGTCAGCGTCTTGATTAAGGGTCTGAATTTGGTGTTATTATTGATTGACTTTATCATCGCGTCGCGTCTGCAAATCGTTATTTTTGCAAGAACGTTCCGCTTTACTCATTTGTAGCGATCGCTCAATTTAACCTGAATAAATTATTCACAGATCCATTAAAACCTACAAGCGGTGGAAATCATCGTTAAATATTTAGAGTTCCCAATCGCGTAGCGCACCAAGAAATACATGTATACAAATAAAATAAATTTTGGTCGAAATTTACGCTAACGAGAAAGTTTTGCCTATGAAATGGGTTTCAAACGTCGCATCGGGATATTGAACTCTCGAGACAGTGTATTAAATGGAAATGACATTCTAAGTATTGGTGTTTCTAGTATAATCGTGTGTCCATTGCATGGGAGACATTGTCATTTTCCCTATTATAATGAACTACTATCGGTGATGGATTGGTTCGATACGAAATTACATTACTAAGCTGGTGGCTTAAGAATTCCAGCAATGGCGATATTTTAAGAATGATTCCCCTTTTTGTAACGGTACACCTTTCTCAAAGCGAAACATCGCTATTCACTCATCCCTTTTCCACAAAATGATATTTACGACACGGCTTTTGGCAAAATCGATGCCTTTTCCTCAGAGAGATCACTTACCTCTTAGCTTTACACGCCCGTTTCCGTCCTATAGCATTCATTTAATACCATCACTCAAATGGAAATGCCAATAAATCAAACTTATCGGATAGCGTGATGCCGTGTGAAAGTAGAGAAAATACGACCACTGAATTTATATTTCAACGATTTTAAAATGGAACAAACAAACAACATGCGGATCGATGGAGCATACCGTACTTCCGCTTGACAGGTTTATTAACATAGCTACAACCTTTCCCCACATTTAAATGTTCGAATGTTTCGAATTTTCATCTCAATGGCCTGGTTTGTTCGTTATTATTAATTCCGTGCCAGTTTACTCGCACCATTCGTCATTATCGAGACTGTGAGCGGTTTCAACATCCAGACAAGCTCTCTGTGTTTAATTAGTTTTTAATGCCTGAAAATTGATGCGAAAAAGTTATTGAAAATGCCGCTCGTAGAAAAAAAATCCACATGGCATACCGCACTTTCCAATAAGCTACGACCAGAGAGCGAATTTTACGGAATCGAAAAAAATTATTTAGCTACTTTTTATGGCACTACAAAAAAGTGTATAAAAAATTATCATATTGGGAATACGGGTCGAAAAACAATATTCAATAGGAACGCAACATATATTCATGTACATTTTTGGCTTATATTTTCAACGCCTGGATAAAAATTCTCTAGGCTGCAATTGATGTAACACTAATTATTAAGTTAAACATTCATAAAGTTATTATGTTCTCATATATGTATAGATAGAATTGAAAAAAGCATAATAAAGTCAAGACCAATGGCAAATATCAAGACACCCATCCACCTTCTTTCATTAATCAGAGAAACGCTCAGGTGTAAATAATCATATATTTATCATATATCATATTCAACATGGTAGTCGAGAGAATCATAAGAAATTGTGAAGTGCACATAAGAGGGACTGTAGTCAATAAAAGCGTCCAGATCTTACCTTTCGCGGATGACGGTGACATAATTGCAGGGACGAGAAGCGGATTAAAGGTATTCCAAGCAAAAACAAAATACATGTACGCACTTAATACGCCGAGACTAAGAAGACGACAGCTGTAAAACCTAACGGTAGACGAATACAGCTTTGAATATGTGCAATAATTCGTGCAATTGGGGTCATCGGTGATCTCCGAGAATGATACCGGTGCAGAGATTAAAAGAAGGATTCAACTGGCTAATAGGACGTATTATGGTTTGATTAGGCACTTAAGATTAGATGCCCTATCAAGAGCTACAAAGTGCTAGGTTCTGAGACGTGAGTCCTGTCACAAAGGGATGAGAGGCTACCGGCACCATTGAGAGGAAAATACTCGAAAGTTGCGCAGAAGATATAATTTTGAGCTCTTCTCAGCATACAGGGAGCCTGATATTATATAAAGATCACTCGCCTGCGCTGGATGAGACACGTCCAGAGAATGAAAGACGATGACACCCCCAAGCGAATATCAAAACAATCTCGGCAAATGGCGGAAAATGCTAGAACAGGCCAAGACCCACAGATATTGTAGTAAGTTAGTTATAGTTACAAAACATAGATGTCGCAATACGTCGAGTGTGACTAGACTAGAACAACGTGTATGGTTCCTTTGTATTAAAAATATTAAATAAAACAATTACGTTACATGGTGTCAGATGTTAAACCAAAGAAGTAGAAGAAAAACCTAAGAAAAACGAAAGATTGGTGTAATAAAAGAAGAAAAGGAAACGAAAGAAATGTCGTCCTTCAATCCACCAAATAACCTCAAATTTGATAAAAATATAGATAAAAATTTCCAAAAGTTTTATGAAAGTTTTTATTTTTTTATGAAGGCAACAGGGTATGATACTCAAGAAAATGAAACTAAAGTCGCTATATTCTTAAATGTCGCTGGAGAAGAAGCGCAGGTTGTATTCCAACAACTTGGTTTGAGTAATGAAGACAAAAAGAATTTTGATAAAGTCGTAGACCCATTTAAAGATCATTGCGCACCGGTAAGAAATGAGACATATGAACGTTTTAAACTTTTTAACCGATGACAAGGGGAAAATGAAGATTTTAAGTCTTTTCTAAGCGAAATCAAAACATTGGTGAAAACATGTAACTTTGGGAACTTAGAAGAAGGTCTTTTGAAGGACAAGGTTGTAATTGGGGCAAGTGATAAAGAGCTACAAGAAAGAATGCACAGAAATAACTCGAAGAGAAATAAAAGTTTTAAACAAGGAGGAAAAGAATATAGATATTATAAAGCAAAAGAGAAATACCTTGGAAAGAAAGAGTTTTAATAATAATCAGACAAAAGAAGAACAGAAGAAGAAATGCAAGTATTATAATAAAATACAAAAACCCAAACAGTGCTCAGCCTACGGAAAAACTTGTTTAATATGTAAAAAAGAAAACCATTTTGCCGAGATCTATAAGTTCAATACGAAACATTAAGAAGAATGTCAGGGATGTCAAGTACATTACGAGGATGATAAGTACATGAGATTAGATTCTATAAATAATAATAATAGAAATGTTAAACAATGGATTTAGAAAATAGATGTAAACGGGAAAAATATTGTTTTCAAACTAGATACGGGTAGCGAATGTTCAATTCTGCCATTTGATTTAATTCAAAGTGATTTAAAAAGCAATCTAGTTTTAGAAAAAACAAACACAGTATTAGTAGTTTATAATGGAAATAAAATAAAACCGTTATGGACAGTTAATCTAAGATGTATTACAAATGAAAAAGAAAATAAGGTTAGGTTTGTAGTTATAAAAAAAGGTAGCGCAATACCGATCCTAAATTTAGAAGATTGTTTAAAGCTAGGTTTAATAAAAAGAATTGATAAAATAAATGTCTAAGTCAATAAGGACAAAAATCAATTTATAAAAGAAAATTCGAGCGTGTTTGAGGGTTTAGGGAATATAGGCGTGTGTAAAATTAAATTAAAAGATATTGCTGAGCCAATAATAAAACCGCTAAGGAGAATTCCTGAATCAATTAAACCACAGTTGAAAATAGTTCTAAATAAACTGGAAAGCAGTAAAATTATAGGAAAAGTTGAGGGACGAACGGAATGGTGCCATAAGTTAGTTATAATTCAGAAACCAGATGGAAGTTTACGACTTTGTATGGATTCTAGATATTTAAATCGGTACATAATAAGAGAAAAATGCCAAATTCCATCTGTGGAAGAAATATGTAATAGATTAGAAGGAAAAAAGTTTTTCTCAATCTTAGATATGAAAGATGGATTTTTCCAAGTGAGATTAGACAAACCAAGTAGCAAATTATGTTCTTTCGGAACGCCATTTGGAGTATATCGGTTCTTGCGAATGCCATTTGGTATATCATCTGCACCAGAAATAATGCAAAATTTGATGTTTTCAATTTTTAATAACATAGAAGGAGTAGAGACCTATTTTGATGACATAATTATTTCGGATAGTACGTTGGAAGAATATGATAGAGTTTTACAAACAGTTTTAGATCGTACAAAAAGATTTAATGTTCAATTCAATAAACATAAGGTACAATACAGAATAAATCAGGTTAAGTTCTTGAGATTGATTTTGTCAGAGAAAGGTATAGACTGCGACCCCAAAAAACGTAAAAAGGTTATAGAAATTTCTTGGAATATGTAACTATATAAGCAAATTTATTCCACGATTTGCTGAAATCACAGCACCACCTAGAGAATTAATTAAAAAAAGATAATTCTTGGAAATGGGGAGAAAATGAAAACAAAGCATTTTTAGTTCTAAAAGGAAAAATAACTCAGGCAACTATGTTGCGAGTTTTTGATAAAGATAAGCCCATCACTTTACAAATAGACAGCTCAAAAAATGGGGTTGGCGCATGTTTGTTACAAAATGGACAACCCGTTTCTTTTTACTCAAAAAGCTTAACTGAAGCACAAGTCAGGTGGCCTCCCATAGAAAAAGAATTGTTTGCCATTTGTTGTGGTGTAGAGAAATATCACCAGTTTGTCTATGGTTACAAAGTAAAGGTTGAAACAGACCATAAACCATTAGTAGCGATAGTTAAAAAAGATATCAATAAGGCCAGTGCCAGGTTACAACGTATGCTTTTAAAGTTACTAAAGTATAATTTAGAGGTGACTTATGTTCATGGATTAAAGATGTATATAGCAGACTTTCTACCAAGAAATTACGTAAAAAATTCTAGACATCTAGTCCAAGATATCCAAAATCAAATGGTCTAGCGGAAAGGGGAGTAGGTATAATAAAGAGATTTCTTAAAAAATGGTTAGAAAGTGATGAAGATATATATTTGGCATTGTTAACATATAGAAACACACCCATCACAGGTCTGTCTTATTGACCTGCGCAGATATTATTTTCTAGAACATTAAGAGATAAATTACCTTGTACTAAAAATAGTTTAAAACCGCAAATGAGTAATAACGTACATGAACAGTTGTTGAATAATCTGAAGAAATCAGAAACGTATTATAATAAAACTTCAGTTGAACCTAAAAGTTTTAATAAAGTTGATACTGTGTTAATTCAAAATTTAGATAATAAAACATGGACTCCAGGTAAAATAGTGGATGCGTATGATACACGTAGATCATATATTATGGAAAAAGATACAGGTAGCCATATTAGACGAAATAATGTGCATCTCCGAAAATCATATAATGATGTTGTGATAAGACCTAAGTTAACCGAAATTGACAATATTCCCGATAGTGACGTATTTGTAAAAAAGCGTACCAAGCCTAGCTTAAGTGGAGTTGTTGTTGGTAGCGGTTGTAAACCGACAGCAGGACCGCCAGATTCACCTGTAAAAACGAGGTCGGGTAGAGTAGTAAAAGAGCTGTCACATTTAAAAGATTTTATTAAATATAGACTTAAGAGAGGGGATGTAGTAAGTTAGTTAGAAAGTATAGAAAACATAGATGTCGCAATACGTGGAGAGTGACTAGTCTAGAACAACGTGTATGGTTCCTTTGTATTAAAAATATTAAATAAAACTGATTAGGACGAGGTTACTTACAGGCGGTGCGCTACATTATTTCTGAACCAATTTAGGCTTGATATGGTGTTGAGGGCTTAATCAGAATCATCATCGCAGTCAACACCTAGGCTAAATTTAAAACGGATAATATATACCTATATAACATCGCCTCGACCACGAGGTTGTTTGCGGCCGAGATGCTACATTATTTGTTAACCAATTTATGGTTTATGTGGTGTTGAGTGAGACGCCTCGGCCTTTTTCTCTTTTAATTTAGCCAAGGCGGTACATTATTTGTTAATTAACTGAAGATTGATATGGTGTTGAGTGCTTAACCAGGATCATACTTTTCGGCTTATTGTTAGTTTTAGCCGTGGTTGTATGCGATGCCTCGGCTTAATTAAACTTATACATTCTCCGGTTTAAATTTAACCGAGATTCCATTCGTGGGCCGTTAAAATCAAGAACAAGATAAAAATTTTCCTCCCCCCATTCTGTGTCGATTCACTTTTGGAGCAGTAGAATTATTTTTCTTGTTCGTCCACACTATTTATCCCACATCGATTGCCATATTATATACAAGAAAAGGAATGGTAATTTTGTATATATTGAAGATTATATCCAGATCATTGCATGATAAATGAAAATATTAATACTATTTCGCCGAATCAGGCCATCATTATTTTATGAATGGAACATTAAAGTCCCTTTACGGAATCTTCAAAATTTCACCGCGGGGGATTTAATTTATTCCAGGGTGGAACTCCGACCCGAAGAACTTGTCAAACTCGAACTGGACTAGTTCAAATAACAGACGACGGAAGCAAGACGAGAGCAACTTGGCACATAAAAGCTTTTTGTCCAGGGTAATAGTAATACCGCAAGTAATGTTTGGAGAGATGTAGAGCTATTTAACGGCTCTTTCAGACCGTGTTTATGCCGTATTTAGTTATATGGCATTGCGAGTGCATACGTGACCGGCATAAAACGAATAGTGAGAGCGATTTTAAAATATAAGAAAAAGGAATTTTATGATTACATCTCGGAAATTATTTGTCTTTGAATATAAAGTCGATATAAATAATTATAGATAAATTGAAAATGTCTTGGTTTTGAAACCTAAATTTAGCAATCGTTTTCATAATTGAAATATTCCAAAACAACAAATTTTCCCGATAATGGGTTTTACGAATGGTAAAAAATTCTTTTCAAAATGAAAGCATAGAGAGTTATAATCCGGAGATATACACGAATATTCCCGAATTTTCATATCTCCCAAATATACGTAGAAAATATGTACATATACCATTTCCGATATGCCTGATTTACAGATTAATTACAAAATAATAATTTTTTCGTAAATATGGCAGAATAGACATTTTTAAACAATTAACTAGTTTAGATCTCCCTTTTAATGAGGAATTGGCTTTAATAAGTTTACGCTAATAGTCCAATTGATACATAATATTAAGGATACTTAATATAGTAGCCTATTATATTATGGTACTAAGATGTACTAATAGTGCTTTTACTAGCCTATAAAGTTTCCAGTTTTTGAACTACACCGCGAAACAATCGTTACTAAACGATCGTAACAGCCCTTCCGGTGAGTGAGTCGTGTTGTTTACACATAATTGACGTTAATGGCATTTGCGTATCTGCCTTTTGTACTTTCATTCGTGGTTTGTCACATTTATTAAACATTTACCTTGTGATATTTTATATTCGAAAGCACAACGTAGTTCAAATAATAATTAAACTAAAAATAAATGTTTGTTAGAAAATGTGTACACAAAAAAATGATATTTGATAAATATAGGTGGAAATATTATTTGTCCTTTTTCCTCAACGCAAATAAAATAAAGCTTTGAAATAAAAATCGATAAAAAATATTTTTATAAAATACTGCTCATTTGTTATAATATTGTTATTTTGACAAAATTTATTGTTATAATATACAATGTGTGCCAAAAAGTTAGTTCTTTTAGGTACTAATGAAATTTTTAAAAAATCATTTCGACTGTGTTTTTAAGAATCATGACATGATTTGTATGTTAAATTGTCGCTTAATGATTCTAGTTTATGATATGATATAAAAACTATAAGATAATACTATTGAAATTTCCAGGAATAACTTATTAAAGAAGAAATTGTCAAATTAATATTTCAAAAATAACGCAAAATTTTCAAAAAATTAAATCGACTGCCTTTTTATGAATCATGATATAGTATGCATATTAAATTAAAATTTAATATTCTAGCTTATGATATCATATAAAAACTATATATCGACTGTATTTTTAAGAACCATGAAATGATATGTTTGTCAGATTGAAGCTTAAAGATTCTAGTTTATGATATGATATAATAACTATAAGATAATATTATTGAAATTCCAAGGAAAAAATTATTAAACAAGAAATCTAATTTATAAGTAAACATAATACGAAATTTTTGGAAAATCATATCGACTGTATTTTTAAGAACCACTATATGATATGTATGTTAAATTGAAGCTTAAAGATTTCAGTTTATGATATGATACAAAAACTATTCGGATGAATGAATAAAACTCCCTTTTCTTTTATTTACTGCCTACTTTAATGTATTAAAGTATATTTGTAATAATAAAACTGAGAACGATATGAACATGTGAACTAAAAAACATCTTGTGCGTAGAACTTCTTCTTGTTAGCGGTTTTTCCCTCTTCTTCTTCCAGTTGACTATAAGAAAATCCAAAAACTATAAGATAATATTATTGAAATTTTGAGGAAAAAATTATTAATAATTAATAATTTTTTCCTCAAAATTTAATTATTAAAGAAAAAATTGTCAAATTTATAAAGCAAAAAGAATACGAAATTTTCAGTAAATCACATCGACTGTATTTTTAAGAACTATGATATGATATTTATGTTACATGGAACCTTAAATTTTTTTATTTTATATTTATGATAAAAAACTATAAGATGAAATTTCCAGGAAAAAATTATTAATCCTAGAAAGATAATCACATTGTTATTTACGTAAAAGATAATCATGCTTATAATTGACCCATGAGTTTTAACTAGCTGTAATCTCAAGTCTTATTTATTGATTTAGATAAACTGATCGTTGTTATACAAACAGATGAAATAATAAATACCACAATGTATTTATTTTTATTTATTTATAAACTGACCGGCAAAAAAAACCGGCCACTAAAATTTAGCCATAATTTCAAAGCTGGGGCGAACCGCGAACCACTCATTCGATTTTGATGATTCTTTTTTTGATCGAAAGGTTGATTCGGAAATTTTTATTCGGACATTAATTTGAGCATATACGGGGTGCAAGAATGAGAATAACTTTTTTTCTCGAAATTTGTAATACCCTGTGAGGTGCAGATGCTACATCAGAGGGTGTTAACTGGAATCAAACGGTAGCCAATCCTTTCTGAACAGTTTGTTTTTTATTCACTCTATTACTAACGAAGATGCAGTGTTTTAGAGCGAACGCCTGTGAAAACAAAACAAACAAGCATAACAAATCTAAGGTGGAGCGCTAGGTAGCGTATGAGAGTTGTTTCGAATAGTAAATTGACAGTTGTTAAAGATGCCGTTGTCAACTGATGTTGCCCGTATTGTTACTTTAATTGAGGATGGCAAAAGTCAGCGGTACGTTGCCCATACGTTGGGTATACCACGAACAACAGTTCAGGATACCTGTAACCGATATGTGGAAACAGGAAATTTTACTAGGCGGCAAGGTTCCGGTAGAAGATGAGTGACAACAGCAGTTGATGACCGATTTATTGTTCTAAACACTCTGATAAATCGTAGAACGACAGTTGTAGAAACTCGGCATCGTCTTCAAATGGTGCGTGGGGTTGATGTAAATGAAAGAACCATTCGTCGAAGACTTGCTGAAAGTGATCTGACTGCAAGAAGACCTGCCAAAACACAGCGCCTGCTTCAGAGACATCGGCGAGCACGTCTTCAATTTGGGTGCGTACATACGAATTGGGGAATGGAACAATGGTGTAAGGTGCTCTTCAATGATGACGTTTACCTGATGGTCGAGAATGAGTGTGGAGATGTTGTAATGAAAGCTTTGCGACCTGCACAATTTCGGAAAGAGTACCTTTCCATGGAGGTTCGGTCATGGTATGGGCGCGTGTTTCGACGGAAGCGCATACAGCGCTCATCTTTGTTGAAAATGGCACGCTAAATGCCCGCCGTTATATCCAAGATATTCTGCAAGAAGCTGTCGTGTCCTACTCCCATTTTATTGTTGATAGTAGACAAAACCACTACTCATCCGTAAAAAGGACTTTCCTCCATTGCTCGGTTTCCCAATGACATGTAAGCGCGCAGCTTGAAGACGGGCTCGTCGATATCTTAAAAGCAGCCTCGGTCCTTTGGCAGCCTTCTTGCAGCCAGACTACTTCTAGCAAGTTTTCAGCAAATGGTTCTCTCACTGACATCAACAACATGCACCATTTGAAGACGACGCCGAGCTTCTATAGCTGTCGTTCTACGATTGCTTAGAACAATAAAACGGTCATCAGCTACTATTGTCACTCATCTTGTTTACACAGGCGATCGCTTTAAAATACTGCATCTTCGTTAGTAACAGAGATAATAGAGTTAATAAAAAAAGAAAATGCTCAGAAAAGATTGGGCTACCGTTTGATTCCAGGTAATACCCTCTACTGTAGCAGTTGCACCCCACAGGGTGTTACAAAATCCGAGAAAAAAAGTTTTTCTCATTTTTCTCACCTCGTATATGTTCAAATTAAAATCTGAATGAAAATTCTATCGCAGGATTATTACAAAAGAATCAACCTTTCCATTAAAAAAAGAATCATCAAAATCGAATGCGCGGTCCGCGAAAAAGCCAGCTTTGAAGTTGTGACTAATTTATAGTGGCCGGTTTTTTTGCCGATCAATTTAGAAAAAAGCAGAATCCTTAAATGCGTCAATTTGACGCAGACTATCTTTCTAAGGTTAAAGAAAAAGAAATTAAAAAATGCTGCTCGTTTGTTCTTGTAATATGCTTTGTAAATATTTTATGGAGATAAACCTTCATTTTACCCTCACAAAATTTATTATTATAATATATGTATATTCGGGCACTAAGTACTAAGGCTAATGGGGTACTCTCATATGTTTCATTATTAGCGCTTATAGTGACCTGCCAACAACACGGACCTTAAAAAATTTTGCTTTTGTTAAAAGTCAATTAAACGAACACATTTATTTTCGAAAGCACTTTCACAATGTCGGTAGAGGACGCGGTTCGCAACGCTGCCGGCGCCTGTGCATCGGATTTCATAACTTCGGCTATAAATAAAGGTAATTCGGTTATCTGAGGCCGGTTTACTCGCACCCAAACTCAATTTTATAGTTACGTGACTGGGAGTTAAATGCAATTGTAAAACTTTTATCGAGTTTGGCCAATGAAGCCGTAATTAAAAAATGGACAAAAGGGAATTGTTTTGAATTTTTGAAGGGAAAGAACTGTTTCCGTGTTCTAAAGGAGTTTGTCAATTCCTATCGGGAAGCCTCTATCTCCCTAACATCCTAACCGCCATAAAAGAGATCCGTTCGTTCTTTGGGAATGGTTAATTTTGAGATAAGCGTAACCTTTTACGATAAATCTTCGGATTCGAGGGAAACTTTTTTCGTTTTCTTATATTCACTTCGGTTGTGTGGAAATCTTGACCGGAAATATTGACACAATCCTTCTCTAGGACCGGGATCTGTGGTTGTAGAAAGGTTTAGTGTTTTGTAAAACTCGAGGCGAGAATGTTTTTCGATCAGAAAGTCTCCAAGTTTGCGTGTGTTTATCCGGTCTGTTGGACGTGCAAACTTCGGTAATTGAAATTTACAGTTTTCGGTACCTACCTATATTGATTTACTGCCCTTTCTTCACAACAATGGATTATATCCAGGAAATCATACGTTATCTCCGATATAAAAGAGGAATCTCTAGAGATATCCACAATACACGATAACCTGTCGTTGCAAGGCCAACAATGCAAATACGTTTACAGTCTCGAATGGAATTAGAATTCAATCGGTTGTGACGAAACAGCGTTGTCGTTCACGGTCTCGATGACAGGTGAAATTGCGATCGTTCATGACAACCTCTTTGATTCCGACGCTTCACGTCCGGCTTTACGAAAAATATTATCGACGCGACGTCCGAATAACGAGTTGTGTATCCATGTGGAAATGCTATCTACGATTCAAACCATTCACGGCAATGTAAAAATCGCTAGTGTTCTGATTTATTTTTTTTAGTATGTGAAATAACTTGATGAATTGAAAGTTATCAAGATCAGTTATTAAAATAGGTCGCACCAATTAAACGATACCATGCTGAAATATGAACGGCGTCGATCGGTATGCCTCTAGGGATGCATGGAATGAATTTAAAAAAGAGTTACGAGTCGAGCCCAACGTTACTGCAAGAAAAAAAAAACAGAAAAAAAACGGAAAAGAAAGCACGAACGCGCGATAATGTCACCTGAGGGCGTCGTTATTGTCAGCCAGCACGATGCGTCTGAAGCAGACTAGAAGAGGATTTCTACCGGACTTACCACCCCCGAGAAGATGGAATTTACAGCGTGAGACAAGGATTTACACGTTCGGAGAATTTGACCTTGCTTCCTAATTGGTTGAAATTCTTTAATAGTTATTTTTACTCTTAGATTTATTTGGTCCTTACGAAAAAATTTATAGGGATTTATTCCATTTCTTAAATTAGATATTTTATATTTTGCTTCCAAGCAGTTTGTTGCCAAGTAAGCTGCCAATAAAAGGAGCAAACCCCTGCTATAATAAAATACAAACAGTATTACCAGATCAAAGTAAGCGACAGTTCGTGGTGTGCACGTGTTTACCAGGTTGCCGTCTAGCGGCTTATGTGTCGCACCGGTAAATATTTACCAACATCCGCTCTACCAATTATCTGCCGATAATGTTATTCCTTCAGTTTACCCACTTGCCTTATCGTCAACTACGCAGCGATGAATGTAGATATTTACTCGATACCATAAAGTAATTCGCTCTCACGTACTTTGTTGTTGATAATTTACTATCCTTAACTTAAATTGCTTGCAATTACCATGCTTATTTTTAGACTTGATGAACGAATAACTGAGTTAATTAACGTTTGGATGGCTTAAATGTGCAATCTAGCTCACCCACAGACTACAATTACTCAAGTGCTAATGGAACCTTATACACAGCCTGTGGTAGTTATGAATCATTCTCATAAAACAGCAAAAATATTGCATCTAATAATTAACATATTTATGGTTATTTGTAACTTGATCTAACTAAAATTTTAATTCTAAATAAAATTAATATGTTTTCGAAAAGTTATATTATTAATTAAAACACAACAAAATTTGTAATATATCCTAATAGTACTTATCTTGTCAACTGCATAAACGATCTGATTACGTACCAAATCTCTCAAGCTATGTGTCCTTATGCGGAGATTTGTCGACTTGGCTTTTGAGAAACTTTTGAGATCTTCGTCAATAATATTATTTCATTATTCATTCAGAAATGTGTGGAGATAATGAACCATTACTAGATTTCGAATATGAAATTGACTCGGATAATATAGAAAGTTGAGCACAAAGTAAACATAGCGCCAATTATACAAAACCATAACAATCTCACATGTCTGAGAGTGAAAGTGACTTGGCCCGAGATGTTAACTTGAATTTCGCGAAAACGACAAATTAATGCCGCCGCCCTAGAATTGCGAAGAATCTATACTTATTAGAGATCTACAACTTCATGTGATAAAGCCGAGACTGCTTGAGGCCGAAGCGTCACAATATGATACCTGTTTCAAGGAGATATGATATTCTAAGCCGCAGGCGACCTCAGCTTAATTAGTCGACAGATCTATGACATTACCCGAGAAAGCCGAGTCCGCTTGCGACTTTGGTTTAATTGGACAAACGATCTATAACTTCACCTGATAAAGCCGAGACTGTTTGCGACCGAAGCGCCTCAATATGTCAACCCATTTAGGTTTATATCATAATAATCTTTGCCCTCCGGCCACAAGCGACCTCAGTTAATTATTCAAAAGATCTACTATTTCACCTGATACATCCGAGGAATTCATGATATTGTCAACTACACTAAAGTATGTTCGAGAAGGACTGATGTATCTGGCTAAGTTGTGTAATAGTCATCCTGCCAATATTGCAGAATTGTGGGCCGATGATGATACCGCCTCTAAGTATGTTCGTGCCACAATTACTCATTATTACGTTCATCGATGTTTGATGACATCGCTACCAGGGCATATATAAGTGCGTACTCTCAAACGATTTGAATCGGCCGATAGTTAAGTTTAATGAGCAACTCGATTCCCTTTCAACTTCGTAGTTTGCCAACTATCGGCCGAATGCTTAAACTGCCTTTGATTTGTATTGCGATCTGTCTTTCTCATCCTACAATGTCGCTGATTTCGAAAGAATTCATCGAGAATCTTTTTGATGTGAATGAATTTTGAATACTCGGACGTAATCATTAAGGGTTATTAAATCATTATGGTTGGAAGTTTGTGAAGTTGTTGTTCCTGTATGTTTCTGAATTTTATAATATTTCGTATTGTTGATGATCCAGTAAGATATTGGAATGACAAAGTTTGAAAACTAGATCCAGTTGCTAAATATCTGTAAAAGAATATAGGTATCTACATATATTATCAACTACGCTGTGGTTTTATAATTTCATGTAACGAGGTTCAAAAACGTTGGAATAACCTGCAGACTTGTTTTCGTTGGAAATTGAACGCTCAAAAGAAAACGAAATTAGGCCAGGCTGCCTGCAAGAGGCGCAAATATGTTTACTTCATAAAATAAACATAAACATAAAATGTTATTTTTATTGTCATGCTGTGATAATCGTACTACGGAAAGCAACATAGAACCACTTTCCGATGATGATGACGTTGAAGGGACCATCTCTTCGTGGACCTCTTGCATCCACTTCAATGTCAACCTCTCTACGTAAGAAAATAAGATCGCTAAAAAATCGTTCAGCTATCGAAGATGCAGACAAGGCATTATTGCAAACACTGGAATTTAGTCTCTTCCAACTGATGAAAACGCAAACTGTGATTTATCTCTGCGCTCTTAGCTCAAAAGAGAAACTGGATACTAAGGTCGGAATATTAAATATATTGAAGCAGATCATAGCTAACGGACATCATCAGACAACTTCAGCATCGTATCAACAAGAACGCACAACAAATTACATATCTCAATCACATTTCTCTCCAGTAAACGTACTGGATACACAAAACATTTCGTCTCCAGGCTGTTCGAACGACATGATCAACTCCTATTACTCAAATTTTACTAATGATTCTGAATTAGTAAATTTGTTGAAGTAAAATAGAAAATAAACCTAAAGAACGAAAAATTCTCTCTTCGACAGATATCGCACGTCGTAAAATTGTATCCCATATTGCTATGGCTCATCAAATTAATTGAACATGTTTATTAAAACTGGTAATGCTGATTCTATAAAAAGCAAAAAACTTTTTGGGATACTCTAATAGTTTATAATACAGCTTGTGAAACTGTCCTCGCAATAATCGATCAGTGTAAATTGGATGCATCCAATATTTCCGGTTTCTGCACATACTATTTTTTTTCTCCCTTCGATTTATAATAAGGGCAATTATAACAGCTCTTCGCGACATCATGATAATCAACCGCCTATCGTAGCAGTGTGCGCACTTACTTCCGACCCGACAGTTTAGTTTGAACAGTGCGCCAGCGTTCAGTCCAATCCGACCAAATTATCGGCCGATCAAAAGTCGGTAGTGTGCGGTGTCTCTAAGAGGTCTGAGATGTTATAACGCGAGCTTAACTTGATTTTGGCTGATTGTGCTTCCTGACCGACCCTCCTCTCACCGGGCGTGCTGTGCACAGGCTCAATGCCGCTGAAAGATACCACTCACTCGCTAACCCCATCGAACCAAGGTGGAGCAGGGAGCTGCTTCAACCCTTGGTCCTGGTACGCTCCCACGAGGTGTAGGCTCAAGAGCGCTAACGCGCATTCAGCCATGTGTTCGAACCCCTACACACATGGGTGATTACGACAACCAGAGGTGAACGACTGGTTGCCGGGACCAACGGCTTAACGTCCCCTCCAAAGCACGAGTGGGCGGCTTGGTGAAAATGTTTAAACCGGGACTCGAACCCGGAACGTCTGCATGTCAACCCGAGAGTTTAACCGCTGAGCCACCTCCCAACCTACACTATACTTATACTAAACTATAACGTAGCAACAACAAACATTGTTATGTTTTATAATAACCTTATTAAATACTCCACTTCTGTGGAGATGTCCATGTTTAAAAAGATGAGACACACTCGTGTTAATGTGGCTGTTGATTCTAGATTTATGTTGTTGTGCCAAGTGCTTTATTAATATCAACACTATTTTGTAATTTGTATGTGGCAAATATTATCACTCAGTCATCATGGTCTTCGTCGACTAAAAATAGTTACTGATATTGTTTTCATATTTATCAAGTATATTAGTACCACGATTTAAATATTTATAATATACGTATATTTATTTAAAACTATGACTATTTCAAAAATTTGTTATTCTAACGTGAACCATTTTCAATATAGAAATAATAATAATTCACTTTATTGCCCAACAAAGATCAATTACAGGACAATATTACAAGAAAAAAGAAATAAGAAATAGCACATGGTATAAAACAAATATAATTCATATAAACACTCCTACACTATTATTGTTAGTTAGTTTACACATCCTCTGCATCAAACTCATTGTTGCTAGGTGTTGTACCACAATCCAATTCACTAACTTCTGTAAAAACTACTACTGTAAGTTGTGACGATGCAGCAGGGATGTGTAATCCGTTCCACGATCCGGGTATGATCCGTCCAAGCGTAGAGACAAATATGTGAGAAACCTCCTCTGAATTCTTTCCAATGTAAGTCTATGAGAGACATATTGTGGCGACCAAATTACAGAGTCATGTTCCAATTTGGACGATATAATGGTCAAAAACAAGGAGTTGTGTACACCGATGACAGAAAAGGCACGCGAGGTGCGC
Source organism: Onthophagus taurus (assembly GCF_036711975.1). Taxonomy (NCBI): domain Eukaryota; kingdom Metazoa; phylum Arthropoda; class Insecta; order Coleoptera; family Scarabaeidae; genus Onthophagus; species Onthophagus taurus. The sequence continues at coordinate 21,606,010 of NC_091972.1, read as the reverse complement.
AAAACGAAAGCAAGCGTCCTCGCTGCAGAAGATGCAATATCTTCAATGTGTGGTACAAAAGACAATTTGCTGACAATTAATCTTTAGCTGATAACGGTTACACCATGTTGATATGGTGACACAAATGACTGAACCTGCGGATAAATCATCATGTAAATAATCTGTTCAAATACTTTAGCTAAATTAGACAATGACGATATCGGTCGATAATCACTTAAATTTGTTAGGTAACCTTTTTAGGAATGAAGAACCTGTTCTTCAGTGACATCGGTAACAAATACTGGAGTGTACATTAACCATGTTGTAAGCAGAGACGCCAGTATATACTCTAGAGAATTGATCTGCAAAAGCATTAACTACTTTTTCAGGATCAGTGTAGGTGGACTTATCACACATCATTTTGCAGGAAATCGAGAGGTCGTTGTTTTCTGTTTTATATAACTCCAAAAGCTACGGGGATCAGAACTAAGCGATTCTTCAGTACTAATAGTAATTACTTAATATGTATTACTCTTAATACATTAAAGAATTTAATGGATGTCGTAAAAGTTATTAAATTGCATTAGGACGTGTTATCTATGGTTTAGGAAAGTGCTCTCTTGATGATTCATAATCCCCGTGAGAGAGTAATGGGTTGCTTACCTTAGAAAGAGTATTTAGGGCCTCGAAAGCATTACGAGTAATTTTCGTTCAATACCTCCGATTTTGGAAGGGCTAAGCGAGGATTAGTCCAGTCAATGCAGCCGCAATCTATCTTTACCCTGAAGCCAACGACATGTCGGCCGATGAATGGCCGCAGATATCCCCACAGCATTTTACGTCCTTCTTCCTCGGAAAGACTAATCGCAACGGTAACCGATTATAGCCATGATTGAAAATTGGGATTTACCGGCGTTATCAGGATTTTCATGGTTTGCGAAAAGGACAATTTTTAAAGAAACGCGAACTGAATGGAAACTCGCTATTAAGGCCGCTTGCTCGTAAATCCAATGAATAAATTACTTTCTGGCGGTCACTCCGTCGGGAACAACATTGTTCCGTTTTAATATTCCACTTGATTGATGTGCTCACTCGCCAGTTCTAACCACAAGGTATTCCGTTGAGAATTATCAGTCTACTCGGTTTGGTGACAAATACAGGTGGTTTTCACTTATTCAATTTAAATATGCTCAAGGGATTTATATGAATTGCAATAATCAATACCGTTCTTTATTTAGAGATTGAATTTGTAATTACAAAATAAAAGTACCTACATCTTCGTAGTAATAAATATATCTTAATGGAAAGCAGTAGCTTTTCTTAAACAAAGCCAGTTATGTACACAAGCTCTTATAGCAAAGCATTGTGTAAACATTCTTACATTTCCATTTTGGTTATTTAAATAGAGGCGAAGCTCTCGGATGCAGGAGGGTCATCCCGAGCCAAAAACCGTTGCTTAAGCACGTTCAAAAGGCGGAAGTGTATATTTAAACGGCGAGAGAATCCGAACAATTAAAACGGGTAGCTGCCACATCTTTTCAGGGACCGTTGCGCAACCGCTAAACTCCGCAATTAGCTCCACGACTAGTTGGGGGTATTATAAAACTTCCCTTTGTCGCACTTCTTGTATATTAAATAAGTCTATGCGGCGAATCAATTAAACTTCTTCGCCGGTTTCGTGCTGGTTTTAATCCGTCGACCCGAACTTGCCTGAACAAAATGGGAATCTGGGAAAGCGCCACGCCCCTGTAGCATAAACGATTCGACTTGATTAAAACCAGATACGGGGACATAATATCCTTTACGACTTCGGTTGCGGCTGTGTATTATTAGGCAATATTACGCGCCGCGGATTTTTGTTTAACTACTCAATTAAATTGAAAATGTCAGGTATCTTAATTGACGAGCATTAGTTTTATGTCCAAACTTCACTCGCTTTTAGAGACAGATTTCGAAATTGCTCTATCGAAACACCTCTTTTTGGGTGTTGTTCTACAAAATATATTTACGTTTTCAATGGTTATAGCTAAAGAGTGGAAAACGTTGAACCACCCGTTACCTACCAGCGATAAAGTGCTAGAACTTGATGCAATGCACACATAATAAACACTCGCCACGTAGACAGCACGTGCTGAATTGGTGCTAGGTAACGACCTTACAATGGGAATGGAATTTTTACGCGAGCATCTCGCAGGAGACCGAACTTCCATAGAGTTGGCTGGGAAATTCTCTGTTCAGGTATATGCTTAGGCGGCACCCGGTACAATACGTCAACTCATATTACATTTATGATCGTTGGGGTTGGTGACAATGCTTCGCACTTCCACGGAATCGCTAAGGAGACGTCATTCATCCTTTAAACCTTATATAGCTATAATATGCGGTTCCGTTGTTGCTATATAAAAAATGCCCCCTTAGTTCGATCGATCCAGTTAAATTACCCGTGTAACCGAGCACTAACCTTCCTACTTAGCACTTAATTGTGCGTAACCGAAAAACTTTTAATTATTGCCGCCCGAAGCTCACAGGATTTCTACAAGCTCCGGGAGCCATTACCGGTTTTCGCCTGATGCATATCTCGTTCGTGATCCGAATGCGATCGAATGATCGCCTCGAAGCCAATTGCCCACGTTCCCGTCGGTTGATATGTTAATACTGACGTAAATCACGACCTATCTACGTCCTGAAACGAAACGAAACCGGGTCGAATGTGACCGAAATATCGCACCGACCCTATGACGGACGCACTACATCCACTCCACAGTAGATTGACAGGAGAGAAGAGTTGGATATGACAGTAGGAGTTTGATTGAATATTGTCTGCTCGGATAGAGAGGGTTTGGGATTGTTTACTTGTGGAACTTGATTTCAATATATTTCGTATTTTCATTTGGAGCTTAAAATAATAATTTTTATTGACGTTTTCACGCATCCTCTATTCATCAATTTTGAAAAAGCGGTTTGTTTTTAAAAACTTATTTTTATAAAGGTTTTACAATTGAAACTTAACACTAAAGAAGGTAATCTTATTTTACGGGATTACCTTTCTTCTTTAAATGACGGTTTTTATCATAGCATGCTATGCACACGACATGTCGTGCTAAACAAAATTAATTAGTATTATATTCTGAGCCTTTATATTCAATCATTATATTCAAACGTGTAAGGTTCATTTTATTATTTTTTAAAATCCTATCATACAAATTAATTACTTTATCCACAATCACCTTATAATTGTTTTATATAAGTTTTATCCACACTTATTAACCGTATAAAGACCACTTTATCCACTAGTGGAATAATGAAAAATACAATCTTAAATCAATCACATCCTATTTATTATTTATATTAACATTAACATTTATATTAAGAGACATTTCATTCTTTGATTTGTCATATTTGTCTTGTGGTATCTGGTATCGAAACAATCAAATATGCGGCCCCTATTTTCTACATCACTAATTTTCAAATTAGTCAGTTCACAGCATCGACAAGCACCAGACACTCCCATTATTTGTGCAACCTAATATATTTAAAAATTTATTATATATATTATCGAAAAGGTTAAGAGAGATTACCTTGATCATCAAATATTCTTTATCGCAAGCCCTTGTCAAAAACCCTTCGATGTGTGTTCTTTCCAATACTGCAGATTTCTTCGCCTTGTATCCTCTTCACTGATTCTTCAAATAGACCATAAGCTTACTATATTTTCCTATGTCTATGTTTTTATAAACTTTTATAGCGGCTTTCAGCATCAAATACTTCGACCACATGGATGAAATTGCATACCTCTTCTTCAAATTTAAGAAATACGATAGTAAGACTTCCTCATTTATTGTTATTACCCCCCTCTTTCGAGGCGTTGATTTTTTAGGTGACAGCCGCTGTTAGAGTGAAATGTCAAATCATTTTTTGAAAACATCAGATGAAATTTTGGCGATTCTGATTCTAAATGAGTGTGATTGTGGATAAAACGTGGTATTGCATACGTGTTTTAGATACATTTTATTCACCTAAGTAAATTAAACGCTCGAGCTTCGATCTCGCGTTTAAACATTGTTGCGTGAATAAAATGCTGTCTAAAATACTTACACAATAAATAATATTTTTCGGACACTCACTGGAAATGGCCTATATTTCCTTATTACAAATCGTAAAGAAAAGTACCTCATTTCTTTATAGCAACCATTTCTTATAGCAACCAAATAAACAATTAATTATTTATTAAAATAAATATTAAACGTACAATTATTAAGGTTAGAGAAGTTTATACTTGATGTACACTGTTGTAACTGTAAATCATCACATGTTAGTGACGATTTTGATAACACCTCCTGATGAACTCTTGATGAATCACTACTTTATTTTTTTTGTTTTGTTGCTGTAGTGAGGGAAACGTCAGAAACGACAATTTGATTCTCAAGCTCGTCGTGTACTTTTTAAATAATTTCTTATAAAATGTAGGTAATTCATTTAAATTGAGTGTCCGAAAAACTTCATGTATTATTCTTAAAGAAAAGTAACTTCTTCTTTAAGAATAATAAAAAATATACTTTCTTTACTTATAATACAAATAACTATTTATTTATATTGTAGACAATATATAGTCACAGTTTTACTAAGTCATTTATTCTGTGACTTCCTTACAAAACTTTTTTATGTCACATCACTTGAGCTAGAATGACATAATTTTTAAATAGGCATATTAAAAGTTAAGCTCTCTTCATTTTGAACTGAATTTGAAACAGTGTGCGAAATAGAAGAAGCACATTATAACCAGGATGAAGAGCTAAACTTATGTTAAAACTATGGAAATAGTATGGCTTATCTCTTGCAAACAAAGTTTATAGATCAATACCGGGTGGTCTTCGTCATTTTTATCGGTCATAAACTCAAAGTGCAAAACCACTTCCAGGAAATTTTAATGTGTTGTATTATAAATTGCATAGTGACCGTTATAATAACAGTAACAATCACTATTAATCTAATAGGCTTTCCTTTTTCTTATAGGTTTTTCCTCGCATTATGCTTTACGACGAGTATCAGTCAGTGATCATACTAACATATCTTGAATTAACGTAAAGAATGACTGCCAGAATATATAAGATTTAATGTTTCATATGCCCGTTAAAGAATGATGCTTATGTGCTGATTAAACCTTAACCTAGAGTTGGTATCAAGTTTCGTGCCCACAATCAACGTATAAATATAAACATTCATACTAAGGTTTACAGCAAAAAAGTCCGGGCCATGATCAACTTGATGCAACCACTCAGGGGAGGGATTACCCACAAGACAATGTCTGACTGCAAGACTGATTACCTTTCGTCTTGCCGTTCGAGTCTAAAATTTCTTCCTTATAGAAAAGAGAAATATATGTTTTCTATTATCTCAGCTAAAGTTAAACATCTTCAGCTACTTATATTCTACAGTCAACATGAAAGTTACAACTTTTATCTGAATAACCTCCTTTGTTGTCAAGGTTTTGGGTTAGGCATAGGGCCAGGCACCATATCCTGTAAAAATCTGGTCGATTCGAAAGCTATAAAGAATCATGGCTGACTGAAAAGTGGGAAAAAAATTAAGAGAATGATAGTACTGTTTGCGCAACATAATGCGCGAGCTACGCAAAACGTCCCAAGCAAAGTTGTTAAAACACTTTTATAATTTTATTGTTAGATCAGTTGTATATTGTGGGTTATTTTATCAACTATAATATTTTATTCGATTCATTTAATTTAAATCAAAACCGTGAATCAGCACCGTAACTGTGTCCAGGTAATTGCGTCGGAATGTTGAAAGATTGTAAGATGTAAAATATGACGGAGAAAGTGAGTAAATATGGTATAGATCTAACAGCAGTGTAGAAGATAAGATGGAAAAAATCCCAATTTAAAAAAAAATTACACGTTTTTCCACAATGAAACGTAATAGCAAGGAAATTATGGAAATCATGTTGTTATATTAGAACATAGGCATCTGAATATAATCAGGAGGACAATCTGCAAAGCAGAAGTTCCCATAATAACATGTAGCAATTTTCAATACTCATGCTATGTCCAGCTTTTATAAGTGTTGTCTTTATTGAGGAAGATGATACTACATTGATATCGACGTAACTAGGACGGAAAAAATATGATTAATGATTATTGTTAACCCGAGGCAATACAATATTGACAATAAACACTGTAATGCCTCGGCCGCAAGCAACCTCGCTTTAAGTAGATCGAGGAGTGTTAATATCTGCTCTATAATATTTGTTGTTAAATATTGCTTGCCTGTCACCATCTACGTTTCTGCCTCACCTAGCCTGCGTCACTATTTTCATTATTTATTAATGTCGTTCACATAGGCTACAAGATATACTTATTTGTTTATCAGTAGATTTTATCTTCCTATTTTCGTTTTTCGTATGGCATGTTCCCGGGCCATACAATTAAGCAATGCTGCTGAAAGCGTATCCTCTGGTCTTAGTCCATTGGTAACAGTGAAATTTTTCGTTAGCTGTGCTTGTATGTGCACGCAGGCTTGTGTATTACTTAATGTTGTTTGTATCAATTCTACAATCTTCACTGGTATCCCAACCTCACTTAAGATACGATTCAAATGCAACTCTTTGTCAGTAAAATCATATGCCTGTCGAAAATCTACAAATCTCATCAATGTTCCATGTGTTATATCCTAGATTGTCTCCAATATTTGCACGACTCTGAACTATATAGTTACTAGGGTACAGGATATTGTTGACTTCTTTGAATACTTAAAAATGCATATTCCATCCATAATTTTGACTGGCTTTTCAAGATCTGAAATCATTAAGATCATCTCTCATATTTGTGCAATATTTTTGGACAAGATATGCTAAGGAGTACTAAGAATTAAAACAGCAATAATCGTTAATACGCCATAAATTTCAACTTTTATAAACTTAAGAAAATGTATATAAAATTACAAATACAAAATGTATTTAAAATGGTAAAATAATTTCTATGTTAGTTGGTGGTTTGAGTGAAAGATCTACGTGAAAGCTAGACTTCAGGTAACCCGTCTCATTGTAACCATCGAAGTGGAAACTAGACTTGACTAGGCGCCGTAGTAATTACCCGAGGTGTTAGCTAATTTAGCGACTAGATTCTAGGGAAAGTTTTCCCCCACGACGTAACTTCACGCAAACCTTAAACCTTAAATTGTTAAAGCGATTCATTGTTATATGAAATTAATTATCGTGTAAAACCTGCGGATTCAAACGGAAACTCTCGACTCGCACCCGGAATGTTATTATTGTCTAAAAACTGCTCAATAAAACGACGCCCATTATAAAACGTAATTAATTATGCCACTCCACCGGGTGCGTTATTAATGATTTTCCGACGGGCAAATAAGTAGCGGCGAAAACTCCGCCAATGTTTCTGCCGTCATTTGTTAGTCTCCAGACGTAAATCGGATTTTCCATTTCGGACCTTGATGGGGTCCTACGTAATTGTAACAAATTATTCACGGGTAGCGTCGCAAAATCTCCCCGACCTCGGATCGAGAAGTCTCTAGTTCCATTAAAAGTTGGATGAGCCACGTGTGTGGGTAATTATAATAAATTATTCAGCGACCAGGTGATCGTCCAGCAACGAACGGTGTACAGTCGCGCAAAGTTAAGATGAGTTACCTGCCAAATTGCATTCTCGCTTAATTTTCCACTGGATATCCTCACTCGAAGCTATTAGTTTCCGCAGATCACTTAAAACAGGGCGTTTCCCTTTATTCTCACCTACCCACTTTCCACAACGATTTCTTTTTGAGGAGGGTCGTCCTTAAATGTGCTGTAGCCGTAATAGACTTCCAGAATAGCCACGTTATAGTAACACTCCTCCGCTATCCGATTTCTATTTAATTAAATTAAAGATTACAATGGGGTGCGCTTAACGTGTTAAAATAACACGCTTGATATATTGCTTTTCTAAGGTATTTATGTAGTGGTTATTACATTTATGTCAAATCATTACTTTAGTTTTAATAGGGATTTTAAATAGGACTTCATAAATTGGAAACCGTTATTTTGTCTGATTCCGATAACGGAGTTTTCCTTCGCAATCATTTCCACCACTACCGGAGAGCGCCTAAGTAATATCGTCTTCTCGGTTAGCACTTTGCATTTGAGGAAAATTAACGATCGAAAACTTTAAAGATTTCAACGTCGATAATTGAACCCCTTCCGGCCGCAAAATTAAGTTTCTCGTAGCCATATCTCCAGCCTAGCATCCGAGGAAGTCGATATCCTGGAATATAGTCCATATAATCTTAGCCCGCCATTCAGCAGAGCTTACTACTCTTCCTTTAAGCCTGGTATTGCATCCATGTATGCCTCGAATGCATCCAAATAGGCACATATACGTGTCACAAGCAACAGTGGCGTGCTGCGGGCGTCGGCGGTATTAGATATGTGTGCCCGTATGCGTTGTGTCAATGGAAGCGCATAATTCAATGTGGATACCTGGATAACTAATTGAACGATTAATTAAGCCCTCTGCAAATATGCCATCGCGATTAACAATTTCCTGCATCTAATCCTACGGGATCGTGCGCCTTGAGCTGATATATCGGCTTAATTTTAGTCACCTGTGCATAATGAATGTGAGTAAATTACGTTGACGGTAACCCCACGTTGGCGTTGTTGTGGCGTGCCTATAAGAAACAAAAAACGTTTTGATTAAACAGCGTAACATTATATGCACAAAAATAATCCACCAAATAATTTTAAAATGAACAATTTCATTAAGCACTATGAAATAAAAACTTTCATTTAATGTCTGATTGAAGAAATGCAATGATTCACTGCAAATTATTTGGTAACCGTTACCGGTTCATTGTTTAGGTAAATAATAACATAGCGATCATATCATTTACCATTCAAACGACATTGCGATCTAATATTTATACTCCTCTATTATCCTAATGGAAAAAGCAAACAGTATGGAAACGACTATATCGTAATAATACAAAATTACTGAGTAATCTTTCTTGCTGTCGAATTCATGGAACATACAGGTACTTTATATCACAGGAATAGTCGTTAAAACAGGTCAAAAGGTCATATTCTTATATGATGGGAAAGATTTTAAGGTTAATGGAATTTAAATTTACGCATTTTACTATGTTATTATTATTGTTTCGAATCGTGATTGTCAGATCGCAGAACATAGAATTGATGAATCAGATACTTGAAATAAGTGCGCCATATTTATCGACGAGTTGAGTAAATTTTAGCATAGTTCAATTCCTTGATTTTCCGAAGCATTATGCTCATCAGCAAGTTTGAGAAAAAGCTACATTCATGCATGAAATAGTCAAAAGAACCCTGGACGTTAAACAGCAAACCTAAACTAAGACTAAACATCTACACCGTTTCAAAATTACTTTTATAGACTTAAATAAAAACTGTTAACTAGGTTATTTAAGATAAAGCCACGGAGGAACAAATGAGAAAAGCAATTCTCACATATGAATTGCTTTCTTCAAAAACCTAACAAAGCAATTTTTGTTTAGCTTAATCATACGTCCTCTGACACCGCACATAATAGCCGCCAATATTATGCATAGCACATTTGTATAATACCTAGCAAATACATACTAATTAGTTACTTATTTTTGACATTACACAAAATTAAACAAGATAATGTTTTGCAGCTTTTCCTAGTGGTCGAATCTGCTTTACTATGCACCTTAGTACTTTGTTTTGGAATTTTTGGATCAGACTTGCATTTGTCTTCCAGGTACAACCCCACAGTTGGATTCCGTATGTCCATTTTGGTTTTAATACTTGCTTGTATATTATCAACTTGTTTCTTAGTGATAACGTAGATTTTCTACCAATAAGGCAATATACAGGTCCAAATTTGATATCATGTTCCTCACGTTTTTTTTTACGTGAGCTTTTCATTTGAGTTTGGCATCCAGTGTCATACCAAGATATTTTGCTGTGTCGGCGTGAGAGATTGCATTGCCATTTATGTGTACTGGGTTATAGTTTACTTTCTTATAAGTAAAGTTTGTGTATGTCGATTTATTTGTACAAATAGCTGCCAAGATGAAGTTTTTCCGCCGTTTGAAGTGGAGAGAAAATATGCAACATAACGGATGTTGTAAATGTTTTACACTATAATACCATACTATTATTCGAAAGTTGTAGAAAATGAAAGCTGTAAGATGTATTGGAACTTAGTATTCTTTAATGAAGAGGCGTGAAAGCAAAGACGCACCAACAATCTTACGGAACCACATATATGCAGACTCTGAGATGTGACGCAAAAGATGAAATCTCACTAATTTTGTGAAAAAAATCTCTGAACGAAGATGTTATGATGGATAAGTTAAAATAATTACTCAGAAGAGGTAGTTACCTCCGCCTGGAGAAGGAGTTGGTTGGATTTAGTAGCCTAATAACTGTGACTGCGGCTCACAAACGCAGAATTGAATTTTAATAGGTAATAATACACAATCAAATTTGAAAATGGAACATAATTTTTGTATCTCTAATATTCATAAAATATTAGTAATTATTTATTAATAATTAATCCGTCCGTGAGCTGATTTTAACAATTTATAATGTTAAACTGGATAAACCGCATCGATCTCTGTAAATAAAAATAACAAATTATTGTTAATTATTTTACCGCGACGTTATTAAAATTGTATTAATATTTGTTACAAGCTTTCCAACCTCGAAAATACAGTTTTCGCCCCTAAACGATATTTCCGGCTAAAATTTTCCGAAAATATCAATTTTTCAGAAATAATTCTACAGAACTAAATAAAGCTGAATTAATAAAGAACAAAATAAGTACTTTAATTAGACTAAAGTATAATTAAACAAACTTAGACAAAACTTTATTTAAATAAAGACATATTTTTATGGTGGTGAGTATTATTTTCCGTTGATTCTTATCAATATACGTTATTATTGTATATTATTATGTAACCAACTATTCATCTTATTTTGAATACTTCCATTGTAACTGAAAAGCTGCGTAGAAGCGAAAGAGGATCTTGCCACTCTAAGAAAATGGCGCTCGACACACTATAAGATTTCAAATATATTTTAATGGATACCAAGATACTTTATCCGAAGACTGAACTTATGTTAAAGACATATGTTGATACAACGTTGAGAGATACCATGAATTCTGGTAACATTGCAAAATATATAAACAACCTTTTAAGTCATATAGGACGTAGAGTGAGCTGAATGAGCTGGCAAAACAACATCCAGGATTTTGTCAACATCTGGTCAGACTGGATAGCAAAGGTTAACGTAGGAAGTTTTTCTTTTATTATCGTCAATGTGTTAGGTAGTTTTCCGACTGTCTCAAGTCTCACCATGATGCCATTTTTAATCCCCTGACAATCCGTTCCATTACACCTGAAACAAAGGGAAGACAGACAAAACCCAGAGGTTGACTACTCTCCTTAGCTTCTTCTCCTTATTAAATATATTATATATATATTTTTTCAAGTACGTCCTTTAGAAGTTTCATTCTTGAAATCTTCCCCGTTGCATAATCTCTATGATTCCATGTCGAAGTTGAGTGATATGTCCTGTTAATCCAACCATGTATTGCCAATTAAGCTCACAAAATGTATTGAATCTTTAACGTGTCAGTCCGTGTGTCTTGTTAAGGGCGACAATACCTTAGAGAGATGTTTCGCAAGTTGATATGTAGGTAAGTTAATTGCACTTACCATTGGATACTGTGGGACGTATGGATCTATCGATTTTTGGCAAACAATTTATGGTGCTACTGGTGCTAGTACAAACAGGCTTTTCTGTTCCTGAGATAGAATATCCGTATTCGTGGGACCATTTTTAATTTTCCTCTAGGTTGTTCTCGTATTGGAGGAGTTCTTTCTCTTAAACTACCTAAGCTTTCTTTCACTAGCTATCAAGTTGGACTCTGATAGTTTAGCGGTTTTTAACAGCCTTGTGATATCTTAACGATACTGTTAGAATTATGTGAAGAGTGAGCCAATTTTATCTATCGGTCTGTACCCTTTTAACCAGAAAGAAGCTAGTTGTTACGAACTTCCTGATATTCTGCACCAATGAGATATCCCTTTTTTAAGTGTTAGATGTAGTTGTATCAGAGTGACTAGGATTTATTCTTGAAACCTTTTTAATAGACTTATCATATCTTCCATTATATCTACGAAACCTTCTATTTATTATTTTATATTAGTTTCTACACTTACATTTTATTACGTCTATAACGTTTCACATTACATATTCTATAAAATCTAAATACTACTCCTAAAACTTATTCCGACATACAGTTTATTTCCGCGCTAAAAGCATATACTTTCTGTAAACTAAACAAATTTGGTTAGAGATGAGTGTTAAAAACGACATCAAGTACAAAAATTAAATTAAATGTTTTTAAAAATTAAACTTAAAATAGAAGATATTTTAACTTTATTTTTAATTTTACAGGAATAGCTCAACAACCTAAAGGGACTTTTAGCCGGACGAAACGTAAGTATGCTATGTTCGTTGTTTGTAAATTAATAACTCGCTCAGTATCGCAGCGTGAAACCAAGCCCAACATTTTTTCCTCCTACCTTCGCATTTTGTTGTGTACGCATTACGTAGCAGCTCGACACGTTACCCTACGTTCATGATGCTAATTACCGCTTGATGTGTTCCGGCCATTAATAAAATTAAACGCTAAATGGATGTCGCGCCGCTAACATTATTCCATAACTCCCCGTTGCATTTGTCAAGTTTGCCCCATGGAAATCTGAACAAATATCCCGTTTTGAGCCGAATTGTGGGCTCGCATAAAATATTGTCAGAATCCGTTGATGCGCACCGAAAAGGTTTGTGCTATAAGGGAAGTGCCCTCGAGGGTGCTTTTGTGTCGAATGTTTCGAAGGGGTTGGACTAGTACACTTTGAAAGGAGCTAAGAACACCATACGGAAGGTCCGCCTTGGTTGACCTGCCCAAACCTAAAGGGCCTTTTATGGTTTGCCCTTTGTTATTTTTCCCGATGAGAAGTCGATAGAAAGGGTAGTAAATGAAAATGTCACGTTGCTGCTGACTCTTTTAATACCTGTGGAAGAAAAGGTTTTTCACTCACTCGTAATTATCACGCCTTTTCTTTTTGGCGACTTCAAAAATCATTTTTTACATGTTTCACATCTGAGTTCATGGGAATAATAATAGAATTTAATTATGGTGGCATTTTATTGCATATATAACTTGAAATGTCAGGGTTAAACGCTAACCCAAATTTGAAAAATAATAGGTGACGTGTCGAATTATGTTAAAAGCAAATAGTCACGCATATCTACTGGTATATTATTAGTTGAAATCATCAAGAAATAAAGTATGGACAACAATGTGTTACCTTGACTTTTTTTGTTTGTTGTTTTTTAAGGCGAAAATACATTTGCCACCTTTAACTAATGATAAATAATGGGTTTTCTCTTCTTAGAGAGTAATAACAAAACCTAAATCTTTTCAATATCAAAAACTCGTTGGATAAAATTTCCATTATTTAGAGCACGGTGCAGGTGTATATACATAGATCTGGCCGTCAGATCTGGGAATTTTGGAGCCTCACTTGAACGTCAGTGCAAACTTCGTTCCACTCTCAAGATGGTGTGTTTTGCAAATTACTTTATTAAAACTTGGTCTCGGCAGCGCCTCACGGAGACTGCAAACTTAACCCGAGGTGCAGCTGCAGTTTAAACGATGCTCGCGCGGTTTGATTTTGCAACTTTGTCGAGCGTAGAAATTATTGTCAGTTACCCGAGCTCGGGACCGTAGCTAACTCACTCACGAATACTGAACTTGGAAATAGATTACCCGTGTGAAGGAAATTCGGTCTAGATCACGGGCCAACGGTAAAATATGCACTGGTCCGTTAGAAGCGGGAAACGGAATCAAATGAGATATAGATGATGATGCGGATGCAAGTTAGTGAATTCATATAGCGCTACCGCGTTCATTCAAATACAGTTATAATGATGCTGTGTGTTAAAGCAGAACATTGAACAGGGTAAAAATCGCGCTTCTAACTAATTAAATCCGGTGTCCCATATTAAACTTCTCTGTGTCAAAGGACATCCGAGCGGTGATTGAATTGTTAACGCTCCAGACATGCTTTGGTCCGGATGTGGAGGAGAGTGGGACGTTCGAACAACTGGATCAAAGAGTGGTCGTGAAACTAAGTCTGGAGATTTAATCACTTCATATTTAACATATCTAATCGATTCAATGTATCTTCTTATATATTATTTAGAATTATTATCCATTTTAATGTAATGATAATTAATAATTGGTGCCTTAAAATTTTACATTGCAGTATAAGTTAATATCCAACAAGCACCAGGAAATGCAAATGTTGTTGGTATTAATGAAGGAAGTGCAATTCTCGAAAATAGCACGTGAATTGAAAATTTGCATCCTGCTCGGGCCGACTAATTAGCATCATAGACATGGTTTTAATTTGGGACACGACCGGCGAAGGGCATTAACACTTAATAGACCCAATTAATTTAACTCCGTCATAGTTTACTCTCCACGCGAGTAACCAACGTATCCCTTATAGGTCCCATAATCATCTGATGAAAGCTAAAGAAACAATTTTGTAATCATAAAGTTTTTGCTTCTATACCTTTACCGAAGTTTCAAACCATATTTCCTCTGATGTAATGAGGTAATAAATTAGAATTTATAGACGACAGCAGTATTACTTTACTGCTTGAACGCATGAGAAACATCTGCTTCAAGTGACGCTATACAAACGGTAAAATGATGAAGAAAGAGGACGGCGTTTCTTCGACCATTGGTCTGGAAGTAGAACTGTAGCAGGTCTTTCGCCCTTTGAGATGGCTAGCAATCCAATTACTTCCCAGTTTGTCCTAGAGGAGCGCTAGCCGTTCTCAAGGAATTGATTACATCTCAATGCTGACAGAAGACCAAAGACAGGCGCAAAATGTAGACCGTAGAAAACACGGGATCGGTCCGAAGGACAAAATTCAATTAGATGAAAACGGAGAGACGCTGCGTCTGTCAAACGACTCGTCTTGGTGACGATACAAGCATTGGTACTGATTTTATCTCACCAAACCCTTCAGATCATGAATAATAAATTACTATAAGCTCGGATTCGCATTAAAAAAAACTTCATAAATCCATGTAGACTGTATTTTTAAAAAAAGTGATATGATTTATGTTAAATTGAAGCTAAAAGATTTTAGTTTATGATTACTTATTCGTATTACTTAGCAAACGATTTGCAAAAACAATTTTTAAACTGAAAATTTAACTTCATTAAGAGTTTCAGAATAATATACCAAACAGCCTCTTGTACTTCCACAAGATATTAAAGGGGTGAAATATAATTAACCTTAATCCCTCGAGATAAGAACTACTCCCGCGGTAATGTAATCATTAAAGAGGGAGAAGGTGGCGATGCTTTGCGGTTGCAAAGCAGATTTAAGTAGAGCTTCATTGATCAATTAATCCAAGCAAAACTGTCAGGGTGTTGTCATCGTGAGTTTCCCTTGTCTCGCGATACCCACGTTGATGTAATTTATTTTTCGAGCCGAATAAACGCGACGAAGCACCACATAAATCAACGGAGAATAAATAATTACGGCATTAATTCCCATTTTCTGTGAGGATAGACGGAAAAGGAAGAAGAAAAAGGCGACGCGGACGTGGAAGGCGTGGGCGCTTCGAAGTTGCAGGGGTTTTGGTGCTGGCTGGTGAAAGATAGAACGCTGTACTCGCTAATTGGGGTAAATAGATCTCGGCGTTGTCGCATTAAAATGCTGTAATTCGTTTTCGACGTCCGAGGCTGAAGGAAACTGGAGAACTCTTCTCGTACCTATAATTTGAGAGATTTATAACTAAGGAAAAGCTAATTTAAAAATGTAGTCTTCCGAAGCGACAAAAAAGAAGAGCAGGTAACTGGGTGAAACAGCTATATTTCTCTATGATTAACTATTTATTTCAATTAATAGAAAAAAATCTCAAATCTCAGGTCTTCCAAATCACATCAACACTGTTAGAGACTGTGATTAGATTAAAATAGTTCTGTAATAATTGTACCTTCAGCCTATCGTTGCAGTAAACCTTTAAACCACTAAAGGTGCCCATCATTAGCTCAGAAGTCTAATTTGAGTAAAGAAAATTGTCTAAAATTAACTACGAAAAGAGGAAATTATAGAAAAAACTTACCTAAAGACGATCGTTGTGCCCCATGCACTAATTGGTTTTGCACATCGAGAAAGTGATAATAAGTATCATTTTTAAAAATTGTTATTTTAAGACGTGTTTTAACAGATTCATAAATAATAGAACCCTTTATTAAAAAAGTTACAATTTTACGATTTAAACCAGAAAACGTATTGTTGAACGTTATTGAATTGTGAATAAACAATTTTTTTCAAATAACAATTTGTATGTGTTTACTTATTCATTTAAAAATACATAAAATAGCAGACACAAATAAAATTATAAATATTTTTTTATTTATGTGTCCCCGGGTGGTGATGTTGTTTTGCCCGATATCGTGTATACTGCATACAGCATACATAAGTCAGTCACAGTTATCCACGTCAATGTTCAATCAATTTAACAAATTATAGATCTTTTGATTAATTATGCTGCGACCGATACTTAGGGCCGGTTGTACAATATGCCGCTAAATCTACCTGATAACTATCCGGCCGATAAATTTATCGGGAGGATAAAGATATTCGCTTCTGTACAAACTGTTTTTGTCGGTAGGATTGCTATCGGCGAAATAAGAGTCGGTTGGTAGTTGTTTTTCCCCATATCTAGTGATTTATGTCATAGGTTGGTAACGCTAACGTCTTTCGTTGAAGTTTTAATTATGATTTTGACAATAACAATTGTTTAAAGAAATGTTTCACGACAGACAACTGACACAACCAACGTATAGTTAACGGTTAACGGTTAATGTTATAGGCTAACCTATGCAGTTTTTATATAAAAACCTTGGTAACCATAAATATCTGCCGGATAACTGTCTTATCGGCACCGTTGAGTACCCGATAAGTTATCCTGCAGATAATCTCACCGACAAAAATATCCGTACATTGTAATACAGCACAAACTAACTTATCGACCAGATAACGCTGTCGGGAGGTTTATCGGTATATTGTACGACCGGACCTTAGTGAATCTGTTTATGGGTTCTTTCTTTATTTTAGGTCACCTTTATGTCCATTCTGGAAACTTTATGGAAACTTCAATGTTCCTGTCTTCGTTAGCGTCTTTTACTTCTTTGATTCTGCATCTTTCTGTCTCGTTGTTGCTTTTGCTACTTTCTGGATTTTCTAGAATCTTCTAATTTCCGACTTATTTCCACTGTTTTCTGCATCCAACTACAATCCAACCTGAGTTTGTAATAAGTAGCGAGTTCAAAGTAAAAATTTTATCATGAAGCAAATGCAGATGACATATCTTCATATGATACGATTTTGTCTTCATTCAGTATCTGCATTTCAACATTGTTGTTGAATTCTTTCATTCTGGTTTTACTCAGGTTTTTTCATTTCTTTTTGATAACTTTCTGGTGCCTTCTTTTATTGTCTCGACTTTATCAGGTAAAGTTGTAGATCTTTTGACAAATTAAACCGAGATCACTTACCTTGGCCAAAACTTAGTGATTCTGCTTTCTTTTTTTTCTCGGTTACCTTTATTCCTATACTGCAAACTTTATGGCCCTTCAATGTTCTTAGCTTCGTTAGCGTCTTTTATTTCCTTGATTCTATATCTTTCTGTCTCTTCATTGCTTTTACTTTTTTCTGAATTTTCTTGAATCTTCTAATTTCCGACTTATTTCCACTGTTTTCTGCATCCAACTACAATCCAACCTGAGTCTGTAATAAGTAGCGACCTGACAGTAAAAATTTTATCATGAAGCAAATACAGGTACAATTTTCCAAAGAGCGTATAATAAAATCTCCTGAATTATTTCTAAATTCGTTTCTTCTGTTTTCATTCGAATCATGGTCTTTTAAGCTTATAGCTTTTTCCGAGCTTCCTTCGTTTTAGTTTTGCTCGGGCATATGATTATGGCTGTTATTTTCTTGCTTCATTTGTAGCTTTTCTGATTCTCACTTAGTTCAGGCCATTTCTCTATTTCTCCAATTTAGTATCTTAATGAAGTTCTCTTTGTTTCTGCGTTTAAGACTGTTTATGAGTTCATTCTTCCTAGTTTAGCTTGGTATTGGTAGCTACTACGAAGTTGAAAGTTTATCTTGAAACACATGCAAACCGATAAAAGTCAACTTTTATTCTCTAGATTATAGCTTATTCTTTAGTTTCTTCCTTCAAGTTTCTCTCTGTAATAAGTACCGACATCAAACTAAAAATTTCATCTTGAGCAAATGCAGATGGCAACTTTCATAGAGAGTATGATGAAATCTCATGGATTATTTTTAAATTCGTTTCTTCTGTTTTCATTCGAGTCATGCTCTTTCCTTTTGATGTTTTTGAAGTTCTTGTATACGAAAAAAATAATAGCCATATTTTCTTGCTTCATTCCTAGCTTTTCTCCTTCCTACTTCGTTCAAGCTTCTCTATTTCTCCAATTTAGTATAGTCTCTTTGTTTCTGCGTTTAAGACTGTTTATGGATTCATTCTTCCTAATTTAGCTTGGTATTAGTGGCTACTACGAAGTTGATAGTTTATCTTGAAGCGAATACAAACACTACAATCCTATAAAAGAATACTATAAAAGTCCCTTTTATTCCTCAACTTTTAGCTTATTCTTTGGTTTCTCTCCTTCTAGCTTCGCTCAAGCTTTTCTCTATTGCTACAATTTTGGTGATTTTTTTCTTGGTTCATTTCTAGCTATTAACATTCTGTCTTCGTTCAATTCAACTTTCTGACACCTTCTTTTACTGTGTTAATTTTGACTCTTTCGGGTTTTTATCCATTTCTCTTGTGGAAACTTCCTTCCTTCGGTTTACTTCTAGTTTTTCCTTCATAATCAGACCTTTTGTTATTGCAGCTAATTTACTTATTGATCGAAACTGAAAACAGGAACCTTTCAATTGTGTATAGAGGCCAGAGTGTAATTTTAATTAAGCCGAATTGTTCTTTATAAGTTGATTATCAAATGCTTTAATGTGCCAGTTCAAAAAATTAAGTTTAAATTTGGGATGATAATATTATAACACTGAAAGCATATCCAAATTAACACTGAATGCAATCTGCGACACACCTCATAAGAAGGTTCACACATTTAAACAACATGTCTTCGCCCAGTATAACTACGTAATTTCTGGTGCAAAGTTTAACTATCTCGCAGTACGACGACGGTCCCCAGCTAATTAAATCAGCAAACGGTGCTCTGAGTTGTACGGGACACCCGATTCGCTCACGCCAGCTCGATCAGAAGCGGGACCACAACGTCTGTTGACGATAAATTTCATAAATACATGGAGCCCCAGTTCCTACACCAGCCACTGCAGTCGCATCCCAACGATAATGTAAATTCGACGAGAAGATAAACAAAATATAGTACTTCATGCATGCACAACGTAATTACCATATTCATGAGATAATGAATTTCTCCTTAATTGCAGCGAGATAAAGACCGTGTAGGTAAAGATCTCACAGCAGTGTGGAGTTAAATCATAAACCGTAGTGATCAATAAAATAAGAATTGTTTGGTAATTTCCCCTGCTTTTGGAATTTGGAACCTGTGGAGCGCGGCCGATTCAATTAGTTGCCTTCTTCGGAGGATTTACGGCGACAAAGAAATTAATGTTGAATATTAGAAAGGAGAACGGCGAGACCTTTAATTAGCAGACCGGTTCGCGTGTCCGATAAATCAACCCTTCGCGGCGCCGTTTTATTCCGGTTCCGTTTTCTGCGGTTCGGCAGCGAACGGATAGGAAAGCGCCAGGAACAATTAAGTACGGACCACAATTACGTTAGATAAACACGGGGTCGATCGCACCCCGTACGGGATAATTAATAACGAAACTAATTACGCATAAATTCGCGACCGAGCTTACACTCCTCTTCTCTTTCCAAACGGATTTATCATCGCATTGTTTCACGTCGTCACCGCCTCCACCACCCTAGCCATTGTGTCCGTTCACAAAGCGCTCGCCACGTTTAATCATTGTTCCGGTGCCTGGTGCTGCTGTATTACCCGAAAATGTTTACGTTGTATATAGGTACAACCGTGACCGCTTACGTTCATGTAGCTTCGGTAATAACCGCAAGGTAAGTTCATTTCGGTCGGCACTAATATGAAAATTATACTTTAATTAATAAATAACATTTTTAATTTAATAAATTCCTTCATGGCTAAAAATAGGTTAGTAATAAATCATACAAGCATTACATTTTACATGGTGTCAAGGAATAGTGACACAATAGAACGATGAGCATCTATCGATTTCCGACCAGAGGTTAATGACTCTTAACATTTGATACCCTCATGTTGGATCGCTATATTTGTCAACTGAACAACCGGGGAGGAGTGAATAAGCGGCTAGATGACAGCTTTGAATAATTCATGACCGATTGAAATTTCGAATCTCGGACAAGAATATTTTAATTCATATACGCTTTCGCGAACGCCGACTTTCCGATCGATGAAATTATAAATTGCTTCTTGTGCTATAAAAAAGAAAAGTTGATCAAGTATCAGCACTAAGATTTCTGCTTTAATTTTACCTATGCGAAGTTAGCCCCCAATTAGATAGGATTTTACATGTATAGTATTTTGATTATAACAAGAGAACCAGTCAACTGATTTCGATAAACAATGTCATTTGAAAGCTTGATCCTTGGCCAATACGTAAATGGAAATGCCCGATTCGAATTCCGCTAAAACGCCAAAATTATGCGAAGATACACGAAAATAACACAAAAATGACCTTTTTTAAGTGGTGCTAACTCGTAAACGATGTACCCTATGATCAAGATCTATACGTCATTCGATTCGTCATAGTTTTTTCTATCGAAATCACAAAATATCCTTTCAATTTTCTCCCGTTAACCTTGTACAGCCCTCGGAATGACACCGTGTTCGGCTCGTTGTTTATGCACGTATGAACTCCTGAAAGTCTACCCGTGCGACGATAGCAACAAACATCCAGCAACAAACTTTTACCAGTAATTTTCTATCTACTTTCTTAGCTGATATCTTCCTTATTATTAGAGATAGCGAAAAACTAAGTGCACCACTTAAAAGCTTGAATCTTTCTCTATCTAAAACCGGGATTTTTCATCTGCCGATTAGTTGATATTAACATCAATAAAAAATGTAGAACACTGCTCTCTACTTAAAATAGCTCAAAATTACCAAACTTCAAGGCCTTGTGCAGTTGTCATAAAACCAAATTTTAAAAAACTGTTATCACAGTCAGAAAAACTCTCCTTCAACTATCTTAATCCGGGTTTTCGTCGGTCAATATCTATCGGCGTCATGCTTAAATAACCCATAATATCCATCCCTACATGCAGAAACGTTTAAATACACTTCCTCTAAACCATTTTCTTATTTGATAGGGAGAAAACTCTAGAACTACATCTATCTTATCGAAAATTTCCTGCTCTTTCTAGTGGTGTACGCGGCGATCCCGTGCTTGCACAAGTACATTTTTGGCCAAAAACTACAAAATTCTTACGTTTTAGCCATTTTTAACCTTGTTCCTGCGATAACTTTCTTATATGAGCAGGAGAAAACTCTAGAACCATATCTATCTTATCGAAAATTTTCTGCTCTTAACACATGGTGATAGCGCTTCAGCACAAACACGTTTTGCGCCAAAAACTGCTAACGTTGTGGATTTTTCTGTTTCTAGTTAAGTCCCATTTGTGACAGGGTCTGTCACGACGACCTGAGTCAAAATCATTATGGACGGTTTATGGAAAAATTCCTAAAATGGGTCTAAAAATTTAAATTTTGTGTAATTTTTGGTGTAGATTTCAAATTGTTTCCGCCATTTTTAACCCTTTAACGGTTAGTGGCTTTTACAGAGACCACTTGTCAATAAGGTCAAATAGCTGCATTACCACAACTAAACCGTTTCTAAAAACGAAAAAATAATTTACCCGTTAAGGAGTTAAAAAATAATTTGTCCGTTAAATGGTTTAACGAGTTATGACGTTATCGATATTTTTTTCAAATGGCAATCCCCCATTTTTATTACGGAATATGAAAGAAATTTTTTTTCTGAATCTAGTACATTCAATATTAATATTACTTTAATTACTTCAAATTTATATAAATGATAAAAATAGCAGTAGCCATGAGTAACTATGGTAACCAATTATTTTAAACAATTCCCTGAGTGTCAAAAACTGATTTAGTAGCTTCTTGAAGTTGGGTCAACATTAGCGGGATGGAAGGAATGACATAGTTTTGAAGAATTTAAACATCTTTTTCCAGTTTCCTCAAATCTTTTGCGGATATTGGGTGTGCGACTTTCTTGGTTAATTTGGATTTGGGTAACCCAATACCAACAATTTTGTCTATTAACTTGTCCACTCAATGTAAATGTTCCCTCGACGGAAAAAATTATGTTTTTGACAAAGTCTACGTCATCGTTGCTAAATTGTTGCTGCAAAAACTACGATTCATTGCTCATGAATGAGGTTTACTTTATAGGAATGATATTTTGCGGGTTTTAAAATTTTGTAAATCGTTGATTTACTATTGTCCAAATTAGACCCAATGCCCCTTACAGTAACATGATAGTTTTCTTGCCCAGCCAAAACCTCGTTTTGTTGAATCTCCGTTGAAACATTTGGTCGGCCAGACTTCGAGAAATGCTTCGAGAGATGCCTATGCTTTTTAAATTTAGTCACTGTTAGGCTCACCATACTTTAGCTAATGAGTTGGCGATCAGAATATGTGGTATTAAAGAGGTCAACTACTTACTAAATCAGTTTTTGACACTTACGAAATTGTTTAAAATAATTGGTTGCTATAACTACTCATGGCTACCGCTATTTTTATCATGTCCACAAATTTGAGGTAGTAAAACTTTAAAGTAATATTTCTCGAACATTTTCTTATGTAACGAATATTAACATTGACTACTGTACTACATTCAGAAAAAAATCCTCTTTAAAATGGGGGATTACCATTTAAAAAAAAATCAATGACGTCATAACTCGTTTAAAAATGGCAGAAAAAATTTAAAGTCTACTAGTATATCTAGTAGTAACTCTACTAGTATGGGATGTAATCACAAAGTCTCCTGATTTTTCAGCGTATAATGGTGCTGGCGAGGGAAAAAAGTGGGGTTGCCATTAAAAAAATTAACTTTTCGAGATACAGAAACTTGACGCACATTTCTGACCCTGTATAACTTAAAAAATTTTTTTCAAAGATTATGTAAGCTATTTTTATTAAAATTTTTATAAATTTATTTTTTATTTTTATTAATAATTGTAGTTAAATTAAAGTGTATAATTGTTATTAAAAGACACCATTAGAAAGAGCAGAACAATTTCGATAAGATAGATATGGTTCTAGAGTTGTCTCCTGGACATGTAAGAAAGTTATCGACCCAAACAAGGTTTCAATATGGTTAAAACGTATGAATTAAACAGTTTTAGCCAAAAACGTACATGTGCAAGCACGTGACCACCTCGTGTTATACACCATTAGAAAGAGCAGAAGATTTAAGCATGACGCCGATGGATATTGACTGACGAATTAAGATAGTTGAAGGAGCGCTCTTTCTGACTGTGATAACAGTTTTTTAAAATTCATTTTTATAACAATTGCACAAGGCCTTGAAGTTTGGTAATTTTAAGATATTTTAAGTACACAGCGGTGTTCTTCATTTTTTATTGATCTTAATATCAACTTTCAAGTGCTGCATTTAGTTTTTTGCTATCTCTAATAATAAGGAAGATAGCAGCTAAGAAAGTAGATAGGAAATTACGGGTAAAAGTTTGTTGCTGGAAGGTTTGTTGCTATCGTCGCACGGGTTTTTTTCTTATTGGGGGCTACACTTCCAGTCGGCAGCTTCGCGGGGTCATTTCGATATCCGTACGCAGCCAATTAGTAAATTTTGAAATCGGGCATTTCCACCTTCGCATTCATTGTAGATCATATTTTCGATCGAGATGTTGATGACTAAAATTGGTCAATCAGTTAAGAAGATAATTGATGTGTTTGATTAATTCGTTTTTTGTATTTTAATCAAAATCCTTAATAGGGCAATAGAATCGGGCAATTCAACAACCGTATTCAGCCAGGCACAAACTTTCGATTGAGATACAAAACAGTAAAATCCGTCAAACCGTTCTCTAATTATAGTCGATTTAGTTTGAATTAATTTTTTTTATGTTGGGAGCTAGAATTTCGGGCGTTCATACATGCATAAACAACGAGCCGAACACTGTGTCATTCCGAGGGCTGTAGAAGGTTAACGGGAGAGAATTGAAATCGGGCATTGTGTGGGCAAAGTTATTTTGATAGAGGAAACTATGACGAATCGAATGGCGTATAGATCTTGATCATAGGGTACATCGTTTACGAGTTATCATTATTGTATTCAAAATACTATACACGTAAAATCCCATCTAATTGGCGGCTAACTTCGCATAGATTTTAATTTTGACGTATGATGTGATAACTTTCTATTTACTATTCAACAATTACAATTAACTCGAAAGTTATACAATCAAGCTATCGAGTGTGACTCACAGAATACAATAACTTCATACATCCCGATTTCAGTTTAGCTGAATCTGCGAGGCAATAATTCCGGTAACGAACCGATATAACTCTCCTCGGTGTTGGTGGTAATGACGGGGAACTTTCCGGGTACCGCCCATAGTCGATACAGTAATTTATCCCTTTAATTGAAAGACCAGATTGTATTCGTTTATCAGGTCGAGAGGTAGATTCGCGCCTTCTACCTTCCTATATTAAACGCATAAATCTATAGTGATTACAGGAAGTAGTTTCGCTCTAATAAATTGAGCTTTATGACAAACCCATCTTCTTTAACTTCGTCTAAAACAGATCCATTTATTTCTTTATGTTGGGACAATTGAAAGTTGCTGTTGAACCGTTATTTCGAAGGATTATTCATCGTTCGAGTTTTGCGCGGAGGAAAAGTATTGATGAAATGCACCTGTCACTGAGGGACACGTACCCGAACGGGAGCTTTAGAGTTTGTTGCATCTCGCGTACAATATGCCCGCTGAGAATTTGTCCTCTCCATTCGGGTGTGGTCTACTTTTTCCGGTGTCCTACGGGAATAGATGGGCGAGAAATTTGCGTCTCGACCAGACTAGCTCCCACCGGAAACGTCGACTCGGCGGCCATATTAAATATGTATGCACTGGACTCCCTTATCCGGGCCACCAAACCCACGAATATATTTCGAGTAAATATTTCAAGATGTACGGAGATTTCGCAGTTAAAGTAATAAGTTACACAGAATTTCTCGTGAAATAACTAAATAATTAATATTGCAACTCTAAAGGCTATCAAGTAGATAGTGTTATAAATGTTATGTATACTGCGGCAGATATATCGGTTATCGGAGTATCACGAAACACCCAACACAAACAGCCAGATTGTGTTATCCTCCAACGAAGTGAACAAGATACGCAACTCGATCTTTATTAATTATTAAACTTAAATCTTATTCAATTCCTACACTGAGAGAAATAGATTGTAAGAATCGTATTATAGAAAAAATATTATACGTGCAGCAATTCATTGTATTATATTCATTATATTTATATGCTTCAGTACAATCTCGTCTCGCTGTCACTAACGTATTTAATATTATATTACCTTATAGTATATTTTTAGTGCATAGTACAATTCATTTCTCTCAGTGTAGTTGCCATAAAAACATGTGTAATTCAATTTAATAAACACAGTTACTCGACGCGTTAGTGAGTTATGCTTGACATGTTAATATAACATAAAACACAAAACGACAAGGAAATTAAGAATTTAATTTCTCCTTTTTCTTCGTGATTTACATTCAACCCCTTTGTGTCCACCAAGAGGATTTCGAGTGAATTAACATATTCTACATACATAATATTATGATATATCTTGATACATTTGATAAATGAATTTATACTTTTAAAACAAGTTAATGTAGCCCTAATAGAGATTTTTAATGATTGATTTTTAACTGTGATACTATCTATATAACATAACTATGCAGCTGGTAGTATGTAACTTGCTCTCATGCTTTGATACCATCAATATTTAATTTAAGATGACATTAATGTAGTTACAAAGACTGTTGTGACAAACTTTACTTTTAGGGCATCGATCGATTAACGTATATTCGTACTATCGCTTGCTGTTAACGTGACGCTAATCGAGTTTTATAGAATTAAGGTAACATGGTATCGATGAACGTTCGATTAAAGTTTATTGAAACTCGTTTCTTATTTATTCCGAGCTAAATCGAGAATTAACATTCAATTAACGCTAGGTTAAGCGTTAATTAGCATTGACGATCTTAACCAATCACCTCCTGAGATAAAATAGCTTTAATAGTTTGACAGCAAGCATCTTTAATGAGGATACAAGTTATGTTGAAGACATGTAATATAAGACTATTTAGCTTCCAGAAGCAGCAATCTAAATTGTAAGAGAGATAGTTACTAAAACGTCATAATCTACACCGTTAAAGAAACATTAATCGAAACTCCACAACTGATCCCTTTAAAGAGAAGCGCTACAATCAAGATTGTTTAAGAGATAATAGCCGAGGTCGTTTGCGGCCAAGGCGCTACAATCTATATCATTTAAGAGAGTAGATGAGGTCGCTTACAGTTGATGCGCTAGAATTTTGTTTCTATAAGTAATAATTGCTGAGGTTGCTTGCGATCGTGTTACACATATATCAGAAATCGAGGCGTTACAGTGGTGAAATTGCAAAAAACTCTAGGTTTAGTAAATCCTGAACAGCTACCAAATGGAGATTTTGTGTCAAGTATACCTACAAAATTTTTACAAGAAATTAAATAGGAATCAAAATCAATAAATAGGAAGGGATTTACATCAAAGACAATAGTTTGCAGGGGCAAAGACGGACGGAATTCTGACGGAGTAAGACAAAGTACTGGAATGATGAATGGTTTACCATGAAGAAAAACTGGGAACAAAACAAACAAAACGAGGCGAAGAGGTTTTGCTGAACTTATACGACGACAGAAACAACCGATGATATATGAATGAATTGTAGTTTCAGATTGTGCCTCACCATCAGGATTCCTTCCTGGATATTTAAGAAGGCTTCTTTACAAACGGCGGTTGAATCTGCCTGTTGTAATCTCAATGGCCAATAAACCTAAATATAAATGTAACATACCAAGATTAATTACGGCTATGGTGAATTGGGAACATTTCAGAAAAGAAGTGATAAAAATAAGAATGCCGATAATCAACATAACAACACCCGCTGATGTTGACAACAACCTGAGGATACTTACCAATAAAATAACTACATTAGTACGCAGTAGTATTAAGTCTATCAAAACAAATATTAATTCTAATTACAATATTCCTCCTGCTTATATAATTGAAATGATAAACCAAAAAAGACGTACTAGAAGAGAATGGCAGAGAACTCGAGATCCAATTATTAAGAGAAAACTGAACCAGTTAACGCACCAAATCACTGATGAATTGAACCAACATCGAATAGATTCTTACAATAACTTAATAAAAAATCTAACGAACAATGTTCCAGGAATGTGGAAAACAACTAAAAGAATAATCAAAAAAAAGGGAACCAATTCCAACATTAATCCATCAAGAGAACACTTTTAGCACAGATGCTGATAAAGCCGTAGGTTTTTCAAACTATCTTGAAAAAATGTTCACTCCACAATTTTCAAGACCGAATTACATATTCATAAATAAAATTCAACAGTATATAGAAGCTAATCTTCCTGGTAATAAAGCCACTATTGATAATACCACCCCTGAAGAACTTCGAATGCTTACCAATAAAGTACCTACCAAAAAGTTCCTGATCACGACCTTATCTCGTATTCAGTGATCAAAAATTTACCCAATCAGACCTTAAATATATTAACTTCCATTTTTAACATCTGCATGAATCTGGGATACTTTCCTAACACCTGAAAAGAAGCTGAAGTATTAATGTTTAGGAAACCTGGCAAACATAAATGTGAAATCGAAACTTACAGACCTATTAGTCTGCTTCCTACCATGGGTAAACTTTTTGAGAAACTGCTTTTGCAACGTTTACGATCCAAAATCACAATCATACCTAATATTCAATACGGATTTAAAATTGGTCACTCAACAGTACATCAACTCACAAGAGTGACGGAAAGAATAGAGCGAGGATATGGACAACAGCCTTTGATTCAGTATGGCTATATGGCTTAAAATCCTAATGTGATGCCAAAATATTTACCCTTAAACAAATGAAAAATCCTACAACAACAATAATCGAAGATCACCCTTTAAACTGGAATCCCAAAGATAGCGCTATCAAATATCTGGGAGTATATTTGGACCAAAGACTTACATGGAGGTACCATATTAATAAAAAATTAAACGAAGCATATGCAAGACTGAAAGAACTTTATCCCATCATCAACAGAAAATCGAAATTGAAGATCGAATGTTCAATGCTGCTATACAAATCATTAATAAGACCCGCATTAACCTATGCATGCCCAGTTTGGAGCTCAACAGTTAAATCTAATATTAAAAAAAGTCAAGTGCTACAATAGTATATTAAAAAACAAGTTTCGTAAGACACGCTTGAAATGCATGAATTTAAGTTGAAAAACGAGTGGCGAAGCCACGAGTTTTTTAATGAATGGGTGCTTTAAGTCTTATTTAAGTCGCGTTTTTATCCTGTTTTTTTAACAAAAATAAAATAAATTTTGACAATGTAGGGAAATAGGTATGTAACAGTTGGTAACACTTGAAAATAGAAATTTGAATTGACAATTAGAAATTGTCAAAACACAAAATGTATTCACCTGAAAAAAATGTTTTATGTACATCTCCCAATATAAGAGAAATTGCTCAGAGTTCAATGTCCTCATCATTATGGACCTTGCATTCGATGCTAAGAACGTGTTTAAACATCCATAAATAAAAATTGTCACATTGACAACTAGAAAAATTAATGACCCAATGTCACCAACTTGAACTGGTTCCATAAAATTTTACTAAAATCTCATTACAGCATCGGATACTGTAAGGAGTCTCATTACAGCACCCGTTTGAGTACTATTAGAGCTTTCGTTACCGTCGCGAATTACAAAATATAAAATTGTAAGAATGTCTGTAGATGCCCCATGGTTTGTGAAAAACTCGCAAATACATGAAGAACTAAGAGTCGAGACGATAACAGAACACATTACTAAAATAACCAAAAAATACTTACAGACCTCCAAAAGTGTCCAAGTGTACAAGAACATCAATTGGGAGATTGAAGAGATTCAATTGGAATCCATAGTCGATTAAAACGGAGACTTCCACAAGACATATTTATAGAAGACATAGTAGATAGTGAATAGATTCAGGATGACATTGTTAGTTCCCTCGCTATTATTGTATAACTAATTTCAATTGTTATCAAAGCCATGAAGTAAGAAGACTTTGCAAAGCTGTGTCGATAAATTTTTAGAACTGATTCGGGGCTATTTTAATTCCAAAACCAAGGCACTTCATCTATCTGGCTATCCATATCTACCATTAGATGTTGGTATTCTTTGAATATCTAACAGGTAGATAACTTTAATTTCTCTGATACGATTCAATACATCGCATCGTCTATAAACAAAATTGCGTTGAGTAGTCTTGTAATTTGAACTAAAACTTGTACTAACACTAGAAACTTTAGGGTTTTGCCGTGCGTCTTTTAAGAAAAGCTTTGACGTTTCGGATGCCATGTTGCAACCTTCTTCAGAAACTGGTTCGAAGCCACTTTCGAAGTAGCAACATGGCATCCGAAACGTCAAACCTTTTCTTAAAAGATGCACGGCAAAACCCGAAAGTTTCTAGTGTTAGTATTGGTTTTAGTTCTAATTTTAGTTCAATTAACACCGTCCGTGAAAGCCTTCGTACTTTTAGTCTTGTAATCATAGCAACAATACAGGTACAAGGGCGATCTTTCCATTCTTTAGCTTGAAACTGCCTGTAACACTTGGTAAATGTCCTATCTTTCTTTGAAAGATATCTGCGTATTTAGCAATAGTAGCTTTTTTTATTGGGACATTTGATTACAAAGGATGAAAAGGAAGCAGCCTTCAAACTCAGGTGATGTTTAAAATGCTTACCTTCCTTCGATAGAACATCACTTTCCTTAAATACTGGTTATCCCAATATTTATCAGCTAGGCTTTTACAAATATAGTACAAAAGATATTTGCTTTAACTGGTATAATATATATTTTTTGTTAATAGATGCTAATTTCATCATTTATTTTTTTAAAAACTCAATTAAATTGGGTTTTATTTGAGTGAGATCAAGTTTCAGGTTTATTTATAAATAATTTTTCAAATAATGCAAATTAAAGGCACAACGAACTTGTATAAACGTTTATTATATAAAAGAGATTCCCTTTAGGGCTACATGTTATCAGACAGGAAGTCTATTATTTTGATATTTGTAACAGCACGTTATGATATTGAGTACCGTGAGTACAATACGTTATCTATACGATAACAACGTTTCAAATTCTATAATTAAGTTTATTTTTAAATATACGGAATGTTTTCGGTTTAAAACTTTTTAAGACATCAAAAAAAATTTTTCCAAATTAGCGGGTTAATAAGTAAAAGACTTAAATTGAAATTCCAATTAAATTTTTAATTAAACTATGATGAGTTTAAAATTGAAAATAAATTTGTCTACTGATTTTTTCGTTAAATTCAGTAGATGCTACATTCGAACGTATCTTCTATCTTTTGGTTTATTCATATTTAACAATTTACGTTTGTCTAATTAAAAGATAATTTGTTAAAAACTTTGGATGAAATTTCGTACACCTTAAGTTGATACTCAGCTCAGGAGGATAAAGAAAACTTGGAACGGAAAGGCACCGCATACAAAGGAAACTTCAGAAACTAGATAAAGTAGCGTATTGTGAGATGCCTCGGCAACTCGTGAAATATTCTGCGGAGCAAGCTTCCGCGTCATTCAAGCGCCAACAATGTCCGGCCCGTAAACGCGTCCGAATACAACATTACAAATGCTATAAAGACACATTAAGCGGGACGAAAATCCGTGGTGTTACAGAATAGAAAATTCAAATCCACCCTGAAAAGGACGAAAACAATCAAACCGCCCGTCAAGTTCAAAATTGAATGAGAACTTCAACCCTCATCGTGTCAGTTATGTAGAATCAAGTCATACATGGGGCTGTATTTTTTATTGTGTTTTTTTTTTGCGCGTTAAGGGCACAATAGCTTTTGCAGATTCGCGTCCATAAAAATGCAAATTCTATGCGCAGATGTCGCCTAGATTCTCGTCAAGTGCGTACTTGGCGTTCTTGCTAACAATGACGTTGTAATAGTGTTTATGATTTGGGTCGTCTCCCGCTGCGAGCCGGATTCGCTCTGAGCTACCCTTGATGATTTTATACGGCACAACAATTAACTTTTCACGTCATGATCGTATTTGTGGTTCCGCCCCATTCACGCTGAATGAGCCTTTTACGACCATGGAGACATCTGACGGCCCACCGGGGAATAATTTTTTAAATATGTAAAGGGTGCATGCTTGAAAAATTTTCCATTTATCAGCAGGGGAGAATTTGGGGACCCACACAACCAGATACCATTCTCACGGGCCATTTACCCTCTAAACAGGAAAGTTTTATGCGAAATACGGTCTTTAACGTATTTTATATCTTGTACATAACCGTGAAATTTCACATATTTACAGTCAGAGTGGTAACCGTTATAAACGATTGCAGGAACATCATTTTGACGGTTTATTTATAGTTGTAATTAATCTTGCACTGCAGATTTAACAAATGCATTGCAAACACTCCAGTTTTAAGAGTTTGTTGTATAACCATGTGCTACATTTCATGTTGCTCAGATATAAAATATTTTTTTCGTATCAAACTTTTTTTATTACATACTGATGCATAAATTATAATTATAATACATTAATAGCGAACGTTAATAGAAAAACAGACATCATCGTTCTATCAGCAGACAAAGGGATGACTTTTGTCACCAGTAATCGCCAATTTCTGCATGGAGAAGCCTTAAGGAGAAGTCCGTGGAAACCAAAGCTATGGTTTCGTTACGTGGATGACATTTTTGTGATCTGGAAGTATGGAAAAGTGCGTCTCTACAAGTTGTGCTAGTTATAGTGCAGTGCTAGTTTTAGTTGTTTCCAGCGCCTCTTTGGGAATTTTTATTGAACTAAAACCAGAACTAATACCAGACCTAGAACTAGAAACATTCGGAATTAGCCGTGCGTCTCTTAAGACGGCTAAACGTCTAGGTGCAGTGTTAGTTCTATTGCTAAGTTGTTGCATATTTTTATTGGACTAAAACTAAAACTTTTCGGGTTTAGCTATGCGCCTCATAAGACGGCTAAACCCGAATGCTTCTAGTTCTAGGCGTAGTGTTACTTCTAGTGATAGTGCTAACGATAGTCGTAGATTTAGTTGCTATTCAGAGCCAGGTTGTATACTTATTGAACTAAAACTAGAACTAACACTCACCTAGAACTAGAATCATTCGGGTTTAGCCGTCTTGAGACACGTACGGCTAATCCCGAATGTTTCTAGTTCTAGGTCTAGTATCAGTTCTACTACTAGTGTTAGCTCTAGTTTTAGTTGGTATTCAGCGCCAGGTGGTTGCATATTTTTATTGAACTAAACCTAAAACTTTTCGAACGTTTCTATTTTTAGGTATAGTGTTAATTCTAGTGATGTAATTCCTATAATTACTATAGTGCTAGAGTAAGTTCCAGTTTTAGTTTAATCTTATACATTAATTATAATAAGAGTACTAATAATTATGTAAATATGTTGTAGCTGTTTTGGTGATATCATTAGCGTTGAAATTTATATTTCATTTGAGTATCAACCTTTCATTCCTCGCATCGACATACCAAAATAATTAGAGTTAACGCAATAATATAAAGCAATTAATGATGAATTTACGAATTACGAGAACTGATCTAAACCGACTAATTCCCTGTACATTAACTATTATCAATATTATGATGAACATCAAACGTATAGAACCTGATGAAATGTTTCGTTTAATGATCTCTCGATCATACACGTAGTTACAGTAATTAGATATTGATTATTAGGGTTTCGAAAATTTCACATACCTCTACAAATAGAATTTACTTGTTAAAATCTCCTTTCATAGTATTATCATACTGAAAGGCACTTTTGCAGTGAAGATTCGTAGGAAACTTATCACTTTTCCCAACATGTCCTAAGGGTAAACCTCAAATTTGCATTTAGTCGGAAAAGGGAAGTGCGGGTGGGTAGAATTGAAAGAAAAATTGCGCCGCGCTTCTCTTTGGTAAAAGAAGAGAATTGCAGTAGGTATTCGGTTATTTTCAATTCATTTCCTAAAGCGGTTAATGCACGAGTATCCTTCTAACGCTTGTTTTGTTAGGTGTGTCGGATTGGCTAATTTATGCACTCCTAAAAGACCTCTGTGTTTAAAATATTTTTTTTGAATAAAATAAAATAAATTAGCATCAGTTTCTTTTTTCATTTCAAATTGCCTTTTAAACGCTCACCATCATAAGTCAGAACATACGTTATAAGTCTTCCCTCCGAGCAGTTAGAGCTTTTTGCCACAGAAAAAGTCGTTCATCTTGCGGACCTGGCGAAAGCTCTAACTCTCTCGCTCCTCTGATTACAATGTAACTTTGGTGGAGAAGAGAAATTCCAAAATTAAAATGATCTATGAACCCAAAGCGAAAAATTACACTGATTGTGTCTTACTCCTTGTAGTCTTTCTTGGTTAATAAATAGACCTATATAAGTAGTTGCCGAATATATTTTTATCTTATAATATTTCTCAGTCACGAACCTGTGCCATACTTGGAATACACACCAGTCTCCTCGTTTAGCAGTTGGTGCAGAACAAAGGGAAAACATGTGAACAGACATCGCACGCGATACCACCGTTTTTCTCTCACCGTTATACTTCACGGCTAGCCTTATAAATATTCTATAGAATATAACTTGCATTGAATACAAATTTCTCCATGCAAAGTTGGAACATTCGATCACGATATTTTTCTATGAACCATGCTTAGATTTTATATTACTTTGGTTAGAGTGCATATTATTTTATCCATATTGTATTTGATTATTAACTTTACATTTTGTTGTAAATGCTGGATAACAAAGGGAACCAAACCGCAAATTGTTACGTAATAATCAATTTTTATCGGTACCAAAATCAAATATATGTATTAACCAACATGCGTTCACGTATAGATCTCTAACCCTCATATTACAGTCATCGTTTAATAAAATTAGTTGCGTTGATATAATCATATGCTTTCGTCGAATTATAAAGCGCATACTAACAAATTCGTACAAATCTATATTTCTGTGTGTTACGTTGTAAATTTTAATTAATTACTTTATTATTAAACCTCTATAAGCTTTGTAATAAATTAAAAATAAAGCTGAAATCGAGAATGTAGTGAAGAATTTCTATCTATAGAACCATATGCAAAAAAATGCCCCGTTTCTCAGCAGATTATTCGAGCTAAATAGTACTTTTTAAGAACCTTTTTTATTCAAAAGTAAAGTCAAACACCTAGGGGTAATAATAGTCAGTAAATTAAACTAGAACTCCCACTTAGTAAAGGTGAAAAAAAAAGGCCATCATGGCTAACCAGATCAGCCGCAGGCTCCTTGGAAGGAACTGGGGTATTAAACTATGAATGGCTCGTTGGGCCTACGTAGCAATAATGCTACGTACCCATGGTCGCCTATGCCTCACTGGTTAGGTGGCCAAAAAGAAAACAGAAGACAGCACAACAAAAGCGGCACAAATCCAGCGGTTACCATATCTTAATATAACAGGTGCAATGAGATCTTGTCCAATGGCTGCTCTTGAAGTCCTACTCGGTGTCACACCACTTCATTTATGCACACAAAAGGAGGCAACTTTAAGTGCCTTATCACTGAAAATATGCTTTTCACTCAAGTTGATGCAGGGTAACCTCAGAGGACAACTCGAAAACTTGAAGAGTTTTCCTTTTAGTTGGTGAAGATTTCACATTTCTATCATGTTTTATTGCTTTCTTGTGACTGATTAGAAGTGCACCATGACTTTATAGACGTGCTGCATTTTATGATATCATTCCGTGTGGCAATGTTCTACGACTACTGGCTGCTTTATTTTCCCTAACCTGTCATCCCGCTCGCGTTTCTTTATACATCTTTCGACGTTTCGTCCAGTTTGCCCTAGATAGTATTTCCCACAGTTGCACGACAAATTTGCCCCTTTAACGGAGGAACTTAGTCCTTTTCTTTCAACAGTTACACATTTTACTGAGTGTCCTATGTCTTACTTGAAGCATAGAAAAGACAACGCACAGGTTGACGACTTCTCAAGTTTGTTGTCTGTGGCTTCTTTTTATTGGTCTGTTGAATGTCTTTAAAAGTTATTCTTCGTTCTTCAAATTCTCTCTGTCACATAATCTCCTGGCTCTTTGGAAAAGGGAGTAATTACGGACATCTTCTGTCGTGGGTAGTAGTGCGATGAAGCTGGTAAGAATTTATATTAAAGACATATGTTGGTAGAATGTTGAGAGATAGGCCATCAATTCTGGCAACATTACAAAATGTTTATGATTGGAGATAAAGCCTGGTTAGTCATATAGGACTAGAGTGAGGTGAATGAGCTGGCAGAACAACATCCAGGATTTTACCAACGTCAGGTCACTCTGGATAGCAAAGATTAACGGAGGAAGTTTGTGTTTTATTATGGGTAATGCATTCCGACCGTCTGGTGTATCATGATGTCACCGATTCTAAGTCCCCTGTCAATCCGCCTATTTCAAACAAAGGCAAGACAGATGAAACCGAGAGGTTCCCTTCTTACCTTAGCTTCTTCTCCTTGGACGTATAACCACTTTTTGAGTACATCCTTTCGAAGTTTAAATGTTTGGTCTTTCTTCCCACTTGTTCGTGTGCGTTTTCTTCTAGTACACTCCGTATTTGAGTTGTTCATTCTTGAACCTGGTTACTGATACAGCGAGAAATGGCAGTAGGTTGTCATTTTATCCCTTCATTGTGCATTAATGTTATTAGATGCTGGCTGGTTAAACGGCTTAAGAAATCCTCAAGCCTTAGTTTGCCATCTTTCCAGGTGACATAACTGTAGCCATCAGAAGGACTTTTTTGATGAAACTCTCCTTTCCAGGTTAGGTAAGTCGATGACAGGAAAGCCCTCTGATGTGAATCTTGTGTAGCCAATAGCGCATCATCCTGTAGCAGCCCACTATCAATAATAAATGTTACCAAGATCGATGGTAACATTTAAGTAACGGTCGATGGATACTTCAGTGAGCATTTAAAAAATTCATATCATCAATTTCCATATATTCTCTGTACTTGTTATGTGTTATAGATGCTATAAGTTTCCGATCGATAGGCGAGTATTGATTTTATAATTTTTTATTGTGAGTGATCTCTTATTTAATTGCTTTGTACAAGAAAAAAAGAACAAACCTTGACAAGGTTCAATTGTTTACTAACGTTACTAAGCGCTCCTAAAGTCAATATTAATTACCAACTATCTGTATTTGTGTTGAGGAAAGTACGGGTTTAAAACAAACCTCAGCAAAACTAAATTGCTCGATTCTTATGAATTCCCAGCGATCTGTCTTGCGAATTGTTTCGCTTCCCAACTCCAACAAGAGATTAGAGTGAATAAGAGTTCGGAACCCTTGGGATATGACATGTCGCTGTAGGAAGGTGCAAGCGCGTTTAGACCACTATTGGATCTACGATTGATGTTCGAGAGTTGTGTTAGGTTCCAACAGTTACCAAACTCTGTAACTCTTTTTATTAAAATTCCGTTGCCGGTACTGTAAAGCCAGGACCGCGAGGGATACAGGAATGTACTTCTGGCTCCATTAGAGTTCTGAAAGTTTAATAACGCCGGCGACGTATGTAATATAAAAACTTTATGGATTACGCGAGTAGTTTACCGTAGCTTAGTTGCCGAGCTGTTTACGTAACTGTAATCTCCAGCGTTGCCAAGCTACAGATAAGGGTGCAACCGTAGAACCTTTTCCTTCCTTCATTATCAAACGGAAGGACAATAGGAGTTGTGTACCAGTTCTTAGAAGTCGTAAGGCGTCACTGTTAAGAAACGAGATAGCTTTGTGAATAATTTTACGTTTAAAGGTAAGAAACATTTAAAAAACTAAAGAAAGTTTATAAACTTAATACTATAACATAGAAGTAAGGGTTGAACTAGTTTAAAAGGAACAAAAGCATAAATAGAAAAGCACTCGGTATCAAATACTTTCAAAGAGGAAGCTTATTGTCCGCGACTATCATCAGTTTATTAAAATCACGGCTGCGGGAAATAGCAAAAAGAACCGCAGCAATGTTACCGCTCTTGTTGTAATTTAAATTGATTGTATTTCTATTAACGTTACAACAATCGCCTCTTGTAATTTAGCGAATAGATTGAGTTGTTATCGAATCAATATCGGCTATCGAACAATTATCGTGCGATCTCTGGTTTAATTTCTAATCACGCAAGCACGACACGTAATAGTATCAATGTTAAATTAAATCGTTAATCGGTGATACACTCTCTAGGTTAAAATTAAAATGAAAAGAAATGAAAAGATTGTACTTCAAGCCGGATACACAATAAAGTTATTGACAGTAGTGATTTATTAGGGCGAAGTAAATCAATACACCGTATTTCATACATCATGCGAACATAATATATAAACCGACCGAACGCTGACCTCGTTTTCAATGCGTCTAACCGATTTTTGGGATATTACAGCGGCGGATCCAGCTTTCAGCTTCAGATATATTGAATAGTGCGAGTCTAGGACAAGGAAGGGGGTTACTTGTAGGTCATGTGACCAGGATTGATGAACATCCCGTAGGAACAAGAGCTAAAGTATGGCGGCCTGTCGTTCACAACACATTCTCTGTCGAAAATATTGCTTTTCTTATCGAGAACATAATATATCCATCATATAAGTAGTGCACAATCTTATCAGTCTTAAGCTTAAAAATAATTTAGGATTTTCCAAAAGCTGATGTTACAAAAAAGATAGATTATTTTAATCAACAAATAGTAAACATGATAAAATTCGCTCTTTGAGGAATTGATAAATGAACAGTTAATTAAATAGATGGCATTATTTAATTTCACCTATACGCATGTACATGGAATCGCAAACATACGCATTAACTAAATTAGTAGGCAAACGAGAGTTGTGCGGAGATATGGGTTTGTATTTACAGAAATGAGGTTTCTATATTTAATTTCCTAAAATATTAAGCATCAAGATATTACAATAGTTCTCAACATATCTTTTCAATCTGAATATACAGGTTTTCGGTACTATTACGCTTTTTACGATCAAGCTGAAATAAAACTGAAAACATCTGTCGAAACTCGATCTAATGGTTGTCACGATTCGCAAGCGAGAAAAGTCTTTTTACAGCTTCGTATACTGTCGGGTCTAACTTATTTCCATTACCGTTGTGCGCGAGTAACATCTGACAGCGAAACTAGGTACGGACGTAAATAATACATTAACACGTCTACCGGTACTATGTTTGTCGAATAAAACTGTTCATCAACCAGAATAGGGCGACATTTTGCTGGCGTCAACATCCTCTTCTCGTATGAGCTTTAAAATGAATATGTATAATAAATGCACTTTTACTGCATTGCTTTTAACGGATCCATAATTTGAATATAGATAAAATTTCTTAGAACATTTCATAACAAAAATGTTGTTAGTTATTATTAAGAAAGTTAAATTGGTACTGTAACCGTTAAAACCGTCCCCTTAGAACCCTATTTGCGTTTTTAACAGGACTTGAGCGAAACTCGGTGAGACCATCTCATTTTCCACGTCCCATTTTTACCCATTTCGTCTTTATTGAACGTTTCGCTTTCGTAGCGGTTCTGCGAACACCATCTAAGACTTCATCAGGCTTTGCTAAATTCGAAATAGATTAACATCAATGAGCGCCCGCATCTTAACACTACCATGTTATGAGATTGTAATGGTAATTCACGTCTAGTTGCGTCGAGTTTTGGATTAAGTTTGCGCCAGAGTTAAACCCGAAATTATGGCGTCGCTAGGATTAATAGAAATCCATGCGCGGCGAAGGATTTTAACTTCCTAATGTAGTTTGCGTGCAACGATACCGCAGTATATCGTTCATTGTATTCAATTAATATGCATAACAACAACGATGCTAATTTTTAAACTTTTCGGGTGCAAATTGTTTCGACTATGAATAACCACATTATATATGGGTAATTGGGTGTGGTTTAAACGGGTACTCGGTTATTAATAAGTTGGAAGTAAACTAATAACGGAACTCTATATTACATTTAGAACTTGAATGAACGTTGTTCAAATTTACCAAAAACGAAAAGCTTTATTGTTGCTGGTTTACAAGTTTAAATTCAATTATATAATACTTGTCACAATAATAACCGTAATGGGTAATGATATTGACATTAATAAAACATAAATACCAAATATATAGTCATTAGGCAACTTCTTTTAATTTTTGTCACGTATAATTAGACTTTTTCACATAGACATTTTTTGATTCCTGAAGTAATCGTTTATTCGGATATCATGGTGTTTAATTAAGATTGATCAGAAAAGGTTCAAAAAGATGGCGGTACAGTGCGCTGCGTGTTCTGAAAATATTTTCCGGTAGGATGATTATTTGGCCTGCCGGGCGGAGTGTAGTGATAATTTTCACATATCATGCGTTAATATTTCACCGGGGTAGTTTTCAAACCTAAAAGAAACCGGGGACTATAAGGTTTGGTCATGTGATAATTGCAAAAACAACATAAACTCTAAGAAAACAATCAATTCGAATTTAATGGGCGATATAGAAACTATTATCTCGGCTAAATTAAAGGCTACAATAACAAGAGTCGTGTCTGAGGTAACAAAAACCTTCAAAGTACAATTGGATAGCCTGATTAAAGAAAACAAATTACTAATAAATGAATTAAAATTGTTAAAGGACTAATAACGATTTTACAGTCGTTCAGCGGCGCCAAAAACGTGGTTCTTTGTTGGGAACTACTTATTGTACAGCAAGCGAGAGTGAATTAAAGGTGGCAATTGGTTACGCTCATCTTCACATATATGGTCTAGACCTAAAAACAAAGTCAAAAGATGTAGAAAAATGTTTAAATAATAAGGGCTTTAATTCTATACCATGTTGTCAGTTAAATTCTAAATATCCTCAAAACTATTCATCGTTTAAATTATCTGTTCCATTTGCAAAATTGGACGAAGTAAAAAAGCCCGAGATTTAGCCGTCTCGTACATGTATAAATCGTTTTTTAGATCAAATTCTGCGGAAAAAGAGTCAAACATAACTTTCCCAATCTCACATTTAAAAGTACCAATGTTCGTTCTACCAATGGCACAAGCAGTAGAAATAATATAAAAACAGCTAACAAATCAAATAAAACGTTAAATTTAAATATTAGATCATTACGCGGCAAAATCTGATCAGCAATTACTACCTTTAAAGTCCTCCGCTGCTTTAACTCAGTCAAAGGAGTGGTTCGAACAACTGCCTGAAACTAAATGAAAAGAATACAGAATCAATTGTCATTGATATGAAATTACCCTCAAACTTACCCGCGGTGAAGTTCTTGGGTTTATCTCTTGATCCCAAGTTAACATGAAATCCACATACTGATTTCATAAGTAAAAAATTAACATCAGCAATTTTTACAATTAGACGTCTCAGCAAAATTGCATCTCATGAAGTGGCCAAAATAGTCTATTTTGCAAATTTTCATATTGTTGCAACATATGGCATAGTTTTTGGGGTCATTCAGCTGGCTTAGGAAGAATTTTTGGTTTGCAAAAGAAGGCGGTGAGAGCTTTATGCAATCTTAAAACTACTGATAGCTGCAAAGATGTATTTAAAACGGAATGTATACTTACCCTACCAAGTGCATACATTTTGGCTACCTTGATGTATGTTTATGACAATAGACGTAAATTTAATGCGAAAGCAAACTTTTACACACACGACACAAGAGACAAAGATGAACTGAGATTACCATTATCATGTTCGTCTGTATCATTTGCGGTGTCTGGCCTCCCAAAGATTTCTCCTCCACTATTCCTTGTTCTGTACAGCTGTTCTCCAGAAATTAAATCCAACCTTAGCCTCGGGCTCTGTTATCCCATCCTTCCACCTGAGTTTAGGCCTTGTTTAGGTCCTCCTCGGTACATATGTATTTAGCAGTCGTTCCACATTGTCCGCCCATTTCAATCGAATGACCTTTATTCTAGTTATGAAATCTAATGCAGAAAGGCGAGAGCGTTTGGAAACAAACCAACCTAGGTGATGATAGCAGGGGTGAGCATATATCGAGAAAAAATACCATTTCTAATTAATTGGAACAGTACTTTCCCCAGGACAGAGAGAACAGGGAGAGGATTGAAAGATCGTGAATGACTGGATAGATGAGATTAAAAGGAATAAAGATAGCTGGAAGTTGTAAAGGAATGTAGAGGAAGAACTGACTAAGATTATTATGAGTAAGGGTAAGGGGAAAGTACCTGATTGTGATGGACTTTGGTCGGTGTTGGTAAACAATATGATTTAAGAGCGAATGGAGAATGACGATTGAGGGCTACTTGTAGCAGGGACTGTCTCCTGAAGTGTGGAAGCTAACAAGAGTGGTCTGGCTGCCAAAATTTACCGGGGGAATACGACCTATATGCCTGGCTTTCGCTTTAGGTAAGAAGAGGCTAGAATTTTGTGATTGGATCATAGAAAGTATGGATTACGGATGATATATGCACTGGAGTGTACTATGGTGTGGTGGAGTGTATGAGAAGTTATAAAATAAATGGGTGGCATACGATGGTGGTGGCATTGGGTCTGTCCATTACTTTGAACACTATCAGTTTAATCCCGAGGTATTTGATGAGTGCGATTGAAAGTTTTCTGGCTTGAAAGATGCGAGCTGGTGAAATACGCCATAAATAGAGGCTGTCCACAGGGGTCTAATGTGAGGATTAGATCGTCCTTATAACGGACGTATCTGTAAAGAAGACAGAGAAAAACTGAGGCAAAGTCTCTAAGGCATGTGCAGAATTGGCGATGGGTTGTAAAATGGAATATGTAAGGGAGGAGCTGATGGCGTTATTTTGTAGATATAAAGACATGAGAGGATTGATATTAAAGTAATGGCGAATGCGATTAAGTACGTCCTGGTAATTGTGGATCCGGCGCTAGTGTTCGTCGAGCATGTAAGATGCCAGTTAAGATTAGAAAGAATGGGAAGTTGAAAATGAGAAGGTGCAGAAATATGGAGTGCAAGTGGGATGATAGTAGGGTGACTAAAGGAATGAACGCGGTGCTGAGGCACTTCCTATTACGGCCATACCGTACAACGGCGCGCGGCGTGTGATTCTATGCACGTAGCTTCCCTGGTTGTCAAACACCATGGTATTGGACGAAGCAAAAATAGGTCGAATGGGAACGGAAGTATATGGAAAATGAATGTTCCGTTGAAGTACACGGGAGATTAAGGAGGACGTTGGAAAGTGAATCAGGAAAGAGAGGACGATACAAGTTATACAAGTGAAAGTACAAGGTATTGTCCTGGGAATGGGTGGCGAATGTGGGGGAATTCTGTGGAATGACTGTGGAGAAGGATTTGAATAAGGAAGACAATGATGTGGCTAAGAATTGTATGTTAGTATATGTATAGGGAGGGTAACATTATGGCTATAAGATGAATGGGAAGAATGAAAGATGGTATGAATATGGTAGATAAAAGGGCAAAGAGCAGAGGTTGAGTGAGGATTTGGGTGTATATGTAAGGCTAAGAGTGTATACAAAAAGGAATGAAAGAGCGAATACATCAGAAATGGATGAGGAAATGGAACGCGTTACCAATGGGCTGAGGCATGTATGGTTTTCTGAAGATAAAACGCCGTTTATAAGTCTTCTTTCTAGTTCTTTGCAATCTTTTCAAAGATGTTTAGAACCATTGCAACGAACGATCTAAGTGTAAGGTTTTGATTGATCGAATTCCAGATTATCCCTTGTGTACGTGCACCATCCGGGAGAATGCCAGCGGCGTTATGAAGAATGCGGTTCCGCTGCTCTATATCGGATGGAACGCAAGGAATCGTTGGAAAGCTTAATACATAGAGTTCCCTGTTCACACTCTCTCCATTAAAATGTTCATTATTATTTACCATTTACCATTTATTGCCATAAATAAGAATACAAAATTACATAAGGTACACAAGAAGAAAAAACAATGAGAAAAAAAGAAAAGAATTAATAAGAACAACAATATACATAAAATCCCATTGTCGATTGTTAGTCGAGCAATGGATAAACTTAAACTTAAACAGTATAAGCAGTATGAGCAGCATCAGCAAATGGATCATTTTATCGCACAAGCGATCTCTGCCAAATGACCCAACAGAACAAACAAAAATAATATTTACTGAATATGGTAGGTAGTGATAATTAGATATTATTAACATTTATCACCAAATAAGATTAAGCAAGAAAAAGAGAAAAACAAAGGAAAGACACGACAAGAGAGAGAAAGCGGCCAAAAGAGACCAAACGAATCTGCGGGATATCAGCCAACAAGTGAGAGCAATTGAAGAGAGGAAAAAGAGAAAGACAAAGAACAAAGAATCAGGAAACAGCCATTGGAAGAGCAAGCAAGTGGCTCTTTAAAACATGTCTAAAATTAGCAATGTTAGAAATATTACGAATTTCAGAAGGCAGTCCATTCCACATAAATTTCAGTGCTATGAACAGAAAATGTAAGAATAGTATCAGAACGTGAACGAGTAGCAAGCCCATGAGTTGATAATTGCGGGAACCTATCTGATAAGTACTTTGGTTACTTTGGTTAATAAACGAAAGGATTTACGTCCCTCACAGGTTAACATCTGAATATAATTGCGATACGGCGTTACATGCTCAAATCTATTTAGGTCAAATATGGATGCAATTATTTTGTAGCCGCTGCAATTTACTCAGAAGAGTCACTGAGAGATCGGGATAAACCGCGTCCGCATAGTCGAAGTGAGGAAATATAAGTGAGTAGCAAAAATTACGACGGACCACCAGAGGAAGAGCGCAGCGAAGTCTTTTTAAAGAGTGGAAGCAAGCATAAACTTATCTGCAAACATGTTGAATTTACGGTTTCCAAGACAGTGCAGAATCCATAAGGACTCCAAGATTTTTAACTGTGTCAGAAAACCGTATGACATTTTCATCCAGCATCAGATCACTGCAGGTAGATGGATTAATCTTACCAAGTAATTGACAAGTTCCAAACACAATAGCTTGCATTTTAACTGATGTGAGTTCAACTTAAGTCCGTATCTCCGAGA
Source organism: Onthophagus taurus (assembly GCF_036711975.1). Classification (NCBI taxonomy): domain Eukaryota; kingdom Metazoa; phylum Arthropoda; class Insecta; order Coleoptera; family Scarabaeidae; genus Onthophagus; species Onthophagus taurus. The sequence goes on along the minus strand of NC_091972.1, from coordinate 21,561,382 downwards.
CCAATTCAAGACCCTAAATAGATCGTTATTAAGTCGCACAATAGCTTCCAGAAATTCAGCAATACTTGTAGTAGTATACCTATATCTGAACGTTGTCAACATATTAGTAACACTATTAACGAAGAAGGGAAAAAGTGACGAACCCAATACACTGCCCTGAGGAACACCACATTCATTCCCGCCATGAGAAGTTTCAAAGCTGACTGGAGAGCGATTTCGTTAAAAAGTTGTTTGAGCTGCTTCACTCTATACAATTACTAAAATATTCTAACTGAATACAACTTTTATATCAACTAATAAATTAATCTTGAAGATATTAATGTAGAAAGACTATAATTTCATAATTTCTAAAAAGAAATCATTTAGATACAAACGGGTCATGTGCAAAGTAGCTATTTGAATAAATGGTTCACAATTTGGTGATATTTCCATAAGCACTGTGGCATTATGTAAATGAAGTCGCGGGCAATTTGCGTGCGCGACCTGTCAACTCAATGGCAAAGAAATGAAAAAAGGGGTTCTGTGGTGAAAAGTTCAGAAGTTTTCCTTTGAAGTACCCTGTTACGCACCTCGATAAATTAATAAAACCCGGGGTTATAGTTTTAATCAAGGAAATACACGACGATGGTGATAACCTTAAAACTAGCTATTTGCCGGATAGATACGGATTGAGGTTATCAGGTAATGATGTGGTTTAATTGCGTTTGTTAATTATACGGAAGTAAGTCGATTGTTTTACGAGAGTTGTTTCAGTTATCTATTGAAACATGCCCAGTTCACGTTTATCCAATTTCCGTACGAAACTATTTCATTTACTCTAAACGTGTTCGCAATGTCTGGATGTGATAATCTGACAAATTACTGTTTACACTGTGCTACACGGGGATTAGGAGCGCTGGGCCGCACCCTGGTAACGTCAATCGATGGCAACTTAACGACTGGCCACAAGTAATGACGCGATACCAAGAATCGGCATGATTTTTTTCCATCGCATGTGGGAAAATTGCGAGGCCAGGACTTATTTGGGTCGCCACTTAATGCTTAAATGAACACGACTGATTTGTTATCTTTTAGTTAAAAATCTAACATCTTTGTTTACCGTGCATTAACCCTTTCATACAGAGTAAAATTTTGAAATGAAAAATGTTTATATTAAATTGTTGAAGTATAATATAGAAGTAAAACGCGTTACTATTTCTCGGTCAAAAGATCCCCCTTTTTCTTAAACCAATTTTATTGCTGAGTTATACTGGATATTGAATTGAGCGCGTGGACTTTACGTCCGTAGGAGCGTTTCTGAGATCGGAAGTATAAACGTGCAAAAGGGGGAAAGAAAATACATAAATATCTCCTCCGTCTATTGTATATGTTCGTCCTGAGACACTGAAGGACTGAATAAATATCGTCTCCCACCTAGAGCGAAGGACAAAATATTCTCACCTCGAGGACCCTCGACTCCTTGAGGAGTAATCTACTTTGACGCTACTTTTACAACGAACAATACTCTGCTCTCTAACGTATTTCGTCCGCGGGGAAACTGGAAATAAAGTTTATATACAAAAATAAGGTGACAAAAGAACGGCGGAGCTAAGGTTTTCTTTTGTTTGTCGAGGAAAGCTCCTTTTGTACAGCGGCTGAAAACAATTAACACGGACTAAACGTAGAAAACGGGGGGAAATAAATGCAGGTAATAACAGAGACCTGTGGCTCAGTTTAAATTACGTTTACGTCATCTCCGAGTTGCTGATGCATTTTCTAAGATCATGGCAAGGGCACGTTCACACCAGAGACAATCATGCTGGACCCACTTGAGTACACGAGCGGGACCCGTTACAGTCATAAAGAAGAGCGGTAATAGAAACCGCATATCTAATCGTGATCTATGTGCACAATATGGGTCACCTCACGGAACGAGCCAAGCATAAAGCTAACCGGGACACATTGCTAATGCATTATTAACATGCTTATAGAGCCCACATATTGTCAACACACCGGATTATAGTCTCTCTCGGTACATTACAGTCCACGACTAAATTGACCACTTGTTATGGAGGGCACAACTACACATGCAAATTCATGACCGTTGTAGTTTGAGTGCTAAACGCAAATGCGAGTTTCGTAGCTTTTACACGCACTAGAGCTTGAGCCGATTCGGTTCGTTGCAATCTTGTACAACGTAATCATTCTCCACCCGTTTTAACATTAAACCACAACTCATTATAATTTCGGTAAAAGCGACGGAAAATTCTTTTCATCATTTTTGTATGGATAGTATAAGATTTTTAATATTTATAAACCCTTTCATCTAAGCTAAGATTGAGTATGTAAAATAAAAGAAATGAATAATTCATTTTTAATGCGAATTTTTCATCGACATGATGAAATTCTTATACCTAGGTTTCAGCTATATTGCTCGACCAGGTAGATTTTGCAGCATCCCATTGTGGGCAACAAGAAAGAAAAGATGAAATGACGCGACGTTATCTTTGCGCTCCAGGATAGTGGTAGGCCACGTCCTGGGGACTAGCAGATAATATCCTCTATTTACTCTGGATTCTGCGCGAATATGCATGAATATTAATAAGTTTTGAAGCGAAATTTTACTCAAATTTTCCCTAGATTGCGAGACAGTCACAACTTTCTTTCCTAATTACAAATGATCATAATTAATTTTTGATAGTGAAATATACATCGTAATTATTTGATAAAGATTGAAACGAAACGTTTAATTAAATGAACTCTTGTCTTTAAAAAAAATGTATGTTACAAAGTTTATTAAATAGAAACGTTTCATAAATTAAAGGAAAATCAAAAAATAAAATAAATCCAATCAATCCAAAACTTAAATCGATGCACATTACACAATAAATCGAACTATGGAGGTATAATTACCTTCAAGTACGACATTAATATTTTGCTCGAAAATATAAAGAGCAAAATCGCAAACTACCAAAACCCTCGTAAAATAGTTTGCGTCTGCGCACTATCAAAATAAAATTCAGACTTTTAATATAACCGCCGCCCTTGCTAATTAATATGAGCAATAATAAATAAAGCAATAATAAAAATGAAAGAAAGAAAAAGAACAATATTGAATCGCATGAGATTTTGAGATAAATTGGTAAACTAAAACTACCAAATAAAATTACATTCTTAAACTTCAACCAATAGGTAAACACAATTTTGTGATTGGTCGTGTTAATGTAGTAGTAGAAGTCTTCACTGTAACCACTCTAGAGATAACATCAGCTCCTGCTCGATGAAATTGCACAACTCGAGCCAGAGGCCAAGGAACTAACTTTAAGTTGTTGAATGTATTGAATTCCATAAATTTTCGTAACAGTTGCCATCAACTAAGTCGAGACGAATTTATGTCCAATAATGACTTTTCTGGAACTGATGCGAGAGTTCCAGCTATCAAAAAATGAAAGGGTGTTAGTGGCTGAATATCATTCGAATCATCGGATAAAGGACAAAGGGGTCGGGTGTTTAATACTACTTCTATTTCGACCAACAATGTAGCGAATTCTTCATAAATTAGCGACGTATTTCCGATGATCCTCTTAAGATGAAGTTTCGTAGCTTTCACAGCTGCTTCCAACTTTCCACCAAAATGCGGAGCTGATATGGGATTAAAATTCCACAATGTTCCATCATTCGATAGATGATTAGCTATTTCCTAAAATACTGACGACGGATCTTGAACGAAATTGTTTGTCGGCACCTATAAAATTTGTACCACAATCACTGGACAATGTTGAGCAAATTCCTCTACGGCTAGCGAATCGGTTAAAGGCTGCTATAAATCCTGATGCAGTATAATCAGTAACCGCTTCGAAATGGACAGCAGATGTAGCCACACAAACGAACTTATTTACAAACCGTAAACACCATGATGTAATGCGTAGTAATCTCGTTAAACTGAAATATCGTTCGATCAACTCTAAGGCCGCCTTGGTCGGCCACGCGATTATAGCACAAAATTTATGATCTTCTTCGGGAATACTGGAAAGTTAGAATTTCTGAAGACCACGACAAATTGGTATCGGATAACCAGTCAGGACCAGACCACCATAACTTCTTATTAACCAGCTTAGATGGATTGATGCCACGTGATGCAACGTCAGCTGGGTCTTCTTTTCCAGAAAGTTGTCACTGCGCCAACGAAAGTCTTGGATCTCCGTAACTCTATTGCGGACATACTCCTTCCACCTGGATGGATGACCCTGGATCCAAGCCAGAACAATTGATGAATCACTCCACAAATGGACAGGAACATGAGAAAAGTTTAGAAGTTCGATTAGACGCGTCCGCGAAACCGTGCACTTCGACATTAGATGTAGAAAAGGTTCCATACCATCTAGGAATTGATATGTTAGAAATAAATTTTAATTCATTAAGAAATTCCAGCCACTGAGATGAAAGACCCTGAGGTAACCCACAGTATATTAGTGGTAACCCACTAAATTATTATTGGACCTAGAGGTGAGTTGTGAATGCAATCTATTGACAATTGTTTGAGACGCCTGATCGCCAAGTAAGGAGCACAAGCTAACCCATATGTTACTGTATAGTGCTAACTGGTATACTGATAATGGTTGATTTTCACAATCTCTACACAAAATTTGCTGAAATTTACGATCATTTGGATGGACTATGATTTGACGGTACGTTTTCTCTATGTCTGCAGTGAATACAAATTGATACCGTCCCCAACACATCAAAATATCTGAAAGATCGTTCTGGAGCTTTGGGCCTGTATGTAAATTGTCGGTAAGAGATTCCCCAATGATGCATTTTGGGATCCATTGAAAACCACTCGTAGTTTTGTTGTTGTGCTTGTTTCTTTGATCACTCCATGATGAGGTAAAAAGAAGTGAGGAGTACAAAATGATTGATCGTGTGGTAGTTTTATCATGTGACCCAAATCATGATACTCTTTCATAAAAGATAATTAATCACGTTTTAAAGTAGAATTTTGTTTAAAACGATGTACCATTGCAAAAAGGACTTTAGATCCTGGTGTGTACGAATCACCCAAATCAATAAGAGTATTTTTAAATGGAAGTCGCACGATAAATCGTTCTTCTGAATTTCGTTGATAAGTGTTTTGAAAATATTTTTTACAATCTGATTCTTCTTTACTGAGAGGTATAGTTGATGCTTCGGGTTGTTCTTGTAGCTAAAATCGTTGAATCAACTCTTTTAATTCAACATCAACTGTACATTAAAAGCCATGAATTGGAGAATGAAATGAAGTATTGTTAACAGGACCAGATAATATCCAACCAAGTTGAGTTTTTTTGAGCAATAGGTTCATTGACGTCACCTTTTCTGATTCCATTTTCAATGATTTGAGCGTATATGTCTGCTCCAAGAATGAATTCTACTGGTTCTTGAGAAGAGTAATCAGGATCAGGGAACGGTATATTTTTGAGATGATCACAGTTGGAGGAGTACAAATGTTTAGGTGGTAGATACGACGTGAGCTTTTAAGTACTAATGCTGTAGTACGAAACGTTTGTTCGGTGTTTGAGTGTGATGAGAAATTGAGATAAAGAAAGCGTTCTTCCAGATCCATCATAATCGATATCGTAGCAATAACTAATAAAACAAATTTATTACAAACGACGTATGTATATGCCATACAAGTTTGAAAACAAATTAATTCTGATGAGTTCAAAGACTCAGTTTCTTGTTGTGATGATGATGGTTTGATTGACAATTTTTGCTGAAATATAGTTTGATTATTGTGCAACGTTGTATGATGTTGTTTCTGACAGAGCTTGCATCGTTTTTGAGTTTTAAAATTTTTCAATGGATGGGTTCCAAGACAATTAAAACAAAGACTTTTAAACATGACGAACTCTTTACGTTGAGATGCAGATTTATTAAGATATTGCTGACAAGACGCAATATAATGGTCACCTTTGCAGCATGAACAATTAAGTAATGATTGCGAAATATGAGTCTTAACTTGGTTTAAAATTCTAGAAGGTACCACATTAAATGAAGGTTTGCGGTGACCAGAGATTTGCTCGATAGCTTCTAAAGCATGAATTCGTCCATTGATAAACTTTTCAAGTTAAGAAAATGTAGCAGATGTTATCTTATTATCCATTGACTTTTCTCAATCTCTGAAAGACTCTATGTCGAATTTATAGACGACCACAAAAACGAGAATATGGTCCCAATGTTGCACAGGGCAACCTAAAGGCTCTAAAGCACCTATGGATTCTTTGACCAGGACCGATAAGTCGTTTCATTTCAATGGATGTTTCTTGCTTAATTGAGCGGTCGTTGAAAACTGAAGACAGGTGAGAGTCGATTACAATTCTTTGATTTTCATATCGAGATACAAGTATATCTAAGCCCGCTTAAAAGTGTCGCTACATACTTCGATGTTTTTTAATGATTGAACGGGTTCATCAGATAAACTCATTTTAGGTAATGCAATTTCTCAACACCAGATAAATCGTTATTGGTATTTATCATCGAAGAAAACATGTCACGAAAATTACTTCAATGAGTATAATTACCTGAAAACTTTGAAAATTCGATCTTGGATAAATTATAATTACGATTGCTTATTGAGCGATTTATAAATCTTCAGGAATATACTTTTTGGTAATTTCATCCGGCTCAAAGGACCAAATTTTTCTCAATGAATTACAAATTTCAACGATTAACAAGTTTTTTTTTCAAATTTTCTTATTAGAAATATTTGTTATGTTTAGTGAAAACTGAGAGGTGGTGTATCTTTAAACCCGGATAATTCGAAAATAAATCGTTTTAACTAACAATTTTTTTTGGGTTGTATCAATAAAAATACGATCTATAAACTGATGATCGCTTGACCACCCTTCCCTTTTGAAAAAATTTGGGGGATAACACCCCCGCTTAGGAAGGTAAAGTTTGGGGTATAATTTTTGCGTCAGAAGTTATCCCCCTGAGAAACAAAGTTGACGTGTTTCAGGTTTTTTTCGATAAAATCTTTCCCTGGCAGTTATGCGTTTCAGCTCGTTTTCAATGGGCCACCCTGTATAAATCGTAATACGTCCTCAAGAATAATAAATGCAAAATAATCTGTAATGTAAAGATTACATACAGTAATGCAAACTGAAATCTAAGCATCCATTCTTGCACAATATCAGGATACGGATCGTTATAGCGACTAAAAATTTCTTCTCAAATCAGTCTATATCACCTATATATATATGGCAACAGTTGGACAGTTTCTGAACTAATTCATTTAATAATACTAAATATTCGCTCCTGCTAGTAGTGTTCAAAAGAGACTTATCGCGATTCATTGTGCTTGGCTTAAAAACGTTGGCTTAAAAACCTCGCTACTGTAGCTATTTACAAACATTCTCCAAGAAGAAATTTCTGCTTTCAGAAAATAAGGCTTCAAGAAATATAGTTCAATGATAGACGTAATACTTATTATAAGCCAGATTGTTGAGGAAGCCATTGAGTACACCAAAATAGTGTACTTGTATTGTGTTGGATTTACAAAAGCATTTGATCGAATAGGGTTTGCCGATGTTGTAAGATACCTGGAAAAAAGGAAAGTGCATCTTGATATAATAAATATTGCCAAGGAGCTAAAACTGCAATAATTGGAGGATAATAAGAGCAAAGAAAGGAGTCACACGCAGAGTATCCATACTAACACTCTTCAACTTGATCATGAAAAGAATTGGAAAGGGTTATCAGTTGAAAAACGAAGAACTGCAAATAGTTTGCTATGCGAACGTTACTGCCCTGTTGTCGTCAAAATTCAATATGAACATCTCGGTGTCAAAACCAAGAAGGCTACACAACAGGTGATAGATATATTATCGTCTGTATTACGAGTAGCAAGAACCATGCTACAAAACAAGTGCAGAAAATGCTAATCAGAGAGGTATGCGAAGTTCAGGACTTTGTGAGATTGGGCAAAGGAAGACGGTAATACAATGCTAATTAATTAGTGATTATTGAAGATGATATCACTTGAGATTTAGCCTTGACCCCAAATTTCCCTAAATAGTAATTTGAAGCTGTACAAACAGCTATTTATTCTATTCAAATTTCCTTCATGAATCAAGAAATATATTCTAAACTTGAAATGGAGCCAAATACTAAATACCTAGAAGCAATAATTAATACCTTACTCATGAATAAGTAACATTGTAGAGTTCTTATTATTTCTAGAATCATTACCGATTTTAACCCCACTTAAAATAATCAATTTCTATATTTTATTATTATTGGAGGATGATAACCCAATTGGCTTGGAATTTAAAAGTTTTAATGACGAAGAAATGATATATATGCAGATTCAAAAGGTTCAAAAAATTTATGATACCATTAAAATATTTAAATTTCAGTCCATATTAATGAGTGAAGTTTGCGAGAGTGAAACTTTGTACTGCCGAAATCAAAAAGTTAAATTAAATAAATAAGGAATAAATACCTCTTACTTGCTTTTATTATATTTTATTTTATTCAAAACTAGTTTCGAGGTACAGACCTCATCTTCAGTCGAACTAAAAGAAACCAAAATACCGAATATAAACTAAATTGTTAGAAAAATGTTAAAATGAATACAAATAATATATTTATAATCTACTGACCTGATTTTCTAAATACTCACAGTCAAAATTTTTGAAACTATAAATTTTCGAAACATTAATGAAATTATGTTGAAAATCTAAATTTCTCTCTTTATGATACTAAAACACATTAAAATTTTGTCACTGCAAATAAAATAAAACTAGGTACTCTTCTAGAACTCGTATAAACTAAAAAGATAAGCCCAAAACAACGTCTCAACGTAAAAGCTTCTAAAAAGGTAAAAATATGTTTTTTCAGTTATTTCTCAGCTATGATATCAGTTATTTGACAATATTGAAGTACTTACACGTGAATCTGAATAAGTTGTCATGTGTTAATATTTTGTTTGAATTACTGAATGTCCATTCTAATATACTTGTCTTGTCTTTTAAAACATGAGTTTGTCACGAAGAAAGTGTAAATAGCAGTGATTTATTTTGTTATATTTGCGGTGTTTATATAACAAAAAAAAAAGAAATATCACAAACTTTGTCCCGGAAACTTATGTTGAATATTTTGGATTTAAAAGGGTCAAACTAGATAAATCATGGGTTCCTCATAAAGTTTGTAAGTCCTGTGTTGAGTCTTTACGGTTGTGGAAAAAAGGAGAACGTTCTGGATTAGACTTTGGTATTCCTATGATCTGGATGGAGCCTAATAATTATTTCGATGATTGTTACTTTTGCGTAGTAGATGCTAAATTTTTTAATCGAAATCAAACGTGGAGATATCCACACTTACAGTCTACAAAATGTCCTGTTCTACACAGTGAAAATCTCGCTCGGCCTATTTACGTCTCAAAAATAATTCCCATGCCCCCAGAAACAATGATATTGCCAAATTCATATAAATCGGGACAGTCTACCAGTGGAAGTGAATGGGAAGGTGAAACATCTACGCCGAAGTTATTTTCTCAAAATGAACTCAGTGATTTAATACGTGATCTCAATTTATCAAAACAAGGATCAGAACTCTTAGCCTCAAGATTGAAATAAAAAAAATTTATTGGCTCCAACAATAACAATTACAACATACAGAACGCGATAAAGTGACTGGTATACTGTAATGATATCGCGAAGCTGCTTCTAGACATGGGTTTAAAAGAATACACACCTACCGAGTGCCTTTTTATTAACAGTTCTAAAAGAAGTTTAAAATTCCTATATTATTAACAGTTCCATTGTGCGTCTTACTGCACAATGGAAAAAAATTTGCATCAATTCCAATTGCCCATTCAACAAAACTCAAAGAAGAATATGAAATGTAAAATTAGTTTTAGAAAAAATTAATTACTCGGAGCATCAATGGCCGATCTGTGTGGATTTAAAAATGGTTAATTTGGTGAACAAAGTGGATGGTGTATCAGGGTCGATGGGATTGTCACATGATGGCAGATTACTGCTGGTCTTTAAAAAGAGATTGTCTTCTGACAAATTACAAAAGAAAAGCTCATAAAAGGTGTTTTATGGAAATATAACATATGTTTTCGACATTTTCCTCTCTATTTACTTCGATATATCCTAATTTTTCAAAACAAAACTGACATTATAAATATATCTGTTATTTTGTTTCTCGTTTTCCGATTTTTGTAGTGTAAAATGAAAATAAAGATTAAAAAAGAAACGAGAGTAAATCTTACAAAATCATTCATAGTTTCACGAATTGTGAGCATAAATATATCCAAAATCAATCGTATATCTAGGGCAACAAAACCACTGTAGACCAGGGTTATAAATATATTATTTGTAGTTACTTTAACATTTTTGTAACAATTTAGGTTATATTCGGTATTTTGATTTCTTTTAGTTCGACTGAAGATGAGGTCTGTACCACGAAACTAGTTTCGAATAAAATAAAATATAATGAAAGCAAGTAAGAGGTTTTTATTCCAACGTGATTAATTATCAAAAAGTTAAAGTATCGATAAAATCAAAATCGAGCAAAAATATTAAGTGTTAAAAATCGTACAGATCTTATTTATTATAGCCAAGTAATAATTGTTGCATCAAATTATAGTATTATACTTCTTTTATCAGGAAATATCAAAATTATTGCTATGAAAGTACATCAAAATATTCTGATGTACATAAAAGATAATCATGTTTAAATTGACGCATGAGTTTTAACTAGCTGTTATCTCCAGTTTTATTTATTGATTTGAATACACCAATCGTTATTATATATTTACATTCAGACGAAATAATAAATACCACAATGTATGTTTAATATTTAAAAAATTAATATTAAATAATTTAATATTTTGTTGCAGCAAATTCTGTATAATGTGGTTTCCGGAATAATGGTGGACGAATTAAATACCAAAATTTCAAAAGAAAACTGGTTTATTACACCACACTCCAAATAAAACCCAAAAATAAACATTTTTGGGTTTTACAAACGCTTACAATATAAAGGCTTTATAATCCCAAATCAAGACCAGACTCGAAGGACCCTCACAATTTAAATCCCCACCCATCACGTGGTATACACAAATTAACCTAACATCCAAATAAACGCCAACACAAACGCGGATATTATGTTTCAACTTATGTATATAAAAAATAGAAACTTTAAATGCGTCAATTTGACGCAGACTATCTTTCTAGGGTTAAAAAATTTTTTAAGATATGATCCATTTTAATGTTTTAGATGACTCAACGAAAACATGATTAAATTTTGTGTGTTATTACACAGTGATATTTGTTTACCAATAACATCAGTTATCGATCAAAAACATTATTATTGCAGTGTTGAATCCCGTTCTTATCTCCAATTTATAAGACAAAACAAAGAACGAAGATTGTCGTTCGATTTGGATACTTCGTCTTACGCAAAGTTCAACTGTTTCAATCTCGGATCCCACCGAACCAATTTCCATCTCGTTATTTGAGTTTCGAACGTTGTTCCTGGGCGGTTTAGAAATTCAGAACAGGGGAAAATGCGGAATGAAAAATCAACTTCTTGAGGGTAGATGGGCGTCAATAATCCCAGGAATATCCGGATTGTACATTTAAAATATGACAAGTTTTGTTATTTGTTGAAAATTTGCAACAAATAGAAATACAAAATCAAATAATTTTAATACTTTAAGTATAGTTAAGAAATGAATGCTTACCAACGTTGGGGTGAATTAATTAAAAATAGAGATCGTATTTTTAGATTAAAATACCTTGGGGTTCTCCATTACGGTTTTCAAGTCATACAACAATTTCCGTAATAAAACCGGAGTTCCTGGTGTAATTGTTGTTGGGGAACGTTTTAAAAATGGCAACATTCCTGGCGAACTCCCCATCGGAAGGTGTTGCGGCGTGCCACTGGTTAGATGGCGCTACTGAGGCGGTGAAACCCCGACTACAGGAAAAGGTGAAACGGGACAAACCTGAAAATTTAATAAATTTCTTTGTAAACAGTAAACCGAAATACGTCGAGAAAAGGCCCGTCGCTCTTCTTTTTTTATGGTTGGTGCGGAGAAACTCTAGCTCTTTATTGTGCTGCCCGTTTTTCTCTTTTACTCTTTCCGGAAGAGAAGCTGTTCTGCCTTAAGATCTACAAAGCGACCCTCGGGTTCCTTTTAACGTGTTTCCGCTCACTTTTAATAATTCTCTTTAGTTGGATTTTTTAACTGTTATCGTGACCAGGTATTTTGACTTTTAAAATGGTAGATATTTTCAAACTGACTCTAATGTTCGATATTGTTTAATATTTTAAACTAATTTATATCCTTTTGCTTATCTATTAACACTACTTGTTACCTTTTTGTTTAACACTTCCCGTCTACTGGGGTTATTTGGGGGAACGTCGGGTTGTAGGGTCTCTAGGTGCGTTTGTTACCCTAGCACAGCGTTTGACTTGTTTGCACGTAATTATGGCAACGCATTCAGCCATGCTTCATTATGGCCTGGTGGGACGCAGAGAAACCGTGAGGCGAGTAAGTGCCATGGGGGACAACATACGGTTCTCACCCTTTCCCACAAGGGAAGCAAGCTTTAATTACGTCGTAATTTACAATTCCCTTCATTTTAGACTCAAAATTACACGATGTCCCAAGGATAATTATACAGACGAGTCATTTCGAAAGGTGTAGGCCATTAACAGCGACTGCAGGATTCCCGAAGGGCTAGTTACATTTAGAAGTCGGTTTTTCACTCCAAGAAACGGAGCGCACAGCATCTGCAAAACAAGCGTAAACAAGACGGACTCTGCGCCGATTTGTTTTTATGCTGCATCTACGCGTTTCCGTTTTCACGCAAAGATTTATGGTCGGGTCAAAACTGACGGGGTAATCTATTCACTCGTTCAAAGGTGTACTTTTTTCATTTAACCAAAGCAAAGCTCTACTCTGTAGTTCATGTTGCCTGTCACGGAATGGCAAATGGATATCGATCGGGGTCACGTACATGTTTTAAATCCGGTGTTTTCGCAATGGCGCACTTGATGTCTTTGTTATGCAAGGGACGACGAAATAATTTACCGGTCAATATTTGCAAACCGGTGCGCATAAATTCATGTACGCGCTAACGTTTTCATGTTAACGCATACTATACTATGTAATCACCATCGAATTACATTACCCAGCAATATCAATAAAATAACAGCTACGAAGATGCAAAGTAAAGAAAATCGCTCTCCAATCACACAATCAACCTTTCTCATTGTTAATTTTACCATTTCTATCAAGGAGCTTGGTATCTTCAATTCCAACATTGCTGAGTGTAACTTTTATCTATCAATCTTGTCGTAAGCTATTTTGAAGTACACGAAGATATGTACTTCAGCAAAATTATTCCTCTATAGTAAGCGTAGTCGTGCCATACTTGTATCAACATTCTATGGAAGTGTATTGTGAATATCTGACTGCTATATTTTAAAAGTTCCGACGATAAGCTGTCAGAGCCTGGATTTATTATTTGATAATTAAATGAATATTGAAAATGTGAATTAGAATATTATTAAGTAATTTCTCGGGTACTAACTAAAGTGTAGTAACGCGTTCAACATTGACACAGCCTAACTCTCGCCGTACAGAAGCATGAAGTTCTGAAATATCTCCGTCGGCTACCCGTGTAATGCGGCAACTTTGGCCATTTATCCCGTAGCACCATATGTAATGCTTATGTGGCCCGCGAAAACCGCATATTATGACCAGAAACGGAATATGTACAAGTTCTTACTGCGAAACTTAGTTTCGTGGAATTTGACTCTTCCCGCGTAAAGGTGCTGAATGTAGAAAAGCAATTCATTGAGATAAACCTAATTAGGTTAGCTAACAGAACCACGTCTCAAGTTACGATTTATGTTCTTCGGGAGGTTATCGTAGATACCAAAAAGGATGTAGGTGATTTGAACATGCCCAATTTGTCACGTTCCCTCTTAAATAATAGATGGTGAGGTTGACAGCTGCCTGCCAGACAATAATTAATAGCTAAACGCGTTTACCTTTACGCAAAGTTGGCAAAATGTCATTTATAAACCACGATCAACTTTTTGTGACCCTATTTGAAAAACCTATTAAATTAGTCCCGCTTGATGCAGATGCGAGCGATTAATCAATCATCTTAAATAAGCTTAAAGCTTTTCAAATATTCTTAATCGATCACTACAATATTTAATTTCACAATTTATTTACCAACATATTTAAATAAAAAGAATTAAATATCTTTTATTTGTTAGTATTACCACAATTCCTTCTGGTTTCAGTATCCAATAAACGTGAGAGAGAACCATGAATGATGCAAATACAGCACTCTTTGTGTCGTTTATGCCGGCCGTTTGGTTAACCCATTCCCAGTTTCTGCACCGATCGAATCACGCTGTATCCACGGTTTTCCGATGCATTAAGGGCATTACCGGAGCATGCTAATGCCCACTGTTCGCTACTTGCAATTGTTATTGTTAGCATCAAAAAAAGTGCGAAGTTTCAGCGTAGTTCGATGCATTGGAAAGCAATGAGAGAGTTTCCAATTCCCCATAGGCGAGGTTAGATTATTAACGCTTCCAAATGAATTTCTTTTTTACAACGTTTTCTACTAATTTTACGTGAAACGTAACGTAAAAATGCGAAATCACGATTTGGTCATGAATTTTATGGGGTGAGATGTTATCTTTATAAAAGCCCAAGTTTTTTTTTGTTTCATGAAATTAAATAAGATTATATTAAGGTTTATGTATTTTTGTTAATGGTGCTATAAAGTTGTTCAGATCTCCACAAAGATTTTTAAAAGTCATTTAATCGGTTGAAGTCTCCGAATGAAATTCTTAGTTTGACAAAAAAAGACGGGGGTAAGAAGGTCTCGCGATGCGACTTTAATAAAAGGGGAGAATTTATGGAAATGCTCACGCTTCTACCGTACGTAGCAAAATTTTTGAAAGCCATTTCCGGATTATTGCGTTTCCAGCAGATAAAATCCCCTTCCTTTTACTTCCAACGCTTGCCACCTTCCGGTGATTATGAACTCTAAATCCCTTCCCGATTCTCCAAACCCCATTACCTGTTTATTAGATTTTTGACGTCATTCGCCAAGATAAATATGAAAATATGTCCTCATGAATTTCTCATACCGAAATGTAATATAATTTACGTACTATCTTATTGTGCATTCAAATGTGGTTAGTAGGGTAGATTAATGTTCCAAAAAATAAATCTACATCAACCCTCCTTAGCGAACGATTAAGGCACCGTCAAAACTACTTCCGAACTCTACGTTTGCACGTAGCAAAACATTGCACCGCCGTTGCGACCCAGTTTATGTTGATGGGTTTGCGTGCATCTAATTGTGCTAAAACAAAAAGTGCTACAACTCTTCATATAATAAATAAAATACGAAAACTTTGAAAGTTGAGAAGAAATTTTTATTTAAAATATTAATTTTTGTAGATTTAATCTTCATTTGTGTATAGAAAATTAAATTCGAAATTGTGGCAGTTTCATTTAGAAGAGCTCAAGCGGTTATCCTATGTTTCCGCAATAGTTGTGGCAGGTTGGGGTGAGTGTTGAGCGCACTGTGATCCGGCACCGTTACCGCCACGCTACAATGAACACGCAAAGTTGGTTGAAAGTTGCAAAAGGTCGGCGTTTGAGGGACGCGGGTGTCCCGAACCGGCCCTAATCGACCATAATAAAAGCGACGACGCCGGTTGCATAATAGAGAGCCCATTTGCTCAGGGGGGGCTAATGGTTATTGAGGACGCGATAGTCGCATTTGTCACGATGTGTTTATTTCTGGCGAGCATCTCCTGACCTACATACGCTACTAATGCGCTCCGGCTTTCGCGGTAATACGCACTAAATAATCTTAAAATCCGTTTTGGAAACGCCGCAACTTTCCGCAAACTCCTGTGTAAACCCATTATGAGATACGATTAGGCGTTCACTACATAAAGCTTAGGGCGGGACGGGTGGTTTTCAATTATTTCGTCCGTGCTAATCGCTCTTTCCATTAAAAGTAAAATGTTACAAGGTCGGACTTACGTAAGCTATAATTTTGGGCTTTTTGATTGCGTTGGCGTGTCGACATGCATCGTTACGCAGGCGTTCGATGTTTAACGCTCTATATGGAGGGTGGTAATCGATATCGACCAGTGGTGAGGAAAATGTCGTTCGCATTTCATTAATTTTTAGATACGGAGGTCGAAAAGCGGTCCTTATTAACACACTTTCGCCTTGTTAATCGAATGTAAAAATGTCCATTATATTACGACAACCACTGTTAAAACTATTGTAACGAGCATAATTTGTGTATTCACTGTATACTTAATTAATTATGATTAATTATGAAAGGTCACACCGATCGGAGCGCAACTTGTAGCTCCTCTTCTAAGGAAATAAGAATCTTCCAGTTGTATATCATAATAAACCGCCAACTTATGTATATCTTCGATATGAAAGCTCCACTTTATCTTATAAAGCATTAGATACATCTTCTTATTTATAATTCTGCTAAAACATTCTTTCTGTACTAAAAGACTCCGATAATTTACGCATTAGTTAGGTTTAGATAGTTGGTGAAGAGTTGGATATTAAGCTTTTCCAATTCCCGAGTAGGCAAGGCATATGGTAAGATGAAATCAGTGAGGACCATCAATGGTTTAGTTACGACAATTAATTGAGAGGTCGATAGAGTACAACAAACCCTTGTAACTCTGCTTAGTAGGTCTTAAATAGGCTATTACAGGGTGCGACTTTTTGATGTACCCCCAAATTTATAATCCGTAGCTATATTAGAGTTATAAAACAAACAACAAAATACTCTCTAACATTATAAAAATGCTGTGCTACGCTGACGATACCTAACACTAATGGCAAAGAATGAAACAGATCTACAACGACAACAGTAAATGGTATTTGGGAGTGAAGTAAGCACCAGTAGCCTACATTATGAAGAATACACAAATCGAGAATACACAAGAATATAAATCGGCAAGAATATCAGACTATTTAAGAAACTTTATCTGGATAAACAAATACGTGTCAACAGAGGGTAAAGTTAAATTGTAAAAGTCAATTGTGACAACTTTTCTAACGTACACGACGGAAACTTTGACAGAATCTATAAGAGGCGTAACCAGATTAGGAGTGCTGTAACACGAGAAGAACTAAACATACAAAACGTAATTACCTACACAAGATCAAGAAGATAATCGTGATGGTCTTTCCAGTCTCCATGTCAATAAAATGAAGTACGATAGATGGGCGAAGTGGGCAAAGGAATATAACATTACGTCGAGGAGACTTACTGGCAGGCTATGTAACAGATGGCATGAAATGAGATGGACAGAAGGTACAAGACATTCACATCAAGTCTTCCCCATGTCTCTATCAAGTCAAATTTGTGGAAAATCGAGTTTCCACCAAAAGTGCATTAAAACTGTTTGATATCGTTATCGGATCTGTATGAGTACTACATTCAGTAATGCAATAAGAATCCTTCAAGATTGCATTAAATCTCAATACATCCTTATTAAATCTACATCATGTCTTTGATATATGCATGAAATCTTCATTGCACCTACACTATTGCACTACTATGAATTCATCAAGGAGTCTGTCATGTATGCATCAAGTTTAAGATATCAGCATCCAAATATATTAGTACAATTTACATCATTTCTGCATGCAGTTCTCACCATGTTGGAATCAAGGCAAATCTGTCGAATAATCGAGTCTGGATTGAAAGTGCATCTGCGAATATCTAAACGAGTCTTGATGTAGTCAACTTTAAATGCGCATCATATCTACGCCAAGCCTTGAAAGTATCTGCCTCCAGACAAATGCGTATAATTTACATCATCTCAGTATAGACTTTTCACCGTATTGTAATCAAGTCAAATGTGTACAGAGTAAACTTCAGTCACTATCATATCTCTGTCGGGTGTGGTTCGAAACTGCATCTAGGAGTGCATTGAAAAGTCTTGATTGAGTCTACTTTAAATGCATCTCGTGTCTGCATCAAGATTTCAAGGTATCAGCATCAAAACAAATCCCTACAATCTACATTATCTTTGTATCGACATTTTACCATGTTTTGATCAAGTGAAATCTAAACAGAGTAAATCTAGACTACATCTAGGAGTGTACAATACCCCTTCAAAATCGCATAGCATCATCTTACAGACATTATTGAAACTGCATTAATTGTTTGAAGTCTGCATCAAATCCATATTATACCTCTCATTTGTTAGTTATATTATGCCCTGATCAAGTCTTCTTTAACTCTTTATTGTGACTGCTATAAAGTGTCTATTAAGTTATGTCTCCATTAAGATTTTGACTCTATTAAACATCTATTTAGCCTGCAAGTTTGTATCTACTCAACTCTGTACAAAAATCTATGACCTAAAACGTGATGCATACATGATATGTTTTAAATTTTTACATTCTTTCTATCACGTCAAGTCTGCCCAGAGTCAAGTTTCTACTGAAACTGGATTAAATCACGATCAGATCTGCATCGCTATTGCACCCCAGAATGCATTAAGATTTCTTCAAGATTGTAGAAAATACCCATACAGTCCTTATTAAATCTATATCAAAATATTCAAACCTGCACCAAATTCATTACAGATTTCTAGTATGCGTTCATCACGTCTCCACCAACTCTGTCAACTCTCTGTCTGTGTAAACTCTACCATACAGTCCTTATAAAGGCTGTATGAAATACTCATCAAGACTGCATTAAAACACCTCCGTATAAAGTCTACATTATCTCTTGATCAAGTCCTAGTTAGTCGTGTTTCTATTAAGTCAAGTATGAGCATCTAGCAGTTTAGCAAGACTTCTGTAAAGTTACATAAAATAGCCATGCAATTACTTCCAGAAAGTAACAGAAAGGGAAAACGATAAGTTTGAACTTAGTATAATTTGAACCAGTTAAACAAAAAGGAAATTTTAGAGTTCTTTATTCGCAATTTGTAATTTTTATCATTTTAATGGTCGTAATATTTCTTTTTTTAAATGCGAAAAAATTACCAAATATAAAGAAGTTTTGTAAACGAAAATTACTCGATTTATAAATAAATTTTGTTTATTCATCCTCCTAAACAACACTTTACAATTTTTTAAAACCCCTGAACGCTCACCTACCAATTTGTACTACATAATAAATAAATTTGTTACTCTATAAACCGTCATACAGTTTATGCAATTCCCTTTCTATTCACAAATATAACTTTATATTGGTGTGGAGTATCGAATTTTTATTAAAGTGGCATCCACAACAACACAAGCAAATCGATCAATTCTATAAAATTGTGGCATATCCTAGCGAATGTTATCCCACCAAGCTACTTTCGTATTAAACGGTATTTCATTTAAAAATCACCATTTTTTATAGGAATTTTTATTAGTTAAATACAGCATTTCAATTACTAAATCAATGCAATCAGTGGTATAATACTATTTTGGGCTTAATACGGCAGGATTTTGTTCTAAGATTACAAAGAGTCTTAATTTGAAATTACGATGAATTTAATTGTGAAGAATGAGAAAAAATTTATTCATGATCTAACGCTTAAAGTTAAAGTTTTTCTGAAATATATGGGTTCTTATTCAGTGCAATGACTGCTTGAACATCAATAATAGCTCGACTTGGTTCTACCTAACTTGTCCTTCAAGATTTCGACAACACCTCAAAATTTCGACTTCCATATCCAGGCAAGACTAGGACAACGTGGAGAGGATAACCATGGAGAGAGCAGAACAAAAGTTCCAGGAAAGTGGAAAAACAAAAAAAATTCTCAAGGAATAGCTTATACACTTATCGTGTGTTAGATGCCTTGGGAATTGTGTGATAGAGAAAAAATAATGTATATTGCCGAGTTTTTATTGTAAGATTGTAAGTTGGAGTCTATTTCGAATCATCATTGCGTCATGTATCTGAATTAATTTGCTCTTTTCGTTGTAACTCGGGGTGTGTCTCAGGGATCTAATCTAGTGTCGCTTTTTGCAGGGTTATGAATGGATCTTAAACTTTTTACAAGAATAAATAACTTGGATGATTGTTAGCGTCTTCATAATGAACTGGATCAATTGGCCTGTTGCAGCTTGATAAAAGTTTTGACATTAAATGTATGTGTTGTGGACTAAAGGGTTATGTAGCTTGGACGTTTTGAAAATTCTGTACTCTGTCACCTTGTTTTGAGCAAACCTGAGATTTAATGTTTCATCTGGTACTTATATCAATGCAGGTTTTTGAAGTACCTGTCTTATTAACTTGATGGAGTTTACCTAGATAGATAGTTTCCAATATCTTAGATATGACATGTGGTGTCTTTCTAATAGAACATAGAATAGTCATAGATGTTATCCATAGGCTTATACATGATTAAAATGGTACACCAACTATCTCTTTGAGAGTCACTACTGAAACCTATCATCACAGTAAAATTGACTCTGAAACCTCGCATCATAATAAATTACAATTAATCAAAGGCGGAGAGACGTTGTTGACGAGTAGGTAAAAACTACATAGTAGTGAGGAAAACTCGGCGATGGATCGTCTCGTTATTTTAAGTGTTGTTAAATATTGTTGTTAAATAATATTGGCTGCACTGAATGATTGATGTCATTGATAACATGTACCTATTCATTCAACAAATTTTGATGATTGACACTACATCCGATTCCAAGAAAATAATATCGAGTAATATCAAAATAAATCTATAAAATGTAACTTTATAATTTGCATATTAGCTAGGTGGTGCATCCAATTAATCACGAGCAAATTAATTTAGTTTGCTCTATAATGCTTGTTATCGAGGTTGTAGATAGGTATTGTATAACAACAAGAAATCAATCAAGGTTATACATCATCTCACCATTCTACGAATGGGGACGTTTCGATGTCCCTAAGCATAAACGAAAACAATGTTACGGACCGTTGCAATGAATATTCAAATTGGGATTCAACTTCTCGGTATCTATGATAGCTTAAGCCCTTAGGATATCTTAAACTTGCGTTCCAACTGAGCTTCCGTAATCCTAGAACTGTGAGGGGGAGCGAATCAAAATTAATAGTTGATATAGAAAAGGGGTGTAGAGAAAATCCATTTTGGTATTAAGTATCATGAGTTTGATATTAATATTCATGGTCGCATTCATATTTTATTGCTCCTTAGATAGGTAATAAGTGATTCTGACAGAATTACTGAAGACGATAATGGCGTTGTCGAGATGACGTCGCCTCAAAATAGAATTATAATTACATACTTGAGAGACAATCAGTGTAACATATGATAATCACTTCGAGTATAGCCTCTAGTAAGGTGAACATGAAGCTTCTTATTACGTTAAAATGATGCAATTTACTAGGTTACCGTTTATATCAAAATTGCAGACCGCCAACAAGGTTAATACGTTCCATAATTTTTATTTTAAAAGCATTTTAATTCAAAACACTTATTTTGATGACCCAATTTTCACCCCTTTTCCAGTAATGCTTTAGATTAATAAGGCCTCTAATTAGACAATGTTGTTGCTTTCGTCGTGATCTTTGGAATTATTTATATCAACGTTTTTAGCTTAATACAAGAGTACACAAAAATGGAGTAGATGCATAAGTTTCGCGTCGTTATTAACGTTGACTATTCAATAAAAGCAAACTGCGTGGAGACGCTTGAAAAGAACACGACTCAAAAAGTGATTGAACGCTGCCTCCATAGAAAACTGACGTAACCAAACACAAAACAGTCATTTAGGTTTTTCATAGGGGACGAGGTATCAATCTTGTTTGAAATGACGTGTATATCTCCATTTTGAGGACTTTGTACAGTGCCACATAATTCTTGGCGTCCGTGACGCGGAGATGATGAATGGTGCGAGATGTAAGTCATGCCAAGTGAGGCAAATTGCATACGTACTATAACGAGTCGGGTATCCTGTGTGCGCGATGCGTTAAGTGCTGTTAGTCGACCACTACACTGTGAATGTAATTAAAAGGTAAGAGGTGGTATGTGTTGAAAAAAAACATGATATACAAACGTGCTACATTAATATAGGAAACGTTCGTACCTTCATTAAAAGTTTTAGTTTTTGAATACAATCAACCGAAATCTTAACATTACATTATGTTAACTCATAAATCATTATAACGACGTAATCTAACCTAAATAATTTCGATTTGGTCTTCCTATTTCGAATATTGTCACGATTAGTTTATGAAACCACCGATTCCGTTGAATATCATCGATCCTTTAAATAACAATACATTGGGAAGTTGCAGTCAATAGTCGAATTCCGCAGATATTGCACTGCTGCCGGAACTATTCCTATGTCAAAGGAACGACTGCCGAGTCCTCGGTTTTGCTTAGAAACGATATTTCATAAACCGCAAACCGACTTGCAGACGTTTCGGGTAGACTTATCCGCGACATCTGGATCGTGTTTCCTTCGTGCTAGACGAACCGGTTGGATGATAGGTGCATTAAGCTGGATACACAGCAAAATCTCAGATTTTGTCGTATACATGGGACCATCTGTCGACGAAACGAGAATATTTGCATGTTGTCACTATCTTTTTCGAAAATGAAATCATTTGAGCGACTGTCACAAAGTTATATTAAAGTGATGATTCATGCTTGCTAAAAATATATTTTTATAAATCTTTTTTAATGAACCCACGTAACAATAAGAAATACGTGAAGTTCCTATTTTATGTTTGTTAAAGATTAAAAGTGGAGACAAAAATGTCTTTAATAAAATGTCTGCATTTTCTTTTAAGAGAAAGATTGAAATCTGGTGTACAATGAATAAAAAAATTCCGGGTCTTACCATATTTTACGGTTTGAATTGATGGAAAATATTTTTTCGTGTTTCGAGGGTTTTGTCTTTAGATGGAATCTTGATTTGAACGTTGCTACATCTCTTACAATTTATACTCAAAACCGAGGAATGTTTTCGGTCGAATCTTGCGAGCTTTTACGATTACCAGGATAAACAATGATTTATTGCTGTTTCAAAAAGGTTCGAATGGCTAAAAAATGATTAATAGGTACCTTTTAACATGATTTATTCTAAACATCGAAATATTTAATAGGAAAGTAGGACGCTTTTATCGATTGTCACCACTATTTCTATAAATCAAAATTAATTTATAGAACAAAAAAAAATTTTTTAATAAAAATCCAAGATTTAGAAAGAATTGAAAAAAATCCACATAAAGCTGGTACATTTACAACAATTTCACTTTGTTAATAACAAGTTTGGTTAACCACAGACGAATGTGCTTACATACATACATGTTCGCAAATTGCATACACCATTGTGAAAAGTGCATATTTAAACATCCTAAGTATCGTTACCCAAATGACCTATCTACACACTCAAAGGTGGAAGCTGTAAATATACAAAACGACACACAAAAGGTATCCCAATGATATCCCAACAAAATCCTCCTTCCAAATCCTCCTTAGTGACTGACATAGAACAACACAAGAATGTCAACGCAGAACTTTAACAAGGTCTCTGAACAACTGATATGGACAAGCCCTGTAGGACTAACTGAAGAGTAGTACGTGCTGGAATTACATGTAAATATTAATATCATATTAATTATCAGTATAGGAACGATACAGTATTGGAAGAACTTGATGAAGTACTAGTACTGGGAATGCTAAAAAATACACTAATACCCTAACTGATTACCTGGATCAGATGATCTGGACCAGACACAGCTATAAAAACTAGGAAACGAAGTAATGGTAGTAAAAGAATGATAATAGCGGTATACAAACCGTTTACAATAAAGTTGTTTAATATGATATAATTGTAATAAATATATGATACTACCTTGCCAAAACTAAAGATCGTAG
The DNA here is from genome assembly GCF_036711975.1 of Onthophagus taurus. Lineage (NCBI taxonomy): Eukaryota > Metazoa > Arthropoda > Insecta > Coleoptera > Scarabaeidae > Onthophagus > Onthophagus taurus. Next base: position 21,537,478 of record NC_091972.1, on the reverse strand, counting down.
AATTTTGCCTCATTAAATAGAGGTTGGGGAAGACGTGATAAAGCCGATAACGTAGAGAACAAATGTGGGGAAAGGAAAAATAATGGTCCACATTAGGTTAGGCCGGATCGTGGGTGATGATACACAGGATGACGTATATCTTGGAATGGAGCTCGAGAGGGATGGTAACCTGGATAGGGAAATATGATGAAGAACATTGTTAGCCAACAAAGCTTACTATGTACTAGTCCATATACATACAGAGTAACATGAAGTTCCAGATCTACAAACAGTTTAAATACCTATAACGGCATATACTGTGAGATATGTGGGTGCAAACTCATAACCTGGCAAACAGCATTGACATCTTTACGTGAAGTTGTAGATCTTTTGACAAATTAAACCGGGAATCGCTTGCGGCCAATACTTTATCAAATACGTATTAAAAGTCTTTTGACTAATTGAGCCTACCACAAATTTGGCGGGATCATTATCTCTGACTAAAGCTCGATACTAGATTGTATTGAATGAACGGCTGTTCTGAATCGAAAACAAAAATTCTCTGGTTCAGCAGATATTTGCATGTTCACAGATGGAGCAAAAACGCCGGAGGGGTCGAAGCAGAAGTATTTGCTATTGATATGGGTGCAAAAATCCTGCTTGAGAGAGGGGTGAAGAACATGACAGTACGATTTTTCTCAGACAGTCAAGCCCTGAAAACGGTGTCGGCTCTGGTTAATAACTGTAAGAGAACATTAAACACACTGAATTGTGATAACAGAGGTTCTCTGATCTGGGTCCCAGGTCACTCTGGTTTTGCTGGCAATGAAGCAGATGAGCTAGCACGAGAAGGCAGCGCTAAAGCGTTTGTGGGTCCAGAACCAGCAGTTGGTGTATCATTTGCAATGGCCAAACATAGGATTGGATTGTGGGCTGAAGAGAGACTTCGCTACTGTGGACTAGTTCTCCTAGAATGAGACATGCTAAGGTGTTTATTAACATCACCATTGTCAAACCCGGGAATATTTTAGGACTTGCTCGTATCAGCATTAAAGTTCTAATGGGTGTCTTTACTGGGCACTTGAAAGCACACAACTCAAGTCTGTTGGGTCTAGCCGACGATGTTGAATACCGACTATGTGCGGAGGACGAGGAGACGGTTGAGTATGTTTTATGCCACTGCCCTGCTATTAATCGTATCAGATTCTCGATTTTTGGATCTCAGTTTATCTCCCCAAGGGATCTGAAAGATTTTTCACCGAGCAAGGTATTAATGTTCGTTAAGAGCATTGGTCTGCACGGTGAAATTTGATAACGTTATCTATCGGGGTACAATAGATCCTTAGGATCGCGGTGCAAGGTTGGTTGGTCCGCCTCCCTGATATGTAATCTATGTAATTGATCCTAGGATGCTTGCGGCTGAGGCTCAGTGATTAATCAACCTGAAACTGGTCGACATATTGTAGAGTCTCGGTTGTGAAGACCTCGGCTATATCAGGAGAAGTCGAGGTTGCTTGCGGCCGAGGCTCTGTCATTAAGATTATATCAACCTAAAACTGGCCATCATATTGTGGCCTCTAGGCTGCAACCAGCCTCGGCTCTATGACGTTCATTTGTAACTCTTTTCACTAATTAAGAAAACGTTGCCTGCGGCAGAGGCTCAGTGATTAATAGAATATCAACCTGAAACTAGTCATCATAGATAGAGGCCTCTGCTCTATCTCGTGAATTTGTAGATATTTTGACTAATTGAGCTAATTGTAAGACGATACTGTTGTTGCCATTTTCTTACAATATTGTGCCACAAGTGGCCCCGGCTTCAATAACTGCAAAAACCTATAATGTCGTTTACTTAAGCCGAGGTCGCTTGCGGCCGAGGCGAAATTGCTTCCACATCGATATAACAATGGCCAGGATATGTTGTGACACCTTGGCCATAAAAACCTCGGCTTCATTTAAGCCGGTGTCGTTTGCGCCCGAGACGATACAGTTGTAACCATCTCGATAAGATATTGTATAACAGTCCTCGGCCACAGGATAACCAGAAAGGATGTTGGGGTATTTTAATCGAGGGCAAAAAATGTGGTTCTTCCAACGTCACAGGAACCGACATCAGTGTCATTTCTGGTTATTCTATGCCTTGGCTTAATGATTTGGTAATATACTTTTTCGGCGTTAGTTAGCCCAAGCTCGCTTGCTGCAAAGACGGTGAAATATGTATTATACAACATTGTAGCGATATATATATATATATATATATATATATATATATATATATACGTTAGCAAGAGAGACATCCAATAATGTTTAATCTTTAAGCTCAAATGAAAGGTGTTCGTGAATAATTATTCACGTGATCAGAAACTATGGCGCCATTTTGTAGCAAATTTGTCATGGTATATGAAGCCTTTGTAACACCTGCATTTCAAGATTGCACAATCAGAAGTGTCGCTCAAGATTAATCCTTATCAAGAGCAGCGATATTTCTCGGGGAGAACTGCAACTCACCGATTAACTTTTAGGAAAGTTGGTTACAAAGTGGGATGTACCCTCGCTCATTAAACGACTATTCTTTACTATACATGTATATGACTAAGACAAAGTCTTGATGAAGTGTTCGCAGGTGTTATGTCGAAAATCGCTTCAAGATCATTAATCATCAAGACCCTCAAATTTTACAAGTCTAGGAAATTTTGAATCAATCTTTCGAATTAACTATTCTCGATAATAATTCTTTTTGTTATTTGTTAGCTAAAATTGCAAAATATGTAATAATAATAATCCACATTAATAGATTTACACTTTATTGTTGTACTACCAAATTGTTTCAATTAATATTTCTCTTTAATAATGACGGTAATAAGAAAATAGATGAATCTTGTAAGGGCCCTCCAGTCATTCTTTTTTCATCGAAGCAGTATATATTCATTAAATCCGCAATGGCTGTAAATTAAATTTAATTACTCCATTACTAATTACAATGGGGGGATAATAAATGGGATTTTCCGGCTTCAAGGAGCGATAAATATTACCCGTCGTTTGTACTTGGCGATCTACTTTGCCCAAAAATCTTTATGAAGTTTTTAATTTTTTCTTTATCAACTACACTTAACCGCGGAACATTTCCTAGAGAAGACCCTATCTGTTACTGCGGCTGTTCTCGGATGCCCGCTAACCTTAATTTAACTTAAAGAGAAGGGATATTATCCGGTTAATTAAGGTTTCTAAATTAGACGGTCTACTAGCTTATAATTAAATCACTTTTAGGTGAGTGTTTACCCTGTTGAGTAGTTTTGTCGGAAAACTAAAATGCTAATTATAAAGTATTAATATCTCATTTTCAAAGTTGTCAAGTAGAATAAAAAAGAAGTATAGAAATTGTCAACGGGAAGAAAGGAAAGCGTACTAGCTTACAGGGTACATTAGTATTCCGTCAAGCGAAGCCATAAATTTAATAGAGGATCGGATAACACACTTAAATCTAATGTATGCGGGGTAACATATTAGGTACAAATTGGCGTAGGTCCAGGGAGGGGATTTGATGCTGGCAAAAAAGCGACGATGGCGAACAAATGCTATTAACGATTCTCGGATGCAGATTTCAGAATTAACGACTCGCGGGCGAAAGATTTAATTCAGCAATTTCGTATGTAAATTTTCGGATTCAGTGGCGATCTTGCTTGAAGGTAAATATCCGCATACATATTTGCATAAGCTGAGAGAGTTACTAGAACGTAGTTGGTAATCTAATCATGGATTAATAATGACTATGCAATAACAAAGTGATATTTTTAAAAAGATACAATTGAAATGAAATTTATATCGTGTTAAATTTCGGTAGTTCCAATTCCGTGAGTGTCCTTGCAAACATAAATCTCGTTTTAGCGAGCTCAAACACTAAAAACCGAGTAAGGCAATAATCCGACGAGTTATCTCTCGGGTAATTCTAGAACGGATTAAGACTACGAGCTCAACGTCGTACACACATTGTTTCAACCTGTAATTGCCGCAGATGTAACGTGTTCGATGGGCGCACAAAAACACGCCCAGAATAGCGGAGAGCCGATTTTAAGCCAGATCGATAATGGAGCCGCATAAATTTCGCATTACCTGCAAAGTATGATTTATACGGACGGGCAGCGCCGCACGTTTCACCCATTTCGAACGGGAGGCAATTATTATCGATATCCTTACCTAATTGTCTGATCGTGTGCTGTACACTTGTAAGGCGAAGAACACCTGTATTAGCAGGTACTTAGAGGTTGGAGATGTACACGTCAGAGAGTATAATATACTAACTACCCAAGTCTATTATAGTATGTGTGTTTGGTATACTAAATTATCTAGATACTGTAACATTAATCTTAACAGTATAAACATAAGTTCATGACGTGATTTCTTTTCAAATATAGGAGAATTTGTAGCTAATCATGATTAAATACTGTAATATAAATTACACATAACCATTGCAAACGTGGCGTGATTTTGGATCCTCTCCAACTGAGGGGGAATTAAAATTCGCTTCCGGCACGATCCACACACCCTATTTAGTTCACAAGGCGTATTTCGGGCTTCCGTTTGGGAGAACCGACACAATTATTACGCGTATCAGCCGTAATATATCTCAGCACGTTCAGCAGATTTTCTGTTTTAATATTAATGAGGTAATTTAAAACCGCACCCGCGGAAATTCAATCACGGCCGAAGGCACAACGAAAATTACCGACGTGGACCGTTTGAAATTTCCATTTCGTCCTCATTGTGCGCTAATTAAAAGATTACCTCCCGGTAGGGTGACCGTGCGTCGCGTCGTAAGGAAGAAGCGCCAAAAAGAAACGTCCAAATTAATCGAGCGCCACGGACGGTTAACGAAGCGTGTAAAGCTAGGGGATAGAAGTTTTTCGAAGGGAATTAGTATGCGCTGGATCAACTGCGGACCGAAATTTCATTAAGGAAATGTATTGTTGCGGGGGCCATGCAATCTTCGACGTAGTAATTTACTTGTACTTTTGTGCCGAGCGGATGGGGAAAATCGATAGGATGAATTGAGATTGTTTAGAAGTCAATAACTCTCTTCGACGTCCTGGTTGAAATACGATCACGTGAAAAGTTTTAAGCGTACCGTAGGTAGGCTCCTAATAGAGTTATCAGAGCCGTCATGGCGTCTAGCGTTAACGCGCGAGCGATAAAGTAACAAACTTGGCGCGATCGCCCGTTACGATAGAATTACTAAGACACGTTCTACTACGTCTTAACTATCTCCCTAGAGTACTAGGGGTGGCACACCCCACGGCACAAATTTAATCAATAAATGGCGTGTAAAACGAACAGGTTAGTAATTTGATCCGAAGGTACCTCGTCGTCACCTTAAACTCAGACTCCCTTGTTCCGTGCCCTTCGTTATGACTTAACCTGTTAAGTTTGTTTAGAACGAGCTGTAAAGTTAACGACGCACTTTACCTAATTTCCTTGATTATTTCCTTCCATTTCAATGATACGAATTAATTGCATTTTTAAGTGTTTGCACCCTATATTACATAGTACGTGTACACCTATTCGTCCATGACCCGCTAATGGTTGGTAAAATTTGTATGCAGAGTGACCTCGACATTGGGTGTTTCCCAACGCCAGGAGCGTTCCATTTGTTTGAGTTTGTGTGGGGCTGGTACGCGTTTAAAATGCATGTTTAGCATTTCGGCCGTGGTTCGTTGCCGGCCCAAACTTGCAGCCACAAGTCTGGAATTGCAGTCGACCGAAGCACGGTGTAAACATCCGCAGGCCCCGGTTCAATACTTAATAACGCGAAATCGCCTCCGGGCTCTATTCCCCGGAAGCGAAATGGTCAACTGGTAAATTTCCCACCCGTACATGTACGGAGACCAGAGCGAGCAGGTTCTCTGAACACCGGCCGCTATCTGTTTGTCAATTGTTCACAATGGAACTTGGAAACGGGCTTCGTTATTAGGTCCTCGGAAGTTCGGTTAATCACTATTTCTAACTTCGACAATGGACACCGAGGTTATTATAAGAGAGTTTCAATTGAGATTTCGACACTGTGAATGAAACTCATATGACTATGTGAAGTTTCATGGTTTGGACATCTTCAAGAAATATCGCCAATATCCAATATCTACCAGGATTGAAATGATTTCCATTTTATTTGAATAAATAGTATTTACAATGAAAGCGTATTTTTACTAGTTTTGAGAAATTGTGAAATACGATCAAAATTACAACGTTCTCCTAAAATAAGTTTTGGAAAGAAACTTGAACTAAATAATACGGTGATATACATCATCTGAAAGAAGACACTTTCAGTTTTAATTTGATATAAAAATCATTCCTTCACTATCAAAAATAAAATTGGTATGATTTTTTAAAACTTAAAAAGTTATCGTCGTACATTCAGCAATATTTTACATGTTGTATATCATTATAACGAGGATATTTTAAGCTTTAAATCGTTGTAAAAAACATTTCTTAATTTCCACAATTAAACCCACTGTAATTATCTAAAGTTGTGCTTTTTTTCAGTTTATGATCAACGTTCTTTTAAAATTAGTTTTACAAGATATCCCAAACCAAGTAATGATGTGGTATATATCATTTAACCCTGTAAGGTTATGCTTATTTTTTATATGAAAAGGCTATGCTTCGTCGAATAGATGACGGCACTATTCAAAGAGGTCATACCGATGATCTATGTACCAACAAGTTTGAAAATCAACCGTATATAATGAATTAGCTTATTTAACACGAAGGAAAACAAAAATTGATCATTTTTTAATAATATTTACTTCAAAAGATCAACATACATGGCTGTAGTCATTTGGATTTTTTTACACAACTAAAGTGTTAGAAAAAAGCAATTTAAGGTAGCTTTAATCGTTTAAATATACTTTTATCTTGTAAAGTAACGTATTAACTTAAATGTAAACACATCCTCATAAAAACCTAGTGACAGTATATACATGAGGGACAAAGCTCTATTTTGTGCTCACCACACAGACTTTTATGACAATTTGAGCAGAATGATTTCGTCATTCGTCGATTACAGGAGGGACAGATGGCGTAAATATTTCTTTCGCGATTACATTTTCAATATTACTTCGCACCAAATTGGGCAATATTGATATTTCAAGTCTATCTATTACCTGACTTTCGACAAGGACAATTTGATCGTCCCACACTAATGATATACTTTGTGGCGTTCCGTACATGAATAACGATACCTGTAATAGTGTATTTGATTTCACTTTATGTCTTTATAATTACTGTAGATAAAATTGTATTTTGATTTAAATTCGTCACTAATCCGTGGTACTTATGTTAATAAAATTCATCTCTCCAAGCAGGAGAAGTCTAAATTATCTAAAAACTTAGTTAGTATCATAAATTATGCTCTTTCTTTTAATAATTCTCCGTCTATAGATTCTGTATCGTTGAAGTTATATTTTTAATAGGGAAAATTTGGTAACCCTTACCCCTGGATCTAGTGAGAGTAACTCTAATGTATTGTGTAGATGATGTCATTTTTACGTACTGCCTGACGAGTGTCCGCTTAGTGGACGTAGAACTGTAGGAGACGAGCCATGTAAACTAGGAGGAAATAATGATGAGAAGAAATGTGTGACGCTAAAAGATTCAAGTTTAAGTTTATCAATTTTACACATGAATATTCAGGGTTTGAAGGGTAAATGTACTGTCCTTGAGACTTTCTTACATAATCTATCTTTAAAACCAATTGTAATTTGCATATGTGAGCATTGGCTCACTTGTGATGAAGTTAAAATTTTGTCGATACTAAATTATAATCACATAACTTCTTATTGTAGGAGGTCACATGGTCGCGGAGGAGTGGCTTTTTTGTCCGTGAAGATGTCGAGTGTCTTCTTCTACCTATTGGTGAATTCTCTAAAGAAATGTAATGTGAATTAGCTGGAATTTATATACTTGTTCTTCAACTGACAGTTATTGGCGTATACCGTCCTCTGTCTGGTAGTTTAGATAACTTTGAGGAGGTACTTTCTAGAGGTATAACGTCATTAAATAATAAACAGAACAATATCATTTTGGCGAGTGATTTTAATGTTCACTCTAAGTTTTCTTCCCGTTTGTACCAAACGGCAAGTCGATTTTCTCAGATCAACGCACACTAATTGACCGGAATAAATGTCGTTCTGTATATAAGGTGGCAATTCGCCAAGCTAAAAAAATGCCACTGACAAGTTTATTGTAACTCATAAAAGTCAACGGACAACAATATGTAAAATAATTAATTCTGGCAATACTTCTAACAACTCTACCAAAAGAGTTAGCTGTTTAGATGCCGACCATCTAAATAATTTCTTTTTAAATATCGCTGGTGAATTGGAAAAGAAAACATAAGTGGTGGCGAGGATCCTTTATCATTGTTAATCGAACATGTGGATTACTCTAAATGCGAATATTTCCAATTTCATCCTTTCTCACAGGTTGAGGTGCGGGATGCTGTTAACGGCCTCAAACCAAGCAAGTCTGCTGACATCTTTGGACTTAATGCGATCATGATTAAAAAAGTTAAAAACCTTTTGATTCCTGTACTTGCTACTCTATTTAACCAATGTTTTCTGGCTGTTCTCCAGATGACTTTTAGGTGGCATATGTTTTGCCGCTGTTCAAAAAGGGCGATATTAATGATGCTTCCAACTATAGGCCAATTAGTATACTACCCGTATTATCAAAAGTCTTTGAAATGTTACTGAAACATCAATTAGTTAATTTTTTTGAAGTCTGTAATATTTTTATCAAACAAAAATTTGGTTTTAGAAAAGGGTCTTCGACCACCCCTATTCAAAATTTTGTTGAATATGTGATCAGTGATTTCAGTGCTCTCAGTGCACTAGAGCTAGTTTTTTGGACCTTAGCAAGGCTTTTGATTGTGTCACTCAGTTTTAATTCGCAAATTATATGCATACAATGTAGCTCCAGCAGCGTGTAAATTATTGTCATCTTATCTTACATACAGAAAACAATACGTGAAATTTAATTCTGCTATGTCTAATCCTGGAAGTATCACGAGTGGTGTTCCCCAGGGTTCAATTTTGGGCTCTATTCTATTTTTAATTTATATAAATGACTTACTTTCCTTTTTGGGGCCTGGACAATCTATTGTATATACTGACGATACTAGCTTGTTAACTAGACACATTTTAGGAACAGAAGCCATAACCTTACAAAATTTAATGTTTATATCGGCAAAGCATTGGTTTGCTAGTAATCGCCTGACTTTGAATAGTGGCAAGACAGTGTCAATAACTTTTACACATGGACAGAGTGGTGAGTCTTTAAATTCGGAGAAGTGAATCAGATTTCTTGGTGTCCATGTGGATCCTGGACTTACATGGAACTCCCATGAGAAGTTTTAGCTTGTCGTTTGAATTCCACTGTCTTTCTGTTGAGGCGTCTCTCGGAGTTTTCTTCTACTGATGTATTGCATACAGCTTATTTTGCACTTTTCCAAAGTCATATTAGCTACGGTATACTTGCGTGGGGCCATGACCCGATGAGTAAAAGAATTTTTGGCTTACCAAGAAGAGCCATTCGTAATATTGCTAAACTAAATTACAGAGATTATTGTCGCCCTTCTTTCATTAATTTAAAGATATTAACGTTTCCATCATTGTATATTTTGGAATGCCTAAAATTCATGTTATTGAATCACTGTCGGCATGAAAAGAATAATGACTTTCACAAATACGAATCCAGGGGGAGGAATGACGTTCGGCCTGCTTCAATACGACTTCAAAAATCTAGAAACGCATACAACTGTGTATGGTGGTTAACGGATTGGTAACGGGCTTATCTTTTAAGATTTCGGTCAATAATATTAAAAATATTTTGTTGGAGAAGGCCTATTACAGTATTGATGAGTATATAAGTGATTCAACTATTGTACATTTTTTTTCTCTTGTTCTTTTTTGTACTTACACATATAAATATATTATTGACGAATGTATACCTGCGGGTTTTAACATAATAAATTATTATTAAATTATTATTATTCATTTTCATTATAGTGCTACTTTTCTGCACATTATATTTTCTTCTTTTGTAATCAAACATAAAACCAAGAAACAACAACACAATTACATCAGATAACGCATCTCTGAAATTCCAAACGCAAAAGCTATACTTCATCGTTTTGCCGACGCACAATTAAAAAAATCATACTTACGAGATGTTTTATTAGCTGCAGTTCCGCACACTCCAACGACTTGGCCACGACTAGAGCTATACGGAAAACAAGCACAAAACAAGCAAGAACAAGAATTCTTCCAACAAGTTTTAAATATGTGTCGTTGATTCGACGAAGCATAGCCATCCAGAGTTAAAAGAACACACTTTTAGCTTTAATTTGATATAAAAACCATTTTTCAATCATCAAAAATAAAGCAAGTATGTTTTCTTAAAACTTGACAAATTACCTCAACTAGCAACAGTTAATATATTAGCTACATTCATAAGCATATTAATAGGAATTCAAGTAACAATTAATATAGCATACAAATTTCGGATATTTTGAAAATACAAAGACAGCTTGAGACACCAAAGGATCCTATAATGTACTTGATCATCAAACCACATTCACCAAAAGCAGGACGATCACCAAGCTGTAATTTAATGTTTTTATCCATCTCATTCTAAAATCGAATATCATCCGATTCAATGATCTCATTAACAACTTCTTGTTTCCTACATCGTTATTAGAAAGATGCAAATCCAATCGTATACATACATTAAGTTTTGTAGCCTGTCGTTCTAAAAAGTTTTCTGAAAGCATAATTTTTCTGGTTAATACTTGGTTACTTGAGTTCGTGGCGTGACACATTAATAATAAATTAAACACCTCATATTGTAGCACATTGCCATAAGCAACGTCGGCTAAACTTAAATAGAATCTACAACTTTGCCTGATTTCTGAGAATATGTGTGACTTCGCCTAATTAAATCGATATCCAAAAAAGACTGAATATGTGGTAACTTGTTTTGGGGTTGATACGGCTGAGGTAAAGCAACCTTATATGGTGTTAATTGAAAAGTCTTGACGCAAGTTAGTTCAACTTAATTAGCCGACTTCTTAAGTCTTAAGAACCTTTGTTGTCCAGTTTATTATTGTTCTTAATATAGTATTGTGTTAATAAAAGCATAAAATCTATTCTAATAAATCTATTGGATTGTATTTATTGAACATACTCTCTGTTTATATAGTATCCTTCCCCATGTACGATAAAAGCTTTACTTTCTTATGTCGCTTACTAAACTCTAAAATCGATATATTCAAAAAGCTACTGAAAAAAAATATGTTCAAACCACAGTCCCAATCAAAATTTAAAGTTATGTAATTGAATAAAAAACACTAATTTACTTTCCATTAAGATACAGTATATTTTAAAATTATAAAATTATAAGTTCATGCTGCAATATTTAAACACTATACACATAAAGCTAGGAAACAGAATGATTTTCAAGTCACTTTGACGTCTGATATGGAAAGAAATAAAGCGGCGCGAAGTCACAGTACGCGTGCTCCCACTAGAACAAGAGGGTTAAAATTATGAACTCACATCACTTTCAGTTCAAGCACGGTAGAAGTTTTCTTGTTACGATTAACAGCTTCTCTCTCATTACCCTCCAATTGAATTATATTGGTATTTAAATATCATCAATAATTCTTGTAGTATTATACTATATTATCGATTTTAGAAAATACTTTCGATAGATAAAATTTTTGTTTGAAAAAGGAGATTTGTTTTCCCATAAGAATTCTGGTCATACAACTACGAAGGGTCCTTAACGTTTACGTTTTACGTTTTGGACCATAGAATTTCTTTCTTGTCAACGTTAAATAGGTCCCTTTACGATAGAAGGCGCACAAGGTAGCCTACGAGGTTAACATGTCACGAGGGATGCCGGTGTTGGTAATAAAACGAACAACAAGGGCATAAAGAGAGTTACACTGAAAGGTCAAAAAAAGGGAAAGGCGCAATAGAATACTGATTAGGTGGGGATTTCAACCAGCCAGCGTAAAGAAATGATGGATGGAGCATGGTTCTCACTGTAATTCTCGGCCATCGTCTCAAGTGGCTATAGGAAATTCCAAGTGGTCATTGAGGCAGGCACGTGGACCGATCTCACGGACCCAATTCATCAACGAGATTGACAAGCACAAAATAATTTGCAGGCGTAGAGTCGCGATTGGTTTTAAGAGAGGGTGCCAATCCATCAAGGAAACGGGAACTTTCAGAGTCGTTAGCAAAGCAATCTATCTAGAATTGAGGATTACTCGGCCTGAAAAAAACGACACAGCTGATTCGGTGAAGTGTGGATAGGCGTAACATGGACGGGTAGTAAATGTCAAATTAATCGGAACGTAAGTCTCAACGACTGAGGCAATAAAATTGCAAAGTTTTTCGCTTCAGTCGACGGCCTTCCCAACTGGTCGACCATAAATATCACCACGTTCTGTCTTTTTAATTAAACAATATTTCGCGAATTCCGCGTCCTTTCGTATCCCTTTGAACAAGTTTATAAGCTATTTAGGTGGCCATTTATTATAAAAGTTTTAGCGCCCGAGAAATTTTCCGCCAAGTTATAATTGGTTAGGAGAGATCTGGTAACTTTCGACGGGGAAAAACAAAAGGTATCGATAACGCGGCACCGGAAGCTCGGATACTTTTAACCGGATATCGAATCTGAAGAAATTGTTTTTGGAAAGAGAGCAAAAAAAGTTAAGGTAAAAAATAAATATCAACATGAATGTTGGTTGCATTAAAATATGTTGTTATACTCACTTCGCATATTACATTAGAAAATTAATGAAGCTATTGATAGATCAGGAAACCTATAAGCGAAAATGGTAATCGATTATAACTGTACCTCAGGGATGCAGACACAATTGATAAACTCTCCCACAATAATAGCAGCGGTGTTCAATTTAGCTAATGCTTATTTTGTGTTATGAACAAGTTGGTCGTAAAAAAATAAATAAAACTTTGTTAATCTGTTTCGAGTGATAAAATAATTTATTTAACTAAAACCTGAAGTTCTATAATTTAGTGCTTTTTAATAATAAAAACAACTCAAAAAGAGAAATAAGGTACTAAAGCATTTACGAGTTACGAGGTTTGTAACAAAGAAACTCCATTGATATATTCATGGCATTATATTAATGCATAATGTGAGTAGTAGCAATCTTTTCGTACGGGCATTTCCTAGTGTTAGCGATTACGAGTTTTATCGGGCGTATGCAGATTTATATCGATTATGTCACGCACATAAGAGGTCTGTTGCTCCCGTAGTTTTACTTTCGCATGGATTTATGTAAAATATCGTTGAAAATATCAGCACGCTCCCGACCTTGACGTACACTCCAGTACGTAACAAATCACAACTTTACGACATCGCAACGAAGAGTGGCATGCACGGTCGGTCCATGAATAATACAAGAAGTACCTACCTCCCTGCATTATCACGAGACACGCGACTGATAACGAAGTTTTTGTTCTTAGATAAATTGAACCGAATAAAGCCGCTCCCTATTTAGCATAGATGTAAGCGAATCTGTTAAATCCCAATAAAGTGTCGTGCAAAAGGCTAATGACCGGCACCATTAATATTCATAAAAGCCACAAAAAATGACCTAGCTGTAAGGGCTTCGATGCTTTAGCGTGCATCGAGTAAATGCTCTCTGTATTAATTTATTCATGCTGCCGATTGTTTACATAGCTACATCTACGGATAACAATTACTTACCATATTGTATTATTCATTCAATTATATTCGGCTCGTCAGAAATATTAAAGTTTAATTCTGTTACAATTTAATTTTAGTTCACGTTCATGAAGAAGTTGAAGGTTTCTATAAACCAAACAGGTCACATTTACACGCGAACCTCAGATTTGAGAATTAATCGAGTTTTATAAAGCAGAAACTTGAATTCGTTTTTAAAATTGCATTAACTAAAAGGTTGCCACGCGAAGAACTTCAAAGCGTGTTCGTATAACGTCGAACTCGTCGGACCATGACAGGGGACACAGATCTCGCATTTTCATTTCTGAATCTGCGACCTATTTGCCGGACGATCCGTTCATAAAAAAGGTATGGCCGATCTGTCGATGAATTTCAATATCCAGGGAGAAATGGGCATGGACGAAAGCTCGAATAGCCGCGTCGCCGGCGTCACATGGTACCGATTTCCCAAGCAAAAACCTTTGACCTCTTATTCGATAAAATGCTTTTTGTGTACTGGATCTTAAATTCGCAATTCCAAACCAACCGCGAACGGCCGTATCTACGTTGTCTGCTAACTGACGCCGCAATTACTAAATCAAATCAAATCAGTCGGTAATTGATTGGTGGTGAACCCGAACGAGGCCCGAAAAACCATTTAAATTGCAAATGTCGTGCGGTTCCCGGGCTGGTTTCTATACAGTAGCGAATCAGCCAATATTCGAACAAACAAAGGCGACCCTTACGATTGGAATATGCTGTTATGTTTACTGCTTTTCTATCCTTTAGAATAGAATAGAATAAATAGAATAAACTTTATTGTGCCAATGCCAGGGCTTACACTCGTCATATACAATAATCAGTACAGTTAAACACACTAACAATAAACTTAAATTACATAGTAACACTGCTACTTAGATATTCATCGATTGAGTAGAACGCATTTCTTAGCAAAAACTCCCTCATAACATTTAAAAATTTATTTTTCTGGAGTGTTCTAATTTCCGAGGGCACTTTATTATATAAGACCTGAGCAGTATATCTATAGCTTTTTTTACGTTCCACTCAGTCGACAAAGGTCACCATAAATATTTTCGCAGTTTCGCGTCTCATAATTGTGCAGGTCAGCATGCGTGCATATTGTAAATGTATAAAAGACATTTCAAAATAAACACAGATGGTACTGTCAAATCTTTCAGCTGTCTGAAGACGTGACGGCAATCATCTCTATAGCTCAGCTTTGAAGTGACCCTCAAAGCTCTGCGCTGTAGACCAAATATGTGGGAGCTAGCTGTGCTTCCCGCCCCAAGCAACTATACAATAACTTATATTTGAGTGAATCAATGCGAAATAGGCTGTTCCGGTTACCTCAGCAGACACCGAAACAACCAATCTGCGCAATAAAAAAATGTTCACAAAATTCTAATCCAGAGAACTCAGTGTTAAATTTAGTAGAGGAAAGTTCCTTTAGATGATGGTGTCTAAGACTGAACAGTGATTGGACTGTCTTTTCTTTATTTAAGCAAAGTTCATTGGCAACACACCACTCATTTGCTGCCATCAGCAACCCGCTCGACGAGGGCGCGTTGCATCATCCGCATATAACAAACATTTCATATCCCCGCCCAAATTTGGAAATTTGGAAAATCATTAAAGAAGAGAATAAACAAAAGGGGTCCCAAAATTGATCCCTGAGGGACGCCCCTTGTAATAGGAAGACGCTCAGAGAAGCAGTCTCCGCATTTAACTTGTTGGGGTCTACCCGAAAGGTATGATCCTATTAAGTTTGTACAATAGTAAATCATAAGATACACTGCCGAAGGCGCGTGACAGGTCCAAAAACAACGTCACACAAAATTTCCGCTTTTCGTAGGCATCATAACAAACGTTCATGAAATTCACAACAGTATCCTTAGTACTCCGACCAGAGCGGAAACCAAATTGGTTTTCATGAAGCATATTGTTTGACTCAACATGTGTCATTATTTGCCTGAACATTACACGTTCAAATATTTTGGATAGTGTTGGGAGTATGCTGATGGGTCGATAATTGGAACAGTCATTTTTATCGCCTCGCTTGAAAACAGGAATAACGGACGCAAGCTTTAACGCATCAGGAAATATGCAAGAAGATAATGAATTGTTGACCAATGTAGTTAAACGTTTCACAAATTGGCTTATATTGCATTTAATCGCCTTTGTTGGAACACCGAAAATGCAGGAACATCTTTAAGTCTGTAAGGCAGACTTCCGAAGAAGAAACAGCCAGAGGACCAAGCCGAGAAACAATGTTATTGGCCTCATTTATAAAGAAATGGTTAAGGTTTATATCCACTGTATTTTGTTTATTTGCATTTGGTCTATCAAAATTTATAACCGACCAAGTTGCTCTCGATTTATTTCATGACATAATGTAGTTTGCAGCTTTACGTTAGGTTCAGCTAACCGTGCACGATATGACAATCTGGCCTTATCTTTCATTTCTCTAAAATCATCTGATTTAAAACGGTTAAAAAGATTTGAAGCCAGGTCATAGTTTTCTCTCAGCTGACGCAATGTGCTGTCAAACCACTTTACTCCTCCATCACTGTCTTTAACCCATCTTCTGACTATGGAATATGCTGTATGAAATGTAGATAAACATCTATCAAAAAAGTAATTATATTTAGCATTAGCGCTAAGACTGCCATCAGATAGGCGTTCCCAGGAGTACTGTTGAAAGAGTTGAAAAAAACCAATATTGCCCTCAAGACTAATTAGCTTATCACTGCTAGTACTGTATCTGACCGGAGTTTTTGACTGGAATGCTGCTGACACAAATTGACCATGATGGTCAGAGATATTATTTATGATGACTCCAGACCCTACTACGTCTTCTTCTAATTTAACAAAAATATTGTCAAGACAATTTTCTCCCGAATTGGCTGTGAGATTGTCGGAGAAAAACCAAAAACGGAAAAGATATTACATAGAAAAATGCAAATCTATTATGATGATAACACAGTGATAGATTCCGATAGTGGGATCGGTATTGAAGGCAGGCTCAAAGTCTGTCACATTGTCAAACACAAGCCGACCTACACTCCGGGACAATATTTACATATATTAAATTCTTATTCACTACTTTATCATTAAAAAACAAAGAGCACCTATTTTTTTCTTCCCATGCTCATTCAGGTGAATACCACCCCTATTTAAATCTTTCCCTGTTACTACATTGTTAACTTCAAAATAAATTAGATCCCTACCCTTATCTAGGTATTTCATAAAATATTCAAACAAACCACAGTTCATTTCATATATTAATTGATTAATCTTAAAGATCCTAGTTATGTAACAACATAAACGGTAACAATTTAGAGTAAGATTAAAGATAGCTGTATAAGATATGTATTTGAACAGAAAATATGCAAAAATTCTACGTCATTATGTAAACACTTTAATTCAAGAACGTAAATAGTTGTGTCAAAATTTGATACATTACACAACCGTAGATTTTTATGAACTTTTGAGCACTTTGTGCGCAGTCACATATTCTTATCAATTTATAATAAACATAAACTAGTTAATAATTGAACAACAATTGAGTTCAGTGTCTACTACGGATAAAGAACCCTATTTTGGAAGAAAATTTCCCTTGCTCTGGTGCTCGATACATTGTGGTCCAACACAAACGACAGGCAAGTTGCAGGACATAGGTTTACAGCCTATAGCTATTCTAGAAGTTCATGCAAGAACCAAGATACGCCAGAGACAGGGCTGCCACAATGGATGCGATGAATGTGATAAATGAATATGGTGACGTTACAGAACCCGTATTTGAGGATATGTGGGGAGAGTGGTGTGGTTTCAGGAAAGAGTAAGTGTGTAATTTTGCTTTTGAATGGGGTTTTAGTGTTACAGTGCCTGCTAAAGTACGTGTCATGTGCTGTAGTAAAGTGAGATTATTTTGTGTGTACGCGAGACCAGGGGATGACTTCCAGATGATACTGGGGACTGAGTGAAGTTGCTTGGGTCGTGCTAGAAATAAAATGAAATGCTAGGAAAAGAGAAATGCAAGCTGGTGTTGTAAAGGTTTGCAGCGTAAACGCAGTGAGCTGAGAAAGCTGTGAAGGATATACCACGAACGGAGGGCACAGAGCGCGAGTTCAAGGATACCAGGAGGGAGTACAAAAAATAAGTGTTGAATGTTAAAACAGATGCATTTAGAAGATGGGAGATAGAGTGAGAGAAAAGGGGTGAAGAGGGGGGAAGTAAGGAGGTTCAGAAAATCAAGAAGGCAAAGAGTGCTTTGATGATCAGCGGTAATGAGGATCCCATCCTGGAGAAAATTTTTCTTACAAAGCTCTCTGCGAATAAACAAGAAGGAGAATCATTAAGTCACGTAAGGATTAGAGAATAGGTGAAGATTCTTATGGAAAGATATAGAGAGAATAAAGATCGATGGGTGGTCGAGCAGGTGACTGCGAGCAAACTGGAAAGAATTATTAAAGTTATGGGTAAAGGAAAAGCACCCGACTGGAACATCCTATGTTGGATACGGTGGTTGTGACGTTGGATGTAGAGAACGAATTGTGCGAAAATGAAGTGTGCGGGTTACTTGTTGAAGGCGATAGAGTTCTCTAAAGATAAGGCACTTGAGTCTGAGGGCGTGGAATATGTGGCTAATATAGCTTGCCCCAAAATTCGAACCTGGCTCCGATTCTCAATCTGCGAAATGAACGAAAGGTTTTGGAGCGTGAGGATGGTGTTGAAAAGTGTCAAAGAGATAACAGCCGAAGTCGCTTGTGGCCGAGGCGCTAGGGCTTACTTCGTTAAAGAAATATTAGCTGTGATCCTACAACTTACACCATCAAAGATATAGTAGCCGAGGATGACCGAGGTGCTAGGATCTACTTTGATAAAGAAAAATTGACTATGCCGCTACAGCTTACATCGTCAAAGAGCCGAAGTTGCTTGCGGCCGACTGATGTCTTAAACACCCTCAATGAAATTATTATTCTGTGATTGCACTGAGAGAGTACATAGTCAATAAAAGTAATATACATGTATACTCGTTCGGATGTGACACTCATCATCTAATCCTATGTTAACACATTTAGTTAATAAAATGTTCATTAGTTATCAAAAATTTGCAACAGTGCCAATAAAATGAGAATCTGGTTTTGATAAATTGCCATACACAAGTTCAGATCTCATTGTTAGTTTTTCTTCTTGTGAACCAATCAGGGCTATGTGGGAAAGTTGGGTGTGTCCCATCCTATTAATTTTTATAGAGCAACAAAATACTACAATTGATATAATTTAATAAACGCCACATTGGGTCGTTGAGGGTAAACTTAGAAAAAGAAGCCGTGAGAATTTCTTCTGCTAGGGCAAACCGGGAAAGTTGGGAGTTTTGGTGTTTACACATCCGCACGTATCCCAGTCGTTATTGGTGCTTTTGGTCGGCAGCCACGGAAAGTACTTAAGCTAAATGCGACCTTATTGCTGCTTCCGCTTCGACGATACTGCCCGCACTTGGAAATATATTAAAGAAATTGCGCCAACAGACGTTCTGTACCAGTTTCGGCTTTTACAAGTTAAGGAAATATTAAATTACTTTTCGTATAGAGGTTAGCTATAGTAAAAGCGAATATAATCGATATGGATGATCCTCTAAAAATAATTTAATTGATTTTTACCGACAGGTTGCTGATTTATTTCAATGAACGCCCTCATAATGCGTGTTTTATGACTTGGAGAATCGGATAAATTGATCAAATTATTTTCTTGGAACTTCTCCAACACTCCATTTAAATCCTCATAAATAAATTCTCTGTCGACAAACTTTTAAGACACGGATACAAAAACCGAACATTTCCGTGGACTGTTTTTCCGTTTTGCTTTATTTTTTTCATAATCTCCCTCCGTAGCTGGTTTTATCCTTTGAAATCCGCGGCCTCTGAAAGTTCCAGTAATCTAGATTAGAGGAGGTTCGTCCACAGCTAGATCCCTTCCATTATGTATATACTCTATATAAATTGGGACTCGACGAAGGACCATTTTAAAACCCAATATATTTCCACAGATTACCATCACTTCGTCCGACCCGGTTTTGATTACGGATGATGACGCTTATTTTTCTCTCGAATCTCGTACTCTGCAGAGCAACGGTTTTTGTACTGCATGATGTTGCAGGCACCAACCTGTCCACACTGTTGGCGATCATTTACATTTCACGTCATAACATCTAGGTCGACATTTCGCAATGATTAATTTAATTTATACCGGCTGCGCATCCCAGCACCTGACGCGCCGTGGGAGACATTTTATGCCACCTAATGGTTATATACGGCGTTATATACGTCCTGGGTCTCGAACATAAAATCACCACGACCCCCACACGCTGCGCTCCTGCGCCCTTACTTCTCTCATAGCTCTCGCCTCGAAAAGATATATTTAATAACGGTATAACGTGGTTTTATGATACGGATAAAATATCACCACCGAGAGTTATGGTAGTTTCTTATAGAGAGATATTTTAGTGTAAGTAAGGAGTCATTTAAGTTTCAGATAATGATATAGGAAATAATTCGAGAAATGGTGACAACGAAACAATAAGAAAGAACAATTCCCAGAACGTTTCAATAATTCACAAATATTAGAGTACATCCACGCGATGAATCCGCGTATTCAAAGATATTCACTATGAAACTCGCTTCCTACGTTGCGTAATAAAATTTTTCGTTATGTACGGGTGCAGTAACGAATAAATCTGGTAGGATTTCTTGGATAGCGAGTTTTCTGTTCACGTACAACGAATAAAAGGAATTTCGTCCGTTCTCAAATGTTCATATTTATGTAGAATCCGGCGTAGAGGGCTACGTGGGACCGCGGACGGAAAATAAAAATACAAATAACGAAACGTGCAGATGTGCGGTTGGGTCCAAAATTGCAACATGTTTGTCAAAACGGTTCTTTGCTATATTATAGTATATATAAATCACCGATTACAAAAATTTTACACTAAAATGTTATTATAATGGACTTCTAATTACCTAAAATGTTTATTTAGCTTTCTGTAACAACGATAAAAGTTTAAGAAACGCTTTTATCATAACCGTTTTCGTCCATCAACGGACTATAATAGCCCCGTTTCATACAAGAATTTCTAAGATACTATTTTCCCACCATTAGCTAGAACGGTTCCTTTGTCCGGGATACCTAACACATTGTCGCAGAGTGGAATTGCTTTACTCGAATAGTGTCTAGGTGGTTTGCCGCACTGCAATCCTTACACGAATTCATCTGGGTTCAAGCCAGTTCAAGAATTAATAGAAAGTGGAGGTTATATGAAGAAAAGAGATGGGAGTACAGTGATTAAAGTAACAGAAGTTTTTCTTGACTTAAAAGCTCTGAAATTAAATTCACCCGACAATCCTTTCGACGTTGGCGTACTCAGATCACGTAGTCCAAATATCATTTATAAATGATACCCAGGACATGTCGCCCGCGTATAACTAAAACTTGCAGTAGAGGACCGAGACAAAGTCCGTATGCAGGCAACGAATTCGGGAAATAAAATAAACGCCCTGAATATCCGATGCTGCGGAGCGAGCGCGGTTCCCTTCTCCCTCCCTCCCGAGACGTAAAAATACATATAATTTTTATTCTGTCCGTGCATTTATGATGATTTATGATCGAGAACAGACCGTTTACGTATTCCTTTTGCATTTCAGGAGCGTTCGTTACGCACGTCCAGGCTATTGTCGGAGGAACTGCTGAGTTACCGTGCGATCTGACACCACCAGCGCCCAACGACAGCGTCCTCCTGGTCGTTTGGTATAAAGACGAACATTTGCCAATTTATAGGTAAGCCCATAAATCACGTAAATTCGTATTGAAAATCAATGGTCATGGTAATTTGCCACACCGAAAGTAATTAAATCACAGCAGATTTTCATTGCGAGATATGGAGCGGTCGAAAATCGCGATTAGTTGTGTAAATAACGTGGTAATTTTGTCGGTACACTGCGCATAACCAAATTCAATAATTCGACCGGAAAATTTAATTAATAGTAATAATTCCATTGCTAGCGTTTTATTAGTATACGTCCCGCGATGACAGCATTTTGGCAGCTACTCGTTTCGATATTGGTTACCGGCATTTACATCGGTAACAGAACGTTAACCATCATTTAAACCTAAGTGGTAACACGAAATTCCCGTCTAATTTATATTAATGTATTCCTTCTCCAAACGGTGGGCAATTGTTAGTAGTTGTCCCTATGGCCAACGTTTGAAGCTGAATATAATTTAGCCCGCTGATTGCTAATTGTGATTGGCTCTGCATCGATAATCGTTCCAAATTTACGCCTCTAGCAATAATTAATACTATATTAGATCATTGAGTAATTAAACCTAAGTTACAGGCAACAGATCATTGATCTTTCGTTAATAATATTTTTAATTACCGTAACAAATATATCAAAAACTATTTATTTTGTAACTATTTAAAGAGAATTAATTTTAATGACAACATTTTTAAAACTTCGGTTATATTCAAGAAATTTTCAACATATGTAATAAAAAGTGCGTAGATTTTGATAAAAGATACGAAATTACTAAAAAATTTTCAAGATTTATGCTAAAACGAGTGTATATTCTAATAAAAATTATGATGTTTCAACTATTTAAATCAATACAATCTAAAATTTAAAATTATAAAAATTCAGAACTTTTCTCAAAACTGAGTTATAATCAAGAAATTTTAAGATAAGAAAAACGAATTTTTTAATCAAATTAAAATAACAATGTTCTGGGATTAATTGAGAATGTACTCAAAATCAACAAAAATGTAGGTTTTTGTGTAAACAAATAACGCTTTAAAGCCTCCAGTTGAAATCACTGAATTTTAAAAATTGATATCAAAAAGAGTGTACCTTTTAATAAGAAATACGAAATTGTTACAAGTTAAGTCAATTGCGATGAAAACGATGTTGGTACCATTTCTTTAATTTCCTTCGTAAACCATGTAGGATAACGACTTCAATACAACTTCAAGAACTATTCACATTTTTATGCATTGCCAAATCAATAATATCAAGCAGCTTATTATAAAGAAGCTAGTACACTTCACCCACCATATCCGCCACGATCTATATCCCACAAAAATGAGAGAGAGATTCTTTGAATTGAGAAACTTGAAATAATCGATGTCGATAGCGACATTCTTTTAACTTTTTCATGTAACCGTGTGTAAATTACAATTTTAATGTGGTTATCCATGAGTAACGGCGCAGGTAGCAACACTATACTATGTATCTAAATACTATGTATCTTTATCATCCACACAACCTCATTGAAAAGTCACATCAACACCGAGACATTTCGTTTTTAAGCTGTTGCTTGTGGCCTATTTTCGGCTAACAAGTTATCTAAATAAGCAGAACTATTGTTGGTGACCACCAAATGTAATTTCGATCAGAGACAGAGCATGAATTGAAATAAAAACTACATTTCGAAACTCGTAATGACCCAACGCAACATATTCTTCTCAAATATTGCAATATGGTTTCGTATAGATTAGAAAGATTATGGAGCATGTGTCAAAATTGTAGTTCTTTCTAGATACGACACAATCACTAGAATAAAACATAACAAGTAATACAACCTTAGACAAGCATGTCTACAATAAAACCACAACATGTTAACTGCTGGAACACAATTAATTAAAATAACAATGTTCTTGGATTAACTGAGAATGTACTCAAAATCAACAAAAATGTAGGTTTTTAATGGTAACAAATAACATTTTACAGCCTTCAGTTAAAATCACTGAATTTAGAAAATTGATACAAAAAAGAGTATACCTTTTAATAAGAAATACGAAATTCTTACAACAACTTAAGTCAATAGATTTGACATTGAGATGAAAATGATGTTCGTACCATTTCTATAATTTCCTTTGTAAACCATATAGGATAATGACTTCAATACAACTTCAAGAACCATTCATAGTTTTATGCATTGCCAAATCAATGATATCAAACAGCTTATCATAAAGAGCTAGTACACTTCACCAACCACATCCGTCACGATCTATGACACAAAAATGAGAGAATTGAATTGAGAAACTTGACATAATCGATGTCAATTGCTAATGATGTGAACCCCTAGCTAGCGATATGCTTTTAACTTTTTCATGTAACCATGCGTAAATTATAATTTCAATGTAGCGCAGGCAGCAATACTATACTATGTATCTTTATCATCCATACAACCTCATCCAAAAGTCACATCAACACCAAAAAATTACATAGATATCATTTGGTTTCATTTCATATAGTCTCTGCTTAGCTTAACTTTAGGATTCGAAACATACGAACCTAGATTACAACTTTTAAAAAGACTTGATCTGCAGATGTTTTTTAGGCTGTTGCTTGTGGCTTATTTTCGGCTCACAAGTTATCTAAATAAACATAACTATTGTTGGTGACCACCTAATGTAGTTTAAACCAGAGAGATTGCATAAATTGTAATAAAGTTTAATTCCAAAACTCGTAATAGCTCAACGCAACGTATTCTGCTCAAATATTGCAATACGGTTTCGTGTAGATCAGAAACTCTCTGCTATAACTTTGATTTCAGTTGATTGAGGGTGGTTTTCGTAATCATCCGATGTAAATGTAACTGTTAAAGGACGTTTAACGATGTAGAAACTAGTAACAATAATCATGTTAAAGTTTAAACTTTTAACACATTGAACAAAAAATTAAAGACCAAATTTTAAATTCTCCGATATCGTGTTTGGATGAAGTTGCTGCTTTATATACTACATTTGTATCAGTGAAAATAGGAAGTTTCAGTTTTGGTAGTTTTAGTACTGGAATAAATAGTTATGCCACAGGAAGATCTAATTATACCACAGAAAATGTAATTTTAGTACTGGAAGGCATAATGGAAAAGGACATGATTTTAGAATAAGTACTAGTGTAGCAAATATAGAGAGACAAATTACACATCAACGGTGGAAATAAACTGTAATATCAAGAAAAATATACAAGAAAACTTTGCTGGGAGGCGTATAAATATTACATTGTCGATTTTATGAAAAAGGGAATTTTTCGTTATGAAAAGAAATGCTTTTCATTAAAATTAATAAGATAAGTTATTAGATAGTCCCACATTAATGGTATTTTATCCATTTAGCAATGGCAGCTCTATTCGTTTCCATCATTATCTTGTAAAAAGGAAATATATTTAATAAGAATAAACGAGTGAAACGTTTACTATTTAATCTATGTATAACATCAATCGTTTTACATTTAGATTAAAAAAAAATGTTATTATTGTATACTACTCAACATATAGTACCGGTATTAAAAGAGCTATTTTAATAATGTTTCCACACCATTGCAAGTCTAATTGTAAGATGGATTCATTGTGGATTAATTCCCAATAGGTGTTCTTCAGGTACATCCACTAGAGGGCGCGGTTCCGCGAATTATTCAGCACTTCGTGGACCGCGCACGAGCGTCAGGTTGACTACAGTTTAAACTGAATTATTCATCTCTAAAGTGAAGTTTAATAATTTATGGTAATAAAATGTAACGGCCCGCGAGGTTCCCGTCGTGGACGGTAGGTGGCGCTGTCCGAAGGAATATGTATAAGCAATTTATTCCATAAATTTTCGGTGAAGGCCCAAGTCAATCTAATGCCCTTCACCTACTACGAAATCTTCGTATATGCCTACACATCGAACCCAGTAACCGAAAGCTCAAGTTCGTTGTGGTGTTTCTTGGAGTTTAGGCAGGCCTGATTTTTCATCGCTGGAATATCTTTGATAAACGAGTGGCTATCAATTTTTGTTCACGTCCGGGGTAAATCTCCACCCGTATATTACTGTTAAAAATACCACGACCCGGCGACTGGATCTTAATAAAAGTCTAAGCTCCTGGGTGCTATTTAACTTCATACGGAAAAGATAGAAAAGACTTATTGGACATCATAAAGATATATATTTAATCTTGACCCTGCTCCCCAAAATTGACGACAGGCGATTTTCATGTGTGGTCTTTTTTCTTATTATGTTCTTGGAAATAAAGACTACAATAATGACTGTGCTATTGTTATGGGTGATATTTAAAAATTTTAAATTTAAGGTGTGATATTTCGAGATCTAACACCCCACTGCCCTATTATATTAAAAGGTTATCCTATTAAGATATAAATAGAGTTTATATTTAGAAGGGGTAGATCCAGAGTTAACCCAAAGTAACCCATAACATTGATTATAATAAAATCATACAAAGAAATCCCACAAAATCCTCAATAGATTAAAGCCCAGAATTCGAAATCCCGTTTTCCAAAAAAAGTTTGTCGTAACTCGATGTTGGGATGGGGGTTGCGTGGATATGTTTAGCCTGCCCCGTCACAAATTGGATCTCGATGGACTTTTCGGCTAGCGGACTTTCGTAATACCGGCCCTAAGTTGTCATGTAGTTCCAGTAATGTTCCCTATATAAAGTTCCATACAGTTTGGAAACAGTCATTTTACCCTTATTACGGTGTTCAATTTGTTTTCGTTAGATAGCCGTTATTATTGATTTGCCAGACCTTTAGTTGTAAGACATGGTCTTAACGGAATTTAGAGTTGCAGGATGCCTTAAACAAAAGTTAAATAAAATCTAATGCAAAAGTCATTTTTTATATACATTCTTAACTTTTGTTTATAGCATAATCCAAAATCTCTTCTAAAACAATACGAATAAAATCGCTTTCATTTAGCTACTTTGTAAAGTTTGAGTCCCACTTTGTCTAAAACTATACTGACGATAACCCAAAAGACCCTCCAACAACTTTCAATCTTTCCAATACAATCTTACTGTAATTCAGTCATGTAATTACAAAAGTATTACCTTCTAGTACTATTTACCTTTTCGTCTCTCCATTCATCAGCTTTCATTAGGTTACAACTCCACGATTTACATGTTGTGGCGAAAGAAGAGTGATTGTACCCTCTTAAACAGCACCTCTGGCTAAATTTGTCAGCCTAAGGATTTACCAAACCACTCAGAATCACATCACAATCATGGACCACAGACAGCCTTCATTCCGAGACACAAGAATAACACTTTTCAAGTTATCGACAAAGTTAAGTGAATCTTGGCAAGGTGTTTTCCTAGTTGATAGGTGGGAGAATTTATGGCATTGACAATAGGGCGTAGTGGGACATCTGATTTTTGTGAGTGGTCCAATGATTCAAACTTTTTAATCTGCTTGTCCCAATTTCTTTGGAATTCACGTTCAGTCTTCTCCATGGTTATGCTGTCTATTTTGTTCCAGTCTTCTCTTGCCATACAATTGGAAAGTGAGAGGTGGAGTCGCAGTAACCTTTCCCATATTTGCTGTAGATCTATGAAGGTTTTGTGAATTCTTTCTCGTATCAGCGCCTGTTCTGTCTTAATTAAAATTCTACGTGCCGCAGCGGTGTTGATATGGTGCTTCACTCTGAGGAAGGTTGACGTTAACTTCTCTTCTCTACATGTTCGTAGGAAAACCAAGCTACTTAATAGCTTGCTTAAAATCAAATAAATAAAAACATAAATATATATATACCTATATCGAGATACAAACGGCGGGATCCAGAAAAATCTGCTCTATGCAACCGAATACAGAACAACAGAAAAGAAAAAAAAACAAAAGGAAAGAAAAAGAGAAAAACAACCTGATAAGGTTGCCCTTGTAGAGCTTGCAATAGAAAATAATAAAAAAAACTCAATTCAGATGAGAATCAACTGACATCTGCTGATTGCTGGCAAAACATTAGTCTCCTTCGTTCTGTGCGAAATCTAGATAAAGACAACTGTCGCAATACAATTGGTAAAAATCCGTATGATTTGTAAATGTGATACGTAAACGATCGCTGGAACATTGAAGTTCTAAATCTCGGTGGATAGAAACTGACTCCCGACCTGGTTTGACGAAGCTGTGGTTTAAATATAATTTTATTATATAGATATTTCTTAATTCCAGAGACCACAATTCTGTGGAATAGAACGAAACTGTAAAACTCCCTCCTGTTTCACATACTCAACCAACCAGCCTCTTTCAGTTTATAAGAAATTCTTTCAAATTTTCGAATTCCATAGATAAATCTAAGACAAGTGTTTTGTACTCTCTGTATGCTTCGTGAAGTGACCGCATCAATTGCGCTATGATATATAGCAGACATAAAGTTAAAATGTGAGAGCACAAATGCGTCGCACAAACTTATTTTCACTTTTATGGGCAGATATTACCGATGCGGATAGAGAATTCGCAAATTGCAGTAAGATCTTTTAATATACATTGCAATCTGTTGCTTAAATCTAAAATTATTGTCTAAAATCAAACCAAGACACTTAGCCTCTGAAACTCTTTTAATTAATATAAAAGATATAATATCGTTATGATATGTGTGAATTTTTCAAGAAACCCTAATTATCTCCCAAACTATTAATGTTAGGTCATATATATATGATAGGACATATGGGGTATAAAAGATGTAAAATGAGAAGTAATAAAATATGGGGGATGCTATTTAAAAATATGAAGTTATGCTACTTCCAAATTTCGAAAAGTTAACGTGCCATAGTGACCAAACTATGTAGACCATTCTCGGAACCAAAACACACTTCATCATGTTGCGTAATCATGTTTTGAATTCTAAATTGATATCCCAAAAATCGAGTGTTTTTGATCTGTTTGAAGTGTTTTCTGATCTTTTGACCAAATGTCTGCTAGAGCAGATTTTTGTAGAAAAATCGAATAATTCGAGACCGGTAGAATCAAATTGCAATCAAAGTTAAGTTCTTTATAAACCTTGAAAACAAACAAATCCAAATTTGTAAAAATATATAGGGTGTTCCATTTAAAAAAAAATAAAGTAGGTGGCGACTTCCGGTATAAACGAAAGTGCTAGAAATCTGAAAATATTTTAGTCGAAGAGAACGCAAGTCCCCCATAAATGCTTGTAAAATGTACAGGCAAACAATATAATGATAAACCAATTCCTCGGTTAGATTTTAGATGTGAACTTGTACGAAGCCTTATTAGTATCAACAACGCTGGCTTAAAATACACTAAAGGACGTGGTTTCATCAACCTCCAGATGAGATAATGTGGGACACATAATTCCAAAAACAATGAAAAGTAGAGACGACGCTGCAGGGTAACTCAGAGCACGGTGGTATTTATGTGCATCAAATGTAAATTTCTGTTACGTTCACATTATTTTAAAGATTATCAGCCATAGTTGTTTACTATGGAGTTAGTGCGTTAATGCAACGTTACTTTATATTTTAAAGATTGTTTCTAAAGATCTAACTAAACGTTTATTGACACAAAAAATAGAATTTTTTACCAGTTCTAAGTTTCGAGGGGGGCAGAACCCAAGGATAGCATCACCACTCAGATTTTTAACAATCCTACTGTATAGTTAGGTTTCAATGAAACCACACATGGTTAATAGAACATTATGCTATTTCACCAACTCTGTGTTAATGCTGAGACCTCATTATTAAGACCTCATAATTAAGGCGTTGTTAATACAAGAGAAAAAGTAATTGTAATTCCAGACTATTTCACGCAGATTGAATTATTTATTCGGTATGAATCTACGAATTTAAGGAATTTTCTCGTAATTATTTAAAGTATCCCTAAGTATACAAAGCGGAACAGATGGAAGGTTTCGAAGTTGATTCAGTATACATTATTAAATATCTTGTCGATGTAAATATATAAATTCTTGATATAACAAGTGTAGAAAGTAGCAATTACAGCATCTAAATAGTCAAAAAACAACATCATAAATACTTGTTAGTATCCTATAAAAACGAGCAAAAATTATATATAGGTCAAATTACGATTGTAATTCACTATTTTTTATTACTATCACCGCTATCGATTCGTTCTCGCGATGAGGCTATCATTCTTTGCGGACGTATTCCAAATTCTGCAACACCATTAAATTATTATTAATTGGACTATAAATCATGTTCCTGTATTAAAAACAGATATCTAATTTTTTCACATTTAATTATATTTTTGAATCAAACATCTTTGTCTGAAGAATTTATATATATCCATATGACTTTCGTTTTTATATACTTATCTTAAGTGAAACTTGGCGATCTCGAATAACATTGCTATCGGTGGCTTCACTTTAATCCAAAGGAGGTGGAAAACTGCTGACGTATATTAGATAAAATTTAAAGTATGTCAAATAAAATAGAGTAGAAATGTGGGTGCCGTTTCGATTGAAATTAGTTTTTTAAAATTAACCCATTTATCAACCAACGCATTAGGGGACATGATGGAATCATTTGATATAATAGTAGAATGGGAATACTATAAATCGTTATCTGGTAATTACTGCGATATTCCCCGAACTCGCAGACTATTTTGTTTTACTTTTACATTTCCAAATATAAAAAAGATTCTCAATTCATATAGTTTTCAATCAAGGATCAATTATTTCGATATGTATTTTATAAAGCAATACAGAAAATAGCCATAAAGTGTCACAAAGGATTATACGACTTAGCGCGTTGCAGAGCCTTTAATCCACTCGGTCAGCAAATGCTTTGTCATTATTAATAACACTGAAGTGATATTTTTTAAACCCGTCATAATTGGACGCTTCGTAGTATTTTCATTCAAGTAATATCTCTTTGTTGTGCGGGGGAAAACACGAGTAAATATTGTCAATCATGCAAATCCACTTATTGGTCCCACAAGCCTTAATTTGATCAACTATTGGCTCTGCGGCCCTGCTTCACGCTCGATCGAACCTCGGTATTTCGCTTCACACGAGAGAATATTAACAAGATACCATCATAAATTGGCCCGTAACAGCTATACATCACAGTGGCTCACTCGAGATTTCAATAACCGCCAATTACGGACCAATATATTTAATCTTGTTACGGACGGTTATTGCTCCATACGCAAAGTTGTTTCCATAAAAATATTTATCCAATATACAAAATAAGTTAATGATGATGTCATGCATTTAATCATCACAGAGATTTTAATAAATCAATTACTTAATTTTATAGAATTATTTTTTGAACTCACTTATTCAGAATACAAGTTTCACGTAGACACAAACCTTGTTCCATCCACACGTTGTGACAAGTGCAATCTAATAACGTCCTCTCAAAATCAATACGCATATGCAAATGCTGCCGCTAAAGCACGGCACAGTTTCCGAAAAGTCGTTTCTAGTTCTAGCTAAAACCCAGAGTTGGTGCATTTGAATTTTCTTGGGATTCTGTCAACGTTCTGCGAAAACGTTGCGATATAACCGGGTCTTGTGAATAAAGGGTGGTTTCCTTCTGCAGGCGTGTCGCATCACGTTCTCGAAATCAACCTTTGAGCCTCTAGTGACACAGAAAACCGCAGATGGTGCTCTAGCAATTCGAATCGGCGCCCCGTGTGGTAGAACAAATGGCTTCGTACGTGACACATATCGATTATCGGAACGAAGGGCAATAGTAAGGTACACGATCACGCACGACATGTACGATTCCCAAGTGCGTAATTATCGAGAGTTCCGCGTATGTACCGGTATGAACAAAATTTCCAACCGTTATTCAAATTTTTGTCGCCAAAAAGATGTAAGGACGAGCCGTATATCATTACACACACGGGCTCGGTTACGAGAGGACAAACGTCCCGAGATTTTCTGTCGCGTTAACATTTTTGTCAGGAGTCGCGCAGTAAAAATGATTTATCAGCGGCCAAACAAGAGATTTGCACGCGCGGAAAAATGTCACCCCTGAACACAAAAAAAATACGACGACCCTTTCAGGGGCGGCTGAAAAATAAAAGGTGGACGACGCGCGCTTGAAATCGTTTATACGGCCACCCGTATAACTGGTAGTATCGACGAAAGAAAAGCCGTAATGGGTCGGCATAAAGGAAAACTTTGGTTCCATCAAAGGTTTTCGGTCACGTAAGGGGAAGTAGATCAACGAAGTCGCTATATCATGAATATATCAGGATTTATTAAATTGGCCACCATAAAAGCTCCCTACTGGTTTTCAGTTAAGC
The DNA here is from genome assembly GCF_036711975.1 of Onthophagus taurus. NCBI lineage: Eukaryota > Metazoa > Arthropoda > Insecta > Coleoptera > Scarabaeidae > Onthophagus > Onthophagus taurus. The sequence goes on along the minus strand of NC_091972.1, from coordinate 21,505,648 downwards.
TGTGGTTCGAGAATACTTCGATACATAGCAGTCACCCCAGATTATCCTGTTTCACTGTAATATATTTGATATTTTGTGCCCTCCTATCTCCATACATAACAAAATGTCCAAACAATGTTAATCCATTTGAAATTACCGCACAAGTTTTGAGAAACATATGTAATTATAAATTAGTTACATTATTTGAAATTAATTAATTATAATAAGATAGAGACAACCATAATAAGATCATAAATATCTAATGATAAGTGACAGGCTAACAACCATTTTCCTCAGCATAATGCGGCCCATTCTTAACGTAAACGAAGCCGCTTCCGAGATCCAAAGGCCCATTTTTAATCGATCCCGACATTGTGCGGCGTGAACAATGGTCATTGTGCGCGGTAATTGTTTCAGAAGTCTGGCCGATGTAGTTGACAGGGTGCGATGACAACGCTAACCGCCGGCGGTTTTGTATTACACCGTCAGCCATTCAACACAAAATCGCTAGGAAAGCGATGTGCTCCTTCGTTTTCATCCGCACGCCTCAAAAATTAATTAAAACGAAAAGTAAACGGCACGCCAAAGCGTCGATAACACCATCGACGGCAAACGACGCACCGAATCGCCCATTTTTCCATACGGCTCAGCTGCCTCTCGATATTGTGGGCGATAAATCATTCTGATGTCAGTATCCGTCACGGACCTCTATATTTTTGTTTCTTTGCGTCGTAAACAACAGTGTGTCAGGAAAATTTGTGTGCGTTCGAGAACGTTTAACTATCGACGAAACATCCATGAATTTTATCTATATCAACTCATCGATTACCAACATAAAAGTTACAATAATGGTTGGTTTACTTAACACGTTCGCGGACAGTAAAAGCATTCCTTCCATTTACAGTAAACCCTCGATACAGCGAATACGCAGGGATGAAAGCAAACCGTTCGTTATAATGAGGTGTTCGTATTTGCGATATAAGGAACTAATTCGTTATAATCAATGATACTGGGTAGGCTCTAGGGGTAGGTTTACGTAAACATATTAGCCTCGACTGTGTAATAATTTTAATATAACAATACTTATTTTTTGCCTCAGAATGCGCATTGTTCGTCTTAGGCATTCCTCATCAATTTTATTCAAAGAATCCATGAAATTTTCACAAAACATTCCCTTCTGAATCAGCAAATCTTGAAATTGTGATGTTAATAATTACATCGTAGGATAACTGATAATATTTGTGTCACCTTTGGATTGTATAGAGAGCGGCTAAAACTTCAGCTCTTGTAGGTGCTATTATATTAACTTCTTCTTCATCGTGTTCTTCGCCTTCTTCTTTTTCTTCGGTTTCTTGGTCTACATTCACTATTGCTAAGTCTATGTCTACTGCTTCTGTAGTCGTTATCGCACCATCAACGCTGACGTAACCATTAAAACTAACCTGTATCAGTTGAACTAACAAGATTTGTTGATAATTTGCCCATTCTACATCAGCAAATTCAGCCTATGAATGAGTAAAGCATATAAGTAAAAAGCTACTAACGAGCTACACCACGAATCTGACAATGCTCTTATCGCATGCAAAATATTCCATTTTGGCTTTTCTTGGTTTGATTCTATTGCCAAAATTGCTGCTCTAACAAGTCGTGCACAATATCGTTTCTTCATAGCTGCAATTATACCTTGATCAAGAGGTTGCAGTGCACTTGTTGTGTTACCCGGAAAATAAATGACCTTATCATTGCGCAAATCAATTGCCATAACGTTATGTGCAATTCCAGCATTCCAGAACAAGTCCATTGTTAATAACACTTTTCTGTTTAGAGCTGCCATGTTGCGTTTAAAACGAAGAAGGACAGGCATTTTTCTGAGCGGTATAATGGCATGGCAAATGGGATCGATCGAATTTTTTTAAACATGTTGGTTTTTTGATTTTCCTACTATCCATAGTTTTAATTTTTCACTTTCGTCAGCATTGCAGCATAAAACTGCTGTTATTCTTTCTTTGCTTTTAGTGCCCTCATAACATTTTTTGAATTTAAATCCAACGTACGGTTTGGCATTAGATTAAAAAAAATACCATTCTCATCAATATTAAAAATATCTTGATACATCTTGGTTTCAACTCGAAACGTTCGCGAAGCAAGTAAGTCGTAACTCGTCCACTTCCGAAGCTAAACACTAAAAACTAGCTGGAATATGATCTAGACTGAGTAGACAAGGAAAATTTTCGTGTTCGCAATTACAATAATAGTTCGCATTGAAATTATTACATCCATAGAATGGATGAAATAATTGTTCGTAGTTCATTATAATGAAATTTCGATATAATGAAAAAAGTGCCATATAAACTGTGTTGAAGACATTTGTGGCATAATTTTGGTTCGCAATAACGACAATTTTGTTACATCGGTGTTCGCTTTATAGAGGGTTTACTGTAGCACCATTATAAAAATGAATGCTGTAGCATTCACGTCCGCGAATGTGTTAACTATATGTACAGTGTGTTAATTAATTATCATACCCGATCACAGGATTGGTATTGCAACGCGACGACAGTTCCTAAAAACGATGACGACAATTTATTAACTTTAAAAGCAGCTTAAAGAATATTTAGATATATTTCAATAATTAAAAAATATTTTAAATATAAAAAAAGGTCTAACTTTCTTTCTTTTTATTTAAAATAATTTTTAGTATATAGATTAAAATAGAAATTAATGTTGGTTATAAAAGTGGTTATTTATTTATTAAAAAAAATATAATTATTACATTTTTAATATTGCAATAGAAAAATGAAATTTACAGATGTGTTGAAAATGCTATCCATTGTTTTCTAAACAAACATTTACTCTCCTCCGTAAATTACCAAAGACTGGTTGTAACTCTTCTACAGTTATATTATTAATTTCCTCTCGAATTGCTGCTTCTAAATGCTGCAGATTCTTAGGTCTATTTTTATAAACTTTATTTTTTAAATTTCCAAACATGTAGAATTCAAGCGGAGTTAGATCTGGTGACCGTGGTGGCCATAAATTTGTGCTTATGGTTCTATCTATGGTTTTATACTGTATGGTTTCCCTCGCCGTGTGGGGTGGTGTATCGTCTTGTTGGAAATATCCGCGCTGTAGCTGGTCATGGTGCAGTTGTTCTATAAAATTGCTCAAAATTTCTCGGTATCATACCCATTAATAGAATCATAGAAAAAGATTAGTCCAATAATTCGTCGCCTTGACATTGCGACCCATATGCCAACCTTTATTGGATGCAGATCTGTTTCCACAAATTGATTCGGGTTTTCGGTGGCCTACGGTTTCTAGTTTTGGGAATTGATATATCCCGATAAATGAAACCATGCTTCATCACTAAAAAAGGTTCTATCCAGTACGTCATCATTATTAAGGTTTTGATTGAACCAATGACAAAAAGTCGTAAGCAAGTGGTTGCAGTCAATGGATGCATTTGAAGTTGTTTTGAAACAACTTTGTGACAGCGGGCAACACTAAGTTCTGTTAAAATTATAATATTATAGTGATGTAATTAGGTTTTAATTTAAAAGAATTAACAAACTGATGACAAAATGTTTGGGTAGATAACCGTTCCATTGATTAGTTAGGGCTGTTCATTCACATTCACTCACAAATGTCTTCTACAACATCATCGGTGACTTTAGCTTTCTTATCACCACATCTTTGTTTGTAAATGCAATTTCGCTCTTCAAAACGAGTTACAATCACATGTTTCCTATGCTTAAAAGTGTCATAATCAACGCCAATGACTGGAAACCGCTAGTTGAATTGCTGCATGCAGCTTAGTAAGGAATAAACCCAACTACCGTTCGCATCCTGCGTACCACTTCGATAATGTGCCATTAAAATAAAGGCATCACGAGTGTGAACGCAGTAATGAAAAAAAAATAAAATCTAAATGAAATTCTCACTGAACGTTTTCGTTATTTTGCTTATTAAAAGCAACCACTAGAAACCACGATACTTTTAAAAAGAATTGTTTCGAAAAATATAAAGGCAGCAAAAAACTGTTAAAGAACAAAGAAAATACAGAAACTCACAAAACCACTATATATTGAGATAGGCAGCCAATATTACACAGGTCACGTGAGTTACGATAATTAATTAACACAGTATCTTGTCACACACCAGTTTACAAACAATAAGTTTACAATAACGAAAAATACATTAAAGGCATATAATTTGGATCATAGTTTATAATAATTCGTTTTTATCAAATTTCCAAACCTTAATGACTGACTCTTAGTTATAAATGGGTGTTCTCCACGTTTTAGTTTTTCATCTTCAATTACGTTTGTTATTTCATACAAATTACGTTGTTAATGTTGTATTAAATTATGCGTTATGCTTCATGTATCGATTGTCAAGCTCGCTGTTTGTATATTTCCCTTTAAGTGTAGTAATAGCTCTGAAGCGAAATTGTACAAGAGCTAATGTTTGTATTACCGTATTACGTTCTTGAATAATCGTTTTTGTTCAATGTCCCTTTCGATGACTACAATTACATATATGATATATTTGGTCTATTAAATCGATTTTGGTTGTAAACCATACAGTATGTCAACAGAGCTGCCTTTAGTAATCAATAAACATTTAGTAATTATGTTCTTTATACAAAGCCTTAAATTACTGTAAACTAATTATTACAAGTTATATTTTGTAATAGTTTTATATATTGGATACGATGTTATGCATGTCGAATGTGTCATCGCTTAAAATCGGTTGTTACTCGATTCTCCATTTTAAATCATAAGTAATAATAATTTATTGTTTCCCAGCAGGTTATAATTTAAAAACTACAATACCAATAAATTATGTACTTCTTAGCCCTATCCCCACAGGGGGAGGCTGTCTTCTCACTGTCACGACCTCTCCCATTCATATCCTACAACCATAAGTTAAAATAAACTAAACAATGTAAAAAAAACAATGTAAGTTTTAAAGACAAATTTCTAATTGTAGCGCCTCGCCCATTGGATCACTTTTAAAGACAAAGCATAATTACAGTAGCGCCTCGGTCACTTTGTTAGCTCAGCTTAAACTCTTGATCCTACCGTTAAAGATGGTGACGTCGCTAACTCACTGAAAACGAAAAGAAGTCTTCATTTGTGATAAGAATGGCATTTAATGACATTGGACGCTAATTGTAATGAAATTCAACTTACGATAATGAACGCATATCTGGAATATATATTCTTTAGGTACCAAATGATAGGACTTGCCCATGCCAAGAATGAGCCAAGTTCTTTGATGATGCACATCCTTCGATAACACCTGTTTCCAACATCTTATCTATCTTCCATATTGGAGTAAATTCCTTTAGTAAAACTCAAAGCATAGCTTACTAAATCTGGGTGTAAACTAACATTGATCACCTGAGGTATTTTCAGCATGGTTGGTAAAGAAGTTTATCCATAAAAAGAAACTCCGTAAAAACATCAATAATTAGATTTTACATTTTGAAAAGGTCGCATTACCCCTTTGAAGCAGTTCATATAAAGTACAACCTGTAACTGACAATTGTTCTCCAAAATCAGCAAAGCCAGCTTCTTCAATACTCAGAATATTGAATGATGGAAGGGGTTTCCACATTATGCCAACAAAGCTTGGAAAAAATCTTTGGCATTTTGAAAGAATGATTTTTGTCGTTCCACATCCATAACATTGAACATTACTTCGAGTGAATATTACACTCGGTGTTAATGGTGTCTTATGTGAATCAATTGTGGCCGTAGATGCAGTGTATTTACGGCACTGATTTTGATACTGTTTTTTCGAAATAAACTAATTATATATCTCGTGTTTTGTTGATCAACGAATCAAAGTCGTAACCTTCATCTTTCGGGAGCATCGTTCTGAGACGGCGGGTAACCATATCTAGCTTATGGGATTCATTTAATGATGGTGTAGCAGATAATCTGGAAAGAAATGCTTCTTCTTCTTTACTAAACAGTTTATTTTTTTTTATTCGGTGATTTGATTTATTTACACCAAATACGTTGTTAAAAGACTTCATTGGTTTATCGCATGTCGATATACCACCTTTCGCTTCCAATCATCATATTGATGCCTATCTATCCAAGAACATCGACAATCTCTTGATGGAATTTTAATCGGAAGTCGATACATATTCTTTGTAGCATCTACAAACGCTTCTACACTTTGGTCTTTTAAATCAGCAAATCTGCTTATGCATCTAGAAAATTTTTCTGTCTACGACTGTGGCACATCTTGATCAGTTTAGATATTCCCTTAACATTGTTTAGGTTGATTCCGTTTCGTACGCTGTATTTACCGACTTTATTATTACTAATACGACCTTCTCCATCTCGATATTACTTCGATGTAAATATTTGCGATGAAATGAAACCCGCCAAGGACTTCAGGTGCTTGACCTACTGCGCAGCTCGTGCTCTTCAAACTTTATCCGTTAAGCTGTTCTTGTCAATCTCTACATCGTACACATACTATAGGGTTTGCGATTTAAATTAAGTTTAACAATATCTAATCAACCTCGTTGAATCTGGAGGAATAGGGAGATTAGAAACGAGGAAATAATAAAAGATTAGCTTCATAATAATGATTATGAACTAGAATGTAATTAAATAGAAAACACAAAGATGTCGTAGTTCCAATTTCAATTCGAATTGAAACGTTTGGAAGAGCGCCAAAGAGCACTTGCTAATATTACAGGTTGAAAATCAAGTAATTATTCATATAAGTAATGAAAAGTTTTTCCCATAATCGCGGTAAATACATCCGATATATTATGTTACCCCAGATAATAAAATAACTGCGTGGATTATATATTTCAATACAAATTCGCATTACAAATAAAAGGCTACATCATCTAAAAGCTACATCGTCATTTATATATTTTCTAAGCAATCACTTTCTACTAGAATTCTTGTCGAATTACAACGAACGAGAGTAATGAGTTTCCAAATGGACATTTATTCGCAAAATCACTTACAATATTTGGTGAACGTTGAGTTATTGTTATTATTGTGAAAACGTTATTGATTGTAAATTTGTATATACCTAATCCTTATGTTTTTAAGCAATAAAATATTCTGAAATCTGAAAATATCTCGTATTTGTACTGAAATATCCTATAAAATTAATCCCTTATCCTGATTTGTTTCGCTTTATTTTCCGCACAGTTTTAATCATATGGAATGTTGTTCCCGTGTAGCTTTGGGAAATACGAAAGCTTTTTGCCCTATAGTTAGCTACAAATTACAGTTGCATAGCCATTAGAGAATTAGTTCAGGTGGGTGTATTCAAACTTCTTGTATAGAACCGTTTATTCAGTCGTGTTTAGTGATCTACATATAAAGAGCAACATCAAATTTGATATGTCATGTGTGAAGCGCAGCGTTAAGCTGAATATCTTTTGTCTAGTGACCTGTGATAGATGCCAGCAACAATTAACTCGCCATTGATTAATTAATATAATCAATGTCGTAAGGTAATACCTATGTGGCCCAATTATTTACACCAATGACATGAATCGCCTCCTAAGTACAACGATTTATCACTGTATTAAGACGACCAACAGCTTACGGCGAAACACAACATGTAGGTATCGTTTATAATGTTAATATCGAGAAAACAAAACGAAAAACGTGAAGAAATCGTGAAATGGGACAATATCCGATGCAATTCGATTTAATTGAATGGACGTAATAAAGACCCAGATCAACATTTACAGTCCTCGACGGCTATTTCAACATGGAAAGTGTCGTTCTTAATGCCCGGCTTTACCCATTTTTCCAACCCTTCGTGAATAAACAAAATTAAACTCGATGGAAAACCTCTCCGAGAAAATGGAAATCTCGACGATGTACGGAGAAGCGAAAATTGACGAAACAAAGTTTGACGGTGTACTTTTTTGACCGAAAATTGACAAAAGGCAATGTCGAGATGTGGCGCTCCTAATCAAATCACAAAAGCGAATTTCTCTTTGAATTAGGAAACCAAACCGATACCGCATTGCGTTTTGTATGAGTTGGATAGATTTTAGCAACAAAAAAAAAAACATTCACAGAGGCATATGGTCCTCCGCGCACACGCAGCCAGATTAACGTGAATGCGGTGGAATTTTATCGATTTTAAAAACGCGAACTAACGCGGTAATGCATCCGTCAGGCCCTCTCTAAATTGCGAGTGAATGAAAAATAGCCGCGGACGCGTGAACTGTTTTTCCCCATCATTCCGGGGAACGTTCAATCGAAAAACAAAATTTACAATAAAAAGTGCCTGTGCGAAAATTTACAACATCCGATTCGCGTGTTCAAATAGATTCTCACTTTCACCATGCAGTTTCCTAACGATCTAGAATGAATTCTGTTGCGTGTATGTCGTGTAATCTTTTGGAATCTTTTGCATAATTTCCCTTGAGTTGTAATTAATGCTATTTATGAATTAATATTTTATATTTAATGTGATTGTAGAAGACGGTTTTATAAAACAAACCTTTTATTATAAGTTACGTTGGTACTCATTCAATTTTAAAACTAAGTTAATTTTTTTTTCCATATAGATATGATTGATTAAGATTGTTCGTGTATCGTACAGTAACTAGTACACATTAATATTCAATGCCTTAATTTATTTATAACTTAGTATAATGGAAACATTAAGTTTATTACTTCTTGTTGAACGGATGAGGATATGTTTGTACTTCTTTTAATCAGTATGATTACTCATATTTCATAATTAATAATAATTTACAAGTCATGTCCATAAAATGTTATGCGTTGGTTTACAACCCTTATTAATTCGATGGCATTCGAGCTGTCCAACCCTAAAATATAAACTCTAGTGCTATTCCTGTTTCGAAATGCCCTGTTTTATTGCAAGTATTACTCGTGATCGAACGACAGCGGGCGCCCTCTACGTCGTGCATACGGAATAACAAATTTAGCCGGGTCCCTCCGATGTTCACCCGCGCGCTTAATCGAGGCCAATTGATGTTTGCCATCTCCGCGAAGCTTTAACAATGGGGTGGATACCGCAATAACTTGGTTATTTCGGATTCTGAACAACAACATACGCTAACAGACAAAGGATTTCAACTGTATATAATATCCCAGAGTGCAGACCTGTGTGATGTCTTTAAACAATACTCGTGTAAACTGACAAGTAAAAAATTTTCATTCCAAATAAAGCTACTTATTAATTACCATATATTTCACTTACAAGGGAAGTATCAGAACTGTCCCTCACCGATTTTGTTGAAATTTGGTACAGCGATAGTATGGCCAAAAATAAGGTTTACATATTTTTTTATGCGTGCTAATAAAGCCCCTGGGGCGAGTTATAAGGGTTGGAAATCGGGGCGAAATATGTATATTCGCTTATAGGCTGAAAACGAAAATAGCTATCGAAATGTGGTAAATGTAAACTGATATTCATTTTCAAAGACCTTTCCATTGATATATCACACATATATCTGAGGGCTTCAGGGGGTAAACTACCCCTAGTTTTTTGGAATATTTTAAAAACTACCCTGTCGATTTTGGCGATATTATGTATCCTTATAGTACGTTTAAAAATATTAATGACGTGTTTTTTTTTATTAGCCTGTGACCATCCCCTGCAAAGTTACGGGGAATGATAGATAACCCCTTTCCTTAAGAATATTGTGATAAACTGTTACACTTTTGAACAATATTTTGAAGAAAATCATTTATTAGATGTAAATTAAGATTTACGCAGTAAAATAAACCCTATACGACATTAAGGGGTGGCTGGCGTTAACTACCCTAACCACCCCAAAAATTAATTTTTTTTGCGAAAATTGTTTGTCGATTTTGGCTCAATTTCCTACTATGATTTTTTTATACGTTAGGTAGTACTACTGTAAGAACTTACAAGGGTTAGAAGTTTGGGGTAGAAAATATATTTTCGCTAATAACTTTCATACTCTTACAGAAAAATGTTTTTTATCCCCATTCTATTTAAATAACACAAAAGTTAGGACAATTATATAAATATTTATTAATAATGAGTTAAAAAGTAACTGACAAAAGAATGGTTGACTATCACAAATTGTATTCTACGTTATTAATTTAATTTCTTTTTTTTTTACTTTTTTTATTCAATATATTGTTGGCAATAATGAAAATCATGAAAAAAATGTTTTAAACACAACGATTGTTATAACTTGTGCATGGTGTAGCACAAGTTATAACAACTATATCTTCACAGATATCGCACGTAGGTTTTTCATTGGAAAAGCAAATCACCACGGGATTTTCAAACTGTTCTGGTCTCTCCTCTATATATCCAGATGCAAACCAAGCGTATTTAAAAACATTAATAAATCGTGGGGATGACAACTGGTTATGCGTTAAGGATTGCAATTTTAAAATATTATCTCGCTGATGCAAATTGACATCGTACTGGTAGAGAAAAACTTGATCAGAAAATCTTCTAATGAAATTTTTCCATATTCTAAAGCGAAATACATCCAGGGGTTGAATTTGACCTGATGTCCCTGCAGGTATAGACAAATATTTAAACTTAACATCCGATGGAGTTACTTCACTAATAATTTCAGGGCAGTGGTCACTCCAAGAATCCAGTAATAGTAATGATTTGGGTCCGGTGTTTGGGAAATAGACATTTTGTAGCCAATTTTTCAAATGAGCAGAAGTCAGTGATACTTAAGCATTTTTTTCAGTTGCTTTTTAACTCATTATTAATATATATTATATAACTCTTGTGTTATTTAAATAGAATAAGGATAAAAAAGCTTTTTCTGTAGAAGTATGAAAGTATATTTTCTACCCCAATCTTCTAACCCTTGTAAGTTCTTACAATAGTACTACCCAACGTATAAAAAAATCATCGTGGTAAATTGCACCAAAATCGACAAACAATTTTCGCAAATAATTTAATTTCTGGGGTGGTTAGGGGTACCAACCCCAGCCACCCCTTAATGTCGTATAGGGTTTATTTTACCGCGTAAATCTTAATTTACAACTAATTTATGGTTTTCTTCAAAATATTGTACAAAAGTGTTACAGTTTATCACATTATTCTTAAGGAAAGGGGTTATCTATCATACCCGGTAATTTTGTAGGGGATGGTCAGAGGCAAATAAGAAAAAACACGTCATTAATATTTTTAAATGTACTATAAGGACACATAATATCGCCAAAATCGACAGGGTAGTTTTTAAAATATTCCAAAAAACTAGGGGTAGTTTACCCCCTGAAGCCCTCAGATATATGTGTGATATATCAATGGAAAGCTCTTTGAAAATGAATATCAGTTTACATTTACCACATTTCGATAGCTATTTTCGTTTTCAGCCTATAAGCGAATATATATATTCTTCCCCGATTTCCAACCCTTATAACTCGCCCCAGGGGCTTTATTAGCACGTATAAAAAAATACGTAAACCTTATTTTTGGCCATACTATCGCTGTACCAAATTTCAACAAAATCGGTGAGGGACAGTTCTGATACTTCCCTTGTTAGTTAAGAAACACAAATCTGTTTTATTCTTCGCGGCTTGCAAATTTGTCCATATACTCTGCAGCGTATAGTTACCGCTATGTAGGCATTATCCAGCATCTATACAAGAACTCCCAACCCAACCAAACTATTCAAAAATCTATTAGGAACATATTCAAACAAATTAATAGTGAGAATCTGGAAGAAATAGAAATAACATCGGTTTGGGGATTTTTCACGATCATAAAGAACTTTTGAAACACATGCTGTCCAAATGTATGGAAAAAGTGAGCAGCAAGATATTTCAGAGGATGTGCTAAGAAGTGAGTTCAAACCTTTGAAGTTGACGATTGTTGTAGGATGGGATGAAATTCCACCAAAAATGTTGAAATTCTTATGTAAAAGTCATTTAGCGGAATTACTTGGAATCATTAGATTGGCGTGGATAAAAATAAAGTATCGAGAAATTGGGCTGAAGCAATAAAATTACCAATTTACAAATCTAATAATAATAAATAACTACAGGGAGCCAAATCTAAGTGGTGCGTAAAGTGGTTTTAGAAAGGGTCGTAGCCTTCAGAGCCACATTATAATTACGCCGTATAACTGAAAAAGCTTCAATCAAAAATAAAAAGGAACTGGTAGCAATATGATAGAAGTAGTCAAGAGAAATAGGATAAGAACGGGCTACCAAATTTTTGAGTAATGCGAAACTCAAGAAGAAGTGAGACATGGGGGCGTGCTGAGAAGGACAACAGAAAAGAAACTGAGATACCTACAAAATAGCTTGGAATATTGGAATATCAATAACTGAACAATAAAATTCGGATTAGAAATCAGCACAGGAAAAATTAACGTAACGGTCATCTCTAATGAAGAAAATGAGGTAAGTCTGCAGGCGAAATGAATTGTTATATCGCAGGCTGACCGCTACAGTTCGTGTTAAACAATAGGCAACCTAGGTAAAGAACTCAAAAGTAGAATAGGGAGTACAGGTAAAGTATACCAATCCCTCAGCAGATCATTTCTAGGACATGAGCAAATTACTAGAAACACAAAAGTGATTGTGTACAGAATAACATACGGTTGGATACACCGTATATTGTTAAAAATAAAGTCATGGTGCACATTTGACCTTGAAACCTATAAAAACTTGGAGTTTTCTTATTATTTGGTGACGATTTCACATATCTATCTTCCTTTGTATATACCATCTCGATTCATGGCTGTCAAAACAGGGTTATGATAAAACGACAGAAAAGCCGAATACAGAAGAAAATTAAATACGAACCCCGTTTTACAAATATGGTGAGGATGGAAAATTATAGACAGGTGTAAAGTAATTGACAAACCTAAACGGAGGCACACAAACAATAGAGCTACATCGGCAACAGAGTTAAATAAGTTTTGTTTTAAACGGGCACAGTTAAATATATGCTCACTTTCATATGAAATCCACCACCCACTAAAATTCAAACTACAGTTTTGAAACTTCGGTAAAATAATGCTTTATTATCAACTAAGAAACGATGAAAGTTTCCGCCGAAAAAACTCATCTGTTATGTTTCCTGTACCATTGTTATCTCCAACTTTCAATATTTTCTTCCTAACAAATGGCATCATTTGCTATCAATGACTTTGATAGGGGCTAAATTATAGGTGTGAAAGAGGAGAGTGTCTCATTCCGAGAGATTGGGAGAAGGCTGAATAGGGACCACACTACAGTTGCTCGGATATGGTCTTTATGGTCCGAAGAAGGTACTCAGAGGCGCCGTCCTGCTGGAAAACCCGCTCGAAGAAGCAACGTACGTGAAGACCGACTCCTTAGGGGGATGGCTACCAGGGATCGATTTCTAACAACAAGGTCGATTGCTGTGCATTGGATGAGAGCTTTGAACCGACACTTGTCATTCATACCGTCCTTACCTTCGACTTCCATTAACACCTCCCCATAAAGCAGTCAGACTTGCATGGTGTCAAGAACGGCAAGGGTGGGTTCATCAATGGAATGACATCGTGTTCAGTGATGAATCAGGATTTTGTTTATGGGTGAATGATGGTCGTAGAAGGGCGACATTAAGGGAAAATACGGAATTTGAAGTTCGTTCAAAGGCGACACACAGCCTTAACACCTGGGGTCATGGTTTAGGGGGGCGATATGTGCTGGACGAAGGTCACCCCTTACGTTCATTCCAGGCATTTAAACGCACGTCCTTACATCAACAACGTTCTGGAACCGGTGTTAGTACCTTTCATGCAGACGTTGCAGAATTCCACTTTCCAACAGGATAATGCAAGACCCCATACTGCTGTGGTTACAAGAAGGTTCCTGTAGCAGGTTGGATTGCAGATTTTGCCCTGGCCTGCACGGTGACTGGACTTGTCGCCGATTGAAAATGTCTAGAATATGATGGGTCGGTGACTAAGACAAGTACCCACGCCTCCTGAGAATCTAGATGAACTTCGACACCATCTAGAGGTTGCATGGAACGAGATATTTCAGGATGACATCGACCACTTAATTAACAGAGGTGGAAGAGTTAATGCATGCATAGCTGCGCGTGGGGATGCAACCCACTACTAGCTGTTTCTTGAAAAATGTTACTTTTTGTTTTGTTGTTTTCAACTAAACTTTCATCGTGTCCTAGTTGATAATAAAGCATTATTTTACCAAAGTTTCAAACTTGTAGTCTAATTCTTAATGGATGGTGTATTTCATGTGAAAGTGAGTGTAGATCTAGAGCAGAAAATCTCAACACCTGCGGTTATAAAAATGATTAATTATGTTTGACTGATGACATAATTTTTTAAATAGAGTTAATTTAACGAATTGTTAAAGTTGGAAACAACGTGATTTCATGTACTTCTCACGACTGTTCTTAATTTGCAATTATTCAAAGCTGTAGTTTGGGTTGAAGTCACGAACGCCGTCACTAATCTCGTATACTTCATGTCTTAATACCCGAGCCTTTGACCTATAACTATCGGCATCGTTCGACAGTAATTATCTTCTGTGCGATGATGCACGCGATTCCATGCAATAAATTACAATAAATCAATTCGATAATTCTAATCAATTTATACTTCACGAGAAATATTACGAGTATTTAATGATATTAAAAAACAATTTATTCGGTACGGACAAAAAATGGGATATGGTTCCGGTCTAGAAACATGCAGCCGTCTCGGCTTGCATCGGCCATTATGCTAATTTACAATTTGCATAATTCCACGGGACATTTTAAAGAAGTTAATTTCGGAGACGATTACGTTCTGCAGTGAGCTGGTGGACTCTGGTGGTGACATGACGAATGTTATGACATCTCTAGTTCCAGACGATGACACGCCCTCTGTGCCGAGCTCAATAAACACCGTATTCGGTTCACGGTGTCTCGCTGCGTTTTAAGCTCCTAAATCAACATTATGGATCTGGACCTTTTGCAAAGTAAGCACGAGAAACTTCGCTGTTGAACCATATTGGCGGGCTTAAAATAAATGGCGAACATTATGACACTTGATATTCGTGTTGTTTTGATGATTTTTCATTCTAAGCGACTTTAATATCATACGGTAATTAATCTTGTTCGCTTGTAAAAGCAATTAGTTTATCAAGTAGATCTAGGTTACCTACTACATACGCCTAGAGGAATTCATGAGAATAATAGGAGGCAGCAATCGCAGTGCCACAGAGGGATATAGGTCGAGTTGCGGCGGTCATTAGAGTTATAAAAGACTTTTACATCTTACCCCTTTCCGGTCACGTTCTACCACTTTAATTTCGTCATTCGCGAATTCAAAATGACGAATATAGCATACTTAAAATTAAGATTAATGGCAGATAATTTCAGCTATGCTCAGTGAACTTGCTACCTCGACATACTTTATATTCATGATATCTGGAGGGATGGCGTTCGACATTCAGATAGAGGGTATCAAACCGTCTGGTTGGATAGCGAAAGCACTTGTTTGGTTGCGGAGTCTCGTCTTCTCCCACTCATTCCTTTCTAATGGTATTACTCTAGCGTTACATAACACGATCCACTCTGCATAGAGCTTTTACGTGTCGAAAGGAGGATGCATTTGCTGCCTTTATAGACGCGATATCGCCGCTCTCAATCGTTGACTCATATACAATTCCCTTTATCAAGCGGCTACAATCTCAATCAATCCATTGGGGACATCTGTGTCTTATAAAAATCCACTTATAAGTTAGCTAGTTATAATAAAACCTTAGTAGTTAATCAAATCACTAATGTATTTTTTTTTGCAGTTATGATACACGCGTCGATAATGTCACAGCCAAACATTGGAGGGAGGATAATATAGATACAAGAGCATTCTTTAGAGTGATGACAGAACCTTCAACGTTAGTCATTAACAACATTATTGAAAAGGATGAAGGCGAGTATAGGTGTCGGATCGATTATCAACGCTCACCAACCAAAAATCACCGAGTAAAAGTGACTGTCATAGGTGAGCTCATTTCTTTACGCATTAATAAATTCGTTGCTATCAAAATTCGCTGATCCGTTGAAGGGCGGTTTTCCATTTGAAACGGAAACAATTCCAAGAAATGGAGAACTGCAATTTCTAGATTCAATGTATAAATCAGAGGGCTTCCGGTCGTCTTTCGGGTACGTCTTCTGAGAAGACTGATTAATAAGTAAAATCTCGAACGTTTTAGAACGTCCCGTCAGCGTTCGCGTCTAACTTGGCTCTCCAACTTATAAATCCTCTCGGGCAAGTCAAAAAAGAACGACTAATTCAGATAGGGAAGAGTTAGTTTTGGAGTTTACCCTCGTTTCTAATTGCACTTTCATCAGCTCGGTTTATTGCCGAAGTGAAACGTTCTCTTCGGGAGTACGAAAGAAAATAACTTGTTGATAAAATGGTTTGATATTTTTGAACGTGTTTCCAGAGACCATTACTCAAACAGCCATTTGTCACGGAGCGTAATGTACCGCCAAAGGTTATAGTTCGCAGTGAATTTGAGAGGGGAGCGTGTGTTTGCAAAAAAAGTGTACGTGTCGCATTCGAGAACCCTCCCTGAAAACAGCAGGACATAAATGTAAAATGCTTCCACGAATTTTTGCAGATAATATTAAAACATATCGATATAAAACAGTTGCAGTAAGAACCGTGGCTTGCCTTTATCGTAATCGTAAACAGCACGCGGCGTCTTTCCCTTGCCAACGTTGCACGATGAAAATTGCCTCCTCATATCTGATAGAGCCGCACAGCCGTATACTGAAATTTAATTATACTTCCTTTGTTGAATTAAAATTAGTCCAACTGGGAGGTATATTAAGTTTACGGTAACTGTTTGGGGCCGCATTCCGGTAATTGTCGGAAAGCTCACTTCCATGGCTCCTACAATCACAGCATCCCTTTCTGTCTCGTGGAGCATGTGTATTCAAGAGCCATACGCGCCTCGACCAGATGGAAACTTCCCGACAGATGATAATAAGTGCAATAAAGTTGTTGATTTAGTCGATGGGTGGATTGTTGCCCGATTTCTAATCAGATCTTTTAAAAGTTACGCGAAAACTTTTATACGATGATGATTTAAGGGTGGCATAATATTGTACTTACCTTAAAGCGAACCTTAAAAATATTATAAAACTCGACTTTGTGAGTGAACTTTTCGGAGTACCTGGTGAAGTTTATTTCCCATTTACTCCGTATTAATATTGTAGCGCCATGAAACGTGCAAGGGAAGGTGTGCCTTGAAGACGTATATAAATCTTAATGCAAAGTCCGCCACTGCCCGTTATACGACCTACAGCGTCGTCGTGATGTTTTCTTATTTTTCATGATGATATACTGAAATGGCGAAATTATGGTAAACTTATCGCCAGATCGATAATTTTATAGTAACGAGACCTTTGGGGATTACAACACGGTTTTATGTCATACTGAAATGATCGATATTTTGTACTGTTTCTCTGTACGTTTACTATTATAACATTCTACACATATTAGTCAACTTGTACTAGAACTATGCATTTAAACGTCTATATACTGTTCCAAAACTAATTTACATTAAATGGCAATAACTAGATGCAATACTGGAAAGTTACATTTTAAACTATCGTTGAAGCGGCAATTTTATTTTTGAAATGAATTATTTAAACCGTGTACTTTTCTAACTTCTTTACGCACAACAAACAAGTATTAAATGTTCTATGTCTCACGCTAATTGGATAGCTTCAACATCTTTAAAGATACCCTACGGAATGTTTTCAACACTTTTTCTAAAGGCTGGATATATCACACATAGCATGACGTAATTATGGTCGGTTACAATGTCGACGCATCATTTTCATTGCAACAGTGTTGAATCATTAACTGCTTCTCCACGGTCATGTCAGCGTCTACCATAAGCGTTAAATAGATCATCAAGATACTTGGTCCATCTGTTTAATATTACGATGGGTCCGATACAAGATACCCATCCTTATCTTTGCATAACGTGGTTCTGAGGTTAAACATCTTTCATTGTTCATTGAGTTCTCCCTAGAACATCGCTGCCCAAAGTTTTACAGCCTCTCCATCTGTCTGCTTTCATCCTCTCGCTATATCGTTCTGTGAATCTACTTGTTAAGGAGCCTGTTCTACATTTTTGTCATCTTTCCCGTGTTGTCATGTCCTCATTGGTTGATAGGCTTGCGCTAGCTCTTCCTGAAAGTATTTTAGCTTATATCCACCCCGCAGCAGTTCGGTATTTAATTTTCTTCTCCTCTGAGTTTTTTCGCATCCGAGCTCTTAACCTCAATCATAATAGAAAATTATCCGAGCCAATGTTTGCTCCTCTACAGTTCTTTACGTTCATGAGATTTGATTTATAACGGGTGTCTATTAGTAGATGATTGAAAATGAAGAACTTACCCTAAACCCTTAGACTGCACATTCTGGGACTCAATGGTTCGAAAACAATTATGTTTTTTAAGACAGTCTCGAGCTCATGCTTGCTATAATGGGAGCTATAGAAAATCCCCCTTCCTCCTGTGAATGGTTTTGTAAACTTTGTGGATGGAGGTTATTCCAGTCGTGTACTCTGCCAGAATATCTCTTAATGATTGGAAAGCTATGCTTTCTAAAATCGCTATGTGTATAAATTTATCTGGCGGCTTCTATTGCGGTTTAATAAAGCATATTAACTTTACTAACCTATTGGATGGAATATATAACAACGCTAATACTATTGGAATTAGGTGTACATACAAAATTGTTCATCTTGAATTAGACTTTAGAAGCTTTCTCTGATTACTTAACACAATGTGAGAAATTGAAAGTAATTCTGAACTTAGCAACTCATGACTCAATTAAATATCAATATTTAAACGATGGTATGATGTAGAGAAAGACAACTTTCGTGTGCCCAGAAAGACAATAACAGGTGATTCAGCTTCTTTTTTTTTAATTCGCGGTTTATGCCAATCGCGTCTAATTTGTCTTTCTTCCTTAATAAGCTAGACATACTTTTTGGCACACTATTACAATTATTTCGTATTAAAGACTTAATTAATTTGTTCAAATTATTTTAGAATTTAAGTTGAGTAGAGATATTGCAGATTAATTGCAGCTCATTTCTTGTTCAAAATTTACCCAACCCAATAATTAGCTTAGGAAGTGGACATTGTAAACATTGGTAAAATTTCATTTAGTATTAATGAGGTTGAACCTGTCAACGTTTATTTTATTCGCATCGTCAGAACTACAATCTGGTAGTTAAGCAACCTTCTTTCACATATGAATTGTAAATTCGGTTTTATAGAAACCTCTTCCACAGTCTGAACTTGTTGAAAAATTAAAAATATGCACAAAATTTGGCAATAAACGTACAGGAGACTACGACAACGCATTGAAGATGCCATGTGAGATCTTAACGAAACGACTGTCCCTTTCCAAAGAGAACCAACAGGAAGAACGGATGAAATATTGGATCGACCTCAACAACACATACTTCTCCATCCGTGAAGTACTACGCATTACGATGTGTTAAATGGTTGGCATAAAAACCTTTAATTACCAGTACTATTTTTACATAAAATATTCCGAAAAACAACAAACGTTCTCAAAGTTATAATTTGTTCATCCGCGTGGACGTTAGAGGGCGCAGAATAAAAACATTCAAACTGATGATTCATCTAGCCAATTCAAAAATGAAATTCTTTTCTTTATTTTGATTTTCTGGGGAAAGAGGATAACTAAAAGGTCTATTAAGTCGATTAAATATCTGCAGCTTGCCATTTTATTCGAAAAGGGATGATTTGAATCGAATGGGATTATTGTGGAAATTGAAGAGGGAGAATTTCATTAATTATTGCATCAAAGAGAATGTTATTCCTAATTTCGCTAAGATGAACTGTAAAAATATGAAAATATAATTTTTGGACTTTATCCATAAAAAGATTTTACGCGAGGAAAAACACAAACATTTTAAAACACTTAATTTCTGCTACGATAAGCTTGCTAAAATCAACAGTTGTTTAAGAGAACGAATGCATATCTCAGAAATTGAGGAGGTTTTAAATAACACATAAAACCACAAACACTACACATAAAATGACAAGATAAAAGACGAAAGAATCAAAAGCTACAAATTTTGAAGAAGAATCAAAACAAAAAGGCTATGTGAAAAACCAGTCAAACAGACCAACCAAAGAACAATATCCAATTCCAGAATTTAACACACTTTAACTTCACGGAAGAAGAAACAAATTTTTTAAATAGAGGTTACAAATTTTCTTTGACCCCAAAAATTAATTTACCTATCTTAACTATAAAATTAGATAACATAATTAAAAAACAGCCGGAATATAATAAAATAAAGAACGACTTAATACCATACATAGAAAACGCAGAAAAAAGTATAAAAAAGATTGATTTATCTCAGGCTCAATAATGGAAAACTCTGGAACAACATTAAAAATAAATTAAAAGAAAATAACGCCATATTCACTAAAGCTAACAAAGGTGCCGCCATTGTTATATTAAATAAAGAAACATATGTTGACAAAACTAAACAATTTATGTCAGAAAACCATTATATAGAGCTTGAAAAGATCCCCTAGATTCAGTTATTAGAAAGACCCGTGAAATTATAAACATGTGCAGAAATACTTTGATTGAATACTCTTCACACATTGATACTAATAGTAAAATAGTCTCCTCCCCTGTTTTCAGTACTCTATTTATATACATGAATCCCAAAATTCAGAAACTTTACGCCCTTCCTACATAAACACTCTATAAACAAAATATGCCCATCAGGCAAAATTAGCCAATTTCATGTTTCATTTTCTCAAAACTTTAAATTTTCGACCGAAATATACAGTTCATAATACCAAACAATTTATCAATGAAATACAAGATATAAATTCTAAAGGTAAATATCTACTTTCATTTCATATAGTTAATCTCTATTCTAACGTTCCTATACACCTAACTTTAAACTTAATTACTAAAATCTTTGAAAATCAAATAGATAACATAGAAAATGTCAATAATCTAAATAAAATTCTCATCATATTCACTTAGAACTATTGTTCTTTCTATAATAAAAACTATAAAATAAAGGAAGGTGTACTTATGGGTGTGCCCTTATCGGGTATTCTCGCAGATATATTCCTCGATCATTATGAAAACGAATATATTTTGAACAACTTGAACCCATATAAAAAACATATAGTCAAATTTGTTAAGATATGTTGACGACAAAAGTTGCTGTGTATGGGAAGGAGATCTGGCCATGTTAAATGGATATGTTAAATGATTTTCATAACTATATCAATCAACTTCACAACAATTTAAAATTCACTATGGAATTAGAAAGAGACATCTTGAACTAAAATCGATAACACAATAAAGTTCGATATTTATAGAAAACCCTCTTCAATTTCCACAATAATCCCATTCGATTCAAATCAACCTTTTCAAATAAAATGGCAAGCATCAGATATTTAATCAATAGACATTTTAGTTATCCCCTTTTCCCAGAAAATCAAAATAAAGAAAAGAATTTCATTTTTGAATTGGCTAGATTTAATAACTATCCGATAAGAACTATCAACAATCTAACTAATAAAACTAAAACGAAACAGGATCCTTTGTTTACGAAGGATATAAATAATAAAATTTACAAAGCACTTCCTTTCAATCACATCACCTTTTCACTTAAAAAAGTCTTTTCAGAATATAATATAAATCTGACCTTTTCCAATAATAACACCATTTTGAATCTGTTATCTAACTATCATTTTAATGAATACAACATACTTAAAGAATGTGAGATTTATTCTGTGAATTGTTATAATTGCAATAGCATATATGTGGGACAAACAGGCCGAAAACTCGAAAACAGAACAACAGAGCACAAAAATAAATGCAATTCCAATGTATATAAACATATGATACAAACTGGACACAAAGTAGGTTATAAAAATATAAAACTCATTCATAAATGTGAAAAAGGATTGCGTTTAGATCTTTTAGAAGCATTGGAAATTGCAAAACACAACAAAAATAAAAACTATATCATGTTAAATGGTCAACTTGATATAAAATTTATACCATTGTTTCAATATCTAAAAACCATTTAATTTTATTAAAAATTTCGAATTCAACCCTTTTCGTTTTCGGTTTCATTCACCTGTTTTGGCACAAGTTTTTCATACAATTTCAAAAGGTCATATCTCGTACACCTTGAGGTTAAACGTTTGTACTT
This sequence comes from Onthophagus taurus, assembly GCF_036711975.1. Classification (NCBI taxonomy): domain Eukaryota; kingdom Metazoa; phylum Arthropoda; class Insecta; order Coleoptera; family Scarabaeidae; genus Onthophagus; species Onthophagus taurus. The sequence goes on along the minus strand of NC_091972.1, from coordinate 21,483,440 downwards.
GTTATTAATTGTACTTTGTGTAGTTGTTATCTTTTTATAGGTCGTCATATTATATTTTTAAAGTGTAGCTTTATATTTTAAAGCGTTTTATTCATTTAAATTATTCTTTGTGATGACAATTTTATTATAAACTATTTTATTGACCGTAAGTTCCAAAAGAATTTAAAAAAATCTTTAACTATTGAATATAATTTGTAGATTCGGCTGAAGATGACTAGGTATGACTGGACGAAACCGGTACCGTTAAAATTAAATAAATTAATTGCAAGAAAAGAAGTTTTATTTATGAACCATTTTAGTTGGTTTAGCAGAAATTAGAGATTGCAGAAAAGTGATATTCCATAATTATTGCATTTTTTACCAACACTTAGAAACTGTTGACACTACAAATTTCAACTTCAACATATCCTGGTATTCTTTGATTCAAACGACATGATAATTATTTTGTTTATTTCACCACCAAATTATTTACATTCCTATTGGAGGCTAATTAAATTGTTAACATATTACGTCGATAACAGATATCATTTTACATTTACCAGTTCACCAAAATTATACATAATTATTTTGTTAAACAAAAGTAACGCTATAGATTAGTTAGGTCTAAATAATTCCCTATAAATTAACTCGTAATGCTAATGAATCGTAATTAATGTTTGACGAATGAAATTTTCGAACGAAATGAAATGCAGCGCTCGTGTGTGAAATATTTACTACCATAGATGTCTATCTAATGCAAGGATTAATATTAAAACACATATAAATGTACACTGTATGTTCGATTGCCGGTTTGCATTCTATATCTACAGAGTAGGTATAAATAAAGTAATGTGTTATGAAAACAAAATCGAAAACAAAAATTGTGTTGATACAAAATCCTAAAGCTATCAAAGTGGGATTTTAAAAAGAAAAACATTTGTAAGATTTTTCCGGTTTATTAAAAATTTCGATTGGGCAGAGTATAGTTGATAGTTCTGAAGTATAATTAAAGAATAACTTCGGAACTAGAGTTCAAGCGCGCCCACTGAAATATTCGCTCGAGGATTGCTGCGGAAAGTTTTATAGCTTAGGTTCTAGCTCTTTTATTTTCTTATTCAAATCATTACTGTTTTAGTTATCTCAATTTCGTCGCTGCAATTAGTTCCACTTTGAGTTAAACATTTTCTTAAATTAATTTGCAATCGACATTGTTGTCAAAACGATTTTAATCAATTTAGTTACTGACTATAATTTTATATTAAGTGGTTGGATACCTTCTTCACTGTTGTAAGGTAACTATTAAAATCTGAGTATAAACTAAACCGATTTCATTATGTCCCGCAAATTGAAAACCAATTCCCGTAGTAATCCCGGTAGAAATTTCTTTGGTCCAGATTCTGATGAGAATTAAATTTCGTTCGACAGCGTGATCAACTTCTTTTTCTACTGGGGCTACGAGACATCGTTTGGGGAATAAGAAGACAAGAGAAAAACTCACTTCGATAAAAAAGAAGGGAAATTACAAGGAAATGTGCACTTTATCGATTTTTAAATCCTCCATAGTTTTTTATTAAGAATAGTTCTTTGGGATCAAGATCTTAGTTTGTTTCTAGATATTAAGGAAAACTTTGTAGTAGCTACAACTATCGTTAAGATAATAAGGTCGAAGTGATATCGCAGAATGGCTTTTTAAGCGTTCTATTAAAAAGACTTTGTGTAGAAAAATTAAATAAATTAGTTTATCCGGGGAAAAGGGCAGTAACCTCTAGAATTAAAGGCATAAGAACTTGCTAACGAGTTAACGATTTGTGGTAGGATCCTGTCCCTGAATATTCCCTTCCCTGTTAGTCTCCTGGCACCTCTCACGCCGAGGGAATTATGTACAAGTTCCGACTTAAGGTATTTTGCAGGAAATTTAAACTTGGTCCGCAGCGTCCCATCCCCATCTAGAGTTCTGAGTCGAGCAAAATTGATAATCTTATTAGGTGGGGTTCGTCGCCCACCCAAAATGCTTATAGCGCAACGGCAGCTCGGTAATCCATAGAAAACAGAAACAAAGGCTTTCGTGCAATGGACAATACTTGCCCTCGAAAATTACGGCATCTCTACATTATTGACCCTATTCATTCGCAGTCCACACCTCCTATTTGCTTTAGGAACCACCAAGCGATAGTCGGTTTTGTGTCCACCGCCACGACAGTGCCGGGCATATTATTTAGCTAACGCTACGCAAATAACGACTGAATTGCCATTATTATGGAACAATGGAACATGAAACGACCTATAAAGGTTTAATGAGCCGGTCGCTATTCGGATATTGAATGTTGGTCGCGACGAATGGAATCGACGATGATACAAAATTATTCGAATTTATCATGTGGATGACTCGATACATAACATGAATCTACGAGTAGTAAGTTGTTATAACCCAGATAAAGCTTTCGATATGTATAGTTAATAACGATAGTGTAAGTGCAACTGGTTGGATTTATTTTCCCACTAGAATGGTTTTAAAATTTGTACAGAAAATTAATTTAAATTTAGATTCCATAAAAAAATGAAAATACAGGAAAGGTTCAATTTATTTTCGTATGCGCACCAATAGTGTGATTTTTATCTCCAACAAAACGGATGTCGAAAAATTTAAAACAATAGCTACGTTGCCAGTATTTTTCCACCAATGGTAGTTGAACAATTTTTGAAAATCTGATTTTGCCAGGTACCGATTTTTTTATTCCAAACAATTTTAATTGAGTTCTGTACTATTCTTTTATATTTGTATCTAAAATAAAAAAAGTTTTTTTTTCTCATTCGAACGTTTACATCGATGAGGTGAGGGTAATTATACCGTGGCATCTTCTAGCTGTACAAACAAGGTGTAAAAAACTATTTACCATTTACGATAAATTTCACTTACATATTGTTAGTAAAGAACATCACTTCCGTGTGATGTGTTGATATGGGTCGTGTTCTAAAGCGCAGCTGCGACCTACAAATTCCTTTATATACAGGGACGACTCGAAGAGATTTCACCGGTGTGAAAAAGAGAACGAAAATGTTAAACCTAGTGAGAAGGTAATGAGGACCCCAAGAAACTAAAATGAGACAAAATAATGTTTGATGATTGAATACAAACTGAAGGCTCCTTAACCGCTTGATGAGAATACGTTTGACACCAGAGAAACGAAAGTTCAGAAAAGGATAGCATGTACCGACAAGACATTCCCACTGTTTTCCTATTGGCTAATATGCATTTTATCAATGAAGGGATGAATAAATAGATTTATGAGTAATGTGTTTACAACCTGAAACAATTAAGTACTGTGGGTACCTAAAATTTATTAAACTAAATTTATATTGAATAAAAATAATACATTAAATATCGGTGAAACCCAAAGTGAGTAAATAGTTACTTGCAACTTTCCTTTTTAATTATTCGTAAAACAGAGACGGTTTATTTGGGTGCAAAATATTTTCGAATTTTAATTTTTGATATAATAAATTATCTTATTAGAAATTTTAATAAGAACAAACTTTAATTATTGTGACATTAACAATTAGCTTTTTAGGTAGATATATGTTACAAAGTAAAGAACAGTTACTTATAGTTCAGGTAACATGTGGTCGTCGAAAAATATTTTTAACTTTGGATATTATATACAGTGTGTCCCAAGATAGATGCTACAAGAGGTATAATGACTTAAAAATGTTTGAATTTTATTTTAAGCCTGAGGAATGAAGCCCTGCTTGGTGTGAAGATAATTTTAAGAATATTTTCATATTTTGAAAACAAAGTAAAAGTATTTTTAGTTTAGGTAATGTAACCTTTTTGTTCATGATACTTAATACAAATTTTATTAAGAAAAGTTGTTCAAAATAAGAAATTATGGACCTATACAAAACTTTAGAAGGATCTGTCTACTTTGGTTGAACCATCACATTTTTAGTTTAAATAACATAAATATTGTATAATTTTATTTTATTTATAAAAAATCTAACGTAAATATAATTGTTGTTTATTCAACATAACATCCACCTATTGTTGCACAATTTTCTGTACCATGCCTAAATTCTCTAAACACTGCACAACGTAAATTTTCTGTTCTAATGTTAACATAATGCAAGAGTAATTGAAATGTGAACTAAAACTGAGGGATATTACATTTTTTCATGGCATTTTTCATTGTTGTTGTTCTTCACTCTGATCTAATCTAAAATATGGTGGTTTAATCAATAATCAATAATTTCTCATTCTGAACAACGTTTGTTAATGAAATTTTGCCATATCATAAACAAAATACTTACTTTAGCTGAACTAAAAATAGTTTTCACTTGAGTATCAAGGCCGAGTTGATTTTCAAAATATGAAAATATACTAAATTTTTTTAGGTCATTACACCTATTGTAACATCTATCCTGGGACACACTGTATATAATAGATAACAGATATTATATATTTTTTCATTCTTAAACAATTCATCCCTTTCAATTATTTCAATGTGTGGGAACCCAACAGGACTCCACACCAAAAAAATAACATTTCTTTTTTTTTGCTAAGTGCAGTTGTCCCTGAATTTGGTAATAGTAATCATGGTTCGACTTAAGTTTTAAGTTATTTTCTACAAATTCTAAGTATTTAATTTATTTTTGTTGAACACCATCTTGCGCGCTAATATCTTTTAAAACAAATGGGTACTTGATTTCTACAAGAGCGTCTTCGCCGATTACTATCCCGTCGGGACCAGCTCCCAAGAAGAATTCATCTTCATCATTTCCAATGAATAACCCACAAGCAGAGACATGAAGCCCAGTTGTTTCCTTAAAACATGTTAAAGCAACATCTTCGTGTTCTCTGCCGTATACTGTAGCTTTATTACCTAAAAATGGTTTGTAAAGTAACGAAGTTATTAATTTGCTGCTAGGAGTATTGGTTCTTCTTTTGCAAATTTTCCCGAAATTGGAAGCCGTTATGCGGTTTGAGCGTTCTTCACTCCATATGGGATTTGAATGTTGTCCTCTGGTATCCATCTCTAACATTTCCCTTTCCATTTCATTTTTTTTTAATAAGGAGATTATGTTATTTTTTTTTCTTCTTCCGACACATCAACATTGCCGTAATCCTCATCGGCCTCTTTACAACTTCTAATCTTCTTTCGCAAAGCAATTGAATTTGCGGTAGACTTTCTCATTTTTTTAGTTTTTTCCCAAATAATCTTCTGAATTTCATAATATATTTGCGCATAAACCCCGGGTTCTTTTTCCATTTGAATTACGAATTATTATTTTTGCCACATAATCATGTGGACAGTTAAACGCTAAAGCCGCAAAGTGACAGCGCAATTTATAAGCGCCTCCCAATGAATAATGTACCTGAAACAATAGTATCTTAGTTAATAAAAAAACAAGTTTTTAACTCGTTTTCCTCCGACAAATTTGTTTAAAAGGCTGTTGAAAAGTTCAGCAGGGTTGTTGTTTTTATCGGCCATAATGGACACTGAATTGTCAATTATTCGTTGCAACAATCTTCGAATATCTTGCCCAAGTCCGCATGTTTCAACTTCTCGGGATAAATCTTCATCATTATTGTCACGTCCTTTGCAAAAATACGTTTCACATTGTAAATGATTGCCAAATATGTGATTTAAAGCATTTAAGACATCTTCTTTAAATGCTTACTTCTAGTTTTTTCCTTAACCTCAACGGTACAGATTGGTGTGTTGAACTGCGTGCATTGCGTGATAGCTTTCGTAATTTGTTGCAAAAATTTCTGAAAAGATGATTGACACATTCAATGTTACGTACCTGTTGCGTCCCATAAGGTTTTTGAATTTTTAGTTGTTTTGTTACACTACTATCACTATCCCCGATTAATTTTAAATATTTTAGTCCATGCGTTGCAAGACTACTTCTAAAACCACTTACAACAATATCGGTCTCCATTGAGGTTGATGTTCCCGCCCAATTTTTGTAACATATATGTTTTTTCGGAATTTTGTTATAATTTTTTGCTTTCTGACAAGTTATGCAATACTTATTGCGTACGCCTACATATAAAATCTTCTTTGTCATACTGCTAATTATTACACCTACCCCAGACAAAGCATTGTAATTCGTGCGATAAGGTCGTTTTGACCAAGCGCCATCAGCAATCACACTTATACATGGAATTCCAGTTTCATCAACAGAACTGTCCTTTATTGTCAATTTAGCCTTTAATTTACCAACTTCTTTTATTTCTTCAGTGTTTACAGAGTCAATTATATTGGCTAATTGTGTATGTGTTCTTTGGTACAGTGGTGGAGAGATAGGTGGAATATTTAGAATTGACGACAACTGTCTTAATTATGAGCATCCAATACCAACTGCAATTGAACCTAAACACGTTAATATTCAATATTTCAAAACAAACAATTAAAAAGCAATGCTTATTAACCTAACACTGCAGCTGAATTAACATCCAATTCGGTCTCACTCTTATCAGTGTCCAAAGTATTCTCAATACCGCACATTTTACAGTGATTATTGTCTTAAATCCTACTAATTTCTCATTGACTATTTCACACTGTTCTATAGAACAATTAAAAAAGGAGCATCTTTGTTTGCTTCCAAAAGATGCCTATATCAACAATCCTTTGACCTGTGATAGAAAAATTCTTTTCGATATTACAGTCTATTTCAATATTTAATGCATCACCAGCATCATCAGCAAACATATGACCGGAATCATTTTTGTTTCCATGATGCCCTTCAAGACTAGTACTTGTACTTTCCGTTTTACGACCCCCTCTAAATCAAATATTTACGTATAATTTTAATGTAACATCAAATTAATATTTAAAGTATTTACTGTTTCAGTTTATACGTTCTTTTTGAGAATATCGTTTTGTACTTGGAGGAAGGTGTTTCTTTCTCGACTCTGCTTTCGACACTTTTCCCATTTTATAAGATCACTAATAAACTAATTACTAATAACTACTATAACTAAATTAACAACTAATAAACGCTATCGAAAATCGTAACTATAAAAATACACTTTTGGATTTGGACACGACATCAGTAAAAGTAAGCTTCCGTTTCATGGTATGCAGTCGGTAGACAAGAAATATGTCTACAAACTAGTTTTTTATGTATGTTTCATAAAAACATAGTCAGCCCACATGTATTTTTCTTTAACCAATCATCGCTCGTGAAATCCGGGAAGCAAAATATATTCCAAAATATTAAAATTTAATGTAAAACCGTAAATTACTAATTACGAGCTTATTATTAATATTTCGAAAAATTGCTACAGGAATAATGTTTCTATTTTATTGTTTTACATCCGGGCCAAGAAGAAAAATCATAAAAATCTTACTATTTTAAAAAATAAAGCAATATTTTTCTTCAAATTTTATTTTCCGTTCTTGCCTTCTTCTTGCCGGGTTCATAACTATTGTAGAAACATGACATACGATAAATTAATCCAATCCATTAATAAATAAGGAAGTAATTGAAAATCTACGGTGACAGTCTCGGTTAAAGAGCCGTAATGACAGAAATTAAAGAAGTAAGAAAAGAACAGCAAAGTTACTACGAGGCAAAGCGTCTAATAAAACAACAAAGTAGGACTAAGGAAGAAAATGTGGTGAAAATCTGGAGAAACTAGAGAAAAGAACACGAAGAAACAATCTGATCATAAGGGGAATGAAAATTAACACAAAGGATTAAGTTCAAAGAACTAATTGTGAAGTTTTTGGAACTAAACGAAGAAATAAAGGAAGCATATAAAATTGGGCGCAATGTTTGCGTAATAAAACTATCAAAATACCAGGATAAAGTCAACATGTTGAAAAACAAATAAAAGGTGACAATATATTTATAAACCCGTATCGCACTGAAGATTAGGAACATAACAAAAGAAAGAGTAATGTATCAGAAGCTCTTAGTAGATAGAAAAGTGTGATTTTGGAATATTGAAGAGGGGAAACTGACAATTAAAGAGTACCCACAGAATTCAAAAATCTGAGAAGAGACCGACTGAAAACTTGGTGACGACTCACGCAAAGGAATAAGACGGAAAAAGGCTAAGAAAACAGTAGGATTGCTACATGATGTGCGGGCACTTAGAATGTTAAAGGGATGGATGGTAAGGGACATGAGCTAATACAAGAATTAGAAAAGTCTAAAATAGGTATAATCACGTGTATGTACAATCACGTAGATGTAATCAGTGGAGTATAGAAAAAGGTTTGAGGGCAAGCAAAAGTGACTTGCACAATCAAAAAGGAATTCATGCTCTGAGGAACTGGACTCCTTCTTCTTCTTCGTCTTCCTCCAGTGGTGTTACAGCCCAGACTGAGCCTTAACCTCCTTCAATTCATGCCGTCAAGAACTCCTACTCCTTGTAGCCGTTCGCCAATTCCTTACCCAGTTCCTACTACCGTTGTTTCTGTGGGTTGGCGTACTTTATTAACGAGTCTTTCAAAATACTGCTTCTATCTATCCAGCAGCTGATCCGTATTTACCACGCTCCTACACGCTTCTACTAAAATTGTAGAAGTGACGATGAGGGAAAAATTTTTGAACAAGTTGCAACTGTAGTGGGAAGGGATTTTAAGAGATGGAAAGGAGCAAAAGGAATGATTGAAGAAGACACCCTAAATAGAATGATAAACCTGTTGAAATTCTGCATGGACAACGACTTGGTGTTGACTCCTTAATCTACCCTTGAGAGGATTTTGGTGACATTAGATACTTATTGTTCTACTCCATTCCTCCCAGTCCTGCGCCATCGGTATAGTCCAGTGCATCAATTGTTCCGTCAGGTGCCTCAGCCTATCTCCCCGTCTGATCGGTGATCTTGCTCGTGCTCTTTTACCATTCATTTTTAGCTCTACAACAAGGTGTTCCGTCAGTCAGATTAGCCTCACGAGGTGTCCAAAGTAGCTAAGGTATAATCTATTAATCAACTTAATCCACCCGTCTTTTACCTGTACTTCGATATTGAAATATTAAAACATTCTTTAATATTCAAAATAACATGGATCCTAAAATACGTAAAGTAGATTCCGAAAATAGGATGTTTTTAAGTGAGTGGACTGAACAGTACTGTCTCACACTGCCAGATAGAGCTGAATAATAAAACGGTCGCTACTATTAAAAGTGGCAATTTAAAACGACATTACAAAACAAATGACCAAGTCTTTCGCAAAAATTTCTCTCTTGGAAGTGCGTGCGTCTTGAAAAAATACAGACATATTTAAAATCTTACATTAAAGGCACTGCTGTGGTAGGTAAATGTATGACAGAACAAGAAAAATCTTCAGAAGCTCTGTTTGGCGTACGTTTGGCGCCTAATAAGCATTAAAAGCCATTTTTTGATTCAGAAATAATCAAAGAATGTTTATCACAAGTGGCTACAGCACTTATCGTAGAAAATAGACATAGTCAACGTTATTCAAAATGTACGTTTGTCGGCAAGGGAGTAATATACAAAGAACAGAAATTTTGGCTGCTGATAACAAAGCCAGCTTGTTTGCCCTTTTACAGATCACGCCTTCTTACGCTATTGCAGTGGACGAATCATATGATATTGATGACGATGAGCAAATGTCTGGTTATGTTCAATTTTTCGATATTGAGAAAGAAGTATTTAAAGAAGTATTGCTGACAATACTGCCATTGAAAGACGGGACCGGTAGAGAAGATTTATTTAAGCTTCTTTATGATTTTATGATAAAATCAGAGATTAGTTACCATAAAATGGTATCTCCTTCAACCGACGGAGCCCAGACAATGATAGCCAAAGATAAAGAATGCTGCGTTACTATTTTACCAATGCATCATTTACCAGGCAACTCCTTGTTGCAACCTCAGTACGGCACCGGAAGGTGTAGTAGACCGCTTCAACATAGGCAATTCAGAGAGTTTTTGTCTAACAATAAGTGTGAATCACCCTATTCAGACTTACTCCAACACAATAATTTTCATTGGTTAAGTAAACACCAAGTAACTGAACGTTTTGGTGAAACAAAAGAGAGATCCTTCTCTCTGACATCCTTCTAAGAGCCTTCTTAGAAAGTTTGGATAGATTAGAAGGGAAAAAATAATTGGAATTTTTAGAAAACAGGTCCAATATGGCAAATATCGCTTTTTTGAAAGACTTTTTAAAATATTTGAATGTGCGTAACGTAGAGATTTAATTTAGCGATTAATTTAATTAGAGATTAAGTTGGATATTTTTGAAAATGATATTGTAAATCAGCAATTTATTCATTTTTCAACTATTCTTTAATATAAAAGCAATTCCGAACCAGATACTGTTGTTCTACAGTTTTATATCAGAACTTAGGAAGGAATTTGACTCAAGATTCCAAGCCTTGCTGAAATAGGAAAGCTATCGCAATTCTTGAACTCCCCTTTTGAAGTATCACCATCAGGGGATTGGACCGATGTGGCTGTGAATCTTTTTAATCTTTCAACGGCTTCACTTCAATTGGAGATAACTGATTTACAGGAAGATATGTGTTTGAAAACAAAAATAAGTGCAGCCATTGAAGAATTTTGGGGACAACATGTTTCAGAAAACTGTCCTAATTGCAAAACACTAGCAATTATCGTACTTACTATGTTTGGCTCCACATATAGGTATATACATATATGTGAAACATCATTCTCCAAAATGAATTTTTTTTCTCGGTTAACAGACTTGTTATTCATTTCGCGAACCGAACAATAGAAAAATTGCTTAAGAATGTAAATGTAATACCTCATATTAACTTTCTTAACTCTTTTTTCCATATAGATTAATTCTCCAAGCGATTGCTATTATATTATATTGATTTTAGTATAATTTTGGATTAATGTTTTTATTTTTTTTTTTCAGTACCACCTGAAAAACCGAGTATATATGACGAAAAGGGTAACAAAGTGTTATCGACCGCCGGACCATACGACGAGGGTGGGGACGTGAAGCTGACGTGCATCGTGACAGGGGGTAAGTTTTAGCACATCTCGACCGAAAAATGTGTCCACTCTCTAGACCGTTTCGTGTCCCTTGTATACCATATTCGACAGATTGCACGACCTCTCGGCCGGACCACACAATATCTGACACGTCCATCTGTTATTTATCCCGCACGTCCTCCAGAAATCATGCCAGCAGCTCTCGTACAGTTTGTTAAAGTGTACTGAACTGGCTAAAATTATGCACACACGATCCTAACGGAGGTTAAACTATCAACCAATTAGACTAATGGTGCGCAAGATTAATCTCCGAAAATGGTTTTCAGTGCCATCCTTAGCGGACCGTGAACGTATTCCATTTCCGTTTCCATTGATTTGTGGTGCGGCGTTAATGACTCGAGGCTACTTTTAACCATCTAAAGTCCTGGGTAAACGTAACCCTATCTCTAAAATTAGTGCCTGTTAACTAACAAGATTTAAAGTGATTAAATTGTTAGGGTGATATCAATACCTTGTTCGGCGAATTTGTTGTGGATTATTCATGATTGTTTTTAAACGTTTACAAGCACAGATTAAAATAAAAGCAAATAGTAATTATCACAGAAATAGCTTTTATTATTATTCAAATTGTTAAATTTGGAAACAATTTTTAATAAAATATTTATATCTGGAAAATACATTATAATGGAAATAACAACAATTGCATACACATTTTATTACGCTTCATAATCTATTGTTATGAAATTATTATTATATTAACATGAATATTCTACAATAATGGAATATTTGTGGTTTTCATGACCGAAGATATTTTATTTACAAGGCTTCGGAAAATGTGGAAAATGATTCTAATCGAGAAAGGTTACCTTAAACCAACTTATTACGAAAGGATGAATTCTACTAGACTGGACATCGACCGGATTCCTTCTTATTATTTTAATTTTGGCAAATGTAATTATAGTGGCATAGAAGCATAGTATGGATTCATGAGGTTACCCTCTCACCTGGTGTTCACCATCAAGGACGGAATACAAATGAAGGTAGTTTAATTGTACGACCGCACGACGGCTCATGAAATAATTAATGTTTTGTATCAAGTGCGTTGAGTGACTTCATCTAAAAATAAGCAACCTCACTACACTATCTGATTAAAAAATGTTAATCTAATTATATTCTAAGAATATGGTGTTAAAGAACAAAGTAATTTTTCATAAAATTTCTTTGGAATTTCATAGTTTTCTTGTTCAACTTTTTGTGGTAGTGGGTAAAAAGATTCCTTAGTCGCTACAGCACGATGAATATTTTAGAAGAAGATGATGAAGTGGTATGCATAAAATTACGGCGGTAAGCTAAGACATATTTTTGCAGGAAAAAGGAAGTCCACCTTTGTAATAAAGCATTTTGGTAACTTGATGTAGTTCATGGTACCCCTACAACTTATTTTGTTAATCTGAGTAACTCAAGATATTTTAAAGTAAAATCTACAAACATAATAACTAATATATTTGTAAACACAAATTTTTAATTACCGATAAAAAGGAGTGTGCTGCAGATCTGACCAAAATCTAGTTGAAATTTAAAGAAACTTTACGGGAAAGAAACTAATGTTACAAGTAGAGCACCATTGGAAAGCAATTAAAACAGCAATTGGCTTCCTCAATAGTAGTACTACTTCTTAATTGTAATAGCAAATGACGACAATAGGTAAAGGAAGAGGAAGACGAGAACAACCTGAAAAAAAGATGCAGAAAGGCGATAGAAGAAAGTAATGAAACGTGCAGTACACGAAGTACATAACCACCAGAGAACCAGAGAAAAGGCGGACAAAATGTGCAGAACCAAGAAAAGGAAATATGAAAACCATCTCATTGCAAAAATGCAAGAAGACTTCAGAGACAATGACCCAAAAGTTGCATATAGATATAGTCTTCCACATGGACATCGGTTTTTATGACAGTCATAAATAAAAGCCGGTCGGGCAAGGACAGAGTCGAACTTAAATTTCTTTAAACTAAAATTATTTTAAATGTATTATATTTGCAAGTAAAGTGTGTTCCTTAATGCGGCCCTTAGTGAGGAATCCTAGCATTCTACTAATCCAGAACAAATATTTGTAAAATCGAAATGAGGCAAATAGAAAGTAGCCCTCAAAAGCTACTGAGAAAGGCCATTGAAATATGTCGAAATAATATAGAGCAACAATTCAGCCATATCCAGACAGGGTGTGAAGACAGTATTGTGAGAAAGTTGGACAATGATGCAAGCATTGAAAGCAGAAGGAATTCAACCCATTGCCTGTCCATATTAAACTACTAATGTTTCATACATAAGTGAGTACATCATATGTGATGTACAAGACAGGCATAAGGTTAAGAGACAATTAGAAAGGTTTGGTAGAACAATTTATTGCGATTATAAATTAAAAGACCAGAATGGGAGATAGAGAAACGTAGATAAAGTAACCAAGATTGAAAGAGGTATTGAAGGAATACTGTAAAAGGATAATTTTAGGTGACTTGAACACCAGATTTGAAATTTTCGCTAGTTTGATTACATGGATCTTCATATACTTAAACAATCATGGAATGAGCTTTACAGCTGATACAATACTAACTTCTGCCGACTCGGTGTCATCATCATTTAAAAACTCTGTACGAGATGGTAGATCCCTTTGCATCTTCCAAAAACACATTCATACTTTTTCTATTTCCTACTACCACTCTTCATGCATCATTTATAATATATGGATCTTGTATAAGAAGCACAAGCAGCTTTCTTTACCTACATTCATAACGATCAAAATGATTGTCCTTCCCCTTCCCACACTAAACTAAATTCTCCTTAATGTATATTATGGTTCACCCGTAGTTGATGTTTCTATCCACCATCTCTATTATTCCGGTATTCATCACAACTCCTCTCCCGTGGTTCCATTCTACCTCTAAATAACAAAGATTGGTATACAAATTCATCCTGACACCAGTGTAAACGTATGGTATTCAGCTACGAGGCACTGACAGTGTTTCCAACATAGGAATCCCGCAGTGTTTTCAAAACAAAGTTCTGCGAGCCATCATCAATGTCTCTAATGAGACTAATGTTCTAGGCAAGGAACTAAATGTGTGTGTCAAAAAAGAACGAAAATTGAATCGTTTAGTGCAGCCCTTGCCTTGACAACATAAATATTTACGATAGGCAAAAACTACATACCTGTTCTGAAAGGTTTTTAATATATTTTGCGAACTATGGATTCGTGGTCAAACATGATTTACAACAAAGTTATGCAGACACATGTTGTAGCCTTCGAATTCAGTCCTCATATCTAGCATATTTTCTTTCGGGCATTTTGCGTTTGCAAACGTTGGCTGCATTTTGCTTCGATAAAGGAGTTTCATCTTAATGCTTTGTCTAAGAAAGCACCGAGTTTAAATTCCTTAACTTACATTGCTTGGTGCAGAAATCTAACTCGGTCCTTGGATTGGTGTCTATTACAGCATTTGATATAAGTTTGGTAAATTCTACAATAAAACTGAAAAATAAATATCCATTAGTAATGCCGTAAATAGAATGCCAATACTATATTTGGAGTGTTTCTTTGATATTTTACACCATCAAAACTCTTAGAAATCAGAATCATAGAGTCATAGAGTGAACTTTCTTGCAAATGTTTTTTTTGGAGCGTGCTCTTTGGAATGCTTGCAACAGCGTATCGTCATATAAAGCTGTAACACTTCCTCAAAAACATATCAGTTATTAGTCTTACATAATGTCTACGGGAATTCCAGAGTAAGATCAATGGTCGTTTAGCATCTAACACTGACGAATGTTGGTCATAACCTTGGATAATCACTTCTACGTCCAAATTGGTAATACACTTTTACCTTTTACCACAACTACAATAAATAAATAAGAACATATTAATAATCTTAGTATAAAAAAATCTTCAAATTGCATGGAATTGCAACAAAAAAAATTCAACTATGCCGAACGTGACCGTAGTGTAGAAGATTGAAATTTGCTGGAAATCGTTTCGTGGTGATGGCACGTGAGACAATGTCGAGCTCGTGCATTTTAATGTTTGCCGTACGTTTTTATGACGACCGTTCCGATCGATATAGTACTGTAACGTACTCAGATTGGGTTGGTAACATAGTATTTAGTTAAACACTACTGTAGAGTGCGCAGTCTATACTACACCGTTTGCCTATCGATTGTGAAATGAACATCGTACACTTCAATAAGTTCCGCAAAATGCTCGACTAGAATGGAAATCACGTCCAGTCTCACACAAAACCACAATCTAAAAGCGATTTTTGAATGGAAAATAAGGCATTTTCTTGTAAATTATGGTTATGTAGCACGATCTATTAGTTTATAAAGTAGATCTTGTAATTTCAATTTTATTACATAACAATATTATAGAACTTACTAATTTGCTTTGTTCTTCAGTAAGCTAAGCATTATGCAAGAAAGGTAAATGAATTTCTGTAAAGGTATTAACGATTCGGAATGTAATTCGATTCTCGATCTCTTAACTGCACAAAGAGAGTTTTCGAGAATCCATTGTTTTAGCCCATACCGTACCTGCATGTTTTATTAGACAACTAATTAGGTATGGTAATACGATTTATGTATAAGCAGGAACGACGTACGCTATAGACAGGAATTCAGTTAATTTAGGAAATACTTGACAGAGTCGTGAATACCTCGTTTCGATGTGATGATGGTATACATCATCGGTACTTCCCAGGAACATTCTAATTTAATAAATTCGTCTACTCTGCGTGGAGATTTGCAGCGAAGATGGTCGATAACAACATTACGCTATTTTGAAAATTGAGATAAGGCCCGAGCAACCCAATTTAGGCGGGATCTTTTGTTACCTCGGGCGCCTTTCACTCGCGCGCTCGAAACAGACGCCCTTATCTTTTAACGTGCCTTTCGCGGGAAATTGACAATCTTTTCCCCATGGGCTAAAAGAATAAATTCCGGCGCGTATATTTTTACATCTGGAACTGGTACGAAAACAAAATAGGAGAATCGTCGGCGTATCGTCGGCAGAGATAGTTGATTTAGATTTTTGCGATTTATCGGCACGTGCAATCATCGCTTTCGTTGCGGGAAAAAGAATCAAGGATTTTTTACGACGTCCCCACCGGAACCCGAACAATATTTCTTTCGAGACTAAGAGACACGTATACGTTTTCCCATTTTACTTGCGGAAATATTGTTTGCCGGCTTTTTCTGCCTGTACGAGTTGCTTGTTCTATATTCTAGTAACGCCTCCACTCCAGTTTTATGACTTCCTGTTGTTCTCAAATGTATGTATCGGTAAATATACGACTACATTTTAATTGTGTTATATCAACAATAACAAAGAAAAGAAAAAAAAACATTATTTTTTCCTTTTCATTTATTTATGTTTAACGTATTCTAAATTGCTTTACTGCTACTATTACTTTACCGTAATAACGATTCTTTTCAATTAACTTTATTCTATATCGATTTTTTTATGTATCAAATATTTATCATAATTGTTTCAATATTTATTACTTATTACTTATTTTTTTATTTATTTATTCGTTTATATACTTATTACTTATTTTATCGCATTTACATGGTTAATTTATGTTTTGTTTATAGGAAAACCAGAACCAATAATCAAGTGGTGGAGAGGACAAACGCTAATTGACTCAATGGATACGAGAAGCAATTTTCCGAAAGCCCGATCTAATCAACTTGTCATCAGGAATCTGCAGCGTTCCGATCAGCAAGCGTCATTCACGTGTCAAGCCGCTAATAACAACATTAGTCAGCCAGTGTCAGCGAGCACTTCCCTTGTGATATACTGTAAGTGACGGCATTTCGGTTTTTGACCGGAGAACGATGTTGCTAATTTCCGTTTCCCGTTCGAAAAATTATTGCCGTCAATGCCTTAACGGGTGGCAAGAGCATTGTAGAGTCCTTCGCAATATTCACGAACCATTATGCAGATTAGACGTCAGCCGCAGAACTCGCTGGTATTTCGGAAGGGCCTAGAGGCGTTGAGTTATTTCTAACTTTATTGGTTGACGACAAATGCGCTCAAGGGTAGGTTGGAGATTCGGTCCTTGCATATACAAGGCAATAGCACTAGATGTCGAAGAAATTGCTGTTAGCTGTCTATACAGGGTAGTTATGTAAATGTACCACATTTACTATTTTATCTTTTTACCCCAAATTTTTTCGTAACAAAATAATATTTTCAAAAACATTTTTGGTTCAATACGGTCGTAATGAATATTAGAGGTGCCCGTGTAGATGATAATTATTGCAAGCTTCCTCAGAAGAAAATTTGGCGTGGGTACAAGATGGATTAACCTTTCAGAAAGGTCGGGCCTAAACACCGTTTCCCTCCTACTTTCCCTTGGTGAATCTCCACCCACCACATCGGTCGTTTCGAAACGAGTACCTTGTACTCAATAAATAAACGCTGTCTTCTTAAAAGCTTCGTTTATTATTTATGTTCAGACTTGCCACCCTTCAAATTAGAAAACCGGTCTTTTTAGATCTTTGTTAACAAAAACAAACAGAAAATGTAAATTCGAGCGAAAATGCACTAATAATTTAGACTGAAACGTTCAACTTAAATTTCAATTTAATATACAACACCGATTTCTATTCAAAGTTTGGGAAAGCACCTCCCTAACTCTACATGCAATACATATACATACTGTACGAAAACACATAGCTCCTCGGTATCGGCAATTTACATTTAGACAGCGTACAGCAGCCCTTCTGTCTAAACTGTCATATTTACCGAAACAGATTTATTCATTGATTTCAATACTTCGTCTTCTTTTCTCGGTCTTTTTTTTTTTCTGATAAGTTTACCTCGGCGATCCGAAACTCCGTCTCATTGAAATTCAGCGTGTACGGAAAGATATTGGAACTTCTTCGTTCAAACACCCTTCGCTAAACTTGGACAGACAAGTGTATCGGGAAACGATATCGCTTCTTTTCACCGTGAAAAGGGGGTTTCGCAGCTTTCGCTTAGAAGATGAGCGAATTCTCCAACCAGCGTCTTAATTGCGCTAACTGAAAAGAAGGGGGAATTGAAACGGGCGCGGATTTAATTGGGAAGAAAGAAAAATACGACCCAATTATTTCAATTTCGCAGCGTTCGCAATTGTTATAATATACAATGCAAATGGCTTTACTTTTCATCGTCTTTTCATTGTGTCCTTACAAATTTTTATAAAACTCAATTTTTATACATTCACATAATTTTAAACACCCGCAGAAATCACTGATTCAGATTTATAATTATGCATACCAATGTGGTCGTAAATTTCATGCGAACTTGTATTTATAGGGACAGGCGCAACGTCAAACATTAACATTATCAACTATCCACCATAATCGTTATTCTATTGTTATAGATATGGCGGAGCCGAGCTTGCACTATAAATTTGCAGGTCTGCGTTAAACAATGCACAGTTGCCACGCGCTCAATTGTTTAGAATCGGTCTCGTTCGTTCAATAAACAATTACGCCTACTGTAATCGTTTTATACTCTCGTACCATCGCGTTGATACTAAATTTTCTATGCCACAACTCGAAATAAATATTTACATTTACTTAATAACATATATGTATCTAAACCTTAAATATCGATTAAATGTATAATGGTACTATTTTACACTCCACCTTACCATTCAAATCGTCTCTCAACAAAAGTTAAAACCTTGCAAATCAGGATTAACTTAAAGTATAGGAATCACCGATCAGCGATTAATATCATATAAACTTCAAACTAATTGACATATTGCAGCACCTCGGCTTTATCACGTGAAGTCGAAAATCTTTCGACTGAATAAGCCGAGGTCAGTTGCTATTTACTATTTATCATATTGCAGCGCCTCGGCCACAAGCTACCTCGGCTTTATCAGATTAAGTTGTAAATCTTCTTACTGATTAAACCGACGTCGCTTGCGGCCGAGGATCAGTGATTAATTCTATATCAAGCTGAAACTGGTTATCATATTGCAGCGCCTCAACCGCAAGCGACCTCAGCTTTATCAGGTTAAGTTGTCGATCTTATAAGTACGAAAGCTTTCACGACCGGTGTTAATTGAACTAAAATTAGAACTGACACTAGAAACGTTCGGGTTTTTCCGTGCGTCTTTTAAGAAAAGGTTTGACGTTTCGGGTGCCATTTTGCAACCTTCTTCAGAAACTGGTTCGAGATGTAGTTGAAGTTGTAGATCTTACTGATTAAGCCGAGATCGATTGCGTCCGAGACGTAGTAATTAATATCATATCAACCTGACTAACGGCCACTGACCACGGCTAAACTTAGAAAAGGGAGTATAGCATTTTTCCTGATTAAGCCCAAGTCGCTTGCGACTGAGACTCTACAATTAATTTCAAGTCAACCCGAAACTGGTAGACATAAACTGTAGCAACTCGGCTATTAACGACCTCGGTTAAACTAAGAAGAGAGAATATAGGATTATCTCTGATTAATCCGAGGTCGCTTGCGGCCGAGACTTTACAATTAATATCATATCAATCTGAAACTGCTAAATGCTTGCAATGCATTTATTGACAAAATTTTTCATTCTATTTGATTGGGTTGATTACCTGTTGTATTAAAGTTACCAATGAATAAAATTTTTCCTTTACTCCAGAAGAAGTTTTGTGCGTTCTTAATATTGTCTCCAGATATTGTCCTGATATTGTCTCAAGCCAGGTTTCAAAACTACGATCTCCACGATTCATTTTACCACAATACTGCTTATTTGAACCATTATTTTTGCATTGCTTCTTGGAATTGTTTAAGGTCGCTTTCTACTGTCATTGTTTAGACACGTCTTGCTGTGTAACATACAAATCATACAGGATGTGGATCATCACTAGCGCCAGTTTTTTTTACTGCTTCCGTAGGGAATCACAACTTACTTTTAACTCTTGCCTTTTGGTGTTTTCTCAAGTATTCTTGAAACCGCTTCTATTTTATCTTGATTTGTTTTTGAATTAATTCTCTGCAGATAAAATAAATTAATCAAAATGCATTATGGAAAAACAAAAATTGAGTTCGAAAATTTTGAACAATAACATTCGAATGGTGTAATCGCTATTTAACATTTTATATTGAATCAACACTAGAAAGTTGGGTGTATTTTCTGCCTGAGTTGTTTGTTTCAGAAATATGATCGCGACGGATAATATATATATCTACACATATCCTGAACGAGATTTCAAAATTCGTTTCACAGTAAAACAAGAACAAAAATAAAATACGGTGCATAGCAGGTGTTTGCGCGAGTTATACCCGACTGATGGTACTGTTGTTTACACCAGTTCAGTTTTGTATTCAAACGCGAGGTAAATTTAAAAGTTTCGACCCACCGAAAAGGGAGGTTAATAATTCGTGAATATGCCAGTTGCGCAATAGCAAACCTTTTAATATTTCATCGTGAAGGTGTATTGTTGCTAGTGTGTCAATCAGGTTATGTTGTAATGTTTAATTCCTGAAATATGCAACGCTCTAAAAATGTATTGTCACTCACCATTATACACCGTCGAATGATTGATGTTGAATATGATTTGAAAACCATGTAGTGAGTAAGTACATTAAATATTTTAAAGGTAACATTTTTTATTTAAATTTTAAAACCGCAGTTTCTATTAAATCCATCATAAATTATCATCGGAAAGTGGAAGACGCAGGTGCGAAAGTCCGAGTCTTCCATTTGGTTGTAGCACTACGAACGGGAGGCGGAAGCAAATATAAACCACTACTAAATAAAAGTGCAGACGAGTTTTGCGGAATTTTTCTCTCCTCTAAACTAGTTCGACGTGCGCGGGCGTCCGATCCAGCAATTTTCGAAATTGAATTATTTTATCCCGACACGGCACACTTTTAGTTTAAGTGCGGAAACCAGGTTCCACGTACTGTTATTTAACTTTTTTTGGCTCAACAAAACTCGTGGTCTACACATAAACTTTTAAAATAACTTCCAGACCTCCAATTATTCCCATTTAATACTTAAATTGTCGTTAAATTAATCGCAAATTGAACGATAATCTTAAATAAATTTATTTAGAATTTGAGTAAAGGTCGTCCACCGATTAGTAAATAATTCAAGCGTCTATTCATGCGTTTAACTACCGCAAATGATGATAAATTGAAGGCCCTGTTTAGTGAGTCGATCATTCTTATTTAGAATTACAAAA
Source organism: Onthophagus taurus (assembly GCF_036711975.1). Lineage (NCBI taxonomy): Eukaryota > Metazoa > Arthropoda > Insecta > Coleoptera > Scarabaeidae > Onthophagus > Onthophagus taurus. The sequence goes on along the minus strand of NC_091972.1, from coordinate 21,462,296 downwards.
GAATTTAAAGATCCATTTCTACTAGTTATTAAACGATAAAATTGACAATATGGTCAACACATGCCGCAACAGCGTTCGAGTGTTTGGTGACGCTAAGCAACAAAACGAAAATGTTTGAAGTGTTTCACTATTTCGAGATCAACTTGGTTTATCATTTTCTGAGAATCGATTACATCTTGACAGTATTCCTTTTACCTTCAAAGAAGTGTCGGTGGATTCTATTGATCATTTTCTCCTCTTGTTTAAGTCTACTAGTTTCGGGGTAACCATGTGTATATAGATCAGGAAATCGCAAGAATATGTTCTGATCGTTTATTGCTCTAGTTTTTTAGTGTTACCGAGAGTGCACCAGAAGGAGGTAAGCATTACACTCCGGACACGACACCGTATGGAGGAAAGCACTGCTCTTTAAATTCCTAAGTCTAATCCATTGTATGACACTGTGCTTGCTGCTGAATAACATGTACAGTGACATTTAGGGCCAAACGCAGAGCCACACTAAAATATTAAATAGCGGACTACCCCAGGGATCTGTCCTTGCACCAACATTTTTCACTCTCTACATTGCGGACATACAGGATTTACTAGTGTAAAATTCAATTCTCATACACAGATGATTTGGCACTGGCTGTGAGACGTAACAACGTGCAGACCACGAAGAGAATTCTGACTAGCGATCTGATTATGATTATGATGAAGATTACTATGGAAAATAGAGATTACAGACTTCAATAACATGGAGGTGCTTTGACATCCAGATTGTTACGCGCGGAATAGAAACACTTGCTTCACAGACCTTGATGCTAGTTGCACAGCTTAGGAATTAGGTCTTATAGTAAACTAACAGGGCCGTTCAACTAAAGCAGAAAGCCCTAGTACTCACTAGCACTTGGTGGAGAAGCAATGAAGCTACAATTGAGAGCACCCTCCATTGAAAGCATAACCCCAAAACAGAAGTTAAATACCTGGGGCTAATACTAGACTGTAAATTAAACTGTAACTCCCACATAGACAAGGTGAGGAAAAAGGCCATTATGGCTAACCAGATTTTCCGCAGCCTTCTCGGAAGGAACTGGGGTCGCAAACCACGAATGGCTCATTGGGCCTACGTAGCAATAACCAGACCATGGTCGTCTATGCTTCACTGGTTTGGTGGCTAAAAACAAATCATAAGACAGCACAACAAAAGCTGGTACAAAACGGGCGCAATGAGATCTTGTCCGACAGCTGCTCTTGAAGCACTACTCCGTCTCACACCACTGCATTTATATATACATAAGGAGGCAGCTTTAACCCGGCGACAGTGTGGTGGGTTTTTTGCATACAACCTTTGTGGTGGGATATACCATACCTTAAATACATTGATAGAAGAATAAATAAAAATTCTGGTTTTTGTGTATATTTTAAGTAATTTTTATTCACTCTAGTATATCTTGATAAGGATATATTTTTTCAGTTCATAGTGACTATTTGTCAAAAAATAACGGCAGTAAATCATTGACTGTTAATTTTTGTAACTAAAAGAAAACTTATTGTTAGCTAAAGAAATAGTGATAAAGAGCGATTTTAATCAAAAAGAAAGATGAAATATTGGAAAATAGAAAGCAGAAACTGATTTCATTCATTCATGCCCGAGCAGCAGTCATCATACGATACCACAGAATGTTCTAAACAAACAGGTTTTTTACACTTTGCACATCTATAAAATGTTTTTCTGTCACTTTTGCTAGGACAAAATTCGCATCTTCTACATGGTTTATGTCGTTTCCCTGGTGGTTCATCAACATTCATTTCGTCTGCTGGCCTGGGGAGTTGCAATTCACGTGGGAGCCTTTTATTTAGAGCTCTGATTGCTTTCTGCTCAGTCCACAGTTGTATGGCCAATGTTTTCAGAAACTATCTTCTCTTCATTTGAAAATCACCAGTATTCATCTGATATATCACTTTGGCGTTTATACCAGCACAGTTTAGAAGAGCATAGAAAATCGTGAGTATCGATCTTTTATTATTGCGAGATACATCGTAGCTCGCCAACAGCTCATCAACGAGATCTACGCCATCTTTTGTAGCATTATAAAACGAAACTACTTCCGATTTTCTTTTATCCCCAGTAGTTTCATCAATATCTGGAGTATGGTGTAACGTAGACATAAGAAGTACAACCTTACCTTTTCTTGGTGTATAGGAAACTGAAGTGTTATCTTTTTGAAAACCAAATTTGCTGGAATGGTCTGGTCTGTTTTTCACTACTTTGAAGCTCTCGGGCATTTGCCGTTTATTCTTCCTAACCTTCCCGACGGATGTAATTTTGTGTTGTCTCAGCAGTGTTAGCATCAGATCATAATTGCTGAACCAATTATCAAACCTTACATTTCGTTTTGTGCCGGAAATTGGAGCTATAAGTCTAAGAACCACATCGTTTGGCTTATTGCTCAACTTGAATGGACCATCAGGTTGCAGTCCCACGTACAATTCTAAGTTGAGAACAAAATATGATTTTGCATCTACAAGTGCAAATATTTTCAAACCATAACGTGCTGGCTTTTTGGGCATGTATTGACGAAAAACACAGCGACCCCTGAATGCTTCCAACTTTTCGTCAATAGTGAGATATTCGGTTGGAGTAAACGATTTCTGGCTATTCTCAACGAATTTCTCAAATAATGCCCTCACTGCATCTTGTCAAACTTTTTCCTTTCCGCACGATTATTTATGTTGTCAAAGCGTAAGCAAGACAGCACGAAACTGAACGTTTGCAAAGAAATTGTTTCTCTGAATAAACTTATCCCAGTTCCATCTGTCGACCAAAGCTCCTCAAGATTAGCCTAGAACTTTTGAAAACTCCTGCCAGCTAGAGAAGTTCAAATAAAGCTCTTATTTCTGTTGCATTCGTATCCCGTACAACGTATTGATGATTCATCGTAGCAAACAGATTTCTGCCGTATTTTTATATTGGTGCACATCACAATATCGTTCACCATATCAGAAGTTAAAACTGATTGAAACATTCAATTTGTGTTTTAGCATTCTTGGCATTCTTTTTACGCCTGGTAGGTGTGTGATTATATTCTCTATACGCGTGCGAACATTCTTGGGAAAATGTTGTAAAGCCCATGTGGTACCATCCTTGGCTAAATATTTTCGACAGATTTTTGGTATTTCACTTTCAGTTACTTCTTCCGCATCCTCCTCGCTGTCAGAGTTATGATTACTGCCACATACAAAATCAGATTCGTCTTCACTTTCGGAGCCAATGGGATTTTCGGCTTTTTCAACCTCTTCCCAGAGAGCTAATAACCGTGCTTGTTCTCGTTCATAATGGCCTGCCATAAAACTGAAAGCGAAAACAAATTACCTGTGAAATGTTATATCGACATTTGTATTCAGAGTCTGTATAGATTTTAGCAAAAAAATGCTAACCGTGTCGAAGCTTCAGTCAGTCATTTTCCATTTTCCTCGTTACGTGGTCACCACGACACTAAGATATTGACTACTACAGATGCTTTACGCTATTAAAGGAAGGTATTGAGTTCCCGGATAGAACATTTACATATCGCATTTTAAAACGTCTGGGGTATATGATACCCCAACACACTGTCGCCGGGTTAAGTGCCTTATCACTGAAAACAAGCTCTTCATTTAAGTTGATGCAGGGTAACTTTAGAGGACACCTCGTAATCCTCAAGGACTCTTGTCTAAATCACTTGATTGCAATTAAAACGGACCTTATACCGACAGAATACAATTTCGACCAGCCATATAAGGTCATATTTAGAAGCAATGATGATTGCACGAAGGGTGGGCCTCAACTAAAAAGACGAGCCCTAGTCTGGTACAGCGATGCTTTAAAGACAATTGGATCCCGAGTAGGTATGGATATTAGTGGACCAAATAGCCACATTAAATTGCCCCTCTGCTCGGACATAACCATTTTTCAAATAGAAGGTCTTGCTATAAACTTCTGCACCGCTTTGAACCTACAAAAGGCGCAGAAAGGTGCATCCATAAACATTTTCATAGACAGTCGGGCCGCCCTATAGGCCTACACGTGTAACGTCGCACTGATCAGAGAGTATACCAGCAATCTGAGAGAACTCGCTAGGGGCAATGGTATTACTCTATGGTGGGTTCCCGGTCACAGAAACATTGAGGACAATGAGAAGGCGCACAAGCTGGCCAGAGAGGCAGCGAAAACGCCCTTCATTGAACCCCAACCCAGTTGTGAACTACAAAAAGCCACCTAAAGCAAATAATCAATAGTTAGGAGGCCTCAAAGGTAGCCTTATGCTGGAAAGATCTTCTACATCACAGACAAGTGAAGAGGAAACCAATACCAAAGAGGTTTTATGTGTCAGCAAAGGGGAATCTAAGGACGCTCTCAGGTTTCCTGACCGGCCATGCGCCCTTAAAATACCACCTCTTCCAGATTGGACAAGCTGAGGATCAAACTTGTCGACTTTGCAATGACGAGTCAGAAACGGCTGAACATATACTGTGTAATTGCGTCGCCAGGGGCCGTCTAAAACACAAAATTATCGGTAAAGCTCTCTTGACATCTACCGACATAAAGGAACAAGACCTTGGAGCAATACTAAGGTTCATTAAGGACATACATTTGCCCTAAACTTTTGGAGGGCTAAAGTTACAATAGATCTTATAGGTGGCGGTGACGAGAGGGGCCGCTCCCCTCAGCCCGATGACATCGGATCTCTTTTCATACTTGTGTGGATAGACATTTCATAACACTTAGGTCCGCTAGACATTCGGTTTGGTGATCACCCTGTGGCACACAACCCATCTCCAAAGTACCTTGGTGTGACTTTGTCAGATCCCTCACATATTGATCACATCTGAAAAACACAACAACTAAAGTAGGCACAAGCAGCAATATCGTTCAGAAATTATATGGTCCAATCCTGCGGTGCTCGGCCGTAGGACTTGTCTACAGTGCTGCCGAGTACTGCTCACCCATCTGACTGAATAGTGAACAAACTGACAACTTAGATACCTAACTAAACTCCACCATGCGAACAATCACTGGCTGTATAAAAACACTGGCTTCCTGCGCTCAGCCACATTTCACCGCCCAAGCTGTGAAGACGCTTTGGTCCGAGAAAAAATATTGGACAGCTAAGACTACACAATAAGGACTTTGACATAGAGCGGATCTGGGGACTGGCATGGAACCAGACTGTCACCCTCGAAATGAGTCGATACCTGAACATATCTAGCAAGCCAGTTGGTTTTGATTTGTCCCACATTATCTGGAAATCTCCATAAATGGAGCAAAGCACCGGACCCCATGTGTAACTGCGGTACAGAGCATGTTGTCCAAAACTGCGAAATATCGGCAAACTCTGGCGGATTGGATAACTTTTTCAATGATTTCGGCTCGTACGTTCAAACTTATTGTTTTGTACGAAACAGCGTTTACGAGTTGTTCTTGTTATAACAATTTTACCGTCTTTCGGTGTTTGTTGACCTTATAGGGTGCAGGTAAAATCAATGGAACTTATACCTTGCCTGCTCTTTATTAATTACATGATTGATATTTCATTGTTTTTCTGTATTTATATCATGATGTAGTATTATTATGTTATATTATTTGTATGCTTAAAAGTTTTAATTCTGTAATATTTAGATTTAAGCTGGAGTTGTGACCGTTCTAGATGCATGATTTATTGATAACATTTATTAGTTTGGTAATTATGTGCGATCGAGCCCAGATTTTTGCGATAAATCAATGAGGGCAACATTTATTATACAATTTCTGCGGCGATTAATCTGTCACGGTTCGGCTGCGATTTTAAAACTGATCGCGGAGCCGCCGCCGAAACGGATAATCAACTGCTTCCCAAAAAAATATCGCCCGTTTGGTTGTATATTTCACGGGTGGACAGCAGTTCGGCGTGCACAGAAAATACAATTTCGGCCGCAGTGTCAACAAATAAGCTTTCGTCGTGCCGGCAGCTCGCGTAAACACAAAGCGGAATTCGAAATTGTAAAATGTTAAATATTGAACAATGCATTATTGGATTTGGGGCATTGCGGTATTATTTCCAGGGACTCTTTCGCCGTGCAAAATGTCGGATACATTTTCCGATAAATTGTACTGCAAATATTGCGCGGAATTGTTTTGTGATTAAGCGCCTTTATTTTATGATTTATATTACTATCTCTCTCCATTTTTGTAACAATCTAAACGATTTTTTTGTGTAATTAAACGGAACTTTTCTTGTTTACAGTTCGCCCATTGAAGGTGGAAATATTATCAAGTAATCAACCCCTATCAGCAGATCGAAGATACGAAATCCCCTGTCAAGCATTCGGGTCTAAACCAGCTGTCCAAATTACATGGTCGCTAGACAAGAAAGAACTAAAACTACCCATGTATAACTCAACCCAAACGGTAACAAAGCTAATTAATTTTTGTTTTATTCTGACAAATCGATTACTTCTCCGAGTTCTGAAACATATTGTTCCAAAACGTTACTTTTATCATTATTATGACAACCGCTTCGCAAATATTTACCTGCGCGTTGCTAGCAGTGTAGTTTGGCGGAAATTAGCAAAGTCACTTCCCGTAAAACAAACCTTGCCAACTTTGAACAAACAGTCAGAAAACTCAAATATGCGGACCAGGTAACGTTGACGCCCTACCCCGTTTCAGGTGGTGGCTTATCTGGCACGTTTAATAAACATTCTGACGGCATTATTCCGGATTTGAACCGTGAATTTATGCAACCAAGCCGAACGGACGGTTGCAATACCAATAAATAACCAAACGCGCATCTATCTAGATGGAATATCTCTGTTCGGACTTGGCTTTAAGACGAACCTCATTTCGCAGGATTCGGACGACGGAAATATGAGCACATCTACGCTGGTTTTCACCCCAACGAGATTGGATAACGGCCGAACCCTCACGTGTAGGGCTGCAAACCATTTCGTACAGAACGGCATCGAAGAAACTTCCATCAAACTAAACGTTTTCTGTAAGTATTCTTACAATATAATAGCCTACAAAATAAAACCTTTAGGACTTCTCGTTTAACATTTTTTATTATATTCGCTTAAGTGTTAACACTAAACCTTATTAATTTTTAAATTAAAAACCCTTAATTATGTTAATTAAATTTCAACGACTAATTGTTCAAATTAATTCTTAATGGAAACATTTTTGCGAATGTCCTGCGGCACATATTCGTGAATTTAGTAAAGCAGAGTTCCGTAATTTGACAGACCGAAAAATAAAACAACTAAACAGCTATAATAAACTCGGAGAATTTAAAAGTTGGTATAAAACAATGCTGGACGAAGCTGTGCGAAATGGCGTCGACCATTGGGATAAAAGAAAACCGGAAAACGAGGTCGGCACGAAAAAGAAGATCGAAAGCTGGCGGTTTAAAATCCGGGGACTTTTTAGTGTTAACAGCAAACAGACGGGCGATGTCTCCGACGTGAGCTTTTTGTCTTTTTGATTTAATCCTTTTTGTTTTTACAGATGTCCCCATTTTGCATTTATCGCTTGGATCTAATTTAAATCCAAACGACATCGAGGAGAAGGACGACGTCTATTTCGAATGCAAGGTGAATGCCAATCCGGGTGCCTATAAAGTTGTCTGGAAGCATAATGTGAGTAATGTTTATTTTATGTATTAAAGATTACGCCGTAAAATGCCGACGCTAAATTAAATTCGTATAAATGTAAACAAGTAATTTCTTGTTTCCGGGTTAAAGGAGGAAAATTTTAAAAGTCTCAGAGAAAATTTTTCGCATAAAACACTCTTTAACTGTAGTTATCTCATTCTAATTAATATTTAAATCGGAATGACGTTTTTGTCTATTTATTATTTATAAACTTAAGTGTTTTCTGTTTACATATTCCAAACTAAAATATCAAATATATTTAATAAATTTATTTTATGATGTTTGTAGAGTTAAACAGCCCGGAGCTGTTTTTGAAAACAATGCTGAACTCGCCAAAATTGAAATTATATTCGTATATTACACATAAATTTATTTCCTTACTATGAATTTTTGAACATAGGTCATGTTCCTGAAAATACTATGTAACAAAAAGCGAAATCGGTGAAACGCCAATAAAAGATTCATCTTGTCTCTTCTGCATAGCCATCTTTGTTCCTTGATCGTGAGTACCGTTGCCTCTATGGCAGTGTTTCCCAACGTGGGGCCCACACCCCACAGGGGGCAATTTGATTGTTAAGGGAGGCAATTCGAAAATGGACTCGACACGAGTTTAACCCTTTCACTCCGGGCCATTTAAATCCAATGCTAAATTTCGGTGCCCAATTTAACGAAAAAAGCAAATTCTTAAATAATTACGGTAAATAATTATTAGGTATAATTTCGCTAGACGAGACCAAAATATCAACTGTGTGTTTGGCGTCGTCAAGTAAGCTTCCTTGCGGCAGACGGCAGGTTCCGCGGGGAACCCCGGACGTTTTAAAAATCTCGCTAAACAACACAGTTGTTCGCACCTGAATGGCCCAACGCAACTTCTATAGTGTTTCACAGCATTCAGTTGGTATTAATTTGAAATAAGTGTCCGTCAAAACTGTTGTAAAAGCTCGTTGATTTAATAAATATATACATTGTATAGATATAATTGGTAAGTACTTGATTTTATTTTTATTTACTTTAATGTTAGAAGCATAATTTTCCAGAAAATTTTGTCAAATGGAAAGAATATATTATTTTGCGGTGGCAGTGTAGTAAATGTGTTATATACATTTAAATAAATATGCATTTTTTAGTATACTTATATTTATTTCTTATAGCCCATAGTAAATTGAGTGGTGCAAGCTAGAAATAAACTCGTTAATATTCGGAGCAATATTTAAAATCCGCTGTCCACGATGAGCGGATTCCTCTTTGTATTTTATGCCAGCAATGCTTGACCAACGAATCAATGAAACGACGTCGTCTTGAGGCGCATTTGAAGCCAAGACATAGTGTTCATATTAATTCAGATTTGAATTACTTTAAAATTTTAAAGAAAAATTTTGAAAAGAGATCAACGTTAAAGTCTCTATTTACTGCTCATACTTCAACTAATAATCGTGTTCTTGAGGCTAGTTATCAAATTTCTTTACTCATCGCTAAAACTGGAAAGAAAGCTAAAAAATCGTACTATAGGAGAGAATTTAATAAAACAGTCAATATCAGAATTTCTTAAAACGGTTCTTGAAGCTGAGTGTATTAGTAACAATACAGTTAGCAGAAGAATAGACGAAATGAGTGAAGATATTGAAAAACAACTTGTTGAAAAGCTGAAGACAAGAAATTTCTTCGTGCAAATGAATGAATCAACTTTGAGAGACAGTGAGGCAGTATTGATAACTTACGTAAGATACATTGATAATTGCTGAAGAAATGTTGTTCTGTAAAAGATTAGAAAACATCACTACCTCCAAAGATATATATAATAAGCTAAAAAACTAGTTAGATGTCAATGATATACCAATGAAAAATATAACATCTTGTGTTGCAGATTGTGCTCCTAATATGATGGGCAAGAAAAATGGCTGCTTAAAATTGATGAAAGATGCGAATCCAGAAACGATTCTTGTGCATTGTATTATTCATAGGGAAAACTTGGTAGCTAAAAACATCTCGCCTGTTCTAAATGAAGTACTACATTCAGTAATAAAGTGTGTTAATGCTATTAAAGCTAATGCCAAATGTGAGCGTCTCTTCAAGCTATTTTGTGAAGAACAAAATGAAGACCATGTGAGACTTTTACTTCATACTGAAGTAAGATGGCTATCTAAAGGGAACTGCTCGAAAAGATTTATGGAACTGTTTGATACTCTTAGTGATTTTTTAAGCGACAAACCTGAAATAAAGTATCTGTTAACAATCGATGGTAAAGCATTTGTGAGTTATTTAGCCGATATCTTTGAAAAACTAAATATATTAAATAAGCAACTAAAAGGAACAAATAAAACTCTTGTCGATGCAAAAGCAAAGATATTTGGTTTCATTACTCAAATTGAGTTATGTCAGAAACATATTAACTATAAAAACTTTGAACAGTTTCATTCGCTCCAAAAATGTGAAGTAACTGATACCGCTTAACTTGTTATTGTCAATCATCTGAATATTCTATCGGCTGATTTAAAAGAAAGATATTCTGATTTAAAACAAATTGATTTTCCAACATGGATGATGCAGCCAATGTTAGTGGATTTGTCTGATATATCAAATATGCAGTATCAAGAAGAACTCGCAGAATTGCAAAATGATGAGTCAGTTAAAACTTTACTTAATATAAAAGGAACAATGGCATGGGTTTGTGAGGAAACATAAATCAAATACCCAAATTCAACCAAATGTGCAAGAAAACTATTGCTACCGTTTCCATCTTCATATTTAGCTGAATGTGTGTAAATGAGTACTGAGACTTGAGACTGAAGCTAACCAAATTTGAACCTAATATAAAATCTCTGTGCAGCAAGCATCAAGCGCAAGGATCTCACTAAATTAAAATAATAAATTAATAGAAAAATCTTCATTAAAATTATTTGGAATTTGAATTTCAATTTTTCATTATATGTTTTGAAAATTTACTTACTGTGTTTCGTTAACAATTTCCTAGTGATTTCTTCTTAAAACCTATCATTTAAGTGTCTTAAGTGAACAATTTAATTTTTTAATATTAAAAATTATGTATATGGCATTCATTCTTTCCTCATTCTTTCGAGAAGGTCATCGGTGTAGTAATCGCCATTCTTCTTCAGAAACTGACACTTCGTTTCGGTTGTAACCACGCATTCATTGATCACTTTTTGACAGAAACGTCTTTAATTCTCAATTCTGGAAAATCTCTAATTTTTAGTTGCATAATTCGCAGTAATAGCGGATTGTTAATATAATGTTTCTATTCGGTTATGGCTTGCGTCTGATTCATTATGAAAACAATTCTAAACTCGCCAAAATTGAAATTATATTCGTATATTGCACATAAATTTATTTCCTTACGATGGATTTTTCAAGATAGGTCATGTTCCTGAAAATGCTATATAACAAAAACCGAAATCTGTGAAACGCCAATAAAAAAGATAAAATCAGATAACAAAATAATAATAATAATGCCTTTTTTTTTAATTGAAATCATTACATTATCTATTCAATAAAATACATTCTTAAAAATAAAACCAAAAGACAAAGAGTTATAAACTAAAAATAACTAATATTAATAATACTAATAATAACTAAAAAAATCTTCCTTTTTCTATTGCCTTGCTTACATCTTACGTTAACATTTTAATTATAATTCGCTCATTCGTCATAACAAAGTCTGAATAATACAAATCCCAAGTTGCGTGCAAATACCGCTGGTGGCGCCCATTTCAAAGTTCCCGGTAGGGGATTGTAAAGCTTCGGAACGGTGAACGTAAATGATCTTTGAAATAGTACTGTTGCATGCTACGGAGGAGAAATTAGACCCTTATTTCTAACACTTAGATTGTGAATATCTGTTCTGAAAGTTATCTTATCACTTAAATAACGTGGTTCTCGCGACATTAAAAGTATATGATAAAAAGTAAGCAATCTGAACTTTCTTCTATTAGCCATGTTTAACCAGATAGCAATCTGTAACATATGAGAAACATGTTCTCGTCGTCTAAGTTTATAAATCATTCGTAAACAGCATCAACACAAGGACCATATACAGTACTACCATATTCGGCTAATGTTGACTCAATATTCATCGTGTACATTTGATTATAGGTGTGAATACTTGAAACGATGAAAGAATTTTATTTTAATTTTAAATCGGTGGTACGCTCGTTTCGACCAATAAGTTGATCTTCTTCAGGAACGCCTAAAAACGGTGGCATAAATTAATTATAATTAAAGCAAAATTACATAACTAAATATTTACTTTCGTCGAAGTTCTGCAACGTTGCTAACTAACTCTGGAACTGATTTGGTAACACTGAAAACGCATGGAGATTGGCGTTCCTCTGCGGTTGCAGAAGGTTATATTGATGACTGCTTATCTAATAAAATTAATATTGCCCAGCACTACTAACACGATTGAAGTGGTTGATATATTAAAGCAAATAAATGAATCTATAGAAATAAATCATAATGCTACTACTAGTACGTTAAACACTTACCAGATACCAAATTCTAGTATTACTATTCACAACTGTGCGGAAGGAATAATTAATATTAATAATAATTACTACAATAAGTAAGATGTTCCTAGTGTTTTTGTTAAATTCTGTTACATACTAATAAAATGAATTGATTTATAAAATTAGTTTTTTTTAAATATTTTTGCAATTTTGTTTGGTTTAATGGGATGCGAAAAACAGTTGTGTGTCACACGTGCAGAAATGCATTAGCAGCCCTTATCTATTAGCTTATCTAATAGCCTCGGGCTGCTAATGCTTATTTTCTGCCCTTGAGACACAATATACTATTTTCAAATTCTGGTCGAATGCGATATTATTGGTTGCTTCAGATACGAAAATATATCTCCAAGGTAGGCGAAATTTTGAAGCCAACTAGCGTCATTAAGTTTTCTAGCAAATTCACGTTCAGATAAAAAGATACGAATTTCCAGCATTTTCATCAAGCAACTTCCAGAATCGGATTAGAACCTTTCCCCTCGATAACCATCTTACATCAGAATGAAGAGGGAAATTTTTATGTAAGCTTCCCAGGTCATCACACAATAGGGTAAATACCCTGACATTTAGGGGTCTAGATTTGATCAAATTAACCATTTTAACGGCGTTATTGAGAATTTTGTGCAGAGCAGTTGGTATCCGTTTAACAGCGAGAGCATGGCGATGAAAACAGCAATGACTAGCCTTGATGTCCGGAACTAGTTTCTTTATTCGTGTTAGTACGCCCTTCACGACACCAGCCATAGCTTTGGCTCCATCACTACATATATGATGGCATAAATTCCAAGAAATTGAATATTTTTCAAAGTAAGCATTAAGTAAATTGAATATTTGTTCACCTGTTGTTTGAGCTGTCAGAGCTTTACATAAAAGCATATCATCCTTAAAAGAGGATTCGTGTATGTATCTAACGAAAACTAACAAAATTGCTAATTCAGCCACATCTGTAGATGCATCCATTTGTAAAGTAAGGCCGACGTCTTTAATTCGTCGTGAAATCGTCGTATCAGATAATGGGACATGGTCAATTTTGCTTGCAAATTTTTCACCGATCGTGGATGTGATTAAATCTTTTCTACAAGGTTTAATCAATTTTTCTGCTATCGTGTAAGCTTCCCTTTGTTTACTAATTAAATACGATGCTTTTAGTACACTTTTATTACCATTATGAACATACCTTTCAAAGGTATTCCTTTTCTGATTTAGTTCAATACACTTTCTTTTAAAATATTCGCTTTAACCTTTTAAAGTCGGATGTTTAGTGTCCAAATGACGCTTTAACTTTGCAGGATTTAATTTACTGTTGTTCACTACTTGCTTACATATTACCCAAAACCCATTTAGCTCATCTTTATTTTCTTCTCCACTATTATCCAACGGGTTTAATGTTGGCGAAAAACTGGTCGAATTTTTAAGAGAACAAGAAGCTTGTTCTTCTAATTTTGATTCCAATTTGCCAGTTTGAAGCCAATTCTGCATTATGTTTCTGAAGGATTTTAGGATAGGTTCAAACAAAGCACAATTAACAAATAAACAACAAAAAATCTACTTATACACCAAGTATTTGAAGCTATTTAAATGTTAAAAAGCAATGTGCATCGTCTTTACCGAATATAAGTGAGTGAACGAATGGATAGCATGTTCCAATTGGCTCCAATTGAAACTCTTAGCGACGCACTGGTACCGGAGACCGGCACGGCATCCCTAGAGCACCCCTACGGCAACCCTAGATGTTGTCACACCCAGCAGACTTTCCTTTTTACTTTTGTTTTTTATTTCATTAATTGCTTTATAAAATAGTTTTTGATTTTCTTTTTGGTTTTTCTCCAGCGTTTTTCCGAACTTATCCCAGCCGTCTCTCTTTGCTTGCAGCACTGTTGACTTGGCTTGTTTGCATTGTTGTATAATTATTGAGATTACTTGTTGTTGGGGTTCTAATATATATTCACAGCTTTTTCTTCTTAGATATTTCTAATTTAACTTCGGTGTTCCACCAGTGGGTTCTTTTTAGAAAGTATCTCTCTGTAGTTACCCCACAACTACTTTGTGCTGCCTTTATCAAAACACTTTTTAAATTTAGCCACATTCTATCGATATTTACAAAGGGAAGGTGATGGGTGTCGTTTAATTCTGCTTCAATATGTTAACTTCATATCTTTTTCTTTGAGCTTATGGAGCTTTATTTTATATATAGGTGGTTTTTCTTTATCCACTGCTATATATTAACATCTTTGGTTGCAATTTGTCTCTAGTAGGTAATGATCGCGTTTCTCATAACCGCGTTTTACTCTTGTATTTAAAATACTGTTTTTGTATGTTTTCTGCACCACGACATAATCTATGACGGAAGATTCATTTCTTGTTTTGCATTGCCTAGTTATCTTATGTATTGTTTTGTATTCGAAGAATGTGTTTGTTATAACTAGCTGATTGTCTAAGCAGAATTCTAACACTCCTTTACCGTTATTGTTAAGCTTACTCTCACCATGTGGGACGTCTCCCCACACTTTATTGTCATTTCCAACTCGTGCATTTAGATCCCCCATCAGTAATAATCTTCCTTCAGTATTTTCCACCAACGATTGCAGTTTCTCCCAAAATTTGCGTTTTACGCTTACTTTTTCATTCTCATCTGGACCATAACAGACTATTACAAAAGTTTTATCAATTTTTGCAAGCTTCAACTCTACTTTCAAAAGCCTCTCATTTATTGCTTCCCAGCCTTTTACTGCACGCACTCTATCGTTTTCCTCCACTCCACTGTATATCAACAAATTATTCTCTAGTCTTAGTTGGCCTTTACCTTTCTTTTTGGTTTCAGTTAATGCTACAATACTGATTTCCGAGTGCTTGATCTCTTCTAATAACTCTTTCTCTTTACTATGTATGCCTCTTATGTTCCATGTCGCCATTTTTATTGTGTTTTCCTTTGTGATTTTCTTGTATATCTTGCCTTCCTCATGTCCAATATTAGTGCCTATTTCGTCATATACTAATTCTGTCCTTTTTTAACCGTATCTACTTTTTGGAGTTTTTTGCTGCTTTCCGAATGTTCTTCTCTAATTCATCAGATGGCGATCTTTGCTAAATAGTTCTTTTGTCTTGAGTGCTCTCTGGCGCCGGGTTTGTAGTATTTCCTTCATATACCTTGTAGTCAACAATCAGTTTATTATTTCTTAAGACAGCCTTGTGCCTTTCTGCACGCAATTCTTTTAGTTTTGGTATCAACTCGCGCCGTTGTTTTTGTACTTTTGAGAGTAGTCTTGGTCGATCCAAATATCTTTAATCTTATCTTTAATTAAATCCCTTTAATTTTTTGGAGTTGCTTCAAATTATTTTTTTCATTATTTCTGTTGTTAGTTTTCATAGTATTGGTCTTGATTTGGAGTCTTGGTATCTTCCGATTCTGCTCGTATTATCTAAATGATCGGTTATGATATCGACTCCAATCTCGCGTAACCAAAACCGCTTTTGTTCATTTTTCGAAGGATTCCAACTTTTCATCTTACATCCAACGTATAATTAAATTTTTACGGTTTACTTCCGCTTCCAGCCGTTCTATTGTTGCTTCTTGTTCAGTGGCAACATCTTCTAATTTTTTGTTGATTTTACGTGATTCTGCAAGATCTTCTCTTATGTCGTTCAGTTGCTCTTTTATCATCGTAAACATGTTCATTACACCCCTACGGTTACCCTAGGGTTCCGCGGAACACAGGATGAAGAACACTGCCCCAGATGAACACATATATGTAATATGTAGGTTTTATTATAGTATATACATACTTTTATACTTCTAGTAGATTAGTAATATGTACCCTGGTATTCTAAAGTTTTCACCTGTTTTATAATGAAAAAACTCGAATTTTTTATATTTAATTCCATTGTAGTTGATGTTTTGCAATGTTGTGATGTTTATTATCATGTTATCCGTTAATGAGGTAGGTAAGGAGATTTTGAATCAGAAATTGCTACCATGTTGGACAACATATAGTCTTGTGCCTTGGCTTAGTTTGGATGGAAAGCATTATGTCATTTTATTAAACCGAGGTCGCTTGCGGCCGAGGGGTTACAATTGATACCGTATTGGACAACGTATACTCTAATGCCTTGGCCGCAAGCGACCTTGGCTTTATTTGGGTCATTTTATTAAGCTGCTATTACTAGCATATTGAAACATATACTCCAATGTCTCGGCAGCAAGCGACCTCGGCTTTATATTTAATAATAAACTTTATATTTCCGGTATAGCAAAATTACTTTCTTCACCAATCATCACGAAAACCATGAAACCTTGCAAAACTCACTCTTGGTAAGGAATCAGTTCTTCTAACGGCAACTGTATCATGGTGGGTACAATATTATTGATTCCAGAAGCGTTGTATTCTCACATTATTATTACGAGTGATTTGCTTTATTTTATTCCTTTTGTCACGTCTCCATTCTTTTCCTTCTCCAAGTCCAATTCCGATTCATCTTGTCATGTCATTTTACGTCTTCCTTTTGTTCTTTTCCCCCCTGGTTCCTGCTCAGTTCCTCCTATAACGCCTTACAGATTTCTGATTGTTAGTGTAATGTTTCTATTCGGTTACGGTGTGCGTCTCATCCAGAACACTCATATTATATAACTCTTAGAGTTTAGGTTTGTATATGAACTTGAGTTTGTTCAAGAATTTCTGTTTGTGTTGGGTACTTGGTTAATTTGGGTTTCTCTAATGCCTCGGCCGCAAGCGACCTCGGCTTAGTTAGGGCGGAAAATACTATGTCATTTTTTAAGCCGAAGTAACTGCGGCCAGGGAGTTACAATTGCAACCATATTGGACAACACTAATGCCTCGGCCGCAAGCGACCACGGTTTCGTTTGGATCGAAAATATTATGTTATTTAATAAAATCAGCCAAGGTCACTTGCGGCCGAGGGGCTACAATCGCTACCATATTGAACAACATATATTCTAATTCCTCGCCCACTAGCGACCTCGGCTTTGTTTGCAGCGAAAGTGTTATGTCATTTTATTAAGTCGAGTGGTTTATATCGCGATTGAACACCTATACTCTAACTGTAACCATCCTTATTAGCAGTTATTTCCATTGTACAGATTGGGATTGACTGTTTGGATTTATCAAAAAAAAACTTATTTTCTTACGACTTGAACGGCCGCACGTGCGTTGACCGAGGTAAAGCACTCTTTCGCTGAACAAACTAAATTCATGTATAAAATCTAAGGCATACTGAAGAGAATATTTCATTCCCGGTTGCTTAGTGCGAACAAAATTTATGAACCAATCTAAAATTTAACCCGAACCGAATTAAGCGCAACCATGCAGTTTGCATTATCGCACGTTTGGGAGACTTCCGGGAGATATTCGTGTTTGCTTCCGGTTGTAATGGCGTCACTGGCGCAACCGACCGCCTGTCGGGACCACGAATAACTGCGACTGCTTTCCGGTCGCAATTTTGTGAAAGGGTGGCTCTTATGAACGACGATGTGTTTCGACAGGATCGAATGTCAAAAGGGGCATTTGCCCGGACACCTTTGGTCCATTGCGGTGAAAACGTGGGGCTGTTAGCACGTCGAGTTGTTAGGTCCACGAAACGATTGATTAGCATACGAAATCGATTTGGCCCGGGCCCGTGGAGATTAACTTTTTATCCCGAGGCCGCAAAACGACGTTTCTCCGCTATTTAAATCTCTCCCGTATCTCATATTTTGATGAATTGCTCCATTTATTCTCGTGCACAATTTTCGTTGTCAATTCCAGTCAGATTATATCGCCCATGCAGTTTTTAAACCTGAGCTCGCCAGTGGCTATCGTGATTTGGTCGTTCTTCACTCTAATGTGTTTCGAACACCGTAAACAAAACGGGTCATTTGTCTCATGACATTAATCATTTTTTCTCTCGTATTTCAAAAATTTTATAACATTCGATTACCTCATTGAATCAAAAGTTATAACTATATTGATTATAGCGTGTATTTTAAGTTAACTTTTTGGGAAAAAGATTGATGTATGAAGTCGCTTCACAAGGGTATATTCCCAGATTTCGAGACTTGGCCGTTTTCGTGGACGATAAGAGAGATCCCTCTGAAAAATGAGCCGCCATACACAACGGACATAAAGATTTTATGGAAGGGTGCGAAGTAACGAACGGAAAATGATGACGGCAACAAAAGGGATGATCCGCATGCTGTCTGAATTCGCGGATGATAAACGGTTCCATTCGCAGCGAGTTTCAAATTTAATTTGAAATTGAATATAGCGGGAAGCAGTACAGCGATAGTTACACAATCCTTGTATCAACCTACGAGTAGTGTACGGGTCACAAAAGAATGTTCTGTTATATAGGGCGGGGAGATCATTAACGTCGAGTCGCGAATCATTAATTTTTCTTTCGCGGCACTGCTTAAAGGAATTTACATGGTGAATTATTAACCTCATTCGTTAAAATGGGGTACAATGGAATATATAATAATAATGGTACGGTAATGGGAAAATCTATGAGACTACGTGAAAAGCACGGTATGTAGTTACAGTGGACATAATGAGTTTCCTATTGAGAAGCTTTAAATTCAAACCGTCGTGATAGGCATATCCTGGTTCGCACGCTTGACCCGTTCCACTTTGTTCCGAGCATAACGTATCCGGCGCTTAAATAATTAATTACCGGGTCGTAACGGAAAATTAAAAACTCCAAGCTCGAAGGGCACTCGGCGAGGACAAAATCCCGGCGCTGAACAACATGAAATGAGTTTACTCGTGCCCTAGTGCAAATAGCGACACCGGGAGCTTTTTTCCATCTCTCGACTTTTGCACCCTGGGTGTCTGAGCAAACGACATCGCATATATAATCACTACAATTTCCCCGGCAGTGATTTGCATAGCAGAGAAGGTAAAAAGTACTCCGAATTTGAGGAAAAGCAAATCAAGATGTCGCAATCTCGTATTGATTTCGAATTCGACTCCTAAAGGCAAATATTATGTCAACCGTGTTTACAACATTACTACTTTATATTTTTCATCTTAATAAAAGTTAATTCAAACACAAATAGGGAGAAGAAGGAAAGTAAAAGTCAAAATTAATGTCAGCACATAACAAATCTATTCTTCTACAAGAGAATTCCGTAATATACGCCATGTCCTTTGTCGGAATTTGGGAAACTCTAGGCACGTCCACTCCGCAATTACTGTCCTCTTCTGGCAGGGTATAATAAACACTGAAGACACACCCTTAGCTCTCATCATCGCCAACCGCACGAAATCGCAGTTTAGCAGAAGGAGACCTAAATGAAATTGTCACCATATTTCAGATAGCGCCAGTGGAGATTGCTTCAACGAACTTTCTGTTTCGCTAACGGTACACAGAACTTCGTTTATTAATCGCGCTACCGTCCGCTTTTATTTAAAGCTCGACGAAGTTGAAATGGGAAACGTCCAGACAATCCCGGCAGCATGTGCACAATTCCGAACGAGATTGTAGCTTGTTTGGCCTTCCAACTCAAATAACATTCGATGAGGGGATTTCCTTTTCATAGACATATTCTGTTTATCTTTAAATTAAATGGTGATAATCTCTTAATTAAACAGTGTAAATATTAGCCGTCCATTTTTTTTCAAATAGTACTCGGAACGCTTTAATCAACAGTTTCAGCGGTGCTGATTAGGTCGTTTCAAATTTCGTTGCCATTTATCGATTAGCTTCAATTCGTGAAGAGGTTGTCCTTAATTTAAAATCAATTCTCTCATCAAAACTTTGTTTGTTCGTTACACTCATTAAAAAGTACTCGCCAAACAGAGTGTTTTCTAACGAAATGATACGGTATACACAGAGTGACTGGCACGAGAGAGGGCGTTATGAAACAATTTTGTACGCCACAAACGAATGATGAGGGTAAGCCCATATCACAACGTGTCACGCGGTGTAATTTGAAATGCCATTTATCACAGTAAGATAAACAGCGTGCTTTAGACAGGTTACGCAAACTGAGTTTCTTGTTAAGTTACACCAATTCGGTTGGCGTCTTTACTAAATTTTCATTTTTGTTTCTTGGTTTTAGGGACAAATCTTGCAACAGAATCAGAAAATGGGTATCATTATTAACAGTGGAGGCGAAAATTTAGCTCTTCAAAGCGTCAAGAAGGGCCAAGCGGGTAATTATACTTGCGTAGCGTCGAACGTTGAAGGGGATGGCGATAGTAACTCGGTTGAACTGAAAGTTATGTGTATGTAATTAATCGATGTATTAAATTAATCATTAATTTTAAATTGTATTTTGCAGATCTTCCAGTTTGTAAATCAGATCAAAAGAGAATTTATGGAGTCGCACGACATGAAAACGCAAAGGTTTATTGTGAGGTGGAATCTTATCCAGTTCCAACTAATTTTAAATGGTCCTTTAATAACTCGGCCGAACGGAATGATGTTCCACCTGAAAGATATAAGTTCAACCTGACTTCTTCCACTTTAACATACACTCCAATAACAGAACTCGATTATGGTACTGTGATGTGTTGGGCCGAGAACACTGTCGGTCTTCAATTAGAACCTTGCGTCTTCCATATAATTGCTGCAGGAAAACCGGATCCACCGCATAATTGTTCTATATTGAACCAAACTACGGAATCACTTGAAGTGGAATGTGTGGAAAGCTTCGATGGTGGTCAACAACAATATTTTTTATTAGAAGTTTTTGATGAACAAACCAATATATTACAAGCTAATGTCTCAGCAAAATTTCCTTTGTTTACTATCAGTGGTTTAGAATCGGGGAAAATTTTAAGAATGTTAGTGTTTGCTGCTAATTCAAAAGGGAGAAGTGAAGCTGTGGTGTTGGAAGGTTTTACTTTAAAAGTTGCTGAAAAACAAATTGGTAAGTTATTTTAATGATTGTGTATAAATTATTTCTGTATATTTTTAGTTTACGATTTTTTAGTGACAGCTTAAAGCTATACACACGACGATGATTCAATTCTAGATGTATTACTGTCGAGGCTTCATGCCGCAGGCATCCCTCCGTTCCCGATACCACTCGATCAACCCATTCTTGAATGTCATCTCGTATGTGCATTGTACATGAATACATTCGTGCTGACACGGTGGCCTACAAGGATACGGGATCAGTCTCGGGAACATTACAAATCTGTACTTACCAATGTTTAACCACTACGGATTACATCATTACATTAAATTAATAATAAATGAAAGAATTATTTAATCTATGCAGTTAAAATACTCTTTCTTAAAACAGATTCAATATTGTTTTAACGTTTGATGACAAATTTCCAATTTTATCTCCTTCGGGAGTATATAAATTTATTAATAGGGATAAATAAAAGATGTGGTATTGACTTCTTTTTTTCCAAATTGAGTGAAAAATTATTTATAATTAGAAGTGGTTTTGAATTAGCAACTACTATTGAATTAATTGATGAATTAATTACTACCATAAAATTTTTAAATAAATCGGTTAAACATTGGTATTGATTTAAGGGTCAAACTGAGCTGTTTTTTTTTTGGAAAAATTCACATCCATAATCAAACTGAGCTGGTTGCATTGAACTCATTGAAACTTTAATTATGGAACGACTTAGAATTTAATTGTTAGTTAATTCCTCATACATTAATAACTGAATTCTTCTTTCTTTAAAACATCTGTCTTATTTCTTAATCGTCCATAGCCTATGGTTCATATCAGAATATAGAAAGTGTTTCGTGGGGGTTATTTGCTCTTGGCAGTCCATCTTTAACTATCCTTGTTAATCTTGAAGCGTTCAACATGGTCTCTCCATCCCATCTTATCTTGCAGGTCCATCTCACCATGTCCATCCACGCTGTTCTCAAGATTCTTTTTATGGTAGCATTTGCTGTTCTTGAGTTGGATGGCTTCCTCATTAATATGACGAAGAAGTCTTTTATTTATGAATTACTTCTTTGTCTGTAGTTCTCTGTGGATGTAGCTATTCTTTATGTACCAAGATGTATTTGCCCCTTAATACCTCGTTCTGGAATCTTTGTATAATATTAGGCCCAAACTTGTTTAATGCGTTGCTATAAATCAACAACTTCTTCTTTTTCACGTGCTCTTTCCATCGTGATTTAGCATCCAAGTTCATACTTTGCAATATTTATATGTAGGAATAACATTGATATTAATGGTCACAGATTTATTGTTTTATTTAATTTTATTTTGCAGGTTTTAGTCCACGTGTTAACATGATCTAACACGATCTGAAGATTATTCGTAGGTTCATCAATGTTTCTACCCACAGCAAGTAGTACAGTATTATTTGCAAAGGTAGTAGGCACCATTTCTGATCAGAGTACTATTTTGGCATTGGAAGTTTTAATTTGGTTTCTAACCTTTGGTGCCAGACTTCTAGGTTTGTGTATGATAATTAGAGTAACGACGGGTAAGAGTCCGCATGGGGCAAGATTCCTATTCAGTTTTATTCTGTAGGCGGTATGTGTGATGGCAACACTTTAATGGTGTTTAATACCTACCTTCATACTACATCTGTCAACGTTCGTTCCGGTGTTAGTATCAAACAGTCTTGGAAATATGAGGTATTTTTATTTTTCGTTGCTTTGCATGTAATATTTGGGTAGCGTGTGGGAAGGTGTAGTTTCTTACTGTTACCAATCGCGCCAACAAGTAATTTTGCACTAATTTCTACGTACATTTGTCCGTCATTTATGTGTGGTTTAGGTTTCTCATTTCATTGTCAGATGGCTATACCGGGTTGTTGTTGAAAATATGACCATTTGGGGCAAGTGTCCTATTCCGCTGTGGGGTAAAAGTCCGCGCGGACTCTTGCCCCAAATCCTTGCATTTTCACGAATGTTACTCTAATAAATTTGGTTCCACGTTTTTTTTGTTAATTTTTAGGAATTACAAGCGTAAAACTGAAAGAAAAAGCTCTACTGAAGAAATTTTGGAGCTAGCTAGAAATAAATTATGTCAGGGAAATTCTATTCGAAGCGCTGCAAAGGATTTGGGAGTAAATGAATCTACTTTACGAAAGCGACTTAAGTCAGGAAGGGGTGCAACTTCCCTTGGACGATTCCAGAATGTTTTCACTGAAGGGATGGAAAACGAATTAGCTGAACACTGCAAAAATTTAGATAACCGGTTATATGGTCTCTCATTTAAGATGTTTAGAAAGATTGCGTATGATTACGCAGAAATGAACAATGTAAACAATCCTTTCTCTAAAGTGTTAAAATTGGCAGGGAAGGACTGGGCATACAGATTTATTTCTAAACACAATCTCTCTTTAAGAACGCCAAACCCTACTAGTCTAGCGAGAATTATGGGTTTTAATCAAGTGCAAATCAATGGTTTTTTCGATAACTTAGCCAGCCTGTATCAAAAATATCAGTTCACACCGAGCACAGTATTTAACATGGATGAAAGCGGAATTTCTACGGTCCCAAATAAAATTCCGAAAGTACTGAGCACAAAAGGCAAGAAGATTGTAGGTAAAGTTTCGTCTGCTGAGCGGGGAGATACAGTAACAATTGTATGTGCAGTAAGTGCTGCGGGAAATTATATACCACCGGCCTTGATTTTTCCGAGAAACAGATTGAAAAATGACCTAATGGATGGTGCTCCTCGCGAATCTATTGCTATGTGTTCCGATTCTGGTTATATGAAGAGCAACCTCTTTGTAGCCTGGCTCAAACATTTTCAGTCAAAAACTAGACCAGATGAAGAACGTCCGGTCCTGTTAATACTAGATAGCCACTCCTCGCATATGTCACTTGAGGCTGTGATGTTCTGTAGGGAAAACAACATCCACATGTTGACAATTCCTCCACACAGCAGCCACAGGATTCAGCCTCTTGACCGCTGTTACTTCAAATCGCTTAGAACATTTTATTCAGAGAAATGTGACAAATGGCTTCTGCACAATCCAGGACGATGCATAACTCATTTTCAAATTGCCAAAATTCTCGGAAAAGCTTACGAACGTTGTTCCACTATAGAGAAGGGTGTGAAGGGTGTAAAATCCACAGACGTGTCAATTAATAGAAATGTATTTTCCGAGGAAGATTTCTTGCCCTCCTGTGTAACTGACGTAAATAATGCGGAAGTGAATACGAACACATCCAAAGAGCAACAAAAACGCTACGATGTCGAAGTGGACTCCAGTTCTGACGACGATCCTGAAAGCACAGTTCCTCTTAGTGTTTTACGGAATCAGTTAAGCAACAAATTCCTGACCCCTAACAAGCTTAACACAAGTAAAGTTTTCAAGCAATACGAAGCGTCCGAGCAGACTGTTGAAGATCTCTACCACATGCCCTCAACTTTTCGTAACGATTCAAGCTCTGGTCCCATTCCATCAACTTCACATGCAATCGTAGAGAAGCACTCTGTCACCCCAAAAGATATTGTTCCTCTTCCTAAAAGAAGAGAGGAGCAAAAAAGGAGAAGATTAGGAAAGAAGTCAGAAATATTATCCAGCACACCGTTCAAGGAAAAACTGGAAGCAGACAGAGATGAGATGGCTAGAAAGGAGGCAGGAAAGAAATACAAAGTGTTTCTTTACAATAAGCGTGCTCAGACCAAGAAAAGAAAGCTTGAAACTACCGCTGTTGAAAAATTTAGACAAGAAACAGCTAAAAGCCACAAAGTTTTTACTAAAAAGAGGAGTAAATTGTCTAGTCGCCAGGAGAAATATGTTTGCCCGCGTTGCAATATCAAGAGCCACCCGAAGAGGATTGGATCGAATGCTGCCATTGCAAGAAGTGGTGGCATGAGATATGCACTTCTTATAAAAATATAGGCCCATTTGTATGCGACAAATGTGTTTGAAGTGCTTATACACGATGGGACTCTTGCCCCCATATTATTTGGACTCTTGCCCCACTGTTGAGGCAAAATGCCGATTATGAATTTCTAAGAATGTTATTTTATGTTTGATGTTTTATGTACTCTACATTGAAGAATATATTTATTTTGTTAAGAGTAATGTTCATTGCATCATATGCCACCAAATTCGCATCGATACTGTTAGTTACTCGGAGAAAAAAAAAGTTAAACTATTAGGTGCGTTGTCTTGCCCCATGTTACTCTACATAATTACGTTAGCAATTTTCCAGCATGTCGGGACATGTTTTAACGTTAATCAATTTCATTAATTTTACGATTCTTTTAAACTGGCTCCAGTCATTACACTTATTAATAAGTTAGGACATATCTTTAATTGACCTTTTGTTTATCCTCCAAAGAGAACGAACTGATTTTTCTGCCATTTAGAAACGGTGTCAATTTTCTGTATTGCTCACTCTGCTCTACGTTAGCTTTGATATGCCCCGGAATTCGGCAACGTCGCTCTATAGGTATTCGACTTTAGCTTTATTCAATACGGAGTACATTTTTTCATAAATTCTGGATGTCTGCTGACCCTTAAATGGTGTGGATTTTCTTCCATCAATATCTTAATGATATGGAGAGTCATTTTAATTTTTGTTTATTAATACTTTATTTAAAAGAATGGAATTTATAGCCTTGATGAATTTTTAATGATCTGGAAACAATTTTGGTCATGAATACAATCAACACACCCATTTTTGCCACTACATGACGTCTTCATATGGTGTAATTTAGAATCCACCCCCTTATATACCATGCATATTTCACCGTGACGCAGTGTTTCAAAGTAACATTTCAATAACATCAATTTTTCCATCGGGTCCTTTATGGTTTGCTTGAAATTTCTTATGAATTTTTTCTCCGTATTCGTTTATATAAATTTTTTACCAGCATTCGTATTGATTACAGTAAAATGAAACTTTTGTAACCCGAACCTCGAAACAACGGAAAATAAAATTCCAGTTTGCGCAACAACCTAATCAAATATAAACGTTATTTTGAGGTAGCCTGTACAACAGGTTTGTCATATGTTATTGAGATTATCTCGAAGTCACTTATTTCCATCATTAACATCACAGCGTTTTGCGTTACAGCTTTAGTTTATTAGTGCCAAGACAAACTTGTTTTAATAAACTTGAGCCTTAGTTTCAACCGTGTCATTATGATCTTCATAAAAGCTTTCATAAAATAAATGTGTTCCGCCTCTACCGATGTGTGTTTCAAATCGGTGGTAGTTTCAACATAAAACTACCGTAATAAACATGTATAGGACACCTGTATATGTAGCTCTATTTTCAAAGGTAAATCCTTGGAAAATATTAAAGAAATATTAAGGAGACGCAATCTCTAAAGAAAACTCCTGTCAAACGTAAAAGTTTTACGTTGAAGTTTCAGGAGTAAAAGCTCGATGAAGAACCTTTTTCTCACAAGTCTCCTCGGGGACGTAACGAAGGCTATCGCCTCCTCCGCTGACCCTCTCCAAATTATCCTTCACCAAAATATAATTGCGGAAACTTCTTTTAACTCTCGTCTTTTCTTTTTCAGTACTGTCCCTTGGGACGAGGGATCAAATCGAGATAGCTCCCATTCTCGGCATCCTCGTTGGAATTGTCACGGTACTGCTGCTTATAACCGTTGTGATATTGGGCGCAATGAAAATAAGAACCTCACAAAGAAACGGGGGCAGAGCTTTCAGACCGGGATTCCTACCTGTTAAGGAAAAGGTCACCCTCCCGTTGCGATCCGACTCCGAGGATCTGTTCGAGAAGGACGACAAAAACCCCGACGTTGTGCCGGCTAATAAAGGTAGTTGGGTCGATGTCGAAATGCATAGTTCTAAAGTAACGGCATGTCTCCGCATAGATTCCAACTATCAGCTTGGGTCAGCTGCACAAACTCCTGGTCTGAACAATTCGGTGACTTCCACGGATTACGAAGTAGCTTCTACCGCACCTCAGACCGCACATATAACCCCTCTTCAGGAAGCATACATCGCCAGGGACAGATCGTATACACCCCAACATGTAAGTTTCAACTTTACTTGTACTATAAATTTGCTTAATTTTGATTTGAATACTTAACAAGCAGATGTTTTAAGTTTGGTTTGTGTTTTTCTTTATTTTTTTTATAGGGTCGCTACATTTCTTACAAAGACGTATACTAATTTGAATATTGTAAGTGAAACTATCGATTCAAGCATGTTGTAACAAAGAAACGATCATTTCGATTCAAATCTAATTTTAACGAAAACAAGAATTTGCACTGCATCGTGAATTCGATACCCACAACCGCCACTCTACATTGCTTATTTATAGAAACGTTGGTGAGAGTAACTCGTCTGTAAATGAACTAACCCGTATGCGCTAAAGAATGTCAAAGAACCTGCTCTATCCTGTGCGAAACCGTGGGCATGTATGAGTTCGCGCAACAGATAAATCTACTTATGTTCCGCCCGTTGTCGACAAATTACATTCCGCAATACGGGAATCCGAAATACCGCAGCATCCCCCTTTTGGAGTGAGACTCCGTCTTCTTTCCGACCTACTATCACCACAGGTAGATGTTTTATTCGCGTGAAATAACCGTTAAACTACAGTGTGATAGAGTATTACGTGAATAAGGATTTCTTAGCAATTTTAGCTTGGATTTTCTTTATTGATTTTGGGGAAAACAGAGTACGGAAGTATTGATTCTTCTTGAAAGAAGCGTAAAATAATTTAAAATAACAACTTCTTTATAAATAACTCCTCTAAACATGTATATAGTGTCTGCCAAAAAATCAGCAACACCCTGTTTTTTGGTTCTATAAGATAATATTATTGAAATTTCCTGGAAAAAAAGTATTATGAAAAAATTCTCAAATTCACACATCATATCAACGATTTTTTTAAGAATCTTGATATGATATGTATGTTAAATTGAAGCTTAAAGGTACTATTTTATGATATGATATAGAAACTATAAGATGATATTATTGAAATTTCCTAGAAAAAAATATTGAAGAAGAAATTGCCAAATTTATAAATCAAAAATAATGCGAAATTTTGAAAAAATCATATCGACTGCACTTTTAAGAGTCTTGATATGATATGTATGTTAAATTGAAGCTGAAAGATTCTAGTTTGTGATATGATAAAAAAAAGTATAAGATAATACATTATTGAAATTTCCTGGAAAAAAATATTGAAGAAATTGCCAAATTTATAAATCAAAAATAATGCGAAATTTTGAAAAATCATATCGACTGCAATTTTAAGAGTCTTGATATATTTATGTTCAATTGAAGCTTAAAGATTCTAGTTTATGATATGATATAAAAACCACTACTATAAGATAATATTATTGAAATATCCTGGAAAAAATATTGAAGAAGAAATTACCAAAATTTAAAAAATCATATCTACTGTATTTTTAGGAATCGTGATGTGATATGTATATGTTAAATTCAAGCTTAAAGATTCGAGGTTATCATATGATATAAAAACTAGAAGGTAATATTATTAAAATTTCCAGAAAACAATTATTATGAAGATATTCTCAAATTTATAAAATATCAAAAATAATATGAAATTTTCAACACATGATATGTATGTTAAGTTGAAGCTTAAAGATTCTAGTTTATGATATGATTAAAAACTATAAGATAATATTATTGAAATTTCCAGGAAAAAAATATTGAAGAAGAAATTGCCAAAATTTATAAGTCAAAAATAATGCTATACGAAGTTAAAAAAAATCATATCTACTGTATTTTTAGGAATCATGATATGATATGTATGTTAAATTGAAGCTTAAAGATTCGAGGTTATGATATGATATAAAAATTAGAAGGTAATATTATTGAAATTTCCAGAAAAAAATTATGAAAAAATTCTCAAATTTATACATCAAAAATAATACGAAATTTTCAACACATCATATTGACGATATTTTTAAGAATGTTGACATGATATGTATGTTAAGTTGAAGCTTAAAGATACTTTTATGATATGATATAAACACTGTAATATAATATTATCGAAATTTCCAGGAAAAAATTATTTAGGAAGAAATTACCAAATTTATGAATCAAAAGTAAGACGAAATTTTCAAAAAATCATATGGAGTGTATTTTTTAGAATCATTATGGGCTATGTATGTTGAATTAAAGCTTAAAGATTCCTACTACTATAATATAACATTATTGAAATTTCGAGGAAACAAATATTAAGGAAGAAATTGCCAAATTTATGAATCAAAAGTAATACGAAAATTTCAGAAAATCATATCGATTGTATTTTAAGAATCATGATAAGGTATGAATGTTGAATTGTAGCTTAAAGATTTTAGTTTATGATACGATATAGAACTATAAAATAATATTATTGAAATTTCCAGAGAAAAAATTATTAAAGAAGAAATTGTCAAATTTACCGTGCTTAGAGAGAAAACGAAATTTAACATTTCAACATTATTTCTACTCTAAGTATCATATAAGTCAACCTATTTTGGTACAAAGAATTTGAATATGTATTAAAAACCGTACCATTCCATTTAAAATAACTATCTTTTGGCAAACCGTAACAGGTGAATGTCTTAGATCGAAAGATCAGGATGAGCATCCATTATATAACCAAGAAAAACAGGATGTTGTTGACTTTTTAGCGGATTAAAGTTTGTGTTTCGATTTGTTTTTATTAAGATTTGTTTTCTTTTTAGATGAGCAACGAGGTAACTTACGCGGAACTTTCACTGGTGAGACCAAATTCATTGGATCCGGTTAAGAATGGCGGAGGTCAGTATGGAACACTTAGAGGTCGCACGGACGATTCAACAATTTACGCGCAAATCGACCACAGCAAGAAGTTGCCACCTGCTCCTGTTAGGGGCTCACTCCCGTCCCCATTAATCTCTCCCGCTTCCCTCTTTCCTACGGCGAAGACTGGAATCTATCAGAGGGAAATCGTCACCGTCAGGACGCCCCTAATGGGTTGCCAGCAGGAAAGCTGTGTGTAATCGCCTCCCGGTTTCAAAGAGCAACAGGATAGTCAAGTGTACATATATTTACGTCTAAAGACCAAAGACATCGCCAATATGAACTGGCGATGTATTCAGTGGAGGGGGATGATAGACAATAATTAGTTGGTTATTAATCAAACTTATAGATATTTTGAAAAGATTTACTTACGATTAGAAATTTTCTTCTCCGATTGACGGCGAAAACTTTTTACGGACGGGGAACGTTCAATATTAAAGGCCTCTTAGTATTCCATAGCTACCTCGTGGTTTGGATGTCCTTCGTCTGCTAAGAACAAGAACACGTGCATCTTTCTGTCTTCAATGAAGACGTACATATCGGTGTTACATTTCAAAACGCATTGAAAGGCGAATATCAATGTTACTTATCATCGTCACAGTTTTCTCGAACAAAACCAGTGTACGACTCGATTCGTAAGTTAATGGAATCATAAAGAAAATATTTTTAATCTAGTCAAACGTTATTATAATTAAAGAAAGAGTAAAAGATTATATTATATAAGGGATTAAAGTAATTAAAGCTTTATTTCACCACATAAAGCTTTAATTATAACTTCCGTGTATAAAGATGGCATGTTTTAAATTTTCTACAAAACGTTAAAGGAGTTTAACTATAAGTTTAAATATACATGTAACATTAACAAGAAATATATTAAATAATTGTAAATATACCTGAAGACTATTGTGTAATATATTGAAATTATAATAAATTGATATTAATATGTATATAAACGAATAGAACTAAGCGACAAAGACTTTAAGTTGTTGCTATAGGAAAATACCTATATCAAAAACAAAGTGGGATGTTGTGAATTTAGCACAATCGTTTTAAGTTTTGTACAAATTGTAAATACACATTGCGCGATCTATGACATGTTATAACTAAAATATCCGATGATTTAATAAGTGTGATCTCTTCATATCTCGTCCTCGTCTTTGTATCATCAAAGATCAAGGAAACTCTTATTGATGTTTGAATTTCGCAAACGACAAACGTGTATGGATAGTTCATTTTTATTCTTTAATTGATCGACTTATTCAGTCATTGATCAGCTATCGATCACTACTTTATCTACCTGTTGTAACTCCATCGTGTATTTTCAATATAATTTCTTAAACAATTTTTGGTGTTTGTGTTTTATTATTATTAATCCTTAAAATTGAGTTAAAGAAAATTAATTAATAATTCAATTACAATTTCCCAATCTAAATTTCAACATAACCTTTGGTTATCGCTTAACTTAAAGGAAATAGCTGTTAAACAATGAAGGTAAGTACACAAGCTGAGATTGGGGCGTTCCGTAATTTGCGAACGGATATCGCAAGCGAAATTTGTGTCTTTGGCTTTAAAGCGGTCTTTGACGGTCAGTTTCATCGGGTAGAATGATAGTGTTAAGGGTTCAACAGTTCGAAAGTGCTTATGTGCGAGAACAACTTGCCCAAACTAGTCTCGAAATCCTTCGCCATGGAGCCATTTGCATACTGGTCAGCCGCCACCAGAATGGGCAGAAACGGTAACTACAGCCACAGTATATATAACAGACAGTACTCTCACTCAGTGGCGGCACGTTTGATGTGGCGAATTGATTTTCAATGACCTCGAAGCCATTATTCTGGCATAAAACACAACAGGTCCGCATTAAAAATATTTAAAACGTCGAAAATATTAAATTAAAAAAGTTATTCGCAATTAAATTTCTGAACTGGTAAAAACATTAGTTATTGAGTTATATATTATATAAGTAATAACGTCATTATTTATAATATTTGATATTTTATTTTAATCTTTACACTTGTCGTTACGGCTCTGCACAAAAACAAACCTCACAGACACACTGGCGATTAGCAAGATTTAAACCAGCGTAATGGCCGCTCGCCTGCGTAATGAGGGCTGCGCATATCTTCCCGCCAAACCGAGTGAGAGTACTGTCTGTTATTTATACTGTGCTACAGCTTAGCTAATGTATCTATCTCACTTACTTTCTATACGATGTATTTACCTTCTGAATCGGTATTATACACTTA
This sequence comes from Onthophagus taurus, assembly GCF_036711975.1. Taxonomy (NCBI): domain Eukaryota; kingdom Metazoa; phylum Arthropoda; class Insecta; order Coleoptera; family Scarabaeidae; genus Onthophagus; species Onthophagus taurus. The sequence continues at coordinate 21,430,214 of NC_091972.1, read as the reverse complement.
CATTTTTCGAATTCTTGTAAATTTAAAACTGCTTTTTATTTCATGATAATATCAATTCGTTCTTGAGATACGATTTTTTAAATTTTTTATTTCATATATATAACAATCAAAGCTGCAGAGTTGGAATTAAAAAAAATCATAGCAACGGTAATTACTAAGTTATTTATAGTGCATCAAATCTTCATTAAATTTGCTTTAAAATGTTCTTTATTTCATAACTATATCTCAATTAGTTTTTGAGATACGTAAAGATTAATTATCCTAACATTTATATTTAAGGTTGCGTTCAAAATTAAATATTATATTAAATAATATATATAAATCTGAAATTTGATAAAATTCAAAGTGATGAATACTAAACAAATTTGCTTTAAATTGCTTTTTACTTCATGATGATATCTCAATTCGTTCTTGAAGTACGATTTTTTAAAATTCTATATTTCAAATTCATAACAGTCAAACATGCAAAATCGATTTAAAAAATCATAAGAACGGTGATTATGGAAAATAAGAAATTATTTATAGCACATTAAATCTTCATCAAATTTCCTTTAAAATGATCTTTATTTCATGATGATATCTCCATTCGTTCTGGAGGCACGGTTTTTTAAAATTTGTATTTCATATCAGTCCTCAATCAAAGATGCAGAGTTGAATTTAAAAAATCATAACAACGATATTTATGGAAAATAAGAAATCATTTATGGTGTATCAAATCGTTATTAAATTTGCTGTAAAATGTTCTTTATTTCATAACTACATCTCAATTAGTTTTTGAGGTACGTAAAAATTAATTAACCTAACATTTATATTTAAGGTTATGCAAGGTTGCGTTCAAAATTTCATAAATCTGAAAATTGATGATTTGAAGAGATGATATTGAAAATGTTAAATACTAAATAAATACTAAAGAACAGTGATCATGGGAAATAAGAAATTATTTATGGCACATTAAATCTTCATCAAATTTCCTTTAAATTGCTTTTTATTTCATTGTGATATCTCAATTCGTTTTTAAGATATGATATTCTTAAAACCTATATTTCAAATCTATAACAGTCAAACATGCAGATGGATTTAAAAAATCATAACAACGATGTTTATGGAAAATACGAAGCTGTTTATGGCCAATTTATGGCACATTAAATCTTTATCAAATTTTCTTTAAAATTGACAGTCAATATTATTAATACTGGGGTAGTCAACCAAAGGGATAAATTAATAAGCCTCCTTTATTATTTGTTGCCTAAGCTGTCGAATTTTATTGAATTCTTCTTCAGAGTTAACTCTGTAACAATGTTTTATAAAAACAGAACCGTTACAATCAAGAACTCTAAGACAGTGGCATGTTACTTACAATTAGAGGGTTAATTTGACATAACACGTCGAAGATGTTAAATAATAGAAAACACCGCAAGATTGGCATCAACCACGTTGAATTAACAAAGCTAGAAGTAACACACACTTCAGAGAAAGACAATACGAGAGAACCGACGGGAATATAAAGAGCCGACAGAGCGACTAGAACCAAACAGCCCCAAAAGAAGAGTTGTCAAGATGAAGGTGACGTGCACTGTCATGCAATCTGATTAAATGACAATGTCACTGACATTCTGAACGTCAAAACGGAAATTGACGGAATCAGCTTCCCTAAGTATGTAAAACATCTCCAAAAACAGACGCTTAAGGTAGGATGGCTCCGAGCAAATTATGAGGTGTACCTTCGAAGTCAAAGGTATGTTCCGTAAAGAGGTGATGTTCTACTAAGGCCGTAGCCTTAGACTCTTTTAACCTGCAGTCCCTTTGACGTTGTTTGAGTTTATTTTTTAGATATTGGCACTGATTTGCCATAATGGTAGCATCCCAAAATTTTATGGCTTACTAAAAATCCATATGAATACCGTTCCTTTAAGACCGATCATCCCCTCATATCCTCTTTCTTGGCGGGGATTCTCTCAAGTGCCCTCTTTGGCCGTACTCAATACAATATCAAAAACTCATTCGCCTTTACTGAAAAGGTCAGAGCTTGTACATATATTGCCCCAATTGCTCCCATACCCCAATTGATATGGGACAATTCCTAGATAGTGTCGTTCCTTTTTGATTCCTCTGTTATCTCCTTCGAGGGAGTCACATACAAACGAAAGTTTGGTAGCCCCCTGAGCCCCATCCTGGCCACCGTTGTGATGGATTTTGTGTTGGACAAATGGATTCCTGCTCTCCCCTTTGAACTGCCCTTTCTATTCAAATATGTCGATGACATTATTTGTGCTCTTCCATCGAGTCAACTGGATGTTACGTTAAACTTGTTTAATGCACATAACCACAATATCCAATTCACTATGGACAACGCTTTGGATTGGTACCGTAAACCTACGTATTCAGGAAGGTTTGCCAACTTCTATTCTTGTCATTCTCCTGGAATGAAGTCCAACACCCTTGTAGGGATGAAGAACCGTGGTGTGCACACCTTTAGATTAAAGAATCTGAGGCTTTTGTGCACCATCTTTGTGAATAATGGCTTCCCCCCTTCTTTAGTGAACTGGTTATTGTTCTCTTCTGATTCTTCGGCTGCCTCTCCTCTGGTGACACAGACTATAGGTCAGCCCCCAATAAATGTCTCTGACTCACCCACCTGATTTGGATGTGTCCCTTGTTAATAGATACATCAAGCTTCCGTTTGTGCCGGGCTTCACCGATAACCTTATTAGTCTCTTTAAAGACCAACCTCTTAAGTTTGCAAAGTATACTTGCAAGCCACTAACGAGCATCTTGCCTGGTGTTAAAGATCACCCCAGTGATGGCCTCAGATCTAACTTTGTTTATAAGGTTAACTGTCAGGGTTGTAGTGGCTGTTATGTAGGCGTAAAAAGCCAATATCTAAAAAATAGACTCAAACAACGTCAAAAGGACTATAGGTTAAAAAAGTCTAAAGCGGCCTTCACACGATCAATATACAGGGTGTATCTAAATGACTGCAACAAACTTCAAGGGGTGATTCTTTAGTGAATTTTAAGGGTACTTTGATATATGAACCATGGGCGACTTCGGCTCCCCTAAGGAGCTACACCCCTCCAAAAATGGCGGAAAATTTTGGTTTAATTTGTTTTTCTCAAAAACCATAAACGCTAGGAAAATGAAATTTGGGCAACATGTTTAACTCATAATAGGGCATGTTTTGACCCTACTTGTACTTTCAACCTACCCTTCTAAACTACTAAACGTAACCACCCCCGGAACCCGTTCAATTTTGGAAAATTTTGGTTTAATTTTTTTTTCTCAAAAACCATAAACGCTAGGAAAATGAAATTTGGGGAATAAATTTCATTTTCCTAGCGTTTATGGTTTTTGAGAAAAAAAAATTAAACCAAAATTTTCCGCCATTTTTGGAGGGGCGTAGCTCCCCAATGGGGACGAAGTCGCCCATGGTTCATATATGAAAGTACCCTTAAAATTCACTAAAGAATCACCCCTTGAAGTTTGTTGCAGTCATTCAGATACACCCTGTATATTGTCAATATGATATAACATTGACAAACTGTAATTGCTTCAGACTATCAATATTTATTGACGTTCTACTAGTTTTGCGCTGGCAGTCAAAGATGTCATACCATCAAAAAGCTTCTGTAGCTATTATTTTAGCTTAACAATAAAACGCCAGAAAAAAAAGAGAATATGGGCTAGGGAATGGCTTCTAAAGACAGACACGTTTTCTCATATGAATTTGTTGAATGAGGTTCGCGTATCTACTCCAAAAGATTGAGGATTGTCAATCTCTCCTTCATACTCTCAATATTTATTGTCAAACCATCCCATCAATATTTTCAATATTGGCAATCTGTCAATCTTTCTACTCACACGTTCAATAATATTGTAATTACTCAGATATTGACAATATAGTATATTGATCCTGTGAAGGCCTCTTAATGCTACGGCATTAGTAGAACATCGCCTCTTTACGGAACATATTTGTTACGGTTTCATTTTTGTTCCTTTTATTTTCCTTTTAATGTTGTTTTGTTCCTTGTTTATGTTTATTTAGTGTAAGATAAAGCTCGATATTATTGATTTTTTTTTGCGGTTTGTGAATATTTTGTTTGTTTTGTTGTGTTTCAGGGAGAGAACGCCAGAGGGTTGATGTTGTTGAGAAAATTTCTATTTTTTTTTTTTTTTTTTGTACCAAATTTTGGTTTAGCTTTTGAACTTTAGATGGTAGGGTTAGAATAATTTAATTAGACAATTTGGTTGGTATTTTTTTCTTTCGCTTTATTATTAAAATTTCAGAACACTTAATTTAAATTTTGCGATTTTTTTTATTATTTCGGTTTTACGCGAATTATTACGGTGTTTGATTTGAGTTCCGAGTATAAGTTTGACATATTGTAAAGTATTTTTTTTTTGAAATCCTTGAAACGGGTATTTAGGCTATTGCCGGAAATTGTCTCGGTCACTTGGTAATAAACTGCGAATCGTGTTAAATGTAAGAGTGGTTAAAGTTGTCTTTTATACGACATTTTGGAATTTTTGACAAATTTTTCGTTAGTCGTAGACAGTTTCGCGTTTGGCGGATTATTCACTCAACATTCTTTTGTATAAATCTATTATCTATCGGATTTCCCGGATTAAGAAAAACACGTCGTTTTCGTATGAAATTAATTTAGCCTCTTTAACAACTGTGAGGTAAGGTAATAACCGAAATTATTTTATTTTGTTAATCTAACTCACTTTAATTGCTTACTTTCATTCATTTACTATAATTTTTTTTTTTTGAAAAGTTTTCTTTTAAGAAAAAAAAAAAGAAACTTTTTCTAACTTAAAACTAATGTGTGTAAATGGAATTTTAGGCGGCAAGTGTACGATATAATTTATCCGTTATCGAATTATCCGTATAATGTCAACGATAAGTTAACTTCAAATACCTCGTTGAAATTTTGTTGGAAGCCATCTTATAGTTGGACCTGTAGGAAGATTTATTGTACCATTTTTTTGAAGAAATTTGGTTATATTCAGCTTATTTTTTGTTTCTCAACCATTAACCTGACGGCTATCTCCACAGGATCAATTTTGGACACAAAAAGGTCAGAACGTTTGAACCATTGATTTTTTTTTAAAGAAAACAAACACGTTCCAAGGTTTAATATCCTGGAATTCATTTAATTTCCTTACGGTCTTTAATATAGTTTCATTTCAATTAATTTCATCAAATATCATTTTATATAATTATTCACTATAATTTAAAGTTATTAGTTATTTATTTAAAGATAAAAAAAAAGAAAACAATTTTGTTATTTACATAAATATTTTTGCCTCTTGTAAAGATTTGGTTGTTTGGGATTTTTTTGTTTCGATTTTGAATTTTGAGATTAAGTCTTTTCGTGCGATGTTAACCGTGAAAGAGAGAATTTATTTAGTACAGTGCTATGGTACTGGTGAATCATGTTTTCATGTAGTTATAAAAAATGTTTGGAAACGGGTTCTGTATTAACCATAAAGAAGCAGATAAAGGGACTAAATGAGGAAGACGCTGCTTCTCTAATAGCATTAAATTCCGTTCAAGAAACTCCAAAATTATCACTTCGAAGAAGAGCGTTACAAATTGAAATTAGTAAATCGCACCTCTTCAGAATTTACAAAGAAAATAAAATTAAACCATTTAGACCACGATTTAGACACACTTTGGATGCCGGCGATGATGCCACACGTTTGGATTTTTGTCTTGAGATTGGTAATGAAATATTAAATAACCGAAATTTTCATAAATTTATTGTATTTTCGGATGAAAGCACCTTTTCAACAAATGACATTGTTTCTTCCCAGCATTGTCGTTATTGGAGTGATGTAAATCCAATTAGCCTTAAATTGTATACGGTCAATGTACTTTCAGCAAGACAGTTGCCCAGCTTACCATTCACACATTGTGCCAAATGGTTAATTTAACCAATGGTCAATTTAACAATTTCGTAAAAATGAATTGGACGAAATGGTTCTATTTGATGGCCAGCACGTAGTCCTGATCTTACAATTATGGATTTTTATTTTTGGGGACGATTCAAACAAATTGTTTACAGTGATCCATTACAAGATGATGCAGAACTATTAAAACTAAGAATAATTAATGCGATAGAATCTCTACCACTGGCGTAAATTCGTACTTCTTATAAAGAATTTAGAACTCGTCTTCAAATGTGTGCCGAATTGGGAGTGAATTTGTTGAATGATGCAGAACTATTAAAACTAAGAATAATTAAAGCGATAGAATCTCTCCCACTGGCGGAAATTCGTACTTCTTATAAAGAATTTAGAACTCGTCTTCAAATGTGTGCCGAATAGGGAGGGAATTTGTTTGAATGAGGATTTGTTCATTTACAAATAAATAATATTTATTACTGACATAGTGTGTTATTACATAAGATTACATTTAAAATATTTTATTCAATTAGCCATATTTTAATTTGATTTGTCCATAAGCATATCATAAATTGAACCTGAAAAATTTTTAATTTAGGAAAAGTATAATTTTTACATAAAAATGGGAATAATTAGTTAACTTCTATAGTTAGAATATAAAGTTCGTGCGATTTAGTGGTTTGAACATATCCGACGCATTATTTATGCTGAGATAAGTTCGAAAAATCAGTAATAAATTTTTTTTCCTCTTTGTAACTCGATCCGGGAACATACTGTATATACAGGGTCAGAAAGAATGGGAAATCCGAATACCGGAGATACTAGACACCAAAATATGATGATTTAACCTAACATCTCTTATACAAATGTCAGTGGTTTTCGTGGCACAGGGTGTTGAAAGTTAAATTCTTATTTCAAAATTTCTTGATAATTTTGAAGCTTTTTGTACTATTAGCATAAAATTTGGTAGTTTTATGTTTTCAAGCATGAGAAATACGAATTTGAAACTTGTTTTGTTATTGCTCGTAGAGGGCGCTAGATACACACTGCTCGTTCGATAAATCAAATCATAAGTTTTTTGGCTGTGGAACTACGACCAATAAGAGCTACAAATCACAAAGAGCATTCAATTTTACATAAAAAAGGTACTCTTATTTAAATTGTCTAAGTCTATCGGTTTTCGAATTATTTACTTTTAAATGTTTAAATGTATTTTTTCTTCTAAAATTTTTATTTTTGAACATAAGCAAAGTTGGCTTATTTTTCCGCTCATGTTTCGACAATTGCTTGTTGATTGTCAACATTGATCTAATTTCCGTGTGCAATAATCATTTTTACCAACAATAAAGTTATTACCAATTTGAAAATGCCACGACGTAATGAGTTTTCTAATAGTGAGAAATGAAGATTTAAATCCACCGGATTTTTGAATATAGACACAATATTCTATTGTTATTGTTATCGATTATTATCGTTACTAATTGCTATTGTTACTGTGTGTTATTGATTTTAAATGTTAACCTTAAAATTACTTTGAAACAATTAAAAGGAGGAAACCAGGAGACTTAGACAATGTAAGCAAGACTACCTTTTTTGTGTAGAATTGAAAGCTCCTTCAGATTTCTGGTTCTAATTCACCATACCTCAACTGACAAAATAGTCATGACTTGATATCTCAAACATGCAGTGTGTCTAGATACACTGCACGTTTGACGCCCTCTACGAGTAATCAGAAAACAAATTTCAAATTCGTATTTCTTATGCTCGAAAAGATATAACTACCAAATTTTATGTTAATAGTACAAAAAGCTTCAAAATTATCAAGAAATTTCGAAATAAGAATTTAACTTTCAACGCCCTGTGCCTTGAAAATCACCGACATTTGTATAAGAGATGTTAGGTTAAATTGTTATATTTTGGTGTCTAGTGTCTCCGGTATTCGGATTTCCCATTCTTTCTGACTCACCCTGTATATATCGAGCTTTATCTGGACCAGTGTTGTGCTTTTATTGTACCTTGAACCTATCCTAACCTCCATCATCACTTCCTCGTTGGTGAATATCGTGGGGCTAACGAGGTGGCGCCTTAAAAATATAACGAACCTCCCCGTCTCCATTGGGTTTGCTGGGTAACCACGATAACAATTTTTTTTTTTGGTTTAAGGGCAATATACAGGATGTATCTGAATGACTGCAACAAACTTCAAGGGGTGATTCTTTAGTGAATTTTAAGGGTACTTTCATATATGAACCATGGGCGACTTCGCCCCCATTGGGGAGCTACGCCCCTCCAAAAATGGCGGAAAATTTTGTTTAATTTTTTTTTCTAAACCATAAACGCTAGGAAAATGAAATTTGGGGAATATGTTTAACTCATAATAGGGCACGTTTTGACCCTATTTGTACTTTCATCCTACCCTTCTAAACAACTAAACGTAACCACCCCCGCTCAATTTATGCCTAGATTTTTTTTATGAAGATGATAAATACATTGGAAAAATTTCAGTTAGATAGGTAAAACTATTCTAAAACTTTTTTATCTCTCTCAAGTTCTTCGAAAATTTAATAATTTCTGAGAAAAAAAATAATTAAGCAAACACTAACTGTTAAGCTGTAGGGTTGTTAATCGAAAGTAGGAATGAATTTTTAATGAAAAAACCTTAGTAGGCTTTGCAATCTTTGTCAGAAATATTTTTGACGTTTAAATGGCAGTGGTTTTCTTACTATTATTATTATTTTATTTAAAATTTTGAGGGTAAATGCGATAGAACTTTATTCAAAAATTAATTTGAAAAACAATAATAATAGTAAGAAAAACACTGACATTTAAACGTCAAAAATATTTCTGACAAAGATTGGAAAGCCCACTAAGATTTTTTCATTTAAAATTCATTCCATCTTTTGATCGATAACCTCGTTGTTTAACGAGCAGTGTTTGCTTTATTTTTTTTTTCAAAAATTAGTCGTTTTTGGGAAAATTTTAGAGAGACAAAAAAGTTTTAGGATACTTTCATCTACCTACGTAAAATTTTTCTAATGTATTTATCATCTGCATACAAAAAATTTTAGCAAAAATGTAAAGGGGGTAGGATGAAAGTACAAATAGGGTCAAAACGTGCCCTATTATGAGTTAAACATATTCCCCAAATTTCATTTACCTAGCGTTTATGGTTTTTTATAAAAAAAAATTAAACCAACATTTTCCGCCATTTTTGGAGGGGCGTAGCTCCCCAATGGGGGCGAAGTCGCCCATGGTTCATATATGAAAGTACCCTTAAAATTCACTAAAGAATCACCCCTTGAAGTTTGTTGCAGTCATTCAGATACACCCTGTATAGATATCTTTTTTATTTTTTTTTTATCCAGAAAAGTAGGCGTGACAACTTTTGACTTCAAGTTGCATCCATAATTTGCTCGAAGCCATCCTACTTTAAGCGTGTTTTTATAGATGTTTTACATACTTAGGGAAGTTGATTCCGTCAATTTCCGTTCTGACGTTCAGAATATCAGTGACATTCTGTCATTTAATCAGTTTACATGACAGTGCACGTCCCTCTCCTCTTGACGACTGTTCTTTTGGGGCTGTTTGGTTCTAGTCGCTTTGTCGGCTCTTTATATTCCCGCCGGCTCTTTCGTATTCCCTTTCTTTTCGCCATCTAGAGAGTTTCATGTGTGAACAGGGTTAGGTTGGCTGTTTATTGACGGTTATAGATTACCGATAATGGTACGTTCTCCCGCTTTATGCCATTTTGTCGTTTTGGTTTTTCTTAATCAATCTGTTCGTTGTGAAGTGTGTGTTACTTCTAGCTTTGTTAATTCAACGTGATTGATGCCAATCTTGCGGTGTTTTCTATTATTTAACATCTTCGACGTGTTACGTCGGATTAACCCTCTAATCGTAAGTAACCTGCTACCGTGTTAGAGTTCTTAATTGTAACGGTTCTCTTTTTATAAAACATTGTTACAGAGTTACCTCTGAAGAAGAATTGAATACCATTCGACAGCTGAGGCAACAATAAAGGAGGCTTATTAATTTATGCCTTTGGTTGACTATCCCAGTATTAATTGATCACATCACACACTATCAACATTCTTCTAATTGATGTAGTGTGACAATTGTTATTTTTATAATTAATTTCATGTGTGAAGTACTTTTTGCAAACAACATATTAAATCTTTAATTCTTGCGAAGTCACCGTAGACTGTAGATAGATGTACCTCTGCAGTATGTATATTCCGGTTATAATCGAGCTTTGGGTTAAATAATTCATCTAAACGGAAAATACGCTCAATAATGAAATATCTGTACGTGAGAAAACCACCATCAACTCTCGAAGTTTACAAACGAGCTTGAGAATTTTTCAATAAATCCGGGCGAGGAATTTTGTGGAGCAGGAAATAGTCGATAGTAGTAGCACTGCACGAGAAGAAAGACAAATATACATACTTCAACGCCAAATAATATTTATCGAATATGCATTTCAGTTCACTCTTGCCATCTTTAATTTATTTAATGTCATAAATAAATAAAACATCGTTTACCATTTAAACCGAGAAAGTTTCTCAACAACTGCTGTCGTTTTGAACGTAAGTTATTATTGTTTAGTCGAGCATGAACCGTACTAAAGTCGGTCCTACAACAAATACACGCGTACTACACAACGTAGCACAAATAATTACCCTCCGAGGACTTTTCCACATTATTTGGCGCATCCCGCGTCTCATGAAAAGGATACGTTCCGCGCCCTGGAAAACCTCATAACAGAGTTCTAGCATCCCGTGGGTCCTCTGCGCGAACTCCCGGAAAGCTTTCGGTTGGATGAAACGGCCCAAGGAAAGCACGAAATATGGTCGTTCGTTAATTAAGCTCTGCGAGGGGCGTCACAGCCGCTTCATTACTAGCCACGCATCGCGTTGTTTCCACCGTACAGAGGCCTGTATCAAACTGTGCTAGTTTGAACATGCCACGTCGACTCCAATGCGTTGGTTGTTTACCGATGCGCGGAATTAACTCGCTAATCAACTACGAATTGAACTGACCTTCAACCTTCCTTTCATCAACGATAATGAACACATAATATTAACTACAAAACCAAAATTTAATGATAATAAAAAACCTTTAATACAAAAACACCGTTATAATTCCATTTTATTCGAAATGAATTGCTCGGCAAATTGATTTTACTTAATTTAAATGTCGAAAATCGAATTGGTGAATTCGCTATTTAGTAGTAAAATCTCATAAATTCACCAGAATACAAGCAAACAATGGGAATTTCGCTTACTTTATTTACATCACTATTTGATTACATTCCTGTCTGTTACGTTGTTCTCGTTCGTACGTGTTATTGGATGTTAAACAGCCAATTCTCCGGCGAGAATAACGTTCAATAGGACCCAAGTACAGACAAGCGAGGAAGAGGGAACTTTGGGTCCATCCCGATTCTACGCCGGTTCAATTTCCGTATATTTCGCTTCCACCCTCCGTTCCATTTCTTTTCTTTTTTTTTTTTCGTTCCCGCACAAGATACCACGATCTTTGATGTCACCGTTGAGCGTCTAATATTATTCTTTCCGTAATGGGACTGAATCAAAACGTCGTTGCAAACGAATTTTATCATGTTTTACCGTCGAGTAAACTTCCTCTTGTTATATATCAGTGAAAATTATTAACTATTGTAATCATTTAAGTAAGTGGACTTACAACATCCTTCATCATACCGCAAGCTATTCCTGTAATAAAAAATTGCTTTATAACGGGTTGAATCTTTTTCATAATCTGTAAACATATAACATCACTAAGGGTTAACATTTTTATCATGATAAAGTTCACGAATATGCAACTTTAAGAGTGAAGGCGTTAGTATTATTATAACAGGCATATATCAATATTATATGGGTATAGCGTATATAATAAGACAACAAAGTTAGAGGGGCACAGGGACAATATCAAACGCGACATTACCAACGAATCCATTAAGTCCATAAATAAGTAACCTGACAAGTTGTTTAATTACACCTGATTTAGTTTTTATGTCTGCAACTCGGAAACATTGTCGCTGCCCATTGTAAGTGTCTCGATACGACCAAGTAGCCGACAACGTGGAAGACTTCCTTCACTACAACAAAGTGTCCTATTTGTGGTAGAGATGGACTAAATTTGGTGACTGATTAAAAGGTCAGACATTTTGGACAACACATCTTCATTTAAAATTGAGGTGTTCACTCTCTAAATAAGGAAGTAATCAGGTGTAAGTGGGGATAGATCTTGAGAACCAGTAGTTAATGGGAAAATGAGTCGAGAATTTAAAATTCTCTTTATATTCATAAATTATTATGTCAAGAACGTATTTTCAAGTGCGGTTTTGTTTATGAAAAAGTTCATATTTCCTTCTATAAATGGTGAGTAACTCATCAAAACATACCAAGAGTTTCTCAAGATGATTTTTTTAAGATTGTTGTAGAAAATTGTTAACTTTAGAAAATCAAAAAAATTCTGGTCATCTTCAAAAATTACTATCTCAAGAACGAACAGAGATTTTCTAGTACGATTTCGTCCATGAAAAAGTTTATATTTTCCTCTATAACTGGTGAGTGTGTACAAAAAATATTCCAAGAAGATGAGAGAGAGAACACTATTTATTTAGGCCAACAGAAAATACAAATTAATATAAATGCAACATAAAAAAAAATACAGGTGTGTAAAAAAAGAACACTATAGTCTTTCTGCCCGGGATAATCTTGGTTTGAATTTGACTTCTTCTTTGTTTGGTGATAACGAAGTTGATGACAGCATTATGGGATAAAGATTGTAGACAGGAGATAGATTGGAGAGATTTCGTTCAGGTTATTGGCGTATTGATGTTCTATCTTCTCTTGCTCCAACATCGGAGGGCATTAATGGCTGTTATAGCAGTCGGTTCATCCCTACTATTGAACAATATAACCTTCAACAAATTCTCCTCCGCTACATTGATTGACTTTGTGATTTTAAATGTAGATACTCCTGTTCTTGAATTGGGTGTGACAACTATACATAAGATTGCTGATTACTCACTTGTCTTTGTTACCTGGTCTTTTGATTTACATCCTGAGGGCATTATCATATTATTAATCTTTTTAATCTTTATGCATCTATCAAGACATCGGTTCTACATAAGCCTTACCGCCGTTAAAGGCCGTTGAGAGATTCGGCATATAAGAAGTTCAAATCCTCTAACGCACCATCTGATTTTAGATACTACAAACAACTACGTAACTTCACCAATATTGCATTCCAACATGAAAAGAAAGCCTTTTTATCTCACGTATTTAGGCATAATAATTCACAAAAACTATGGGGTGACTTTAGGTCTTTGGGAGTCTGTAAAAATAAACCTAGTGGCATTTCTAGTAACATTGGCGATGCTGATTCCATTAACAATTTTTCCGTATCCTCTCAAAATAACAGCCCGGATGATGCAGATCTTATACAATTCTATAATTGTAATTTACTGCCTCAGGTCTCTAGTAGGCTGTGTTTTTTGCTCGCCTCTGAAGAAGATGTCTTCCGTACGTTACAATCTATTAAAATTAATGCAATTGTGTGTGATGATATCAACGTAAAAATGTTGTTGTTGTGTTACCTTGTTGTTGTTCCATATTTGTGTCATATTATTAATTAACCAAAAATAAAACGCTTTGAAATTTTGTACTTCTTAATTAGATGGATATATTTTTTTTTCTACCGGTTTCGGTCCTGGTTAGACCATCTTCAGGAAACTTTCGAATTACGTCAAGAGGTTTTTACTTTGAGGAACATACACTATTATTCATTTGAAATTTTTATTCTTTAACAATTCTTTCTACTTTCCCGTTGTTTATTTTATTTTAAACCATGAATTATTTCTTATATAGTTATGAGCTGGATCTATTATATTATTTGGCTTGCTTACATTTATATTTGAGGTTATGTATTTGTGAAATACAGACCAGGACCGAAACCGGTAGAAAAAAGAAATATATCCATCTAATAAAAAAGTACAACATTTCAAAGCGTTTTATTTTTGATTAATGCTACAGATGGAAAGAAAAAACACCCTCAACAATATATTATTAATTGTCTAGAATTTGGGGTCTATCCTGACCAATGGAAAACTGCATTGATTTCACCAATTCCAAAAAACAAGAATCCAAAAGCTTTGGTTGATTTACGGTCTATTAGTATGTTAAATGTTACCTCGAAGGTTCAAGAGAGGATTGTGGCGGTGAGAATCTGGGGCCATCTTAATGAATTTAATATATTACCAGCCAATCAGTCAGTGGATTTCGCCCTGGTTTCAGCTGTACCACTGCTCTTCTTGATGTTACCGACGATATCTTGCGTGGGATGGATGAGAGGAGTGTTACTGCACTTGTTTTGATCGATTTTTCAAAGGCTTTTGACACGATCGATCATTTAACACTCCAATCAGTGCTCCGTTATATTGGCCTCTCTCCGATGACTGTTGATTTCTTTAAAAATTATTTTTTACATCGCTCTCAGTTTGTTAATTTTCAGGATACAATATCGGAGAGAGGCCTTATTACTTCGGGAGTGCCTCAAGGATCAATTTTGGGACATATACAGTATCTTATTCACACGATTAATTTGTGTTGTATCCTAAAGCACTGTAAAACCCATATGTATGCTGACTACACACAAGTATACATTCGGTTTAATGGGGATAACTTAGGTGATTCGCAATTTCTAATGAATTATGACTTGAAATTACTAGTTGACAACGCCAAACGCCATTGCTTATCTATTAATGCTTCGAAATCGTCTGTCATTATTTTCGGAACCGGTGCTCCCACGGATGAGGCTAGGTAATCCTTGAACATTCTTATTAACGATGAACAACTAAACTTTACGCACGTTGCCCGTAATTTGAGTATTGCCATGAACTCTGATTTGAGATTTAAAGGGCAGTCCGTAATCTCCTTCAGAGACCCCATTCCACCCTTAAGCTTTTGTATTCAAATAGAAACAAATAGAAAAATTATACGACTCGCTTGTTTTATCCATCTTTAATTATGGGAAGCTCTTTACCACTCTTGCATCTATGCCGCGAATAGATCTCGTATTCAGCGGGTACAGAATTCTTGTCTTCACTTTATCAGAGGACGTGAGAGAATTTCTCATACACTCGGTTGGGTCGGTTGCCTGAATATGTCACGACGTAGAATATTACACTCTGCTTGTCTGTATCACAAAATCCTTACTTATAAAACCCCTCCTTATTTATACAACAAAATTTGCTATCGTATAGATGTTCATAATATAAATGTTAGGCACCGTTGCGCGTTAACAATATCGAAGCACCAGCTTGAACTGTTTAGCGAGCCTTTTCGTACTGTGTGCCTAACATTTATAACAATATCTATTACTATAAAGCTGGAGAATATGCGTGGTGTACTTATCAAGTTAAAAGTTGAACTGCGGAGACAGTAGGAGGAAGCGGGCAATCATTAGTCATATCACGACTTTCATGAAACCTTTAAAACTTTGAATTGGCCTTGCACTTGAGGTTGGTGCTTGGATGGGTTTTGGATGTAATTTCATTTAAGACTTTCGAGAGCCGATGAAAAACAGTTTGCGTTTTCGCTAATTGAAGTGGCCCTCTTTAACTCCATTAATTATTTATTAGTATTATTACTCTGTCTACTTTACTTTGTTCAATTGATTTTTTTGTAATAAATATGTTATTATTATTATTGTATAAGAGCTCGTTGCTAGGATTAAAGAGTGGGTTTTATGGGTGTTGGATACGTGTGATACAGCTAAGAGCTGGTCTTTCAGCCACTTCTAAATGGTTTCTAGTTCTTCTAGGCGCAACAGATAGGATTCTTGTAGATATGTGAAGCGCATTTTGTTGCTCTGGCACGTTCCTTGCATGTGAGAGATCTAAGGTACTTTGCACAATTTATGGTTTTTATCTTCACCTTGTGTGCATGGTCGGATAAATTTACGGATACCTTCTGGCAATCGAAATTGCCAGGTATTTGCAATTTGGTAAGGAAGATATGACCGTGGATTGGAGAGTTACGGTGGGAGAAGGGGCATGGATGGGAAGAAATGGAACGCAGAATTGGATTTTAGAAAGATTTACTTGAATTCGCCAGCAGTTTGAATCAGCGCCTGCAACTTTTGAGCTGCGGATCAGTTAACGTAGCATAAGGCATACGAGTACAAATCAAAAGTATCTGCGTTGTCATTGTAAATATCGCAGCAAAACACGCTGTAGAGTATAGGGGAGAGAGGCTCAGCAAGGTCTTCCCCTTGGGGAAGACCTTGCTGAGCGGAGAATCTGCAGGACTTCTAATCTTCGGTGAAGTGTTAGTTGGCGAGGTAGCTAAAGATTTTTCTTATATAGGTATGAGTAACATGATAACACTATTTGTTATCCAGGAGCGGTGCCTGTTCCGTTGCTAAGGTGTGTCGGCCTGGGTGGTGAAAACGGATTTATACCGGTCGTCTATCATGGTTTTATTGACGGAGTAAAAAGAGGCATCCTCCGAGAATGGGAACACATGCTGAAGGTAATCCCCTTGGATGTTAACAATTTCTTCCTTGTCGGTATGTGATGTGCCATCCGAGGGAATTCGTGTGTTTCAAGAATCTTTTGTTATCTGGATAATTTCTGAACTTCTTGTCAGTATCTTTGCCTTTTGATTTGTTGACATTGTCACAGGATTCAATGTACCTTTCGCTTTTGAATTGTTTCATTAAGTTTTGAATGTGTTTCTTAAGTTCGTTAAATTTCCTTTTTATGTCTAGAACATCAGATATTCTAAAGTTGTGGTATAAGCGTCTCTTTCTCTTAATTAACCTTTGTATTATTTATACTAACTTTGGTAGTGTGGTAGTGGAAACTTTTTTTTGTTTTTATTTGAGCTGGCTTCATCAATCAATTTTTTGAGTTTTTCCTACCCCTTTTTGCAACGTGGGTTATCAAGTTTCTTATGTTTCCCGAGCAGAAGACCATGTCTGGGTTAGTACTTTGATTGTTTACAATGAACATTGCAACAATTTTAGTGCAGTTAATATTAGTTGAAGATACGAATTGACTAATGTGTTTGCAGAGTTTGGATTAAAATCCCCAATAATCAAGCAGTTATCACGCCGAGAAGCCATGTTGAAAATTCATTTTTCGATTTGACTATGCGATTTGACTAGGCGTAATAGTAAAATGAAGAATGTATTTATCTTTAAAAAATCATAAAAGTTAAGGTTAAGTACGGTTTTGTTCATGAAAAAGTTCATTCTTTCCTCCATAAATGGCGAGCGACTCATAAAAACATATCAAGAGGATGATTTTCCATGATATTTTTAAAATGATCGTAGAAATTTGTTATCATTGTAAGTGTTATAATTAGCTTGTAGGATACCTGGAAATTTCCTTTTTTTTATTTTGTCTTATTCACTTTAAAGTTAATTTCAAACAAAAAATAATAATCAACAAAAGACTTTTAGAGTCTCATGTTAATACGTGATCTTACTCGTCAACGTCGTAAATGTTCAAGTTAAATCTCACGGTATTATCGTATAAATATAATAATAAGAGAATGGAAACGCGAGACGATAGAGTGCTTGGCGTGCAGAAACTCGTTCCAGCAGCTACGAGTGCTTAGTTGAGGTACTAAAACTTATCTGTTATCTGAGAATCTCTAAGCAGTTTTATATGTGCCTTTCTTTAAGGCTGGGCTTTATTAACTACGTGTAAAAGATAATAAACTATTTGTGAGAAAAGTTTGTGTATTCGTTATGTATAAAGTTAGATTGAAATATGCGATCAGAAAACTTCCGAAAAGGTATTAATATACGCCGCGTTTAAATGGAAATATAATTCAATTCTCCATAAAATATCCCTGCAGTTGCATGTTATCCTCAAGGTAATGATTATGTTGGAATACTGCGAATTCATAATTCTCGTTTCTTATGAAATTGAATTCTGAATTTTACACGATATGTAAAATAACCTATTTTAAGTAATCCCTTGAAATACTTTGTGATAAAATTTATGACATTGCATAACAAAACTCGTAACAAATTGAAAATTGTCATCGTACGTACCGAACATTGTCACAAGATGTTCTTCTTGTCGTGTTGAATGGAACTCGCGATTACATCGAGCCCGTAAATCGAAATTCGTAGATATAAAAGTGCCGTCATCGTATTTATGATCCTTGATCAAATTGTCTTGCAAGCACTATTGGAAGCGTGCTGTAACCGGTGCTCGTGGTATACGTATGTATTTTCAACAAACAACGCAATAAGCTATTTCCGTCTACCGTGTTGTCTTTAGAAGATATGTTTGCGCACGTATCCAAATCCCAAACAAGAACGACCTCCATTCTAGATGTACAATAGAAAAACGAATATTTTGTTTACTTTTAAATAATTTTCCCTCAACTCATAGTTCTTTTATTTATTTTAACAACGTTTGTAGTATTAAAGGGGATATATGGTATCGACCCAAGTCGCACCCGTTGCAAAACTTATCTAAGTTTCGTACATCCGGTCGGTTTGCAAACCGACGGAAATCTGTTACAGATAATTTGGCGATTGGACTGTTCGGGTGCCTGATTGGAATGTTTAATCGGTTATCGCTGGGAGAGGACAAGGAGAGGGCTGAACTGGGACAGAACCCATTTGGCGAGTTCACCACCACCTCAAACAAAGAAAGGGTGGGTCTCGGTTTGACTTCCTTTGAGTGCAAATCTTGGCATTGCCATTGTAAATCACGCAGAGGTTGCCGTTTAACGGGTTCGTACGTTTCAATTATACGATGGTATTAGGATTATTGTGTTTAAATAACTTGATTTGTCCGAAATAAAATTATGTATAATTTGACTTTTTAATTTTCTTTGAATACCTATTATTAAAATGTAAGCTTTTTCTTATTCCTTTTTGGTGGTTAATTATAAATTAACAGTTTAGTTTCAAATGGTTTTCGTGCCTCCATCTAGTAAGATTTATCAACACAGCGTTTGAGGAGGACGTAAAGAAATTTGCGGTTTAGAAAGTTGCACCAGTTAAATAGAGATGGCGTTTGCTCATTTAAAATCGTTGATATTTTAATATATTCATTATTATACAGGATTTTTAAAAACTGAAAACCTCCGGTTATATTCCGGTTTCCGTTGGAATTTGAAATTATTGATTACTTGGAATGTTTCACCCTCTTTGGGAGAGGGTCGGCACTATAAAGATTTTCTATTCTATAACAGAACATGCCTTTATCAGCGGAAGTTGTGATATCAATTCAAATTCTATAGATGGTGCTTTATGATAAGAAAATAATTAAAAAAAAAAGTGCTGGTGTTTGTGAGTATGATGTAAGATGAATTGTGAGGGAATATAATCTAGATGATAAATCTCTGGGGATTATAACGCTTTGAGATCTGTGACCTATTAGTCTTGAGGGATGTTGTAACTGTATACCGAGCCTTTAACGTTGGCCCGAGAAGGGTTATTACGTCAACACACCATCTATCTTCAACCACAGCATAATGTTAGAGGGATTCGGTTAATTATCCGGTATATATAACGTATAGTTAAGAGATTATATGATACAATAAAACAAATTAAAGACTACATTTTATGGTATATGTCCTATACCCAAATAGTTCCCCCCTTTATAGAGGAAGGTCTGCATGAATGTATTACCGCATGAACAACAGGTAACTAGTTCTATTTTCCACACACACATAACTTATCGTGTCAATGCTTAGAAATTACGAACTGGTTAGTTTCTACAATATCCACATATTATAAATAAATCATTTCGAAATATTGAGTACTTGGGAGTCGCGTATGATACGAGAATTTCAATAATTAATTTGAAAATACTTTACTAGGACAGTTCTAAAACATCACGATTTTATAGCATGTTTAAAGAATGTTTCGGGTGTAATACCTTGCACATTTTTGCACTCTTATTCACTTATTTACTAGTTGAGATATTAAAGAATTTGTGAAAACCTCAACAATAATCAGATAAATCCTACACCTTTCCCCAGGACCTGCCGCCAGTACATTACTCCAGTATTTATCCATTACCTATTGGTCCTCTCTTCATTACCACACCTAAATCTGGCCACCGACATCTTCCCCTCCTCACACCCCTCCGCCATCGAGCATTTAGGTAGTCCCTCTGCAACAATGTCCCCATATTTTGGGTTATACCTACCGTCACTCATCTCCGTCCTTCTCTCTTGCATTCCCACATCTTTATCGCCGCCCTCCAGTTGTCTCCACATGTCAATCCTCCCTCTCTTTTACTGTTTACCTCCTCCGTTGAATACCTCACCCGTCTGTAGTATTATCCCTTCCTCGCTGCCCATAACGACCCTTCCCTGCCTCAATCTCTCTTCGGCACTCTCCCAAAATTTTACAATGCACTCTTCCTCCTACCCTCTCCTCAAAACGCAAAGCTCGCTTACCCATCTCCACCCTCACCTTATCTACCTTTATTTCTTCTCTGACTATATTCCCCGGCGTCTCTCTAACTGTAACCTCTAATACCTGTTTTCATACTCTAACAGCCCTTGCTCCTTCCATCCCCATATCTCCACCCAATACATCATAACGCTTTTTTATCAAGCTCTGAAATATTATTCTTCTTTTTTCTACATTCTTCCCAAATATCCTCTCACCCCATCCCCAGGCATGTCCCATAACCTTATTCCTTTCACTGTCATCATTCTAATATGCCCGCCTTCTTGCTAGTCTCTCCAAATCTGTACCCCAAGTATGCGTAATTCCTCACCTTCTCGATCACCTTCCCCATCCCCCTTACAAAACTTCATCATCTTCGTTTTGTCTACGTTCATATCCAAATCCTTCCCCCTAAAACACCTTGTATCAGCAACTTAGTCTTTTTTGGCAGTTTGCTGCTTTTGTCCAATTAACCTTTTTAACCTCTTCGGTAATTATTACATCTGATAGTTACATACCTTTTCTTTTTTCCGTGCAATCAACGAAATATTTGATTTGACTATTTGTATAAGAAAATCCTTTCTCAACTTACAAAATAGGATAAAAAGAATTCACCATTTCCTGTAAAATTAATCCTGGTTCTGATTTTGCCACTGTTGCTGATACAAATGTGTTCTCGTATTCGCACGATTAAAGCTTTATTCAATATTTTTAGAAAATTGATATACTCCAGCTTTCTTATATTCATTCATAATAGGTGGGTATAAATTTTGCCAATTTGTCATAACCATGCTTGCTAATTCTATATTTGGAAGTTTGGAACCATAATTTTTTCTTCGCCATTTGAATTTAGAAGACAGAATTCTAACGATCCAAATTTACGCTGTTACGTCAACTACATTACGATAAATCCTAGATATGCTGGACTAAATTTATCTAAACTATACTAAATTTCTGACGTTATTAAGATTATTAGCGATGATGGTTACATACAGTAGCGTCTGGTGGCAAAACATCTAGTCATAAAGTATAAGCGGATGCCTTGGGTTTAGTTCAAGAAAGAGTAATATGATAATACTATGATAATATTGTGGAAGTGAGATCTAACTAATTTTAGGAAGCTTTCTTCAAACTAATTGTCAAAAACTGTTGCATCCATCGAAACGTTGTCCATTGCAACGTATCAGGTTCCCGAAAATCAAGTATTTTCTGGTAAATGTCACTGATCCCATATATCTTTGCCTAAAATATGGCGAGAAGTTGTCCTTTATTTCCGAAGGCAGAGATTACAAATTAAATAGTAATATTCTCTCCCCCTCTCTGGATCATCGACTGTCCGCGTGGAGAGCATGTGCTTTGCTCCAACTAC
The DNA here is from genome assembly GCF_036711975.1 of Onthophagus taurus. Lineage (NCBI taxonomy): Eukaryota > Metazoa > Arthropoda > Insecta > Coleoptera > Scarabaeidae > Onthophagus > Onthophagus taurus. The sequence continues at coordinate 21,408,478 of NC_091972.1, read as the reverse complement.
CTTGATTTCAGTGGGATTGGTACAAGAACTGGCTTCATCAAGATTCTATATTCTTGTAGGGCAATTTTCTACTGTTAAGGAAAATTGTATTTTCTAATAGCTCAATACATTGATTTATTGTAAATGAATTACAACCGTTTTTTCTTGCGACCTCAACACTTTGGTGTTTTCATCGTTGCGTTTTGGGTTTATGTAATTCTTTATGTAAAATAGATCATACTTTCGAAAATATATCGAGAAAAAATAAATGATTATGTACATGGTTGCTTGCTAATTAATTCACATCCATATATATCAAGAAAAGGAAAAAGTTACCACAGTTTATGTTCTACTCTTTCCCATCTCTTCCCATGTTGCTACAATCGAACAATTATATTGTCCAACACTTTGTATTCCATCTAGATTCAAAGTGAAGAAGTGTAAAAATCCTCCATTTGCTCGTCAATGATTATATGTATCGAAATACGATTACTTTCGCTTGTAAACAATAGATGACCCTCGATAACTCTGAGCTTTTTGAGGTTAACATATTTAACATGCTTTTAAAGTTTGTAGGATTTATAAACTTGTAGCCGTAATGAAGGCATTAATTAACTGAATTTTGTAGTGGCACAAAATAAGAACATGAAAGTAATTAAGATTTATTTAAAGATTTTTAAGATTCTTCGTTAAAGATTTTCATAAATTAAATTCCATAACAAAATCCTAAATGATTCAATAACACTAATCCAAAATTTGTGATTGTTTCAATTTCAAATTTTATCACTAAATTATATTATGTTAAGGAGTGGATGTGGACTATGCCCAAAGGGTTCCAACAACATTAGTTTCGTAAAGATAACAACATTATACGAAACCACCAACCGAAGTTCCCCCAAGTTATTTATGCCAAAAGTTTTGATTGCATTTGTATACGCGCCTACAGACTTCGACGTTTGCTAATCCGTTCAATATAGCAAACGTGTTTGCGAAGTAATCGCGCGATAATATAGCGCCTATTACAGACCAATACGTGAGGTCTATGTTCCGTAAATTTGTATTCAATTATCTCGGACATCACCTTGCCCTATCGATCCTATTCGGACATTTTGACGGGCATTGTGTTTCTAAACGCCTGCGTATCCAACGTTTCCCGTTGACAAATCCTTAATTAAGGGCGTACGACTGGCGCCCTTTATTCTCGCCGCGCCGAGTGTTCTCTCTCTTCGTATTGTTACGATATTATTTGAGCCGGTGGGATTTATTAAAGGAATTTTTCTCTCGCCCGAGCTCGCGTGCCTTTCATCTAAAGCCGAATGGCTACGCGTTAGTCCGAGAAACGACTTGACGTCTTTACCTGCCGAAAAGGCGAAGACCGGAAAGGAATGTTACGAATCATCCCTAATTTTTTTCTTTTTTATTAAATTAACTAAATTTAGAAATCTTACATCATTGCTATTAAATTGTAATTAACTATGTTAAATGTGTATATGTTAACCACGAATTTAATACCTGTATGTGTTGTAAGGTTTAATATCCATGCTATTGATTTAATGTCGGTATTGACACTCAACGAGAATGCTTGGTGAGTATATATATATACATATAGTACAAAATTTCTAAATTGTCTGCAGATCAATAAATAGGCTCGGCGCTTCGGGCAATTTAAGCGTTCGTATTTAATTAACCACGCGCAGCTCGCTGCTAGCTTTGCGAACACCTATCACATCGAAATGGTTCAGTCTGTTGCAGAATCGCGGAAACGGTACAGTTCATTGTCTCCCGTAATAAACTGTGCAGTCTAATACCAGACTTCCCGTTGCTCTAGCACTCCCTAGGTGACCATAAAATGTGCTTCCTGACAGCGACGACGACGCCTTCCGAGATATCAACAACGAACTTATTTACTAGAACAAATAATTCAGATCCTTTTCAGGTGTTTTCAAGTTAATTACTTGGCTAAGTTGGCAAACCTTTTCCCCTTGGATTTAAAAACGGAGTTAAATTTCTGAGCCCTGTTAATGGCCGTGTCTTTTTCTGCTGGCTGCCGGTTTAATTGTCGTTTTCGGCCGGTTTACAGGCAGGGCCATTGTTTCTCTAATCCACCCATTAGGGAAATAACGGCTCCCGAAAAGTTTTAAATAAGTTTGACCTCTTTTCGTGAAATGCTAAAAATCCATTTACGAAAATTAAAAACAAACGGTTATATCTTTCCGTAAAGAAGGCTGAAACACAATTTTCACTTATTCTTTCCTGTTTATCTTCTTAACCTGAAGAGTTTTTTTTTTGAAACATTTTTTAGAACAATTCGTAACCTGTCCAACATTGAAGAAGATGTGTTTGTGGGCATTTCTTGGACTTTCATAAAAAAAGTAAGAATTTTTAATCATCTTTGGCGATTTTTTAGCAATCTATAGAAAATAATTTCGTATTGTTGGAACTGGAGTCTATCGATACTGTAAATGGATGAGCTTATATTTGAAGACATTTCTGCTGAAATCAGCAATCACGACAGGAGAAGTTTTGAAAAATCTTTGCAGGAAGCAAGCTTCTTTTGATACTAAAAATAAATTCAAAGCACCTCAAAAATGTATGGCATCTTTTAAAGCTGTCCCACAAACTAGCAAGCATAAGCTAAGAAAGCTTGATTGGTAGAAGCATGATTGCGACAAACACGCATGAAAAAAAAAACAATTAGCTGAATAAAGATTTAAAATGAAAGAAAGAAAGTCCGCAGCCGTGAAAATAAAGCAACCACCTCTGTCTAAAGTTCATGTAGATCAATCAGATGCAGAAACAAGCGAAGAAGAGGAAGATACGGTGGTCCGTCTGAAACTGATTTAAGTGGCATTAAACTTACCCTTGGTAACCAAAAATTTCAAACAAATTGTTTTGAAATAAAAAAACTGAAGATATTTTATAGGATTGATTACTAAAGTAATGAATACCAATACATATTATTGTGCACACTTCATGAGACTAAAAAACAAGACTAAAGATCTTTCAGAGATAAGACTAATTCTGCCTCAGTCAAAAATTAATGGCCCCAAAACTCGAAACTCGACCTATGTTTTCTCTCTTTGTGTGTCACCACCAAACTAAATTTCCGTTAAAGTTTGGTTGAGTTTCGGGTTTCAGTCTTAACCATACGATATGTTTATTGTCTGCTTATTTCTGCAAATTTATTAATTTTAAGTTTTTAATAAGTTTTTAGACTGATAATATATGGATTGTTTTTTATTAATTAAAACCTTTATTTCCTCAAACTTATTATAGAAGAACAAAGTTATTGTTTTATTAATCTGAATAAAACATATTTCCACTGAAATGAACTTTCATTTATCACTTACCTATTTTATTGATTAAAAAACAAATAAAAAATGTCAAGTACCAATAACACTGTTTAAATGTTGACTAGTTCGTTTCAGAGTACACATATATGGACACAATGAAACAAAGCTTATTTTTTTGAAAAAGCTTTTATATGCATCAAGCTTTAAAGTAACGACAAAACTTGAAATATTGTGCGATTCCTAGTTAAATTGTCTATCTTGGTGCCAAAAATTAGAGTCGTAACTTTAGAAACGACAAACATAGGGCGGTTTAAAATGTTGATGTTCCATTGATGGACAAGTTACCCAATAGTATTTTGATTATAACAAGAGTACCTCTCAACCGATATTGATGAACAATATCTAATTCGAAAGGTTAATCCTTGGTCAATACGAAAGTGGAATTCTGCTGGAACAAATTCCGCTAAAACGCCAAAAGCGAAAGGACACAAAAATGATCTTTTTTAATTTTGAGCACGATTTTATGCATCTGAGGACAAATGTTTATACATCATAAATTTATAATAGTAATATTGTTAAGAATAAAATTTGCTACAACTTTTATACTAATACTTTTTTTCGAAAACGTTCCGAATCCCATGCTTTTCCAAGAACACGATGTAACCACGATTTCATCTAATTTTCACCTGTTCGAATTTATCTCGATATTTGTGCATATTAGAGCAAAACTGTAAAAAAGCAATATTGTTAAGAATAAGGTGTGCTACAACTTTTATACCAAAACTTTTTTTCTAAAACGTTCGGAACCCCGTGGTTTATCAACAACACAATGTAAAACAATGATGTCATCTAAAATTCACGTTTTCGAATGTTTATCGGTATTTATGCATCTGAGAGAAAAGGTGTAAAAGAGCAGTGATTAAGTGATGATTAAACTTGTTATAATCCTATCTAATTTGGGACTAGAAAACTTCGTATAGGTGTTAACGTCCCCAATTATGTTTATTAAATAATTAATTGATTGGAAGTTAAGAAAAGTTTGGAACGTTTTCTAGATATTGAACAAATTTATTTTGAAATATAGCAAAACCTCGACCGAATTAGATTCTCCAGGGAGAAAATGCTCAACTTAATTAAAACAGTTCGATTCAATGGTTGCTGGCAGTACTTTTCGAGGCCATTTCATAATTAAAGTTGTCGCACCTTTGTCACAGTTGGTTCACTACGAAAGGGTGGTAGAAGATGTATTGTAAACAACGAGCATTCTATAACAAACAAAAGCGCATCCCATGTAATTAAAATATCGACCAAAAACGTATAGAATACACCAAACGAAACTAGAGTCCTGTTTCCAGGTTACATCACATATCCAGGCAATATAAATAACCGGGTTGGTATAAAGAGAAAATATATTGAGTATATTTACGATTCTATACCAGTAAAGTACACTTTGTTGAGTTTCAAACATTTTTCACCACTCGAAAGATCAATTTTTGTAAATTAAAAAGGAGTATCCAGACTGTTCGTTCAAATATATTGCGGTGTATACGATATGGACCGACCTGAAGTGTTTTTGAAATATTTCAAGTATTAACGTCCATTATTTACGTTCCTATCTATTCTAATAAATACCTCTGAAGTGACTTTTAAGATGTGTATAACGAATTCCCTGATATTTATTTAAACAGCAAACAATTGTGTAAAGAAAACGAGTCGTCACGTTTCCCAACATAAACATAATGACATTTGCAAAACGAGAAAGAGAAGACGTCGACAAAAACGCGCTTAAAAGCAACGCCCACCCCTTCACAGTTTAATTCAACAACACTCGTCGTCGTCGCGCGAATTCTGTCTCGGAAGGGCGCTCAGGAAACGTCTGAGAATTACTCAATAGGAGTACTTTGATGTTAACAACGCGAGTGAGATGTTGCCCTTTACTTTCAGAGCGCGATTCTTTCCGACAATATATCCCCGTAACAACGACATCCTCTCCGAGGCGTCCCGACGACTCTTACCGGCTCACGTACTACAACACCGTCAACGCCATCGCCACTCCTACTTTACATTCGGCATCTATTCATTTTGCCAAGCAGAAAAGTGGTAGTTTCATGTAAAACCCAACAAGTTGTTGTTTATTGTTTCCTAATTCATCTTTCCTAAAAGATATATTCAAATCTTTACAAAACTTTTAAATCTTACTAAATGTAAAAGAAATAGATTCGACGTCAGGTGCATAAGTCGGTTGGACGTCGATGTTACTTCTGTCGTACGTGTGTGGCCTGGTAGATGATTTATGATTAAAAACTGAGCCTACATACAGATGATGACGTGGCGGGCTCTTGATAAATGGGTTTTTAGCGCCATCGGCCTTGTGTGGGGCTTTGATTCGCGAGTTTTCGTCGCTTTTGCCGCGGACCGTCGTATTATTAATGGACAAAGCATTGGACTCACGTGTCCAGAGGCTCTTAAAAAAATGACCGGCCAAACGGATGAATGCCAGCGAATTATAGCGGTAGGCTTGAGCAAAAACGGACGCCCGCACTGCTCGAAGCGCTCGCAGAGACGGAAGCTGATGCCACCAAACGAATGAAAACGTGGGCGCTGAAAGAGGGAGGACCGGAGAGGAAAAAAGACCAAGTCGAAATCAAAGTCAATTTAAAAGAGCCTAGAGGGCCAGTATGTTGGTAGCGATTCGCATTATTCTTTTCGTGGTCTCTCCAGAACATGTAGCATTTTCAGTGCTTTTTATTAAAATGGTAGGTGGTGCTTGAACTCTATTTATGTTGAATGTAAAGCAAAAAAGGGTGATTAAAAAGGTGATAAAGATAAGTTATGAAGTTAAATAGACTAAATTTAAATTAAGCGTATTTCTATTCATTGATTATGACGACATTAAACGAAACGTTGACATAAATGTAACAAGCCACGAGTAGTTTTCTCATAAATTTGAATCGGGTTTGCAGAAATAGGTTTTTTGTTTTGTTTGTAGTTTTGGTCGCTTTGGGATAAATCATGAATTTTTCGATTCCCGTTCTAACCAACCGATCTTGATCAGTGGTATAATGGCTGGCATCGATAATGGAATCCGTTATGAGGTAGGACGGTTTAATCTTTTTTATAGCCGCAGCAGGTCCCAGAGCGACGCGTTATCATCCGTACGGATGTACTTTACTCACGCAGACCCGTTAATTATTTACAGCACTATACGTGGTGAAGGTATCTTCCGGACGACAGAACACTATTCATGAACTCCAAACCGAGCTGGTTTCCGGTCGACAACTTTTAAATTGGCTACAGCAACTACTCCCCAACGTCCAACTGCAAATCGATTCGCTGGCATAAAAGATACATATTTACAGAGCGGTATTAGTTAACATTTTACTTTATTTTATTAAAAACTTTTTGTGAGTATAAACATTAACCACAAATTTTGTAACAGACATATTCATACATAAATATAAACGCTACGAAATCCCAATTCACTAGCGTATTTCTACAAGATACGCGAAGAACCACGCATATCTCCTTTCGTATTACACTGGATGTCGTTTGCTCTACTCCGAGATCACTTATCTGCACATATTACGGGTTCCGCTCTGCCTGACAGCCCTTCCAACTCTATGATTAATAGTTGCGCTGGGAAATTTATCAAAATCGCGAGATTTCGTAGCGGGTCATTACACGACGCGTTTTGAATGGAACTGGCTCGCAAATTATTTAAGGCGACAATGAGGGGTGTCCATTAAAATACGCTTAACTGGTGATTTGTCATGCGTGAAATATTAGTCATGCTATGTCCTACTTTACAAGAATTCCCAGTAGAAAAGATTTTATGTATTTTGATGTATTTATTTTGCTCTTACTAAAAACTTTATTGCTAATGAATTCTACTGCTATATTTGGAAATATAATGATTAAAAATCACATAATGCAATTTTGGCACCATATTTAGAAGGTGCTGCAAAATCTTTCATTTTGCAGGATTTTGCAGGATCAGCCCAAATGGTCATGATTGGCACCTCAGCCACAAACAGCTTTGATTATATTAAGTAAAGTTGTATCCCAATTCATGACATAAAGATAATAATTGAAGATTTCAACGCGAAACTACGAAGAAAACAACAACCTCCACGAGAGAAGCAATGAAAACGGAGGTAAATTTTCCAGCATCCGAGGGATCTGGTAATGGGGAGTATCTTATTCAGAAGGAAAAACAGACAAGACAACCTGCGTATCCGGTTGGAAATGTCTATGAACACATTTCCAACCAAATAGACTATCTACTAATCAACGCCCGTAACATCATACACTTAATGAGCAAACATTGACTCTGACCATCTGACATCCTGTAAAGACCAAAAATAAGGGCTAAAATATTGGAGGTGGAAAAATTAAAGGGGAAAGAATGTGTAAATTCCACGATATCTCCGCTGCTGGACGGAGATAAGCTAAAGCAATTTTTAGGAAAAGCTAGCGACAAGCCCGCCAACTAACGAGGACATGATATCACGAGAACTCTCTTAACAACTGACTCAGAAGTTAGAGGCCCACATAAATAACGGAAAACAAACGATTGGTTTAACATCGACCGTGATAGACCAACAATGTGGAAAAGCAGCGCCTATAACACAACGAAAAATTTAATAAAGGGGTGTAAACCCAAAACCATGTTGTACAAAAATTAAGATGTGAATCTAGTGTGGCATTCCAATTTATTATTATACTAATTTGATCAGCTGCTTAATGTGAATGCAGACGCTGACATGGTAATGGAGATATGGAAGGGAGTAACTGATAAGGAACAGAAAGGCAACCTAAACGAAGCCCTTCAAATGAAATAATGTCACCTAACAGTGACCAAATCCCTGTAGAATTTTCTAAACATGTGCAAGCTCAACTGACCTGTCAGTTAGATTAAATATACGAACAAATATGGACTCAGAAGAAATAGAAGAGAAGTGAAACCTGGGAATCATTTGCCTAATCCATAAGATGTATAAAGTGTTCTATAATGTACCATATAAAAGAGTGCCTCGGCCGCAAATGTTGCGGCATAATTAATCAAAAGCCGACGTTCAGTGATTAAAATGCGTTAAGATTTTTAACGATTGCTAATAAATACGTCGTCGCCAATGAACAAATTGCGCAACCAAATATACTCGTCAAAACCGAAATTAAAACTTTATAGAACGTGTTATACGAAAGAAAACATACATAAACAAAAGGTTTATTCTCTTGTATGGTATAATTCCAAAACAATCAGCCTGACATAATTCCGTGTGACATTTCGAACACCAATACCTGCTTTCTTTTCTTTGTTCTGCGCAAATGATGCACCTGGAAAGGAATTATTTTTATAATAATAACATAATTATTTATACAGGATATCCCAAAACTCCCGGGATGGAGCTATAAGTTTTGAAGCAGTGAAGAAAAAAATTTCAAAATTTGGGGATCACTAAAGAGTCATAAAAACTACATTCTTAGATAGTTTAGAACTTCCATGCAATGTGAAGTTTTTTTAGGGGATGACCACCCCTACATTTTTAAATAGCAACCCATGTCGAGTTTTGCCTTATTTTAAAGGTAATGGAAAAAGAAACACAACCCCATAAACCAAAATGGGAAAATAAAATGTTTTCATGTTATTTTGCACGTTTATAACGATTTTTATAACAAATGTTCAAACTATCGACCTTCTTCGGTCTCGCAATGACCCCAAAAGTGATAGACATATCGAATATTTCTGTGCTACTTTTGGCTAAAATTTGAATAATTCTAAGTGTTGTGGTTTATTTTGTTTTATTGTCATTGTTGATGTTTCATTGGTCCCTTGGCCTTTAAACATTCATCAAACATAGTTTGGAGCAGTCCTAAGGTTGAATAAAGTGTAAAGGAAGGCTTTAGGTAATAACAATTTTATGCTCTGTGTTTTGTTTACTAAGGTAACTTGATTTTAACATTTTCTTCTGTAATTAAAGAATGGATGGAGATATCGAGATATGGTTTCACTAAAATTTAACAAATTTTATGGTGACTAAAGGTCTGTCAAGTAAATAGTGCTGTTCCATTTAACTTTTTTTCAAAGATCACAATAATATGTTATTGCTGCTGATAACGCCCTCTACCTTATTTATTTTAATACAAACGATCTTACTAAAGCTATCTTTGAAAAGACATGAAATGCTCTTTCAAACTAGACCAAAAACCTCCCTTATTATGACAGATATGAGATAGGTCGCCAAATAAAAGCGATGCGCTATTATCCAAGCTATCAAATGCTGTTTTCAAAGTTATCAAGCTAATCATCTAACTTTTCGAGATAATGGGAATTTTTGTTTCTTTATGGCATGTGCGTCCTCTAGCGATCGGATTACGAACTTCAAAATAATTTCCTGATATTTTTCTTACCTACTTTGTCGATAAGGATTTTTTTCTCAAATCTCTAGGCCATACTATTGTCAAGATACAGCCGCTCCGTTGCAATCCATTTGTACCTGTAAGTCCGATGGAGTCACAAAGGGAAGTGGTGGTCTACGAATTCCGTTAGTCATCCAAGGAAAACCAAAACCCAATGGTTGTTATCTCTGCTGTGGGATAGCATTTTCATTTAAATCGTCTGCTTGCGCACTAGATCCTTCGTCGTCATTCGATCCAATTTCTTCCTCAGAACTTGCAAAATTATCGGCGCTGTCTTCCATTTCATAATCACTGCCTTCTTCTGAACTTAACATTTTTATTGGAATGGTATATTCTCAACAGAAAACAGATACAGAATACTGCAAAAAATAAATATAACGCAAAAAACCTGCAAGAGCGTGCACGAGCACGTGGAAAATATACAATGAAGTACAAGTGGAATACACTCAATAGAAATCATACGCATGCACTCGTAGAAATGTAATTTGCTTCGCAGGCGAATAGATTCGACATAGGCCCCAACGAAAAAGTCTTCGGGAATATATTCGTCATAATCGGGCAGCAGTGAATTTGAAGTAACAGATATATACGTCATTGCCACTTAACGAGTTAAGATCATATCTACATGAAACTGGTTATCATATTGAAACGCGTCGCGGTAAAGCCTCGGTCGAGGCTTAAATAGGCGTAAATATGATATTCGCCTATATTTCAGTTATATTGATAACTAATAACTTTACTATTTACTTTATGGTTGCTGTTTCAAATTGTTTTGTTTTCTAAAAGTGGTGTAGTATGTATTTATTGATTCTTGTTATATTTCATTTGATGTTCCTGTTTTAGTATTAGTTTTCTATTGAAAACTCTTTAATTTTGTAATTTATAATAACCCACCGCGATGTAGAAAATAACTTAAAAATTAAAGCAAACTTAAAAACGCAATTACAGAGAGAAGTCTTTATAACAAAACGCAGTGAGTAGTATTCATTGATGAAGTGTTGCCTAGGGCTTTAGAGAAGTCAGTTAAACCGAGTAAAATTCATTTCTTCAAGCCGTACTGTGATGGTGGGCGTTCGGGGTACAAACTACGATGACAAAGACGGACTATAGCAGTGTAACCGTTTAAGAAGACGTATTTAGACTGTTAAACGTGGATAGAAAAAAATATTTGTTTTTATGTGGCATTAAATTTTCTTGAACTAAAACTAGAACTAACACTAGAAACTTTCGGGTTTTGCCGTGCGTCTTTTAAGAAAAAGTTTGACGTTTCGGATGCCATGTTCAGCGGCCGACTAAGGCTAAAGCGGGCCAAAGGCAACATTGTATTTCCAGGCCTATTTTTCAGTCATGACTCATGACATATACTTTACGTTTGGTAGTTTGGTTTTAAAGCATATAGTATGTAGTTCTATTTAATTATCGGATTCCAAGAAAAAAAAGGAAAAAAATAATATACATGTACAAAAATTAAATAAACATAATTTATTAAAACAAACAAACATAAACATAATTTATTAAAACAAACAATAATACTTAAACAAATATACCCAGATTGATTAGTTATATTGCCTTTTTTCTCACTTTTAATTCTGCAAACTCGTCAATTAGTTTGTCATAATTAATAGAGTTATTTATATCTCTTTTTCTATATAAAGTAATGATAAACTATTTAATTTTTGTTGGCCTAGTGTGGATCTTATAAAAATTTTTATTCTGGCCATTACTGAGAATGATCTTTCACTGCTTGCATTGCTTATTGGAAGAGTTAAATAAATTCTCAGAATTATATTTAAATTAGGGAATGTTGCAATAATATTATTTTCGTGAATAAATGACCACAAAGTCTTAAAAGTCTTAAATTGTAATACTTCATTTTTCAGTTCTGCTAGGTTTAAGTCTTGTTCATAACATTTTAATTCCTCTATTGGAGGGTCACCAACATCACTATCATGAAAAATTGTTTTGAATTTATTGTTAATAGTTTTATATCCCTCAGATCTTTTTTTAATGTTGCTAATTAAAGAATCGCATACAACAAAAAATATATTAACCTTAAAATGTTCTTTCCCACTGAATTTTATTTCATGTTCTGAAATTTCTTCATGAAATAGGTTTCGTATTTTCTGCCGTTTTTTATCATTAGTATATGCAATATCTTTAACTTTTTCTACTTCTTTTTCTAAATTGTCAAAATCATCTCCAACAGTTTGTATGAAATCTATTAATGCATCATGTATTAAAACTTATTATAATTATTATATTAACTTTTTGTTGAAGAGTCTTGTTTGAAGCATCTATTCTCTCTAAAATCTTTTCCCATTTGAGTATGTTACTTCAAGTACATACTCAAATATATCAAGTTTTTTATGTAAAGCGGCAGCTTCGGACCTTGTTAATGGTTTTTCATCTTTGTTTGAGGAAAAATGACGTAAACAATGTTTAATTTCTTCATAATTTTCCTTTACGGATTCCACAGCATCGGAACGAGCAGACCACCTGGTATCACAAATAGGTTTGATACTCAAGTGTTTGCTTTTACAAAATATTTGTAATGCATTCCACCTATGTGTAGAACTTGAAAAAAATACGTACAATTGCTGAACCATATTGAAAAAAGTGGTCATTTCCATACAACTTTCGGCAGCAGCGTTTCCAATTAAATTTAATGAATAATTTGCGCATGGTATAAAATGGGCAGAAAAAAATATGTTGTTTTATTCTGGATTGGAGTCCCTTATATTTACCTGACATATTAAACGTATTTACATAACTCTGTCCCCGATAGTTAGTGATGTCTAAATCTATATTATTTAAAAATTCTAAAATAACTTTCTCCAAGTTTTCAGTAGTATGAGAAAATATGGGTAGGAATCCCAAAAATCTTTCTTTTATACCACTTGGAAGAACAGAGCGAATAATGACGGTCAGCTGACCTACGTGAGATATATCAGGTGTTGAATTAATAATAATTATTATTACTATTATTATTATAACAGAAATAAATTCATCACATATTGTAGACGATAAATAGTTTATAGTACCGATGCCGTAGTTTGCATATTTTTTCATGTGTTCTCGCAAAAATGGATCGAACTCGGATAAATATTCCAAAGCACCTATATAATTACCATTATTTTCACTAAAAAACACTTCATTTTACCACGAAACGCTAAAGAGTATGAAAAAACAAATTTGATTGTCGCTATCACACGTTTAAGTACTTCCCACCATTATTTTTTTTTCATTTATAATTTGTTTTTCAAGTGTCAAAAAGTTCAGTTCAAAAATTAAAATGGAGTTCATGTGGAGTTTTCATGATCTGACAATTTTTTATGTACATTTGTCCAATCATTCGTCCCTTTTGTCATTAGCGTTGTTTGCTTGGAAAATAATTTACAGACGTAACAGTACAATAAGTTGTTGGTTTCAGTATAAGCCAACCAATCTCTTTTAACTTTTTCCCCGCTATTAATTGTTCTGAAGAAGGGGGCAATAGTTAATTTTCTTGTGATTTGTTTTGACCCTTCGTTGCATCGAATAGAAGATGATTCCAAAGATCCATTTATTGATTTTGGTGGATTTTTTATATAATACTATCGCATGGCGTCTGTTAAGTATTCTGGCTCTGGCCATAATGCAATATCGTTTACTTAGTTTCATCATTACTTTGAGATGAATTTAAATTTATATTTTTTTCTTTTATTTCATCTTCACAAACGGAATTGCTTGGTTTTTCCTGCTGGCCTTTTTGCAGAATAGTTTCGGACACAAATGATGTTTCTGGAATGTTGAGCAGGTGAAATTTGTGAAAATGATGACGATTGTTGTAATGTTCTCCATCTACAGTTAAAAATTTGTCCAACGATCTTTTCGTTTGTTTTGCCACTTTATCTCGATCTGCTTTTCGTTTTTTGTTTCACTTCCGCTTAAATGTTTATAGGAACTCATTTTAAAGACCACTTACTAAAAAGAAAGAAGAAAATGATCTTCAATTAAATTAATAAACAAAATCACAATTTGTCGTATTTTACAGTATTATACATATATTATTTTAATTAAATAATATAATACTTTTATAGAAACTTACATTTTTATTTTAGGAATTCCAGAAAGTATTAACTATGAATCCAAAACAATCTATTTGCAATCAACTCTAGGTACTTAAGTAGTAATTGCACAATTTTTAATCACAACTCACATAAGATGCAGTACGTTCAGAAGACATTGATTTTGAATAGCTACGTTTGACTTTTTAAACACTTGCATAGTAAAGGCTCGATCGTATTTACACACATCGACACTCGCGGGTGGATGCATAAGCATGGAAACGCTCGTCCACACTTGTCGACTTTATCAATCAACGATTCGGCATACTTTGGATACGTTTCAGCAGTAATTATGAATACCACGTTTTTCTGTTAAATAAAAATTAAAAAAGTGCCTAGGAATTCGTTCCGTTACACCTGAAACATAGCGAAGACAGATAAATCCAAGAGGTTTTGTACTTACCGCGTCCTCCCTCTGCTTTCGCTGCTTGATGGCCCGGTTGATGTCCCTCGAAGTGTATCCGTTCTTCTGCAGCACGCCTCGTAAAAAGTGTTGTTCCTTCTTCAAGTTATCTCCGTCACATATTCTCGCTGCTCGTTGAAAGTACCTGTTGGTATGGGTCTTCTTCCCATATACACCAAGTTCCATATCTCCATTTGTCGTCCTGGCGATCAACACATCTAGGAAAGGTAGTTTTCAGCAGTTTCTGTTTCCATGGTAAACTTAATCATGGGATGTTGTGAGTTCAAGTGATCCAACAACTCTTCGAGCCGTTTTTGACCATGTTGCAATATCACAAACATGTCATCCACATATCGGAGCCATAATTTTGGTTTCCACTGCCTCTTCTTCAAAGTGTCTTCTTCGAATAAATCCATGTAGAAATTTGCTATAACTGGCGATAATGGACATCCCATGGCTGCTCCTTCGAACTGTTCGTAAAATTCTCCTTTCCAGCTGAAATACGTCGACGATAAACAGTACTCGACTAGATCTGGCACGTATTCTGGTAATCCTTCCAGAATGAACTTCTGGCGGAGACCATTCTTAACTGGTACCCTGGTAAAAAGAGGCTCTACATCGAAACTGACTAAAATATCCTCAGCAACCAGCTTTATTCCTCTTACCTATTCCACAAAATGTGTAGAATCCCTGACATATGATTCCGTGTTCCCTGTAAAAGGAGAATCAGAATAGGGCGGAGGGGGACGTCTAGCTTATGAATCTTCGGTAGTCCATAAATTCTCGGTAGTACGGGCGCCTACACAAAAAGAAGTTTCTGCTGTTCTGCTGGAATTTTTGTGGATTTTATCAGGTCCTTCATTTTCCTTACGATTTTGTCTGTGGGGTCTTTCTAGATCTTCCTGTAAGTGGCTGGGTCCAGTAGGTTCATCATTTTGACGTCATATTCTTTCTTGTATTTCTTGCTTTAACCATTGCACTAGCATTGTCGGTTACTATAGCAAAGAATTTTTCAGTACCAACTTTTCTAAAAATTTCATCGATTTTTTCAGCAATATATTCTGCGGTATGGCGACAAATATTTGTTAGAAAAGTTCTATAAAACATAGGATTCGGTATAGTAATAATGAAGTTAAGTGTGGATTCGTTGTTTTGGTTGCTCCAACCATCATACTGTAAGTTAAGTGCTATCGATTCTCCAATTTTCTTTTTAATGTCTGCATCAACTTTTTCATACTCGGAGTCCAGTAATTTATTTGCTAATCAATAACGTGTAGGCATTTTGAAAGTTGGTCTCAAATGATTGAAAAACGATTGCCAGTGATTATTTTCAACAATGGCGAATGAAGTTCCTGTAGCATAAACAGAGCTAACTAATAGTTGATTTAGCTTCTGTTGTTAAACTTTTGATGAAACCTCAATAAAATCATCGAGTGTGGAACTCGTTTCGAATGTTGATGTATCATCCACAACCATTTCATCGTCATCTAAAACTAAAATTTAAGAAAATAACTTCCCGAACGGTCCGAGTTTTGTCAGGACCGATAGAGGGAGCCACCATGCACTCTTCTCTTTCATCTCTAGTCGTGATATTCATGATCAATTAATAATTTTTCAATAATCATAAAATCTCTTTTTTCTGAATTCTCATTGATACAAATCAACTCTAGGTTCAGCTAGCGCTTTGTCAATTCGGCGCACCACTTGAGCTAATGGAGAAAAATACGAGTTAAACGCAATAAAATTTACATTAGAGACGGGTTATCGTAGAAGGCTACCAGTCTATGAGATTCATCTCCGAAGGAAGAAGCAGAGGAAGAATACTAATTCAATAATACAGTTCACAGCGGATGAATAGGATAAGGGAAATTACGCAATATCGGGACCCTTAACGAAGTTTTAAATTTTATTGGGCGGATATTTAGGGAATGCTGGCGGTGTCAGGCGCCGAGCCACTTCGCCGATAGCATCTGGGCTTTACGTTTATTGTGAGAAGGGCGCAACAAAGGGAACCACTTCCGAATCGAGCCGCGCCTCAATCAATATGAACTACTCACTAAATAGCGTTGCATCGTGAACCCTATTTGCTTTAACATCGGTGCTTTACTTGGTAAACCGGGCTAAGGAAAATACCGCATAACTTTCTGGTCTCCACAACAAAAGAACTACATCAATATAGATAATTAAGTATTAAAAACGTAAAGATTTTATGATAAATATTACACAAATAACGGCAATTAATAATGTTGTGTGTTTCTGTTAAAGCAAACTTTGTTATATTATAATTAAATATTATTCCAAAAAGCATGACACTTGTGTTAAATGGTGGTAAAGCGTGTAACTAGGGGTAGTCATCGAAGAAACAACTTCGGGGCATGGTAAATTAGATTAGCGAGCATTAAATTCGGAAACGGCGGTCGGAGTCGCTCTTCTAGGGCCTCTAATTAAAATACAGGGATTAATTTAATCTTCCGGCGGGAATCCCCGATAAACCCCGAGCAGATGGTGGTGAAATTATGGCGCTCGGGCACCAACAGTGAAGCAACAGCGTCCATTTTTCACATCATTATTATTCAACCGCGACATTCTCCCCTCCAAAGGCAACTAGGAACTTACAATTACAACTTTGCGAATCTGATTTGCATAATAAAATTGCACGTTAAACTCCCTACCGCGGATAGATAAACAGAGAAGACTAATTTACATCCTCCGAGAGATGGCAGTGACGATGGAACGCGCGGCCCCTCTATCGTCGAGCTTATAACTGCTTTTTGCACTATCTAATCACTAATCAATGTCGAAGAAGAATTCCGGGCGATTCACTCGGACAACTGATTCGTATAAATCAGATTGTTTGCCGACGATATGTTGATCGATCGGTGTACTATCTCACTGCACAAACTCTGTTCGTTAACCGAACGATAAATTATAGTTCTTGCGGACTCCGACTCTTCGGTGTCCATTATTGTCGTTCCGCGTTCAAGTGATAAATAATGTTACTCACTTCAAGTTTTAAACTTTCTAATAAATTAAAGGCTACCTCTAATTTACTTTGTTTTAGAAATACCGTAATATTTTTTTTTGTAACTATATATAAGTACTACTTCGAAGAATCCATTTGGGATACTCGGTCGACAGGATTTACGGCCGCGTTCAATAAAGCTAATGAAGACGGGACCCCATAAATGTCTTAAAAGAACAACAAATCAGTCGACTCACGAAAAAGAAGCAAGACTGTCAAGTCGGCAATCAAAATCGACATAAAAACGATAGAGGGAAAACGAAATTTGCATGATCCACGCGAAAAATTAATCCAGGCATTCGAAGCGGAGCTGAATTCGAATAGAAATCTCGAAACGTAATTTGCGAGGCACAGTGTGGGCTGGCGAGGAAAAAACCTGGAAAGCCGTGGAGCGGACAGTCTAAAGAGGATAATGGATCCTCAGTTCGGCGCCGCTCATGTGAGTATTTGCATTTAAATCTTGAAATTTTTAGACGCGCACAGCTCGCCGTGAATTCAGATTTCAGGGACGACTGCCTTTAAAAGAGGCGCCGTAGCACGTTCTGAACGTTAAATCGGAATTTGTGCTGAAAGCGAGTGGACCAAGAGGATAATTCTGTATATGCTCAAATGAAATCTTGTTTAGTGAAAATTACTGTTTTTTCTACTTTTCTGTACTTTATTGTTTCATTTTTAAAAGAGGTGGAATTTATTAATAAGTTCATTTTTTATAAGACATCATCAGATTTGATTTGTTTTGGATTAATCTGTGAGTTAATTCTAGAAGTTGGAGGACGCTTACGAAGTGGGTGGGCAATAAAACCGGGGTATGTCAGCGCGAGGTTAACGGCAGTGAAATCTATTATCACGTGATTAAAGATTCTGTATCATATGTGGCTTGCAAAAGATGATAATGAGAAAAACTGGCAAAATGGATTGCAATGGATGGTAAATCAGGAATGAATGAATATTAGTAATGCGAGGGAATTTATTAAGCGAGCAAAAAAAAGAGAAGAGAAGATGAAGAAGGATATTGAGGAACTACTAAAGACTGGCTATACACTAGGTGTCAAAATAGGATTTGGGTGAACAGGAATACAAGAAGAGGCAGAACTCAGAATGGCATATCAAAAATGGCTTCTCACAAACGACGCCCTCGACCGAAGAATGTATGCTAAGAAACAGAAAACTAAAAAATATGGTGACAAAGAACAAAAATGAGATGAGAGAAAAGAAATGTAAAACAGTAAAATGTGTTTAAGAAGATTAAGTAGTCTGTAAAGTATTAGTCTAATAAAGAAAGAAGAATGGCGAGGACATTATGGATAACTGTGAACAACAATCTATAGGAGAATTATGGAGCCTATATGGAGCCGAAACAAGAAAACTATCGAAACAGTCGAAGTAGACCTCCGACGAAGACCGAACAAAATATCATGCTCAGAGCATATCGCTAATGAGGAGATCAGACGGTGCTCAAATAAAGTCCACTCTATAGCGGAGAGGATAGAAACCAGATAACTGATATGGTATGGAGACGTCATGCGAATGATAGAAAGCACTATGTTCCGAACCAAAATGGGAATTTCCAGTCCTCTTCTTCTTTGTGATTTACAATATTTTCAAGAAACCATTGCACTACTTCGAGCAGTTTAAAACTACTTTATGATGTTCAAATGACGTTGTGACGCGCACCCCCTACTCTCTTATACTTGATTCTGACTCTCATCTTCAAGCTGAGGAACCCCGGAATCCTGAACAACCTTGTGGAAGACTGCGGTAACTAACCCCAACGGAAGACAGGATTAGGACTGACAAGAATGTATGAAATGTGTGGTTACAACATTGAACAACCTGAAACAACCTGAAATGAAGTCTCTTTGTGGACGGAACCAAGACAATGGAAATGGTAAACTAAAAGGGATTATGTGATAACTAACATCATATCGACTACAGACTATTTCGACCAAATTTAAGATGGAAATGATATGATTTTGGTTAAGTAAGCCAGGATACCACAATAGATACTATTTCAAGCTCAAATTGGTTCAGATACCGTTGCGCCTCTGCAGGAGAAACTTTATCTAGTGAGATTGAAGGAACCAATTGTACGGGAAAACCTGAGGGAGGTAATAGAGAAAGTATTACGATAGGATGGCGATGGGATACAATCGCTTGGTGGAGAATGAGGGTGATAGTGATGGTGGGGGCGGCAAAGGAGGTGCTCAGGATCGCTTACATACTGCACATGCTGAAGAAGCGACTACAGAAGTATTGAGAAGGATTGGAGGTCCAATATATGAGAAAAATGTATAGAGAACAAGATATAACCAGGAATTATACAGCTATTACAACGAGCCAATACTCTCAGAGTTCATCAAGATCCACAGATTGTAATGGATCGATAACGAAAGTATTGCTTAATAGGAGAATGCCAGGAACGAGACCAAGGGGATTTCCAAAAAAGGAATGGGAATACGAGATGAACAAGAACACATTATCCTTGAGTCCAGAAACTGGAGAAGGGAAGTCATGGACCAGAGAGCCTTGCAGTCAAAAATTGAGGGATGTCAAATTAGAGGCGTTTAGGGGACCATGTCAGTTTCGTCAATATATTCCGTCTAAGCCAGCAAAGTATGAAATTAAAATATTTCCGCTTGTAGATTCTAAAATTGTTTACACGTATAACATGGAAATTTACGCTGGACAACAGCCAGACGGGCCTTTAACTAAATAATACACCAGTTGATGTGGTCAAAAGACTTGTTGTTCCTATCCATAATTCTGGACGTAATCTTACAATTGACAGCTGGTTCACCAGTTATGATTTAGGGGACTATCTTACACAGAAAAGGCTGTCTATTGTTGGCACATTAAAAAAAAAACTCAAATACCTTTTGAATTCAAAAAAATCTAAGATTGTACTGTTGTCTCTAATACTTTCGGTTTTCAGAAATCTTTTTAATTGTTTTGTTCTGTATTATTTGAACATTGAGGTACAATCTTGTACCTCAACGTTCTACGTCCGAAAACAAAATAAAAATGTAATTTTGTTATCCAGTATGCATTTTGGCAACACAAAAGATAAAAACATTGGTGATAAACAAAAGTCAGAAATGTGGCCAAAATGTGCGCAAGCTATAATGTGACGAGAAATACAAAACGTTGGCCCATGGTTATATTTTATTCAATATTAAACGTGTGCCGTATTAAATCACAAATAATTTTTCTTCAAAATAATAAAAAAGTAAGTAGCAGACGGTCATATTTACGTCAATTGGCTGTAGAGCTAACTGCACCACATATCGAAAGGCGAGAAACGAGACATCCACAGCCACTGGGGATTTCGAAAATGATCAAGACCAGAATAAAAACATTAATACAGATCCAGAAAATGAAGATGTACATCAAAACACGGAGCAACAAGATCACCACCCTAGAAAAAGGAAAAGATGTACTATTGTATGTGGCATTTATGCTTTGAACATTGTTTAGTAGTTTGCGCGGATTGTATGCCTAAATAGTTATTTTTCAGCCAAAAGTACCCAAGACATTAATATACACTTAAAATAATACATTTTTATTGCTTGTTGGTTTTCCTAGAGATTTTCCTTTCTTTATTTGACTATAAAATAGAAAAATATATTTTGTATGTATTATTAATACATAAAATGTATTAATACATACAGTTTATTTTTAACCACTAAAATATAGCAATGTATCTATGAGATATTGGGCGCGCCTTTCGGGAGGTTAAAGGCATTTATTTACCTTTGCTGCTTCGTTGATTTCTCAGACTTAATTCCGTACGGATTTAGCTACACCTTGATTATTATTTTGATTAATAAGAAATTACATTTCAAAATGAAGTGATTGAGATTAAAAATCTTTAGCTAAAACGAGATTGAAATATTTATTTTTGTTGCAAGCTGATTACAAAAATCTTTAAGAATAATTCAAGATGCTATAATAGCTTCATCCTTTCGTTTTGATATCGTTATGTTGATTACGTAAGTCGAGGAGGAGCAAAAAGTAAAGTTAATCAAAATGTTATTTGTACTAATACTAGATTTGAA
Source organism: Onthophagus taurus (assembly GCF_036711975.1). Lineage (NCBI taxonomy): Eukaryota > Metazoa > Arthropoda > Insecta > Coleoptera > Scarabaeidae > Onthophagus > Onthophagus taurus. The sequence goes on along the minus strand of NC_091972.1, from coordinate 21,387,200 downwards.
TTCATGTTTGTTTTCGTTCCAAATTAAGGAGATTCATACATCGCTGGGTAAACTAAAGACCATCTATTCGGATAATGGTACCAATTGCTAATGACATAGGTGCGATAATGATTCAAGATTTATTATTCATAAGCGTATTAAATACCCGATAACACTATTTACAATGCTAATATAAAGTACAATACCGACTAAAATGGAAAAATACTAATTTTAAAAAATCATTTTGAAAATTACTTGCATCATTTTTTTAAATTGATAGAATAAATTATAAGTTATAAAGGCTTCACAATGATACAGCGCTGAGAGTAGTTAACGTGAATATATAACGACCATTTAACGTCGATTGGTTTTATCGGAATTTGTGTTATTGCACAAAATGGTTAAATTATTAATTTAATAAACAGTGAGTCCTGGTGGTGCTATGATGTCGCGCTCCGTTTTTGGCGCGTGATATGATATCAATGCGTATACGGACCGATATTAATACGGCGGTAAATATTGACGATATATTGTGCGGCCTGTTTGGTTTTAGATGGCCCAGCTATCGTCATATACGCAATTACTCGGTTAATATATGCGCACTATTCGTTTTTGTCGGTTTTGTATTTTCGACCGCCATGATGTGAATACAATGGAGAGGATCGAAAACAACACTAAAAAGTGCGCTACGCAAATAATAATTTATTATTAGCGCGGAACAGTAGATGTTGATTGATCCAAAACAATGGGGTAGTAATTCACAGCTCAACCCGCTGAACCACTACATGCATACATAATTGTGCCTATACGTGTATAATTATAAACCAACATTTTTGTTTTATAAATTTTATTGATTATTTATAACGTTCTGGTATGCTAACAGATACAATTAGATGTTAATCTTGTTAGTAACTAGAGGAGATGTTTGTTGAGTAAGGGATGGAGTGATCTCATTAGTATAAGGCAAGGGTGCTTGTTCGATGATAAAACGCTGCAGCAAGACCATCTGTCCTTAATTAACTAGATACAGGCAACTGCGGTTATGCTACTGGCTTAATTACAACCAATCAGCCTAAGTCCGTCAGTTACGACCTATAAAAGCTCCTTCACAACGCCGTCTTGCACCGAGCGAATTGAACGCGTTATTCATTCATCTTCACTTGCGGAATATACGGTAGCTTTTCGTCAGATCCTACGTAATTCCCCGAGTCATCCCTTCAAGACGTTTGAAATATTAAAACGGGTTTTGTTGAATTTTAAACCTTTTTCGTTTCATATCAAAAGATTACCGCTTAATGGATTACACGAGGAAAAAAAGGGTGGCAATAGGTAACCAAGCGAAAAAGCAGGACCATATAATATTAGCATTCAAGGCGCGCCCAAAAAGGCAAATCCGAATGCACCGCTATAAATAATTTATACCGGACGGAATAATTCAGTTCTAGGGATGTCTGAGAGCAAATATTTTAGGGTTAATCCCGTTTAATACTCGGCGTGTTTAGATCACTATTTCTTGTTGTATATTGATTAAATTCTTTTTTCGTTTTTGGTAGAAATAATAATCGCGTGTATTTTGCGACCCAAAACTTTATTTTGTTCTGTCCCGAAGTACCCATTGAGTTCTTCCTGCAGAAGGGGAAGTATATTAACCTAATTTTTGTTGGGGTAAGTTTGCCGCAGAGAACCCGCTACAAACTGTTACGGCCTCCCAGCGACTGCGGTCTTGGTTAAATAATTTCTTATGAACTTGTGCGGGGAGGGTTAATGAAAACAAAATTTCTATTTTTAACATTTTTGTTGCAATATTTTTCAAAAAAAAATAACTTAATGTCAGTTGAAAGGTTTCTTTTGTTCTGTGACATCGAGAGGTTACATCCTATTTCCGATTCTTTTAAAAATAGATTCCGCAGTGAACGATTTCCTGTGTTATCTGCATACGAACACGTTTATATCTTTTATATCTTTGGTGGTAACACCAAAAAATAAAAAAAAATCTTTTTAAAAATTTCCTCTGGTTGTATAATAAATAGAAAGGTATTGTAGATTTTTCTGTCCCAATTTGAAACGTGTGCCCGACAAGATTCGTTCTAAATTAAAAGCACAAATTCCGGCGACACAGACTTTAATTTTCATTTCCGTGAAACAACGTAGGACAACAAGCGTTCACGTTGCAGCAACGTTTTTGGCAAAGGTCAAAATGTTTGTGTTTATTGGACGAAAGCTTTGGTACCAAAATCGGTTGCACCTGGTTTACTCTCAGAGCACGGTCGGTCATATTTCTACTGCCCTGTCGTTTAATGTTTCCGAAAAATAAAGCGATTTTGCAATTAAATCAAATGTTTTGTCAGTTGGAATTCGCCGCGCTTGCAAAACGCGAAATATTTACTCGGCATTTCGATTGCAATTAAGCACTAGACGTGAAAGCACCGAATCTCTATTTATTTACCATCCCGATCCCGATTAACATAATACCAAACAAAGCAAATTCGGAATCACATCATCACATTATTTATTCTTTTTTGTACCGAAATTCACTTAATTAATCTAAAAGGTCTATAAGATATTAGGAAAAATACTTTATTTCAATCTCTTGTGGTGTCGGTGTCCACGAAACCTCTGTTAATAAGTTAACAGGTAATTAAGCGCGTTACCGTTTCGCTTGCCAGGGCGCTTAAGGTAATTTACCGTGTTGGAGGGTTAATTTTAATGCCAACTTAATTGGAAAAGACTTTACCGATATCTCGATGTCCGAAGGGAACATTCAGCGCCAGTAAACTCTCATTAACATGACCGAATAACGTAGAAAATTTACGACAATTTCGAAAATTTAAATTCTCTTAATGATCTTAACACATTACAATAATATATTGTTATTGCAAATAAAAATAACATTGAGAAGCAATCTTTAATATTTCAATTCGAACTCTGGATTTTATTTATAACCAACAAATAGTTCAAATTAATTTCATTAACAACGATACAAACAAAACGAATTCTACCTTTGCTTTACTAATTTATTAAAAAAAAAATGAAATATTTGTCTTGAAAAAGTTTTTCACTATTTAAAATTACATATTCGACAATTTTCTTATAACAAATTGACATTTCAGATAATTGCTAAAAACATTTATATCTGTATGTCATAAAATAATGGCACAATTATCTTCAATTAGTATCATTATCTTGTTAAGCATCACGAGCGAAACAAATATTATCTTCAATATACATTAATTAGGAGAAGATTGGGTCTTGTAGTTGTCGATAAATACTCGATCCGGGTCGATTGATCAACAAACTGTAAGTAATTCCCGAGTAATTAAGATCATTAATAGCTCTGGGGTCGGTCGTTAAAGAACGTGATTTTTAATTTGAGAACATGAATTCGACCGGAAAACGATCAAATATATCAAAGAAAAGAATGTTGAAAAATCAGCGTTGGCTCAGAAAGAAACACTCTTTATCAATCAACACCTTCCTTTACTTAGAAATTGAGCTTAGAAGGGCACGAAAAGGCGTTAGTGGTCGTGATTTACACCGACAATGAATCATTGACCGGACAGGGCAATTGGAAGCGAGCTGTTCCAGTAAAGGTCATCGAAAGGTAGAAGTTGGAAAAGGGCGAACTCGTTCTCACACAGAACCAACTTCCTTTCCCCTTAAAAGATCTACAGCACAATTCTCCGATGCTCCCGTCATTCTGCCCCTTTCAATTGTTTCATTCTCCATTTCGCTAAACAACGTTATTTATCGTCGACAACAGCGTCTAGGTGAGGGAAAACAAACGAACCGCGACGTCACTTGAAAACAAATGATGCAATGTCTCATTTCGCGGAGCCCCTAAGTTCAATTGAAAATAGATGAGTCGTTATGTATCGATGCATAGACAACAATAACTTCGTGGCGAGCGAAATGTGACAAAATGAGCGCGTTTAATGGATTTGGAAATCTCAGAAACGCTTATTGCGTATCTAAATTTTCAACTAAAACGATTCCACGAAACAGGTTTTCAGTTTAATGGTTGAAATTTCAATTCCAATGTTTCAATATCTAATTGAATCTGATTTGCTTGAATAGATAACAATAAAATCTTTTCAAATCATAAAAACTTTCGCAATCTTTATTTCTATACGTACTTCCTCTTTTTTGATAAGTGTAAAAGTTTAATTGCGTTAACGTAAAATATTATATAGACTATTATATTATTTATTTCGATTGATTTCTAGTTTCACTTCTTCCATCTGACAACTTTGCGGATAAAGGCTCTGCTTCTGCGCGATCTTGAATATGTATATCATGTACATTATGTATATGTGGTTGGGCTAAGACATAATTGTGAGTTGAAACAGATTTGTAACCTGCGAGATGACCTGAGAAACACTACTAACATTTCTGTTGCAAGGTCTCTAATAAGATGAACGAATCTGCTTGACAGAAACCATAAACATCATGACTAACTGTAACATTAATGAAACTGTTAATCACTGATAAAAAATGAGATCTCTGTGCTAGAACAATAAGGATCAAGCGAGATACAAAAACTTTGTGTGGTTGAAGATTTATCATGAACATGAATTCCCGACTTGAACGTTAAGGTGTATTCTACATTTTCCTTAAAGATCAACTTACTACAGCCTCACGTAGCCCAAACATGTGATGACCTAGAAGAAAGTAAAGTAAAACTGTTGTGGAGAATGATTTGTCAGAAAACAATAGATTTGTGACAGTCAAATATTCCTACAAATGATCGCTACGCATGAATAGAAGACCGCATGTGTAAATATACTGATTGGATGTTGTTGCAGTAACTATTATATATAGGTAAGAAGGCTTTCATGTTTATACATAACCATATATTATTATATACATAACCAAACCTGTTCACCGAGTTATGCATATCCAATGCAAAAATGCGCATCGGGACTGAGATTTACCCAAACAAGTAATATAAGATAATATATAATTTAATCGTTCGACCTTTTCTTCTTCTTTCAGCACTACAGTCCTCTATGGATTTTGACTTGCTTCACAATATTTCTCAACATGAAACGGTTTTTGATTTTGTCTGTATAAGTGAACACTTTTTACAAAATATAGACTTTAAACTTAGGATGCGGATTGGAAGATGGATTGCTCGCTCGTCTTTTGCTAAAATTAACCGAAAATGCAGTATCTTGGAAAATATAAATAAGCTTTCGGTTGAAGTTGATTGTGAGTTAACGGCTTTGCAATGTGAGATTACCATGGCCATCATTATTTCTATCTAGAAATCCCCATTCGGCTGTTTTGTGAGCTTTAAAGATATTATTGAGTGTGTTCTGGCTAGTTTGGCCGACTGCAGGAATGTTATGGTCATGGGTGATTTTAATGTGAAATTTGGCACGTGTGATAGTAGGGTTTTCGAACTATGTAATATCTTTTCCGCTTTTGGTTTTTCTTCGACAATCTCACAGCTAACTCGTCGAAAAATTGTCTTGACAATACTTTTGTTAAATTAGAACAAGACGTAGTTGGGTCTGGAGTCATCATAAATAATATCTCTGATCATCATAGTCAATTTGTGTCAGCAGTATTCCAGTCAAAAACTCCGGCCAAATACAGTACTAGCAGTGATAGGCCAATCAGTCTTGAGGGCAATATTGGTTCTTTTGAACTCTTTCAACAGTACTACTGGGAACGCCTATCTGATGGCAGTCTTAGCGCTAATGCTAAATTTAATTACTTTTTTGAAGACGGGTTAAAGACAGTGATGGAGGAATAAAGTGGTTTGACAGCACATTGCGTCAGCTAAGAGAAAACTATGACCTGGCAGCAAATTTTTTTAACCGTTTTAAATCAGATAATTTTAGAGAAATGAAAGATAAAGCCAGATTGTCATATCGTGTACGGTTAGCTAATGCTAAACGTAAAGCTGCAAACTACATTATTGAACAGTCAAGAAATAAATCTAGACAAACTGGTCGGTGATAAATTTTAATAGACCAAATGCAAACAAACACAATGCAGTGGATATAAACCCTGATATCCTTAACAATTTCTTTGTGAATGAGGCCAATAACATTGTTTCTCGGCTTGTTCCTTTGGCTGTTTCTTTTTCGGATGTGTGCCTTTAACGATGGCCCTGCGTTTTCGTTTGCGCAGGTATCGGAATGTGAGATTAGAGGTCTCCTCCAGAGTTTAAAGGCTAGTGGGACTCGAGACATTTATGGTGTTCCAACAAAGGCGATTAAATGCAATATAAGCCTATTTGTGAAACCTTTAACTACATTGGTCAACAATACATTATCTTCTTGCATATTTCCTGATGCGTTAAAAGTTTCCAATTATCGACCCATCGGTATACTTCCAACACTATCCAAAATATTTGAACGTGCAATGTTCAGGCAAATAATGACTACATATTGAGTCAAACAATATGCTTCATGAAAACCAATTTGGTTTCTGCTCTGGTCGGAGTGCCAAGGATGCTGTTGTGAATTTCATGAACGTTGTACTATTGTACAAACTTGAGCATGTCTTCCGATTTGCACAAGATAACGTTGCCCAACAAGTTAAATGCGGAGACTGCCTCTCTGAGCGTCTTCCTATTACAAGGGGCGTCCCTCAGGGATCAATTTTGGGACCCCTTTTTTTTATTCTCTTTTTCAATAGTTTTTAAGGTATTTGGGCGGGGATATGAAATGTTTGTTGTATGCGGATGACGTAACGCTGCTGGTGAGTGGTGATGAGTACGAGGAAGTTTTGTCCTCTTCGAGAGGGTTGCTGATGGCAGCAAATGAGTGGTGTGTTGCCAATGACCTTTGCTTAAATAAAGACAAGACAGTCCAATCACTGTTCAGTCTCAGAGACCATCATCTAAAGGAACTTTTCTCCTCTAAATTTCTGGGGCTAACACAGAGTTCTCCGGATTTGAATTTTGTGGCTCACACGACGGAGATAGGGAAAAAGATTGCCCGAAAGATTTTCTTATTGCGCAGATTGGTTGTTTTGGTGTTTGCTGAGGTTGCCAGAACCGCCTATTTCGCATTGATTCACTCAATTATAAGTTATTGTATAATTGCTTGGGGGCGAAGCACAGCTAGCTCCCACATATTTGGTCTACAGCGCTGAGCTTTTGAGGGATAGCTGAGCTATAGAGATGATTGCCGTCACGTCTTCAGACAGCTGAAAGTTTTAACAGTACTATCTGTGTTTATTTTGGAATATCTTTTATACATTTACAATAATATAAACAAATAGTGTACGCATGCTGACCTGCACAATTATGAGACGCGAAACTGCGGAAATATTTATGTTGACCTTTGTCGACTGAGTGGAACGCAAAATAGCTATAAATATACTGCTCAGGTCTTATATAATAAATTGTCCTCGGAAATTAGAACACTACAGAAAGATAAATTTTTAAATGATATGAGGGATTTTTTGTTAAGAAGTGCGTTCTACTCGGTCGATGAATATCTAAATAGCAGTGTTACTATGTAATTTAAGTTTATAGTTAGTGTGTTGAACTGTACTGGTTTTTATATATGACGAGTGTAAGCCCTGGCATTGGCACAATAAAGTTTATTCTTATTCTTATTCAATACGCTGCCATTCTAATCTGTCAGACGCCGCACGCTTCCAGTTTCGTATACCAAGAGTCTTAACGTTCCCCATTATAGTTTATGCTAGCAATATCTAGTCTTCTTCATGCATTATCTATTTTATTTTATCCTTCTATTAACAGTGTCTAGCCTTTCATTGGCAGTATCTAGTCTTCGGCAGCAGTATGCGTCTTCATCAAGCAGTATTTACTCTTGTGGCAGTAATGTCTAATCCATTTCCAACAATAGTTAAATTTCTTCTCGCAGTATCTAGTATTCTGCAATCAATATTTGACTTAGTTGATCGTTATTTCAGCAATTAGCAAAATTTAGAGTTATTAATTCTTCGCGTTTGTAAATTTGCAGAAATGAGGTACCTAACGCGAGTAATATGCCAGACCAGAAGAGATAGAGTGAGAAATACAACCACATTGCAGTGGTACGGGAATATGATGCGCATGGATGCTAAGATACTCCCAAAGAGAATGATGAAGGCAAGAGGAGAAGGGAAGATGGGGAGGGGCAGACCCAGAACGAAGTGGAAGGACAGCATCAAGAGTGCAATTCAGTAGAGGGCAGGAACGTTGAGGAAGTAAAGAGGATGGCGCTGAATAGAATAGAGCACCAAAAATGATATAAAAATGGGAAAAGGTAAAAAAGAAGAAGACAAACTTCTTCATCTCGGGAGGAAGTTAGAAGCGACTAGCTTAACGGGAACTGGATCAAGTTTACATCCATAATTCTGTGTTGATCTTCTATTATCCTTCCATTGTGTTTTTGGTCGGCCTCTAGCTCTCTGCCCCTGTGTATCCTTTGCAGATGTTCTACATATGCTGTTCTCTGTACTTTTCTATCTTGAAATTCGATTATCGAGGTTTTGTTGGACTATTCTTTCTAAGTTAAGAATTTCATTTTCCTAATATTCTTAGTAACAAAACTCCGTTACCCTTCTTGAAAAGATTTTGGATTGCGTATATGTTGGTTTGCTCGATAACGAGATCTAAAATATCTTTCCATTTGTATGTAGAGGATCCTGGCGCTTAGGCATTCTATCCTGTAACATTGGTCTTTGAACATCTTTCCGTACGTACCGATATCAAGTCTGGGATGTTGGAAATAGTAAATTTATTCAAAAATAAACGTAATATATTTTACCTCACTTAACATTACTTTCTGTTTACCCATAAAGGGAATAATCGCATACACATTAAGATTTCAAATAGTAAACACAAGTAGCTTTCAATACAAGTTTTCATTGTTTTCCATCCATCGTGAAACACAACCATTACCTAACCCATACTTCTACTTGCCAAATAAACCTGTGTTTTGTTTTTGTAAAGAGCAAATCCCCCATATTTAAGGTCGACGCGTGGCAATAAATTTCGTTACTGCCTTTAGAGGATGCAGGTGATGCTGGTCGTTTCGATAACAACCAGAGCCACCGGAGTCGCCAACACTACGAAAAGATCCCAGAAGCGTAAAGGACAGGACAATAACTCGCCTTCGTGACGAGATTTGTTGGCCGACCCGGCCGGCATGTAAATGCTAATTCCGTGTAACGAGAAGAATTATCAATTAAATTTGCATACGTCGCGTTCGGTTCGTGAGTTCTGGAGATGTGGACGACAACGACGGTCGAGATTTCGTCCAATTAAATGATTGACGTATGAATCGTTCGAGTAGGTTGAGTTGGATCGACGAGCAGTTGTTTTGAGTTGTTAATTGGATCTAGGTTGTATATAGATCCGTTTCAAACAAAGAAACAAACTTTGCAGGCGGTGATCTTTTATTCTATAACTTTGTTCTGAACGACTTGAAGGAAAAAGGAAATAAAATAAAAACGAAAAGAAATTGTAACTTTATCAAATTATGTACATATATTCAAAGTATAAACCTGACCCCCGTCCTCTACCAATAGAGCTTTTAGAAATTGAAAAATTTCCATATATGTAAATATCTGATCCTGATTACGCTCGTCTCATTTATACGTAGGTTACGCGGATACAGTGACATAACAACGCAAACATGGATACGTTTGCAGATAGGGCTATAATTTGAATGTTTGGCGAAGCGTTCTCGTCTGGGATATTATTATACAATGCTAGAAAGAATGATACGCGCAAGATATTGTTCTCTCCGTTGGTAGATTGAAACGTATTCTGAAATTTAAGAAACGAGGGAGTCGAATATTAAAATTCATGAGACGAAGGGGATATACTTTGTGCAAAAATAATAAAATGAGAACAAATGAGTTTTTTCTTTAAGGTGAACCAAGGGAGGGTTGTCCGAAAGTTTGTTTGTTTCAACTTAATTCTAAAGAAAGTTTCCCTAGTTATAAACATTTAACTACCGGAATATAACAAAACATTCAATTTATTTCGTAAACAACGATTATCCATTTTTACCGAAAAATTTATGAAACTGGTATAATATTTCGAAATCCAATTATACGCTGACAGCTATCTTTATTAGCAATATTTAATTATTACTCGATCGCAGTTAATTATATATAAAACAACTAAATGTAAATCGGCATCATCACAATTTCAGTGATACACACCTAACAATAAAATTGTAAAAACTCTTCAAACGCACAATCACTACAAATGAGTGAGTAAATAAATCAACGTTCGTAAATCTACCATTCGCTTGACAACGGACAACCCTGCTAATGGAGTTTGCTATCAACCTTCATAATGAATGTTAAGAGAGATGATACAATACCGAATTGATTGAATTGTGGGAATTAATTCCAAACCCAATCTAAAAATTATTACTTCTTTATATATTACATCATCAAGTAAAGCTTAGATTCCCTCGGACAGTGACAAAAAAATGCACAATAAAAAATTTAACAGGAAGAGACCTTTATTCGTAGCCGTTTGCAAAATAATTGAATCAATACATTCGACGCAATTGGTGTAATTAAAGAGAAGTGATAGGATGCGGAGGGCCAATTAAGGCTTCGAAGCGAGTTGACCGTCGTTGTACCGCGAGGGTACATTTGAACCAAGCTGCAGCGAATGGAACGTTAGTTCTTCGCCCCGAGTCCCACGAGAAATTACGGCTGCCGTTGCGTTTAAATTCAGATTTCCGATCCGAAAATTCTGCTACGACGTATAAATATTCATACGACAGGGCAGGGATCGCTGGAAAATTGTAAAGTTATTGTTGGCAAACGGATTTTAGGAATCATCTTCGTTGTATTTGTCTTATGCTTTAACGGCACGTACGCTAAAAATGACCTTAATGAATTTTTTACACGATCGGACTATTTTGTTTATTTACGAGTAGTGTTTCTATCTGACGATAAGGTTCATCTGGTTGCTACGGCTAAAACGACGGTAAGTATAATAATAAATATACAGTGTGTCCCCGTAAGGTATAATTGACGATAAATTTTTGAATTCAAATTCCATCTTTTGCAATTAAAGTCTGGATGTCATAAAACGAAATATAACCAAGTTTTATGTCAAATATCCTCTTTCTGCGCAATATACAACAAAAGTTGATTAAGATAAAATGTTTGTTATGTTAAATTATAGCGATATGCCGAATTTTATTAATTTAGCATATAAAAGAAAAAATGAGCTTTTTCTTGAAAACTTTTTTCTAATATTCCGTTTTACAATAAAAACAAATGATCTGAGTTTTACATCACAACATAAAATATTTATAGTGCAGTGCTATGGATTGGGGAACATTAGTTACAATGCAGTCTTAAGGCAATTTGAGGAAAAATTTGGATTTTTAGTAGATAAAAAAACAATGAAGAAAGTTGTTAAAAATTTTCGGAAACGGGTTATGTGGAAAATAAAAGGAAGGAAAAAAGCTTTTAGATGAACATGATGCGGGGTCGATAGTTGCAGTAACGAACGCAATGGATTACGGTGAGGTGTCGTTAAGAAAAAGGGCAGTTCAACACTATCAACACACTATCGAATTAGGTGATGAAGCAAAACAAAAGTAGATTATTGTTTGTGGCTTGGGTACAAAATTTTGAAAGGTAGAACTTTTTTAAAAAACATAATATTTTCGGACGAAGCATGGTTCACCACTAATGGAGTGGTTACATCACCAAATTGTCGATTCTAGTCAAAGACTAATCCACATTATCGCATAGCTTGTAAACGCCAGTAAATACTAGAAAATTGTTTATTTAATTATCTTCACGGCGTGCATTTAGAAAAACGCAATAAATTATATTTTCAACAAGGTTGCGGCCCACTTTCGACCATTTTAATTAGAAAGTTGTTAAATACGTTATTTGGAAAAAAATGGATTGGTAGATATGGCCCGTAACCATGGCCGCCAAGAAGTCCGGATTTATCTATTATGGATTTTTATTTTTGGGGTTATGTAAAACAAAAAGTGTACACCGAAAATTTTAATAACAGTTTAGACCGTTTAAAACAAAAAATTGAAACTCTTATTAGAGAAATTCCTTTGAACCATATTAGAAAAAGTTATAAACAATGCCGGAAAAGGGCTGAATTATGTGTTAGTGTCGGTGGTGGTATCATTGAATAAGCTTTTATGTTAATTTAGTTTAGATCGAAAATGTTTTGTTAATCTTATAATTTAAAATCTGCAGTTTGCTTTTATATCCTAAATTAATAAAATTCGGTATATCGCTATAATTTACCATAACAAACATTTTATCTTAATCAACTTTTGTTGTACATTGCTCAGAAAGACCACTTTACCTGCAACGGTTAACAAACTTCTTGCGTTAGCTTTGGTACTTTGAGGACATTTGACATAAAACTTGGTTATGTTTCCTTTTATGACAACCAGACTTTAATTGCAAAAGATGGAATCTGAATTCAAAAATTTATCATCAATTATACCTTACGGGGACACAATCCGGGGACACACTATATAATAAATTTCAAACAAAAATATAATTTGTTCAATCCTACCTTCGAAATTGTGAGTTTCTAACTTAGATACGAGTGTTGAAAGTTGTTATTTGCATTCACTCCGCTGATATTCATAGAAACGAGTGAATGAAAATTTTTTTCCTCTCTAATTTCTTTCATCCACTGTTAGCTAAATATAAAACCTTTAACTGAAGTTACAAATAACTGAAACGCTTCTTTTGGTGTTGCAGCCATATATGTCCTGGCGCACGCCGAATAATGTTGTGTGGTTGAATTTCATTTTTTGCTGGAGGTTCCAAACTCCATACCAGACCACTTGGAGCAATGTAACCGCTCGTTGAAGGCTTACCAATAATCAACATCAATCTCTGAATTATTGTCACCATGATCAGAACTGGATCCAGAATACTCGTCAGGCACCAATTCGAAATTTCTATCTTCTGTGTCATCATTTTCTGCTTCTGACACATCACTTTCTTCAGAAGGCAGATCATCACATTCAGCTGCCCACTGCACCAATATTTCTTCATAACCGGGGTCACCAAATCTCACGCTTTTCACATTCCTTTTTGACGCCATTATCATATGTATCTCACAAGTTCACTCAATCCAACTTATATTCCAACTGAATGAAAAACAGCTGCACCTACTTTTATACATCCAACAGTAATGCACGTTTTAACTTGCACAGGCACGCACAATTCCGCGCAGCAGTGTTTGACAAATTATAATAACCCTCAACCTGTAATGAACCTATAGTAACTAGTAGTACACGGTCTTCGGAGGCGCGGTTTATGCAAATACGGGGTGCTAATGGAAACGATTTTTTTTTATTGCTAATTACACTTGAATGTATTTGAATCAAGTGTGTATTGAATAAGACATGTTTAGAGCATATCTAAATGCTCAAGCCGACTGAAATTGTTTTAAGAAAATTATGAGTAACTAAAATCTCGCCGGGAATGAGAGGCCCGGTTTATGCATCCTAGGGTTAATACACTGATTGCCAAATTGGATTTGTTTGCTGTTAAAGGGGTGTGTCTTGATCTTGTCCGTTCTAATTTGTCTAATAGAACTCAGGTTGTTGCTATAAATCAACACACAGTGATAGTCGCAATGTATCCTGTGAAGTTCTGCAGGGATCAATCCTGGGTCCTCTGGTTTTCCTCATGTATATTAACGACTTACTCCTTCATGAATTTGTGGACGCACAATTGTTGTCGTACGCCGATAACACGGTTATTCTGGTTTCCGGATGTTCATAGGATGTCTTTTATTAAGTACTGGCTGGATAATAATTATCTGTCCTTGAATCCCACAAAATACTACTTTTTGACGTTCCAAACTTATAATTGACATTGCATAACTGATGGTCGTAATTGTTTTTGCTGTGGTATTATAAAGAGGGTGGACAGAACCAGGTACTTGGGACTCATAGTGGATGCGAACTTTGAATGGAATTTTCATATTGACTTGGTAGTTAAGTATATCCGCAGATTACTATCTTTATTCTTAACGTTGGGAAATTATGTAGATTGGCGGTATCTAAAGGTCTTTTATTATTTTTTGTTAAGTCGGTGCTTTGCTTTGGTTTGTTAACTTGGAGTAATGCCGCGGAAAAGTAGCTTCATCGTGTTCATCAGACCAAGCAGGTTTCCCAGTGATACTCTGTTTCCGCAATCAAAAGTTCCTGCTATCTGTAGATACATTTATAAAAATAAGTACTGTTTACCTATTGTGGTGCTAAACCATCTTTACTCCACCAGATCTAACATATTGCAAAAGTCAAATGTTCCTGTGCGTAGGAAAGCTGTAGGACAGGCTTACTTTTCGTTCATAGTTCATAAGATTTATGACATAAAATTAGTGGAAATTTTTCTCTTTGGATTTGCATCTGCCTTAAAAAATTTAGAAATCTTTTTGGTTTTTTGTTTTTTTATCTCTTTTTTGTAATAAATTGAAAAATTGAAAAAAATTTAGTTTTTAGCTATCTATAACAATAAAAAAGATATCAGCTTTTAAGAGATTTAAGGAACAACTCTTTGTTTAAACGTAACGGATGTTAACTAAAAAACGGTGGACAGCACACGTGGAAAGTTAATTAAGTATATCACTTGTAAAAATTATTAATTTTAATCAATTTATTACTTTTATGCATGATGACAATTAACAATTTTTCACAAATGGTTGTTTACATATTTCATTTAAGAGCATGACAATGTCAAAAACTGCTGTCATCGCCGACATGTCGACATGAAATTACTCAGGAATTATCGACTTTTTAGACGGGTTTTCTCTAAATAGAAGGATTGAACAAAACGCTATGCAGCACACGTGGAAATAATATTTTCCATTAACTTGTATGTCTTCCCGGCATACGCGTTAATGAAAAATCATAGTTTCCTCACTTGTACTGTAAAATATTATTATTTGAAATTAAATGTACAGTTATTAGTTATTACAGCTAGAAATAGAAATTGAAATATTGCTTTTTTCGGTCTATGTATTAACAGAAAATGTCCGTGATGTAGAAGGACAACCTGACGATTGTAGTATATTATCAGAAACGCTGCAAGGCGATTCATTATTATCATGTAGAATCTTTTCAGCAAATTGATTTTTGTTTTGAAGAGAATCTTCGACATAACTTTCAGCCACAGTCGAATATTTCCAACTTCCATGTCTTTTTAGTCCTAAAACGTCTACACCTTTATTGGCTAATAATGTGGCTGAAGTACGTCGAAACGAGTGACCAGTGTAATTAACTGCATTTTCCAATTTTAAGTATTCAGCAATTTTCGATGATAAAGCTCCAATAGTACCTTTACCGACTACCAGATTTTTGCATTTCCCATTCCGATAATTTAGGAATAAATGCAACGACTTTACATTGTTTGGCCGCAGTTTAATATATTTCCGAACAATTTTCAAATAATCTTTTTCGTTTTTTTTATTTATGGCAGTAAATGTGCGGTGAATATTGGTTTTTGTTTTTGGAATGGTTATAATAATAAAGGATTCACGATCTTTTACATCTTTAAGTCATTTTATATAACTCTTCTCTGCGACATGCTCCCGCTACTCCTAATATCATTGCTACCTAAAAAAAATACATTGTCGTAAATATATCCTCGTATTTTTACAAATAATCTAAATTTACCTTATGGATTAAAAACAATTCGTCTGGTGCTTCAATTAAAAATTTAAACATTTCATCCTTGGTAAAAACACTAGCTTTTTTATTCGTGTAAAAAAATTGTCGCTTTCAACATTGAGTATTCGGCCCATAAACCTGCAGCTTTTAATTTTCCGTTTCTTTCGACCAAATATGCCAAGAAGATTTTTTCACTCGTGTTTTTATTCTTTACTCCACACCATTTTTTAAAAATATTTTACGTCATTTCATAACGTTCCCTACATTATTCGGGAATTATTGTCGAACATACAATATTCCAAGCTTTTTCTATATCACCATTTTTACTCTCAGAATCACTCATTTTGGTTATATAGTAATATATATTATATTAAGTTTTAATATTATTGTAAGAACTGTTTACAATTTCACAAATCACACAATTTGTTTTGTTTTGTAATAAAACCAGGGCAACAGAATTAATTCAAATTTTTTGCTTACTTTATAAATCATTACAAATGTATACTAAATTAATTATTATTTATATTAATTTCGATCGTGCAAAAAATGTTATAACCAAGCCGCCCACCCGTCCTTCGGAGGGGACGTTAAGCCGTCGGTCCCGGCAACCAGTCGTACACCTCTGGTTGTCGTTATCACCCATGTGTGTAAGGGGTTTGAATACATGGCTGAACGCGCGTTAGCGCTCATGAAGCACACACCTCGTGAGAGCGTACCCGGGCCAAGGTTGATGAGCAGCTTTGCTCCACCTTGGTACGGAGGGGCCAGTGAGTGAGTGGCATCGTTGAGCGGCACCTGACAGGGGCGAACCCGCACTGGGCCTGTGCCATAGCACGCCCGGTGAGGGGGGTCGGTCAGGAAGCGGAATCAGCCAGAATTCGAGTTAAGCTCGCGTTTAACATCTCAGACCTCTTAGAGGAGGATGTACAAGGGGCCCGTTGGGGCCTAGGTGCCGCGTATAGTATACGCACTCCCCGTAACATACATACAAATGTTATAACCATCACGAACGGTAAGTAATTTACCGATTTCCGACACTATGGGAGTCTGAGCGACGCGTAGCGGAGTGAAACATTGTCGTCAACCGGTAAATTGTACTTACCGTTCTGGATACTTAATACACTATAATCAAAGAGGTTCAAGCAACCTATCTATCCAAACACCCTTAAACGGCTCTTCTATTTAATTATGGGAGGTATATTTTATCTCAACAACAATCTCTCATTCATTCTCCTAACCTACCATGAATATCTAAAATAGCTTTATAGCCTTTGTGTATGACTATAAAATTTAGTTTTTAAATTAAGAATTATTTTCAGACTCAAAAATGATGTGTTGATGGGTAGAGAATTATGTATTAATTGTTAACCAAGTCTCGGTTTTAGGAATGCCGTGCGGTTAACATTCTTATTACCTTCAGGTCCACATGAATAATTTTGCCAAATTGATAGTCAAAATTATTCGTTAAAAGAATCTAATAAGTATACAAAGTACAGTAAGTAAAGAACGGTATATTTCTACATTTTGTATATTGAAATGAGAAAAAGATGACAATATTAAAAAAGTTTCGTCATACACTTATGACAATTTCACCGAATGCTGGAAAAGCATAACATTGCCAGGGATGATATCGAAAAACTCAGGAACAATGTATATAATAAATATATGTATATATCAAAAAAAAGGGGCAATGTTACTAAATGATAGGAAAGAAGTTGAGGGTGGCCATGGGATGATGTTAAGGTAATATCAAATGTATCAATAATGTTGAACGTTCCCTCAAAGACATCCAAGTTAATAGATGATAGGGAAGATGTTACTGGAAGTCTGATGAATATTAAAAGCTAAAAGAAAGAAACATTGAAACGAATATTGTAGAAGGATACCGCAGATCATGTAAAAGAGAGATGGTGTTAAGAGATAGATAAATAGATGATGGGGAAGATGCTGACAAACGCCTTATCAGTATGGAAAATTATCGGGAACGATGTTCAGAGATATCAGGAATCATGTTGCGTATCAGGGATGATGTTTAGCGAAATCATGGACGTCATTTATAGACTATGAGAAAGATACTGGATGTCAGGATGGTGTGGAAAGGAATAAGTTGCAATTCCTAGAAATTAGTATTATTGTTATTGCTGCCGGGCTGAGGGGAGCGGCCTCTCTCGTCATCGCGACCTATAACATCAATTGTAACTTTAGCCCTCCAAAAGTTTAGGGCAAATGTACATTCTTAATGAACCTTAGTATTGCTCTAAGGTCTTGTTCCTTTATGTCGATAGGTGTCAGAAGAGCTTTATCGAAAATTTTGTGTCTTAGACGGCCTCTGGCGACGTAATTACGGTATATGTTCAGCCGCTTCTGTCTCGTCGTTGCAAAGTCGATAAGTTTAATCCTCAGTTTCTCCAATGTGGAAAAGGTAGTGTTTTAGGGGCGCATGGCCGGTCAGGAAACCTGAGAGCGTCCTTATATCCCCTTTGCTGAGGCATAAAACCTCTCTGGTTTTGTTTTGCGACGAAATTGTCATACTCTTCGCTTGTTTGTGACCTGGAAGTTCTATCCAGCGTACATCTACCTTTGAGGCCTTCCAACTATTGTTTATTTGTTTTAAGTGCCTTTTTGGTAGTTCACAACCGGGTTGGGGTCCAATGAAGGGCGTTTTCGCTGTCTTTCTGTCCAGCTTGTCCGCCTTCTCAGTGCCCTCAATGTTTCTGTGACCTGGAGTACCGCTTGTGAGGCGGTTTGTCAAGTTACCAACCTGATCAACAGGAATATTGTCAGAGTTGTTCTGGCTCGTATGTGGGTATGACCAGCCAATATCTCAAAAGAAGCTCGACCAACACCGTAGAGATTGTAGATTGAAGAAATCGCATTCCACGGCCCTTGTGGAACATCACCTAACCACGGGACACACGTTTGATTTTGAGAATCCTCTATAGTGTGTTGCGAACCTTCCTACTATAAGTGCTTATTTTTGGAGATGTTCTACATCTTGAAGGAACCCAATTCCGCTAATTTCCGTACGGATGTGCTAAATGTTAGCGTGTATCTATTGTCATCCGGTTGACCTTTATGGCGTCTCTCGTCCCCCAACTCTCGACGACTCATCTTTTGGGTCCATTTGGCTTTGACTTTCTTCGGTTGGTTTTTCGAATCTCCCGCTTTACCTGTTGGGGTTTTCCTGTTCTCGTTTTCACCTGTCATGGACTCGAATTGTCCTTGTGTTCTCAACGTGTTTAACTTTTAAACTGCTCCTTTATCCTGTGTCATCGGTTTCTGGTGTTGGTGTTTTCTGCGGCTGTTCTTGGGCCTTCTTACCTGGTTCATTATTTGATTATGGGTTTTTATATTTTTACAACTGACCGCATGTGCGGACATAACCTTTAATCCTAATAACTAATTCCTTAATTAATATTATTATTAATAATTATGCCTTGAGATCGGCGTTTGAACGCCTACCACCTTTAGGTATGAAGGCTACCTTTACTTTCCTCCATGTGTATATAGCTAAAGCTGTAGCTAGCTATATATAGGGATATTATTACTGGGAGCAGGTCTTGTAAGCCTTTTTGCAGAAGACTTTTTTTTTGCAGAAAAATAGCCTACCTTACTCTATTGGGCGTAAAGATGTTCCCAGCGATGCTGCGAACCCTACCTCATGAACGGGTTATATCTATTACTTCAGGATCGGCATCCGCATGTTTTGAGGAAGGGAAGTATGTTCTCAGTAAGAGCTCCAGCGATTTCTTAGCATCCTCGGAGTATTTTCCATCTTGTTTGCATAGGTGGCCTAGATCAGTGTTATGGTCTTTCGCCAAAATCTGGAATACCTGACTTTATTATATAGTCTTCTAACCATGACTCGCTTTTGCTCAAGGTCCTTATTCCACCAAAGCACATTGAATTGTACTCTCTTGTGTTTTATTGGACAGCTTGATTCATATGCATTATGTATGATTAAAAGAGGCTATTTCAAGACCCTCTATACTTTCAATATTTGTTTTGTTTTTGCCGACCTCTTCGCTGATGTGTTTACAAAAAGAGCACCAATCAGTGACTCACGGGATTCTGAATTCTGGCTGTTTTCTCATGTCTGCTACAATGACAAAGCGAATATGCTTGTGATACGCTAAAGTGATTTCACGTAGAATAGGATTCCTAGGAATACCCTTGATAGATGATGAGCAAGATGTTGAGGGAGGCCAGGACAGTGTCGAGAGATACCAGAAATAATATTGGAGAATACCGTGGACGTAGACATTAACTGATAATGGGGAAAATGCTAAAGAATGTTTTTGGATACTGTTGGAAATAATAACTATCAGGAAAATGATGAGGACGATGTTGATAATTGATAAGGTAAAATGATGAGGAAAAAACATCCGTTTGGAAGAGAACACGGATTTATACAAATTTATTATAAAAATAAAAATATAACAGACAAAATTCAAAAACTACTCTTTGCACTTTTTCCGTATCATCGACAATTAAACCGTATTCCAATGGTATGCACAGCTATGAAACGCTTTGACAATACAATTCATCTGCCATAGATGAAATTCCATATTTTTATTTGAAAAACGAAGTATTGTTTGTGTTTGATACGTTTTTATCGGGATACTACGTTATTGATTCACTCAAATCACATAATAAATCTGCAATGGGATAATAGCGGATGGAATAATTCCGGTTCATACTGCATGGCCTTTTTGAATAAAAATTTTAAACTATAAATAGTTAAATTTCAAATTATAACTTTTATGTGATATATGTAATAGTGAGATATTTCATAAGAAAATTTTTCTTTAAAATGCAAAAAGTATGGTTGTAACGAGGGAAAAGACTTTCCCAAAATGTGACATTTGAAACGTTCGCTTAAAGTTACGCTTTTCAATAAAACCGGGAAATAGGGCGATAGAACCGCGTGCTTCGACGGGATTCGAGACGTATAAAGCGATTCTCTTTAGATACGAATCTGTGCAATGGACCTCGTTCGGCGGCAGACGGTGAAAATCTGCTGGTCCCGTTCCGAATGAACCCATCGTTTCGGTATTGATGATCTTTCATCTGTAGCGGATCGATTATGATTTGTGGAGATCTCAAAAGCCCGCATTCTTCCTATCATTAATGTACGGGATTCCACGTAGATAGTTGTCATCGTGGTCCCTCAACATAACTAATGATTCATCCTGAATAGACAACTGAAAGGATTACTAATGCTTAAGTATCATTAATTATGAAAGATAAGGGAACGATGATTTCTCGTTGACAAATTATCGTTTTGCTTCGGCTTCGGATCTCGAAGCGAATTTGCCGTCGAAGCGTTCAATTTGCATGCATGATGCGAACGGTGAACTTCCCGACATTTTATATTTCCGTCAGCGACTGCTCGGACGTTATCCGTCTTGTAGCTGCCGAGCGTCGTGGCGTCGCTCTTTGGATGGCCCTGCAACGGAGCTACTTATACCGGTGATGGATATGGTGTTTGGGCGTCATGGCGCCTAAGTGCCATCATTTTTCACGGGGTCGCATATATCGTGAAAAATTTAAAGGGTCTCTCGTTGCGGACGCTGCGCTGCAACGTTGACCTTTTTTGCTGCTGTGTGGCGTATAAAGTTGTCGAGATAAAGTTACATTGTTTCAAAGTTCATATTAAAATTTTAATAAATGACGGGATAATATACACCAACGTCAGAAATATTTACAAAATTGTTACCTAAACATCAAACATTTAATAAATTAACAAAAAATTGGATAAAATTTTCTTAATTTTTACCACTTTAAACTGATATGAAACGAAATACCAGTAATTGCATAAATTTTAAACTCAAAGTAAAGTGTGCTCACGAAAGTTTTTTAAACGTCCGCGCGCAACGCGTATTTAAAAAGTTTTCCATTTCAAGTGGCTCGCACTTTTAACGACGTCCAGGGCGCTTAAAAGTATAGTTAATTAGGTTTGTTTCGGAACTAGTCCGAAGGAAACTCGAGGAGCCCTTACAATAGGTATAATTGGAAAATGGTCTCAATGGAAGGAGACATGGCGTTAACTTTATCCTAAGTCCCACTAACCTAAACAGATGGTTACCTTATTAATGAATACACAATTGCCGCGGTGGATTTCGGCTGATTAACTTTTCTGTAAATATCTACCTTTCCCTGAACCCACCGAAACCCCTCATCACATCCCTTGGTGGTCTAACCGGGAAATTAAATGACTTTCCAGAAACTATAACAATTAAGGGAGCTCTGCGGAGGCCAAACTTCGCGCCCGTGTTTATTTCCCAAACTTAGCAGAATACCATGTTGTACTGCTATAAGTTTGTAAAATAAAGTGCCATTCCAAATTTATTGGAAGAATACAATTTAACCAAGTTTTATCGTTTATTACTATTATTAATTTTTTAATTTTTAAAAACAAAGTTCTAATTCGTTAAAAACAGCTTGGAATCGTTCAAACCCTTGGGCTAAACAATTTGTTCGGAGGTTCACCAGTTTGATGGATCGTTTTGTTCATGATATAGAAACGATACTGGCGCCTCCAGCGGTGTTTCATAAAAAAACGGATGTCCTGTACTCGTTTGGGCCCTCCGGCAGTCATCTCACCCAGGGATTTGTTGTTTTCGCCACCCGTTATTGAAAACGAAAATTCGCGGAAAATATGTGAAACATAAGCGCGCTGCGGGACAAGGGTGATTTATAGTGGCTCGTACTAAAGAAAATTAATATCCTGGCTTGTGGAAATCGTGAGTGGTTTTCTAGGTTTGTTTTTGTTTTATTTTGTTCAAATGTTATGAAATATTACGTGCTAAAGTGAATATGTCAACAAGAGTAGATCAATAACGGCTCTGTTTATGTTTTCTTTATTTATACATAAGAAAACGAATAGATGTATAGAATAATGTAGCAACAAATAGTCAGCAATCGCTTCGTAAATCATTGGATTTGAGACGACCACGGTTACTAATACAAGTTTAAATTACCTACCACCTGAGATCCTCCGAAGAGTGTATTTATAACCAATAGGCGAAGTCGTTTTGATTTATCGCCCAACTTAGCATACCGAACAAATGTCCAGTTTAACATTACGTGTGATATAAATTAGAAGTAGCACATTGTGAAACAACGTTTGTTACGGTGTCGACAATTAGTTAAGTAACCGCACACGATCTGTGCCCTGGCATTTATTTATGACTAACCATTTTGGTTAGTCAAAATTTATAATTAACTTGCGTGTAAACTTAATAATTAACACACATTTCTCTAAAAAGCACAGCAATCGCTGTAATCAATCAGTTAACCACATAAAATGTTGCTTTCAACTTGAAAGCTACCACCATATCTCACACTTTATCATTTTATCGATTTTATATTTTCAGAGCGTAATTTAAGAGCCTAAGTTTATGAAAGAATCTCTTGTAGGCTTTTCATAAAGGTTTTCTATAAATTAATTTGTATTTACCATGGAAATCGGAGATGAAGGAGCTTCTTGCGTTATTTCGTTATGACTTGAAATAAAATTTGAATCGATGCAACGTAAAGGTGGAAAAATAAAAATAAAAAAGGGATGAAGTGCGGAAAAGCTGTAGCCGAGTGTAAAAGGAATACTGAAGGTGAAGAAAAAAAACATTTAACTTTTAAGACGTAAAATATCAAAATTGAAGCGATAGAACTGCACTAGAGATAAATGTATGATTTAATTTTACCGTTGTAAGTAACTGATTCTTCATTTATAGAGTTCTTCTACCAATTTGTACTAAAATGAAATTATAAAATGTTCTTGAGCGAAATGAATTCGAAATAACATTTTATATCTCATAAAAACTTATCAGGAACAATTCTCACTTAATCATGCCGTAACATAAGTTGCAGCATACTGGGTTTTTGGTGATGTTAACATCTTAGTGCAAGCTGAGGTTCTTTAGCGAACTCCAATTTA
This sequence comes from Onthophagus taurus, assembly GCF_036711975.1. Lineage (NCBI taxonomy): Eukaryota > Metazoa > Arthropoda > Insecta > Coleoptera > Scarabaeidae > Onthophagus > Onthophagus taurus. The sequence continues at coordinate 21,363,665 of NC_091972.1, read as the reverse complement.
TTTAGAAAGCTAAGTCTATAGTTGAAGATTCCAGATCACAGTAATAACTGCATATCTGTTTATTTCTGTGGCGGCAAACATCAAAGCCAACCTTCATTTTGAATATATAACTATGTAAATTGTTATCATCTTGTATTGTATTAATACTTGGTATACATAAATTAATATACATTAAACGGATATCTTCCATATACTGGTGACCTTGACGACCACAAATTGTATTGTCGAAAATAAAAAGGCGTGAATTTATTTAATTAATTATTTTTTTTATTTTATTATCTCCTAAATGATTATCCATTGAAACTAAATATACAGTCTTTTAAAAAAGTATCCAAACATAATTTCGACACCAGATTTTTTTAAACATATTATTGGACATCACATTATTAAAAATTCTCATTGTCATTTTGCAGACCAAGCCGTTTAGATTTTATTTTAGTATATTTAGATGATATCCCTATTGCGAGTAAAGATGAACATGCTCATATTTCACTTTTTCAACAGATTTTCGAAAGGTTCAACAATTTCGGCATAAACATCAAAATGTATTTTTGGCGTACAATCAATTGCTTTCCTCAGTCACAACATTTCATCAGAAGGAATTCGTCCTTCATTATTATGAATTATTATATATGTTCATGAATTCCCAATACCGCATATTCTTAATGAATTACAAAGATTGTTAGGTATGATAAATTTTCATCAACGTTTCGTACCCCATTTTTCACAGACGCTTGGTTGTTTCTATACTCTTTCAAACATTTGATACAAAGATAGTCGAAACCAATAGATGATTAGCCAGAAGAACATGAGCACTTATTTTAACTGCTGAAACATAGTTGGACAATCAGCTATTCTGGCACATCCTTCACCATCATTCAATTTATCATTAACCACTTTCTCCATCACAATTAAATTATTCTATGTTTGATGGGTCATTAATGGTTCATAAATGGATCTTATAATATAGTAGCAGATACCTTTTCACTTGTAGAATCTTTAACTTCCTTTTATTCCTATATAAAAAGTATACAAGCTAAACAAGAAAACGATTTACAACTACAAAAACTTTTACACAAACAATCTTTTGAAATTAGCAAAGTTATCCTTTCACAAGAAGAAACTTCATTTTCTAAATTGAGAATTTGGCGCGAAACTTCTTCTACTCTTAGAATTTACATTGCCGAAAAATTCCGTCGTACTATCTTCGATAAATTTCACAACATTTCTCTTTCAGGGAATCGTGCGACTCAACATTCGCTCGGAACACCCTATTTTTGGCCGCGAATGAGCAAGGACATATACCTTCGGATAAAATCTTGCATTCGTTTATGAGTTTAACACTTTGCACGCTGGCCAGAAGATTTTCAAGATATATCAGCAAACACAATCACTACTACTCTCTTGCATCAGTACTTTTCCAGATTCGGCAGTCCACACATCATTGCACATGATAGAGGCAGACAATTTTAGTCTCAATTTTTTCCTTAATTTAACAAATTACTTTTATCAAAACAGATCCGCACTTCATCTTTTCATCATCGGACTAATTGCATTTTAGAGAGGTTCCATAGAACACTTAAAACGTCCATTATAGCCAAATGTAACAACAATCTGTGCCACAAAGAACTCCCAATGATACGTCTTGGACTCAGGTCTACTATCAAAGAAAACTTTGATTGCTCATCCGCCGAACTAGTGTACGGCCAACCCTTACATTTACCAGGAGAATTTGTCATGAAATCTTTAGTCAAATCTTTGACATCAAACCTTTACTCATTAGCTTGCGTGAAACCTATTCAAAGTTAAAGCCGTACCCAACTTCATCTCATTCATCTACAAAACCTTTCATTATAAATCTTTTGTTTTTATATACACATATTTTGTTATTAAAAGTTATGCAGTAACTTATTTATATTTTGGTGTAGATAAATTAATTAAACGAATACCTTCCATAACTGCACTTGATATAACGGAAGAGATATATTAGGCAGATCATCAATTGTTCCTGCGAAATCCGAAATCACAAATCTGGAAATTTAAGAGAGAACTCATTGCGCAAAACCTCAAGTTTTGAAGTAATAGAAGTAATTAAATGGTACTGGTCATTATTGTACTGTCTTCATCACTTAATAACCAGGTAGCAAATGAAGTGGATGTGCTCACATCCTCGTCAAACTATACACATATACACAAGTTTCGTTCATGTTTTCTTTCTAAGTGAAATGTTGGCTAGAGTGGACGTTTAACAACAACTATTTCTCGAGTTTCACTAACTCGTATGCCAGATGTAGAGGTTTTTGATAAGTGCCAAGTTAAACAAAATCAACCTAACTTGTCGGACTCAAAGATTTGCGACCCTGTAGTTGAAGACGGAAAGTCCGACGGTGTCGCTGGACTGAGTGATAATTAATACTTCCTCAATGATAAATGGAATTACTTTCTTTGCTGAGCTACTATTAATTAGAAATGATAACAAAACAGCTGGAGAGATTTATCATAAAATTGGAAACTATTTTGCCAATTGGACTGCAAATCAGACAACTGATTCTCGCAGCTACAATAATTGTTTATTTTGCAGTAATTTGCGTTTTAGAGAGTATGTTGTTGTTTAAGATTCGAGTTTTGCAAAATCACATTCCATTGCCGCCTACTGTTGATTTTGAGCGAAATCGTACGGGCTAATTGAACCAAGAGACAAATCACCTGACGGCAGAGAAAGTACTAGATGGCCAAGAAAAAGATGGAATGACAGCATATAAATGAGAGCAAAATCAAGGAAGGAACAGCCTTTAGTATATTTTAGAAGAAAGAAGGAGAAGAAGAAAACATTTCAATTACAAGTCGATAACGAAATTGCTAATTTCAGAATCGTAGCCAAAGTTTCTTTAGAAGAACTATGTCCAGAGGAAATGTGATTTATGAATCTCACTGTTTTTGATTGTCAGGATGACAAACTGGAAAAACAAATAGAAAAATGAATACCAGTCTTACACTCCAGTAAATTCGGTTGAGGAAGACGAACTAGTAGCTAAAGAAACAGATTGGATAGTAATGAAAAATGTGTCAGATGTGCTGGTAAACATGTTACTACTGAATACAGGAAACCGAAAACTGTAAAACCGAATTGTAATAACTGTTCAGAAGAACATCCAGCTAACTATAAGGGATGTGTTGTTAAGACACAACTGCTGGGACAATTCATTTCCAATATTGTAATAAAAGAAATATCATATGCCCAAACAATTTCAAGTGAGCATGATGAAAATAGAAAAATATTTACTGCATATCATACTCCTAATTATTAGAATTATTAGATAAATTCTAAACGTTTGAAAAACTAAAAAGTATTTACGTTAGAGCTGCTTCACTATCTTACAATGCTGAGAGATGTTAGCATAGTCACATGTATCGCTAATGGTGTTCAAATACATAGAGAGACAATCGCAGGATTTTTTTTATTACAGAAGCGCATCTAACAAAACAATACAATTTTTATATAAGATTTTACAAAACATACTACGTCAACCACACCAGCAATCAAGCAAGAGGTGAAAGCGCAATCATTATGGAAATCCAACCTACTGGCCTACTGATGCTGATAAGAGACCTGGTTTATTGGACTCCTTTATATCAAAGAAATTTTCACCCAATTTCCTGGAAGTGAATGATAACTACAACCTAAGTACGAAGGCTTTCACGGCTGGTGTGAATTCAACTAAAATTAGAACTAAAAGTACTTAGAACTAAAATTAGAAGTAAAACTAGAACTAACACTAGAAACTTTCGGGATTTGCCGTGCGTCTTTTAAGAAAAGGTTTGACGTTTCGGATGCCATGTTGCAACCTTCTTCAGAAAAACAGAGATAGAGCAGTGGTACTGACTTTAAGTGAAAAGATTATTGAAAAGGAAAGAAAACCAACCCTGATGAATAGTACAATGAATTGGGAAAGCTTTAAATTTAAGCTTTAAACTTGAATGGAAAATACGGTTGACCGTTCAACTGAATACTAAAGAGCAACTTCAAGAAGAAGTAAAAAAACTTTGTACGAGATATTCAGCGTGTAGTATGGAATAACACAAAAGAACAGAAAAATAAAACTGCTGGCAGCAGTTACTCTTAAGAAATGAGAGAACTAGTGGCAGAAAAAAGAAGAGCTAGAAAAACATAGTATCAGACAAGACATCAGTCCAATAAAAGTAGATACAATATTTTAGCACAACAATTAAAACGAGAAATAAAACAGATAAAGGAAGAATCGGTTAAGAAATACCTTAGTGAGTTAATGATCGGCTTACCGCCAATAAGGAAAGTAATTATTCATTATGGGCAATAAGGATGCTTAAACGTCCAATTACTCAAAACCCACTTCTCAGAACTGATAATGGAACATGGGCAAGAACTAATAAAAAAAAGCAGAATTATTAGCAAACCATATAGAAAAAGCCCTCCAGCCAAATGATATATATTATGTTTCAATGGTGAAGAGGTCAAAGAATATATTAATCCTAATGAACGTATAGAAAATGTAACGCCAAATGAAGTTGCTAAAGCAATTAAGAAGAATATAAATGTAAAAAAAGTACCAGGTTTTGACTTGATTACGGGATAAATCTTAAAAAAAATCCCTCCCTAGAAAAACTATCATAAAATTGACCTATTTAATAAATGCGTACCTAATATGTGGAAGATTGATTATGATATCTAAGTCAAAGAAATCACCACATGATGTGGCTTTATAGAGACCAATCTCCCCAATCTCGTTACTCCCAGTAATCTCAAACCACTTTGAAAAATTCTCCAATGCCCCATGGTATGTTAGGAATAGAGATATCTACAAAGATCTTCAAATCGCGGATGTATTGTAGGAGGTGTTAATGAACGATATGTAGATATTTCAGGGGGCGTTAGTACTCAACAAAATAGGAGGAAAATGCTAATAAACATGTGGTCAAAAATACGTCACTACAGGGTGGTAAAGTTTTAATTTTACGTTCTTCTTCGGTGTTTTTTTGAATAATTATTTCAAATTTGGCGTACACCTAATGCTTATGAATCTCTACAATAAAATGACAAAATCGTTAGCCCCACTACCAGGGTATCCTATTTTTTCGTGTTCAAGTGAGTCACATAGTGAGAAATCCGAGTATGGTGCAGTAATGCAATCTAAATTGTGACTTCTGAAAACCTTTAGTTATATCTAAAGTCTTTAGTTTTTAAGAATTTAATATAGATAAACTAATGGTTGGTTAATGTTGACCAGTTTTAGTGCTTAAATAAAAGGAAAAAAGTTTATAAATGATATAGTTGTCTGGAAACTTAAATAAAAACATATGATTTTGTAATTTTTAAAATTATTCGTTTTGCAAATAAATGACTGTCAATAAATTCGTGATTATTTTTTAATTAATAATGTGTGTACAAAGGAACTTATAATAATGTGGTGAATGGCCGTTAAACTTTTTAAAATATATCATATCATTTATATTAAACCTACACCACTTGAAAAATCCAATAACGTTATCGTTTAACACCTGCCGTTTACACCTGCCTTTATTTATTTGCGGCTATTGTGGATTTGTCAAGCATAACTCAACCCTTTACCGCCTGCAAGCAACATGTGTGGTCATGCTACCTGGAAGTCTTCGGCGAGAACTTGTCACCGTGCTATAGTCAAAAGGGGCGTTCATAACAGTGGGCGCATGAGTCGACTCGGTCATAAATTATTGTCCAAACAGTAGCAATTTAAGAGTATTTACAAGAACACGTAGTAGATATGTTATCTGAAATGGCCGTGTGTGGAGTTAAACTGAAAAGAGGCGTATCTGAACACGTGGACATGCGAAAGTGTGGATATGTGAAGTGCAATCGAGATTGGTCAACAAGCAACAGTGCTTTGTAATTATGTAGAAAAACTTCGATGTGGATAATTCTCGAAGGTAGCATTCTCCGAGAAAAAAAGTTTCTGGTAACCCAGAATTAATTTTTTTGCTTCAGGGTACCACTTTTCGCGCGGAGGCATTTCGAAATTAAATCGATATCGTGTTATAAATCTTTTACCTTGAAGGCAGAGCTTATTAAATTAATTGCCGGTGGGAGGAAACTCGATCGGTTACTGGGCCATTATTTATAACGTGTAATTTCTATCATTGTGTTTATGCAAACTAAATTATTAATAACTTAATATCATCGTTGTATTAGTAGTATATACAGAGTGAGTTATTAGTATGCCGGCGGTCGATAGTTACTAAATCATTTGAGATAAAAAGTATGTTTTAAACAACAGTAGAGTGACCCACCACTTTCTAAAACGTAAAATTATTTTCATTTATACATGGTGTTGCAGACGTGACGGCATGTATTTAAATTCTTTTATGGAACGCCCTGTATATTTTATCATATTATAAAAGTAGTAGCTAAAATGATGCATAAAAGCTGTGATGTTAATGACATCAAAGATGAACTATTGGAGCGCAATTATAACATTTGTAAAGTAACCCAAATGTTAAAATGCAAAACAACAGAGCCTCTACCCCTATACATCTTGGATTTTAATCCGTCAGAAAATGTAAAGAGAATCCATGAAATAACAAACATAGTAGGAATGCGTGTCAAAATTGAAGAGTAAGAAAGACAAAACAAATGCCCCAGTGCAAAAGGTGTCAAGGTTGGAGCCACCCAAAAGCTTACTGCCACAAAAATCCAAGATGTGTTAAATGCGCTGGTGAACACTGGATCAGCGAATGCACTAAAGCCAAAGAAACTAGGGCTAAATGTTTCAACTGTGGAGACAATCATCCTGCGAACTACCACGGATGCATTGTGATTAAGGAACTACAAGCCATCAGGAATAAGAAAACAATAAAATCAAGTAAAAGAAAGCCAGTCGTTTCGTATGCCGAAAAGGCGAGTGGTGAAACTGCAAAGAAAACTGTAAGTACATTAGTCGATAAAAAGGCTGACAGTAAGTTAGATCTAATTCTAGAAAAAATACTTCAACAAGAAGAAACAATAAAAACATTAACTACCAGTAATACTTAAAGAAAACATTATTGATATAAATATGTCTTATCTCCAAAACTCACTTTACACGAGAATCGTATATAAACATCAACCATTACAATATTTATCACACAATTCACCCTATTAATGCGACTCGCGGTGGAAGTGCAATTATCATTAAAAGTAATATTAACCACTATTTCAAGAATACAATGAGTACTGAACAACATCAAACTACAGTGGTAAAAGTTTAAACTGTTAATGGCTTAATATCTGTAGCAGCAACGTACTTACCGCCGAGACATAATCTCAAAAGAGAAGATTATCAGGAAATTCTACTGTATCTTGTAATTTATACTTGGAGGAGACTAAAGTCCTAAATGTACTTTAAAGTTTAACTACTTCAAATTTGTTGATATGATAAAAATAGCAGTAGCCATGAGTAACTATGTTAACCAATTATTTTAAACAATTTGCTAAGTGTCAAAAACTGATTTGGTCAAACAACATTTGTATAAAACTTTTTTTTTCTTTCCCAAACTATTTAATAACTATCGTCCGCTGGGATACTGATAACTCATCCTATATAATAATAATAATATTTATTGATACAAAATCGCCACACTGGCATAGTACAAGTCAACAAAAAAAGATATTCAAAAGAAAGATATATATGTTAGACCCAATCGCCGATTTCGGACAAGTGCCGAAATAATCGAGCATTTCACGGAATATTCAAATGTATTTGAGCAAATGCCGAAATAGAACTGAATTACGGCATTTGAGCAGGTAATTTTGAGCAAACGCAGATTGAATAGTTTAATTCTGCACAATCACCGATTGTACATCTCCTATTTGATCAAATGCTGTTCTTCACAAGGTTGAAATAAATTCTATGTCTGTAAGTATAGGTATACGAATGTGCTACGTGGCATTAACAACACAATACAAGATCACTTTTATTTAAAAAAAAAGAGCAGCTTTTATTTTATAACAGTAAAATATCTTAATTATTAAAGTAAATATTGACGTTATTTATTGGAGCATGACAAAGACTGATGTCATTTACTGTTACATTTAACTTGTCTTAACAGACACTTGCATTTTTTAGTTTTGCAGTTAGTCTTACAGTTACAACGAACAAACCCTTGTTTAGAATTTGTTTCTACAGAAGCAATGTGTTGAAGCGAATGGTGGAAACCATTTCTGAAATCTACAAAGAAAATTGTAATCGTGTTTTAAACTAGATAAAGAATTGTTACCTGAAATTCATTTCTAGCATATGGCCTCTCTAAAATACCATTTGCTGTTCCTACTTTATATAGGCCTTCATTTTCAGAAATAACAATAGCTAATATATTTCTAGGTGCAGTTCGCCCACGATTAACATCCGGAATTTTCAATAAAATATTTCGTCCAGTACATACAGATGAAATTTTTTTGAACTGCGAAACTTTGTGTACTTTCTTCTCTCTGTTGAGTGATTTATTCTAACCGTATATTAATGTCGTCAGAACTATCATCCAAATCTTCAGTTTCAACTACTACTTCTTCGCTCAAATGGCGATTGGGTCTAACATATATATTATATATATTGTTTTCGGTTTAATACCAATTAAAAATTCAATTGCTCAATTGTTCATCCTGAAAGTACTCGTTTAATTCGTAGTAAGGGTTTTCTTCCAAATATCGTTTAATTTTATCTTTAACCGAGATGTTGTTAATGATTTTAATTCATTCGAAAGATGATTATATATTCTGGCCGAATGATACATAACATTTTTTTTAATTTGAATGAACTCTGTTATCGGCAGATTTAGTAGATTTTTATTTCTCGTGAAGTATTAATGAGTTCTTTGCATTTCTTGGTAATGCTGTGGATACCGTCTAACACACAAAACGCTTTCCAAAATGTAAATATTTGTTACAGTAAGTATTCTATTTCTCTTAAAATATTCTTTGCAAGAATCTAGTCGCTTTAATTCGAAGACAGATCCTACGCATCTCTTTTGTAGCAGGAATACTATACTTCTTTCTATTCACCGCCGAGGAAAAGCCCCAGAATATCACACCATATCTTAGTAATGTACACTGTTCCATAATAAGTGAGTAAGGCGGCACCAGTGGATGATCTAACTTTGACTTGCTGGATAAGGTAAACATATTTGGCCATCTTAGCAGCCAAATATTCGATGTGTTGCTTCTATTGAAGCTTACTATCCATTATCACACCAAGGAATTTGACAGTGTGGGTAGACACCAACTGTTCGCCTGCATACCTTACCATGATCCCATCACTTGAATTCATAATGGTATATTCTATTATATCGGTTTTGCTCGTATTTAGTCTAAGATTATTTGCACTAAACCATTTCTTGGCACACTCTATGGTATTAACGATCTTATCCTCCAGATTTTCATTTCCTGAACATATCACAGAATTGTCGTCCACATATAATACTACCGGTTGAATTACTTCAGGCAAGGTGTTCACGTACATTACAAAAAGTATTGGACTCAAAATTGATCCCTGTAGCACTCCTCGTTTGGTTGAACTGTAATTAGAAACACAGGTCGTATCATCGTTTCCTCTCATTTTAACGTATTGTTTTCTGTCGACCAGATAAGAATTAATTAGACATTGAGCTGTTCCTCTTATACCCATATTCCATAATTTTTCCATTAATATACTCGTCTCTAGAGAATCAAAAGCCTTTGACAAATCCAAATGCAACCCAGCCACTCGCTTGCCGTCCTCATTTAAATTCTTTATTATTTCTGATGTCATTTGATAAATGCCACGATCTGTATTGCGTCCTTTTAAGTATGCATTTTGTTTTTCTGTGTTGCTTAATTCCAGAAAGGTAACAATTCTGCTGAAAATGACTTTCTCAAAAACTTTAGAAATATTGGATATCAATGTAATAGGTCTGTAGTTCTCAAATTGGACGTGACATCCTTTTTTGAATACAGGCATAACTACTGTTTTTATCCATTGATCTGGATACTTGCCAAGTTCCATGCTCATATTACATATGTACATAAGAGGTCTGCTAATAATATCTGCAACGCCTTTTATTAGTTTGACCGGAATTTCATCTGAGCCCACTGCATTTGTATTATTCAACGACATTACAGAGTTAAAAATTTCAGTCTGTGTAACCGGATGTAGATATATTGTCTTTAAACACAACCTTTTGCTCTGTTGCTTATTATGCATTTGTGGCCGTTTCCAGTCGCACACGTCTATGAGGTATTCATTAAATCTGTTTAATATTATTGTTATTATATTAGTATTGTTTCCAACCCCCTTCTTCGGTCGAATCATATTCCACGCAGCCTTCATTTTATTATTTGCATTTTGTATAGTTTTTGAGTTGTATTGTTGCTTCACCACCTTTATTACTTCTTTCAGAACTTTGCAATAACTCTTATAATATGTTATATCCAGTAATCCTTCTATGGTTTTTTGTGTAATATCTTCTTCTTTTGACAAGATATCTTAATACCAGCAGTAATCCATTGAGAGTTATGGTACATTTGTTCACTCAGTTTTAGAGGAAATTGTCTATCCATGTATTTGTTTAATACATTATATAATAGCCTTAATCCTTCTTCTGGACTCTTGGTATTTAATACATCGGAGAAATTTTCGCATAGAAGATTCTGTCTAAAACGGATTATGTTTGCTTCAGAAAAGTTTCTATACCTTGGATTCCTTTTGTTTGCAGCTTTCTCTTGTTTTATTTCTATTAATTGGGCTTTGTGATCAAATATACAAATATCAAGATTATATGCTTCAAAGTTTACAGCATTAGTTAATATATTGTCAATTAAGGAGGAAGAATTTTTTATTACTCGTGTCGGTTCTTTTATAACATGATTGAGATTGTGAGCATTAATTATATCCAAAAAAGCATCTCGCTCGTTACTCTTAAAAAGTTAATGTTGAAATCTCCACAAATAATTACCGTATAATATGCTAGGTACATTTTCATATTTTCGAATAAAATGTTAAGTTGGTCTAAAAATTTCTTAGGTTTTACCCTATTTCTATCACTTGTTGTATAGATGCTTGAAACAATTGTTTTAATATTAAATATTAATTTTATTTAAATATTTAATTATATTAATTATTATTTTAATATTAATTTAATCGCCGAGCATTCCAATACCAATTCTTTGCTTTATTTTTTAAGGTTTTCCAGTTCTTCAAAGTATAAAGATGTTTTAGTGAAAATGCACGAACCACCATAACCGAATGTTTTGCGAGTGAACGCAGATGCCATTTTATAACCATCAATACTTATTACTTCTATTTCCTCTTCCATCAGCCAGTGGCTTTTTCCTGCAGCATTTAGATTGACTTCTAATTCATTGATTTTATTTCGAAGACATTGTATATTGTTATGAATTGTACATTGTTGTTGCTCTTTTTTACTAAAAGGTGCAGTAACCACAAATCTTTTTTATTGTTGTGGATCACCAAGTATTTCTTTTACAGTTATTGATGCGTCATTCTTGTCAATCTTATTTTTCTTTAATGTATTTAATAATGTTCTGTTCTTGTGTGTGATTCTTAACTCTATACAAGTATAACCATACCTTCCTTTCTTCTCCTACAAATCCATCATCCGTGGCTTCAGCTGTTCCAAAACGTGTCTGCCTAGGATACCGCTTATTATTTCGCTTTCCAACTTGTTTCCATTGTTCTTCATCTTTTTCTAGATTTATTATTTTATCAGCAATTACCTTTGTTTGCTGTTCATGAAGGGCAGTTTTAAGTTGTTGTTCAGTGATCTTAATATTTACGCTACCAATACATTGCTTGATTTTCTCCTGTGAAGGTTGGCTTTGTTTATTTGATTTAGTTATATTTTGATTTTTTACGTTAGATACGTTGGGTTGGGTTCTTCTATTATTTATATTACTCCTGTCGCCATCTATGCTGGTTGTTAACAATTTTTCCTTATAGGTTATGTTCTGCTGTATATCTTTTTTATTCTTTTTAGATATTAAATAATCTATTTTTCCATATAATTCTTTAACGAGAAGACCTTTGTGTTAATAACTTCATCTTTAGTTTTGATTTCAGCAATTTTCGCTTCATGTAGTTGTTTATATAAAAGTTCTATTTTATTTATCAACTTACTGGACGATTTCTCTGCGTCTTGGGTTCCATCCTCACGGCACTTAATTAGGCTTGTTTTTATAGTTTTCGCATCTTTAACCGCTCTCTCTCTCTCTACAACCAGTGTGGAAAGCATACAGGCTGTTTCTGTGTTTCTGTAAGTCGTGGCATAATTTTAATCACAAATAAAATTGTATAGATAAATAAAATTGAGATTTTAACAAATAAGGAATTATTCAACCGCCTTGTTCCAGAGTTTTCGACGTCTAAACTCCTGAATTGGGCGGAATCTCCCCTTTTAATAACGGCCGCCTTCCAGTTGTTCACGCCCGGAATGGATTTAAGAGCAACTTGGGACGTGTTGTTTACAGTGCGTGGCAGCCCTACGTTTACTTACGATGAGATGAAATCACCTTCCCAGGTGTTTTACAATGTTTTATAAGAAATTGCCTTGGTATATTAGAAATTTTCTTTTTATAAACCCCTATCTAAATGTAACGGTTCATCTTGTTGCTCATTTATTATCGGAGTGAATTTGAATTGGTCATCAATTTTTATCCTCTTTTTGAGTTTATTTAAATAAATATTAATTCGAGTTTATGTTCCTACTTTTTTCCCACTTTTTACGACACCTCAATAAATTATTCGCAGACATACCGTCGCCTCGAAAACCATCCTACATGATGTATATCCACCTCAAAACGTAGCGGGTTGGGCAATCGCATAAACTTTACCACTGTCAAACTTTCCAGAAACGTCGAACGCGATAACCGTCACAAGAAAATTATGTGACCTCGCAGTCTAACCAACATATCCCGCCTAACTTGTATTTTTCGATATATAAATATCACTTGATGTGTAAAGTATCGATCCGCTTTTTTAAGTGCTTTTTCCCTCCAAAATATTGGAAAAGCCATCGAGGTTTTCTTACTCGATTTACGCTTAGTCAATTTCATCCGATGGAAAAAAGAAAGTATCTCGCGGTGTCTGACCGCAGGGGCTATAATTATAAACTCTAATTGCTCTCTTTCGGCGCCGTTACAGGCTGCCGGTGAAATTAAGTTCTTCAGGTCGGCGGCAACGATCCTTTCGGGGTTCAAGGCGTCCAATTCTCCTGAGCCAGCTACACAAAAACCTCTTGTAACGCAATTGAGCCACTTGAGCTTAGACCCCGGGTTGCGAAATGAGTCCAACAGGGTCCCATGGTCCGGAACGAGTCCATTACGTCACAGGAGGTGCTTTATGACGGCCATCTACGTGGCTATGGAAGCGACACAACTGCGCCACACTACCTTCTTTTCTACCCTTTATTTCTATTGTTATCACCGCTGCGAATTGGCCTGACAAAAACATCAAGGATTAACAGTTTAACTACTTGAAAGAACATTGCTTCAAAGTTTTTAAATGTACTGGGTGGTCGGAAATTACGTTGATGTATTTAAAAGGAGTCACAAATATCATGGTGGTTATTATTATCCTCATTTTTTTTGTGAATGACATGCAAGATATTTTAGATTCAGTAAACAAGTTGGTTTATTTGTGACGTAATCAGGCGAACTATAAAGGATAGAAGCAACATTGTTCCCCGCCAAAGCTTCATTAATACCCATGAAGGTCGTCTTATTGACGACATCCGAATCAAATATAGCGTACCATACACTAACGTGCTATTAATTATTATAACATCCTTCCTATGTTAAAATGAAGAAAGACTGATTGATTTTAAGGAAACCTGAAACACAGGTATCTTAAAAAAATTCCATCTAGGATATCAAATCTTCCAAATCACTTTGTAGTAAGGCGGAAAAGACGAATCACTGAATTTTGTCCTAACAGATTGTCCCTAACAGATTAGTTCTTGATTAATGCCTCACCAAACAAATGCAGTGTTTCCCGAATTTAAAAAGGATTCGAGAAGAATGTCAGTGTTGCAACCATCATTCTTCTGTAGTAACCCGACTTCTTAACAGAATATCCTTCAAGCCAATTTCTTTTTCTGATGAATACTTTTCTTGAAACTTTTGTAGTAGCTGGTGTGGACGGAATCTCATTTTCTAAGATAAAAAATGTATTACGATTGTTTTCAAAAAATCATATAAAATCGAATTTGTAATGAATCGAAATGAAATTATCACCATATCTAGTAATAACCGTAACCTTTCCAGTGAAAAAGACCGTTTTTGAAAATATCATTTAGTTTCTGAGATATTCACTTTTAAATTAAGTCAATTTTTTGTTCACTTTTGAAATTAAAATTAATCAACTTTAAAAAATCATATAAAAGCAACCATTTAAGATAGCGCAATATGATTTGTGATAATTATAGAAAAAGGTTTCACCTTTTCAATGAAATAATGTCATTTCGAAATATCTTTTAGATCTCCACAAAATCATGGCACTCCGAATAATAAAACTTTTTTTGTAAGAATAAATATTTCACTGAAGAGCAATATGGGTTTAGGAAAACTAAATCAACGGTATTACGATCGTTTCGAATGTGAGGAAAACTGAGCATGATGATATATTATGGCTTTCATGGAGTTACACTACATCTTATCAAATCTTGGAATCTTGGAATGAATGGAATCAGTTGAAGAGCGGTATAAAATGTATTAAAATTGGAGTGATTCATGATTTACCCATTAGTATTGATTGTTTTACTCTCCTGTTTGCGGATTATAGAGTAACGATGGTTTCGGGCCGAGGGAAAGAACATCTAGATAGCTTCCTTTTCATTATGAGTACCACTAGAAGTGTTACCGGTGACCGTAAGCTTCTTCGGAAGTGTATTTCCGATTTGTTCGGAGATACAAAGTTTCTCGATGAATTAGCAAAATAAGTTGCGGACGGGGTGGATGCTATGCTAAGAAAGAAAATAGAGAAACTGGAAAGTAACAATCAACGTTTTGATATCCTAAATCAACAATGTGAGTATCTAGAACAATACTCTAGAAGAAATTGCATACGTATTAACGGCCTGAAATGTGGTAAAGAAGATTCTAGCGTTTTTACTCAAGTTACATCATCATTTAAGAACAAAATGAATGTTTTGTTGCCCAAACGCAGTATCGATAGATGTCATCCCGTTGGTCCACCGTTGGTGAACTCGTGGTGTTATAGTAAAGTTTAGTTTACTCCAATTTTAATACATCGGTCGTTAGTGATGTTATGTCATTGAAATTTGCGTGGCTCTGGTTATTTTACAAGTGAAGATCTTACGAAAATACGTTACAATTTGGTTAGGGATGTACAAAACAGTGTTGGTCGTGATAAGGTGTCAACGGATGGAAAAATTTTTGTGAAATTAAATAATCGTAAGTACCTAGTTAAATGTATGAACGATGTCAATAATCTTCTGTATGTAACTGTACTTATGTAGGAATAATGCAACTTAATTGTTTACAATTAAACAAATTTTGCACTTAAAGGTGAAATGTGTTTATTATCACTCTACCGGTTTCGCTCCTTTCGGAACATCTTCAGGAGTTCCCAAAGTTATTAATTTTACAACACTTTCTATTATTATATAATTTTACATTTTAACTTACGTCAATTTTTTTGAACAACTAAACATGTATGTGATACTTTATTGAATTAATTCACTATTAAAGTGTTAATCTCTAAACATGTGCTATCATACATCACTTTTTATTATATTTTAGGTTATGTTGAAAACTGTCAATGGTATATTTTCTATTTTAATGTTGGTAATCTGTCAAATGTGATTGTCGTGTATTGAATTTAATCTTTCTTGTTTTGAATAGGTTGATTTTCAACAGGTTAAAATGAGGTATTACAACATAAACATATTAACTCCCTACATCAAACACACTGAAAAATATAATGGTACAGAGAGAGCAGCTATTTTTAGAGTTCGGGAGGTTTTCGTGGAGGTGTGTATGGTTGTTTGAGATAGGTATATAGTGGTCTTCTTGTAGGTATAATTTGTTCGTTTAGGCATGTTACACCAGGACAGTTGTTGAGGAATTTATTAATTTCATAGTTTTCCATTATTTCTAAATAGTAACTTTTATTGATATGATGAAGGATTCTGGAATTTTTGTCTTCGTTAAATTCATGTTTTGAGTTAAATGTTAAGTGATTTCCGAAGTTGGAGTTATTTTTGTGTTTATGTTCTCTTATTCTTTTTCTAAGGCTTCTGCCTGTTTCTCCAATGTACGCTGCTTTACAAGTGTCGCACTCTAGTATGTACACACCATTGTCGTCCAGTTTATTTATTTTGTCCTTATTATTTATAAGCATTCTTTCTAATGTTTTATTTGGTTTAAAATTAAGATTTATATTATATTGTTTTAAACTCTGTTTTATTTTATTGGATATGTTGCCTTGGAATGTTATAGCTCTATAATAAATACTTTGATCTTCATTGTGTTGATTCTTTAGAGTGGTACAATTAATCATTTTTTGTTTTTGTGTTGTTTGTTTATAATATTATTTATTATGTTGGGAAGTTATTATTTTTCGCAACTTGGTAGATTGTATTTATTTCGGTGGTAAGGTTTTCTGTGTTCATTTTTGAATTGTATGCTCTATGTATGTGTGATCTAAAAGCAGCTAGTTTATGTGCGTTACAGTGATATGAGTCGTAGGGTATGACTGCATCTGTCTGTGTTGGTTTTCTGTATGTGTTAAATATAAAACCGTTATCCTGTGTTCTTTTTATGTTTATGTCTAGGTAGTTTATTTCGTTATTTTTCTCTTGTTCTATCGTAAATTGTATCTTGCTGTGTATTGAGTTAATATATTTATGAATCTTGTTTATAGTGTTGTTGTCTTTAGTATTAACAATGACTAGTATGTCATCTACATACCTTTTCCATAATTTTATGTTTTCAAAATATGGATTATTATCTTTATTAATTATAAGTTTAGTTTCCATCTCATTTAGAAATATGTCAGAGATCAAACTGCTCAAAGGAGACCCCATTGGTAAACCCTCTTCGTATGAATATATATTATTATTGAATTTGCAGAAATTTTGTTGTAAACTGATCTCGAATAGGTTGAAAATGTTATTACGATCATTTAGGTCTGTTATGTTATGTGATAGAATGTCTTTAATAATGTTCAATGTTTGTCTGGTGGGGATGTTGGTATACAGGTTGACGATGTCGAAGGATAGAATAGTAAAATCTTTTGGCAGTGACTTTTGGCGCTCCGAAAGGAGCGAAACCGGTAGAGTGATAATAAACACATTTCACCTTTAAGTGCAAAATTTGTTTAATTGAATTACCCAGGTGAAAAGAAAACAAAAATGAATATTAATTGTTTACGGCTTCGTTGTTATTAAAATTTTTGTTATTGTTATCTTGATATTTTGCTGTTAATTTACTACTTAATTTACTGCTCTTAATTACTATTCATTGCTGTTAATTTTGATTATTGTTGTTTATTCATTTGATTTTTGTTTGTTGTTTATTTTTTCTTTCGCTTTATACTTTATAATATGCCAGTTGATTGAGTATTGTTTTACTTAAACTGGCGTGCGAGGTGATTCAATTCTTGTTGACAAGCTAAATTCTTAGAACATGCAGTTTTTTTTAACAAGTACATTCATAAGTTTGTTGAGTTGTTTATGAATGTATTTCTTCGTCTTTCTCTGCTGTGAGTACTATGAAGATAGGTCATTTGAATGCCTGATCACTTTACTGCGGTAAGGGACTTAATTGTTGCTGAAGCGTACGATGTCTTTGCCTTGACAGAGACTTGGCTATATCCTGGAAATGATTATTCCTTATTTTGTATTGAGCACTACTGGTGGAGGTGATGGTATTTATATTAGAGGTGGATGCGGTGTTGAGGTGGTGATGAATGAGGTTATAACCTGAAGCATCTGTTTTTAAAATAAATGTGTTATCTTTGGAAAAATTTAGATATTGTAGTATAGGTGGACACATAAGCTTGGCTTTTAATTTATCAAATGCGTCTTGATACGCGCTATCCCATTTAAAGGTTACACCTTTACGTGTTAAATGATTCAAAGGTGCCGCTATATGAGCAAAATCTTTAATGAAACGTCAATTGTAGTTTACGAATGTGACGAATCTTTTTGAGTCATTAGCATCTATGGGAACGGGATAATGTTTTATTACTTCGACTTTTGACTGATCCGGTGAAATTCCTTCAGCGGATATATTATGACCTAAATAAACATCTTTTTTAAGAAATTCACATTTATTTGGGTTAAGCTTTAAATTAACCTCTCTTATCCTTTGAAGTACTTTTACAAGATTTTTATTATGATTTAGTAATGTATTTCCAAAAACAATTAGATCATCATCGTTTATGAATTTCATCTTTTTGGGCATAAGGGAGACGACATGGTTTTACGTAAGATGGAGTTACTGAGTTTTGCAAATATAACTTTTGTTTATAAACATTAGTAACACCCAAAGTATCATCTTCTAAATGAAAAACATCGGAATATTTTGCACACACTCTTTGTAATGTTAGTTTTTCTTCTGCATTTAAATGATCCATTCTTATTAAATCTAGCAAAGTATCTGCCCTATTCACTATTGAAGCTTTATCAGTTTGAATGTTGCTTATATTATAATTCTCAAGGGTTTCAACTTTTGGAACAAAATTTTTTCGTTTAATGTTTCGATCGTTAGTGTTTAGTATTCTAACTGGTATTTTATTATCGTTATTGACCTTAACTATAGTATTTGCAACAAAAACACCATCACTTATTTCCTCGTTTAGTACAACTAAATCTCCTTTTCAGTTAACTGGAAAATACTTAATTGTATTGCATCGAGTTGGTAAAATTGTGTATACCGACGCATCTGAGTTAATGGGTACAGAAACTTTGACATTGTCAATCCAAAGAGCAAAATATTTAAAAAAGTAATCTGATCCTAATATTCCTTGAAATTGACAATTTGGATTATTAATTACTATAAACTGATGTGTTATACATTTTTCGTTATTAATTTTTTAAAAAGATATGTTCTGATCCAAGCGTAGTAACTGAACCGCTAATGCCTTTAACCTTAAGTTTATTTAATGGATTTATTACATGATCGTCAATTAAAAATTCTTGAAAAAATATGCTGACAGAAGCTCCCATGTCAATTAAAAATGAAAAACATTTATTATTACTCATAAAATTTATATAATTTAACCCGCTTAAATTGTAGCTTACTGCTACTTCATCCTTATTAGTTACGAAAAAATGTTTCGATATTATTGTCAGATTGATTTTGAATGTCACTAAGATTTTGATTGTTATTAGAGTTATTCTAAACATTTTCGCAATAGTACACTTGTCCTCTCGTAGAGCCTCTATAAGTACCTCTACCAGGTCGACAATTATTTCCACGAAAGCTATTTGATGGTCTGAAATTATTCCTTGAATGTTGATATCCGCGATACTGATTACTATCTGTATATTGCTAAGAAAAACTTTGAGGGGGGTTTCTATATCGCTGATTTCTACCTTTATATCTACCTCTACAATCGAAGTAAGTTCTCGCATGAAAAGTTGGTGGATTTCTCAAGGGTGGTAATACAGAATTTTATAACCCACACGCAAAAGCATTTATCGCTATCTTTTCGTTAACTCCGCTTAATGTACTTAATGTCTCGGCGTTGTCATCCGCTTGTGAAATAGTGAGATTGACAAATAATTCTTCGACACTTTTGCCGATCTCTTCAACTGTTCTAGAACCTTGTTTTGCATTATTCAACTTTACAGAAAGCACAGCTACCGAATGTTTGGTCAAAAAGTGTTTTTCTAAATCTTTAACTAAATCATTATTATTATTATAACTACACTGTTGGAAATAATTCACGAGCACACCCTATATAATCTGAACGCGTGAAGATAAATCCATAATATTTGCGGAGCACAAAGCTTTACTGTAGACGAGTTTATTCAGCGAGTTTCGAGTTGTTCCGTCGCGGCATTGTTGACTGAGCCGCCCTTCCAAGTGGAACATTCCGTCGCTATGGAGACCGAAGTGGATGGAAAATACCGGTCGTTTTTAGTGTGGTGTGAGGGACCACATTGTTATCGTACTCTGTGCGCAATGGATGAGCGACCGCGTTACTTAAGCGAGTTTGGGCGAGGAATGTTTGTGGGTATGTACATTGAGGGTGTATCGTTCCGTGAAGTTGCGCGTCGTCTCGAGCGGTCGTTATCTGCAATGCAACGGGCATGGCGAGAATGGTCTGAGGTAGGACATAGGTACCTACAGCCGCGGCCCAGCACACGAGGATCGCACTCTTGTGCTCAGCGCTTTAGCGTCGTGTGCGTCCTCCTCAAGGCAACTTGGAGCTGTTTGGCCACCGGCAGGGGAAGGCTCACTCACTACGCGAACTGTATGGCGGCGTTTGGTAGATAGTGGACTGCGCGCGCGTCGTGCGATACAGCGGATTCCAGTAACACCCGAGCACCGCAGCATACGTCACGAGTGGGTCAACGCTAGGCATTAGTGGGTTGCCGAGTAGAGGGACATTTTGTTTTCCGACGAATCAAGATTCGAATTGAGCACCGGTGATGCGCGAATTTTAGTTCGTCGGAGACGTGGTGATGGTCTACTCGAGCAGTGCGTGCAAGAATGCCCTATCCACCGACAATCGAGCATTATGGTATGGGGTGCTATTACACATGGTGTACGTACATGTCTGCTGCGTGTATAGCAGACCATGACGGGTCAACGATACGTAGATGAGGTGCTACGGTCCGTTGTGCTTCCCTACGTTCGGCGGCGTCCAGGTCTCCTATACATGCACGACAACGTCCGAACGCACATCGGGCGTATTGTACAGACCTTTGTGGAAGAGCATCGTAAACGAATGCTCCTAGGTCAGCTCGTTTTCCGGATCTGAGTCCAATCGAACATGTTTGGGAAATGACTGGTCGGAGACTTCAACGTTATCCGGCTTCCCCGGCTAACGTTTTGGTGCTATGGAGGCGAGTTGAGGTGGCATAGTTGGCCATCCCTCTCGCTACAATACAGCGACTTATAGACTCCATGCCACGTCGTGTAGCGATGGTACGCGAAGCTCACGGGGGATACTCTCGCTATTGATGTTTCATCTCCCAGCAGAGTTGTGCCGCTCTCCATGTGAGAGTAAGTTACACTACTTTAGTACTACTTCCATACCAAATTTTATTCCGCTAGACACACGCGTTCAAATTATACAGGGTGTGCTCGTGAATTATTTCCAACAGTGTATTATTCATTTGCAACTTAGCACTTTGTGAAAGTTTTGTTTTTAGTACATATTTAGTTAATAATTCGAGTCGATAAGCTGTTTGGTGGTATCTTCGGTAACATCCATAGATGGAAGCAAAGAGGCTGTCGTTTTTAAGTCAAATGAACTCATTTTTGTTTCGTCTTTTACAGTTATATCAGAACTTAACTGTATATTATCGGATAAAGATTCGATTGCTTTACGTCTACTTTCCAAAAAGCTCATTACAACTATTGTGATATTTTTTAATTGCTTAGTTCTTTTATTTCTGTAATTCTATCATTATCATATTTCCCTAGCTTAAATTTTTCTTTTAGATCTTTAAATTGTACTTCTAAGCTTTCTAATTTAGTTACCTTACGATTAATCACTGAAATATCGTTGCGCCTCTCTTCATCGTCCTTGGTTAGATTTCTCTGTATTACACATAGCTCTTCAAGAAGATGCCGAAAACTAGTCACAATCACTTCCGACATTCAATAAACATTATGTGGCACATCTCTAGTTTGCTGTGGACAATTTAATTTATAAGACTTGGCTTCGGCTAAGATGACGCTTCAATCTTCCTTTCATAGCTCTTTCTCTCGCTCGAAACAAATATATCACCGCTCCACAGCAGCAGCACGTAAATATTAAAACAACACCAATTAATGCGATTATACCGAAAATTTCGGATATATGACCCGTTGAAACATTAGATGTTTGACCACCACTATTTTCGGATTGAGCTACAATTATCTCTTTTTTAACTTCTTTTTTTTTATTATTATTTACGTTCTGCGTTTCACTATGAACACAACTGGTAGGATCACCATGTGGTATCGTTGAAGGTTGTTAGGTTTTAAAATGAAAGAGTTTTCCCAAATACATGTGAATGTAATTTACTTAAAGGTTCGTACAATTCTGGCTCTTATAAAAGAGTAGTCAATTTAAAGTATTACAGCAATAATGCTTACCACGGTAATATGGTTCAACGGACGATGACCTGATACTTATTAAGTAATTTGCTGAACATACATTTTATAGTTTAAACGTTCTATAATTTATTAAATTAATTATGAATATGGATACATTACAGATCATCCTGTATATTTTTTGCGGAAAACGTAGTAATGAAAATATGTATTTGAACCACAGTTGATTTCAGTATAAAAACTATTATTGCAATGAATAGGTGCCACAGTGGCACCTGTTCAAAGTTAAAGTTCCTTGTGAGGTTTCGCTCCAATGAGTTGCATTTAAATACATTTTAATAGTTACCTCTTCGTTTTATTTATGACATTTTATTTATGGTATTACGTAAAAAATTTATATTTTATTAATGTTTTGTTTTGTACTGTCGACCAATTTTTTAGGTATGTTGAATATGTAAACGATTTGTGGCTAAAAACGGTAAAAATATTCGCGATTTTATCAGGACTCCCCCTGAAAATTCCAATATCCCCCTGAAAATCTCTTTATTCAGGAACCGCTTTTTTTTGTCGACGTCCGGCCCCGGGCGAAATCGTTAATGGAATGTAACGCGAAGAGGCCGTCGGGGGGTCTCGCTCGTTTTGGCGTGGAACCCGCATACGGCCGAGCCGTTTCGGCCAATGCAAAGCGCAATAAACCCGCGGCTTCTTATTCTCTCGCGCGCAGTCAGTTTATTTCCCAAAAGGCTCGTAAATCGAGGACGAAGCTCTCGGTTCCAGCAATTCGAAGCTGCCCGCGGCGTATTATAAATACGTTTTAATTTCTGACGCTATGCGGCTCGTAACAATTGAAACAATAAGCCGTTTTCCACTTCCGCTTCTACAAGAATTATCTACGATCGTTTTGCGTATTGCTATATAAATTATTACCAAAGCCCCATTTAAGTTATTGTCTTTTTCTAATCATCAGTGCAACTTTCAAGATTTCATTAGAACATTCATTAATAGCGTGTACAATTTTGAGAAACTATTAGTTATAAAGTTGGGAAAATTTAAGGCTTTCGCAAGCAATCGATTTAGGGAAGGGAAGTTTCAATTTCGCGTTGAACGAAAAGCAACCGCCATCGGTGGAGGCGGACTGGTTTAGAGATCCTGGGGGCGGCATCAACTTCTAGGCGATAATTACGCTCAGAAACTGCAAGTCGTCGCCGATCAAGCAGTAGGACCTCAACAGCCTCCTCTCAGACCATATAATTATGGTGGCCTCTCGACTATTCAAGCTAACTACGTTAAAATTAGGTGGTAGCGCTCACCTTCGTGAATTAATGAAGAGGCGCATGTGCCGCCTCCGACCCGCCACTTATGCATAATGTCCATGATAACTACCCGCTTAGGAATGCCTGGTTCGTATGGATCCTTCTTAGTTTTTGGTGAACGACGGCTAATGGCCAACGTCGGTCGAGCGCTACTCCAACCGCATGCTTATGTGATGATTTATAGCTACCCGAAAATGGCTGTAAATTACGGCCTTCCAATCTCAAAGAGTTACTGTGTACTTATGGTACCAAAACGGACCAAGAATATTATCAAATGGAAAAGAAATAAGAATAACTCAATACGTCTGTGATTTATCTTCTTCAAAACAAATTACAGAACATTTTTCTTATTTATTACAGGTTGTTAGAGAGATCTTGTTAACATATCGAGATAAAGAAGTGCTTTTTAAGACTTTAAAAATTATTTAATTGTAACAAACCCCGTAATGCATTAACAGTAACTTTAGGGGTGAGCACAAAGCTCCCTCTCTTCTCCATACAAAACTGCCCCAAACTGCGTCTCAAACTCACTGCGTCGTTATCTAAACGACCACCGTCCCACTAAACAACAATTAATAAGCAGTAAATCTACCCGTGGTCCCTTCTCCACTATTACCAGCCAAGAACATCCCGGACGATGACCACCTTGAAATTACACTCTAAACTAGCCAGATAGGGTTGATTAATGGTTCAACAACGAGTGCTTCAACGAATGTTTTATACGCTACCTCCGCGAGTTGAATACCAACCAGGTAATACACGATTAATGTATTGTGATCCAGCGATTCAATCATTCGTTTTTAATTAAAATTGCCCAACGGCGCAAAAAGTGCAAACATCAAACTCAACGAATTTCAATTATGTGTATTACGGGCAAAGTGTAGATGAATTTATTGAACTACAAGGATTAATATGCGATGTAATTATGCGATAGGTAAACAACAAAGTGGTAATAATAAGAGTTGTTAGCCCACATACCCCATCACTTGGTCTCGTTCAATTCTCATAAGCTATATTTAATAAGACTGCTTACAAAGCTGGGTACTATCTACTTACCATCCTTACAGATTTAACCGGTCGCCCTCGAGCAAGATCCTTATTCTTTTGACATCGGTTCACCCTCGATTCTCTTATATTAAAGAAACGCCAAGCAGATTGCAACCGGTTCATATTTATACTATCCAATTTAACGATGCCTAAGGGTTAAAACGTAATTCGTCTTGGCGTATCTTGTTTCGATCTTTGTGCTTCCTTATAGTTATCTGAAAGACGTAGAATGATTATCAGGTTGCCAGCTTTATTGTAATTCTTCGTTAACAATATAACAATTAAATTAAAACGAATTGCTTCGATCCAACGACTTCCCTACTTCGGATCACTTAATTTCTATTACAAACTGCTTAAATTTATACCGCCTTTCAAGTTATTGGAATTTATAAGTACCGTAAAATGTTCTTTAAGACCTGTTTCACCATGGTTAATCCACAATCCGTTTGGTCGGTATTATTATGACGTACATAAATTAATCTGACACCCATTTCGAGAATAATACATAACAAATCAGATCTGTACCAGGGAGGGACTCGGGTAATTACCATAACCGCATTGACGTGTCGTATTTCTCCGTGTCGAGGCTAACTTGAGATAAGGAGGTGCCTCGAGTGAGACCGAGAAGAGTCCCATCTGGTCGGGATCTTAATTGGAATTCATTGAAATATGATGATTTCGATTAAGAATTCATCCGGTTTGTAACAGATCGGAGCGATTTATGAAAAATCTACTCTAACTCCACAATTGAGTGCTTGGAAAACATATAGTTTTCCTCGGGCATTTGTCTAAGATGGCGCATTGAATATTCAAATTTTATTGCCTCCGAAACAATATTGAAGTAGGTATTATGTGTCTAGTTGGTGAAATATCGCCTCTTGAAGAAAATTTAACTTAGAGCTATAAATTTTTACGTTTTCGCCGTTAGTCTCAATCGTGAATCTATATCACAGTAACGATGATCAATTTGTATGTGGTGTCATTTATAAGGTCGGCACGGAAAAAGATATTTATCAATTCAAAATATTGCAGATTAGAAAATATTGATTCTTACAATATAATGAACTCATAGTACACAATATTTTCTTAAGGATAAGTTTTGGTTTTTCTTAGAATGAGAACAAATCTACTGATAGCCAACGTTGCCTCACTTGACAGAAATGTCAAACAGTAAAGAGCACCCATTTCAAATATATTTGAAATGCATAGAAAGGTGGTACATTTAAACAAGCTATCATAAGTTTCTATACTAGAAATAATAAACAAAAACTTAAATAACCTTGTTTTAATTTAAACAAATAGAAAGATACCTATTTCTTGCACACACAAAATCAGCTACAATTAATTCTTGGATGCTCTTCTATCTCAAATACAACATTGATAAATCTGGAAAACACTTAATCATCATCATCATTACCTGTTCTTCCGTGCGGTAAATTTGAAAAATAATATAATATTTATAAAAGTCGTGGTAGTCTAGATTCAGAGCTGGAGGTTTGATAGTAAACAGTGACATTAAGTCTTTGTATTTTCTTTCGGTGATTGTGTGCGAATGAGGATAGCACTGCTGCAAATTTATGATTTGTCTACGCAAGACTTTCTCTTTACAGATTACTCTTCTAAACTGCTCTTCTGTAAATGATTCCTTAAAATCAAATTGAAATTGAATTTCCTTTCTAAACTGACTCCAAACAATTTTCTGGAATAGTACCGGTTTGTTTTCAGTGTCCACTTTCCTTATTGTCATGTGATTACCGGCTACATCTTTCCAGTCAAAAAAGTCTTTACTTGCAGCATCATGCACCTTGTATGGTTTGTATACAGTCTTTCTGGCTCCACGTGCTATAGTCTTTCAGTCTTCTGGTCATAATGCTTTTCCAACACGTTTGGATTCCATCCCAATTGCAGAGTGCATGGAATCACATTCCATTTCACTGTAGCCAGACGTTAAAAACTTAAGTCCAACGCACTTATTTAAGTTGTTTGACCAGTTTTGACCACCGCAACAGTCACTGAAACATCTGATTTCTTCTATTGATTCAGGAAGAGATTGCAAGTATTTAAAAAGCAGGCTAGTTACTTCACAACTACCTCTTCCTCCTTGTCCTTCATGCCACATAAAGCAATCTCCTTCAGTGGTTTTTACATTATAAATTGTGAAGTTGTAAGTAGCTAAACGTCGTTTATAAAATAGAGCGTTATTGGTTGGGTCGCTCAGGCAAAGCAAGACTTGTTACAAATCAAAGCTGCAGCTGAAAACATTTTCACGTGCAATATCATTTTCTTAGCCTCTCTCGCCTCTTGTTTGGAATTCTGATGAGTTTCATATTCCTGCTTCATTTCATCTGTTGGATTATCATCATTTTCAAAAGCCAGGCATACACGGCATTGGTCTTATTTCGGTCTATAATATCCCAAATTAATGTTGTTATTAAAAATGATGCGGTATGCAGCTAATTTTGCTTGTGGCCTATCATGTTCTTCGAGATCTCTTCAAGAACTAAGGCTCCCAGAACGCTCTGCCAGCCCTACGACAAACGATTCAAGAAAGGATTGCTCGTATTTCTCAAGAAATGTTGATTAGAGTAATGCGAAAAAAAACCAATAAACCTCAGGAGTAGGATCTTAGAGAATTAAAAACAGCTATTTTAACATGCCAATATTTCGATTAATTTTTAATCTTCCTCAGGGCTTGTTTCTACAACGACAAAATATCAATTGAAAAACAATTATTAAAAAATTAATTTCTTAAACATACCTAAGTTCTTGAAACTGGCAAACATTAATACAAAAAACGTCGAAAACATTAAAATTACATAGTAATGCTGATAATTTTGCAGTTAGTGACACGTGGTATCGTTAGAATAGAATTTACAATGTAAGATTGCGCTACGAAGATACTATTTCTTGATAATGAGCATTAAAAGCTCGAAACGTTGAGGAAATAATGTTTTATTTGAATAAAAAATAAAACAATTTACTACTGAGAAGAGGTGTTTTATATATATGATATTAAAATTACTATTATTTTCTTAACAGAAATATGTATACTATTGTCCAAGATCCTACTCCTGAGGTTTATTGGTTATTTTTTTTCCTACTGCTAACGGGATCAAATAACACAGATCGCCTGCTTATTAGAGTAATGGCGAACTTCCGAATTCGCATTCGGCAATGCATTGATAACGAAGGAAAACACTTGAGCGATATACTGTTCAAAAAGAGAAACTTGTAAAACATAATAACGTAACTTCCCATTCTGCAGATTCCATTCATGTTAATACAGTTTCGTTAATGTATACCATCTGTTTTTTATTCAACTTTCAAATTAGGGAGGGAATTTTGCCGCACGCTGTACTTACTATAACCTTATTGTCGATCTACCCACGGGTATGACACTGTCGGGACTTTTATCTGAAATATTCCTCGACCACATTGGAAATACTTTCATTATGAATGATTGCAACCCTTTTAAACAATATATAACCACTTCGGTTAGATATGTTGACGATATTTTTTGCATATGAGATGGAGACCTTCCTCTCGAGCCATAATCTTCCATAATTACATCAATCAACTTCACTCTAATCTGAATTTTACTTTAGAATTAGAAAATAACAAATCTCTTAATTTTTTTAATTTACATCTTAAAAATTCGAATAATAAAATTAGTTATGACATCTTTCGTAAACCGACTAGTGTTCTTTCCTACTATAATGCCATATGATTCTTCTCATCTACCCATAAGTTGGCAAACTTCCGTTTTCTATTCAATAGAGCCCTCAACCACCCATTATCGGATGAAGATAAAACAAAGGAATTCACTTATAAATTCACTTAATAAATTTATAAATAATTTATTTAGCTATGGTAAGGAAATTTCCAAACAAAATTATTAATAAACTTCTACATAAAATTAAACTTCAGCAAGTTCCTTTATATACTATGTAGCGTTTAAAAAAAAAATGAAACTACTGATGACTCGAAAAGTCTTAAATAATGTTCAATCAACAAAACAAAAAAAAATAACGATTCGACAAAACGCCACGATATGGTAAGGTGCCGGCCAATCTCATAGGAGAAGGGGGTGGATTTAATAACAGAATAGGGCGCCTGTGGATCCGCAAATAACCCTTAACAAATCCAACTGCAACAGGGTCCACACTGTTACAATTGGTGTGACGTAGAAAAACAAAGCGTAAATTAAGAGTAATATATATAATAGAGTGAAACTCAAAATATAAATAATAATTGTAAATAAAAAAAAAGTAAGTATACATATTCTAGAATGAATTAAAATGAATTAATCGATGGTTTACTCGAGTAACCGAAGATTTTACAACAACAAAAAAATAAGTAATGAAATTTATATTGAATAACTAATTTAAAATATTGTTTTTCTCTTAAAAAAAAGAAATTTAATGTTCTGTTTAAAGTTCGATAATAAAGAAAAATAAAGGAATATAATTTTTGTCGACGAACGCGTTCTACAGATTTTTTTTT
Source organism: Onthophagus taurus (assembly GCF_036711975.1). Classification (NCBI taxonomy): domain Eukaryota; kingdom Metazoa; phylum Arthropoda; class Insecta; order Coleoptera; family Scarabaeidae; genus Onthophagus; species Onthophagus taurus. Next base: position 21,334,529 of record NC_091972.1, on the reverse strand, counting down.
TCTCGGCGATAAACAAAGACAGATCTGACCTGATAGCGATGTTTTCGGTAATTTTCAATAAATCCTAATGGTTGAAAAATGGTAAATATGGCGGCCTTTCGAAATTGTCGGACTACGAGTGAGGTCGTAATTATTTGGACCAAAAAAAAAAGCTAGAATATCGTAAAAATCTGAGGTAACTACGGTTACAAAAAAAAATCAAATTGCTTACCGTTTCGTCCGATACTACAAATATAACAAAACGCCTTTAAAAAAAAGCAACAATAAAAACCGTTCCCAAAAAGCGAATTAAATTAATCCTCACAAGGAGTACGACAAAAGAATAACTAATTATCCAAATCTTTCATCGAAATTTCAACTATTATCTCCGACCCCAATTACCTTGGAGGGCACGACACAAACAACCCTTAATTTTGGTGATAAAATTGATTTCAATCCGCGTTTATAGTAACACTCGTGCAATTTTTACTCTTACTTGTCGAAAAATTCGACCACGATCTGCCCGTCGACCCGAAATTCGCCTCGCCGAAAAAAAACCGCTTCGCCAAAAAACGCATAAAACCAAAACAGAAAAATATATCCCCAAAATTATGAAACCCAAAATACAAATATTTAAACTAAATGAATTTTTAATTTTTACTAAATAAAAAAAACGTTACACTAAATACACAGAACCTAAGATTTACAAACCTATTCCTTTTAATACTATTATATTACAATCTAAAGATATTCTCTCAAAGTATAATGTATGCTTGGCCTTTTCCAATAACAAATAGTTAATTTATTTAATTTATTTTCCAATAACAACTATTTTGAAAATAGTCTCCAACTGTCGTTCGAAAAAGAGAGACATTTTTAAAAAATGTGGAGTTTATTCTGTAGAATTTCTGAAATAATCTTCTGGAATATACAGGGTGTCACATTGACCCCGGACATATAATAAATTACAACAATGTTAAACTTATTCATCAATGTAACAAAGGTCCGAAAATGGATTTATTGAAACCATACGAGATTTATAAATTCAAGAAAAATAATGATTAAAAGATTGATATAAAATTTATATCGACTACAATCCATTATTTAAATATCTACAAGAAGTTTAATATAAACATTTTTATATATGTTTTATAATGACATAAACATCCTTTTTTTCTCGATTGTGATCTCGTGTCCGGTTTTGCTTTTCGTCTCATAATTGCTTTCGTACCCTGTGTTGAGTTGTTTGTTCCGTCTTTCGTGTTTCATTTTAAAGTTTTTTTTGTATTTTTTAACGCACATTCGGCTGATGATGTCTATAACTTGAAACCGAATAAATAAAATATTTAAAGCAAGTAAGAAGTTTTTTTACAATTTTTAAATATATTCTTTGAAATTGAAACTTACAACATGGATCCCAAATATATACTCATTAATATGATTCATAATGTTACAATGAAACTAAAACCCAGTTAACATTATTATTATTTCACCAATAATAATTTTGTGTAGTTTAAGAACACCAAGAATACAAATAAGTTGCTTTTCAATTCTAATTACATTCTAAGTTGAAGGATTTACAGTTGAACTGTAATACTTCACCCTTTGCCTTCTGCATTGTGTAACGAGTTTTCGGTGGAATTCGAGGGAAATCCGGAGTGCCACAAACGTCTCCTGCAACGACTGATTCGGCAAATATTGACGCTGAACAACTTCCATCGTGAACGAAGCCGGGGCGACACTGACGTTTCTTGGGAACTCTCGTGGCTTCCTCCTCTGGAAAGTTTTCATAATTCGTGGTTTAATTAGAGACATTTCCCACTGGGACTTCTTTCCCGGCGTTCTTTTGTGCTAATTAATGCCGCCACTAACCGGTACACGGTCGCAAATTTTAAAGAGACTTTAACAGTCTTGCACCTAATTATATTCTTACACGCTGCTAGACTTCCTTGGAACAATTTTAATATCAGTCATAAACGAGAAATTATTAAATTTTGTATCAAAATATCACAGACAATTATGAAGGTAATGTTTCTAGAATTTATTCGAGCGTTATATTTCATTTGAAAGTGGATGTAACCTTTATTACTTATTGTATCATAGTGTGGGAGCAAATTTAATTTGTTTGGTATCTATCTATATTTTATCCAAAATAAATTCAAGATGTTTGTAGATATATGTCTGCAGACTTTGTCAAACATTTGCCATCCAAATACGCAATCTTTAATAATTTATAGGACGACATGGTGTTCGCAAAAGCGTTGTGCATAACGTGCGGAAACGTGTTAGACGTTTTCGTTTCGTGTAGAGAGCGGGAGTGTTAGGCAAAAGGAGGTTGCCGTCACGGTGAAATCACGTTACTTTTTACCGGTAGGGTCTAAACATGAACTCGATCGTGGCTGCCTCTATCCGAACTTTATTTATTTACCAGGTTTCGGGGACAGAGGCTGGAGGAAACCCACCTCCTATCGCATTCGTGCAACTCCGTTCGATTTCTAGGTATAGCATACTAGAACGAATTCCAGGTATTCGTTTGGTGAAGGACCCGACAGAGTGAGCAGGTGGATTTATTAAAATTTAATGGGATACAACGGTCAACTACACAGCCAATGGTTTGAATCCGATCGAGTTTCAGTTTAATGAGTCGAATTTGCATCCTTTACGAATGGAATGCACAAAGAGATATTAAAATCTCGCATGACTTTATTCCATTTTGTATCAGTTAAAAAATTTATGACATTGTGCATTTCAATTACAATAAAAGATAGAACGACCTCATAATTAAGACGCTGCTGAAACGAGTCGATAAAACGAGAAAATAAAAAGTTCTCGAGGTTCTGCTCCCATTTAACATTAATTGAGACGCGGTGTTTACACAAGATTGTACGGAATTTATGCAACAGTTCCAATTTGTAAATGCAAATTTCCAGTGGAAGAACGAGTCGTAAGCGTTCAAGATTACCGGAATTCTTTCATTCTCTAATTTTCTGTCAACAGTGCCGCCGATGACTATTCATTGGACCCATTCAATTTCCAATTGCCCTCACCGAATGTCGATACTGTAATCGAGTTTTCCACTCCAAGTTCGACTGAAAGGACTAATTACGAGAGGACGATTTCCCTCTTGATATCTCCATCATATTCCCAAATCAAAAGAAGACGTCATGGCGAGATCTCAAGAATAACAGCGGGGCCATAAAGGGAATTTCCTGTTTAAATCAGCTCTCGCTAGATTGAGACTTCCCCCGCTCGAGACTTTAACGCACGGATAAATACCACTTAGACGGATTAAAAAAAGTTATGTAACACTGCGGGGTCTCAAAGTTTTCACATAAAGATCGACAACGGTCGTATAAAGTCCTGTTTATTAGGCTCTTTTTTCTTGAAGGGGTCCTGCCGAGTTCGCAAGTGAATGGTGTTGTTTGTTTTTATAGTCCCTAAATTAGTCTTCTATCAAATCACAGTGAAGTGCGTGGTTCGTTAACCCAATAACACAAATAACTTCACTATTTTTTTCGAATATTATAAGAGTTTTTATATTAAGTTCTTTTCCACAAATGCGTTGAGAATTCCCTTAGTTGTTGAGTGTGTGTTTCAATAGAAAATTCTCTCTTCTCGTTGTTTCCGCATCTAAATCTCTTATATTGTCTTTTATCCCTGCTCTCGACTTATCGTATAAGCCCCTGGCTGGGAAGCATCAGATGTAAACGTTATATTGTGTTGCTCTGGGCTGTTTACCTAGAGTGCCACACGATTTTACCATGAAAATGGATAGTGAGATCATGTCCAACAGCTTTAGCCTTAAGAGTTCACTTCGTCGCATTTTTTTAAATATTTTTTATTAATGATACATTATTTGATTTAAAGTTTGTGTTTAATCTTTGTTAGATCGAAAGAAAACGCTGTTGTTACTTACAGGCCGTCGCTATCAATCAACCGTATCATATAGGAAGGTAAAATGTCGCACATTCTTTTTAAATTGCGTCCCAAGTCCGTAGTGAGTTGACATTGACGGATAGGTTCACCAATCCCAGGTTATTTGTTAAGTGAGACCTAGGTTTTAGGTAAATTCCCCTGCGACGTCCATAGTGATTTGTAAGACTATTTGTTTTTGTTTTTCTGAGTGGTCGGTTCGAATTGATTTAAAAGATAGTCAGTCAATTAATTTGATAAATAAATTAATTTAACGTGACAAATCCTTTTTCGTTGTTAATATACTATTGCTTAATTTCCTCCTTTATTGACGAACCTTTAGATTATATGTAATAACACTGTTTTATATAAAATAAGAAGCGTCTACTACCATACGAAGTACTTTCGACTAAAACCTCTACATTATCTCCTTCAGATGCATTGAATGTAAATAGAATTCAAATTTCTTCTTGTATACGTTTAACGATCATAGGTGATAGTACTAGGAATGCCAAATCGGCTGAAATAATGCCGAAACATTTTGTGTGTTTATGGTTTCTTGACAATGCAAATTTGAGATTAAAAGAATCGTGTTTTGATGATGTGTGTAGTACCGCGAATACCAGGATGTGTTAAGTTGTAAAATTTGTTGAAAATTGTTTTACGTAATTTTTGTGGTATGCATGTTCGAGGATTGTTTGTTGAAACGTCGCATGAAAGCTTTACATCTGAATGTGATGTTGTTTGTTGCGTTAGGTTACATTTAGTAGTTTGTGTGTTTGAGTATTGTTTGTTTAGTAAATGTGTTAATTCTGTATCATTGAATTGTACGTTTTTTAAAACTTGTGTAACAGGGTACTATGATGGAAGTGAAGGTTATTTAATTGTAGTTTAACGATGTTATTCTTTATTTATCTTTCTACATGTTTCGAGGAACTAGTCCTCATCTTCAGGAAAAAATCCCGTTACAATTACAAAATTCTTATTACTATCTAAATCGTATTTTAACTATTTAAGGTTGTGTTATTAAATTTAATTTCATTAAGATAAAATAATACAAAATATAATAAACTTACATCGAGTGCATGAATGTAATGTAACCATAATTAAAATCCGTTGATTGTTTTATGTGATGGGTATTGATTATTAAATATTATTTTCAATTATTTTTTCTTTAATATGGTGTGTTTATTTTGTGGTTATGTGATGAATGCAATATGTTTTGATCAGTTGGTATCATTGAAATCCGTACCTTTAGTTGTTTTTGTTTTAAATGTTTTCATTTCCAAAATTTAAAGTTGGTTCTTTAATTCTTGAAAGCTGTTATGTCGTATTTATAATTATCTTTTAAAAATTATTATTGGAGGTAGGTTGGGATGTAAGATAGGAAGTATATGGGTTAGGATTTGAATGTAGCCATGAGAAGACAAAAGTTGCAGAAACAAGGTGCTACTTATCTTGTTTCTCTCGTTCATTTATCTTTATGAATTATAATAAGTTGTTAAATTTGATATGGTATCAATGTGTAACTTTCGACATATCTGTTACCTTCGTTGAAATTGTATGTATTTATCATTTCTTCTATCTTGTACTTTGATGAAAATTATCTTTTATATTGAATCTGTTGCACAGCCGAATCCATACACATTTCTAAATTTAAAATACTATTTATAAAATATCTTCATAATTTGTTTGTAATAAAAATTGTTTCTATTTTATTGTTGGTTCTCTAATTTCTGTATGTTGAGTTGATTTCTTTTTAATATTTGTTATTCAGATATATTGGAATTAAAAGTGCGTTGGGGAAAGGTGTTAGGAGGTAAGAAAGGATGTAGACGGTTAGGATAGGATTGTAGCCAAGAGAAGACAAAAGTTGCAGAAACAATGTGTTACTTTATCTTGTTTCTCTCGTTCATTTGTCTTTTGGGTGGTGTGAATCGGTTTTTTAGAAATGTGTATAGTGGTCTGTTGTTATTCTTTATTTGTTCGTTAAGGCATTGGATGTCGGGATGATTATGGATTAAACTGTTTTATTTCATGTTTCCAATAATTCCATTAATTTGCCTTTATCAATGTTATGTATTATTTGGCCGTTGCTTTGTTCATCAAATTCGTGGTCTTGGTTATGTATCAGGCGTTTTCCAAATTTCGATTCGTTTCTGGTCTTGTGTTCCCTAATTCGCGTTTTCAGTGCTCTTCCGATTTCTCTTATATATGTTGCTTTACAGGTATTGCATTCTAACTTATAAACTCCACTTTTTTCTAGTGTAGTAAATCTGTGTTTATTGTTAATAAGTATTTTTGATAGGGTGTTGTTAGCTTTGAATGTTGTGTTTAGGTTGTTTCTTGTAAATATATTTCTTATTTTGGAGGCTATAGGTCCGGGATATTGTATAGATTTACAGTATGGGAAGTTATTTTTCTGGTTAATTGGTGTCAATTTAGAGGTATTACTTAGGTCCTATTGTTGTTTTTGTTTGTGAATCATTTTGTTGATCACATGTTCGGGAAATTGGTTAGCTCTTGTTATTTGTCTAATGATGTTTATTTGCCTTTCTAAATCAGTCTGTTTGAGGTATGTGTTGTAATCACTGTATAGGTATGATCGTATTGCTGCATATTTCTGTATGTTAGGGTGGAATGAATTGTATGGGATAATCGCATCCGTTTGTGTCGGTTTTCGATGTTAAGAAAACATAACAATAATTACAGGGTACTATGAATTTAGGGAATCAATATATGTTCTGAACAACGTGTTCGTTACAATGTTTGATTCTCCACTAATGTACCTGATATCTGATGTGTATTGTGTTATGTAACTAAGATATCGTGTCTGACGTGGAGTTTTTTCTGTGGTAGGAAAATTGTGTTAATTAGTGGTTTGTCGTCAGTGTAAACCACAAATTGATGTCCATGCAAAAAATGTTTCAAGAATTTGATACTACTATTTGATACTAATTTATTTGGCTTGTAAATAATTTTTGAGAAAAAATGCTAAAGGTTGTGTTTTATTGTGTCTAGTCTAATGATAAAACTGCTCTCATGTCTTTACTTGAGGGGTATGTCGTCAGTGAATGAGTAGCTTGTGGTGATGGGTGTGCAAGAGTGACGAATTTTGATGAATTTCAAGAAAAAAACCTGAAATTTAAATCTGTAACTCCGAAAATACATTTTGTTGGTTGTATATTGATATTGCAAGAGCTTAACCTCTTAAACAATTGTTGTTAATGAAAATAATGTTTTTCTTCATTGCGACTGGCTATTAGAATATCATCTAGATATACGAAAAAGAAATTTAAAACCAGAAAGAACTTCGTTTATGAACTTTTGAAAGGTTTGTGCAGCTTTACGTAAGCCGAAAGGCATTCTCGTGAATTCGAACAGACCAAACGGTGTAGCGATAGCCGTTTTAGGAATATCGTCTTCTGCTACAGGAATTTAGCGATACGCCCTTATCAGATCTAATTTTGAAAAAATGTTGCAGTTATCTAAATGTAGATTAAAATCCTGTGTGTGCGGGACAGCTATGGTGCTTGGTTGATGCCTTGATGAACACCCTAACAAAAAATGGATTCAAGATTCAGGAGTATACTGATGACCTGGTAATCACAATCCGTGGTAAATATGATACAATCATAACTCAACTAATGCAGAAAGCCCTACTAATCACCAGTGCGTGGTGTAAAAGCAACGGGCTCAGCAGCAATCCAAATAAAACCGAAATAAAAGCACCCTCCGTTGAAAGCAAATTAACCTCAAAACAGAAGTTAAATACCTAGGGGTAATATTAGACAGTAAACTAAACTGGAACTCACACTTAGACAAGGTAAGGAAAAAGGCCATCACGGCAAACCAGATCTGCCGCAGACTCCTAGGAAGGAACTGGGGTCTCAAACCACGAATGGCTCATTGTACCTACGTAGCAATAATCAGACCCATGGTCACCTATGCTTCATTGGTTTGGTGGCCAAAAACAAAACATAAGACAGCACAACAATAGCTGGCACAAATCCAGCGGTCCCGCGGCGAATGTTAGCATGTCTTAATATAGAGGGTGTAATGAGATCTTGTCCGACGGCTGCTTTAGAAGCCCTACTCGATCTCACACCACTCCATTTATATATACAAAAGGAGGCAGCTTCAAGTGCTTTATCACTGAAAACAGTTTCTTCACTCAAGTTGACGTAGGGCAACCTCAGAAGACACCTCGAAATCCTCAAGGACCCATGTCTAAATCACCTGATTGGACCCCAACCTGGTTGTGGACTACAAAAAAGCCACCTAAAACAAATAATCAACAGTTGGGAGGTCTCAAAGGTAGCCTTTGAGGCTACCTTGTTCGCTAGAAAGAACTTCCAGGTCACAGACAAGCAAAGAGTATGATAACTCCGTTGCAAAACAAAACCAAAGAGGTTTTATGCCTCAGCAAAAGGGATCTAAAGACGCTCTCAGGTTACCTGACCGGCCATGCGCTCCTAAAATACCACCTCTTCCACATTGGGCAAGCTGAGGATCTAACTTGTCGACTTTACAACGACGAGTCAGTAAGACACAAAATTTTCGGTAAAACTCTCTTGACACCTACCGACTTAAAGACTCAAGACCTCAATACTAAGTGCAATACTAAGGTTCATCGAGGACCTATATTTGCCCTAAACTTTTGGAGGGCTAAAGTTACAATAGATCTTATAGATCGCGGTAACGAGAGGGGCCGCTCCTCTCAGCCCGGCAGCAATAATAATATTAATGTGCGGGAGAGGATAACGATCTGGTACAGTGATGATGTTGAGTTGTCGATAGTCTCCACATGGTCTCCAATCGTAGGAACCTTTCTTAAGAACCATGTGAAGAGGCGACGCTGTAGAAGAAGAAGAGGGTCGGAAGATTCCTAATGCCACCATCTGTTTGAATTCTTTTTTGCGATGTTGTGTTTGTGCACGTCTAAACGTCAGGGACGACAAAACGGTAAGTGTGAGTTGGTAACGATTCTGTGTTTAGTGTTATGTCCAACTGGTTTTGTAAAATCCGGTGTAGACGTTAATTTTTGAAAATTTTTCAAAAGAAAAAATTTTGGGATTTGGAATAGTGTTTTTGACAATGGAACCGATTGAAAACAAATTGGTTTTCGAATCTACCAATCGCTTCTTCTTTATATCCACCAAGATAACAAATCCACCCAAATGCATGTACGAAATCTGCACCAATGATTTACTAATTGCTGTTGGCTGCTGGAAAAGTTTTTATCCAGAAATCGTGCATTTGTCATAATCTTGTCTCTTAAGCACCATGCGGGGCCAACAACACCTAATTTCGTACAATATACTTTCATCCAACCCTGATCAGCGGTAGCATAGTCTTAACCCACCTAGTCATCTGTGAATTCAGTTGGATTGGGTATACAGGTTGCGCAATCCTAGGCGGATTGAAGAAGACTAAAAAAGACTAGAAAAGACTATTTCTAGTGCTAAGTGGTTGGATCATTTTTGACTAAAGACTATTAATTTTGACTATTTTAGAGTTTTCTAGTAATTTTGGTAGCTTTTTAGTGTACGTTTAATACATTTTTCAGAAAATGTTGTTAAAAGGGGGTTGAATTTAATAACTGCACGTGAAGGGTACGACACGGGCAATTGAATTTTAGCCTCCTAAATGGTCACGTCGCGGTGTGTGTCAGTTCTGAACTCCAAACGAACGGCGGACGACACCAAAGGAACGACAGGGGCGGTCCAGGGTCGACAATAATGTCGTTAAACGCTTCTGGCACTTAAAATTATTGAGTTAAAGTGTGCGAGCGAAATTGTTCCAGATTTACTTCAATTCATCTTTGAATTTTACCTACCGTGAATAAAGGTGGAAGCACCTTTTCAGAATTTAAAACTATAATTATGTTATGAAATTATTGGAGATTATCCAGGTTCTTATAAGCGATTTTACGAATAAAGCTGTCTTTATTAAAATTTAAAGAAATATATTTCAATTTTAAATGAAGATGTGTATTAAACAAATTAATAGAATCAAATTGGCACACAAACATTCCATTCGTTTCTGCAATAATTTTCAATGCACTTGCAACGTTGAACCGGTACAATAGTTTGAATAGGACAACCTATTTTTCCACAAACAACATCGCACACTGTGGTATATCCATATTCCTCGTTCAAATTATCGCAGCAATCCTCTACAAAATCACAGAAATGTTCGACAAAATACGTTTTGTAATAATAAAATGTTATTTCTTACCTGCCGAACAGAAAGTGAATATGAACACTACAATTATTGCTGATAGATATTTCATCTTAACCTTTTTATGTTTACAACAACGCTATAAGAGGTAAAGGATTTCTACATTCTGCTAGTTTATATACCTCACAAATTGACGTAAATTATGTTATCATGATAATTCTTTTATCACTACCAAAATAAAAAAATAATATTTTAAGAGTTATATTTGATCAACAGCATAAATATCATAAAATTAAAGGCATAATTTCGTTAATGTTAAGCAAACAAGTTATTTATACAACTCCAATTATTCTTAGTATAAAAGCAATGCTTGTTGAATGTTATTCTCACTTCTTTAAGCAGATTCACCATGAAGTACGCAATAGCATTAGGTATTTTCGTAGTGTTGACTTATGTTGCATATACAGGTAAGTTTGAATGAATATTTTATGTTGGTATATCTAATTAAACTAAAACCAGAACTAACACTAGCACTATCACTAGAACACTAGACCTCGAACTAGAAACTTTCGGGTTAAGCCGTGCGTCTTTTAAAAAAAATGTTTGTCGTTTCGGATGCCATGTTGCAACCTTCTTCAGAAAGGTTGAACACCTCGAACTTGTTTATGAAGAAAGTTTCTAGTCTTAGGTCTAGTCTTAGTTTTAGTGATAGTGCTAATTTAGTTTAATTAACACCGGCCGTGAAAGCCTTCTTACTCATATTTAGTATATCTAATTTTATTTTATGTTATAGATGCTGAATGTCTGTGTGGAGGCTTAAATGAAGTTTACGGCGAAGGCCCATCTTGCGACCAAACCTGTGAGAAGCTAAATGAATCATGCTACATCGTTAATACTAAAGTCAACAAGAGATGTTATTGCATCGAAGGTTTTGCCAGAAACGAATGGGGTATTTGCATTCCAAAGATATTGTGTAATGTGATAGAGTAGACAAACAAAATGATTAATAATTTTATTTGCACAAAGTATGTTTTTAAAGTTAATAACTTTACTATCATCAAAAATATTAATCAACCTATTTAATAAAAGTTATTAAACTTGTTCATCCCAGTCATTTGATTAAATACTTTTATATTTTATATCGAAAAGAAGCTATTGTTTCCATAACGTGGTCCTAAAATTCACCGACTTCATCCCCAAACGATGAAAACATATCGTGTCAGTCAAATTGATGGACGATGTGAGCGCAAAAATCCTCTTCACTTAAAAATAAAATAATTTTTTTAGCATTTCACACGATAAAAATTCGCTAAAACACTAACAAAAATTAACTTAGAATCAATTCCATAATTTCTTCTCTATCTTTATCATAATCAGAAGAAAATTATATATTTTTGTGTAAGTACAGATTTCTTATGTCATACAAACTACTCTCTTTGGTACAAAGAAGCCATTAATGGTGTAAATTAAAACTAAGAGTCTATCGGATGGATGATACATCACAATCATACTTCTTCACATGTTCCAAAGATTATCAAGAAACGTAACAATTCTAAACATTGCAGGATTGTGACAAAGGCTGTACTATATTTACACGAATACTAGAAAAGTTTTATTTCTGTGATAGAATATAATTTTAATATGTAGCAAATTGATATCTAAACGACCTCGGCTAAACGTAGAATACGAATTTATGATTTCCACAGACTAAGCTGAGATCACTTGCGGCCAAAGCTCTACCGTTATTAACGTATCAACCCAAAAATGCTCAACATATTACAGCGTCTCGGGTGCAAGCGACCTCGGCTAAACCTAGAATACAAAATTTATGGTTTCCGGTGCTATATCTCTTATAATCACAATAGAAAACTAAACGAAAACGAAATAACGGTATTAACCGGTATTTTGTAAAGAACGTAATCGAAACCGAAAACGAAATATAAAATACCTAATAATAGAATGTAATCTTATCATATAAATATGAAGACTTCTGCTAGGTGATAATCCTGTGATAAAGACAAGCCGAGTGCAATGCCCAATGCTTAATTCAAATCAATCAACCGGTGACCAACATGCTGTCGACGTCTAATCCTGAAAATTAACCGCAAACACGAATTTTGCGCCTTTTGTATCATTCTTTTAGACAGATAGCAAATAAAAGATGAATAGACAGCATCGCAATAATTGAATTTAGATAACACCAGTGATTCATATAGCATAACCTTCGTTGTTCTATTTAAAAAGTGTCTGCTATTATAAATTAATTTTAAATTACAATATGCAGTTGTGTACATTTATTAATAAATTCTGCAAACTTAAGGCCGCTGTCAATAATTAACCCAAGGCTTCTTACTACTTCGTTAAGAGGAACATATGTATTATCTACAGAAATTTTAAATTGAGCAAGTATATTTTGTCTTTGCCGCTGAGGTGCAAAGAAAATCATTTCAGTTATCACAATTTTAATCCGAAGACTATGACGTCTAGAGCATTCGGCCACACTCTGCAGATCCTCATTAACACGTTCACAAGCAAATCGTACATCGTCCGGCCGAAATGAATAATACAACTGGGTATCATCAGCATAAAAATGAGATTTACAATATTTTATGTATGTAACAAACTATATAGTATAAAAAAGAGGTCCAAGTACCGAGCCATGCGGAACACCGGATGATAAATAGGGAGCATGAGGATTCACTTTCAATAATTACACTCTGCTGATGATTTCTCAAATAATCACGTAACAACGCGCTTGTCATGTCGTCCAAACCAACAAACTTCAAAATAGAAAACAACAAATCGTGATTAATGCTATCAAAGACTTTTGAAATGTCTAAAAGGCATAATAAGGTCGCATTTCCCCTGTCTAGGCCAGAAACAATATCATCAACAATATGAAGTAGTGCACTGGTACAGCTACATCCAGGCCGAAAGCCTGATTGTGTCTCTGGCAAAATATTATTTTTATAAATAAATTTTCTCAGCTGAAAAATAAGAATTTTTTCAGCCACCTTAAACAAAACTGGAAGAATACTTATAGGTCTTAAATGAGCTCAGTAGGATTGCTAGTTTTCACAAGTGGTTTAACCAAAGCACACTTCCATGCATTTGGGAATACGCCATGGTTTATACAAGTATTAAGTATATGTATCAAATAATCTATAATGTGTGAGCATGATAGTTTTATTAATGCAATATTTAGATTATTAATGTCTGCAGCATTACTTTTAATTGAAGAAATTGCAGTAATAATAGCACACTCCGTAACCGGACTAAAGGAAAATGTTGACTGAACAAGTGTATTATTTAGATAAAAATTATGAAGTGCATCATCCAGCAAAGTTGCATTATCAGATACAGAGTCTATAAAAGATCTGTTGATTTCGTTTGGACGACAAAGACTCGCAGGTATCACGGTGGATTTTGAATTATTTACACCTAATGACCTTAAGGCTCTCCAAGTGTTTTTCCGAAAGGCCTTCTTCTCTCTATCTATTGCTGAATTGGTAACGTTCCTCATATCCTTATAGTATTGCCAAGCCACCTTGGTTCCGCACGTCTTAAACCTTGCAAAAGCATCGTCTCTAGTTCTCTGCATAAGCCTAACAGTGTCCGTTAACCAAGGGGCTAGCGCCTTGGTATTTCTTTATTATTATAAGTTATAATTTATAATATACCAATGGTGAGCATCGAAATCTGGACACACTCAAGAACTAATGAAGTTCGAAAGGTTGTCAACATAATACAGCGCCACTGCCGAAAGCGACCTTGGGTAATCTAACAATAGGAACTTATGTGTATTTCCACTGACAAACTTAATAAATCAATAAGATCGAGGCGCCACAATATGATGAGGTCGATGCAATATTCATCACTGAGGCTCGGCTTCAAGAAACCTGAATTAATCAAAAGATCTACAACTACACCTAACAAAGCCGAGGCCTTTTCAGTAAAATATGTTATTTATCACTGAACCTTGGCCGCAAGCGAACTCGGCTTAATTAGTAGTCAGTAACTGTACTTAATAACGCCGAGTTACTATAATATGTCGTCCTAATTTCCCATTTCTAAGCTTCTCTCTTTTCCACATATCACGTAGTTTTTTACGTAGCTCCTTTATTATTTTACTCCATCATGATATTTTCTTTCGTTGTCCTAATATTCATTAGGTTGATATCAGCTTAGTTATTATTTGCTCAAGTGACCATGTTAGTACAATTATCGTAGGAGTTTGTAAGATTTCTTTCGATTTCATTTGGTGAAAAAAATTATGAACAGGATTTTATCTGAACATATTTTTATTGTAAAAAACAACAATTGGCAGATACAATCACAGAAGGATGACGAAATAATTTTTCGGATTTTCCCCAATTTCATAACTGTAATGAGTACACATTGTTTCAAACTGTTATATTATTTTTAGGATTAAATTTATTTTATTTTATATTAAGTATTTTAAAGTTGACTACGTTCAAGGATTGAAAAACTAAATCGACTAAATCAAAATTATTGATCTAATAAAATCTAATTTATATTCAAAATAAGTTCACCGGTCTACTTCTAATTAAAAAGTCAATTTCCTATGATCAATCTTTATTCACGAAGAGCTATGCAGGTGTAAAGTTAATATTTGTTACCACGAAGTCTTATTACGTTATTATATTGGACAAGGTTAATACATCATCGAGGTGTGTGGTACCACGCCTGGTGATAAATTACGAAACTATGACGCAATCATTTCTTGCCGTGTTCTCCATTTCTGTCGTACAGAACATTTAAAACTAATTTAGTGGTCTAGCGGACAAAAGAACGTAAGCAGATATTTGGGCATAAAAGATGTAGCCCTGTAACGGGTGATATTCAATAAAGAACCCAACCCGACTAACAATACCGACCTTTTTGTAACAAAGAAATGACTCAAGATAATCTTGGAATTATAAAGATTGTTAAAATATTTTTTATTCTATCATCTCTTTAAAACTAAAATGTTCAATCTTTTACGATAAGAGGTGATTTGAAAATTGGAAAGACAACGAAAAATAAAAAATGTAAATATTGGTAGTCTCTAAACCCATCAGTTTATTGGCTGAGCAAATGGCATAAATCACATGTCAACGTGTGCAGAGCACGAAATATAATTTATTTATTGAACGGGGCGACTGGAATCGAATTATTGTTGGGCGGTTAAAAATAAAAAAAAGGTTCAGAAAAAAGTGTGATTTTGACGGGACCGTATTGCATTAATGAACGACTGCCATCTGTGAATATGCCTATCAAAATAATAAAGCAATTTTCAAATAAATGGATCACGTCATCGTATCGGCGAGTAATTGAGGAACAATAAAATTTTGAACTAAAATAAACACGTTTAGACCTCAAAAAATCCTGTATAAATTATAATTTTACGTATAAATTTGATGCGTGAATCCCGTTTGGGCAATGTTTTGTATTTTAACAAAATTTCAAGCGTTGGCACGATCAAATTTTGAATTTTATTGCAGATAGTAACAGGGGTGCTTTACGTGCTATCGAAATATAGTTTCCCATCGCAGTATTGGATATAACTGGATGAAATCGCTTCCGTTGGAAACATATTTATTTGCCGGATGCAATTAACATTACAACAGTTTTAATTTAAAAAATAAAAATCGTAAAATCTCTGAGCCGGATATTGATGTTGCCAGAAAGTGTTGAAATTCCCCACAAATGCCGGTTGGGATTATTGATGAATATTTAATAATATATAATAACATATAATATTTTGTCTACGCCGTACTCAGAATTAATCTTCTGCGGTTGATCCCATTTTATCGAGCTCTATTACTCGTTAATTTGTTTCGCCACACTACCGATTTGACCCAGCTCGGAATAGCTCTAAATTGATTGGACCCAACCAAACACCGCGCCTATTAATAGTCAATAGACGATCTACTTTTGACGCTTTCAATATTTTTTATGATTTATTCAACAAAATTCGATAGTCGGCTTTCAGTGATTATTATTTGCTCGATATTTGCCTGTACCGCCTCTGTGTTCATTTATTTATCGAACGAGGAACAAGGACCATTTATTAAATTCATTAAAATTGCAGAACCTTGCGCACACTATTATTTATGTAGTAAAATTCGCGTATTAACGGACGGGGATAATTTAATAATTGTTTTATAATATAATTCAAAAATTATTATTATTTAGTACGTCAATAAAAGGTCCATTTAAATTCAGATTGATAGGGAATCGGAAATCGTACTTTTGCCGTTTCAGATTAAATTTAATTCATGGACTTTATATTGAAATTATTAATTTTGTTCTAATCTAAATATTTTTGTTATTAAAATATATTAAAATACAACATACTCAATACAGTTATTTTCTAAGCGGAAATAGGCATGGGGTTTTTGTGGTATAAAAAATAGATCAAGTAAATTTTACATTTGAGTGATTTACTAAAAAAAGAACGAAAATGGTGAGCATTTCCGATACAATCGGATATGAAAACGACCTGGAAACATTTTTAAAACGTAGACTACACATAGCAAGCTACAAAACATCAAATCGATTTTAATATACTAACAGCAGATTTGTTGTGTCCAATTCTTTCCTAACTCGCCTTATGGCATTCCAACTACGCGAAATGATTCCTTGCATGCCATGAGACCTAGAATAAAGATTTATACATATTGATTATGCATTGAGTTCAACATCTCTTCAATATCAATCGGAATTTCATCGGGAAGATCAAATAGATTCATTCAAATAGAATGTTTTTAATATTAAGGTAAGTAGTCTCAGGAATACACGACCAACGACAAAGGTTAGATAATTGAAAGGCTTCGTTTTATCTCTACCAAGCTTTCGGAAATTTTATTTTTCCTTCCTCAGGGTAACTACAAGTTTGATATTACAAATTGCATAAAAATCAATCTTAAAAACTTATAAAAGTGGATTGCCCATACAACTGAACCAAAGTTAAACATGTAGTCGCAAAAATTGAAAGCTAAACACCTCATTAAATAATAACATAAATATATCGAAGTAAAAAACATCTGTCAAATTTCTTAAATCCTGAAGGGGGCGTTGTGTTATATTTAGCGAATGGAAAATTAAAAATGTATTAAAATCTTTTCTTCGACAAACGTCGTTACCTCGTTACTATATAATTAAATGTCTTTTTTACTAAAAAATTTCTTTCTGAAAAAGTTTACAAATGCTTAAATCATAGAAATGAAGAGTTTTACAAACTTACGATTCTTACGGAGAACTCGAAAAATACAAATGGAGTCATTTGTCGGTTACAAAAGATGACTGAGGAAAACAGGTGTTTTTATAAAACATAATTCGGGATGGCGCAGGCGTAAAATTTTGGTTGAAAGAAGGCAGCGGTCCGATGAAAAAGGATGTAAAATTTATGATCGTAGATCTTGGTAGTTATAAAATTTCAAAAAATATCTATGTGAATTAATGTCTAATGAAGAATTCTTCGTATAAGTCTAATTCTTTTGACTTTAAGATTTTTAATAAAGTGACATTGTTTAAATTTACGTTGTGTTTAAATTCATTTGAAAACTGCCGACGTATTTTTATTTTTATGTTCGTTATGACGGGTTTTTAAATTTCTACCAGTTTGCCCTATATAGAATTTATTGCAATTATCACAATCTATCTTGTAAACACCGCCTAGCTCCTCTTTGTCGAATTTATGTTTGCATTTCATGATATGGGAACTTATCTTATTATTTGAAACAAATGCTGGAGTAATGTTAAATTTATGTAAGTTAAGATTCATTTCAAATTGTGATGATGGTACAAAAGGTAAAGTTATAAATTTAAGTTTTTGACAGTAATTAGGAAAAATGATCTTATTAATGTATGATGAATGTGTTTATTGCAAATATTCTGGATCTTGTCAATAGTGTAATTGTTGTTTAATCCTATAGTAACGATTTTTCTAACTTCAATAATAAAATCTGATTCATTTAGGGGAATATGTTCTAAAAAGCACTGTAAACTGGCTTGTTTGTATTGTGAGCAGTCGTAGGAATTGTTAGGGATAATAGTATCGGTTGTAGTTGGTTTTCTAAGTATGTTGAAATCTAGTCTATTATCACAAATATTTCTTTTTATGGTCAGGTTCAAAAAATTCAGACTTAGATCATTTTCAAATTCTGTGGTGAAGTCAAGTTTTGAAATGTTATTGAAGATGTTGTTCAATTCTTTAAATTTAGCTCGGTTTCCCTCATAAACAATGAAAATATCATATACGTAACGACTGTAAAACGTTATATCAGAGGTAAAGAGTTTGTAATACTCAGAAAAAAGTTGATTCTCAAAATGGTTCACATATATTTCTGATATTATGCCAGATATGGGAGTATCCATTGGTAGACCATCTGACATCCTGTAAAATTTATCATTAAATGTAAAAAAGTTTTGCTTGCAGGTCAAAAACGGAAAACTGTCTATTTACAAAATATCCAGATTTAGGTCCAATTGAAATTCTATTAGGTGTCTTCTTATTATTGTAATAGTTTCGCTAATCGGTACATTAGTGTTAAGGTTTTTTATGTCAAATGATATGAGTTTAGTTCTCTTATTGGTCTTAAAATCAATTGTCAGGATCATTAAGTCTTAATGACCTGACAATCTAAAATTTGCTCCCAGATATACAAACTTGAGTAATGTCGTACTCTCCGATGATGACATTGAGATCCTCAACTTGGGACATAAATTTTCCTTACCTCATACAACCAAACCCATAGATATTGCAATAAAAATGGAATCACAACTCTCCATCGACTTCCCATTGGAGTGCTAAATTTCTGATTATAAATCACGTTGTTGAAGGTGAAAACCGAAGATTCAAAAAGGAAGGTTATTAATTCCACAAACAATTCCATATCAATAGGCACAATGACAACTTTAGCACAATGATGTCCCTCACCAAATTGAGTGGTAAGTTGGTTTACCAAATTAACGTAATTGTCAATCTAGAGATGAAAATAAGAGCGCTTTGGTTCATCACCATGTTGTCAGTGGTCATCATTTTGATTTTGAGAACTCTCAGATTGTGGATAAAGAATCCGTTTATTCAAAGAGATTATTTTTAGAGATGTTTTATATCAATAAGGAGGTTAATTCTGTGAATTTTAGAACGGATACCCAAAGTCTTAGTTCAATTTACAGTTATCTTGTTATGAAGGATTTGAGGAGGAAGGATGGGACTGATGTTGAGGTTGATTCTCTTGTCTTCTGAGCTGGCCTGTTGACTTCGTTTTCAGGTTTGTGGTTGTTTTCCGGAATTTTTCAGTTTTAAAAAAGAAAAATTTTCAATTTTTCAATTTCAAATTAAATTTTGTTGTCAGCGCCACCTATTGATTTAATAATGTATATGGGTATAATTCTTGGCTTTTATTTTGGGTGATAGTTGGTCAACTTTCTTTTCGCTTTTTGCAGTGTTATAAAAAAAATTTAGTGACTTAATGCGTCTAATTTTTAACGTGGTTTTGTAGTGTTTTTGTAATTGTAAGTAATTAGTCATTCAGTTTTATATTGTAACCTTTTAGTTTTAGTTTTTATTTGATCTCGAATTGTTACTTTGCGATGTTGGAGAAGTTTATTACTTAATGAGATGTTTAGCTTTCAATTTGTGCGACTACATGTTTAAGTTTGTTTCAGTTGTATGCGCAATCCACTTTTATAAGTTTTTCAAGATTGATTTTTATGGAATTTGTATTGTTGTATTCAAACTTGTAGTTATCCTAAGGATGGAAAAATAAAATTTCCCAAAGCTTAGTAGAGATAAAAGGAAGCCTTTCAATTATCTAACCTTTGTCGTTGGTCGTGTATTTCCGAGACTACTTACCTTAGTTCCTAACAGTAACGACCGTTATTCCTCCTAAGTTTTTAATATTCTTCTGGATAATGAAAAGAGATTTAAATGTGGTTATTTGTAAATTAATAAACTCATATTTAATGAAGCAAATACCGTTTGTATCTCATTGGTTATAAATGTGGCATTTTAATCTCATTCATGATTTAATCGCAATCGTTTGACATTGTCTGGTAAAACATTATGAAGCTTGATATATTTTGACTTATTATCTTGCGACCTCGATAATCCGGACTAATTAAAATCGCTGTGATTCGGATAAGTAAATAATTTGCATTACTAAAGCAAATCAACTTTTTTATTGAACATTTAATGCAAGTCAACTGAAAAATAATATTTACATAAAGATTATTTACGATATATGTAAACAAAAGTATAATATATATTGTTAATTTTTATATTGTTTTGTGACATAACTTTTAATTTTTGGTTGCTTGACCATTTTCTGGTTCATTATAAAACCTGATTCTTTTAATCTTTGAAGTGTAAGACCATGTTATTCAGTGGAATATCATTTGCTTCTGCCCACTTTATACACACATTAAAATTTTTAACTGTCTCATCATTCTTAACAGTCTTCATTTCGTCAGTTCGTATTTTTTAAGTCTAGACCTTCATTTTTACTCTCGTGTTCATCTCTACCATCTATGTCTTCCAGTGGTAACAAATCTTTATCATTTTCAAGCCAATTACGTATTACCGCGTTCGTGAGATTCTGCTCATTCATCATATCTGAAATATCTGTTAAATATTTACGAATTTTTAACAAAAAAAAAAGTAAAGGAATCAGATCTTCAGCGTCGTATTCAGTGTTTGGCTTGGTATTTGGCACGTGAGCCATAATTTTGAACCAGCACTTCTTCAAGACTTCGGTGGAGACTTTTTCTCAAGCATTGTATAGTAGACATACAGCATTCTTCCAGTTAATGGTATTTAATAACTTTTTTAATAACGTCTTCTTTGTTATAAGATAAAATATGGGCTAAAAGACTTTTCCGATAAAATAATTTTGTCAGCCTAATTTGGAAGCAATAATGTTGTAAATTGTCCATCCTCACTAATCAGCTTTTATATAGTTCCATCGATTGAGGCGTTATCGACGATTAGCTGAGCTCTTTCAGGCAAATTAAGACTTCTTAAATGACTTTTAACTTGACGAATAAAAGAGTCATGAAACCACTCTAAGAAAATTGCTGTAGTCATCCATGCATTGGCCGATGATTTATATTCAACATGTATATTTACGTTTTTAAAAGCCATTTTTTGTTTTCCTATCACTAACAGCTTTAATTTTTGTGAATCAGCATTGCAATATGCTAGAAAGGTTCTTTGCTTATTTTTTGACCTGGTGCGGTCTTCTCTTTTCAGGCAGCATTTTGATCATTGGATAGTTTTTCGATACACACTTTTAAAGCACGCTGCCAGCTAGCTCTAAAATTATTATTTCCATAGGTTTCAGTATAAAACTATTTTGCATTGGCAGATAAACTGTCGAAGAAAATTGGAGTGTGTTTTGATCGTTGCGTATAAATCCATGTATACAAATCAATTTTGGCCATTTTTGGATTTTTGGATATTAGGCTTTCCGTAAGGTTCTTCTAGCACCACGACAGGAATCACATTTGGCAATAAATCTAAAAGAAGTTCCATAGTAAATGTCCAAAATCATCTTTAAACTAAATTAAACATACCTTTTCAGTTTCTCTTTACACTTTTTTATATTGGAAATTGCTGATGTTCCTACTCCGTATTCATTTGCCAACACTTTTCCACTTTCACCACGAACTAAGACTTTTCTTTTATTCTTAGTGTAATATGTTTTCTTCTACAAGGCATTGTAATACATATGTACTATATAATAACGAACAAACAAGCAGTCATTAATCTTGAGACGTTGCAGGCAAATCAAAGGCACATACTGCTTATATGAATCCCAGATGTTATACTCGGTCGAATTTAGTAAGTTAGGGAAATCCCTCACTATCGATTTCAGTTTTCCTGTATGTATAATACAATGCGATCAAGAAAGCCGGTCCGCTAAAAACTACCTTCCCAAGCGCTTGATACCAATACTTACTGCCCTCGTCACAACGGTCACACCCTCCTTCCACTTGTTTTAATAGTGGTGGGGAAATGGGAGGAAACTTTTAGTTTAGTAAACATAACCTTAAAAACTCACACGCACAAAATTAAAAATGTTACTCTCGTTAAACAAAATTCGAAATAAATTCTCTCTGGAGTTAGATTGGTGGATGTAAATTTAAATTATGATGATAATAATTGAAAAGGATTAATTAATAAAAAGAAAAACCTTTAAATTATTCTTTTGTAATTAATTTATTTCATAAATTAAAAAAAGATCTTTTATTTTATTATAAAAATAAAGGTTTAAAAGTTTTATTTATTATAAAACGAATTCAAAATGTTGACCATTCTTTTCTAAACATAAAGTGATTCTTCTTTTTATATTATCGAAGACCTGTACAAGTTGCTCTGCAGTTATTTGTTGAACATTGTGTTGTATTGCATCTTCCAATTCTTCTATGGTATGTAAACGGTTTTTGTAGACAGAATTTTTGAAATGACCGAATAAAAAGAAATCTAGTGGGGTTAGATCGGGTGAGCGAGGTGGCCAACATCCTCTATCAATTACTCAATCATCATAAAATTCATGAAGGAATCTTTTATTTGTTCGTGCAGTTGCATTGTCATGTTGAAAAAATCTTTCTTCCAATTCATCATCATGTAATTATTCAATTAATTCTTGTAACAAAGCACTTTGACAACTTTCCTAATGTCATGACATAAGGTAATTCACTACATTTTCCAGGCATGTCTCCCTAAATTCCTCTACACAAAGACTTGTTGAATATTTTCATACCCCATTTTGATCTTTTACTCCATTTCGAAGATAAGATTGAACGGTGAACGGCATGATTTAACCTAAAAATAAATCAACGAAATGTATACCAAACCAATTTAAAATAAAATAATTATTTATCTTAGAGAAAAATCACAATCGAATTTTTGTCTTAATAAAGACAGATAATATTAAATAAAACCGCAATAAATTCATAATGAAATATTGAAAACACCAAACGCCAAAACCAAGAACACGACTCTGCGCTCTGAGCTCAGCTGATCGAAACCATTGAAACTAAAAATCGATATGTTTTTAAAATTAAAAACAAGTAGAGATGGGAGGAGGCTGTGACGAGGACAGTAAGTATTGGTATCAAGCGCTTGGGAAAGTAGTTGTTAGCGGACCGGCTTTTTTGATCTCTCGGTATGTACTTTGAATGAAGTAGACGCGTAAAAACGCAGATCGAAATTACTGACCATTAACAAATCCGGATTATAAAGTACACAATGCATTTGAAATACTTGTCCGGATTATTGAAGAATCCGGTTTAATGAAAATCCGGATTATCGAGGTCGCACTGTATATCGTTTTGAAATGTCCGATCCCTAAACTCAACCGTTTCCGATTTTAATTCAATATACAAGGTGATTCATTAGCTCTATGACAAACTTTGATAGATGAAAGGTGATGCGATTCTAAGGAAAAAATGTTATATGAATATGGGTCCGATTCATTTTGGTTAAAGAGTTACAAGCCTTTGAAAATTTTACACACTTTAATAGGCAAATGAAAATGTAACATAAAAAATAAGTTTAAAAATTACAAAAATTGTTCGAAATGTCCGCCTTCAGCTTGAATGCACGCCTCACATCGACGAAGTAAAGATTCTATCACACGACGTATGATATTTGGATGATTCCGTATGCTATTAGCTGCATCTTGAATTCTGTCCAGTAGTTGCTGACGGGTAGTAATTTCTACATGGTACACAAGCTGCTTCATGTGTCTCCAGAAATAATAATCCAGCGGATTTAGATCTGGGAATCGTGGTGGCCACACTACTGGACCTCCATTGAAAATCCATTTGTTTGGAAAATGTTCATGTAACCAAGCGATGACTTCTCTTCCTCGATGTGGTGGTGCACCATCGTGCTGATACCACATATTTTGAACGATGTTAAGTGTTATGTCCCAAGAAATTTCTGTACATATTTACATTTAAGCGTTCATTTATCACCCATACAGGTAGCAAAGAATTGTTAAAAATGCCACCCCAAACGTTTACACTAAACCGTTGCTGAAATCTTCCTGCTCTAATTGCATGTGGATTTTGCAAGGACCACACATGTTCGTTATGATAATTATTTATGCCGTCCCTAGTGAAACACGCTTCATCAGACCACAGAACTTGCGAAATGAAGTTATTATTTTGAGCATGTTGCTGAATAATCCAGTGGCAAAATGCTAAGCGTTGCTCAGTATCTCCAGGATGTAATGCTTGAACATTTTGGCGATGAAACGGATGTAACATTTCTCGATTCAATACACGCCATACAAAACTTTGGGATATTTGTAACATGCTCGCTATACGCCGAGTACTAATTGAAGGGTCGTCAAGTACTAAATCAATAACACGTTCTTCATTTTGTACATTCACATCATGGGGACGAACGGAATGTAGTGGAGCGGGGTTACCTGTTTCTCTCAGTCTGCGAAATGATGCAGTAAACACTGTATGGGCAGGTTGATGTCTATTTGGAAACCTACGAAGGTATTCTCTTGCTGCTTGCCGAGCGTTTCCGTTACAAAGCCCGTATACAAAAATAATATCTGCATATTCTTCAGTCGTAAATACATGCATTTTTGTTTTCGATCAAAACTCTGACAATTATAAACTTTGAAACACACAGAATAGAGTAAATTGAAATGTTTGACATAAAGAACTCAGTTTTGTTATCACAGCCAACTCTGTATTTGTGTTTCATAATTATTGTTGCGATTGTTGCAACTCGTCGATGTGAAGCGTGCATTCAAGCTGAAGGCAGAGATTTCGAACAATTATTGTAATTTTTAAACTTATCTTTTATGTTACATTTTCATTTGCCTATTAAACTGTGTAAAATTTTCAAAGGCGTGTAACTTTTTAACCAAAATGAATCGGACCCATATTTTTTTCCTTAGAATCGCATCATCTTTCATCTGCCAAAGTTTGTCATAGAGCTAATGAATCACCCTGTATAATATTAAAATTTCGTCCTGATATGTGATACAACTGCTCGGGTTGTCTAAAAATGTACAACCAAGATGTCAAAAGTACGTATTCTATTGGACAAGTTTAATGAGAAGTCTCTATCTGTAATTGTTTCTTAATTGATTCGTGTTAACTACTGCAAACAGAAAAGAGCTTCCTCAAGTAGTCCATCAACTAAAGTGCGACACATTATCTGTAAAACCAACATACTCTGGCCTAGAGACCCCAATAAAATCGTAGATCTGATTGATTTCTTCATAACCTTCTTCATATGCAGGATAGAAGACGGAAAAGAATACGTAAGAAGATCAACTAGTATGAAGAAAATAACTTACGAAAACTCTAGACAACTAAGACAGAGGAAAAGAATATATATGAACCCCTGAATAGAAAGGCGGAAAAGGATTTTAAAAACAACATCAACTTCTTCAAAATAGGATATAAACTAAGAATTAATTTTTGCCGAAATTGGAAACGTGCTAACAGAGAAACAGGAGATCATGAATCGATTGATACAATACTTCCAAAACCTCCTTAAAACGAATACACCACAAGTCCAA
Organism: Onthophagus taurus; assembly: GCF_036711975.1. Classification (NCBI taxonomy): domain Eukaryota; kingdom Metazoa; phylum Arthropoda; class Insecta; order Coleoptera; family Scarabaeidae; genus Onthophagus; species Onthophagus taurus. The sequence continues at coordinate 21,308,889 of NC_091972.1, read as the reverse complement.
TATGAGTTAAATCTAAAAGTACACAAAGATGAAACAAATATCGGAATAGACATAGACGTGAAGCTGGTCAAATATCACTCGGATATGTTATAAGATGAACCGGTGTCAATCTAAACGCAACCTTGATAATCTGATCCATTCAAATGGATGGATATGTAAATGAATAAGAATGTTAACTTGGAAAATTAATACAGGCGACCAAGGAAACCTTTCGAAACCTCGAAGCCGCTGGAAAAGAGGTTGGATCACGAAGACAAAACCTGATTTCTGATTCAGAAAAAGAGACGGAGATATCGTGTTGGACAGAGTGTCATAATTGGAGACTACAACTTCGATGTAGTGGACAACTTCAGTTATTTGGGCAGCAATTCAAACGCCGAAAACTGTGCAGCAAAAAAAAATGTTTCTGAGACAACCAGGAGGAAGACTCATTGCCAGGCCAAGAATGAGATGGGGAAATAGTAATTTTTAATCACTTGTATGCCAAAATTTGGTAAGTCCCAGTTTGTTGGTGGCTTCTTGGGTTTGAGGAAACCAAATATGTTGTGTTAGATGGATAAGAAAAATTTCTGTGTGACGACAGAACATGTTTAGTATATATTTGTGATGACAAGTGATCAGTAGTTTTGTATTGTTTTTTTTAGTGTCTGCATTTCTTTTTAGTAGTTAATAAATTATGTTAGTTTGTTGTTGTACTTTTGTATTTGATTGTGTATTCAGTTTTTGCTTCCTTCAATTCATTTATACCATTTTAGATGTTGTCCAACTTTTAACCTTCGATATTATGCCCAAACATGTTTGGTTTCCTGTAATCTGCTATGTTCTTGGCTGTTAAACTTTGATTGTCCCTAGCTCGTCCAAGACAACAAATCCAATTTCTTCTACTCTCCTTCTTCGTAATCGTAGTCTTTCAATGTCACACCATCTGGTGTATCACAAACTTAATCATTCTTGCATATATACAATCTCTTCTATCCACCCAATCTCTTGGTCTCTCCCTCTGAATGAATCTTATTCAGGTAACCTTTCGTCTTCCTCGCTTCCTCCTTTCTATGGGTACAGATTAGAAATCAAGTTTTGGAATTCTTTGATTTTAGTACTTTTTAGTATTATTTTTTAGGTAGTAGTCATTGTTCTTGATTCTTCTCTCAGTTCTCTGTTATCTGCCAAGGTTCAAGGTACGATTGAAAGGAAGTGACGAAGGGGTCGTGGTTCTCCTCGAGACTTTGAAAAAGTCGAAACTCGTCAAATCCTACACGATAATCGATCATTTTACAAGATGGATAAGAAGTTAAACTTTTCTTCTTGCAATCACTTTGATATCTCAATATTTATCGTGAGAACGCCTCACATAATTATTTTAACGGATTACTTTTTCTTGTAATAGATGATATATAACATAACAGATGTTTTCATTAAATTTGTGTTTCTTGTTGTAAATATTTAGATAAGGATCGAAAAGCATCGCATGCGTCGAAATGCTAATTGTGTACAAAACGACAACGAGAGACCGGTTGTCTTGTGATTACATAATGATTTATAAGATAGCCACAGTGCCCCTAAGTGGCGATAATGAATTAAACCGTCATAAATAAGCGAGACCGAGTCTACAAAACGACGATATCCGGCCGTCCGCGTAAATCATAAGGTATCCGAGCAGCACTAAACCAAAACCTTCCGTATGACCGGTCGTTCATTTTTAATTCGTAATTTATCGCACGGTGGCGAGCTTGTCGCCATAAGCGAATCGCACACAATCTCTCCCTACCAGAACAGCACAGCTTACGGATGACAGGGTTGTAAATTATCGAACCGTTCCACGTTTCGATGGTTTGTGAAGTCTTTAGTTTCTTCCATTTCGTATAAATCCATTAATAAAATTGGATTTTTATAAAATTCGGAATTAACTCTTTAATTTCAGTACGTAATGCAGCAACATTTACGTTTTTATGTTTTTAGACCACCTACGTATTCCGGAAGATTTCAATCCACGATGGTCTTAAGTGCGAAACCTTTTTGCCAGATCGCATCGCCCTGAGCCGAAGCACTTTTCCCGAAAGTGCACACAATCAAACGCGCACTGTTCGGGCACGCGAGCTTGCAATAAAAGGTAAGCGTCCTTGCACCCTATCTGTTCTCGCCGGTGCCGTTGTTTGACGGTCTAATTCAACTAACAGGGCATTCACGGGTCGCACGGATATATTCTCCTCTGACCCTCACTCGAGCAATTTCATTTCAATAAAACGTAAGTACCGCGATGAACGGCCTCGATTCATTTCCACGTACTGGCCATCTCTATTGGAGTTTTCAAGTGGACCACGTAACATGAAACAGATCCTCTCTAAATCCGAATCGCTTTCGGAAACCCTTTTCGTTAGACAGACAATACCTCACTGTGTCTTTGATCTGAACCTATTTAAGGTACTACGAGGTTTAGATCGATAGCCTAATTTGATTTTAAAAGTATCTAATTTTTTATAGTATTATTAATCGCATCAATTTGAGAAATAAAAAGAATCCTTAGTGGGGGAAAGATTGAAAGAGATTGAACTGGAAATTACTAAAACACATAAAGCTCAAACCGCAAGCATATTTAAAAGACATACATTTTACTGAGATTAAATTATACATTCAAACGAGTTGGGCGAGGGCAGCCGGAGATTTGATTCCTGCAAAACAGTGTCCAGAGAGACTCAAACAACGCGGCGTCATAACTGGTTAAACCGCTCTGAAGTGCAATGGAGCATTCGCCACCGAAAGCTCGTACCGAAAACAAAAGAAGCGCGCCGTTACGGAAGTAAGCCAACTTCCGGTGGAGTTCTCTCGGAGCCGTAGGGGTCAATGGAATCATTTCCGCGTTTGAAACAGTTCAAATCGGTCGTATAAATGTTCGGTCGTTGAAAAAGGAACTGGAAAAAAGTATTGAAGTAAAATATTGGGATTTCTTTTGTTTCACTTTACAGAGTAGACCAGTACATCATCGTTCTGTCGTTGTACGGATGTCTATTACTGCCACTTGGAATTCTTTGAATTTTCATATCTTTCATATTTTTACAACTGATCAATAGATTCGAATACATATCAAAGTTCTCGACCACAGACAGCACTTGTATCTGGAAAATACCACTCCATTTATCAATTTGTCCGGACGCCAATCTTCCTCTTTCTATCTCGTAAAGTTCGTGAAAGATCTGAAGCTAACCAGACCGGACGAGTGACGAATCCCGCATTTGTTTGGGATGCTGTCCTCATGTCATAAATCGCGACTTGCAAAAACTTTGGCTTATCGCACTGACAGAAATAAAAATGCACGGCTGATATACTTGATGGGATCCTACCCCTGTAAAGGATCACGACAGACACGCGCTGAAATATGAGCAGTTACGTGCATCTATCATTGGGAACGTTCCGTATATTTCATATCAATGTACGAAAAATGCATCTCTAATTAACTAAACAAAAATTTATTTTCTCAATTTTGTCTTGTAATTTTATATTCTCTGTAAATAATAGAACGAGTCTATTTAAATTTCTTTAATTTTTCTAACCTTCCATTCCAATGCAAGGATTAACCTCCCGGCGAAGCTAATGCCGTTGATTTATCTGAGCGGTTAAGTTCTTTCTTTTGATTGTCTTTTTGGGTCAGGTGCTATAACGGATAGTGAAACGGGTTGGTGCTGGTAAACCGACGTGCACAAATAAGTGTTAAAATATACCAAGAGGCCGACTCGTTTCTCATTGATTGTTATCTCCTGCCGTCTTATTACCCGATCGTAACAGGTCCACCGAGATTTTTTATGAATAATTCATAAGGCGGCGGCTTCTTTTTTTTTGTTACATTTCGTAATTGCCAACAAATAGGGGTGTAATTCATTAGGTAATTAAGTCCTTTACGAAATTAGAACCATTTTGTTCTCTTGGTAATAAAAAAACGAACTTTATTGTTCGCGTAACGAACCGTTAAGGCGCCATAACTGATTGACAGATAACCTTAACGGGATATGCGATCATTCACTTAGAAAACTAATTGAGTTGTTATGAACGGTGCACATACATAAAGCTATTTACCATATGATGAATAAATAATGGGTTCAATGGGATAACCGTCAGCCTGTTTTACGGTACAATGAAGAACAACCTTATTGAATGTCAAACATAAGGCAGAGAAGACTATATATGTAGTTGAGTGCATTTAATTCTTTTCAATGCAAATGCAAATCATGTTTGCTAACTTGCTTTACGGGGAATATCTTGATTAATGCTTCTATTCTATTAACATATCAAGGATTCTATTACAATTGATAACATCGTAATAAATACAGTGAATGATAAAATTCTTTCTTAATATATTAAGGCTCGAGGATATTATTTACATAAACTTGTTTATAATCGGATAACAATTTTGAAATAAACAAACAAATTTACTTTATAAGATTCTACGACGTTAAGATTGTTTTAATACAATCCTTAGAATCTTAAAGTTTTGTGGGTAAGTGACGAAGCATATTTCAATCTTTCTGGGGTAACAAAGTTTCGATAACACTCCTTCACAGTCAAAAACACCGCTTAGTGTGCTTTGTTTATCATCGAGTTAATCGATAAAGCTTGTACTGAAAGAACAAAAGCAAAGTACTGTGATAAACTATCACACTACAATTAATCGAATTATATGAATCCTATCCTACTTTGCGGGTCTGCTCGTCTAAAATCTATAAAAATAGAAATAAAATCTTCGGAAATCAGCTATCCATGAAATTTTCAATAAGTTGGGAGTTCCGACTCAAAAAGTGAAGGATAAAGTACATTTTCGTTGCCAATCTCAGAGCAGCAATACGAAACGTAAACACACTAAAAACAGCCAGGCAGCAGGGGAAAATTTTGAAGTCAAATCGGAATTTTATGATGCCTTAATTCCATAGATGGACCGACATGTAGTAATGAAACAACAATGGATTCATTGGTAAAATATTGTGTAAATTTCCGTTGTACATCTTTGGCTTCCAAATATCAGCAAAGGTTAGGATTAACTTGTAGATTCAGTAGACCCAGAGTGCCTTGTCTCCACTTTTATGGTTGTATTGTGCCATTTTCGTGATCTTTTTCAGGTTTTGATACAATTGGCCTTCTTAGTACACGAAATTTAGCTCACGCTAAAACAAAACCATTCTAAATTATTCTGTGTGCCCGTATAATATAGCCGGTAATTGAATATTCTTTGTTCGTGCAAATTGAATGCATATATCTAAATGCATATAGTTTCATAACGACAACAAAGGGAATTGGATTAGTTCGCCCTGGTAGTGGTCGATAGATTTTGGAAAACTTAAACTATCATTAGAAAGTTTCTTTGACAAGGAGCATCAATTAAAAACACCCCCATCGAAAATTCGTTCAAAAGTTCCAACAGTAATGTAATGAAATTTATATTCTGCGTCACCCAATGTCATTAATACTACACTATGCGTGTCTTTATAACTTAGTACACACTTCCACTATGTTTAGGTACTATAATAGCATCGTGTTTGCTCTCCAGCGCGCCTACGCAATTTGGGAAATTTCAGTTTTTATCAAACTGTTGTGAACTTTACAACTATTCTTGCTCGATGCTTGGCATCTGTACAAATAAAATAAAGATTAATATTAAATTTAATTATTTATCGACTAAGATTAATAATCCACCCTATATGTTTTCAGACTAATGAACCAGAAGCCCTAACCGAACACCAACACGAAATTTCAGAAAGTGAAGACTCCCTTCAACAAGATGCGAATGTTGACAACACTTTAAGCACATCACGTTCTAACACACCACTTACGTCATGTGATGTCATACCAAGTTGATCCAGAAGTTTATTGGTAAAACTAATATTAAAAAAGAAGAAAGATAAAGAGAAACAAGTTGTACTTAGTGTTATGTCAAAGCCAGCAGATACTATTGAAATATTTGGAGATTATGTGGCTGACGAACTGCGCGATATGAGCTACGAAGCTCCAAAGTTGCTATCCTGGGAAGAGGGAAATACAGCGAGTTCTTTTGAAAATGAACGACCATTAAAACCATTACTACAGCACCCCATAAACATAGAGCAAACCATGTATGAGTTCACGTTGCAGATCCCGGTAATTAATAATGACCCAGAAATTCCAAACGATGGAAGTTTTAAAGTAGCTTTTGCACAATATTATGAAACATTTGAGCGTACTTACTTGTACATATTCTTCTCTTAGAACACTGTAAATTGCAAAAAAAAACATTTCAGGTACAATTTGCGACTTAGTACATACAGGTATGCGAAACAAATACATTAGAGAATGATAGCTGTCTCCTAAAAAAATGATTCATCAATATACCTACCGGTAAGCAAAAAACGAAGGAAACAGCTAGCCGCATGTGTGTGATTTGTTTTTCTATTGTAAGCTTCATTTTGTCCAGCAAATAACGGAAATCAGCGGAGGATATTCGATGAAAGTTCTTAATAATATTCCTTATCTTCTCGTTCTAATTCTTCTAATAATGTGTCCGTTATACATATTATAAACATAGACATCATTTTATAAAATCACTCCACAACACAAACTGTTGTTTCTTTGTAGTTACAAAACATTGATAACACTGTGTATTTGTATATCCGTATACAGGGTGATTTCTTAGCTCACCATCAAACTTTAATATATGATAGCTAATCCAATTACAAAAAAAATGTTAATGAACATATGTTCTATTTCAATTATTTACGAAATTATAACACTTTAAAGTTTTATGCAGCGAATTTATTAATAGTCAGTAAAATCAAACATTCAACAAAAATAAAGTTGTCATTGTAATATGTCAGTTTGCTGTAAGGTTTAATTGTTACATACAAGAAGAAACTCAAAATATACGCTTATAGCACTGAAGAGTATGCTGATATCATTTTCATGTAAGGTTTTTGCAATAGAAATGCTCGACAATCAGTACGAGAATATCAAGGAAGATTTCCACAGCGTCATTTGCCATATTATTCAATCCTGCTCCAGCAAAAGCTATTCAACCGCATGTAGTTAATGTAGAGGACGAAAAAGCTGTAATTAATGCTGTCATTGATAATCCTTCCATCAGCACTCGAAGAATAGCACACAACATACATGTAAGTGCAAATTTTGCATGGCGCGTATTGAACCGCGAAGTCCTTCATCCGTATCGTAAACAGAATGTTCAAGCTCTACAGCCAGGAGACAATCAGCAACGGTTGACATTTTGTGAATGGTTATTGCAGCAACATGCCCAAAATAATAACTTCATTTCAAATGTTCTCTGGACAGATGAATCATGTTTTACACAAGATGGTATAAATAATTACCATAATGAACATATGGGCATCACAAAATCCGCATGCAATTAGACCAAGGAAATTTCAACAACGTTCCAGCATCAACGTTTGGGGTAGAATATTTAGCAACAATTTACTAGGTTTGTATGTACTTGATGGACGTTTGAACGCTGTAAATTACAGATTTTTTTTGAACAATACACTTTTTGATTTACTTGAAGATATACGTAATGTAATTCGAAATATGTGGTACCAGCACGATGGTGCCCCACCTCATCGCGGAAGAGTAGTTGTCGAGTGGTTAAACCAATATTTTCCAAACAAGTGGATTGGTAATAATGGTTCATTTGCTTGGCCACCTAGATCCCCCGACCTTAATCTATTGGATTTCTACTTATGGGGTCAAATGAAACAAATGGTGTGTCAAGTGGAAATTAACACACGAGAACAGTTATTAAACAAAATACAAATGGCTGCTACTGAAATAAAAAGTCAACCAGACATTTTAATTCATCTGAAGAACTCTTTAATTCGTCGTTGTGAAGCATATATTCTAGCAGAGGGAAGCTACTCGAAAAAGCCTGTCTTCTTCTGTTACTATTCAAACATATAATGAAACATAATGAAAAATGAGTAGATGAAGAAGTAACAAATGAAGAAATCAGATATTTAATTAACAATCTACCCAACAGAAAGGCCCCAGGGCATGACCTTATACCAAATCTAATTTTAAAACACCTCCCTTCGAATATTACTAGACGCTTGACTGATATCTTTAATTCATGCTTAAAAATTGGTTACTTTCCGGTGACTTAGAGAAAAGTTGAGATACTAATGTTTCCCAAACCAGGAAAACAGAGCAGTCTTACCGACTATCTCAAAATTGTTTGATAAAGTTACAACGAAGACTACAAAATCAGCTGCTGGAAACAAATGTTATCCCAAAGATACAGTTTGGTTTTCGAACGGGTCATTCAGCGATTCTTCAATTGGTGCGTGTTACAAAATCTATTGAGAAAGGTTTTGAAAATAAGGAATACACCACTATCGTCTTTTTAGATGTAGCTAAAGCCTTTGATACACTTTGGACGTAGGGATTAAAATTCAAACTATTATATATAGGTCTAGATGACTATATTACCGCAATACTTATGTCATATCTTCAAGAACGAACTTTTTGTGTGAGAATAAATGGGACCTATAGAGATACAAGATGTATTAGAGCAGGAGTTCCTCAAGGAGGTATATTGTCACTAACCTTATTTAATATATTTATGCATGATATACCGTGCCAAAGATGCAATAAAAAAGCTCTGTTTGCTGACGATATGTTGATTATGACCCAAGGTAGTGATTTGGAGGAAGCTATTGAACAGCTACAAGATGCTATTAACGACGTGCAGAAGTGACTTACTAAATGGTCTTTACACCTGAATGAAGACAAATGTGTATCTAAGATCTTTACGTTACGACGTTGCCGAAAGCTAACACGCATTGTAATCAATAGCACAGAACTTCATTGGAATCCTAAAAACAAAGCTGTCAAATACTTAGGCCTACATCTTGATCAACGATTAAATTGGGGTATTCACCTAAATAACAGATTAAATTTGGGATATGCTCGATTGAAAGTACTATATAACTATATAACTACTATACAGGATGTTAGGTAAACATGAGGCAAAAATTCAAGGGGTTATTCCTTGGCCTATTCTAAGAATACTGTGTCCTATGATGATTTTTGAAAAACCCCTTTGTTTCGAAGCTACAGTGCGAACAAAATTTGCGACAACCATAATGACAATGAGTTTATCAAGTACCTAAATACGTCTCATCGATCGCATTTGTTTAGATTGAGTGACGTTTGGCTGTTTGACGTGTCTTTAACAGTTAGTGTAGTACCTACTCTATTATGATTTATACGAACGCCGAGATGACTGACATGTATTTCATGTATGGACTTGCTGATGGCAACTTATCAGAAGCTAGACGATTGTACATCCAACGATTTTCTGCCCGTAATGTCCCCGACCGAATAAGCTTCGAAAATATTCATCGACGTCTGATGTGAAACAGACTCATTAAAACGAAGTGGAGGGCCAAAACAAGTAGATGATCAATGACTGCAAGAACGGTACAATTGGAACAGAATGTGCTGGACATGATAAAGAAAGATCCTGCTAGTTCTACGCGAAGAATTGCAAATACTTTGTAAACCATTGGACAGTTTGGAAAATTCGTAAGGACAATTTGTTGTGTCCATACCACATTCAACGCGTTCAAGCACTACTAGCTGCTCATTTCCCTCCACGTATTGCATTATGTCAATGGATATTGCAAACATTAGTTCGCATCCCTCTATTCCTGACACAGATTCTTTTTATCGATGAAGCCAGTTTCTCAAGAAATACATAAGGAATTTTCATAATAATCATACGTGACAAGAATTACAATGTGGTTTATGCACGATGGTGCACCACCACATTTCAGTTTGGTTGCTCGTAATTTTTTAACAGCAACATACGGAAATCGCTGGGTTGGTCGAGGTGAGCCACACGCATGGCCTGCTCAATCCCCAGACATAAACCCCCTGGATTATTTTTTCTGAGGATCTCTGAAGTCATTAGTTTACGCTGCTCCAGTGGAGAATTTGGACAAGTTGCGAAATCGAATAATGCTGGGTGTAACTCAACTACAAACGACCCTGGTATGTTTGAAAGAGTTCGGCAGTCAATGACGAGAAGATTGAATGCTTGTATTCAGGCTGGAGGAAGTCATTTCGAACATTTATTGTAGATTGAGCAATATTTTATTATCAAAAAGTACTATATGTAGATGTACTATAAAATGTTACTGTCGCAAATTTTGTTCGCCCTGTATCTTTGAAACAAAGGGGTTTTTCAAAAATTATTGTAGGACAAAATATTCTTAGAATAGGCAAAGGAATAACCCCTAGAATTTTTGCCGCATGTTTACCTAACACCCTGTATAAAGCTTTAATAAGATCTTTGGGCACCTATGCTTGCTCGGTATGGAGTAATTCATTTTAATATTCAGAACGTTTATAATCAGGTTATTCCATGTACATTATATGGAAAAAATCAGAGGTGATATCACTACTTATTGGGAAAATGAAGATTTTAATGGGTAATATTTTAAAAGAAAGCTTAATTAATGAAAAATTTAGGAAAAGGATCGGAAAACAACTTCACTATTATCACTCTTAACACATTTTTTAGTATATATCACTCATCGGAAAGTACTAAATTCATCACATGTATATTATATATCATGTATATTATTAACAAAATACTAGAGGTTTAATAAAAATGATAATATTAAAATAAGAAAACTCAATCAATTTGAAATAATGCAAAAAGTTTTATATGTCTATCAATCCTTCCACTTTTAGTTCCGAATCGTAAAGTTTGAAAAGTTATGCTGCTCATTACCATTCCCCCGTTATTATCGTAAACTTTCAAAATTTACCAAAGCGAGAAAACCGATGATGGCAAACCGTCAGATCGCTTAATTTATTCGTATCCGTGCCTGAACTCGCCACAGACATTTGCTACTTCATCAGCGATCTCGAAACGCTGGCGGTAAATGCATAAGGCTCGTGTTGACTGATTATCAATTTGAATTATTAAGCCCAGTTCGCGCCAGTTTGCTGATTTCGCGGCTTAGGTAACGAGGCCGATGATGGCGACAAGACGACGACCGCGACTGGCAAATTAATCGTAAAATTAACGCGAGATGAAGTCGATGGGAATCCATCTGGAAGTGATGCGATGTATCTCCATGAATAATTGATTCATACCTGGTTGGTACGTTACACGAGTTCCGTTTTCGGAGACGTCTTCAGACCAAGCTGCAGGTTCGGTGTGGATTTTAGTTACGCTAGTTGCTTACCCCTGTAATCAGTTGTCTTGTAACCGCAATTCCAGGATAGATCGGTTGATATGCAAATAATGTTCCTGCAGGTATTGCCATCCACCTAGATTTCGGATGTATCGTCGTAATATTATATACCCATCGTCGCTTTGGGATACGGGTTTACCAATACCTCAAAGCTATAGTGGTAATCTGTTAATTTGGTGATTTGTGTAAACAAACGATTTCCATCTATACCCTAAATAGTGGTAAATAATAGATAATCATACTTAACGACAATGAGAGAACAACGTTGAAAAAATAGGAATTATAAATTTTAAAATACGAAGTTTATTTAATCAACAATTAAATGATCCATCTTTTTTTCCATATAAAGTGTTTTTAACTGCTATCCCTCACAAATTATCATATTTTAAACATAGCGTTAGCCTGGTGCCGGGACAACCTCCGACATGTGTTCCACTCCAAAGCTATTATGCTAAACAACAGATTAATCTTTTAAAGGAGCCGACCGACCGTATAAAGTCAAAAAGGGCTATATAAAACGACCGATTGCGTGCTGTTGTAAAGTAAAGGCATGTTAAAGTGTTCCTCGTTATTCGAAGAAATCAGTATATGCCATGATAGTAAACTTGGCGCAATTGTGTACACTGAGGCCATATTTCATGAAGGTTGAAGCGTAATGGTTGCAGTAATCGACCGCACGGAACAAATTTATCGCACGCACCTGACATTCAAATTTGATTCTACCGCAATTACGCCGTTTTGCTCGAAGGAAATGGATTGAACTCATCACTTTCCTTTGAGTTGCCGCTGGCGATCGGTTAATTTAACTGAGGCGGGATCCGTTAAATGATTTTAAAAACGTTTTCACACCTTCGATAGAAGATTCTTCTCGAGATAACCCTATATGTTAATTATAGGTTCTAGAAGTCGATAGGAAAAAAAGTTACCCCACATGAATTCTACTTTCCTATATTCTCTACAACCACACGAAGAGGAAGGACGTTACAATATCACTTCTCGTTCGTTCCTTACACTTTTTTATTTTTAGTTTCTTTTAGTTTCGTGTCCACGTACAAAGGGCGAACCTTAAAGCGTCTTCGGCCATGTCGTTGTGTTTGCTATTCGCCTATTTGCTTTCGGCGCAAGTCAATCTCCCCGCTGACATTAAATTTTAGAAGACTTTCTTCCGGCGGATTACCCCGCAAAAGGGATTATTTCGGTACCGTACTGTCTACATACTGCCAGAGAATCTTGGTAAAAAATATGTATTTTAAAGGGGGAAGTTTAGCAAGTTGCAACGATAGTCATCGAAGTTTTCATCGCTAATGGGATGGTTGGCCAAAACCGATCCACAGATCTGGCTGATTTCCAGGAATATAGAAAGCCCGTATTCCAGCCAAAACCGTACCGTATTAAATTAATCTAGATAATCTTTAGACGACATACATTTACGCTTAGATTGTAAAAATATGGATTTCGTGGTTGAACAATGTTAAGTTTTGAGTTTTAGTTGTATAAAATCAGTAAAGTGAAGTAACCTACTTCGCTTTACTGATTTGTAATGACAATGTAAAAATATAACAAAACACCACCTATGCGAAGTTAGCCCCCAATTAGATAAGATTTTACATGTATAGTATTTTGATTATAACAAGAGAACCAGTCAACCGATTTCGATAAACAATGTCTCATTCGAAAGTTTAATCTTTGACCAATACGAAAGTGGAAATGCCCGATGTGAAATCTCTTTCGAATTTCGCTAAAACGCCAACATAATGCGAAGGTAGACGAAAATAACACAAAAATGACCTTTTTTAAGTGCTGATAACTCGTAAACGATGTACCCGATGATCAAGATCTCTACGGCATTCGATTCGTCATAGTGTCTTCTATCGAAATCACAAAATGCCCGATTTCAATTCTCTCCCGTTAACCTTGTACAGCCCTCGGAATGACACCGTGTTCGGCTCGTTGTTTATGCACGTGTGAACGCCCGAAAGTCTAGCCACCAATATAAAAAAATTAATTTAAACTAAATCGACTAGAATTAGAGAACGGTTTGACGGATTTTAATGTTTTATATCTCAATTAAAAGTATGTGTCTGGCTGAATGCGGTTGTCCAAATGCCCGATTCGAAATATTTAAGGATTTTGATTAAAACACAAAAAACGATTAATCAAACACATCAATTATTTCCTTAACTAATTGACCAATTTTAGTCATCAATATCTCGATCGAAACTATGATCTACAATGAATGCGAAGGTGGAAATGCTCGATTTCAAAATTTACTAATTACCTGCGTGCGGCTATAGAAATTACCGACTGGAAGTCTAGCCCCCAAACTTTCGATTGAGATATAAAACATTAAAATCCGTCATTATAGTCGATTTAGTTTAAATTATCTTTTTTATATTGGGGGATAGACTTTCTTTTGCAGGAAGTGTTAAACGTTGAAGTTCGATTAGTGCGTTTTATTTTAGTAAAATGACGTAAGTTTTATTTGAAATGTTTCGAGAAAACGAGTAATTTTTTTATTGAAAGATCGAGTTTTAAAACCAAAAAACGATTTAAAACCGCTTTGGCCCGTCGTCTTCACATTTTTTGTTTATTCACCTCCAGTATTCCTTCCTCCCACAATAAATTAAGGAGGGGATGTTTGGAAGTTGATTCGCTAATAACGCATTTTAGTTGATATGCGGGCATTTAAGGGTCATAAAGTAGTTTAGAAAAATAAAACTTATTACGTAAATTACGTGATAAATGCGTGCTATATTTATGCTAAGTGTTAGGTGATATTAGTGATGTGATATAGGACATCATGGGATTGCTATTTTATGGATGTTGAAGGATGTGAAGGTATCGTATTAATTCTTTTTTTTTTGTCACAATAAATTAATTTATCTTTTCTTTCCAGCTGAGCTTCGAAGTAAAATCCAAGCGAAACACCATCTATTCGGTGAGTCGTTTTCAATTTTATTGATTGACCAAAACATATCGGGAAAATTCGCGATTTGAACGGTGTAATTTTTCCAGATAAAAACCGTATGAACGCTACTCACTGGATTTGTGCTTGAAAAACGGTACTATTCAATACATTTTTGCATTTTGTGCTTGAAAAATTATAAAGCTTTAATTATCAACATTGTCAAAACATGAAATAATTTGAAATTGAGTGTAAACCACTCCAAATAATACTAGAGTAACCTAATTCAAACTTTTTAATGGGGGAGTCTCTTTTTTTGTATCAAATAAAATGATTTCTTTGGGAATTTTTTGCTACCAAATTATATGGTATTTCAATTTAATCTTTTGCATATATTATGTCTTCATGATATAGTTACTTATTTAAAAAGAATTGTTTATAGAAAATAATCTTTACATTGTCCCTCAACCAAGTTGGTGCGTGGATTGTCTAAGTTGCTGGTTGATACAATATCTATCCCTGAAATAATCTGAAACTCAAAAACCAAATGATGTTCTTTTCTATATATGTACTTGTGATTATCGTTTGAACTAGAACTAAGCAAAAAAAAATATTATTGGCAAAATGGCGCCTAGTCAAATTAAGATAAACGATTTTGTTCTTCAAATCGATAAGTTTATCTCAAAGAAAAAATAATGTGTATATCGTATCAGTTTCTCTGTAGGTCATACGATAGAAAGATGCTATTTGAAAGTGCAGTTCAAATTTCAAGTCAATCGAATGAGTAGTTTTTTAGGAATCGTGTTAACCACATGTAAAAAGGATGTTTCGAGAAAAATGCACTTACAGTTTCATGTAATACAATGTTATGCGTGTATACGCCTTGTTAATTTAATGTTTATATCTTCTACATTCAGCCAGACGCAAGCTTTTCATTTGAGATATATAACATTAAAATCGGTCAACCATTCTTTAGTTAAAGCGAATTTAATCAAAATTAATTTTTTCGCATTGGGGGCTAGACTTCCAGTCGGTAGGTACTTGGAGTCATTTAAATAACCGTACGTAGGTAATTAGTAAATTTTTAAATCGGACATTTCCACCTTCGCATTCATTGTAGATCATACTTTCGATCGAGATGTTGATGACTAAAATTGGTCAATTAGTTAAAGAGATAATTAATGTGTTTGATCAATTCGTTTTTTGTGTTTTAATCAAAATCCTTAAATATTTCGAATCGGGCATTTAGCCAGGCATAAACTTTCGATTGAGATATAAAACATTAAAATTCGCCAAACTGTTCTCTAATTATAGTCGATTTAGTTTAAATTAATTTTTTCTTCAAACGTCATTAAATGACAACTTTGTTGTCGTGTTTACTCGCGGTAGAAGTAAGTCATTGTTGCATAACGACGGTTGCTAAGATCAACATAGCAAAAAAGTACTTCAGCGTTATGGCGCTAAAGTAAATTTCACTTTAGCGCCATAACGTTGAAGAACATTTCACTTTAGCGCCGTATTATTTGCAACGTTTGAAGAAAAAATACTATGTTTTATTCGGAAGAGAAGCAGATTCGTTTGTGGCTGGTCCGTCATTGCCGGACTCACTTCGTTCGTCCGGCAAACTGTCGGACACGCCACAATTTTAACGGCTCATCTGTCATTAGCGACTCACTGCGTTCGTCGCTAAGCGACAGACCACGCCATAAAAAGCACTGCTTCTCTTCCATATAAAACAATATACTATTTTTATATTGGGGGCTAGACTTTCGGGCGTTCACACGTGCATAAACAACGAGCCACACGGAACACGGTGTCATTCCGAGGGCTGTACAAAGTTAACGGGAGAGAATTGAAATCGGGCATTTTGTGATTTCGATAGAAGACACTATGACGAATCGAATGACGTATAGATCTTGATCGCCGGGTACATCGTTTACGAGTTATCACTACATAAAAAAAGGTCATTTTTGTGTTATTTTCGTGTACCTTCGCATTATTTTGGCGTTTTAGCGGAATTTGAAAGAGATTTCGAATTGGGCATTTCCACTTTCGTATTGGTCAAAGATTAAACTTTCGAATGAGACATTGTTTATCGAAATCGATTGACTGATTCTCTTGTTATAATTACAATACTATACATGTAAAATCCTATCTAATTGGAGGCTAACTTCGCATAGGTTAAAACACCACTCATTGTCAGTTGTTACGTTCTGTCAAAACATCCCATTGAAAGGTTAATAAAGAATATAACCCAACAAACAACGTAACATTGTATTTGTAATAAATAGTAAAATATGATTTTATTGGACAGTTTGATTAAAAGGAACTACATATATAAAAACAATAATGAAACAGATAAATAAAATTCTTATTTGTTAATAGAAAATAAATAAAACATTCATTATTGTAATATCTGCTTAATATGACTTATAAAAAAAATTTTTGTTTAAAAGGAATACTAACATAAGTTTACCGTAAGTGACTCATTTCAACAAAAAGAAGATCAACTCTGCTCATCACTTGAGAATACCAGATGGTGTCTGGACTGGTGTTGTTGGTAGTTGTAGAGATAGTACTATTGACCTCCTAATCGGGAAAGGAATCAAAAATTAACGGTATAAAAGATATGTTTGGGTTACTTAAGACTCGTAAATAAGTAATAAGGTAGCAGACACAGCTTGAAGTGTCAAGCAGTAGACGCGGAATCGGGAAACCGGTGTAGCTGATGAACGGTTCTGGATCTTAACTGAAGATGTGAAGGAAAATTAAGCAAAGATTCACTTGAAAGTACCTTAATAATATTAACTAAATTAAGAGCCTCATTTGTTCATGAGACGCCCCGTCGTAGATAATATCGAGTATGCCATCTGTACAGGACATATTTATACATGCTTGAAATGTAGGATATGGTAAAGTGCAGGAGAACAGCACTATCATCTCAATTAACCAATGTAATACTCTAAAAGTGGATAGTTTTCAAGTATCTTATTAATCTCAGGCCGAGTAAGCTCTGATCGATGCATAGATTTCCAATAATGTGCGGTATAATTAAGCCGAGGTCGCTTGCGCCCGAGGCGTTACATCGATCTTATATCAACACAGAATCGGGCAGTTTTCAAGCATGAAGGGTTTATTTAACCCGAGGTCGCTTGCGCCGACGCGTTATATCGATCCAAATCTATACAAAACTAGAAATTAGCCAATAATATATGGTATAATTAAACTGAGGCCGCTTGCAGCCGAGGCATTACATCGATAGAGATCTAAACAAAACTAGACATTAGCCAATAATACGTGATATAATTAATCAGAGGTTGCTTGCGGCCGAGGCGTTACATCGATACGACATCAACACACAACTAGACTGTTTACAAGAATGTACGGCTTGTATGTATGTAGGAAACGGGGTATGCTTACGCATACAGCACCTAGACCCCAACGGGCCCCTTGTACATCCTCCTGCACTCTCTCCGGCTACATCAACCAGCCTAAGAATTGCCAAAGGCTAGAATACAGCTCAGAGGTGTGTTCCTGATGCCATCCGTGCTCGGCCATTCCTCTCCGAAGTCCGTCATTCTGAGGTCTTGCAGAGTAGGGCAGTCACATAAGATGTGTCGAACAGTCTCCTCGCTCTCTTCACAAAAGCGACAGAAAGGACTAACAGCAAGCTTAAGGTTATGAAGATGCTTGTTGACCTTACAGTGACCCGTGACGAGATCCAACCATCGTTAAAACCCAATCGATGATGATTTCGTTCTAAATATCTGTAAGACTTCCGGTCCTTTTCATTTAGCGTCCGGAATGGTTTGCTTGACTGAAGATGTAGATGTAACGTATGGGATGTGTCTATATCTATAAGAGTAACTTCTCTAGCTTCAAATTCTGAATCTACTTGAACACCTTGAATATCTACAACTGCTCGTCTGAACTTCATGATGGGGAACTAATGTACGCATAGCATGAACGCTATATATATTGTCAGTTATAGTTGTATTTTCTGTGGCTGACCACGCAACAATAACCACACAATAATTTTATCAATGTGGATGTCCTGTTATTTTGTGATTACCAACACCTAACCACTCAATGTGTTGTCTGTTATAGTTGTTTTTTTCTGTGGCTGACCACGCAACAATAACCACACAATAATAATTTTATCAATGTGGATATCATGTTAATTTATGAATACCAACATCTCACCACTCAATGGTTTATATGTAGCAAGTTATGTATCAGTTACGAAGATGCTTGTTTACCTTACAGTGACCCGTGACGAGGGGTAACGAAGTAGTTCCTTAGACAGATGGCAGCCCTTAACCCTGTCCCACCAGTTCATAAACTTTTTGTGGGTGAAATCTTTAATTATCTCAATTTAAGTTGATAAGGACGGAGCGATTATTGGTTCAGGCGAACAGAGCGCTCACTTGGCAGCCCTTTTAGCAAGCCTATAAGCGTGTCCATAGTTGCGTTATCTTTTGTCCATTGAAGTATGACACAGTTACGCACTGCCACCTCCTTCTCCAATGTCAGATGATAATCCATAACAGTCCTGAGGTAAAATTGTTATTCTACTCAGGGCTAAAATAGCTTGTCTACTGTCAGTGTAAATTGTAAAAGTCTTACCTTCCAAACAGGATCTGACAATAACGTCAGCGGCAAGTTGTATGGCGATTAATTCCGCCTGTATGACGGTGATACCTTTACCTAGTGGTTCAGATACGTGGAGTCGGAGATCGTACGAAAAGACTCCAGCTCCAGCTCCTTCCTTGAATCATCAGTATAGATTGAGTGGATAAGATATTTCTTCGTCTCTCTCCCCCATTAAAATTCCTGCTGCACGCAATCAAATCATAGTCACCAGTGCCACTTATCTCTTGAATAAACAAATGAAGTGGCGTTAGGTTCAACATGTTTTCCATGGCTGCAGTGGGGGTAGTCCGCAGCGCACCTGTAACATATAAACACGCAAGTCTCTGTACTTTATTAAGTGCAGCAGTGGATGTAGACTGTAAGGTCTTTGACCACCATACTACTGCACTGTATGTAAGCATAGGTCGGATTACAGCCGCATAAATCCAGAGGGCAGTTTTGGGTGACAAACCCCATGTCTTACCTATAGCCCTCCGGCATTGACCGAATGCAACGTACGCTTTTTTTACTTTATTATCTAGGTGAGCTTTCTATGATATTTTATTGTTAAGTGTAATGCCCAGATATTTGACTTCTTTTGACAAAACCAATGAAGTATTAGCGAGAGATAACATTCTGGGCTTGCCAAACTTCTGTACGGCTTAATTAAGCTGAGACATTACATCGATTCCAGATCGATACAAAACTTGACACTAGTCAACAATGCGTGGTATAATTAATCCGAGGTCGCTTGCTGCCGAGGCGTTACATCGATTTTACATGAACACAGAACCGAACAGTTTTCAAAACTGTAGGGTTTAATAGAGCCGAGGTTGCTTGCGACCGAGGCGTTTCATTGATTCTGGATCTATACAAAACTAGACATTTGAAAATAATACGTGGTATAATTAAGCCGAGATCGTTTGTGGCCGAGGCGTTACATCGATCTTGCATCAACACAGAACCGAACAGTTTTCAAGACTATAGGATTTAATAAACCCGAGGTTGCTTGCGGCCGAGGCGTTTCATTGATTCTAGATCTATACAAAACTAGACCTTTGCCAATAATGGGGTGGTATAATTTACGCGAGGCCTCTTGCCACAGTATAAAGTAAAGCAGTAGTCTCACTTCGTGTCGGTACGTTTGCCATCGTGTCCTAGTGTAGACTTTTTACTGCGCATCCGCTACGCGCACCATTGAAATAAATATCACAACAAACTTTTATGTCGATGATAAAGATCACCAACTCCTAAGGTAGCAAACGTAGCATGAATGCGCGCAGCGTGTGCGCTGTAGCAAATCTGAGGACGCCATATAAGGTAAGTGAGACTACTGATTTACTTTATACTGTGCTCTTACTTATACTGATGCATCGATCTTACATCAACATAAAACCGGACAGTTTGCAAGAATGTGGGATTTAATCAAGCCGATTTAATAGGCCGCTTACGGCCAATATTGATGCTGTATCGAGTCAACCCTGGAGGCTACGCCGCTTAATTAAGTCGAGGTCGCTTGCGGGCGAGGCGTTACGTCGATGCCACATCGATACCTTCATAAGGGCGACCTTGAAGACGAAGAATGCAATGCTCTGTACCCTACTTTATCCATCTCCTAATTTAATTCATTCATATTCCATAACTTGCTTAGTTTTTATTATTGGTTGTATTTAACCTAGATCGTAATTTGCACGTATAGGGATATCAATAATGGTATCAGCTCAAGGTAAATTGAGGTTGGTGTCAACGCTGTTAGGGACTTAGCCTCACTTTTATCACCTCTCAATAAGCCAATTGAACCCGAAAATCACAAACATATGCAGAGGGACCTACATCATTCATTACTCAAAACTGAGAAGAAAGAAATAACATGGAGCTCTTGGGCACTAACGAAAAATGTGAAATTTTATAAAATTCTACTTGTTTCTTTCGAATGTCGTGACCATTATTAGGTAACTTCAAACAATTAGGCCTTAAATAGGACATAGTTATCGATGAGTTACTAGCAGTGAGTTATTCACTCACCATTAATGAATTTAGATGATGATATGAAGTTGATATAGAGTATAGCAGACGAATATCGCTGCCAATTAGATTTTAAAATCCAATTGACGTTTGATGCATACCAAATAAGTGAAGAAAAGGGTGGGGAATTATAAATCGACAGGCGAAGCTCGGTATGGAAACCAAGACTGGTTTTCGAAGGGTGCTATGAAGTCATCGAGTGAAGTACAGTGGGAATCGGAAATGGGAGAGACGGGAAGACGTTTGGAGCGTCGACGACGACGGTGGCGTCGTAGCCGACCGAGATATGAAAACTTCTAACAATAAAACCGGAAAAATCTTAAACTTGAATTAGAGTGTCACCGGCAGTCGAACCGAATAGAAAATTCTACTCAGATAAGACGAAACTTTGAAAAACGACGCCCGGTCAGAAATACACGTGAACGCTTAATATGCAAAAGATTGTTTTCCAAAGAACTCCCGGGGCGCATATTAAATTCTTTCTCTCCGCAGTTCTTCTTACTGCCTCCAAAGAGTAGTAAAAAGAATTTAATATGAGGACAACTCAGACCCCCGGCTACAAAAGTGAACCTTCGGGAATACCTGGCATATGTAATTTCTGTGCAATTTAACGTTGCGTTCACCGACGTGTAAAAACAGTGTCATTCTTCTGCCTTGCAGTACACCGGAAAATCGTACTAGTCACAAAGTTCACTATGTCTCTTACATATTATGATGAACGTATTCATTAGAAATCGTATTTAAATAACAATGTACCCTGATAACGTCGTTATAGGGGTCAAATTTAATATCACCCTCACAAGCTGAAATTAGTTACTTCATGCTGTTTTTACGTTGATTAATAATCATCTCTTATTCATTCGGGTCTGTTATTTTCCTACCTGCGTGGCCTGGCATACATAACGACCCCATATCAACCCTCACATCTTAACCGAACGATCTCCCAAAAAAAAACTTAATAACTAATAAAACCAAGGTTTATGGGACAACAGTGGATGGTTTATAAATTCGCTTGACGGCATCGTCAACTTTTGAAACGGAAAGTGGTCTTTGTTACAAGTTTTCGTCCTCCAACTTTGAACTTCACGCTGGGCGCTCAACCCTTCATCTTATTCCCGTAAAAAGTACTTTTAGGGAAGTTGCTCAGGTGCCGTCACAGTTCCAAGGAAAAAGACGACGGCGAATAGTTCAAAAAGTACAAAAACCGCGAAGTCAGTTAGGGAGTTTGCCTAATTATTCGCTTCGGAACATTTTAAAGTAACTGTCAAAATTAATATACGCCTTAAAGTTTCTTAAATGACCTAAATTTAATTTTTGTAAATAGTAAATAAATAAGAGAGTATATATAGTTACGATTATGGGTGTATTGTTACAGAAGGGGATGGGTAACTGTGACGTAGATATACGTTTGCGGACAACCACATCCCAGCAGGGTCAATTAGTGCACAAAGCTTCGGGATTACTAGCGCAATCGAGCTGTCGGCCCAGATAAAGCGACATTATCTTGACGAGATACAGTAAATAGTAATAAACGTCTCCATTGTGGCGCCGGAGGATGTGTAAAAGGCAAACCGGGAGGGAATACGTTCCGCTAGCTTATTTTTGCCACAATTATTTACTTGTGTTTATTCAGATTCTCCACCCAACTTTCACCCTCAAATTTAATTAAAGTATGGACACCGTTATCCCGCGGGATTTATAGTAAACAGGATTAACGGAGATAGATGGGGCTCATTATTGGAATTGGAAAAGAAAGAATCCGGCCACGAAACCGCCCCGGTCTAACGTTTCTACCCTATTGCTTTATCGGTTTTTATCCCTCGACCGTGTGTGGGAACGCGTTCCACTTATCTAGGATGAGAATTAATTATGTATTGTGTGATCTCTATCTCCCCCGATGAATAATTGTCGAGAACAATTACCCCCGTTTTTCACCGTTTAATTAAGCCAAATCCCGCCTGACCTAATTATGTTAATTGCCGTGCTCCGGTCCTTTTCGACCTTTTTAAATCGAGGTGACACAAAACTAAATTGGAAAATGCTCGCACACGTGACAGTGATACAGTGCCCACCGCAGGCGTACATGTCGAGACAGTTTGAAAAACTGAAAACGGGCCGCGGCCGAGTCCGGGTCAACTCTACTAGAAACAGTTTCATTTTCCTGGTAATCGGTTTCCGGAAGCGTCGGGCGTTTGTCGGCCGAACTGCGCGCTGACCCGAACCGAGCTCCTCTTTTATTAGAATTCTTCCTCGTTCCGAAACATTGCCCAATTTCGAACGGCATCAAACTAACCGTTCGCAAACATAATTTCGACCAACTTTCGTCAGTTACCACCTCGTTGACGTTCTAAGAAGATTTGAAGATAATTTTGTGGTCATGTTTAACGACCATTATTATCATACATATTGATTCAAACAAATCTTTATTGATTAAAAAAAAATGTTAGCCATGTTAATAAAAATAATTTAATTCTGCCGTAGTTTTTGAGAACCATGTCCTTAAGTCTTTAAGCCAAGATATCCCTCTTCTTCCTAATCCTCTTCTACCATTTAACATTCCATATTAATATGGAAAAAAACATAAATCACGTTTGACGATGAAAAATTTAGCTTTATTTGCAATTTAAATTCAGTGCAACATGTTTCGGAATATCCTTTCCGTCTTCAGGTACGACTGGAAGTACATCAAATAAATATCAACCACTACAAGTTACAAATAAATATATACCAACACATAAAAAGACCAAACATCTGTGGTAACATTCTCGGATTAAACAAAGCTGTTGTAAAATCTAAAACTAATCGTATATGATATTCCTCCAATAAGTTCATTTCTCTAGACTTTTTTGCAGACTTAATCAGTTCGACATCGTTGAAATTTATTAAGTGTCCAGTTTCTTGTATATGTTTAAAAATGGCAGAGATGTGTTTTTCCATGGAGATGTCTTCTTTAAATCTGGTGAAGATGTTACCTCCAGTTTTACCAATGTTGTAAATGATTTTGTAAATGCCACTTAACTCTACAATACCTTTTCATTTGGAGGACAAATCTTAGAAAGCGGCCTTTGTATCTGTTTCTCATAATTTGTCCAAGATATTCCATTTATTCCAAATCCTTCTTCATTCGCTCTATCGATTCGTTACTCTATCTACCCATGAAATCCTCAGAATTCTTCTATAAAGCCACACTTGGAAAGTTTCTAGTCTTCTTTGTGTTGCCTCCGTTAGTATCACTTCGTTGGGCCATCTCATCTCTTTCAGCCCCGTGATCTCTCTTCTCATTCTCTCCATTTCCTGCAAATTGTTATGAAGCGTTTATCTCAGCTGTTTTGACATTCCATGTACATTTTCTGTCAGTCTGCTTTGTTCGCTCTCCACAGAGATCCGATCGGTGAGCTTGAAACTGAAGACTCATTTGATAAGAACATATCCATGATCCTACTAGGGAAGAAAGAATACAAAATAAATAGTTTCCAGTTGCCTTTCTAATTTCAATGCCGTTGATCACTATTGAGATAATAATACGCGTTTCATACAACCAAACCCTCTAGTCTCCTCCACCACCTCCACACTCTCGGCTCCTCGCCATAACCACCTCCCCCTCTCATAAAATCTGAATCTGGTCAATCGCCTCCTCAGCTCTCTGCATCTCTTCAACGTGTGGTCCAACGTCTCGATTTCCTCCCTGCAGAGTCTACACCACCTTCCGTCCTCATCCACCCAATACTTATTTCCCCGTTCCTCGTTCCCACAGCGGAATCTGGTCACTAATCTTTTCCCTGTCTCCTCCTCTTCCATCAACAGATACATTGGCAATTCTTCTGTCACTATCTCCCCATACCATACATTATATCTTTCTTCCCGTATCTGTGTCGTTTTGTCCTGCCTCTGTATGTCCCTGTCCATATTCCTCAGTTCTCTCCACATTTCACCTCTCTCCACATTTCTGTTGTCGATCTCCGTCAGAGAATATCCCACTCTCCTATAATATCCTTACCCACACATCAACCTCCTCTCCTTAATTTCTCTCCAGTACTCCCCCAATATCCTGCAATGCGTTCTTCGTTCTATCCTTTCCTCGTACTTCACTGCTCTCTTCTCAGATTCCACCCTTATTTCATCCACCTTAACCAGTTCCCTCACTATATACCCTGGAGTCTCCCTCGCCAACCCTAGTACCCATCTCCAATACCTTGTTTGTACATCCTCTAGCAAACCTTGTTCTTTCCATTCCTACACCTCCGCGCCGTACATCAGTGCACTCCTCACCAAACCCTCAAACATAACTTTTCTTTTTCCCCACATCCCTACCAACATTTCTCTCCCCCATCTCCAAACCTGGCCCATCATCCTGTTCGGTCTTTTTGCCATCGCCCTCACGTGCGACCCAACTTTACTACCCCGCGAGAACTCATATCCCAAATACGGGTACTCTTTCGCTTCTTCTATCTCTCTTCCCTGCCACATCCATTCTTCCCTCTTTCTTCTCCTCCCGTGGTTGAACTTCATGTCTTTTATCTTCTCGACGTATATATCCAGCCCCTTCGCCTTAAAATCTTTTTCCAGAGATGTTATCATCTCCTTCATCTCCACCGCCTCTCTCGCTACCTTCGTATTACCACCCCTCCCAACTACCCCATCACCAGCCTGTCTTCCAAGTCCGCCGTATATATTGCAAATAGTGTGGTACTAAGCGGGCACCCTTGTCTCACTCCCTTCGTTGTCTGGAATATCTCGCTTAACTGTTCCCCCAGTTTAACCTTGGCCATCGTCTCTCTGTACGTCTCCTTCACTCTCTCTATCAGCTGTTTTGTGATACCTCTCCTGCTCATTTCCTCTCACATCTTGAATCGCTATTGAGATTTTACCGCCTTCGAGGAAAAGAGTAATTCCTCCTATTAATTGTTGATTATTTAAAGGTCTTTTATCTTGTAATAATAATCTATTTATTTCTTCTGCTTGTTTTATACAACATTTAATAATTAACTCTTATTAATAATATTCGTCGCACTGTTATTTTTTCTATCAACAACTACAGTCTTTTATTTTTTTAATACTATCTACGATATAAGATCTTTTTACATTTTCATTTTATCATTACCAATTTTAACACGTTTATTTCGACGAACCCTCGTTGTAGACGAAATGATCTCGATGTATGAGAAAACCAGAAATTAGAATATAATATGTATCCCCATCAACTTCATAACAACTCCGTAGATAATTTCACGCTAATAATTATTAAATGATAATGTCAACGAGATTACTACGCCTGTTAGCAAGTCGACTCATTAAAAACCTCTTTGATTACACTGAATTATCGCAGGGCAATTACAACAGGTGAACTTTCGTGAACAGGCAATTAATTCCCCCATCTCAACTTTATCTTGCTGCATTTATCTAAGGCCGTAAACACCGAAGAAGTCTTCTTCAGTGGCGTTAAATAAACCTAGTATTAAATTAAACAATGAATTCGTTAAATTGATTTAGAAAAAGGGGACGTCACTCAAAGTATTACAAATTAATAAATGCCAAGTATTCGTTTGGGGTCCCCTATCTTTTTATATTCCCCTCGTTATTCAGCTTTCGCTGTAGCTCATTGTACCAAACTGAAAATTCGACACAAGCTATGTTAATTACGGGGAAATACCTGTTTACAAATAAAAGCTAAAGGAAATTGGATAGCGTTCCAACCATTGTTAATCTAATATAATTTTATTTCTCCGAAAATTACTAATATCAACATTAGCCTCTTAAGAATTTAATGTAGAGGCACCTCTTTAGTTGATTCCGAGAATATACATCCTGTACTACTTAACAACCCTCGAAAAACTTCAAAGTGGGTAATAAAACAATTAGATGCCTATTACCGGCGGGGCTTCTAAGAACCCTTCGCAAGGGGAAACTTGGTCCCTTAGGGAAGGTCTTAATTTCTGTCTCGCCGGCGCTCTTTGAAACTTCAAACAGAAACGTCGAAAACCGCGTTTCGGCTCGATTTGAGACGTAACTGTGAAATTAACGCGCCCTAATTGCGTGAGGCGCAATGTGGTGACCAGAAATGGAGATTGATTGAGGCCGGGCGCCGCAATAAAGACGCCAACGACGACAACGCTCCAACCGCAAATTAAAATTAATAACCGGCAAGGATTATTGCTGCCGTCCTGACGCGATAACTCGATTAACACCCTGAACCACTAGTAGTCTTACGTCGGTCACCAACCTAAGAAAAAGGAATTACGAGAATGAAAGAATAAAATTTTAACCGCATTAAAAAATTTATTCTTTACTACATATATGTCGGTACCATATTGACAGTTTAGAAGCATGACCCTGATCTTTTCTTGAAAATTTCAAAGTAACTATAAAATCGATGGACGTTTGTTGCAGGTTGCAATCGCAAGAGGCAGCGGGTAAAGGAAGTTTCAAAGGATCGATGCTGCCTCCTGCAGCCTGCAAGAAGTTTTACTCCTGTCCAGGAAGAGATGAATGGAAACGTCCTGCGAGAGTCAACAAGTTGCTAGCAAGCTTAGTTGAGCAATCCCAAAGGACGACAGCTCTGCAGCATTAAAACTTTTCCCGGTCCGCATTATTCAACGTCCTGTCAATTTTTCCGCGATCGGATAGTGCATTAAGGTCGCGTTTATCTAAATACGAACTTGTATCCCATCGACATCCGTCGGCGTGACATTTTCAATTGCGCATAGGAAACGATGCACAACATGAAACTCCTTTCCGAATTGAATTAAGCAATCCCTATTTTAGAGGAAGGGCAACCAGAATGGTGTTAATGCATAAGTCCTGTTGACAGCTAATTCCGAGCCAAGTCTTCCAAATTAGCTGACGTTTCTATAGCATAACTTGGGAGTGAGGTAAAACTTTCTCTCCTTGAATCGACTTGTTTTCGATATTATTCCACCCTAATTTGGTAGGGTAATTAAGAATTGAACCGTTAATCATGAGATTCTAATGTCAAATGCGAGTACGATTTAATTCAATAAAAATTAATTATTTTAATGAGTTACAGCTGCAATCAATACTTAATAGATTATCGACTTGTTTTTCTGGTAAAGTTTGTGTTGCGCTTGTCGGACAAATCGATAATAGTCAACTCAATTACATTTTCAAATTTAACTAACGGCAACTCAATCAGTTGCGTAATAAATTGTTATCCATTTTGAGTGGATTGAAACTGTTTTCCATCAATCATAGCAAAACTGGTCCACGAGAGATGGTATTTTATAGTTAATCGTAAGACATTAAAATATGTTGGGATGATGGAAACACTTCATATAAAAGTAAGTCCAATTTGAAAAAGAAATATCAATGTTTAAGGCATGTTGAAGGCTAGTTGCTATGGTTTTTGTTACATATAATATAACCTATAAAAGAAGGTAATCCCAGCATCATATTAGCCAAACTACATGATGCCCAAGAATACTGTTAAGAATTACAATGAGGAAAATCAGATGCTGCATAAAAATACGAAATAGGGCGCTTCCTGTTTATTATACAGCGTGTCCCGTATCTTCCGCATCAGAGCATTATACGGTTGTAGAATACATTATTCTGAAGCGATCTTTCTAATAAAATTTTTTCGAAATGTTTATAATAACCGCACGGGAACTGTTTAACGACGACCAATAACGGACAACTTTGATTCATCGAAAAAGTTTATTTCTCTTTCCATGACGAATTTATTGGTGAGTACACGTGGGAAACGAGTTATCATCGGCGTAGCGGACCGGCCGAGGGTGGCACCGATTACCTGAGTCTGATTTGCGATCTGCTGATTGGACGAAAAACAGTTCCTTTAAACAGTTCCCGTGCGGTTATTATAAACATTTCGACAAAATTTTATTAGAAAGATCGCTTCAGAATAATGTATCCTACAACCGTATAATGCTCTGATGCGGAAGATACGGGACACGCTGTATACCTGAAATAGACGGTGAGATCACCTTGGTTGAAACTTGAAAGATCAACAAACATACAGATTGGGATTATCTCATTCCAGTTGAGCTCTTAGTACTGAAACGCCACTGAAAGGCCTAAATTTCCCGAAAGAAATTAGAGATCTAAATGCTGAAAAGTGTAAACTTAGAAGATATAGAGATCAATTAAGAAGTCCACAGGATATAGCTTTGTTCATCAGAGCCACATGGGTGAGGTATCCTAACATAGGTACTAGAGGCACGATAATAAATAAATCTACAGAACTGCTCGCCAACGCGGACGATGTTGACATCGTCGCTCGAACTCTACCGCAGTTTGTAGGAACTTAGGTAGGAAGGTCATGCCAGAAACTATTTCGATGCGTATCATTCATAACATCGGAGAGAATCGTGCAATCGGAACTGAAAATTCCGAAGTGGAGTGGGGAATTACGTATTTTGATTCCTACGTGAACTTGAAGTATAACTATAACGCAGAAACGAGAAGAGGGTTCGCGTTGGGTAACAAAAGCGGAACACGACATGTGAAAATGGAACATGATGACGAAAATACAACTTTGAATTATAGCAGCTGTTGGGAAAACGTCACTAGAATTAAGGTCTGAACACCTACAACCTCTGACAGAAAATATAATAGACGAATATCAAGCAGGATTTATCCATGACAGGTCCACAATTGACCAACTTTTTGTAGTAAAAGAACTACTTTGACAAACCTGGAAATATGGCATTAATGCTGATCGAATTTGGGATACCACATAAATTAGTCGGAATGATAAACGCATCAGTAGCAGCAATGTGCATCCAAAACCAACTGACAATTTAATATAATAATTTAATTTAACATATTTATAAGGATTGAATCAACGAGTCGGGCTGGCCCTCATCCTATTCGATTTGGTTCTGGAATACATAGAATGACAGATAGATATCAGAAAGGAAAATCTGCTAATCAATAAGAACTCAAAACTTTGATTGCCTATGCAGATGACATTAATGAAATGACCAATGCATCACTTCATATTCCTGTGAGTGGAACTACATTCAGCTAGTACAGAAAAGGATGAAATTCGCAGAAAAATAAACACAGCAATCAAAGCCGCTTTTGCAATCTCCCACGAACTAAAATCCAAAAACGTACAAGGCTTTAACAAATTATGAGTTTACAAAACAGTTATAAATCCCATTATATCCTATAGAAGTGAGGAACTCCTACTCTTAAAATTTATCGGACTGCGAAGATTATAGTGGACGGAACACGTGGGGCCCTTGAGGACCTTGAAGAGCCCAATATATTGAAAAAAATCAGTGGGAAGATTCCGAAAACAATGGGAGGATGAAATACAAAAGGATACGCGAATTTCTGAATATTTTGAAATTCTGGGGACAGAAAATAAAGGAGGCCAAGGACCAGTTTAGGTTGTAGCGCCATATAAAGAAGAAGAAGAATGCAATGGGCGGGGAGGAACGAGCAGGATCATGTATGCTAAAAAACAAGGAAGGCAAGGAATATCTAAACTAAGGTGGGATCCCATCAAGGCAGTCACTGCGGTCGAAGCTCAGCAATCATCAGCTCATTAGGATAGCATCTTGTTTCAAGACAAGTTTTGCCATAGGCTTTTCGAAGAGGCACTTATGTTACTGGTCGGTTATGCTTTTAGTAGCTTCCCAAAGTGAATGTTCAGTGCTATTACCTGCAAGTTCAATGAGGAACTTGCTGATTGATGCTTGACTGATATTTTTTTATTTTGATGGTTAGCTATTGGGTGGCTCTGATGAACAAAGCTATATCCTGTGGACTTTTTAATTGATGTCTATAACTTCTAAGTTTACACTTTTCAGCAGTTAGCTCTCTAATTTCTTTCGGGAAATTTAGGCTTTTCAGTGGCATTTCAGTACTCAGAGGTTGAGCTCAATTGGAATGAAATAATCCCAATCTGTATATTTGTTGATCAGCTTTAGATTTTAATCTTTCAAGTTTTAACCAAGGTTGCATTTAGGTCGGAAAATGGTATCTTTTAGAAACAATGCCTCAATAATAAAAAGAAAATATAACACTAAGAATGTTGAAATCATTGATTTTATAATTACTCTGTAATGTTCCATAATACGCGTTCCTTGTAATTAGTCTATAAAGCCATTAATTACTCCGTGTTTGTAATTGAATTATCTCTAATGAATACTAAATCAGTAACTACAAATAGTTTATTTTTCTAATTAATTGAGGTGAAAATGATTACCTTATCTATATTTAATCATCACATTACAATATCTTATTTAATATTAGTACACGGTTAAAAAATCTTTTTAAACAACAAGAAATGTAATATGACTTCAACGCTAGAAATATAGTCATAAACAACATCTGATTATTTCCATAAAATCATTCCGTACTTCCCCAGATCAAAGAAAACGTCATAATATACCACACAATAAACTAATTGCGCAGCTTTTCAATACCTCATAAAGGCTGACGATGCGTGACAGTAGTGCAGAACGTATTGAAACGGCGCTTTCCTGTTTTGTGGCGTTTGGACCGATATCCTGAAACGCGATCCGTGTTATGGAGAACGACTTCCTGTCACTGTTAGCGAACCTTTAATGTTACTGTTAAATTCGATGGGACATCAAAGTCCTTTGTGCGAGTAACAGAAATGTACGCACAATTTTTGATATTCGACAGTGGTGAACGTTTGAAAGTCAAATTCATGGCGTTTCAGGCCAACAGCATTACACATCTGTTAATTCATTAATAGCGGCGCTCGGTAATTATGCCGACCCGGAAGTTACTCAAATTTCAACGACTGCAACGAGAAATGCGCGGACAAACGAGCGAAATTTAGGTTCGTACACAGGACGTTGAGGTCATAAATTATAGAGGAAGTTGATTAACGACGTTTAGTCTGTTGATGTTTAACACTCGAGAGAGAAAAAAGGAAGAATAAAAGAGGATAGTGTGTAATAAAATTTGCGGATTACCCCGGGATGGGGAAAGAATAATCGAATTACGCACACGAATATTCCCGAAGCGATTTCAACTGAATTGGATTTTGTGCGCTTATAATGTAAACCAATTTACCAACATTATAATCAATAAAAACAAAAAGCAATTCAATATATTTTAAATATCACCAATATATTAACATTGAACTAAATTATTTCCCATTATAATCAAACATGTCTATTAATAAGAAAAACAATATAATCAATATCTGAAATCAAAACTAAATTTATAGTAAACCTAATCGTCTATAATTACCGCCTCATTGTATTGATTAATTTAATTCGAACAACAAACAAACAATAATTATTATTGATTAATATTAACCACATTTCATCTTGTTGGTATAACACCCAAATTCAAAGCACAACATGTTTAACACACACAACATTTTTCCTTTTAATTACAATGAATTATTATAGAAGCAGCCCTAAAAGTTTTTATACGGAATGAGGAACTCATTTATAAACCAATCACGTGTCTAAACACGATACCTACAACACATACAAATTTAATCAGTGTAACTCAACAAGTTACTTGCGTAATATTTCGAACAAAGTATTGATTGAATGAAACGGTCTGGTTATATTTCAACATTGTTTATATCTAATAGACTGGTCTTCATAAATCTATTCCAGCACGGCCTCCAAGTCAGCAATACATTTCACCCGATTTATTTTCCTTTTCAATTCCATCCTTTCACTCTAACTATAAAACATGTAAAAAGAAATTGAAACGAAGTTTTAAAATGTTAATTACGCAACGTAATAAAACTTATTCTCTCTTAATTACACTTAAAATGCTGATTAACAAAAGGGAATAAAGCCCAATTAAACGGGTCGAGTTCTTCTGTTTTTTAAGTTGTTTTAAAAGGGTAATTACGGTGGAATATAGGAGGCGAAAGGAGCGAAGGGGTCGAAGATCAAGGGCAGGGTGGCGGACGGAAAGATAAAAGTACAGTTCAGAATTAAGCGATTGTGTATTGAATTTTATTGCTGGCGGTTTTTCCAGGGCCGTAGTTAATTGACGGCCGGTCTTCTTTATTGGCCGCCCCTGTATTTACAGCGACCGCTACTGAACTACGAGTGGTTCTAATCAATTCCAATTAGCCGGATGACATGGTCAATTTGTTGCGAGGGTGGTAACCAGCCCTTGTCTTTGCGAGAGGAAACTAAACATAATATGATGTTGCATTAAACCAAATAATTACGAGAAAGAATTTTAATTTTTGGTAATTACATTTTTTATTTAGTTAAATACTAAATAAAAAGTTTGTAACAAGCGAATTTCTTATATATGTTGTAGTTTCCTTACAATCTCCTATATCCACTCGTCCCTTCGATTGTGGCATTCTAAAGGAAGTCATCTAAAGCTTTTTCCGTCCATTTGAAACCCGATGTGCAGAACCCTCATAAAAAATAGGGATGTAGCAAGATTTGATTCAACCAAGAAAGGAATTGAAACCTATTTGCTATATTCGAATACTATTACATATTACAATATTCTGTGATATTCTCTATAAATGAAATATTTGTTTAAGTACTTTATTATTTTAATTTTTGCTTATGTATTATTTGGTTGTGTTATTTATGTTATAAAGGTTGTGTACCATTCCTGTGGTCATCTGTTCCATGTTCATTGCAATATTTGTCAAAAGCTACGTTCAGTCCTTTCGATATATTTGTTAATGGACATAAGTTGGTATCCGATTCAGAGAGAAAATTGAGTTTCAAAATTTGTGAAGTGTACATACGAAGTGTTCTAAACGGACAAATTTAGCTGATTTAATCGGGTTGTTAACTTCACCCAGACATAATTATTAAACTTCAGTATGAAAGAGTCAGGTTTTGTGAATACCGACCGTTTCTTGACACAGTAATTGACCACATCTACAGAATCCAAGTGATGCCACACTAAAAGGAAGGTGCCTCGATGCAAGAGCTTGTCGATGAATGCAACAGTATGACCACTTCACCAAGGGAACTGCTGCTTTGACACATCCGAGAAGACCACGGTACTTAAATCTGACCATTAGTACTTACACCACAGTACTCTGATCACATTATTCTCGTTTTAGTACAGTAGGAATCAATGGCATACAAAATATTTGTAGTTATTTTGTAGAAGACAAAGCACAGGCTTAATTTCTTGAAAATTGAGTTCGCTTTTTAAGTACCTTACAATAATTATTATCACAGCACTGCGTTTACGTCACACACGGCACTGTGTGTACAGTATGTGTACTGTGCGGATTTGTTTTGTCGTCATTTCCTCCATATTATCAGAACTTTCTTCATTTCACTAATATGTAGCAATTCCTTCTTAGGTTGTTACTCACAATAACCAATGGTCGATGGAGAAACATCAACATTTACTATTATTACTAATTCAGTAATTTTTCCTTTCTTGATTGTAAAAAAATAAATTAACTTCTCGACCTTGACTACTATCTCTTAAGCGTTGTAGATTGCACTACCGTCGAATGGTTTATCACAAACAAGCAACTACACAACGAATTGGGCATTAAAACGATTCAAGAGTTTATTTCAACGAAAACCAAAAAGTTCCACGACCGACTACACATGTGTGAATCAACAGAACTCTACAATTTGGGCAGAAGAAATATTCACAGGCGATTGCAACGGAGATTATCCCAAGATCTATATTGTACATTATTTTTCCTCTAACCCAACCCACAATGTGTTTAGGAGATCGAAAGCGACTCCTCATGTTGTATATTACATTGTATATATTGTTAAATAATAAAAATTCAATGTATAGCTCTAGAGCTGGTCTGGTAAATAAAAAGTAAAAAGGTTACACTACCTTGGATACTATTTCAGTAAAAATCTAAATTGTAGAGCATCGGCCGCAAGTGACCTTGGCTAACTCTTTTCATCTCTTTATTGGAGTAATTTGCAGTATATGGTAGTCGAGGTACCATCTTAGTAAAAATTGAAATTGTAGAGCCTCAGTCCTAAGCGACCATAAACTCTACTCCGTGGTGTATATTGCCGTACCTTCGCCTCGAGCGCCCTCGGCTAAAATCGCCTTAATGTTGTAAATTGTAGAGCCTCGGCCTCAAGCGAGCTCAACTGTAATCCCATTAGCGGAGTTGATTACAGAGCCTCGGCCGCAAGCGACCTTGGCGAATATTTATTTACCGCACGAAACTGTAGTGCATTGGCCGCAAGCGAGGTAGACTGTAATCTCTATACCGGAACTAATTACAAAGCCTCGGACGCAAGTCACCTCGGATACAATTTATTTACTACACGAAATTGTAGTGCATTGGCAGCAAGCGAGGTAGACTGTAATCTCTATAGCGGAACTAATTATAAAGCCTCGGCCGCAAGCGACCTCGGCTACTATCTCTGAGTCGGAGTTGAGTGCCTTGGCGGCAACTGCAATCTCTTTACCGGAGCTGATTACATTTATTTTAACAAATGTATTTCTTGAAAACTCTTCCAGGATGTGGCTGGTTAAAAGCTCGATAGAGCTCTGTTCGGGTAAAAATTGGTATTGATTTGAGTCTTTATGATGAGTCCAGTTTATTACTCTGCCTTCCTGCCCAATGATACCTGGCAGGGGGCAGCATCGTTTCCTGGATTAGATTGAAACATCGTTTCCAGATAATTTGCAAATCTTGAAGCCTTTTGGCCAGCTACAGTCTTAATTTTTGTTCGGAGTGGTCCTTTTAGATTTTTAATTAATCTCCATAGCGAGTATTTTCCACTGCCATTTCTTCCTCGTTCTTCTTTTTTCTGATATCAGTTGTAAGTTTTCTTTATGGTAGTTCTCGCCTTCTAGATTTCTCCTAAACTTACAACTGCCTTGTCACACACAGTATTGAATTGTTTTTAGGCCTTTAGTGCGAGTACCGGAGTAATTCTTTCAACCAATAATATTTTGAAACTTATAATTGGATAAATCATTTTTTTTATTGACCAGACTGGGGCCAACGACTGGAGATTGCTGGATTTTAAGATGTTGTGTTGACTTATAGTGAACATATGAAGCATATTTCAAGTTGCATTGATAAATCACAAAGTAGTTTGGCTAGTCCAGACACATAAAGGGACTTCACATATTTAAAAGGAGTGACTGAACTTGTAGAAACTATAAAAAACTTAATGAAATTATAGAACTTCTTGATTTGTGTTTTCGATTCCTCAGAAATTTTCCTTTTTTGCAAACCTGCTTTGATACAGAACCAAAATTTTTAGTACATAATGAGAATAACAAAAGCAATCTAGACAGATATATAGTATTTTCTCCATTATATTTTTAAGATAAATCAAAACCACGCCTCGAAGGAGGATCCCATTCATGAAGGAGTGTCTTCACACCACTCTTTCCTTCGTGGTAATTTTACGTTTGCACCATCTGACGGTGAACGTAAAGAGGTCAACAAGTCTGTACGAAAACACGTTTCTTGGATTTGTTGCATCAAAATTAATATAAGACATTAAGCGTATTAAATAACTTAATACCTTATTTGATTGTGGTTTACCATTTCATTGGTAATTGTGTGAAAGTTAATATTAACAAACGTAGGTCAATTAGACTGCAAATCCTTGTAACTACAAACTGGTTTTTCTAAATTGCAAATTGTGCTAGTTGTTACATTATGGATTATTGAAGGTTGATTGTTTTATTTTATCTCTACGTGTTACGATTAACGATTAGTGTGTGATTTGCATGTAAATTAATTAATTGTAGTTGCTAAGTTTTTCAAAAATAAATCTTTTGAAAACATTACATCAATAATACTTAATGAGAATGGGATTTATTTGTAACAAATAAGTTTAAATATGTTAAGCCCTTTCAAAATGGCACCCTTTTCAAGTAGTTTTGTCGTTTTGGAGTAGTTGGTTTCAGGATACGGCGTGGTGACCGACGCGTTTATCTTACTTAGTGGCGAAAAGCCACTGAAACGAAAGCAATTTATGTGTTTTTCAGCAACGACGTCGACGACGAATCGTGGTACCATAGCCGTTAAAACGTTGCTCTACGGAAGAACCCTTCAGGTCGGAGAGCCAAGAAAGATCGGTCCTTTATAGTTGGCCTCTGCCACTGAAAGCGGTTGTATATTGCAAGTTGTCACTATTTCAATATAAGGAAAGTTAAAATAGATAAATCTGGTCAAACTTTGTTACTAAGATAAGATTAAATTAACGGTATTTCCCCGATTTGATTTGATTTCAAAAGAAAGTAGACGTCTCAACTATAAATAGCTTTAGTATATGTGTGCAGCGTGCATCACATAGTGCGATACAGTTCGGGATCACAAATGCCTGGCATTTTTGTCAATTTTTCTCCTAGTGGAGCACAATGTAAGAAAGCGTTTTATAAATGCCTACGAGGAACGGAATTCTTGTGTACTGCCATAGCTTTTCTGGTGTTATGAAGTTGGTATGGACTATAAATTTTCTCAAAACTTATTTTATTTTCATACGAAAATTCTCCAGCTTTAAGATACTGTATGTAATTTTATGATTTTAAAAAAAAAATTACTTTTATAAAACTCAATTAAGTTGTTCTACCACAACGTAATATGAATAAGTGTTAAGTTAAGAATTGTACTCAATCTAACGCGAGTTATTCAACATTCTGAGTATATGCCGCTTCAGAAACTGGTACTGATATTTATGTATAGACAAATATTCCCTACTCAATCAGACGTTGATTGCCGCAATTATTATAAGCTGCAAAAGCCAAGCATATCGCCAACCTTCCAATATCACATAAATCATATGTAACGAGATCATCTTCATTAAAATCAAGAGTAGGTAAATATACGAAACGATGTTATCCAGCAGATTCTAGAAATCAGGCAGAACCATTCTCGAACTCTCATCATAGCGTAACATCATATGATTGATTTTCCGTGGCGATTGCGCCCCTTGTTGCTATCATATTGCATATTGCTTCGCAATATTGAACAGATGGAGAGAATGAACATAAACATTTTGGTTGTGAGCGAAGTCAGATGTTCCGAAACATGTGAAACAGTACTGCTGTCGCAATAATAAATGTACAAAAAGTGCAAAAGGTCTAATATAGATAAAAGCATTACCGAAACACATAAATATCATTCAAATCGATGATGCGTCGATGACGCTGGATACATGGGATTTGAATCCAAAATGCCAACAAACCTCGTTTATTTTTGAAAGAAATGTTGAAATTGAACGTACAACGCAAAATCTGAAAAAGACAAGTAGATTTAAAGCAGTAAAAGATCGAATAAATATATCGAAAAGAACTTGTAATTGAGTACTTTTGAAACGTGATTGATAAACTGTGAATAAAGAATTGTCTCTTTAGAAATCGATGAGTTCTCCCATCCTCCTTATTAAAACAACATTTCCCGATAAAAATCAATTTCCACTAAAAATTGTGTTTTTTTCTATCTTATATTCCGGGTAAAGATAACACCATCCAGAAAAGTGGTCTTTTCCTCCAGCAGGAAATATCACCCTCACGGCGAGAGATTATCCGTACACTGTATAAATATTCATTAGGATGACAATGTTAACTAGATTTGCAGCGGTCTTTAGAGCAGTCCGAGCAGGAATGCGCGTAGAACCGCGTCGTCGTGCCGTCTACTCCTTCCGCAGGACCTCGACCAGGACATGTCAGGACTTACCAGGACTGGCCAGGACCTCGATGTTAGTCGGGCGCCGCGCACCGAGCAGGTGGCACAAAAACAGCTTCGCGTTCGTCAGGACTCGGCGCCGTTCGACTACGAGCTCTTCAAAGCTCAGCGCGCGCTTCTCGTCCGATCGTAGTAAGGTTCGGGCCGCGTTTCTATTCGTTTGTGACGCAGGTTTCTTGTCACAGAAGAGGACTTACAGATCGCTAAGATAAAACAGAACGGTTTATCAAACGATATTGTTTAAAAAACTTACCATAAAAAAATTTTGTTTTAGGAGATTGAATCGAAGATAATGTGGACATATTGTGGTATTCGATGTGTAGCATGATTCTTTGAACTTCTTCAGTATACTTAAATAAATAAAAACATGTGGTTGTTTAATATGAGCTTTGTGTTAGTGCCGAATTTTAAAGTTGACACTACTGTCAAACTTTACACTTTTTTGTGGCGACTGTTGTTGGTGTGGATTGTATGTGTTAATTTGTTTGTGGTTGGAGGTATTGCTAAAGTCGAGGATGATACTGGTATGTACGAGAATAACAATTTGCTTATATAGTGTGTTTATATTACATCGTCATATAAAAGTTGAAGTAGCAATAATGTTTTAAAAAATTCAACTTTTATATTTCATGCCTCCACTGCAGACAATAAAATTCAAGTTGAAGTAATCTGGAATTATATAATATTGCGTGGTATAAATATTTACAAACTAAGTTCTTATTTGAAAAACATGGATTTTAGTCATACTTACCATTTTGATGGGAAATTATTTAATGCTTTCTTCTTTCTTTAATGTAAATGCATGCTTTATTTAACTGATTTAATGCATCATGAGAGAAAAGTTTCAACTCGTTTAGAGGTTGGCAGAACAGTTTTCAATGAACATTGAAATGTTCAAGTTTTCAGACCTCTCATGATGTTATGTTACTTGGCAACCGCTGTCAACCGCAAAAAAAAATTCTTTAAATTTAAGAAATTCTTCCAGGCAAAATAATGATTATGATTATTGAGATTTAAAACAAATTTATTTATTGAAGTTAATAGGTGCTTGGGAATTTTTTGCACGTGTTGTATTAAAACTAAGATGCTCACAAATACCTTTTACAATGAAACAGAACTTTGATAAAGCTTTAGTGTGGTATTGAACTTTGCATAAATGAACTTAGTTTCACTGTGCGTGAAGTGCTTCGACCTTTTGATTACAAAGGAATACATTTTGATGAAATCAAACCACGTTCTGTTATGAAACACGTGCTGTTATCAATGTACTTTTGAGCGTTTTGACCTCCTTATTATCACGATTATCTGACTACATTAGCGATTAAGACGATGAAAGATCTGCGATGAATTGGAAGGCAACTTAAATATCAGCGTTCGATTGTGGAATCTGTTCCACCGCCTCTGTCAAAGTCCAAGGTGGTGGAAACTGGCAATTTTTGCAGTACCTAACAACATTTTTACCCAATGGTTGTAGTGATCAGGATTTGCGACATGGTTCAGATATCCGATATTTCAAAAATAAATAAAAGGGCTATTGTCGTGAGGTTTGTTGAGAGCTTTGTATTTTATTATTGATAATGTGATTGTTTCCTACTGTTTGTAATGGGCATGTATCACATGTGCGGTTCTATGAGTAACTGCTAAATATTTATCTACGGTTGACATTATGTCTGCTTATTGACAGATTCGGTTGGATAAAGATTTGAATAAGTGTAGTGCTTTTACAATGCTGAATCGTGGTCTCTGCCAAGCAAAAACTCATTGATGGTAAAATTTTAAATGTTGCGTTTTTATTACTTATCTGTGTCAACCAAGTCAAAGGACAATGATCTGTTTCAACAATAAAATTAGTTAAATATAGGTGCGGTTTTAATTTATTTATTGCCCAAACTAATGCGGCACATTCTAATTCGCTTACACTGGAAGCTTTGTTTTCTTTCAGTTAATAATAAAGTATGTTCTTTATTGTTGTTGTCACATTGAAACAATGTAACACCCATTTCTCATTTTCCTTTTGTTAATTCAGATGGAGTTCTTTAACCGTGCCCATTTCTGTGTCCCAGATAAACAACTTAAGCTAATTCCCCACTCACATTTCTTTGCTTTTATTCTAACACAGCCTTATACATAGCTGTAAACACAAGTCTAAAGTGCTTTAAACAATCTATCCATATTATTGAAAGAATTACTATATCATCCAAATCACGTTTGGCAAATTCATTATCCAAAATTTTACTCATTAAAGTTTAGAAAGCAAACGGAGCAGATTGAAGCCCGAATACTAAAGCTACTAGTAGCTACTCGAACAAGACTTAACTAATTTGAGTTACCACACCGTTGCACGCAAGCTTCTATGTTAGGTACTGGGTCTATTATTGGCCTTGGTTCTTTACCTTCTAATTGTGTTATTGGTGTTGGTGAAGAATGTGGGCTGTATCTTCGTGTATAGTTTCTTTTAAGCTTGGAGATTGTGAATATGGTTTGGTTCAGATAATCATTTCTACTTTCAAAACAATATCATGTTGAATCAAATCTTCCCCCGGATATGTTACATCCATCGGAAATTTGAAGGGTACAGGAGAAAATTATCTAAGTCACAAATTACACATTTCAAGATGGACATGGACATTTTAAACAATAATTCTATTATACTTTCTATATAATCCAGACATATGATTGCTTAAAAATATGTTGATTTTCACTGTCAATTTTCTGCACTGAAAAGTGCGACAGGTTGGTTGAAAATGTTTTAACGAAAGCAGAAAGTTAACAAATTTAGGGCAAGAATTAGGCAGAACGATACTAAAAAGGTAGTAGAAACCAGATAAAGAATCTTTTTAACTGTAATTACACGCTCTTCATTATAATCTATTTCCTCTAAAATTTCTATGCCATTCTGTGTGGAATTAAGTCCTTTTGTTAATTTTGCAATGGTTAGGACATTTCCCGGTTGTGCTAGTTCAACATTATTTTCTTTATTTTCATTTTGTTGCTGGATTTCAATTAGCTCGTCAAGGGTTAGCTCCTCATCATGTGACTCTAAGAGCTCATCTTCGCTATCAAGCTCCAAATCGACTTACTAAAGTAACAATATTTGCTGCTATTTCAAGTTTAGGATCGTTTTCTAGTAATTCTTCAGGTGAATCCGTAAAGAAGTCCGGACAAAGCTTTTTCCAAACTCCCTTCATTGTTTTTCGAAGAAACTTCGTTCCACGATTCTCTTATGATTCTGACAGCATCGAGACCATTAAATTTATTCTAAAAATCTTTAAGGAAACCAGTTGTGATCGTAATTAATAGGTTGATTTAAACAGTTAAATGACCGTCCTTGATCCATAGGTTGAAGTAAACTAGTCGTGTTTTGAAGCAAAAATATTACTTTCACGCGAGGATTATAGTTGATAAGGTTAGCTGGCGAGTGTCCAGGTGCGTTATCAATAATTAACATCACTTTAAATACAATGTCCTTATAGGAACAGTATCGTTCAACTTCCGGAATAAAATGATTTCCAAACGAGTCTTCAAATAAAGAAGCAGTAATCCATGCTATCCGATTGGACTTTCACAATGCACGTTCTACGAGACATTTTCTTCCAGAAAAAACCCGTTTCGTCTGCATTAAATATGGTCTGTGTGCTATAACCGCTTTCTTCTATTAACTTCTTGAATGCGATAGGAAAAGATGCGGCGACTTTATCGGCACTTGCTTGGCACTTGCAACTCCATGCAATATTGTGCCAATCGCATCTTTTTTTAAAACGACAAAACCAATCATTGCTGGCTACAAGTTTCATCTTTTGCATCATCTGTAAATTATTCTTTTAACTTTTAAAAAATCTGCCTGACTTGATTACATATGGTATTCAGATCTCCTGGACAATTTTTGACATTCACTTGGTTTTCACACCATACATTAAGCAAGGTTTCCATTTCAGCTATCATACCATGTCCTTAACGAATTAAATTTGAATTTAATGACTGAGCATTTTTAACAACGTCATGAATTGTAGCTTTATCTTTTATTATTGAATGAACAGTAGTGTAAGCAAGGTTGAATTTGTGTACCAATTCACATATTTTCATGCCTTCTTCAATATTCTTCACAATACTGTGTTTTAGCTCAAGTGTTAAAATTTTACGTGTTCTTGGAAAATTTGGAGAATCAAATCCTTTTTTTTTGTTGACATAATAACATAATATGTAAGGAAATAAATAAAGCTTTCAACTAATGTTTACTATGTTTATACTTACGTTGTTCTAAAGCACTATTAAAGATATTCTTATAAACTGACTAATCAACACTCGATAGATTCTCGTACGAAACTAATGTGAACGAGCTAAAAATATTATGATGTAATCTTCTACCGAGCAAAGTGGAGGGAGAACCGCTTAACTACGTATCTCCGGGTTTACGTAAGTTGGGTTCACGTAAGTCAAGGTATTACTGTACTACAAAAAGCACCAACTAAAACGACTAAAAGACAAAAATGTTAAAGAAGTAAACCTATGAGAATCGGTTCTCACGACTAAAAAATGAATTGTACTCCAACAAATAACATTAAAACTATTCATTGTTCCATGCAAGTATCCTCAGTGGATTAATTTCTCCCCATTGAAGCACCATTCAGATCTCTGCGGAAAATAAGCTGCATGTAACATGTCTTTTTTGATCCCTCGTCCACTATGCATAATGGGTATTCAATATGATTTGAAGAGGCTAATAGTGGTTGACTTCTCAGTGAACAAAAAAGACGCTAGTCAAACATCCTATCAGCATGTAAACCAAGATCTTTTCGCAAAATGTTCCATATACTGTGCATCCAATCCAATCTAGCAATCTCTAATCTCGCTGTCCTCTGAGCACTGCTTTCTGAGTATCTTCTTCAAATCAACATCGAAACAACTATACAAGTCCTCTTGTTGTGGAATTCGTGCTAATCGTACTATCTCAATGATATGTTACCAGTTATTATGATTCTTTCTGTAGCCAATATTGATTTATATGAAAATTAACGATTCTTCTAATTTTTTTCTTTCTAAATAACACTTTTATGTAATAACATTACAATTCATTAAGTTCCCATTAACCGCTCTTTAATCATTCTAGCACTTGTTGGGTTGCAATTACAAATTACGCAGTTTAGTGCGTTTGACTCATTGGGCTAAACGATTCAATTTGAAGGAATATGATATCAACACTTATAACACTTTATTCCAGATGCTCTATCTCGTGCAGCGCCAGCTCTGTGTTTCTAGAAGTGAAAAGGTTGATATAGCGATTAATCTATAAATGTTGCCTATTTTGATAATTCCTAACCCGATTCCATTCCTGCTTTCAAATAACTTATCTAGTTGCATTTAGTTATTGGTGTTAATTAAAGTGTATTATTTATTTCTACTGGAATTTTTTATTTATTATTCTAGTGTAAAAAAACATTACAAGAAAATTCGTTTAATTTTCACTAATTAACAAAATATTGTTGCATATTAAATAAATTAAAATATTGTATATTTTTTATTTGCCAATCCAGCAGAGTATCCTTTGATGTAAATTTAATTAGAATATTTAATTTTGTGAAATGAAATTCTACTCCAGCTGTTTTAAACACGAGCAAACGTCAAAGTCCACGATTTTAATATTACTAATTTACCACACGCAAATATTTCTCTCTGTTAACCGTACAATATCCATAACAATGTTATTGAAACTTACTAATCTCTGGGTAACTAACCTGATTAAACTTAATCTTAGAAAATTCCCTTAATGCCATAGCTGGTAGCAAATTGGGTCCAGAAAATTTGCTTTATCGTATTAGAAAATCCTGCTCGGTTTACAACGTTTGGGAGGCCCTGGTGGCTATTAGCTAATGTCCCGACAATTTACCAACGACTTCAACCTATTCTTACGCGAAAACTATTCCCAAAGAGGAATTCGCGTGCGAGCCATAGTTACTAGAACGAGGCGAGACGCTCATTAAAGTAAGAGCAGGTGACGAGCGTCATCTAAAGGACCGGAGAGAGCAGTCGAGCCATTAGTAAACAAACACTCTGAAAATTAGCCGGGAAAATTGCACCCTCGCAGCCGTTTTAGATCCGTTAGTCATTTTCCTCTCGTGCGCGCGGGAAACTTTAAAGTCGGTCGAAATTATTAGGTGCAAGAAATCCGCGTAAGAAGTGCCTCCACCTTACGGAGGAAATTTCTATGAACGGTGGAACCGTATTTCTTGGCTATAAACTCCTGCAGCGTCCAGGTTATAAATTACTACGGAACGTCTCGTAGAGCAGTCATAAAACGTTGGAAAACGGTGTAGCTCATTTTAGAAATTTGAATTCGAGGGGTAACATTCAATT
The DNA here is from genome assembly GCF_036711975.1 of Onthophagus taurus. NCBI lineage: Eukaryota > Metazoa > Arthropoda > Insecta > Coleoptera > Scarabaeidae > Onthophagus > Onthophagus taurus. The sequence continues at coordinate 21,264,131 of NC_091972.1, read as the reverse complement.
TTGAAAACAAATGACGTTTTAAACTTATATAGAATAGATTTAAATAGGTTTTAAATCAATCCTTTAATGTTTTGACGTCATCTCCGAGGCCAACCTTCACTCCCAATTACGAACTAATCAATTTTCACCAGGATTCGTTAGAAACTTCGCTTTCCGAGCTATTCCGCGCTTACGTGATAAGAGAAGCGCGTAATTGTAACCATAGAACTCGAATTCCATCCCGTTCCCTTTCAGACCTTTGCCTTTAAATTTCCCTTAAATTATGGGTTCCAATTCAAGATGTCTGCGCTGAAAGATCGCGCCGCAATTTAGCCTTTTTCATATCCGCGGACAGATGAGCTTAGCAGGGAGCAAGTTTAGCGAAAAATTAAGACATTTTTTGTGTTCAAATGGGAGAATAATTTTACGGGAACTTAGCAAGCGGGGTTAACAAAAAAATGTATCTCGGCGAGGAGCATAAATGCGAAAATAATGACACCTAACCGTGAAGTTGGGGTTTTTATTATGTCCCAGTAATATCACCACAGCAATCGTGTACAGAATGCAAACTCTTATTTAACATTTCTGAATTTGAGTGTATTTTGATACGATTTGTTTATTAATAATTAATAAATATGATTATAATGTGATATTGATTACAATTTCTGACCACTCAATCCTGCAATTAATCCGGTATGAAATATTAATTGTGTGCGCACTGCAGTAACAACTTAATATTTAAATTCATATCGTTATCGAACATGGAAAAGCTGACATAATTAATAGAGATTAATTTAATAAGTTATGTAGGCTTAGAACAGGACTGATTGCATATAAAATGTAAGCTAAAATTACTTTATGAATTAAACAGATCCAAACCGAAAAATATATCATTAAATTATAACCAACATTATCAACTTAATAAATGCATATTCGTTATGTTGAGAACAAAGAGGTCGTGAAGGCGGCCAGATTATATTTTAAGAATGGAGGTCGTCAAATTTTTTATAATCCAAAGTTTTTTCAGAAGCGACAAGAAATCGATCATCTCATTTTTCGAATGATCATTTTAGTATTTGATGAACTGAAAAGCGTTTCCACAAAATTTGAAGTTATAATCGATGTGTGCGTATTAAATTCACTTCTGTATACAAGGTGCATCAAAACGTTGTTTAATTAACGGTAAATAAGGAAATATGGTAAAAATGTCTACTGAATTTAGTTACCTCAAAAATTGTAATAAATGGCATTAGGAAAAGTTGTTCTTTTTTTTTAACTCTTAACAAGTTTTGTTTGAAAAATATTTTGCTACAAACAATAATTAGGAAGATTGATAAATAGCATTGATAAAAGTAATTACACTTTCGAATGAATCAATTTAGTCAATTTTGACTAATGGTGCTATTTAAAAAAATCAAGGTGGCACTGGATCCTGAAAAGTTTGAAAGCTAAACAGTTGTAAATTTTGTTAATAAAAGATTTTGTTTAGTCCTAATTCACATTTCAAATTTCATGTTGATCCGACAAGTACTTTTGGAGATATTATGCCGGTTCCATACTGAATGAAGACTTGTGTATATTCCATGATATGCTATTTTAAAATTGCATATCGATAATAATATATCGTGAATAACCTCTGCAAAGCCTATAACAATAAAATAATAGTGAAAGCCTCAATAATGAATGGAGAATTATAACTAATATCATGGTATATATCAATTGCACTTGAGCCTATTGTGCTCATATGAAATTTATCAAAAATATTTGTGCCTTCTATATTGTTTTAATATAGTATACATATATATCAATCTTAACCTAACTTAGGTGGAAATTAAAAGATGCACTTTTAACGAGTAATGTAGCAATGGAAAAAATCTAGACGACTCTTGCAGTAGCATGGAAACAGTAATTGATACATTTAGGAGAGGATATTATGTAGCTTATAAACTAAAACATAAACTTATTTTTAAACTTATAAACAAAATCAATTATATGAAACAGACCATTAATTTCTTGGCTGTTCGTCTGACCAAGTTGCTAAAAAATAATAAAAATAATATAAATATAAATAAAAACAATAATGTTGATTGTAAGCTACATGAAACCAAACCAAAGCTAACAGTAACTCCGAAAATATCTAAAAAAAAATACAAAGACCGCAAATAGTAAAGTTGTTTCTACGGCTGTTGCAAAAACACCTATTCGTTCTGCAAATCATCACTTAGAGAATGTACTATGCTCATCTGAAATTCCTAAAAAAGTCGTAGAACTATTGGTAATGCCTCTACAAGAAATAGTGCAAGAACCACGTAAATCAAAAGTAATGCTTTTGGCTGACAGTCACGGACGATAATCCAGCCAGCATATACCTTTTGATTTTACAAATCATTACTTAGAGAATGTACTGTGCTCATCTCAGACTCCTAAAAAAGTCGTAGAACAATTGGTAATACCTCCACAAGAAATAGTACAAGAACCACCTAAATCAAAAGTGATGCTTTTGGCTGACAGTCACGGACGACAAGCTTTTAAGAAAAGGTTTGATGTTTCGGATGCCATGTTGCAACCTTTTTCAGAAACTGGTTCGTAGTAGAACTTGAAGTGAACTTCGCACCTAACTTGCAGGATAATTACGACGTTCCAACAGTTTTCGAACCTAATGCTAATGTTTGTGATGATCTAGAAGATGCCGAAAAACTTGTTTTTCTTCAAACGTCATTAAATGACAACTTTGTTGCCGTGTTTACTCGTGGTAAAAGTAAGTCATTGTTGCATAACAACGGTTGCTAAGAATAACATAGCAAAAAAGTACTTCAGCGTTATGGCGCTAAAGTAAATTTCACTTTAGCGCCATAACATAAAAAAAAATGTTTGATGAAAAAATACTATGTTTTATTCGGAAGAGAAGCAGTTTCGTTTGTGGCTGGTCCGTCATTGCCGGCAAACTATCGGACACGCCACAATTAGCGACGAACGCATTGAGTCGCTAAATGACAGACCACGCCATAAAAACACTGCTTCTCTTCCATATAAAAAAATATACTATTCTAACTATAATCAAAATAACTATGCCATAATTATGATTGGTACCAATGACGTTTTGAGTGACAGTAAGGTTTTAAAGGATGTGTATGATAAAATTAAGTATTTATACAATCATTGTAATTTAATTTATGTATCGGTTCCTTATTGTTATGGTAAGCACAGTTTAAATGTAAACATTTATGAACAAAACAACCAAATGTTTGGATATTTTAAAAATTCCATTAGAAATGTTGATTGTTTTGTTGATGTCAATTCCTTTTTAAATTTAGGTGATAAAACTAAACACGGACTTCACTTGAATTCTATAGGTAAACGAAAACTGTAATTTAAGTAGGTTTTGTAATCTAAAGTCAATTCAATGCAATGATATGTATTTTCACAATGGTGCGTCAGCGATAAAAATTATGTAACTAATGTTGGTGATGATAATTGTAATATTAACCGTTTAAAATTTCCACAAAGAGGGGTGGGTAACTGATTACCTTAAAGTATTGCATTAAATACACAAGGGCTCCGTAATAAACAACATGAAATGTGCTCCTTTTTGCAGGATAACAAGTTCGACGTGATTTGCATTAATGAGCACTGGCTCAGAAGTGAAGAACTCAAAAACTTTGCAATAGAGAATTACACAAATTTTACTGATTGTTCTGTTTCCGTAATTCAGCTTTGCATGTCTGGTTATCTGGCAATTTCATTCTACTCTAAAATTCAGAGTGAAATTCACATACCAAAAACTACATTTAAACATAGTAACGATACAAGGATTGTATCAATTTTATAATTGTGTTCAAAGCATTGATTTTTCTTTTGTTAATAATAATAATCAATGCGTGAATGAAAAATTCGACTTGTGTTTTACCGTTCAATAAGGGCATAAGAAACTTGAGAAATAAACTTCTATTATTAACATCCCTGTATAAGCAACGTCCGCGACTTCTTACGAAACAAATGTTGAATAAACATAGAAAAGTTTACAAAAATGCTATCTTAAATAGTAAAAGGTTAGCGAATACAAATTATATAAAAAAAAACTCTAAAAACATACAAAAGGCAACTTGGGCAGTAATTTCCTCAAGTAATCTCACAAAGAAACGACAAAAATCCTCATTAATTTCACTAACAACTACCGATTTTAATGGGTATTTTGAGAGCATTGGAGTATCAACTATTTCCTCAATTGCAGGGGTAGTAAATCCTGTGAATGACATACAGGTTGGCCCACTTTTCCGGTTCAGAGAAATAACTATCATCGAATCGCGAGATATCATTTGTGATTCAAAAAACAGTTCAAGCAGGGATGCTGATAGTTGTTTCACTATGTAATCTAATAAATCAATGTATTAAATCCTCAATTTTTCCCAACTGCTTGAAAATCTCCAGGGTTGTTCCGATTTTTAAAAAGGGAGATAATAACGACGTAAGTAATTATAGACCCGCATCAATAATACCGGTATTGGGTAAGTTGTTCGAAATGGCTCTGCACCGGCAACTGACAAGTACACAATTACAACATTACAGATGGAGGTATAGATTTGTTGGGCTCTTATTTGAGAAATCATTTTCAATATGTTTTTTACAACACACAATCTGAAAAGCTGCTTGTTGAGTGTGGAGTTCTTCAGGGGATCGGCACTCGGACCTTTACTATTCATTATTTTCATTAATGACCTGCCCAAGTGTTTATCACGGAATACGAACATTATATTGTATGCTGATGACACAACTACCATCGATATGTAGAAACTACTCGATGATCTTAAAAGACAATCCGAGAGATTACGTACACTTATTTTTGACTGGTTTACAGCTAATTCTCTTAGTGCTAATCAGTCGAAGACACTTTTCTCTTAATAGAGAACATTATCTTTGCATCAAATTTTCATCTGGTTTATATCAAGTCAAGTTTGCACACACTCAATTCTTCATCAAGTTTGCAACACTCTTCTATCCAGTATTCATTAATAGTGCATTCACGAGTGCAACATATTTGAAATTATAGATACATCTTTTAGCTCTATTCAGAAGAAGTGCCATTCTAATATTTCCATTAGATTTTATGGTCAGTACACTTGAAGCAGCCAATTCGAGTGCAGTGTGTTTGATGTGAGTATCTGCTTTCACTAATTTTGTTTGTTTAACTGTTTCTCCACATGTAGCACAAATATTTGCAATAACAGAACAATTAAATCTATTATCTTGTTTACAATTTCACCGAATGTTATAAACAGTTATAAACATAACGAATGTCCGGTTCCTTTAATGTTATTGAATTCAGCATCAACGTTCCACTTAACGTTGATAATAAGTAATGCGGTTTTGTGAATGAATAGTTCTTTGTTCTATCCTTTTGATAGAATTTGTATTGTTGTCTTTGTGTATTCGTATACCTTTTGTATTGCCATATTGTGTTGTTTATTGATCTTGGAGTCTTTCGTTTAAGTTTTCTTCGGAATCGCACTTTTTAACCTCTCCATGAAATCTCCTTACGAATTTCGGTTTCGTTCCTAAACCTCGTTGCAAACGTAACTCATTCCGACAATATATACAAAGATTTTCAACAATATTTGTACTAGAACGGAAAAGGTGATCCAAATTGGGTTTTAGGATTTGAATTGCTTACAAGAAGATACTGATTTTTTTGCAAATAATCATATGGAGCGATGAGACCCGTTTTCATTTGAATGGGTATGTGAATTGCCAAAATTGTCGCATTTGAGGTAGTGAAAATCCAGATTTTATTCAAGAAAAACAATGCATCCAGATAAATGCACTGTTTAGTGTGCATTGTGGGCTGGAGGAATCATTGGTCCATACTTGAAATTTGCATTGTTATCTTGGTGTATTCGTACCTTTTGTATTGCCATATTGTGCTGTTTATTGATCTTGGAGTCTTTCGTTTAGGTTTTCTTCGGAATCGCACTTTTTAACTTCTCCATGTAATCTCCTTATGAACCTCGTTTTCGTCTCTAAACCTCGTTGCAAACGTAACTCATTCCGAGAATATATACAAAGATTTTCAACAATATTTGTACGACAACGGAAAAGGTGATCCAAATTGGATTTTAGGATTTGAATTGCGCACAAGTGGATCCTGATTTTTTTGCAAAAAAGTCATATGGAGCGATGAGACCCATTTTCATTTGAATGGGTATGTGAATTGCCAAAATTGTCGCATCCAGAAAAACAATGCATCCAGATAAATGCACTGTTTAGTGTGCACTGTGGGCTGGAGGAATCGTTGGTCCATATTTTTTTTGAGGACGAAGCCGGTAGTGCTGTTACTGTCAACGGTGTACGCTATCGGGAGATGTTAAACAACTTTTTCCTTAATGAAATCAATGCTTTGAGCTGAAATGACATGTGGTTCAACAAAATGGAGCCATATGTCACACAGCACGTGAAATAGCCACTTTAATTCAAACCTAATTTCCTAGTCTTGTTATCTTTCAGAGGGGCAACATCGATTGGCCGGCAAGGTCTTACGATCTAACCCCACTACACGTTTTCCTCTGGAGCTATTTGAAGGAAAGAATCTATGTCAGCAAACCTGCTACAGTTCCAGAACTAAAGCAATTACTAAGACAATAACATATTTCTTAAAACTTGTTCCTTGTCAAACTTTGATTCTTCAAACGCTGTTTATTTACTTCAATTAGCTGCTACTTGATAGTTAATAATTGACTTTATCTTGAACATTTCAAGCAAAGTTGTTTTTATATCAACATTACCTGTTTGCATACCTATGTAACTTAGAATACCGTATAGAATGCATTTAAAATGACGTATCAGTATCTAAGCTGGTCACATCGTTGCAACGACAACGCATTTAACGGGGCGTTTTTAACGCTCGACTTCCTGCTCGCGGTGTTTTCCAGGACAGTTAAATTAATTCTTGCGACACTCGGTTGGTTTCTAACGCGCAATTTACATGCGACATTGTTTTTCTCTTAATGCGCACTTGTCTGGAGTTCCCGGCGCCACCAGGAAATGTATTCGCTGCCGTCGGCGAGTCGTTAATTACGTTTAGAGCGGATCGAATACCGTTTAAACATTGCAAGTGGAATCGATAATTAATATGCGAGCCACGAGATCGACTTCTGAAGCGGAACGGAAAACTGTCTAGAAACTGGCGAGACCTTGATTGGCATTTTGTCCTACAAACCACTACCTACCCCCCTTAGTATACGAAGCAGGCCCGTAATTACGGGTGTTCGCGTTGACGGGAGACTGTCGAAAGTGTATAATTTGAGGTAATTGGATACGGGATGATTGTGGAATGTAATTTTAGCAATTTTGTGGAATGGAATTATAGACCACCGCTTTATAAAGCTAACAATGAGGTTAATTCTAAACGTATGTAAATGTTAATATTATTGAATTGTAATTTTGTTATGTCCACATTGCCACTGTAACTCTTTGATGTTTAATGATACAAGCATAACGGTTGTGTACATATATTTTAGGAGAAAAAAGAAAAGTTCCCATTTGGAGCGTGTCATGGGGACGTTTTAACGACCGACATCACTAACGGTACCGTGCGATAAGGTTGCTAATAACGACCTCTTTAAGATACCATATATCAGTATCAGAGTGAAACTCGAGTATCACCATGAAGGGTTGCTTAGCGATGCGGAGGTCTGGTATAAATTCCTAAGTAATGAATTTGATAAAATGCTATGTCAACGTCTTCCGATTATCGTCCACTTTATTTACGTTATAAGGGCAGAATTTAATAAAGCCAAGAACGACGATGGAATTTAAAATTCGCACCGAGTACAAAGCAGTTCGTTATAGAAGCGCAAACTGGAAAAAGAGCAGCCGTTTTTTTTAAGTAAACACTCTCGAATCTTTATTGATTAATTATGTAGAGTCAACAACAATATGAGGCAATTCGTTCCGCGTCGGACTTCTTCTATTTTCGTAATCAATCTCCTGTTGTGGCAACGACTTTCAAAAAGGGTTAATATATTACTTCTCGTGGGTTAACACGTACCTACCAAGCTAATGAATACGAAGCCGTATCGATTTATCCTGCCCGAAAGATAATGAGCTTCCGTTCGTACGATATTGGTAGGGGGAATACCAAAGAACCCCACTACACCCTTTTGTTGTTCCGTTTAAACGGCACACAGCGCATCAAGTCTTCATTAATTATAACCTTAATTTACCTAAATCCATTAGCGACGTCGAAAATTGAAAAAACATTAAATACTGATTACCGCTTGGTCATTAATTCTGTTACACGTAACAAGGACTCGGTCACTAAACACGTGCATCTACTAATGAAGAAAAATAACTCGGAGTTTCGTTTGTGTTTAGCCGAAGCGACATTATTAATTACTTAGCTCCGATCGTATACTGATTTAAACCATAGATATTATACCCATTGTTTATGTGAATTAATTAATATTTTGCACACACAAAGGAAGTGTTTCTTTATGATGGTTGTAGTTTTCAAAGGTGTCCATAAAATTAATCACGCACGCAACTATAAAATGCAAATTCATGGGCTCACCCGCTGCGAAAACTACAAGAATATGCAATTAGTTGAGACACGTTGGTGTAATACATTTAAGTAGTATTGTATTAAGTGGCATTTTTTATTTCCGCTTTAAATAATTTAATACAATTTTCTCTTCGATTCTTCGTTGAACTTTAAGAACTCCATTTTCGAAGGTGGTTTTCAAGCACATCCAGCTTTTGGACTGATTGACAGTAGGAACAATCCGTGGCGAGGAAGCCGCGGCAATCATTTGCGATTACAGTCGACCTACTTCGACTTTAGAGTGAGTGCATTTCCATTATCGAAGAAGAGTATCCTTTACGAAAGACTTTCAAGCGAGGATGGGAACCCTTCTAACAGATCAATTATCCTTCTTGTGTCTGTTTTTTGACTTTATTATTTCCCGTCGACGTGAAAACTTACTCAAAAGGAAATTGAGTAATTTTTTTATGAAATAGATTAATCTCAAAAAAAAGAACATGTATTATAATCGAATATGTGATTGAGTGATTGGTTGAATGTTGTGTGATCTTCAATGATTGTTTTACTATAGCCGGAAGGTTTTGATTGTGCTGTTGATGGCGTTACATCCCTATAGGGTCGGCCGGCGAAATGGTCACTAAAACCTGTCACAATTGTTACCGCACGTTCGATAATTGGCAATGTTTTTTTTGCGGCGCGTAAATGTGAAAGACACGTGGGAGATACGTTATCGTTTTGACAGCGTGCCGCGCCAAAATTTAACTTGCTACCGGTGTAGCACTGATTAAATTCGTTACCGGATCCAATTACACTTCATTGACCGATATTGGATTTTTTGGCCGATGGCGATGCTTTCGGCCTCGTCCGCGGCACGTCCATACGACAAAAAGCTCCACACCGATTCGTTTATCGATGGCCAGCTCGCACCAACCAAATTTATTATAGTGTAAAGTTGTTAAAATTTTCCAACTCCATAATATAACACGGGAAAAATCAAAAACTCACTGGCGCGAATATTGGTGAATTCGTGTGTTTGGCTCACAGTACCTTATTGGACCGTAAAAGGCTTTATTAACTAGCTGGTGCCCCGCTTTTTGTGTGCTTTACAACAGCTAGTGTAGCGAAAATTATTGCAGCCGCCATTTTACATGTCAATGATTTGTATCCGATAATTTACGGGGACCTTTTTCAGTTCGATCATGGAAACATTTGGAACGTGGCGTCAACATGTTACGGTTATTAATTTTATTTTATAAATTATGTGAATATTTAATATGTTAGTTCTAATTTACATGAAATAACATACATATTGAAACAAAATTTAAATAGATATGGAGATGGGTGTGTATAACGATGTATTTTAATATGTTTTGAGGCTATGGAATACATAAGATGTGTGTAAGTTTATTCATTAAATTATTTAAAACTTTTATTAGCTACGTTTTTAAACCAATCCATATTTTGTTCCGTATTCAACATTTTCAACAAGTAAAAGTTTTATTTGTACCTGTAAAGTACCAAAATTATCTTGGAATTAGTACAAAAACATTTTTTATTGTCAAGGACTTGTAAATCTGTTTTATTTTGTACATAAAATTGTATTAAAAAATAGTTAAAAAATGGCTTATTAACCCTCCAGTACTAACATGATTTTTGTAACACCAGTATTAACATCGGTCTGTCAGACCGAACCTACCAAAAAATGCTTTTTCTTCGTTTCTTTACATTTACAAAGTAATTTTATGTACATTAGATGTTAAAACAAAAGGATAATATGTTTGAATGATATACATAGTCAGTAGATCTAACGTGCTCCATAATATAATTAGGTTCTGTAATAAGTATTTACCGCGCCATTTATGAATATGGTGAACTTTTCAAACAAACAATGTCTAACTATTGTAAAAACACATTACAAAAATGGTGAAAGTTTTGCGAAAACTGTTCGCCAATTACGTCAAGTTTTCGGTCGCAATAATGCGTCAAATGAATCAACAGTGAGGCGTTTAATTACAAAATTTGAGACCAAATTTATGCTGGTGGATCAGAAGATCAATGTTCGTCGTCGTCCTTGTCGGTCACTTGAAAACATAGCTACAGTAAGGGAATCTGTGGTCGATAATCCAAGAACTTCCATTCGGCATCGTGGTCAAGAATTAAACATTTCCAGAAGCACTATGTTTGTACGCATTTGCACGCGTACAAGGTTCAATTGGTGCAAGAAATCAAGCCAAGGGACCATGCGCAACGCCGTGGATTTGCTGATTGGGTGTTGGAACATCATCAAATTAATGCGGATTTTTCGAAGACAATCATTTTTTCAGATGAGGCACATTTTCAATTCGACGGATACGTAAATAAACAAAACTGTCGAATTTGGGGTGCTGAAAATCCTCGTGTGGTATTCAATCAACCAATACATCCACCGCGAGTAACTGTTTGGTGTGCATTTTGGACTGGCGGAGTGATTGGACCTTATTTCTTTGAAAATGCGCAAACTGTTAATGGTGTGCGGTATCGGGAAATGTTAACGGAATTTTTGTGGCCCGAATTGGATGCCATTGATGTGGAGGACATGTTTTTCCAACCACCAGACGGTGCGACCTGCCACACAGCACGTGAAACAATGGCGTTATTGCAGACCAAGTTTCCGGGCCGTGTCATTTCTCGATTTGGCGATCAACATTAGCCACCAAGATCGTGCGATCTAACACCGACGGACTTTTTTCTTTGGGGCTATGTAAAGGAAAAGGTGTATGCGAATAAGCCTGAAACAGTTGAAAATCTTAAAGAGGAAATACGGCGCGCTATTGGTGAAATACAGCCACATTTATGCGAAAACGTTATTGAAAATTTCAACAAAAGAATAACCCTGTTCCAGAGGTTTCGTGGTGGCCATTTGCCTGATGTTGTATTTCATATTTAATCGGAACTATTTTTCTTTATGTTGAAATCAAAATATTTGCTTAATTCAAAAAATAAATGTGTTTTTCTTTAAAATTAAATCCGGCGCCCTTGTTGGGACACCCTTTATTAATGTTTAACGCAATCACTGTAAATTGCAGCAACATGCTCTAAACATAAATGTTTTTTTACATTCAGTACACTTACATTTTGTTTTGCGATCTTTTTTTGCATTACATAAGGAACATCTACCATACTCTGTGTTTTGCTCTTAGGCAACAGATTCAGGTCCCATGTTGCAGATTTCTTTTGTGTGCATTCGGGTTAAATATGGCACTTGTTGAGTTGTTACACGCCTCTTCAGGTAATCTGTCGCCAAATTAAAGGAAAGTTTTTCCAGAAAAGTTTTCGAAGCATATTTGAATTAGGATTTTATGAATTGAAAACAGAAAAAGCATTTATGGCAGCTTTGTCCAATACACGATAAAAAATTACTATAGGTCACCTTCTTATGTTTCTGGCACAGTTGTAGTTGGCACCTAATTGCTCGACTGTGTCAACACCACCGTTGGTTTTATTGTATAACATAATTATTTCAGGTTTTTTTTGTAATATCTTCTATGCTGTACGACACTAATGTACAATTTTCTGCAAATCCAAACATACGTGTACCTGCTGTTCTTACACCAATTATAAACTTACATGGTAGTTCTCGCTTGTTCAAATACTTGACTTTACGCACGGCGAAGAGGTAAAGGTCCGAGCAATGCTTTTGTTTCAATTATATCGGTAGTAGTTGCTGTTCAACAAGAAGATATATGATTCCATCGGTAAAAACCATAAGACCAAATATCCAAAATATTTGATGAATTACGTGCTGGTCCTTTTACGCCTGCTGAGGTTATAATTATATTTTTAATAAACAAATCATAATAAATTGAGCTTTTAATTAATCATTATGAAATTATCAACATTTCTAAATAAAATCGTAAGCTTTTCCATGAAAAAAATATTTAAGATTAAAAAAAATCTTAAAAAAATGAATTTTTTAAGATGTTAGTCTGCAATTATCAGGAATTATACAAAATTGTGTTAGCTTTTCGATGAAAGAACCCGTTTTTAAAAAGATCTTTAATTTTTCAGATAAAAATATTTGATGTTTGAAATCAACGTATCAAAATATGTATTTTCAAACCAACATAGTCTATTGAAAATGTTTAAACCTTTTATGATCTTCGGAAGAGTTGCGAGTCCTTTATTGAATTCGAGTAACGATCGAAGTTAGGTAGGTTTATACACACTCTTTGATCGTGCCTGAAGAAGATTGTTACTAAAGAGAAATAAATGAATTTGATCATTTCCAAAATATTACATTCTCAAGATACGATGAACAAAGAATGAATACAGCCCGAAGTCTCTCGCACCAAAGGCCGCCTCAAACCCTAGCAGTTTTTGTTGCAGCTTACTAATCTATTGTAGTTTAAACAATGCTTCATGGCTAGTTCATATGGATCCCATGACATTACTAACTTAAAACCAACTTAAAACTATTACATTCAACACCTCATTGCAATTTTTTTTGTTTAACAATATTTAATTTGCAAACCATTGAAGATTTAACATAACACGAAAATTGTTAAATTTATCTGTGCAAAATGATTTTGTCAAAATGTCAGCAATACTTTTATCGGTTGATACCAAGATATGCTTTAATCTTCTTGTATTTTCATGATTCTTGATCATGACCAACAATATTGCACTTTGATTGTCCACATACAATACTGGTTCACCATCTTTATTTCCGAAGACTTTAGCCAGCCTACTTATATACAGAATTTCCGTACAACACATTGCAGCTTCTACATATTCAGATTCGCCTGTTGATAATGGAACCGTTTGCTGTTTCTTTGATGACCATGATACCAAATTTCCATGGTAGTATATTGCCATACCACTTACACTCTTACGATCAGTTCAATCCGTTCCCCAATCAGTATCAGAGTATGCTACGATTTTTCTGTTCAAATCATGTCTTCTATATGTTAAACAGAGACTCTTCGTATTTTTGATATATTTTAGCACTCTCCTTGCTGCCTGCCTTCCATGTACTCAAGGTTGGTCTATCCAAAAATTTTCCTAAAAAGGATGTTGCAAATGATATATCAGGTCTAAATATTGTTGTCAAATAATTCAAACATCCAATTAATTCCCTTTATGGAACGTTTACTATATTGTCGTTCTTGTTCACTTGATATCCAACTTCCATAGGAGTCCTACATAATTTACTATGTTCCATGTTACATTTCTTTACAATTTTATCTATAAGTCTTTCTTGCGAAGTTTTGATTTTTCCCTCTCTCATTTCGATATCCGAACCTAGAAACATTTTTATTCCTCCCAATTATTTAGCATTAAATTCTGTAGTTAAATTCTCGTAGATTGTTCTAAGACTTTTTTCTTCTCCAGTGATAATGATATCATCGACGAACACTACCATCTATACTGTTTCATTGTAATATAGACATACATCATATCCAGATCTTTTCAAATTGTTCCTCTGTGTGAATTTACTAAATATCGTTCCAACATTTCGGTGATTCTCGTAAGCCATAAATTGCGTTATTTAATTTCCATGCATAATTCCTATCATTAATCTTGAATCCTTCTGGTATTTTCAAATAAATTTTTTCAGCTTTGTTTATTTTTCGGACAGATGAAAGATTGTGATATAACCCTTTAACTATTAACGCTACAATATTTATTATTACATCGCCTTTTTTTGTGCTTGTTTTTTTGAAATAGTTTCAAATGCCGTAACTAATCATAATCAGATATATTTTCAAGAATCTTTATGTTCTAGTGTTAAGCAATTATTTAGAGTATGTCAGGAATTTAAAAAGAATAATGATATAAAATATTTGTGCACGAGGGAAGGTAAGATTTTGATGAAGAAGAGCAATGGGAGTTGGATATTTCGTATAACCAAACAAGCTAACTTAAATGATGTTCACTAACGTTCGAGATTTGAAAACGTGGGTTAGGCCACAGTAGAATTTTCAAAAAATCGTTTTTTTTTTTTTGCTTAAACGATGCTTTATCATCATAAAAATAAGTTACCATTCGAATTATAGCGAGAAAAAATTTTTTTCACCGACTTTAAGCGTATAACGTAAGCCTACCTCTGGTACGGCCGGAGCCGGAGGTCTGGCACCTAAGCGCGCTACGCCTCCGGATTTTCGGAGCTATACCGGTAGGCATGACTAGTAAGACAGTTTGACAGTTAGAAAATGACAGTTTGAAAATAGTGTTCATCTGTGCGTTACGTGGTAGTTACGTGGCATTTCGCTTTTTGGTTTTTCCGGTTTTTCTTTGTTGTTTGCGTTTCTAAACCTTTAATTTTAAACATTAGTCTTTTTCAAGACTCTTAATTTATTGTGAAATTTGTTACTCGTGGTAAGTTCATTTTACAAACGGTAGTTATTTCATTTGAAAATAAACATTGTTTTCTTGTAACTGTTAAAAGAACGCCGTTTGCCGTTCGGCTTTTCTGCAATGAGCAGCCAAAAAAAGGTTTTTGCATCGAAGAAGGGCACGAAGTCAAATACTTGGTCTTCGCACAAGACCGGTATTTCAAAACGTCGACCGCTAAATAGATTCGAAGTGGAGAGAGATGGACTAGAACACGTCAGTGCATCGGCCAAAAAACTGCGATCGTCAACAAGTTCCCGTGATGTTGACATTAACGCCGAATTCGGTTACAGATTTATAAATTTCGTAACTGTTATGAACGCAATTGCCGAAGTAGTTGTTTGCAAAAAGTGCGGTGAAGACGTAAAATTTACTGAATCGGCTCCACGCGGTTTGGGGTTTAAAATCGTGATTTCTTGCAAACAGTGTGAAAAGACCGAAATACCTAATTGCCCTTACGTACGAAATGGGTATGAAGTTAATCGTAGAATTACCCTTGCGATGCGATTATTAGGTGTAGGTTTGCATGGTATAAAGAAATTTTGTGCGTTCATGGACTTGCCGCGGCCGATATACCATTCATTTTATGATAAACTTGTCGGAGCAATTGCTACAGCAACCAAAGCTGTGCGTAGTACGAGCATGAAAAAGGCAGCTGCAGAAGAGAAAGCTAGGTCACTCGAAAAAGGACAGAACGAGGGAATTACAGTTTCGGGTGATGGATCTTGGCGAAAGAGGGGATTTACTTCCCTTTACGGAATATCATCTCTAATTGGTTGGTTCACGGGCAAGGTGATTGATATCGAAGTGAAATCAAAATATTGTAAGTCCTGTGAATTTTGGAAACGTAAAGAAGGCACGGCAGAATATGAGGAATGGTATGAAGGACATGAAGAAACATGCCAAAGCAATCATAAGGGCTCTGCAGGAAAAATGGAGGTCGATTCAGTTGTCCAAATGTTCAAGCGCTCTGACGAATTACACGGAACAATGTATGCCTACTATATTGGAGATGGCGATAGCAAAACTTTTAATGGTGTTATAGATGCAGCACCTTATGAAAATGTAACTGTACAAAAAAAAGAATGTATCGATCATGTTCAAAAACGTATGGGCACTCGACTCCGAAATTTGAAAAAAAAAAACGAAAGGACTTGGCGGCAAAGGAAAGTTAACAGGAAAGTTAATTGATGAATTGAGCATATATTATGGATTGGCGATACGAAGAAACACAGGCAGTATTGAAGATATGAAGAAGGAAATTTGGGCCACACTCCACCACAAGTTATCCACCGACGAAAAACCGCAGCACGACAAATGCCCACCCGGTCCAGACTCATGGTGTACATGGCAGAAAGCGAATGCTACGAATGCTCTTTCTTCTTACCGCCATAAGGAGCCGCTCAATATTCAAGTTTTTGAAGCCATCAAGCCAATTTATGAAGAGCTGTCCAACAACGATCTGCTTACTCGCTGTTTAGGGGGTTTCACGCAAAACAACAACGAGAGCTTCAATTCTACCGTGCGGAACTTGGCACCGAAGAGCACTTCAAGCGGCAAAATGGTTTTAGATATAGCTTCAGACGTTGCAGTGTGCACTTTCAACGATGGCCTCGGCAGTGTAATGGAGATTATGAAAGTTTTGGGCATGACTATAGGGCCCAACTGCTACAATTTTTGCGTGGAAGTGGATGCTCTACGCGTCGACAACGCTGAGAGATCGCTGTCGGATGCGGTGAGGGACGCACGCTCGAGTGCAAAATCGTCCAGGAAAACGGAAGAGGAGGAAAATCTTGCCTTAGAGGGACAACTTTACGGAGCTGGCATCGCAGAATAACGGTAAAAAAATTTTTTACTTTCATTTTCTAAGTTTAACAACAAAAAAACTATATGTTAAACTTTAAACACGTTTTTCTCTAAATAGTTTTTTTCTAATTGTCGTGACAAATAACTTCAACAATTTTGATCCGATCGGATTGAAATTTTAACACTATGTTCCTAATTGCATTTTGCAGAGAAATACGTACGGAATTTCTGATTAATTGAAAACTTTTTATTTTATGAGCAGTTTTATACGAATTTTTTTACCAAAAATTCATTTTTTAAGTTTAAATGCCTATAATTTCCGAATAAAACAATATTTTTCAAATCCCGTACGTACTTCTCTCGATATTCTATTGTAGATTAACGAGATTTTTTTTTTTAATTTTAGGGCAAAAATTGTGGGTGCCAAATGTCATGCCGTGAAGTACCGTGACAAAACTTTCCAAAGGCAGATAGCAGTAGTCGGCCATTTTGTATAACAAAAAAAAATATTTTTCATCAGCTTGATATTTACACTAAATAGATCCGTAATTAGTTTTATAAATGAATCACTTTTTCATACAAAAAAAAAATATTGAATTGAAACATGATTTCATAACCGCTACTGTGGCCTAACCCCTTAAATGAAATTTACATAAATTGCTTGTCTGAAGATTTTGACATAATAGTACTAGTGGAAACTTGGTTAAATGAGGGCATCTCGTCCTCTGAATTACTAGATGATAGGTATGTAATATACAGACGTGATTGTAATTTCAATACAAGCGTTAAAAAAGACGGAGGTGGAGTACTTATTGCCTGTAAATGTAATTTAGATTCGAATTCGAGTGAATTGTGGGTTAAAATAAAAATTGGAAGTAAATGTTTTTATGAGTGTGTGATCTATTTTCGTCCAGGCTCACAACTTGAAACCTACAAGATTTTTTTAATTTGTGTGAATTCAATCAATATACATACAATTTTTATAATTTGAAACAATGCAACTTTATTCCTAACAATTTAAACAGATTTTTAGATCTAATATTTTGTAATTTTGAGGTCAATATAACATTAAGTAATGAAGCGTTAGTTAAAGTGGATTTTTTCCACCGATCTTTATGTGTTAATGCAATATTTCCAAAGAGAGCTACCAAATCACAGTTTCATTCAAACCTATACATTTATCGCTAGGCTGATTTTCCATTATTAATTGCTTTAATTAAAGATACTAATTGGTTAATTTTGGAGAGTTTAAATACGGTGGATGAGGTGGTATCTAAATTTTATGAAATTTTGTACAGTTTATTGGATAGATGTGTACCTAGAGGTAAGTGCTCTGTTGATGGGCCTATTAGAGAGTATCCTAAATGGTTTACATTTGATATAATAACAAAAATTAAGGCTAAACATAGGCACCGGCCTTAGATAGCAAACAACAGATGGACGTGGTATACACCGCCTTTGAAAAAGGCTTTGACATTCTGCTGAGTAAACTGTATAAATACAGACTAATTTTTTAAAATTATTTGCATCATATTTTACGAATCGTAGGCAGTATGTAGTATTTAATGGTGAAAAGTCGGAGTTGACCCTCGTTCACTCTGGAGTGCCACAAGGCTCTAATCTGGGACCATTGCTCTTTTTATTATTTATAAATGATCTCCCTGATGTCATAAAGCACTGTAAATGCGCTCTGTATGCAGACGACTTTAAAATGTGGCGTGTGATAAAAAATCAATACGACTGCACATTAATTCAAGCTGATATCATAAATATATGGCAATGGAGCATCTCTAATAAGTTAAATTTTGATACGTCGAAATGTTCTGTAATGACTTTTAGTAGGAAGAAAAAGTTGCAAATTCATAATTATGAAATGAACAAGATCATTTAAGAAGACAGAAAGAAGTGAATATGTTTGTGATTTAGGTGTTACGTTTGATTTAAAATTTTCATTTTCAAAGCATATTATGAATAGATTAGCGGTAGATGCATATAGGCAATTGGGATTTATTGTTAGAAATTGGTTTGAATGTCAAAATAAGAATACCTTTAAAGTACTCTTTAATACATTTGTAAGAAGTAAGTTGGAGTACGCCTCGCTCATTTGGAATACTGCAGATGTGACATATAAATCTATAATCGAGGGAGTTCAAAAGAAATTTATAAGGTACCTATAATAAAATAAATAAATAGCAGGATCATATCCCTTTGAACCTTTGAACCGTATTTGCAACTTTTGAGTACCAATTAGTTTACTTCCCTTGAGAGAAGGCGTGCTATCTTGGATGCTTATACATTACATCAAATTTGGTTTAATAAACTTCAAACTGGTAACCAAATTGTTGAGAACATTGCTTTAAATGCAAGGTCTATAGAACATAAGGTTACCTAATTCCCTATGCCTCTGTAGTATCGATTATTACCCCGCAGATTGACGTCACTGGTTCGATACAGTCAGAGTAAAAGATAGCCTATACGTGCCTATACTGTGGTACAGTCTATATAAAATATTTAAACCTCGCATCGTGTTGTGTTGTTAACCCACCTTGCCCCTCAGAGGAGGAGAATCGGGATTGGGTAACCTTATGTTCTATAGACCTTGCCTTAAATGTACTGAGATTTGCTTCTCCGGTCGCAGACCAGTTTTTATGTAGACAAGCTCAGACAGGCTCAAACAGAGCTTCTTGTTTGGTTTTTCGGATTAATGTTAAGTTATGGTCTTAGTAGTATTGTTTTTATTTTGTAAAATCTTTGTAATTGGGGTTTGTCCTGTAGAGGTTTAATGGAAATAAATAAATAACTAAATAAATAAATAAGTTGAAAGTAGATATACACCCGGCTTGTGACTAGTAGCAGGAAAATGTTTTTTTCATCTTGATAAGTAAAATCTGTTTCTTAAGTTCTAATTAATGGATAGAGCTAAAAAAATAAAATTTTTAGTGAATCAGATTTAAACTTATTTGAACTTAGTAGATATCTTTGAAATAGCAAGTTAAGATGTCAAAGAAAAGTGGGATGCAAATACAACAAAATAAGATTTCTGATCGAATTTTTATATGATCGTGTGATATTTATATTGGTGATGCGACCGAAGCCGAATAATTATTCGGTATTCGGCCCTATTTTTGCTATTCGGTATTAGGCCGAACATTAGGTTCTATTACCGAATAGGTATTCAGTTTTATATTTACATGCCTTAAATAAATATCATATTGTTTACTTTTCTTATTTTATAAAAAAAAAACACAATTGTCTTACAATTAATTAAAAATCAACACTCATACTGCATGATGATTCTTGATCTAATTACTGATTTTCTGGTAACAGAATACATAACGTACAGAATGTATAAGACAACATGCAACATTTTCTAATGCAACTCTAAAGACAAGAGGTATCAAGCAGATACTCGGGGAATTACCGCATTATCTCTAGGGTTCGAATAAAATACCGATCAACTGTTACACCGAATATCCGGTATTCGGCCGAATATTCGGTTGAAAATTTAGCCGAATATTCGGTATTCGGCCAAACTAGTATTCGTCGCACCACTAATTTATATCCCCTGCTTTCTATCACGTCTGCATAGGAGAACGAAATGAAATTTAATTAATTACAGGTGTTTCATTTATTAAATTAGTGGATTTGTTTTATGGTAAATACCAATGAAATGATCCCTACATTTAGAGTACTATTTTATAAACGTGTACAATCAAATTTGATAATTTGGTGGGTATAACCCGTAAAACACGAGAGAATTCCAGTGGATATTAATCCCAACAGGCCTAAGGTAAACAGAATAATATAGCAACTATTAATATTCGACGAGATTTTGTTGCAGAGCGTCCCTATTGTAAATGTTTACAGTATATGGGAACGATATTGAGAGCACACTGTTGGCATCGTCTCTATGGAACGTTAACGCTAGTGGAAAAGTGATAGAGGGCGAACTACATAACAGTTCCCCTTATTGTAAACGGCGTCTTAACGGAGCTCCGTTAAGTAAACATTCACGACCTTCGAACGTTATACTTTCGACGCCGGATATATCTTCTCAAGGTGCCGTCTCGACATGATAGATTTTGCATTTTCAATAAAGGAAAAAAGAGAAAATGAACTAAAATAACTACATAAATAACGGACACACAGTAATTTTAACATGGATACCACAAGGCCTTTCTGCATTCCGATAATTTATTAAGTGGAAATTCAAATAAAATTTAATTAATTAAATGAAATAAATTAAATTCATTACAATGTAAATATTATTTATTTAAAAAGGGAATATGTACAATTCTGGGCACTGTTTGTATAGTTATTTATTTAAAGTACATTCCTTTATTGATTATCAAAGCATTTTATTTCAAATTAGGTCGTTATTGACCGAAAAAGCACATTACGCTTGATGTAACTCACAATATCATTTTAATTCAATCACACAACTGGCCACACTGTATTTCACAGTAAAGCTCTGATGAAAGGATTAATTTAACCCTGGCTACGAAATGCCCTCGTAATGTTGTAATTACTGGATAGTACGGGGTCGTTGTCCGACTTGAACGCATTAAAATTATTAATAACTTTGATACCAACAATGTCGACGGCTGACAAACATCTAAAATAATTGTTTAAAGCGAGCACGTTGTCCTGGCGCCGGCCTTACTAGAGAACTATTAAATCGTTCGTGTTCGCGCAAGCGCTCAAATGCGCATTATCTTAATGAGTTATAAACCGTGATATTATTAAAATTTCACAGCTGGCCCGCTTACACATGGAATAGAGCTTTCGGGCACTTGCTGCACGCACGACTACAAACACGTCAACTGTAATCACTTCACAAGCGTGTGTGTATCACATGCGGTGGCCATTCTTCACCGACAAAACCAGTGGTTTCACGAAATGCTCGCTTGGAACAAGCTTGCTCGGGTACTTTAATGCACGTATGTTATTTTATTGGTTATGCACTACGTTATACTATATTGCTAGAACGTGTTCGTTGTTATAAGGGAAACATAAGGGATGGGTGTTGTGTATAAATCCTGAGGAATACAGTAAAATCTCGATATAAAGGACCTCGTTAGAACAGACTTCGGATATAACGTACAAAATATTTTTAAGTCACACTATCAACATTATCTATTTAATACATCAGTATATTTAAATATAAATGTTGGCGCTCATAGATAGAATCCAACTCGGGTTATTACACAAGTTGCTCTATTCTATCTTCATAGATAAATTCCGGGTATTCCCCGAGTTGTCTATAGGACGTATAAATCAAAGTCGGTAGTTTTAGTTTTTATTGTCATTCAGCGCTTGATTGTTGTCTATTTTTATTGGACTAAAACTAGAAGTAACACTAGAGCTAGACTAGAAACATTCGGGTTTAGCCGTACGTCTCTTAAGATGGCTAAACCGGAATGTTTCTAGTTTTAGGTCTAGTGTTACTTCTAATGCTAGTGTTAGTTCTTATTTTTTATTGTTATTCAGCGCTAGATTGTTATATATTTGTATTGAACTAAAAGTAGGACCAACACTAGACCTAGGACTAGAAAGTCTTCAGACGCACGTCTAAACCCGAACGTTCTTAGTTCAAGGTCTAGTGTGAGTACATTGTTGTATATTTTTATTGAACTAAAAGTAGAACTAACACTAGACTTGGAACTATAAACATTCGGGTTTAGCGGTCTTAAGAGACGCACAGCTAAGCTAATTCATCGTTAACTAACGAATAAAGAACGCAACTGTGTAGATAGCTGTTCGAATTTGTGTGCATTAAAATTATTTATTCAAACAGTTTAAAGTGCAAATTAAACATTGTTCATGTAACGGACTTCTGGCTATAATGGACACTCGCTTCCCCGTACTAATCCGTTGTATCGGGGTTTTACTGTACTTCAATTCATTACAAAATATTTATTTAATAATATACAAATAAATAAAAACAAATTGATTGATTTTAAAAACTAAAAGGTATTTTAAAAGCAGTCCTTTTCATTGAAAAGCTTACAATTTTATTTAGAAATGTTGATAATTATTAACATTGTACATGTCAAAAAACATCTAAATTGCTCATGTGTTCGTCGCATTTCTTTATACTGTTATGGTATTGTCTTACACATATAGAACTCCAAAATGTAGATTCTTGTTAAGCTAAGTATCTTTTGTAGAAGGAAAATTTTATTTACCACTGAAGAGAAGCCCCAAAAGATAACGCCATATCGAAGGAGTGGGTAGGCTGTTGCAGAATAGGCTAGCAACGCAGTCGCAGTAGATGTTCTATCTGTAATTGAGAGCGATTTACGCAAATTAAGATCGCGTTAAAATCCACCAAGCCGTTTTCGACATAACCGCATCCTACTAAACCGCGATTTTCTGCGAAACTACAATAAATATCGAAAAAATAAAACATGTCTCTCGTTAAAAACACATCAGGTTATCATCTGTTGAAAATAGAAATTTTTTCGTCGGATAGTTATTGACAAAAAAAATCGCAAGTCGACAAAGTTGCCCGCACCCTCAAAAATCTAGTACTTTTTTCATTTAACTCGCGATAAAAAGAAAGCCGCGTTAAAGTCACATATGTTCCGTAAAAATGCTCAGTGATTACAACAAACTCTACCATAATTTTTTTCATCGACCGGTTGCGAAGATATCGATCTCTAAAGTGAGGGGTCTTAACTTTTGGCACGGATAGTAGTTACATCATATTCGATAACTTCGGTTTTATTGATTTTTAATTTAAGATTATTTATATGAAACCATTGTTGCAGACATTCTATTGTTTTAATGTAATGGTGATTTCTTAAAGCTTATTATTCCCAGAACAGATTACAGAGATATCCAGGAATACACATGTAGGAATTTGTGTAGAAATTCACATACATGTATGTATAACAAAGAGAAACACAGGTCAAACCATCCACAGTATTTGCCTGAATATAAGGCGACCTCGAATATAAGGCGACCCCGAATATAAGGTGACCCCTAGTTTTTGGCGCGATTTTTTCACCAAATATCCAAAAGGATATTGAAAATATGAGAAAGTCGCGGATATAAGGTGACCGCCTTATATACACAAATATATTATACTTACCTTAATGTCATTTATAAATATAATGTATGTGGCATACTATTAAGAAAACATAGGTAAGTTTCAGAATATGTACTTTATTAATAGTAAATAAAAGTATTTTCAAATATACTGAATAATAACACGTATCTAGTCATCATTCATTTCACATGCGTCTTCCACATCACTCTCTCCACTAGTAGCCTTAGTAGTTTGGTCTTGCTGCATATCATCCCAGAGGACATCATCGTCAGCACCTTCTAAATTATTTGAAACGCAACATATTTTGAATCCTTTAATAATGCTTTCTGATGAAATTTCGTTCCTAGCCCGTAAGATCCACGATAGCATTGAAACTTGTGCTTTTTTTATTTTTCCACTGGAAGTAAGTGGATGATCATGTGACTGAAACCAATTTGAAAACTGTTTCTTTAAGTAATCCTTAAAGGGTTTATTGACTACAACGTCTAAAACCTGCAGTTGTGAAGTCATACCACCAGAAATAATGACTAAATCTGTATTCTGCTTCTTAATTTCTTCCCGCACTTATTGTGCAAGGTGACCCCGAAAAGCATCCAATATAAGCATTGCTCTCTCCCCATCATTCCTTTGTTGATTTGCCCAAACACTTCTTATTTTACCCATATTTACATAAGTAGCAGGCTGGAAGTGAATCACAGTCTTTGAACCTGCTTACGCTTGCTTCTGCGCTAACACATCATTTTTGATTTGTCGGTAAAATTCCGAATATAAAGCGACCCCGAATATAAGGCGAGTGATAATTTTGTGCCTAATTCTCTTGAAAAAAATCTCGCCTTATATTCGGGAAAATACGGTATACCTCTCATTTTCACGCTTTGTTTTTCATGAGTCAAATAAGACTCAATAAGTACGTTTATGTTGGAGCTGCGATAAATGATGAGAGCAGCGCAAAATTCATTTCTATGAATTAGTATATACACATGTCTCCACGCATTGCTCCAATATAAACACTTGCATATAAAATAATGACATCATTTTCTTTGCTTCGCTAGTATCGTCGCTCTTATCGTTTATCGCAGCTCAAACATAAACGTACCTTCAGACATTTTACTGGTCCCATTATACCAATATTCCATAATTTTTCTACGCGAATGCTTATTTCGAGAGAATCAAAATAGATCCAGATACAATTCAGCTACATGTCTGCCTTCACCGTTTAATTCTTTTATTACTTCTGCTATCACTTGATAGATTTCTCGTGCAGTATTTGTTCCTTTCAAGTAGATGATTTGACTTTTCGAGAGTATATCATTTTATTCCAGAAAATTGATTATTCTCGTTGACATAACCTTCTCAAATACTTTGGAGATATTGGATATTAATGTTATAGGTCTATAGTTGTCAAATAGCCTCTTCTTATGGACCGGAATCACAATGACTTTCTTCCATTATTTGGGAAACTTGCCAAGTTCTATGCACATATTGCATATGTGCATCAAAGGTTTACTAATAATATTCGCGACACCTTTTAATAACTTTACCGGTATGTTATCTGGTCCTGCCACCTGCGTGTTATTCAAAGATATTATTATGTTGAACATTTCGGTCTGTGTCGTGGGATGCAAATATATTGTCCCCATTTTCAGTTGTTTATTTTGCATTAGTGTTGGTTTCCCTCTGCAAACGTTCATCAAATATTCACTTAGACCACTTTTCTTCAGTCTAATCATATTCCACGCAGCCTTCATTCTATTACTCGTATTTTGTATAATTTGTGAATTATGTTGTTTTGCAGCCTTTGACGTTTTTCAAAGTTTTCCTCTGTTGACACGATATATCTGTTGACCTCTGTTGATATTCTAACGCTATTTTAAGTTGCTCGCACAAGATGGCATAAACTCTTAATGCTACTACATCTAAGGTATTAATCTTTGGTAACTTGGACTCTGATAGTGTCGGTATATTTTTGGGTGGAGAGAGGCTGGTAGTGTGACTCAAAAAATCTGGGTGTGCTTGTCGACAGCAATCTGCGATTCAGCGGTCATGTCACTGCTTGCGTGAAAAAGGCATATGATGTTCCCAGATGCCTCTATCAACACCGACACGTTCTAAATGTAATTACAAAGAAACGTGTGTGCGAAACACTTGTCCTGTCAAATTTTGTGCGTTGTACTGGAATGTATGGTCCATGTTTAACTGGGTATGAACTTCATCGTATTCAAAGGGTTCAAAATAGCTGTCGTCGTTTTATGTATGGTGTTCGTAAGCGTGAAAATATTAGTCAACAAATTAAAATATCAGTTCTTGTACTTGTATAATAAAATCACTTATAGGACCAAAGTTCATAACTTGAATATTAGACACAAAAATACTATTGCCGTTCCTGCTCACAGGAAAGCCCCTTTTAGGCGCTCTTTTTATATAATGTGGCTAAGGAGTATAATTCCTGTCCTCCTGAATCTAAAAATAAAAGTCTATCCGTCTTTAAAGTTAACTTGCGTAACACCGTGTTTCAGCTTCAGATGGGTGAACATAAACCTTATGCTGCCTCAGTGCTCTGACATTGGATTGTTATCTATTTATTGGAAGGTTATATAGGGAATCATTTGAATTGATTAATTAAATGCGGAAAATAATTGAATATGTAATTATTAGTCGTTCTCAACTCTAGATTAAGTTGAACAGAATCTGGACTCCGCCTATTGACCGCAGATTGTAATTAGTTTTACATAAAGAATGAATTTCTTCTATTTTATTTTTTTTCTTTTATATTACTGTTTACCTTTTTTATGTTGGTTGTTGCGGTCAATAAAGTACTATTACTATTATTATATTTTAATTCCAAAGTATATGTGTTTATTCATATGCTTATTTATGATCCATCTTCTGGATCCTTGGTTTTAAGTATGTTATAGAAATGCTCAAGTAAAACACTTTACCTAAAACGATTTATGTTTATACCAGTAAAGTTTCTATATATTAGTTTGCATTTGTTTAGGGCTTTATCTGGTTTTATTTCAATTATTTAGGCTTTATGATCAGATAAACAGATATCAATGTTGTAAGCTATAAAGTTTTCAGCATTAGTTAGTATGTTATCAATCAGGGACGATAAGTTTTTTGTTATTCTCTGGAGTTCCTTCGTATGTTTTAGATTATGTTCAGAAATTGTACCCAAGAAAAACGCTCGTTCGTGACATATTTATTCCGAAAAGTGAGAAAATTCAACTGTTTAATAGTTAATATCTGAAAAACTATAAGATATTTTGAAAATCAGTTTCTTTCATTGGAAAGCTCATATACTATAAGAAACTCAAAACTATGAATATGAGAAAAAATTGGTCCCTTATATTTTCGCAACTCACTTGAGAATGTTCTTGTTAAAAATGCGCGAATTTTAAGTCGTAATTACTTTGCCCATACAAGCGAAATTACGGCTATTTATGATCGGGAGATCAAAGGAGACATTCGTGGGTCTCTCTTACAGATTTCTGTTCATATGCCATCAAGTCAAACGTTCACGCTTAGCTGCTAAAGGGTGGCCAAAGTAATCTATGCGGTTTCATTGGTTTTCATGGGTGACTTTGGCCGCTGGTGATTCAGGTTGTTGTGGTACCTTTTATTGTTATCGGTGAGTTATAAATCTATTTATATAAACTAGACTTGGGAAAAATTGTAAAAAAATATATAGACCGCAAAGGGGTGTACGTATTCACAGGTAACTTGCCAAGGTCGGAACTCGGAATAGGTGGGACTTTCGAACGGCATCCCGACCTTACACAGCGATTTGTTGCTAATATTAAAGTCTTTAGCAGAAAGTGGAAAAGAAAATCAAGAGTGGATTTGTAAAGGCTGACATTTACCCCTTTAATAGAAGAAACGTTTTAGACCGAATTCCAGGGATTGATAATCTAGACCCAAATGTACAGCGCCTCAGTAATAGATCTTCTACAGGACAGAAGGTTTCCTCAACAGACCCAAGGCACTAAGAAGAAAAACGTGAGTGTGCTACCTGGTAGAAGCATTTCCGTTTCGGATATTCAACCAGAAGCGATCGCTGGACCAAGTCAAGTTACGAAAATTTCTTCAGAAAAGTCAGGACGAAGAATTTCCAATGACTCTGAGTTCTCCTGTAATATTTCCATTTCTTCGGAGACTGAGGATTACTGTGACCTTGATGAGGAAGTTGGCGTGGAAGGTCTGACAACACTAAGCAATGAGAACAAGACAATTGAACATATTAATAACGGAAACTTTGTTTTATTTTTATATGAAAAGCAAGTTTACCCAGGACAAGTTGTTCAAATTAAATTAAAAAATAACAAGAAATCATTTAAGATTAAATCTCTTGAAAAAAGTGGACGACATCATTGGAAGTGGCCTTCGTCTGAATATATAGACGAATGAATATATAGATATCCTTTGGTATGAAGCTGAAGACATTTTAGAGGTCATTAATATACTGTAGCTCTCCAAGACAAGATTTTTTACAATTTATGAGAACAATAAATACAATTAAGTTGTTTTTTAATTATAGGTAGGATGGGACCTAAAATTCGACCGCTATTATTAAAATAGCGGTCTAATTTGAACTTTGTCATCTAACTTTGGCCAACACCTTTTTTCCAAAAAATGGTATTTTTCAAATTACGATAAATTTAATTTTTGGCCTGCTGAAAGTACTATTAGTGGCATATCTTCTGCTGTAAAAAACAAATAAATATTTTTCTCCTGTCGAAAGTTGCAGGGTCCTAAAATTTGAAAGTGAACCAATGCCACCCAAGTTTACGGCAAAACAAATGCTTACAATTACATAATAATTTAGTAAAACTACAATTTATTACGATTTTTTGAAAATAATTGCTTAACCCGAAAAATAAGAAAATGAAAACTTTGTATAACTTTTAAGAATGAGATCGTCTACAACCCCAACTTAATACTATACATATAATACTCCAATTATTTGAGTGCGAAATCGTTTTGTTATAAAAATTGGTATTTTTCGACGTATAATCCAAAATTGGGATTGATACCGAATATATTCGAATATTCTCATAACTTTAGTGTGTGATAAAATATTGGATAGATCGTATCAAGTTTGTTAATCCAGTTTTCTACTGTTGAGATAGAGACAATCGGTCCAATTTCTTCCTTTAACTGGCAATTGTATCTATTCCCGTCGGGAGATGCTATCAATATCTAACGAAGTGCTCGAACCACAGTTTATAATGTCATTAGTGTCCGACGCCGCCGATATCAACCTCCATTGTATGCGCAATTCGATGACCAGACGGCAGTATGAATACAAATTTGTTGGAAGGGTCTCGGTTGGTATTTACATAATCGCTTGGTGGTGCTTTCCCTAGTAGCTCATGAGTGATACCAGTGGCTTAGCTTAGCGACAATAATGTTTCTATAGGATACCAGATTACCATTGATTTTATGATAAGTCCCCAAAAATCTATATATTAAAAACAAAACGTATTATATGTATGTCAGGGATATATACTTCCTATATTATTGAGGTCGTATCACAGGAAAGTTGGAGAATTAATTTCGTTGTAGTCGTAAAACGAAATGGGGGTCGGTCTAGTGAGGTCGTATTTGTTTTCATTGTAGTATAATTGAGTTTTCGCTTTGTACTGAAGCACAACTATTACCCCATAGGAGTGCGTTTTATTAGTACGTTCGCACGATGATAAAGTTTACAGCGATCGTACTGAACTGCGATTAACGTAACACAACCGGTAGGATAATTTGGTCACCTAAAATACGTTTATGACCGGAAAAATTCGAGGCTGTTAAATTTTATTATTAGAAATATAAATCGAAAAGGGCTATATAAATGCAAATAATTCTGTTCGAGCCTATCAAAAACAATCGGCCCATATTTCTATTAGGGGAAAAATCAAAAACAGGCAACTAATAAAATAGGCACAATGAAGTTACCCCGTGCAAATCCATTATCGACGTCCGGAGCCGATTGTTAATTAATAATTTATGAATGCTGCGTTCGCGATCGAAAGCCAGTTTCGACGCAAATTAAAATCATTACGATGTTTATAACTTATTTAATTAAAATGAACCATAAATTGCACCGTTAAATAGTTTGATATAAATGGAACGCCTCGACCCGGACCCTTGACAATTTAATGACCGTGTCTGGCAAACAAAAATAAAATTTCGTAAATTAATAGTTCGTTTAAATGGTATCACCGTAATAAAAATTTCATATGCAAAACTTATTTTTGTCGAATTTTGGCCATTTTTATTCTATTTAAATTATTTCAACTCAACGAAGAGAACAGTTTTTATGAAAATAATACTTTTAACGTATAATTAAAATTTTCCATTAAGCATTTTTGTAATGAAATTTATACATTATCCAATATTGTAACAATTTTCTTATCGAACAATGATTGAATCATTAATTTAGCTTCCAACGACAGACATTTCATTAAATACCGCGTAAATTCCACAAATGATGAGAATAGTGGACCCTATTCATACAGAAACAAAGTGTCAGTTAATCACTTTGAAATAATCCCCCCATTCAAAACCTTACGGTATTGAAATCGCTGCCTTCCTGAAATAAATTCAATTAATTTACTAATTGATACGAAATTACGGTCATTTCTCTCGGTACAATATCTGAACGTATTAACCTTTGCAGCCATTGCATTGATGTCGTGTGGGATTCCTATTACATTAACATTTTCAAAGTCCATTCGTGACGAAGCGATCATAAAGAAGGTTGATGTTTTAATATATTAAAATCTAGATACCGGTTATTTAAGACTTAGTTATGTATCAGAAATTCTAACGTAACACATTTTTCTAATGAGATTATTACTTCTTTTATGGTAGTTTGAACAAATTTATTCGATAAAGTGAGCTTTAATAGAACATCTTCAGTGTCAGATGAAACGAACAACACCGCAGGTTACGAATGAAATTTAAAGCGCCAAAGGTAATTAAAAAGTCATGGCTCGCCAAATAAATACCCGTTAACGGTTTTATTAACATTTTAACTTTGGAAATTCGTTCCGGTCGAAGTTACACGAACCTTATCCACCGGAGGCACGTGAAAATTAATTTTTGACAGAGAGGTTCTCTTGGGTTATGTTTAATATTACCCAAGGGCTTCATCGCTTTCTATACTTATTCCGGTAAATTCTCGACTGATGTCAAAGGCGGGGATGGGTTTCTGTTTACAGAGGACCCTGTTGCAAATTACCCTGAAAATATTATGGATACAACTTTGCTCAATTAATCTGATAAGCTACTTAAATTATGTAGCTGTAAACTTTAAGGATTTTTTTGCGTTTATAAAACGTGTAAATAATTTTCATGTCTATACCACAATGTGTTTAGTTTTCCATGTTGATCTTAATTTTTGGTAATTTTTATATCATTAAATCTTTATTTGACCAATTCTGCAATGTGACAAGAACATAATAAGATATAATAAGCGATTATGCTTCTTGAAGAACGTTCAAGTCGATTGATTTAAACATCCAGATCTTAATCGAGATTTTCGATTATATTCTTGGTGCTGTGCGAGGTGATAAATTGAAATTTAAGAGAACAACATGTTCTGAAAATATTAACACCATATAGGTCCTGGAATTGATGAAATCGTACCTGGTTTATTAAAAGAACTTTGCATACTTGTTCAATACCTGCTTGAGATTGTAACACGTAACTGCTTTAAATCCGATAGAATCATATCTTTGCGAAAGATAGATTAGAGTAACACCTGCTCAACATTTAAACCGATTTTGGCTGGAAATCCACAAGGCAGTGTCTTAGAACGCCTCCTTTATCACTGTATACCGCAAATATTCCATTTTCAGTATAGGCTGTACTTGAGACATTCACTGATGATACAATTATTATGGTAAAAGACTAAACTCAAATAAAAAACTGCAAGTAGCTGTTAATAAAATTCATAAATGGACTAGGGATTGGAAAATACAGCTTAACAGAATGAGGAGGTCCACATTAATTTAGCGTTACTAACTGCGCCTCTTGGAGGATGCCCCATTCCTCAAGCATAATCAAAAAATATCTTGATCTCCGCCTTGATGGCAGACTGAACTGGAAGAATCATAGACAGAAAGCTGAGTAGATTAGACTCAAAAGTAAACAAATGTACTGGTTAGTCTAATTTATCAGACCACAATCCCTATCTGGATTTATTATTATTATTATATATGTTTATTGATGATGCAAAAATATTTACCTGAAACTTGAAAACTACAATAAATCTGACCCATGACAATTCAAGGGCAGACTTACCAGAAGTCAACTCAGAAGACAAGAGAATCAGCCTCAACATCAGTCCTATCATTCCGCCTCAAATCCTTCATAACAAGATAACTGTAAATTGAACTAAGATTTTGGGTATCCGTTCTAAAATCCACAGAATTAACTTCTCTAAAAATAATCTCTTTGAATAAACGGATTCTTTATCCACAATCTGAGGGTTCTCAAAATCAAAATGATGACCACTGACAACATGGTGATGAACCAAAGCGCTCTTATTTTCCTCTCTAGATTGACAATCACGTTTATGTTGTTTTATCCTAGCATCAAAATACTGGCTTGTAGTACCTGCATACGTTTTATCACAATTATTGCAAGGAATCTTATAAATGATGTTGGATTGTAAACTTATAGAAACTTGGTTTTTAGTCCTCGAGAAACAAATAGATAGAGGTAAAGGGTTGTATTTAGCAAACTTAATCGAATCAGATTTTAGAACAGAAATAAATTTATCAGTTAACTTGGGAATAAACGGAATCTTAGTGTACCTAATGGGTTCGGATGTTAGGTCGCAATTACCAAGAGGTTGGTCTCTATTAAGATGGTAAGTGTTATTGTGATGTAAAACTCTGTTTAATAAATTGAAAGGATACCCGTTGTTGATGAATATATCACGAAGCTTTTTACGGTTGGAATCAAGAAAGCGAGCATCGAAGATGGACTTAACCTGATTGATCATAGCAACGACAGTGTTCAATTTCTGATTCAGAAGATGATTAGCGTGAAAATTTATATATCTCCCAGAATAAGTAGATTTAGTATACCAATTTATCTAACCTTTGTCGTTGGTCGTGTATTCCCGAGACTACTTACCTTAGTTCCTAACAGTAACGACCGTTATTCCTCCTAAGTTATATAAACAAACTGTATTAACAAAAATAAGCACATAAATGAATTAGCAAATGAAAGATAATAATAATAGGGAATAATAAAAAAATATAACAAAAAAAGAAAACAAATATAGCAAAATTAAAGAAAGTGTTGAACAAGCTGCTGCAAATAATCTCCCCCTACCCTGTAAGGTACAATTCAAAAATATAAAAAGTGAAAATTATCTCTTAATTAGAACTTAAATTTAAATGTTGCTTTGCTCAATCAGAAGATTTTTTTTGTAGTATGACTAAAAACTTCGCTCACTGAGCTGCTTGACTGAATCAGGAATGTTATTCATAATAGTAGCTACATTGTAAGAATAAGATCTTTTAAAGATCTGAAGCTTATGGCGGGGTATGCATAACATGTGCAGATGTCGTATAATAATATTGTACACATCACTGCGATACATGATTCTATTGGTTAAATATGGTGGATACATAATGATATATACATAATGACTCTGAACGAGGTAAGCACAGTGGAGGATTTTACGACGCGTGATATTCCAATTTACCCAATTCAGAGTGTGTGATATGTTTTCTACTCTTTTAATACCATATATAAACCTCAGACATGAGTTCTGTACTCTTTGTATACGCACTTTAGTTACAGACTCGAGGCATGGATGATATAAATCTTCACCGTAATTGAATATGGACAGAACAAGAGCTTCACATAATTGGATTTTCAAATGTTGGTTAAGTAAGCTCCTGTTACTGTACAATAATTTAAGCGCCCCGTAAGCACTGCGAATTAGTGAAGAAACATGTCTACGGAATCGAAGTGTGGTATCAAGATGACCCAAATTGCAGTACTTGCCCGTAAAATTCAATTTAACACCACCCACTCTGATATTTAGAGACTCCTTGATCCTGTTCACCACACAACCACTCCCAAATACCAGAACTGCAGATTTAAAAGAATTAATATTCAAACAAAAATGTGAAGCTTCGTGGGCCAATTTGTTTAAATCAGAATTAATAGCTCTTTCAGCATTGTCAATGTCATTCTCATTGAATGAGTAATAGGCCTGAGTATCGTCAGCACACATGTGAACAGTGCAATAATTTAGTACTTTTGGTAAAGCTGCCGTATAAATTAGATAGAGCAGAATGTCAAGAATTGAACCCTGCGGCACGCCTAAGTACACCACTGCTGCTGAAGACTTTTTTCCATGAAGCTTTACAATTTGTGACCGATTCAGGAGGTAACTGCCAAAAAAATTTATGACACCTTCCGAAAGGCCAATATGGTTGAGTATTGCCAAGAGAGTGGGGTGCTGAATGGTATAAAAGGCCTTCGAGAAGTTCAAGATAATCAGGATATGATCCCTGACATCGAAGGCTGGCGTACAACTGTGTCTTGAACGAAAACCAGACTGACGGACCGGTAGAATATTAAATTTACTTGTGGGACGGAGAACTTTAAGTTCCTGAGGGCCGGATGTTTTTGGAATTGGTGTGACTTGAGCGATCTTCCAAAGGTCAGGAAACACAGACAATTCAAGGCAATAGTTCACAATATGATATATCTATATGGTATAATTGTTGGACAACACATATTCAACATATTAGCACTAATTCCGTCAACTCCAACTGTAGTTGTCTTAATGTTACAAAGAATATCCAGTATTTCCTCTTCCGAAGCGAGAGAAAAGGACAGTGATTCGATAACACCAGAGAAGGTATTAGATTGATAATGCCGAATTAAATTGGCATCACCCAACACACTGACCTGTGCATCGAGGAAAAGTCATTAACTTGATCGGCATTGTCTATAGATTCAGGAATTGTTCGTTGCCTGACATTAACAATACCCATCGACCGGAAACTCTGCCAAAGTTCACGAGAATTTTTACTATTTAACATATATGTCAGACACGCCCTCTTCTCTTTTTGAATATAAGAATTAGTAAAATTTCGCAACTCCTAGTAGTATTTGAATTTTTCCGGTTTTCTTGTTTTCTTAAATTTAATGTACGCATCATTCCTAAGTTTCATCAACAGTTTTATATTTACGGGATACAGCTGCATCGTTGTACTGAACTATCAGTCAGTTGATCATCCAATGTATTCAAAACTAATTTTTCAGATTGATTACCAATATTTATAGCTTATCGTTATGTAACCAACCAACAATTGTATGATAACCTCGAAATCAAATGGGTCTACGAATACTGCTGCGACATTCCGACGTTGAAGCCATTCAGCTCCTGGACAATACTCAGTGTGGAGCGTATACCACATAAGAATCGCTTTATTGTTTTGTAATAATAACAAATATCTCATTTTAATGAAAACGTGTTGTTCAAAAACAGAAATTAATTATAATAATTGCTTTTATAAACATAGTAACGAATAACTTAGTAAAGGCAAAAGGTAATTTGATATTACAAATTACTGATAGCTCGCTATAATTTAATTGGAGCAAACTATTAGTTAAATGATCAAATTACCTTTTTGTGTATCTAGGATACCTGGTTGTCACGTTGAAATAATATAAATAAAAATATATAGAAAATTGTTGTAACAAAAATGTCATTTAAAATTAATACCGTTTAATAATAACTAAATCAATATGTAGTGAAAATATTAAATACTTCGTGACACCCAACCTTAGGATTCCATCGAATATTGTAATATATCACTACACCCAGGAATCAGTACTCAGAATATTGAAGAGAATTAAACTTCACAAATTTTTATAGTGTCAAAATTAAATTTATCTTAAGTAAGATTTCATCTTGGAAAAATGTATTTTGATGCACTTATCCCATATTATTGGCTTGAACAAATACGTCATCCGTACTTTAGTTCTAATTTTAGTTTAATATGGAAATTGTTCAGTAAAGGCAAAAAACTTTTTTAATTGTACATGAATACATGTTTGTATTTAAAGTAATGATTTGATTTGTATAAGGATGACAATTTTATCCGAGCAAATGTCAGTTTTTCCATATATTGTGAAATCATAGTACAAAAACAAATTGTGGTACAAGAAGGAGATATGTGAATCCATATTTAATTTTTTTTGGGAGAGGCTGGAGAAAGGATCAAATTACATTCAAAACTTTTTATTATTTAAAAGAAGGTGAGGAAACACTTTTATCAAACAAAATAAACAAAACAATTTTTAACAATACGTAAAAGATATCAAAAATCTTCCTCAGAAGAGCTACCGACAGCTCTGAAGAAGCCACTGAATCGTAATGTGAGTTTTTTGAAGCATAATACTTCAACTTCTTCATTTTCTATTGCTTTTAAAGACGTCTAAAGACTTTTCCTTAAAATCGATATAAATAACTCAGCTTTTTGGAGGAGTGTTTGATGCAGCGCAACGCTTCAAAGTTTTTCTTTTCTTATTCCGTATCTGCATTTTCATTCTTATTATATAAGATGTCATATGTTTTGCAAGTGACTGTGCGCGCCATTCCGAACTTTATAATAAAATTTTCTCGGAAATCTATAGAAATCATACGATACTTGTGGCTTGTATGGACGGTTATCTTGTTTTAGTCGCTGCATATCCGGTTCGTATTTTTGAAGGCATAGGTAATATTTTGTGGTTCTGTTGCGGCTATAGTGGGAACATTGTTTTGGGAAACTGTTGATATGCGCATGCACATGTTTTTTTAAATCATCCGTAATAATACGAGGTCTATTGAAGTGTCGACCCCGTTTATCTAACACCCGAACGGATGTTACGTTGGCATAAAGATGCTTTGCTATGCGTTCTAAGCGTTTCTTACCAATACCATGAAGAACGCATACCGCAGTTTTGCAAACCTCAACATTGTTACTGGTTTAATCCCAATGTTTAATTCACGTGGCGTAAAGACATTGAAATCTATTGTACAAATCACAGTTTAGAAAAGTCATGTAAAGTGGATATCGTCGTTGATGTTAGACAACCTCTTATGTGAATTCGTATCTTAATACAAACATAGGTACACATAGAAGGGTGTCTAACATCATCGATAAAAAGTTAAAAATTTAATAATACCTACCTTGTATTTATAAGTATGGTTTTCTTATTAATTTTTTATTTCTTTTTTTCACCGCCCAACAACCACTTTTACGGTTATTAACCTGGTTAAATATGAATCTTGTTTCTCCTGATCTACCAGGTTATTAAAAGCCGTTATAATTCTTAGTTTTTCCTCTTCCGAAAAGTTTCTAACGTATCGTTTTCTCCACTTGCAGTCATTGCCTTGCTCTCTTTCTGACATTCTCCTCTAGTCCTTTTAAATTTTTGTATATTTCGTTTCCATATTTCTTTTACGACCGCGCTTCTGTTTCACCCCTTCTTCCTCTTCAGACCTATCACTATCCATTTTAGTAAAGTTACTTTCACTGGAAGAGCTCATCATTGCGTAATGGCACAACTATAGTATGTTCAATTAAAAATCTGTCAACTCTAAGCTACAAAACGTCAAAAGTCATTATTTATGTGTGGTGGGCAAATAATAGTATGGGATTGTGTGGTACAATAACGGTATAAACGCCACGTAACTTATCCCATTATTGCACCCGTCTACAACACGGGATAAGTGATTTTCTCTCACAATTCTGATTCAGTTGGCAGAACAAAATGCGTATTTATGTTAAACGATAAATACGAATTTTTTTAATCGTTTTTAACAAAAATCCCATTTTCTTAAAATTTGGCGTATATCCCCTTGTTGCACCAGGCTCTTCAAATGTAGATCTTCGTAAGGTGTAGAAATTATGTCATAGACCATTCATAGGTCCTTGGATTAATTCAATTTTGTTAGTTATATAAGAGTCGGTGGTTTTATTGCAAATTGGATAAATCTCTCGGAAAATACTTAGCCTACATTTTTAGTGATCGACGGTTTCAGGTTGATATAGAAATCCAGAAAGAGGCCACTCACGCCGAGGCATTACAACATGGTGACCAGTTTTAGGTTGATATAATCTAAACCGGCCCCAGTAAGCCTCGGCCGCAAGTGATCTCGGCTTAATTAATCAAAAGAACTACAACTATAGCTGATAAAGCCGAGACCGTGGCGTTACAATACGATGGCGAGTTCCAAGTTGATATAGTCTTAATCACTGAGCCTTGACCACAAGCAACCTCGGCTTAATTAGTCAAAAGAACTAGAACTTCACCTGATAAAGCCGAGGATGCTCGCGGCCGAGTCATTACAATATGATAACCAGTTTTAGGTAGATATAATCTAAACCGGCCCCAATAATCAAGAGAACTGCAACTCTAGCTGATAAAGCCGAGGTATTACAATATGGAGTTGTAGTCCAACTGATAAAACCCAGGCCATTCGGAGTTGAGGCATTACAATATGATAGATTCAGATTAAATATTAATTACTGAGCCTTGTTTGCAGGCGATCTCGCCGTTTCCGTTTTTTTTCTGCGTTCGTGTTACGCTTTTAAATAGGTCATAGTCTATAATACGTACATGTAATAATTGTGATAGTGGGTATTTTTAAACAAAAAGCGAACTCAATTCGTCCTGTTCATTTATCAACACTAATAAATTGCGTGATTCTTTTGCTGTTAATGTTTCAACATATATTATTAATCTAAATAAAAGCCTTAATTACTTATCAAGATCAAAGTGACGATTTAATAGCATCATTTTAATTTGAAATAAGCTCGTCATTTTGAAAATTTTAAATCGGCTCCTATTAATCCTTAATAACCAAAGTAAAAGTCGGTAATATTAAATAATTGAGGGCAAAAGATTTTTAAGTAATTAGTTATTATTTTTAGATTTAAATTTACAAAATCAAATGTTATTAATTAAGTTTAGATCAGGAATTTTTATATTATTTAGCATAGCCTTATGTTATTTAGGCTTTGGGTGCAATTTCATTAATATCATAAAAATATATTATTATGACATGGTAAATTTGCGTTAAACTGATCAAAGGACCAGATTAATTACAACTATCAGACACAGGTCTGCAGATAGCGTGTAATAATTATATCGTAATATATATCTATCCATTAACGTTATAATGTGTATGTAATAAACTTATTTCAACTATAAATATTAGTGACAGAATGTTTATCATGGTACGTATTTTTAATTCGTAAATTACCCAGACACATTAAACCGCTGCTAACAAGCTTCAGAACAGTACTCATCAAATAAATTTTCATATCACGGACGCAATTGTCGCCGTCCAAACTAGAATCTCCGTCGCCTGTGGCAGTGTTTGAGGATGACCCCCTTGTGTTGACGCTCCCCAGAAGGGTTAAAAGCTCATACGGAGTGAGGGCAGCCGGTTCAAGTCCACCACAAATGTTTGTCTGCAAACTCAGACCGTACGAACGCCATGAGCGCCTCTCTGTACTAGAAACCACCGACCGACGTCCATTGATCACCCTGTTTGCTGATACCGCCATTTCGAAGCCAGGCATGTTGTAACTCGCCCACTATTATCTGTACCTCAAGAACGAAATAATTCACATTCTAAAAGAATACATTATTACTGTATATGTTTAAATTTTAAAAACTAACTTACGAAGAAAAGTTAGTTAGGCATAAACGAAAATGTATTCATAACTTTCGTTCTGTTCAAGTTCTAAATTTCTTCGTCGTTAGCTGAGGCACGTCCGATGGAGAGTTGGTACAATATTATGCCGGGAACAGAATTTCTAGAGTTACAGCGGCAATAATCTAAGCAGTACGTAAATGCCCCATGCGCGGCTGTTCGAAGTTTCTATAATGCCGTGGATTTGCGGCTGTACCGAACTATTTGTCTCTTCGAGAACTCGAGACGCTTTAAGCTACGGCTCTTTTGCGCGAATTTATGACAAGCACGTCTACCGTAGTTGCACTTTGGCCATACCACCAGTCTTCCACTGTACTTGGTTAATAAAATTTTCCGCCTGTGGAAGTTGAGATCCCGGAAATTGCGCCCTTCTTGCCCTGTTTGTTGCACGACTAATAGTAATTTCACAGAGACGTAGTTCAATAATTTTAGACGACACGCCCTGTTTGCTATCAGGGTGAATCTTTTTTAATTAAATATTTTTTCCTCGTCGTTTAGAAATACTTAAACTTGAAAATTTCCGTGTGAAACATCGGGCCAATTCCCCCATTTAACATCTGCAATACGTTTGGGGACTCCGAGCAGTAGTTTGTTTGTTCGTCGAAAAATAAACGAAGCTTGGCCCCATTCTGTAGTGGCATTGGTTCGGCGGCAGTGTTAGAAAAAAAATCATCGCTTTTTCCGTTGACACTTTTACGCTTTGTTAGTATTTTTGCCGCCGGTTTCAACGCTGATTGATGATTCTCTCTGTGAGAAATTAGGCTCGCTTAATAAACAATGTTCTCAATGTGTCAATCATCAAGTACTCATTACACACCCTTCCGATACCGCTAGTCATTTCGGTGACCCAATCGGTTAGCTCTATACCAGTATTGAATCTCCGACACTCGAATCCCTTCACGCAAAACCGCTTTGTTACTGTCCCGCACAAAGAGATTGTTTTGTCGCCTTAATACGATCCCGAATACTGCTACAGTATAAACAGAACGCGTTTATTGAAACAGTCTCGCGAAGCAAACAACAAATTTCCATAATAGTTTTGAAGGAAGAGCACGGGTAATATCAATATTTCGTTTCTAACCAAAAAACGAAACAATCTCCTCATTCCCCCCATTACAACGACGTTTCAACAAAGAGACGTACCGCGGGGGCACCTTTTGTTTCTGAAATTTACAGCGGAGCCATTTCGGAATGCGAAAAGCGCCAGAGTCAAACTCGGGACAATTTTATGAACTGGCCCGTTAAATTTATCTGACGTCGTAAATCTCCAATGTTTACTGCTATTCCGCGCGCGGCAACTAACTTTACTACGTTTCATCTTTCGGACGAAACGTTTCACCTGCACCTATCGAAGTTATATGAGCGCAAAATCAGGCGAACTACTCTCTTTACCACCACTTTCCTAAATTCCATAAATAAATCCACTCATATTCATGATTGATAGTAAATATTTTATAGATTTTGTAAATATGTTATAAGGGTACAAATTTTAATTTTGCGTTTCCTTCGGAACGTACAACAGAAAGCGATGATATCTAATGAAATTTTATGGAAAATATTGATTCAAGATACAAGAAAAGCCTCTCAGGGTGTAGAACCAGACTTTGGAAGTATAGGATTAGGTTCGGTTTTACTGAATTCTCCGGCCTTTTGCATCGTTGAAATTCCAATCAACTCATCAAGACTTTGCCGACAGAAACTGCCGAAGACGATGAGGTTTGACTTAATAATATGTGACATCAATCTACTGGCCCCCCTTAGGTCTCGCTCCTTGCATGCCCCTGTCAAGTAGTTGCTTCAGTATTGCTTCATCCTTGAGCCTACAATGCTTCTCAGCATATTAGTTAAAGGCATTGGGTGTGATGTTTATAGTGGATAAGAGAATAAAATCTATAATTAAGTCACGTCCCCAAAAAATGATATCAAGATAATAATAATAGGGGTTATGAA
This sequence comes from Onthophagus taurus, assembly GCF_036711975.1. Lineage (NCBI taxonomy): Eukaryota > Metazoa > Arthropoda > Insecta > Coleoptera > Scarabaeidae > Onthophagus > Onthophagus taurus. The sequence goes on along the minus strand of NC_091972.1, from coordinate 21,222,692 downwards.
AGACGTGAATATAATGATGCATACTAGGTCAGGCAGAAACGTGGGTTGTGACATGGAGTGGCTGGGGAGGGATGGCAATCAACTTGGGGAGGTATGACGAAAAATACTGCTGACTAACAAAAGTTACTAAAACTCCCTACAATCAAATCTAAGGATTTAATACACATTAATATAACGTAGATCCGAACTATTAAAACAATTTTAATGTCTATAATGACATAAAATACAAATTATAGAACTTCTCTCACTGCATGAAGATGTACACTTGAACCTATCCTCATCAAAATAATAATGGACTTTATCCCATAAGGTTGTGGATCTTTTGATTAATTAAGCCGAGGTCGCTTGCGGCCAAGGCGTTACAATATGATGACCAGTTTCAGGTTCATAAAATCTTAACGGTTGAACCGCATGCGACCTCTGCTTAACCCTCATCCTTCCAACCTATTTTTCCTAATTTAAACCCAACTATTTGGCCTAAAACAAATTAAAATAGCTATTTTTTGTTATTGCAAGGACGCTGAACTGTTATTAACATCTAGAAAGACCAACGCTATGGAATAAAAACTTTAATTAGCAAAAATATCAAATACAAACATTTAACAAGTTAAGCATTACGATTTTGGCAAAATAAGTTTTTTGAGGAATGTTCAGCACAAACAAACTTTTTGCACAGAGTACACTGTTGCCTTGTCTTTCTGTAACGTTTTCTGCAACAGAGATAACAACGATCTTGTACTTTTGTTGTAGTTGCTGTTGTGTTCATAGTGGGTTGGTTACTTTGCACTGCTGGTACAACTTGTATCATAAGCTTTTTTAGTTGGCGTTGTATATATTTGTTGTTGTAACGACGAATGATGTTTTCTTTTACTCTCTACTAAGTTCTTTTCCAACTGCAGCAAACATTTTCTTCGTGCATCTTTATCATCCTCTTTTCAGCCGGGATTAGCGAACATCCATACCTTGAATGCATTGATGGCAGCTATATCCAGAATATGATAAAATAGGGTCATGAGCCATCTGTTGGTCTTCCTTTGTGTTGAATATTGTTGAGCAAGGTGATCACCTACATCAACAGCTCCTTTGGTTTTGTTTTATGACAATATAATTTCAGGCTTGTAATGTTCATCTTCTCCTCCTACCTTATCACTGGTGTGTTGGCTCGATAGCAATATTACTGCTCTATTTTTTTTTGGCGCGTATGATACCAGAGTACGATTGTCTCTATACGCAAACATAAAAGAATTTATAGGTTTATATGCTCTAGGAAGCAATTCGTTTGGTATGAACGCTTTATTTTTCTTAAGGGTACCGCAGAGGGTCATTCCCTGCAGCGAAAGTTTATCCGATAATTGCAGTCTCGTGAATTAATTATCAGTAGTTATTTCATGTTCTGCGGTGAATGATTTACTAACTCTAGTACGACTCTGTCTCCTTGGTTCTTTTCTAGTGCTTAGTCATTTTTCCTCACTCCTGCACTCATAGCGTTCAACACAACAGGCACTAATAGAAATCTCTACGAAGTGTCGTACAACACAAGTACTGAAGCTAAATCGATATACATGGTCAATTAGTATTTAAGGAATGGGTAGAAAGGGTATTCCCTGGAATCAAGCTAGGAAGCCCATAAAAACATGAATGCAGTTTCATACTATCAGTGAATTGCCAGATATTTGCAACGGCGTTTAAATTAAAAATCAATTAAATGCGAGGCTACTTGCGGTCGAGGCACCACAATATGAAGATCAGTTTCCGGTTGATATAATCTTAATTACTGAATCTCCACTGCAAGCGGCCTCGGCTCAACTATTCAAAGGATCTTTAAAGGATAAAGCCCAGATCGCTTGCAGTCGAGGCGCCACATAAGATGACCAGGTTCAGGTTGATATAATATTAATCAGTCGGCCTTACACCATAATGTTATTGATACATTTTTCGACTAATTAAGCCGAGGTCCTAAAAATACAATCAACCAAGTATTCTGTGTACTTAGACGCATAATTAAATCAAATTCTAGAAAAAAGAAATGTCTGCGCAACCCTTTTATGTCATTTAGTTTAAAAGTAACACTGATCTACGATTTTAATCTGGTCCAGAGTCCCTTATATTTAAAACTTTGTCGCCTCGTTCTGCAAAACTTTCTTAAATAAGATCGATATCTTGGCGTAATCCTTTTAAGGTAACTCGAAAGCTTATCTTGCTTTTTGTCCTAAACATTTGGTATTGTTTATTTCTGTCAAGAAGCTCTTTAATCATTTCGCTTTAATCATTCTACAATAATTTATTTAGGAAATCTAATCATAGTTATCGGCGGTATTAATTCTGACTTGGTTCTTTTCTAACTAACTTAGGGGGGTTAAATGTAATTAGTAATGCGAATGAGAAATGAGTTGCTATTGCGAGGCTGTAACCACAGCAGGAATTCCAATGAAATGCAAAAAAGTTACAAGCGATTCCAATTCAACTTTATAACTAAAACATATACATTGTGCTTTTAGTACAATACTGCCCGTTTTTTTATTATATGTAGTATACATTTACATGAAAAAACTTTATCCTTAAAAACCCGTTTAAAAAAAAAGGAAAAAATTACTATTATAATTGCGTTTGAAAATTTAGTCTTTTGTCATTTTTTCCATTTGATGCCGAGTATTGAATTTAAAAATATTTAAAAAGTTTACTTGAATACGTCATATGAATGTTGAATGTAATTCAATCGTTTCGTATTGACATAGAAACGTTTGATGTAAAACATTGATATATTACGTTTTATGATGTAAATTGATATACCATCTACAACGTTAGAATCGATAAGTAATGAACAGTATTTCCCCTTCTCCTATTAGTAATCGAATCTATTCGATAGAAATAACAATCGCAAAGTGATTATACCGTAAACTTACGTTTTAGATCTAATGAGATTATCTAACCATCTAAAGATAGAATTACTCTGCTCTTCCTCTGCTATATACATAAACTACACGCCAGATTTACGTGTTTAGGAAATAACTAAACCCCGAAACGCACTCCGAGCAAATTGCTCTTAAATTACCGGAGGAAACCCTGCGTTTTCATACTCAATTTATTCTACACCTTCGTCGCTTACTTGCGCAAACATTAATTTATAACACAGCAAGTTAAACGAGGCTTTGTCCCAACACGGCACAAATCGTAAAGATATCCGTCAAATAATGTGTGTCTCATTGTTGGTTTGCGGTGCACTTGAAACCGTCGAAGGAAATGGAGTCATTCCGAAAACAATAGCGACCTACAAAAGCATTTACTCGGGTCTTTCGTCGACCTCCGAACGTATTTTAGGTAAACTTAGGGGGGTTGGATATTTCTTCGGGAGACGCGACGCTCTCTGAGAAATCCTTCCAGATATCTCATAATCCCTAATCCTTATTCATGACCGTGCTCGACTTAGTGCCGTTTCGTTGGCGGAATCTTTGTTCTGGAGATTAACTTTGTATTTGTAGTATTTATTCGTGACTATTCCTTCGTTGCCGTTCTAGTTCGATATCTCAAAGAGAAACCTACACACTAAATCATTCTTTAAGAATATACGATAAACCATTTTCTTTTATCGATTTAAAAATTCCTAAACAACTTTTAATTTCAAAAAGACTTGAGTCATCAAGGGGAGGAACTGGATTTATACGAGCAAATTGTATGGAAATGTGAAAATTTATTGGAAATAATTGTTTTTGCTAGAAAATAAAAAAAAAACGCGTTATGTTTAAAAATTATCTCCAAAACTAAAAGATATTTTGAAAATCGATTTATTCAGTTGGTAAGATTACAATTTGTATAACAAACACTGATAATTCCATAAGAATTTGATGATTTATTGCGGTTTTTTGAAAATGTTGTGGATGAAAAGGGTGTGCTGTTTAAAAGTTAATGCCTCCAAAACTAAAAGATATTTTGTGAATCGGTTTCATTCATTGGAAAGATTAGGTTTTGTATAGCAAATGCTGATAGTTTCATAAGAATTTATTGAAACTACGATTTTTTGAAAATAATTGATTATTGCGATAGATGAGAAAAAGTTTTATTGTGTTTAAACCTAAATATCTCAAGAACTAGAAGATATTTTCAAAATCGTCTTCTTTCATTGGAAAGATTATTATTTGTATAACAAATGCTGATAATTTCATAAGAATTTATTGAAATTTCGATTAATTGCAATTTTTTGAAAATATTGATTATTCCGAAAAATGAGAAAGTCTTATTATTATATTTAAAATTTAATATCTCAAAAACTGAAAGATATTTTAAAAATCGGTTTATTTCATTGGAAAGATTATTATTTGTATAATAAATGCTTATACCTACATAAGAATGTATTAAAACTACGATTTATTATGATTTTTTGAAAATGATTGATTATTCCGAAAAATGAGAAAAACCTTATTATGTTTAAACTTTGATATCTTTAAAACCAAAAGATAGTTTGAAAATTGGTTTTGTTCATTGGATAGTTTATAACTTGTATAATAAATGCTTATAGTTTCATAAGAATATATTAAAAGTACGATTAATTACGATTTTTTATGCGAAATATTATGTTTAAAACTTAATACAGTGAAGATCGCTTATAACGAGCATGCTTTCAAGTCCCATCAGAAGTACTATCATTACAATATTAAAAATCTGGGTTATACCGAGGATCGGCTATAACCAGAGCTCTAAACCACGCTGAAAATGTCCAGAACCTTCCAGTAAACTACTTCAATAACTCTAAAGCTTGGATGACAGGTGAAATTTAAAAAGAAATTCTTTTCTAAAAAAAATTTTGCCATTTGTGGACAACTTTTCCGGACATCCTCATATTAATAACTTGGAGTGCATTGAACTCGCTTATTGTCCGCCAAATTCAACAGCCGTCTTACAACCGATGTCCTTGGTCCATCGGTCATCAAATCAATAAAAACTTCTCACCGCCCGAAGTTATTGTTTAAATTAGTAGAAGCTATAAATCTAAACAAAATATTAAAAATAGACACTTTACATGCCATCATAATAATAAATAACGCATGGGGAAAAGTTAACAAAGAAACGATTAAGAGATGGATCATCACGCATTCGTAACCTTGAGTAGGATTTTAGCGATGAAGATGAAATTCCCTTAGCTCAATTAAGCTAATCTTTCCTGTTGGGCAGAAAAAAATGATTTAGAAATCGATGAGGTCGATTTAAATTTATTTAATAGTATTGATGACGACGTTATAACTGGTGGAATTCTATCCGAAACCCAAATAATCTCTAACCTGTTACATAAAGATCATGAATCCGATAATGAGTCAGAGGATGAGGAAGATGAGGAAGTTATAGAGTCATAACAAAAAATGAATTTTTAGAGGCTTTCTCTACAGTATCACGTTACATTGAAGCCAACTATACAGGTAAAAGTGAATGTCAAAAATTAAAAGATATTTTGTAAATCGGTTTTATTCATTGGAAAGATTATGTTTGGTATAGCAAATGCTGATAGTTTCATACATACCTATATTTTCGTTAAATAAAGTAATAAAAAAATGATAAAAATATTGAACTAAAACTAGAAAATTTCGGGTTTTGCGTGCGTCTTTTAAGAAAAACTTTGACGTTTCGGATGCCATGTTGCAACCTTCTTCAGAAACTGGTTCGAAGTGACGAAATCGAAAATCTGGAACAATATATAAGTCGGAAAACAAAGTAATAATCACATTGTGTCCTTTGTGAGGCGGGAGGAGGTCTTCGTATTCACCACCATCTTCCATGTTCTGCTAAGCTCCCGGCCATTATCTCTGTTGACGTTATTTCTATGTCGGTGGATCTCTATGGCTTCTCTTATCAGTCTCTGGTCTTCTTCAACCTTACATCCCTTTCATGTTCCCTAATGCGACACTCGACGTTACGTCCAGTTTGGCCAACATAAGCCTTCCCACAACTACACGGTAGTCGGTAGACTCCCGCTCCTTTTATTGGAGTTAGTTTGTCCGTTGCTATCGGGAGTGTGTTCCGGATTTTGCTAATCGTTCCGTACCGCACTATGATGTCGTTTTTCTTGAGGTGCCTGGCAATCCGTTCCGTTACACCTGAAACATAGAGAAGACAGATAAATCAAAGAGGTTTTGTACTTATGCTTCACGCGTCCTCCCTCTGCTTTCGCTGCTTGATGGACCGGCTGATGGCCCTCGAAGTGTATCAGTTCTTCTGCAGCACGCCTCGTAGAAAGTGTTGCTCCTTCTTCAAGTTATCTCCTCCACATATTCTCGCTGCTCGCTGAAATAAAGTACGGGTCATGGACCTCTTCTGTTGGGGATGATGATGCTTGCAAGTACCTGTTGGTATGGGACGTCTTCCGATATACACCAAGATCAATATCACCATTTGTCGTCCTGGTGACCAACACATCTAGGAAAGGTAGTTTTTCGGCAGTTTCTGTTTTCATGGTAAATTTAATCATGGGATGTTGAGAGTTCAAGTAATCCAAGAACTCGTGGAGCCGTTTTTGCCATGTTACCATATCACAAACGTGTCAACCACATATCGGAGTCATAGTTTTGGTTCCACCGATTTTTCTTCAAAGCGCCTTCTTCGAATAATTCCATGTATAAATTCGCTATAACTGGCGATAATGGAGATCCCATGGCTGCCCCTTCGAACTGCTTGTAAAATTCTCTCTTCTAGCTGAAATACGTCGATGATAAACAGTACTACATTAGATCTGGCACGTATTCTGGTAATCCCTCCGGAATAAGTTTTTGGCGAAGACCATCTACAGCATCCTTAATTGGTACCCTAGTAAAAAGGGATTCCACGTCGAAACTCACCAAGATATCCTCAGCATCTAGCTTTACACCTTTTACCGATTCCACAAAGTGTTTAGAATGCCTGACATACTATTCCGTATTTCCCTGTAAAAGGAGACAGAATCTTTGCAAGATATTTGGCCAACTGGCATGTTGGGCAGGTGATGGCACTGACGATAGGCCGGAGGGGGACGTCTGGTTTATGAATCTTCGGTAGTCCATAAATTCTTGGTGGTACCAGCGCCTGTACAAACAAACCTTTCTGCTGTTCTGCTGTAATTCCTGTGGATTTTATCAGGTCCTTCATTTTTCTTACGATTTTGACTGTGGGGTCCTTCTTGATCTTCCTGTAAGTGGCTGGTTCCAGCAGGTTCATCATTTTGTCGTCATATTCTTTCTTGTCCATAACCACGGTGGCATTCCCCTTGTCTGCTGGTAACACGACGTTTTCTGACGTTTCTTTAATAGATCGGAGTGTCTTTTCGCCAACCGTCAAGTTGAATTTCGGTGGTTTTGCTGACTTCAGTACTCTCGCAACTTCTTGTCAGATCTCTTCGGCTTTTAGTGCGGGCAACCCTCGAACAGCTGCTTCCACTTCGCAGATGATTTCCTCTTTTGGAGCCTTCTTCGGGGCGATTGCGTAGTTTAATCCTTTGACGAGCGGTTTCATCTTTCGCTAGTGGGACACTCGATCTGTTGATGGCGATTGTTTCTACTGGCAACTATTACATTTCTTCTTTTGTATCCGGCGTTCCAGAGATTCAAACTTCTTGACGTGCATGTCACGGGTCTTCTGGAATTCACGATCATTGTTAGTCTATCCACATTATCCCAGTCTTCTCCGGACATACAGTTGGAAAGTGAGAGATGGAGTCGTAGTAGCCTCTCACTTATTTTCTGTAGATTATTGAAGGTCTTGTGGATTCTTTCTCGTAGTAGTGCTTGTTCTGTCCTAATCAAGATTCTACGTGCTGCAGCGAAGTCGATGTATTTTATATTATTAGATGCTTGTTATAGCCAGTGTTCACTGTATCTCAAAAACTAAGATATTTTAAAAATCCGTTTCTTTCACTGAAAAGTACAAGTATAATTTGTATTACAATTGCTGAGAATTTCGAAGTGATTTGGTGAAATTCTGATATGTTACGATTTTGTGAAAATAATTGGAAATATCGACTATTTTCAAGCCGAACTTATACATCTAGATGAAGTGTTAGGGGTTTTGGCTTCACCAAATGATCTGATCTAGTTGATTTAACGAATAACGTGTCCAAGGAAAAGCAGATATTACTCAGAATTTCTGTTTGATATTTTACTATCATAAAATTTTTAAAACGTTTAATAACATATTTATGAAAAAGAAGTTTATTGAGTTTTTTTAATTGAATTTCTTCCCTTAAAACGATCCTTCTCTAGCTGACAAAAGAAGAACGAGGGAATTATATTTAAATATTTGCGAATTATAACGGAAGTTTGGGTCTTGGGGTAATTTTCTCGTTGCTTCTGCGGGAGACAACCGTTTAAAATTTAAATTTTAATTTCTAACACAAAAACGACGACGAGCGCATTATTTTGTAGATCCCACCCTAAGGAATTCGCTTCTTATCACTCTCATCTTTTCCGATTAAAATTTGTGCGCTCGTTGCTGAACGTGAACCGAATATCCAATAGGAATTTCGACAGATTTTATCGGACTTCGATGGGACGTGCAGGAACGAATCGATCTCATTTTTTATGTTATTTCGACAGTATCACTACTGATTGAGGGATAGCTAAAGGGTGTAAATTAATGACAAATCTCTACGATAATGTCAAAAATGATAAAAAATGATTTTGCTGATATAAACTGAATTTGTTGTTTTTTTTGGGTTATCGGAAATAATGAAATCGATTTTGGTTTTGCCATATATAGTGAGTTACCTTCAACAACTAAAACTGGTATTCCTAAAGAGAATGATCGAGTGGACTGGTCGAAAAAAGGTGGAATAAGGGTCCGCGTTAGCGGACTTTTACGCGGGATTCAAGGCTTTTACGATTATTGCGTAAATTTTATCGGGTCATAAAATAGCACGAATGGGTGAACACTGGCATTTACCCTCCAAGTTTTCCCTAGTTATGAACATTTCGTTGACAGTTTTGATCCAATAACGATATTTGCCAATTTAAGAAACGCATCTTCTACAATTAATTTCGATAAAATTATAATTTAGTTTGGCGTTTTAGTATTAGAGGGTTTATTGGACATGTCGGTTAGTGCGGTTTTCATAAATATTTGATGAAAACTTTACACACGTTCCAAATGAACCAGGGTTGAGTATTTCATGAAACCTCAACCCTGAAACGTTCATATAGTGTACACAGTGTCGGTATCCAAGCGCTCACGTACCAGACCGATAGTAAATAAAAGTACGTTAGAGCGGGGTGTGAGGCACGTCCGGACCTGATCCCCGCTAAAATTACCAGAGGATTTATCTCTTGTTTACAGAACGCGAGACCGTAAAATCCAGTGCGGTTTTATCTCGCGAAAAGTTCAAATTGTACTTTCGGCCTTCGCGTGCACGCCGTCAGAACTGTTCGGCTCTGCGGCGGCGAAGGCAAGAAAAGACATGTCGGTCGATCGTTAAGACAACAACGAAACTTTGCCTAGACGGACAAACTTCCTGATTGCGTTTGTTTCCGCAAAAGACAACCGGGCGGGGACCGAAAAACTGGCTCTGCTAAACTGCACCCGACGAAGAAAACGAACTGTTGAGACGTCGTGCAAAAGAAACAAGCGGTAAACGGGGCACAAGAAACGCCCGGTCACGTCCGGCATGCCCCCTTTCCACGGACTCGTTCTCCGACAGTTTTAAGTTTTGCCAGTTTCCGAACTGCTCCATCGTACATACTCTAGTTTGTTTGTTAATTTGCCGAGAGTTCTACTCACTTTGAAAAACAAACATTAAAATGAGCCAAGTGGTTGAAAGTTGCGAAAGAAAAACGTAGTTTACTCGTAGTCAGTTTTTAAATACCCCCGAACGTGTTCCAAGAATAGATTCAGATATTGGTGCATTTAGTTACTTTTTAGAACTAAAACTTTTTAATTGGTGTAGAATTTTTGTAAGTAACAATTTTTTGTTCTCTAAATATACACCGTATTTCTCCAGACAGATGAATGTAGACATAGAAGCATAAATCCAATCCGCATGGAAGCGCATTACAGCGAACAGTGTATTATCCTCGATGATTCCTCGCGCGTCCATCCTGCTACCGACTGCGGCGTACTTAATCACCCGGAGACTTCGGGTTATTGATGTTTTCAATTTCGCGTCACTATGCAGCATCCGCGCTAATAAATATACGGGGTTCACAGAGCGACGTGTCGATACTCACAGTCTGATTTATCCAATACAATTTCCTAATGCAGTCTTATATAAGAGAATTTCAGTGTGGAAAGGATATTGCCAAATCATTCGCTCTTTTTTAACACACTGCCCAATGAATGTAATCAATCGATGTGATGATATATAGACGGTGCTGAGATTTGCAGTTTTCCATCAGGAAAACCGGCCCCGCAACGCGAACATCACATAATGGGATATTTTATGGGTTGAAAGTGGGGGAGGAAATTTTATTATAGTACGCCGGTGTGGAAAGATGGTTTATGTAGCTGAAATGAAAGCGTCCCTAATTTTCACTGTATTGTATATGCCGCTATACTCTGCAGGATATTCCTCTAATCTGTGTGAACCGTACATCTCGACGTTATTTAGAGTATTACGAAATATTATCGGTCGCCATATAGGCGAGAGAGAGATAATATGGTAATATTTATGGAGCTACATTTTATTATATTAACTTACTACGTAAACCAGTTCCATTAAATTCAACCATTCGAATAAGCTACTGCGTAATCATTGGACAGTGAACCGTAAAAACAAGTTGTCCTCGTACAAATATGTGACCGGATGCCAACAAGATTTTCATTTTTAACAGATCGCCGGATGCCCATACATTAATCGTGGCGGAGGGACCGGTTAATGAAATGGGCGTTCTTACAAACTTCTTTATTTATAATTAAAGGTTATTAATTTCTTATTGTTGTTTCAACAAGATGGACACTCGATAACCTCACAATACGACATAATTATAATCAAAAATAAATTTACACAATTATCTTTAAAACAGCTTTAATAATAGCGGCAAGTAATTATTAAGGTCCACATAAGCAATTACGTAATTTGCATATTATAAACTCGATATATCAAATTTATTACTCTCCCTATAAAGAAAGCAATTTTTATCTGTTTATCTTACTACTTATTAATAATGAATCAATAACTCGAGAAACAATTATTGGATAAATATTACCGTTATACGTATAAGCACATTTTGTACTTGATGTATATTTTTAACTTAATTTATTCTATTACGTTGACAATGTGCTTGATTATTTTTTTGGTGTAATTCCTCCCTTTTGGTTGTTTTTCTTCGATTTCTTTGTCAGAACTTTTTCTGAATGCAACCAATCTCAAAGTCGTGATTCCGGTGCCATCTATTTGAAACTACTGAGAGTTGATTCTGAAGTCTTTTGTGTATGATAATTGTGTTATTCTAATGCAAAGTGGTTAAGCCATCTGATGAAAATATGGGTTGTCTTATAAGTCCTGGCGCTCATAACAGTCTTTGCTCCAGGTTGCATATGTTTCACCAATTCTGGCTTCAACACTACCCTTTGAAGATCACTATAGATGGAACATCTGTACCAATACTATTGCCGCATGCAAAAGTTGTTACATTTTCTGCATTCTTTGGGTTTTTTTTTTGTTAGATTTTTGTTTGAACAGTTTGCTGATGATTCTTTTCTCATCAATATTATAGATTCTTTCAGGTTTTGTCACCATGAATTTGTTTACTTTCATAGTCTGGCTACGATTTATTTGTTGAGATTTTCTCGCACTTACCTGCGGATGGAGTTTCATGAATAATCGCAACCATTTTAAGTTCAATCATAATAATCAAGTTCCTTGTTATCGGCACAAGCACAGAGTTCGTCTCCCATTTCCGTACTAAGATATGGATTGCGACCAAGCTTTCTAACCTGTGATCATTTCTTAATTTGGTCGCGTTTTAACTTTCATTCCATCAACCAGTGCTTTCGTTGCAGCCTTCAATTGCTTTGGTGTCCAGAAAGCTCATACCATTTGACATTAGTTTCAAGAATATTATGTTGGGTTGATATATTCAAATGATGAATAACCCAACCCAATAACACCTTTAATAAAATTACATAATGCTGAATTTTTATTGCATCAACCTAAACAAGTTAGGCTGAGGTAGAACAAAGGCAAACTTAGAAAAATCGCTTTTTTCGATCACTTCGATTATTACTACTCGGTTTTGTGGCCTCCAATAGATGCACCACTATCAAAGACAGAACCCTCAGACTTGCAACTTTCCACATCAAGATCAATTCGAAATAGTGTCATACAAATTAAAGCAATTTGAATTCGCCAATTAATTCATATTAGACAGTGTTTCAACAATTAATGTTGAGAAAGAGTTAAACTTCTTTCCCCCACTTTGTTTACACCTCCTAGTATGTTTATATCATATGCAGACACAAAAAGTCATGATTTTCTTTTTTTGTTTCTTAAGTTAGTTAGAGCAGCTGTACTAATTAGTGCAAGCTGGAACTCGCCTATTTTCCTTTGTATGTTTTTTTTATCAATTAAGCTTATTTTCTAATAAAGGCATTTATTAAAACATTGTTAATATCATATTCACTTTATTATACAGTGTGTCCGTAAAGTAACGGATATAGGCGATAAAAAATTACTTTAAAGTTTAATTACTTCAAATTTGATAACTGACAAAAATAGCAGTACCCATGAGTATACCAATTATTTTAAACAATTCCCTGACTGTCAAAACTGATTTAGTAAACCTTCTTGAAGTGTGGTGGCGCGCCATCTTGTTGGAATAAGTAACGTTGGAATTGAGTTGGGTTAACATTATTGGGATGGAAGGAATGACATCTTTTTGAAAAAATTTAAACATCTCTTTCCAGTTCAGGTTTCACTCAATGTAAATGTCCCTTCATCGGAAAATATTATGTTTTTGACAAAGTCTTCGTCATCGTTGCAAAATTGTTGTTGTAAAAACTACGATTCATTGCTCGTGAATGAGGTTTAATTTATGGGAATGATATTTTGCGGTATTTACAATTTTGTGAACCGTTGATTTACTAATGTCCAAATTAGATCCAATACTCCTTACAGTAACATGAGGGTTTTCTTGCCCAGGCAAAACCACGCTTTATTGAACTTCTTCTGAAACATTTAGTAAACCAGACTTCGAGAAATGCTTCGAGAGATGCCCATGCTTTTTAAATTTAGTCACAACTAGGGTCACCATACTTTGGCTAATGAGTTGGCGATCAGGATATGTTGTATTAAAGAGGTCAACTACTTACTAAATCAGTTTTTGACACTTAGGAAATTGTTTAAAATAATTGGTTACCATAGTTACACATGGCTATTGCTATTTTTATCATGTCATCAAATCTGAAGTAGTTAAACTTTGAAGTAATTTTTCAGTACTAAATTCAGAAAAGAATCTCTTTCATATTCCGTAATAAAAATGGGGGATTGCCATTTGAAAAAAAATATTGATGACGTCATAACCAAACAGTTGCAAAAAATTTAAATCTTTAGACCCATTTCAGGGATTTTTCTAAAAACAGTGTATAATGATTTTATCGCCTATATCCGTTACTTTACGGACTCAGTGTATAATGCCAAATTGCTTATTGATTTTTTGTTTATATCGATCATAGAGATGGGTGGCAATAATTCATTGACACATTGAACGATGAAACGGCGTTACGCGTGGTTTCCAAGCATGACAATCGTCGGCACACGCAACATTTCTCTATCCATTCAAAGATATATTAGCAATCAATGGATAAATTGCAGTTCATTGTGTAGTTCGGCGTCCATATTCAGCTGCGAGGCTGTTTCCCATCTGATCCACGGGCTTTGTGACCCCATTCCTCCTGGCTATATGTCCTGTCGCCAGTCATCGGACGTAGATCAATGGACACAATACCTTTACGGTCAGTGGACATCGGCTGTCATTGCGAGCATATCAAAGGGAAAGGAAGGGTTTGTGGTCGCATTATAACGCTACGCGACAACAAATTGTTACCAACGCTGTATATGTCACGAAAATCCTAATAAAATAGTTAATTAAAACTAAATAAATACGTTATCTAATTGTATTAGGTCAAATCTCGGTTAACGTTAATTTTATATTTTTATGTTCTCGTACTGCTGTTGTTGACGAAACTCGCTGTGTAATAATTTAATTAGACGTTTGCTTAACGTCCAGCCGCCGAGCACAATTGCTTATTGTGTCTCTACCTTGTTGATTGTGCTGAAACTTTACCGTGTTTGACCATTTCAGCATAACGCTTCGTAAAACCCGGTGGATTGTGGTTCGGCTTCCAATGCAGAATAACTCGAAGCTTCGTTGTTTTGGCGTTTTATGCCTAATTAAACTTTGAATATTAGCTTTCTCGAGGTTTCCGAGATAAAGGTAAATTAATCCATTATTATATTAAACTGTTGTACTAAAACGTTTTTAAAATTTTATGAAAGAAATTTTTTCTTGAGAAGCTCTTAGTACCTCTAAAATATTTAAGGAAAGTATATTTTCTTATCTTCTTCAAGATAAATTCCTTCTGGTTCTTTGTGAATTGTCCCGGAATTTAAATAATTCTTTTCCGGTGACTATTCTAAATCTTTTAAAAGCGGTGGGTCAATGCCCTTAAGCTAGAAGAAGTATTCGCCGATCGGTAACTACCCAATAATAAATTCTAGGGAAAACTCTAAACTCCCCGACCGTCCACGTCGGAATCTAGTAAAAAAGCTGCTAGGGATTCGGAATGAAGTTTGGGTTGGACCTGGACCGCGATAAATATTTCACACGTCATGTCCAGCGGCCGACCTGGCTCTAGTCGGTGCAATATCGTTAGCACGTACAATTTAGAGCCTCATGTGTGCTCGGCTGCTCCACATAGCCCTTTGGATCGGTGGAAACATTCCTAGGGGTCCGGAAGGTCATATCTTCGACTAGCAAAAAATACCTACGTCGGCGATACCCGAACCGGTGCCAACAAGGCGCCGCAACCGTGTTTAACGAAAATTTATATCATAGTTCCCGTATTTTTCTCGACCCTCGCCCGGGTTTACAATAAAGGCTCATAAACATGGTAGTTAGCACTGGCTATTTCAAGAACGTGTGGCAAAAAAAAACTCTAATCCTCTTAGAGACTTTACACATTTACAGAATTTTGCGTTAAAATTGATTCGGAACAAAGAATATAAATGGTGGATTTTATTTTTCTTGATAAAGTACTTTCTCTTATTAGATACTGATACAATCAGTAATATATCTTATCGACATCTGACCTAAACGAGACTCAAGTTGATGTATCTTCCCAAAGGATTTCTTCTCCAGAAACATCTTCGCTTACACCGCTCTATATCGCAATACAAGTTAGTTCTATCGACGTCTTTGTTAATGAGAAACCTAACGAGACGACGGTAATAAACTTGGCGAACTCACCCGGAAATAAATATATTGGAGAATTTCTCTAGAGCCGCATTTAATCCTCCGTATGTCGCGACGAGGTTTCGCCCGCAAAACCTTGAAGGGTCTCGAAGTGGGTTTCGGAGTATAAATTTGTTCCGCATTAACGATCTCGAATATGGGCGAGTGGTAAAAATGGCATACATATTCAAGGGGCGAGTATCCCTTTACGACGTCGAGGGCAGTCGATATATCTGCAATTTTATTTACTGCTTTTATGGGCGACGAGTAAATTCTTTCACATCACTCACACTTTACAGGTTTATTTTTAAAGCATAATCTTTTCAACATTTTTGCTTTTTGTTTTGTGATACGTGTGAAGTTTGGAAAGTCAAATTCACCGCAACATGGAAGATAAGTATTAGTTTTATCAACAAAGTTTGTTGAACTAAATCAAGTTATATAACAATATCTATTTACTGGTATCCCTTTCGACGTTGTTTAATGCTCGGATGTATAAGCGAGTTTTTGGGTTCCACGGGTCCAATTTACTCGAGTGTAAATTTTGCTTCGTAATTTAATAGATTTCCTAGCCCTTGTTTTCGGGTCGATTGTCGACCAGGAGTTTATATCTTGCCATGGTCCGTTTTGCGCTAGTTAGACCGCGTTCAGGTAATCTGTTTGCCTGTGTCGGTACCCTTCGACCTCGTGGAACCTTGATTAACCCTCAAAATAGTTCGTCTCTGTTCAGAGTCGCAAAGTAACGCTACACAATGTCACGCGATTGTTTGCCTTTAATTTAATTCTTGATGAAATTTAAGGCCTAAACGACTCGTTCGTCCACGATGGCGTAAATATCTCGAAAAGTTTAACAAGGTTTATCGACTTAATCGATTCCGAAACCTTAATTTTGCAAAACCCGCACTTGTTTCGATTAGTCAGTGATTAAATAGGTACTGCGAACGTCAAATACCGCCGTAAAATTAAATTTAAATTCCCTGTAATCTCGACCGCAAATATTAGGTTAAAGTTTAATTCGCCTTTTTGAAAATAGAATTTAAATTAGCACCAAAGTGAATACCTCTTCGTCGTTTATACGTGGTAGTTTATTAATCGTGTATTGTCACTCACCATTAATCATTGAACGACAACAATTCCTCCGCGACGGCATTCGAACCCAATTCAATAACGTGGAAAGGGCCGAAAATACGGATGAACACGTCTATTCAACTGGCGGGTTGGCAAGTTCGAACGTGTGCAGTTGCCACCTATGGCAGTATGGAACAGGCCCGGAATATGTATTTATGCAAATGCGTATAGGCAAATTTGTATCGTATTTTATAACGCTGCCGTGATGTATCGATATGTCGGAGCTTTTTCCCTGCGCCATTTTTTATCTAACTTTGCTTTGAATTTTGATGAGCGCAGAGACTTAAGAAATCCTTTGCATGAAAAATAAAACCCAATAAAATCAAAAAAATTGGTACCATTAAATCAATTAATTTCGGTAGATCCCATAATAGCAGCGAAATTGCCTCTGTACCGAACAGATTCCACAGAAATCAATCAGCGTAGTTATCGAATGATTGATGATGGCGCGGAATTAAACACGGCGGTCGGATTTGGCGATCAAATAATCGGGAAACCGGTAACTTTAGAAAACTCCGACGCCTTGGATGTAATTAAACCCATAATACGAGCGTTTCCACAGAATTCTGATCGGGAGTCAAAAGTTTAACGCCCGGGGATGGCACATTCAGCAATGTCGTCGGGGGATAATCGAGCCAAAAGGGGGCTAAATCAGCCCGCTCGTCTAATCCGTAAATCAGGACCGCCGCTGCGGTTAATAACAATGCAAATCAGCTCGTTCGGGAATGCTTCCCCAGGGTTACACTCTGCGGGAAGAAGGGACTTTCCTCGTCAATCTCAAAGGGTAGGATCGCAAAGGACATACACCTGAACCGAGCAGAACACCGAGTCACAACTATTTTAATAAAGAGTTCGTCTGTAACCGCATAACTCTGTTCTCTCATTCCTCCTATTCTAAATGAGAACCTCTATGGAATAAACTAGAACGTAACAATAATGAGTTTTGCTTTCCTTAATATCTCGTGTTTATTGGTGACAAATGTAAGCGGCTAACTTAATTACTATTGCGTGTGTTTTTGTGTGTTGATAATTAAAATAGTAGAGTAAATAGAGTAACAACGCTCTTCTGTTCTTCTGGTCCTTTGTGAATTGTGGTCATTACGCCCGCATAACATGTTATTTGACGACGTGGTCTAATTAAATAGTGTTTTGTTAAATACACACTTTCGTGACATGTTTATAATTGGTTAGATTTAGTTCGTATATTCGTTTAATAATAGCTGTAAATGTCCTATTTAATCCCTTTAAAGAAATATTTTCTTAAAGTTTTATTCAATTTTGAAGTCGACACCTCAAACTACCAGTTTACATTTTTAGTAACGCCGAGGCCGTTATGCGCCGTGTTTACTTCTCTGACAAGAATCTCCGGCTACCTTTAGCGAGAAAGCGAACGAAAATTGCATTATGCAAAATAGGATCGTTAGAACGCTTAAAAAGCACAAGAAAGCGAGAAATAAAAACAGACAGACGCGACCTGGTTAGCGTAGGTAACTGAAGTTGTGAGAAGTTAGGTAGGAGAACTTTAAAGAGCTTGACGCGATGTCACCCTTGCGGTACAACTTTATAAGGACCCGAGTTTCTAAAGATTTCATAAAATGTACTTTTTGCATGTCATAGAAACGATATACGGACTGAAAATGAATTCGTATATGCCAGTAACGAAAATTATTGATAGGTATACCTTTCGACGCTTCCTCAATATGGGATCGAAAACGGTTTCTGAGCTCTTACCTAAAGAGGATCGTCAATACACTTTCACTTCAATGAAATTGTGATCTCGCATATAGTCGATGTGAGTTCGGTTCAACGATTGCTTTTAAGCTCGATAAAAAAATTAATTTATCATATAACAAAAATTCATACAAATAAAAAACGATATTTTCGTTTAATGTGAAAATTACAAAAGCTCTAGGTGTTAAATGGAAAGCTTTATATTGGCAACGAGCGAAGTTAGTCCCAAATTTTCATGATTTCGTCAAATTATCATCTATTTGAATTTTTCTCGATATTTATGCATCTGAGAGCAAAAGTGTAAAAGAGCAATATTGTAAAGAATAAAGTTTGCTACAACGTTTATGCTAAAGCTTTTTTTCTAAAACGATCCGAATCACGTGTTCTACCAACTAGATGAAAAACCACGATTTCATCTAATTTTCACTTATTCAAATTTTTCTTAATATTATATGCATCTGAGAGCAAAAGTGTAAGCGAGAAATATTGTAAAAAATAAAGTTTGAGACAGTTTGTTGCAAGAGAATTCGAATCGGTCATTCCTACTGTTGTGTTGGGCAAGGATTAAGCTTTTGAATTATATATTGTTCGTCAAAATCGGTTGAGAGGATCTAATTGCTGGCTAACTTCGTATAGATAATAAACTTTCTATGCGAATCCATGTTTATGCAGTTCAACTTTATAGCAAGTTTCAAATGTGATTTAGAGAGAGAGGTATGGTGTGGTTTTACCATGTAACGCTACACGTTATTAAGGTAGGGGTTACTCTCACTGCGTAATATGTACGCTGAGATGGCGGCGTCGTATTGTCGGAACCTGGCATACCCGGTCCCTGGAGGGTCGTCCGTTAACTTAACATCTCACACCTGACCTGAGTATATTACATCCCGGTGTTATGCTTCATAAGAACAAAGGGAACTTTCGAGATAGCTCCTGATACAACGAACGGTGATATTAAAACGAACGTTAAGCGACGAGAGAAAGATCGTCGTTTTCCTTGAAGCCCTTTAGGGTCCCCTCCGGATGAAATGATTCGCCGCACCTGTGACTCACCTACTACTTCATATTAGGTTCAAAAAGAAAACCTATCTAATTTTGGGTTTCGAGTTGCAATCAAAGGTATAAATTTCTAGTTGGAAAAGTTTAACATAGTTTATTTATAGTAAAGCTCCAGTCATAATTTTTTGGTGTCTGTGACGTAGACGTGAAAACAGATTATGTCCGTGAACATGGGTTTTCTTTGTCGGTAAAACTGAACAAACGTGGACGTGAACACCCTGATATGCGAGGGATTATACACGCTTGAAACCGCGAAATATTTATATACCTAACTCGTTATGTGTCTATGGATAACAATTTTAAGAGAGAAAAATATTGTTTATAGTAATATTGAATTACTAAGTCATAAAAGCTCTCGAATATAGTTCACCAGAATTAATTGTAAATTACGTCGTCTCGTAACATGTCATACTAATCCCCCAAACCCGGTTGACGTTTGTCAAATCCATGACGATTATGGTTAGTGCACTCCCTAACTGCCAATTATGGAGCAACAACATACGCCGACCGTTCCATTTACCACACACTCTTCGTCCGGGCAGTTATGACCGGTCATAACGTTTCAATTTCCCAATTAACCCTCGAAGCAATGTAATAACTGCCTAATAACTATAGGTGCCCCATTCCAGAGGAAGTGGAACTGACAATCTAATTATTAATAATCTTACCTACAAATATTGCTAATATACAATACATACCAATTATCATTCCAATTATTTTAGTAACAGATTTTTAAATAAATAATTTAAAAAAATTGTTTATTTTAGTTTCATTACTTTTATTTTAATTAACTGACTTTGAATGTGTTACTAAGCTGCAAACGAGAAGTTTGTTATAAATATTACGAAAGCCGGAACCTGTATTTTTGAGATATTTTAAGGTGTGTCCAAACATAGCGCGGCAACAACACGCGGCGTTCACAGGACACAATTCTGCCATATGGTACTTTAAAGTACCGGTATGTTTAAACACTCATTTTAAACTGTAATCATCTATTCGGTGTATTTAGAGCTGTCGATACTTTCTACTGTACAAGAAAGAACCTGTATAAAAAATGAGGCAAGCTGTAGGGTTTTTAAGTATATTTAAACTTATTCATCCAGATGTGAGGTTAGGAGTTTAGTGAAAAGTGGTGTTGCTGAATTTTGTTGTTAGAAAAGGTATCTCTTTGATAAATGGTTATTAGATTATTACATTTTGTGTTTGGTACGTAAAAGTACTGTAGTCATGATAATAACAGGTACACAAAGCTTTGACTGATGAAGAACTTTTGGTTGAGGGTGAAAAAATTTATGTTGAATTAGAAAATCTCCCGTTGGATAATTCTGAACAGACAGACATAGAAGATGACATTGTTATTACTTGTGCTAATGAGGTATCTATGCTGGAAGATGAAGAAATAGAACAACTTATTAATCAAAATAAGGAATATGGCACTGAAGTAGTAGAAAGATGTGGCAAAAGGGCTAAGAAGAAGAACAAGGCAGAAATTGATAGAAAATGGAGAAAACGGCAAAACAGAATGAAATTCCAGGATATGATTATCTAGGGGGAGTAATTAGTGATACTATTGCAACTTGCAATAATCCATCCTACAGATTATTTTCTAACACTGATGGGTAACTATATGAAAGAAATTACCTTTCAAAGTAATTTGTACGCCACCTAAAGGAATAAAACGCAAAACTTGAAAGAAGAAGAGTTGCTGTGTTTCCTTGGCATACATTTCTTAATGAGTTATCACAGTTTGCCAAGCTATAAACTCTTCTAGAGTAATCCTGAAGACTTGGGTGTACCACTTGCCATACGAACAATGACCCGTAACAGATTTCAGGAGATTTTATCATATCTGAATGTCAACGATAACAGCATTATTCCTAAAAACAATAGGGATAAACTATACAAGATCCGTCCGTATTTTGAAAAACTTAACCGCCAGTTCTCCAGATATTATCATGACACTAGGCGGTTGGCTGTGGATGAATCCATGATAACCTTCAAAGGGAGGTCAAGTACGAAACAATTCAATCCCATGAAGCCCATAAAAGGGGGTTATAACTTCTGGTGCTTAACAGATAAGAAAGAGTGTTATATTTAAAAAATTTGATGTGTATCAGGGAAACTCTTCTGAATCTGAAGAAAAATTTTAAGATTATTGATTAGGTGAAAGGATTGTTATTCAACTTACTGAAGATGAGAGGAATAAAGATAGAATGATTTAGTTCTTTTTTACAAGTATCCGTCTTTTGGAAAAACTTAAAATTGACAAAACCTTAACTTGTGGAACAATAACGTCTCACAAAAAAGTGCACCAAAAAATTTTGTAGATGATAAACGAATGAAAAAAGGAGATTATGATTACCGGATCTCAAATTTAGATATAAGTTATTACAAATGGAAGGACAGTAAGCGCGTGAAATTTTGCTCTAATTTTCATGGAACAGAAGAGACCACCGTAAAAAGGAAGCAAAAGAATAAAACGAAAATTGATGTGCGCTGTCCTTCAGTCGTTGATGATTACAATAAAAACATGGGTTTGGTAGATCATGCCGATCAACTTCGACAAGGGTATGCAATCGACCGCTGTTCCAAGAAGTGGTGGCACAGGCTTTTCTTTGGTTTTACAAATATATGCTTTGTCAATTCTTTTGTCATATATTCTGAATGTGGAGAGGAAAGAATGACGCTATTAGATTTTCGTCGTTCTGTAGCTACAGGTCTGATAAATAAATATACAAATTTACTGCGTCCAAGAAAATGTCGTAGCGGAAGCTTACCAGCCCAGTTACACGAAAGACGAAAGTGACACGTGGTTTGCACTGGATTATTTTTGGAAAAGAAAGAGGAAGGTGTGAAAATTGTTCTGCCGAAGCTATTCAGTCCAGACCCCACTCAAAATGTACTGCGTAATGAAAGAAAGAACTGTTTTTCTGAATTTCATAATGTGATTTAGCTAAAGCAAGTGTTATTTATTTTCTAACGTAATAAAAAATGTATTATTTTCATATTAGCAATAAAAGTTTTTATATACTGCAACATCATTATGGTACCATTATCTCCCTGGAATGGGGGGATAGTTATATTTTGCTAAAATTAATTCCAAATACCTTTACTGAGTGTATTTTGATAACGTTTTAATTCTGTCACAACGTTTTAAAATTTTTGACTTCTTGGGACGCAACAGGTTAAGTTACTAAAAATGTTCGCAAGCGGAATATTTAAAAATGTGGGAAATGTTGTACTGATGAAGTACTGCACGAGATGACCAAAAAAACATTTATAAAGATAATAAATGTTTTATAAGACGTGATCTGATACTTACACGATATGGAACACACATAAATATTGCTAGATATGATTGTTTACCCCGACGCGTGATCCATGGCAGCCACCATAACGTCATTACCATGGATGAAGTTCAATACGATTGCCTAAATTGGCAAAAAATTTGTTGGAGGTATCTTTTGAAAATGTCTAAATTGTTAGAAAATATTGGCAAAATCTCTGGAAATTGTCTAAGTGCATTCAATGTCATGCATTCAATGACATGCACTGTTTGAATTGGCAGTAAATATTAGAAACATTCTTTTGAAACTGTTTTAGACGACTTTAACCCATTAGTCCATGCAGTTAAAAAAATTTTTTTTGTATTTTTCTTTAATTTTATGATCTATTATATAAAAAATGAATTTTTATTGAAAAAAAAATGTTGCAAAATGTCCCTTAACTAATGAGTTAATATCGTATACAATTGCCAAAATTCGCAGAAAGTATTGGCAAAATCTTTTGAAAATATCTAAATACATTTGCTGTGATATACAATGTCTAAATTGGTAGAAAATGTCGTAAAAATTTTTGGAAATTGTCTAAATGCATTCAATGTCATATAAAAATTGTTTAAAATATAGAAAATAGACTTTCTATCTTGACTTCTTGACACCTTCTATGACAGTTAGTTACACTAAACTTAATGCTGACGTAGCAACAACAAACCGTCGCATGTTTTATAATAACCTTATTAAAAAAACCTTCTTACTCCTAACCTACGTAATAATAATAACACTTATTCCTACTTATTGTTAGTCATACTTTACAATAGACATTCACGCTCACCGCCGTTTGATATAACAGTAAAATATATGACACAGTTAACTACAAGATGTTAATTGCTATTCTTCATTATGTTGCGCTAAATAATGATTCTCTTGGATTGTTTGAAAGTTATTTGAAAGATAGGGTTCAGGACGTAGAGCTTGGTGAATGTGTTTCGGAGCAGGGATGCTTTGCTTCTGATGCGCCACAAAGTTCTATTCTTGGAGCTCTTTTGTTTTCAATATATAGTTCTGCCTCGTCTAATTATTTTACGACTTGTAAATACCACCTATATGCGGATGATATTCTTATTCATCACTCTACCCTAACAGACATTTGTTGAATGAAGATATGAAGTCTCTGTTTACTTCATAATTGTTTATATAACAGAAACATATTTTAATTAACAATTTATGACATCGTTTCGAAGCACATCATGGGCAGCACATCATTATAGTTATTTATAGATAGTGACTTAATTAACTACACATCGTTTACGTCTATACATGGTAAGATATTAGAAAAAGTCATTCCATTATTTATTAGTGTGATAATCATCTCGTTAAATTCATTAAATTGTCATTTGTGGTAAAATAATCATTAGAGTTAGATGTAATATTATCCAAGTTAATATCAGTTGGCATTTCGAATTAAACAAGGTTGTAATTTTCCCGTATAAAATGTTCATCATAATTTAATGAATTCGCTGAGCATCGAAACAAAAGTTCCAACATGTTTTATATTTTTCATCAATAATAATTTCTGCTACTTTTGTTAACAATAAGTCAAAAAATTAGCATGATATCAAACTTGTATATGTTTAATATATAGTTTGGAGAATTTACTTTGTAGTTTTTAAATTCTGCCACACTATTAATTGCTCCTTATAACAGTAAATATTTTTAAAAACATAGTTTCATCACTTCAAAGGAAATCTCCTATCTTTTTCACAAAGATACTGTCATTCTAAAAAAGATTTCCGTAACGTTCGTCTTTTGTTCTATCCTTTGTCCCTTTGCCATGCTGTCTCTACCAGATACAACTGTTGAATATTATACACTATACAATTTACTCTATTAAATTTAACAAAAAATAATAAAGTTATTAAAATTATTAACAGTTAAAAAACTTTTATTAAGAATTTGTGAACATTATAACTTTCTTGTCGGAGGCAGTAAATTCTCATCATAAATCCCGAGCAAAAATATTCCCACAAATCGCCCCAGATTATATATTACGCATTTTATGCTTGCCGTGCAAAATTCGACCCCTAGTCTATTCCATTTTGGTCTGCATCGCTGCACGTGTATGTGTGTAACGTTTTGCCGTTTTTGTTTCAGGTAAGTTAAATTGGATCCGCTCAATCATAAAATAAGGGAAATTGCGACGAAATTGCCCGACGCTGCTGCGTTCACGAGAAAAATACTGTCCTCATCCTTCGTGCAGCGTCGCTTTCTGGCTCGGATGAGGTCATTGCTATTTTTTCCAAGGAACCGTTCATTGTGGAAAACTGTCGTCGGGGTCTTGGGACGCATATATAGCACCGTATTAAAGTAACCAGGTGGTGTATCCATTAGCCATTAAGTTTGTTCACTATTCTGCTTGTTTAAGTAACTTTCTAACCGTAACATTCATGGTGCGTCAACGAGTTAAAAAAATTAACATACTTTTTCCGCTCATTTTAACTTCGCGGTCCCACGACGCTATGTAGGGAAAACCCTAAACAAACAAAACCAGACAGAGGTCGTGACCCCTAATAATTAACGATGACTAACTTTATAACGGTCTCGGGTCGCAGTCAAATTAATTTGGCTAAGCGAAAAGTTGGGTAAAAAGACCCAGGCGCAGGGAAATTAAAATGCGTCGGGCAGAGGGAGCTTTGTGTCCATCCCGTCCGCAATAATAGACAGTGGACGACAAGGAAAAACGCCCGCGACCATTTGCATATAAATTGTACGAATTACGAGGACCGAAAGATGAAATATGGCGGAGGCGCCGGTGCTTACAGGAAAATTGTGCACCGGTAACACAAATCGACTGCACGTGCTCGTCATCGTTCCACTTAATGCATGATATGGATTATTCTAGCTTCAGGAAAACTAAAATTAATACCTCTCTACCTTTAATAGTTTGACGTGTCGCTGAAATAAGAAGGAACACTGAAATTACCTTATATCACTCAAAATTGTACTTATTTATTGCAACCTCATTTAATCAGTTGAAAGTAATAAACTCACTACCGACGGAAATGGTAGAAATAAAAAAACACCGCTATTTATATTCAAAGGTAGATTGCCAACTCATTGCGAGCACACCGAAAATTTATGCTACCACGGTAGTAATTGACCGGTATTAAATGTTTAAGAGTAATGGACCGCTGTAAATCACTTTGACGCAGCTTACCTCGCAGCTCTACAATTATGCAAATTCCGACAAGTAATTGGACGATCCGCAAAAACTATTTTTTACATTCCAAAAAATTTACATTTGTAAAAGTTACAATTTTACACAAAGTTATTACCCTATCTTCATATAAATTTATAATTTATAAAGAGAATTTTCCTTCTACGAACATTTATGTTTATTACGTTTATTGATGATGTTATTATGACAACCTAATTTTAATTAAGCGTAACCCTCGAATAACTTCCCAAAACTCTCCCATTGAGAATATAAACTTAGGCGGCTGCACATTCTTGACATTCTTTCTGGAACAAGTTTATAAAAAAAAAGAGAATGTAAAACACAATATTATGTTGTGTAGGTATAATACGAATACAATGGCAGCAGAAATTTAATGGAACACCCACAGGGCGTCGACGCAGTCTACCAACAACCCTTAGTATTGACGTTGCAACGCGACCCTTTGTCTTCGGGATATCTAGTTTTGTTCTTTGATCAGTGTATCCGCGTTGCACGATACTGCGTGTGCGCCCATCAACGCAATTTAAATTTTAATTAACACAGTGGAGGAAGCGGAGGGCGGGTTCTACTACGGGAATCGTGTTTCGTTTAATTAAACGTTTTAACGAAATAATTCGATTCATGGTAATTTCTACTTTGTATGTTGCGAAGAAAAATTGGCTTATTTTATCGTTATACAACGGTTCGGTGTAGACTTTTACAGAAGATCTCGCTTGTGTAATAATTCTTACACAAGATTTTTGTGTACAAAATTAATTATTAGATTAATTCAAGATCATTAAAATCATTAACTTTTTAACCGAAAATTGACTTATGTTATATTTTTTACAGTGAAGAAGAATAAAATACAACTTAAAATGGATTTCTGGACACCGTTTATATAACAACATTATCATTTAAAATAGGCAATTTTCTTGGCAGAAATCTAAAATTAAGGGCAATTCTTTTCGTTTTGATAGGGTTGTATTGGATCACTTTTCGTAATACCTCAGCCAGTAAAAAATCTTTGTATTATGTAGACTCTTTTTGTTCCTTTTAATGCCAATACTGAGTACTGATTAAAGCCTACTCGCAAAAGCAGCTTTACGAATGTCATAAAAACATACATAAAGAGAATCTAGTAAAGCAAAATTTTTAAAATTTTAAAAATGAAAAATGAAACTTCTTACTTACTTTTTTAAAAAATTATTTTAACGGTACCAGTTTCGGGAAAAACTCAGTTTCCCATCATCAGCCGAAGATATATATATATATAAAAAACAGTTAATAATAGTCAAATAAATAAAAAACATGAACTTACTGTCAATAAAATATTTTGGAAACTTTTTTGTTGTTAAATACAAATCAATCATTAAAAATTTTTTAACACGACGAATGTACACATATATCTTAAAATGCAAATGATATTTCTACATATAAACGAATCACAAACACGTTAAAAATTGTTATAGATTTTATTAGCTCTACACTTGATCATTATGCAGAAACGACTGGTTGTATGTCGGAATGAAAAGAAGTATTGACAATATTTGAAAGAGGAAGAACTTGTTTTGCTGGTATTATGATGTAATATGTAGTATGCTGAATTTTTCTGTAGCGATCTTATTTCTTCCTGGTATTCTTCTTTTTGTACTTTTACAATTTTCATTAACGTTGTCTTCATCTCTTCGACCGTAAGATAACCTTCTTTTTTAGTTGAATCTTCTACAGTAGGCATGCACTCAAACTATTGTTGTTAGAGAAGAGAATCGCTCTAGGATTAGTTTGACTACTCCCAAGGATTGATGACAACTGACAATTCCTTTTGATTTTGTTTTTTCTTCTGTTGTCAAATTTTCATCATTTTGTGGCCACTTTTCTTCTGGTTGTAACCAAGCTAGACCAGTCCACCACAATGAATGTGTTGCTAATCTCTCGGGATCAATTCCGCGTGATATGATGTCAGCTAGGTTATTGGCATTATCTACGTGTCTCCAACAAACTTTTGCGATTAGCCTGTTGATTTCTGTTACTCGATTTGCCAGAAACGTTTTCCATCTTATCGGGTCGCCTTTTATTCACGCTAAGGTGATTGTTGAATCCGACCAAGTGACAACGGTGGTATTTTCTCTTAACTCCAGGATTGTAAGTGTTCGCTTGACGAGTTTGGCCAGAAGAATCGCTGCGCTTAGCTCTAGTCTTGGAAGAGTAAATTTTGTGCGTGCTGGCGCCACTTTGGACTTTGCAGTGAGTAGCGTCACTGACTGACCATCGTTTTCTATACATCTTACGTACACCACTGCGCCGTATGCTTTTTCTGACGCATCGTAGAATCCGTGTAATTCGACGTTATTGTCTTTTGTAGTTTTGAGCCATCTTGGCAGTTTTATTTCTTCTAGCTGTTCTAGTTGTGCTTGAAAATTGTTCCACTGATCTTTGATATTGATTGGAACAGGTTGATCCCATTCCACGTTCTGTATCCATAGATCTTGAATAAGAAGTTTGGCTCTGATTATGACAGGTGATAGCCAACCTAAGGGGTCATATAGTTTTGCTATCTTTGATAAGATCATCCTTTTTGAGGAAGCATCGTGTCTTGTTATGTTTACTTTGAAACGGAAGGTGTCCGATTGTCGTGCCCAATATACACCTAAGGACTTTATGAGCCAATCTTCGGTAATTTTCTTTTCGTTTTGTTCTTTCATAATTTATGTTTGTTTTTAACTTTATGTTTGTGAATTTCTAATGATTCCAATAAATCAAGCTTAAAGCCTTTTTCGCATTTATGAATGAGATTCACGTTTTCATAATCTATTTTATGTTTTGTTTCTGCTACGTGTTTATATACGTTTGAGTTTTCTTGAATGCGTGTTTCAAGCTTTCTTCCTGTTTGTCCAACATAAATACATTCACACTTAGAACATGCAATAGAGTAGACCCCAGTTTCCTTCAATTTATCGTTGTTTTTATTATGATAGTTAGAGAAGATCCGAAGTAAATTGTTGTTGTTGGAAAATGCCAATGAAATGTTGTATTTTAAAAAAATTGAACTTGATTTAAAAGTGATATTGTTAAAAGTGATAGGTTTGTATATTTTTTTTGTTTTTTCAAGTATAACATATAGTGGATCTGTTTGAATATGTATTTTTCTAAAAAGATTATTTATTATTTTATTAGGGAATCCATTCTGAGCCACTAGATCATGTATGTAATTATATTCCTTGATTTTGTTATCTTCTGATAATGGATATTTTAAGATTCTGTTTATCAGAAATCTAAAGTTGGCTAGTTTTATGGTTGGGAGGGTGAGCAGCGTCATAAGGAATGGTTGTTGGTATCATTGATGGTTTTCTAAAAATATCAAATTCTAATTTGCCATCTTCTAAGCGTTTCACGGTTAGATCTAGAAAATTTAATGTCTTATTTTCTTCTATTTCAATAGTAAAGTTTAATTTTTGATGTAAATTGTTTAAGTAATCCAAAAAATTAAATGATTTTTTGTATCTTCGTATCTCTATTTCGCCCCAAATACAAAAAACATCAAACAATGGTTTGAGCTGTTAATTATTTATTCTACAATATTATAGAATTCTCCATTAAAAGAGCAGTAATTCTGAGTGATGACATGTTTTAGAATGATGTTTAAATGTTTAATTGTGTCTACGTTATTCTTAAAATTTGATGAAAAAAGCTTATTAGTTAGTTTCAGTGTGATATCTATTAGAATGTTAGAATATAAATTAGTTACGTCGAAGGAGACTATAATTTTGTTTCTGAAGTCTATATTTTTTATTCGTTCAATAAATTGATAAGAGTTTGATACTGTATATTTTGGTTTGAAATTTGTTTCTTTAAATATGTTTAACATGAAACTAGCTAGTTTACATATAAGAGAACCTTTAAAAGATGTTATAGGTCGAATCGGCATTTCTTTCTTATATAATTTGGGTAATAAAAAGTAAAGCTTTGGAATCGTCGGATTCATATTGATGAAAAAGGAACTGTTAAAATATTTGTTATTTTTGTTTTTTAATGATGGGGTGTGTTCAATCAGTGTTTCTTTACAAGTGTTTATAATTTCACGAGTTTTGCGAATGACTTTGTCTAACAGGTTTTGATTAACTTTTACATAATTATTGTTTTCCATACGACGTATTTAACTATTATTAACCATTTTTATATATATATATAGCTTCGGCTGATGATGAGAAACTGAGTTTTTCCCGAAACTGGTACCGTTAAAATAAATTTAAAAAAAAGCAAGTAGGAAGTTTCATTTTCCATTTTCAAAATTTGTAAACTTGCAACGTGTTAGGTACAACATAGGTTAAATGATTTTACTGCATGCATTCTAACACTAATTGACCCAAGCAACTTTATCAGCCAAAATCGTACATTCTCTGCTTTAACTTAAACGATTTCAACTTCGTCTTTATTAGCAAAAACCTTACATTCGTGGTGTTAAGTTCTGCTGAGGTCGCTTTCAATGTATTTGGCTAATGTTGTATCGATGTGATAACATCGTAGCGCCTCTGTCGTATGCGACCTTGGCTTAATTAACCATACATTCTGGGTTTAATGTTATGGTGAGATCTCTTATAATATGTGTTATTCAATGTGGTATCTATTATAGCACTTCGGTCGCACGCGACCTTGGCTTGATTAATTACACATTTTGAGTTTTATATTAAGACGAGGACTCTTGCAATATGCGTTATTCAATGTTGTATCGATGTGGTATCATTATTGATCATTCATTCTGGGTTTTATGTTAACACGAGGTCTCCTGTAATATGTGTAGTTCAGTGTTATATCGATGTAGTATTATAGTAGCGCTTCGGCCGCAAGCGACCTTGGGTTAGTTTGCCAAAACCATGCATTCTACAGCGTTTCGTACTGCCGCTGTAGATATTTATTTCTCATCATTAGATACGAAATTGATTTGACTAAGACTGTTGAAGTTTTGGTATTAAAATCCCCAAAACTACTTGTATTGGTGGACAGATATTGGTAAAACGACCAATCTTATCACAACGAATGACGTCGTAACTACCAAGAAAAAATGCATTAACACCCTTTCCTTATGCCTCATAGACATTAATCGCTTTATAGATGGTGCGATCAATAAGTATCTCATCGTCACGAGTTGTTATTTTAATTCCCATTTATAATAAAATTGTTGTCTACTAATACTAATCGCTTAATGTTTCCTAAAGTGTACTTATTTACTCAAAGTGATTGATTTAACCTTCTATATTTCGAACACTATTTTTTACTTTAATTCAGAGGTCAAAACCAAAGCGTAGGTTTTATACCCGCATTGGTTTGCAAAAGAGGACGATTATAAATCTTCATCAAAATGAAACAGCTCAAAACTAGTAAAGTTAAACTTAATTTGCCATGCACAAATTCGTACTCTGTGAAATCATGAGCTACTTCATCATAATTACAGGAAGTGATGACCACAACAAAATAAACCCGTAATGTGGAAGTTATTCTATTTGGTGTATTAACTAGTTGTTTTGCAATCAATATTTAGCATAATTTTCTTAAAATTAGTATATAGTTTTCGACCCTTATTATCTTTAAACTACTTTAAATCATTCAATATAATGTATAATATTATTCAATCAACCGTACCATTTCATTAATTTATCGAAAGAGATAATTACTTGGCATGTCTTTTACTTTTAACGCTTGCATGCTTGTTACTAATTTTCTCCGACTCTCGTACACTTTTCATCGTCCAGTTGAAATTAAACGTGAACCAGATTACCGAAATAAACCGGTTCTATAATCGTAGTAACGACGAGCCGAAGCTGTTTCATTGAGCAGACGTCAGCCTCACGGTTCGATATCCCAACGGATCCCAGCTTAACCCCTTATCACATCCACGAACGTGAGAGCGGTTTAATTGCGCCTTTTATCTTCCTCTGGCTGGTGACTCCGTCTGTCCATCCACTGGTCCAGATGCCAATAATCACATTACACGGACTAGCCAGCGTCGAATCTAGTCTGCAGCTGATCTAACGTCCACGTTCCACTAGCAAGTATCTGTGATCGTCGTCATAGAACCGTAGAAACGCTAACCACTTATTGACCCATGGTATCTAACTATTCACCCACCTACCACCCTCCGACCGCTTTAGTTCTACCAGCTTTATCGTAATTACGCGTCCAAGACATTCTTTCAAGAGAAGTTAGAGGAATCGTTCGTGATTAGATATTATCTTTCAACTCGTTTAAATCAAATCGATTATGACAAAAAAGGATATTAAAAGGATGCGATAAGATTTAAATGCAATGAGTAACTTGTTTGGTTCGTGTTGATAGTGAAAATTGTTTGCATGTGGGCTGTAAGTATAAAAGGGCTTTGTCAAAATAAGGAAGCCATCGTTCTCACTTGATATACGAGGGCGTAATCATCTGCCACTCCGCGATAGGCTCACGTATCCGGAGGGGTTCGGTTTTGTATTTTACAGGCATCCTGTTATTGACAGGCAAAAATCCATCTGACAGCTTGTCGCCCACTAACTAGCAGCTCAGCGTTGCGCTTCGCCTGTCATCCAACGTGATCCGAAGAAAATCATGTTGCTGAACTTTTCGAATCATATTTTGTTAGTTATCAAGTACACGAAAACACCATAACATATTTAGGGATATGTATGTATCTGTACAGTATCATGTAAAATATTTATTGAATTTAAAAAAAATTATTTTATTCTACAACTTTTTACATGTTTTTTTTTGATTGGTATTTTTGGATATATGATTTTGGGTTATAACAACTTTTTTTGAAACAATTTTGCATGGCACACTTTGTGTGGTGCATGGCACACAACAATCCCCCTTCCGTGAAAAAGAAATTAATAAGAAGAGGAAGGTAAACTAATGGTACAACTTAAGAAAGTAAGATGCTGTAGTTATAAAAAAATAACGATTATACAGGGTGAGTCAATAGTGCGGGGACGGAAGATAGTGGCTATACTATTGAAAATAAAAGAAATGTTTTTATGCCATCATATATTACCATCAAAGCTGTATCGATTAAAATTATTTTCAGCTATACAGGGTGTTTCACTATTCCAGGACCATACTCAACTTCATTTTTTTAAATGGAACGCTATGTATTTTTTTACATATTCTGATTTGCTGTCTTAAATGCTACGACTGCATATCTTGTTTTTAAATTTTGAATGCAAGGTTGCCAAGTTATTATTTTTTTTGTGAAAAAGTTTGAAAATTCAGGTGGTCACTTAAAATTCGTTATCTGCATTAATATTGAATATTGAAGATACTCACCCTGTATATTAAAATGTACTTTCGTATTCGAGGATGACACATGTTTATCAATTTCTGAATTATTGAATGTAATATTTTAGTTAAATATAAAAGTGGGTTTAAAGGGATCGATGATAACAACTAACAAAAGATTTTTGAGTAGAGTGAAAAGACGTATTGACAGGCTTTAGTTTGGAAAAAGTGTCTCTTAAACTGGAGAGGAAAGGCGCATATTCATGAGATGGATTAGTAGGTATGAAGAATTCTCCAAGAAGTCTTAGATATTCCTTAAGAGATGTTCTTAATCCTAGTAGGATGAGGGGTAGATTGTTGTTCCATTTAGTAGTGTCTCCTTTAGCGATGATAGCTCTCTTCAATGATCGATGAAATCGTTCTAACATTCCATTTACTTGAGGATGGAAAGATGATGTGTGTATTTGTCGTGTGCCGAGTAATATGTTAAATTTTGAAAAAAGGTTTGATTTGAATTGCCGTCCCTGATCATGTGTGGTAGGTATACCAAATAGACTGAAATAATGCCGGAAAAGTTTGTTCGCTATAGTAGATGTGATATCTTTTAGCGGAAAAGCTTCTGGCCATCGAGTACAGCGTTCAATAACGGTAAGTACATAAGTACAACCTAGGAACTGAGTGAGTGGTCCAATCAAGTCGATATATATATGATTAAATCTAAATTTAGTAATTTTGACGTTGATGATTTGCGATTTTGTATGTTTTTGGATCTTTGCTTGTTGACATTTTAAGCAGGTTTTGATCCAAACATGAATTTGCTTTGACATGTGTAGCCAAAAAATCTTGTTTTGATTGCATGAATGGTGGAACGTATTCCGGGATGAGATAAGCTATGAATTTTGTCGAAAATTGTTTGTCTGAACTGTTGCGGAATATAAATTCTTGGAGATGATGAAGAGGTTCACAGTTTGATATTAGATTGTCATGTTGTTTGATGTGCCAAACGATAAGATTTTGAAGGATTGTTGGAAAATTGTTTATTCAGTAAGTTTGACAATTCTGTGTCAGCAAGTTGAGCGTTAATAAGGGTTAGAAAATATGGATAAGATGAATTTAGAGATCCGATGTTTGTTCTGGATAGAGTATCTGCGATAACAATTGAATTTCCGATGATGTATTTGAAACCTGAAGTAAATTGTGTAATATAACTTAGATATGGGGTTTGACGAGGAGTTTTGTCTGTGGACGAAAAAATGATGTGACAATGAGTTTGTGATCTGTATATACTGTAAATTGATTTCCATGTAAGAAATGTTTGAAAAATTAGTGGCAGAGTAGATTGCTAATAGTTCTCTATCAAAAGTTGAATATCTGGTTTGGCATGAAGTAAATTTTTTGGAAAAGAATGCTAATGGTTTAGATGTTCCATTGATAGTTTGTGTTAAAACAGCTTCCTATACCTGTGTTAGATGCATCAGTTGACAATGATAGGGTAGCATGTGAAGAGGGATATCCTAGAAAGATAGATTTTGACAGAAAATCTTTGGCTGAAGAAAACGCGTTGTCGAGTTGCAGTGTCCAAGAAGTTGATGAGATCGTTTTTTATTTTTGATGGTGAAGTGATTTTGAAAGTAATGAATCTGTGGTAGAAGTTTAACATTTCCAAAAATCTTTGTAACTCTTTTAGAGTCGTTGGTTTTGGAAAATGTGTTATTGCTGTGATTCTATATTGATTGGTGAACTTAACGCAAAATGGATTTTTCTTGATTGGGTTGCCTTCTGTTCAATTGACATTTTGGATTGTGTATTTTTATTAACTGTTTTTATTTTTCGTTGGTAGATTTTATAACAAGTTTTTTTGAAACAATTTGCATGGCACACTACAGTGTTAAAGACATTTTGTAGTTGGTTGTGAGAATTTGGTAGGCCGACTATTGTTTTAATTGCAATTTAAGCGCTCTAACGGCTGCATAATGCCGTTGAGAATCCACGATTTGCATGACGAACTATCGAAGGGCGTCACCCCTATATATACAATGATGGGTGCAGGGACGCAGTTAAATTAATCCCCCGTGCAGCAGGCGTCGGTGTCGGCGGCACCGTTCTGGGACATGCCGGTGTAATCCACTTATTAAAACACATTCCCTTCCCATATTATATTGTTAATTGCATCATAATATTGTTTTATGGCTTATTTGGCGTAGCCACAGCTAATTTGGATCGAGTGTTTGCTTGTCCTACGACCTGCAAATCGATACACTGCCCAGGCGCATACTGTTTAATTATTCATGGTACGTTCCGTCGTTTTTCTTTCTGGAATGACTGCTTACAAAACAAAAAGAACTAAAACGTTGCTAGACTCTCCTTATTACTCATTTTTTACATTTCATTTTTTTTTCTTCAATGATAATTTAAACCATTCTTCTTTTATGGAGGGGCTTAAAATATATCATAATACTCGCTTATGGTAAATCAATCTATAAGGTTTATAGCCGTGGGTTAGTATGCCATAAAGTTGAGTAGCAAACGTTCGAGTAACCAAGTTTCCATAATAAAAAAGAGAATGTCTTTCCAACTACATATATAGCTTTATAAACTTAATGATCTTATTGAAAGTAAAAGAGATGATTTAATGTACTTGATGTATTCAAGATATCTGTAAATAGCTCTTCAGTTACCGAGTGAATTTATTTGATCAGATGAAACCTAGAGAGTCATTATTGCTAAAGAATCAATTGCGAGTCCGTGACCACAGTTTGAGTGCGTGTAGTGGGGTTCGAAGGAACGTGTTCGGCCTGTAAAGCGCGTTACGAACAGCTAAGCTCGAAGTGGTGCGAGACGAAGCCGTAGGTCTGAATTCTGATGAATAAGCTGAAATTGAGACTACAAAACCGAAAATTTTCCTCTTTCGCGGAAAGATCGCGGTCGTATTCAATCAAAAGTGCTTCATCACTTCGAAACTGTGTGCTTTATTGAAACTACAATAACCTACGGGTTCGTATTTCTCCAATTCGCCATACATTTTCGTTTGTTGTTGTTGGACGCGACAGTAGGATATTAGTTTTTGTTTTTATGGCGTAGAGATGTTCCTGCGCGGGCATAAATATGTCATATTCGGTAGCGCACACACAGGAACGATCACGTACAAAGCCTGACGGTGGAAGATAACCGAAACTTTCCTCGGCGACGTTTCCACTTTATTTTCGATTTTGTATTATTTTATTTTTTCCCCCCCAAGTAAATAAAGAAATTACGATTCATTCAGTATTTTAATAATATTCATCCTGGATACTTTTTCGCGTTAAAAGTCAGGCGGCGTGTGGGTCGACCTTTAAGATAAATGGGATTAGAACCATGGTGATCCGGGGAATGTTTCATCTATAAACATGCCCCGTGGAAATAGCTACGCGAAACGATCTAGACATGTACCGGCATTTTGTGTGTCATCGCACAGAAGGGCCGACTTTAATTTAAAGCTTTCGCCAGCGCAAAATCCACGCCCCGAATAACTTTGTCCCCGCATCCTTTACCCCGAGAACAAGTTTAATGAAAATCATCTTTACTTATCCCCTTGACGTTTACAGGCGTCTGTTCCCAACAAGTTCTCTCGACAAAACCGGGGACACTTATCGTTTAAATGGGGATCCGTACAGGCACTTCGGAAACTCCTTTTCTTAAAGACAGGTCTCTTGAAGTCTACAATGCTGAAATGTCGAATAAGTTCTAAAGTATGTTGAGAAACCCTTATTAAGGATTCCATCCATAGCTCAACGTTAAGTATATCCTTAGAGTAACTTATGTATCAATTACTAAATTTAAATTATAAATCTCTTATTTAATTACAAATAAACGATTATAACAAATTTCGTATTTGATTTGATTATTAATTTATTTCGCATCAATGAATATTAATTTTATTAATAAATCCAATACTTATAACTCAGGTAAATAACCACAATTATTAATGAATGTAGAGAAAATTTAATTTAATTTCTTATGGGTATTTTTGTTAACTAAACAGGTTATATCGACATCATCAAGTAGGGGAGACCGGGGAGGTTGTAATAATTTTTGTTTTCGAATTTTTTAAGAGACCGAATTTATAGTTAACCTTTTTATTATTACCATATCCTTCAGTGTATACCCTTAGCTCTATTATCCTGCAGTTTGGAGACCACAGTTATAAGGGGCTATTACATTTTTTTTTTGCCTGAACAAATTTTTGTTACAACCTGCCCCTATCCCGGGTTAGTTGTCACAGACTTTGGGGTTGGTTGTCTCGGGTTATTGAAATGGGAAAAATAACATTCAAAATTTATTAGGCCAGACTAATAAGAATCATTAATATATTAATCACTTTCTGCTGCACTTTCACAATTTTGACAAGTATAAAAGTAATTCAGAGTCTCGATCGGGCATTTATCACGGTCGGACGCTTTTCCGAATAGGTCTAGCGCGACGTGTTTGTACACCGATATTTATACTCCCATTGGAATTTTTCAACAAGTGCTTTTCGATGAACAACGTGCAAACTTATTGCAGTTATAAACATTTTTTTAAGCCCCTTAAGGGCTTCGTTATTCTCTATGAACAATAAAAGGACCTCCGATCATTTATCTCCTTCCATCAAAGAAATCAACAAAAGGTACTCATGGGATCCCACAACCCTTCTACCTCAAAGTAAATATGCCACCTTAGTGGATGTTTCTGATGAGAGCAATGAACCTAGTACTTCGGCTTCAAACAACCCTAGTAATAACGAGGAAAATAAAAACCAAAAAATTCCCCTATTTTTATCCATAGTGCCCTAAACCACCAGCAACTAATTACTGACTTAAAAGCGAACACAAAACACAGTTTCACTACTACATACAAAAGTTCAAATACCAAAGTAAACCTAACCCATGCTGATTACAGAGCGGCCACCAAATTTTACAAAGAAAACAAAATTCCGTTCCATACCTATCAAGATCCCTCCAGTAAACCTCTTTCTGTGATCGTACGCATTGCCCCGATATCAATATCCGATTAAGAAATCAAATGCGAATTGAATCAACTAAACCTACCAGTCATTAGAGTCACGAGATTACTCAATAAGTCGAGATACCCCATACCTTTATGCGCAGCAGACCTAGAAACCGCAGAGAACGCCAAAGAAATCTATCAAGTCAAGGAAATTTCCCACACAATCATCACTGTCGAAGCCAGGAGGAATTCCCAAAAGATTCCCCAATGCCATAACTGCCAACGATATGGACATACGATAAATTACTGCTCAATGAGCCCTAGGTGCGTCAAATGCGGTGAAAATCACAACCATAGTAATTGCAAAAAACTTCAAGCTGATCCACCAAAGTGTGCCAATTGTGGCCAAGATCATCCAGCAAGCTATCGAGGCTGTAAAATTCACATCGAATATCAGAACAAATACCATCATCAAACAACTTCAGTCCATCTTACGCAAAGAACCCAGAGCTCACAAGCAATACCTCAAACAAAGACTAATATCAGGAGCTACGCAGCGACATTAAAAAGCACGCCTGCTCCAGCTCAAGTAGAGAATCAACCAAACCAACAACAATCCTCAGAATCACAGGCACCTCTCCTATCTATCATCCTCTCCTATCTTAAAGATTTCCTTGCTTCCCTAATACCACAAATCAAAACATTCGTAATTAACCATTTACTGCCACATTTAATTCGCAACTAATCTAACAAACATACACAACCAAACCATCCTTAATTTCAACGCCAATGGTATTAAAAACAACGAACTCTTCTTGTTGTATCACGGAAACACACCTAGCTCCAAATGAGACTTTCCGAATAGCAGGATATAATGTATATAGAGCAGAGAGGCCTTCCGCCACAGCTTCCGGAGGGGTGGCGATTATGACAAAAAACAAATTCAACAGTATCAATTTAGCTGTAAAACCACCGCTATTGAAGTAACAGCAATAGCAATCCAAACAAACGACTCAACTCCAGTTAATATCATATGTGGATACAAACAACCTAACAAAAAACTACTAGAAACTGACATAAGTTCAATGTTGAGTAGCTATACATATATATATACATATATATACCTACCCTACTTATAGGAAATCTTAACAGCAAGAATAAACTCTAGGGATGCAGAGCAGATAATCCATCGGGACTGAATCTGGAATTATTAGCAACCAAAGACAGTTTCCAAGTGCACTGCCCAATCGATTTTACCTATTTTTCATATAGAAGCGACTATCAACCGGATATTTTAGATATAGGAATAACCAAAAATTTTACCGTCCTGTTAAATCTGTGTGTAATCAGCGAGTTAAACTCGGATCATTTACCAGTAATCATCACCCTTGCAAAAAAAACAACCTGAATACAAATCTAAAATTCCTAAGCTAATCAATGGATTCATCAACTGGGCAGAGTTTGGAGACTCACTGAATAATCAAGAATTTAACTTACCAACATCAGCTACTCCGAACGAGTTAGACGCAAAAAGCCGCTCACTGACTTCAAAGATTAAGGCAGCTGTCTCTTCAAAGAAACCCTTCAAAAGGAATCCTACAAGCAATTACAACTTTCCCCCTAAAAACATCTTAGACCTAATCAAGGAAAAACTGAGGGTTCGCCGAGAATGGCAACAGACGCGTAACCCAGAAATAAAAACTACACGGAATACAATAACTCATACAATTTCTCAGGAACAAGATGCCTATATATATCAACAATTATAGAAAACTCATCGAAAGTTTTGAAGCAAATGAGCCGGGCTTGTGGAAGACCACTAGGAAAATAACGCGGACATATGAAGAAATACTTACCCTATTAGTCAATAAAACATCAGTATTCTCGGACGAAGACAAAGCCAACACCTTTACGGAATATCTGGAAGAATGTTTTCGACCGAATATCAACAATGAGAATATTCGTTACATTACCACAATCCAACAATATAATGAATCCCATCTAACTTCCTTTACTAACTTCAGTAACTACCGAGACCGACAGAATCTCAGTAGAAGAACTAAAGGTAGAAATAGCAAACCTCGCCATTGAAAAAGCTCCAGGCCTAGATCAGATACCTAATATAGTAATAAAATACCTTCCGGAGAAACTACTGAGTCACAGCACAGGAATTTTTAATCGCTGCCTGGAAATTGGCTACTTTCCGGTAGTATGGAAAAAAGCGCAAATCCTAATCTTCAGAAAGCCAGGCAAAATCAATACGGACCCAACCAATTATCGCCCAATCAGTCTCCTCTCATCCGACCGACGTAAACTTCGAAATGGCCATGTTTGGGGATGACATGTAAATAATGGGACAACACGACATCCTTATTGATGCCATTGAGACACTTCAAAGGTCAGTGGACAAAATCCAGAAATGGTTATCAAAGTGGGCCATTCTGCTCAATGCCAGCAAATGCCAGACCAAGATTTTTTCGCTAAGACCTTATCCAAATGCTCCTTACATTATTATAAACGATCAAGAAATACAGTGATAAGCAAAAGATGAAGCCATTAAATACCTCGGAGTTATCCTTGATCACCGCCTCACTTGGAAACTCCGCATAAACTCAAAGCTCAACCAAGGATTCGCCAATTGTATCCTCTCAAAAACAGAAAATCACCACTGCGAACTGAATGCACTCTACTTCTTTACAAAGCCCTCATCGGGTCACTAGTAACTTACGCCTGCCCAGTTTGGAGCAATTCATCAACTTCAAACATGAGAAAAATTCAAACCCTACAAAATAAACATCTGCGGATTTCAGTGAACGCGCCGTGGTTTGTAAGAAACAAGGAGCTCCATGAAGACTAAATGTCCCAACTGTCAGCAGAGTTTTTTAACAATATCAGTAAGTGCTCTAGTGTGGTTCAGCATCAAGTTGGTCGCTAACAAATCCACACACGTTTAAAGAGGAAGCCTCCCCAAGACATAATAGCATCCGATTCTGACTAGCATTTCATTTCGGAAGTTACATATTCTGTAATCCATAGTATTTATATGTAACTATTTCTTTTTTTTTTGTATCAACGCAATCACGAAAAACATTGTGATTGTTGAACTGGTGAAATGAAAAAAAAAAAAAAAGTAATTCAGTCTGGGGGTACATGATTCGTGAGGTTAGTTCTTTCATTCTTACTGAATTCCCTGGATTTGTTGGAATACGGTTCTAAATAAATTAAACAAAAACAGTTTTCATCTTCATCGCTGCTCGACATTTGATTCTCCTTGTTTTTTGTTGTTCCTTTCTTCATTTTCGCATTTCTATTTCTGTCTTCTGTTTTTTTTTTGGACAAACATTTCTTTGCTGTTTTTTTTCTCCCTTTTTCAGCCTGCTCTTTCAGTTTCCTTTTGACTGGGGTGTCTGTTAAAATTGCTGTTTCTCTTTTTCGACTGTTTTTTCTATTTGTAACTTTTCTATCTTCGGCCTTCGGTAAACGTCTCACTTCAAGAGGTGACTTACATACATTCCTGGTTGAGGCTCAACTGAGTTGTTTGGAGGCTTGAAGCAAACTCCACATTGGTGAAGATATCACGATTGATTGGATATATTCCCGTGCACCGAAATCCTGACGAAATATTACTTGGACTCATAGCAAATGGATATGCGCGAGAAACGAGCTGTGGAATATCATAAATGGTCATCGTTTTTCCTGGATTGTTAATCATCCAATCGTCACAAGCAGAGTTAAAAAATTTCTTGAATGGTCCATAAACAGTGTGGTCAAGTGGTTGGAGCTTGTGTGAATGATGCGGAAGAAACGATAACATGATGATTCCATTTGATTTAGCAAAGTTGAGCCCCTCTATACTAAGGTGGGAACCATGATTATCAAGAAGAAGCAGGTATGGTTTCTGATGTTTGCTTTTCGCGTGTTCATGGAAATGTTGTAGAAATAGGACGAAATCGGCTTCTTGCATACACCCGGTCCTAACCCAACCCGGATTTATTTGCAGTTCTGCTTCTCTTGCTTCTCTGAACTGAAGTAACTCCAGTTTCGTCCATGTTCCAAATTTCGTGAAGTTGAAAATGATACCTTCCAAGGACTGTTGCGAAATTATTGAAAAAAGATTCCACATTTGTTTTGTTGAAGCTTGAAACACGTGCTAAGCTGGTTGACTCTGGCTTTCGTAAGGAAAGAACCAATCATCTCCGGCACACTCATTATTTTCCCAAGATTTAGGACATAAAATAGAATCTGCAATACAAAGTTCATAAGCGAGGGTTTTCATTTCTTTTGGCGTTAAATCACAGTAAATATCCGCAGCTTGAAGAATATAATCTTTAAATTCCTTCTCAACGTTATCAGAAAAAACTTTTCTGTTTGGAAAATAACCAACGATGATCGAAGGCTGGACTCTCTTTTCATCATCGATTGCTTCCTGAGAAATTTTCTTGCAATATCTTGCTAAAGTTCGTTAGTTGATAATGAGTTTGATAATCAACTGCAACTTTACGAATTCATAACCCCTCTTTTTTCACTATATTATATGGCGGAAATAACATAAAACCTATCTTTAAATTTGATACAAAGTAACATCATGCAAAGTTATAGAATCACAGAAAAGTAGTTAAGACATTGACACAATCCCTGGGTGGCAGTAGTGACACCCCTAGTATCAGATAAAGTTGAGAATTTAAACATGAACACGAGATAATTACAGATGTTGTAAGAGAGACGAGCATAGAAGTAAAGTTTTGGCATCTTAATATCTTAAAATCTCATCTACACAATTTGCAGACAATTAAGTAATATTTCTAAGTCCCACATCTTGCTTTTTATCATTGATTTGGAAAGTTGTTAGCTATTTATAATAACCAATTTATATTTATATATTTCAACCAATTCATGATCAATAACATTCATATCCAATTTATTCTCATATATATACATAATTCCGAATCTATAAAAATATGTAATTGATAAATATGAAATATTTTCCGAAATTTTATGGCTTAGAAATCATATTTCACTGGCTTTACCGTCGCGCCGTTACCTCCCGCCGGTCGGTTTTTGATCGTTTTTCTCTCTTTATTATATTGTGTACGGTCGGAGGGTAGAAATTATTTTTACCGTGCACGCGCTACGGAAACCCCCGGAAGGCAGTAAAATTTATAATAAGAATGTCGCGGCGAAATGGAACGGGACTGCGAACGAGAAAACGCCCCCCATGATGGTCCCCGAAGTTTACCTCGCGGTGTTTATGACGGAAAAACGACGCTACTCCAACCGCAGCGTCCACCATTCTGGGAAAACTTTGAAAGGTTATTTTGGCGTCGATGTTTACGATCAGAGGAATAATTTATACGACGTTAAATTCAATATTATTTACTTTTTTAATAGAATCGATTAAATAGGTAGGTACTACGTATCAAATGCGATCAGCTTTAAATGTGTCGAATTTAAAATTGTAGAACGAGTTCTAAAAGTACTTGCGGGTATAATTTCCCTTCGTAACTGGGTTTAGTACCAGCAGTTAGGAGATGGAAAAAGAAGGTCAAGATTTCTATTGTTCCGAGCAAAGTTTAGCGGTTATGTCGGACCATGACCATCGGGAGCGCGGCTCTACTAGCTATTTCCGGATGTAGTAGAACCATTACTTGGATGTACCAAGTAGAGCCGATTTTCAGGGCGCTTGGAAAACTTTTAAACGTCAGTTATTACACCACACCCGTCCGCGGTAAAGGTCTCAAGATACTGTTCCAAACTCCCTAAGCGGAATAATATTAATTAACACTTAACACTTTGAACGAAAGCGGGAGATTTCACGTCAGAATCTATTAAACGGCAGTGCACAACACACAGTTTTTAAGGATGATATATCATTAGATCATTAGCAGTTAATGGGATCTTCTCCGTTTCCAAATTGGGGATATAAACTCCCCCAAGTTAATATCGAGGAAAACCGTTGATACGGATACGTTCTAAGCGCTCCTATCTCCACACGTGTCTCTCTCACAAATGCCGTTTAACGTACTGGGCTGCCATACGCCCAGAATATATGCTTATACGCGGGCGAATTCCCTCTACGATGTTGCTTCGCGGTGAACAACCTAAGCCCGAACCCTATTACCGCAACTTAATTGCAATGTAATTTAACTAGGTTAATCCAACGAGAGTTTTAAGGGTTGTGGTAAAACGTTTGATATGAATCGATAAGGAATAACTACTCTCTAACATGAGGATACATTTTATTTTTATTTTATGTATGAATCATACATAATACGACATCATTTGAGTAACTAAATTGCAATAGATACTTCAACTATCATTACCACTACTACTTTCACGGATTTATCAAGAATTTTGTTGATGAGTGCTCAAAAACGTTGCGGAAATGGAAATAGATAGCAATTGAACGAGAATATAGATATAGATTTTATGTGTTTTATAACAGCAATGATCTTAACGCCTCATTTGGGTTATGCAGCAGAATCCGCAGACCTGAATCTATCATGATCAAGAAGATCCCATCGCTAGAATTTATGATTCCCAACGTTATACCGTCTGCAATATTAATGAAATATATGTTGATATATTTAGGATCAGATTTTATGCTATTTATAGCAACAATGATTTTAACTGTCTCATTTGGGT
The DNA here is from genome assembly GCF_036711975.1 of Onthophagus taurus. Taxonomy (NCBI): domain Eukaryota; kingdom Metazoa; phylum Arthropoda; class Insecta; order Coleoptera; family Scarabaeidae; genus Onthophagus; species Onthophagus taurus. The sequence goes on along the minus strand of NC_091972.1, from coordinate 21,178,023 downwards.
TAAGCAGAAGAATCCGCATACCTGAATCTTTCATTATCAAGAACATCCCAGAATCGCTAGCATTCATGATTCTCAACGTTATATCGTCTACAAGATTAATGCAATATAAATTGATATCTTTAGGGTCAGAATATGACACTTGCAACTAGGAATATGGAAACTCTCTCGTTTTGAGACATTTATTCCACATATCGAGACGTTACATCCAGTGCGTTTAATCTTGAACAATGGAGACTGTAGCGCCTTGGCCGCAAGGCCTCTTTCACCGTTCAGAAGCAATGTGTCTTCATTATTATAGCGAGTATCGCTACGTTGCTTCGATCGGGTTTTATCGTAAACGTTGTCGATTGTAGTGACTGTATTGTAATGTCTTGGGTACTTTTGGCTAAAAAATAATTATTTAGGCATACAATCCGCGCAAACTGCTATAAACAATGTTCAAGGCATATACGCTTTTTACAATTTGTGCAAAAATTCTTTGAAAGACCGGTACGTTTGGCTTTAAAATAGCAAGTAGTACATCTTATACTTTTCCTAGCTTGCTGTTCTTGGTGCTCCCTGTTTTGATGTGCATCTTCATTTTCTGGATCTGCATTAACGTTTTTATTCTGGTCTTAATCATTTACGAAATCCCCAATGGCTTTGGATATCTCGTCCCTCGCCTATCCATATGTGGTTCAGTTAGTTCTACAGCCAGTTGACGTAAATATCATTTTCTGCTACTTATTTTATTAATATTTTGAAGAAAAATTCACAATGTTTACTCCACCTTTCGTTGCGTTATAATATGTTATAATTTCTGGCTTTTGTTTATCATTAGTGTTTTTATCTATTGTGTTGCCAAAATGCACACTGAATAATCAAATTACATTTTTATTTTGTTTTGGGACGAAGGACTACAATCTTTCTGAAAACCGAAAGTATTAGATACAACAGTACGATCTTTGTTTTTTTTTTTGAATTCAGGCATTTGGGGTTCATGTTCCAACAATAGATAGCCTTTTCTATGTAAGATAGTCCACTAAATCATAACTGGTGAACCAGTTGTCAATTGTAAGATTACGTCTAGAATTATGGATAGGAACGACAAGTCTTTTGACCACATCAACTGGTTTGTTGCTTAGTTTATAAGGTCCGTCTGGCTGTTGTCCAGCGTATATTTCCATGTTATACGTGTAAAAAATTTTAGAATCTACAAGCGCAAAAATTTTAATTCCACCCCTTGCTGGCATAGACGGAATATATTGACGAAACTGACATCGTCCCCATAACGCCTCTAATTTTTCATCGATCGTGATGTTTTCACTTAAAGAGTATGATTTTTTTGCAGTTCTTTACAAATTCTTCAAATATACCTTTTATAAGTGCTAAATGGTCAACTTGCTTTCTTTCTTCTCTAGTTTCCCTGCCATTAAATCTTATGGGACGCGTTATAAAATGGAATCGTTTCAGACTTTCTTAATTTTTGAATCCCATCGGTCGACCATAACTCTTTTAAATTTAACCAATTTGCATGATAGACGTCAGCTAAAATACACTAAACCAATAAATACTTTAATTTCTGTAATATCTGTCTTTTGTGCATATCTAATTCTGGCGTATTTGGTTTGAATTTGGTTTCATAAATTCCACCAGCTGTTTCACCTATTACTCGTGTTCTTTGTAACATAGGAAGAACTATGTTACAAAGAATTCACGATTTTCTTGTTCTTTTTTTGAACGACACCAAAATATGATTAATCACCTTCTTCTTCACCTTCTTCAGTCTCATTGACATCATTTTGATCCATTTCAGAACCTTCTTCTCTTTCTTCAACACAAATAGATGTATCGTTATCGCTTTCCCCGTGCTTTATTTCGTTACTTTCACATTCACTTTCCTCTAAAAGAAGTAGATTTCTCAGCTCCACACAATCCTTTTCATTAGTTAAAAATTTAAAACAGAAATATACGTGAATCTATGAGATACAAAACATCGATATCTCAAATGGGCTGACTACCTCGAAGTCACTTAGCATACTGTTTGATACGACCATTGGATCTAAGAAGGTAAATAGGAAGGGTGTGGTCTGGCTCATCAAACGCGGTAGTACGGATGAAAGGAAAATTACGGTGTATCTGAGGGATACATGCGCCCGCCTGAAGGTTAATAGTGTAGATTGTGGCGCCTCGGCCTCGGCTTCTACCATTCAGCATGTCTTAATATACATATATACTAACTTACTTTAAACTACTTAAACACATATACTACTTACTTTTATTTCAGTATTTTGTTTTCACGTTAGCGGGAAGTTTCTGTTTTCTGCTTAAGTAACCTATTCTGTTACTTATATATAATATACATAGATATTTTTGTTCAATTATCATTTAAAATCTTCATATAATTTGTAACTTGTTATTTACTTTTGTGTTTATATATTTATATTTATTTTTGTTTTGCTCATTCTCATCTGAAATTCTTGTTTAATTGTATTTTTTTCTCTTAATTTTTAAAGAGTCTTGTATTTTGTTGACTGTTTGGCTGTGCTGTTGGGTTGGTACTTCTGTGAGTACACTTTATGGATACTTTTCGTGTGGGTCATTTGAATGTGAGGTCCGTGCTTGCGCACTTTGATGATTTCAGGGACAATGTACTTCGGTTTGATTATGATGTTTTTGCCATTTCTGAAACTTGGTTAAATTCGGATATTGATGCATCTGTTGTTTATATCAATAATTATCACCTGGTTAGATCGGACAGGCCGTCTAGGGGTGGTGGTGTTGGTCTATATATATGGAGTTGCATTGATGCTGTGCATGTTCCTGGAGTGGAACAGCTTTGGATTGAGGTTCGGCTCAATGGCTTAAATTTTGCAGTTAGAGTTGTCTATAGGCCTCCTTCTTTTGATATTAATTTGTTTCTTCGTTCGTTTGAAGAGTCATTGTCTGAAATTTATGTTGCAATGGATAGAGTAATAATTTTGGGTGACTTTAATATTAACCTTATGGTGCCTGGTCCCTCTACTGATTGTTTACTTTCAACTCTAAATATTTTTAGTTTAAGGCAGATTATTGACTAGCCAATTCGTATCACCAATTTTTCTGAAACACTCATTGTATATTATATCAAAAGAGTTGCCTCTTCGTATTAGTGACACTGTCGATGTTGGGTTCTCGGATCACTTGCTAGTTCTTTTGTGAGTTAGCAAGATCAATGAATACTAAGTCTAAGGCTAGAGTTGTTAGTTTTCGTGATCTCCGTGGTATTGACGTTCGTACCTTCAATGAGGATCTGCAATTGATGAATTGAGAGGCTGTCCTTGATGTTAATACAATTGATGACAAACTGAATTGCTTTAATGATACTATGTTATCCTTATTTGATTTGCATGCGCCTGTGATTACTAAGGTAATCAGAAAACGTGCTTTGCCATGGATCACTTGGAATGTCAGGCAAATGATTAAACTAAGGAATGAGGCATTTTCTAAGTATAAAAGGATTAGGAGTCAGCAGAGTTTTCAATATTATAAGACTCTACGAATTACGTCACGGGTGCTATTCGCCGGAAAAAAAGACATTCTTTGAAAAAAATTTAATCGTCGGTGACTTTAAGTATTTGTGGAAAAATCTAAGAAGGTTTAACGTGTTGAAATCTTCTGCTATTTTGTTGCCTTCTCATTTGTCAGATCCTAATGTTATCAATACATTCTTTAGTAATAGTGTAAATGACTCCTTGGTTACTCCTGATATTAATCTTCTTGCTTTTTATAACAATAATAGGATGCGTAGTGCTTCGCCCATGTTTAAATTGCAATTAGGGAGGTCTCTACTGAGTGTATCCAACAGATTTTATTGAAGCAGTCCGGGTTCAGCTTGCAATTTCGCCATTTACACTTGCAATCTATTTTCCAAACTTGAGTACTGTTCTTATCATCTATATACGGATGACACGCAATTGTATTACAGCTTTAAACCCGATGAAATTCCATCTATGTGTCGTATTATTACTGGCGAGTTGAAAATTCTGTGCACAGAAATTAGTAATCATGGTTTGAGGATAAATCCTGATAAGACTCAGGGTATCATATCCTCTAAAAGAGGTGGGGGGTTTGTGGATGGGTCTCGAGTTCATATTGACATTTTGGATAAACCAATTCGTTTTTCGGATGAGGTTAAAACTTCGGGAGTCTTTATAGATAGTCAATTGTTAGTAGGCATATAGGGGTTCTGCGTGCGCGCGCTTTTGGTGCCTTAAAGCGTTTGTATTCATGTCGTAAATTTTTGTCTGTTGGGCTCAAGCGTTTATTATGTGATGCCTAGTTTTGTCCAACTTTAATTATTGTAGTGTTGTTTTTAGCTCTTGCTTGTGTTTTGAATCAATGCGCAAGGTACAAGTTGTTCAAAACTCTTGTTTGCGCTTTGTTTATGGCGTTAAACGAAGAGATCATGCCCAGTTCTAACGTCTAGTGGTTGGCTGAATATGAAACAGAGATTCCGTGTGCAATATTTGTGTCTAATTAATAGGATTCTTCACACAGGGAAACCGCCATAGCTTGTTCATAAAATAAGATTTAGGAGATACATTCATAACTTGAACTTGAGACATATATTTGCGATTACGGATTGCCCAACTATAGAACTCCTTGTCTGTCGAGGAGATGTGCTTGCTCAGCCGCGTGGTTTAGGCGGTTGATTATTCGGAAGACTCTGGATACTAACTTTTGATTTTTGAATGAGAGTTGAGGATGAGAATTGTAAATTTTGATTTTACTTTTTTTATTATTTTCTTTCTTTTGTTGATTTTGATGGTTTGTTTGATTTTTTTTAAATGCTACTCAGTATACGATTTGTTTTTTTTTTTTCTGTTTTTGTTTGTCTTGGTACAAGTTTAAATCAGTTTTAGTGTTGCTACCTTTTCTGTTCTTGTACCATTTGAGCCATTGTAATTTGAATACTTTTTTATTTATTTTAGTTGTAAGGATTATTTTATTATGCCTTGTTAATTATATTTAATAACTAATTTTGTATCTTGTTCTTGTTATCGTTATTTCTGGCTCAATAAACAGTTTATTATTACTTTTATGATAAAGTTATGATACATTGTTGCTGAAGGTCGCTTGCGACCGAGGCGCTACTTCTATCGGGTTTTATCTTTAAGTTCTCGATTATGGCACGATACATCTCGTGAATAATACCATCCGGGTCATATCTCATATCTGTTTGGAGTCCTCCTTTTTATTTTCCCATTGCGTGAATTCATAACAATCAGCTACGCATTACCACACATATCCTTTCTAAACTCTTTCCTGAGAGTATCAATTATCTTTAGAATCCTCCTTACCTTTAGAATTTTATTTTTCATATTTCGTTTACAACTTTGTTAATCTTGTCCTGAACATCTTATTATGCGTGATTGTATGATTTTATCTCTTCAAGACATTCAAGTATTCAATGGTAAAGTTATGCTTACTTAATTTTTATGTTACCTGTATTACTTTGTAGGTCATAATTTACATATTCAGCGCATATTGCGATGTTTTGCTATTACATGTAAAATCTTTTCTTGTTATCTGAAAAGAAAAGGGGATTTTATATGGATAACCCGTAACCGTTCTAGAATATCCATGTACGTTCTACATAACAAAGCCACAGTAGATAAAGGGTACAAAGACCGGCGAGATAAATTGGTAGAGGTGTGCGGGATGCGGGGACTATGAAGAGTTTTTCCGCCCAATCGTATACTGGCAGCCAGTAGAAAACTGGGGCTTATCGTGGATGAAGGGAGCAATCGATAACAAATTTATTCGCATTGTTTCGGCGGCTAACGAAGCGGTCTTTACGCCTCCGACTGTTCTCGTGTGAGGCCGCGTGGCGATTTTCAATGTTCCAGCCCCACTCGTCCCAACACAACCGGACCGGGTAACAATGAGACGGTGGTCCTTTTGTCCCATTTGTTAAACGAATTTACTCGAACGCGCCTTCAGTCGGTGCCCTTTTTGTTTCGTTTCGCGCTTTTGCCACGGAGCGCTGTCGTGCTCTTTTCTACCAGAGCGCTCGAATTCAATGACTGTCGACGACAATTAGTGGAACGCACAATGAACGGGACCCCCATTTCGTTCCACGCCAACCAGTTTGAATCACACACGAAATCGTAAGGATTTAAGACAGTACATCCCGGCACCAGTTGTACATTATTCGTGGGAGAGAATAAAAAAATTATTGGACACATTTTTACAGTTTTATACTTACATTTTAATGAAGTCAATCTTCTGTTTTATACGTTATGGTAAAACATGCTCCGACTCTCGTAATTTGCGGTCCTTAGAACTTATAATGTAATTGCTGCAACTCAAACAGTAGTTCCATCGTTGTTACGTCACTTTTAGTCGTGAAATATTCTAGTCTATGGTGATTCGTACCCCTAAACTTGTTAGTTAAATGCCGTTAGCGTTGCTGAACAAGCGGTAAAGTCAAATAAGCGGAAACGGTCGTCATCGCAATCCAAGATGTTCCACGTTGCTCATATTGCATTTCACTGCTTTTAGTATATAGGTATAGTTATAAAAATCGTTGAGGAGTAATAAAACGCCAGTGAAAATAAAAACTGGCTCATAACTTTAAATAGTGTGGCGTTATATGCGGTTTTCTACTCTTGAGCCTTTCCTTATTGCGTACGCTTTAACTGCAATTTCGTCGAGCGGTATTTTCGTTTTACACGTTCCTGAAAGCGCTAAAGTAACAGCTTTATGAAGTGCGAACTTGCATATTAGGTATTATTAAGTTACGGGAGTTCTAACTTTACTACGTATTTCTCTATCAAAGGTTGCTAATATATGCAGAAAAATTCAATTAAAAATTTAGCTCTATAAATTTGAAATTCCAATCAAAATAAAGCAATCTATATTCAAACCTGTTCAGGACACATGTATTTATTATGGACTTTAGTGCTCTACAATAAAACCTATTTATTGTGATTGCGTTTTCAATGGCCTCATAAACCTTTGTACTATTGTAGTTTAGAATTTCCTAGTTTAATTCATGATGCGAAGTCTTTGAATTGCTGACTGAAGCAACGTTTTCATTTTTATTGATGGTATGTGCTTATAAACTATAAGTTTCTTGGAAGAAGTTAACTTTGCGATGGAATACTACGCATTGTTGACAATAATTTGTTTGTGAGCACGTTCAATATAATTCAATTCTTACTAAAATTTATTTGTTTATATCTAAATATTTCTGTGTTAAATAAATCAACTTTAAATAGAACACAAGATATAATCTTTGTGAATAATTTAGGATGAATGTGCGTTAAAATCGTTTACACGTGGTGCGGTACCATTTACGCCTCGATGACGCTTTTCGTTTAAAAGACAAGGAAGGGTCTTTGTTTAGGATAGATGATATCACCGGTAAGCCGTAGGGACCTTATTACAGGAACGCGGGAGGCCGAGTTAAGTTGGTTAACGAAAACAACGAGAATTGTCCGGGCATGTATCGAAGCGGTATAACGCGTCCCCCATTATACAGAAACATATCTGAAATTAAATCTTAGCGAATTATTTATAAGTTATGGAAATTTAGAATTTACATAAAAAAGGAACTATTAAACGTCCCTTCTATTTTACCGTTTGATAGCGGTAAGCCCAATGACTACAACTAGTTAAATTTCAAGATGTTTTAGTTGAACCGTAACCTTATAAGATCCCGCAGGACGACGCCGACGACGAGTTTAAATCCTTCGCACAAAGTTAATGATCGCGTAGCTTAGATGGCAACGCCGCACACTTTATCAATCGAAGCCACCAGAATCGCTAGGATTCAATTACATCCTGGAGGATACGATGCAGTCTCCAGGGAATTCGCAGAATTCCCACACCAGTTGTTGCACTTGCAACGCGCCTCGGGCCGCAGAAATTAAAACGTTCATTCCCGGACGTTTGGGCATGAAGTACAGTTTCATTTTCTCCATTCCAGACTTTTATCGCGTTCCTCCTTTGCTTGAGAAAATTAAGTAGAAATGTTGGGGTATTAAACAAGTAGTATTGCTCGAGAAACGATTCAATTTCTGTAATGATTCGAATAGTTACGTTGTTGTTATAAGAATATTAAAATAAATCTAACAATATTGATGCTATTTAATATTCACATTTGGACAAATCTATAATGTGTAAATTTACATTCATATAACAACTTTATTGAACAACAGATTGAATCTAACCAAATGCCTGTAACATACACAGCTCCTATGTATTCATAAGGGTTGATTCCTCGATAATGTGATCGATAAAGTGGATGAACTGGAGTACTATGTAGTGTATATGGTGATTACATACTAAATAGGTTATTGTTTTTTCTCAACATCGACTGATCAACATAAGATGATCCTCTAAGCTATCTTGCCTAATGCGGTAATTAGGCTGATTTAATCTGCAGCCTTCAAGTAAGCTAGTCTGGTTTTCAACACATTGATATCTACGAATTATCATCGTGTCGGTAAAAGCTACAAACAATACCTGCAGCTTTCATCACGTTGGGTTGTTTCTTGCCTCCGTCACTTTTTTCCAGTATCAATCGTACGTCACTGTGAATACGTGAGTCTCTTTATAATATGAACTGCATTGTTGTATAAGTACCACCTTGTTCTCGGTCATTGCGTAAGGGAATAATCCACCATTATATAAAGGGAATAGGAACGATACCTAGCAGAGGCCATTCACACATCACATTACATTAAGTTACACAGATTATATGGTTGGTAGGCGGACGAACCAACCTTGCACCGCGACACTAAGGATCTATTGTACCCTGATAGATATGAACGTTATCAACTTTGATAGTGCAGTCCAATGCTCTTAACGAACATTAATACTTTGCTTGGTGACAAGTCATTCAGATCCTTTGGGGAGATAAACTGCGACCTAAAAATCTAGGGTCACCTGGAGGAGTTTGGATATCCTCGACAAACAGGTTCCTTTGACCATAACGACAATGTCATCAGCATAAGCTTCTATTTCTACACCAACTTATACTATCGCAATCAGATCATCAACCAGAAGGGACCAAAGCAGGGGAGATAACACCCCTGCCTGCGGGCAGCAATCTTCCGACCTGAAGCGTATCGTGTCACCGTGGAGAGAACTAGAAACTATTCTACTATCAAGCATATTGCGGATCCAACCCGCTATAGTTGCTTCCACTCCCCTACCAAGACCAGCTCTTTCAAGAGATTGTAGTATTGCATTGGTCCTATATCCAAACCAAGGTCTCTTTATCCTGGGAGCGTCCTCGATACTCTACCAGCCAAGTTGTGTAGAGCCAATTCTGCTGAATTTTCCCGCTTGATAAGCATTCTGGTGGCAACTCAGTGGACTAGATACCAGCGGCACCGTACGGTTCCAGAACTTTTTCAAGGGTTTTCAATAGAAATGACGTCAAGCTGATGGGTGGAAAGACATTAGGAGTAGGGACCAAACGGCACGCTTTAGGTATATAAGATACCTTACCTTAGTCGATTCTGCCGGTACATATTTCCAGGCGGCACTCGCTCTGAAAATGTGTACCAAAATAAGCAACAATAGTGACCTTCCTTGCTGTAACAAAGCAGGAAAGATATTGTCTTCTCATGGCGATTTGAACGGCTTAAACGTATGGTCGACGGATGTGTAAGTGACGACTTTTCTAGCCACACTCCAATCTGTATATGAGGGGCGCTTTGCTATGCAGGAATAGCCCGCTGTGACATTATCAGCCCCCATCACCAAGCTTCCTAGGAAGTGAGTCTGCATGAGAAGCTCTAACGAGGCTCTGCTGAAGTCCGTAAAACTACCGTCAGGCCGCTTGAGTGAGCACAGGGGCAGTGCCGGATCTCTAGCGAGTATCTTGTAAATTCTTGCACTTCTTGCTGGGTATGCCTTACGAATACTTTTGCTGTAATTCGTTAGAATTTGTTTATATTGCTCCCATTCACCTAATGCCTTGGTCTGGTTAAAAAGCTTCCGGAACTCTTGTCTTTCGGGGTTAAGAGGTTCGTTCCGCGAGGGTGTGCCCTGATTATTACTTTTCACCTTCAGTGGACTGCTACTGTGGTAGGCTGAACGAACTACCACAAAGATCTACTCCGTGGCTATTTCAATCTGATCACAGTTCCTAAGGGAAGCAATAACACTAGTTAAGTTATCTGCTAGGCAATTCTTTAACAGATCCCAATTAGTGCTACTAGGGGATTACGGTACATATAGTCCGATTTCATCCCTAGGTCAATTTTAAGTTGAATATGTCTATGATCTAAACACGACAGTTCAGAGGATACCCCTCCAGGAGGTTATCGTTGAACTTAATATGATTGAGCTGAACGTAATGTCACGTAGCTCTGCTCTATTTCTGGTAACAAAGGTTAGTTTGGCACCTACATTATTAACAGTAAGCGCTTCCCCTAATAGGTAGTCAAAAAGCCCACATTATGTGGTGCGCATTGGCGTCTTTATCGCATATGAAGTCTTACAAGTCCTTCTCTAAGAACGGAACTCGTATTGATACCATATTAGGAATTTTTTTGCATCATGCGAACTAAGTACTCGTTGAAGGCGGACTAAAAGATGATCTTCCGGACAAGCGATGCGTCTTCCATGAGTATTCCTACGCCACGTTCTAACAAAACTGGATTGTGGAGTGATGTCTGGTTGGAGATGGGGTAGATTTGATAGGGCACTTCGTTAATAGCATTAATATAGAGTTCCAACTGGGTAGGGTTGGGTTGGGTTGCAGAATAGATCCCCACTACGGTAATTGTTACCTTTTGGGTCAAGATCGTGGTTAGAGTTGAGCATCTCCGATTGTCGTAATTTATTCTAGACGATGATGAGTATCAATGTTCCAGTTGTCACCTTGATTGCAACGCTCGTAACATCTAAGTATCGCAGATGCGGGATTTCATTCAAGTAGTGATCAATTGAAAACTTGATGAGGATTACGTTCAGTTGATGCAGCTGTACGAATTTCATCAACTCCTCCTTCCAATCTTTTAGGATGTTGGAATTTCAAAACGCGGTTTCCACGTAAGTAGCTCAGGGCACTGGTTGGGAGCGTCTGCAGAAATCACATAAAGATTCCATCTGTTTGAGACTTCGTAGCGCCTTCATAGTATTTTCATAACAGCGATGTAAATCATTTTCCGAGATATCCTCTCTAACATCTTTTCTGACAAGTAGTGCTTCATTGTAATTCCTCAGCCGTAGGCAACCATGGCTTATCTTAAGCAAAGAATCTAAGACTTTAATCAATGTCGATCAATTGATTAAATCAATTGTGTCGAAGTCACTTGTGGTCGAGACGATGCAATGTGTTAATCATTTTTGAGTGGCTAAGGCAATATTTGCAATGCCTCGATCGCAAGCGGCTGATCAGAAGCTTGATCAGAAGAAGTCGTGGACTCTATCTTAACACATTCGCATCGGGAAACGAGAATTCTCGTTTTTTGAAAAAAAACGTTGTCATCGGGAAACGAGAATTCTCGTTTAAAAAAAATTATTCATTAAAATACCCCGATTTATAGGTAAGTTTTGCGAAAAATAGCCCGAAGCGAATGTGTTAATATTAGCCGAGGCTCTACAATTAATATCAAATCAACCCGACGTTGATCAATTGTAGTGCCTAGATCGCAAGTGATCTCGGTTTATGTTAAAGCAGAGACTCTACCCCTTCGCTTGATTAAGCCGAGGTCACTTGCAATCAAGGCGTTCCATCATTTTTTGGGTCTCTAAGGCAATAATCACATTATCTTTTTCAAATTTATTTCTAAAAAATAATTTATAGGTACTACCTACAGTACGTATTAAATATAAATGTCGTAACCATTTAAGCTTCATCGTACCTCACACTTTACACGAAAATAGAGACGTTAAATTCTTTCCAACGTATTGTAGTCTTGTCAGAAATAGAAACGGAAAACTGATATTAACGTTGCCGCGATCCTCACATCGAAAAGACGGTGAGAATGGCGCCAGATGGTGTGAAAGCCATCACTACATTACGTCTAAATTCTTTTTATTTCCAAGGGTTTCGTCCCAGACCTGTAGGATATTTGGATTTTATTTTTACGATAGCGTACGCGTTTACAAAGAGGATGAACACCACCGACTGGGAGAAGGTGTGGCTCCGTGGCGCCCGGATCTTGTTTCCAAACAAAGTAACTTTTGAGACGGGACGACAACAGGTGCTTCTGTTGCCTTGCCACGACTTAGATAAATCGCCCGCAGATATTACCTGGTTATGCAAGTATACCGAATAAAAATTTCTTGTACCTTCGAGGCTTGGAATAATAAACCGGTCTACCTTAATAATTTATTTGGAACTATTAGGATTAATCTAGCAAGGAGGTAGAAGTTCGTTATTACGATCTTACACAACAATTATACGGGACGGATGCTGGATCCCTACTTTGTGGTCTGCGGTTGGTTCTCCCCTCCTCAATTAAAACCCCACCCGACGAGTGCAAATTGCTCCTGACCCGGCTCTCATCGCGACTCTCGATATCCATCACTTTGTTGCGGTCTCTTCGTTTGGTATGCATAAGCGGTAAAAGACTCCTATTGGAAATTCTTAAGGAACTCCGTCTATTTTAGACTTGCACTTAATTAACTTACTCACCGAGAAAAGTGCAGAAGCGGGATACAAAAAATTCTGTAATGGAAAACTTAATTCGATTTTAAAAACACAAGATGTAATGTAGTTAAAAACCATCTTGTAATCATTGCTTTAGTTTTATCCCTCATGCATGAAATGTTCGCAATATCGTTCGGATTACGGAAACTGCTATAATAAGATTGGCTAAATTAATCACGCCTCCGTAGAACAAAAGTCCAGTGGAAGGGAAATCCCCGTCCGAAATGCTTACTTTTAATTACATTACCGGCTTAGGATCGGGAGCGGGTTAAGAGTGAACTGAAGCCGAAGAGGAAGCGGCAAAAACTGACAACAGAATGTATAGTAATTGGAATGGATAGTCGGCGAGTCGGCTTTGCCATCCTTTACGACAAATCTCTTTCCCGAGTCTGCAGTTTTTTAATCAGGAGAGAAGTCCGATGACGTAGCCATTCAGTCATTGTCACCCTGAAATAAGTAAAGGAAGAAAATTGTTGTATTGTAAAAGAAATTAATAAAAATACTAATATGCTAATAAAGTCAATAATTAACAGTATTAGGTTTATTTGATTTAACATTGATTACTTTTTGGTTTACCTCCATATTCATTATTAATACAATCGCATTTATTGCACTAGAAAACTCAATTTAACGTGAACGTTCTCGGATCGTACACTTTAAAAGCGATCCATAGCGTAATTTTCCAGATGGATGCAGCACATCCCTAATTTGGCCAATTACTTATACGACGTTCCGCGGAAATGGATTTTCCTTGTTTGAGGCTAAAATAAAACGAGGTCGCACCGCGGTTTGCGGCGCTCTCTCGTCTCCGAACTGCGTAATCGGATTTGAAAGAATCGAAATAATGAGTCCCTGCTGAATTTCGTAGACCTCGTTGCAAGGGCTTTCACGGCCGAGAAATAAATAATTAATCGCCGATTGAAATATTCATCGAGGTGGAGGAGCCTAGATTAGCTTCGATAGCGGGCCAATTCCCCCGCTATTTTCCATTCGTTCCAAACCGTGTTGCTTCCCAGAACTCCATTTTCTCCTCGCAAACATCCAATTTGCCTCGATCCCTTCTCCTTCTAGAAGATTTCCCTTATTTTCCTACTGCATTAAGCCAACATTTTAATATTGGCAGTATAAAACGAAGGCAGCCCACAAAAGCTTCTTACGACTACTTTATATTTTCATTTTTCTTGATAAATTTCTGCGGTGCTTTATAAAATGTGCATTAAACTTTATATTAACGAAAACCGACAAACAATTATGAAATTTCATCTTTTATTTTCAACATATTACATTTTCATTTAAACAAGCAAATTGGGTACAATTTAATATTTATCATCATCATAATCAAATCTATTTATCTGTGCTTATTTGAAACATTGCCTCCGTTCAGGATTTAATAATAATAAATGATTTTATTGTCTCTATTACAAGAGAGAAGAAACTACAATACAAACTACAATAAATTAAACTAATGAAATATTTTCAAATATTTAAGAAATTTACACTATGACATAATATATGGAGATCAAACGGCGGGGTCCAGAATAGTCTGTTCTAACCAACCGCAAAAAAAAACAAAAAAAATTCCATGAATTATAACAAACAGAAAGAAGAAAACAATAGGAAAAAAAAACAATAATAATGAAAATGGACTCAGTGTAATAACTGATTGCGTAACTATTAACATCGTAACAATGAGTTTATATCAATAAGAATAAGGTCAAAAGAAGGTCACAAGAAAATCACAGAGAAACAAAGAAAAACAAACATCAGACAAGACCCGTTGACTGCTGAAAAATCATATTCCTCAATTTTATTCGAAATTGGTCATATTTCAGTTGACGTAGTCCATGTGGCAAGCTTCCATGCGATTTATAAACATAATATGTAAATGACCTTTGAAAAAATGATGTTCTATGATTTGGAGGATAGAAAGTAATACCTGGACTTGTCTGACTTCCTTCGCACCGTGGTTTATATTTAATTTTATTATGCATTTACTCCGGGACTCCAGAAGTAACGATTCTATGATAGAGAGCCAAACTATGAATCCCAGCACAGATCCTTGGGGAACACCATTACACAGTGCGAGTTCACCAGACATGGCATCATCAACTTTCACCCTCTGTGTGCGATCACTAAGATAGCTACTTAATATTGTTACTGCGCCTTCACTAAAACCTAGATAACATAGTAGTTTGTTCAAAATGGTGTGGTTAACAGTGTCAAATGCTTTTGAGTAATCTAAAAAAAACCACAGCAGTAGTCTCTCCCACGTCAACAGCGGACAATATATCATTAGTTAGATTTAAAATTGATGTTGTGCAACATCGAAAACCCGATTGTTCTGAAGGGAGCAAACTATTGGTCTCCATATACTCCACCAATTGAGCCTTTATAACCTTTTCTAAAACAGTAGAGAGAACAGGGAGAATACATTGGTCGCAAGTCACTATACTCTCGTGGGTTATCCTTTTTGAGCAGAGGAATAATCTCTGCGTGTTTCAATTCCAAGGGAAAGACATGGTGAAGTAAATAGCAATTCAGTATGTGGGTCAAATATGGTAAAATGGTGGGGCAACACAGTTTGATCATCTCAATGGAAATTCCATCAGTACCAACAGCAGAAGATGTAATAGATGCAATCACGTCAGAAATCAGAGGGATCTCCACAATCTTAAATGAAAACTCACTGCTATAAGTAGGAGCACTGTACAGATCAAGGTCAGAAGCCTGCAAATCTTTAATAATGTCATTTACACTGCCCACAAAATAATCATCAATTTGATCAGGATGTTTTAAATTTAAAGGTAGACAAGATTTTTTAACTGATTTAAGTTCAAAATTTTCAAGTTATCCCACATCTGTTTGGCAGTGCGCATAGCAGCAATAGAACCAAAATAAGGTAGCTTTTCATTTCTTATAGCTGCAGTAGTAAGATTACGAAGGGTCTTATAATATTCTCAATGAGCCGGCCTGCCCGTATGTCTAAACTTGATTTTTGCCTCATTTCTCGACTTAATTATTAATGTAATATTATCAGTCACCCAGGGTGCGGGAGGCTTGGTAAATCGACATTGCTTTATCGGAGCGTGAATATTAAATAAATCAATTAAGGCGTTTTTAAAGAATGAGACCTTATCGTTAATATCAGTTAGATAAAATATAAAATTGAATGGAATTGATTGTAAATCACGCAGAAAAGGTACACTATCAATACGGCTTAATAATCGTAGAGACTTAAACACTGAAGATTGTCTACCTACATTCACACCAACATCACAAAATACAATATCGTGATCAGACAAATTGCACGGGAGTACTCCACTGCGAAGAACCAGAGTATTTTCGAACGTTATCAACAAGTCTATCAGTGAAGCCGTTTTAAAAATAATTCTTGTAGGTACATCAATCAATTGTTGACCTCCAAGGGAATTTAGCAAATTCAACAGATACTCACTAACGCAATTATCCATATTGATAAAATTAACATTAAAATTACCGCAACATATAATTCGATCACGTCGAACTATCGTTCCAAATCCTTGTCACATGGCTTACTTGCAGCTAATGCTTCTTCCAATTTTTGGCATATAAAATCTTATATGAGCTCTTAATATGAATATCTTAAATCCCGCCTTGCTTGGTGCTTTAATTTTACTTGTTAGGTACCGTAAGATGGGGCTACTTGGCCACCCCGGGGCTACATGGACACAATGCATACGTGAGGTTAGGTTATGTTTTTGTTTCTGGTGTTTTTTTTCTTGTTATCAAATTAAGTCACTGATTAAAAATGGTGCGCACGTATCAAAAAGCTCCAGGGTCAAAACCCTACATGAATTACAAAGTGGAAGACTTGGAAAAGGCTATGGATGCAGTTCGGAAGGGTGTGTCAAGGAAAAAGGTCACAGAGACGTTCAAAGTGCCTCGGAGAACATTAGTACGGAAGATGCTTGGAAGGAATTCAAGACCCGTTGGACATGGAGCTGTAACTTTGGCTGTTGTTGTGAATTGGGGGTTACCCTTGACAAAGGCCAACATTCGAGATGTGGTGAAAAAATATCTAGATAAACAAGGGAAGCAGCTTAAGGTGTTCAAGAACAACAGTCCAGGTCCAGATTTCATCAATTCTTTTATCGCTAGAAACAACTTGTCCATCAGAATAACATCAAACATCAAGCGGTCCAGTTAATGTTTAATTCAATAAAAAATGTGTCTTTTACATAAAAATACATTCAAATAGCTGCTGATTGTGCATTGATCTGAAGCGGATGGAGAACATCAATAAGAAATATTAAAACAGGACCAAGTGCAATATATGGTTTGGACCATAATGTGCTACTAACAACCTAAGCTCAAAAACTACCAACGTCCAATTAGTAAAGTCCAAGCAAAAGAATGAATGCGTCAGGGACGGGGCAGTTACAAAATCAGCAAGAAACAAAAATCACAAGGAGCCAGGCTTGTACTATGGCGTGGATGGACAATAACATCCCAATTGTGTTTCTGAAACCTTGCTGTGATTTAAGGTGGCATTATTATTGCATTGTATTGCATTGTCATTAAGCAACCTACCTGATTCGTTTCTTCAACCTTTCTATTCGTTTCTATCGAATGGCTTTGTGTAGTTTTTCGAGAATTTGACAATAAATATTGCTGTTGATTGTCGTTTTCGATGGTAAATGCTTTATGAGCAAAATGCATATTCCAGAACACAGTTGCCATTGTCATTTTTGCAGATTGAGGTCAAAGTGAACTTACTTAATCACAGGCAGTAACGCCGTTTAAATCTCTTCGAGCCGATCCTGTATATGGGAGAATTCGCAAGTTGCAGCTGCGCGCTAAGAACATAACCCAGATCGACTCTTCGAAGGTTAAGTTCTTCGCTGGCAAGTTAAATTTATCGTAAATAGTGACTGTTTGAGCCGCCTCGGTATAATTATGCCCCTAATATCGAAGGCAACGCACTCGTCAGCACACACTATAATATATAAAAAGTGATACATATTAATACAATATATCACAGAATACGTATTGCAATACGCGATTTGCTTATTGCAATACCAATACTGTGATATTGGTTGCATACTTGAAAGGATGACGTCGGTTATGATAATTAATTAACACACTGTATAAGCTAAACTTCTCGGCTTATGACTCATAGCCTCCAAATAAAACCATGACAGTTTCGATAAGAGTAAACAAGGCAATTATAAAATAGCTATAAAGTTCTCGTTGAATTTAAGTTGATATTAAAAGGGTCAATCTGATATAAACGTTTCACAAAACTAACAACCATTATTCTGGTCAACATAGAGAAAGTCGTTAATTTTTAAAATTCCTTCGCGTAAGGAATTTCTGTTAGCATTACGACCGGGCTATAAACGTCGCTTCTACGAAACTTCACAGTTCAGAACTTTATTGTTTAGAGCTGGCTTCTTCAAAGGACGCCGGAGGCTCGGACGGAAAAAGCGGAAAACGAAAACGTTTAAGAGGGCGAAAGCACAATGCGGGAAGCGCATAATTAACGAATCAAAACAATTAATCCTTACCGAGGAAAAAACAAAAGGACAAAGAAGGGTTCCGTTCTAATTAACTGTAGCGAGAGCAGTGTAAAAGTCTATTTGAATAACCGCGAGCTGTTTTGAACGGTAGGAAAGAAAGATAAGCTGAATAAGAGCCTTTTTCCTCATCGTTTATTTATTCGAAATAAAAGCGAGACATTATCTATTTTCAACCAGTAAAATAAATCATCATGTTTTATATAGTTGTACTTATTAGTATATAAGGCGTGGTCATTCTAACGGTTTCTTATCAAAATTTAGTAAATACGATCGGTCACGTCATTTCAGGATGGACGATTTAAAAGAGACTTCTAGGACATTACAGTCACTCTTGACGTGGCAGGATAATAAAAAATTCAGAACGTGTCTCGTATTGCCCGATCGATATAACGCTGTAAAAGTAAGTTGATATTAAGTTCAAAAATAAAAATTTTGCTAAAAATATGACTTTATAGAAACAACTGGGTTAATAATATTTAATGATTTCTGATATGAATTAATCTAGGTAAGAGAACGGCTTCTGTAACTGTACATTCTAAAGGAATGCAGTCTCAACTAGATTTTCTCTTACATATCCTTGTACGGTAGCAAAACGTGTCTTGTAACCATCGATTTATTAAAATATTATCACTCATCAACTAAATTAACATCCGAAATTATCTTTCTGTTGTCATTGACGTCAAGTTAATTATGAGGGTCGACGAGAGGATTCGAGGACGCCAAAACTTATTTAATTGCACTTGATTACAAGTTCGGAATGGATTTACGGCCGCTAGATTTCCCGTCATCGACACCGGGTTGGCAAGAAAAACCCACGGGATTTTATCCAGTTGATCCTTGACCGTCTAGGAAAAAAAAACTTACTCAAAGTTTGCTTATCGACGCCTCACACCAATTCCAATCCCAACTGATGCAAGCGATTTCGTAAAAATCGTTCTCCGGGTACGGCAAAACGGGATGAAAGGCGGCTTATTGACGACTGGTTGCTGGGGAATAATTAATCAGAGGTCTCCAATTCATTGTTCAGCTAACAAAAAAAAGGCGCTCAATGAGGCACCTTTGGACGTACCGAACGGGAATATCAGCTGGGGAACAAAAGCACCCTTTCGTGCTCGTTTTGTGTAAAAAGCAATTGAACAAATTGATTCTAAACTTGTTTACATCCGAACCGTAGAACAATTAGAGAATGTTAGCGGCGAGGTGATTAAATATTGTTAGACGTTGAGAGAAAGTTCATTAATTTCCTTGGAAGTAATCAAGTCTTTATAAAGTAGTTTCTCATTGTATGTAATTAAAAATATCTTTTATATTAAAGAACAAAGATTTAAGGTAAAAAATGGTTCCAAGGGGAAGAATTAGGCTGGAAGGTGTGCGATGATGGAGGAAGGAGTTCAACACAATTTCGTAATCCTTGCCACAACAAAGCAAAGATTAGAAGAGTGACAAAGAAGGTGCGGAGGAGAAGAAGGATATGGTACAAGCGTAGAATACAATCACCACGAATGCCACGAATGCAACGATTTAAGACTGGAAACGGTTTATAAAGGAAAGATGGTGATGACGGACAAGAAGAGAGATTCAACTTGATATGCTCCCTGAGAAGCGGAAGATTCTTTGAAGACTTCCTGAAGAAGACCGAATGGCATTAGAGCGAAAATGCTTAGCAGCTGGATGGAGATTAGGCCGGGTGTACTCCCTGGCGTCATGAACAGGTGCCTAAAAGAAGCTACAATGATCCTGAAAGATAAAACAATGCCCGTTGAGAGTCCAAAGGAGTATTGTTTGATATCATTGTTGAATGTGATAGGGTAAAATGTTAGAGAGGATCCTCTGGAGCAGGATATGGGAGAGGTATGATGAAGTGGGATGGGCGAGCAGTAGGCAATTTGCAAATCATTGGTCAATGAAGCGGAGGAGAAGTATATCATGGCTATATTCACGGATAGTGCCTAAAAGAAGATTACTTCTCCAAGTCATAAGGTTTGCGAAAGCAGTCATGATCCTGAAAGGCAAAAAAATCATTGAGAGTGCAAAAGCTTATCAGTGTGGAATATGTTGTGAAAAGTGCTAGAGAGGGTGCTTTGGAGCAGAATATGAGAAAAGTATAATGACGTGCGTTAGACGAACAAATGGCAGTTTGGTTTTAGGGAAGATGAAGGTACGTTGGATGCGCTGGTGATTGTGCAGAGATTAGTCAGTAGCGCGGAGAAGAAGTGCATTCTGGGTATATTCGTGGATAGTGCTGAAAGAAGGTTACTTCCCCAAATCATGGAATATCGGTATATTCGTAGATATGGCCAGGACAATTAACAACCTAAATTGGAGTGTCAATCTGAGGAGGTTGCTATAGCTATGAATCTGTGGGAGGAATTGAAGAACTTGAATGGTAGGGATCGTGATGGAGTCTAGTGTGAAAAGGGTTGGGAGGAGGATCATGAAAGGATGTCTCCAAAGTCCTACGGCCGACATTATGGAATCTTATCTTCAACGGGATTTTTAGGATTGAGAAACAGGGATTGGAGCTGATTACCTATGCGGAGGACTTGTTAGTCTTGAGCAAAGGAAGTAGTAGTGCGAAACATGCATGATGCTGTTACAAGTTTAACTTGTAATTTAGTATAAAGTTATTGTTTTGGTTTTCTTTAGATTTTTGTTAGAGTTAGTCATGTCATCTGTCGTTCGTGGTTGAGTATTCTTTTTGATAAAGATCTCTACCCTATCTTTATCACCACCAATGATTCGGTTCGTACTCGTGCGTTGATGCATTTATCTTAGGCGTAATTTCAATTTCCGCTCTCTTCTGTCGTTGTACCTGTTGATGTGTAGACGTGTTTTGATCTAACCCTATTGACGCTTTAGTTTGGCCACATTGTGAGTTGAGCGAAAATTTTGTATAACTTTAGCTCGTGGTTCGTTTATTTACGGATATATTAAGGCCGATTACTTATTCGATCGTTGATTGAACAGATATTTTCGTATATTTTATTCTCTAGACTTCTTGTGACAGAAGAAGGGGTTGCCGTGAGATTTCGTAAGGACTTTTCTCTTTGGAGAGTATTTCTTAATTAGTCCCTTCGTTGGATTTTCTGGTTGACCTTGAGTTTCCTACGTCAAGGTTATTTTGCGTCGTATTTCGCAGTGCCATCAGCTGACGTTGTCATCCGAACCTTAACCTAACCTCTTATTCTTTACACGACGGACTACCTCTAGCAACAAATCGGCATGAAATTGGTTCTGGATAACTGACGAATTCAAACCACGGGTTTCTATATCATTTTGAGATAAGTTTTAAAATTTTTTTTTGGTTGATCTTAATTATTAGTAATTAATGTAACTGAATGAATGTTTTAAATATTCAAATAATATTCAATAGTAGTAAATATTCAAATTAAATATGAGAGAGACATAATCGTAACTCAATCTCTAAATTTTTGAGGTTATTTCATTTTATTTGTGATCTTGATTCGCAAGATTTTGGTTGTTTTTGTGGACCAATAGAGTCCCGGATTGAAGTCAAAGATAGCTATCTATGTCTTACGTTGACAGTTAAATATCATTCATTTTGAAACTTTGAAATTTTATTAATATCGATTTATTTATTTTTTTTTGCGAGTATAGAAGTAAGACATTCTTTAATCATGTTCATAACCTTCAGGTTATTTGAAATTAAGTTTTAATCAACGTTCGATTTAATTTTTCTCTCTCTATGTGAGATATTGTGTCTCAAAAGGAGTTACATAAATTTATTATAATTTTTGAATGTTTTATCTTTTTTTTCCAACTGGTTTATTATATTGCATTATCAGCATATTTTTTTTGTATTATTGCAGTAGTTCTCCACATAGTTCTCCCCATTTTCTCCCCATTTCAATTGTTCGCTGCTCATATTACCTGTTTAAATATTTTGTACGTTTCCAAGTTCAACGTATTAGATTTACTATTGTAGAAGTGAAAAAGGTAGAGCTTTGTGGCATACTTATTATTTTCTCACTCGTTTTGGATCGTTCTCCCACTACCCAATCTATAAGACTGAGCTATTGAGCCTTAGCTGAAGATTTTCAGCGCGTAACAATGCTCATGATAATGCATATAAGCCGTAATCTAAGCCAGTGGTGAGGGTGAGGCGTTGTCGATCGCATGCAGAAACGAGGTAAAATACCTAGAATTGGTGCTAAACAAAATGAGTACAATACATAGAACATCGATAGTATGTGGAGGTAAAGTTCATAAGAATGCTGGGTATGCTACGAAGGGCGATGAGAACGTAATTGTGTGGCATGGATGAGAGGAGAGGTGTCATTGCTGGATGGAGGAGAAGGGGGTAGTAGCGGAGGAAGTGGTTTATACCTGTTACTTGTACTGACCGGACACGGGTCCATGAAAGCTATACTGGTGGATTTGGGTTTGGGGGAAGTGGATGGGTGTAGGGGAGAGGGAGACGTAGAACTATATGTTTCGAGATTGTGTGTTGTATGGTGTGTGTAGAAATGAATTTATGAATAGGCTGGGATCGAATGGAATGGAAGAAAAGGATTCGTTGAAGGAAGTGTTTGTGTCCCTGAAAAAGTTCGCAAGCAGGAAATTTGAGTGGTGCAGTACTAATATAGGTTGTAGATCTTACCTGATTCATGATAAACGTGGGATTTCGCGTGCGTTCCATGCTTAATCACCGATGCAACATAATCTAACGGAATATATATCATATGAATGCAAACTAAAAGGTGGTGACTCCTGGCCCTGATTGATACTGTTTGCTGTTTGTCAGTGTACTTATTAATACTTACTAAGCCTATATACCATCTGTATTGTGTGGGTGTATGTAATTAAAAAGGTAGAAAAGGTATTTCTATACATATAAGAACAAAGATTTGACGAAAAATAAGAAATAACTAAAAAAATCACCCCAAAGAAACGACAGAATTACCAGAATTACCTTTAATGGAGTAAAAATGTTTTTCGAAGGACTCCCGAAAAGATCCGACTTATCGGTGGCGCTACAATACCGCTTCTTTAAAATTCTACCCTCCGTTCCGGATCTGTTGAGCACGTACAGTTTCAATGACCCACGGCCAGTTATCGTCGGTTCTTCTTTTCAGTGACCACGTACCCTTTTCAATTCGACAAACCTTTTCGGTAACAATTATTAAATTCCAGCAATCACCCGTTGCAACGTCAGCGAGATTGATTGATGGAAACGATTCTTGTGGCCCATATCACATCTACGTACTAATTGGAATCCATAGTTTTAGCTCAACGCCAACGGTGCGGGTGAACTGCAAAACTTTGAAAACACAAACAAGGCGCGCTGTAATTGCAACTTTAAACCAAATTACGTCGGTTAACGACGAAGACCTCGACGTGAACGAACCGCAATCAGTGTAAATAGAGCGGGTTTAGGAGCACCAGACGTCACGAATGCCCTCTAACCTGATAAAATACTGTGATGTGGGCAAGTCTTTTCGTGTCTAGATACGATTAAGGATTGATTTTTGCAAATGACGTGGTGTTATCAAGTTTTGATGAAACGTTGATTTAAAAGATTATGGAAAGAGTTATGAACCCAAAAAAAAAATTGATGCTGACTTATGAAAATTAGATGGCCGCAGTCGATTGCGAACCAACCGGAATCGCAATCTTATTTCCCGGATTTGTGGCCTCGAGATCCACCCCTCGTCGTCACCGAGTCCTCTTGGCACGTATCCGAATCTGTTTCCCATACATTATGTAGGCATAGTCTGATTTGAATTAGCATTTTTATGAGGACGCCACCACGATGTGTTCTTAAATGAATTATGAGTTTCGCTGATTGGTTCCATGACAACCACCCCGGATATTTTATTCGGTTTCCGCGGTGCGTTCGCGATCTGAATACCGAATCATCTCAACTTTCATCATCAATTGTCCGCAGTCGAGAATTCATAACTAAGCCGTATTTAAAAAGAACGGGGTCGAGGAAAATGTGCCGAAGTGGTTCTACTCAATTTCCATTGGCCCAGGTGAAATAGGCAATTTGAATTTTGAATACAGACGAATGTTAGTATAATAAACGATGAAATGACTGGGTATACAATTAAACTTGCTCGCAGTAATACAATTGCTCCCAAGTCGACTATAAAATCTCATAACAAGAAACCTCCCCTCGTCATGAACCAGAGAACTAAATGTCGTGTTGTAACATTTCCTTGTCGAGCAAGGTTCTAATAAGGAAGTTTATATTTCCGCAGCCTCAAAAATGTAGGTTATATCCGAATAATGGTCGAGTTATTTTTACGGAAAATTCATTATTACGAAATTTTTACAAAGACGATTTTTACGCCATGCCGTATCGCTTAATGCATTAAAACGGGTAGAAGAACATTTGTCTTGTTAACTCGTCCACTTTCTTAATAATTAACTACAGCAACAAAGATAAATTCAGTGTCGCCGTTGGGACAGCTTAAGGAAGCAATTTATATCCTACCGCAGGATAGTGCCTGTTCTACGGAAACCGCTTCCGGTTCACAATGCAGCCCGACTACTTTTGGGCTATGGGTTCCGTATTTCGTTAAACCCTCCGAGGTGCGGGAATTAAATTGTCCTCTTTAAATGGAGGATGAATTTACTTATTTCAAAATTTAATTTCTCAAGAAACTGGTTTTATACGACCTCAACTTCCACTTTATTAACGATCCAACTAACATTACTATCTACTCTCTACAATATTATTTGAATAGAAGAAAATTTCTTTCAACCTCAACTTAATTTATAATCGTTTTTTTTTAAAGTATGATACTAAAAGTGATAGAAATTCCGGACGTTTTGCATGATAGTGTTTAGTGTCCGGACAAGTCAAAGCTCAGGAAACTTGACAATTTCCTCTAAGGTGGGTATGCGTCCTGAATCTAAATTGAGAATTAGGTCGGATTAGGGAAACTTCAACTTCGCAACTTCAACAAACAGCACTTACACCTCTCCGGCCGTCCCAACTTCGGCATTAATTACCACCGTAATATCCGTGACATCATCTTAATCGCGTTAATGGAAACATTCCTCGAAAATTTTCAATTCAGAAGCACATTCTAATTAGTTTTTCGCGGCCCGTACTAATACCCGGGTTTAGGTCGACCCCAATTTTAATCGAGACGATTACAGAATAGTGTCTCAGCTCTATTCCAAGCAATTCTACGAATTTGGCCAGAACTATTAACTTATAGTTTCGGAATACCTGCAACTGTGCTAATTCGCGCAATTAAAAATTAAAAATGATTGAGATATATATTCTTGAATCTAATGAGAACTTTTTTTGAAGGTAATCACAATTTTTATGACCTTATGAAGATAAATTTTTACAATCATTTTTAAAAAAATCGGAAAAATCAAATTATCGATATATCTTAATGAATATAACGAATTATAGAGGAACTTTCTCATGAACTAAATTGTACTTGAAAATCTCTACTCGTTCTTGAGATAATTATTTGTAAATTTAAGCCAAATTTAATTTTAAATTTGTAATTAAATTTATGTTTATGATTTTCTACAATTATTTTTACAAAATCATGGAAAGTCGAACACTTCGTATATCGTGATGAGTTAATCACCATTTATAGAACAAAGTGGGAACTTCCTCCTGAAAACAAATCGTATTTGAAAATTTCTATTCATTCTTGAGATAATAATTCTTGAACCTAATCAGCATTTCTTAATTAATAATTTTCAACCATCATTTTTAAAAAATCTTGGAAAGTCGAACTCTTTGTATTTCTTGATAAGTTACTTATTTGTAGAAGAAAGTATGAACTTTCTCATAAACAAAACAGTACTTGAAAATCTCTATTTGTTCTAGAAATATTAATTTTTGAACTTGAAAAGGTTAATTAGAATTTCTATGATTTTCTACAATTAACAATTTTGTACAATCAGTTTTAGAAATCATGGAAAATCGAGCTCTTGGTCTTTCTTGATGAGTTACTCACCATTTATAGAAGAGAATGTGAACTTTCTCATGAACGAAATAGTACTTGAATATCTCTATTTGTTCTTGAAATATTAATTATTGAACTTACCCAGAATTTTTATGATTTTCTAAAGTTTTCTACAACCGTGTTTAAAAAATCATGGAAAATCGAACACTTTGTATATCTTCATGAGTTACTCGCCATTTATAGAGCAAAGTATGACTTCCTCTTGAAAATAACCATATTTGAAAATCTCTATTCGTTCTTGAGAAAATAATTCTTGGACCTAATCAAAATTTCTATGATTTTCTAAAATTAATAATTTTCAACCATCATTTTTAAAAATCATGGTAAGTCGAACTTTTTGTATTTCTTGATGAGTTACTCACCATTTATAAAAGAAAGTATGAACTTTCTCATGAATAAAACAGTACTTGAAAATCTCTATTTGTTCTTGAAATATTAATTTTTGAATTTACCTAATTTTTATGATTTTCTAAAGTTGTCTACAACCATCTTTAAAAAATCATGGAAAATCGAACTTTTGGTATACAGGCTGTTCAGAAATTGGCGGATAATCTACACGTAGCGACGTTCTACGACAGACTCTGAATTGAAAATCTTAATGTTAAAATGTTGTACTACTATGTTGCCAAATGTGTTTTTCATGAAGATATGATAATGAAAAAATGTGAAAGCTAAAGAAAATAACTTTAACAAAAAAACTAGTTTTCAAAATTTTTTTTGGTCGAACAAATTATCCGACCTTTTAGAACCTCCTGTAGACGTATGAAGCATGGTACAACATTTTACAATTAAGATTTTCGCTTTAGAATCGAACGAAGAATGTCGCTACGTGTAGATTATCCGCCAATTTCTAAACATCCTGTATATTAATGAATTACTCACCATTTACAAAAAAAAGCATGTACTCTTTCACGAAAAAAAAAAAACAGTACTTAAAGATCTATATCTATTCTAACTAAATAACAATTTGTAAACTTAATAAGAACTTCTATGACTTTTATAAAGATAACAATTCCTTTACAATCATTTTTAAGAAAAGTCATGGAAAATATAATCGATCTTTTTCACGAACAAAACGAACGATATAAATGTAATATTTCTGATTTTCCTATGGTCGACACTTTTAACATTATTATGGTTAAAAGCAACAATAGCTTCGGCTTGCTACTCTTAATATTAGAACGATACCAGCATGTTTGAACTTAAAAACGAAAGATCAAAGACAATTTTAACCTTTTACGTTTTAATACCATTATACATGCCTTTTACTACTAGAGTGAGTGCATATTTTATACGGCACAAAGTGACAGCGTTTGGAATTCTTAGAACGCTTTTTGTGTATTCTTATTTGATCAGATTCTTTTATATTATGAAGCCAACGTAATAGTTTGTGAACGGTTACTTTTTAATGTGATTTTAATTTATGTAAATAACAAACACGATTAAGTTTCTCATTAACGATTATCATGATATGATGCTAATCAAATCAAGAAATACAGGTTTATGAAGCTGGATTAAACTTTGTAAACATACTTTACATAATCCAACATTTAAGCTCATTAAAATTTCTAGGGAACTTTGCATTTGTGCAACGAAATTCTAAAAGTGGTGTGACGTAAAATTTACCTGCATCGCATACAAGACATTTTAAAACGTTTGTGTAGGTAAAAAACGAATTAGAGGATTCAGTGGTCCGGAGCGAACAACGTCAAAGATAAAAACACTTAAAAAATGTAATAAGCGCTTACGCCGGATGCAGAAACCTAGGCGCAAATCCAAAACTCTTGTCTGAAGATGAATAGTTTTTGCAGGACAGCTTCATGAATAATACATACGGAACATTCGGTAATGAACAGACGTTGTCGGCCGTGTTTGCTAAATTAATTACGTTCGCGGAGATCTGATTCACGTTTCCGCGCGAAGCCGCAACAAAGAGGGCGACCGACCGTCCGGGTCTGTTTTATTTTTCAATTAAGCTTGAGTTTAAAACCTGCATTATGGCACGGCTTCGTCCTCAGGCGGCATACGTTTATAAGTGGGACTAATTACCGCCGCGTTTACGTCCTCTTTAAATATGTATAAAGTAATTAGTATAGCTTTCACGGCGTTACATGCTACTACAAGTCCGTATGAAGGCGTAAATATTCTACTAGTGTTTTCATCGAACAATATTCGGCTTTTTATTTAAAAAGATCGCCTAAAGTGTTCGGGCAAAGCACAATAATATTTATTATTAATTCTTCGATGAACAGCGATTATCATTGATGTATATACTGTTTACTATTAAATATATTATATTCAATTTAATTACGTGAAATTTGGCTACAACAAGTAAATTATTCAATTTATTAATTCAAGTTTATATTTAATTAAATTGTAATATTAATACTAATTATTAATAAAATACTGTTATCTGTTAATGTATGTCATTACGTCCAAAGTGTTAACATCAAATAATTCCACTACATATATTTTAATAATCTAAATAATGATTTTTATTTAACTCTACTGTTATTTAATCACATTACTATATCGTAACATTGTACCTAATAAATTTATTTCTTTATGACTTCCTAAAGAAAAAGAATTTGGCTTCAATACAATACGAGGAAAGATTTACAATCATAAATAACCTATGTGCATTTTTTTAAATTTTATCTTTTTTTTGCGGATTCATAATTAATGCAGTTCTGAATTGTTTTAAATATCTCAAAATTGTTTATGTTAAATATAGAAGAACTTAGCTTCAATACGACGTCAAAATCGTTTTCCTATCTTCAAAACTAATCCCTCAGTGATTTTATCCATTTTATCGATTTTTAACATACCTCTATTAAAGTACAGTTCAGGATTCTTTAAATATCTCAAAATAATTTATAATAAATATATTAACTACTTTATAACTACAAAAAGAAGCAGAATTTGGCTTTAATGCAATATCAAAATCGTTATCCTATCTTCGAAAATAATCCCTCAGCGATTTTTTGAATTTTATCGATTTTCACCATATCTTCATTAAAGCAGAGTTCAGAATTGTTTTAAATATCTCAAAGTTGTTTATAACAAATATATTAATTTCTTTATTCATTCTTTAAGAAGAAGGATTTGGCTTCAATCCGACATCAAAATCGGTTTCCTAACTTCAAAAATAATCCCTCAGCGATTTTTTGAATTTTACCGATTTTCAACATATCTCAATTAAAACAGAGTTCAGAATTGTTTTAAATATCTCAAAATTGTTTATAATAAATTTATTACTTTCTTTATTACTTCTTAAAGAAGAAGAATTTGGCTTCAATACATCAAACTCGTTTTTCTATCTTCAAATAATCCCTCAATGATTTTTTTAATTTTATCGGTTTTAAACATACCTCAATTAAAGCATAGTTCTGAATTTTTTAAATAGCTCAAAATTGTTTATAATAAATTTATTAATTTCTTTATTACTTCTTTAAGAAGAAGAATTTCGCTTTAATACGTCATCAAAATCGTTTTCGTATCTTCAAAGGTAATCTCCAGGGATTTTTTGAATTTTATCGATTTTTCACATACATACCTCAATTAAAGCATAGTTCTGAATTTTTTAAATATTTCAAAATTGTTTATGATAGGTAAATATATTAACTTCTTTATAACTACATAAAGAAGAGGAATTTGGCTTTAATGCATCATCAAAATTGTTATCCTATCTTCGAAAATAATCCCTCAGTGATTTTTTGAATTTTATCGATTTTTAACATACTTCAATTAAAGCAAAGTTTAAATATCTCAAGATTGCTTATGATAAATATATTAATTTCTTTATTACTTCTTAAAGAAGAAGAACTTGACTTCAATACGATATCAAAATCGTTTTCCTATCTTCAAAAGTAATCCCTCAGTGATTTTTTCAATTTTATCGATTTTTAACATACCTCTATTAAAGCACAGTTCAGGATTCTTTAAATATCTCAACAATTTTTATAATAAATATATTAACTACTTTATAACTACGTAAAGAAGAAGAATTTGGCTTTAATGCAACATGAAAATCGTTATCCTATCATCGAAAATAATCCCTCAATTATTTTTTTAATTTTATCGATTTTCAACATATCTCAATTAAAGCAGAGTTCAGAATTGTTTTAAATATCTCAAAATTGTTTATAATAAATATATTAATTTCTTTATTACTTCTTAAAGAAGAAGAATTTGGCTTCAATACAACATCAAAATTGTTTTCCTATCTTCAAAAATAATCTTTCAGTGATTTTTTGAATTTTTTCGGTTTTTAAAATGCTTCAATTAAGGCATAGTTCTGGACTTTTTAAATATCCCAAAATTGTTTATGATAAATATATTAATTTCTTTATTACTTCTTAAAATAGAAGAATTTGGCTTTAATACGACATCGGAATCGTTTTTCTATCTTTAAAAATAATCCCTTTGTGATTTTTTAAATTGTATCAATTTGTAATATATTTTTTGTAATTCGCTACGGTAATGGAAGCCATAACAGTACTCAAACGGGTGCTGTAATGAGACTCCTTACAGCATCCGATGCTGTAATGAGATTTTAGTAACATTTTATGGAACCAGTTCAAGTTGGTGACATTGGGTCATTAATTTGTCTAGTTGTCAATGTGACAATTTTTGTCTATGGATGTTTAAACACGTTCTTAGCATCGAATACAAAGTCCACAATGATGAGGACATTGACTCTGGGCAATTTCTCTTATTTTGGGAGGTGTACATCAAACATTTTTTTCAGGTGAATATGTTTTGTGTTTAGACAGTTTCTAATTGTCAATTCAAAGTTTCTATTTTCAAGTGTTCCGGTGTTACCAACTGCTACATACCTATTTCCCTACATTGCCAAAATTTAGTTTATTTTTGTTAAAAAAAAGTATAAAAACGCGAATTACAAAAAATAGCATAAAAAACACGTTTCATAGGGCTTAAAGCACTCATTCGTTAAAAAACGCCATAGCGCTGAAGCACATGTCACTTTAGCGCCGTATTGGAAAAGATATTTTTTTGCTTCACGGACGCTAAGTAAAGATTTTAAAAATTAATAAAAAATGAAACTAACCTTTTAATTGTTTGCTTTCTTATTTTCATCTCAAATTAATATCACATAAAAAAACTAAATAAATTAAAGAACAAAACAAATAATTATCTCTTATATTTTAAATTTTAATAAACACAAAAAAAATGACACATTTTAAACTTTTTATGAAGAAATAAACCATTAAGTGACAATTGATTTTTTGAATAATTCTTTAAACATATAGTGTCATGATAGTGCAAAAAAGTTAATTTAATATTTTTATTTTTTATAAATATTAATATTAACTGTGCATTTCTTGAAAACAGCTCCACAAAAGTTTACTTCTTCTGAGGGAACTACTCCTTTTTTGGTGGAAACTTCTCTGGAGATGTTTTCACTGTCATTAAAAATTACTGTATTATCATGAATTGAATCATTATTTATGTTAACGTCTACGTTATGGCTTGATAAAATTTTTCTTGCATTTTCATTTTGATTGAACATCGACTCTTCTATGTAGCCTTCAGCCACTGTGCCGGATTTCCATCCACCAAGTCTTTTTAAACAGGTAAGATCGCCTCCTCCATCTACAAGTAAAGTGGCTGACGTTCTTCGTAATGAATGTCCAGTATATTCGTTTGGTTGTGGTAAATTTAAGTATGTGGCCACTTTTAGAGGGATTTTACCAATCACATGAATTCCCATAACCATTCGACAACACTTTCCATTAAGATATTTTAAAAAAAATCTTCTACTTTCAAAGTCCTGAGGTCTCAATGCTACATACTTTTGATATAGGTTTATATACTTGTCTCCAATTATTGTAAATGACCTTGATTTGTTAGTTTTACTATCAGGAATAGTTACACGAATGACGGATCCTAAACTTTCTACGTCATTTAGTGTTAAATTTACTAACTCATCGCATCTACATGCCCCCGATATTCCAATTATTAAAACAACCTGAAAATAACACATTTAAATCTTCCATTTCGGTGTATTTCACCTATAATCTATAAACCGTTAACAAAACTCCCGATATTTTGACAATGACTTTAGGTTGTTTTAAATAAATCACTAGTTTAATTTTAATAAATTATTAATAAAAAAAAAAAAAAAACCTAATGAATAAAATTAAATTATTATTGAATTAAATTTTATTAACACATCTTGCGCGGGCATTTTGCCGCCAAAATGTTATCGTCTATCCATAATCCATAAAAAACGAGTTTAGTCGCTTCCCGCTCAACATATGAAATTCGCGCAAAACGACTTTAGTCGCTTCCCGCGCAGGATGTATTAATATAAATTTAATTTCTTTTTTTTTTTAATAATTTATTAAAATTAAAGTAGTGATTTATGTATTTAACCAACCTAAAGTCATTTTGACATCTCGGGAATTTTGTGAACGGATTATAAGTTACCTTAAGTCCTAAATATTTGTCATTTGGAGCTTCATCCAAAAACTTGTCAAATTGTTCTTTTGTAAATACTTTTGATTTCTTGGGTCTATAGCCCTCATTCTGTTTTTTCAAAAATGCTCGTAGTTTCATATATTTCGATATGTCAACATTGTAGTTAATGTTCAATACTGTTCTTAACATGGAGTATTGAGACCATAAAGTGGAACATTTCCATTTAGATTCGGTTACTAATTCGTAAAAATACACTAGTAATGTATTTTCCGAATAGTCTTTTATATTTTTTTTATTACACCATGTAAGAAATTTATTGTACGCACCATTATATATTTTAATAGATTTCGAAGGTAATAAACTATTTTCTATTACCTTCTTCGCGATATCGTTAATTTCGGACGACATTTTGTACAAAATAAATTTAACTAACAGTTAAAAGTTAAAATTCGCGCAAAACTGTTTACTTTTTTTTATTGGTTGTCAAATTTACGTCGTCGTTGCTAACGTTATTTTGTCATGACGTCCTTCGATTTCTCATTAATACATAATAAGTTAATTGTCATTTTATTAAATTTATTAAAATTTATATTGCAATTATTTGCAACGTTTGAAGAAAAAATACTATGTTTTATTCGGAAGAGAAGCAGATTCGTTTGTAGCTGGTCCGTCATTGCCGGACTCACTTCGTTCGTCCGGCAAACTGTCGGACACGCCACAATTTTAACGGCTCATCTGTCATTAGCGACTCACTGCGTTCGTCGCTAAGCGACAGACCACGCCATAAAAAGCACTGCTTCTCTTCCATATAAAACAATATACTATTTTAATATACTATTAATTAACGCATAATTCTGAATTTTTTAAATATCTTAAATCGTTTATAGACATAGCATTTGGCTTCAATGTAATGTAAGTTATTGGGTGGGTAGTGTGGGTTGTCGTTAACTCATTTAGCTTTTTCAATAGTCTTGGAGCTTTGGCTACTAATAGTTTTCTCCTGTAACCAGATTCCTCACACTGTGCTACTGACGTAGAATTATTTGATATGAAGATTAATCACTGAAATGTTAAACATTACCAAGCAGATTTTAAAGCTGTTACTGTAACTTAGACATATACCAGACACACGTATCTACTCTGACTCGGCTTATCCATTAATTGATATTGGAAGGGATGGAGAAGGTATGGATATACAACTGAATCCCTAGATATTACTAACAACGATGCTTCATGAAAGATTGGATTTAAATTGAGAGTTTAAATACTCAATACTATATTTGGAATTGTTTACATACTACAAATAATTTTTTTTGGATTATAAACATATTGATGTAAATGAAAATGTCAGAGTAGTTATCAATCATTGTTTTAAACTTAGAATTGAGGTATTAATTTAAGTCGTTGACTTTGCAGTAAATTGAAATGGTGTCATCGTGGACAAGTTCGAATGTCAATCGCACAAACAAATCCATCGTTCGGTAATGTCTCTTTCGCGTAGGACGGGTGATAAATCTAGTTTCCCGGAGGCGGAAACGGCGTTTTCCACCCTCCCGCGTTACGAACGATCTGCGCACACCGCCCATCGTTAAAAACGTAAAACGTGATATAAGTGCCGAACAAGCGACGTAGAAACTTGCGAAGTGACATTTTTCAATTGGAAGATTGATTGGTTTGCCTTTTCTGACCGTTAGGTTCAGGTTCGTGTTCGACCTTGGTAACCGAATGGGCGATTTATCTCCAGTACAGGGGACGGAATCGTGTGAAGATTGTTTTGACATAAAGAAAAGTAATCGATATAATCGATTTACGAGGGGCGGACTTGAAATTTTTTTCCTTTCTTTCTTGGAATCCTCTTCCGCCATTAATGGCATCTAAATTAATAAAGTTGACTGGTTTAGAACTTCCGCAATTTCATAACGGATATGAATATTTATGGGGCAAAGTTGTCGATTGCGATTTGAGTGGCCTTTCCGCTACTCGGGGCTTCTTCGACTCGGCGAATCATAATTTTTAATTAACGTTCCATCGGGCGTTGCATCGTAATTGGCATTTTATCCAATTACACGACGGGATCGCGCCGGTAATTACTTCGGTAGTCTGGAGTATCGCAAAAATTGACGGATAAATAGCGAGGAAACTTTTTCCCTTTTTAAATTACACCAAAGAAGAAAGTGGTGAGGATGAAATTTGTTCTATATTGGCTACATCTTGAAACGACGTCAACGTTGCAAAACTGCCATTACTCGCAACGCTGGTGTTCATCATGCGGAAAATTAATTATTTCTGGTTCCCGTTTTTGCTATATTACATTACAAAATTGCTTCCGTCTTCGAGCCGATATAAACTCGAACACATAACAGACACCGGGCGTTCTATATACCCAACTAAGTTTCTTCCAGTTTTTATCTCGAGGAAATAAACACACCCTTCGCTCTTCTTTTTTCTATACAAACTTTATAATACGTAGATACGTACTCTAGTAAATTATTTCCGCTGCACAATGTAGATATTTCTAAGAAGTCAGTCGTCCATTTGACTTTTATATATTTCTACAGCAAATTTTGGGAAAAAGTTGATTAATCAAATCCATTAGCACGAAGAAAAACAGAATGTCCGTCCGCAGAGTAAAGAATTGAGAGTATCAATGACAGCAGGGAATTAACATCGCCGTCAGAACGCTTATGTCCTGCGTCATCAGTCTTTCTGACGGGACGCATTAGAAGTCCTTCTCCGCGCACACACGAGCACAAACAACGAAGCGCTCCTACGGTTTCCTCTCCGAGTCAGTATGATGTATTGGGTTCCGACCGTCGAGCTAAAGCGCTCTGGCTACAATGCTAGATATGTGTTTTCAAGATAGACGTAAACACATTATTTTTATAGGTTTTCTATACTGCAGAAATAATAAAATTATATCATAACTTATTACGTTACAGACATTCTATATAACTTTGCACGTTCAGAAATGTTTCTATGTCGAAATTGTTATGGCTTTAAATGTCAAGCAACAATAAACTATTTTAAGACTAAAATCACGTCTTGATTCCCATTTTTTAAGTTTCAGTTTATATTTTGACATTGTGTGTTTGAGTTAAAAAGTGAAGAATATTTCCCGATTTTTTTTCGGGACATTTGCACAATCTTACCAAATATATTTTATATCATTTTAAAGAGAAATGTCTCAGCTTCAAATCGTGATGTTAAATGCATAAAGAAACCCCCACGACATATTTAAGTTTTGCTCTTTACTTTTTTTCTAAAATTTTGATGACCCATTTCACTATGTTTTATATCGCATTTTAGAGGATTTTTGTCGAGGCACTTCATAGCATGAAGCAAACAGTGTTTGAACAATAAAAATGAAGAGGGGGAAAACTAAAGTGGTCAACATCAATTCTATTTACAGTTCTCGCCATTCAAAGCATAGGGGAAAGCATTAATAGAGGAATTTAGATGTAAAGATGAAAATTTATTAAATGTTAAGAATTTTTTCCTCGAATAATCAGATATCAGATCACAAATTAATTGGGCACACATTAAAAATTAAGACCAACACGATGTAAAACCGGATCAGGTGAAAATTATACATAATTTATTTATACACAATTAACTTGTGATCTGATATCTGATTATTCGAAGAAAAAATTCTTTCCGTTGAGTTGAAACATATGTAGCACTGATCCTGAACATTTAATAAAGTTTCATCTTTACATCTAAATTCCTCTATTAATCCATCAAAGATGAACATGGAGAAACTAATAGCTATACTGGAAAGCATTGGTTTGAGGAGTCGGAGTCAAAGTCATATCGCAGTAATCGGAGGGGAACATGTATATTAATATCACTGAGAAGTGAAGATGAATCACATATATTATGTAGAAGCTTAAAGAGTCATAGTTAGGGTATTGTATTAAGCATTTACAATATAAGTACCTTACAAAATTCTTTCAATTCTAGATAGGTACGTTTGGTACTGCTAGCACCAAACGACACTGCAATAGTTAAGAGTACTGTAAACGAAAGCGAAATACAGTATTTTGATTAACACTTGTAACAGAAGCTGTGGATCTCTTCACAAAACCTAATATTTGCAAGGATTTGGATATCATCAAATTATTATGTATGTCAAATAATTACTTATTGTGGCAAATAGTACCCTTCTTCCTATAGAACGAGATGGCGTCATATTTAGACCAATTTAAAGTGAGACGATTGTTTAGACAATACAGTTGAAGATTATCAAGATCACACTGTAACCTCATGCAGTCAAGAGGGGAGACAACTGGTATAAATAGTTTTAAGTCATCCGCATACATAAGACAAAGCGAATTCTTAACCACATCAAATATACCATTTACGTAGATGTAGAACAACGAAGGGCCAAGATAAACTCCCGATGGAACCCGTGCGACGATAGCAACAAACCTCCCAGCAACAAACTTTTACCCGTAATTTCCTAACTACTTTCTTAACTGATATCTTCCTTATAATTAGGGATAGCGAAAAACTAAATGCACCACTTGAAAGCTTGAATCTCTATCTAAAACCGGGTTTTCGTTTGCCGATAAGTTGATATTAAGATCAATAAAAAATAAAGAACACCGCGCTGTACTTAAAATAGCTTAAAATTACCAAACTTCAAGGCCTTGTGCAATTGTTATGAAACCGAATTTTACAAAACTGTTATCACAGTCAGAAAGGGCGCTCCTTCAGCTATCTTAATCCGGGTTTTCGTCGGTCAATATCTATCGGCGTCATGCTTAAATCACCCTTAATGTCCATCCCTACACGCAGAAACGCTTAAATACACTTCCTCTAAACAACTTTCTTATTTGATAGGGAGAAAACTATAGAAACATATCTATCTTATTGAAAATTTTCTGCTCTTTCTAGTGGTGTATAACACGCGGCGATCACGCGCTTGCACACGTACATTTTTGGCCAAAAACTGCTAAATTCACACGTTTTAGCCATTCTTAAACCTTGTTCGGGTCGATAACTTTCTTATATGAGCAGGAGAAAACTCTAGAACTATATCTATCTTATCGGAAATTTCCTGCTCTTTCTTGTGATGCATAACACGCGACGATCACGCGCTTGCACACGTACATTTTTGGCCAAAAACTGCTAAATTCACACGTTTTAGCCATTCTTAAACCTTGTTCGGGTCGATAACTTTCTTATATGAGCAGGAGAAAACTCTAGAACCATATCTATCTTATCGGAAATTTCCTGCTCTTTCTAGTGATGTATAACACGCGGCGATCACGCGCTTGCACACGTACATTTTTGGCCAAAAACTGCTAAATTCACACGTTTTAGCCATTCTTAAACCTTGTTCGGGTCGATAACTTTCTTATATGAGCAGGAGAAAACTCTAGAACTATATCTATCTTATCGCAAATTTCCTGCTCTTTCTTGTGATGCATAACACGCGACGATCACGCGCTTGCACACGTACATTTTTGGCCAAAAACTGCTAAATTCACACGTTTTAGCCATTCTTAAACCTTGTTCGGGTCGATAACTTTCTTATATGAGCAGGAGAAAACTCTAGAACCATATCTATCTTATCGGAAATTTCCTGCTCTTTCTAGTGATGTATAACACGCGGCGATCACGCGCTTGCACACGTACATTTTTGGCCAAAAACTGCTAAATTCACACGTTTTAGCCATTCTTAAACCTTGTTCGGGTCGATAACTTTCTTATATGAGCAGGAGAAAACTCTAGAACTATATCTATCTTATCGGAAATTTCCTGCTCTTTCTTGTGATGCATAACACGCGACGATCACGCGCTTGCACACGTACATTTTTGGCCAAAAACTGCTAAATTCACACGTTTTAGCCATTCTTAAACCTTGTTCGGGTCGATAACTTTCTTATATGAGCAGGAGAAAACTCTAGAACCATATCTATCTTATCGGAAATTTCCTGCTCTTTCTTGTGATGCATAACACGCGACGATCACGCGCTTGCACACGTACATTTTTGGCCAAAAACTGCTAAATTCACACGTTTTAGCCATTCTTAAACCCTGTTGGGGTCGATAACTTTCTTATATGAGCAGGAGAAAACTCTGGAACCATATCTATCTTATCGAAAATTTCTTGCTCTTTCTAATGGTGTCTTTTAATAACAATTATACACTTTAATTTAACAACAATTATTAATTAAAGTTATACAGGATGGTCAGAAATGTGCGTCAACTTTCCGTATCTCAAAAAGGTTATTTTTTTAAATGGCAACTCTACTTTTTTCCCTCACCACCGTATTATATGCTGAAAAATCAGGAGACTTTGTGATTACATCCCATACTAGTAGAGTTACTAGTAAACATACTAGTAGACTTTAAATTTAGTTACTTTACTGTAGACTTTAAAATGCGCACACCCAATAAAACAAACCTTAACTGGAAAGACATGTTTAAATTTTTTAAAAACTGTGCCATTCCTTCCATCCCGCTAATTTTGACCCAACTCAATTCCAACGGCAGTTATTCCAACAAGATGGCGCGCCACCACACCTCAAGAAGCTACTAAATCAGTTTTTGACACTCAGGGAATTGTTTAAAATAATTATATAAATTTGAAGTAATTAAAGTTTAAACTAATTTTTCTCGGAAATTTTCTTATGTAACCAACATTAATATTGTATCTAGTACATTCAATTCAGAAAAAAATTTTCTTTTGTATTCCTTAATAAGAATGGGGGATTGCCATTTGAAAAAAATATCGATTGCGTCATAACTCGTTAAACCGTTTAACGGGTAAATTATTTTTTCGTTTTTAGAAACGATTTAGTTATGGTAATGCAACTATTTGACCTTATTGACAAGTGGTATCTATAAAAGCCGCTAACCGTTAAAGGGTTAAAAATGAGGGAACAATTTTGAAATCTATACAAAAAAATTGCACAAAAGTTAAATCTTTAGACCGATTTCAGGGATTTTTCCATAAATCGTTTATAATGATTTTCACTCAGGTCGTCGTGACAGACTCTGTCACAAATGGGAGTTAACTAGAACAGAAAAATCCACAACGTTAGTAGTTTTTGGCGCAAAACGTGTTTGTGCAAGCGCGTGATCGTCGCGTGTTATACATCACTAGAAAGAGCAGGAAATTTCCGATAAGATAGATATGGTTCTAGAGTTTTCTCCTGCTCATATAAGAAAGTTATCGACCCGAACAAGGTTTAAGAATGGCTAAAATGTGTGAATTTAGCAGTTTTTGGCCAAAAATGTACGTGTGCAAACGTGTGATTGCCGCGTGTTAAACATCACTAGAAAGAGCAGGAAATTTCCGATAAGATAGATATGGTTCTAGAGTTTTCTCCTGCTCATATAAGAAAGTTATCGACCCCAACAGGGTTTAAGAATGGCTAAAACGTGTGAATTTAGCAGTTTTTGGCCAAAAATGTACGTGTGCAAGCGCGTGATCGCCGCGTGTTATACATCACTAGAAAGAGCAGGAAATTTCCGATAAGATAGATATGGTTCTAGAGTTTTCTCCTGCTCATATAAGAAAGTTATCGACCCCAACAGGGTTTAAGAATGGCTAAAACGTGTGAATTTAGCAGTTTTTGGCCAAAAATGTACGTGTGCAAGCGCGTGATCGCCGCGTGTTATACATCACTAGAAAGAGCAGGAAATTTCCGATAAGATAGATATGGTTCTAGAGTTTTCTCCTGCTCATATAAGAAAGTTATCGACCCGAACAAGGTTTAAGAATGGCTAAAATGTGTGAATTTAGCAGTTTTTGGCCAAAAATGTACGTGTGCAAACGTGTGATTGCCGCGTGTTAAACATCACTAGAAAGAGCAGGAAATTTCCGATAAGATAGATATGGTTCTAGAGTTTTCTCCTGCTCATATAAGAAAGTTATCGACCCCAACAGGGTTTAAGAATGGCTAAAACGTGTGAATTTAGCAGTTTTTGGCCAAAAATGTACGTGTGCAAGCGCGTGATCGCAGCGTGTTATACACCACTAGAAAGAGCAGAAAATTTTCAATAAGATAGATATGTTTCTATAGTTTTCTCCCTATCAAATAAGAAAGTTGTTTAGAGGAAGTGTATTTAAGCGTTTCTGCGTGTAGGGATGGACATTAAGGGTGATTTAAGCATGACGCCGATAGATATTGACCGACGAAAACCCGGATTAAGATAGCTGAAGGAGCGCCCTTTCTGACTGTGATAACAGTTTTGTAAAATTCGGTTTCATAACAATTGCACAAGGCCTTGAAGTTTGGTAATTTTAAGCTATTTTAAGTACAGCGCGGTGTTCTTCATTTTTTATTGATCTTAATATCAGACGAAAACCCGGTTTTAGATAGAGAAAGATTCAAGCTTTTACGTGGTGCATTTAGTTTTTCGCTATCCCTAATTATAAGGAAGATATCGGCTAAGAAAGTAGATAGGAAATTACGGGTAAAAGTTTGTTGCTGGGAGGTTTGTTGCTATCGTCGCACGGGTCCCGATGGAACCAATAAAGGCTCCGAATAGTAACCATTAAACAAAAATATTTGTGATCTGTCTATTAGGTAGGAAGCAAATCATTGAAGCAGTTTACCACGAAATCCAAATTTCTGCAGCTTGGACAACACAAGACGATGGTCAACTCGGTCGAAGACATTGCTGAGTGTGTATAAATTGAATCAACCTGACAACCTCAGTACAAGCAGCCAGCAGAAATGCTAAAAAAGCTCACACACCTCCTTATCACCCCCTAGCGGAGATCCTTTCAAATGTACAAATAGATGAAATAGTTTTAACATCCCTTCTCCTAAATGACCAAAAGTTATTGAGATTGGAAATGATGGTATTCTTAGTGGTGCTGAGAATACCATGTACATAAGCCTGGCAATCTAATTCAATGAGGTACTTAGCTCTACCTCTTAAAATAAAAAAGGTTAGCTAGTCAAATTTATTCTCAAATCTCTTCCATTGAGTGTGTGCTCTTTTTTTTCTCGCGAATAACATTTATAGTTCTCAACAGGTATAAAAATAAACATTTCTTTTTACGCAACCAATAAGTTTATGAAACAATCTTTATTTCACACATACACACAGTAGTTTTGTAAACAATTTGTGATATTAACGAATAACAAATATTAAAAAATGACGGATTTGTGATTCGATAAGTAGGACACTGTTTTGAAATCATAGATGATAATCTACATCATATCTCTATGAGACATTGCTTGAAATACGGAAACAATTTTTTTCCTTATTTAGAAGAGTAATAGCTAAGGCGGTACGTAGGGATTTTTTTTTTAATTTTGAATTTAAAAACTGCATAACTTTTGAACATGGCACCCAATCGAAAAAATCCTACGTCACGCTTTAGATTCGAGAAAAACGCAAATGAAAAAACAGTACCTCGTCAGCGTCTTAAAACCAAAATTTTTGTAATCTATCTTCAATCTGCGATTCCCGGGCCGTACATAAGGTTCTTCTATTCTTGCCGCTATATCGTTCATCTCCTTTTGAGCAGCTCTCTTCAATTTTCTGGCCTCTTTTGTCTCCTGTTGAGCTCTAATGTTAGCTGTGGATATTCGTCGAGAATCCAAGTTTTCGGTCAATTGCAGTTTGCTTGGACCTATTACAAGGTTTAATAATTGCATCATCTGTAATACTCTGGTAATGTACTTTTGGAGCCATAGACTAAATGACAACGTTTAAGCTTTCGTTGTTATTTTGAGTATATCCTTCTAAACAGCGTTCTAATAAATCGGTATCGGTTAATTTATCGTATACTAGTTTAATTACTTCTTGAACATCTGTAGGACTTGAATTTTTGTGTTTATAAGACTCCAAAGTTCCAGAAGCGTTCGCTTTGTGGTATGAACACCAGGTATCTTCACCGAATGGACACATGTCACGCTGTGGCTTTTCATCAGTAGATATTTTATGGTAATACGTTGCCCATATCGCGTTTTTCATTATTTTACCTGATGTGTTAATACTTCTCCTAATTGCAAGTCCGTAACAAACTGTTAGCTCATCAATAAGATTGGCTGTCAACTTTCCTCTGCCACCTATACCAGGATTATCTCTTTTTACTTAGCGTAAGTGCGATCCTTTGCGATTGGCGGAATATTGTTCTGAGTGTTCATTGCTTCACTCATCATACTCCTCAGTACCTTCAAAATGTTA
The DNA here is from genome assembly GCF_036711975.1 of Onthophagus taurus. Lineage (NCBI taxonomy): Eukaryota > Metazoa > Arthropoda > Insecta > Coleoptera > Scarabaeidae > Onthophagus > Onthophagus taurus. The sequence goes on along the minus strand of NC_091972.1, from coordinate 21,135,259 downwards.
CCAAAATTCGCAGGCTTTACAGTATGAACATTTTGCTATAAGATCGAGAACTTTTCCTGTGTGAAACGATATGAGAGTAGAAGCGCTTAAAAGGGATGAGTAGCCGCGTTTCATTCAAGTACCGCATCCTTTGAAACGGTGAGTTCGGCTGTTTTTCCTAATTCCTGTACCTCTTTAACAACATTTTTCAAGGACAAACATTTTTTGTAGCAATGTGAATGTCATTCACAATTTTATCGTAAAATGATTGGAAACTTGGTTTAGCTAAATCCACAGAATTTCTCTGTTCCTGCTAATCGGATTCCAAGAAGTCTGAACACAAAAACTAATCGTCTGGTGACATCATATGCTCTACCACCGACAAGAGGACATGAGTGTATTAGAACCGCTTCACATTTAGAACAAAACACCTTTAGTTTAAAACCAAGACCACGAAAAGAAGTTTATATCACCGCCGCATACTTTACACTTTACCACTTTACTTATAGCACAAAAAACAGCTGCAAAATTAATTAATCAATACCCGAAGCATGCATTCACATCAAAATCAACGATTTCGCTTCTCTTTAATTTTTTAGCTGCTGTGCTGGTATGGCTTCCTCGTTTTCCACTAAATAACGATTTACTGGTCTTTTCGTCTTCTTCCGACAAGGACGTCCAACTGCTTCTATGCCAACTTTTTTATCTGCATACACGCGTATCTATATTTCAATAATAATTTTCTATTAAAAAGTAATAAAAAACTATAATTTTTGTAATATAAAGATGACGAACTTGAAAAATAATATACTTTATGAAGGAACTCTCACAAGGGTCCAAAATTTCTGGAACCTGGATTTCGATTCGACTCGCTTCGACGCACTCCACTTCTAATTGCTATAACTTCGATAATTGAATTTTGTAATGGTTGAAAGCTTATAATATTAGAATTTATTTTTTGAAAAAATTTAGGTGGTATAACCCCTCAAATAGCTGTAGAATATTTCAATAGCATTTTCAAGGACACCACATATTGTTAGACGCGTTTCCCACTCAATTTCACTAACAATAAGATCGTTATTGAAGTCACAAATGAGTGCTTTTTTAAAGTTGGGCGTAACTTGATCCTGCGGCGCTAAACCACGCAGCATAGTTAATTTTAAAGATGAATTCGTTATCTTTAATTTAAGATAAAAATCTTTTCTTCATTCTCATAAATAATTCTTCCATTCACGATTTTTAACTTCCATCGTACTTTTTGGCAATTTAAGTTTGGGTTAAAAATGTAATGAATATTTCACACTTTTTCATAATCTTACCCGATATGTTTTATATATCATTTTAAAGAGTAATGTTTCAGATTCAATGTGATATTAAAACCGTGATTTTATATGCATAAATAAATCCCCACGACATATTTAAGTTTGTTCTTTATTTTTACGCTTTAAATATACCAAGAAACTTTTCAAATTCTTTTTCTTTTAATTTCATCTAATTCATCATGTTTTATACATCATTTTAAAGACGAAATCTTTATCTTTTCTTAAAAAAAATAATTTCTTCATTCCCATAAATAATTCTTCCACGGTTTTTTAACTTTCACCTTGCATTTTGACAACAGATTGCACCAAATTTTTCCAGATTTTATCCAAATCGATAAAATGTTACGCAAAAATTTTCAAAACGTATTATTTCCATCCCGTGTTTACCAAGATAATAACCTTTATAGTGAGCGGTCTTTGCACAAACGCGCCTTGTTTTATAATCAACAAGACAAAGTAACTTTTACTAAAGTCTCTTTAAGCTTAAAGTTAAACTTAAAGTTTATTTATTTCATATTTCGTTATATTCGTTAAAGTTATTTTTCTGTTTTAATGAGTAAAGTTAAGAAACAATTTAAAAAGATTAGGAGTTCCTAATGTGTTTCATGTTAACAACAAAATGGGAAAGCAAACAAATTCGAATAATTTTCCTTATTAAACTGATTCAATTAGTATATTTTTGTTACGTCGAAACCCATATTTAACCAAGAAGCTTTAAATAGGAATATGTCGGATGTAATTTTCTGAAATCCATCGTTGCGCACGAATCCCTCTCTAGAGCCTTCCCGTTCCGCACTGAAAGCGTTCAGAGCAAACAAATGAACATCTCATTCGCTCACGTCAGCCTTACACCTCTCTCGAATAATTTATCCGGGTAACTCGCGCAGCAGCTGACAAATTATTTACTACAACGGCTTCTCTGTAGTGAAGATTCTGCTGGCTTTACGTTTGCCGGCCGCTTCCATTCTCCTTTCAACTCAAAGTGATCGTGTACTAAGGAGGGTTTCTATGCAGAGAAACATTCCTTTTCTTCCAGCAATATTTATAGAATGAGTAAATTGTTAAGTTAGTAAACGTGCCCAGGAGTAATTAGTAAAAAATCGGAACGATATTATAGTAGTTGTTTCATTTAACTTGTTTGTTGAACAACGTTCCGTAGTATTTAAATGGAAATATCGAGCGAAAAGTTACTGCGTACGATCGTAAACCGCCATCTACGGTTTCTACCACTACTACAAATGTTTCGTTAATTACCGTACTATATCAAACGAGCTAGCAAACTTTTCCTCTATATAACAACGGCGAAATCGCACAATCTAGGCCAGTTTGAAATGCATTTGATGTTTTGTTGTTAGAGCCAGTCGCGTATCTGCAGGATGTAACCCTGTAGAGCCATTAGCACTATATCCTGTGTTCTTGATCGTACTCACTTGAGTTTACCAATCGTTGGTCAAGTGATCACTGAATGATCAACAATCAATAAATTACAGTTGACTGTCCCCAGCAGAGGACAACACAGTTACGCAATTAGAGCGACAAAGGTCCTTTCGAACGATCGCCCGCGACCAATCACCGTTGCGGAGTGGGACACTGCCTAATAATTAATCACCGGATCCCTACGCCGTTAATTAGAATCTGTTATCATTCGAGTGGGAGTACAAGTAACTCCGATTAGATCCGACAAGTAAATGGGTTGTTGAACTTGACCTTGTGCAAATCATAGTTTTAAAGGATTACATGTATTTACTAGGTGTAACCAAATATTAAAAGCGGAACTATTTAGTAAACTTTTGCGGTATCGTACGTGCACAAGGGAAGTCGTATCTTAATTGTAGTTACGTCTACAGCAAAGTTCGACCACCAATCGAAACTTCGGCGGTATTATCTCTTGCAGGGTCTCAGACTCTGCTCGAAGTCGTACCCCCACAATTAGTACTAAGTTATGCCAAGCAGCAAGTGTTTTTGATGTTGTAAACCAATATCGTCGCGAAGATAACGTTTTATCTCTTGCCGAATTGGGGCACAGGAATTAGAACTTTGATAAAACATGTCCCACGATTATTAGTATTCAAAATTGTAAATAAATTCGCGGGATTACTAAAACCAAACCACGACTGCAACGTGATGTAGTAAACAGTCGGGCTACATATAATTAAATTTTGATTTACTATAACTCGTACTCATCTTATCCGGTTCAGGATATCGCCCGATATCCTGGCACCAAGAGCTAAACCCCGGTTCCCCTCCTTCGGTTCCTGTATATACATGTCTGGCAAATCGCCTAGACGGGGGCGCTCCAAAATTTACGATAGCCATGAGGTCAAGCTGCGCATTACCCGTTGTTCTTGGGTAACTACCAGAGTGCTCGATCGTTAGCGCCTCATTAACCAAGTCGACACACGCCAAATCCGAAAGCTTCAACTACATCTGCAACACACTTCTACCTTTAAAACATTAACCTCCAATATTATTTTAGATCGTATTTTATACCCAAGCTAAGTTAGAACAAGAAGTTGTGAAGTTTTTGATTTTGACCAACAATATTTCATTTGAAAGATTAATCTTTGGCCTATACGAATTAGGGTTCGCAAAATCGGTTAATCTAACCGAAAATCGCTTAATTGAAGCCGGTTAACCGGCTTTAAATTTTTTGACTGTCCGAAAAAAACAATCGGGGAATCACCAATTTTTATAGAATGGTACATGCTGCAAAATACAAAATGTGTAAAAGTGTTTATACTTCGTTAAAGGTGTTGAGTAGAGTTTAAATTTTACACGGCTACTTATTTCAGTTTTATATTCAAATGAAATGTATGTAAGTTTATTTGTATTTTAGCCAAAATATGGACAAAAGAAATCAGGTGTGTGGAAAATATTTCGGAGAGTAAAAGAAAATGAAGCAAAATGTTCGAAATTTACGCAATTTTAAAATGTGCTGGTGGAAGCACATCTGCTTTAGTAAGTTTAAAAACAAAACACAAAATCGATATTAAACAAAATATTGATGATGACGAATCTCCTGAAAATAGAAATAAGAGTGCTGTTGAATCTTCTAGCATGGTGAATTTCATTCAAAGAGAATCCATGGCGGCATTATTAGCCAAGTGTGCTTCTTATGATGGCTTTTCTATTAATGCTTTAACACGGTCTGCTGCAATTCGGGAATCCATAACAAAACGTGGTTATGAAATGCCAAAAAGTACAGTAAGAAACCTGATTGATGAATTTCTATAATGAGAAAAAGAAAAGTATTAAAGATTACTTAAAAAAACACAAAATCTGCATATGGTTTTGCCATTATAATCGATGAGTGGACTAGTTGCAATTTACAAAGATATTTAAATATAACACTGCACACAATGGAAGACAGTTATAAGTCAGGTGTTATTTCAATAAAGGGTTCTTGCGATACCCATTAAGTACAGATATTAATAATAACAATAATTATTTATTGTGTCAACAAATGGTACAACAAAACAAAAAAAAAACAAATACAATTCATAATATACAATAAAACAAAATACAAATGAATAAAATTAATAAATTAATCAATAATAACTCAATTAGATATGTTAGCACAAATGGTGAAAGAACAGATAAAAATCTGGTTTAACTTCCACCGTGAGACAAAAAAAAGAACAAACAAACAAAATAAAAAAGCAATAAAAAAACTTATTTACATAGTACTGAATTACATAATCATTAAAACAAAACTAACCAAGCACGAAAAACCTATAGTCGACCATACAACCTGTCTTGCACCACTAAAGATCTAAATTTCGGGATAGAGCCAGTACACCTCACGGAATCAGGGATCACGTTCCACACCCTAGCCACTTGATACGAAAACGATTGCTTAAATTTGGTTGATTTGTGCCTAATAATGGTAACACAGGAACGATGCCTGAAATTAAAGTGGTGAACATCAGTTTATTTATTATCACTTTATTTTATTAACCAAATAAGGAGGGTTCCCATGAAATAACACTGAATAGACCAGACACAGACAGTGACTAGTGAATCTCTGTCCCATATTCAGCCACCTACAAAGCAATAGCTTATCCGAAATATGTTCTCTACGCCCGATACCATAAATAAAACGTAAATAAGAGTTTTGCACTACTTGCACCCTACGAGCACTGTCATACGATAAACACGGACTAAACACAGCACTACAATAATTAAAATGGGAAAGAACTAGTGAATCACACAAAAGTCGCTTCAATTCACGAGAAAGAATATTCCTGTTACCATAAAGCGCTTTCAACGATCCAAATGCCTTACCACAAAGCATACCCACATGACCAGAAAAAGACAGCTGCTCATCAATCACCACACCCAGGGTTTTAACAGAAGTTTCAAATATTAATTTCTGATTTAAAATATTAGTATTAATGTCAACTCTATCAACATGTAACGCACCCTTTTTAATAAACAAGATTCTTTGCGTTTTATTAGGATTAATCAGCAATGAATGTTGCCCAATGCGAGCACACAGTTGCTGCAATTCACCAGTTACTCGACTGCACACATCCGGCAACTCATGCGGAATGAAGCTACAGTACAGCTGCGCATCATCCGCGTACAAATGATACGACAAGGCACTTAAATCGGAAAACAGATTACAAGTAAAAATTGTGAAAAGTATGGGACCCAAGATGGACCCCTGTGGCACACCAGACGCAATAATCATAGAAGAGATTGTATCATTCACCCTAACTGACTGCCGCCTATCCTGAAGATAATTCCGAAACAACTCAACAACTAATTCCAATGTAATGTAAGATTGACAGCAATAGATCATGATTTAAAATGTTAAAAGCCTTAGTGAAGTCCAAAAGAATCAACATTGTCGACCTTCCCTCATCAAGAGATCTAAAGACGTCATCAATAAGATCCAACAGCGCAGCAGCACAGCTATAGTGTTTTCTGAAACCCGATTGTCTGTCAGGTAAAATATTATTCTCATTCAAGTAGCCACAAAGCTGTTCAAACAATCACTCTCTCAAGTACCTTGGACAACGCAGGGACTATTGTCACAGGCCGTAAATCCTTCAGAACCTTTACAGCTTTTGACTTCGGCACTGGAGTCACAAGACCATACTTCCAGGCAGATGGAAGTACAGACTCCCGGAGACGGACAGTAAATATGTGACACAACGCATATCTAAAGAAATCCCATCAGATCCAATACCCCCTGATTTTAAGGATGGTAACAAATTCTCAATTTTAAAGCTGAGACAGGCTAAAACATCAAGTCACCATTCACACTACGCATCCTATTGTCACAATAATAACTCAACAAATCCTGACTAGAAAGAACCAGAACATTTTGAGCAGAATCAACAAAAAATTTATTGACCATTTCAGGATCAGTTACCCGGCAAAACAGCAAAAGATGAATTAACAACAATGTATCTTTTTAAGCGCTTCCATAAGTTAGGAGAGTCACTTGTGTTACAGTTTTGTTCAAGAAAAACACGTTTCTCAGTACGGATGGCATTCGTAACCAAGTTGCGAAGATTCTTGTAATAAACAAAGTGTGCTTGTTCACGTGTACGTTTATATTACTTAAACGCAACATTTTTTACTTTTATCATCTTTTTAATTTCCCAGGTTATCCAAGGTAAAGAGTTTTTCTTTACAACTCGAGTGACAACATCAAACAAAGCTAATAATGTTTCATTAAAATAATTAAATTTCTCATCAATAGAGATTAACTCAAAAACTGTTTCCCAATTCATCCTGTTCAAATCATTATTAAAATCCTCGATATTAATATTACGTAAGTCACGATAGGTAATCGTTTTAGGAGAAGGAAGGTTTTTTTCAGTCATAAGTGTACAATTAAGTGATCAGAAAATCCAGGATCATCAGTATCACTCTGAGCCACCAAAAGACCCTCCGACACAAAAACCAGATCAATTAATGATTCAGAGTCACCTGAAACTCTAGAGGGTTGGACAACAACCTGAGACACGTAAAACGCTTGAAAAGCCGCACAATTAGTTGACAGAAAATTAAACGAATATGAAATTACGCTAAATACTCATATTTTGGCTTCAATACAAGATGAATAATTGCGCGGAAGATGATAATTATTTTATAATCTTTATGATCAGATATATTTAAAATATAAAAATGGATATCTATTAATACTATTAATATTCCATTAAATTGAATTTAAGCGGTCGTTTTGCCAACTTCTATGTAGTCTGACAAGGATCCCGTAAATAAGAAAGTTAGTTGGAAATTAATTAAAACTTTAAGTAATTTCCTCTCATTAAGATCTTCTGAGAAAATAGTAAAAGAAATCCATTTTTAATTAAGAATAATCAATAGAGGAGGTTCATACGAGGTCGAACCAATGAAGTTCGAAGTTATCTCATTCTCGAACATCTGCGTTTGTTTTCGCATTCGAAGACAAAACGTCTTGGCGGCCTTGTGCACTCAGCGTTATTACTAATAAAGTATATAGATCCGCACTTACATTTCTACCGCCCTCAAAAATATGTCCCGAATATTGTTCTGGCCGCACTTTATTACTTATTCAGCAGAGTGCCGGCGAATCCCGTGCGGTATAACGTGAATGAAATAAAATTCCGTGTTATATTTGTCACTAAGAAATTTACGTTTAGGTTTACTCGCTACCCCAAACCAGGTTATAGATGATATCTTGCTTTCTATTGTCGACGCCGTAGCGCAACTAAATGCAGGATAATGTTACCCGCTAACCATAAAGTGACACCACATATTAAGTCACTAAATATATCCTACTTACATATGCCGAGTCGAGCACGAGCCTAAACCAACTGTAACAGCTAATAGCGTCGTGTTTATGTCGCGTTTAAACGTTTCTTATGACACCCACTCACAACTTGCGGTCAAAGTAATAACTGAGTTAATTAGAATTCTGAGTACGATATGGTTTTCAACGCAGGAGGTCCTATGTTTGCAGTCATCTTTCATCTTGTTGTACAACGCGAAATGTTAAGCATAGTAATAACTTAATTATGAATTGGTAATGCACATATCGACTAGCTATAAAGAATCGATGATTTTAAAAATATACAGGTGTCCCACCTAAGTTGCCTCGGTCCATAGCCGAATTATGATTGAGTTTTTCAGAAAATGTTTCAGATAAAAGTTGAATCGAATCATATTGTACAAATTTCAAAATTAGTTTCAGTAATGGCGGACTTCTGCTTCTACCAGAAATGGATATCAACTTTGTTATTTTAAATAGAAGAGCCTGTATATTATTGCATTTTTGGATTCTTTGTGAAATTTTATCTGTAATTTTCGAACTTTTTAATCATCGATAACTTAATTTTTTTAAATGAGACGATATACCAGTTTTTGCATAATTGGATGTAAAACTTAATTTCCTTTCAGTTTTGGAGATATTCCCGATTTTTCAGTTTTTCACGATAGATATGTATTGCGGAGTAGGCTTCGGACTGGTAAAATGGAAGGTGGTCGACACTTTGCAATACTATTACAAGTTGAAGTAGGCTTGGAAAACAAACTAGGTAAACTGTCATTAGTGTTCCACGCGTTAGACCTAGTTTTCAAAGTACTATTTGTTAACATAATAATTAAAAATGTCACTTACGCGGAAAGAATTAGTAGATATGGTTTTCGTCCTCGGTGAATGTAACAAGAATGCTTTGTTAGCGTCAAGAGTTTACGTACAACAATATCCAGATAGGAGACATCCAAATAGGAGGGCATTTCTGTCCTTACTGGAAAGATTTACAAATACTGGATCCGTAAAACGTACTACGCGCACCCGTAATAACGCCGTACTTACGGATGAAAACCAGTTACATGTATTGTTAGCTGTGCAATAAAATACAGAATCTAGTGTGCGTGAAATAAGTAGAAGGACATACATCAGTAAATCTTCGGTACACAGGATTTTAAGAAAACATAACTATCACCCGTATCGAATCCAGTTGCACCTGGAAATGACTGAAGGCGATTTCGAAAGCAAGCTGTTATTCTGTCAGTGGGCAGTTGAAAGAACTAATCTTGATGCGCATTTTTTCGAACAAGTGATGTTTTCGAACGAAGCTACGTTTCACAAAAATGGGTTTGTGTATAGTCACAATTGTCATTATTATGATACAACAAACCCCCATCGATTCCTTGCAACGCATAGCCAGTACAGATGGTCAGTGAACGTGTGGGCAGGTGTCATTGGAACGCATATCATAGGCCCTTTCTTTCATAATCAACGTTTGACGGATAGGACTTATTTAAAATTTTTAGAAAATACTTTGGGCGTTCTGTTGGAAAATATTCCACTAGCTATTCGTCAGTGGATGTGGTTCCGACACGATGGTACTCCACCGCACAATACCGTCCAAGTACGTCGGTATTTAGATGTGTCCCTTCCGGACCGCTGGATAGAACGAGGAGGACTTGTCAGATGGCCTCCGAGATCGCCAGATATTACCACTTGCGATTTCTTTTTATGGGGTTTAGTTAAAAGCAAGGTTTATGAGACATCACCAACTACTCCTGACGATATGCGTCAACGCATTGCAAAAGCTTTTCCAGAAATTTCACCAGAAATGCTCAGAAAACTCCTTACAAAAACGATTTCTATCATGTAGTGAACAAAACGGACATTTTGAACATTTAATGCAATAGTGCTTTCTTATTTGTGTTTTGTTTCCAGTGGTCTTGTTGTGTTTTGTTGGCCACTTTTTAAGCATGCCAGTAATATTTCTACCAGTCCCAAGCCTGGTAAAATGCGAGGAGAAGGTGGCCGGCGCTGCGAAATAAGTATTTATTGTGAAAAACTGAAAAATTGCAAATATCTCCAAAACCGTTGAAGGTAGACACCATGTAGGGTTTTATTTAAATAGGAAACAAAACAAAAGCCACACTTGTCCTTAACTAGTTTATTATTACTATTATTTCCACTTATAAAGAGTTTATTTCACTTGTTTATACTATAACTAATCTTCTCTGCGTGTCGTCTTCTCACATCTGCATCTCAACTTCTAATGTGCATGTCGGTGCATGTCGTTCCAACTTCTATCCCCACCACCTGTCCTTCCAGATCCTTCCTTACCACAACCAGTCCCCACAACCATGATACCTGTATAAAACTGAAAGGAAATTAAATTTTACATCCAGTTATGCAAAAACTGGTGTATTGTTCCATTTAAACAAATTAAGTTATCCATGATTAAAAAGTTCGAAAATTACAGATCCCTTCTTAAGAACTCCGTAATATAAATTTATAATTTTCTATTAGCAAATGTGTGCTCTTTTATTGTTAATCCAAAACAGAAAACCAAATCTTTCTAGCTTTCACAGTTTCGGCAATATTACCTAATTTATAAGACGCTGCAAATGTCATTTTTTTTCGAAACCCGTCATATAATTCAAAAATGGTACCAGTTAGACCATACGTATCCTTAACAAAGTACCATTGAAATTTCACAAAGAATCCAAAAATGCAATAATATAGAGGCTGTTCCATTTAAAATAACAAAGTTGATATCCATTTCCTGTAATGGAAAGTAAAGTATTTGTAGTTGGCGAATATTGCACAATAATTAATCAAGTCAATAAACTCAAAAAAACGCACGAGTAGGCATATTTGTGCGAGGAGTGCGATATTCGCCAATTCAACAAATAAATTGTGTTTGATTTTATATTGGTAATTAGAAGTAAGTTAAACTTAGAACTGTAATGTAGTCATCGTAAGATTAAATAAAGAAAGTAAAGAAAAAAGTTATTTTAAATAAATTACACTCCAAACCCATAAAGAAATCACACAGAAAATGAAAAGAAGAGTTTAAACATTACATTCCGATAGAAGCGAAAGTCCGCCATTACTGAAACTAATTTTAAAATATGTACAATATGATTCGATTCAACTTTTATCTGAAAATTTTTTGAAAAACTCATTCATAATTTGGCTATGGACCGAGGCAACTTAGGTGGGACACCTGTATATAAAATGAAATATTGACTCTGGAATCTCAAGATTTGGTATATTCTACCTCAAACGTTCCTTTATAGCAGTGGTGTCCATAACGTAGATTGCGAAGCCGTTTTGAGTCGATCGCCAACAAAATCTGGAATCTGAAATATCTATATCTGAGCCTCAGAGCAAAAAAAAATGAACCCTTCTTGATCTTGGCAACACATTTATATAAAAAGTCGATCTTGATCAAAAATTAGTGGACACCACTGCACTATAGCCTCAAGCAATTTCCAATTTTAAGCTTTAATCGTTTCAGAAAAAAAAATTTTTCCATTTACCCCTCTGTTTTTAGAAGATGTCAAACGAAAACAACGATTTTAAAAAATGTATATAAAATGAAATATTGACCCTAGAATCTAACCAATTTTTTATGTCCTAACTTCAAAGGTTACTTTATAACCTGAAGCAGTTTCGAATTTTAAACTTTAATCGTTTTGGAGAAACCAATTTTTTAAATTTTCCCTTCTTTTTCTAGTAAATATCAAATTAAAATAACGATTTTGGCCGGGGATGTGCGAATTGATATAAAATCTATGAGCTTCAAGTATGGTGATATTGAGTCCCTGCAGTTTTGCAGTGACAAAGTTTCCCAATTTGGATCTGCCATGAAGCAGATCCAATTTCAACTCAAAGTGATTGACACGCGGAGAATGTTGCTCTTAAAAACAGGTTGGAGAGCTTAACGATCGATTCGGTTGGTGAATTGGAACAATATTCCCGTAGGAGCAATCTTGAATTGCAGGTCATCCGCTAGAAGGATAACGAGAGTCTGGTTAATGTTTTGGGTTCAATAAGTAATTTTTGGGGTGTTCTTGTCTCTCCTACAGACTTGGCTGCAATCCATCGTGTCCCCCATGGCTCTAGAAAGGATCGTGTTTCTACACCAAAATCTATCGTGCTTCGATTTTGTAGCCGTCTTACCAGGGATAAGTAGTTGCTGCAAAACTAAAGAAGCGCTCTGGTCCTCCGCGTTTGACTTCTAGTGTCCTCTCTATTAATGGTGCTTCTGAACATTGTTTCATTAACGAAATCTGATGCTTGCGAATAAGTTGGAGTTGACGCCTTCGTCGGTGTAACGTTGTGCTCGGGATGCACGACTATTTATGTTTGTTGCGTTTATATTACCTCTCATCAAACCTTAAACAATTTCTTAAATCAATTTACTTTATTATTGAAAGCAAATCTAATGATCGCTTTCTAATTTGTGGCGACTTTAATTTACCTAAATTAAACTCGTCACTTGATGTAGATTTCGTTTTGTTACTACTTCCGGATCTGTCAGCGCCCGCTCCAGTGATTTTCTGAATATTCTTTCCCTTTGCGGTCTTAACCAATTAAACTATCATAAAAATTCTGTTTTAAACACACTTCATTTTGTTATTACTAATTCTACCGATGTTTATACAATCTCTCTTTGTAGTGATCCATTGGTTCCTGATGCCAGTGCGCACTCCACCCTTGAATTTTCTTTCTCGATGCATTTTGCTTGTACATGATGTGGAGGTATCATGTTGACGCTTTAGGTTTTAGAAAAACCCGCTTTCCTGAATTAAATGAATGCTTTAACGCATTGACTGGGAATCAGAACTTGGTAGTCGTGATATCAATGACGCTGTTCAAATTTCTTATAACTGTGTTAATGCTGCTATAAATGTGCCTTTTTGAAACGCAAAGTTACCAAGGGTTTTCCTACTTGGTTTTCACATAATACCATTAAAGTAGTGTTGAAAGTGGTCTTAAAGAAGTGTTGGGGTATGCTCATTGTTCACAGATTTCTTTTTTTTTGGTTTTAGTTAATTCTTCTCCAATTCAGCAGAGTGTAGATTTTGTAGAAATATCCTTCATTTGAGTCAGATAAAATTTGATAGGATTGAGGTTGAGGAGGTCCTGATGGGCATCAGGGTTACATTGATGGTATTCCATCAATTTTAATTAAAGAATGTTCACACTCTGTCACTTCCTTTGACCATTTTATTTAATTCATTGATAAGCTTCATTGTGGTGCATCCCATTTTTAAATCTGGTGACAATGGTGTTATATCCAATTACCGCCCCATATCTATTTTGTCAGCATTCGGGAAAATATTGAAAAAGTGATTCAAGCACGTTGTTTCTTTGCTTTTAAGTCTAAAATCATCGATTGAGAGTAACTTGCTTGAATATACCCAGTATATCTCATCTTCTGTGGATGATTCTTGTCAAATTGATTCAATTTATACAGATTTTAGTAAAGCTTGTTACCGGGTGAATCACAACTTACTTCTGTTTAAATGATAATTTAAAACTCTTTTTCCGTATCTTCTCACCTCTAGATTTTTCTAGATTGCAACGTGATTTGAATAATCTTCATGGTTTTTGCTTAATTAATCACCTATCATTAAACTTATCAAACTGTAATATTATTTCCTTCTCTAGGAGAGTAAGCACAATCCACTATAATTATAGCGTCGCTGATGAGAAGTTGCAACGTGTCTCATTTATTAGAGATTTGAGAGAATATATTCATGAAAGTACTGAATGTGCTCTTGTTTTTTATGATTTTTACATATTTTATATTTTGAACAATTATGGGCTTGTTAGTAATAAAATTTATTTTCCCAGCCATGATTAGGCTCCTGCGCAACTTTTTCGCGCATACAAACATCACGTGATCCCCACTCTCAGACCCCTTGTTCTACAGAACAGCTGAGATCTCAGTTATTTGACAATATTGAAGTACTTACACGTGAATCTGGATAAGTTGTCATGTGTTAATAATTTGTTTTAATTACTGAATGTCCATTTTAATATATTTGTTTTGTCTTTTAAAACATGAGTTCGTCACGAAGAAAGTGTAAATACAGTAGTGATTTATTTTGTTATATTTGCGGTGTTTATATAACAAAAAAGAAATATCACAGAGTTTGTCGAGGAGACTTATGCTGATTATATCGAATATTTATTTTTAAAATGACAAACTAGATAGATCATGGTTCCTCATAAAGTTTGTAAGTCCTTTGTTGAGTCTTTACGGTTGTAGAAAAAAGGAGACCGTTCTGGATTAGACTTTGGTATTCCAATGATCTGGATGGAGCCTAAGAATCATTTCTATGATTGTTACTTTTGCACAGTAGATGCTAAATGTTTTAATCGAAATCAAACGTGGAGATATCTAGACTAACAGTCTACAAAATGTCCTGTTCTACACAGTGAAAATCTCCCTCGGCCTAATTACGTTTCAAAAGTAACTCGCATGCCCTCAGAAACAATGATATTGCCAAATTCACAGAAATCGGAACAATCTATCAGTGGAAGTGAATGGGAGGATGAATCATCTACGCCGAAGTTATTTTCTCAAAATGAACTCAGTGATTTAATACGTGATCTCAATTTATCAAAACAAGGATCAGAACTGTTAGCCTCAAGATTGAAAGAAAAAAAATTATGGGCTCTAACAGTAACAATTACAACATACAGAACGCGAGAAAGTGAGTTATTACATTTTTTTTTGTGAAAATAAAAGACTGGTGTACTGTAATGATATCGCGAAGCTGCTTCTAGACATGGGTTTAAAAGAATACAACCCGAAAGTGAGTGGCGCCTTTTTATTGACAGTTGTAAAAGAAATTTTAAATACGTCTTACTGCACAATGGAAATAAATTTGCATCAATTCCAATTGCTCATTCAATAAAACTCAAAAAATTAATTACGCGAAGCACCAATGGCCGATCTGTGTGGATTTGAAAATGGTTAATATTTTACTTGGTCAACAAAGTGGATACACGAAATACCCTTGCTTCATTTGTATGTGGCACAGTAGAGCAAAACAACTTCATTGGGAACAAGATGTTTGGCCTGTAAGGAATTCTTTAACTGTTGGTAAAGCCAATGTAATAAGGGAGCCGTTGGTGAGCAGAGACAAAATCATACTTCCACCATTACATATAAAGTTAGGAATTATAAAGCAATTTGTAAAAGCGTTGGACAAGGAAGGAGATTGTTTTAATTACATTTGTAGAAAATTTCTGAAGCTTAGTATGGAAAAGTTGAAAGGTGGAATATTTGATGGTCCTCAAATACGGCAATTGATGAAAGACACAGATTTTATTAAAGTTATGACTGTTCTGGAAAGTAAAGCTTGGAAAAGTTATGTGTTGGTAGTCGAAAATTTCCTAGGTAATCATAAAACACCAAATTACGAAGAAATTGTTCAAAATATGCTAACAAACTTTTAGACCTAGGAGCAAATATGAGTATCAAATTATACTATCTCCGCAATCGTCTTGATAAATTTCCGGATAATTTAGGAAATTATAGTGAGGAACAGGGAGAGCGGTTCAACCAGGATCTAAAGGTGATGGAGGAAAGGTATCAGGGTCGATGGGATTGTCACATGATGGCAGATTACTGCTGGTCTTTAAAAAGAGATTGTCCCCTGAAAAATTATAAAAGAAAAGCTCATAAAAGGTGTTTCATGGAAATATAACATATGTTTTGGACATTATCCTCTCTATTTACTTCGATGTATCCTAATTTTTCAAAACAAAACTGACATTATAAATATATCTGTTATTTTGTTTCTTGTTTTCCGATTTTTGTAAAGTAAAATGAAAATAAAGATTAAAAAAAAACGAGAGCAAATCTTACAAAATCATTGATAGTTTCATGAGTTGTGAGCATAAATATATCCAAAATCAATCAACAAAACCACTGTGGTGTAGTGAAATTATTATTTGATAAACATATTTATACTGTTGTCTCCAAAGCCTGGCGTAGGTTAGGATTTATGATGAGATCTACGGTAGCTTTTTCTAACATTGATGCAATTAAAAATCTCTTTGACTTTCTATTTATAACACCTACTCACAGAGCCAATGCCTGTCAAAACTCTCCTTTATTGAGAATGGCGACATCCACAAATCGTGTTAACAAAACCTGTTTCAGTATTCTTTCTATGCATTTAAAAAATTGCTCTTTGCTTCAGTTGGTGTGTTGCCTCGGGCGTTCTTGTGATATTTATATCACCTAGAACTTTTGCGGCATTATTACTAATTTCTCATTATTATTGTAAACTGTAATTAACTTCTGTACCCATTTGAGAAAAATAAATGTCAAACGTTCCTTTATAACCTCAAGAAGTTTCATATTTTTAATCCTAATGGGTTTGGAGAAAACAATTCTTTTCATTAACCTCTCTTTTCGCAGACTTAGGGATAGATTTAATTTGGTCATACTTTCTTGTACACAATTCCAAAAAAATATCTTTGATTGATTGTGTAGATAACACAAAAATCGTCTTCTCTTGTCAGCAGCATATTTCATTGAAAACCCAATTATAAACTTCTTCATAAAAAAGCAAACATTTCCAAAGGTTTCCCTTTTATTAAGTATTATTATTTTAAATATGTATGTCAGTTTCATTTTTAATCAAGTTCGGGTTGCAAAACGTTTGTTAGTAGAGCGAATTATTTCAAACAAACTTTAAAATTAACCTTTTTATCAGTTTAAAAATGTAATGGTATAAAACTAGTTAACTTATAAATTGAAAATGTTGATTGTAAAAGTTCATGTAGTGCTACATTAATAATTTATAACTTTGCGTATGAAGTTATTAACGCGAAAGTTTAGTTAACTACTTCACTTTAAATGAGGTGGTTAACTAGAGAAATTTCGCAATTTAATTAATCAGTTGTGAACCATTTTGATTTATATTTATTTAATAAATAATAATATTAAATAACACTTTTTGGGTTTAAACATTGTATTAATAGAAGTGAAACAATTCACCACCTCATTAATAATTTACAAAATATTTTGTGAATACATTTATTATTCACGTTATCGTTCATTATTTACCAACAATATCTGTCAATTTTTTTTTGATAAAACCTGTACCAACTCAAAATAGTAGAATTGGAGGACATAAACCGCTGTTTATCGAGCGTTCCCACAACGAACGCCGTAAAACATTTGTTTGCTTCCACAGGGTTTAATATGCGTATTTTAACGTGTATTTGTGCCGGACTCGCGTTAATTAATATGTTATTCCGCGGTAATTAAATTCAGCTTGAAAAGTGTAATCATGGCGTTCCGTGAGTTATATCGAATAACTGTCAAACACTGGATAGATGAACTGCGACCGCATTTGCGTTCGCGTTTACGCTAGAAGGACAAACGAATCCCAAAACTGTCACGATATCGAAGCAGATTAGCACTTTGAATCAATTTTGGCATCAATCAATTACTAACTGATGGCTGGATAGATACACTAACTGACAGACGAGTGTATAAATCTTGAATTTGAAATATCTCTGTTAATAAAATTGTGAATACTCGGTATCATTTACATAACGCGAGTGTTGGATTTACGAAGAAAAGTTTAACGATCACGAAAGCATGGTATGAATTTTCATTCAAATGTTCGTTGTGAACGTGTTGAAGTTAAAGTAGTATACAGAAACCTTTTCGGAGCCGCAAAACACACGTGCGAATATTAAGGGAAGACCGTTTCACGTCTGCAATAATTATGCCAGGGCCTCTGCAGTGTTTCGTGCTGAACCGCATAGCACCTAGTCGGGCGTTACGTGTCTTCGCGAAGTGCCTATTAGAAATAATGTATGAGGGACCAGCAACGCCCAACGCCACTTCTCGACTAAGCCAACTCCTAACTATTCTCAGTAAATTCCATATGAGCTAGAGGGATGTAACGACTCGTGATAAAACTCAATCTTGTGGCATTTCAACGGTACCGTTTATATTTAACTATTTAAACTTATTACAGATATAATTACTTATTGGTTATTTCATCATAATGTTGTGATTGGGAATATCTATAAATCGTTGTTACAATTAACTTGCGTAAGATTATATAGGATATAAGCTTTAATATCTGAGAACTTGCTTAATCAATCATTTTCTACGGTAGGTAACATATTGCCTCGGGGACCAAACTTTCCCGGAACTTACTCTTAACGGTGTGAGTTAGAACAGTTACAGGTATTTCGAAACTGTAAGTCAATAGTTCTGACCAAATTCGGAGAATTGCACGGTCTTGGAATAGAGCTGAGAGACTATTCGGTAATCGTCTAGATTAAAATTGCGGTTATGTTCTTGAAAACTTCATGCTTTCTCTATAAATTGCGAAGATTTCAATTTTAAAAAATAAGAAATTTTTATCTTTGTAGTCATAAAAATTCTGGTTGTGTTCAAAAATTATTACCTCAAGAACGAATACAGATTTTCAAATACGGTTTTATTCGTGAGAAAGTTCATACTTTCTTCTATACATGATGACTAACTCATCAAGAAATACCAAGTGCTCGATTTTCCATAATTTTTTAAAAATGATTGTACATAATAATTGTTAATTATAGAAAATCATAGAAATTCTAATTAACTTCAAATATTATTATCTCAAGAACGAATAGACATTTTCAAATTAGGTTTTGTTCATTAAAAAGTTCATACTTTCTTCTATAAATTGTGAGTAACTCATCAAGAAACACCAAGAGCTCGATTTTCTATGATTTTTTAAAACTGTTTGAACAAAATACTTAATTGTAGAAAATCATAGAAATTGTAATTATCATCAAAAATTATTATCTCAAGAACGAATAGAGATTTTCAAATTCCTTTTTTGTATAAATGGTAAGTAACTCATCAAGAAATGCCAAGAGTTTCAGCTCCCACGATGTTTTAAAAATGATTGCTAAATATTGCTAATTTTACAAAATTTTCAAATTCTGATTACCTTCAAAAATTATTATCTCAAGAACGAATAGAGATTTTCAGATACGGTTTTATTCATGAGAAAGTTCGTATTTTCTTCTATAAATTGTGAGTAACTCATCAAGAAACATCAAGAGCTCGATTTTCTATGATTTTTTAAAACTGATTGAACAAAATACTTAATTGTAGAAAATCATAGAAATTGTAATTATCATCAAAAATTATTATCTCAAGAACGAATAGAGATTTTCAAATTCAGTTTTGTTCATTAAAAAGTTCATCCTTTTTTGTATAAATGGTAAGTAACTCATCAAGAAATGCAAAGAGTTTCAACTCCCATGATGTTTTAAAAATGATTCCTAAATATTGCTAATTTTACAAAATTTTCAAATTCTGATTACCTTCAAAAATTATTATCTCAAGAACGAATAGAGATTTTCAGATACGGTTTTATTCGTGAGAAAGTTCATACTTTCTTCTACAAATGGTGAGTAACTCATCAAGAAAGACCAAGAGCTCGATTTTCCATGATTTTTAAAACTGATTGTACAAAATTGTTAATTGTAGAGAATCATAGAAATTTTAATTAACATCAAAAATTATTATCTCCGGAACGAATAGAGATTTTTAAATTCAGTTTTGTTCTTTAAAAAATTCATACCTTTTTCTATAAATGATGAGTAACTCATCAAGAAATACCGAGAGTTTCAGCTCCCACGACGTTTTAAAAATGATTGTTAAATATTGTTAATTTTAGAAAATTTACAAATTCTAATTAGCTTCAAAAATTATTATCTCAAGAACGAATAGAGATTTTCAGATACGGTTTTATTCGTGAGAAAGTTCATAGTTTCTTCTATAAATGGTGAGTAACTCATCAAGAAACACCAAGAGCTCGACTTTTCATGATTTTTTAAAACTGATTGTACAAAATTGCTAATTGTAGAAAATCATAGAAATTCTAATTAACCTTAGAAGTTAATATCTCAAGAACGAATAGAGATTTTCAAATTCGGTTTTGTTCACTAAGTGAACTCATTAAAATATACCAGCAGATTTCACGATTTTTTAAAAAAGATTACAGTACATTGTTATCTTTTGAAAATTCTATGATTCACAGTATCCAATCACATATTGAGGCCCAAACTTCTAATTTGCGCGAATAAATTTTTTACAATCTTGTATTTGCGGTGGTTGTTTAAAAACAAAGTAGAAAGTGTAACGAAAAATAAAGTTTTATCTGAAACGTACTCAATTCCAATATTCAATATAAGAAGAAAGTTTTGTATTCTAAACCATAATGAAACAGACCACAACGAAGTTTGTTCTGAAGTTGAAAGTAGTTTTCTAAATTGAACTTACCCTGTCCTGGCGATATCATGTTTACTTTAAATATTACCAAGACGGAAATTTTATGAAGTGCAAATAACTAACTTTTTCTACACCAAAGTATTCTTTATTTACCACTTTCGAACAAACTTTCTATATAACCACGGAGTATTAATTATCAATTAAACCCTCGAACGATGTTGGTTCAGGTGACCCCAAGAAACTTTCCGTAGTACTTTCGGTAATGGACTGTTCCACGGCCAAAGACCTTAAATTTTGCGAATTTCCTTGCCTCACCTAAATCCTCGTGACGCGTTGGTAAGCTTGAACGCACGGTCAGATTTAAGTTTGAATCGACGCAACTTTGCGAATTAATTTGGTAAGTTACCGCAGTTGGTACAATCCAGATCGTATTTGTGGCCAATATTTATGACCCGCCCGGTGTATATTCCATACGCCTGGATCAGTTGCTCGTAAAACTTTGGGCAATAGCGTTGCGACGCCTGTGTTATGACAAGACCTAGCGCAGTTTCACCGCCAGCTTTACGAGTTACCCAGTGCGCTTTTGTTTTCCCATCAACGTCATCCGAAAAGCGTCACCCTACAAAGCTTGTATGTAACAGAAAATTCCCCGGATATTTTACTGGCACGAATAGCCAGCAGTAATGTTTTACTGCACGTAAATTCAGAATTACAATGCGATTATCACGTCACCACATACGTTCGTAATTGTGTTGGTGGACAACGTTTAATTGCTACATTAAATAAATAAAGTAAGTGGAAGAATTTAATCTTTTAACAGAAATTTAATGTTAAAACTCGATCTACCGTTTTGATATAATTTTAGACTTAAATTGAAGTAATGAAGTTGACGCTTGATTTAGTTTAGTGGAAATAGAGGAAATTTAAAAAAGATTAATTCGCGTTTACTGCACTCTACCTTTTTTATTTATTTACTGGAAGCTATTTGAGCGCAGGCCATCTATCAACCAGGGCAACAGTTAATTCGCTCATTTCGTCGAAAGCTGAACGCCAGGGGATGATCGATGAGCTTTACCTCTGCGCGACACTTCTAAAACTGCTGATTGCTTTACAAACTACCTGTAATCTGACAATCTATAATCCCAGAACAAAGCGCAGTTGAAAACCGCGGGATATATCCGATATTTGTCCCTCTTCGACAAATAACCTTGTCCTTTGTACGTAGGTTTATCTAGATAACGTTGCTCAAAGGGGACATCTTACAATAACACCACGACATTGATATCAGGTTTCAAGGACGTCATACTCATTAGTACGTTCTCTCACGTCGTGATCCTTCTGTGACAAACCCTCCGTTGTATTGCCATCCCTTGTAGAATACTGTGACCCGACCAAGGTGATTGCACGTTCAAGTTCTCAGCGGCAAAGGGTGCTTGAATTTATTTTTGTTTTCAAAGGTTAATAACGAATCCAATTACCACAAATAAATTTATGTATTTTATTAAAAATATGGTGGAATATTATGGCATAATAATTGGTTAATAGAGATAAAACTTGTAACTCTACACTTACAATTAGAATTAGAAACATTCGAGTTTATCCGGGTGTCTCTTAAGGGGGGGAATACATTTACAACCTACAAAAAGCTCAACAATTTTTTTTTTAATAATAAGATTCTTAGACATCTTAAGATTGTGGTACTACAATATTATTATAATTATCGAAATTCTAAATATTTTCGGAGTCATAACCGCTTTCCTTGAAGCGCATACTTAGCTAATTCTTTAAAAAAGGGTTTTCCTCAAAATATTCCTAGAATATATTAGGTAATATGATGAACCGAAACATAAGATAAACACACAATGTTGGATGGAAAGGAAAATTGATAGATGCTTTAATAAGAAAACTGACTACATATTATGGACTGGCTACTTGCAGAAATATAGACAAAGAATAAGTACAGAGAATATGAAAAAAGCGATAATGGCTACTTATTATCACATATGCTCTTCAGACGAACATCCCAATCGTCAGTACTGTCTGGTAGAAACTGAGAGTTGGTGCTAGTGGCAAAAAACTAAAACTTTTGGATTAGATCAGTTAGTCGTCAACCACCTCATCCTCAACCATTTCATCCAAATGTACAAGAACATGTACTGGCAATTTATAAAGATCTATCTCAAGATAATTTGCTGGTCAGATGTCTAGGAGGTCACACTCAGAATGCTAACGAAAGCTACTTGAAATTTCTACTATATTTCTAACTAAAGAAACTTCTACTATATGAAGCTGCCGTACAGGTAATAAACACTCTTAATGAGAAATTTGAAACTACGCGTGGATTGAAGCTCCAACACTCTTCAATTTGGAACTGAAATGTATTACAAGAAGGATGAACATTGATAGGGATAATCTTATAATGACATGTATACAAAATTAATACCTGCCTCATTAACCAATGTGTTCAACCCAAAGAAATTGTATATATAGAAGCAGTTGTAAACACTAAAACTTGAAGCCAACACAACACGCGGTTTGTTTACTAACAACCTTTGTCGAAACCAGTTGAAACAATGAACGTGCACAGATCGGACCAGCGGCCGATTATCGCCGAACATTCCCGAATATTATTGCCCCTAGAATAAGGCATGTCACTAAAATAAATAAACCTATTTGCGAATCAATAAATGATTCGTTTTTCTTCATTTTTATTTATTTATATTTTCTTTGTAAATAATTTGTATGCAGAGTATACTAGTACTTTTAGTTAGATATAAAACTTATCAATCAAAATACTACATACATACTTGTATCATTTACCAAGTATATTGTTTCTACGTCCTCTGATTAATTTAAAAGATTACATTATATTTATTGTGTTTAACACTTTCAAGTCTTATTAAAACTTAACAAAGATATAGAAAAAAATGCATTCTACAATTTATAAAAGTGTTACGACAATAATTTTTCAATTAGTAGTTAGTTGAACAATAAATTTTTAATTGTAATTTTATATAAGAAATTAGGATGCTCTTTGGATACGCCACTGGATAAAGTCTGACCAATTTCATCTAAATCGTATACGCCACTGTCGCTAGGACCAAGGTCAATTTTGTTTCCAAACAAATGCTCTTACGTTGGCTTCAAACCGGTATACGGGCGAACATAGGCGATGCGGCTTCTATATATACAATTTCTTTGGTTCAACCTTTTGGCGACATTCTTGGCGAATATCACGAATATCCAACGTCAGACTGTTTACTATTGATCAATTGGTCATTATTGAGTTACTGTTATGTAAGACATTCGTAGAGTTTAAGCAAGCCTATAACCAGATTTCCCATTGATAGGGAGACTCTATACTAAATACTGCACGAATTAGGAATACCACTAAAACTAATAAGGCATCTAAACAATCTAAACACTAGCGTGGATTAAAGCTCAATACTCCTCAATTTGGAACTGGAATATGTTATAAGAAGGATGGCAAGGATAACTTTATAATCACAACTGAATGAACTCAATTAAGAAAAACCAAAAAACTTAAGAAAAGAAAAACTTAAGAATAAATTGGACATTGAGAGAAAGATATTGAGAAGAATTCTAAACCCAACAAAAAAGAAAAACTTATCGCGAATAAAGTGCAGCTACGAAACTTACCAAATCTATAAAGAACCCCCTGCTGAGAGAATTCTGCAAGCTGAAAAGGTTGAGGTGGGCCCGACATGTCGTAAGGATAAAAGATAGTAGCATTCCAAAAGAGCATGCAAAAGTATATTGTATGGAAAGAAACTGGCAGGAATTCAGTGAGAGCCAGAACCGATTGTACTTGGATGTTAGGGCCAACTGAAATGAGTTTGGCAGATATTGTCTTCTTGAAATAAATGACAGTTTTGGTAAACATCGCTACATCAAATTTCAAACCAACAATTTACAAGTTCCGAACATATATTCTTTGGAAAGAAAATTCAACGGGATTAAGCTATCTAGAAAATACGGAAAATAGGTGAAAACTTGACACTTTTTGATACTATTGATACTCAACCCAACTCAATTTTTTTACCAAATTGAACTTAACATTATGACGATGAAGACATTACATCCAATTACATCAGCTAATTTACTACCAAGGATGATCTTGTAATGATACATGCACAAACAACTTTTCTTAAAGACTTCTATTTGCTGGCAATTTAAACGGTAGACATCCTCTAAAAAGTCCCGGTTTCAAAATCGATTATCTTTCACCAATTTGTTTGTGCATTCAACTTTGTGGTTGAGGGAAGAAGCATTCTCATAGTGGACCCAATTAGAGATGCTGTGTTATGTTGATACAGGTATAAAATCTACAACGAGGTGATATTTGTTTTTCAACTGCAAAGAAGTCTTTAAAAGACCTTAAAAGGAAATCAACGTTCAAAATCTCAATAAAGACCTTCAATTATACCACCACGACCAGAAGATAAGCCTTTTGTGTTATAAACAGAATAATGGGTGCGGAGTTTAAACAAGAACTGGAAATATTTTGCCATATTCAGCCTTATTTGGAAGACTGATTGTTTACTATTATGGCTCTGAAGGCTGGAAGAACTAAATGTCAATAATTTCCAAGATTTTTGGATTGTTATTAAGATGCTGCGAATACCAAACGGCTGGCATTTTCGAGATGAGGTGATAGGAACCAGCTTGCCCAAAATTTTAGTTGTATCTGGGTTGACAAAACTACGAGGTTTAGATTGAGACGTATTGGTGGTTCTGTGGAACGTATAAAAGGTCCCATCATTTTGGGGATGCAGAGATACAACGTGCCCTTTGACACACCATACATACAGGGTGTCCCACGACGTGACTGCCATAGCTTGGGAGTGCGTTGCTGGGGTGATTTCAAGTCAAAAATGTCTAATGAACATACACCCAAATCGCTATCGTAACCGAGCTAAAGCATTTGAAATTTTAAATAAGTAGTAGTAGACCATTTAAAAAGAAATAGCTTTATTGAATTAGTTGCTCAAAATATCTACCCAGTTGCTGTATACATAGTCTAGCTCTTCTTAGAATTGACGTGGTAGCTCTGCTAACAGTCTCAGGATCAGCACGAATAGTTCCTGTGGCATCCATAATTCTAGCTACTAGTTGTTCTCTGTTTTCAATATTTTCTGCATAAACAAAACTTTTCAGTCTTCCTCATAAAAAGTAATATAAGGGATTAACATCTGGTGACCTTGCTGGCCAAGGAACTGCTGAACAATAAATAATAAATTATCATTCACAGCCAGCTGGACTTTTCAATAATAACAAAACCAACAGCTTGTAGCTCGGTTACGATAGCGTTTTGGGTGTATGTTCATTACGCATTTTTGACCTGAAAACACCTCAGCAACACACTCCCAAGCTATGGCAGTCACGTCGTAGGACACTCTGTATATGGAACTTGTTATACACCAACATCATCCACCAATCTAGCAAATCAACGGATACTACGGAACTAAGCGATTGCATCAATGAGGTGAAAGATACGAGACTTGTAACGAGCAAAAAGAAATCACCAGTTAGCAAAAGAAGATTTTTCCTTTAACACAGTTAATTTCTTCGTAACATTATTTATTCATGTGTATGTAGATCGTATAAGAGCTGTATATATCTCCGATGAAACATGAATTTATAGAGAAGCGCCCAACGGTTACTAATTTAAGCCATTTCACCCATTTTGTATTGGATGTTGTGAATGATAGGAGTCAAGTTGATACAGTACACAGACATGTCACAAGCGCTTTGACCAAGTGGACCATGGTATCATGCTTACTTAACATACATGCAGGAGATTAAGCAAAATTCAAAATTAATTATGCCATAAATTATTAAAGCCGTTAGAAATACAGCTTATATAGGCTAACGAACGCTTCAAATCGACGGTTTGGCGATTTCTATTTGAAATTTCTACTGTTATTGCGACTAGCTGTTTAATGAAAGACAAAGTGCCATTTTACAAATAATGAATTCATTCGATATTGTTATTGGCAATAAAGCCAAAATATACAGGATAAAACGGATGAACACCGAATTATTCAGCAAGAGCGACGTCGTGAATCGCTGTCCATAGAATCTCGAAAAGTACGAAAAGGATAGCTACGCCGATTCTTTTTAATTCTAGATCTAGTATTAGTTCTACTTTTAGTTCAATAAAAATATACAATAACTTGGCGCCGAATAACAACTAAAGCTAATTTGAGAAATATTCGAGAACCATTTTAAAAACAACGGAATCTCTTAACTATTCTTAAACACATAATTACACAAAATTACTGTCAATTTAATAACAAAATCTTTAAATCAGAATGGGTCTTTCGATCTCCAGTATTTTAGATGATATTTATCTCGATTCTATAGAAAAACAATTTATTCTACATAACACCAATCCCTTTATTAGTAACATAAATAAATGGATAAGATATATTAACGATATATTTTGCATATGGAACGGAGATGCAATAGAACTCAACAATTTCCTTACACACATAAATAAAATCCATGCAAGATTAAATTTCACATTGGATATCGAAAGCAACAATTCTATAAACTTTTTAGATTTGACCATTTCAAAAAGATCTAACTCATTAATACTTAACATTTACAGAAAACCATCTTCTTTCAATACCATTATTCCTTACGATTCGTTTCATCCTCAAAGCCATAAATTAGCAGCTTTTTAATATTATTTATGTAGAACAATACGGTATCTTATAGAACCTACCCATAAAATTAGTGAATTAAATTTTATCTTTAATTTAGCTCACAAACATAAATTTCCTGTAAAACTTGATACACTTTTTTATAAAATCATCATAAAACATGACCCTCTATTTAAAAAGACCATCCGAAATCCTGTTAATTATTGTTCATTACCACACAATCCTTTGAATTTTAAAATTAAGCACATTTTACAAAACCACGGCATTAAAGTTAGTTATAAAACTAACACCAGCATTCTTAAATTATTCAGCAATTACAAGAATAAATAGGAAACACACAATTGCAGTGGAGTCTATTGTATTTCATGCATTAACTGCATAGCTATCTATATCGGACAAACAGACAGAAAATTATCAAAACGACTAGCAGAACACAAAACAAAACCTACTTCTAACGTATATAAACATAGACTTGAAACCGGACACAACATTGACTTCAAAAATTCTATCCTTATACACGTATGTAACAAAGGTAATAAACTCGACTTACTCGAACAATTTACAAATTATTTCAAACGCGGACCCCAAGGCGTACAGACCAATTAGCCTAACTTCATTTCTCCTCAAAGGGATGGAAAAGGTAATCGATCAATACCTAAGGAATGGAGTGCTTGTCACAAATCCACTCCACCCTAGCCAACATGCTTACCAGAAAGCAAAATCAACAATTACCGCTCTCCATGCTTTGACTAGCACCTTAGAGGAGGCAATTGCAACCAAAGAGATAGCCCTTTGTGCTTTCATAGATATAGAGGGTGCGTTTGATAACACCTCATATGAATCCATAGAGAAGGCTTTAAACGTAAAAGACATACATCCGTCGACAATCAAGTGGTGTATAGCCATGTTGAAAAGTCGGCAGATCACAGCCAGTCTGGGAGGCGAGTCGCTGACTATAAAGGCGCTAAGAGGATGTCCCCAAGGGGAAGTGCTATCACCTCTATTATGGTGCCTGGTAGTTGATGACTTGATGAACACCCTAACTAAAAACGGATTTAAGATACAAGGGTATGCTGATGACCTGGTAATCACAATCCGAGGTAAATATGATTCAATCATAACTCAGCTAATGCAGAAAGCCCTACTACTCACCAGTACTTGGTGCAGAAGCAATGGGCTCAGCATCAATCCCAATAAAATCGAAATAGTCCCTTTCACTCGGAGAAGGAAGCTACAAATAAAAGCACCCTCCATTGAAAGCAGAACTATTAACCTCAAAACAGAAACTAAATACCTAGGGGTAATACTTGACAGTAAACTAAACTGGAACTCACACTTAGATAAGGTGAGGAAAAAGGCCATCATGGCAAACCAGATCTGCCGCAGGCTCCTAGGAAGGAACTGGGGTCTCAAACCACGAATGGATCATTGGGCCTACGTAGCAATAATCAGACCCATGGTCGCCTACGCCTCATTGGTTTGGTGGCCATAAACAAAACATAAGACAGCTCAACAACAGCTGGCACAAATCCAGCGGTGAGCATGTCTTAACATAACGGGTGCAATGAGATCCTGTCCGACGGCTGCTTTGGAAGCCCTACTCGGTCTCACACCGCTCCACATATATATACAAAAGGAGGCAGCATTAAGTGCCTTATCACTGAAAACAGTTTCTTCACTCAAGTTGATGCAGGGTAACCTCAGAGGACACCTCGAGATCCTCAAAGACCCATGTCTAAATCACCTGATTGAAATTAAAACGGACCTTATACCGACGGAATACAATTTCAACCAACCGTATAAGGTCATATTTAGTAGCAGGGATGACTGGGCGAAAGGAGGGTCTCAACTAAAAAGAGGAGCCCTAGCC
Organism: Onthophagus taurus; assembly: GCF_036711975.1. Classification (NCBI taxonomy): domain Eukaryota; kingdom Metazoa; phylum Arthropoda; class Insecta; order Coleoptera; family Scarabaeidae; genus Onthophagus; species Onthophagus taurus. The sequence goes on along the minus strand of NC_091972.1, from coordinate 21,106,371 downwards.
TGGTACACCGATGCTTCAAAGACAGTAAAATCTGGAGTAGACATGGGCATCAGTGGACCAAATAGCCACATCAAATTGCCCCTCAGCTCGGACTTAACAATTTTCCAAGCAGAAGTTCTTGCTATAAACTTCTGCACCGCTTTGAACCTACAGAAGGGACAAAAAGGTGCATCCATAAACATTTTCACAGACAGTCAGGCCGCCTTAAAGGCAATTCAGGCCTACACGTGTGGCTCCGCACTGATCAGAGAGTGCACCAACAACCTGAGAGAACTCGCTAGGGGCAATGATGTTACCCTATGGTGGGTTCCAGGTCACAGCAACATTGAGGGCAATGAGAAGGCCGACAAGCTGGCCAAAGAGGCAGCAAACACGCCCTTCATTGGATCCCAACCTGGATGTGGACTACAAAAAAGCCACCTAAAACAAATAATCAACAAATGGGAATTCCAGGTCACAGACAAGCGAAGAGTATGATAACTCCGTCGCAAAACAAAACCAAAGAGGTTTTATGCCTCAGCAAAGGGGATCTAAGAACGCTCTCAGGCTACCTGACCGGCCATGTGCCCCTAAAATACCACCTCTTCCACATTGGACAAGCTGAGGATCAAACTTGTCGACTATGCAACGACGAGTCAGAAACTGCTGAACATATACTGTGCAATTGCGTCGCCAGAGGCCGTCTAAGGCACAACGTCTTCGGTAAAACTCCCCTGTTACCTACCGACATAAAGGTTCAAGACCTCAGGACAATACTAAGGTTCAGGGCTAAAGTTACAATAAATCTTATAGATCGCAGTAACGAGAGGGGCCGCCCTCCTCAGCCCGGCAGCAATAATAATAATAATAATATTCGAACAATTCGAAATCGACAAACGTAGAGATGACCTGAAAATCTTACTAATAAATGATCAGATCAACCTTATAGAAACCCCTCTCTATTCCTTTTTATAAATATTATATAGAATGTATTTTGTTCTGGTGTGTACATTTGGTCGAATATTTCGGATGACCTGTTTTCACATTTTATGTCCTACATTTATTTCATTTTAGTTCGTTGTCGTTTAAAGTGCCCTTAATTTTATTTTATATATACAAATATATGTGTTTTAAATTATATCAACATGTATTAACTAATTATATATGATATTTATCAATTTTCTTCAATTTTATCTATATATTTAATATAGATTTTTATAATTTTATCTATATTTTGTAAATTTGTACGCATTTGTAAATTTGGCTGATGATGATCGTAATTAACTGATCGAAACCGGTACCAACTACATTTAATATAAAACAAACAGAGGCTTTAATTTCATTTTAATTTCCCAAACATAATTAAAACTAACACTATCATTAGAACTAATACTAGACCTAGAACTAGAAAAATTCGGGTTAAACCGGGCGTCTCTAGTTCTAGGTCTAGTGTTAGTACTACTTTTTGTTCAATAAAAATATACAACAACAAATATATACAACACACGTCAAAGGGTGTATGAATTTATTATTGTTTTCAAATGTTAATAATGAATGCAATTACTGCAAATAAATTTATGTATTTAAAAATATGGTGGAATATTACAGCATAGTAATTGGTCGCTGAAGATAAAAGACTTGTACGTGAGGGAATGACGCTGTAAACGCGTCTTCGCATAGATGAGGAGGACGACGGCACGCTTTTGCCGGTCGCTTGCTGAATGCAAATTATGTAGAGAGAATGAGAAGAGAAAGGCTCCTGTGGTGATTAATCTTAGTCCGGATTAACGTAGACTTCATACAGTGAAGAGTATTATTGTTGGGGTGTTCGTGCCTCCGAAAGCCCAAGAGGACGACGAAAGATGCCAGTCCGTATTGATTAAAGCTGACATTTGGGCAACCTTATGCGGTATAATACACCGAGTCACAAAGAGCTGTCTTAGTAAAGGTTCATACCTACAACAAGACAAGTAAACGATCTTTTCAATGTGAAGGTGGCGTTGCGTTAGATTGTAATTTGTAGATCCCAGGAGAAAGAACGCCCGGAGAATAATAGACATCACGGTGTGTCAACAGGAAAAACTGATTCCAATTAAGTGCGAACAATGGAAGAAGAATCGGTCCCCGGCGGGGCCGTCATAGAGCATAGAATGCGGCAAATGATATTTATTTTTCGGGTTACTGCGCTCAGAATGGGCGTTTGTTGTCCAAACGTAGGTGAACCCAGACATAGATGAATGCTCGGAGTCGGCTTATTCGTTTTATTTATTTTTTTTATCTCGTGGCGTGGATTCGAATGGATCCTCTCGTTTATTGTTTAACAACGCAAAAAATATATTTTTTCGAAATAAATAAATCTTCCCGTTTTTTCAATATTTTATTAAAACTGTCGGTTATAGTATGGTCGTGACACATTCTGAAAATACTTGTTTTATGTATAAAAAGAGAACGTGATAAGGTTCAATTAATGTTAATTATGTGAAGGAAAATTATTATTTAACCTAACCAATCGAATATCGTTGGTATTTACACTATATTTAAAGTTTTTATTGCGAGATTTTTTCTAGTAGTGCAAGATTTATGTTCTTCCCAGAGTCGGTTTTATATCGCAGATAAACCTCGTTGGCAAATGCCAAAAAAGGGCATTATTTGTGATTGGGTAGACGTGATGCAACTACCCTGTCACCAATGTACAACGTTCAGTCAGATTTATACTGCAGTAGAACTTTTTTTCGGGGGCTTGAAATTGCACCTCGTTTAATACGGTGACGATTCCGATTTTATAGGTACTTTTTTATTGCAGTTGTGGTGCACGACGTAAAAGCCGTACAAGGAGGAAAAGTTAAACTACCCTGCGATGTGGCGCCATCGTCCCCAGACGATAGAATGCACATAGTCATTTGGTTCAAAGAATTACCCAACGGAAAACAATCCCCGATTTACTCGTAAGTACATCTAAAAATATACTGTAACAAAATCAATTCTTAATTTTGACCCTAACTGAATTTGAGTGGTTCCGCCAATATAATAAAGCATATCAAGTGATCCGACGTCGGGGAGGCAGACGCTCGATTGTCACTTAACCCAGTTATGAGACAAGACGGTCGGATCGTGGAGATGTGGGGTCGGTCTGTCCCCTATCTTTACAGACCCCTAACATTGTGTTATTCGGAATCAATGGCTCGATCGGAATTTAATAACTAACCGGGATTTGACCGGTCACAATAGTGGCGGGGTTCTTATATAGATACGCGGCGACCGGAACGATGATTTACGTTGGGCCATACAGAAAGAGAAAGATCGACTCAATCTAACTCTGCGTCACAATAATGATTGACTTTTGCACGACCTTTCATTCCTTTCTTACAGGTTCGACTCGAGGGAGAAGAACCTCGAAAATGGTCGTCACTGGTGGGACGAGTCGATACTTGGTGAACGATCCACGTTTCGCTATCAAGATAAACCTGCCAAATTGATCCTTAACAGCGCAAAGGACAGCGACGCTGGTATATACCTTTGTCGGGTGGACTTCAAACAAACTCCAACTCGAAATGTCAAAGTAAATCTTACTATAATAAGTAAGTATATTATTCAAAATTTTCAATTCGAATTGAGTTAGTTTTCGTAGAAAATATAAAACCCGTAGTAATTTGTCCCCGTCGGTACTAATTGGAGTAGTACGTATAGGGAGACAGGACGGAAGTGTAGCGATCATCCATTAGAGAGAGGGCCGCGACCGGAAAAACTCGTAAAATCAGGGCCACGGAATCTAATTACTCGAAACGTAGACGAGGGCGACGAGAGCCGCGCAAAATTGTCGCCGTAGTCGTCTGCCGTAAATCAGAATTAACGCCCAGATAAATTCCATCCGGCACTTTGAATCATTTACGTAGTCGATGCCGCACAATGGAACAAAACTGCTCGCCCCGGCTGCCCGTAAAATCTCGGGCGCCCTTTTGAGCTTTTTTCCCGCCGCGGGACGCTCCTCGACACTCCGTTCGGTGCTTAATTTGATAAATGAGATGCTTATCTTGAATGCGCCCGGTTCGTTCGTACTATGGCCCTGTTCCACCAGTTCGTAGGATGAGCGGCCTGGGACCCTTTCGGCATAAAGATTTCGTTCGGGATATGTAAACATTATGGCCACGGCAATTGGGGCCGCTGTTTGTTATTGTCGGCTCTTTTATGGAGAGAATACGTCCCTATTTGTTCTGAATGGTGTCTCCAATCCTATACGAATAATGGCACATATATTTCAAAGATATTTTATTAAATATATTCATTTTTTATTTTTATTTGCCCAAATTAACTATTTATCTTTATATTGAAAGGTTTCGTGTTCGTATTATTTACTCGAAGCTATTAGGTTACAGGTGTCCTTTTATTTATTTAGATCCATTCTAATCCTTAGTCTGTTTCCACGCACATGGCAACCTAAAATTGTTGGAACTATTCTTTCAGGTCCCCTTCATGTGACCCCTGTCATTGATTGTTTTCTCACTGGCGTGCTTTATTGGATTTGTTTTGGGGATAGGACCTTTATCTGAGTCTACCCTTTCAAAATCGTTTCCGATTTCAATAACTGATCCTTTTCTCTTCGATCTTTTGTAAATAACGTTGCTATGAAAATTCCTTACTTTAAATCATATTTGAATTTTCCATATTAAAAAGTAATCATCAAGTTAATGATAAGACTCGGGTATGGATTTTGTACTGACTGTTCGGTGTATAATTTTCAGTCGGTATATTCATGAAATATTTCCTAACTAAGTTAGTTGACCCACATTTGCAAATTTTATTGGTTTACCGTTCGATAAATCAATATTGATGGTTAACTTGTTTGTTTCGTTGTAGTAAAATTAATATACGTTGTTAGGAATAATTAATCGACTAACATCTTAAGTACTTAACTTTCAAGAATTGTTATGCTCATGAAGGACTTGGGAAATGGCGTCGTCGACCAAGTTTCTATTGAACAATGCTGGACAATTATCTTGTTGGCTCATAGTCCTAAAGAATACAAACGAGACGAAATTATTTTCGAGGAGGATTACAAAACCAAGAATAGATCTGATATAGAAGACAACATGCAACCAGAACATTCTGTTTTAGTGCAACATGATTTGATGCAACACAGTTGATTGAAATAGAAACTTTCTATGTTTTTCTTTAGAGTTACATTTTACATGATTTTTAAAAAATGATTGTAGCAAATTGCTAACAGTATAGTCATAAAAATTCTGGTTCTAGTTTCAAAATGTTTGTCTCAAGAACGAATAGAGATTTTCAAATTCGGTTTTGTTCATAAAAAAGTTGAATCTTTCTTCTATATATAATGAGTAACTCATCAAGAAATACCAAGAATTCTATTTTCCAAGATATTTTAAAGAAGATTGTATAAAATTGTTACTTTACAAAATAATTAGGAGAAATAATATATAAAGCTCTTTTGTACTTTCAAAACTGGTCTTTAATGAAATAACAAACATCACTCTTACTAGTTACAGCTAAGAGCCATCTTCAGAGACTAGTTTTTAAACACTTAGTTTTAAAAACTTAGAACGTTCTAAATTTTTTAAAATGTTGACATCTTATAACTTTAAAGAAGTTTAATAATGTAAACTTCATATTTGATGTTTTCTTCATATCTTGAAAAAGTGTTTGACGTTTCGGATGCCATGTTACACCTTCTTCAGAAACAAGTTAAAAGTGACGAAATCGGTTAAAGTTTGATAATAAATACATGAAATAAAGCCTATGTACTATAGGCATTATTTAGATTAATGATAATTAATAATCAATTAACACTAATTACTGTCTAATTGTCTACTAAATTTTTTTGTCAAAACCGGGTAGAGAAGGCTTTATTGAGTTAATTAACATCTTCACATTTTGTTCCTATACCGATGCATCTCTATCGCCTCTCTTATCATCCTCGAGAAATAATGTCCGATTCTTAGAACTGCATGACAGCCTGTAGACTACTGCTCCCTTTAATTTGGTTAGTTTGTTTTTAGCTATTGGAACATCGTTCTGTATTTTGCTGACCATATTGTATCGTACCACGATATCATACTTCTTCTGGCACCTTGCAATCAGTTCCGGCACACCTGAAACATAAGGGAGGCAGATATCCCGCATCGCGTAGCCGTTCCTCTACAGTACATCTAGTAGAAATCTTTCTTATTTCTTTAAATTCTTTTTGTCGTATATCCTTTCACTGACCTCTTCTGTTGTGGATAGTGATGGGATACGCTCCCAGTTCCATGCCCCCATCTATCTTCCTAGTGACCTAGTGATCTAAAAATTCCTGAAAGTCCCTCTTTTGCGCGTTGCCAAATCACGAAAGTGTCATCAAGAGCATGTAAAGCATGTAAAAATTGGCAATCACCTGTGACAGAGGTGATTCCATGGCTGCCTCTTCGCATTGCTCATAGAAGTCTTCCTAAGTCCAGCTACAGTACGTGGCTGATAGGCAGTAACCCTGGAACATACCCCGGCAAGCCCTCCGGGGCTAACTTCATACTTCTGCTTGATTCCACAAATTTCGTAGAATCTCTGACATATGATTCTATTTTACCTGTATAAGGAGACATATTCTTGGCAAGGTGTTCTGCCAGCTGATACGCAAGAGCATTTACGGCACTGACAACAGGGCGTAGTAGGACATTAGGTTTATGGATTTTAAGTAATTCATATATTATAGGGCCTGTACAAACAAACTTCTCTGTTGGTAGAATTCCTATAGATTTTACCAGATATTTCATTTTCCTTATTGTCTTCTCGGTTGGGTCCTTTTTTATTTTCTTATAGGTGGCTGGATCCATAAGGCTTGTCATCTTATCGTCGATTCTTTTCTATCCATGACCACGGTCGCATTTCCTTTGTCTGCTGGTACGACGATGATGTCTGTTTCTTCTCTTATCGTTGCAGTTCCATTCTTTCATTAATTGTTAGGTTTGATTTTGGTGTCTTCGCTGTTTTCAGTAGTCTCGCTATGCCTTGTCGAATTTTTCCTGCTTGGACTGCAGGTATTCTGCGAATAGCCACTTTGAAGATGATTTCTTCTTTCGGAACTTTCTTTGGCGCAACTGCGTAATTTAAGCCTTTGGCGAGTACTCTGTTAATGAGACGCTCGGTTGATGACTAGCGTTTCGATTGGCAAATCGGTGTTCTTCTTCTTGTGGGTGCGGCGGTCCAACGATTCGAACTTCTTAGTTTGCTTATCGTTCGATTTCTTTGAAATTCGCGTTCAGCTTTCTCCATAGTTTATCTTATCTATTTTGTTTTCAATTTTCTCTTGCCATAGAATTGGAAAGTGAGAGGTAGAGTCGTAGTAACCTCCCACGTATTTGCTGCAGATTTTTAAAAGTTTTTTGAATTCTTTCTCGTATCAGCATGTTCTGTCCTAATTAGAATCCTACATGCGGCAGCAGTGTCTATATGGTGCTTTACTTTGAGGGACGTGGGCGTTACCTTCTTCTCTTTGCATCTTCGTAAGGACAAGCTGCTTAATAGGTTGCGTTGTCTAATTCGTAAGTTATCGAAATCCTTGATTTGTTTGTTAATATCCTTCCCATAAAGGTTGATAATATAAGTACGAATGCTTTCATGGTATTTGATTTTGTTCATGAAACAGTAAAGTAAGAAATACCAAGAGAAAATTAGTTACATTTAGAAAGTTTACCGTTTCCATATCAATTTCTGTCTCCAATTTTCCGTCCTATTCCCAGGCTGATTTAAAGTATTGTGAGTTTTGCCTTTTTTTACAAATATAGGGTAGCTGATCCTATGCCTATCCCCCAAACTTGGAGGATTAGGATTTTCTTGCATTTATTTTATTTCCCCATTATCGATGCAATTCCACCTCAAAAATATACAGATTTTGTCACAGTAACTCGAAAGAAGAGACGGTCGTCTTTAAATACGATTAGGGGTACAGCTACAGGCACACTATTAAAAGGAACTATACAGTATGCTCATTTGCACGTCTTTGGTTTACAACCGACCACAAGAAAGAAAGAAATCGAGGAAAAAATATTTATAATAGAAAATGCGAAAAAATTAGGGCTAAAAGACCGGATGAATATGCCTCTTTTAAAATTTCAGTGCCAAATGATTACCTAGAGAAAACAAAACAACCCGAATTAATACCATGTGGAGTACGAGTAAATCGTTTTTTAGAAAGAATCTACAAGAAGAGACAGGAGACTTAACTATTACTCAAAATGAGAAAAGAGAAACGCATACAATACGCTACAAAAAACCAAAACAATTGCAAATAATAAACATTAACATACAAGGATTATCACAAAAAAGAAACTAACTAGAATACCTAGTAGCTAACGAAATACGCGATACAGATTTAATCAGTATAACTGAACACTAGCAGAAAGCAGAAGAGATAACAACAGTAAAATTACCAAATTATAACGTGGCTGCGTATAGTTGCAGAAAAACATACATAAGAGGAGGAGTACTAATAGTTGCAAATAACAGATATAAAACAAAAACAATAAACGTAGAGAAATACAATATCGAAAAATGCTTAGAACTTTGTTCGATTATCTCACAAGTAAACTCAGTTATTGTATCACTTTCCCGCTCGCTTGGAGGTAACATGGAACAGTTCATGATAGTATTAGAGGAAGTAATGCATTATATAAAAGGGAAACATACTAAAAAAAATGTTTCATTATGGGAAACTTTAACATATGTGTACATGAAAAATCGACTGTGAAAGAACAAATATTATCAATAATGTCAGAGCATGGACTTCATACGTGTTTCAATGAACCTTCTAGAGTAGAAGGAGAAAGATGTGTAGAGAACGTCTTTGTGGAAAGATGTGAAGAAATAATTAATAAGAAAACACTAAGCATGCATCTTGGTGATCATAAAGCTCAATTACTAATCATCAATAAATCACCTGAAGGGATGTCGAAAAACTCAAAACACAAATTACAAATAGCGACTGTAGTGATGTACATGATCAAAAGAATAACGCACAAGCTACCTACACCTTTTTCCATCAAATAGAAACCATCAAAAGATAAATAAAAACTCAATTTTGATATGGGAAAACAAAAAACTTAAAACAATGAAAAACTAACTAGACGCAATATATACCATAATTGAGGTAACACGACGGGATCAATACAAAGACATGTATAAAATCCTAAGAATGGATTTCAGAAAACAAACATAAGGGGTAAAAAAGGAAACATTTAAAAATTATATAAACAATTCTGAAAATAAAATAACCGCAGCATGGAAAGTGGTAAGGAAAGAAACAAGACGAAATAAATTAAGGAAAGACATTGAAACAACGTTAAATGCAAACGACCTAAACGATTATTTCATACAAGCAGCTAAATTTGATGTAAATAAATCGGACAAAAGCGGTATTTCTTGATAAAGTCGTAGACATTGATGTCGTAAAAATTATAAATAATCTAAAGAAGTCAAACAGAAAAGACGTCTACGGCATTTAAACCAAACTACTACAAGAAATGGTGCCAATAATAACGAAATATTTATGTGTTGCCATAAACAAATGTATGAGAGAAGGAGTCTTTCCTAATGAATTAAAATTTGCAAAAATAACCACAATAAAAAAAACGGGTAGTAAAAATTATCGAGCAATATCAATATTACCGGTAGTGTCAAAGGTCTTGGAAATAATAATAAAAGAGAACTAATGAAACATCTAATAAATGAAAATATTATAATAGAATACCAACATGGTTACCAAAAAAATAAATCAACAACATCGGCACTGCAAAGCTCAGTTCTGCGACTTAAGTAAGGCGTTGGACTCTGTTAGTCATGATATTCTCTTAAAGAAATGGGAATGGTATCTCTTCGGAGTGGAGAACTATAACAGCGGGTGTACCACAGGGCTCTGTTCTCGGACCCCTACTTTTTCTGCTATACATAAATGACTTGCCAAGCAATACACATGCTGATTCAATGTGTCTCTATGCAGACGACACATCCTTTATTAATTCTGCTACAGAACTTCTGCAGCTGCAACAAAAAATTAATGAAACGTTAGAGCAAGCGAAAAAATGGTTTGACTCAAATAGTTTGCAGTTAAATAAGGAAAAAACGAAAATTCTTACGTTTTACACCAAAATAACAAGGGATGTTAAGGACGAAACCGTGAAATTCCTAGGCATAACACTTTCTTCGACCTTAGCGTGGAAATAACATATAACACAAATAAAACAAAACGTCCTTGTATTGCCTGAGAGTGGTGTCAAGGGTTTTACCGATCAAAGAAACAAACAGTATAGCAATATATGGTATTCTTACATGGGGTGCTTCAAATCATATTGAGGTCATCTTTAAAGCTCAAAGAAAATGTCGAAGAAAAAGTAGTCTAAGTAGTCTAAATGAAAGTTGTCTAACGATTTTCAAGGCATTAAAAATACTAACATGCCATCATGTTTGAATTACATACATACAGAAAAAGAACATGTATCCAAGAACGCAGATACACAAAACTATCACACGTCATGGATGTGACATATTGGGTTGGGACACATAGAGTTTCAAAGTCACAAAATAACTTCCATTATCAATCAGTTAAACTGTACAATGTACTCTCACGAAAATTAAAAGCTTTGACACTGAAAAGTTCAAAAAAATAATGAAAGAAAAATTGTTGCAACATGAGATCTATACAACAAGTGAATATTATGAAAAAATACAGAGTATTAATGTAATATAAAATTTTTTTTTGTATGTATTTTTTTTGTGGACGATTTAAATGTAATAAGGTTACGTTTTTGAATAAAGTATTATTATTATTAATGACATCAGCTCTGTTAAGGCATTCCTATATCTGCCTGCTGGGGACGTGTCCTCAGCTTCGCATGGAATAAAAATCTATTGCACGATATTTACAAGAGAAACAACTTGGGGTTGATGGGGGTATTTACAAAGACTGCTGGATAAAGTATCTGTCAAGCAAATATGGCAAAGTAGAACACCTTCGAAGAGAGGAAGAGGAAGACTAAAGATGTCCTGGGACATTATGATAACCAATATATTAAGAAACATCAAAGTCATACTCGAGTACCTTTAATTATCAAATTTCACAAAGTACTCCACTAGTAGATAGTAAGGTAACTCTACTAGTAGTAGTAAGGAATAAATTTGCCTTTTTTGCAACGTTTCCTTGCCCTCTTATTGGTTGACTTGAGATGTGTCATAGATTTATTTATTCTCAAATAATCTAATTTATAATTATTAAAAATAAATTTTGATATATTTATTAGACTTGTTAAAATAACTTCATAATTTACTCTTTAAAGCGGTAATACCTTATAATAGCCGAGTTGCACTTGAGATAAGACCGCATAACCGATTTCAGTTCCTAATCCGGGGTATATGTAGTCCCCGGATTCGGGCATCAATGAACAGAGGGAGATTACATCTGTTTCTGACCTCCCCAACAGCGGTACTCCGAGCGGTCATCCAAGTAGACTGGCGAGCTTTCGCCAAGTTGTTATGGAAATTGAGAGGAACGCGGTGTGGTAAAGACGCCCTTAACACAAGAGGTCGAAAGGAAGCGGTTCTAAGTCCTAAGGCTCTATAATATGCACCCGTATAGTGGATCGATTTCGATGCGGTAATTACCACGGAGATGGATGGTGGGTGTGGCGTGACGATCTTGACGCATCTCAAATCTCGTACGGATTTCTTATAAGTATAGCTATTTTGTGGTACCAATAGGCGGGTTATTTTTATGTCGACCTGGTATATGCCGGGAGGAGTCCTTTCGCCACGCTAGCAAGCATCCATTATCCCAAATTTACATACAAATTGTGCTGGACTACGTTATGAAACCGAGTAACCCGTTTGCTGCTTACTCCTGAAATATATATCCAGCAAATTCGCAATAATTTTCGTCAAAATTGCACATCCTGGGTAAATAAGGTTTGTGTTATGTGGAATTACATCGTATACGGTAACTTATAATTACTTATGAAATTACATTACCAAGTAATTTATTCATATTGAATAGTTTAATGTTAATTTCTTTATTACTAAGCTACCGATACCTCTTTCAATTTCCGAATACGAAAGAAATGCATAATTCATAGCAATTTTTTTCACCGTTTACTGACAAACTTTATTGAAATAATTCAGCGAGGGAATAATTTATTCATTAATAATTCAGGGCTCAAACTAGAACGTTGCTTCCAGGTCCGCATTAAGGTGCGGATTTGTGTACCTTCCGATTGTGTTACGCATTCAATTGTATCGAAGAATGGGCCCAGATTCGTACGCTTACTTCCCGGAACACCCAAAGAGAATTCCAAAGTTTTCAGCGTTACTTTGAATTATCGATTGGGGTAGGGCGCCGTCGGCCCTGTTAAATAAACCGTCGTTACGAATTCAAATTAAATGTACGATGGAAGAAATAAAATTACGGGACAGGAGTGAAACGCAACGTTGGCTTTAGATAAAACTTTTCAAAAAAAAAAGGAGGAAAGAAAGGGGATATAAAGTCAAAATGAAATGCTTTAAATAAAATTCATTTTCTTTGTCTACATGTAATCGAAAAAATGGAAACCCCTAAATCGGCACATTGGCTTCAATACTAATTTTGCGTCGAGAGACCTGCTAAAATTCGTTTGCCGGCATGAAATGGCAGCTAGTGGGTAATGCCATTTTCTGTAATAAGGACTAAGAGGTCACCCGAGCAACCTACGAGAGGGAAAATCCAGAGCAATTTGGGATAACAACTCCACTGGGCTGGCGGACCGTGACCGTACCGACGCCGACGTGAGCTTCTTTCCTATAGTGCGGCAACTAATTGTACCAGAACGCCCACTACAGCAAATGGAAAAGTTAAAAGTAACCTTTTCTTCAAAGTATACCCTTATGTGATAGAAAAACTATTAGATTGTTTTACTAAAGAACAAAAACGACTTTGGAAATTTGTTACTCATTAAAATTACTCATTAACGAGAAAATATTAAAACTAATAAAACGGTAAAGTTGGTTCGAAGTTCGGAGCAACCTCTATAGGTGTACAGAACATCGACGATTCTTCTTTATCGTTTTAACCGAATTTGCATTCTATAATTAAAGCAGAATCTCGGAGGACTGAACTAGAGCGGCTATGGGCAAAGTTCATAAACGAAATTGAAATATACCGTCAAGCGTTTTATCAAAGGATCCGCCGGAAATTGGTTCGTCATTTGTTTATTGGGAACCAAGTAGCCCCTACTAGAAATACCGTAAATATTAAATTCCTCGAAATTGGTCGAATTTATCGCCTTCGTTGTTTCATAACGTGTACACCGGAATCCTTTATCTTTTCTCTCCCTTTTCATCCCGTTAGATATTGCTCCCGTTTATAATTATTGCCGCTACGTAGGCGGCTGAGTTATATTGCGATAATACAAACACCCTTGCAAATATGTTAACGCGCACGTGTTTGTGAAACGAATAACGTATGAGAAATACGTCTTTACCGGTTAAGTATTTAGGCGTAGTTCCGTTTGATGTTAAGATCGCCCTTTGACGCTCGAAGCATCTGTGTCACATTTTGCACATATCTTGCCATGCAACCGCATTGTAACGCCCCGAGAATTTCATAATAACCTCAACTTTGTTCTAGTCCCACCCGAAAAACTCAGTATTCTAGACGAGAGGGGCTACCACATCCCCAACTACATATTAGGACCTTACAATGAGGGATCTTCCATTAACATCACTTGCGTCGCTACTGGAGGTAAGTTAATTATACGTTATCGTTAACTTTGATGTCTGAAGTGGTTACAGAGGGGGGTCCTCGTTAAAGTTCCGGGACTGTACGTTGTCCTACGTGCAGGTAACAGATTAAATTGTATGTTAACCCGGACGGGGAGTAAATTGAAAATGTCCGCGTTTTAATCTCGGTACGCAGCGAGCGCGAAACTATTTCATTTACACATAATTACTCCTGTTATGTGTACTTACAAGGGAAGTATCAGAACTGTCCCTCACCGATTTCGTTGCAATTAGGTACAGCGATAGTATGGGCCAAAATAAGGTTTATGTATTTTTTATACGTGTTAATAAAGCCCTTGGGGCGTGTTATAAGGGTTGGAAATCGGGGTACCCTTATTGTACGTTTAAAAATATTAATTACGTGTTTTTTCCCATTTACCTCTGACCATCTCTTACTCTTAAGAAGTTACGGGGTGCAATAGTTAACCATTTTATAAGGGTTAAAAGTTTGGAGTAGAATAGTTATTTACGTAACCAGTTATGAAAAGACTAATTTTGTTTGACAAACGTAATATGCGAGTTTTACAAATTACGTGAGATAAACAAAATTAACTGTTTCATAACGTGCTACAAATTTTTATCTAATTCCATTGAAAAAGCAATTTTTGTTCAAAATTTATTCTATTAGTGACAGATGTCAATTTATCAATTTGTAGTTTGGTAATGGAATTCATTACATCACTAGTAATGTAATAAAAACATAATTCATCACTAATTATAAAAAGTGACGTTGCATAACGTCAAAAAGACATGTAAAATTTAATTTCATAATGGAATTAGGTAATAGTATATTAAAAAACTAGTTTCGTAAGACACGCTTAAATTGCACGAATTCAAGTTGAAAAACGAGTGGCAATGCCACGAGGTTTTTAATGAATGAGAGCTTTAAGCCTTATGAAATGTGCTTTTTATGCTATTTTTTATAATTCGCGTTTTTATCCTTTTTTTTTAACAAAAATAAAATAAATTTTGACAATGTAGGGAAATAGGTATGTAGCAGTTGGTAACACCGTAACACTTGAAAATAGAAATTTGACTTGACTATTAGAAATTGTCAAAACACAAAATGTATTCACCTGAAAAAAATGTTTCATGTACACTTCCCGAAATAAGAGGAATTGCTCAGAATTCTATTAAAACACTACTTCTGAGAAGTCCCACGGAAGGTACGAACAACAGTACGCTAAATTTACACGTGGTTCAAATTGTCACATTGACAACTAGAAAAATTAATGACCCAATGTCACCAACTTGAACTGCTTCCATAAAACGTTACTAAAATCTCATTGCTGCATCGGATGCTGTAAGAAGTCTTATTACAGCACCCGTTTGAGTACTGTAATAGGTTTCATTACCATACTCACTTGCTTCGCTCGCTCGTTTTGGCAAAGATTACGTTCGTCAAACAAAATTAGCCGTTTCATATCGTGTTAAGTACAAAATTTTATCTAATTCCATTGACAAAGCAATTTTTGTTCAAAATTTAAAAAAATTTGTAATTAGGTAATGGAAATCATTACATCACTAGTTATAAAAAAAGTGACGTTACATAACGTCAGAAAGACATGTAAAATTTTATTTTCATAATGGAATTAGGTAAAATATATTTCCGCTCATAATTTTGAAACTGCTATACAGAAATGTTGAATACAAATTTAATATTTAAACAACTTTTTGTCCATGTTTAATGAGGTTTACTACCCTTATTCTATTTAAATAACACAAAAGTTAAGATGATCATATTAAATATTTAGTAATAATGGGTAATAATAACGTATTATTGTAATTTCTTTTTGTTTAACTTATTTTTATTCAACGTATTGTTGGCAATAATGAAAATCTTGAAAAAAATGTTTTAAACGCAAAAATTGTTAGATATAACAGCCATATCGTCACAGATATTCCTTGTTGATTTTTCACTCGAAAAACACCTTCACGGGATTTTCAAACTGTTCTAGTTTCTCCTCTCTACAGGGTGTTAAAAAAAGAAAGAAAAATATTTAGAGGTAATAGTATAGACCAATGGTTCCCAACGGGTGGTTTGCGAACCCCCGGGGGTGCGCGAGTTGTTTCAAACGGGTTCGCAATAATAATATTAAATGGCGGAATTTTATAGAAGTAGTGGTAAACTAAAAATTGACTAAATAATAAAACTAAAACATTTAAAACAATTTATCATACATATATTATAAAGTTGCATAGATATAAAAACAGCAATTTATTGCGTGTCATCACCTTTTGCTTCAATTAAAAAATGTATTGTTACCAGAAAAATTATTAACTATAATACCTTTAATATCAAACTAATGTCATCTCTCGTATTGTGTCTGTAATAGTTATTAAACCGTATCTCCGGGTATCGCAGACGAGAATTCCCAGAGATAGTAAAAGATAGAGATGCATGAATAAAGTTTACTATTCTTAGATGTGTGCGCCATCAACACAATAAAGGACGATGATACTGAGAGCTGTAGTGAGCTACCATTTCGGCCGACTAAATACAAAGAAAAATTGATGAAACTGGTAAGAAGAAAAGAAAAACGCGAAAATATGACAGCGACTAATTACAAATGGGTTTTTACTTTACAGGGGAATAATCAGAACCTCGCTTTGTGTAATTTGCAATTAAGTGCTTGCTAACAGCAGTTTAAAACCATCACTTCTTCGTCGACACCTTGAAACCAAACATCCGACATACAAGGATAAACCTGTCGAGTATTTTAGAAGACAATTGGCTGATTATAGAAAGAGTAGTATATTTTCTTTTCTGTCAGCTTCAAAAGAAGATAGTAAAATGGCGCTTGAGGCATCATTTCGAGTAAGCTATAGAATTGCAAAATCTGGATAGGCAAATATAATTGCAGAAAATTTAATTGGACCATGTGCAAAAGATATTGCAAAGTATACGCTTGGAGAAAAGGCATCAACAAATTTGACCTATTTTCTTTATCAAATAATACAGTATCGCGTGGAATTTATGATATGGCAAGTAATGTGGAGAATGAGCTTTTGAAAAGAATTAAATTGAATTATTTTGTGATCCGTATGTTAGATACACTTTTGAGAATTCCATTCAGGAAGATGTGCTTTTATTGCCTTTATTTTGAAAAAATCGTGCAAAATTAATGACAGGAAAATTTTCTGGTTTTGTGGCACTGGTAAAGAACATCAATGAAATAATTGAATTTACACATTGCTGTATACCTGTATTCCTATTGAACCATATCTACTACTTTAAGCGATGCTGTAAAAATTGTAAACTTTATAAAATCGCGATCTACTAATTCTCGTCTATTTCATGCGCTTTGTGAAGACTTTGAGAGTCTTCACGTTTCTTTATTACTTCACGCGGAAATTAGATGGCTTTCCAAAAATTAGATTGTTTGAGTTAAAGTCTGAAGTTCAAGCATTTCTTACAACCACATTTGAACATCCATTTCATTTATGTTTTTGTCTATCTGATATTCTATGGCTGCAAACGCTTACATATTTAGCTGATATATTTTGTAAATTAAATGAATTAAATTTATCACTGCAAGGCACAGATGTCACCATCTTCGGTGTGCTTGATAGAATTGAATCCATGCTAAAAAAGTTTGACTTTTGGATCCAATGTCTGCACATGAATGAGTACGAATGTTTTAGTTCTCTCAACAGCTTTTTATCCGAAAACTCGGTTAAACTTCTCAAATATGTTTAATTAACTTTTTAGGAATACTTCCCTAATAGACGCACTATATCTCTAATAAATAATTGGATATGTAGTCTTTTCCAAAAATATCTAAATTTGGAGATACATATCTCTAACTTTAACCTCTGATAGCTAATTAAAAGCGATTTTTAAAGACCAGCCTTTAACAGACTTTTGACTCAGTATTGGAAATGAATACGCTATTTTGTCAGAGAAAGCTATCAAAGTTACCTTTTTACACAATATATCTATGTGAGAAAGGATTTTCCACATATACTTACTTGAAAGATAAATACAGAACCTGATTTAAGACTGAAACTGTCAGACATTGAGCCTAACTTTGAATTTATGTGTTCTAGCAAATAGGTGCAAGTATTTCATTAAGAGTGTTGTGTCAATTTTATATTTTAATTTTCTTGTATCTATTATTTTAGACCTTATTAATGTAAAGTTTGTGTTTAGATTTTTTACGATTATGTTTTTATTTTTTGTTATGAATTAAGAGTATTGTATCAATTGTCTTATATGATATAATGGTCTTGTATAACATGGAAAATAAAAAAAATTCTACAACATTTTATCTTTTCTTACCTGTAAGTAACAACTATATAAGGGTTCGCAAGATAAGAAAGGTTGGGAAACACTGGTATAGACCAAAATAAACAAAAATATCTTAATAAACATGGGTCCGCAAATGCACAGCTCCGATATTTGGAAAATACACATTTTGTAGCCAATTTCTCATGCGGGCAGAAGTTAATTTACCAGACTGTGATGCCAAAACGAATACGTTATCTGCTTTGAACATTATATTTAGTACCGTCGGTCTATACGTGCCAGAGGATTCCTTTAATACAATTAAGAGAAGAGAAAGTGGTTTTCAATCTGCCGATATTGAATATTTAGTTATACGTTGTTGATGACACGACTGACCACACTTTCCATAGTTTTTATCCTCACATCGGTTATTGTTCTTCCTTGAACATGGATAAAAAGTTCTTTAAAAAAAGACAATTTGTATATAAAATAGAAAATATATTTTCTACTCCATACTTCAAACCCTTATAAGTCCTTTCAAAAGTACTACTTAACGTATAATGAAATCATCGTGCTAAATTGCACCAAAATTGAAAAGGAATTCTCCCAAAAAGTTTAATTTTGGGAGTGCCACCCCTAAATGTCGTGCAGGGCCTATATTACTGTATAGATCTTAATTTGCAACTAATTTAGGAGTTTAAAAAAAAAAAATGTTCAAAAGCGTAACAGTTTTATCACATCATTCTTACGGAGAAGGGTTATTTGGGTTGTAAGAGTTGATCAGAGGCAAATCGGAAAAAACACGTAATTAATATTTTTAAATGTACTTAATGCCGTAAAAATCGACTGAGTAGTATTTAAATTATTCCAAAAAACTAAGGGCAGTTTACCCCCTGAAGCCTTCAGACATATATGTGTGATATATCAAAGAAAAGCTACTTAAAAATGAATATCAATTTACATTTATCACATTTCGATAGCTATTTTTGTCTTCAAGCTATAAGTGAATATATACCGTTTGCCCCGATTTTCAACCCTTATAACTCGCAACAGGGTCTTTATTAGCACGTATAAAAAACGCTGTATCTAATTGCAACGAAATCGGTGAGGGGTCGCACTGATACTTATTATTATACTTATATTACCTTATCAGTAAATAAATTTCTTATACTTGAAGAGTATTGTTTAGAGTAGCGGTTATGAATTGTGTATGTATCTGTATATAGGTCGACCGCCTCCAGAAGTGACATGGTGGTTGGAGAATACAAGACTTGATACGACGTTCGAGCATTTATCCGAACGCCGGGTGAGAAACATTCTGCATCTAGAGAAGCTCGAAAGGAAGCATCTGCATAATGTGTTCACATGTCAAGCGGCCAACAATCAGCTGATGACGCCAATTTCGAGCTCCGTTTCCCTCGACTTGAACCGTAAGTTGCCCCACTTAATCAGTTGTCACTAATTGACGTGTCGGATTTATCACCGCGCGTTGCCATCATCGTCTACTAGTGCGTGGCATCTCTCATATGTTTATACGTAAATATAAACATAGGATTTGCAGTGATTAGAGTAGATCATTAGATTAAATTAAAAGCAATGTATCGTCAAAGGGCGATGTTTGATGGTAGCAAGTGATGCGCCGTATCGATAGCATACGCGATTAACGTTTACGGTTCGATTTTGATTAGACTCTGTTATGTATGCAAATGTTAGGCAAAACCATAGTTCTGGTAATTATTTTGTCTCGGCATCGATTGATCGGGTAAAGCGCGTGTCGCGCTAGCCCCTAACGGCGCGAACGTTCATTTGCGGTCAAATTATGCGTAATTGTACGGATCGCTTACTATTTAATAAACTAAATAGATGGTATTCGCTCCCAATGCGGTTTCGAATGCGATTGTATCACGTGATTATTTGTCAATCCATAAAACTAGGTTGCAGCCAGACGGCCGCGAAATTACAACCCGCGACACATGATTGGAATGATGATTGCGAACACCCAAAATCACTAATGGTAGTTTTTGCTATTTTTTATCTAGGTACAGCGATGAATTTACATCCGAATAAAAAAAACTGAAGTATTATGAAAATACATTTTAGCGTTAATTTGAAATAAACATCTGATGGATTTTAGCTCTTACAACCGGAAGTGCAATATTGTTTTGTTTCACGATAATTCCGTGTATCATGAACAATATCCATTTGCAGTTTCCGTTAGGTGGGGCGATTACGATCAGTGCAGAGGTTCCATAATCGCCACCATAATTTCTGGTGAGCGGTCTTAATGGTTGTTGTGTAAAGTGTTTGTATGCCAAGGGGTGATTACTATCTAACCATTTGTACATAACACGATATAATAATTAAGTTTATTTTCTTTAATAGAACAAATTTATTGGTATAATTAGTATCAAACTATAGGATGCAAATCTCATTGCAATAAAAATTAATTAATTAATTTAATAATAATTAAGTTATTAAATTATCCTTCAGAGTCGTCAAAATCCCATGGGAATATTCAATTCATGGATTTATAAAATTAATTTTGATAAAGTTATACATTCTTGATTTCAAAATAAATATGAAATTTGGACTCCATGGGTAATTTTTATTCGAAATGGTCCAAAAATCTAATGGAAATTGTTAAATTATGGGCATAAAAAATTAAATGTGTCCATCATTATAGAAATTGTACGGTAAGTTCCAAACTATGCCAGTTTCGGTCAATTTATTCTTGATTTCAGAATAAATAGCAAAGTTGCATTCTACAAACAATTTTCATTCAAAATCGTTGAAAAATGCGATGAAAACTTTCAAATTATGGGTATACAAAATTGATTGTATCCTTAAATTTAGAATACCTTTAATTCTACGTTAAGTTGCAAATGGTGCCAGTTTTATCCAAGTTTTCCGTTTTGGATTTTAAAATTTGTATTCCACAAACAATTTTCAATCAGAATTGTCAAAAAATCCCATGGAAATATTTAAATAATGGGCAGAAAAACTTAAATGTATTCATCACATATAGATTGTAGGTTAAGTTCCACACTATACCAGTTTTGACCATATTTATCCAATGCAGACTTAACGCTACTTATCTCTATACTAAGTTGTACCCTTGAGGGCCTTCAAAGTTGGGTCTTAAATTTACCGAGGGTATTAATTGGTAACAAGTTGACACCATTATGAGGCATTTCAAAGGGTTGATTAAGGGTGATGGTCCTCTAAATTTTGATAGATTTTTTTAACCTTTTGGTGGATTTAATACATTATTACCTCATTTCATGTGGAATTTAAAATCTGTCAAAATTTAAGGGTACCATCGCCCTTAATCAATCCTATGAAATGCCGCAATTGAGTTTAATTTGCTACCAATTAATACCCTTGGTACACTCATAACGAATACCAAATTTGGTTTTTCTAGCTTAATGTATTACGAAGATATTGAACTTTTTAAAAATTTAAGGCCCATAATTCCTCAGATATACAACTTAGTATAGGGGTAAGTTACGTTAAATCATCTTAATTTATTGTCCTCTACATGTCCCTGCTCTGTGTCAGTTCTTATGTGAATCATCCTGTATAGACAAAATAAATACCAAATTTATATTCTACAGGTAATTTTCGTCCATAATCATGGACGATTACGGTATTATTATTCCAATTATGGACATAAAACTTAATTGCATTCATCATAAAGGGATTCTACGTTAAATTCCAAATGGTATCAGTTTTGGCAAATTTATATTAAACTAAAACTAGAACTAACAGTAGACCTAGAAGCTTTCGGGTTAAGCCGTGCGTTAAGTTCGAAGTGACGAAATCGGAAGTTTGATAATAAATACAGGAAAAGATAATTAATAACTAATTAATGTCAACTAAGTGGCTGTTGTCAAATACGAGTCATAGAATTCTTCCTACCAGCTAAAAAAAATATGTCGATGATAGGCAGTACTTCACCAGCTCTGGGACATAATCTGGTAAACCCTCCGGGATGAGTTTCTCGCGAGGGTCATCCACGGCAGTTTTGACAGGTACTCTGGTGAATAGAGATTCCACGTCGAACTACTTACCCGAATATTCTGGGAAAACTTCATACTCCTGATTGATTCCACAAAATGTGTAGAATCGCTGACGTATGATTCTGTTTCGCTGATAGGTAGGAAAAGTTATGGCACCGATAATAGGGTGTAGTGGGACATCAGGTTTATGGATTTTAGGTAATCCATATATTTTTGCAGTACTGGGGCAGGTACGAATAAACTGCTATGTTGTTCAGTTGGGTTTCTTGTAGATTTTACCAATACTTTCATTTTCCTTACTGTCTTCATGGTCAGGTGGCTGGATCCAAAAGGCTCGTCATCTTATCGTAATCTTTTCTGTCCGTGACCACGGTCGCATTCCCTTTGTCTGCTGCTAGGACGATAATGTCTGTTTTTCCCTTATTGTCTGCAATGCCCTTCTTTCGTTTATTGTTATCTATGTCTTGTCGAATTTGTTCTGCTTTTAGTACAGGTATTCTGCGAATAATCACTTCCACTTCAGAGATGATTTCTTCTTTTGGAAGCTTCTTTGGAGCGAAGTGACTGTATAATTTAAGCCTGTGGCGAGTACTGTAGTTTCCTCATCTGTTAATGGAATGCTTAATCGGTTGAAGACGACCGTTTTGCTTGGTAAATCATTATTATTTTCTTGTGGGTGCGGCGGACCAACGTTTCGTCGACCTTCCTGTCCCGACTTCCTTGGAATTCACGTTCAGCCGTCTCCATGGTTATGCTATCCATTTTGTTCCAGTCTTCTCTTGCCAGAGAATTGGAGAATGAGAGGTGGAATCGAAGTAATCTCTCACTTATTTACTGCCGATCTTTAAAAGTTTGGTGAATCTATCTTGTATCAGTGCCTAGTCCATCCTAATCAGGATCTTACGTTTGGCGGTTTCATTTTGGGGAAGGTTGGCTTTACCTTCTTCTCTCTGCAACGTCGTAGGAAGGTCAAGATGCTTAATTGCAAATTTGTATTCTACAAGTAAATCTCATTCAGAATCGTCAAGAAATCACATAGGAATATTCATTACGGTCATCAAAAAATTAATTAGATTCATCATAAAGGTATTCTACGTTTTATTGCCAATGGTACCAAATTACTGGGTTATATTGCCAAGTAATTTTCATTCAGAATCGTCCAGAAATTGGATGGCAATATTTCGATTACGTACATAAAAAATGAAATGTATTCATCGTATAGAGATTGGACGTTAAGTTCCAAATTATAGCAGTTTTGACTGAATAAATAGCATTAAAATAAATAGCAAATCTGTATTTCACACGAAACATTCGTTCAGAATCATGCAATAATCCATAGGAATATATAAATTATGAAGAAAAAACAGTTAAATGTATCCATCATAAAGAGATCATACGTTAAATTTCAACGATACCAATTTTGGCCAAGTTATCTATTCTGGATTGAAAATAAATAGGAAATTTGCATTCCACGGACAATCTTCAGTCAGAATTGTCAAAAAATCCCATGGGAATATTCAAATTACGGATATAACAAAATTAAATATAGCCATCAGCGTAATCGTCTGTATCTACACTTCGGCACCTGAGAATTATTTTGAACCATATCCAAAACACAATCTTACTATGTGCATTGTATCAGGTATTGTACCAATGATAACAGAGCATGCAACCACGTGAAGTAGGCCTTCTTGACACCAGTCTTAACATAAATTTAGACATAGCCTGTAGTCACAACCACGATCTGCTAACTGTTAACTCTAAATTACTGCTTCGTAGACGTAAATGACTTGGTTCAAAATAATTGTCAGGTGACGACTTATAAATTTGCTTGATTCATTCAGTTCTTTCGGTACGAATTTATCTTGAAACAGAATTATCAAAGTCTTCAACTTAGTATTTACTTTAATCACTCAAAATAATCATATCGTGACTCGATTAAAGCTCATGGTTTGTCAAGAAAGCATATGATATTGCGAGATATTGCGTTGATATTGCCACACAATGTCGATGATACACACATTGAGTCAACTTTTCAAATATCTTATAAGGTAGGTGAGATGAAGACCATTAAAATGCGAATAGCCGCACCAGCTATTCGCAATCTCCCCATGAATTACTTTACTGCTATTCAATGCGAATGAATGAATGAAATAGATTTCCTTTTGATATGGTGTTCAATTAGGAAAATGACTTAGACAACGTGATAACTTCTGTGGTTAATTTGCATCGTAAATCACCTACAGTCTGTAGTGACCAAACATTTTTCTCAATGAAAAGAAAACCTTAGTCGGGCGTTCGATCTATTCCCTTGACGGTCTTTTCGTCTGTGAGCGCCCTCCCTTTAATCAGTATGCGGGTTTGAACGACTCGGTTCATTATTCGCTTTGCGTTCAATTCTCCGGTCGCCCAACGATAATAAATCTTTATCGAGTTCTGTGGGAGTGATACGTAGCCCGCTTTTTAATTCAGCACGTATCGCGACAATTTTTTACAACATCCTGCTCGGTGTTATGGTATCACAATATCCTCACACTCGTTGTAATTTAGTGCGACGATACAATCACGGTTTATGAATTGCACTCTGCATTGAAACATTCAATGAAACCGTCGGCCCAGGTAAAGTACACCTGATATGCAATGTTTTAATCGAACAGTATTACCGTCACCGTAGTGTTTAGTATTTACCGTTGCGCGTTCGCAATTGACGTTCACGGTTTTGGAAAATTCAGATTTAAAAGGTATCATAAAGAGAACCCAGGATTGTATCGACCAGATAAAAAACAATTACGAGGTACGAAGTGGATATCCGATTATCGTTGGTTCGCGGCCGATAATCCCCTTGTGGCCCTCCATTTTCCTCTTTGTCTACTCTCCGTAAAAACTCGAAATAAATTTCACTTAATCGACCGAGACTACTATCAACAGACAGCGTGCGCTTCCCCTAAGCCCACTCCATTACTCACAAAATAATCCATTTTTTACACAGATATATGTGCCATCATCGTCACTCCCAAAAAATTTAGGACCACTGTCTTTTAAACATGACCGTGTTTTTCCAACCGTTAATAAGGGAAAAATGAAGCTTTTTCTAGAATAAAGTCGGACGAAATTTTATTACCTAGTCCCGTTTGTTCGTGCACGCGAGGATTCCTTCCTTTTGGTTCTTTGCACCACAATTTCCAAACAACAGGGTTTACCTTGCGACACAAAAGGAAACAAATATACATGAAGCTTGCTGGTTTCGAGTTATATTTGAGTAAATGTAAGTCTGTATGCAAATATGTACCTTACTTACTATCACATCTATTCTAAAACTTAAAAAAAAACTTTTTAATTTATTTTTAATAATTTGTATTTAATTTCATATAATTCATAACTTTTTAGCACAAAAAATGTGTTATTCACGAAGAATTTAAAAAAGCTTAGAATTCAATTTCATTGTTCTGCCACTGCACCGGATATAGCCAAAATAGACAAATTAATTAAACACGGACAAGCTCGGAAGAACGAGATTAATTTAATCCCGCAGTAATTAATCTAAGAAATAGACGTCAAAAGTTTGAATGTATGCAACGTCCACCAAGGTTAATTACCAGAGCCGTTTTCCGGTTTGACGTAATTCTGGCCGTCGGGGATGCGAGCAAGAAGTCGCTATATAGGATGTGGAAAGCTCGAGGACCCCCGTTGCCAGAGCTTTGTCTCAGGCGCCGTGTTTATTCTGTCGGAACTTTAAGCCGTTTCATTAAAACTTTTCCCCTTTGAAGACGTGAACTGAGGCACAACTTTAATGAAGCATATGCTAATAAGAATACGTGTGCCACCCACGACGGCCGACGTGTTTATGGTCTTGAAAAGCAGTAGCGTTATTATGACTCGCATTGTAAATTTGAAACTAGCACCTTCGTGGAAGAGGTGATACTTCGCTATAAACTTCTTCTCAAGTGGGTGCTTATTGCTGTTAGGAATATTCAGGAAGATATCGTCTTAGATTTGCTTATGTTAAATGCATTAAGATGGTGGCTCAATCCAACAATATAGATGTCATTGTGTAATTGCTCTGGGCCCGTTATACAGCTCCTACGGGTATCGTTACGGAAGACTTCGCCACCGATCATCACGAATGCGAACGGGAAAACAAGGGAACCATCAGAAGTGTCCCACCATCTTCGTGCCTTCTCGAGGATATATTAAACGGTTTGAGGATAGTGCATCTCCAATCCTATGCAGTTGCCTTAATAAAAGATGCCGCCGCACCGAATTTATTTTCGCTTTAAGGAAATTGCTTCCTGGCAATTCCGTTCCGTAGCTATTGTTTAGAGGCGACGTCGTCGTCCAAATTTTCATAGAAGTGAACAATATGATGTGAATTCGTTTCATATACAATTCTTTCGGAAATTTTCCAATTTTAAGGAAGATATGAAGGATTTTCAATTTATAAGAAATATTTTTCTAATTAATTAATAAAAGTTATATTCAGAAATTTTAAATAAATTAAATAAGAATTATGGAGAATCAGAAATGTTATAGAAACGTTTGATTGTTTATAATTGGATTTTAATTTATACCGTCATCTCCTTAAAATATATGTTTGTAGGAAATATAGGATGCAAATAAAGAACTACAAATGTGGACAATGTGCTTAGACCGTTCTTCCCTCGTCTCTTAGGTATCGCTTTATGAATCACACAATTGATGGATCTAATCATTTGTTTGGTAAGATTACTTACCTGAATGTTCCATGTCTCATAGACGTCTACTTGTGGAAGTACTCTACTTTCTTTTCTACCACTCTGCATTAATTAACAACTTTAGGCAAAGCTGTGATCAATGATGAAAAGTCATTAAGGTGAAATCTCTTCAATTAAGAAGTCCAATAATTTGGCCAATTGGTACATTAATAAGTCATTTTTTCTGGAAAAGTCAGAAATCAACTTAAGAGACATAACGTCACAATGTTTTATGTATAAACATTCAAGGTATTGAAAAAAAGATAGATAGCTCAAAAGTTGTATTACATCAACATGATATAAAAATTTTATATGTAAGTGAACATTGGTTAAGAAAATATAAACTTAATCTACTAGCA
Source organism: Onthophagus taurus (assembly GCF_036711975.1). Classification (NCBI taxonomy): domain Eukaryota; kingdom Metazoa; phylum Arthropoda; class Insecta; order Coleoptera; family Scarabaeidae; genus Onthophagus; species Onthophagus taurus. The sequence goes on along the minus strand of NC_091972.1, from coordinate 21,079,265 downwards.
TTAAATAATTACTCCCTTGCAACATCGTTTAGTAGATCTTTCTTTGAGAGGGGTATGGTCGGAATATACGTTTATAACGATTTAAAATATATTTCCTTGGATAATCTAATTACGTTGAACGAAGCAAAAGATATTGAAATAGTAGGAATTAAATTGACGAATTTACGAACTGTTATTTTAAATGTGTAGATCACCGTCTGGTAATTTCAACAATTTCATCTGTAAATTGGAAAATGTTCTTACTGTTGTCATAAGAAACAAAAATAGTATCATGTTATTTGGTGACTTTAATGTAAGTTTTCTAGAAAATAATAATATAACTAAAAGATTGAGAGACTCATTGCAATCTTTTAACTTGAAACAAAAAGTTAATCAGTTAATTTATTTATGACGTCTAGTCATGAAAAGAAATGGTCAGCTTCAGTATTAAACCACCATCTGTCAGATCATCATGCTATATTAGCAGCTCTCGAGGATGATAATTCTGCTGTAATGTCAGTGTATAAGCGATGCTACAATACTTCCTTTAAAAAAATAGAGAAAACTGATTGCAATTATTTAAGTACAATACAGTCCGCCCAAGAAGCTTTTACTGGTTTTTTTAATATCCGCAGATATCATTTTAATGAATGCTTTCCTTTAAAACAACAGGCAAATCCATCTAGGTCACTACCGTGGTTTAACAACAGGCTACATTCTATGAAGGAAAAACTGGATATACTTGATACAGTTACTAAAGCAACAAAAACAACTGAATCATATGATATCTATAAAAAGTATAGAACGGAATACCGGTATGAATTAATGAAAACTAAACAAATGTATAATGCAAACTACATTATGAATGCGAGAAATAAGTCTAAAGCGGCCTGGCAGGTAATCAAGGGAAACATAAGCTTATGTTCAAAACAAAAAATAAAATCTGATGTGAACGCAGAAGAATTGAGCGTTTTTTTGATACGTACACCGTTAGAAATTGCTATAATGTACTATAATAAATACTATAATGTAACTTAATAATAGTCACCCCGAAGATTGTTATGGTATGGAAACGAGCATTTTAAAATTTATTGCTTACATCATTGTTGAACCATTAAATATTGTTATTAACAAATGTTTTCAACAGTTCATTTTCCCTAATGAGCTGAAAATTGCGAGAATATCTCCCATATAAAAGAAAGGTGATGTAAATGATCCTAACAATTTTCGACCAATAGCTATCTTACCAATAATGTCAAAACTTTTTGAGCATCTGTTGAAATCGCATCTTCTTGACTATGTGTACAAGGAAAATGTTTTCAGTAAGCATCAATATGGTTATGTAAGGAAATCCTCCAGAACTAAAGCTCTAATTGATCTACATGAGCAAATCATTGATGGTTTTAATGAGTCAAAAAAAATTTCGGCACTAATGTTGAACCTTACAAAGGCATTTGATTGTGTCAATCATAAGATTTGACTCGATATCAATTTGATTCGATAACACTGTTTCAATCGTACCTAGAAAATCGAAAACATGTGGTTCAAGATGGTAAATATAGATCGACTATAAGAAGGGTGGAAATCGGTGTACCGCAGGGATCCGTCTTGGGTCCTATTTTATTCCTTTTATATGTAAACGATCTTCCGGAAACTCTGAACATGTGTAAGACGATAGTGTATGCAGACGATACAACAATGATAAATATATCTAGTACAGTTGAAGAGCTACACGAAAATGAAGGTCTCGGTCAAAAGGTTGCATCAGATTGGTTTAAAACGAACAAACTTAAGCTGAATGAAAATAAGATACAAAAAATTTGATTTTAGTTCTAAAACAAATAATAACGTCTCGGCAGTTAAGTTACTGGGGCTGCAGTTTGAAAACTCTTTGAAATGGAATCTGCAAGTGGACATAATAGGAAAGAAACTTAGCTCAGTAGTTTGCCAATTTAGAACACTTATAAACCTAACAGATTTACAAACAGTGATGGTGGTATATTACTCGAATTTCCAGAGTGTAATGTCATATAGCATTCTGTTTTGGGGAAGCTCACTAGGAGGCGAGCGTATACTCTTAAGAGATATTTTTCTTCAGAAAAAAGCAGTAAGAACGCTATTCAAAGCTAATCAACTAGAAAGTTGTAGGCTACTTTTTGTAAAATCAAAAATAATGTCCGTTTACTCGTTGTACATTTATAAATGTTTGATGTTCGTAAAAGAAAATCTGAATGGTATATTATGTCGAGAGGAGTTACATTACTACAGTACGAGAAATCAGAAATTGTTTCAAATCTCTTACCATAGGCTGTCGACATGCCAACAATCTGTTTACTACCAAGGAATAAGATTCTATAATAAATTGCGGAACGACACAAAATCGCTTTCACGAGAACAATTTAAACACATCCTAAAATTACATTTTAGCAGCAACCCGTACTATTCCATACATGAATTCACGGATACGCCGTACATTTTGTAATTGTCATTTATTGAAATTGTATACATTGCATACAAATTGTATACAATTGCATACACCTGTAACTTTAGGTTTTTTTGGGAATAAATTATTATTATTATTAATAAGATTGTGCCTACAATCTATCTTCAATAGACCAATACTTCTTCTTCTTTCTCAATCCGTCTCTATCCACTGTAGGCTGTAGGCCTCTTTCATATCTTTTCATATCTCTTCCAATCTTCTTGATGTTAACTCTCCATGGCTTGTCTTTAGGTTATTGGCACTTTTTCTTGTAAACGTGGCCATATGTTGTTACCGATAGTAAGCAGGATTCGAACACTTTAGTTTCGTGTTAATAGGCATAGCTGGGTTTTCGAGGATGAACCCAAGTTTAGCCCCATTCTTAGATATAGTGACCAAGGTAGTGTTCTACACATTCTATAATCTTCTATAATATAGTCTCTTGAAGGTTTATCTTTAGACCCACTTCTACTGATACTTTTAGGGGCTGCTTCAGTATAGCCTCCTCTAGGTCGCTGCTTATCATTACGATGTCATCTGTGAATCTCAGCACATTCTTCTCCCAAGATACTTTCTAGCAGATGTTTTCTAGTGTCAAGGTGAATAGTTTAAGCATTCTGACTGCCATAGCAATGTTATCGCGTTTCCTCTATATTCGCCAGCTGATAACATCGTCTAATTTTTAAGGATGATTGATACAGTTGATTCAATTGACACAGCAGACATAATGGCTAGCCACTGGTTAACAATAATAGCTTTTACAGTTATTGTTATAAATCCCTTCAATTGCATAAATCTGCTACCACTACTTATTATTAATGCTACCGGGTTGCGGAGCGACCCCTCTCGTTATCGCGACCTATGAGATTTATTGTAACTTTAGCCCCCCGAAAGTTTAGGGCAAATGTAAATCATTAATGAACCTTAGTATTGCTCCAAGGTATTGTGCCTTCATGTCGGTAGGTGTTAGAAGAGCTTTACCGAAAATTTTGTGTCTTAGGCGGCCTCTGGCGACGCAATTACACAGTATACGTTCAGCCATTTCTGCGTCGTCGTTGCAAAATCGGCAAGTTTGATCCTCAGCTTGTCCAATGTGGAAGAGGGGGTATTTTAGGGGTACATGGCCGGCCAGGAAACCTGAGAGCGTTCTTATATTCCCTTTGCTGAAGCATAAAACCTCTTCGATTTTATTTTGTGACGGAGTTATCATACTTTTCGCTTATCGGTGACCTGTAAGTTAATTACTTATTTTACGTGGGTTTTTTGTAGTCCACACTCAGGTTGGGGTCTAATGAAGAGCGTTTTCGCTGCCTCTTTGGCCAACTTGTCGGCCGTCTCATTGCCTTCAATGTTTCTGTGACCTGGAACCCACTATTGAGTAATGTCATTGCCCCTAGCGATGTCTCTCAGGTTGCTGGTACATTCTGTGATCAGTGCTGAGTCACACGTGTAGGCCTCAATTGCATTGAGGGCGGCCCGACTGTCTGCAAAAATGTTTATGGATGCACCTTTCTGTCCCTTTTGTAGATTCAAAGCGATGCAGAAGTTTATAGCACAAACTTGGTCCACCGCTGCTCATGCCTACTCCGGATCCAACTGTCTATGAAGCATTGGTGTACCAGGTAAGGGCTCCTGTTTTTAGTTGAGGCCCACCCTTCGCCCAATCATCCCTGCTTCTAAATACGCATTCCTTATACGGCTGGTCAAAATAGTATTCTGTCGGTATAAGGTCCGTTTTAATTCTTGAAGATTTCGAGATGTCCTCTGAGGTTACCATGCATCAACTTGAGTGAAGAAGCTGTTTTCAGTGATGAGGCACTCAAAGCTGTCTCCTTTTGTATATATAAATGAAGTGGTGTAAGACCAAGAAGTGGCTTCAAGAGCAGCCGTCGGACAAGATCTCATTGCACCTGTTATATTAAGACATGCTAACCGCTGGATTTGTGCCAACTGTAGTTGGGCTTCTTATGATTTGTTTTTGTCCACCAAATCAATGAACCATAGGCGACTATTAGGCGATTATTGCTACGTAGGCCCAATGTAGTCTTCCTCGCCTTATCTATGTCGGAGTTCTGTTTTGAGGTTAATAGTTCTGCTTTCAATGAAGGGTGCTCTCAATTGTAGGTTCCTTCTCCGAGTGAAAGGGACTATTTCGATTTTATTTGGATTGTTGTTGAGCCCATTGCTTCTGCACCAAGTGCTGGGAAGTACTAGGGCTTCCTGCATTAGTTGAGTTATGATTGTGTCATATTTACCTTGGATTGTGATTACCAGAGCCGATAAGGTGTTCATTAATACCACTACTTATACAGAGGGTTTTCATGACACAGATATGATAACCGCTGAAGTCATAATTCGAGTGGCCACTCCTTCTATATTTACATTAACCTCAGTTCGATCGAAAGTACGATTAGGAAGAAACCAACATACATGTTTAATTACTTTTCGATTTACATTTTCGTATCTAAGTATTCATATTATTTGTTCTTAGTCCTGTTGATCATTCAGTTGATTAAAATGATGTTTCACCAATAGAACCAATATCTGAATTCATATAGTTCTATGTTGTCTTCGATATTTAAATCGATTAAAGATTTTCCTTTAAATACTTCAACTAATATACTTTGTTTGGTAGATATCATCAGGTAATCGATAAAATTGTAAATGGGTTCGTTCCATGTGTTTGCGTATTACTGCGTTACCAGTAATTAGATTTTCTGCTTTTAGTAATCCAAATAGAAAGAGATTTTACGAAAGATTAATTAGTTTATACACATCCCAACGTAATTGCAAATTCTAGTTCTTTAGCACTACGTTTTAGGGACTTGTAATGTGTACTTTGTATGCTATTCCTATGAAGGGCTAGAACATGCGTTTTAAAAGTCCTTGTTACTTCATTATACTCAGATTTGTCTTATATAACAGCAATCAACGATTTGAACATCATTGATGTCAACATATAGTTTTAAGATTTTTATTATGGACTATCCATCATATTTCTTCCTGAATGCGCATGTGCCTTCTTCTAACACCACAAATGCTAACAACTTATTTTATTGTTAACGATACTTCATGTGCTCTCACCGTATTTAAAAGCCAATTGTACGCAAAATATTATTTGGACCAAAATGACCGCTCATTATGGTTTGTCCTTCTATTTGAGCTTTAAAGTTTTTAGTAGGGTTTTGATTAAAGTAACACTTTTTTGCATGTCTAGATAAGTTTTAATGTGAATAGTATCCATTTCTTTTGTAATATTTTTTTAGTAATATCAGGATTCCTAAAAATACTTTTTAAATGTAGACACAGGTAGTTAAATGATCAAAAATTAAATTGTATGCTCAGCAAGGAAAGCACATACTTTTATTTCTGCTTACTTTGTGGCAGTATCATCATTCCTCCTATGGCGATACAGTATAACTATCTGGATTGAGTCGTGTTGACCTCTGCCGTATTTAAGAATTTCAGCCGGCATTTCATCAATTCTAGGAGCCTTATTGTTCTTGTAACAGTCTGGCCGATTCAGCGCAATAACCACCTTTTAATTAGGTGTCCCAGTTCCAATCTAAGTCTTGTTTCATGTTCAGGTCTTCAGAAAAAGTTTCCAGGTGCTCTTCATTTCTTCTTGATCGTTTATTGTTTGTCCCGATGTTATTCTCGTTTTGTTACTTCGTGTATTAATTTTTTTAAGTCAAGATTTTCTTAGAGGTTTTGCCCCTTATGTATTTTCTACCGATTTATCTTTGTTCTAAACTGGACCTGTATCAACATGTGATCCGAGCCACAGCTTGCACTAATTCTTTTATCTATAAGCACGTGGTCTATTTGGTTCTTGGTAACTGAATCTGATGACTTTCATGTTGCCTTGTATATGCTTTTATGCGGGAAAACTTTTTCATTTCAATCAAAATACTCAAAACATCTTCTGCTGATGGCATACCTTATCTTTTTGCTTAAAAAATTTACCTTCAATTTACCGGCTAATTACGTTTCGATCCTTCCCATGTGTTATAACTGGAGATGACGGTTTTGGTCTAACTCTGTATTTAATGAGGTTATTTCCGTATAATCTCGACAATATCAGGAAAAAGAGAATTATGCCAATCTATCATCTTAGAGTTATGATGCAAAAATTGCGAAATCTGTTATAGTAGTATTAAAATCTTTTTAAATACGAAACTTATTACAGTACTTCTTCGTCAGTTTGTTAACAAGACCTCACGATTACACTTTGATATATTTTTGACCAGTATTATGTGATACTTTCCGACGAATATAAATCTACGCTAAGAGAATACGGTTGTCAAGGCATTTCCTGTGTATCTCCTGATTATTTTCAAAACAGACCGTCTCTTCACCCGACATCTCGTTCATCTTCAGTTGTTCAGACACCGCAGAACCGGTTCGATTGCACCTTGCAAGAGCGTGTTCGCATAATCACCCCGCCAAATTAATGCCTCCGGCTTTAGGGGGCCGAAAAAGAAACCGGATTCTCCTTCAACCGTGAGAGATGGCCTGGGGCTGTTAGCTCAAGTCTTATGCTATTGGTCGCTGTCGCGTGGCAAACCGAGTGGTCCTCCAAATAACCGCCTCATTTGTATTCCGTAGGAAGGAGACCCAAGTGTGGGAATTAAATACTGGTCCTTTCTCCAACACAAAGGGCTAGGAAAAGAAAACGAAGGGAAAGAAGGAAATGTCGATGGGATATAATTTATTTTTTTGTGGATTTCTTTTTTTGGATGGCAGGATTTCCTACAGGAAAGAAGACGAGATTATATACGATGTTGTGAATCTAAGAAAACTTGTTAAGCAATGATGAAACGTCCGAGATGATAAATAATAATGTCGTGAAATTTTTGTGGATTTTTTATATCTTGCGTGGGACTTTAACGAGCATGTATTAAATTATTTATGTAGTTAATTACTTTAACAATGTGCAGTAAGTACGGTACAATTTTTATTGTTGTACTCTTTACCAGAATAAAATCTTCAATACCTTCCACGAATGATGTACCATACGACATTAAACCTAATCGAGAAACGGGTTATCTCTTAGAAAAATCGGAGAATGGAAATCTTAATCCTGAAGAGCAGGGTGGTTACTTTGAAGGGGATATCATGATGGATCCTTTACAAAGTAGGGAGGGATTAGAAGGTGTTAAATTATGGGAGGGCGGTGTTATTCCATATGTGATCTCTCCAGCGTTTTCATTTACGGGATTGACAATAATACATTGGGCTATTCGAAAGTTTCATCAAAAAACTTGTATACGGTAAAGAAAATAAAGTAATAGAGGAAGGTTTAAAATTAATTTTTGTTGTGACGCATTTTAGTTTTAGGCCAAAAACTGATGAAGATGTTGATTACATCTTTATAACTAATAATAAAACAGGATGTTGGTCACATATCGGTCGAATGATTGGGGAACAAGAACTTAATTTACAAGAACCTGCTTGTCTTAATTGGGCAAGAAGAGGAACCGCTGTACATGAGTTGATGCACGCTCTTGGTATAAGTCACGAACACACAAGACCGGATAGAGACAAATATGTACAAATTCTTCATAACAATATTCGAGAAAATAGAATATATAATTTTAACAAAAACGAACATTTTATTAATCAAGTTATGCCATACGATTTTGGATCTTTAATGCATTACTCAATGTTTGCCTTCGGTAAAAAGGGGAATATGCTTACAATCAGACCTAAAATGACTAAAGAACTCGTAATATTACATAATACATTATTTTTATTTAATGTAACAGTTGATTCGTAGATACAAAGAAACACTCATAACTTTGAAATGGGGCAAAGAATGAGAATGAGCCATTATGATGTGATGCGCATCAATGAAGTTTATTGCAACTCGAAAAGGAAAGGAGTTGTGTTTTCAATTTGGAATGCACTAACGAATTCGATGTTCCCGATACATTATTAGATTATTTTAATAAACTCCCAAACACAAAGAATTTCGATGGTATAAAACCCGGACGATAAATAATGCAAACTAATCCCGTTTACCAATGGCCCATTATCCAAAAAATCCTCGCACAAAGGCCAAAAATTTTATAAATTACAATTGTACCCAGCCTGGCCTCATTTACTAAATGAAACGTCAAAGCTTTAATAAATGTTTTGTCGTCATTTTATGTCTCTTTTTAGCAAGTCATACAATTTTCGACTGATTGGTAATAATCACATAATAACAATGAACCCTCTCACTACGATTCAGTTCATTAACACAGACAAATTTATCTGTTACCAAGTTGAGTTTAAAAAATGATAACGATGATCTTTATTAAATTTTTTATGTTAGGTTTTTATGTTAAAATGATATCTCAATTAATTGTTGAGATACGTAAAAATTAATTACCCTAACATTTATGCTGAATATATTAAATACTAAATAAATTTGCTTTAAAATGTCTTTTATTTCATGATGATATCTCCATTCGTTCTTTAGATACGATTTTCTATCATTTATATTTCTTATCTATAACAATCAAATATGCAGAGTTGGATTTAAAACATCATAACAACGATGATCATAGAAAATAAGAAATAATTTATGTTGCCTTAAATCTTCATTAAATTTACTTTAAACCGCTTTTTGTTTCATAACGATATCTCAATTAGTTTTTGAGAATTAATTATCCTAACAGTTATGTTTAAGATAATCCAAGGTTGCAATCAAAAAATCATAACTCCGAAATTTGAAGATACTAAATGAATTTACTTTAAATTGCTTTTTATCTCATGATGATATCTCAATTAGGTTTCAATCTGTTCTTTAAGTTTATAATAATCACATGTGCCAAGTTGGGTTTAAAAAATCATAACAGCGATGTTTTTTGAAAAATAAAAAAATATTTATGGTACATTAAATCTTCATAATATTTGCTTTAAAATGTTCTTTGTTTCATGATATCTCCATTCGTTCTTGACATACGATCTTTTTAAATTCATATTTCTTATCTACAACAATCAAATATGCAGAGTTGGATATAAAACATCACAACAACGATGATTATAGAAAATAATAAATAATTTATGGTGCATTAAATGTTCATTAAATTTACTTTAAACCACTTTTTGTTTCATAACGATATATCAATTAGTTTTTGAGATTTACGTATCTTAATTAATTACCCTAACATTTAAGTTTAAAGTAATCCAAGGTTACAATCAAAACATCATAACTCCGAAATTTGAAGATTCGAACAAATCATCTTCAATATTCAAAATTTGGCGAATTCACATAAACCCTCAGAAATCACAACTGCTTCTGCCTTTTCATCGGACGTCTGAATATTCTCCGACCATCAGATTTGCGAACACCTTGGTCCAGCCAAAGAAGACATGCAAATATTTAGGGATAACCCTTGATAATAAATTAAAATTTGATATTCATACAACAAAAGTTTAAATGAAAATAATAGCACGTGCCAAGCAATTTAGTAGCCTGACATTTAAGAATAACGGTGTTAACATTAAATGTGCGATGCATATTTACAAGACAATATGTAAAACCTATCATCAACTACGGAGCCCCGTTGTTGTTTAAAATTGGAAATAAGTCATTGAAAAACATTCAAGTGGTAGAGACATCAGCTATTAGAATCATTACCAAATTAAGAAATACTAGAAATCCTCTGTACAATCCCTCTAATAAATCCCTAGCACAAAAGTCACACCAGAAAATGTCCTCAAACCTTTCTCCTTCCTTCCAACGCTCTGATTTTGACACCATTTTTAAAACCATCAATGAATTTAAACAATGATCAGCGATCTTTACATGGGCAGGAGGACCACGGTCGGCAGCCCGTTTCAGTACTATGGCTAATGAGTGTTATATAATTTATTGTATGATATGTTTCAATATTTACTTGTATATTTACTGAAATAAATATCTGCTGTCTCCTTCTCATCTTCAATATATTAACTACTAAATAAATTTACTTTCAATTGCTTTTTCTTTCATGATGATATCTCAATTAGTTTTTGAGGTACATTTTTTTTAACATCTGTTCTTTAAGTTTAGAGGAATCACACGTGCCAAGTTGGGTTTAGAAAATCATAACAACGATGTTTTTTAGAAAATAAAAATTACACAGGCCCACAAAATTAATTTCATAAAAACTTCTTAAATTATTTAGGGTGATCTAATAGTTTTGAAAGGTGCTGAAACAGAAAATGACAACAGTTTTTTCCCATCACTAACCATTTTTCCGCATCTCAACACAATAATCTGAAACTAACTGGTATGAATATGATTATTACTTTTCCTCTTGTGAGTAACACCTGGATTCCCTCGATGAAGTAACCAGCGGTAGTCACTCGTCATACTGACGTTCCAACTACCCAGATATCTCTTCTCCATGAGCTTAATATTCTGATGGAAACGTTCACGCTGCTTTTCACTACTACATGTTTTCAGGGAAAAAATCCAAATAAGAATGTAGAAAGTGAACTTTTTTGTTCATCAGGCAGCCAAGATTTTCCATTTTTTGAGAAAATCATCGACAATGCTGATATAGTTAGCTCCTTTTTCTTCCCTAAAAATCTAGTGATCACCTTTTTAAAAGCATTCCGAGCTTCTCTTTCAACACCTGAGATTGTGTACCGAAATTTCTCTTTTCTATACTTGTTTAGTCCAGTGTTCATTCCTTGCTCTGCTATCCCATTCACAAATGAAAACTTTCAGCATCATGTCCAAAACTTTCAGATCGCCACAAACTATCCAGTTATGGTCTATATATTTAATTTTATATAGCACCTCTTTCAAACTCTCGTAATTTTCTTTGAGGTGTACAGAATACCCTAGAGGAAAAGAAAGTATATTGGTTACCATTGTGGAGGAGTACAACCTTCAGGCCTCTTTATGAAAAATCGATGAAAAGCCTCCATTTATCAGCTTTGTATTCAATTCCAAACTTTTGAACCAAACCGGTAACATCACAACAGTAGACCAACTCGCTTTCTTGTTTGAAATAGTCAGTAAATCCACGATCTCTAAATCTGTACTGATAAAAAGATGTTCCAGCAGCCAGTCGTTTTTTTTTCTTTTAATCTAGAACCCAAGAGTTCAGCATTCTCCTTGGTAAGTCCCAAGTCTCTCACCAAATCATCAAGCTCAGACTGAGCAAAAAGTTGTGGGGTGGCTTAGTCTGAAGAATCTTGGAAATCACAGTCATCTTCATTCACATCAGATTTACTAGAGCTCATCTCACCTAGCGTTGATGGAGGCTGAGGTACAAGCGTCTTCAAATTTGTTTTAAAATGTTCTTTATTCTATGATGATGTCTCCATTCGTTCTTGAGATACGACTTTTTAAAATTTACGGTTCGTTCTATAACAATCCAACATGGATAGTTGGATTTACAAAATCACAAGAATGCACGTTGAAATATCAACAAAAAATTTTTGATTACTTTTTTATGAATAAATTCTATAAGAAAGAGGTTTTATTCAAGTCGGTGATCAAGAAAGAAGAAGTATTCAAACCAATTGTCAATTCAAGTAATAACGATCGATGGAGACAAGACAAAATATTTCCTCTCTTCCGATCCACTTTCACCTTTTCACAGAAGCACCAATAACGAGAACACGTGCGTCTGTAAACGGCAGTACCATTGTTCTGTTCCGACTTCGCGCCCTCCACGTTATATTGACACGCGTGCGAAATACACCGAGTGCAAGCAACTCGATTTGTGCAGTTCGTATGGGACGCCCATAATTGAACATCGATTTCGATTACTGCACGACGTCGAAGCACTAGTAAACATCCAATATTTGATTTTATAGAAATTTCTGTTCGGTTTGTGTACACAGGCCCAGGCAATGCACTACGCCAAAGAAAATATTGAACCGAGTGGTATCAAGAAATAATAACGATTTCACTGGATGGACCAATGCAGGATGTCCAGGTGGATCGTTCCGAATAGATACCAACGGAATACGTCAGTTCATCTAGAAATAATTCTAATGGAATAATTCATGGACCCTTTGACGCTTTCCTTCGCCTCGGGTCGATAATCGATTCGACCCCTACCTCAGTTCGGGTATCTGGACTGAAACAACAAACATCGTAAAGGCGAGGTCTTCGCCGAGCTGCTTTACTCTTATTTTAATCAATTGAAAAACTATCCGCAATAAAAACTTGGAGATAACCTCTCCCGCGGTTTTTCCGCCACGGAAGTGTTTCTTATTGCGGTGCTAAATCTTCCGTCTTCGACGGAGTTTTCCCTTTACTCCTGTACCGGCCGCTCAACACCCATATATCTATCGGTTTACGATCCTTCGGTACAGTTCTTGCCTTGTTTTAATCTTTTTACTTTATTTCATCTTACTGAAACAAAAATATTGTAACAAATTTTTATCTATTTTTATTCACATGAGAAAATTAATAGCAAATAATACGAAATACACACTATTTAATCTGAAACATTAATTTTACCAACGAGTGATAATCTATGGATATTTCACGAGATATAAAACGCTGTTGAGATTTTTGACGATTTTTTTGGTTACCTGACTCTTGATGATTGCAACTTCATGTTATATATTTGGATACAAAATCGTATATTATTTTCAAAAACGTCGAAATTTACAGCAGCAAGTTCATGAAGTACGATTAATTAAAAAAAGATGCTAGTTATTACATTTGCAAATTAACTTTTCCAACATCAATTGCACTTGAAAACGAGGTTCGGATTAGTTTGGAATACGGATAAGATTAGATGAAATGAACCAATTTTAAAAAATATTAAAATGTATTTATACCGTGTTCGAACGATATTTTATTGTATTTAAAACTTTCTGTTAATTCATTAATTGCTACATACAAATTCAAATTTGTTAAATTACTTACTCAATTTTCTCCCATTTTTTTGTGGCACCGATGTAATTACAAAATTTGATATGTGTTGTTCCGTTTAAAACTCAAAATCGAGAAAATTATGATCGATATGAATCCTTTTGATAATGTTTCTTTGGAGAATCAAGTTACTTCAATGCGTAGTATCTTAATAAGTCCCATTAATACATTATCATTTGTGTAAATTGAGGTGTTTTTATTTATCATATCTTAAAAGAAAAGTTAATTAACGAAACTTTTAATGAGATATTGTTTGTTTTTATCCAATGTATAAAACATTTCATATCAAGTTACTTTCTAGAGCTAAAAATATTAAAAAACGAAATTATGACTATTTGGTTAATATCATTTGAATAAATTGAATTATTTTCATGAGTGATATCTTAAAAGAAAACTTAATTAACGAAGATATTAATGAGATGGAGTTTGTTTTAATCCAATGTATAAAACGGTTTACATTAAGTTACTTGGTCTTTATCATTTCAATAACTTGAGATATAATCATAAATGATATCTTAAAAGAATGCTTAATTATCGAAGATTTCAAGAGATGTAGCTAGTTTTAGTCCAATATATAAAACAGGAACTGTTCAATCAAGTAATTTGTTAGAGCTAACAATATTTGAAAACAAAGCTATAACTATTTGGTGTATATCATTTGAATAAATTGAAATATTTTTATGAGTGATATCTTAAAAGAAAGCTTAATTAACGAAGAATTTAATGAGACGTAGTTTGTTTTAATCCAATATATAAAACGTTTCATATCAAGTTCTTACAACAGTAGAGCTAAAAACATTAAAAAACGAAACTATGACTATTTGGTTAATATAATTTGAGTAAATTGAGATATTTTCATGAGTGATATCTTAAAAGAAAGCTTGATTAATGAAGATTTCAACGAGCTAGTCAACGTAGCTAAATTTAATCTAATGTATAAAACAGTTTCTATCAAGTTACTTGTTAGAGCTAAAAATAGTAAAAAACGAAACTGCGACTATTTGGTCTATATTATTTATATAAATTGAGATATAATGGTGAGTGATATCTTGAAGGAAAACTTGATTAATGAAGATTTCAACGAGATGTAGCTAGTTTTAAACCAATGTATGAAACAGTTCCTATCAAGTTAGGTACTTGTTAGAGCTAAAAATTTTAAAAAACAAAGCATGACTATTTGGTCTGTATCATATCAATAAATTGAGATATATTCATGAGTGATATCTTATAAGAAAGCTAAATTAACGAAGATATTAATGAGATGTAGTTTATTTTAGTCCAATATATAACACGTTTCATATCAAGTTACTCGGCAAAGCTGAAAATATTAAAAAACGAAACTATAACTATTTGATCAATATAATTTGTATAAATTGAAATGAAATGAAAAAAATACTTTTACGAGTGATAGCTTGAAGGAAAGCTTAATTAACGAAGATTTTAATGAGGTGTAACCCGTTTTTATCCAATAAATGATATGTTTCCCATCAAGTTACTCCTTACATCTAAAAATATTAAAAAACGAAACTATGACTATTTGGTCTATAGTATTTATATAAATTGAGATATAATGGTGACTGATATCTTAAGAGAAAGCTTGATTTCAACGAGATGTAGCTAGTTTAAATCCAATGTATGAAACAGTTCCTATCAAGTTACTTGTTAGAGAAAAAAATTTTAAAATGCAAAGCTATGACTATTTGGTCTATATCATTTCAATAAATTGAGATATGTTCATGAGTGAAATCTTTTAAGAAAGCTTAATTAACGAAAATTTCAATGAGATGTAGTTTATTTTAATCCATTATATAACACGTTTCATATCAAGTTACTCGGCAGAGCTAAAAATATTAAAAAACGAAACTATAATTATTTGGTTAATATAATTTGAATAAATTACGATACTTTCACAAGTGATATCTTAAAAGAAAGCTTAATTAACAAAGATTTTAATAAGGTATAAGTCGTTTTAATCCAATAAATAATACGTTTCATATCAAGTTACTTGGTAAAGCTAAAAATATTAAAAATAACATTATGATATTTGGTCTATATCATTTGAATAAATTGAGATATTTTTATGGGTGATATGTTAAAAGAAATCTTAATTAACGAAGATTTAAACGAATTATAACGTATTTTAATCCAATATATTATACGTTTCATTTTAAATAAGTTGATAGAGTTAAAAATATTAAAGAATGCAATTATAACTATTTGGTCAATATCATTTGAATAAATTAAATTATTTTCATGAATGATATTTTACAAGAAAGCCTATTTAATGAAGATCATAATGAGATGTAATTAACTTTAATCCAATAGGTATATATAACGTTTCATATCAAGTTACTCGCTACTAGCTAAAAATATGATGTGTGATATCTTAACCGAAAGCTTTACTCCAATATATAAAACAGTTCCTATCAAGTTATTTGTTAGAGCTAAAAATATTAAAAAACAAAGCTGAGGCTCTTTGGTCAATATCATTTGAATAAATTGAGATACTTTCACTAGTGATATCTTAAAAGAAAGTTTAATTATCGACAATTTTAATGAGGTATAACGCGTTTTAATCCAATAAATTTCATATCAAGTTATTTGGTGGAACTAAAAATATATCATTTGAAAAATTAAGGTATTTTCATGAATGATATGTTAAAAGAAAGCTTAATTAACGAAGATATGAATAAAGTATAACTTGTTTTAATTTAATTTATAATACGTTTCATTTCAAATTAGTTGATAGAGTTAAAAATATTAAAGAACGAAACTATACTATATGGTCAATATCATTTGAATAAATTAAGATTTTTTCATGAATGATATCTTGAAAGAAAGCTTATTTAAAGAAGATTTTATTGAGATATAATTTGTTTTAATTCATTGTATAACACGTTTCATATCAAGTTCCTTATTAGTGCTAAAAATATTAAATCAGTATCCGAAAATATCCAATTTTGCTAAAATTATTTTTATTTTTAGCGCTAAGGAAATCTAATTTTAACAATTTTAATTTATTAACAATTTCCAATATTATTTGCACATATATTTTAAATTCATTAATCTAAGTGAGCTATATTTACATAAAAAATATTTTTGTTTTTTTTATTATTTTTTTTAGATAAACGTGAAATCATATTTTATTTACTTTTAATCCTATGTTTTATTCCACCTAAAAACTGGCGTTTAAATTTTCACTCCGTAATTTCCCTATGGTCCTGCATAAATTAACAGTTTTCAATGTTCTTGGGAATACTTCACACGTTATAAATGTGGTCATTATATTATTACCTTAATAGTATTGTATATTGATTTGGGTTCATTAGTTTTTATAAGCAATTTTATAATTATTATTCAATTTTCGATAACATCTCATAGCAATACATTTCTGTTATTACAACTGTTCTCTATTCATTAATACAGCATTAAGGTTAATGGTAATGTTGTTGATGGGTGGGTGCGGAAAGTTCTATTGAAAAGCTACGAAGGCAGACGGACAGAACTCCCTCATAAAAGCTGTTCGGCGTTGCGTGATAATAACTTCTCTTAACACCAGACCTCACTCCCGGCCGTTTTAGCTAGCCCTAGAGGAGATATTCTTGAGTCAGCTCTCTAAATTACTTTTGCATGGCTTTCCGGAACCCGGCATTTCAAAGTTCGCTCCCTCTTCCTCTGGTTTTTATTTCGTATTTTTCACAATTACTCGTTTCAAACAGAGCCGGGGTAATAAAAGTTTTAATTCGAGCCCAAGAATTCCCAGAGGTAAATATTTAAGAGTTCGATAAAAGGACGATGAATAAATAAAGGAGGCCAGGTGTAAATGAACTACAGACCCGGGGGCTTTTCCTTGGTGAATAACGGGGACAAGGGCGAATTAGTTAAAAATGCACCAAGCTCTGGTAGCCTATCTTGTTTACACATCGGGGCTATTTTTTTTCATGCAACAAGTACGTTATTTACCTCTTAATTTTGATTTATTACATCACATATGCGGTTAATAAGAAATTATTGGTTTAATTAGAATTACATATTAGAAAAGCCTATGTCAATAAATCTGTCGATTGCATTTTCGGAGTGGTAATCAATAATTTCGCAGGTTTTGATAATTTCTGTATTTGTTGTATTAATTTATGCGCATATCAGAGTGCTTTACCAGTCATAATATACGATTATCTCCCTATTTGCTAACGTTCAACGCATTTAAATTCGGTCTAAATTCGGAAACGCGTGTTCCTATACATTACGGCGTGTTTGCAATAATAACGTAAAAACATATTATATACACAGAGTATTAAAGACAAAATTGGTGTTAAATCAATATCTCTTATAATTACAAACTATTGATGTTTATTTGTGTTTTGTATTTATACTAATACGATAGTGTAACTAACGTAAGTATGTTTGAATAAGGCCGTTTTAATTAACTGTAATGATTCTGAATTAACGTTAAGTAGATGAAATCCGCTTAAATGAAACAGCACCCAAAGGTGCTTGATGTTAAACAGCAAGTAACATATTATCCGTGCAACACATCAAAATCTGTTCGTACGTGTACGCAAACCTTTTGTCCACGAGCTTAATATGTAATACGTGCGGAACAATCAGAGTGCCGCTGTGTTATCTACACATTTGCATTCAATTGCTCGACTAGGCGGTGCGTTAAATCCTGAGCACGTTTCGTTAACCTCGGCAACCAGTCCGATAATAAACTTTGAACCGATAAGGTGAACGAAACCGCAAAGTGTTTTATAATTTGAGATAATAAGCTTATTCAATCACTACTGTAATGTTGCATTGTTGCAAAAATACGTTTCAAGCTGTCTTTGTTAAATACGCAATAATTAAATATAACAGCTTTAAAAGAACTCAATCGAAATCAAGTAAATAATGATATTAAAGTTTTTACGAGTTATAAATCGGAACTAATTCATAATTGAAATGTTAAAATGTAGAGAGTGGGTGAGTACATATGCGATGGCAAATAAAAATGTCAGAGTATTGAATAAATAAAAACTTGTATTGTATAAGAAGAATGTGAACAGAAAATTTTTTTTTTGTTTATTTTTAATTTTCAGCGAAATGTTTGAAAACAAGCAGTGTGCAAATGAACAGTACATTTCCGGTACATAAATGTATATTGTTTGACTTGAGGCGCTAAATAACAAAATTTTTTCTTTCCACGTAAATTCATTTTGAGTTTAAAAATGACTCTGCGGCTGTAAACTCTGCACCTCTAGAATAAATGTAGGGCGGAGAAATGAATTTTTATTTATTGGCTTTTTTAATTAAAAACTTAAAATTTATTGTTTCCAAAAGCAGAGATTGACCAGAGTTATGAAAACCAGAGACCACGATGCGGTGCTCTTTGCAGAAAAAATAGATGATCTTCAAAGACTTATACACATTTTTAACACAACAAGAAGGAAATATAACATGAAAATATCCGCAGAAAAAACAAAATGTATGATTACGTCTAACCAACTCTGAAGATGCAAGATAAAAATCTACGCTCAAGTAATAGTGCAACAACAAAAAATTCAGTATATGGGTATGAATATAAGACGATGCGATGCTCTTTGCAGAAAATATAGATGATCTTCAAGGACTTATACACATTTTTAACACAACAAGAAGGAAATATAACATGGAAATATCCGCAGAAAAAACAAAATGTATGATCTACGGTCAAGTAATAGAGCAACAAAGAAAATTTTAGTATATGGGTATGAATATAACAAGTTATAGGAGAAGTTCGGAAACAGGTGACAAAAGCAAACAAAATAGCCTCAACTAAATGATTTGAAGAAACAAACATATTAATCGAACAAAAAAACAAGAAGATTTTTTGAGACAACTGAGATGAAAATTCTTAGGAGGATATCAGGGAAAACCTATAGAGATAAGTAAAGATATAAGAAAGAAATGCAATACAGAAAACATTATTGAATGGGCACTACACAGAAAACAATAATAGAACCAACATATGTAACAACAGAATAGCAACCAACAGACTTGTGCGAGTAGCAAGAGAAAAATCACCTGACCGGTGAATAAGTATTGGACGCCCAAGAAAAAGATGGAATGACAGCATATAGATGAGACCAAAACCGATGAAGGAACAGGCTTTAGCGTATTTTAGAAGAAGGAAGAAGATATAATGTTTTAATTGAAAACTTAAAAGTTATTTTTTAAGAATCAGAAACTGCAACTACCAAGATCTACCTTAAATAATCCAAGAACACTCCCCGCCTGGCGGGGAGGAAATTAAATATGTCCATTTAATTTTTAGAAAAAAAAATTAATCGGATTTTCGGTCAGCAGGATTAAAAGTAAAACAACTTTTTTAAAATGCCGACGATTACTTAATTAAAGCCAGAGATATGTTAAGTGACACTAATGTCTACAAGGTTATTAATAATAACTCGTTGATCTCTGTACAAAACAAAATCAACAATTTTGTTAATTTACTTTATGAAAAGGAGTATATTAACATCGGTGAAAAGAGACAACTTACAAATAATAACTCAATCCTTGCTAAGGCATACTTTTTACCTAAAATACATAAGGAGGGGACACCTTTGAGGCCGATCATATCATTGATTGGTGAGGCACATTGCTACAATTTTGGGTTCAACTATTAACAATAGAACTAACTACAACATTACCAACACCTTTCAGTTTGTGGATGAATTTAGGGGGATAACACCTTTTTGCTTGGCTTGAAACTTATTTTTGATACTTCAATTTTCACCTTTGATAATGTAATTTATCGCCGGTTCTGGCTCTGATGGTGATGGATTTCGCGTTGGATGAGATTTTAGTTAATAACAACTCGGGTTTTCGCATCAGTTTTATCAAAAGATATATTAATACTTTGATCATTGGAATACATAAAGATAATATAGATTCAACGTTGAATTAGTTTAACAGTTTTTATCCGAGCATTCAGTTCACAATCGAAATCGAAAAAGACAACTGCATTTCTTTCCTAGACACGAAAATGATAAGAAATCATAATAACATCATTTAATTTGACTGGTTTGTCAAACCAACGTACTCAGGACGCGATTTGAATTATTTCTCAAGTCACAATTTAAAACATAAAATTTCCACCGTTCTTGGCATGAAGCATAGAGTTTCGAATATCTGTGATAATCAGTTTTTACAGCAAAATCTTAATTTCCTTAGAATAAATTTTGTCAACAATGGTTATCCTCGTAAATTGGTTAACAAACTTTTGTTTTCAACGTATTCACACAATAATATCAACCAGATTAGTTTAACTAGTTCTGAATTAATTTAACTTATAAAAAGTTTCCATATATAGGAAGGCTAAAGAAAACGTTAAAATGTATTGATAAAATAAGGATCATTGACTGTTATGATAACAAATTAGGAAACCATTTTACTAAACTTAAGTATAGGACTGATGATAATTTTAGATCCAACTTGCAAGGTTCTAGTCCTAATAATACCTCAATTTTCAACTTTGACGAATTTTGAGATTTTACGCCACTTCGAGTTACAAATAAGTTATATTTTTTGCTTCTTAAACATTGTTGCTTGATTTACGTTTCTTATTTGTAAAATCTTTTAGCAATAAAATGCTCTGAAGAAGATTGTAATCAACAATCGAAATATTAGCTATTTTAAAAAAGTTGTTTTAATTAATTTATAAAGTTAAAATTAACTTATAATATTTTAAATAAGTTAATTTTTGACATATTTAATTGAAAGCTTAAAATTTATTGTTGATCTTCAAAGATTTATGGGTGGAAATATAACATATACACAGTAAAAAGAAAATGTATGACCACATCTAAAAAAACTCTGACTCATGGAATAGACATTTGCAGGAAGTTTTGCACAAAGCTAAATTACCCTTGTGGACTTGTCATAGTTTTTATGGAAGAAATTCGGTTCTTACCCTTGAAAGACTACTGGCTCTATGTGACTGTGGTTAGACCTATGATCACGTACGGAACAGCAGCCTGATATAAGAAAGTCCGACAGACTTCAGTTATCAATAAACTTCCACGAATTCAACGGGTGTCTGGATTGGCAATCTCTGATGCGATAAGCACAATGGAGCTCCAGCACAACTCTAGCAATGGAAGTTCCTCGTGGTCTATCTCCTTTGGATTTGCATATAGAGAAAGTGGCTAGAACTACCATTTACGGATTTTGCAATATGTCCAAAACTGTTCCGACCTGTCAGATTTGGCGGGGTCACTGTCAGTGATTAATGCTCGTTACCAGATTGTACTGCAGTCCTGTATCGAAAACGAAAATTTTCTGGTTCAAGCAGATATTTGCATGAAGAAGTCGGAGCAGGAGTATACTGCCACACACCTCGGATTAAGCAAGCTTACAGCCTGGGTACGTACTATACTGTATTCCAGGCGGAAGTATTTGCTATTGACATGGGTGCTAAAATACTTCTTGAGAGTGGTGTGAAGAACATGACGCTAGGCGCTACAAGCCGTGAAAACTATGTCGGCTCTGGTTAATGACTGTAAGAGAACAATAACACGTTGACTGCCGCGAGTATATCACGCACCGTACTAGACCCTACAGGTGTATATCAGTTTTGATATACACGGCAGTCAACGTGTTAAACACACTGAGTTGTGATAACAGAGTTTCTCTGATCTGGGTCCCAGGTCACTCTGGGGTTGCTAGCAATGAAGCGGCAGATGAGCTAGCACGAGAGGGCAGCGCTAATCTAGGTAATATAACGTAAAAAACTCTGAAGATGCAAGATAGAAATTGATGGTCAAGTAATAGAGCAACAAAGGAAATTTGAGTATATGAGTATGAATATAACAGGTTATGGGGAGGTAGAAGAAGTTCGGCAACAGATGACACAGGCAAATAAAATAACGGGAATCGAACCAAAAGAAAAACAAGAATATACAACGATTATCAATCAAAAATTGTTAACTACTAGAATTGCGAAACTACTAATTGTAAGAACTATCGTAGGTAATTCGAGGATGCCCTCCACTATGCTCCCCCATATCAGCAACTCCAGAATAAACGTGGGGGTGAAATGATAAATTTTTAATTTTTAGCTTTTATAACTGAAAACTAGATATTGTTTTAAGATATTGTTCTGCAGGTTTTCTCGATGTATCTCAAGACTTTGATAAGGTGTGGCACAACGCTTTACAACTCATACTAAAGAGAAGAAGCTCCATCCCCATCCACACGATTATCTTTGAAATCATATCTGACAGACAGGAACGTCTCATCAAAGTAGTAATTATTACTTAAAGTACCCAATCATTATTTTCTGCAAAACCCAAAACTCTTTAGAATTTCCTTACAACTTTGAATGTTATTTCTGCATAATTTTTACTTGGGCTTCTAAGTTTCCTTTGCTGTTTTTGTCTGTATGAAACATTAACTTCTTTGGCAATACCACTTTTCAGAAGATTTTATGGTATATTGTACTAAAGACTGCGAAAAAGATTAAGTGTCCGATGATGCACGAAAGCTGCTGAGGGTAAATATATGACGAAGAGGTTTAATTGTTTAATTTAATAATTTATATTGAAGGAATTGAAGTATATCTCGATACAGAATTGATCTCAATTAGTAAATGATTCAAGCTCATTGATTCAATTTGCAGTATATTTAATAAACTTGCCCAAATTAAAGGAGGAAGGATACTAGAAACTGAAGAAGAAACTGAGAAGAGAATGGAGAGAGTATGGGTAGATAGAAGGAAATGTGCAAAGTGGTTCTATTAATAAGGAAGTGAAGAAAAAGGACGAGGTAGACTAGAAAAACAAGGAGATTGAGCAAAGAAAGAGGAAAACAGGAAAGAAACCCAAGAAAGTGGGTAGTAATGAGAAATACGGGAAAGAGACTGAAATGAGAAAGAATTAAACTGGAAACAGAGAAAGAAAACTGTAAAGAGAATTGAAAGACACTGAGCAGGCATTGAGAGACACACGAAAGGTCTGGTGATATAAGAACGAGACGGAACAGGACGAAAACGTAGAGTAAGCATTACATAAAGTACATTTTAAGTATTTCAAGTTCATTTTAACAGGAATAAGTATGAAATATGAGAGTTTTCTTTTAATTACTTCTCTTACTTTAACATTAATTTAAAAATATGCTAGTATACAGATATTGGAGCATAACACAAAAAAGTAACCTAAAATGCATATCCAATTTGGGCACAAAATGGGATTGAAGGCAAGTCACGGAAACATGCTATTTTCGTATGGTCGTGGCGAAATTCGGTAGAAACGCTGTGATTACTGCATTATTCTTTCAGAATATCCTGCTAGCGTATGCAGCGACTCTTGCCGCGAATAAACGCGCCCGACGCTCCCGTCCTTATTTAATTACGCGCCGAAAGTGCATGCGACATCGCGCGCGACGAAATTTCAGACCCGAATGGAATTCATACATACGGGATGAGGATTAGAGCTTAGTTTGGCGAGTTAGACGTGACTGGGTTCCGTCAAAAATCGCGTACTTGGGACTTCGCTCTTGTGAAATTGATCCGGACGACACCGGCCTCTCCACGTCGAGTCTTTGTAACGCCACTACGTTGCAATGGCGATATATTGACACTCTTTTCCTTTTATAACTTCAATACACATTGTAGACGTCTCTTATTACATCACATCCAAGTAAATAACTTGAATTACGATTTATATCATATCAAACTAGATTTTTTTTCCTGGAAACTTCAAAAAAATAATGATAATATTTGTATCATACCATAAACTAGATTTCTTAAGCTTCAATTTAACATATATATATATATATATATATATATATATATATACACATATCGTATATATAAGAAAGAATTTCGATAACAAGCAATTTCTAATTTGTCATTAGCTATAAATGGTGGTGACAAACGGTCAATGTTAATTGATAATTGCTTGTTATCTTTTAAACTGATAAAAGTTTTAGGAAAACGTTTAATGACTTTAAATGGACCTTCAAACAAGGGGCGATACAAAATCTGTAACAAATAAATCTTTGTGGATAAAAGGTTTAATGTTGGAATGAAAAGAAGTGGTAACAGAAACCAAAAACCAAAAGAAAGCTATATAATGAAATTTATCAAAGATGGTTTTTAGAAGTTTTTTGGGAATATACAGTTTTAGCCATGAAGAAGAATCTTCGTACCAAAGATCTAAATTAGAAGATTGACTTTTAATTTTAGATAAATGGTGTTTTTTTTAAAGATTGATTTTATAAGAAATATTGTAGTTCTTTATCGGAACTTTGTGTTTCTTTAATTGTTTTCTCAGAGGGATAAAGATTCTTGATAAAGTATCTGACACTGTGTTGCATTTTCCTTTAATGTAAGAGATTTCACAGGTTAGCTTAACTATGTAGTTAATGCATCTGGTTCGCCTAGGAGTTTTTTCTGTTTTTGAAGAGAGCGCAGTGATTAGGGGTTTATGACCTGTGAAAATATTGAATTGTTTCAATTGTAAGAAATGTTTGAAATGTTCAACCGCGGCATACATAGCTAAGAGTTCTCTGTCAAAGGTGGAGTACTTCATTTGGCTGTTAGACATTGTTTTGGAAAAGAAGGCTACTGGTGAAGTAGTTCCATTGTTAATTTGGGAAACAACAGCTCCTATTCCTGTTTAGAAGTCTATTGGAGAAGGATGTGAGAGAAGTGTAACATTGACTAGAAAGTCTTTGGTTTTAGAGAAAGAATGTTTTTCTTCTGTTGTCCAGAGTGTAATGTTTTTGATTTTTTGAAATTGCAATTTATTTACTCGTCTATGTAGTAGAAACGGTGGTTAAAATTTAACATTCCTAAGAAACGTTGAAGTTTTTTACGGTATTTGGTTGAGGAAACTTGGATATGATGTCTATTCTTGAGTGAGAAGGTCGAATTCGTTTTTCTGATACTGTATGACTTAAAAAGTCTAGTGAGGTGACACCAAATATACATTTATTTGGTTGTATATTTATATTATAACTGCTTAGTCTTTCAAAAAGAATTCTTATATATTCTAAGTGTTCATCTTCGGATTTACTAGCTATTAAAATATCATTTAAATAGAGAAAAAGGAAAGTTAGACAACTTCGTTGATGAATCTCTGAAATGTTTGTGCGGGATTTCGCAAACCAAAAGGCATTGGTAAAAATTCAAATAGACCAAATGGTGTGGTTCTAGCCGTTTTGTAAATGTATTCGGGTGAATTTGGCGGTAAGCCCGATCGAAGGGCGCCAATCTCCGGAGTCCTTTTTAGACCCATGTGCAAAGGAGAGGCTACTGATGAAGATGATGTAGGGCAGATCCCTAATGATACTAAAATTTCAAATTTTTTTCTGGCTGTAGAAAGTTGTCTGAAATTTAGTCTTCGAGGGCGGTTGAATGGCAGATAAGAGTTAGTTATTATCTTATGTGTAATTTGATGATTGACATGAATGGAGAAATCGGGGGAAGAAGTTAAATTTTGAAAATTCTTTAGTAACATTTTGTTTCAATAGAGAAAGTAGCAGAAGTACGTGAGAGGAAATTTCAATATAGTTTAAATCATAAATATGACAAACTAGAATCTTGAAGCTACAATTTATCATACATATTTTATCAAGACTTTTAAAAATACAATCGATATCACTTTTTGGAAATTCTCGTATTATTGTTATTTATAAATTTAACAATTTCTTCTTTAATAATTTCTTTCTGGAAATTTCAATTATATTATTTAACAGTTTTTAAATCACATCATAAAGTAGCTTCAATTTAACATATCATATCATGATTCTTAATAATACTGTGGATATGATTTTTAAAAAATCTCGTATTATTTTTGATTTATAAATTTAACAATTCCTTTTTTAATAATGTGTTTCTAACTGTTTAATTAGGTGCTACTGACTTATTGGCACACTCTGTATATAAATTCTTATATATAGCTTGACATGTACCAACCCCTTTCATGCTTTATTCTCGCCATCTCATCTCAATAGGCTTCGTTATATACGAGATCCTATTATTTGCTCCACTACATGCCGGCGCAGCTTCCGCAATACATATATGCAAACCTCATAAATTGAACCCCGTTATAAACAACGACATGGATTCACGTCGCGTAAAGTGGTAGTAGCTATAAGTAATTGAAAGTCGACCAAAAGCACTCGTCTTTCGATTACAATTTTCCACGAGGGGACAGCTTTCAGCCAAAGCAGTGTTAAACAACGGAAATATGAAAAACAATAGAATCACCCTACGATTCCTGCAACGGCACGTTCGCTGGAGAGTAATTACGTCTGGGGAGGGTTAACATAGAACATCGAACATGGACTTGATATAGTGAAATAGTAGTCTCTACCGGAGCGTTCTAGTTTCACTTCCAATTTCTGAGGGAAATGCGCTTAAACATAAAGGTGTGCTTTTGGACTGGAAATTACCGGACCGGAACTTGTTACCTGTTGGTTATGCACGGCGTGTAAATTCCAGTCATATTTCCATGTAAATGGTTTTGTACGAAATCTCTATCAAAAGTATTTCTGGAATTAATCAAGTTGATTGTTTCATAAAACACAGCAATATTTTATATTTTAAATAATTAAATATATTGTATTTCATTAAATTGTATAAACAAAAATGAAAGACAATCAACAAATTAAATTTCAAAATCATTTGTTCAATCGTGCCTATATTTGCTTATAAACAGAGCGCTTACTGCAAGCGCAACTTGAATTACGTAACATTTCGGGCGGTTAAGCAGTAGCGGGCGGAATTTATTGGCAGGGCCGGCTTAATCGGATTTCAACGCAGGTTGAATTTTAAATTACAACCGTATAGCAGCGATTGCAAAGTTGGGGTGGGACAGAGTCGCATCGCGAATTATTTTTCGAATGGAATCATCGTTTTTCGATCGGTTCAGATTTTCCTGGCGCAATTACGTTACCGCCGTCGGGCTTCCGCCCACGCAGTTAAATCATAGAGTCGCGACGCCGGATGTTCAATAGTTATCTTCCGAAACTGCTTGCAGGTTTATCAATTCGACAAATTTATAGCGGCAATTGTGCCGCATTATTCCCTGATATACGACCGTTGCCTGCGTTTTTACCCGGTAGGATCTATCCCGTTAAGAAGATATATCGAGACTACTTAGCCAATCTGAGCAAAGCTTTTTCCTTTACTCCGATGGAAAAAACAAAATACGATATTGGTTGCGGTTAAACTTTTCTGACCTCTTTCGAAGAATATTACATTTTTCGTTCTTGGTAATAAATAATTTTAATTTAATATCTACCCTCGTAATTACTATATTAACACTGCAATGCACCCCACATAAATATATTTTATTACACCAACACATCAGATTCACACGCATTCACTAACATATAAACAAACCTGTGTTGCATGGTTTCATAACGCGAACCAAGATTACAAATTATAGGGAAAACCGAACATTAACGAACCTCTGCTGAATATATTTCTACAACGTTGCACCGGGTGTTTGTAATGCGGCTATTGCGTGCGTATCACCGTTTCATCCGCATTGGAAAAATTATGGACATTAAAATTGCAATAATCAGTAACATGTAGTGTATAGAACTAATGACGTGACTCTTTTCGGATCATCGTAGAAGGAGAGACGTTGGCTGGTCATCGCCTCTTGCGGGATGTTTGCTGCGAGTTCAACTTTTATTAAGTTTCGAGTTTTATGCCGCAATTAGTGGGCGAATTTATGGTTCCGGACCGACGAGGCGTGTTTTTGCGGTGGACTTGAGCCGCATCGGGGTCGTGTAAACATGTCAGCGCGCGAGAAGCCGAAGTCATGAGATATCGCCCGATCTCGCCATTCAAGATGAATCGATTCAATTACGCGTTGAATTTTTTCGAATTTTTCCATAGTTTGTGGATCTACACGATCCTCACTAACGAACAAAGGTTTCTTTAAAAAACTTCTCCAAAACAAAAAAGTTAATAACACAGCTCCCCCATAATCTTTTTAAATATCTAATAAAATAACACAAGTGTTCAAACTTTTTACACAAAGTTCTTTCACCCAAATAACGATTTATCGTCACTTGAGAGTTGTCCCACGTTTTCGATTAGTCGAAAATCTTCGTGATTTGACTCAGGCCGCATGCAATGTTTGCCATGTTAAAGAGACACGTTCCGCATAAAATATGCGCGCGCGTTAAAGTTGTAATAGAGAGAAAAGTCTCCAAAAAAAAAGAAACATAGTAGGAACGCGTTCGGCATCCCAACTACTAGCAATATGTCACTCACGTATAAGTTCCGGAGGCGGCGACCGGGACAGTCTAACTCACTTAATCTGATTAATAAAAGACGTTTTTGGGTTCAACGCGCACCCTCGTGCTTACCTCGGAACGAAACAATAAAACAATCTTGAAGAGTTTCCATAGGGGAAAACTTTGTTTACGTAAAAGAATGTCATTGTTTACGTTTATATTGTTATTTCATCAAATCACGAGCCACAATTTAATTGCATAATGGAATTCAAAACAAATTGATGAGAGTTTAATAGATTGAGAACGCTATAACTTCTATCACGATTAAGAAGGCATTAAAAAACAATTCATTTTGGTTCCCTATCCAGGCAAAAAGTTGTCACTAAATTAAATACTTATAGAAGGCTGATTTTGGGCACTTTGTACAATGATAATAAATGCTTTTTCTGCATTGATCACCCTAACGCGTTGATTGTTCCGCTGACTGATTAGCATATTATTTTCATTAACTATGAAATTCTCAAGTCAGATTCCAAATTTGGAAGAGGAATTTATTATCATGATACACAAGTAGTATAGACTGCTAAAAATACACAAAAACCGATTGAACCCTCACTCAAGACTTAGAAACGGTTCAAAACTATCTTAAGATTATCGTTATATACGGAGACTCCTGTTACATATAATCCGGTCACATTTGTACCATATTTATGGTGTATCTGCTTTCGTCTTTTACGCTTTTGCAAATCTTTACCATTTTTTTCTGTCTTTAGCCAGCATTCGCGCCACATTCCATGTTGTTTACCTATCAGTCAACAATTCCGCTATTACTTCATCCCATGTCCGCTTAGGCCTTCCCCTTTTTTTGTTTTTCCCAATTTTTGCTTCCCATATCTGCCTGGTTTATCTTCTTTTTGCAATTCGTTGCAAATGTCACAATCACCCAAGTTGCCTTTCTTCTGTATATCGCATTATTGATGTAACTCCTAAGTACCTTCTTATTTCAGTGTTCTTGATTTTGTCTAGTCACGTGATACTTCTGATACGTCTCAGGAATTTCATTTCTGCCGCTTGTATTTTGCTTGTTTGTGTTGTGTTTGTATACCTTAAGTTTTGTTTTCCGTAATATATCTTTCTTACCATTAAACTTGTTATTCATGGAATAATATATCTGCACCACCTTAGCTA
Source organism: Onthophagus taurus (assembly GCF_036711975.1). Lineage (NCBI taxonomy): Eukaryota > Metazoa > Arthropoda > Insecta > Coleoptera > Scarabaeidae > Onthophagus > Onthophagus taurus. The sequence goes on along the minus strand of NC_091972.1, from coordinate 21,049,521 downwards.
TTCTTTTATTTATTTCTGCTTCCTGTGAACCATTTACTTCTATTGTTACTCTTAGATATTGGAATGATTCCACTTGTTCTATTTGTGTTCCTCCAATTTCATATATTCATCATGTTCATATCTACCTGTTGTTCACTTATTACCATTACTTTTGTTTTGTTCTTGTTCATTGTCACTCCATATTCCTTCACTACTTTGTTCCATGTATCAAGATTCCTTCTAAAATCTTCCTCTGTTTGTGCAATTAGTACTACGTTGTCGGCGAAAGTTCCCTCGGATCTTTTAATTATGTCGTCCATATATATAATGAAGAGTGTTGGACTCAAGTTTCCGATGCTGTGTTATTGGCGATAACTATGTTTATATTGTTTTCATATTATTATTATTATTATATATTGGTTTTATTAGTCGGATTAGCTTATTGTCTACTTTTCTAACCCTTAATATTACCCACAACTCTCGGTACCCTATCGAAAGCTCTCTCAAGATTTATAGATGCTAAAAATACTTTTCTTTTCTCTTTTGTCGCTTTTTACACTATTTATCTAATGGAAACTATATAATCTTGTACATTCCTTCCTTTTCTAAATCCACTTTGTACCTAACTTAGTGTCGGCACTCTAGTTGTTGTAATCTTTTTATCTATGGTTTGTTCTAATATATTCCTATGCTGATTAACATTATACCCCTATAATTGTTACAGTCCTTCCTATTTCCTTTATTTTTGTATATTAGTACAACTAGTGATTTCTTCAAGTTCTCTGGTATTTGCTTTGTGTTCTATGTCGTTTTATAGATCTCTAGCATTACTTCTCTTTCTTTTTGTCCTATGTACTTTAGTATTTCTCTTGTTAGCTTTCCCATTCTTCCGCGTGTTTATTGCTTCCTCCAAGTCAACAAGTTTTATCTCATCTGTTTTATGTTCATTATTGTCTTCCTGTTGTCTAATTTTTGCTATATATCCATCCATCTATTATTTCTTTTTCGTCTATCAATATCTCTCCTTTTTTATTGTATGGTCTTGTATGACCTTATTAATGTATGGTCGTATATCATTGGACATTTCCGTTCTTGTTTGTTTTAATACCTTATAGAATAACTTTTGGTTCCTCTAAACATATTGGAAATTATTACGTTCTTGTACGAGCCGTTTAATGGTCTTCGTGTACATAATGACTTTGAAGTGTTCCTAATGAAGGATTGACTTTCTCGAATATATTCCAAACAAGTCTAGTAAGTACGGATTAAATTGACGCGCTCTAATAGACGCGAAAACCTTCTATTGTGTCAATATGGAAGTCTATATAGGTTTACCTACAACAGGTCCATTCAGCTTAAGCATCACACCACGTGATTTATTGAAACGTTTAGTAATACCAATATCTAAATCAAGACGTAACATAACTTAATCTTAAATCTTCTAATGATTGAGCTTAATACAGATTCCAGTAGACATTGAGAATTAAAAAAAATAAATAAAAAAAGAGATGCAGTGACCTTGAATAGCTTTAGATTATGTTCTGATATACGTTTCAGAGAGTTTACCCGGATTTCAGGTTACTCGATTAGCCCGTCCTCCGGGTAAGCCGGACGAAATGGAAACCCATCACGAAAATACTTGGTTTTGAGGCTCCAAGAGATGACTCCGTCGAAGATCTTTAATCTGACGGGGCTATAGTACCGTTCTTTTCATCGTCTTGTTCGTGAAACAACCAATTTGCGTTTACTTGGATGTATCTGTATACTCTATGTTCGATACCACGGGTCCATCTCCCACGGGAACCCTATGAGTCTTTTTTCGATAGTATCTAGCTTCCGCGATCAACTGAAGATACAAACATAATCTATATCATTTATGAAAATATTGAATACCAGAGAAGAGAATGCTAACCCTTGTGGCACTACTGTTATGGTCCATGGCAGTAGCTCGGTGATGTTATTGTATCTCCTCTCTTCCACCTGAGTACGCCTTTTCCACATCTCTATCTTTACTCACCAATTTCATCCACAGTATTGACCCTTCTTTGTTCTTCTTCTGTTGAGTACCCTAGTCTGATATAATTATTCCCTTCTTTGTTGTTGCCATACTCCCCCACCCCAGTCTTAATCTCCCTCCAACACTCTTCCAAAATCTTAAAGTCGCTCATCTGTTCCAGCCCATCCTAGTACTTTATCGCCCTTCTGCCTGCTTCAACCCTCATCTTGTGCAGCTTTAACTCTTCTCTCACTATATATCCCGAAGTCTCCCTGCAGCTACTCCCTCCGGAGCAAGGTGCTAGGTGATATTCAACTTCTAATTGGAAAGATCCGATACGAGTTGTAACATACGAGACGATATACCAGCGTGATTCATTTTGAATAGCAGCCCATGATTCCAAATCTTGTCGAACGCCTCGGTGGATGTATCTAGGAATACTGCACCAGTTTATTCTGGGTGATTGAATTCTTCGGAGATCTACTCGATGAGGTGGAGAAGCTGCAGGATGGTGCCGTGTTGAATCACAACCCGGACATTCAGTTCCTCTACTTCCTCTGCCAATCGTCGCAGTAGAATCCCTTCTAGCAATTTGGTAGGACAATAACTTTCGGGTCGGGTCAGGGATTGTCCTGGTTTCAACAAGACGCGATATCGTGTTTAAAATATTTATTAGTACAACTTACTTTCTAAATATAAAAAAAGATGTGTAGCGAGTTCATTATTTACATCTCCTGAGGCATTACTTGAAATGCTGTTTCTTAAATGTTATTTTATCACTGTAAATTATAGTAAGAATATTCTACAAGAATCAGAACCAAAACAGTTATCAGTAGTCACTACACATGGCATGAAATTGCCAATTACATTCGTTTGAATCTGAATGCAATTAATCTTCATCGGATATAACGATGGGCATTATAACTGACGGCTTATAACTATAAGAAAGTTTATAAGATACCAACAAAACATGCAGATCCTTATGAATTGAATACTTTCTTTGTCAAATTTTATCTCATTGTTATACACATTTACAAGTTTCAGTGTATACAAGATTCGTTGTTCCATAGAGATTCCAGCTCTTTTCCGAGGATCTTGTTTGACGCAGTTTCACGGGTTTTTATTCATTTATTGTACCACTCACAGTAAACTAATAAATCATTGTATCTACAATTAATGAATATTGCTCGTGCCAAACATACACTACGTGCCAAAAAATGGCAACGTCTCGAAAAAGATGAGTCACTAAGCTGGAATTCGTTACAAAACAACTGGATGTATGTATAAAGGCGGCGATGAAAACATAATATCGATTCACAAAGAACTGCAAGCTTTTATATGGTTTTCTTACTGTGAAACACACAATCTGTAACAGGAAAGTTAAAAACTGCATCGCAAAGTAAATGCCATTTGGTGAGTTTCTTCGATTGTTAACAATGCCTAGAATTGGTAGCAGATCGCGGTTTAACCAATAGTCTAACTTTGAAAGAAGGCGAATTGTTGGCCTACACGATGCAGGTATTCCGTCACGTGAAATTGGTCGAAGATTGAATCGAAACCCTTCAACAGACGTCTTCCTTTGACGGAACTTCACAAAAGAGCCAGACTTCTACGGTGCCAAGAAAGGCAACGTTATATCGATGAATGGGATCACATACCTGAATACCTGATCGACTGGTAATGGTAAGAAGATTCCGTGGCGAGGGGCGCAGTTTAGGTTTTGCCCTTTGAGGTCACGGCTACCAAACACCTGGTATTATGGTATGAAGTGCCATGTTTAAATGCACACCATTACATCCATGAGGTTTTACCCGTTATAAATTCCAACCCAAACTAAACGCACGTCCTGACATCATGTTCCACCAAGATAACTTCATATCACCCACATCTGTCAGAACTTCCTACACAAAGAACCTTACTTCGTTATTATCTACAGTAAGCCTGGTATGATATTCCACAAGATACCATTGATCATCTCATTCAGAGCTGCCTCGCAGAATTAGACAGTGTATAAACAATCATGGGGATTGTAATATTTTATTGACATAAATTGTTGGTATTTTTTTTAAATGGTTATGATTTACTTTACTACTGAAATAAACAAATTACTTATACAAATTTCAACTTTGTGACTCAGCTCTTTCCATGTGATGGAATTTTTTTTATATACAAAGAGAATTTAGTTAAAAAAATATTAGTCCATTTGAAACCTTGCGCTGCGTTTACTTTGGTTTTGAATGAATCTGAAAAAATATATACGATAAAGCAGAATTCGCTGTTAGATTTAGTACCTGTTATTGAAACATCTCGTGGTATCGATGTTAGAAACTCAATTTATGAAGTAATTAAGACTTGAAGTGCCGCATAATAAACTTGTTAGGATTCTAAATTTCCTGGATTCTTACCAGTTTGATGAATAATTCACAGCGAGTGTCTCATAGCGAAGTACTTCAAATACAAAATAGTGTATAAGGTTGTTTTGTAAATTGTGAACATAATTGGACCATATCAAGTAACTTGTGGTTACCCAAATAATATACTTGAATAATTTATTTTTGTCATAAATTGTTGAAAAGAAAATTAACTAAGTCAATTAATATGTATAGTACATGGGATAATTTGGTTCAAAGTTGAAATCATACAATAAAACAGGATGCTATCTCTGGTCGTTACTTAAACCGACGAGGAAAATGTGAATTTTCCATCGTGGGCAACTTAAAGCGACCAACTTAATTAAAAAGTTAAATTTGTTCAGGAACACCAACACCATTTACGAATAGCTTGTCGAGCTCTAAGCTGACGCTACATGGTCTTAGATGGCGCTAAGACTTATTAAGACCCTTTTGAGTGAATAACGCGCGCCCAACTCTATCTTAATAGGGCTATACGAGCTTTCGACGGCCGTGCACACTTTAATTAAACGCATTTCGTTCAAGACCAGATCAAATTTTCTAGAACCGACGCTACTTACGGCCGTCATTTTAATTCCGATTTTTCATGGCGACGTCATTTAAATTTTTACGAGCGTGGGCGATGCTGCGCGACTCCATTTCCATAATTTCGATATTTACGCGCAAAAAGCCATTTCCGGGATCCGCCTTTGCGGATTTCCCAACCGGAAAAATCGGGATATTCCGCCATATCTGCGACGCGCGTCCTCCTGTAAAGCTCGTAAAACGGTTCGTGCTAGATCACATTCCGGCGTGCCAGTTAACGGTGCGAATTTCAAACGACAAAGTGACGCTGTCACCGTTGTGTTGTATTGGATGCCCTTGTATTTGAGGATCGTTAGATCTCTCCACGTACCAGCTACGAAATTCAATCTAAAACCTAAAAAAAAAGTACGATTGAGTTAAAAACCAGATCAATCGAATTTGGTAACTTCCCTTAACATTTCTAATACAAAAAAAAATTAAAGGTGATTTTAATCGAGCTAGAAAGTTAAATTTCGAATGCAGCAATCATCGACAGGTGAAAATACGATCGAGGCAAATATTTGCATAAAGGCGTTAATAAAATGCGACAACAATTTCAACATCGATTGGCGCGCTTCGAATTCCGATCGGATTGAAGCCCGAGGTCGTCGGTATAAATCTAAGCAGGTCGTTTAATAGGCTTATTGCGACATTAATCACGTTCGGCGCAAATTTGACGGGCAATCCGCGCGTCACCTGTCAACCGACGACGTGTCAAACGTCGCGGAAAATCCGCCACCCTCCACACCTCACCGCATATCGTCCAGAAATTTAACGGCTCGATATTTGCCTCTGTACACGGACGAAACTCGAATCGTATAGCGCTCCACGTTCGGCCAGATAACGCAAACGAAACGTTTTTAATGAGGCCGGAATTTCGGGGCCATCGACAAACCCCGATATTTTATTCGACCAGAGATAAAAACGATACCTTTTACGAACTGGGCTGTATTTTGCATACGACCCTTTATGCATATCTTCATCGAAAATCTACCGACCAACGGTCTATATCTGATCCTTATTTTACCTGTTATCTGATAATGTCATAAAAAATTATTACTTACAAGGTTTCTACATTAATAAATTTTTTTATTATTATAATTAATCTGTAATGGATATAACATAAAATCTTCATCACTTTTATTATTTAATTATAGTTTCATAATTCGAAAACTTGGTTATACGTTTTGAAGAACTTGATTCATATATCTTGAAGAAATTTTTTTAAATCGAATATCGAGCCTTGCATAACACTGAGCTATTTAAAAGAAATTTAGTTTATCAAATTGTATTCTGGATTCTGGTTTCGCGGGAAGGCAGGCTGCACCGCCCGCAGTACTTTGACCTCAGCAGATCCCTTGTACTTACTTCTCTCTTTTGGTCAGCATTAGGGTCCTTCCAGCCATATTACCTTGGAGGCAAAGGTTAGAATTTGTCCTGGTTGTGCTGCCCTGATTCCACTCATGCCAATCTGGATATCTCCAAAAATGGATAACCTTAATGTTTAGAGGGCCATGCAGTCCGACCTCTGCAGATGTCCCATGTTCAGTAAGTGCTGCTGTAGATGCCAGTGTCCAGTGATTAGACCTACAACCAAACGTAGGTTCTTCCTGGACAGCCTCATAAATAAATCTGTTCGTTTAGGGTCAGGGTACATCAGAGCCTCCTAAGCTTGGCGACATTCTGGTGTCTTGTAAGTTAGAAACTTCTTACGTGTTTCCTCTTTTTGAAGCTCTATTAAAGACCTTATTGTTGGGGCAATGAATGGTTCTGGCAATCCCGGAGGTTCGACTGCAGCTTTCCTTGCCAGTTTGTCCACGATGTCATGAAGCTTATTTCCCGAATGACCTTTCGTCCAGCAGATTATAATCTCATTGCTAGTGGCTGCCTCACAAAGATTGTTATGGCAGTCCTTAAGCAACGAGCTGATCCGCTCGCAGCCGGATCATTGTTGCTATCGCCACCTCCTCAACGTGATAATTGAGAGGAGGAAGGCACAGTACATTCTCCATTGCTGCTGTTGGTGTGGTTATCATCGAGCCTGCAACGTAAAGGCAAGCCAGACATTGCAATTTTTGTATTTGCAAAACAATCGTTTTATTTCTAACTCTTGGCCACCAGTTTACGGCCAGTTTAAGTTAACATTGGACGTATCACTGCAATGTATATCCACAGGGATATTTTGGGTGTTAAACCCCAGGAGGTCCCAATGGCCCTTCTGTACTGAGCGAACGCAATGCGTGCCTTATTTATCTTACCTTCGATGTGTGGTCTCCAAGTCAGCGTTTTATCCAGGGTTAACCCCAGATACTTCACTTCATTGGCAATAACTTGCAAAGTCACATAGGACGTTTTCGAACTTCCCGTGAACCAAAACGGCTAGATCGTCTGCATTAGCGCAGACATAGAATTTTTCAGCTGAGAGTTGTCTTACAAGGCTGTCCACGGTGAGATTTCACAACAGGAGTGATAGAACCCCACCCTGCGGACATCCTCGTTCAACGATCGCTCTTATTTTATAGTCGTTACTATTATTGTTATTATCGATGACACTATGGACGGCAATTTTTGAGAGCATATTTAGAATCCAGTCCGCTAGTGCAGGCTGAACTCCTTTGTCTCTAAGGACTTTATTAATTGTATGAAAAGCTGTCCTGTCAAAGGCTCCTTCGGTATCTATAAACACTCCGATAGTGGACTCTTTGTAGCTCAAAGATCTATCGATAACCCCTACAATTTCTTGTAGGGCACTTTCTGTTGATCTTCCCAGAGTGTATGCATGCTGGTTTGGGTGCAGGGGAAACCTTTTCACTGGCGTTTCTCTTATATATCTTTCACATAGCCTTTCAAGTGCCTTCCCGACGAATGAGGAAAGACTGATTGGTCTATATGATTTTGGATCAGTGTAATCTCTCTTCCCAGGTTTGGGGATAAACACTACGTTTACTTCTCTCCAATATAAGGGAACATAGCAGAATGTTAATCAACCTTTGTATATCTTTAGTAGGTGTGGTAGTAATTCCGCCATATACCACTGTAGTAGTGCAGGTAGAATAAAATCAGGACCAGCAGATTTAAATTGTGAGGACTGTATGGCCCAGCCGACTCTGGTTTTAGTCACCACAAGATTAGCTAGCTTCCAGTCCTCTACCGTTGGATTCCATACAGGTTCTTCTTCCCATATCCGGTTGTTGATTAGGGGTTAGGGTACACCCTCAAAAATGAGAGGTCATTAGTAAACGTACACTTTCTATAGGATTGGTGGTGTAATTGCCGTCCCAGTCATTTAGTATCAAATTATAAAGATTTATAATAATCTACCCCCCGTAACAATCCAACTGGCGGGCGTTTTCACTTTTAAAAAGCGTATATTTAAGAGCTTATTTGATCAACAGATAGCCGAGTTTAATTTTCAGGTATAGTGGAGCAGTGCTTAAGCATTGAATTTCGCCTTTTCATACTTACACCCTTATTCTTTTTTCTTCGTTTATTTGTTGCCCCAAAAGTTTTACCAAACAAGATGTACATTTCCAAGCATCAAGCAAAAGAATGTCCAAAGATAGACTCACCAGTATACCTTGTGTCAATACGTATGGTACATTTTCTTTTTCTTTTTATTTAAGGACTAATACTGGTCACCATTGACCAACCATTAGTTTATCTACAGGATGTGTCAAATGTCTGGAATATAGCCAATAACTTCGCCATTTGTGGTTTTAAAGAAAAATGTTTCTTTAATAATTATGGCGCATATTTGCTTGTTTGCATTGTTTTTTGTTTCGTTGCTATGGCAACCAACATTGTTATTTTAAATAGAATGCATATGTTTTTTGCATATTTTGACAGGCGATAAATCCGTCCACACGATGAACATATCAAATCATATGGTTGTATAAGAAAAAATCGAGAAAAAAATGTGTTTTCTGAAAATGTTAAATCAGCAAATTAGAATCAAAGTAGGCGTTGAAATGACGTCGTTGATAACTTTAAATGTCAAAAAGTTGACAGTTTCAACAATTATGAAATATTAATGATATAACGGTTATAGAAAGCACATTCTAAGTCAAGTTTGTACACTGTTCAATAATATTTACACGGATACACAGATTACACAAAGCGTGGATCACAATACCTAAAATTCTTTAAAAAATTTAAGCCGAGATATGGAAACTACAACAAATGTTCAAATTGGGCAACAATTTTGAAGACGACGTCTAAAGCATCCACACTAAAAAAGAATATTAACTGAGATTTATTGTATTACAGTTGTTATTCTTTCACATAATTGATTAAGATTTTGAGGTCGATTCTCGTACCTCTGTCTTTCAAGTAACCCCACAAAAAAGTCTAAAGGCGATAAGTCAGATGACCTAGCTGGCCATTCAATTTGTCCTCCTCTGCCAATCCACTTCATTTTACAGTAGATTTAAATATCTTTCTGCATATAATGTTCTATTTATAAAAAAAGGTGCAATAACTTGTCCGCGAATGCCAGTCCAAACATTTATCTTTTGTGGATATTGAGTATAGCCTTCTTGAATCCAATGTGGATTGATGTCACTCCAATATCATCTGCAAGTTCTGCATCTTCAAGTTCGTGACTAATCTGAAGCTAATAAAACATGGAAACAAGAAGTAGTATAAAACCCCAAAAATGTTTTAAATACCTACCTTATATGGGTGAAACTTTTTTAGTTTTAAAATTCGACCAACTGACTAATTTCCGTAGCTCGGCTTATATTTTTTAAAGAATTCTGGGGTTGTTCTTGAACCGCCAAAAGCACATTTATTGTAGTTTCGTCATTAGTAACTGTCTACGCCCGTCCACTTTTTGGAAGGTTTTTAACACTTCCGGTGTTAAAGAATTTTTTTAATATTTCGGATACTGTGGATTGTGTAATTTGTGTTCAACGCCTACTGTGATTTAATATTTTCAGAAAACGCATTTTTTTCTCGATTTTTTTCTTATGCAACTATATGATTTGAAATATTCATCGTGTAGAGGGATTTAACCTCTATCAAAATATGCAAAAAAACATATGCATCTCATTAAAAATAATAACGTTAGTTGCCATAGCAACGGACCAAAAACGATGCAAACAAGTAAATATCCAAAAAAATGCGCCATAATTAATAAACTAATTAATAATTACTTAAATTTTTGGCAAAAATAGCTCACAAATGTTCAAAAATTATTTAATCTAGTTTCGACGAAAAAAATACGATGTTTAAGTCTCAGCCCTGAACACGTTTCTAATAGCATTTAGTATTTTGTCATATTTTCCCTGATTATTGGTTTTTCTTGAAAAGTCTGGTCGTTTAGTCTACCCCATAGATAAAGGGGTGAAAGCAATGTGGGTTTTGCTCGAACAAAGAATGCATACTATGCAAGTTTACACCAGCTTGTTGAAAGATGCTTCGTGCATCCATAGCATTTGTGATAAAAGGTTTGGATTTGCCCGAATCATATTTAAAAGTCAATAATAGTTCAGTCTGTTATCACAATCGATATCTGTTAAGGCCTGATAAAACAATGTGGTGGAGATACATATTATTCTCTTGAGGAATCTTGTGGACAATTATTTTCGTGGTTCCCAGATTATCTGGGATCGCATTGCCCACCAATGTGATTTGCGAGTTCATACAGATGTCTGAATACGCTACACGTTGCCAGTTTCCCGTTATTGCTAAGCCAATCTTAAAAACACTTCTAGAGAAAAATGTCTTTGTTTGTCGCATCATATTCGAAGCATTGAAAATAAATCATCATACGCCCTATCATACGCTTCAGCGTTGGTAAATGACATGTTTACAGTTACCATGGTTATGTGATTTGTTTTCCTCGATGAGGTAGCTGGATCCGATTGATGGCACTCGAGTTTTTAACATTTTCTTCTATAATTCGAGAACGGATGGCGATATCGAGATGCGGTTTTCTTTAATATTTAGCAAATTTTAGGATGACTAAGGATCTGTGAAGTAAATGGTACCGTTTTTTCTCAAACATCTAGTCCTTACCGTTGTCGAGATACAGCCGCTCCGTACCCTTAACGGGACAACCTGTATATTAAATTCATAAAAACTAAAGACTGAAGTGTCCAATCTTCTGGTCACCCATTGGTTTTCAGCAATCACAATTTAGATTGCACTATCGTACCTTACTCTGCTTTTTCACTATTCACCACTGTCACTCACTAGATAAGTTCAAATGGCTCAGTCCTTTTTAATTTTCTTTGGAGGTTTTCATTTTTAAAAAGATGAGACACACTCGGATTAATATTGTTAATTCTAGATTCATGTTTATGTGCAATGCGGTTTATTTCGCTATATTCATCCGCGATTTCAAGGTCTTTGTGAATATCTAACATACAATGGGGCATTCACAATGTTTCTCAAGACTTTATTTTGAAATGTTTGAATGCTTTCAATATGACATTTTTGGCGCATCCCTATAATTGTGTCGGGTTTAAGGGTATACTTGTCTATTAGTATTTTATTGGGTATGAATAGCTTTGATTGTCTTCCAACTAAACAGCTACGTTGCCTGTTTCTTATTCGCAGTTCTTCCATTTTTTTTCTTTATATGTATCCCCAGGTGAGTTTTTATCTAGATATATACTGAGATATTATGTTGAATCCGTATATGGGATGATGTTATTATTGATTGTAATTGGTGATATATCAACTAATTTTTTGTTTGTAAAATTAATATGAACGGATTTGCCCTCATTAATTTTAATTTTGCATTTCCTTATCCAAGTAGACAACATATCAACACCATTCTGCAATTTGTTTGTGGCCTCTTGAATATTATCACCCACAGCCCCCATGATGCCTGTATCGTCGACGAATGAACCATTGTTCTCTGGTAAGTCGTTTGTGTATAGCAGGTACAGAATTGGCCCAAGTACACTACCTTGCGGAACATCAATCTTTATCTCTTTTAAATCACTAAATTCGTTTTCATATTTAACTAGAAATAATCGGTGTGTAATATAAGATTCTAGGACATCTACATAATGTTTTGGCAATAATTTACTAATTTTACATATTAGTCCCAGCAGAGCAAATTTTTCTTCATTCCAGAGTTTTTTTCCATTGTCATTCAATTGTACCATGTTTTTTTCTAAATCCAAATTGATACTCCGGAATAAGTTAGTTTTGTTCTATTAACAATTTAAGCATTTTGAGGAAGAGTTTTGAAATTACTGGGAGCAACGAGATTGGTCTGTATGAAGTCATAGTATGTGGTGAGTTCTTTTTCTTAGATATCATAATTACCTCTGCAATCTTCCACATACATATTAGATACATGACGTAAAAGAAACGTTGCATATATTAAATATATCAATTTTATGATAGCTTTTCTGGGGAGTTTTTTTAAGATTTCTACTGTAATCAAGTCAAAACCTGGTGCTTTCTTTGCACATCTTGTTCTTAACATTTTTAACAACTTCATTTGGCGTTACATGTCCTATAAATTCATTAGGATTAATATATTCTTTGACCTCTTCAACATCGGAGCTTATATTATTTAACTGGAAGGTTTTTTCTAAATGGTTTACAAATAATTCTGTTTTTTGTTTATTAGTCCTTACTCATGTTCCATTATCAGTTGTGAGAGATGGGTTTTGAGTAATTGGTTATTAACTCACTAATTCCGATATCTTTATATTGTTTTTCTGTTACTGCTAAAAAGCGAGATCATTTAAGGAGTTTAAAAATGTTTATCTTTCATGTATAACTAATATACAAAAACCAAAACAAAGCATGAATAACCAAAATATCAACAATCTGTCAGCGAAAGTGGTTCATTTGTTAGATAATGCATCTTCAAGGGCCTTATGTCAAGGGCCAAGACATATCGTTTTACTTCCTAACTAACTGCTGCTTCGACTTATGGATCAAAATGTGATCCAAATTGTAAAAACACTAGTCTTTGTAAAAATCTTTGTGTTGAATGCAGTTTTAGGAGAATAGCGTACCCGAGAGAATAACACAATCACCGTGGAAGAAGTTAATTACATAACAATGAAGTGGAAGCTGAATGATACTTAGAAGACGAGTTGTTAACAACTTATCATCCATTGTGCTAAATATGGCACCACTTTTATTATTTTATTTGCCGCTCTCGATATTGGTACACTCAAAATGTCAACAGAATAATCAAGATAGCATACTAAATCGAGCAATGGCTGAATTTGGACATGGAAGACCAGTTAAAAGATAAAGTAAAAGCTGGTTGTTATGAGAACACACTTCCTGATGATATAACTCGAACGAGTCAGCCCTACCATTTTCTTGTATCTTTGTACCGATCAAATAGCGTCATATGTCCAAAGACACAAATATGTACGCAACCCATTTGAAAGGGTAGTCTACATTTCAGCAGAGGAAATAAATGCATTCCTTGGTATATGAATTTTCAGTTACGAAGATCAGTTACGATCTGGTCAACGTGGTTATGACAATCTTGCTAGTGGCTTGGACAAAATCCGGGCAATGCACCAATAATGACCAATTTCCAATTTTCGAATAAATTCTGTAAAATCCAATGTTGCTTTAGAAGCACCAAACAGTAATTCGTTACATTCAGTAATCCATCAGTGCGAGAAATTTTATTTGATTTTCTTTTAATCAAAACAGGAACGTTCAGTTTTCTTTTTATCAACTGCCATTGTGCTTTATTTTAACTTTAACAAATTGAAAAATATAGCCGCATCAAAACTTCGTAATAGTAGGGCGTCCCGGAGGAACATCCAGCTCCGCCTCATTTCCCAGTTATCTCTGTTTCACCATCATCATCTCGCCCGCTCCGGGGGCGGCCGCTTCAACTCCTGGATCACTCCAGTTCCCTCGGGGGCCAATCGGGCCGTATTAACTTCGACGTCAAAGGTGAACTTCCACGCAAAAAGTTCCTCATCTCCGTCTTCAAAATTGTTTGATGATGAGATTACGTCCCAATAATGCTTTTGGAATTCCCTCGAGATATTCGCAGGACGTTCGACGGGTATCGTTTCCATAACTAAATGGACGATAGGGTAGATAATACTAGAAAATAATTTGTCGTTACGCGATGTAGATACAATATCATTTTCAAATAAAAAATCATTTCTTTTGAATGAGATGGGGGAGTTCATTACATTTTGTGTTTCACCACGACAGCGATGGGGTTATGTTTAACGGGGCGTACGATATGACGTAGACAATGCACGTGCAGTGCACAGTTTCTGGCCAGCATCGATCCACTTACGGAATTACTTTACTGCGACTGCACCCGACCGACTGCTCGCATTAAAATAGAAAATATTTCGGCCGGAAACGAGACAATGGGGCAAAAAACGTGGCTGTGCCCGTTCTTTATTATGCGAACCGGCCGAAATGTTTTGCCGGACAAACAAGGATATAATTTTATTGGTGTGTAGTCAGTTGCCGAGGGTAAAATATGGTCACGCGCAGCCTCTTCCTCTACGGATTATCTATAAAAACCGTTAATACGAGCTACGCTCCATGGCCTTGTATGCTTCGGGCAATTTTAACCGGTCGGGAAAAATGGTGAGAATGGGTTTTAACTGCGGCTCTGTTTTACAAAAAACCCTACTTCACTTTTTCAACCTTTTATACGAAACAAAACCACCGTTTCGTTAAACGTTGGGCATGATATTTCGCTTTTTTTACATAGTTGTAATTTAATTATAAAAGATGAAAGTATAAAATTTTATAATTCAAATGTACTAATGCCAAAATTATTTACTCCGTTTAAAAAAATAATTCCGCAATGAAACGATTCACTATTTTAACACAATATTACTTGTTTAGAATAGTGTTATTAACATTTCTTAATAACGTTGAACACCTTAATCAACATAAATTAGAATTTTTGAAACACAGTTTTAAATAAAAGCTTGTTAATGTTAATCGACGTAAATATGTCGAGAATGTTTATCAAGGCCGAATTTACATCGTTTTTAATATTTAATATGCAAATTATGATAATACTGGGGATTAGAAAGATATTTGTGGATTTCCATCATTAAACGGTGAGTGTATATTAAATTAATAAACTTTCAAATTTGTATTTCTCGATTGCTAGAAAATATAAAAATTTCATATTATTGAAGTTATTACTCAGAGATGTGTCCCTGATGCATTCTTTGGCCGCCTATTCCCCTCATACTAAGGTCAAGGTTATTTCATAAGAAGGAGAATCAAATAAAGGTGCTTAATTGATTTGATAAGTTTACCAACACCAACACTATTTCACCATTGCAAAAATCAATGTAGATTTTGAGGTTTTGATACATCGACTGCTTGAGTTAGGTAATTCTGTGTAGAGACGTATTCAGCTGCTACGTCCTCAAGTAAGGGGATGAACCACTGTTTCTTTCCAGAACATCTCATAATCCGTACTGATTGAAGTCGTAACATGATTACTAACCTCTTGAATATGTAGGTGTAGTGGTAATAGATTTATCATAACTTCCATGGTCGCGGTTTGGGTTGTCGTAAGTTGAATTTTGAAATCTCACTGGGGAAGAATGATTATCTCCTGCTTTTTCTTGAGATCCTCCTACTAAGCATTATGAGACTATCCAATGTAAGATACCATAAAGTGGCTAGTTTGACCAGAATTTAATAAAATATCGAGTTCATTGTCTTGGAGTGAGGCGGGAGAATGTGATTGTATCAATAACGCCTTCAACGTTAATGACAACTGAAAGGCCGAACTTTTTGTAATCCAGTATGCCTCTAACGAAATTAAGTACTGACTAAAGAACTAAGTGACTTTATTATTATTATTGCTGCCGGGCTGATGGAAGCCCCTCTCATCACCGCGACCTATGAAATCTGTTGTAACTTAGGCCCTCCAAAGATTTAGAGAAAATTTAGGTGCTTGATGAACCTTAGTATTGCTCCAAGATCTTGTTCCTTTATGTCAGTAGGTGTCTGGAAAACCTTTCCGAAAATTTTATGTCTTAGGCAACCTCAGGCGACGCAGATATACAGACCTCAGTCATTTTTGTCATTGTCCAATGTTGAAGAGATGGTAGTTTACGAGTAGTTTCTTTTACGCCGTAGTTATCATTCTATTCGCCTGTCTGTGTCCTGGAAGTTCTTTCCACCTCAAGGTTACCTTTAAGTCCTCCCACGTGTTAATTGCCTGTTTTAAGTGGCTTTTTTGTAGTCTACAGTTGGGTTAGGGTCCTCACTGCCTCTTTAGTCAGCTTGTCCGTCTTTTCATTGCACGCAATGTCTTTGTGACCTGGAACCCATCATAATGTATCCTATGGTTCTCCTATGGTGCTTCTTTGACCAGTGCAGATTCACACGCGTTGTCCTGAATTACTTTTAGGGCGGCCCAACTGTCCGTAAAGATGTATATTGACACCCCTTTCTATCCCTTCTCAAGGTTTAAAATGGTGCGGAAGTTTATCGCAACAACTTCAGCCTGAAAAATGGTTGTATATCTTTAACTTTCTTTAAAACAGCAGTGTTAAAGGCTAATGCTCCTTTTTTGAGTTGAGGCTCACCCTTCGTCCATTCTTCCTGCTTCTAAACATGACTTTATGTTAGGAGATAAGTGATACAAAATAGACCTCTTGACCTCTAAAGTTTTTGAATAAATAACTTTATTTGGAACTAGTTTCGACATACTAAGATGTCATCATCAGCCAAATAGTCATATTAATGGATGTGTATAAAAATACACATGCATAATAGTCATATAGTCAAAAAATTTATTACACTGAACAAACAAAATTCTAAGTTACTATAAAACATTTTTCAAAAAGAAGCACGAATATAACTTTTTTAAACAAGAGACACAGATTGCCGCATATAATTGAACTGTATGACTTTATGTTTTAATTTGAATCAAGTGGTTTAGGCATGGGTCCTTGAGGATTTTGAGATTTTCTCTGAGATTACTCTGCATTACCTTGAGCGAAGAGCATATCTTCAGTAATAAGGTACTTAAATGTTCCTCCTTTTGTATACACAAATAAAGTAGTGTGAGACAAAATTCAATGGAAGGTACTCTCAGTTGTAGGTTCCTTCTCCGACTGAATGAGACTATTTCTACTTTGTTTGGATTGATGCTAAGCTCATTATTTCTACACCAGGTGCTAGTATGTAGTAAGACTTTCTGCATTAATTGGGTTATGATTGTATCATATTTACCTAGAATTGTGATTACCAGGTCATCTGCATATCCCTGAATCGTGAATCCATTCTCTTGTAGGATGTACAACAGGTTGTCAACTACTAGACACCATAGGAGAGGTAAAAGCTCTCCTCCTTGGAGGCATCTTCTAACTGCCTTAATACTCAATAACTCGCTTTCCAAGCTGGCTGTATTCTGCCGACTTTTCAGTATGGCTATACACCAATTATTCGTCGCCGGATGGATATCTTTTACGTTTAGAGCTTTCTTTATGTATTCATAGGAAGTGTTATCAAAATCACCCGCTATGTCTGTAAATTGAATGACCTTAAGATGCTTATATTCCTGAAATTAATTAACACACTTATAAGGGTCTACGTTGTAGACAAGAGCCAAAAGTAGCCCTAACTTTCAATAATAAAAGAGGAGCTAAATGATTTGAAACTCTTTGGAAAGAAGTAATCTTGATAACCTGGTTCAGGTATAAAATTATTAAGTCTCCATGATCAGGGCTTGGTGTATTCAAATCCCGTCCTGAAGTTTCTAAGGACCTGGAGTTTTAATTCCTCGACAGCTTTTTAGCATTAAAGCTAACATTACTAGCTTAAAAGTTGTTCAAATCGAAATTTCATAAAATCAGCCAGATCAAGATCACCTAGTTTTCAAACATAGATAACTTTCTACCTAATTAAGGTGAAGGGATCCAATTAGGTTTAAATTAAAGAGCAATTTATAGAATATTTATGGAGCATTTAAATTTTTCAATTCTTGCAGTACAAAAGATATGATTTATAAAGTAAATCAACCCAACCCAACTGAATGTATAAATGAAAGTGATTTTAAAACAATCGTAACATTGTTGTTAATGAAGATAAAATGATAAAATTAGGTAAGATAAGACAGACATTAGGTAAGACAATTCTTTATCAAAATATGGTGGTAAATTTTGTTTCTCCAACATTTATAGCACAAGAAATATAATTTTGTAAAGTTAATGCAACACAAATAGATTTTGTTAAAACTTGTTAAAACCATCAAGTTTTTAAAAATTGGTAACTTTGTTTTTAATTAAGGTGGAACTATAAATTTAGGATTAAATTAAAGACCAATCTTTGTAGAATAGTAATAATAAATTTCTTTTCTCCAATGCTTATAGTATAAGAGATATACTTTTAAATAATGAAACAGATTGCATTAACATTCAAAATTACATGTTTGATTGTGGTGATTCCATCAATCTCTCCCAAATGGATAAGGAATGCTTAAACTATATGATACATAGATAAATTAAGTAATAATAATAATATATAATGATAATAATAAATTAATAGTTGCAATTAAGAAAAATGAGACTTAATATCTATTCGGAGAATAAGTTTTTACAATCAGTAATTCCTTGCAATCATTCAACCTTAACTTTTTTTGGAGAAAGTTTGGCACCTCCACCACTTCCATAAGTGCGGGACCGTTTTAACGACGAAAGAAAGTTACACAAGAATGCACTTATTCCGCTAACTTCTTTAATTAACTAACTGTTGACACGTAAATGGAAATTACAGTTTGCCAGAAATGATATTAATTCTGGCTGGGGAAAACTTTACGCCCAAAGTTCCCGCGACAATTTTGATTAGGGCTCTGACGGTAGCGGCCGTTTTTTTCCAATGTGGCCCAGTAAAATTTGCATTCTGTAATCGAAACCATTTTAATTACCCTCTCGATACCACGCAGCGTTTTTTCCCGGTACATGTAAATGTGCGAGATCACTGTTTTATTGTTGCGTAATATTCCGTATTCAAAAACTATGCCTTTTTGCAGTTTGCATTTTTAAATAATATTGGAACTCTCAACAAAAGAACTCTTTTAACTTTTCTAACATATCCGATTGTTATTTTAATCCAATTCAAAAAAATCTTGTCATCCTCCGCATTTAAGTCAACTGACCAAAAATAAGAATCAAAGAACTTTTCTCGACGAACGAATAAAGGAACTAAATTCGATTTAGGGAGTCCGGTGGTAGCTCCTGATTAGCGCGACATCAAACGCTGCCGAGCGCATATTTGAACTGCCGCTATCGAAAATAATTAAACTTTATAATTAGAGAGCTAAAGCCTGAAAAGAATGAACAAAGAGCGCGTCACCGGCGGACAGAAGCCGTTGGAAAGTCACTAAAGCCATTGTGGCTGGAAAATAGTGCCGATGGCAATTAAAATCGGATTGGCTTTAGCGCATTATTAATTAACAGAATGACAGAGAAAAAAATGCAGAGTTGTATGATTAAATGAGTGGATTATTTATTATTTTTAGTGTTTTTTAAAGAGATTAAAAATTTATATCGATTACGCGGGATTTCAATTATACACATGTTGCTATAATCGACTTTCCTGGTCAGACAGAGTAATATGATAATTTTTGTAAAAAACCATAAGTTCCTCTTTCAGAATTTCAAATTAATTCAAGTTGTCGACCTAGAAGGATCACGAACTTATGGCCTGTAATTCACCCCGTTTATCCGAGAGAGCAACGTAGTTAAATATTCGCAACAGTTTTCCTAATAACGGAACGGAGATTCTCAAGAATGCCGCTACTAAACTTCGGGTCGTTATATCTTACGGTTTGAATAGGCGAGAGGAGGCGCCACCGCCGCCTTCGTCCCCGAATTAATTTCTTGGCCTCCGGCAACTTGCAGTCAAATTGGAATGGATCAAAGGCTCGGTAACTTGTTGTTTTGCACGCCGGAACTAATATAGAAGTTCCGGTTTCCGTTTTTGTTTGACGCCCCAAAACTCGCGCTATCAATTAGCAACCCGCTTGCTATGAAAATGTTACTCCGGCAGCTTTCTTATTAACGCTCAAATACCCATTAGCATCACTCTGAAGAAATGACAAAATGGAAGGTTTACCGCAGAATATTCCAGTGCTAGTGGAGTACAGTTTATCATCGACATATTTTAGCTGAAAGGGTAATCGCCAATTTTGTACATGGAGATACAATACGTAGATAAGTAATAAGTAGATACATTCAATTGTGAGCCATTATTAATAAGTGTTCTGTGATGCAGTGTTGTTCTTTGTATTCTGAAAATAATGATGAACAATGTAGTATTAACTGCAATAACATTACTAGAAATGGAAGAGGAAGAAGAACAAGCTTTATTGACGACCATCTGTAAACCACGACACCAAACGAACAACATTTTTCTCAATAGGATAAGTGAGAGATGTTTCAATGCACTGATTCAAAGGCATTTAATGGATGGACCGAGAGCCAGTTTTTTTATGTACTGTCATATATATCCGAGGATATAACAACAATGCCCTCTACGTTTTTAAAATATCCTATTTTACCTTGTCAGAAGCTTGACCCCTCACTACTTTGTTAAATTCAACAACTATAGACAATAACGATTTATAACAAAGTATGACCGTAAAAATACATATAGGTACGGTTTGTTCCAGATTGTTCCAGATAGCTGACGACTTTTACGTTAGATGAAATTTTCCAAATTGTTGTGGAGCCATTGAAAACATATTCGCATAGTTTGCCCGAAGGAAAGTGAAAGCCTATAGTTCAGCTATAAATCCTATTTTTCTCTTATTGGCAATAATTGATGTTGGGTACAAATGCACATGGGTTGATGTTGGTGTATGGTAAAGAAGGAGGTAGTGGAATATTTCAAAGGTCTTTACACAGCAACAACTTTTTACTAGAGCTGACCATTTTACCTAGGGTTGATACTGTTCTACCTCATGTCATTGTCGGGAACGAAGCATTTAAACTAACCGAAAATGTATTACGACCTTATCCTAGAGATCAAGCTAAGGCAGACAGAGAAAAGAAAATATTTAATTATCGTCTGATTCGAGCCCGAAAAACCACGGAAAATGCCTTTGGCATTTTATGTCAAACATTTCGTATATTTTATACACCTATTGCATCGGGCTCAACACTCGTAGATGACATTGTTATGGTTTCGTGTTGTTTGCACAATTTACTCAGAGGCTGTCTAGGCTGCTCAACGGAACTTGATGCCACATAACACGAGTCCGTACACTGGAAAAAATATAGAGTAAAAATCAACTCTAAAACATATTTCAGATCGGTCCAATTTATTTAGAGTTATTTTTTTGCACTATATAGTGTAGGTGAATAGATTAAAAATTTACACTAAATAGTGAGAAGATGGTGTTTATTAAATAGTGTAAAATCGTTACTCTATAACAGTGTAGTATATGTAATCTAACTAGATGTTGTCGTGACTCTAATTACATACATTTCTAATCTAATCAGTGTAAATTATTAAAAATTCGCTCTAATTTTACTCTACTAATTGACAAAATATCACTTATTAGTGTTAAATTTTAATAGGAAGTGGAGTATTTTTAGGGAAGTTTTTCGTTTGTAATAAAAATCAAAATTATAAAATATTTGTTTTTATTTTTACTTGTTTTTATTTTTAATTAACCTATCCTTAAGCACTTGCTCGTTTCCTAAACTTTGGAAGCGCTCACGCATTGTTCCTGTATTCAAGCATGGCGAACGTACCAACATTACTGATTATCGACCAATATCGTTATTGTCCAATTTCGCTAAGGTATTTGAACAGATTATTTACAAGATGATTTATCCACAGGTTCAGTCATTTGTGTCACCATATCAACATGGGTTTATCAAGCGTCGTTCAACCTCGCGGTGGTTACTGAGGTAATTTGTGAATCTTTGGATAGGGGCTGTCAGGTAGATGTGGTATACACTAATTTTTCTAAAGCATTCGACATGATTCATCATGACGTCCTCTTGTATAAACTTAGTGCTTTTGGCTTATCTCCTAAGTTTATGAAACTATTTGCCTCTTACCTATCGGGTCGTATAAATTATGTGTACTACAACGGTTATGCGTCTATGGAGTTTACGGCTAGGTCTGGTGTTCCTCAGTGCTCAAATCTAGGCCCCCTACTATTTGTTATCTTCTTGAATGACCTTCTAGACAAATTTTCATCAAGCGTACTAGCTTATGCGGATGATCTGAAACTATTCCAACCTATTTTTGCGGACCGTGATGTTGTCAGTCTTCAGTCGGATTTGGACGTCTTGGTGGAATGGTGTAACCGTTATCAGCTAAAAAGATTAATGCCAATAAGTGCGGTGCGGTTAGTTTTACACGCAAGCTGTCTCCTCTTCCATCTTCTCATTATATAGAAGGTGTTCTTCTTGAGAAACTATCTACAATCAAGGATCTGGGAGTAACTTTTGACCGCAAATTGTCTTTTGTACCTCACATCGAAAATATTGCATCTTCTGCAGTGAGGATGCTTGGTTTCGTTTTGCGCACCTCGCGTACTTTTTCTGATATCAGTGTGTACAAGACCCTATTTTCGACCTTTGTATTGTCCAAATTGGAATATGGCTCTGTAATTTGGTCGCCACATTATGTGTGTCATAGACTTATATTGGAGAGAATTCAGAGGAGATTTATCAAATATTTGTCTCTACGCCTGGACGGATCATACCCGGATCGTGGAATGCATTACGCATCCCTGCTGCGGCGTCACAATTTTTCTGCACTAAACGTAAGAAGAGATGACCAGTGCATCAAGTTTTTGCAGAAGTTAGTGCAAGGTGAATTGGATTGTGGTTGGTTGTTGTCGCGGATCATTTTCGCGGTGCCTACGCGTGCAACACGTAGTACAAATCAGTTTTATTTGAGGAATTGCAGATCCAATGTTTTAGCCAACTCCCCGGTGCAGAGGATGTGTAAACTAACTAACAATCAATAATAGTGTAAGAGTGTTTATGTGAATTATATTTGTTTTATGGCATGTGTTATTTCTTATTTCTTATTTTCTTTTTCTTGTAATATTGTCCTGTAATTGATCTTTGTTGGGCAATAAAGTGAATTATTATTATTACTTGTAATATATTGTTATAATTTAAATTTAAAAAAATTAAATTCTGTTTATATACACATATAACATATATAATACGTAATTCATTTTAAAGTTTCCACCGAGTCACCATCAAAACTGCATCTAATGAGTCTTCTATAAGTTTCCTATGTGTATAGTTGCACCAAGTTGCACATACTTACCAATCTTCACAAGGAACTTGTATGTAAAATCTTTCGAAAGTTCCACTAATTTCACATCATGAATGTTTTATTTTGGCAAACATAATTAAAATAAAAATAATCGTTCTTTCTTTCTATATCGCGTAAATCAGGTCTCGAGACGCTATCGAGTTTCGACTCGTTTAGTAGATGACCGTTAAATTTTAGCTGTATCACACCACATGTTGATCACGTGGTACCGACGAGTAACCCCGAGCAAAATAGTGCGGTGCCTACGAAGTACCCGAAGGAAAAGTACACGTCTAGTGTAAAATTTAATGTTTAATATATTACATAACTTCACTAACATAAGTAAAAAAGAACTCTCCTTTAGAGAACTATAAAAACTACTCTATTAAGTGAATAATATATGAACTCTATATTAATACTAAATATAGTGTACAGTAGAGTTATTTTTACCATGTGATATTACAATTTTTACTCTAATTCTTTTTACCAACTACTCTAAAATTTTTACACGACACGAATTTTTCCTGTGTATAAGCTGTGGTAGCATCAGAGACTGATTCCATAACTTTCCATCTCCAATTCATTGATGACTTCCATTACTCGCATCTTAGCACGAGCAGCTGGCTTTGGTGGAAATACTCGCAAAAAATAGTTTTATCGGATGAGGTTTGTCTTCAATAGCCGATTCCAATTTCTTAAACAGAATTGAACGATCTTCTGTCCTCTTTTTAATCGTGTACAAAAGTTTTTCATTAGTTGTTTTACTTTTTTTTGTTGGCCTGACCTGAATTGATTCCACTATGTTCCCTCCACACTGACGATTTTAAGATTCTGCAATTTTGTCCGCTGTTTCAGTGTCTTGTGATGCTTCCCATTGTGACGTTTCGTCTCTATTTTCGAATATATCTTCATCTGCTGCTTGCGATGAATTATCATTCTCATTTCTTATCGTTACGTTGATTATGATTCTAAAAAATAATGATTAAATTTACAGTTAACTCAATAAGTTACCGGTATGTGTTTTACTAACTACGTTCTGTGTTTACTTTCTTTCTTTTCTTTTTCCAGTAAACATCATTTAAACTTTTCCATCTTTTCTTGCACTCTTCAACTTAAATACAAAGCATACATATTTTTAGTCGTTTCTTGATCTACCAAATACAAATCATTTTTGCTTACCACCTATAAAATTTTCTGCCAGGTATTATCTCGTACATTTTGATCTTTATACGGATTATGTTTAGGGTTGTAGAAAGCAGAATGTTGAGCGACTTCGTTAATCAGTGTTTCATCTTCTTCTTTTGAAAACTCTAATCTTTGACCTTTATTATATTTCTCCATATTTTAAGAATATAAATAAAATAAAAATAAAATGTGTTCTAGTGGTAGTTCTAGGTTTAGTTGCTATTCAGCGTTAGGTTGTTGTATATTTTTATTAAACTGAAATCAGAATTAACACTAGACCTAGAACTAGAAACACACGGGTTTAGCCGTGCGGCAAGACTATCCATTCTTCGTCTGAATCTGATGCAATATCAAGATAAAGTTTCTTATACTACATTATAGCATCTGTTAAAGAGATATTAGCCGAGCTTGCTTGGGATCAAGGCGCTACTTACATCACCGTTAAAGAGATATTAGCGGAAGCGCTACAATATACATTATTAAAGAGATAATAGCCGAGGCATTACATTGCTTGAATCAAATCCAAACTTGTCATATCGATACACTACGTATTTTTAATTATGCATTCTATGTTACATATAGAGTGTAATACGTTACATTAGGTTAGAATTTTCTTGATCTTCACAAAAATTAAATTTTTTTTATATTCACTTGATACGACTTGAAGTAAAACGGTAAGTTTCAATTAGTGTCTATTAAAGTAATTTAAAGCAACTATATTAAATTTCATATAATAATGTTAATTGTGCCACTTCATTTATAGATGATATAGGTATAACACCTCTTGAAATGCAATGCATTTGTAGGATGACATTGGAGAGTTGAGACAACAGCGCTCACAAGCTGCTGAACAATAATAAACAAGACCAATTGAGAACACTGTACATCGAATACTCAACTGCGTTAATGGGTGAATTCAATCCTATAATGTATTGTTTGTGTTAGTTGAGTATGAAGACGCTTTATGATCGATAGGAGCTACGAACATTATCAAAATTGAACTTTCATTATTATATGAAGTGATTTATTTCTGCCGGTAGAAGTAATTAATTAAATGTAACTGGAATCAGCGATCTGTATACATTGCTGGTAAATTTGCTTGATTAACGCCGTTTTCCTTGCATCTTTTCGTTATGCAGATGAAATACCGCGTCGATTTTAATAAAGCACCGGCTGAGTACTTCATTAATTCCGTGGTACACCAGAAAATCCAGCGTTAGCAGCAAACTCGGGTGTCGCCGATTCTTTAGCGCTGACTCATTCCTTTCCTAGCGACGTCGAAAAGTTGATTCTCGAAAATTATACTATAAAATGTTCAAACTTGATTTCGTATTTTCCGTTTTCATTATTTTCCGGCATATTATCGCCGGTTGCTGCTTGTATTTAGTCAGTAGTAGTCTCGAGAGTTATCTAAAGTGCATTAAAAGCTGAAACTCTGAGCGTTACGAGCTTTGTCCTCCCCAGTTACCGGACATACACGATGCCGCCCTTTGTCTTCGAATTATCCTCAACTGCAACGCCTTGCAGAATAATCACTTTAGCTCCAACAAACGCCGTTAAGATCCATTAAACTAGCAAACTAACTGGAAGAGAAGTTACTTTCCAATCAACTGCTAGCGCGATCGAAAAAGAATTTCGCTTGAAAAACCGAAGAGGATAGGGGGTAGACGTTGAGGAAGAGGCTGGATTTCCATTGAAAGATCGCCGGTGACACACGACCCGTTCTCTTGATCAGTCCGACAGTTCATCCGGGGTACCTTCTTTCCCTTTGCATGTCACCGGAGCACTCTTCTTTCGTACCCTTATTGCTTATTCCATTGGTTATTACAAATTCCCGGGACTCCCTCCTTCCACCCCGACCTCTTTGCATTAGATTTATCACCATAGTTCTGATCCGATCGGAAAATCCCCTGATTTGTTACTGAGGATCAGACCGCCAGGGAGGACCCTGCGTTTCCACTTCATCGCCAGTCGACGTGCGTCTTATGTCATCGATTGAATACCTTCAAACGGAAGGGCCTCTATTAGTACTTGTCAGGGGATTTGTACATTTTCTCTTTTTCTTTTCATTTAACCCCAGCCGACGTGAAATCGAAGGAACGACAATAATCTTTGTTGAAACATTTTATTGACAAAATAATACCGTAATATAAAAGAGATAAACATTTATCTCAAAATTCCGTTGAAAAATGAATAACATTTCTTGAATTTTAACTTAAATGGATTAAAAATGGAATTATTGATTAAATTAAACATCAATTAAACAGGTCAACACCTGGCGTCAAATGATAACTAAAACTAGAGCTAACACTAGACCTAGAACTATCACGAGTTAGAACTCCGTTTATTTCCAGAGAAATTAATAAGAATACGATAGGATAAGAATAGGATATATATTTTTCTAATTCATTAACATAAAAATGACCGTCATGTAACTGTGTGCTGAAAACCCTGCAAAACGGGGTTCAGCTACAATTTTGAAGCTAGAAGAAAAACAAAAAGATTTTTAGTTTTTACAACTCAAAAGATACAGAGAGACGTACGGATATTTTTCTATTTAACTTTTTGCAGAAATAGTGGACATATTAGCATAACTTTGCGTCTTAGTTTAAAAAATAAGCACTAAATTGTTTATAGCTAAAGAACATCATAGAGCATCATATCAAAAAATCCGTACTTCATTCGCTAGATAATGTTAGTTAGAAGGTACAGTTCAAATTTCAAGTATGTAAATCAGTAAAGAATTGTGTGAGATATGTTTCCGGCCGTTTCAAAAATAGTAGTTTCGAGAAAAACGCGTTTAAAGTTTTGTGTGATTAAAAAGAGTTGTGAAATTTTTCTATATATCTTTAATCCATACAATTGGTCTTCCATGTTCATTGTTCCTGGCGGTTTTAGCTGCATCAGACAGGACTTCTTCTGCTTATTGACTCGGCGTGCTTCGGCTTCGACGCAGAAATCGTAACAATTTGGGCCAATTTTAATGCCTAAAGCTTCTATAGCACCTAAATGGGTTTTAGAGTTTCAAACACTTCCGGGGCTAGATGTGGATTATGCTGATGGTCTTTCAAGATATCAGCGGCTTTCATTTGCTGCCACGAGCACCACGAATTTTCGTACGGCTCTGAATCTAGAATACCTTTAAAGATTTTGAAATCGCCATCTCCAATGTAGGTAGCATATTTTATTTCGTATAATTCTTCCGATCGCTGAATTTCGCTCATTTTACCGGCTGATCCTTCGTAATTTGCACCACACTCGCTTGCGTGAGTAGCAAGCCATAATAAATATTCTGTAGCACCAGATTTTTGCTCCTAGTGTTCACATTGCTTGCAGTACTTGGATTTTACTACAACGTCAATAGTTTTTCCGCTATATCAGTCAATAAGAGATACTACACCAAACAACGAATAAGATCCGTTTTCGCCTCGTACCATTACCAGATACGGTTATTCCTTGTTGTCATTTTTCAATACCCTCACTTTTTTTATTTTTCAGTAGCAATTTTCATGTTTTTTTCGCAAACAGCTTTTGATGCAATAGAAATCGTATGAATAAGCTTGTCGTAGTAAGATTGAAAAATTGATTGTGGTAGATCCATAAAAGTGCAAAGCTTCTTTATTCCATGCAGACTAATTCCAAGCAGCCGCATTGCGATAATAATCCTGCGATTAACTTCGAAGCCTTTATTAGCATATGGACAATTTTTCATTTCCATTTACGCGCACTTACCACACGAAATAATTACTTTAAAACCTAAACCGCGTTTCTCACTTTCAGTACACTTGATCTTTGATTTACACAGTTAAGTAACACTGAAAACGGAAATAAAGTTTCATCAACAGTTTCATCTACTTCTATGTTACTGTTTTTTATTTATTTTTTTGAAATATTAACATTAGCATCTTCGGATTCCAAAGACTTTTCTAAAAAAGTACACGATAAAAATTATAAGTTAAGCAGTTAAACGTCAAAATGGCTACATCTTTAATATATCATTGGTATCATTGTGTATAGCTTTGATAACGTCTAGATTTTTACAGAATAGAGTGCTTGGCCCTATGTCTAACCCTTAATCTGTCAAGGTTGCCCTTCACCCAGTCCTCACTGGATCTGACTTACTGGTTTAGCAGCCATATCGCTCGAGATTGTATGTATTTATTGGTGACATCAGTACGACTCCAATACTATCACTTACTCCATCACCCATCAGCCTTTTGAGCTGCTCCTTAGACTCCTCTAGTTACAGAATGGAGCTCTCCCAACATCAAGCTCTCACAGGTTCCAAGAGGAGCTTTCCTTGAATCAACGTTATCAAAACTGAAAGATTGGTAAATTGTAATTAACCTGTTCCTAGACATAGTCCTGCTGAAAATAGAGTGTTCGTCTTCTTCTTTCCATCAGTTTCAATTTCTTCTTCAAATCATTATTTTCTTTAACATCTTTATCAATTAACCGAACCAATCTTCTTCCTGCCATGGTTACATGGCAATTATTGAGAAGCGTTACAAATGGTATGAACGCAGCGAATTAACATCACGTTCGAATCCGGGGCACGGTCTCACCGTTCAGGTGAAAAACATAATTAGGTTAAGCTTATATATTATGAGTTGTGGATAAAAAAAGATTTGGAAATGTCCGAATTAATATACAAGATGGATGACAATTTCAGGAAAAATCAATAAAGCAATTACTTTATATGACATAAAACCGAATACGGATTAATGTTCCTATAGATCTCTTAAGTGTGACTTACAGTGTTATATTACAGGGAGAGATAGTTGCTAATCTAGTTGTTTTATAGCGTAATTAATCTGCCCATTAGCAACAATGGTATCAGACAGTTTGATTGTCAGGGCGATATCAACCAGGGTTATGTGCATATTAAAGCGACGACAAACTATTCCGGAGGCGTAGGCGCCATTGGTGAAGCGATGATGATCAATTTCATTTGGAAGTTTATTACATGACGTTAGCCTTCCACGCATAACAAATAAATAATACCTAAATCCATAAACAACTAAAATAATTAAATTTATAACAGTATTTTTAAATTATCCATTTCACGAATTATAGTAAATTGAATTTGAATAATGGGGAATCCAAACATTGCCCATTATAGGCTAAAAGCACATTACCCACACTACGACCTGTCGAAGATGTTTCCTCTTCGCGGTTCTTTTCGCGAACGAAAATCTACGAGATAAGATCGACGGGTGCTCATTTTAGTGCTTCATAAAGTTTGCAAAACAGCGTGAGCAAGCGGCGCCTTTTCGCGTTCGACTCGAATTGCCCGTAAAAGCCAAGCTTTTAAGGGGAGTTATTGGCATCTGTCCGCTTTTTTGGCTGTACGTGCGAAACGGTGACACTTTTACAACTCTAAAGCGTCACCTTTTACAGCTTAACGTCAATAGGACAACTCCGGCCACTCGTAAATGTTGGACAAGCTTGTTCCAATGCGCAAAAGTCGTAAATGTTAATCTAGAACTGTCACTAATAAAGTTATGATTTTTATAATACTGTAAGAGGTATACAGGTGCCCGGAAATTGATTTTATAAACTTGAATGACATAAAAATTGTTTACAACAAAGTTATGGTTGGGTAAACAATATCGGTAAATATTGGCGAAACCTGAGGGCCAATTGGTTCTATAATCGGCTGCAGGGTATACTATTGGATATTGAAACTTTAAAACCACCACACAACAGCCTTCGGTGTTTGTCAAATATTGTCAATAATTAAGGTATACGGCGGTCGTCGACTGGGACTTGATACAACCCGCATTTCATGAATATTTTATGGATATTGTGGAGTTAGCCTCGCCCATAAATGGGTCAATTAAGCGGACCTAGCGGCGAAATCTAAGAGAAGTGAGCGAACCTACTAAGACGTGGTGGGACTTCTACCGTATCGATCCAATTCGGCATTAACATTGCAAATGTTCCGCTATTTAACTTACCAGTTGGCGCGACTAATAAATTTGGGGATTGGGTTGGAGCCGTGTGTTCGGCATTAATATAACGTGCAAACGGAATTCCTTTCCCTTCTCCACCCAATATCGAGCCTGTTCTGTTTTAATGCGCTTTTAGTGTTTAGTCCTATTAAAATACGTTCTCGACCAAGTACTAAACGTTTTGTTTTGTCATATTTCCTATTATTTATGTTTCGATTCATTAAACTTATCATACCTTATTTTTGATTTTTCTTGCTAATTAATCTCATAGTCTCATACAATTTCTTTTCCTTTTAATGTATAGTGCTTTTCACACCGCGGTGTAATCTTACGTCTTGCATTCAAAAGCACGTCTCTTAATTGACGTCACTCCTCCCAAACACATCTTCGCTTCAAACTCGCGTTTACGTTCCCTTTCTGTAAACTTTGCCTTGGTCTTTTCATTAACATCTCTCTCCCGTCTCCAAGAGAAACACCAGTACCGGAGAGGTGAAATGTTTGCGTCAAACCTTAAAGTTTTTTTACGCGCTAATGTGGACATTTTTAATGGCGACGTGTCTGCACGTCTGAAACATTCGCCGTTGTACAGAAAGAGTAAGTAGCAAACTAAGGGTAAGTCAACGAGAACGTACTTCATCCTGTCTTCTGTGAAATACGACGGGCGAGTGTGAGGTGAATAAAGGAGAGAAGTTGGGAATGGTGGAAGCTTTGACTCGTGTCATACGGGAATACTGATAACGAAAATGTTTCTAAATCATCTTGAACCTATTATGATGGAGTCGTTTTGATAAAAAAACGTTGTAATTTATTTGGCAATTTGTTATAGGTACACCTTACCCCCTAAGTGGTAGGTCAATTAATTTGAACACGCAAACAACTTGTACCTCCATAAAAGACGGGACCTTATCAGACCTCCTTAGAAATATGCCCTTTTCGCATGCATGCTTTGGGAGGGGTAAAGAATTTTTGGTAAACAAGATAGACCCTTTTGCCCTAGGAACA
The DNA here is from genome assembly GCF_036711975.1 of Onthophagus taurus. NCBI lineage: Eukaryota > Metazoa > Arthropoda > Insecta > Coleoptera > Scarabaeidae > Onthophagus > Onthophagus taurus. The sequence goes on along the minus strand of NC_091972.1, from coordinate 21,018,193 downwards.
TTATCTTCGGTATAAATCACAGGGTCATTATAATAACAAAAAAGGGATAAATCAGATTAATATTTTCTTATATTATGCCGGTCTGGTGATTTATTTTGATTGCAAATTTATGCCGAACTTTATATTCTGACCCGGCAGCACACCATTCATTTTTCATGCTTGATATACTTCTTTCAGGCCGGAATTGGAATCTTCTTAGTTGATTGCCTTTTCTTAGAAAATTTAAAGTTACAAATCTACTTTGGCAACTATATCAATAAAAACTCAAAAGATTTTATTTATTAATATTATCATTGATTTACTACGTCACTCAGATACGCTATAAACATACAACGCCGTTATCTTATGATATAGGGGGGTTATAAAATCGGAATATAGTAATAATAAAGAGGTACATTACCGCGAAAATGAATCGCCAATAAATTTTCATTACCACCTGGATGATTTATACGGCATTAAAGACATGGTATTGTGTGGGTTTCAATGCAATTTAATTTGAACTCCGCAAAATTTTCTTTTCATTGTGAAGAACGTATTTTCTCCAGGTGCACTAAGGACACTGCGTCTATATGCTGCTGGACATATGTGATTTCAGTCGTTCAATGGAATAAGAAGCTTTTCCCGGTTGAATCCCTCGGTCGATAATGTAAAGGGGGATTATGTACTCAACGGTCGCGGTGAAACTAGTTCTTCCCGATATATTATATAGTTCCCTTTTGCATTTTAATCCAGCTTTATTGTTTTTAAAGCCCTATAGAAGTTTTGAAAATGTATCGGACCACAAATAGGTATAATAAAATAAATAAATAGGTATATTTCAGTATTATTAACGGCTTAAACCTTCCGCATACTATGTGAATTAATCTCATATGCCATACTAAGTAAGGTTTGACATAATCCGCAAATAAAATACAATTTCTATAAAATTCTACATTGAACACGATCTCGCCTTTTTTTTTTAATTATTTTGAGTTTTTAATCACTGGGGTGCACGATACCCCACCTCGTATATGAAAGGTTAATAATTTTTGGGCATAATTAATTTTGAATTTTCGCTTAATCTCCAGCATTTATGTTAAGCAAGCATGATACCATAGTTCAATCGGTCAAAGCGTTTGTGACATGTCTGTGTACTGTATCAGTTTGCTCCTACCGTTCACAACATCCAATACAAAATGGGTGAAATGGCCTAAATTAGTAACCGTTGGGTGCTTCTCTATAAATTCATGTTTCATCGGAGATATATATAGAGCTTTTGTACGATCTATATACACATGAATAAGTAATGGTACGACGAAATTAATTGTGTTAAAGGAAAAATCTTTTTTTTTAACTGGTGATTTCTTTTTGCTCGTTACAAGTCTAGTATCTTTCATTACATTGATACAATCGCTTAGTTCCCTAGTATCCGTTAATCTGCTACATTGGTGGATAATGTTGGTGTATAACAATTTCCATATATGTATGCTGTGTCAAATGGCACGCAATATCTCTGCATCCCAAAAATGATGGAACCTTTTATACGTTCTACAGAACCACCAATATGTCTCCATTTAAACGTCGTAGTTTTGTCAACCCAGATACAAATAAAATTTTGGGCAAGCTAGTTCTTATCACCTCGTCTCGAAAATGTCAGCTGTTTGGTATTCGCAGCATCTTAATAACAACCCAAAAATCTTGGAATATAATAGTAAACTATCAGTCTTCCAAATAAGGCTAAATATAGCGAAATCTTTCCAGTTTTTGCTTAAACACCGCTCCCATTATTCTGTTTATAACACAGAAGACTTATTTCCAGGTCGTAGTGGTATAGTTGAAGGTCTTTATTGAGATTTTTAAGGTTGATTTCCTTTTAAGGTCAGAATCGTAATTTATTTACAGTTGAATCATAAATAACACCTCATTGTCGATTTTATACCTGTACCAACATAACACAGCGTCTCTAATTGGGTCCACTATGCGAATGCGAATTCCTTCAAGCACAAAGCTAAATGTAAATCCAAATTAGTGAAAGATAATCGATTTTCCAATCGGGACTTTTTGGAGAATGCCTAGCGTTTAAATTACCAGCAATTATAACTCTTTAACAAAAGTTCTTTGTGCATATATCACTGTACAAATGATATATGCATAAAATATAATATATATGATATATCTTCTTCGTGATAATGTTAAGTTCTATTTATTAAAAATATGGACTTGGGCTGAGTACATTTTTAATTAAATGTGGAATAAGTGTAGAATCAATTGTATCAGGAAGTGGAAAGTTTTCACCCGTTTTCCGTATTCTCTAGATAGATTAATTTCGTTAAATTTTCCTTCCAAAAATTTTGCCTCTATGTTCTAAACTTTTTGCAAATTGTGTATTTGGAATTTGATGTTGTGGTGTTTTCCAAAACTGCCACTTATTCCAAGAAGCCACTAATTTCAGTTGTGTCTAAAATCCAAGTACAATTTGTTAAATTCCTGCCAGTCTCTTTCCACACAATGTAATGTGCTGTTGCATTCTCTTTTGGGAATCCTACTATCTTCTATCCTTACAACATGCCCAGTCTACCTCAACCTATGCTGCTTGCAGAATTCTGTCAGCGGGGGTTCTTTATAGATTTGATAAGTTTAGTGGCTGTACTTTACTCGCGATAAGCTGTTCTTTTTTGTTGGGCTTAGAATTTTTCTCAATATCTTTCTATCAAAGATGTTCAACTTATTTTTAAGTTTTTCTGTCTAATTGAATTTATTTAGTTGTCATTATAAGGTTGTCCCCACCGATGTCCATCCTTCTTATAACATATTCCAGTTCTAAATTGAAGAGTGTGGAGCTTCAATCAACGCGTAATTTCAAATTACTCATTAAGACTGTTTTGTACCCGTACGGCCGCTTCGTATCTTCCATAGTACCATTTTAATAGCCTTATTAGGTTTGGTGGAATTCCTAATTTGTGTAGTATTAAGTATAAAGTCTAAGTATAAAGTATTAAGTTTTTAGATATATTGTTCGATTCAATTGATAGTAAATCGATAGTAAACAGTCTGAAGTTGGATATTTGTGATAATCGCCAAGAATTTTGTCTTCAAAATGTTGAACACATTGGTTAATTTTTGTATGCAGTGCATTCGACAGATTATGCTCTTTTTCCAGTCACTGAGTATTTCTAGGCTTTTCTAGCATATCTTATAATCTTATAACTTATAATATAAGCAGCTTATTTTATAGTCTAATATCTTATAATCCAGCATATCTTTATAATACAAATACTCCTTTTGCTGAAACCCATGACGGGTTTTCTTTTAAAACAGTTCATAGATCTATAATAATAAGTGCATTAAACGGAATAAAATTGACAAATTGATTGCTGCTGGAGTCGATGAAGTAAATATCATATTTATTAGAAAATGCCTTCCAGACTTATTGCCATACATTGTACACATCGTGAACTCTTGCTGTGGGGAAGTATACATTTCCCGAAGCCTGGAAGTCTGCTATTATCATGCCCTTACCAAAAGTATCAGTATTCTTCCGGTTCATTCCAAAGTCTTGGAAAGGTGTATGGAGGTTCAGCTGCTTACATATATAGATGAACACAATGTGTTGCCTCCGATTTAATCCGGTTTTCGACCTAGTTATAGTTGCGCCACTGACTTATTAAACATCACTGATGATCTCTTGAAGGCTAGCCATGATGGTCAGAGCGGAGTGGTTGTGCACCTAGCTTACAGCAAGGCTTTTGACAAAGTCAACCACCGAACGATGTTATCCCTATTGCATTGAACTACTACTTACTCTGTACACCTCTCAACTGCCCAAAAGCGTTAGTCACTCGTCAGTACACAAGTATGCTGATGATAGTCAGCTGTATTTGACTTTTCGAAGAGAGCACACTGCCTTGTCATGTATAAAATTAAACGCAGATCTTTCAGTACTCTCGGAGTACTCCGTCAAAACGTTTATGCTTCCTCGGTGTTCTGACGTTGAAGCGAACGAATGTTATTGTTTTTATTTATTTATCTTTCTTTCTTTATAATTATTTACGTAAGAGAGGTAAACGACATACGCTAAGAATTGTAGCTGTTTGTTTTCTTATATTGAATGTTTGAACATTCAACTGATTGAGTAGAACAGATGACAGGATCTTTGAAAGCTGTTAGCATCTGTATTTATTTTTTTTTGTTTGTAGTTAATAAAGTGGTTATTATTATTATTATCTGTTCGTTGATCATTAGAGAAATTAAATCCTTTCTATATCTTGCGATTATAGTACGGTTAGTGAAATATTGACACTATTCACACAATCTTATTTAGATTCTTCTTAGAATTCCATTTAGAATTCTTCTTAGTAGAAACCAGTAACCTTTATCGCAAATTTAAATTTTCTCATCAACTAAGAAACAGGATTTCTCTGATCTCGATAATCCTGAGCAGCTGGTGCGAAGTGGAAGCTCCTAGATAACACCTCGTCGGGTGTCAGGTTTTTATCACAGATGTAATAAAGACGTTAGGAAAGATAATAAGCTAAGGCAAATATAACACAATTCAAATATAAATGATTTATAGCGAATTACGAAAATAGTTCATCAACATTATCCAATTTTGTCCAATAGGATTTTAGTCTCGTTAGACTAAACTCATCAAATGAATACCGTTCACAGAGATCAAGGCTAGTTTCATACTGGCAATTTGCCGAAACTGGTTTATATTTGCATTTTCTTAATACAGCACCAGTCCTTAATTAAAACGATACGTTTAATTATGGCCTCGAGGTCCGAGATTACAAGCTGACCGCAAAACAAACAAATAATAAGCTTAAATAAGACGTTAGCCGCGCAGAAAATCGCCAGTTGCGACCGAATTTATGTGTTTTTTAGTACGAGGTCGCCACGCAACGGTCTTTTTATCGTTGCTTTACAAGGGTTTTTACTTTGGGATGTGGGCAACTACGTGTTTATTATGGACGTTGAAATGTCGTAATTTGTAGATGTAACCGCAATGTTCAAGATATACAACGCGTGCGGATATTAACACATAACTTTTAAGTGATTTTATTAGAGTTGTTTTAAAATGTGAAATTTTAAGAAGTTTCTATTTTATTTCTCTCTATCGATTGAGCGAAGATATTAGCAATTTCCCGATTTCCGGGTGCTTCCCTTCCGTTATTGAAAGTGCGACTAACTTCACGTCGGAGCTCTTGAAAATATTGCAGAAGTTATGCGCACCAACCGGCCGTTAGAGGGCTCATCGCTAACGGGCCGAATCAAGCGCCAAACGGCACTAAATCAAAACCAAACGTGGAACGGCGCCGCAGTTAAAAGTTTCGATCGGAATTGGTTGAGAGAAGACTTTCAAGGCGCTTAATACGGATCATCATATATGCAGCCTTGGGGAATGCTTCTCGAAACGGAAGAACTTCAGTTAATCTCACCCTCTCGGGAATGGATACTCAAAGGAAATATGGAGGTGGTGTTTTTTCCCAGCACAACCTATGCTTTGAATGATTTCCGAAAATCGAATTACTTTCCTTTTTTATACGGATATTTATACAGATATTTATACAGATAAGCAAAGAAAAAAAATAAATAAACTGTCTCAAAACGACGTAAAAGTATGTTGAAAATTAACAGCGTTCATATAATATTTAAAAATAAATTCATTTCGCTGCATGAAGAACTTTCTGCCCGTCGAGCAGAAAATTTTTAAAATGTCGGCGTTGACGAACGCCGCTGGAAAAAGCTATAGGAAAAAAACAGAACTGGCTCAAAAAGTCAACGTCGCACGAGTAATTACGAACAGCACTTCTAAACACGATGATGAAGTTCGTTAACATAGGAGGCTAATTAATGGATTATCGTGGAGGATGCAACGATAAAAAATAAAATTAAAGTCGTACTTACATTTCTTTCGAATAAGGAAGAAAAATAATAAATTATAACAGCGGAATTTTATACTAGTTGTGGCTTAAACTATTCGGATTTTGAGAAGTTATCGCTTGTTAGGTACCAAATTCAATTAGTCCCCTACCTGCTTTGTTTCCGCACAGTTGAACTATGTTAACTCTAAGTTAACTAAGAGGGGCAATTGTTAATTTTATGATAATTACGTCCTTTCCAATCCTCTGCTGTATTTACAGACCTCTCCTAATTCTTGTTTGCTCAAGCTAATAATTAAATCAATGCCCTCTCTATCGACACTTGAAGTTTCTATTCATATGAAACTCCCGATCCTAATGAAGTTTATCGCGCAATTATATTCACCTATGCGAAGTTAGTTCCCAATTTTTCCTGTCCCCAATTAAATAGGATTTTATATCCACAAGAAAACCTCAACTGACGAAGATTTGATCTTAATATTCCCTAATTAACTACGTATGTTAGCTTAAGTCTCCGTCTCTATTTTGCAGTCTAGCCCTCAATTACAAAAACTAAAAAAATGTATTTACTATGTTGATGAAATTAGTAATGCTGCTAAGAGCAATGATAGTAAAGCAGTTATCATCCTCCAGCCCTTAACGTCTACTAGGCCTCTACTTCTCTTATCCATTCTCGATCTTCACTCGAGCAGTCTCTTTATTTATTATTCATCCTTCAATCGGGCTATCTGCACTACCTAGTTCCATTTGAGTTCTGCAATTCGGGTAATTACATCAGTAACTTCAATCCCTCTATAGATCCTCGTTAGTCAGATTGGCAAGTTAATTTTTAAGATATCCTTCACTTTGCCATAAATTATCTTTGATGCTGGTGTTTTGACTAGGAACTAGGTTCGTCATGTATTTTGTTTTGATGATGTTGAATTTGAGCAAGACATACTCGGTGGAGGTCATATAGCATTATGTCTATCTCCTTAAGATTGTCGGAGAACAAACTATATCGTCTAAAAACTTAACATTTGTTATCCTCTTCCCATCGATATTCTAGTATTGCGGTAAACAGTTTATAATTTTACGTCCAAAATTTCTTCAAACTCTATTGTATCAAATACTTTATGGAGATATCCACGAAAGCGATAACAATCGGCCAATTCGACGCTGTTTTGATTATCATTTCAATGTTCTGTGGGTGATCCAAAACCTCTACGAAATCCCGGTTGTTCTATCGGTTGGTAGATGACGAGACTGTTTTCAGGTCAAATCGCTAATTTTCTTGTGACGATTTTATATAAGTGACTAAGAAGATTTATTAGTAGATTAGTATGTTTTTAGCTTTATGCCACCTGTTTGATACTGTACTATTAGAAAGACACATATTTTATTGGTTTTAATAGGCTGTTTTCAATGGTTTGTAGATGAGACTAGTTTCTAGCTCAAATTGAGGTTTGGCCTTCTCGATGCTTCGCCTCTAGGTGTCTCGGTTTGTGGACACTCTGTTGCAGCATATCATCCCAAGAATCTACTGAGCGTCTCACGTCACGTTGTCTCGCCATTTTCATAATTGTTTCAAAAATATTTTCTTTGCGGTACAAAAGTAAAATTTAATTTGAGAAAAAAGGGCGATTTCTTGTGACTACTGGTTTTTGTATTTTCCGCATCTCATCGTTTCAGGTGATTGCATTGTTACTTACGTAGTTGATGTTGTCTACAACCTCAAAGTTGTAGTCTCCAATTGAGACGCTCTGCTGAACATGATATCTCCGTCTCTTACTCTAAAAGGCATGTAGTTTTTAGTATTGTTTTTGTTAATCCTTATCCAATCTCTCTTCCAGTGCTTTCGAGGTTTCCAACGGTATCCTTAACCAGTTGAATTGATGTGCCAGGAATGTTAAGACCATCTGCATATCCCACCATTTGGACAGATTTGATTATCAAGTTGGCGTTTAGTCTGTCTTCTTATTTCAGTCCTGAATATGCTTTGAATTCGCTTGAGAGTCCTCTTGCTACTTTCACTCGGCATGTGCTGTGTAACATTATGCATAAGGAGCCTCACTAATTAAATTAACACATCGCATTATGGTATAGAGTTTATTTCTGGTGATGCTGTAATATGTTTGAAGTTTATAAATGTCTGGTCAATATCGGTGGCAAACTCCCATAACTTGCCTAAGGTTGCAGAAGGTTTCGAATCGCGTTCAAAACTGTCACTTATTCCAAGAAGACAATATCTGCCAAACTCATTTCAGTTGGCCCTAACATCCAAGTACGATCGGTTCTGGCTCTCACTGAATTCTTGTCAGTGTCTTTTCATACAATTTACTGTTATATGCTCTTTTGGGAATTCTACTTCTTATATTCTTACGACATGTCCGGCTCACCTCAACCTTTGCAGCTTGCATTCTGTCAGCGGGTGTTGTTTATAGATTTGGTAAGTTTTGTGGCTGTACTTTACTCGCGATAAGTTGTTCTTTTTTGTTGGGCTTAGAATTCTTAGGGCTTAGAACTTATTTTTAAGTTTTTCTGGCTAATGGAGGGATAAGGTTATCCCTACCAACGTTCATCCTTCTTATAACATTTTCCAGTTCCAAATTGAAGAGTGTTGGAGCTTCAATCCACGCGATGCTTCGCCTCTAGTTGTCTCGATTTCTGAACACTTTGTTCCAGCTTCTCATTCTTCTGAGTGTCCCTCGTCACGTTGTCTCGCAATTTTGTTTTTGACCACAAGCCATGCGGCTTCCTCCTAATTTGATTAGTTTGAAAATCCATGTTGCAAGTTTACAAATTTTGAGAATGGAAATTGAAACTTCTTACTAGCTTTTTAAAAATTTATTTTAACGGTACCAGTTTCCTCCTAATTGTCTCAAAAATATTTTCTTTGTGGTACAAAAGTAAAATTTAATTTGAGTAAAATGTGCGATTTCCGGTGACTACTGGTTATTGTATTTTCTGAGTCTCATCGTTTTCGGTGTTTACATTGCCACCTCCGTAGCTGAAGTTGTCCACTACCTCAAAGTTGTAGTCTCCAATTGATACACTCTGTACAATAAGATATCTCCGTCTCTTACTCTGCATCAGGAGAATCGTCTCTTACTCTAAAAGGCATTGATCGCAGATTTTGTCGTTGATCCTTAGTCCAATTTCTCTTCCAGCGCTTTCGAGGTTTCCAAAGGTTTCCTTAACCACTTGCATTTATACCAAGAATGTTAAGGTATATCCCACCATTTGGACAGACTTGATCATCAAGTTGGCGTTTAGTCTTTATATGCTTTAAATTCGCTTGATAGTGCCCTTTCTACTTTCACTCGGCATGTGCTGTGTAAGATTATGCATTTGAGTGTCACTAATCTAACTAACAAAACGCATTATGGTGTAGAGTTTATTTCTGGTGACGCTGTAATATGTTTGTTTGAAGTTTATAACTGGCTGGTGAATATCAGTGTTAAACTTCCAGAACTTGCCGAAGATTGCAGAAGGTTTCGAATCGCGTTCAAATTTTCCTTTAAATTTCACTTAAAAAAGGCATAAATCGGGTATTTTCAGGTTCGTATAGGTCAAGGATTAAAGTTTCGAATGATATATTCATTTGAGACGTACTCTTGTTGTAATTAATTCTATTTAACATTAGGTTCTCTTTTTGCCGGTTTTTAGATATTTGGGCAAATTTAGAATCAAAATATACAAATTATTTTAATGAGAAAATGTTATTTGAACCTTATGTACAAATTTATACGGAAATAGGTGGACCAGCTTAGAGGAAATTTATGAATAAATTTGGCATCACCGCTTACACTTTGGCAGAGTTTGCTTCTGCCATAACCAGTTGGCCCGTAAGATTTCCCATGTGAGAGGTGACAACTTGCGCAGACCGCGTTCTAATTGTTAGTCTAAACAACTAACGTGCTGCGGAAACTTCGGTTTACATTCGGAATAAGCCAATTATACTTTCGAAGCAAACTCCGCGCGGCTTCGCAGTTTTAACTCACGGGTTACAACCACCTCATTTGCATTTGGGGTGTTTCCTATTTCCGGCTTATTGCATCACTGTGGAGATTTAACTTTCTGTGGCATCGCGTTGTACGATGAACCAAGAAGGAAATAGCAAAATAAAGTTGTAACGAAGAATTTTAGTATTTACGGCAATCGATAACGATGAGTTGACCACGGCGAAATGGAATATTTTCCGGGCAATTAATAGGATTGAATGGGTTGTGATCCGGTGGGTAGAACAAAAGCTCGATATAAATTAGACCGGCCGCTTGGTGTGCATATTAGTACGCCACCGCGATTTTCTTGTTTGCTTTGCAATTAGTACTAACGCTAGTTAAATTAACCTCAAAACGTCGGGTGGTGTCAATATCGCCGGTTATGACCAGAGAACCAAATCGCATTACGTTGAATAATTACTTTCGAAAATGCATTGCGACATAGGCATTAAAGTGGTCGCAATAACGTTGACAAATTCTAATTTATCGACGATCCATCATGATCCACGACTATAGTTTATTTTTTAAATCTTGATTTTTACTTTTTTATCGCGCAATGAGCAGTTTATTTTAATGAAAGTGCGAAAGTAATTAATGCGAATTGAATTTCCTCGAGACGCGTCTTTTAACGACATTTTTAATTAAAAAGTTGATGCAAACTCGTTCTGGGTGGAGAAAGCTCAACAGCAACAGCACTAAAAGAAATGCGGGATAAAGAAAAAAGAAAATAGTGGGAAAAAGGGAAATGCCGGATAAGGGAGGCTTGCCATTTTAATGTTCTCAGTTTCTTTCGGGAAGAATATGGTTTTAATAAATGGAAGAGGTATAGCTTCTTCCACTATAGTAAGAGGCGTTGTTCTTTTCACGCCGCTTTTAAAAATTGAACGGAAGTCGTTAAACTCGAGACTCGCCTCCCTCTCGAGCGATCTCGAAATGGCCTCTACGCTTTATTAAAATTGATTATGCCGCACTGCGTATAAGATGCTATACTTTACTCATGACGGCCACCAACTTAGCGAGTTTCGAGGGAACCATTACACTTTATGGGTGAGACCACTAATTAAAACCCTGGTTAATTATTAATAATTTAATGGCAACATCATCGACCTCTCCATATCTCCACTCCTCAACTATATAAACGGTGTCAATTTCCGCGCAAATTCTCCGGGCGTCAAATTTTCTAATGGTTCTAGCAATTACGTATGCTCGTTACACATTAATCTAACCGGAATGGAACTATGCGGCACAATGGCCATGGCGCCCAGAAAGTTACCTTGATCGTCCACCCATAAAACACGAGGCAATTCACGGCGCAGACATTACAATCATGTTTACGTCCGGCTGGTTGCCGCAGGATGGCCGTATTTCACTTGAAACGTCCTTAGTCCACGGAGGATCCGCAGTCTACCTCCTCCAAGTCAGGTAATAAAAAGGCTCGCTTTACCTTTTATATCGCACAAATGGATATTACCCTGTTATACTTGCCAGCAGACGTTTCCATCGAATCTTTCTAGCGCAATCTCTATTTTCTAGCTTATCATTGAATATGATTCAATCACTCAAAACCATCTCAATATTTTCTACTCTAAATTTATGAATTCTCTGTAATACCTTTACCCCTAAATAATAAAGCTTAAGACGAAGCCTACGCATTTCATATATCACAACGTGAAATTTCGGTAGGGTACAACAACCACTCCCCGAAGGGCCTCTAACGAAATTTATACTCTTTTTACGCCACCCCACCCTACCGCAATAATATACAGTCGTTTTAACGCACGCCCGCTTTTACACACCGAATAAAACTTTAAAACGCACCCTGTTTACGAATTTATGACCCATCCGTATTTCTTTTCGAAATGACACCGGGTTATTCTTACGTCGCCTTTTTATTTCCCCGCGTAATAACCGCTTTAAGATCTTCGGAACGGCGAAAACCTATCCTTCATTCTTTCAGAGCGGAACATAAATAATCGGAAAACGTTTAAATCAAGCGCGGTTACTATCTAACGAACGTCCGATAACAGGGCGAAATATATTCCCTCTTTCTGTTGGCATTTGCGTATCGGTGTCCCCCTTTTCTGTAAAATCTCGATTCTTCGCCACACAAATCACCGAACCGGGGGACACTGGGTTTTTCTACAATGTCCTTCCCGTTCCTCTCTAAGGGGCAAAATATGAAAACTTCCCCGCCTGGTTTGGAAAGCGCCAGGTCGTAAAACACACTCGATGGGGGGGCGTCGCGACGTGGCCGTCGCGGCGAACCGCCGCGAGCCACCCTTTTTCTCTGCCCCGTTAGTTCTGAAACTGACCGTAACATTTATGGAAGTTCTGTGAAACTTTGTTGACGCTCTGGTTTGGCCAAAACGGCAGCGGAAGGACGGCTAGTCCCCTTAGGCCCCCTAGTCGTGGGGTGTCTCCTTCAAATCCCCAAACTCACCCCCATCAACTAATATCGGATACGGTTATGTACTTTACATAACCCGACCGTTTGCATTTAAACCGAGTGAATTTTCCGTCCCGCTTTTACATAATTCGAAAAATAAGCAGTTTCAACGCAGGCCGCTCTTATGAAATATTTTGCGAGACGAGCTGGACCGTAAAATCCAGTTGGAAGGGTTGAGCAGATGCGAGAAAAACGAGCCACTTTTAAAATGGGTCACGAGTTTATTTAGAAAAAGCACTGAAAACAATAAAATATTATGTTCTTTTAAACAGTTTTTCACTATATCTTAAATATCTGAGTTACTAGTTCTAATTAGACTGTGACGTGACATGGATGGAGATAGACAAAATTTTTAATAATCTTATTCATTTTTAATTCAAATTTGCCTAACACGTAGTGTTACTTCATTTGGAAAGAAGTTAAAATTGCGATTGAGTTTTATTAAAAAAATCATAACTCCTTTGAAAATAGAATTGAAATTATGAAATACTCAATAATTACGCCAAAAGAGTGCATATTTCAATAAGAAATACATAATTGTTAAAGAAATTGGCATAAAAAAGTTATAATGCAATAATTTAAATCGGCAAGAAGTATCCACGACCGAAGATGAGCAGCAAAAAACAGCAAATTTGTCGGGATTAACGGTCAAAATGATGATCAGTGAAACAACTTTATAAAAATGCTAATATTTCGATTGTTTATTCAAAGAGCTTTTTCAATGCTAAAAAGGTTTTACAAAAATCCATTAATTAAAAGTCTGATAATCAGCAACGAAAAAACAACTAATAAAAAACCAACTTACTTGTTTAATGAAACTATTAAATAAAGAATGCTTGACTTCATATTAACATGTTAAAAAACTATTATAATTACTTGAACTTGTTCATAATAAAAATGATTTGAAAATACGTTAAAATTTTTAGAACACAAAACCCACGGAAAACAAGATGGACATTACACGTTAAAATAAGTTGTTATAAAAACTCGTTTTTGAAAATACAGCGAAAAATCAAAACATCAAATCACTGGAGTAATTAAGGTTGTCAGAAATGTTATTTTGTTGATCAGAGTCACCATAGTGTTGATTGGAAACGTCCTTAGCAAATAAATATGCGTAAATATTACTGAGATTACTTGTATCATTCTTGAAATTAACAGTGTTTTTGGTGTAGTTGATATGTACCATTTCCAAGAAAAGTCTATTGTGATAATTGGATTCCAAATCAAGAATCTTGACGTTATCAAAATCAAAAAAATGATTACAATCAATGACGTGTTGGGATAGAGCACAACCGGTGTTGGAAAGTCTACAATCACTTTTGAGTTTCGAGATCCTGCTCTTTAACCATTGTGATATTTGTCCAACGTATTTTCCATCACAGTCATTGCATGAAACACAGTAGATAACATTTGACTTAACTTCTTCAAGCGTTTTATCTTTTAATTTGGAAAAATGGCTACCCAGTTTCTTTTCATAACACACTACGATTTTAACGTTCTCCATACACGAAAGAGCCTCTTTTAATCCGCTACTAAGGTTTTCAACGTAAGGTAGTTTTTTATAAACAACTGAATCAGTAGTAAGTTGTGAAGGATTTGTTAAACTTACTTAAAGCTGAGTGTTAATAGTAAACGTTGAAAACAAAATTTTGTTAATCATGCTAACAGGATAACCGTTGTTAGTAAAATTCTTTTTAAAAAATTGCAAATTTTCCTGTAAAAACAGTTGGTCACCAATACTCGTAACTCTGTGTTTCATACAACGAATGGTAGAGATTTTGTGTTTTATGTGATAGTTAGAGAAATAACTTAAATATCGTCCTGAATACGTTGGTTTTACATACCAGTTAAACTGAATGTTGTTGTTAGAGTCTCGAATAACTTTAGTGTCAAGAAAGGGTAAGCTGCTGTTAACTTCCCTTTCGATTGTAAAAATCATTAAAATACCTTAAAATAATATCCACATCCTCCTATGAACTCCCAAAATTAAATCATCAACATATTTCTTTATAAATTGTATACGATAAACAGAATTATTGTTAGTCAATATCTCATCCAGCGCGTAGTCCATCACTATCAATAGGATAAAAAAGAATAAGTCCACGATGATTTTTTTATTATTTTTCTAATTTCGGTACAACAATGTTTCGCTTTTTCTAAAATTAAATATAGATATATAGATTAAATATAGATATTTTTATTAACCACTTCGAAGGGATTCTGTTCTCGGAGAAATATGAATTTTTTACTAAAAATATTATCTTTTATAAAAGATACGTTGATGATATCCTTCTGATATACAACGGTAAAAAATCCCACATTATAGCTCTTAATAACATTTTTAACAATATTAATAATCTTCAATTTACTTACGAAGTAGAAAAATGTTCATCTATTTGCTTCCTTGATCTTACTATAACAAGGTGCACCTCCGAGAACAGAATCCTATTCGACATATATAGAAAACCAACTACAACCAATACCTTAATTCCAAAAAATTCATTTACATCATTTCAGCATAAATACGCATCTTTTCGTTTGTTTTTTGATAGAATTTTAAATTACCCTTACATTCACGTGCTAGCTATAACAAGGAAATTAATACTATCATCAGGCTGGGCTTTGATAATGGTTACTCCCTTCAGGAGCTTCAAAATTTATTTTTCCGCATTCATCAAGCTAGAATTAATAATTTCATCTATCCCCACTTTTCCAACCCCCCGTTTTTGTCTCCATACCTTTTCACCCTTTAATCCAAAAACAATTTTCCGATATTTTCAATAAGTTTAATGTCACACCGGTATACCGTGCAAATGCTAAATTGGGCCAATTATTAACTAATAACAAACACATATTCGATGATAAACTTAAAAGTGGGATTTACAAACTTAACTGTAACGATTGCGATTCTTTTTACATAGGACAAACTGGAAGGAAAATCAGTACTAGATTCAAGGAACACTTAAATAAAGAAAATTCTACTTTTTATAAACATTTAAAAGAACATAAACATAAAACTGATATATCCAAAATTAAACTTCTAAAACATCTTAATAAATCCAGAAAAATGGACCTATTTGAGGAATACTATATAAAATATATATACCACATTAAAAAATACATACCACATTAAAAACCCTGAACATATTTTGCATGAAATTACTGATTTTAACAATTATAATAGATATTTTACACCTTTCATATAATTTCAAACTTACCGCTCTTGCATTTGGTTGTCACATCTTGATACCAATTTTTCATTTTCTTAAGTTGTCATGTTACTTACTTCCTCTTTTAACTGACCTCAGGGACCTCAGTCCGTTGTAACCAGTCGGTATGTGCACACGACTCAAGTTTTTCGGTAAACACTTAACGTTATAATACTTTTTCAATAATATTAATACCCTTTTCTTTTAGATTTTTAACGCTAGATTCTTCTTTTTATAACACGCCTTCAGCTTTTACAGTTTATTACGCCTGCCTTCAGCATTTCAAAAAAACATTTTTTAACCTATCACCCAACGTTGGAGTTTTTAACCTGACATGGTAAACCCACGCCGTTTTCAAAAATTTCACTTAATTTAATCCAAAATTATATCGTTAATCATCGGTCCATCGTAGTTTTCGTAAGAGAAATTTTTCTACATGATCATTTTTTCACGTGTTCATCATTCTTAGTTTTTGACGGTAAGATCTTTTTATAATTTTTAATTTTATATCACCAACAAAAACACCCGTCAACTAGTAATAATTATCTTCCATATTATTCTAGTCGTACCTGAAGACGCTTTTAGAAAAAGCGAAACATTGTTGTACCGAAAATAGAAAAATAATAAAAAAATCATCGTGGACTTATTATTTTTATTCCTATTAATACTCACCATGATGAACCTGGAGGCTACAATTGCCATCACTATCAAGGCTAAAATTGGTGATAATTTTGACTCCATAGGGGTACCTTCAATTTGTTTATAAACATTGTCAAAAGTAAACTTAGAATTTTCAAAGAGTGTTTTTAAACCCAATAAAAATGTATCTTTGTCCCAACAACAAACCTCAGGTATTAATTCCCATTTTTCTTCAACATCACATAATTTAAATCATCAAAATGAATGAAATTTTTGATTTTTGGGATCAAAGTTATTATGAGTTGTATTGAAAATAATGTAGATTCTGATAGTAAAAGCCAAATTGGATGAAAAAACGAAACAAAATAGTTATAAAGTGTATTCCATGTTGCAAGCTTAATGTTCCTTAAATAAAATCATCGAAAAACTTCTAACTTGCTATTTATTATAAATTTACAGTCGAACCGGTTTCTGGTTACTCCATCTTCAACGACAAACTACAAGGTTGTAAAGCACAAGATATTAAAAATATGAATGAATATGAAATCTTAAAATTAGGAGTTATTGTATTTATATTCTGCATAATTATTCACTTGCACTTAATTCATTTTTCATCAGTTTGTATAGCTTCTCGGACTGAGTATTTTTTTCATTTTTTCTTTTTTACTCTGTTTTTCTTTTTTCCATTTTCATTAATATTTACCTCCATTTTGTATAGTTTTGCTCTTTTTCCTTGCAAAAAACCGTTAATTATTAATATAGATTCTACTTCCAATTTGTTTTTTGGATTTTCTAAGAATTTTTATTTTAAATTTATATTTTTTTGATTATTTTATCAACATTCTAAAACATAATAACTCCTAACTTTAAGATTTCATATACAGAGTTTCTTAAAAGTAACGGATAAATTGGTTAAAATGATTAAGAACAGTTTATGCAAAAATCGCTGAAACGACACTAAAGATTTAATTTTTTTTGCAATTGTTTGGTTTAAATTTTAAATTTGTTCCGTCATTTTTAAACGAGTAATAACGTCATCGATATTTTTTTTTTCAAATAGGAATGCCATTTCTATTATGAATGAAAAATGGGTGCTTGCTATTTGAAAAAAATAATATTTTATAACTAGTTTCTATTTCATATCTAATTTAAAAATGACGGAATTTAAAATCTATACCAAAAAATTTAAATCTTTAGACCCGTGTCAACGATTTTTCTATAAACCGTTTTTAATTGTTTTAACGAATTTATCCGTTACTTTTGGAAAGCACAGTATAATATTTTTAATATATTGTGTTTTACAACCTTGTAGTTTGTCGTTGAAGATGGGGTAACCCTAAACCGATTCGACTGTAAATTTGTAACAGCAAGTTAGACGTTTTTTGATGGTTTTATTTAAACTAGTTATAGACAGCCAAATTTAAGAATATCCAAAAAATGGGTAAAGTTACGATTGAGTATTATGGTCCCTCTCAGGACCATAAGATTTTGGAAGCTTATGTAATCATTTTAGCTATTTAAGATCCATTGGACATCAAAAAAAACATGTTTTAAAATCATAATACCAATAAATGTTATATTTTTATGGATTTTTTTGGGTAAAGAAGTCCCCATGGTCGTTAGGAGTTACTTTTTACTCGATTAACCTTACCTTACATTTATAAGGTTTACTTATTGGTTCAGCTACGGTATTTATAAAAAGCTACGTATTTATTATCATAGGTTTATTTATTCATAAAAAGTATAAATAATTACACTATAATTAGTTATGGTACTTAGCAAAACAATTTCTATCATTAATGTAGCAAAGGTGAACTATACATAAATCACAAGTGTTGTTTGTCTGGTTTTCCTTCTTGTTTTTGGCGCAATTTACGCACCTCTTTCTGATATTTGATTTTTCCATGTGATGCGAAGCTAATTGTCATTTTACAGATTTGCGCATAGCATTTGCTTTTGTTGTGAAAACACTTCGTTACCTCACGGTAATAGTATATTAAAAAACAAGTTTCGTAAGACACGCTTGAAATGCACGAATTCAAGTTGAAAAACGAGTGGCGAAGCCACGAGTTTTTTAATGAATGAGTGCTTTAAGTGTTATGAAACGTGTGTTTTATGCTATTTTTTGTAATTCGCGTTTTTATACTTTTTTTTTACAAAAATAAAGTAAATTTTGGCAATGTAGACAATTAGAAACTGTCAAAACACAAAATATATTCACCAGAAAAAAATGTTTGATGTACACCTCCCAAAATAAGAGAAATTGCTCAGAGTCAATGTCCTCGTCATTGTGGACTTTGTATTCGATGCTAAGAACGTGTTTAAACATCCATAGACAAAAATTGTCACATTGACAACTAGAAAAATTAATGACCCAATGTCACCAACTTGAACTGGTTCCATAAAATGTTACTAAAATCTCATTACAGCATCGGATGCTGTAAGGAGTCTCATTACAGCACCCGTTTGAGTACTGTTATAGCTTCCATTACCGTAGCGAATTACAAAAAAGTATTTATCAAACTCCTAGCAACAACTTGTCTGAACTGCAAACTCGACAAGAGGCTTCCTTCCATTTGTTTTTGATCATGAAGCTTGGTGTAGATGTTATGTACGTTATTTACTAATATGTCTAACAGATCAAAAAATAGACGAAGATAACATTTTATTTTTGGTATCAGATCTATTTCGTAACACACCTTAGGTTGGTCCATGAGGTCCACTCCTTCCATGTTTTTAGTATAATGTGATACTATCCCAGGGCATTTGACATCAATTTTATCTGCTGAATCAGCTTTACGGCATTTTACGGTGTTTGTTTCTATAGGCGACAGAATGTTGCTCAACAAATAGACCGCTTTGTTATTCATCCATTTCACATAAGTAATGCCTTGGAAACTGGTGGTGTAAATTTCTCCACGCTTAACTTTTTTTGTCCACTGGTGCAGTTTTCGGTAGATGTTTTCGGATACTTCGAACAGTTCCACACGCCTTGGTGTTTCGATCAATCAATTTACATTGTGACCTAGGTGAGTTGAACAAATTGTCGAAATAAATTTCACATCCCAAGCCCTCCAGCTTTTTCGTAAGCTGAAGCACCACTGATTCCCCTAATCCGTACTCAGTGTTGAAATTGCGTTTGCCTGTGTATAAATCAAATTCAAACAGATAGCCCGCATCCCACCTTCACCATAGTTTGAATCCCCACTTGACAGGATTATTTTTTATAAACTGCTTCATTACGTTATGCCCCTTGAACTTTATTCGTCAATTCGTCTTTTATTGATGGCGCGGCGTTTTGAAACGAAGTATTGAAATGTTCCATAACTGGACGAATTTTGTATGCTCTGTCATAGTTAGGGCTATTTGGGTCTCTTACTTCTTTGTTGTTGCAGAAATGTAGGTTCCTACGTATTTCTTCGAACCGAGCGCTTGGCATGACATTTGATATGAACCGCCATGTCTGGTTGAGTAGACCAGTAGTCTTTCAATGACGGCACAATTTGATTGCCCATAATCGAATTCATGCCAAGAAATGCTTTCATTTCTTTTCTGAATTTATATTGCGCATTATGAAAAACATTTGGGAGGTAAGTTCTCTAGCTCCACTTGAAAACTGGTTGGTGGTTGCAATGCTCTTTGATGATAGGTTCTACTATAGAAGAAGGTTCAGGTGACAGTGTTGTTGGATTCTGAAGTTCAAACGCTGTATCATCGCTGTTCATCCTGTGTTAGAAGCCTTTGATCTTCTTCGTCAAGAAGTAAATCGTCACTATTATCGGCCATCAGAAGCTGTTGTATTTCATTTTCCTTGAGTTCGAAAAGTCTACGTCCCTTACGAATCATTCTGCAGCAATATGAATAAAAAAGTGAAGTTATTTGACAAAAATCATCTGTACAAAAACTAAAGTTTTCCTCATACATAGTATCTTTCTACAATCACAGGGGTACATCGGTCCCTTTGTATTTACAATGTTATATCTATACAAGTAGCATAAATAATGGTTTGATAAATGTATAGAATAACAATTTAATTACCAGGCAACGATTATTTCACACTCTGAAAAGTTGGAAAACATTTTTACACTTATAATTTTTCTTGTAAAAATTAAGATTCTCGCACCAAAAGAACTGACAGTTTCTACTGGTCATAAACAAAGAATGGTGTCCCTAACAACCTATTTCCAGCAAAAAATACATAAAGTACGATTTAGAACTAATAAATAAGAAAGTGATATACATCGGCTCCTTAATAATTAAGACGTGCCACGGTCGTCTAAGGGTTAGGAAATGGTTATCCTGTTTTTAAAACAAGGTTCATGTATTGGATTAAGGGCAGGGATTTCTTTATATATCAAGCGTATCGAAAATCATAACTTCTTTAAAAATAGAATTGAAATTATTCTCAGAAATTACACCAAAAGAAGTGTAGATTTCAATAAGAACTACAAAATTGTTAAAGACCTTGACAATCTCGCCTGATTCTGTGTAAAACCTTATTTTCGTACACTTTAATTTTGGTCAAACATGAAAAATAGTAATCTTACCCTTTAACAACATTAAATGAGTCAAGACTAACATTTTACAGTGTAAGTACGCAAAATCTTTTGATCGCTCGAACTTTAACCACTTTAACCCTAAGTGTATTTTTTATATAAATAATTACCGGTAACAATGTAATATATATTTATAAACTTTGTTCAATTAGCACAATGATATATTCTACCTTTATTCGCACATTTTTATTATCGCTTTATTTTCGCCTCCATATTTCTATATCTTTGTAGAAATAGAAAAATGTTGATACTAAATCTAATATATGAGGAATTTCAATCTCTATCCACTTTTACGAGGAATCTTTGAAAATCAATTTACGCTACTCTCATTTCATATCCTGATATCTCAGCTAAAACAACAGGGTTGTGGTTGCAAAGCCCGGCTGAATGAGCTTTCAGAGAGTAAGCACAAGTCCCGTAGTTACTTATCAGGTACCGGTAATATTATTTACGAGCACATGCAGCCGCGTGAGCGAGTCGTCAACTTGGACTTTTACGACATATAATCGCGCGGTTTATGACACGACGGAGACGAAATCGCTTCCGAGGTAATACCAATTTCGGTTTTCACCCCCAAAAAAGCGTAGAATTTTAAATTAAGATAAGCAGTCGGTTGCTATTTTATTTAGACGTCAGCAAATTGACAGCACATCTCGATTAAGTGGTACAAAAGGTCTATTCATTGGAGGCGAGATAGGGTCGACAAAAGGGAACAGCTTTAATATTATCAGCAATATTGCGGGAAGTCGATAAATAAAACTTTTTGTCGCATCTTCGATTGGAAGTGGTAGCGCACAACGAAGTAGAGAGTTGAAAGAACTTTTTTTTAACGACTTCCAGCACTTCACGTCTAGATAGGCCCTGAGTTTAGTTTTCCTGTTCCGTGAAAACTTTTCCTGTTTTCACCGAATCCCTTCGGGTTTATTTCAGAAGTGATATTTACAAGTTGTAACGTGCCTGGTATTGGCGTTGCATTCGGTTTTGTTTTCGGGTGAAAATTGAAGGACGCTTATTAAACTCTCTTCCAATTATCGGATTTTTCATCCCTCGAAAAAAGAAATATTTCATCAGTCCGCGGCCTTTCCCCCGAAAGTGACTTTGTTACTTCCCGACCAAAGTTGAACAACTTAGATTTACGAGCCATCGCCGCGAAGGAAAGAAGCCGATGATAGCATCCGGCCCTACCTCGAACCTTTTAAGTCGTTCCCGCTTCCATTTTCGGTAGACAGATTAATTAAATAACGATTACGACGATAAATTTCAAAGAAAATGCGTAGATCACGCCATCGGACGGAAATATTTCTTCCACCGTAATTCCTGTTATCAGCGGGGTAGTGGCCCTTCGATGACCTCCCACAGTAACCCTATTTTACTTGAACAGAACGCTGCAGGGAGATTCATTTTACCTGATAAGATGTGGAACGATCAATTTTCCCGATGTACTCATGATAAATGGAGGTCTTAGGTAATCGGAAAATTATCAAATCGCATTGTAACCTTAGAATAATAAAGTATTTCGTTTCATTTAGAACTATTAACCCATTTGCATCATTCAGAAGAAATGATAAAGTAGCTCATACCACCAAACTTTATTTTATTATAGTATACAGTTAAGTAAATTATACAGTCTTGGCCAAAAGTATTGAGCACCCTAAAAATGTCTTGGAAACAACATTAGAGCCCTCTTTTATATCACTTTTTGTCGACACAAACTTGGACGACGTTAAGTTGTAACAAGATAACGCAACATGCCACAAAGCTATCCGCACAATGACTTAGTTCGAGAAAGTAATATAGAGCTTCTGGACTGGCCAACCCAATTCCGGACCTAAACCCCATAGAGTATTTATGGGGTTTATTGAATCACAAAGTTAGGCGTCACACTATTCATTCAAAAGAAGCGCTAAAAGAAAACTGCAAAAAACTTGTGTCCTCTTTACCAAAAAGAATTTTGGCCCTGATTAAGGCAAAAGGCAAAACATTATAAACCTATACAATTTATTTTAATTTGATATTTCGAAAGTTAACCTGGGTGCTCAATAGTTATGGCCAAGGCTGTAATTATAATACATTTGCGGACAATCAGAAAAAAGCAGACATCACTAGCACTAGAATTAACACTAGATCTAGTTTTAGCTGTTATTAACCACCAGGCTGGTCTATATTTTCATATGAACTGAAAGTAGAACTAACACTAGAAACTGTGCATCAATTACAGTTATGACGTAACAGTTTAACGTACGACTTGCATCAGTTTGCACATCAAATGGTTTCTCGAAGTTAGGACATGTAAGTATAGGGGCTGAAACCAAACATGCTTTTATCTTCTCCAAGTCAAGCGTACACTCATCGGACCAACAAAACATTTGGGCTTTTCGAAGAAGAGATGATGAAGAAGACACAAGTGGATGTAGGAATTTTCATTATACACATGACCTTTTCTGGATGCACTGTTACCCTTCTTTCATTCACAATACAACCCAAGTATCGCAATACTGAACGACAAAATTGGCATTTCTTTCGGCTAACCGTCAAATCATCTTCCTTTAAACGCTCTAATACTTCACAAAACACGTCTAAGTGTTTCGGAAAGTCGTTAGCAATAATTATAATATCAAGATATACAAATACATAAGGTTCACAATTATACCGAGAACACTGTCAATAAGCCGCTACCAAGTCGTAGATGCATTGTAGACCAAAATACATACGACAAATTGCAATAATCCCCTTCCTGGAACAACGAAAGCTGAAATAGGACGTTATTTTTCTTCTACAGGTACCAGCCAATACGAACTTTTAATATCCAATGATGACAAATAACAAGCATCTCTAAGATTATCGAAGGTAGATGTCACAAAAAGTAAAGAATATGCGTCTCGTTCCGTTATTTTATTTACCTTCCAATAGTCAACACAAAATCTGTAGGTTTTATACTTTTTGGATACTATTACAATGGCGATATCGAATGCTCCACAATACCATCTTTTAACATTTTATCAATTTCATCGTTGACGAATCTCAATAAAGCTGACTGTCATGCCCTATACTTCCACGCAAAACAAAGCACTTGCCTGCACGCTGACTCTACAATGAGGTCAGAGATCTCATGCACAGACGCAATGCTTCAAAAACTCTTCTTTGAAGACATCCTTCCAACGCTAATTGGGAAAGCTGCTTTACGTAACCGCTGCAACCAACGTTGTAAGAATTTAAAAAAATTGTATATTTATCGGAAATTGTCCTATGCTACCTCCAATACATTCTGGAAAACTATGCGTTCTCTTGGTGTAGTTGAATCTCCTTTTTATCATGGTAGTTTTGATTGTGACTCTGGCTAGTTATATTGCCGAATCCCCTATCACTCTCGACGATTCAATTAAGGTATCACCAATTCTTACCATTAATGCCTCCGCTACTATCAGTTCCAGATTTTCCTTGGAGTTATTTGACGAATTCCTAGTCCGCCATGCTCTCAGACATTTTCGGTCCACTAGTGTTGGTGTAGATGATGTCAGCATTAAGCAGCTCCTTCTTATTTTGGATATAATCATTCTTCCACTACTCCAGATATTTAACTTCTCCATTGAGACAACGTCCTTCGCTTCTATTTGGAAACTAGCTTATGTTGTACCCATACCTAAACATAAGTGTCCCACTCGTCTAACAATAAGTGATGTTCGTCCTATATCTATTATTTCCGTAATTTTTTAAGCACTTGAGCACTTGGTGTATATGCAGGCGCAACGGTATTTTGATGAGTACAAGGTTATCACTGATTTTCAGTATAGTTGATACTGGATCCATACTTCAGTATGGATATTAGACGTGGTTGTGATGACGGGCGTTTGACCTTACTGGTTTTGACGTCAGCAAGGCATTTGCTGTTGATCACAGCTTGTTGGTGGTAATTCTATGCTCTGTAGGTTTTTCGCCGAGTTGTGTCGCTTGGTTTCAATCATACCTTTTTAATCGTTCCTTGTGTGTACGTGACTCCTCATCTTCCCCGTATGTATTTACAAGCCGTTGCGGTGTGCCTCAGAGCAGTGTTTTGGATCCACTTCTCTTTTCCGTCTTCATAAATTGCGTTACTAAGACAATTAAGATAATTAATTAGCAACTTTCACCTATATGCAGACGACCTCCAAATGTATACATCCGCAGCTGTGGATGAACATCCAGCAGCGGTAATGCGTCTTAATACGGATCTTGCTAGTGTTCTAGACTGGTCTAGATGCCTCAAGCTATTGCTTTCGCATCAAGGCCTTTGCTAACAAAATTTTACTCTATCAATAATACCCATCTGACACTTAATGGTAACATCATACAATTCTCTCAAACAGTTAAAACCTTGGTGGTTATGATGGATTCTGCATTGTCCTGACAGCGTCAGATTCAGTTTGTCTGCAGGAAGGTTTATTTCTGTTTCTAATCCCTACGCAAACTTGGTTGTTTCCTTCCACCTATTGTTCGTCGCAACCTCTGTTACTCTTTAATTCTCCCCCATTTGGACTCTGCCGATGCCGTGTACCCAGACTTTTCGATTAGTCTCCGTAACAAATTAGAGAGGTTACAAAATAATTATCTGCGCTTTATTTTCGACTTGAGAAAGTATGACCATGTTATATGATCGGGATGGTATACAACGAGTATCCTGTATTAGGGACTTGGGAGTCATGTTTGATGAGAAATTGTTGTTCAGAGAGCACGTTGATGGAGTAGTTAATAAAGCTTGGCGCATGTTGGAGTTTGTTATTAGGTCTACTGAGCATTTTTCTAACATAAATGCAATTAAAACACTATATTTTGCTTATGTTTACAGTATTCTAAACTACTGTAGCGTTGTGTGGAATCCTCATTACCACATACATATCGATAGATTGGAGCGGGTGCAGAGAAAATTTTTGAAGTACTTGTGTTATAAATCTCATCTAGTGTATGATGACTACGACTCTATTTGTGCTTCTTTACGGTTTCTGTCCCTCCATCAGCGTCGCACCTGCAATGATTTGCTATTTTTTTTCAAAATTCTCAACAATGAGTGTGATTGCGCCGGGCTCGTTAGCTTGATTAATATTCACGTTGCACCGAGAAATTTGCGATATAATTTTTTGTTCTTCACTCCGGCTGCGCGTACGAATGCGTTCCTCCACTTCCCAATGATGAGAATGGCAAGAGCGGCTGATCGTTTCCCAATTGACATTTTTCGGTACACGTATCCGGTATTTAGACGTATGGTTACGACTGCTGCACTGGCCTCGCCGACCGGACTGGTCTGATTATAGTTTGTCTAATTTTACATTAAATTTAATCGGAATTTAATCGAATTTCACTCGTCAATTGTTACTTATATACATATATATATATTTTTTTTTTGTTTTATATTTTTTGTATAATTTTCATTTGGTTTGCGTCTCTGTATGTATTTCTTCTGGCTTATATTGCGCTGATATTTCTGTTTGATTTCTTTATGTCAATGTTGTGATGCAGTATTATAGGGTTTGTCCCGTTCTGTATCCATTTGTATAAATAAATAAATAAATAATATGGTAATCATCTCGAAATGCTCACCGTTGAGAAGCGTAGATCCTTTCACATATTAACTACCTTATACAAGATACTTTCCTCTCAATCTCCAATTTACCTGTTTGCTGCATTTCAGTTCATGGCATTTCGCAGTCTTTCTGCTAGAGCACAGTCTGATGTCTCACTCATGTTTCCCGTTCATCGTACTGAAATATATCACAGATCATTCACTGTACTAGCTATAACTCTGTGGAATAATTTACCCACAGAATTGTGTAATGCTCGTAGCTTGGCGTATTCAAAGCTTAGCTAAGATATCCCCTGTTGTCTTTACAGTTATCTGAGACTGATTTGATGTCATCTGCTTCTTCTTTTTTCCTTCTTCAGCTGACAGCTTTGTTTGCTATTTTCCAATCATTTTGCGCTTAATGCGATTTTCTTTCTTTACTGTTCTCTCCTATTCTTTTTCTGTTACTTGACATAGTTGCCATATTAATTATTTATCATAATTCCATACATACATTGCAAATTGGGTCTTTTTGAAAACATTGCCTCTACGATAAATTGATCTTTTGTCAACCTTGTGTTAATGTTATGTAATAATGTATATTTTTCTGTTATTATTGTAAATCTTGGTGTCTATAAAAATATTATTATTATTAAAGCAGGTGAAGTATAGGATAGTGTCGTTGTTTAGTCGGCTCAGAAATAGTGCGAATAACGTGTTCTACTAAGTTAGTGTAACCTAACTTCTCTTCTTTTCCAGAAAATAACTCTTCTATAGTAATCTCTTGATCCGTGTTTATAGATAAAACGTCACAAGTATCAACGAAAGTTCACTGGTTATGCCGAAGGTTCTACTAAAAGTAGAACTAATATTAGACCTAGAACTAGAAACATTCGGATTTAGCCGTCTTGAGAGAACGTAAACCCAAATGATTCTAATTCTAGATCTAGTATTAGTTCTAGTGATAGTGCTAGTGTTAGTTCTAATTTCAGTTTGTTATTCAACATCAGGATGTTGTATATTTTTATTGTAGTAGAACTAACACTAGACCTAGAATTAGAAACATTCGGGTTTAGCCGTACGTCTGTTAAGACGAGACAGCACAAATTAATGCTGTTATTCAGCGCCAAGTTGTATATTTTAAACACTTCGAATTAGTTTCTGAAGAGGGTTATAGTGCTAGTGTTAGTTCTAGTTTTAGTACAAATAATACACTAATTATAATAAAAGCAATGATGATTGTGTAAATATTGTCAATATTGCATTAACTTTATAGTAAGTATTAATAAAATATTTCAGGAAATTTTTAGTTATAAAATGATTCCAATTTATCAAATAATTATTAATACATTATGCACTTTTGATTTATGTAGTCCCGCTATCGATAAAACGTGGATGTAAAAGGTTGTATACCAATATATTTACAGACAGCGAACAATAGCAAACATTTGTCAGGTGAATTTATTTAAACAAGTTGTACCAGTCGGCAGCGACAGTTTGAAATTAAATTATTTAGACTTGCGTATATAAACATTGCATATAAAATAAATTCAATTTTTAGTTGATAGTCGAGTTTTCAATAAAGTCTGTGTTTACACATAGAATCCCATATATACCTAAATCAAAATTGTATACACCCATTCAGTTAATTTTGATTTAGTTCTAATATGATGTAGTGTTACAAACCAACCGCAACGACTCAATTACAGTGTCATGTGTGTTGTCGTATGATTTATGTGTGGGGCGTTCGTACATCTAATTATCGATTAGTATCAATATTTATTCAATGGTAACTTTAAAAGTACGAAAGGCAACTAATGCGTTTTTAATTTCGCCGCCCTTTTGAAATATTTACGTTAGGATCATAAATAATATCGGTTGATCCTGAAACATCCCCTCGTAAACACATCATCGCAATTTGTCTAAACGTAAATATTTTATGGGCGAAGATACACTTTCGCCACGATTGACCTCGTCCCCTTCCTCCTGCAGACCGCAAAAACCTCGGGTAATGGAAGGGAGGAAAGGAAAATCCGATATGGTCTGGCAGATTTACGGCGTCACGTGCGAAATACATACATCGTTTTAAGAAAATATGAATATCATACATTACGTGATCGGGGATATGCTGAAAATCTCATCTAGAGATTTTCAGTAATGACCGGTTCCATTCAAAGAGAAGCAGGATTTATACAAATGTTCGTCATATTTAATGTGTCTAAAAATGGTTCGGCGAAAGTGACAGAAATGACGGGAAATCGATGACATGATAGCAACGTATTATCCTGAAAGAGCCCTTCGTTGGATGACTGTGGAGTTTTTCGAGCTGCGCAGAATAATGTATTGCCCGAACTGGGTTAAAGACGTTTTCATTAGTTGCGCGCTCCGCCTCGATGTGGCGTCGTAGTTTCTGTACCGAGAAAGGGCAATATTTCATTTTGTCACATTTGCCGAATATTTACCATGCGAAATTCCAAGAAGAATTCTATTTTCCACGTTCACTTTTAGACATAATAGAACATCCGCGGCCGATGAATATATGATAAAGTCGCGTATTGATTTTCAATTGTCACAGAGTCAAAGTCCTTTAAGAATGTCGTAAGAATTTATTGGAAATCCCGTCCAGACCCAAAACAAATTTTCCCGGCTCATAAACGTTCAAAATTCGCACAGCAGGCGGTATAAAACTCGGCCCCGTCCGATAAAACCCGCAACTTAGTTTTAGACAAATTGGCAGAAGGGCCTCGAACTAAGCCGTCGTTAGTTTGCCCCGTTCGATCGTAAAAAATCCGATAAACTATCCACTCCCAACCAAGTTTCTTATCTAGCGACGTTAGCAAACTTTGTTCACTCAGTTTCGCGATTCCTGTACGCATTTTTTTCTTATTTCATTTTGATATTATCTTACATTTATATTAAATTTCTCCAACCTTAAACTTAATTAGTAGCCATAGAAGAGGCGTAAAGAGAAATAGAAACTTCTCATAAATCATTAACCCTCATCCTCCCAACCTATTTTTCTTAAGATAACTACCAGGTGGGGTGTATTTGCACTCCAATGGTTGAAGGCCTAAAACAAATTAAAATAGCAATTGTTTGTTATTGCAAGGACACTGAACTGTTATATGACAAACACAAACATTTAACAAGTTAAACATTATAATATTGACAAAACGGTTTGTTTGAGGAATATTCAGCACTTTTTGCACAGAGTACATGTGTTCTTTCTGTCACGTTTTCAGAAGCCGAAATAACAACGGTCTGGTGTTACAACTACTTTTGTTGTAGTTGCTGTTGTATTTATAGTGGATTGGTTACTTTGTACTTCTGGTACAACTTGTATCATAAGTTTTTTTAGTTGGCCTTGTTTGTTTGGCCATATTTGTTGCTGTAATGACGAATGATGTTTTCTTTTACTAAGTCCTTTCCTAACTGCAACAGAAATTTTCTTCGTGCATCTTTATCATCCTCTTTCCAGCCGGGATTACCGAACATCCATACCTTGAATGCATTGATGGCAGCTATATCCAGAATATGATAAAATAGGACCATGGGCCATCTGTTGGTATTCCTTTGAGTTGAATATTGTTGAGCAAGCTGATCACCTACATCAACAGCTCCTTTGGTTTTGTTGTATGACAATATAATTTCAGGCTTGTAATCTTCATCTTCTCCTCCTGCCTTATTATCGGTGTGTTGGCTTTATAGCAATATTACTGCTCTATTTTTTTGGCACGTATGATACCAGAGTACGATTGTCTCTGTATGCAAGCATAGAAGAATTTATAGGTTTATATGGTCTACGAAGCAATTCCCTTAAGCCAAAGTTTATCCGACAATTACAGGCTCGTGAAAAAATGATCAGTAGTTATTCCATGTCTTGCCGGTAAGTCGGTACCGGTAAGTGGTTTACTAAGTCTGGTACCGCTCTCTCTCCTTGGTTCTTTTTTGGTTGAAAAAATATGCTCACAATTCATATCAGATAATTTTACGTAAGACATAGCCTTGCCCAGATGTACCTGCATATTTGTTATGTATGCAGAATCGCAGTCTGCCACGGTCCAAATCTTGATCCTGTATTTTGCAGGTTACGGAACAAGTTGTTCATCCACGCATATATGGCCATCTGGATTGCAGCTAATTTTACATTTTGCAACAAATATATCAAATATCTCTCTAATCGCAGGCAGTTTGTCGTTTTCTCTTCATTCTTCTGTAGATTCGAAATTATCAAAACGTAGAAATCACGTGAATTCGTGATAACGATTACGAGACATAGTAGCTGAAATAATAGCTCTACGGTAGGCAGGATCAGTACACCATAACACGTCGACAGATTCCTTACTACTTTTAAGAGCACCAATTGTAAGTAAAAGTCCAATATAGGCCAATATTTCATTTTTACTTGTTGGAACATATGTTCTTCGTTTCAAAGGGTTACCAGCATTCCATCATTCGTAGAAGTCAGTAGCCTTACGGTTTGTTACAGTTATAATAATATTTATAATTTCTGGCGTAATAAACAGCAAAAATGCATCTCTGATGCTACAAATTCTAGAAGTGTAGGCCACTAGACCAGGAGTAACATTCAATATATTTGTTCGAGATCTCCTAACTTATATATTTTTTGGATGTTTTGACCATTCAGTGCCATCTTTAGCTATATCTTTAGCTGCGCCATCAATTTCATCTAAACTATATCAGAAATTTCATCATACTCGAATTCATCAACTGTCACATGATTAATTTCCTCGTCGCTGTCTTCTTCTTGCAGAAAATCGTCGAATTCTGGATCATCATTAACCAGTAGCATCAACATCTCCTCTTCGATAAGGCTTTTTGGAGCACGCATTTTCGAAACAGTACTCATAGCGTTCAAAACAAAAGGCATTAATAGAATTCACTAAGCGTACAACACAAGTGATGAAGCTAACTGAAATATGTGGTCAAGTAGAATTTCAGTATTAACCGAATTTCTCTCTTGCTTTTCCTAATTGTTCCTAATACTGTGAAAGAACCAATTGTACTTTAGTACTACTTCCGTACCAAATTGCATTGCGCGTTCAGATTATACAGAGTATGCTCGTGAATTCTTTCCAACAGTGTAATTCAGTACTGGCAGCTCGTTGTGAAGGGCAGAAAAAACTAATAAACCAAGTAAAGCCTTTATTTTTAACAAAGTAGTTGGCGCGATAGTAGCTGTAATATTTGAATACATAACTTGTCTACGTACTATTTCTGAATTTGTGTGCTGCACAATTTTTGTAATTAAATCAACACTGAAAGATAATTGAAATGCTTCCTAAGGCTTTGAAACCAGTTTTGCTACGCCTTTTGTGTCGCGTCGTCTCAAAACTATGTTGGTGGAGTAGTGGACCAAGCATGTCCATTTTTTCCTCGTATAATTCTTAGAACCTCTCATTTCCTCAGCGATAGCATCACTTTCATCACTCAGACGGCTCATATTGAGATTCGGAATAGGCCAAAATGTCATTTTCGTTTTTGCTACCGCTGCTTCCTTCAAAATCTGATTCGTCATCGTTATCAGTTTCAGCTAAACACTTATCGATTTCTGAGGAATGTAAAGCCATGGTTCTTAAGTAATCACTAGATCATTTACACTGCACAATAATTACAACAATGTTATACACACTTTAATACTTTAAAAGTAACAAATAACGACATTGTAAACTAAATTGCGATCTTTGGTACGAGAAAAATGTAACACTACTACTAAACATTCGTAAAATATACGACTACGTGACAATTTTGAAAAAATGGATATGCGCCGCGCAACAGCCAAAAGCAGACTTAATAGAGGGTAGGAGGGAAGAGGGTATTGCGGCTTTCAGTGCTCAAGGTCAACACACTGAGGCAGACGACAAAAAATCCATTTCACGGTTGTAAGAATTACGAATGCTAAGTGTTTAAAGATTAATCACAACTTATGCAGTTTTGCGCAGGCATTCTATGTGTCAGTATTTAATTTAAACCCCAAACATTAAAAATTGTGGATGACAATGATATTGATAAAAAACGTTCAAATACATCACAAAGACATAATCGATAAACGATTTCTTTCCAACTAATTAACCAAGTTGTTAATTAGCCAAGCAATTCCATAAGATGCTTATTGCTTTGAAACAGAAATAATTGGTTTCCCACCAATATAGTAGTTCTTTTTTTTACATCTGAATGATTGCCTCTTGCGAAATTAAAGGCGCGTCAGCAAATTATTTAACTGCCCGACATGACAACGGGTAATTTATAAGGGCGCCGATAAGGTCGGCATTTAGACAGCCAAA
The DNA here is from genome assembly GCF_036711975.1 of Onthophagus taurus. Lineage (NCBI taxonomy): Eukaryota > Metazoa > Arthropoda > Insecta > Coleoptera > Scarabaeidae > Onthophagus > Onthophagus taurus. The sequence goes on along the minus strand of NC_091972.1, from coordinate 20,985,658 downwards.
CGCTGGCCTCGGGATGTCTTGTCGCTAAAGTTTCACGTCAGTGTCGGAAGAGTGATAACGGAACTTGTTGCGTGCGTCGTTGCCTCGTTTACATTAATTACGGAGCTTTAATTTATCTCAACGCGTCCCTACTGTTGCCGATAAACGAGCTTTGCTCATCCTGTCCAAAAATAATTCGCACTAACACAATTTATTTTTATTATGTTTCAGTTCGTCCATTATGGGTAAAATTGATCGGAGTCAACAAACCATTATCAGCCGATAGTACCTATGAGTTGAGTTGTGAAGTGGTTGGTGCGAAGCCAAAGCCCACGATTACTTGGTGGAAAGGCAGCGTCCAGATGAAAAATACGCGGGAAATCGTAAGTGCTGCGGCATTTTCATAAATTTTTAACGGTTCAAACGTCGTGCACGTCGACAGGCCTCCAGTGAACGTGAAATATCGAAGGGGCGCTTATCTGTGCCGTGATAAAACCAGCATGTGACGTTACCCGTATTCCCGCCACATCCCTGTTTTTCGCTCACACTGTCACTCGCTTTTTGATTTTTATTTCGACGCTACCACGGCTGCGTCGAAACACACGTTACGATTTTTAGCGAAACTTCGAATCGACCGCATTTTTTTAACAAGAATTTTTTGACGCATAACTGAAGAATGCGATATTACAAACGGCACATTTCAAATGTGGACAAATACATTCATGAAACGAGAACGACATGAATGATTGAACACCTGTTATTACCATGATAAAATCTAACAAGAAATCATGCGATAATATTTCATGTTAAAATTTGAAAAGAACAAACTTTTACTCTTGTTTTCCCATCTATTATATATGCCTATATCTTCGTTGTCTTTAGAGATAGCGAAATATTTAATACGCCACTAGAAAGCATGATCTTTTCTTCATCTAAAATCTGTCCTAAAATTTTGTCCTGTCAATATCATGATATCAACAGCAGAAAAAATAAAGAACATCGTCGTGTACACCGAATACACCTCAAAATTATCAAACTTTAAGCCCGTGTGCAGCCGTTATGGAACCGAATATAAAAAAGCTTTATCAATTCGACAAGAACACACTTTGTGCTATCTAAATCCGGGGTTTGTCCGTCAATATCTATCGGCTTCGGCCAAAAAACACGCCTAATAAATAACCCTACTCATAGAATCGGTAGATTGACCTTTCTTAACATAACTCTTTTATTTGGTAGGAACAAAAAACTGAAGCGGTATCAATCATATAGGAAATTTTCCGTTCCATACAATGGTATATAACTTTAGTAGATTGTATGGTTGTACAAGCATTCTCCCCCCAAAAATTGCAAGACTTATAATTATTGTATGTAAATTATTTGTAAACTTTCTTATATGACCAGACAAAATTTCGAGATCATATAGAATTTAACAGAAGTTTTCCGCTCTATGCAGTGGTGTATAACTTTAGTAAATCGCATTGTTACACAAGCATTTGTCCACAAAAACCTACAATATCCGATTATAATTACCTTATGTAAACGTTTACTGCGTCATAACTTTCTAATAGGATACGGACAAAACTCCGAGAACATAAGAAGCGTTCGTTTTAAAAACGACATGTTACTTTTTTACGAAAATCACCTTTTATCACGAAACCCCTCTACATTAGAAGGCACACGTTCCATATATAAATGATATAAATCCCATTTAAACTAACAGAAATATCGCAAACTATCCTATGTTCGTTGGAAAACATCATAATTCTTTGACTTATGTAGTTCTTGCTCCGCACGCTTTTGTATACAGAGCAGGCATGGAGGGGAATTGTCAGTCGGTCATATGGCATCACGCTACTTTTGCCATTTCCTTTGTGTTTGTTTATCGAGAACGAGATTTTGTACGAGACGTTTCTCAAATACGAGTTTAATATGTCTAATTCTAGCGATAAAGAGTGATAATCCTGAGCCACGAAAGAAGAGACAAAAAAATCCTAATATTTATAAGAGAAATGTTATAAAATTTGATAAAGTGAAAGGAAACATAATATTATCACTTTTTCAATTTTAAGGAGTCATGCAAAGTATCTAATCCATCACAATTACATGGACTATGTTGGAAGAGCTGAAAGTAATATCCAATCTGACCCAAAGGTGTTTTGGGCTTTTAATAAATATAAGAAGCATGCGAATGTCATTCCTTCTACGATGTCATGGAATGGAACTGTTGTCGGTGTCGGTATCGGAGTATGCTCATTGTATATATATATATATTATATCTTATCTATGATTGAGAATGGCAAGATCCGCAAATCGTGTTAACATAGATCTATTTTACTATTCTTTCTATGCATTTAAAAAACTGCTCTTTGCTGCAGTTAGTGTGTTGCCTCGAGCGTTCATTTGATATATATTTATATCACCTAGACTTAGTTTTAGTTTTTTCCTTTTGATTCACTTTTATACCATTAATATTAATTGATTATTATTATTGTAAACTGTAGTTTTATTTGTATACAACTGGTTGTTTGTGGTACAATGTTATTGGGTTCGACCTGTTTCTGTACACACAAGAGATAAATAAATAAATAAATTACCACGTACAACAGGTCCGGATTGCAAGTCATTCAAAAAAATTATTTGTTCCACTTAGTAAGAATTTTTTTTTTAATTGCAAAACCAATGCTTTTGAGCATTTTCAGCAGAAGATTTAAACTTTTGCTCAACAAAAATTAACGGGTTTAGTAGAAAAGACGAGCATGACATTTATCTGCAGCAGTTTACCCAGTAAAAAACAAGTTGTATGAAAAAAGCCATGTTTCAAGGGACAATTTTTCGCCACGGTTTGATAGACCTCAAGTTGATACTTGCATTACATGTGAAGAGCTAATTGTCAAAATAAAAAGTCCACAGCAGCTGAAGCCGAGTTAACTGTACACAAAAGGAGAGCCAAGAAGTTCCACAACAAGATATCAGAAAGTCGAAAATTATGTGAAACTAGGGTTGACATTGCAGCACTTACTTTTGATTTTATGCAAAACTTGGGGCTACCACACATCCCAATCCAAGAAATATTTTATTTGCGACAGCTTTGGGTCAACTGTTTCGATGTAAAAAACTTGAAAACGAATGAAACTGTATTTTATGTATTTCATGAAGGTGTAGCAAACAAGGGAAGTAATGCAATATGTTCAATGTTGCTGCACTACATCGATAATTTTTTGGAAGGAAATATAGAGGAATTATTTTTGTTCTCCGATAACTGCCCTGGACAGAACAAAAACCATAATGTCCTAAGATTTTTAATGGCATTAACAGACAACCAACGTTTTCGTAAAGTTAAGCATTACTTTCCAGTTCGGCGCCACTTTTTTTAACAAACGGCTAGGAGTTTGGTGTCACTAAAAAAAACTAAAAAGACATGATTGCATCTTTATTGCAGATCAGTACTATTCCATTATATCTAATGCTTGCCCAAATTTTAAGGTATTCGTCTTTCAGACATATCAGATTTATAACTTCATTAGGTGGTGACCCTTTCATTATAACAGAAACTGCTTGAAAGATGAATCGTTTGGGAAGAAAGTCCCTAAGGAACAAAAACAGTTATTTACACCGTCCACATTCATGTCCTTTGAATACAATCAAAATAAAAGAGGAGTTGTTATAGCACATCAGTTTATTGATGGTTTAATCTATCACATGTTTAGTTTATTAAGAAATAATTCGAATCACGTCATTGCATTACCACCGACAGAAAAGGCGTATCCAAATAATTGTGTTCCAATAAACCCCAAGAAAATAGAAAATATTCCACAAGTTTAGCCTAGCATTCTTGACATAACGCATTTTATCAAGAAATCTTGCGATGGCCAACAACAAATATTGTAGAAGACGGAGATGATATAGAAGATACAAAACATTAATAAAAGTTTTCTTATATTCTATTGACATTGTTTCATTTGTTATACCTAATTTGTAAGAAAATATGAATGGCTACTTTTGTTCTTTGCATAGAGTGCAAAAAGCTTTTTCAAAAACATGGTTGGCAAAAAAACTATTTTGTATATTATTTATATTAAAAGCATGTTGTTACATCAATTTAAAATGTTTTGGGTGCTTGATTTATCCATTTTATTTAATTATCTAGTTTTGTTTAGAGACTTATGCTATTTTAATTTTCCACCCAAGCATTTTCCTCACAAAAACTTCAACAACCGCGTATAATTACCGTTAGTAAATGTTTACGGCGTCATAACTTTCTGATATGATACGGTCAAAACTCCGATACGATATAGAATTTAAAGGAAATTTTCCGCTCTATGCAGTGGTATATAACTTTTAGCATTTTCCTCCCCAAAACCTGCAATTATTTATTAGGCCTGTTTTTTGACCTAAGCCGATGTATATTAAATTAAGATAGCTCAAAGTATGTTCTTTACAAATTGACAAAGCTTTTTTTTAATTCGGTTCCATAAAAGCTGCACACAGACTTGAAGTTTGAAATTTAGAGGTGAATCACAATATTGAAAAGACAAACCCCAGTTTTAGATTATAAAAAATTAGGCTTTCTAGTAGTATATTTAATATTTCGTTATCTCTAAAGACAACGAAGATAGCTTGTAAAGTACGTGGAAAGACAAGAGTAAAGTTTTGTTGCTATCGTGGCACAAGTAATTTTCTGTCGACTTTTTGAATAAGTCTCCATAAAATTATGATTGCCAACGATTGATCTTTTGCAAAAGAAGTAATTTTCAGATAGAAGAGAATAGAGCGAAGAGTGCGCGATTCGCTGACAGAACGGGAATGGAAATTATTAATTTTCCCCTTGCAGGCGTTCCCTTTGAGCCGCGCCAAAGTAATTACGGGATTCGATTAAGAAGCGAAGAAACGGGGCGGCTGCCGCTGCACACTCATATTGCCACTTGAAAATAAAAACCGGAGGCCGATTTAATTTCTTCCCTTTTGATTCACCCTTCACTCGTCGTGAATCTCCTTCTCCTTGGCGTACTAAAAGGCCGCGCAGTGATATTGGATGCGATTCCTTCCATTTCACGGCTCATGGCTCCCGGTTCCTATCACCGGAACCCAACGGCTGATTTTCTAATAAGGAAGATTTGCGTTCGAAAATTTAACACTCCATCAAATTAAAGGTTATTCGAAGTGATAGCGTTTCGCATAAATATTACTACGCATCAGTTGAGTTAACTTCACGTCCAAAGATAATGTGTAAAGGTGATCGTAAACTGAATGCTATAGGTCAACATTATCCCGTAAAATACATTCATCGTGATAACCTATTATTGCACGTTTTATTGTGAATGTCGTATAGTTTAATGTTGATGGGCACGGCGCTGTCTAGACAAGTTTATTGATTCTTTTAGGGAAATTACGAAATTTCAATTTACTCCTCAGGATTAATTATATTTATTCATGTTGTGCTAAATTGATTGATATTTTTTATTATGTACCATTTATAGCTAAAATAAATATAAGTTGTCGTCGTATTCCCTTAAGATCTACACCAAGTTTTATTACCAACTCGGGACATTAGTAATTGATTACTTCATTAGATAGTAGTACTTTAGTTCTTAATATAATCGGAAATGAAGTGGTTTTAATCGTAGTAATTGTTTCAAAAAAAAAGAAACCAATTAGATACTAAAATACTCAAAGATCTGAAGATAGAGGTGTTATAACTTGACCATATATGGGAATATCATATATGACCATTGTAACTGTCCCTAGGTAACGAAGACATCGATAAAATAGTTCTTTTTAAGCCAGCTTTGCTTAGCTTTCAATACCTTCTCCGCTATCATTTACTCAATCGAAAGCAGCTTATGTATCGATCCAACGAAGTATTTAACGTGTTTTTCCAAATCAACATCCAAGTTATAATCACCCCGTGCTTGATTACACCACTGACAATCTTATTTCATCATTTCAAATATAAATCTAAATTGCAAGGGATTAAAATTTAAAAGATTGTGAGGATCAGTGATCCACTTTGTTTTGCATCTTACTGGGCCAAATCTGAATGACTTCCGCGTTGTCTTGGTGGGCATGTTTAGTGGCGCATTTTATAATGACACTGACAGGATGAATCCTGGCTATCGTCGTTTAGCCTTAAGAACAGCTCTAGAAAATCGTTGGTACGAGAAGTACAATAGCTATTGAGAAAAGATATTGTATTAGTTCTATTTTTGTAATATAACAAATTTGTTAAACAATTAGCAAATATAATAGTTATTTATATTACAAGTGGGCTAAAAACATAATCACGAGTACTGTAATTATGCTCTAGCCCACGTGTGATATACAGCATTTTATCTACGACTGCTAAAAATTACTAAAAATCAATTTCTTTAAAAAAGTCTATTTGACATTTATAAAAATATTTTGAAATGATTGTTGACAATTTTGATTTTTGATTTTGTCAGTTTCAACAGCATGTTTACTCATCTGGAATAAGTGTTTTGAAATGTTAAAACATAACAATTAACATTTATAATAAATAGTATTGTTTCTCTGTAAGTAGATAGTACTTTTTCTTTTGTATTGTTGCTCGTTTCAATAAATTAAGGCTGTTCTGATTAGGCTAAAAATGCGTTACGTAATGAAACCAGTGCGGTAATGAACTTCATTACATAACTCAAATCATCTCAAATGAGTGCGGTAATGATGACTTATCCAAGCAGTCGTAGATAAAATGTTTTAAATACGGATAAAATCCTTTACGTTATCGACGACAAACGGGTTGGTTAAATCATGCGGGCTGTTACGACTAGCAGGGTAAACAATGATTTATTGTCGTGTTGAAAAGGGTCGAATGGGTATAAAAGGAATAAAAAGGATATTGCAACACTGTATATTCAGAAGAATATTGAATTTGTATATTTAAGCGGATAGTGGGAAAATATAATGCGAAGCTCCACAACATTCTCCATTCAAAGTACTGCATAAAATAACACAAAACATTTCTGTTATTAGACTGTAATAACAGGTACGTTACTAAATAGAAGTAAAACACAATATTATAAATTTCATCGATTAGTTTAGTTAAAATTCAGCGTATAATCCACCTATTACAATTTTTTAATATAATTTTTTGTAATACATTAACTAATATGGATTGGATGATTTCAAACCCTACTTTAAAAGAAATTTTTTGTTCAAAACGTTGAAGAACATCAATATGTGGTTAACTTTATAAAGTGTTATTTATAATTATAAACTTTGTATCTTATGCTACAAACTTTATAATTATAAAGACGATGGTGTTGCTTAATAGTCCTCAATTTAGCTTTGAAAATGCTAGTTCCCTCATTTTATTCATTTAGACTTAACCAACTAATTCCGGCAATTCAATGAAAAATACCATGCATAATAGAAGTTTAATTTGGCGAAACCATTGTAATTCTGTCTACGACATAAAAGACTTCTTCGGGTGGTGAAACTAAAGATTTATGGCAAAGATTTCAATATTCTTTGTGAAGATGTTGATTGCTGCTGTGATTCCAGATTGCAGTAATCCTTTTTCTAACTCGAAATAAATTCAATTCCACTAGTAATCAAAAACTGCTCCATGTCTAGGTAAATCAACCTGGAGACCCAGCAAACAGAATTAAACATAATTGGGGTTGTGTTATCTCACGGTTAGCAAAATATTCCCCTTGAATTACTCTGTCTGGTTGGGCCTTGTATTGATTCATAATCAAACATTGCGCGTTCATTGGGCGTCAATGAGAGCTTCGTGAATATTATCCATATGGATATGAAAACTATCAAGGTATTTATGACCATTCTTCTCTCTTCAGCCATATAAGGTTATATCTAGAAGCTGGGATGATTGGACAAAGAATGAGCTTCAACTCAAAAGAGAAGCCCTTGCCTGGTACACCATGATGCTTCAAAGACAGTTGGATCCAAAGTAGTTATGGGCATTAATGGACCAAATAGCCACATTAAGTTGTCTCTTAACTTGGATATAACCATTTTTCAAGCTGAAGTTCGTGCTGTAAACTTCTGTCGTTTTGAACCTAGAAAAGGGCCAGAAAGGTGCATCGATTCAAGGCAATTCAGGCCTACACGTGTAAATTGCACTGGTCAGAGAATTAGAGATGCCGCAAATAGTTGTTATAGCGAATAGTGGAATACCGATTAACCGCAATTCCCTATGGCGAATAGTCGAATAATTCGCCATTACTATTCGACAAAAAAAGGGCTATAAAAAATAATTTATTTGTTATTAGATAATAACGTCACGCTTGTAGTGGTCTTGAACTTACCAATCATTTATTTAAAGAATTATAATTGAAATCCATTCTACCAGTTGTCAATTTTGAAGTAGGTAAGTAATTTAGAATTTGATTTTGTACTTTTAAACTGGTTTTTATTTTATATAGAATCTTCAGAGACTATTTATTTTTCTTTTGTTAAAAAAGATCACCTATCAAAATCGATAATCAGATTATTAATTACCAATTTACAAAATTAAAGTTTAAAAGAACTTAAAAGAAAAAGATATAGTCTCTAAAGATGGCCAAGGGCCGAAATTAGTTAAACTTAAATTCTATATAAAATAAAAACCAATTTAAAAGTACAAAATCAAACTCTAAATTATTAAATTATTTACCTACTTCAAAATCATTTATTTGTTACTATAATTTAAAATTTTTCTAAGGTTATGAGAAAAGAAAACAATGAAGTTAAAGAAATCAGTCTCATATTATACTGATTTTATATTTTTAAATGCTGGCAACCCTTTTCTTGTACCTACTTTACGGGGAATGCCTAATTTTGTATAACCCAGCGTTTAATACTGTAGGGGATTTCCCGCCCAATCGATTTCGCTTGTATTTAGGTAGGGCGGCACGCATGTGTTTGTCATTAGATAGAAATACAATCAATAAGAAATACACCAATCAAACCCTATATTTTTGTAATCAGAAAAAAATAAGGAATTTAATAAGCAAATAATCAATGGTTGCTTCCATTTGAAAAAACGAAAACTGTCATAATATCTCAAAATCTAAATCCGAAAATTTTTTTTGACTACGTTAACAAATACTCCACCTATAATAATAACCATGATAATTGCACTTGCTGGTTTTACGATATTTCCAATTTTGGCCTCTAGGGCTTGAGGTTTTCGACATTGGAATTTATTTAAAAAAAGAGATCGAGTTTGTAGTTTCCGAGATAGCCTATTCGGACATCGAATTTGAACCATCCTGTACACCTTTCGAAATAAGAGAAATGGTTCAGAATTCTATTAAAACACTACTTCTAGAGAAGTTCCACGAAAGGTACGAACAACAGTATGCTGAATTTAAGGCGTGGTGCGAACAGAGGAAGATTAAAGAAATTTCTGAAAATGTCACCAACTTAAACTGGTTCCATAAAATATTACTAAAATTTCACTACAGCATCGGATGCTGTAAGGAGTCTCATTACAGCATCCGTTTGAGTACTGTTATAGCTTCCATTACCGTAGCGAATTACAAAAAGTATGTTTAAATAGTTTTTTTTTGTATATTATGCATAGCACAATTGTATAACACCTAGTAAATACATACTAATTAGTTACTTATTTTTAACACCAAATTAAACTAGATGCTACTTTCAAGTCGCGATGGAGGTCGGTGTTTCTTATATACCAGGGTGCATTCACTATGCACCTTAGTACTTTGTTCTGGAATCTTTGAATCAGACTTGCATTTGTCTTGCAGGTACAACCCCACAGTGAATTCCGTATGTCCATTTTGGTTTTAATACTTGCTTGTATATTAGCAACTTGTTACTCAGTGATAGCGTTGATTTTCTGCCAATATGCCAATATAGGTGTCTAAATTTGATATCAAGTTCCTCACGTTTTTTTTTACGTGAGCTTTCCTTTTGAGTTTGGCATCCAGCGTCATATTGCCAATTATGTGTACTGGTACCTGAGGAAGATTGAATGTGTGGAGTAAGTACAGTGTTGGGCCAAACACACTTGCTTGAGGATCTCCGGCTCATATTTCATGTAGTGGTGAATAAGCGTTTTCGTATTTTACTCTAAAATATCGATCAGAAAGATACGATTTTAATAGTTAACTATACGTTAATGGTACTATTTGGTCTAGTTTGTAATTTAAACCATCTAACCAGACCTTATCGAAGGCTTGTGCAACATCCAGAAATACGGCGGAGCAGACTTTATTTTCTTCCATTGTTATTTCAATAATATTCGTTATTCTATGCACTTGGTCTATTGTAGACAGGCTCTATGACAGGTTTTAGTCTTTTTAATAGTAATTTTTTAAGCAGTCTATATATCTGCCTATATATCTGTGGGGGGTTTACCAGGTTTTGGTATCATTATTATTTCAGCACCTTTCCATATGCTTGGGAAGTATTTCTGTTTAAAAGCAGCATTAATTATGTGTAATAGTTTTGTAATCGCCCGTTTTGGTAGATGTTTCTACTGATTTCTTTATTTTGTTTTTGTATTTCATAATACAGTTCTTTCATTCTTACATATTACTCTGCTGATCACTTTGAATTACGCTAGAGACAGTATTTAGCATAGTTGTTGGACTGTCTGATGTAAAAGTTTCTTTCAGATGTTCAGCAAACAAATTAACTTTTTCTTGATTGCTCTTAACCCAATTTCCATTATTATTTCAAATTGGAGGTGTATTTATTTTTGAAACTTTAAGCTCTCTTGTTGCCTTCTACAGAGAATAATCAGTACTGGCATCGTCAGTAAGATCTTTTAAGTAATTTTGAATATTATTATCTTTGTGGCTATCTGTTAATGCTCTTAATTCGGCTGTTATTTTATTTAATTTAGTTTTATCACTAAGAATTCTATTGGTTTGCCATTTCTTTCTTGCTTTCCGTTTTTCTGCAATTTTGTCTCTAATGAATTTTGGGATAAATATTAGATTTAGGTTTTGGTGTTAAAATTGGTGTTGAGACCCGGCTGCGTTTTGTGTGTTTTTTAAGAACCTTTCTACTTCATTGTCAATGTCTTCGTTTTTTTTCATAAAAGCATTAACATGAATTTTATTATCTAATGTTTGTTAAAATAGATTCCAATTAGTGAGTTTATTAGTTAGTGACTTTGTTACATGCTATAGGGGGAGTGATCAGAGTCCAGCCCTAACTCTTCTTCTATGTTTACGAAGTTAAGGAATATATTTTTCGTAATAAAAAAATCAAGCAGGTCCGGAATTTTACTTCTATCTGTTGGCCAGTAAGTTGGCTTCCCAGTGAAGAGCACCTCACAATTTAGGGCCTCTATTGCATGGTTCAGTTCTCTTCTTTTTGTATTTGTCAACCACAAGACCCCAAGACATATGTTTTGCGTTAAAGTCTCAAGAGTATAGTCAAGAGTATAAAGTATAAATTTGTTGTCAAGATGTAGTAAAATTTCCTGAATCTTCTCTTTTGAGATTATGTCTCGGTGGTATGTACGTTGCTCCTACAGATATTAAGTCATTAGCAGTTTGAACTTTTACCACTGTAGTTTGGTGTTGTTCAGTACTAATTGTATTGTTCAAATAGTGGTCAACATTCCTTTTAATAATAATTACACTTCCACCTCGAGCCGCATTACTCGAGTGAATTGTATGATAAATATTGTAATGGTTGATGTTTATATATGATTCTCGTGTAAAGTGAGTTTCGGAGATAAGACATATATCAATATTGTTTTCTTTTAAGTATTATTGGTAGTGTGTTTTGATACTGTCGAAGACCATTGGAATTCCACTGCATTATTTTTAGTTGCTGCTTTTTAGACATTTTGATTTCTTTTTTGAATCGCTCCTTGGTTTAAATTGCTTTCAATGAAATCTAGACGTGCATATAATGTTTTTATTGTTTCTTCTTATTGAAGTATTTTTTGTAGTATTACATCTAATTTACTGTCAGCCTTTTTATCGATTAATGTACTTACAGTTTTCTCTGCAGTATTTTGCTGCTTTATTTTATTTGAATTTACTGTTTTCTTGTTCCTGATGGCTTGTAGTTCCTTAATCACAATGCATCCTAGACAGTTGAAACATTTAGCCGGGATTTCTTTGGCTTTAGTGCATTCGCTGGTCCAGTGTTCACCAGCACATTTAACACATCTCGGATTTTTGTGGGAGTAAGTTTTGGTATGGCTCCAACCTTGACACCTTTTGCACTGGGGCATTTGTTTTGGCTTTCTCCCTTTCAATTTTGACACGCATTCCTAATACGTTTGTTATTTCATGTATTCTTTTTACATCCTCTGACGGTGCAAAATCCAAGATGTATAAAGGAAGAGGCTCTTTTGTTTCGTATTTTAACATTTGGGTTACTTTACAAATGTTATATTTGCGCTCCAATAGATCATCTTTGATATCATTAACATCACAGATTTCTGGTTTGCTTATTTTCATAAGTTGACCAGGACAAATTCTTTTCAGTAAGCATCTTTGATGCTTCTCTGTACTTTTCTTCCGAATTCAGTTTTACTGTGCCGTTATTTAGCGCATGTGTTAAAAATCCATCTTTAATTACGCTTTTAAGTAATTTATAAATATCATCATATTGTTTGAAATTATAAATTAATATTGGTGGGGGTAGTAATACCTTTGTTTTGTTTTTTTACGCCAGATTGTACGGGTTGCTTTTCAGGTTTGCTTTCAATTTCCGAAGACAGTTTAGATGGTGAGGTTTCAGTTTTACGTTTTTTGTTTCTTTTAGCTTGTTTTATTATCCAGTCAATCTCCAAGGCTAACTCATCTTCGTCTGTGGTACACACCACTTTAGTGGTTACTGGAGGGTTAAGATGCTATAATACCCCTCAGGTCATCTATTTGTTTCTGAAGAGTAGGTGTTCGATTTCTTTTTTAAGTTCGGCGGAATGTGTTTATTCAAAAATTTTTGTCTCCAAGGTGTCCTTCCCCTATAGTCGCGAAGCATTTACCAAATATAATATTGGAATTGGCGTCTATATGAATACCTAGTGTTAACTCGGTGTATAGCGTCATGCTTTGTGAACGCACCCATTAATCGTAGAAGCAATTGACGCCCAACAGTTCGTTGTTAATGACAAGCTTTTGATTTAGTGTTATAGTTATTTTGTTGCAATGTTTTAATAAATTCTTTCTGTTCTATAATGTAATAAAGCATCTGGGGGTAATGTTATTTTTTTAATGAATTCAACTAGAATTCCACTAGATCACCATTTACAGTAAAGTAATAAATTAGAAATGGAATGCAGTGTTTAACATTTTTGTTAAAAATTTTTTCTCTTATTAAATCCCCAATTTACAATAACGGGGACTCGATGAAACTCTAACTCCGCTTACACTATCAAGTGATAATGAGGGCGTTATCCATACATTCAGCTCCCTTTCATCGAGGGCTTTGTGCAGATAATATAATCCATAATTGAAAATTCAACATGATAGTTATAAATTCTAATCATCTCACCATAAAAAGATGTATAAAATGATTAATTAATGTTTACAAACATCCCCGTTATTAATTCGTCTTCAAATAGCCCCTTTAAACTACTTGACTCACATTCAATACCGTCTCTACATTCCATTATTATTACAAAATCTTCGATTCATGCCAACCAAGTTGGATCGATTGTCGAGTACTTCTGCACATGTCTAAAGAACGACGCCTTGCAATACGGCTGCAGTTTCCAAGCCGTTATGACGGTTATTCTTGCATAAAAATGATATTACAACCAAGATCGATGATATATGATTTGCTGAAATTGCGATTTTTAACGTTATTGAAACAAAATGGGCTTATACGTAAGTATTAATATTACCTGTTTAATACTAAAATTAATTTAAAATGATTTAAACCTTCATCAGCAACGCCTTTTTAAATATGCGTCGACGCAAACGCAATTTAGCACGGTTCAGCAAAGACGGGGTGTTTAAAATGAAGAAAAGGAAACATGAAAAGCGGGCTAATTTACCGAGTTTAATGCATGCGCATGGATCTCGCGACGGCGCAGCCCAATTTCGTCTGTGTAAATATTGCATGCCGTTAAAATGTCCAATTTTTCACGGCCGACAATTCGCTTGATGCGATGCGCTTTTTTAATGAATGTTCCCCGTTTTATCACGTTCGCAATTAGTTTTTCACTGTACACGTAATCCGCCGGATGAATCGGGATTACTTTAGGATGTTAACTTGGATAATGTGAAATGAGGAACTTTTCAACATAGCGTTTGTGTATAACGTGCAACATTAATGGAGAAAGCACGCGCTTTTGAATAAATCCTGGTTTACGCCGCGTTGTGAATATTTCATGATAATTGGAGGCACAATGGAGAAAAATAATTGCTATGTTTAAAAGTACCCAGTGAAATGCATTATCACGATTTGTAAATTATTTATTGGTGTAAAACTTTTTATTTAGTAAAATCGTAATTGTTCATTTGCGTGGTTAACGTTATTTGAAATGAAAAATATCGTTAAAAGTTTGTACATTTTTAAGATTGCTGCGTTATATAAATGTATTGTGGGTTATTATGAGGGTTAATATTACTATAAATCAAGGCAAAACCCCTTGTATATCACGCCCGCCGTTACGTACACAATGCGCAAACGGAAAACGGCCGCACTAATAAATCTTTGACAGGAAATTTGTAGGTTGGTAGCAGCGCCATTAGCAGCTGCACTGAATCCTAACAGATACATACACCGCATCCTATCCTTGGGGTTTTGGCAAGCTTTTCGTCACGTACACCACCTTGTCTCGTTGCGCCAACGTCACAGGAATGGAATAAAATTTTAAACAAGCTGCGACGCGACCTTCCTTAAGCCTCTTCCGGCCTTAAAGAGATATTGTATTATGTAGAGCTTCTGGCAACTGGCGGTTTTGATGCAGTAGCGGTAGAAACATCAGCCGTTTACACGGTTATCGAACGTCGCTTCTAGCATATATCGTTGAAAGTTGGTGGAGTCTGCTCACGTAAACCGTCGGTTCGAGCTTCCTTTGTACAACACGCCTTTGATGTCTTATGATTTCTTGATAGCGCCACCATAAACGTTCTATCGATAGGTTGTTTGTGTTGCCTTACAAAATTGTGTTTAGTGGAAGTGTTTTATGTATTCACTATGTGCATCAATTTCCCTTCGCTTATTAAGGGTTCATTAAAGGAAAATTGAATGTATTGAAGCTAGAATTTAATAATTTTTTTGATTTTTTTATCGCAACGGTCCAATATATCGTATAAACTCTATATTATAAGCGGTGATTGATGATAATATCTCTACCGATTTTTTCCACAGATTTTTGCCGACTATTAAATATTGTGAGGGGACTATAGTCAGTGTATTTTTTTGTTGGAGTGCCGGGCGGCCAACGCATTTATTTTCATTCGCAACGATGATAAATTTTCCCAGGAAACTAATGATGGAGCGTCGATTTTAATCCGGTTTGATGTTGAGGCATTCGTGTTTTTCAATGCGACAGCCTTCGATCCGGATATTGGAACGGATCTGACTTGGGAATTGAAAAATACTGATCGCCCGCATACCAATTTACTTTTAATATCGTAATCGTATATCAAATCACATATCCATATCGTGGTTATATTTTTAGAAATTACACTTTACTGCAATACCTATCTATGTATACATTATTCCCTTTGAAAATACTTCACTTCGTTCCCGACCGGGGACGAAACTGCAGTCAAAATATTTGCATCCGTTGTCGCATCGTCGGCGGAAAGATATTCGATTCAGGGGTAGTCACGTTTCGGTTTGCATAACGTGCCTTCCTCACTATCGAGTAAATCGGGCACAACAGGAAACAGAAGAATAATGCCGAATGGATGGACGGATGAAGCCGATTCTCGGAATGCACTGGCAGCAACAGCGTCGAGGAGATGGCAGTGCAATCGTTCAGAAGACGAATCAAACTGTGAAACTTGACAGATCGATTTCTTAAAAGAACGTATATTTATCATATAGCACATACACACCGTATTGATATTCCCAAAAATATATTTAATTCTTTAATAGAATATATTTTTTTGATTTATAAAACAATCTTTTCGTGTATATTTAAGTTCCGCAGAGCCGTAAGAGTGCAATTGTCAGTTTATTTTATATAGTTTTCTTATTAAATTTGGTGTACTTATCTTAAGGTAAGATAAGTACACTGTGTTAATTAATTATCGTACCCGACGTCATCATTGCAAGTATGCAACCAATATCCCAAATCGTGTATTGTAATACCAACACTGTGATATTGGTTGCATACTTGCAATGATAACATACTGTATATCATTCTAACGTGAGTTTCGTTTTTGAAGTACAGTGTACTTACGTACCAGTAACTTTAATTTTATAATGGAATACTAATTATTTCCTAACATAATTCTGTGCTAATGAACCAAAGCGGTCGATATTCTTTACTGTGGTCGATATTATACTGATGGCATCCCCTTTCTACAGACGCCAAGTTGAAAATATATTCGGAAAAGCACACGTTCTGCATGGTCGGAAGAGAACATGCAACGCGCCATAGTATCTGTCAAAAACAAAATCTTATCAATACGAAAATCTGCCCAAATGCCCTAACGAAACCTTGCAAGACCGCTTAAGAGGTTGTTTCTCTGTAAAAAAGTACAAGCTAGAAAGAAAACTCGTCTTTACTGGAGAGCAAGAGTCAGAGCTAGCTTCATATTTTTAACCGTTCTAAAGTGTTTTATGGATTAATTGCTAAATCAATCCGGGAACTCGCCTACGTGTTTGCATAAGCTCAAACACAATTTCAACAAACAGAAACGTGTATGTGGGAAAGATTGCCTCTACTCCTTCATGCAAAGGAATCCAACTTTAACCTTTCGTAAACCTGAGGCTACCAGTCTAAACCACATCTTAGCTTTCAACAACAAAGACAATTTGGAAAAAACTGTACAGTCAACATAAATTTGAAGCTCATCGTCCTTTTAATGTTGATGAGACAAGGATAAGTAATGTGCACAATGCTAGCCGCATTGTTGTCTATAAATTGCAGAAGTAAGTGGGCTCAGTTACAAGTGGGCAAAGAGTGACCTCTTAGTCTCGTTAGTGACTGTCGTTACCGCAATGAGCGCTGCTGGCTTCTACATTCCCACAATGTTTATTTTCAAAAGGGAGGGAATGAAAGAAACGCTAGAAAGAAATGGACCAACAAGCGCTATTTACCGATGTTCTAAGTCTGGATAGATCACGGAATGTCTTTTCACTGAATCGATCAAGCATTTTGCTAGGTTCACAAAACCTACCAAAGAAGATCCAGTTTTATTAGTTTTGGATAATCATTCTACTTATTCTAACTTAGGTACATACAATTTCTGCAGAGACAACGGCATTAAGGTTGTTTCAATTCCGCCCCACATTATACAAAGTTCAGCCTCTAGGCGTTTGTTTTTTTGGGCCACTAAAGATTGCCTATGGGCAAGAATGTGATAGATATATAAAAGTCAAGCAACACGAAAAAATTTTGCAAACCGACATCGCAGAATTATTCAGGAATGCTTATAATAGAGTAGCAACGATGGAGAAAGGAGTAAAGGCTTTCTAAGTGACCGGAATCCTTTTCAATTATTTTGTATTTAGTGATGATGAATTTACCGATATCCTAACCATTCCATCTTGTACGATACATCCTTCATCAGCTGTTGACACAAAAAACAATAATAATGCTCAGCTAGACAAAAATTTGGACAAAACACCTTCTCCTACCCCTGAACCGCCTACTTTTGAAATACATTCACAAGAGTTTCTTTCTAAACCTAAACGCCTTCGAAAGTCGACAGAATCAGAATCTTTCTCAGATTTAGATTTAGAAGAAGTTTTAGACAAGACTGTGCAACCCAAGACAGAGAACGCAAGTTTTATAGATGTTTTACCATTCCCCACAGTAAAAATTAGAAGTAACATCAGTAGAATTAAACATTCAGTTATTCTGACTTCAATGCCAGCCAAAGAAGAGCTGGAAACAACGAATTATGGTGGAGATGTCGATCATGTAGAGGTTGGGCTCACGCTGATTGTACCGATTGTACGTCGCGACGTTGAGAACGCGTAAGACTATATTTGCAACAATGTTAATTGTTTTCAGTTTCCTTTTTTCAAAATAAAAAATATTCTTTACATTCGTTTTTAATCTTGTAGAAACACCCGATCGATAGTAGCCGACCACGTGGTCGATTTTAGCCGACAGGTCGATATTATCCGCCAAAATAATGTCTGCAATTTTTTTCTTCTAACACAAAATAGCTTAATGCAATTATATATTCATTAGATATTTTATTTGTGTAAGACATTTTTCCATAAACCTGCAAGAGTTTATCATCGCCGTTTTAACGGGAAAGCCATTGTAACTGTTGATGCTTATATGGTCGATATTTGCCTCTTCTCCCCTAATATTAAGCATTGACCGCAAACGACCTCTGCTTAATATAAATTCTTTTTAACATTGTGCTATTCCCTATTTCTGTTATCCCATAAACATATAAAACATAGGTATTTTATAAAACCAGACTGTTGGCCAAGAAGCATGCTAGTAATTTTCAAATCGACGCTAATCGTAGGTACAAATAATTCATATCAAAGTCACCATATTTTTTTGCATATAATTAATAGGTGTAACAAAAACTATAGCACTTCATTTAAAATAACCAAGTTGTCTACTTCCAATAGATCGGAAGTGACGGTCATCTTGATAGTATTTTAGATCGAATGTTTGGGATGATTAACCCCTAATACCAAAATTTCTAAACTGTGTGAATAGTGGAACCTAAAAAAGTTCTAACAAACCAGTTACGTGAGACACCCTATATGTATAAATAAGTGTTGTGTATTCAGATAACACATTGCGCCCGGCCGTAAGCGACCTCAGCTTTAATTCTTATCCCAATGGATATAAAATATTACCCCGTTGATATATACATATACAAACAAAGTTATATTTTTGCAAATTGTAGCTCCTCGGCCACAAGAGACCTCGGCTTTAATATCTAACGAGGGTAAGATAAATTATCACGACCTTGACATCTAAATAACCCTGTATACTTGAATGACGAAAATATATTTTTCAAGATTGTAGCGCCTCGGTCGCATGCGACCTTTGCTTTATTCCTTAACTTAGTAGATATAAAACATTACGCCGTTATTACGCCATTGTGTACTTGAATAACAAAGATAAATTTTTACAAACCGTAGCGTCTCGTCTGCAAGCGACCTCGACTTTAATACCTTACGGGAAGATATATAAATAACCTTGTGTACTTAGATAAAAAAGTGATGCTCTTGCAGATTCTGGCGCCTCGGCTGCAAGCGAGGCACTACCTTGATGTATGCATAAATAACTTTGTATATTTAGATAACAAAGTTATATTTTTGCACATTGTAAAACTTCTTCAGCTTTATTGTCTAACCTTGTAAATAAGGCCCTACAATATTCAAAAATATAACTTTGTTATCTAAATATACAATAATTATTTATATTACAATTGGGCTAGAAATATAATTACTGTACGAGTGTAGTATATCTTTCGAGATACCATGCCTGCAAAACGATTCATGTTCCTTCCGAGAACTCTTCGTTTTGATGACGTCAACACAAGAAAAGACAGGATGCAAAGTGATAAACTCAGTGCTATACGTGATTTCTTCTCAGTGATAAACGAAAATTGTATCTCCAGTTACGTGCCAACTGAAAATGTGACCATAGATGAACAATTGGTGGGATTCCGTGGACGCTGTGGTTTCCGCCAGTACCTTACGTTGAAACCGAACCGATACGGCATCAAGGTCTTCGCGATGGTAGATTCAACGACTTATTACCTTCAGAATATGGAAATCTACGTGGGAACACAATCTCAAGGTCAGTATTTTATGAAGAACTCAGCAGAGGAAATACTGTACCGCCTCATATCCCCCATACATGAAAGCGGCCGGAACGT
This sequence comes from Onthophagus taurus, assembly GCF_036711975.1. Taxonomy (NCBI): domain Eukaryota; kingdom Metazoa; phylum Arthropoda; class Insecta; order Coleoptera; family Scarabaeidae; genus Onthophagus; species Onthophagus taurus. The sequence continues at coordinate 20,965,730 of NC_091972.1, read as the reverse complement.
CACCACCGATAATTGGTATACAAGCATACCTCTAGTACATGGCTTGCTGAAAAATCACAATATCACACTAGTGGGCACACTTAGAAAGAACAAGCGAGAGATACCACCATCATTTCAACCCAGCAACGAACGTCAAGTCAAAAGCCGCATCTATGACCAACAAAATATGACCATGGTTTCCTACGTTCCAGGGAAGAGGAAGGATGTCGTGTTACTTTCAACAATGCATCTGGAAGACGAAGAGAAGATCAACGACGATGAAAAACCGGAAATCATCAAATATTATAACTCGACGAAAGGTAGAGTGGACACCATGGATCAGATGTGCACATCCTACGATGGTGATCGCCGAACGAGAAGCTGGCCCTTAGCTTTTTTTTCCACTTGATGAATGTTACGGCAATCAACGCATACATCATTTTCAAGGAAAAAAACTGTGGAAAAAAATTCATAGACGCGATTTCTTGAAACAACTTGTGTTACAGTTGGTGAAACTATTCCAGACAAGTAGGCTGTGTTCTGTCGCCACTCCAAGGGACGTCAGAAACCGGATCGAGCTGAAATTTGGAATGACACGTCAGGCAATACCGGAGAATCGAAGGAATGCAAAACTTAAGCGCTGTGATTACTGCCCAGGGAACAATGACAGAAAATATCAAGTGTAACTATCAAATATCATGGTGTTTGTGCGAAAAAACTTTGTGCGCGAATCATAAGAAGATCGTATGTGAAAATTGTCTGAATTCTTCAAATATGGATTAATTATTTGTTAATAAACAACAATATTCATTGTAAACGTTTTTATAATTTATTTTCCTTCAATTATTAAGATTTCAGATTAGGGTCGTGAGAGACCCCATGCGCCCACTAACGTATGTATGTAGGCGCGCCTAGTTAAGGGTTAAAAAAGTCTATTTGGACATTTATAAAAATATTTTGAAATGATTGTTGACAATTTTGAAGTAATGTCAGTTTCAATATCACGTTTACTCATCTGGACTAAGTGTTTCGAAATGTAAAAACATAACAATTAATGTTTGTAATAAATGGTATTGTTTCTCTTTAAATAGGTAGCACTTTTTCTTTTGTATTGTTGCTCGTTTCAATAAATTAAGTCTGTTCTGGTTGGGCTAAGAATGCGTTACATAATGAAACCAGTGCGGTAATGCACTTCATTACGTAACTCAAATCACCTCAAATGTGTCGTTTGCAGCCGAGGCGCCACAATCTGCAAGAGCATCACTCTTTTAGTTAAGTACACAAGGTTATATATGTTACCGGCAATCTGTATAATCCGGTATTCTATACAATACCTAGGCAATTTATAGAATACCTAAAACGTTTAGGTAATATATAAAATATTATTAATTTTATACTTTGCCTAGGTATTTTATAAAATACCGAATGCGAAGCCGGTAATGTGTGTAAAAGGCGAGAACAGAAGAGAAAGAATTTAGAGAATTTTACTTACTCAATTCTGGAAGGCCACTAGATCTACGTCTTGTTTTTACAGAATTATTTTGTTTCGTAAGCTCGATTACTTATAAGCAAATGACATTATGTTAGTTAACCCAGAAAAATTTTAACTTTAATGTAATTTAATTGTAATTTGACTATAAAAATTGATAAATACTGACCAAAATGCAAAATGTATTTATTTTACACATTGCCGGTCGACCAACAGGTACTCTATGTAATCACTAAGAATTGTATACATTGCCTAGGTAAAGTATCTAAGGGACAATAATCTTCATAATATTTCATACATTGCCTAGACACCCCAGGCATTTTATACATTACCTAGGCATTGTATAGAGTATAAAAACCACAATATTTGCATAAAACGATGACTAATTTATTATAAACGAATTTCGGTGCTACAGATCTGTTTCGGTTAACTATGTAACCGTCTTCAGGCACGACTAGAAATTAAGGAAAATTGTTATACAAATTTACTTAAAATTAATAATATAATAATATAGATTTGGTAAGGCCTCTTCTTAAATCTAAAAAGATGGACTTATTAGAGGAGTTCCATATTCGTGATAATGATAAAGAGTTATTAATCAATGATAACATAGAGTTCAATGATCACAGATATTCCCTGAAATTTTTTGAAAATTCCCGCCCACCGATCGACCTGAGTCGTCATGCGCAATCCACTTCATTATAAGTGCAGTCTGCACCAAGTTTTCTTGGAGTACGCAGCTCATCACATTTTGTTTTTTCAATTTAGAGTTAATTTTGTGGTAAGATTATTACAAAGTTAAATCCACTTAATAATTTTCACTTTTCCATTACAGTTAATAGCGATTCATCTCTCATATAAGATTATTTCACGAAAAATAAAAAGGTTTTTTGCATAAAATGTACACAATGTAAGTGACGCCATTTTGTTTCAACATTTTTGTTAAGTCAGTTTAACGGTTTTTTAACTTTTTGATTTTGTTTCTAGTTGTTACTGCACAACACGTTTCCCCCCATTTTGCTAATGTTTAAGAAAGAACTTTAATATTTTTTTCGCGGTTTTCACTCCACAAATTTCACTAAGATGCTTCTCCACTATGATGTAATATATACGATGTTTGTTAATCCCTTTGTAATGTAGTACTAAATACGACGGTAAATAACTTTAATTTTAAGTAAATTTGTATAACAATTTTCCTTAATTTCTAGTCGTGCCTGAAGACAGATCTGTACCACCGAAATTCCTTTATAATAAATTAGTCATCGTTTTATGCAAATATTGTGGTTTTTATATTCTTTTACGAAAAATGATGAACCTGGAGGTAAACATCGCCATTGTATACAGTACCTGAATTATACAGATTGACGCTAACATATATATATCAAGGTCGTGCTGTTTTATCTTCGCGTTAGATATTAAAGTCGAGGTCGTTTGCGGACTAGGCGCTACAGTTTGTACCATTGTGTATTAAGGCAGCGAAAACATATTTTTGGTAAATGTAATAATCATAATGTGTGCAACCGACGTTGTAAACATTTACACACGTTTAATACCACGTTGACTATTGTTATTATTTTTTTACTACCAATACATTTAAAAATAATAACAATTTTAGAGGAGCATTAATTCCTATAGATGTTAAAAATTGGTACAGACATCAATAAATCATAGTCCAATACGTGCCAAGACATCTAGAACGAAGCCTTCAATCCAAACTTGAAGCTTTGATTAAAATCCTATAAAATGGAACCGATCGTCCCTTCTAATTCAATTTTCATCCCATTATCTCCGCACGGCATTAGCCTTTGTGCGGCACTCAGTACCTTTAATTAGGCCTGCCGTCTAGTCGGAATCCAATTTTTAGATCGACAAGATTTGCGCGGACGCCCGTGACGAGGGCGAGGCTCGAATGGGGGGAACTAAAGGGGGTTGAACGGAAGCATTCTGATCAATTGCCGGATGGGTGGCCGTACTAAACGCATGGCCGAGCACATTCTGATGGGTAATGCGTCGTTAATTGAATATTGTTCTAAGTAATGGAGTCGAACCGATTCTCCGGATCAATCTGAACACAAATTTTTTTTAGGTTTGATCTCATTCCAATTATTGTATAGAAATCAATAGAAAACTTTTAGGTTGGATATTCGAATAAAAAATAAATCATTGCGTAACCAATGTAAAAAGTATTTAATAAAAGTGTACAGTAAACAACGGCGAACAGGTGAAGTGGTTCTGGGTTTCAAGTCCCTTGGGATGATAAAATTTTATATCCAGCGTTGAACGAACCGGATATCGCGTTTCCCATGTGCCCTCTAGCGATCGTAGAGAAAAAGGGGATGTCGAGCATTTTTACGAAAACTGCCCGATTCTGTAGGAGTTATTTTGGTTACACGCAAAAGTGATTTTGGAGGTTTTGACATTGGCAATATATACGGGCGGCTGTAACTTAATTTCGGTCGAACCTTTGGAATCTCGTTGACCGACGACTCCACTGTCGCTCTTCGTCCATTTGAATAATGTAACGGGCGGGAATTGCGAAGGCAAAAATAACTTCTGAAATTACGATCAAAGTTAAGGGCATAAAGTATACATCCAATTCACCTACAATTTAATGCTCGCTTTAGTATTCGGGCACTCCGCTCAGATCCAGGCGGCGCTGGGCACGTAAAAACTGCATGCATTAAACGGGATTTATGGCTACTTACAGATGAGGGCGTAAACCAACGAAAAAATCAATTGTTCAACCCCACTCAGTTCTGAACTGTACTTCGATTTGATGATTTAATCCAGTTTTATCACTGACAGTTTAGATTAGAACCAAGATGAACTGTTTATCTAGATCATTTTTAATTGATTTTTTTGTGGTTAAACTTGTGAAATTTAATCTGACGTATAACACAAAGTAATTAATATTTCTGCTACATCAAAGTTTTCTTTCTGGTCTAGTCATGTGTCCTATAGAAAAGATTTGAATTTTAAAATATTTTATAACCAGACTTAATTAACGCGCTGTTCGGACATTCTATACCATGACAGTTGCCTATTTTAGGCTCCTACAGACGGGCTTTGATGTGTGCTAACAAACGAGTATCCTCGCGTTATTGGTTTTTATAGTAGTACGTATATGGAGACCCACCCTTTCAACGACAGTTTTCCCATTATCTGATCGTTCCGAGCACCACTGCGCGGCCGTCGTTATCATTGCGCGCTGTAGCACATCAGGTTTAAACTCGTTAACGAGCATCGCGAACCTAGGGCGCATGCCAAAACATGTCGCACAAAAAAGGTCGACAAAAAGACGTAGTAGTCGCACATATTAACCTAATAACGGCCGATGTTTTCGAAATCCAATTTTTTTTTTGTGATTTCCCAATAATCAAATTCGAATCGGGACTGGAACATGTATCGTTATTTACCTTTGATAACGACAAAATCGCGTTATAGTTTAAACTGATTTATTACGATTACTTTGTATTATTTTTTCTGCAACTACGAAATGCTGTAATGTAGTCTAATTTTTACCTTTTCGATTTTCTCACGATATTTATACATTTGAAAGCAAAAGTGTAAAAGATCAATATTGTTAAGAATAAAAATTAATTAATTAATTAAAAACAGGAAAAATAAACCTCTTACTTGCAAATTTATTAAATGTAATGTATAGTCGAAAAACTATAAAATAGCAACAAAAAATTTGTTATCATTACATTACATTACATTACATAGAATACATATCAGGTAGGCGGACCAACCAACCTTGCACCGCGACCCTAAGGATCTATTGTACTCCGATAGATATCGTTATCAAATTTCACCGTGCAGTCCAATGCTCTTAACGAACATTAATACCTTGCTCGGCGAAAGGTCATTCAGATCTTTTGAGGAGATAAACTGCGACCCAAAAATCGAGAATCTGATACGGTTAACGGCAGGGCAGTGGCATAAAACATGCTCAACCGTCTCTGCTTCCTCCGCACATAGTCGGCATTCAACATCGTCGGCTAAACCCAACAAGTTGAGGTGTGCTTTTAATCGGCAGTGCCCAGTAAAAACACCCATTAGAACTTTTATGCTACTACGGGCAAGTCCTAAAATATTCCCGGGTTTGACAGTGGCGATGTTAATAAACACCTTAGTATGTCTCATTCCAGGAGAACTGGTCCACAGTAGGCGAAGTCTCTCTTCAGCCCACAGTCCAATCCTATATTTGGCCATCGCAAATGATACACCAACTGCTGGTTCCGGCCCCACAAACGCTTCAGCGCTGCCATCTCGTGCTAGCTTATCTGCCGCTTCATTGCCAGCAACCTCAGAGTGAGCCGGGACCCAGATCAGAGAGACTCTGTTATCACAGCTCAGTGTGTTTAATGTTCTCTTACAATCATTAACCAGAGCCGACACCGTTTTCACGGCTTGCAGCGCCTTGAGAGCGGCTTGACTGTCTGAGAAAATTCGTTCTGTCATGTTCTTCACCCCTCTTTCAAGAAGGATTTTAGCACCCATGTCAATAGCAAATACTTCGGCCTGAAATATAGTACATTACGTACCCAGGCTGTAGGCTTGCTTAATTCGAGGTGTCTGGCAGTATACTCCTGCTCCTACCCCTTCAGGCGTTTTTGATCCATCTGTGTACAAGCAAATGTCTGCCCGAACCAGAGAATTTTCATTTTCGATCCAGGACTGCTGCTCAGGCAGTACAATCTGGTATCGAGCATTAATCACTGATAGTGATACCGAAAAATCTGACGGCATTGATAGCACAGTATCAGTGCTTATAATGTCTTCCGCAGCCCATTGGTAGGACATGTCGAAACAGTTTTGAGCATATTGCTTAAATCTGTAAATGGTTGTTCTAGCCACTTTCTCTATATGCAAATGCAGAGGAGATAGGCCAAGCAGAATCTCCATTGCTAGAGTTGGCATTGTGCCTATCGCACCAGAGATTGCCAATCCAGCTACTCGTAGAATTCGTGAAAGTTTACTGCTAACTGAAGTCGGTCGGACTTTCCTATACCAGGCTGCTGCTCCGTATGTGATCATAGGTCTAACCACAGTCACATAGAGCCAGTACAGTCTTTCAGGGTAAGACCCCAATTTTTTCCACAAAGACTGCGACAAGTCCACAAGGATAGTCTAGATTTGTACAAAACTCCCTGTAAATGTCCATTCCATGACAGGGTTTTGTCTAGGATTACTCCTAGATATTTGACTTCCTTTGAGAAAGGAATTTCTTCACCTTGAATAGTTGCGGATTAGTGCATCCCAAGGTTTGTAAAGCGTATTGAACCAAGCGTACATATTGTACCTAATATGTACTATGCTTTACAATATGTACAAATCGTATTATACAATACGTATTGGTACAATACGCTTTACAAACCTTGGTCCATCCAACTTTCGCTTCCTGGTGAAGGGCACAACAATTGTCTTTTGCGGGTTTATTGAGAGGTTCTCTCCCTTACACCAAGTGCAAATGGTATCTAGGATCACCTGGACTTTGACTTTAGATATCCTAAATTTGTTATCAACTATGGTATTAAACGTATAAATCGAAAACAAACCAAATGTTTACTACTGTACTTTCTTTACTAAATTTCTGACGGTAATTATTTTAATATGTTTTTTGTATAATTTACTAATGAATGTTTTATTCAATGCAGTCGTCCCTGATGACTAGATATTTTCTTGAAACATATGTTGCACCAATATCATTTAATAAATAATTTTTATCGTACTTAATCTGAAGTTTATTATTATTAATATATTTTCACGATGAACCTGGATTATGCGTTGGCTTCATTATTCACTGCAGAGTTATCTGTTTTAATCCAAACACTAAACAGTACTGTATTGAAAAGAGAGAAGACCAGAGATAATATAAAATTCTTACATATCGCAATAAAGAAAGATCTAACTCCCAAGTCATTTGTAATAAAAGGTCCTAAACCTACAACAAAAAGATCAACTCGAGAACAGGTTAATAAAGAAGAAAGTTCGTGAATACTACAAAAAACGTATGTACATCGACTCAATATTAATATTTCTTCATCGAAAACTTCAAGAGCATCTACACTATTAGTAGTACGCAGAATTGTATGAAAGATTTCAAGAGGAAGCTATTTATAGAACAATGAACAATAAAGAAACTAAGAAGAAGAAGCTAGAAAGACTGGAAAAAATGAAAAAAAGTAACCAGAGGTTTAAAGACTCACATAATAATAAAAGTACTACTAATGTTCATAATTCTAATAAGGTAAACGTTGCAAAACTTGTAACTTCCGACGAAATTGATAATTGTAATCTTACTAAGAATAATGTTACCTGTAATAATAAGTACTTTCATATTAGGAGAATGGATAAATGTAACCATAATTTAAAAGTGAGAATAAATGTAAGAGATCTCGATGAAATCACATTTGCACCTAGATTCACCAATTTGAGCAATGTTCATTTCAATGATATAGAGACTACCATCCTAAAATCTAGCCATAAACTAAATTTACCATTCAATATAAAACCCACAGACATAGCTATAAAAATGGAAGCCCAATTAATTGGTTAACCCACATAAAAACGAATATTTGAAGACATCTTTAATATTATAAAGAACATAAATTCATTTTACAAAACCCCTCCTCCCTTAGATAATGTACAGATAAAGTGCTTGAAAGATAAAATTAAACAATAAAACCTCACAATCACATTAGGCGATAAGAATGCTGGCTTGGTTAATAGCCAATAGAATTTTTAAAGAACAATAATATTTTCAAAATTAACTCTAATCCCACCACGAAATATAATAACTCCGTATATACAACCGTATATGTTACTAATTCATAGCGTGCATAGTTCCTGAGATATTCAATTGTTCTTCCAAAATGTGCCCATTAGGGAATATTTTTAAAAACGATCTAAAAACGACATTTTTTCCAATTTTACCTTGCAACTATTTCAGATAATAGTCAAAACCAGCAGGTAGATGATAGTATCCAAAGATATTAGATTCACTATACAGTCTATTTATAAAGCTTAGATACTTTTGATGTTTTTCAAATGGCTTTTTCTTAAGTGTTTGAAATGGAACACGCCGTATATTGTGTGCTGGTTAAATTTAAATAAATGTTAAATAATTTTCCTGCCATATACCAAATTTTAATGCGACTTGGTACTTTATGAAATTTAAAAAGGTGTAAGTAATAAAATATGCAATAGTTCTGCAAAAATTTTGGACAATAAATACGTAAAATAGCTATTTTTGATACAAGATAGCGAAATGACACTTTTGCATTCGAGAACGAAAGTTTTTACAAACTTTGTGGAACTTGAGGGCGAAGCCATGAGTTTTTTAATGAATGAGTTTTTATGCTATTTTTTGTAATTCGCGTTTTTATTCTTTTTTTAACAAAAATAAAATAAATTTTGACAATGTAGGGAAATAAGTATGTAGCAGTTGCTAACACCGTAAAACTTGAAAATAGACATTTGAATTGACAATTTGAAATTGTCAAAACACAAAATGTATTCACCTGACAAAAATGTCTCCCGAAATAAGAGAACTTGCTCAGAGTTCTATTAAAACACTACTTCCAGAGAAGTCTCACAAAAGGTACGAACAAGAGTACGCTAAATTTAAGGCGTGGTTCAAATTTTCACATTAACAACTAGAAAAATTAATGACCGAATGTCACCAACTTGATCTGGTTCCATAAAACGTTATTAAATTCTCATTACAGCATCGGATGCTGTAAGGAGTCTCATTACAGCACACGTTTGAGTACTGTAATAGCTTTCATCACCGTCGCGAATTACAAAAAAGACTTTTATGTCCTGTTGACAAAAAACTATCGTTTTGACTGTCGCTAAGTACTACGCAAAAGTCAACTTTTAATAGCAGTTTTCAAAGAAGATAATTAATAACTAATTAGTGTCTAATTGTCAACTAAGCTGTTTTTGTCATATCCTGGTGGGGAAGGTTTCGTTGAGTTTACTAGCATCTTCCATTTGAGGCTGAGTTCCCAGCCGTCTTCTCTATTCATGTTGTTCCTATGTCGGTGAATCTCTATCGCCTCTCTTGTCATTCTTTGGAAGTAATGTCCGATTCTTACTAGCACTTTAGTTTTCTCGAATTCCATGGTTTGTCCTCCTTTGTGGCAATGCTCCGCGACTGCAGATTGTTGGATTTTATTCAGTCGGACGTCCCTCTCGTGTTCCTTGATACGGCATTCGATGTTACATCCAGTTTAGCCAACGTAATACTTCCCGCAACTGCACGATAGTCTCCCGCTCCCTTTAATGGGGTTAAGTTCTCTTTGACTATCGGAAAAGCGTTTTGTATTTTGCTGACCGTACCGTATCGTACCACGATATCATTCTTCTTCAAACACCTCAAAATTCGCTCCGTCACACCTGAAACATAAGGAAAGCAGATAAAATTACAGTACTTACCGAGTCTTCTCTCTGTTTGCGTGGTTTGATGGCTTGTTGGATTGTAAATAAGCGAAAGTGATTTTCAGACGAGATTACGTTTTTGTAATTGGGCCTTTGCACAAATTCAACAAGATGCATATTATTTTGATTTTGTGCTTTTTACGGAGGAGTCACAATTTTCATTACAATTCACAACAAAACACAAAAACAAAGAAAAAAGTGACAATAAAAGACAGAATAGTATATTACATTCTGTCACTTTTTTAAGTGCAATAATGACATTTTATTACATATTTTTTAAATTCTAAATATGAGGAAATCTATTAATGTTAGACATATGACATACTTATCATTAAGTAAAAGGAACTTGATGGGCAATTCAACCAGCTTACAATATACAGGTATTTCATTTAAAAAAATGTTACAAACTCTCTGTTACGCTTGAATGAAACACGCTATATAAATGAAAATAATTTGACGTAATAGGAAGTGGTAAGTCAAACAACTTTTGTATAAAATATTTTTTTTCTTTTTCAAACGGTTTAGTAATTATCGACCGCCGGGATACTAATAACTCACATCTGTACACAAAAAACTCACGTGTAAATAAGTCGTGACAGTCATAAAAACACGATACATGATACATGAAAAATATATCAGTAAACGTATAAATTAATAATACAAATACAAGCGAGCAAAAACCGGAAAAACACCAAAAACAGAAAAGAGAAAACATAAGTTCTAGAGCGCTCTCGATAGTTATTAAATTATAATTAAAATTCTTAAGAAAGGCAAAAATAGGTTTTTGAAAAATCTCAATTTGATCATTTTCAATCTTTATTATTTCTATACTTTATTATTTCTAGTAACTCCACAAAGTCTAATTTTGGACCTTTTTCGCATTTATGAAGCAATTTAATGTCATCATAATTAATGTGGTGACCAGTCCCAGGATGGTGTTTAAAAACATTAGAATTCTCCCTAGTCTTATGTACACGCACGCGAATCTCCAATCTCCGTCCTGTTTGTCCATTACTATATATGGATTCATAATTAGAGCATCTAATCGAATAGACTCAACATTCTTTCATTATATCATTATTTCTCGTATTACAGTTGGATAAAAGATTCATAATAGTATTTTTGTTAGAAAAGGCTAAAGGGATATCGAATTTGGAAAAAATGTGCTGAGCATGTGAAGTGATATAATGGGGCCATTACCCTCAAATAATTTCGAAGAGAAAGACCGTCTCTCGATAAATCGATAAACTATACAGCGTGTCCCGTATCTTCCGCATCAGAGCATTATACGGTTGTAGAATACATTATTCTGAAGCGATCTTTCTAATAAAATTTTTTCGAAATATTTATAATAACCGCACGGGAACTGTTTAACGACGACCAATAACGGACGACTTTGATTCATCGAAAAAGTTTATTTTTCTTTCCATGACGAATCTATTGGTGAGTACACGTGGGAAACGAGTTATCATCGGCGTAGCGAACCGGCCGAGGGTGGCACCGATTACCTGAGTCTGATTTGCGATCTGCTGATTGGACGAAAAACAGTTCCTTTAAACAGTTCCCGTGCGGTTATTATAAACATTTCGAAAAAATTTTATTAGAAAGATCGCTTCAGAATAATGTATCCTACAACCGTATAATGCTCTGATGCGGAAGATACGGGACACGCTGTATAAAAATAAAAGGATTGGTAACATATTCAGGTCTTAAAATTGTTTAATTTTTGCAATAACTAATATTAAAATTCAAAATTCCCTATATAAAAGGTGACGTTATGAAGTTTTCGCTTAAGATCAAGATCAAGATCAAACGTGCAACGTTCTGATCTCTAGCGCATAAGATTCTCGTGGCATCTCGCTCATACACTTTTTATAGATTTTTATTTCAACCAACCGCGTGTGAAACGACGGTGACGTCTCCAAAGTTTTTCAAATTTTAATTATTTTTTTGGAAAAACTAAAGCCCAGTTTGAAAAATAAAAAATTGTAGTAGTCTTCAATTTTGCTAAACTATCGAATAAGCCAATAAAAAAAAAATTGTAACGGCTCTATTATAAGTTAGAAGTTCGTAATGCTTATCATTATTATTCCTAGTGAAAAGGGGGTCTTTTTGTTATTGTATTCTATAAAACATATTATCAATGATATAATTGGGAAAACCATTATTGTATCCCAAAGTATAAATGTAATTTATTCATTTTATTTTATTATCTTCAGGGATATAGGTATAAAATCTGAAATTAGCTAGTTTATGAGATTTCCGGTGCTAAATGGTTGAAGGTTTTCTGTAAATATCATATTCTATAAGATTGTTATTTGAACTAAAATTAGAACTAAAACTAGAACTAACACTAGAAACTTTCGGGTTTTGCCGTGCGTCTTTTAAGAAAAGGTTTGACGTTTCGTATGCCATGTTGCAACCTTCTTCAGAAACTGGTTCGAAGTGTCGCAAAGGCAAAACCCGAAAGTTTCTAGTATTAGTTCTAGTTTTAGTTCTAATTTAAGTTCAATTAACACCGGCCGTGAAAGCCTTCGTACTTATAAGATTGTTATTATTTCTAACCAAGGAAAGATCCAGAAATTTGAATTGATTTTGTTGTTCTTTTTCGATTGTGAAGTTTAAATTTGTATGTAGTTAAGAATAAAGTTTGCTACAACTTTTATACTACAAATTTTTTTATCAACCGATCCGAATCGCGTGCTCTATACCAACAACAAAATGTAAAATCACGATTTCATCTAATTTTCACCTTTTCACATTTTTCTCGATATTTATGCATCTGAGAGCAAAAGTGTAAAAGAGCAATGTTATTAAGAATAAAGTTTACTACAACTTTCTTTCTAAAACGTTTCGAATCCTGTGCTCTACCAACCACAAGATGTAAAATCATGATTTCATCTAATTTTCACCTATTTCACCTAACACGATTTCATCATTTAGATGAAACTTCACCTTTTCTAACATTTCTCGATAATAATGCATCTGAGGGCAAAAGTGTAAAAGAACAATATTGTTAAGAATGTTTGCTACAACTTTTTTTTATTAACAGCGTCAACCAGTTCAACATTCAATGTTACTTCAGGGCTTTGATAACAATTGAAATCAATTATACAATAATAGCGGAAGAACTAAAAATGTCATCCTGAATCTATTCGCTATCTACTAAGTCTTCTTCTATGAATATGTCTTGTGGAAGTCTCCGTTTTAATCGACTATGGATTCCAATATTTCCCAATTGGTGTTTTGTGTACTTGGACACTTTTGACTTATGTCTTGTAAGCATTTTTTGGTTGTTTTAGTAATGTGTTCTGTTATCGTCTTGACTCCTCGTACTTCATGTATCTGCGAGTTTCTGACAAACCATGCGGCATATACAGACATTTTTAAAATTTTATTTTGTAGCACTTGAATTTTTTAAATATTATATTTAGCTGTTGAGCTCCAAACTGGACATGCATAGGTTATTACTGGTCTTATTCATGATTTGTATAGTAGCATTGCACATTCGATCTTCAGTTTCGATTTTCTGTTGATGATGAGATAAGGATCTTTCAGTCTTGCATATGCTTTGTTTAATATTTTATTAATATGGTACTATCATGTAAATGTTTGGTCCAAATATACTCCCAGATATTTGATAGCGCTATCTTTCGGATTCCAGTTTAAAGGGTGATCTTCGATCATTATTGTTGTAAGATTTTTACTTGATTAAGAGTAAATATTTTGGCCTCACATTTACTTGGATTTAAGTGAAAGCACCAAGTCAATAACCATTTATGTATCTCATTAACCGAGTTTTGAAGATCTTGAATGGATTTTTCCAGATTATCGTTTTGGGTGATTATAACCATGTCATCTGCGAATAAGGCTTTTCGGTCTTTTTGATTAATCGGAATGTCATGTAAACAGACATTAAATAGTAGTGCTGAGAGGATGCTGCCTTGAAGAACTCCAGCCTTGATGGGTTTTGATTCGGATTTATAAGCATTAACTCTGACGTAAAATGATCTATCATCCAGAAATGAGAAAATTAGGGGTTTGAGGTATTCAGGAATATTAGTTTTATGGATCTTATACAGGGTGATTCTCAACCTATACGCATAAACTTGGGGAATTATTCCTCCTGACAAATAATATAATGAGTAATAGGTGAAAAAAATTGTAGCAAAAGTTTTTTAGTTTCCTAGATATCCATGAAATTTACTTTCAAATCAAGAATACATATAAGATTTTAAAATGACATCAAAGTTGTTTCCAATATTTTCTGTACACAATTGGGGTCGCTAAATCCACGATGTCCCACTAGCGCGGCCTAAATCGGGTGTTGGCGGAATCCTTGCTTAGTATTAACTTCCTCAGTATTCACTTTCTCAGCTGCAATGTTAAATGCCTGTGTTAATCGCTGTATGCCATCCTCAGTATCAGCCAAGAGGACGACATCGTCTGCATAGCACTCAATCTTGATTTTGTAATCGTTCATAGTCTAACCATAGTTTACATTACATACTTTGTAATGTTTCTAATTCTTTTATCCTTACTTTGTCGAACGTTTTGGTTAGATCAACGAAACAGAGGAACGCTGCCTGACGTTTTTTCGCCGGAGTTCTACCTGATTCTTTGATACATTTTCGTCAACATTGTGTGATCCGTACATGTCATTCTTCATCTCGTTACTAAATTTTACCATGCATCATTTGTGCAGGCAACTCTTACAAGCAGATAGACATAAGCAAACGACACACTCAAATGTATGTAAACAGTTTTTTGCAGAAGATCAAATAAGTATGGTGATATCAGTTCTAAACAGATGAGATAGTTTGGTGTTGCTGTGTAAGATGATTTCTGGAAGCAAAGACTGTACGCTTTAAAGATGATATGATAGCAAGGCCTAAACCAGGGTGTTGGTGGATTGTCGGCAGCAGTTTGTATCTGATTTCACAATCCTTGCTCAGTATTAACTTCGAGAGACTGAGATTGAGGTCGGGTGATCGAGATGGCCTATGAGCTACCTCAACCTGTCCATCTTCCGGGAAGTACCTTATCTAGATGTCGTCGGATATAACTATAAAACTAAAAATATTTTACTACAATTTTTTTCACCTATTACCCATTATTTGTCTCAAGGAATAAACCCCCAAGTTTATGCGTATAGGTTGAGAATCACCCGTATTTTAAACCATATAGCCATACTGAATCAAAGACTTTCGTTATGTCTAGAAAAGCAGCTATTGTATACTGTTTATGATGTTACGATGTAAAATCACGATTTCATCTAATTTTTACCTGTTCTAACTTTTCTTGGTAATTATGCATCTGATTGTGAGAGTAAAAATGTAAAAGAGCAGTATTGTTAAGGATAAACTTTGTTAAAACTTTGATACTAAAACCTTTATTTATAGATATATATTTATAAACAAGGTTAAATCTTTTTTTATAGAACGTTCCAAATCTCGTACTGTATCAACAACAAGTTGTAAAATCACGATTTCATCTAATTTTCACCTTTTTGACGTTTTCTGAATATTTATGCAATTGAGAGCAAAAATGTAAAAGAGCAATGTTGTTAAGAATAATGTTTAATATACTAAAACTTTTTTTCTAAAATGTCAGAATCCCGTGTAGATTAACTAAATTATTTTTTTCTTATTGTGGGCCATTATTTTCGTGTTCTTTCCCAATATTTTGGCATTTTATCGAAATTCGAAAGTGATTTCAAATCGAATTTCCAGTTTCATATTGGCCACGGATTAAGCTTTCGAATGAGATATTGTTTATCGAAATCTTTTTGAGGTTCTTTTGTTATAATCAAAAGACTGTACTAATTAGGGGTTAACATCGCATAATTGATATCACGTTATACTTTAAAATGATATATTACGATTACTTTATATTACTTAGTTGATTTTCAACAACTACGAAATGCTGTAAATCTTAATAAACGCTTGAAACACCCCTTTGGGATATTTGTGGCAACTATCACGTTTTTAATTATAATGGTCACTATTTATTCAGGACGATTTCCTAAGGCTATACATTTCTATTTGCAGGTATAGACAACGGCGTGGATTGGGAAAGGGGACACAAATCGAATTGGGATTCTAATTGAAACGTGGCCGTGTTTGGCCACACAGTATTCTGTGCACAACGTTCGATAATTTCGTTTCTAGGAATATCCGCTTGCTTCCTACAACTGATTTTATTTGAATAAAATACGCGTACTTTCGAAATTAAAAAGCTATGTCAACTGAAATAATCGATTATACTACAAATATGGGTTACACGAAAAATCATTCTAGGAAAATGAAAATTATTAAATGTTTTTGTTTTAGATACGAAATAAAAAATAATAACGGAAGACCAGGTTGTTAATATCGATAACATATTAAAAATAGTTATTTTTAGAGGTGGCTGTGGTTGATTGCATTCAACAGATTTTTGTTAATATATAAAGTTTTAATTAAAAAATGCTCAAAGACTTTTAAAGCGGACGATGAACACGATATCATCACATCGACTTTTTAATCTGTGTGTATTATTTTGTGGTATTAAATATAACTGGATAGGAATTTTAGAATATATACTAGAATATATATTCGAATTTTGTATTGCAGATGTTGAAATTTTTTGGTCGATATTATAAATGAAGTTACTTTTTTTTTATCAAAATAAAACCACAATGTTGACAGGGTATACCGACCCTGTGACCTCAGGCACTACGTCAGTTAGTGGATCATAATGTGTATGTAAATATATTTTTTATCCACATTTAGTTAATATGATTTCTTTCTCTAAATTCCTGTAAATCTATTTCTTTTTTTAAAATGTTAACTGAATACGTTTATACATGCAATTTCGTTAATTACAAACATCATTCCGCTCAATATTTGTACACAAATGTACATTTTGGTGCGTAGCCTTAATCCGAACGGAGAAATTAAATTTTGGACCGCTAGCGTCAGTTGAAGCTGCATGGAGCAATTTTCCAAGGGAACGCCCTTCCCGCAACGTGCCCTAGCTAATTCAAACACAAAGCCCGAATTAGTTTATGTGGATGGAACGAAAACAGCGGCGCAAGAATTTCCATCACGCGCTCAGATAGCGTTTTAACACAATAAGGGGTGAAACTTTTTAGCCGCTCGAGATGGACCCGCAATTGAAGGAAATGAGGAAACCGGGGTGTGGCACCGTCTTCATGTCGTTCTTTCGAGTTTTGTAAAAGGAAACAAAACGAATCGGATATAGCTTTTCGCGGGTATTCGACTTCAATATCCAATATCGCAAATAAAATCTGTGATCAACTCGGAGCCGTCTGCTAAATCGAGAAAGAACCGATTAACTTGTGCGGCGGAAACGTTGCTCCTATTGTTATTAGAGGCAGGAGATCGTCTCCTCACATTGTGCCTAGAACTAGTTTACTCCAGCCCATCAGGAAAGAATCTACGGAAGTATGAAATACCATTTTCCCTGAAAATATCCAGTACGTGCTCGAAACTAACCGATTCCCTCGGTATTCGAAATGACGCAATCGCGCCAACAATAACTGCGAAGGAAATATGTTTACTCCCGGATGGCTTTCGTTGTAGAATCTTGCTATTCGTATATATCGTACTATCATAATGTTTACAACTCATATTCTTCCTTAAAAACAAAATTTTCTTTACGATATTGGAATAAAAATTATTATTTTATTTTGCAGATCAGTCCGGATAATAACACCACCACAAGCGTGCTGACCTACACTCCTACAGTTGACGATGGCGGAAAATATCTTTCATGCAGAGGACAAGTTGAATCTATTCCTGACAGTGGAAAAGAAGATGGATGGAAATTAGACATACACCGTAAGTAATAAAAAAAGTGAAAAATCATTATAACACTAGCACTAGAACTAACACTAGACCTAGAACTAGAAATATACAGATTTATCCGAGCGTCTCTCAAGACGGTTAAACCCGAATGTTTCTAGTTCTAGGTTTAGTGTTAGTTTTACTTTTAGTTCAATATAAATATACAATAAACTGGCGTTGAATAACAACTAAAAGTAGAACTAACACTATCACTAAAACTAACACTAGACTTACAACTAGAAATATTCGGGTTTATAGGTTTAGTGTTAGTTTTACTTTTAGTTCAATAAAGTGGCGCTGAATAACAACTAGAACTAACACATAGAACTAGAAACAGTCGGGTTATGAATATTTGTACATTAAATAATGTTCTGGTTCATTGACCAACGTAAAGTTTGTTGTATCTATGAACACCTGTAATTGATTTTCATAAACAAACTTAATTGAACCAATACATTTCCACTATGTACAGGTTTGTTGTGCTACCAAAACTTTTACATGTTATCAATTAACGATATTCATGAATGCAACGAACTTTATTCATAAAATATATGATACCTAATTATACTTATATAATAATATAAGTGGGATAATAATCGAATTACGGGTTGTTTTTTTTAACAATTTTTAATGTACGTCAACACACAACAAGTTCAACAAAATATAGTAAATTTTTTCTTTTGGCAGAATAATTCTACAATACGTTTTTTTAACAATCTAACAAAAATTGTTTTTTTTTAGTATCTCCTTTTCTTTAACTAGCCTACTCCTATTGACGGGCATCCTACTACTCGGCCCTCCTGTATCGGATGAATCGCTGTTCAAAACATCAAATCCATGAACCTGCTTCCAGGGTTTTATAGAATCCGCAGTAGTTGATGTCTTTGCCTGTCCTTTTTCAAATCCTACTTTCTTAATCATCTCCTTTGTTTTCCGAACTCCAGAATCATCATTTCCGTGTAATCTTCTGATGATCTCTCCTTGTAAAATCTTCGGTATTACTATTAAATTAGATTCGTCTACATTTTTACATAAAATTGCACAGTCAATAACATAATTGTAATAATTACCTTTAGCAGACTGAAGATTGATTTTTAGTTGTCAACCTTCTCTTGTGCCAAACGTATTCGCAATATTAATCCGTCTTCTAGAATCATGAAAAATCATTAGAACCAGGTCGGTGTATTACAGAGTAGTCAAAATCTTCTAGACTCAGCACCCATCGAGCAATTCTTGTACTCAATTCCTTCTTTCTCATAGTTAGTTTTTTGAAAGCTGCACAATCGGTTATGATCTTGAATGAATTCCCTTGCAAATAAACTCTAAACTTTTCCAGACCATCGATAATAGCGAGAACTTCTAATCCGAGATAGCGAGAACTTCCGCGACAGATGTTCTACGAATGTAGCTTGAATTTTTGATCATCTGAACGTATTTGCATGAGTATGGCAGCAATTCCATACTTACTGCCGTCAGTGTGGACTTGAGTTTCAGCATTTAGTTGAAAAATCTTTAACACCGTTGCATTCGTTAATGACAATTTTAGCTTTTGAAATGCCTTACGTTCTGCTTTGCCCACTTCAAATGGTAAATCTTTCATAAGTAGTCTGTGCAGCGGCTTTGCTATGATGGAATCACAAACATTCTAAAATATCCCTATAAAACGAGGAATGATTGTAATTGTTTAACATTGTCAGGTTCAAGGAAATTAATTGCAGCTTTCAACTTATTCGGTGTAGGCGTGAATCCTCCATTTTCTATTTCGTGACCAAGGTATTCAATCTTCTTTTGTAGGAAGTGGCATTTCTCCCAGTTGATTTCCAATCCATATTCTAAGGATATAGTCAACACTTGCTTTAGCTTCTTTATTCCATCATCGTCTCTTCAGAAGGTATTACTAAGCCGTCTAGATAGGTTATTACTGTTCCATTGTGTATGTGAGTTTGAAAAACGCTATTGACAAATCTTTGGAAAATTGATGGGGAATTGCAGAAACCAAACAGGGTACACAAATTCCAATTGCCCGTTATGCGTTACAAACGACATGTACTTTCTACTGGATCCTGCCACTGGAACGTGGAAAAATCTGTCTTTTAAGTCCAGTACGCTGAATACTTTTGCATTTTTCAACTGGTAAAAAATTGCTGAGAATTGCTTTTCCTAATGATTCCTTTGTCTAGCCACTCCACACGTGTTTCTCAACTTCATTCTTCTCCCACGGTGACATTCTCTTCGGGGTATGGTGAATTGGAGTTTCATCTTTCGTTCTATTTTTTCTGTTTCTACACCAGTCGTTTTCACCGCGCTCGGCTTATACTCTTCGACCATTTTTTGAATAATCTGCCTTAATTGAAAATTTTGACGTTTGGGTTACACAAATACTTTTTTTGTACAATACTTATCCTTCCAAACAAAGTCTTCTTCCATACACTTTCAAATCTTTACTGCTTCTGGGGTAACCGTGAGCTTAGCTTGCTTCAATAAGACTTCTCTAAATAAACAACTTACGGGCATAGCTTCTTTGTTTACCACGTGTATTTTTGTGTTGAAGAACTCAACACCAACCTCAATGTGGGACTCGAATGAACTTAATCTCACCACTTCTCCTTGGCTTAATTCTTTTAATTTTATCGTCTGCATGGTGATCTTTGGTACACCAATTGTAAAATATTCATCACTTCTGATAAGGTTAATCATGCTACCTATGTCTATTAAAGCTGCTGTACAAGTTCCAACTATGCTGATTTTCTTAAACATCTTATTACGATGATTGTGGTGAGATACTTGCTGCTTTTACAGCGACGTGTCCTAAGTCATTACATGCAAAACATTTCATGCCTGTTGGTTTATCCTTGCATTTCTGCGATTTGTGTCCTTTTTCACCGAAGTTGAAGCAGTGTAGCGGTTTATTCAACTTTATCTTTTCATCTGGCTTCATGTCCTTATCACTTGTGTTCTTAAGAGAACACAATATAAACACATATTTTATGATGGAAGTTTCTCCAGAAGGTGATTGTTTAAGATGTGGACTTTTGGATAGAAATTGTCACTTTTCAGTTTATAAAAATATGTTGCCACAAATTTGTATTGGCTGTTTAGAATTTTGTAAATCCTTCAAATAATCTTCTAAGTGTTGGGCACATTGGCCAATACACACGAACAATTCTTGTGAATATTTAATAGTAAACTTTGTCGTGTCTTTCTTTCCCTGTATAACCTGCACCAGTTTTTGGGTGCGCCCCAGTAACTTAACTGCCGAGACGTTATTATTTGTTTTAGTACTAAAATCAATTTTTTGTGTCTTACTTTCATTCAACTTAAGTTTCTTCGTTTTAAACTGATGCAACCTTTTGACTGAGACCTTCATTTGCGTGTAGCTCTTCAACTGTATTAGATATTTTTATCAATGTTGTGTCATCTGCATACATTATCGTCTTACACATGTTCAGAGTTTCCTGAAGATCGTTCACATATAAAAGGAATAAAATTGGCTAGTAGATTAAGTTTATCTTTTCTTAACCAATGTTCACTTACACATAAAATTTTTCATTTTCATGTTGTAATACAATTTCTAAGCTATCTATCTTTTTCTCAATACCTTGGATGTTTATACATAAAACATTGTGATGTTTTATGTCTCTTGAGTTGATTTCTGAATTTTTCAGAAAAAATGACTTATTAATCATTGCATTATATATATATATATATATATATAGGCAACATAATATAGGCAACATGATTTTTGTAATAAACCTCACTCAATCCAAACTTATAAGAAATTTAGTACACTTGATTTAAAAAAATTCATATCTTTGGTAATAATTGCAATAAAAGCGTGATCTTAGGCTCCAATTAACAATCATTATTCAACGAATATCTATGACCAATTTCATTTATTTAACATTTGTAATATAGCAATTATGTTTTTTTTATATAAATACAACCCAACCCAATTAACACTGTATCTTCAAATTTGGCATTTTTTTAATTAATAACTTTGCTATTAATTGAGTTGAAGAGATCAGACTACACTTAAATTAAAGATCAATCTTTATATAATATTCATATCAAATTTCATTTCTACAATATTTATAATATAGGCAAAGTGATTTTTTTAATAAATTCCACTCAAGCCAAACTTTTAAGAAATTTAGTACACTTGATTTTAAAAAATTCATATCTTTGTTGCTAATTGCAATAAAAGCGTGATCTTATGCTCTAATTAACAATCATTATTCAACGAATATCTATGACCAATTTCATTTTTTTTTAACATTTGTAATATAGCAATTATGAATATTTATATAAATACAACCCAACCTAATTAAAACTCTATCTTCAAATTTGACAATTTCTTTTAATTCATAACTTTGCTATTAATTAAGTTGAAGAGATCAGACTACACTTAAATTAAAACTCAATCCTTATATAATATTCATATCAAATTTCATTTCTACAATGTTTATAATACAGGCAACATGATTTTTTTAATAAACTCCACTCAATTCAAATTTATTAGAAATTTAGCACACTTCTTTTTAAAAAATTCATATCTTTGGTGTTAATTGCAATAAAAGCACCATCTTAGGCAAAAATTAACAAACATTCTTCAACAAATGTACAAGACCAATTTCGTTTTTTAAACATTTGAATTTTTATATAAATACATAACAGATATTTTTTAAATTCATAATGACTTTGCTATTAATTGAGTTGAAGCGATCAGATTACACTTAAATTAAAGCTCAATCTTTATAGTATATTTATGACCAAACTCGTTATATTAATATTTGTAAGATAACAAATATCAATATTTATACAAAAGCAACCCAACCTAACTAAAATGATATCTTTAATTTTGACTAATTTAAAAAAAATTATAACATTGTTATTAATTGAGTTGAAGCGATCAGACTACATTTAAATTAAAGACCAATCATTATAGAGTAGTATAAATCATTGAACTTTTAGGTTTTCTTGATTAACCAAATGAAATGGAACGCCCACCTTAAAGGAGCTGTATATGTCGGGTCTCTTCGACTTCATTAAGTCACATTTGACGTCGTTAAATGCTTTCTCATTTAGGTATCGAGTAATATCATCTACCGAAGTGTCCTTATTTAATTTTGAAATATATAAATAAGAGTACTTGATTATAGCTTTCAAATTTGATGTTTCAGCAGAACCATGTATAAGTAAGTGTGTTTTTACTCGTAAAGAGCTCACAAAGATGCTGTATCACTACCTGCAGTTATAATAATAAATTCAATTAATTTGTGAAGAAGTGAAGAGTGCACGAATAAAGTAACTATGTGCCTAACACCCACCTTCACCAACATCGACATTTACTCGTACTCTATCAATAACGTTGCGTATGACTTTTTCTTTTACGTAACTTTTATCGCTCAGAAAGGCAATAATTATGTCCTGAAAAATAGGATACATTATTTCTTCTAATCGGTTAACTTTAGAGGTTTCAAATTTTAATTTAAAGTTTAAAACTTGCAAAAAGAAAGCCCATTTTACTTACCAAAATAATAAAACAACGAACAGGTTCAAACCCGTCAAAAATACTATAAGATGTAGTAGGTGATTTAATTAAATAATTTGATACATTAATATTACGAATTTTTGTAACGAATATATTCCTTCTTATAATGAATAAATACATCGATTCAATAAAACAATTATTTAAGGCAATGCATTTTGAACATCAGCTTAACCCTGCAGTTGACTGAAACTAGCTAACTAACCACTATCACTGAAACTAATACTAGACTTAGAACTAGAAACATTCCGCTATTTCTTAAGACGACTAATCCCAAATGTTTCTAGTTCTTGGTCTAGTGTTACTCTAGTTTTACTTGATATTCAGTGTGAGGTTGTTGTATATTTTTTATTGAATTAAAAGTAGAACAAACACTAGTTATTACACTTTGTTGTTTTTTGTAATGATGCAAATAGGTTGAAACAATTTGCATAGAATTACGTCATAAGTCGGAATTCTATCTCCGGATTTCTCATAATCTCATATAATCCAAGCCTGTGGTTCGAGAAGCGGAACAAACTCCCCGTGAAATAGCCTTTTGTAATAAGGCAGCACGGTCGGGTGGTAGATCTCATAGCTGTGACGCTGGTCTACACCTATATACAATAACTAACCGCAAATATAGTTTAGCGCTAGATCGTTAGTTTCCAGTTGCGACCGTGTGGTTAGATACGGCTTAATTTACACAGGACGTTCGTATCAGCTTCAGATGAAGCGGTCAGCGCGCTCTGTGACACGGAAATAATTACGGATCCTTGGGGAGCAGAGTTTAATATTCTCAGCACCACCTACAGTCCGCACTCGACGCGTTATATGTGACGTCTTTCTTAATTGAAACCTATTGCTAATATGAGCAAAATTAGCACTTGCACACGAGTTGAATGTTAATTTCTCGGTAGTAATTTAATTAACTCTGGCGTTGGACGAGGGAGTTAAAAATTGAACAGCAAAGGGAGAAAGACAAATGAAATTCGCGAATATGTATGTTCTGAAATCTCGTTTTGCTCTTTAAAGCTTTCAATTTAATTTCCCTTTTCGTTTAGTTTCTACATTTCAAGTGTTCCAATAAAAAAAAATAAAAATGTGAATTTCTATACACATAAAACCCTGCTTGTACTTCCTAGTATATAGATTCATGAAACAAGCGCCACACTGGTTTATAATTAAATTAGCCGGTCGGATCAACAAGCTTTCAAGATTTGCATTCGAGAGAGCCCCGGATTTCAGTAGGTGAATATCATTTGCAAAAACAGCTGCTCCGCCGTAATCCTATTATTGATTATGTCCCAGGAGACACTTCGCGATCTCCGCCTAAATCTTTTCCTCTACAATGTCGCGTCTGTTTTTGTTTAGCCTGGATAGTAGATCGAAAAATTTACATAAACAAAATAGAGTGTTAGATGGAAGGGCTTGCCACGGTGGAAACGGCAGCGTTGACGACATCGTTCTCGCCATGTTTACAGCCAATTTAACGGCGGAAATATCCAGAAATCCTGAATAAACAAGGGGCGCCAACGTATTAGATTACTCGTAAATAACGTGCGGCAACGCATTCTTCGCTTCAATAGAAATTGGGGCAAGATGCTTTGTCAACGACAGCTTAATATTTTTCTGACGTAAACATATTTTCCTAAGAAAAAAAATAATAACATAAGAGAAAGTATACAACCTTTAACAAATAATTATCACATCATATCATCGCCTTTTATATCAGTGTTGATGATGATTCCTGTACAACTAGAACCTGCAGATAATAATTATTCCTGAGTTAAATATATTCCTAAATTATTGGAAGGAATTTATATCTAATTGCCCCCAGCAACCAAGCCATGATTCCATAACTTTCATTCACATTTATTGTATGCGTCAAAGAAACCAATGAGAATGTATTGCTTTCACGCTGATTTTAATGGAGTAAATAAATGTTCATTAGTACTTTGGGTTATGCTGTACGCTTAGTTGCTGGTTGATGATTTAAATATCTGTTGATCTAAATCGAGCAATTTTTAGCAGGAGTTAAAAGGTTCCATAGAGCTGTTTTTTTATTTGGCTTTATTCTGTTCCCTTCAGCTTACGAGACCAACATAGTAAAGCTATATGTTGTTACTCTATTTCATGTCTGGTGCATTCAGATTGCTTTATTACTTCTACAAATTCATCTACTTGTTTGGTAATGATGTTCCAAACGTCTTCCACAAACCTGCCTGTATGGTTTTGGAAGCATGTTCATGTTCGACGTAATGCTGAATTTGGCAGGGGCAGCACATGCTAAGGTTTGCTTTGTCGGTAATTGTGTCTTTCGTGTTAATACCAGTATCTCGTATGATCATGTTGGAGTATATGTATAATAATACATCACCCTTTAATTCGTACTGCATGTATGTGTATGTATGGGTGAGATATTTCTTCGTAAAAATGTGTTGTAGGGGTGTGAACTCCGTTTTACATTCTAGAATTGGTGAGTAGTCCACCATTTCATTCCAGAGAATGGTATTTTTGCTATCTCTCTCGCCCATTAGAATGCTTGCTGCCCGCAGTCGAATCATGGTCACCAGTGCCACCACTTGAATGAACAAATGAGTGGGGGTAGTCAGCAGCGCACCTGTAACATATAAACACGCAACTCTCTGTACTTTATTAAGTGCAGCAGTGGATGTAGACCGTAAGGTCTTTGACCACCATACTTCTGCACCATATGTAAGCATAGGTCGGATTACAGCCGTATAAATCCAGAGAGCATTTTTGGGTAACAAGCCCCATGTCTTACCTATAGCCCTCCGACATTAACCGAATGCAACGTACGCTTTTTTTACTCTATTATCTAGGTGGGCTCTCCATGTCATTTTATTGTCAAGTATGATGCCCCCAAGTATGAGATATTTGACTTCTTTTGACAACGCCAATGGAGTATTGGCAAGGGATGGCATTCTGGGCTTGCCAAACTTCTCCATCCGTGTGAAAAGAATCAACTCTGTCTTCTTAGGATTCACAGAGAGTCTTTGTTCGTCATACCAAGTCTCTATCAATTTGAGAGCTACTTGCATCCTATCAAAAAGCACGTTTAGTTCATCTGCGTAACCAACTGTAGTAAAGTTGGCTTCAGTGAGGCGTTTCAAGAGGCTTTCCAAGGTGAGGTTCCACAAAAGTGGAGATAGTACACCACCTTGTGGACAGCCTCGAGTAACTCCTCCTTGGAGACTGACATCACCAGCCCTAAGCTTAACTATCCTATGTTTAAGAGTGTTCTCAATCCAACCACAAAGAGTCGGTGGAACATTATGCTCTAACAAGGCATCGTTAATACCAGGGAAAGTTATTTTATCGAAAGCTCTCTCTATATCTATGAAAACACCCAGGGCGGACTCATTTAGGTTCAGTGTTCCACCAACAAAGCTGGTCACTGAGTGAAGAGCCGTTAGTGTGGACTTGCCCTGAGTGTAAGAGTGTTGATTAGGATTTACTGGTTTAGTAGGAAGACAGAAATCTCTAATGTAGCAATCACACAGTCTTTCCAGAGTTTTCAAAAGAAAGGACGAGAGACTGATTGGTCTAAACGATTTTGGTGTGAAATAATCAAGCTTACAAGGTTTTGGTATGAAGTTCACTGAGACCTCACGCCATCGACTGGGTATATAGCGCAGCGCCAGGCATTGTAAAAGGGCAGATATAATACCGTCTGGTAATGGTGTTTTGAACGGTGGAAAACTGTTGATGGCCACCGATTTTTTCCTCCCTGTAGATCTTCGGCTGAAATCCAATCATCTGCAGTAAATTCATGGTTGGTGTCCTGTTGTAAGCACACGGAATTTCCGGAAACTGAAAAATGCACCTCCATTAATAGATGAAGACTCTCCAAAAGGTTGTCGGTATAAGAACTGTCAGCCTTTTTTAGTAAGCCAATTCGTCGTTCAGGGTCTGAAGCCAGAACCCGATTTAGCCGAGAAACTTCACTGTAGTAGGAACCTTTCTCACAAAATTTCCTCCACGTTTGTCGTTTTCTATGATAAACGCTTTTTTTGAACTCCGCTAATTTTCCTTTATAAAGTTTCCAGTCGGAGTCCAATTTTGAGTTTTTAGCTCTATTAAAGGTTGTTCTTGCCTCCTTTTTGAGTGTGCCGCTCAGGACACCACTAAATGGTAGCACGCCCAGAGACGGCCTCTGATCGGAGGGGACAGGCCTTTTTATAAGCTTTAATTAAGGAATCACTAATAGTATTTAAGTACTCCTCAGGTTCAAAGCTTTCAGTTGGCTTACGCAACCCAATATCGCTCAACCACCCAGTTAGCAAAGATCTGAACGCGTCCATAACCGTCCTTTTGGGGTTACGCTTTAGGTTCTTTCCTATCTTTATGGTACCAAGATCGAAAGTGATCGAGGACCAGATACCGGCTCAGAGCCTCGATTAAGTATATCTAAATTACTGCTAAAAATAAATTCAAGAAGGTACTTTACCTTTTCCATTATCATCAGCACTGCCCCAGGCAGTTGAATGTGCATTATAGTTACATCCGATGACAAGATTTCATGTACCTTTCCTTGCGTCCTCGGTCAGCCTTTCCAATCCTTGAGATGGAGACTGGTTTTCGTACTGCATTTTCCACCCTCAATATTTGTGCTGCTAGCAAAATTACTTGTGTAGGCATATTGGCATTCATCATAAACTTCCTGGAGATGCTGTCATAGGCGCTTTCAAAATCAATAAACATGGTGGGTTTCTCTGCCTACAGAATCCGCATTAATAATTACTTATAATTTGATGTGATTGTTCTGTAGTTGAAACACTGGAGTTGATTGCCTTTCTTGTGTAATGAGACTATTATACCAATGTTCCATTCTTTAGGTATTCGCTTAGATATCCATACGCGTACCATTACATGAGGCTCAGCTTGTCACCTACTTCTTTTATTAGATTCGCGGCAATTTTATCTGTTCTCTTAAGTTCTCTTTGTCTATTCTTATTTCGATTCTTATAGAATATCCAACTGTGGCTTTTATTACTCCAATTTCTTCAGTTCACCGTTTATCACCTCTCTCGCTCTTTCTCAGTCTATGAGTACTTCTGCCTCCATGCTCTGTACTGGTTCTACACTGCTGTAGTTCTACAGGCTTAATTATTTCGCTTATTTTTGACCTCTATTATGTCGGATTGGTGTTTTGCCACAAGAATAAAGGAATCTATCATGTTGATTGTATGGCCATGTGGTCATATCCACGTTCCCTTGTGGATGGTTTTGCAAACAAATCATACGTTGCCGTAGGTTGCCATGTTTAATAGTTTAATGCCATTATCGTTGGATTCTTGGTGTAGACTGTATTTACGTATTATGGCTAGGTATTGGTTCTCCCTTCCTATTTTAGTGTTAAGAAGCCTGTGCCCAATTGTTTATATGGGCTACAACTATAAAAGATTGTATGACTTCGTTTCTTCAGCGTTCCAGAGCCCGTCCATCTTTTCTCATTTGTCAGTTCGTCTCATTGGGTTCCTGAGTACGCCCAGGATCTCGCAATCAGTAGATAGAATTGAGGCTTTCTCTCTTTGAACTTTCGTAACCCGTGTTTCTTTAAGGGAATAAGTAGGTTGTTGGCTTTGCGCCCAACTCCCTATTCGTCAGGGGACCATTACTTCCACTCTCGTCTGCCTTGACCCTGCTTCACACTGGGATTGGTTACCACTCTCTTCCGTAGGGTTAGTCAGTGTATGGCGGGTAACCAGCTTGGAGGTGAGTGTCGGGATTTCTGTCCCTAATCATTGGAAGTGATCAGGTACACAAATCCCTGATCATTTTAATTGACTAAAAATTATATATCTCAAATATTTTAAAATATTTTATTTTGTAATTTTCCCGAATTATACAATTTTACAACTAAAAGTAAAATCTCACGTTACTAGGTATCATAAAATTACGAAAGTATTAAAAATAAAAGGTCCGTATAATGCGGTGTTATTATAATTAGCAACGTTACTATTAGTAAATTTTCTGCAGCGCTTCTAATATAGTGTAATGCAAACGTATTTTTTTCATGGGAAAGCATTTTCGTGTTTCGTGGCGAGCGCAAGAAGTACATTATTTTAATGCAGGCAAAAAGCGGCATCCGCATTAATATCATCATTCTGTCCGCTCCTTCCTGCCGTTGTTTTCACATTATCGCGTTGTTTATCAAATTTATCATAAAGATTTTGTTATTAAAAAAAAATCGGATTTTATGATTTACCTTATTACATTTTTGAAATAAATATTTACGATTCCGTTCCTCCTTTGTAATGAATACAATTTTATTTTGTTAGCATAAATTTCTGAAGGGATTCCGAATTAACTAACTCCCGGAGTTTAACGGCTAATTAATATTTAAGGCGTTCGCTGTCCGTCCATTATTTGGGAAGGGCGCGGCTATCAAATAAAAAAGACAAACGGCCCAACAAAGGACCCTTCCCCGATTCTAGAAGCTAATTAAGCTACATGTAATAAACTGGCTTTTTGTTGGCCTTTTTCTTTTTCCAGACGTGCCGTTGGTGTCCCTTGAGCTCGGCAGCAACTTGAACGGGAGCATAATTAAAGAAGGCGTCGACGTTTACTTTGAGTGCAACATCAAATCAAACCCGTGGGTCTACAAAGTCAGCTGGAGGCATAATGTAAGTTGTCTTTGTTATTTTTGAAGTGGGTACTACTCTTAAAGTGAACGCCGCGCTCCCCAAAACTTGAGGCAATCGTTTCTTATTGTTTTTCATTGTTTCTCAGGGTAAAACCTTATACAATAACGCAGCAACCGGAACCATTGTTAGCAACCAAAGCCTGGTACTTCAATCCGTCACTAGAGCAAGAGCAGGCCTCTACACTTGTGTTGGGAGCAATCGAGAAGGAGATGGTGAAAGTAATGCGGTACAACTTGATGTTAAATGTAAGAATAATAGCAACTTTTTAACAATTTTGTGGTTTATGATCAAAAGCAAATAATTTAAATTCAAGTTAATTTATATTTATTAAACGTGTTTACTTTTGTTAGATACCATAAACAAACCCCGAGTATATAATGAAAACTAAATTAACACACGAAATATTACAAAATCTCCCGGCTTCGATGGTTTTGTAAATATTGTTTAACGGTTAAATTTAGAAGAGCACTGAAATGATAAATTTGTCGTTTTTCATAAAATTTTGTTTTATACATTTATTTTATAAGCTCATTTTATTAAAGCTTTGTTCAACATTTTCATATCAAATACTATTTTCAATTGTCCACCATAAATATCATTTATTTGCAACAATATTAATAATTATTTTGTATAGGTTTTTAACAATACAATTCGGATTTTTTTTTATTCTAACAAAGTTATGTAACGAATATCATGTACCTATTATTTCATTTTAACGATATAAACAAAGGAACTAAAGTAGTAATATTACGAAATAAACGGATTTGAATTCAATAATTTATAGCTTTCTAATTAGTGGCTTAGTAGTTTACAGATTTTAATTTTTACAGTCAATGTAAAAAAGAAAGTTTACAGATTTTAATTTTTTCAATTGACTGAATCGTGATTCTCGATTAACCCGTTTATGCCCGAATTAATTTTTTTTAGATTTTTGTGTTTGATAACCACCTTTCCACTCTACATTCTGGAAGCGTAGTATCATAAGTACTGACCATTATCATGCCATCTTGTAACGGCTACTTTATTGGTAACATCTGTATAATAATCAAAGAAACCTCTTTCCTTCTTTTCTACCACTTTTGAAGGCATTATGTGACACTTTTCATTTGATAGTTCCCGTACATCCATATCTTTTTCCTGTAAATGAGTTACTAATTGGTTTTGGTAGGACTTTTATCAGTTCAAGTACAGCAGGCTCTCCTACATCAAATGCTGGTTCCTTTATAGTTAGTTTTCTTACTGTTTTTATGATTGTCACATTTTCTTCTTCGTCCGCTGAAGTACCAGCTCCATTTTCTCTCGTCGGTTTTTTTCCTTGGTATGGTTGCATCAAATATCCAAGAGGTTCGCTTTCGAAAAAATACTTTATCTCTTCATTGGAAACTCGGAAATTAAGTTCACCCTTTTGTGTGCATATAACGTCGTCATTTCTGCCAAAAATGATATAATACTATCATCAAAAAAAAGCTCAAAGCATTCCACGGAATCAGAAGGAATGGGTGCTGATTGCTTCAGTTTCTCAAAGTTCGGAAACCCAGGAATACGATCGGATTTTTGCCTGTTTCTTTTTTTCGGTAACTTCTTTTGTATTTCTGACAAAGTTTCGTTGTCACTATTTGACTCTTCGTCAGTTCCGCTATCACCGATTGTGAAAGTTTTTAATTTTCGCCATAGCTTCCGCTTGAAGCTGTCGACCATCCAGTTATTGATGTCGTTGCAGAAGTCTTCATTGCCGCTATCTTCAGCACTTTCAGCACCATCATCTGAGGGAATGATGAAAACATCAGCGACCCAAAAATCCTCGTCTTCTATTACTTGAATGAGTTCTGCAGTTGTAAAAAGTCTGAAATTAATAAAAATCTCTATGGACCCGTTTAGCCCATAGTTCCAATATTGCAACTTTTGGGAAAAGGTGTTTTTTGTACTTATCGTATTTATTATTATAGATGATATATGGAAATGTGTTGAGAATTGTTAGGGCAATAAACACAACGCAAAATAATAGATAATATTAGTTTAAAATAGAAAATATCACTTATCTGTTACTAGCCATTTTTTATGAAAGAAATTTCTACACATTAAAGGCACAATAATTCGTCAAACAATCACTCTCACTAATCAACATGTTTACTGGAACCGTGTTGCTGCTTGCAAAATCACGTTGTGACTAACAAGAAAGCGTGGAGGGGAGAAAAACGGAGGTGTTCCATTATTGGAACTGTGAGCATAAACGGGTTAATGATTTTCGAGATAGAGAAGGTCACACATATTCTTGAGAATCCTTTACAGATGTAACTAGAATAAATATTCTCGTGTATCTGAAGCTTCTACAGTTAAATCATTGTTGGCATAAATTGAAATAATTAGCTTGTTTCTGTTTTGATTGAGTTCAGATGAGGCAAATTTGACGATGTCTTGATTTTATACAGATTTGATATAATAGAAACGTGGCTAGAAATTAATACAAGAGTGACGCAGACTTTAACTATTTCGATGAAGACTTGATAAAAATTTGATGCATGTATGACTGAATGTTCATTCGAGATTTAATGCAGCCTTCAAAGACAGAATTATGGAAATTTTAGGTTACGAGTCTTGATGCATTCCTAGGTGCAGTATTGATGCAGACCTCATAGAGATAGATGAAATCTTATGATGACTTGACTCTGTACCAACTTGTAGACTTGGCGTGATAAAAACATGGTGAAAACTTGATCCAGAGATGATGTAGACTTTATACAGACTTCTATCGATGCAGGCTTGACATATAGTCTATACAGAGTTGTCTCGATGTTATTACTGAATAAAGCGTAAGTTAGGAGTCTAAAAGAATGTTACTTCAACTGATTTTTGGAGGAGTATTTACATTTCTAAGGATTTCTATTCAGCAAGATGAGTCTCGGATTTAAGACATTGGGTTAATTATTCAAAAGATTTTCTCGATATAGATGATAAATTTGTACCGAGAGTATGTACAATTCTTCCATCTAACTCATTAGGTTACAAAAGAAAATTCTACGCTTCTGTAATTTTACATGCTGTAGATAATTCATAAAATGTATTTTTGAATTACAAGATATGGTTAAAGAAATGTTGCAAAAGAATGCATTTATTTTTCATACTGTTTTGGAAAAGACAATAATAGTTAAAGTTTAGTAAAAATATATTATACATATTACAAAAACTGACCAAAAAATTATTGTTCAGAAGGTGAAATTTAATCGGAGTCTGTTAGCTGAAGTTCAACCAATATTTACATTTTGGACATTTTTGGCATTCATAATTTGTCATCCTTCTGAAACCCGTTTCAGTAATACAGGTTGAGCACCTACACTTTTTTGGAGGTGGAGTGGTTGAATTTTCCAAATCATCACCGACGGAACGGAACCTCTTTAGTCGCATCTGTAGGTTAGTGCTTATTCCAACTGTCTTCACACATCTTCGATTCAAGATTCCATGAATCAACTGGTGGGATAACGTTTTCAGGAATACTCTTCTTGGTAGTGGATCCAATCGATTGTCCAGGTAAATCATTTGGAAATTAATGGTTACCAGATTCAATGTTGTGAAAAATCTGCTCGACTCACGCTGTGGATAGCACACATCTGGGCTAAAGAATCGACACGGTCCTTGATGGAATTGTAAAAAGTGATTACCTCTGACTTCTTTATCTCTTCAGATTCAGGATTAATGTTCACGTTCTTGTTGACTCGTAGTGTGTAGGATACTAAAGTTTTCCCACCACCTAAGCCAAACTTGCTAATGCATTGTTTCCTTCCGTTGACTACAATAAAGTCTGGGGGAAACTGCCTTTTATATTTTCTCACTGTTCCAACATATGACAATTTTTTTCTTTTCAAATTATCGATTAGCTCCATATCGGATCCAAACAAGGGCTTAGCCATTCTTTTTACTACATCACATGGCTTATTGCTGACACAGAAAGCACCTTCAGTCTGATTTCCAGCATAAATTTCCATGTTGAAAAATAAATTTCCATGTGTATACATCGTATTGGCATCGACAAGTGCAAAACCTACCTCGAAAACCTGGTAGCATTTCGTCGATTGTAACGTTCTCTCCGACACTATAGCATTTCTGACACTTTTCCACAAATTTTTCAAACACGTCCCGAATTGGAGCAAGACGGTCGATCTTTTTAGTTCTGGTCTAGTAGTAAAATCGTCAAAACGAAGGCAACGTATCAAAGTCTTGAGCCGTTTGATATTCATTACTAGCCCAAATTTTTCAACACCTTCACCTTCTTTTCCCCAAAGTTCCTCCAAACTTTGAGAATTCCTTTTGAGAGCTCCTGCTAAGTATAATAAGCCAATAAAAGCCTTCAGTTCGGATTTCACGGCTGCCGACAGCAAGATACAAATTTCTGGAAAATGTACATGTTCATATGCAATGCGTCTTGAAGGCTAAGCTAAAAAACTGGTATATTTTCAACATCGATCAAAAAAATTGTGTGATACTTTGACAAATTCGCGTGCAATGTGCTTGTGAGATCAATATAACAATAATAACACTAATAAGTTTATTATAATAAGTTTATTGCCACCAAGATTTACAATAATAACAGAAAAATATGCATTATTCTATAATTCTATAACATTAACCCAATTTATCGCCAGGGGCGATGTTTTCAAAAAGACCCAACCGACAATGTATGTATGGAATTAAGATAAATAATTAATATGGCAACTATGGAAAAAAACAAAAAAAAATAAGTCTACATGTCAAGTAATAGAAAAAGAAAAGGAGAGAATAAGACCGAAAGCAAATGGAATTAAGAGAAAAATGATTGGAAAAGAGCAAATAAAGCTATCAGCTGAAGAGAGAAAAGAGAAAAAGCAGATGACATCAAAAATCAGTCTCAGATGACTGTAGAGACAATGATTTCTTAGCGAAGCTGTGAATACGGAAAAGCTACGAGCATTACGCAATTCTGTGGGTAAATTATTCCAGAGTTATAGCTTGTACAGTGAATGATCTGTGATATATTTCAGTACGATGAACAGGAAACATCAGTGAGACATCAGACTGTGCTCTAGTAGGAAGACCGCGAGATGCCACGAACTGAAATACAGTGAACAGGTAAATTGGAGTTTAAGACGAAAGTGTCTTGTATAAGCTGGTTAATATGCGAAAGAACCTGTGCTTCTCAACTGTGAGCATCTCGAGATGATTCATGATCAGGTCGAAAATAAAGCGCAGACAATTATTTTGTAACCTCTCTAATTTGTTACGGAGATTAATCGAGAGGTACAGGACATCGGCATAGTCCAAATGGGAGAGAATTAAAGAATCACAAAAGTTGCGACGAACAATAGGTGGAAGGAAGCAACCAAGTTTGCGTAATGAATAGAAACAGAAATAAACCTTCCTGCAGACAGACTGAATCTGGGGCTGCCAGGACAATGCAGAATCCATCATCACACCCAAGTTTTTAACTATTTGACAGAATTGTATGATGTTACCATTAAGTGTCAGATGGGTAGTATTGATGGAGTAAAATTTTGTTAGCAAAGGTTTTGATCCGAAACTAATAGCTTGAGTCTTTGCTATATTCAAACTCAAGCCATGGCATCTAGACCAGTTTAAAACACTAGCAAGGTCCCTATTAAGCCGCATTACCACTACTGGAAATTCATTCACAGCTGCATATATAAATTTGGAGGTCGTCTGCATATAGGTGAAAGTTGCAGTTAATTATCTTCCAATTAGTAATGCAATTTATGAAGACGGAAAAGAGAAGTGGGCCCAAAACACTGCCCTGAAGCACACCGCAACGGCTTGTAAATACAGACGAGGGAGATGAGGAGTCACGTACACATAAGGAACGATTAGAAAACTGTGATTGAAAACAAGCGACACAGCTCGGCGAAAACCTACAGAAGATAGAATTGTCACCAACAAACTATGATCAACAGAATCAAATGCCCTGCTGAAGTCAAGCAAAATCATTAAGGTCAAACGCCGGTTATCACAACCACGTCTAATATCATCAGCAATTTTAATAAGCGCCGATGTCGTGCTATGACCTGGCCACAATAAAACCTGGAACAATAAGTGCACTCTAAAAAGCACCCAAACTAACGAGGTAGCTGCACTTAAATCATCAAGCGAAGAAAGTAGGCGCAGATTCCTACACTTCCTAGGAGTGAAAGAGGGAACCGAACAATTCTAGCTGTGCCCATCATGCCAGTTACACCCTACGAAGGGTTAATTAAGGTTATGTCGATCATGTTACAGAATCTTCAAGCCAAGTATGTTGCATAACCTTAACAGCTCCATCAACTATTCATTTCTTCAACCCCAAAAACGACAATTTGTTCAATATCTTGCATTTTAACACTCCATTAATGAACGTAAAGTTGACCATGCAAAATTCATAATAATATACGAAGATAATACGAAAGATAATAACAATTTGGATATAATAGTAGTCGAACTTTCACGAATACTCACAGTAATTTCTAGATTCACCGACATAGAAGCTTATCATCAATCGAAAGCTTTCGATAAACTCTAACATATAGCGTACAGCAAATTTTATTACATAATATAGTACAACAATCCTAATTTAATTGCTTTATTACGTAATTTTTCGCGCTCTCCCCGTGTAATAATTTAAGGAAACTGAAATAGAATTTTTTAGTAACTCTTTATGATAACAGAAGTCGATTTTTGCATATAGGCTCACCATCGACCAGCAAATTACACGTTTTAGGCAATTTCAATGGAAATATCTGCACAATGTCTACATTAAAAAAAAAAAGTGTGATATTTCCACTTCGACCTGAATAGGGTCATACACCGACGCGTTGTTAAATCGTAGCGATTTTGTAACGAATTTTTAAATATGTTCAACATTTTCACGATAGTGAAGACTTTTAAATCGTTTTAAAATGTTATATTGTATATATTTTTATAATTGAATTACGGTTATAAATAAATTTTTGATTAATACATCAAAGCGATATTAAAACAATAACGGTATATAACATTATCTTTAATATTTATTGCTAAAATGGTCGGTAATATATTAAAAAACCGTACACAAAATTACTAATCCTTGATGTGTTTCTATTTTCATTGTTATTTATCTACATAATCCGGAACTCGATGTACTAATCGCGAAATTTATCGAAGCTATTCAAACTTTGAACCGTGCACGCATCGTTCCGATAAAAACGAGGGACCTCCAGTTTCCCGTAACCGATATTTGTCAGGCCTTCTATAAATCATATACATAATATCCACAGGTAAGAGACCCCAATACCTGACTGGTAATCGAATGCCAATCGGTTATTTATTGATGGCGTTGTGTATGTGTCGAAAAAACTTTAATATTACCGTCGATTTCGTACGGCATAAATCACCGATCGTATACAGTGTAAGAATAAAAATACCTGAAACTGCAAGGATGTACGCAAACACATCCATCATCGGGCAGACAGAGCTTTTAAAGCTTTTCTGGGCGCACTTTCTCGTCGTCTAGTTTGAATACAACTCTGTAAGTATGGATAGGAACACGGACTCAGAGTTTGTTGTGTAACAAGTTCGATGGGGAAACGAGAACCTTTGATGTATTGCGAAGATAGTTTCCCCGGTTTTACGTGTAAAGTTGGAAATAGACCTTTAATGCTTTTTGTCGGGGACATACAATACAGTATCGCAAAAGTTAATCAAAAGTTACGCAATACCTTTACTTTACTTTATAATTATACTGATCACCTCATTTGTTTACTGCATATGATGTGAATTAAATGAGCATTTTCCGTTGTGTACATTTTCCAATGAGGTTGATTGTAAAATGAGGAACAATAGGTGTTTCTGGGTCAGCATGAGTCAGGGGAAAATAGAACGTGGCCAACAATGGAATAATAACTATGGCTAGCGATATTTTGAAATCCATTTTACCTTAAACAGTCGCTGCATTGTTTTCAGCTAACTCTAGTTATCGATTTTCCAATTCTCTCGGTAAATACTTCGAGATAAGTGCGAAAATAACTATTTTTACAAACCAAACACGACAATAATTTTTTTTATCAAAGTTTTTTTGCCCAAACTTAAGTTAGATTTATTATAAAAAATAATACGTCCCAAATGTTCTTTTCGCCGACTTTTTCCACATAAAGAGGAGAAAGATCGGCAGAGGCAAAAAGTTAAGACGAGGGTTAAAAAGAACGGCGTCGGCCTCATTACTGGTGCAGCCAGCCAGGACAAGTTCGCCATCTGGTATCCACCGTCTAGAACTTTATTTGTTGATTTACGGCACAAGTTCGTTAGAGGTTTAAACAAGAAATTTCGACCTAAAATTAGCCACCATACCGACGCGCTAGATGCCTTCTCGGTAATAAAATAAATAGCGAACCGTATCCTTTTGTTCGAATTCCGGGAGTTAAAATTCATGTCGCCAACTGTAAGAAAGTTTTCCTGTATAAAAGACCAGGAAATTACAACCCATTAAATGGTAATTTTAAAATAATTTTGCTGCCAAATTTACATTTACCGCAGATCGGTGTACCATATACTAATATAACGATACAGGTTTGTGTTTTATTTTTTAATGCGCGTTAATAATTGTAGCGACATAAAAAACACCATACATTATAAACATTATAAACAGATTACCGAGATAGCCTTGCCCGCCGGACTTAATTCTCTTAAGTGCGATTTGGAGAGGGACGACACGGCAAAGTTAATGAATTCGGCACTGAAAAAGGACAACAAAAACGATTGCGGCAAAAAATAAAGCTGGAGTTTAGGGGAAATTACGGCTGTGTAGCAACCATCCCAGCTAGTCCCCAGATTACGGCTTTTGAAATTTAATGATGGTCCGAGGTTCACATTAAAACATCCTTTTTCCTATGTATATTTTTCCAGAACGGAGACCAACAAAAAAATAACTTAAAAGCCTTCATTAAAATATTAATCACCTTTGAGTAATAATATACTTAAATATTATATTTTAGAAAAACTTAACAATGAATTGAGGTTCAATTCAAGGATTATAATCAATTTATTATGTTTCAAGTCTAAAGTTTTAATTAAAAAAATAATGGTGGAGGTGCCGGATTAACTACAAATAAAAATAATTAAAAAGAAAAGTTTAAATACCTAATTTAGGCTACCATACCACCTTCTGTTCTTATATTTTATTAATGGTTAAGATAAGGGAATGTGTGAATTATTTCTTCTTTCCCAATTGAGTACTGTGGCAACCTGATTAGAAACAATCCAAGTTAATGGCTGAAAAAGAACTTAACATTAACATAACAGTATCAAAAATAAAGAGTTCTCCAAAAAACAATTAGGAACCAATAGCATAATTTTCTGGCAGAATAATCACCCTCAATCTTATAAATAATACTAAAATAAGAAACTTTCGGGTTATGTCAAACAGTGTTTTAATAAATGGCACAACCCGAAAGATTCCAGTTTTATATTTAACTTATCGTGTCAGTAATCCAATGCACAAAAGAAATGAAGGAACTACAATAATAACATTAGGGACAGACATCCCAGTGCTACATTCCCATTCCCAATCGCCATACTATAGCAATAATATAGCAATAGATACCACCTAGAAGAAAAAAAAAGGAGTTCTGGAGGAGAGATACCTCATCGCCTGTTGCATTTACACCATGATCTTCGAGGACGTCCAAGTGGTATCTATTCGTATATTTGTTTGGACGTTATTTCATTCTTGATGAAGAGATGGCATTAGATAGAAGAATATGGCGATTGGAAATGGGAATGCAGCACTAGGATGTCTGTGTCCAATGTTGTTATTGTAGTTCCTGCATTTCTTGTCAAAAACACTAAAACTAGAACTTCTGGGTTATGCCAAACAGTATTTTAATAGATAGCACAACACGGAAGATTCTAGTTTTATATTTAAATTATATAATGTCAGTAATCCAATACAGACAAGAAAT
Organism: Onthophagus taurus; assembly: GCF_036711975.1. Taxonomy (NCBI): domain Eukaryota; kingdom Metazoa; phylum Arthropoda; class Insecta; order Coleoptera; family Scarabaeidae; genus Onthophagus; species Onthophagus taurus. The sequence goes on along the minus strand of NC_091972.1, from coordinate 20,925,813 downwards.
GAAGGAATTACAATAAGAACATTAGAGACAAACATCCCAGTGCTGCATTCCCATTCCCAATCGCCATATACTTCTGTCAAGTGCCAATACCATGATTACGCATGAAAGATCGTCCAAACAAATTAACCGATACATACCACTTAGAAGATAAAAAAGGCGTCCTCGAGGAGAGCTAGCAACTCCCTATATCTCATCACCTGTTGCTGCCTTTACATCATGATCTTCGAGGACGCCTTTTTTTCTTCCAGGTTGTATCCATTAGTATATTTACTCTCTTTTCAACCCTTTGTATGACAGTATCTGATTCTAATGTTCTCCACTGCGCCAACTCTCGATTTACCCTCCTTCTTCTTTGTCTAAACCTCACAGTCACATGTCAATACAGTATCGACCATAGTCTTTCGAATAAATTTCTTATTATTCCGATTTATGCGTTATCCCGCCAGATAGAATTAAGAGTATCTACCGCTTTTCTCGCTTTATCGACCGTGTTTTTGATTTCCGTCTATCCAATACCATTCTTGTAGACAATGATGCCGACAAGTGCAATTCACCAAAAGATAAAAAAGAAAACATGAACTATCAACACTAAAATGAATTCAGATGATCTAAGAAAGATGAAAAACACTTTAGATGCTATTTACACGATAGCTGAAGTAACGAAAAAAAAGAAATACAAAGAATTGTAGCAAATAAAAAAACGTGAGTGTAGAACACTGATAGATAATACAAAAAAAGAACCTTATAAACAATTTATGATGAATTCAGAAAATAAAATAACTGCTGCCTGGAATATAGTGAAGCAGGAAACTGGAAAAACAAGGCACAAGAAAGAAAATAATTCTCTTCTGGACGTAAATGACCTAAATCAATGTTTTGTAAACAGTAGTAAATCACAAACTATCAATATGGAAATAAGAGATTCTATTGGGCTTGAGCAAATTGAAGAACAAGAAGGAATGCAACTAGAAGAAATTGGAGAAGAAGAAGTGGAAAAGATAATCAAAAACTTGAATAAGACAAATACAAAAGACGTTCACGGGATGACAACAAAACTAATTCAGAATGTAGAACCAACAATAAGAGAAGTATTATGTATATTATTAAACAAATGCTTAAGAGAGGGAACTATTCCAAATGAATTAAAGTATGTTAGAGTCATTCCCATTCAAAAACTAAGGGATTCAAATGATAAAAGTAAATATAGACCAATATCAATAGTACCAATAATGTCTAAAGTTTTTGAAACTATAATAAAGAACAGAATCATGAAACATATAACGGAAAAGAAATTAATAACAAAATACCAACACGGATACCAACAGAAAAAATCAACAATGACAGCACTTCTTACTGTAATTCAGAACATAATAGCTGCTTGTGATATGCAACGTTACACGCAAGTAGCCTTCTGTGATCTTAGCAAGGCTTTTGATTCTGTAGACCATAATATTCTCTTGAAGAAAATAGAGATATGCGGTATAAAAGAAAACGGAAGAAAACTAATCGGTTCTTATCTTTATAATGGGCAGCAACAGGTTTATTGGAATCAAACAACATCTAATTGGAGGAAGGTTGAAATGGGAGTACCACTGGGTTCCGTGCTGGGTCCCATTTTATTCTTATTATACATCAATGACTTGCCTCAAAATATACAGACGGACTCTATGCGTCTATATGCAGACGACACCTCTTTTATAAATACTTCAAACGATTTTCAGGATCAAAAAACTAAAACAACATTAGATACAGCCAATAATTGGTTCAAATCGAACTATTTACGTTTAATACTTACCTTTTTTACGAGAAAAAGACAAGAGGTAAAAAATCGAACGACAAAGATTAATATTATCTGAAACCTTTTCTTGGAGTGATCACATAATTAAGAAATTAGCGAATTCACTATATTGCCATTAGTGGTATCTAAAATATTGCCTGGACAAGAGCTAAGAAATATGTATTTTGCGTACTTTTATGGTATGGCAGTATATGGACTACTCACATGGGGTGCATCAAGAGAGTTCGAAGAGATTTTTAAAATGCAAAAAAGGCAATAAGGATTTTGAAGCAGCTAGGATACAGGGAAAGCTGTAGAGGACACTTTAAGAGTATAAACATTTTAATAATACCATCATGTTTTATTCTTACTTGCCTCTAACATGTACACGAACAAAGAATTGGTTAGATATAAAGACTCGCACAATAATTATGACATGCGCTTTGGAGATAATTTATTACCACCTCTTCACAGAGTGCAGAAATCGCACATTTCAATCAAGTTGTATAATGCTTTACCATTGAGGTTAAGGAAACTGTAGGGAAAAATATTTCAAAAGGAAGTGAAGAGAATGTTATTAGAAAACGAACATTATTCACTTGATGAATTCTATCGAAAAATATTGTTATATTGTTATATAGATATTCAATCTTGTCAATTTTTAAACACGCAGTTTTTCAACATAACTTCCATGGCATATGCGTCCTGTGCTATAATTGTTATGACGTCAGTGAACCTCAATGAGCAGAAATAAGTGTTATTAATCTGAATGCCCTTACACTGACATGATCTCAACTACATATTTATTGCAGCGTCTTCATAATGATGAAACATAATTGGTGACAAGTTAATCCCCTGACTTAATCCTTCACTAGGGTATATTGCTTCTGACTACTTGCTTCTTATATTCGGTATATTACTTCGTTGTTAATTGGTGTAATTGTCCGTGCATGAATCCACTTAGATCTCTTCCGTTCGTAGCCTTTTCTGAATAAATTTTTCATATAAGCTGCTAAATGAACTGATTATGGTGAGCTCTCTATATCTACTTGGCTCCATTCTATTACCTTTTTTTAAAATAATAACTCTTTGACTCGATAGACCAATATCTCAACCCCATATGTAATGAGGTCTGTAGGTATATTGCCTGATACTGGCGATCTTCCATTCTGCCAGTACTTTATAGTTACATTCCAGTCATTCTTCTTTGTAATAAGTATCTTTAAATCTTTTGTAAACCAGAACGGTTGCTTTTTTCCTGTTTTGCTTTTTATATTCTCCCAATGCCTTTCTGGCCGCTTTATGATATCTAACTTCGAAAAACTTCCGTATACTGTGCAAGTTAAAGGTGCAAGTTGTACCTTTCACAGTGACCGTCCTACTTATTTGTCTCGTTATCCAATTCTTGGCCGTATTGTGTTTGTAGAAGTGGTGAAAGAGACAAACCTGACTCTTCTCTTAACTCTACAGTCGTTTACTGTAAGATATTTTACTTCTTAGCCGTTACATAATCAATGATTGACTTTTGGTGACGTGAAGCGGTAGATAACTTTATGTGAGAACATAGTATTTATTACCACAACACTCAAAACTCACAATCCCATTATCACAACGACATTTCACTCTCACATTTAATTCACCTGCTAGTATTACCTCTGTACTAGTTTTCAGGTCACATAAAATATTTGTTAGCTTCTCGTAGAAGTCGTTCTTTATCTTATTATCCGCGCCTTCTTGGTACTATTACAACAGTTTCGTTTCCTTATAATTTAAGAGTGACTGTTATAATTGTGTTAGGCGTGAAGAATACTCTTAGCAGAATATGAATTTTGAAAAGTCTAGATCACAAATTCAGGCTCTGTTTAATTTGAACTTCTGATAAAGATCATTTTCCAAGTATAGTGGTGATGAGAAACCTTGACGACGATATGTTATTCCTGTACCACTGATAGTTCCTCATAAAACTTATGTGACCTGAAAACCTGAACTTATGTCATAAATCTTTATGAATCATTTCATGGAATATCGAGTTGCAGAACTTTTGTCCCACATAATGTATATCTGCCGAAATCATGACTTTTGCTGCCAGCGTGCAAAGATCTTAAGAAACCCATCTTGCAAATATTAAAGAAGTGAATGAAGAAGTAACAGAATGAAGAATTTAATACGAAGTAGGTCTATTTTACGATGATATGGAAGTTGCTACAAACCTAACCCCACAAAAACATTACTTGGAACTTTTGAATCAAACGGCAGAAACGAACGTGGCCAGTTTTTGCTAAAAAAACATCTTCTCCAGGTCGAAAGGTCCTTTTCCAGAACGAAATAGATGTTATAATAACTGAAAAGACCTGTTACAATAAAAATTATCTGCCAATCCAAACAAAATATTCTATATCTAACAGCCACCTTTGTCGTAATGGTTTATGAGCGAATCGCATCTGTATCGAATTGAATACAGATTTGATCTGTATGAAACAACGGACTTTCATCGCATCACTCAATCTTTGTCACATATTATGTAATAAGCTTACAACAACTAGTTTTTACCCATTATATGTACAATTGTAATCCAGGTGGTCTTTTCATGGTGTTGCACACGAGATATCTTAAAATTTTTGACATTATTCACTACAAATTATGTTGTATCAACGTTACCAATAATAATAACACCTTTTAAGGTTGCCCTCAAAATCAAAATTTCAGTCTAATTTTTATTTGTGAGATCTTCACCGGACGGATTATATGAATTACACCCCCATAACTAAAGTGGATGTATAAATCGGCTTTTATAACTAAATAAGTTTTCGCGAAGTTGTACCTGCTCTCGACTACTTTTTAAGGGAGATTATCCCTCCTTACCTTCCACACAGCTTTATTTAAAATATTATTTTCTTACCACTAGAATAAGACAATGAATAAGTAATGTTTGAATAATGTTTTGAATAAGTAATTAAAGGATTATTTATGTGTATATCAAAATTTATTTGTTATTAATAGGTGTATAATAAAATATTAAAATCTCATTAAAACAATCTCCCTTTACACGTGTAAATCCCACGTAGGGAGACCGTTCATTCCTTGTTGCTTCGAACAATTCAAACAATTTCATGTTCGTTCATTGTTCTGCTTCCAGTCGCCCCGGTGTGCAGACCAGGACAAGCGAAAAGCTTCGGCGTGGCTAGACACGAACGTGCCAAGATCCCCTGCGAACTCGAAGCCAACCCTGTTTCCGGCCTTGTGTTCACTTGGAAGTTCAACAACAGCGCTGAAACTATAGACATCCAACAGTCTCACGTGTTCAATGATGGCGCTACCAGCAACGCTATCTACACTCCCATGACCGAACCGGACTACGGAACACTTATGTGTTGGGGTAGAAATGAAATTGGTATACAAAAGGAACCGTGTGTTTATTATATAAATCCAGCAGGTAATTAAGATTTATAAAATAAATAAAAATAAGGAATGATTGGTCCGCTAGGGAGATGAGATCTGCTTTGAGTAAAAAGTATGCAAACGAATTTTATCTCGGTCTTCCACTAGTCCGGCTCTGTCCTCGTTTTTAAAACGCGACCGACCGGGGCGAGAGCCGTAAATCTCGCATTCGGATGCAAAATAAAACTACTAGAGGTCGGACGGTTGCCACCCTGCCCTCTGGGGGTCGAATAAATTCCGGACAGTCGCCCTTTTTGCCAGACGCTAAAACTGCTAAAAGACGAATTTTCACCGCGTCCGGAAAAAAACGGGGTGCACGAGCGCTTTAAGTAAATAAATCGTAGGTTTACGGATTATAAGCTTTGTTTACCGACCCCTCCAAAAATATTATCTACTGTCTGCCAGGAGTGGGCAAAAACGATACGCATTAATAACGCTTTCGCGCTTATTATCTAGTTACAGCCAGGGGTTAATTCCATAAAGTACTTTTTTTACTTACTCTATTATCAAAACTACAAATAATCCATCTTTTTATACCTTACTTTATGAGATGCTTTTATTCATCCCCCATATTCAACGCCATTAATATAAATCCCGACCTCTTTGTATTTCCCCCCTACATAACACTCTTAACCTTCATCCTTTATCCTTCTGTCAACGTAATTGGATTTTGAGGTCTTCACCTCAAAGACTTCAAAAAGATTCTTAAACTCCAAACATATATATGGACGTTATTTACCTTTAACTAAACAGAGATAGTATTGAAGTCAAGTAAAGTAAAGTAAACACTTCACTTTCTATTATTATTCCGTAGGAAAACCGGATCCTTTATCGAATTGTACGATTTTAAATGAAACCGCGGAATCCCTCCACGTCGAGTGCAGTGAAGGTTTCGACGGGGGTCTCCACCAGGAATTCATTATGGAGGTTTACGACGCCTCCACCAAAAAATTAGTCAGCAACGTTACTTCCAGGATACCGATATTTACCGTGGGCGGTTTGGAATCTGGATTAAGCTTCGAAATCGGACTTTACGCCACAAACAAGAAAGGTCACAGCGATGTCGTCCGATTACAAGCGTTCACTTTAAAATCGGCCGAAAAACATACAGGTAATAACTTTTTTTTCTACTTTACAATGTCCACCAATAAGTCAGCAACACTCTGTTTTCATTCGTTCTATAACGAAATAACGCGAAATTTGCAAAAAATCATATCGTCTGTATTTTTAAGAATAATGATTTATGTATGTTAAATTCAAGTACGACAATATTATTGAAATTTCCAGGAAAAAAATATTGAAGAAGAAATTGTCAATTTATAAATCAAAAATAACGCGAAATTTTCAAAAAATCATATCGTCTGTAGTTTTAAGAACCATGATATGATATGTATTTTAAATTGAAGCTTAAAGATTCTAGTTTATGATATGATATAAAAACTATAAGATAATTATTATTGAAATTTCCAGGAAAAAATTATTAATGAAATTAATCTTTTATTAAATCTTTTTCCTATTCCTCCTTCCACCTCTTCCACTCCCTCTGGTTTCTGGCTAATTCCTTTATATCTGCTAGAGTCTTCCCTCGCTTCTCAACTTCTGCTATTCTTTCTTCCCACTGCTTCCTAGGTCTTCCCCTCTTTTTCTTATCTTTATTGTTTGCTTCAAATGCCTTTTTACTATAGTGTTATGTTCCATTCTAATTATGTGGGCGTACCAGTTTAGTTGCTTTCTCTTTACTTTGCTAATTATCTCCTCTTGATCTACTCTCAGTCTTATTTCTTCATTCCCTGTCGTATCCCACTTCGTCTTCCCCACTATTTTCCGTAAAAATTTCATTTCCATTGCCGTGATCTTTCCTTATCTTGGAGTGTCCATCATTCTCTGGCATATGTTAATATGTTAATATTGGGACTGCCACCGTGTTGTACACTTTCAATTTTATCTATCTCCTTCTTCCCAAAAATTGTTCTGTTTAGAGTATGATATACGTTGTTTATTTTCCTTATTCTTGCATTTATGTCGTAATCTATCCTTCCATCTTGTGTCCCAAGTACTCATATGATGATACTTCTTCTATCTTTTGCTCCTTAATAAATATTTCTTTCGGGTTATTTCTTATTTCCTTTTTATTTATTATCACGATTTTACATTTATTTACATTCAATTCTAGGCCAATCTTTTCAATTTCTTCTGTCCATATTTCAACTAACTTCCTTGCCTTTTTAGGGTTCCTGCTATCAGCACTATGTCGTCAGCATACAGTAAATTTTCTATTTTTACTGGTTCCAAACATTTATAACCTATTACTGTTTGATATTTATTTGTTCTTGTATTTTTTATCACTCTGTCCATTAATATTATAAATAACAAGGGGCTTAGGCTATCGCCTTGTTTTATTCCCTTACTCATTTCAAAAGTTTTTGATATTTCTCTCTTCATTCGTACTATGCTCTTGACTTTCTTGTATAGGTTTTCAATTATATTTGTTAGCTTTTGTGGTACCATTAGTTGTTCTAGACACTTCTATATAATACTACGGTTAACCTTCTCAAAAGCTGTTTTTAGCTCCAAGAATATTAGGAATAGTTCATTGTCCGTCTCTATTCTCCTTTGGATGATATTTCGGATTATATGTACTTGCTCTGTATGCTGCTTGTTCATATTCTAGTTAATTTTCCACTACTCCTCTTAACCTTTTTTCTATTGTCCTTGTGTATAATTTGTAACTTGTAGATGATAGGCATAGGGCTCTGTAATTTTCACACTATCAGCTTCCTTTTTTAGGTATTGGTAAGATGATATTTTCTTCCCAATCTTTCGGGATTGTTTCCGACTCTCCTGCGATTTTATATATACATAGAAGCCACTCCTTCCCTTTTATTCCCAAATATTTTGTAGCCTTGTCTGTTTTCATCATGTCCAGAATTTCCCTTGTAGTTGTCTTTATCTTATTGATCTTATCTTTCACGGCTTTTATTTGTTTCCTTTGATCTCCCTTCAGTTTTCTTAAGCTTGTTACGAACTCTTCCCAACTTTTCTTTTTCGCGTCCCTTACCACATTTTTAGCTACATCTCTCTTCGTTCTATAGGTTGCTCTATCCTCTTCCGAATTAGCTATTATGTATTTCTTCCATGACTCTTTCTTCTTCTTCATTGCTTGTCTGACCTCTTCGTTCCACCAGTGTGTTCTGTTTGTCTGATTATTATATATTATCATTCCACACACCTCCATAGCTTTATTTCGCATTATCTTTCTTCAACTTTCTTCCAACATGAAATTCAACAAGAAATGTTGATTTTATAAATATAGGTTATGCCCTTCATGCAATAAGGACCAGGACACATTCGTCCCACTAGACACTTTGGATGGGACACATAAAACCCAATAGACTTGAAAATAATTTTATTCATACAGAAGTAATATAGAAAAACACGTAATTCGCATTATTGCAGATGGTACGGAGTGAAGCATGTTTTGCATAATGGTATGTTACAGCTTTGACACAGAGTTTTCGTTCTGGTTTCCCTTTGCTGTTGTGTGCATCCCGAACAACGACGTTTGGTAGAGCCCTCAATGGGTAAATAATCTCCCACGTATCGGAGTGTAGGTTTCTTTTTACGAGGTCGGCCCAATGATCTTCTTTTTACATTTGCACCATTTCTGCCTAACGCAATCAAATATTCTGCTATTGTAATTAGGTATGGTAGGAATGACGTTTTTGTGCACTTTGCGTCATCGTGAAGAATATGAGCATTCCTTGCAGCCCTCATGAGTAGTTTGAAAAAAACTTTTTTCCACCACTTATTGGATCTCCGATCAAAATCGTATAACCCAACAATTTGATCTGTTAGATTCACTCCTCCCATGTGTTCATTGTAAAACTTCAGCATTGTTGGACACTGGAATTCTTTCTTCGTTCCATCTTTCATAGTTCGCTGTACAACTGTAGTTTCATCAGTGAAGCAATTACTAATTACTAGTACATCTTTCGTGTCTTGCCATCTGCAGACAATTGTGCCATTTGCAAACTGAAATTGACTTTCTCCTCGTTCTAGTTTTCCAGAAAATTTAGGAACATTTTTACAATTTCGCATCAGAGTTCCAACAGCAGAAAACTTGATAGTGCCAAGTAAGCGAACGGAAGAAAAAAATCTATCAAATGTCAGTACTACATTTATGCATTTAATTGTGCCTGACAATTTGAGAACTCTTTCGCTAAGTGCCCCTTCATAGACATCCATTTCTTTACCAGCATACATATTTAGATCATAAACATATCCTGTGAGTGAATCGGAGCGTACCCAAATCTTTATGCCTCGTTTGATTGGTTTCATTGGTAAGTATTGCTTGAGCGAAGATCGTCCTTTGAATTTCGTCATTGATTCGTCAATACTTTGAAAAGTAGAGTCAGAACGATATTTAGTAAAGGTGGATTTGAGGCAGTTGACTACTTCTTTGATATAATATATCTTTTCCGAACCGTTCGGTTTTTCTGAATCGTTGAAGTACATTTTGGATAATAACAATTTACAACGATCTCTGGATATTGCTTTTTTTATTGCGCTGTTGCACAATGATTCATTATTAGACCAGTAGTTGTTGAATTCTGGCACACGATTGTAGCACATTATGAGGGATACACCTACTACAATCATTATTTCATGATAATCTGATTCTACTCTCTTTTTCTTGGTATCTTTCTGAAATATTTTCAATCTGGCGTTAGTGCATTCAGCAATTCGCATAAATAGACTTCTTGGGAAAATCTTCAAGAATACGTCGATATCCTTCATTTCTCTGGGTAGATAAGAAATAACTGCTATATTTTGGGTAATGGGAAATCTTGGATTAAATTGTAGATTACTGCTAGTCCAAAATTTTACACCATCCGAAGGAGTAGCCACGTTTTCACTTTCAAGTATCTCATTACTTTCCTGGACAATCTCATGGTCATGGTTTATTTCATGTGGCGCCATTTCTTCATTACTAGAGCAATCGTCAGTAGATATGTTATTAGACTCTGTGTCGCTGTCTGTGGGACTATAATTTTCATCTGATGAATCTTCGCAATGAAATGGATCTTCTTCGTCATCACTCCAATCACCTTCAAATATTCTGTTTGATTCTTTTTCGAGTTCCCTCTCGGTGAGTGGTCGATGGCTCATTGTTTTATAGGGACCCACTTTACAAAGCACTAAAAATCGCCACGTTTTATGAGTACACTATGGTTGGAAGTAAGTACAATGCTTATTACTAACCTTAGAAAGTCGTTTCAACAGAGTTTACGCATTGGCACACTTATACTTACAATTAGACTTGGTAATCTAGTTTATAATAAAGCACGTGTATTCTGGAACGATTTCAATTGGAAACTGAGAGGTTATGTGTGCATTTGTAAACAAAGTTTTGAATGGTGTACAGTGTAGGACTGATATATTTATATATACTGTAAAAACGGGGCGGATTTATCCCAATAGGCATCAGAAAACGTACGTGGGACACATATGTCCCGATAGACTCCAAAAGGTTAATAGTTGCCATGACTAGACTGTGGTTGGTTCCAATTTCTGCATCTGCTTCAGTCTTTATCTCCTCGACTCTGTTTTGGAGATTCCGGGTGTATGTGATGTAATCAGTAATACTTTTAACGTTCCTTTCTTTCGCCACAAACGTATATTTATCTTGCCTCCTCTGACTCCACATAATGTTTCCGATCAATAAGTCGTTTATTTGATAAAATTCCAGCATTCATTACCCATTTCTATTCATTCACTGCCTCTCCCCGATCTCCATATTCTCGTATACTGCCTCTCCCCTTGTGTATATCATTAACTATTCTCGCATTCCAGTTTCTGTTCCTTTCCGTTTAGATCAATTCACAATTCCAGACTTATTTACTCTTTTGTTTAATTCCTCTGTTATAATTATTTCTAGAAGTATAGATTATAATTGTTTGATAATTGTATGCTTCCCCTTCCCTTCTTTTTCACTTCAGTAATTCCCATTATTTCTATCCCAAACCTCTCCATCTCCTCCATTATTTCACTTTCCTAATTCGTTAAGTTGTAATCCTCATCTTTATAACTTTCCTATTTTCTCCTTGCTTTTCCTTGCGTTTATCCATATTCGTGCTATTTTCATCCTTCCTCTTCTTTTTACACTTAGTTTTTAATTTATACGGCGTTTCTTTTTTTCTTCTTCCATATCGTCCGGTGATCTTTCCGAAACTGTACGTTTATTATTCCTGCCAGCTTTTTCATCCACTATCTTCCCCTCGTCGTTTGCATCCTTTACATTTATTTTGTTGTATTGTAAATGAGCTTTAACTCCTTTCCTCCTGAGTTTCCTTAGTTGAGTCATCAAATCATATCTCTCTCTCTGAATTTTCTTAGAGTAGTCCTCATCTATCCATGTTCGTTCCTTTCAACCCTTTAGCGTTTTTTAGGATATTCATCCTTCTGCCTTCCTTTGTAAGTTTTACTAATATCGGCCTATTGTTGTTCTCTTTATATATTCTTATTCTACTTGTGATATCTCCGATATTCCTCATCAAGTTAATCACCTTATTCTCTTTCTTTTCGAAATCTTCAAATCTCTCTTCTTTAATTCCCTTTATTACCACATTTGTACGTCTCACCTCTCTATCCAGCATATCCATACGTTTCTCCTGTTCCACAATCTTCCCCTTCAGTTCCTCATTTTCCCTTTTGTATCCATTTATCTCCATTCTGATATCGGTTAGCTGTTCCTATAATACGAAATTTTAATAAAATCATACCGGCTGTATGTGGAAGAATTATAATATGATATGTATGTTAAATTGAAGCTTAAAGATTTTAATTTACGATATGGTATAAAAACTATAAGATAATATTGTTGAAGTATCCTAGAAAAAATTATTAAAGAAGAAATTGACAAATTTATTAAAAAAAATAATGGGAAATTTCAATAAAAGCATATCATCTGTATTTTTAAGAATTATGATATGATATGTTATGTTAAATTTAAGTTTAAAGATGATAATTTATGATATGTCATAAAAACTACAAGATAATATTATTGAAATTTCCAAGAAAAAAAATATTAATGAAGAAATTGCCAAATTTATAAATCAAAAATAAAACGAAATTTTAATAAAATCATATCGGCTGTATTTTTGAGAATCACGATATGATACGTATGTTAAATTGAAGCTTAAAGATTCTAGTTTATGATATGATATTAAAACTATAAGATAATATTATTGAAATTTTTAGAAAAAAATTATTATAGAAGAAATTGCCAAATTTATAAATCAAAAATAATACCAAATTTTGATAAAATCATATTAACTGTATTTTTAAGAATTATGATATGATATATAGGTTAAATTGAAGCTTCAAGATTGTAGTTTATGATATGATATAAAAATTATAAGATAATATTATTGAAATTTCTAGGAAGAAATTATTAAATAAATTGTCATATTTATAAATGAAAAAGCATACGAAATTTTGAAAAAATCATATCAACTGTATTTTTAAGAATCACGATATGATATATATGTTAAATTGAAGCTTAAAGATTGTAGTTTATAATATGATATAGAAACGATAAGATAATATTATTGAAATTTTCAGGAAAAAAATATTAAAGAAATTGCCATATTTATAAATCAGAAAGAATACCAAATTTTGAAAAAATCATATCGGCTGTTTTTTTAAAAATCATGATGTGATATGTGTGTTAAATTGAAGCTTAAAAATTCTAATTTAAGATATGATATAAAAAATATTAAATAAGACTTCGCGCCATTCGATTTTTTTCCGTGACTATACCTTAAGAATGAGTTGTATAATCAAGGTGTTGAAAACAAATATAAAAAAAAAACAAGGTGTTGCTGACCTATTGGTGGATACTGCATATAACTCAAAAATAATAATAAACTAAAAATAAAAAATTTAGTTTTATCTTCAAATATCGTTGATCCAAAACCTCCAGAAAATTGCACGTTAAAATACCATACGAAGAAGTTCCTGCAAGTTCGATGTCAAGTTTCTAAAGATCAAAAACAACCCGGTTCAACGTATTTACTTCAAGTTTACGATGCCAATACGAGATTATTATTAGCAACGGCAACATCACAAGTAGCTGATTCAATAACCGTGTCATCTTTACCAAAGGATCACGACAGTTTACTATTATTTGTTAGGACAGTAACACCAAAATCAACCACGAGTAACGCTGCTATATTGTATGCTCCACCAGCTACATCAAACAGTTTTGTTTCAGGGGGTAAGAACCCATCAGTTCTTTTTAGGGCGATAAAATCCCTTAATAAATCGCTTTGGTGTTTTGGTGATGGATTTGAAATAATTTTATTCGATTATCTATTTAAAACATCTTTTAGCTTTGCTTGGGGTTTTTCTTTAATCTTCTAAATAATTCTAAATTAAAAAATCGAAATATTCCTTAAATAAATATCCTTTACAGCTTCAACCCCAGTATTTCTTCAAATAACTCCAATTCTAGGAGCACTAATCGGAGTGGTTGTGGCACTGATCCTGGTCGCAATAATTATAGTCGTCGTGATTCGTCTTAGAAACGGCGACGACCACGAAGATAAAGATTACGACGACGGTGGACTTTCGCCAAGCGGACGAAGATGTGTTGCCGGAAGCGGAGATAAAGCCAGCACGGAACCGCTTAACAAAGATTTAAACGATAGTGTGGATAGTCTCGAGGAGAAAAATCCCGACATCATACCCCAAAATAATTGCGAAGACGAGTACATGGAAGACGAGCGAGGATTCGAAAGACTTAATAATTCTACTTTGTATAGAAGAGTTAACCCGAATAATGTTAATAAAAATTTTGATTATCCGAAAACAGTAAGTAATTTTTCTTTTATTAAAACTAACCATTACTAACACACAATTTCTCATTGTAGAATGATGAAATAACTTACGCTGAATTATCTCTACCAAATCAACAGATGCCCCACGTCATTTATAATCAACAGCCGATGCCGATGGCGATGATTCCAAGGCAGGAACCGACGGTGTACGCACAAATAGATGTCAATAAGAGAATACAGACATGTCTACAAACGCTCAGTCCACCGCATCCCTCAACATTCCAACCGATGCATCACCCTCATCCGCATCATCCATATATGCCTAGATTGAGAGAGGAACGGATATTACATGAAAATGTTGTCAATACAGAAACTCCTTTGGTTAATCCACGAGATAGTAGCGTAAGTTATTTAATTTTAGAATAATCTACTAATGTTATTTTACATTGCATATCACAACAAAATTAAAACAAATTATTACCTTAATTCAAAGATTTTTCGTACAATATTTGCTTATAATGTATTTTTAAAACGGTTGTCTTAACAAAAATTTCGATATCTTCACTAGGTGGCCTAAATTTTTGAGGATATCTTAATAAGTGTTGCAGCTATCAATATTTTTGTAAATAATATTTGTTTAGAATTGAAAAACAAGCATCTTTTATTAATAACAGTTTTTTAAATTGCTTAGCTTTAATTTCCTTGTGAAACGTACAGTTTTTGTAATAGACCAAAACCTCGATATAACGAATCTCTTTAGAACGGATTTCGGATATAATAATATATACAAAATATTTTTAAGTCATACTATTAATAGGTATTATCTATTTAATATACAGGTTGATTCAAAAAACCGCTGACAGACGTCTAGGGCAGGTAATATATAAAAAATTAAGATGAAAAGTCTTAATAGTTTTTAAGAAAAACGCGTTTGTAGAAAATTTGTTAATCCAATCAAAAACTGTTGCTTTAATCAAAGTTTTGTAAGAGACCAATTGATAGATAATTGACCACTTTATACGAAAATACTGCTCGTTTGACAAAATTACCAGTGGCGTTGAATACATTTTTAAAAAAGCTATATCTCGTTAAGGAGGCATTTGCGATCCGATGTATATTAAGATTATTATCTTAATTTTTCATGTGTTATCTACTCTAGAAATCTGTCAACGGTTTTTCGAATCACTCTGTATAAGTATATTTAATGGGGCCGTTACCCTCAATCGAATAGAGAGACCGTCTTTCAAAAAATTGATAAACTATATAAAAACAGAAGTATTAGTAACATTTTCAGGTCCTAAAAGTATTTAATTTTTGCAATAATTATTATTAAAATTCAAAATCCCCTCTATAAAAGCTTTGGTGACGTTTACAAACTTTTCGTGTAAGATCAAGAAGACACAAACGTGCATCGTTCGGATTACTCTATCTACTCGAAACGACGATGACGTCACCAAAGTTTTATCAAATTTTCAATTTTTTTTTTTTTTGAAAAACTAAAGCCCAGTTTGAAAAATAAAAAATTATAGAAGTCTTTAATTTTGCTAAACTATGGAATAAGGCTTATTCAATAAGCCAATAACAAAAAATGTGTAACGGCCCCATTATAAATGTTAGTGCTCATAGATAGAATCCAACCCGGGTTATTCCCAAAGTTACTCTATTCCATATTTATAAACTCAGGATATTCCTAGAGTTGTCTATACGATGTATAAATCAAGGACGTTAGTCGTGGTTTTAATTCAGCAAGTTATTCAGCGCTACATTATATTTTTATTGAACGAAAAGTAGAACAAACACTAGACCTACAACTAGAAACATTCGGGTTTAGCCGTATGTCTCTTAAGACATAGCGTTAGATTGTTATATATTTATATTGAACTAAAACTAGAACTAACACTAGACCTAGAACTAGAAACATTCGGGTTTAGCCGTCTTAAGAGAAACACAGCTAAACCCACATATACCTAGTTCTAGCTCTAGCATTAGTTCTAGTGCTAATCTTAGTTCTAGTTTTAGTTGTTATTCAACGTTAGATTATTGCATACTTTTCATTGAACTAAAAATGAAACTAACACTAGACCTTGAACTAGAAACATTCGGGTCTAGTCGTCTTAAGAGACGCACGATTAAAATCTTCACTTTATATTATGGACTTTAAGTTTCAAACTAACAACATTACAAAACACAAACAGAATAAATTAAGTATTTGCCAATTCAAAGTGTGAAATAGTAGTTGCGTGACGTCACGAACGGGCCTTCGAGCTGTACACCTGTTCCCGGGATGTACACTGTGTTAATTAATTATCGTACCCGACGTCATCATTGCAAGTATACAACCAATATCACAGTATTCGTATTGCAATACGCAAATCGCTTTATTGGTTACATACTTGCAATGCCCGATAATTAATTAACACACTCCTCGTAGATTTTACCGTCCTTGGTATAAATATAAATCCACGTAGACTGAACGTAAAAGTGTGGATAGCTGTCCGAATTTGATTTGACTATTTGAATGAATCATTTGAATATTGATTCATTCAAATAGTTTTTTTGATATTTCCACCAGATTCTATAATGTTGTATAAGTTAATTTTTTTTTAGTTATTCTGATAATTATTGATTCCCGTTCTTCTTCCCTTTCCCCATTTTTTATCACTTATGTTTGGTTCTTTTGCTCATTGTGTTTTGTTCTCTAACTCTCAGTATCTTTTCATAATTTTATTTTCCTTCAGCAGTACTTTGCCCTTCTTATCTTTTAATGCTTAGTACATTTTAATCTCTTTTCTATTCTTAAGAATTTCAGCATTCGATAGAATAGCTTCTGATTTTCTGCGCAAGTCTTTTCTATTTTCTCTCCAAATTATTTCTATTATTAATTTTTGGCAGCAATTATTATTTCCATATCTTCTTCCTTTATCGTTGGTAATTATTGTAACTTTCTTGAGGTTTTTGTCAGATAGTCCTTTCATATCTCTTTCTTTTTCAGCTTAATTTTGCACTACAGCCCTTCTTCAGGTCTATTTCTCCTTTATTTTTGCCTCCGCACGTTTCTATCTTCTGCCGCCATGCCCTACACTGGCATATCCAGAAGAAACCAACCCCAACCTTTCTTTTAAACCATGTCGTCTTAATATTATATGTGGAAGAGAAGGAAAACAAAAACTCCAGTTTTTGGCCTTAAAAGATGAATCGTATAAGTATTTTTATTATTTTTATGTGTTTATGTGTTAACACATAAGGCCAAAAACTGGAGTTTTTGTTTTCCTTCTCTTCCACATATAATATTCGAATGATGAATCTGGAGAAAGAACTAGCGAAGTTAAATGTCGTCTTAAGTTCTGTCATAGTTCACTCCTCACTTGTATAGCTTGCAATAGGCCTTGTTACTATTTCGTAAACTCGTAACTTGTTATTGCGATGTACGTTTTTGGATTTAAGTACGTGGAACATTGCGAAAGAATTTTTTTTTGCTGTGTTTATTTTACTGCGAATTTCCCTTTTTTCCACTATCTCCATATTGTCTTCCAATATGACGCGTGCGGCTCATGATATTAATGTCATCTACGTAAGGAACCAGTTGTAGGGTCTTATTGGTTAGTAGATTTTCCTTTCCGATGTCTCACTATATATTCCAGAACTAAATGGTTAGTTCGTCACTTTTTTTCAAATCTTTCAAGACATTAAACATATTGAATCGTTGATTTTGAATACGCACCGCCATAACCGTGTCATCCATTGTTCGATCAGTATCTCGTATAGTTTATTGCTATTGATCGAAAAGTTGTACGCATTGGTATATGATGTATATAAGTAATTATATAATTAGCACATTTTAATTTGTTTTCCTTGTTATAGATCAAATTATTTCGTTATCAGTGCATGGATATATTTTTTAGATAGGTTTTCACAGCCTCATTTCGAGGATATTTCATCTATTCCTGAAGCCTTGTTATTATGCTGTCGGACTTAATCTTGATTGCTAGTTCTACTTCTTACTCGTGCATTCCAAGCAGTGTCTCATGCTTCTCAGGTGTCTATATACACCTTTTGGCCCATTGTTTCTGAAGAACTCTTCTATCTTTGCAATGAGATTATTCTCATTTTTTTTTTGCTTCTGCACAATGCCATATTTTGGTTTTGTTTCTCTCGTTCTTCTTGTAACGCACTTCTTATACTGTGGGTTTCTTCTACTGTCTTCATCAAACCAGATTACTCCCTTCTTCCTCTTTTCTTTGTGGTCCTCTACTAATTAATGTGGTTACCCTTCTTGTATTAGTTTTTGCATTTCTCGTTTAAATCTTGCTTTAACTTTTAGTAGCTTAGTTTTTCAATGTCCAATCTTTCAGTTTTCGTTGTTTCTAGATATTCTGCATCTGAAATTAATTTGATACTAGATAGTGGTCAGATCCGCAGCACGCCCATCTTGTTGCTTTATCTATAAGGACTTGGTCTCTTTGATTTGCCTGGATTTTCTCCGATGATATCCATATGGCCTTATGGATACTTGGGTGAGGGAAACACGTAAAGCTTCCAATTATATTTGTGTAAGTGGCAAAGTTAATTAGGCATTCTCCATTTCGATTAGTTCTATCATGCAGTGAGTGCCCTCTTATTGTTTCCTGGGACTGTTTTTCTTTGCCTATTTTAGTATTAATATCACATAATATATGATAATTAGACAGTTGTTCAAGTTTTTGAACTCAGTCTTTTTTTGCAAAAATAAGTAGTTAACCCATTGTCTAACCGTTCTCCCTTGTCCGGATTGCAGGTAGAGTTTTCTTCTTCTATCAATATTTAATCAATATTAATTTCTGCTTTGTACTTCCCCTATTAATCCTCGTTTGGTCCGTTTATTTATTTTTTTTTGTTCTTTATGGTTGTTGATGATATATTTGCACTCACATCTGATAACTATCTCAGAAATAAGTAAACATTTACTGATCTTCCCAAAATTATTTAAAAATTAAGACAGTTGCATGTAACTTCTTTATTACAAATTTTTATTTTCAGGCGCTACAACCTTTACTAGAAGTAAGCAGTTCAAAACCACCAACCATAACATCATCACAACCAAGATCAGTGACAGCAACAAGATTTTGACCGAATTAATATGAATTTTCTTGTTGAACTAATCAGAAACACCTCTCAAAATCGGAAAAGAAGTGTTTAATTGAGGACAATTTTTTGTGTGAATGTTACCTTTATAACTTTAATTGTTAAATCAGTGTAAAACAAACCAAATGAAATAAAAGAAATATGGGAAAACTTTTAAGCGTAAGAAATTAAGAAAAAAAAAAACAATAAGTTAAACAACTCTCAATGTGCGCTTTAATTAAGAAAAAAAAATAAAAATGAGGAGAAAATAAACTGATTCAAACGGTGAATTAGATTATGTACAATCATATTTTAAAAGAAAAAATTAATATGGTGTTGAGACGACGAATATTATTTTCGTTGATTGGAAACGACAATTATTAGAGCACAATCCGAATTTTTTATTAATAAAATGAAGAAAAAAATTTCTAAAAGATGTTGATGTAAAGTATATATATGGAAGTGTTTTGATTTTTTTGGCGAGAACTACATCTGAGAAGACTGAAAAGAAAAACCAGATCTTATTGGGTTGCGTTACATTTCCCCATTTTATTAAAAGTGAATAATATTTTTAAGTAATTTGTAAATAAATATAATACGATTTTATAGCTGTGACATAAAAATCAATTAATCTTATTGAATTATACATTATATTACATTTTTATAAATTTGTCGAGATATTATAGATTTAATAAATAAAATATATTAAATGTAAGTAAAAAAAAACCTGATGAAAGCAAGTTTTATGAACTCAATGTGTTCTGTTTATGTATCGAAATGAAAAAAAAATTAAACAAACAAATATATGTATATTAATATAGTCGAATCTGGTGCATAGAGTGTGTAATAAAAAAACTATATTTATATTTGTTGATAAATGTAAAAATAATGTATTGCCACTAAAAAAAAATAATTATAATATAATTTTTCGTTTTATTTTACAATTTTATAACGATGTATATAAAAACAACTGTTTTTGTGTAATTTAATAAACAATAAAAGTAACAAAGATGGTGAGTAAGCCGTCCAATGCATCTTGAATATGTCGCCACCTTAAAACAGCCAGTTTGATGGCACAAATAACAAAATAGTTTTTATGGCGCTAATCAAACTGATGGAACAGAACACACACTTAAAGCAGCTGTAATAAATTTGTAAATATGTATATAATATTGCTCAAAACACAAGATATTTGTTATTAATAAGGATTTAAACAAATAAATCATATGTTAAAGAAAAATGTATTTCATATATGGCCGGCAATTTTCAAATATTCATTATTATAAATGCAATAAATAAGTATTTAATTTAATCTTATTTCTTAAATATAACATTCTATTTTATTTTCCTAATTAATTCTAGTATTTTTCGCAATATATTATTCGGTAATGATTGATTGTGTGAAATAAATGATTTTAAAATAAAGAAATTTTAAACAATTGTCCGTTTCTTATGATAAAATGTAATTTTTAAAGGTATTTAAGAAAAGTGGCCTTGTCGGAATTTACAAAAACCGTTTTTGTTTTAAAATTTTTCAGTAGTGTTTAAAATATTAACCCAGGAATAAAACTGTAAATAAATATATTATGTGTTATCATCATTCATGTAATTCATAAAATTGTCTATTTAAAATATAAATATTTCTTTCATTTGATCAGATCGTTTATTTATTCCAACATCGAAATTTAAAATATCATTTTCAAAGCAATAAAAATCATCATTACCATTTCACTAAAACTAACTACGTTCATCGCGCTATTCGACAACAACGCCGCTCGTTCTTGCGCTTCTATCGTCATGAAACATTGGCCATTGTTACAAATACCAACTTTACCAAATAACGTACACACCGACATTGATTGATACTGCCTAAAATCCAATTTGAAACATATTTCTTCACGATTACAAATCGTTACATTTGTAGTCAATTTATTTCCACTATATTTCTTACTTGACTCCAAAACTATTTTACTTTGCTTTAACATTTGTTGACTCGCGTAAGTAGCGGTGGTACAATTTCCATTTATGATGCAACAATGTCTACAGTATCCATCTATTTGTTTCGGACAAACACACTCCTTTAAACCGACTCTTGTACAATCATAACTATGACATTCATTTCCGATACAAGTACCAAATATTCCACAGTGACACGGCCTCTGTTCTTTAGTACATGGACAACGAGAATTAAAATTTTTACAATCCTACAATAAAATAATGTAAATTTAGTCAATCTTGGTCAAATCTGGGTGTCATGTATGTATGTATGTAAGCGTGGAGTGCGTAGTTTTTACGCGCGCACTTAGGCCCCAGTGGGCCCCTTGTGCATTCTCCTTTCGAGGCTTGAGATGGTATGAGAAAGCATCTCGTTAGGTGACGATACCGCTTACTCGTTGCCAATGACGAGTTACCGCCGCCCCAACCCCCCGACCCACACATCATCTCGACCGCAACCTGGCGGAGCGCACGGCAGCTCAACGTCCTGGCGGAGCGCACGGCAGCTCAACGACCTGGCGGAGCGCACGGCAGCTCAACGTCCTGGCGGAGCGCACGACTCGCTCAACGGCCTGGCGCAGGCCAATCAGCGTGGGCGTGGGGTCAGAGAGCGCTCACGCGCATTCGTCCCTATAAAGTCAAGCCTCACACACATGCGTGCTGCTAACGACAACCAGAGATTGACGACTGGTTGCCGGGACCGACGGCTTAACGTCCCCTCCGAAGGACGGGGGGCGACTCAACGTGCTTTCACCGGGGATCGAACCCGGGACGTCTGCGTGTTAACCCGAGAGCTAACACGCTGAGCCATCACGCCCCCATCTGGGTGTCATAAAATATAAGTTAAATCGCTGTAAAGTGTCCCGATATTTATGAAAAAAGTATGTAAGTCTTAAGACAAAATTGTTTAGGAAATGTTATCTTTTATGTTGAACGAAACTCAGCTCAGATTTCATGGTGATACAGCTCAACAATCTGACATGGTGGAACTGGATTTTTTTCATACTTTTTTTTTCCTAAACTCACAGAAAATATCGTAGCTGAATTAAAGTTATTTTTTGCACAAAAAAAGACCAGATAGACAAGGTTCATTTACTGCTGCAGATATTAGGCAGTATTCTGTACATGTCATTACTGCAAATGTCAAAAACACGTTCGTATTGGAGTGATGAACTGGGATTCTAACCAATGCAAAAGACAGTAACAAACTTGAAGAAATTGTTTTTCTATCTACTTTATAAGCCGATATCTTCGTTGTCTTTAGAAATAGCAGAATATTAAATACACCACTAGAAAGCCTAATCTTGATACCCATAACGAGAAAAATATAAAGAATGTCGCTATGTTTCGAATGCACCTCCAAAATTATCAAACTTCAAGCCCGTGTGCAGCAGTTATGGAACAGAATTAAAAAAAAAAGCTTTATCAATTTGGAAAGAACGGTTTGTTTTATCCGGTCAATAACTATCGGCACATAAAGTCGGTAAATTGACTTTTCTCAGTACAAAAGTAGCCAAAAGTTGGTGGGAACAAAAAACCAAACCCACATCAATAATATAGGAATCTGCTCTATCTATTGATGTATAAAAATCGCCGATAAAAAAACACCCTTACCGGTGCGCTTCTACCCAAAATTTCATTTCTACCCCAAAAATTGCGAAAACCGCGGATAATTGCTGTATGCAAATGTTTACGGCGTCATAACTCTCTTTTATTCGCGAAACAAGTAATAAGGTATGCGAGGAGGGGGAGTTCCATCCAATCGGAAAAGATTGTGCTGGTCTGTGTTCCAGACAGGACGTCACGCCTTTATTTCTTTATGTATGTAAAATAAAGGCGCGACGTTCTGTCTTGAACGCACAATTTTGAACACATCATTACCATTATTTACCACCTGTTCAAAATTGGAATTTTTTGAACGAGCGATATCGATCTCTAAAGTGAGGCGTCTTCACTTTTGGCACGGATATTGACAATCGTTAAATCGTTAAAAAAGCATCGTTCGTTGCATGAAATTTGGAAACGTGTAAGGTTCATCAATTTATAGGAAAGTAAAAACCGAAACGTTAAAAAAAACTGATAAAGGTCGTATGCTGTAATGGAATTGCCAAACAAATGCGTTGTAATAATGGCGATTTATCATTTACCTAACAATAACACAGAGCTATTTCGGGAACTTTTTCATGAGGCCTTGTTGTATATTAACAATTACTACAACACACATAAATTAATTATCTGTGGTGATTTTAACATCGGTTTTATTAAAAAATCTAAAACAACAAATATTCTGCTGGAACTGAAAAGCAGTTTCGGGTTGGAACACATTTGTAAATGTCCAACGAGAGAGACAACCAAATCAAGTAAATGTATAGATAATATCTTCACAGACATAACCAGGAATCGACTATGCGGTACAACCAAACAACTGCATCTGGGAAATCACTATTGCCAAGTTCTGAAAATAATCGAGGAAAATTATGGTCCTAACTCAAAAACAACGGCACAATTCACCACGTGTAGAAGATATAATGACAACAGTTTCCGTCTCTTTGAAGCGGCACTGGATGATACAGATTGAACCCCTATCCTTAATGAACATGACGCTAACGCTTGTTACAGCATCTTCCATAATACATTTCTAGAACTTTATAATGAAAACTTTTCTGAAACTAACCAAAAGTTGACTAAAGGGAAATATAAATTTCAGAAGTTAAAATAATAGAAAATTCTCTCAAGGTACTTGGATTGATGGCATCGGCTACCAAATCAAAACATTCGTCTGACACGTACAAGTCATACAAACAAAAATACTTCCATTTTTTGGAAGATAATAAACAAAAGAAAATGTGGGAAATAATAAATAGTCATCGCCCCTCAAAGACAAACCGGGAGACATCCCTGGGAGCTCAATTAGATGCGGATGATTTTAGCAGGCATTATACTGAAGAAGCCCAAAGACTTTTTGCGGGGACAGGTATTGCTTGTCGAACTCCTGATGACTTCATGAAAGGGAACAAGGCCCGTCTAGATTACTGTTATTTGAAACCAACCAGTGTAGAAGAAATACAAGATATTATTAAGAATCTAAAAGCAAAAGAAGTGAAGATATGTATGGTCTCAACCCCATGGTAATAAAAAGAGTGACGGAAAAAATATCTGCGCATCTTTCAATATTTTTTAATAAAAGTATAGAAGATGGAGTTTTCCCCACATAACTAAAAATTGCTAAGATTTTTAAGCTATCTTGCGCCAATTAGCTTGAGCTAATTGAAAAAAATATTTGAACAAATTGTGAGGGCTAGGATCGTTTATTATTTGTCTCTCCAGAAAAATCTGGAACGATAGTCAGCATGGATATCGCGATGGCCGATCAACGATTACAGCCATTATAAGCATGGTTGATGAAATAATGAAAGCAACTTTGAAATAGTGCAAATAACTTGTTGTAACCTGAGTCACGCGTTCGACACGGTCGACCATGAGGTGCTTCTCGGAAAGATGAACTACTACGGCATAAGAGGATTAACGCTTGATTTAATGCGGTCCTATCTTACAAACAGAAAATGGTGTGTAAAATGGAAGAACAAAATTTCCGATCTGAAAGACTCAACTGACGGTGTTTCACAAGGTTCCATTCTTGATCCAGTCCTCTTTGTTATTTATGTAAATGACCTACCAAACTGTGCGGGAAATGCAACCTCTTGTCTATATGCGGATGACACAACATTCATAACACTAGGGCCGACCACAGATGAAACATCTCAAAGGACCGAGGACACTCTAAAAATAATTGGGGGATGGATGAATGCTAATAAACTAATTTTAAATGAGGACAAAACTCAGAAAATGCAATTTTTTATTCTCGAACAATCTGTGGTGAGGTTCCTGGGTTTGCGCGTGGACAGCAAATTGTCGTGGAACAATCACATTGAACAAGAACATGAACATGACACGCGTCAAAAAAATATGTTTAAGATACCATCTCACCGCCTAAGAGTGACTCAACAGATCGTGGGTTATCAGGGAATTAAATTTTATAATAAAATACCTGCGGCTGTTAAACTGCTGAACCATTGTAAATTTGAAAGCGTTATTAAAAGAGCACTCCTTGAAAAATGTTTTTATACAATCGATGAATTTTTGTGTTGCAAAGATTTGTTTAAATCCGTTATCTGATAGATGTTTTGTATTGCCTTTGCAAGCAAATAAAGAGATATTATTATTATTATTTGGACGGGTTGCGTTGCACGTTCAACCCTATTCAGTACGTAGTGTTGGTACGACCTCGTTTTTCTCTCACCACTCGACGTTGTGTTGTAGAAATGAAGAGCAGTAAAGAAGAAACTATAAATTTTATCGATACTTACCGGTTTATGAAACCGTTTTGGATCCGAAACACCCGAACCATTTCAATAAAGTTCGGCAACAAGATGCGTGGGAGGAAATTGCAACACAAATGGATAGGACCATTGATGAATGCAAAAAGAAAATGGACTACCTTTTAGCAACCCTCTGCAGAGAAGACTGGAATAGGAATCGCCAGTAGCCAGATACCGTAGGGTTAGAGCCAGCCTTTCTTTCCTTTCCGAAATGTGGGATCCCATTTTGCAATTTTGGGCTCAATGGATGACAATAAAAACACAATAACATAAAAACTCAAAATCAGTGAGGTGCATCCTAGTAAAATTTTTGTACAATCCGCTTACAAATTGACAAATAAGTCGTGCTAATCGCTTTGTTTTCAAAGTGAGGCGAATAAAAATATAAGCGGCTGCATACCCTTTGCACATTTAATTAGAATACGCAATGGCGATACGGGACGATATATTGACGCTGCGTTGCATCCTTGCGTATCATAAAATGTATAACCACCTTTAGATGTAATGCTAATGCAAAAAGGCCACATGGAGTATATTCAGTTTGTAGGGCAACCCTTAACGGTCTATGTGCTTAGTAAAGAACATTATCGCTGCAATAGACTCTAGTAATACTACTTTGCACCTAGATGCTATTGGTAGTGTAGTAAGAAAGCCCATTTCATCCAGCAATGGTATCTTGTATTATAGTGGTGCAAAACAATAGATTGCTTCCTGTTGTTGAGTGCGTTTTATCTAAACATGATCAGCGGCAATAACATCTTGGCTGTTATTTTTTAAACAGTTCTGCACGTCCAATTTGAAATGGCATATTTATACAAAAGTCGTTGCTGATTTTATTTTGTCATGTTAAATACTACAAAGTTAGCATTCAATTGAAGTACCGTCTTGAATTACTTAAAATACGCATACAAAGTAGTATAAATTGTACAAAATTGTTCTGAAAAACTGAAACTTCTGAATCCAACAGTTGCACACGAACAATTTTGTTGTGTAAACAAAACAAATTTTGAAGAATATGTTAAGTGAATATAATTTTTAACGACTGGAGATTATAGTAAAAGAATTTGCTCATTTAACACTTTCTCCCAGTAAAACTGAAAGAACGGAGTCTGCATTACTGTATTTGAGTAAAGTAGAAAAAACATTTGCAAGCGGATTAAGATAAACAAAATCCAACCCAGCTTAGTAAAAATGAGCTTATAAGTGGGAATAGTTTATATGCATCGTCACCTTTTTATATTCACTTCGTAGAAGTAATTAATGAAGTAAGAGCGTCAATACACATTGATTAAATCTGAACCTAAACATCTCTAATTCAATCATATTGCGAATTAGGTACAAAAATAGTGGAGAGTAATATATAAAATACAATAGTTAGAACAATACTAATTCCAACTTGTTTGCACCATTGCTTTTTATTCTCATTGATTTAGAAATATTACTAAAATAAAATCACAATCTCAGTTTTTAGGGGAGAAAATACTTGTACAACTATGTAATCTACTAATATTATATACCACTGTATAGAGCGGAAAATTTCCTACAGGTTTTACATGGTTTTAGAATTTTGTCCGAAACATATATGACATTTATTAACCCGAAACTTATTTAATGCGCTCCAAAAACGCACCGGTAAGGGTGTTTTTACGAAAAAAAATGGTTTTAAAACATCGTATTCGATCTTTCTATACATCAATAGTGTGTTCAAAATTATGCGTTCAAGACAGAACGTCGCACCTTTATTTTACCTACATACAGAAATAAAGGCGCGACGTCCTGTCCGGAACACACACCAGCACCATCTTTTCCCAATGGATGTAACCCCCCCCCCTCCTTGCATACCTTACTACTGTTTCTTTTTAATGTATAATTCGTGTAAATCGCCATTTTTCCATTTTCCATCGCCCGGTTTTCGCCATTTTTGGGGGAAAAAATTCTTGTGCAATCATGTGATGTACTAAAGTTATATACCACTGTATAAAAAATGGTTTTAAAACATCGTATTCGATCTTTCTATACATCAATAGATTGAGCAGATTCCTATATTATTGATACGGGTTTTGTTTTTTTGTTCCCATCAAATAAAGAGTTGTACGGAAAAAAGTCAATTTATCGACTCTATGCAGGGTTGTTTATTATGCGGTTTTTTTTGCCGACGCCGATAGATATTGACTGGACAAAACCCGGATTTAGATAGCTCAAAATCCTTTCCAAATTGATAAAGTTTTTTTTAAATTCATTTCCATAACGGCTGCACACGGGCTTAAAGTTTGATAATTTTGAGGTGTATTAGGAGCACGGCGGTGTTCTTTATTTGTTTTTCGCAGTGGATATCAAGATATCGACAGGACAAAAAAGTTTTAGTTGAAAGAAAAACTTGAGCTTTCTAATTGTGTATTTAACATTCCACTATCTCTAAAAACACCGACGATATCGGCTTGTAAAGTAGATAGAAAAACAAGGGTAATCAGTGCTATGTTACAAAAGACATTGTCGGTAAATAATTTGGAAAAACTGCCCCAATTTGACACATAGATTTGAACAACAACAGACTCCACAAAATGTGACCGCTAATTACTTCATGGAATAAAAAATTTTCATCTGTAGCTCTAGACTAGTCTAGACCAACATTTGAATATACAGGGTAGGGTAGAATGCAATTACCCTACCCAATGTCCCTACTTTCAAAAAATCACCGTAGGGCGAGCAGGTCGAATAGAGGGATGGGGCAATTGCCGTTAGGTAGAGAACAATACCAGTAGACATCATGCAGATACTGAATATCTGAAAACCTTTGTATATTGTATCAAAGACCTCTTCACAGCCCCAAAGTAACAGTTTGTTGGAGAACTTTTTGCGCCCCAAAATAGACCCACGGCTGATATGGCCCGTCGTTAACGCAAAATTCTACAAAACCTCTTGCCGGGTTGCCTGATCTCTTATTGGGAGGATGTTTCATGGCATGTTTCCCCGATTTGAAGCAGAGCGACTTTTTCTGTAGGAATACGTTAAAGCTGAGGTGTACAAAGTTCGACCTCGAACCCTTGAAGCTCTCAAGGTGGCGATTGAGAACGAAAAAGATACGGTATTATATGTACTTTTGAGCAATTAAACCTTTTTTATGTCTCTTCAAATCAGGAATTACATTTTGCCCCATCCTGTAGGTGAACAAATGTGTTCAACAAAAATCAGACGTTACATGAAACAATACCTCCTCAAAAAATTCTATAAATGAGGTTTCAAGCTATTTGTCCTTGCAGTATGATATGAGAACGATTCTCAACGTCATTTGATGCGCTAAGCGCGAATATTCAATCCGTGTCTTAAACCGACACTCTGCGTTTTGGGAAAACGGTAAAAATTTTGTAGAATATTCAAGTTCAAGTTGGTAGTATTGGCATTTGGCAACCATAACCCAACCTAAAACCGGACATCACTTCAATAATATTCAAAATGTTGTGATTGTAGTTAAAAATTGGTAAAAACCTAGAAGCAGTTTTGCAAAGTAGATTCAAAATGTTTTTGCTGCGTATGCGGAAGGTACTCGGTAAAAGTGGCAAAATCATAACAACTGCGCTAAAACACACGCATTTGCATTACTTTAGCCGAAGTTGTTTTGCAATGCGTGCAGAACAAAGCTGTACAAGTGGTCAAGGGATCTTAGTGAAAAAGTGCACTTTTCATTTTCATTGCCAATCCTATGAAGATAACCAAAAAATCATGTACATGAGTTCTGCTTTTGTTTGATTAGCATTCGTCGGTATTAATACAAGAAAACTAATACAATACAAATATAATAATGTATCATCAGGATCCAAGGCAGTACCACATACAAGTAGTGACCGATTGCCATTGTTTCCAGGTGTGAGTGAAAATGTCCAGCATAGCGACTACATCTCTGTCAACCAGTGATAGTGGGGATTTCGTCATGGAAGGAAACCATTTAATAACGCAACGTAAACTGAGTGATTTGATCCGTGATTTGAGCTTATCGAAACAAAAGACAGAGTTACCCCTTATAAATCCACAGGACATACTCCTGCCACATCGTCACATCAAACTTGGCCTTATTATAAACTTCGTCAAAGCGCTCCATCGCAAAAATCAAAGAAGGAATATTTGTCGAAAACTTTACAAAATGTTTAACGCCCGATGAAGCGGCAACATGGGCATCATTTCAAAAGAATGGGATTTTATAAGGGATTTTAAAGAAATAATTCCCAATTTATTGCAAAATTAACGCAGGATTGGAGCTCGAATGTCTCTCAAGATTCATTTTCTGTATTCCCATCTTGATTTTTTTCCTGAATTCCCATCTTGATTTTTTTCCTGAAAACTTAGACGATACAAGCGACGAGCAAGGAGACCGGTTACACAAAGATACGGCGAAAATCGAGGGACGACACCAACGATTTAGTATGAAGGGATGATGAGCATCTACTATTGGACTTTAATACTTGAAACGGATTCTAAAAGATACAAACGAACAAAAAAAAAGTCAATCTTAAAAACCAGATTGTAAATTCAAAGTCAACATCCCCAATCACCTTAGAAAACACATTTGGTTATTCAAGTTGAAAACCTTTTATACTTGTATTATTATACGTCCCTACAGTTTATCTAGCAAAAAATGGCATCTACTCATCAAGGACTGTCTAAAGAAGAAAACTGCCTAATTGCAAACTGTTCATGAATATAGAGATGAAAAAAATAAAAAAAAAAAGGTGAAAGCTCTGAATTTGTAGCAAATGTTGTCTGATATGCTGTCAGAAAACATCAAAAATAATGTGTCCATTGTAAAGCATTTTGATACATCAGATAGAGTGCCCAGATGTGATTTCATAATACAACAAGCATATAACCGGAGTGGATCTAATGGACTGTATCATGGGAAGATATAAAATATTATTGATAAGCCGAAAATGGTACATTAGACTGTTTTATCAGTTTCTAAATTTATATGTTATAAATGCATAAGAAGAGTAGAGACTGCTAGGAAAATAAAACTGTTGCAGAGTGTCTGCAACATGCAGTTAAGGGCTAAAACTTACCTAAGATTTCAGAGTACTTGACATTAATAATCTCGCAGAGAAAGTCCGCGCTGTTTAGTACAAACTTTGTGACTATGCACAATCATCAAGCAATTGTATAGTTTTTTGAGCAATATCAATAAAGTACGTCATTTTAGTGAGTTAAAGAGAAATTAGCAATCCCAGACGTTTGAGATCCCGATATCTACAGTTATCATCGCAACAAATCCCTTGAGATGGATGACATTGAACATTATATTCTTTTACATTACACATTCATAATACAACAAGCATATAACTGGAGTGGATCTAATGGACTGTATCATGGGAAGATATGGGAAGATATAAAATATTATTGATAAGCCGAAAATGGTACATTAGACTGTTTTATCAGTTTCTAAATTTATATGTTATAAATGCATAAGAAGAGTAGAGACTGCTAGGAAAGGAAAACTGTTGCAGAGTGTCTGCAACATGCAATTAAGGGCTAAAACCTGGCTTTTAAAACGGGGCTAATGTGGTAAATCTATAACTTCGCCCGATTGCGGTGGAAATGATATTCATCCATAACCAACTAACACGTATTTCAACACCTTGGTTACAAGCGATGTTAATTAAATTTGAACCGACAGGGGAAATGGGATTGTGCTTATTAAGCCGAGATCGCTTGCAGCCGAAACGCTGCAATTCATACAACACCAAGCGCATTCAACCTTGGTTAAACATAGGTTTGGGTGGATACTATACTAATTGCGGCGTCTTGGATTTAAACGACCTCACCAGTAGTTTAGCCGAGGTCTTAACTCGGCTTATTCAGGCAAATTTTGAAATCTGAATTCTGGACTGAGATTAGCAGAGACCACTTACCACAGAGGTGTACAGAACATGATAACCAAACTTGGATCGCTAAGATGTTATTGCAATGGCTCAGCCAAAAGCGACCCCCGTTAAATTTATCCTCGGCTTATTTCAGCAAAATGTGATATTCTCTGCTTGCAACTGAAGCACTGCAGATATGTTAATCAGATTTGAATCGATAAGGTGTTGATTACAGGTATTATAGCGGAGATACTATGCAGTATACATTTACTTGACATTTACTTTACTTGACTTTATGGACACACTCTCTTCAATTGACGTTTAGTATTCTTGACAGTAATTAATGTCGAATAACGTACGTTGCTTTAAACAAGATCTATCGCAAAACGAAGTGGAACCGGCATAGAAATCGCCTGAGCTTAGTCAGTTTTTCTTTGTTCAGAAATCGTGCAAATTTCTAATCATCGAGGTGTTATAGAAACCAAGGTAGATAAAAACTACATCAATAGCAATTAGTCGAGCATTGTCAAAGATGTCAAACAATATTGAATACGTATAAAATGCAAAGAAGTGTTCTGCATCCTCTCAGTTATTAAACTGTTGATTATTGTATCTGTGGATACTGATGTGGCAGCATTTGTCACTATTTTGGAAACAAGTCGATTTTTATGTCTGCAACTACAACGTGTTTACTGCAACTACCACAGGAGATATTACTGTTCTGTATTTGGGGAAAATAATGGAGAAACTTGTGTACTCTAAGATTTCAGAGTACTTGACATTAATAATCTCGCAGAGAAAGTCCGCGCTGTTTAGTACAAACTTTGTAACTATGCACAATCATCAAGCAATTGTATAGTTTTTTGAGCAATATCAATGAAAAATAAACTACGTCATTTTAGTGAGTCAAAGAAAAATTACCAATCCCAGACGTTTGAGATCCCGATATCTACAGTTATCATCGCAACAAATCCCTTGAGATGGATGACATTGAACATTATATTCTTTTACATTACACATTCTAGGAAGACTTCGTGGAACGCAACATTTATCGGATAACAGACAATGAGTTGTTGAACCACAATCGCATTCTTCCCCTTCTTCGACAATCCCTATAATTCAAAGTTCATTAATTAATCTATAAATAACTAAAAATTGTTATAAACTAACCATTTCCACAAAAAGATTTTAAACTATCCTTTAAACAATGTCCTTGTTTTCTTAAAATGGTAGAAATACTTAATTTTGAACAAGATGAAAACTCTAAATTTTCAGCTTTTCTGGGAATCCCCGCTTTGGGTTGCATGATTCGATCTGGTTCGCATTCTTCATCGTCGTGATCACTTCCAAAGGCATGCGCCAATTCGTGAGCTAAATTTAGTTCTGCTAAAGAGGAAGGCATAACGGATCCGTCGTTTAATCTATGTGTAATAGCCAAGGTGTTTAATGAAAATCCTAAATCGATGTATGAAGCGCAAATTCCCGCTAATTTTCTTCGATCAAAAACGCTTTTTGATGGTGTGAAGCTAACGCCTAAGAATCGTTTTTGAAAAGGTTGTGCAGTAAAAAGAATCGCCAAACAATAAAGTTTTAATGGTTCTAAAGTTGTAAAAGCTTTCAAAAGGATTTTTGGATTAACATGTTGGTCTATGGGAGTCTCTATTATGCTACCAACTCCGGCAGATTTGCTAGATAAAATTAAAACGGTTTTTAATTCAACTCCAATATCATCTGGAATACCATCGCCGTCAAAATCTGCACTTCGCAAGATTGAGTTTGCTTCGTCTAAATTTAGAATCATTCTTGGTAATGCTACATCCACAATACCTTTTCCGATCACTTGTACAAACGAATTATCGATTGCTGCCACTAAAGTACAAGTTTTTCTTGTTACACGAAAAAATTTTCCGTAATGCGGATTCATAGGTAACGAAAAATAACCAAATTTTGAAGTCATATCAGTATTAACTTCGTATCTAGTAACATTATTAGAAGCAGGCGCCAAAAAAACAACAGCATCATAATCGTTTAAGAAACGACCCTCAAATTTGCGATAAAATCGAATTGGCTCCACACAATAAATTTCACCATCCACAAAAACTTTTCCAAAAAAGCGATTCTTACATAAATATCCTTTAACGTAACTATCCCCTTCATAATTCATTACGTATCCACTTGTTAAATTTAAATTATCGACGAATTTAAAATTTTCCGTGTAATTCAAGTACTGCATGATTATTTCAGTTTGATCACTCAATAATCCGGTGTTAGTAACGTTATAATGGTTTATACATATAACATACGGTTTATTTCGAATTTGTAAACGAAAATTTCTACAAGAAATTGAAGAATTTGCCTCGTTGACTAACGTTGATTGCGCAACGTATTGATCGAAATCCAATTTAAATGTGTTTGAACTAAAAACCATTCTTTGTGAATGAACTATTTGAAGAATTTGTGATAAAGAATAAATCCAAAACAGTAATTTTTCCATTATGATTAATTTTGACTATTTGAAAGATTTGAAATATATCAATTAGAGTTTCCTGTAATCACGAATCAGTACAATTTTAAAAATCGCCAATAGATGACCTTAATTAATATTAACAGGCTTTAATTTGGAAAAAGTGTCTCTTAAACTGGAGAGGAAAGCCTCATATTGTATAGATGGATTAGTAGGTATGAAGAACTCTCCAGGAAGTCTTCGTGGTTGTCCGTAAAGCAGTTCTGCTGAGGAGTAACCAAGATCTTCCTTAAGAGATGTTCTTAATCCTAGTAGGATGAGGGGTAGACTGTTGTTCCATCTAGATCAATGATCGATGAAATCGTTCTAACATTCCATTTGCTGGAGGATGGAAAGATGATGTGTGTATTTGTCGTGTGCCGAGTAATGTCTTAAATTTTGTATACCAAAACGACTAAAGTAATGCCGGAAAAGTCTGTTCGCTGTAGATGTGATATCTTTTAGCGGAAACGCTTCTGGCCATCGAGTGAAGCGTTCGATAACTGTAAGTACATACCTAGGGACAAAGTGAGTGGTCCAATCAAGTCGATATGTATATGATCAAATTTAATTTTAGGAATTTTGATGTTGATGATTGGTGATTTTGTATGTTTTTAGATCATTGCTTGTTGACATTTTAAGCAGACTTTGGTCCAAACATAAATTTGCATTGAATTTTGATGAATTTTGTCGAAAATTGCTTGTCTGAACTGTTGTGGAATATAAATTCTTGGAAATGATGAACAGGTTTCACACCACAGTTTGATATTAAATTGTGATGTTGTTTGATGTGCTAAACGATAAAATTTGGAAGGATTGTTGAAAAATTGTTTATTCAGTAAGTTTGATAATTCTGTGTTGGCAAGTTGAGCGTTGCTAAGGGTTAGAAAATCTGGGTAAGATAAATTTAGAGATCCCATGTTTGTTCTGGATAGAGTTTCTGCGACAACATTTGAATTTCCTCTGATGTATTTGATATCTGAAGTAAATTGTGCAATATAAGATAGACATCTTTAATGAGGAGTTTTGTCTGTGGACGAAAAAAATGATTGTCTAATCATCATGAATGGTCTCAGCGAGACCGGTCATTAGACGTTTCTGGGGTTTTGGTCAAAATAAAAATTTGAGAATTCAGACTTAAGTATAATCAATTGCGTTCTCTTTGACTAAAATATTTTCAGATTCCTAGCACTTCTGGTTATACCGGAAGTCCCCACCTATTGTGGGCCTATGTGTGCTAAATTGCGAAAACTATTCTATGTTTTCAAGAAACTGCGTGAAATTCTACCGATTAGTTCTCTTAAAGTTGTTTACTACGCCTTAGTCCAATCTTCGTTGATATACGGTATCTTAGCTTGGGGAGATGCCTCGACTTATCTTCTTACTAACGTTGAGGTTGCCCAGAGAACTATTTTAAAAATTATGACATATAAACCGGGCGATTTCCCATCGGACGCGCTGTTTGAACTCACTGAGGTTTTTAATATTAGGCAACTTTATACAATCGAGATTGTTAAATTTATTATCATCAATCCACCACTGCTGGAATTTCCGGGGCACACTTACTCTACTAGAAATGTTTCTAATAGTCTGGCCAGACCTATTAAGCATTTTAAAGCGCACACAGAAAATTTTTTCATTTGTCATGCACTTAGAATTTCAATAGCTTCACTGGATTGCTCTCGGCAACTGATAGGAGTGTAACTCGTACAAACTTGAACTATCTCATAAAATTATGGATAAAGTCAATTACAGACGAAAAATTAACTAATCTGTACTTAGCCGTTACTTGATGTCTTTATTTGCTTCTTTTTCATTCCGTTCACGCCTAGCGGACGCCTTTATTCGTTTAAATGATAAATAATAATAAAGGATTTTTTATTTTATTTATTTTTTTATTTATTGTATCTTTTTAAATGGAACACCCTCTATATTTTTACATATTTGAATTTGCCTGTTTTCAAGGTTTATAAATAACTTTACTTTTTGCAATTTGATTCGGCCGTTCTCGTGTTATTTGAATATTTTTAGAAAAATCTGCGCGAGCAGATATTTTTTCAAAAAATCAGAGAACACTCGATTTTTGGGATATCAATTTAGAATTCAGAACATGCCTAAGGAATATGATGGAGTATGTTTTGGTGCCGAGAACGGCTGTCTAGAACGTTTGGTCACTTTACTATGGCACGTTAACTTTTCGAAATTTGGAAGTACCATAACTTCATTTTTTTAAATAGCACACCCCATATTTTATTATTTAGTCGTCTTCGGTGTCTCATTCTACATCTTTTATATCCTTTAAAAATACACACATATCATATGGATATTTAGCCTAGTGTGCCATGGAAAACAAGCCTTCTCAATGAGTTCTTATCAAAGACTCACTTGTTTACGTCACTTGGTGAATGTGAGCTAATAATTATCTGTTAGGTCCTTTAATATTAGTACTAAAAAGAGTTAAAATCGATATCAATTACGAAAATACACAGGAAAAAATCGTGTCGTGTAAAAATTTTAGAGTAGTTGGTAAAAAGAATTAGAGTAAAAATTGTAATATCACATGGTAAAAATAACTCTAATGAACACTATATTTAATATTAATATAGAGTTCATATATTATTCACTTAATAGAGTAGTTTTTACAGTTCTCTAAAGGAGAGTTCTTTTTTACTTATGTTAGTGAAGTTATGTAATATATAAAACATTAAATTTTACACTAGACGTGTACTTTTCCTTCGGGTACTTCGTAGGCACCGCACTATTTTGCTCGGGATTACTCGTTGGTATCACGTGATCAACATGTGGTGTGATACAGCTAAAATTTAACGGTCATCTACTAAACGTACTAAACGAGTCGGAACTCGATAGCGTCTCGAGACCTGATTTACGCGATATAGAAAGAAAGAACGATTTTTATTTTAGTTATGTTTGCCAAAATAAAACATTCATGATGTGAAATTAGTGGAACTTCCGGAAGATTTTACATACAAGTTCCTTGTGAAGATTGGTAAAAATGTGCAACTTGGTGCAACTATACAAACAGGAAATTTATAGAAGACTCATTAGATGCAGTTTTGATGGTGACTCGGTGGAAACTTTAAAATGAATTAAGTATTATATATGTTATATGTATATAAACAGAATTTAATTTTTTTAAATTTAAGTTATAACAATATATTACAAGTAAAAATAAAAACAAATATTTTATAATTTTGATTTTTATTACAAACGTAAAACTTCCCTAAAAATACTCCACTTCCTATTAAAAATTAACACTAATAAGTGTAAGATACACACTATTTAGTGATATTTCGTCAATTAATAAAGTAAAATTAGAGCGAATTTTTAATAATTTACACTGATTAGATTAGAAATGTATCTAATTAGAGTGACGACAACATCTAGTTAGATTACATATAATACACTGTTATAGAGTAACGATTTTACACTATTTAGTAAACACCATCTTCTCACTATATAGTGTAAATTTTTAATCTATTCACCTACACTATATAGTGCAAAAAAATAACTCTAAATAAATTGGACCGATCTGAACCATGTTTTAGAGTTGATTTTTACTCTATATTTTTTCCTGTGTAATATTTACACAAATCAAGAAATTCTTAATTTATTTTTTATACATGAAAAGCGCGACAAAGTTCGTGATATGATTCTCAGATCTTCTTTGACAGCTCGAATTGAGGTGTTCTCTTCCGCTGCATTATCTACTACATTTTTTGGTCAGTTTAACACGTGATTAATTAGTTCAAAATGTAAAACATTTGCTTCTTCTGAATTTACCTTTTGTCATTGGAGGTAAATGTGGATAGTTTTCATTAAACATTCTGCAAGTTCTACTAAGAACTTTGTCCCACTTTCCGTACATACATAAAAGTAAATTAAGGATTTCTTCTTTTGTATAAATATTAATCCTTGCAATACCATGACTATCCTATTATATCTCTTTATTTGATGAAGTTTGATGCTCCATACATAAAATATATTCGAGACGTATTATATGACTATTTTTTGTCTATTATTTCGGGTTTCAATGATATGCTCACGGATAGTAAAAAAGTTCTTCTTTAGATGTTGATACAAGTTTTAAATGCCAAGAAACATTAAGACCACGATAAATTAAAAAGCAATTCTCTTATGAATGCGAAGATCAACCCGTACAGAATGAAGAAGTAAGCTTTAAAGTGAACTCTTTTTTTGAAATGTTAGACGTCGCAATATCGTCCTTAAGTGAAAGGTTTGAGCTGCTATCTCAACATTCAGAAATAATTAATTTTTGATGGAATCTCTCCGAATTCAATAAATGTTCTCAAGAAGACCAGCTCAATCTTTCTCAAAAACTTGAAACAGCATTAAGTGACAAAAATAACATATGCGACATAAATAGAATTGATCTTATGCATGAACTACAGATTTGGCAGAGCTTTGGGGACAGTCTTACATCGCCCGTTAAAGCTTCAAATTATACAGGGTGACTGGTACATAAACGTGAATATTGAAATACGTTGTTTTAGAGCTCACTTGTAATTGATTAAGCTAAATATGCCTTATAGAAAAGTGAATAATTTAGAAAATATTTCAATTTTTTGCTTTTTGTACAAGTTCAGTACATACTCTTACAAATCTTGAAATTTAGAGAGTAACAATAGTTTCTTTGGCAATGTATCGACTTCTCTGGCTAGATTACATCCTTTACACATTTAAAGTCAAGAAATACTATAAATATTTCGATGGTTTAAAAATACAGGAAGTGAAATATTCGGTTTTTAAGTTAATTTTCAAACAAATTTACTCATGAGCGTCTATTTCAAAATTTCGATGATACATTCAGCATACAAATTATTGTAAAAACTTCTCTGTTTTGTTACCTTTCTAATAAGGTATGAAGCATGGCAAAATGTCTTTCCAGTTAGCCAATAATAAGATAACAATTGGTGCGAGCACAATTTTGTCAACCTACCCAATGTGAATAAAATCTAAAATCGATTACACCTGCGGTTGAAATTCAATTCATTAATGGTTAACAACCATCGGTTAAACAATTTTTTTACGTTTTGGTAGTAAGCCATGGAATTTAGACAGTTTTTTCGTTAATATTGTTTATTTTTATTTGAA
Organism: Onthophagus taurus; assembly: GCF_036711975.1. Lineage (NCBI taxonomy): Eukaryota > Metazoa > Arthropoda > Insecta > Coleoptera > Scarabaeidae > Onthophagus > Onthophagus taurus. The sequence goes on along the minus strand of NC_091972.1, from coordinate 20,886,799 downwards.
TAAAATTTTGGTATCGACGTCTAGCTGAGACTGGCAATTTAAGAAAAGCCGAACGTGTAGGACGTGCTGGACTTAATGTGGAAGAAGACATTTTGGAAACATTCGATGAAGCACCCACATCCAGTACAAGAAACGTCGCTGTTTATTTGGGGATATCACAATGGAAAGTTTGGTCAACTCTTCGACAAATGGGCAACCATCCTTATCATTACACACCTGTCCAAGCACTTGAAGACGGCGATCCTGAACGAAGGATTCAATTTTGCCGGTTTCTTTTAAATGCTGACATTCAGGATGAATATTTCTTGAGAAGGATTTTATGGACCGACGAATCAAAATTTAACAGAGAAGGTATAACAAATCTTCATAATTTACATTATTGGACTGACGAAAATCCTCATCTAACGGAGGAAACGAGCAACCAAAGAAAATTTAGTGTGAATGTGTGGATGGGACCCATTGGAAATAATTTGATTGGTCCTCATTTTTTTCCCGGTCATTTAAATGGCGCAACGTATGGTGATTTTTTACATAATAATTTAATAGAAATGCTGGACCGTGTACCTCTAGAAAACAGGAATAACATGGTTTTCCAACATGATGGATGCCCTGCGCACTATTCGCAAAATGTGCGAAATTCATTAAATGAATTATTTCCCAACCGCTGGAATGGGAGAGGAGGTCCAATTCCATGGACTGCAAGGAGTCCTGATTTGACGCCCCTAGATTTTTATGTGTGGGGCCACATGAAGGAAAGAGTGTATGCAACACAAATCAATACTAGGGATGAATTAATAGAGAGAATCCAAAATGAAGCAAATGTTTTAAGAATTACAATTACAAATAAAATAACAAGGTCGGAAATAAGAAAAAGGGCTCGAGCATGTATTAGGAATAAGGAACCAACTGATAATTTTTACTAATAGGTATGAGTTAAGTATTTATTCAGAATTAAAAAAGGTCGTTTTGCATATTACCAATAAGAAACCAACGGTAAGGTTTTTTCCAGTTGGTTCCTTATTGCAACAGAGGGGGTCCAATTGTGTTTCGCGCTGAGTTTTTTTGAGTTAGAGTTAAAAGTTATGTCACATGATTGTGTTAATTTTTTTTTAATGTTAGTTGCTTAATTTTTTATGGTTGTCTGAATTAACGTTATGTTTTAGTTCCAATAAGCAACAATAAATAGTAGGTGTAATCGATTTTGACTTTTATTAACTTTGGGTAGGTTGTCAAAATTGTATTCGACATTTTGCCATGTTTAATACCTTATTCGAAATGTAAGAAAATAGAGAAGTTTTTACAATAATTGGTACGCTAAATGTATTATCAAAATTTTGAAATAAACGCTCGTAAATGAACACATTATTTAAAAATTAACTGAAAAATCGAATATTTCACACCCTATATTTTTAAAGCATCGAAATATTTAAAATGTTTTTCAACTTAAAATGTGTATTAGAGTGTAATCTATCCAGAGAAGTCAATACATTGCCAAAGAAACTATTATTACTCTCTAAATTTCAAGATTTGTAAGAGTATGTACTGAACTTGTACAAAAAACAAAAAATTGAAATAACTCCTCAACTATTCAGCTTTGCATAAGGCATAATATTTGGCTTAATCAATTACAAATGAGCTCTAGAACAACGTATTTCAGTTAGTTCAAGTTGATAACAATCTAACCCATTCATTTCCTAATATCTATATGTAGTTCTCTATGGATTTTGTTAACAATTCCAGTCTCAATTGCTACAGCAGACAGACATGTCTGCGAGTGACATTTTACAAAAATTAGATATAGATTTAATAATACGGCAATTTGCTAAAAATAAAGCCAGAAAAGCTCAGTTTTTGTAAGATGCATTTCAATATACGCATTTTCTTATTAATTTTTGCCGATAGCGACCATTTATTGGAATTGTTTCCTTATCGACTACTTTTTTATTCTTAACATCAACCAAGATACCGCATCTAGTTAGGAAATCAGCACCAATTATTGGTTTACTAACGTTTTTTAGAACAATTTTGTATATCACACTTTGTGTGGTATGGCACACTACAGTATTGACGAAAATCTAAATTAAATGTGTTTGAACTAAAAACCATTCTTTGTAAATGAACTATTTAAAGAATTTGTGATAAAAAATAAATCCAAAACACTAATTTTTTCCATTATGATTAATTTTGACTATTTGAAAGATATCAATTACAGTTTCCTGTAATCACAAATCAGTACAATCTTAAAATTCACCAATAGATGGCCTTAATTAATAAGCAACCGTCAACATTTAAAAACATAACCTAAAGATATAAAGCAATTTAATTTTCGTGCAAAATGTCAACTTTGCAAGGTAAATATGAATAAATCGTTATACCCTATTTATTTTACTAGTTTAATTCATGTTGTAGATAAAGAAAACGAGCAATTTATAGCACAACAAACTAAATTGGCTATAAGACGCAGTAAAGGCCACAAAATTCTAGAAGACCTTTACCAATCTATAAATGAAAGTAGACATGCAATATTGGTAATATAAGTTTCATTAGAGCTTGTAAAAAGCTTAAATTGACTTTTTTTTTTTAGATGGAACACAACTTTGTAGTTAAATCGGTAGACTTTCCGGAAATAAAAAATCCTTTTGATCCTTATAAAGAGGAAGAATTGATATCGGAAGTTGTATGTATTATTGTAGTATTCATATAGTTTTTGTAACTTATCTTTTGGATTATTTTGTTATAGGATACAGCGTTGGAGAAGAAATTACAGCAACAAATTTTATTATGTGATATTCTCACTAAAAAAATTAATATGAAAAAGGCTTCTTAATAATTTAATCTAATAAATGTTGATATATTATTTCTAAACATTTCAGTCTTGGTTTTGTACCCTAAAAAAAAATAATGTAGTTATTGAGGTAAAAATACAGGTGATTTTAATGTAGTATGTCAAATTCCAAGAAAATACAGCTACATGAACACATTTGAAGCGGCAAATTTTCTTCCAACTACTAATTTATTAAAACTACACCTTGTATTAACCCTATTATAACAGACATTCATTATATAACGTTTTTTATAAATAACAAGGGCTCACAAGATCAGCACAACTTTACCCAAATGTATCTACATATTTGTAAAAAGTAAAAAAGACATGATTTAAATTCATGTCTTACAAATGGCAAGATATAGTATGTAACGTGATCACCATGCGCCATTTCGTATCTCTTTATGTAATCAACTTGAGGGTTTGGCTGTTAAAACACTATTTTATGTTTGTGATTTTATGTTGTAACTGAACTTGTATGATGGCTCTTCTCCTGATGGCGTCGGATAAATCTTTTTCCTATTCCTCCATCCACCTCTTCCACTCCCTCTGGTTCCTGGCTAATTCCTTTATATCTGCTAGAGTCTTCCCTCTGTTTTTCCCAACTTCTACTATTCTTTCCTCCCACTTCTTCCTAGGTCTTTCCCTCTTTTTCTTATCCTTATTCTTTGATTCAAATACCTTTTTTCTATTGTGTTATGTTCAATTTTAATTATGTGGGCGTACCAGTTTAGTTGCTTTCGCTCTATTTTGCTGATTATCTCCTCTTGATCTACTCCCAGTCTTATTTCCTCATTCCTTATCTGTGATCTTTCCTTCTTGTTTATCTTGGAGTGTCCATGATTCACTGACATCCGTTAATATTGGGACTGCCACCGCGTACACTTTCAATTTTATCTTTTTATCTATCTCCTTCTTCCCAAAAATTGTTCTGTTTAGAGTATGATATACGTTGTTTGTTTTCCTTGTTCTTGCATTTATGTCTTAGTCTATCCTTCCATCTTGTGATATTATACTGCCCAAGTACTCATATGATGATACTTCTTCTATCTTTTATACCTTAATAAATATTTATTTCAGGTTTTTTCTTATTTCCTGTTTATTTATTATTACAGCAGACGACATCCTTGTTATCCAGAGCATCTATTCCTCGCAAAGTACTGTTCGCCTCGTACAAGGTCACCATATTGCTAGATGGAAAAAACCGCATATGATTGCTAAAGATCTTATTTTACCTGCAGCAATTGATATGGTATCTGTAAAGATTGGAGAATCGGCGGCTAATAAAATAAAAAATATTCCTCTTTCAAACAATACGATTAGTCGTCGCATACATGACATTGCTGAAGACATTAAGAAGCAAATTGTGGAAAAACTTTCTGGTTTATTTGCCAATTAGCTGGATGAAACGACAGACAGTAACAATAACGCTCAATTTATATGTTACGTGCGGTACGTGGAAAAAACAAATGTATATGAGGATTTGTTAGTTTGCAAAAAAATGACTGCTATCGGGAAGGCTTGTAATTTGTTTACAGTTAAATGATTCATACATGGAAGAAAATAACATGCAATGGGAAAACTGTGTCGGTGCGTAGGACATCAAACTCTCATTAAAGACAAGGCTCCAAATTCAAAATGGACACATTGTATCATATATAGAGAGACTCTGGCTGGAAAAATATATCACCTGAATGAAATATTGTGATAGATATAATTATCAAAGTGGTAAACTTCATAAAAACAAGACCCGTGAAGGCAAGATTTTTCCAAAAGCTTACATCTTTATTTTATTATTGTAACTCTCATTGGTTGTCAGGAGGTAACGTACTCTCACGTGTATATGAATTAAAAAATGGGTTATATGCGTATTTATTGCCAAAATCGCACAAATCGAATCATCGATTTCTTAATAAAAATGGCGTATCTTTGCGACGTATTTGAAAAATTAAATACTCTTAATAAATAGCATATAATGCAACTGGCTGATAAAATTGCAAGCCTATCAAAAGAAGTTGTTGTGGAAAAGAAAATTAGAAGAGGAGCATGGAAATACTGATTGTTTTTCTGTTTTAAAAGGCTTCCTGCAAGAAAATTGTAATTGTTTTCCTGCAAATCTGTTCAAGATCTGATGCCAAATTTGCAATTGATATTAATCCAACACTTATCAACATTAAGCACCAATTTTGATAGATATTTTCCACAGAATCTTGATCAATACGACTGGATTAGAGATCCATTCCAATCGACCCCACTCCATCTTCACTTTCAACAGTTGAGCAAGAACAACAAATTAGAGAATTAAAAAAAAATTAAACTCAGGCCTAGTGGTACAAGATTTGCGTCTTTTGAAAAAGCATTAGTATCGTTGTTTGAGATATCGAAATTAATAGCGCAATCAAAAAAGCCTCACACAATACGAGAAACTCTTGTGAAACCTTGTTTGATCAAAGCTGTCGAAGAAGATTTAGGGTTAGAACCAAAAAAAAAAGTACAAGATATACCTTTATCGCATAACACGGTGAAAGCTGGAATTGAACTTATGTCAAATGATATAGAGGAGCTAGTTGTTCCAAAAATTAAAAAATCACCTATCTTCGATTTGCAGTGTGATGAATCCACTGACATTTCTAATTGCTCTCAGTTACTAGTTTTTGTCCATTTTTTAAATGACGACAACATAATCAAAGAAGAATTATTGATTTCACACGAACTGGCAATGACATCAAAAGGTATCGACGTCATGAACATAACTGAATATTTCCAGAAGTATGACATTGTGTGGGAAAAACTAGCCGGTTTCTGTACGGATGGTGCTCCAGTGATGTTAGGATCACGTTTCGGTCTGGCGACCTTAATCAAACAGAAAAATCGGTCAGCAGTAACATCGCATTGTGTCCTTCATCGCCAGGCGTTAGTTTGCAAGACTCTTCCTAAATACCTTAATAATACAATACAATTAGCCATAAAGGTGATGAATGTTATCAAAAGCAGTGCATTCAATACACGCCTTTTTAAAAAACTGTGCACTAAAATAGACTCCGACCATGTTTCACACAGAAATTCGTCAAAAGGCAACATACTGGAAAGATTATACAAGCTCAGGGAAGAGGTTGAGATGTTTCTAGGCGAGAAAAAAATAAAAGACTTGCTGGAGTAGTTTTCTGATATGACATCCCAGTTGTATTTGGCTTATCTTGTGAACTTACAATTACAAGGTTCAGGAAATAAACATTTAGAAGACTTCGCAAATATATTTATCTTTGAAGATAAACTTCGTCAAGCTTGCAAGGACAATTATAGTGCGTTCTCAACATTAAAAAAACTCTTTGATGACAAAAAGTATGACATGTCATCTGCAAATGTTGGCCGATGAATTTAATCGTTATTTCCCAAAATATAGCAATACAGAAGCTGAAGTTCACCTCACTTCAGGCTGCTCAAGTTGCAGGTGAAATTCAAGAACTTATTGAATTGCAAAATGATAGAAACTGTAAGGACGCATGAAACTGATTCTTTGGAGCAGTTTTGGTGTAAGAAAGCAATTTCATACATCAAAATTTCTCCACAACTTATTTATGCGAACAAGTATTCTCTTCATTATTGATTATGAAAAACAAGTCTAGAAATCGATTGAAGGTAAGTGATGATAAGCGTGTAGCTTCGAGCAAAAATATCACCCCAAGAATTCAAGAACTTGTAAAAGATGCAAGCTCAAAAATCTCAACTATTTTTAAATTTATTGGGAACCACTGCTGTAAAGGGAGTCGCAGTATAAAAAAGATTGGAAACCCATGCTCTATCTGATAAGCTAATCAAATATGGGTGTTCCATTTAAAATTTTCGACTTTTTTGCAATTGAATATGGTGAAACACTAAAACAGTAGTTATATTTTTGATCACTCTGTATAAGATAGACTGATGTAGCCAATGGCGCTCTAGTTAGGGGTATCCAAGCAGCAACTGTTACAAATTTGAACTTTCTAGCTCGATCAGTCGCTAAGAAATTCAGATTTAAAGGACAGTGTCAAATTGCTAAAAAAGTTTCTAATTAAAATAACTCAAAAACTAAAAGCACTAGGTATCAACATATCTTATCAAAGTCAACATATTCTTGTGTGTAGAATCAGAATACGTAATAAAAACTATATCATTTCATTTAAAATAACATACAGGATGTACAAAAAGTATGGAATAATGGTTCTACAGCCTAAACTTCAACTTATATTAAAAAAAGTTTTAAATAAAAGTTACTTGAAACTATTTTTTGCACATCTTGACGTAGAAATAAAATAAAAATGATGACGGCAGTCTGAGTTACGGCATGGTAAGTGTGTTTTTAAATGGAACAGCCTGTATATTTTATGTTTTTTGGATTCATTTGGACAAGTTGCAAAATACCATAAGATTTTAATGCTTTAAACTGCATAGTGTTCGAGATATTGAAACTTTTATTTAAAAAGATCTGACGTAGCGACAACAAATTATGGCGTCATTATGGCATAAACAACCCATTTACCACGGTTAGCGACGAAGATGTTTGGAGTCGGTATAAGCTCCGCCCATCCCTGTGACGTCAAGGCTTAGGTTGTCTATTCCATAATGACGCCATAATTTGGTTGTAGATACGTCAAATCTTTTTAAATAAAAGTTTCAGTATCTCGAAAACTATGCAGTTTAAAGCATTAAAACCTTATGGCATTTTACAACACCTTGTCAAAAGGAATTCAACAACTTTAAAATATACAGGCTGTTCCATTTAAAAAACACACTCACCTACACACTACGCCAAGATATGGGGAAAATAGTTTCAAGTAACTTTTATTTAAAACTTTTTTTAATATAAGTTGAAGTTTAGGTTGTAGAACCATTATTCCATACTTTTTGTACATCCTGTATATTTATTTCGGGCGTTATGGGACACTGTAAGTATAAGAATATTTTCCGTTTATAGTGTATTAAATTTCCTACAACTTTGGTCAATTGGTTGTGTATTTTGGCTCCTTAATGCCATTTATGCACTTTGTCACTTATGTGGGACACCCAGTATAAACTTTCAACCCCTAAAACTTAGTTAGTCTTTTACTGCATGTATAAAAAAATATGTAAACCTTATTTTGATTCCTTCTATGACTGTACCAAATTTCATCAAAGTTGGTGTGCCACTTCCCTTGTAAGAAAAAGTATCTCATCAAATATCGAATTACAGACTCTTCCTCACAAAACCAAAATTATAATAGACTTGTAATGTGGTTTATGGAAAAACTTAAAAGCTGAATATTGCCTCATGGGTATAGAGCCCTTGTTATGCTTCATATTCTCAAATGTTGCTTAATATTACCTTTATATCTCATCAAATTACTTTGTAATTAATTAAGCCACATCCTAAATCAATCCAATTTTGTTCATACATGATATTATTATTATAGGGAATCATTTAAACAATGAACAAGTATGTGGAATTTAACACATTACTATTAAATCACCCTGATTATATTAAAAAGTACCGTAAATAATGGAATAATGGTATCCTTATTCTCATCTTTAACCAAAATGCTTAATACAAATAACACACGATGCTAAAATTTTAATAAGATAATTTAGATACATATGTTGTTCCAACTTGATGAAATTACGTACCTTAGAAAAAACTTCATTAATAAATAAACCCTGTATTGATTTTGCTGGAATAAATGCAGATGAGAATCCGAATTTGTATTTTTGTGTAATTTGACATCCTAATTGTGGAACATACAATAATTTTTCTAAAAATTAAATATTAATTTATTTATGATATTTAATTTAATAACGTACCAGATTTAACAACATGGAATATTTTCCAAGTAACTAAGATTATGATTAAAACGAGAAAAACGAAATATTTTATACTATACAATTCAAATAAAACCCCAAAAAACCCAACAAAAATGATTAAAAAAAGTATTAAACATTTACTTCGGAGGTTATAATTTTTAATTTTTTTTATTGTAACCTCTGTACTATTACTATGTTTGATAATGCTTAATTTTAAATATTTCCCATAAATATCTTCATACTCCTTATTTTCTGATTTATCACCCGAAAACATTTTTACTTTTCAAACTTTTAGGTTATGTGCAAAATTTTAAGATAATTTTAGTTGGTTAAAATTTGGCAACATGGCATTTGTAACCTAATTTCCACCATCAAATTCCATAAACGCAAACCACAAGCATTCCATTTAAATACCATAAGACGATAATTAAAACGTTTATTAAAATAACAATTAAAGAAAAGTTATAAATATAATAGGGAGAGTTAAACTTTCTTTTGCGCAGAATCAGCTGTTCGAATTTAAATTTCCCGCCGCGAAGGCGCGCTGTCCTTGCAATTGCCCTTGTGAACCCCGCAAAGCGTTGTTGTGATCCAATATGGCGATTATTAGTGTTGTTTTACTTGGTGAAAACGCGTCGATACGTAGCCTTTATTAGAAGATATCAATTATAATGGTGTTGTACATCGTGCGATCCGTCTAAACATCGAAAAGGTTAAATAAACGCGACCAAAGTCGAAATATTTAATAAAGGGGAATATACACAGCGTGTTTGTGTGTGGTTGTCGTGTAGAGAGTAAATTAGACCCCCACGAAAAAAAATCTCGTAGCTTTTAAAACGGTTGTGATCGCCCAAAAATAATAATCGGATCTTGTGAAAATACAGGTTAGTTTCATGTGTACGGCACGTTTACCCGATTTTGGGATACTTTAACTTTAAAGTTACTTACTCTGTATCGTTTGTTTATGTTCAACTTAAATTGTCAGATTTGACGTTTTTGGTTTCTTTTCATTTTCCCTTTTTTTTTATTACCGCCCTTTATATAAGGTGTATTTTATAGATAAAAGTTCATTTTTGAGATATCTTTAAATGTTTCCCATTTTACAAAGTGATTATCCCTCCTTTTAACACTAAAATAATCCGCGAAACTGTAGGGTTAATCTAGTGTTAAAAGAAGGTTAGTTTTATTTCATTTGTTTATGTTGTTGATGTTGATTGTCAAATTTGACGTTTATAGGTTGTGTTTATTTTCTTAAACATTGTGAATAATCTTTTTGGGTTTAAATACTTAAAGCTTTTGTCTGTTTGACAATTTTTTTTGTTTGAAGACCTCTTGGTGCTCTTCTAAGTTAAAGGTTAGTTTCTATTTAATGAGATTTAACCGATTCTTTTACTCTGTAATTTCATGCTTTACTACTGTAACATTAGAAAATACATATTATAGGGAGTACTTAATAAGATTGAATTAATTTAATCTAATTGTTATGTTAAGTTTTCGAAAAAATTAAATTAAATCAAGTTTGGGTAAAATTATTGAACTCGTTGAGACTTGTTAGTTAGTCAGAAATGACTCAATCACGAAGAACTTCATTATTATTATTATGCAATGTTAGTTTTTATTTGTTATAATTTTATTTTTAATTAATGATTTGTTTTAATGTTTTATATAGGTGGTCCAAAATAACAAGAACAAACTTTGAGTTTTGGAGGTATTTTAAATTGTTTATTTTTTTAAAGAGGTGTGATAATATGACATTAAAATATAAAATAGCCTGGAAAAGTTACTGAAAAAACACCAATTTTGTGAAATTGCAGCAAAAGCATTTTCTTTGGGAAGTAGAATTCTTTTTATTGATACATTTTTATTTTTTCTATCTCCTCTCCCTTTACAAATTCTAACTTTGTTTTTTTTATTTATGCTTAGCTTTTCCCAGGTGGACCAACAGCAATATTAATTCATTAAATTCATCTGGGTTATATTCCTCCAAAGATTTCCTAACTTGACAAATTTGACCATCATATCCACATTTCATTTTGAATTATGACCTCACTAGAAGATATTACAACACAGTTATGTTCCAGAAAAGTAGGGAAAACCTCTCTCCAAAAGAAGCTTGTTTTTCCAAATGGTTATTTCTTAAATAAACACTCATTATGTGTTTAGAACAATCTTGAAATCTATCACCAAGTGGTTTTCTCATCTCATTGATATTGTTGATTGAAGCATGACTGTACTTCTTCAGTTCGGGTTTAACTCCAGTCGTTTATCAACCACTTAATGTGCCATACATCATTGCAATCTTCACACTATTGCTAATACTAATTTAAGTGTGAGTTCACAATGGATTTCAGAGATGAGAGATTCTCAGATGAAATTTTAGAGTAGCACCACATTTAAAGCTAGTTAGGTTTATACTTTGTGATTGGTTATAAATAAATAATCAGAAGATTTTTAATAATTATTGAACTTATTAACAACTATGATCAAGATGTCCCCAATACAACATCACATTGTGTTACTTTGTATATGATTATCTTCAGAGTATCATTTTTGAATTACACAGGTTCTTTCCACCTTGTTCCTAGAGATGGGTTGGAGGGTGTTGAGTTATAAAAGGCAATAATGTTCCGTCTAAACAATAACGTTAAAACGTAGAATTTTGTTATCCTAATTTAATGTTTGAGTGTGAGATATATTTCTCCAATTAATGTCGCGCTTTGGTTAATATTTTCGAGAGATGCATAGTCCAAGGTTCTTATACTGTGACTTTGATACATGATGGTGGTACCACATTATAACTATTGGCGTTTTACACATTTTGTATAAAAAGGCAGTTTAGAATTCCATGTTTGATTCAAATTTAAAATATTTTCTGTTTCCAATGAATGATCCCATCTAATAATTTTGATTCAGGTTCTTGTTCTTCTTTTGAGACATTCTCTCTTTCAAAATTTCAAAAATTGTCACTATCTTCTACATGGTGTTATCAATAATGTTTTTCTTCAAAAAATATTTTCTATTAATATTCGCGAATTTAGATGTGATTGAAAAATTTATGCCATAAAATTGCCAAAAATGACATAACTTTTCTCAATGCAGGGTGATTGAAACTTTATCGTTATACTTATAATTTTTTAAACGCATAATAGTATAGGGTCTTAGATATATAGCTGTCAGCACTATATAATTAATATTTAGAAACCTCTTTGAAATCTGAATGGTGATTAATAAGAACATAACAACAAAGATTAGCGTAACACGAACAATAACAATAATAGAAAATTATCTAAACGTTGATTCCCATTGTTATCCAAACAGAATCTTAAACTTTGATTATCGATTTCAAAATTAAGTTTTGCCAAAGAAATTGTTATGAGATGTGCTTGATGAAAAAATTAATTGATCGACTCATTTCAAGAGAACTTTCCTTTAATTAATCATAAAAAATATCCGTTAGCAGTAAAGAAAATAATATGGTTACGTAACATTGCGCACTATACCGCTTCAATAAGTAGAACATTTTTGCATGATCAGTCTCGCTGCATCAGTAATCAAAATATAACTGATGCAGCGAGACTGGAGGAATGATTTTTATGATCCTTAAATTGATCAATATTTGACTTTGATGATGAATATTACAAGTTTACAAAACATGTTCTATTATCTGAAATTTAAGAAAATAAAATTAGTATGTTTGGTATCTCTATATGGTCGTCGTCACATATCAATGACATATCTTCTTCAAGCTGTATCTAGACTTTTACAATATCTAATTTTTTGCAAACAGTATATAGATAGCCTTCTGCAGAGAGTAACTAGTCTCCTATAGCAGCGTGTTTTGTTATGCAAGCTGATATAGTCTTCTATTACCGGTATCTAATCTTTTGCAAAATGGTATTTTATATGTCTAAATTTCTGCCAGTAGTGTTCAGTCTTCTGCAAGCAATATTTAGTATTCTGCAAGAAGGGTCTAGTTTTCTACCAACAGTATCTAGTCCTGTACGAAGCAATACCTAGTCCTGTACGAAGCAATATCTAATATTATAATTAATACTATTAGCAGTAACTAGTTCTTCATTACCAGTATCTTCTTATCCTCATGGCTTCTACAACGAGCAAGATCGGCGTTTCTTTGCTTGTTTTGGCAGTGGAACAGAACGGCCAATGTGATTGGTACATGGTTCTAACAATCCAACAGGCTGTAAGGAATATTTCTCGCATATCTCCCAGAATCCCAGATTTTTCCCATTCACTTCTAATACTATTGCAAATTATTTTGTATGTTCTTTCCTATCTGTTGAGTGTGTTTCTAGTTGTCCTTGTTCATATGTTTACCGTTATTTAACTCTGTAGTTATCTAGTCTGACATTAAACTTATCTTCTTGTTCTTTCTTCCACTTAGACTTGGAGCCTGTTCTTTATCGATGATGTCTCTGTTCTGTTCGTGAATTATCTCTCCATCTTTCTCTTGGTCGTCCTTGACTGATCTTATCTCATTTTTTCTATGTGTGCTTTCCATTCTTTTTTTTCTGTTATGTCTTCTAATCTAATATTTTCGCCTATTTCTTTATCGCACAGAGCTTTACCAGTGATTCTGCAATGTGTCTTCATTTCTGTGGTTTCTACTATCCGTTTTGTTTTAGATGTGTTAGGTTTAGTGTCAGTCGTATCGGTCATAATCGATTTGTGGTGCTCTTATATATTTCCGATTTTGCATTTATATTTAGTTGTGTGTTCCTCCACACAAGTGTCGTTTACGCAACCTGCGATTTTATTGGCTTTTCTAGCTTAAAATTGAAGTATCCAATTTTAAATATAGCCGAATCTTGATAGTTCATCTCCCAACTACTTGAATAATATGACCAGAATTATAAATTCCTGATCACCCACTCCTTCTAGGATCCAGTCTTGACCTGGTGATTTCGCTGTTTCAGTTGTCTTAGCGTTTCCTCTATTTGATTCGTTTCTCTGTGTAATTAAGTTTACTACTCTTTTACGCGGGCTTGGAACCGCCAAAAGCACTTATCCCTGGCGGAGTTACATTAACATTATCTGGTCTAAAAGCAATGCCTCGACTCTGGTTGCTGAGATGGTTCAACAAGACGCTTATCTTCTATTAATACCGATTTGGCACGTCCTTACATTTTTTGACTTCAGCGCCCTTTACCAGATTTGCGAGGAACATAAAGCAACGTGATTGTGGTTGTTATAAATTATGTTTTCTTGTGATCTTGTATCTCATGTTGGGCATAACCCTTAATAGCATATTTGATATATTCCAACCCAACTCATGTACACGCCTAGGTTTTTAAATTTCTCCTCGCTATCCATAACTCGATTTCTTCCTTCTCATGATTCATGTTTGCTCTTTTCATTAAGGTGTGTCAAAATGTGTCAAGACACAATTCTGCCGCACGTAAGTTTGGATATATCAAAGAATGTGCCACGCACTTATTAAAAATGTTCGCAAGCGGCAATTAGAGTGCGGCATCCACTCACTGTTTGGATACACCTTTAACCTGTACGATATTGATCTCTATCAGGTTTTTCCTGTTATAATGGCATCATCCAAATCTTTGGGAGCATGCTTCTTCTTACACAGTCGGACCCCCCTAACTCTATGCCAAAGCATTTCTCTCCTTCTAAATCATGTGGATCTTCAGAATATTTATTCAGTCTTTTATCCCTCCTTAACAAATCATGTTTGGCTCTTTCATCTTATACACTTGAACTAGGTGCCATTCTCCGCCATTTTTTATTTATGTAGTCACTAGTCAACCTTTAATGTACTTGTGCTCCCCATTTTTATTTTAAAACAGCCTATTTTTAATGTTGCACAAAGTGATCATTCGTTAAACCGGATGTGGATTACTTAATCCAGGTCCGATTGTCAAAATACTTTATGCTACAAAAAGAAGTATCTTTATATACAAAGTGGTTTAGTAACAAAGTTATCTAACAAGTCTCATTCAATCAATAATTTTTAATTAAAAACTGATAAATTAAACATAATTATTATTGTTATTACACAATGTTTCGTTTATTATTTATATTACAGTATTGATTTAATTGTTACGAATTAATATTTAACGAATTAATTTAATAATATTGAAAATATCGAAAACGTTTTCAATTTATTTGCGCTATAGTAAAGTGCACGAACGTAATTTTATTGATAATGCACTCAGGTTAAAACGATTTAATGACTGTAAACATTTTTTTTAATGCTGTTTTGTTGCAGACGGAATGTGGGAAATTATTCTGTGCATATAATAAAATAAGTGATCATGACAGATACAAAGAGAAGGGTAAAGTTGTATGCGTTGAACGCTGATAGACAATGGGACGATAGGGGGACGGGGCACGTGTCTTCGACGTATGTGGATCGTGTTAAGGGTATATCGCTGTTGGTCCGCGCGGAAAGTGACGGTTCTTTGCTATTGGAATCGAAAATCCAACCTGACACGGCGTACCAAAAGCAACAGGATACGTTGATTGTATGGTCGGAAGGTGATAATTTTGATTTAGCGTTAAGTTTTCAAGAAAAGGCCGGTTGCGATGAGATTTGGGAAAAAATCTGTCAAGTCCAAGGGAAAGATCCGTCGGTCGAAATCACCCAAGATATCGTCGAAGAGTCCGAAGATGAACGTTTCGACGATATGTCGGAGTCCGCGCCCCCCATCGAATTACCCAACTGCGAACTTAGTCGACTCGAAGATATCAGCGAACTTATAACTAATTGTTTAACGTCCCCAATGCGCAAAGAAAAGTTAGCGGCTGTCATTGAAAGCGAAGGTTACATTAGGAAATTGTTGGATTTGTTTCGATTGTGTGAAGATTTGGAGAATAACGAAGGTTTACATCATCTATATGATATCTTCAAAAACATCTTCTTACTGAACAAAAACGCACTTTTCGACGTAATGTTTAGTGAAGACGTTATTTTCGACGTTGTCGGTTGTTTAGAGTACGATCCGTCTTCGCTCAGTCGGAAAAAACACCGAGAATATCTGAAACAACAAGCGAAATTCCGCGAGGCAATTCCAATTAAAAATCCCGATTTATTATCGAAAATACACCAAACGTTCCGGGTGCAATACATCCAAGACGTCGTCTTGCCCACTCCATCCGTTTTTGAAGATAACATGCTGTCAACATTGAGCAGCTTCATATACTTTAATAAAGTTGAAATTGTGTCGTTAGTACAAGAAGACGAAAGGTTCCTTACAGACTTATTCACAATGTTAACCGACGTCAGTACTTCGGATGCTAAACGTCGTGACTTGGTACTGTTTCTAAAAGAATTTTGTAATTACTCGCAAAATTTACAACCGCAAGCCAAGGAAACGTTTTACAAGACGCTGACCAATTTGGGTATATTACCCGCGTTAGAAATCACGCTGTGTATGGAAGACCAAAAGACCAAAACTGCCTCCATTGATATACTCACATATATCGTTGAGTTTTCACCATCATTTGTTAGGGAGTATACATTACAACAGGCCAATAATACGGATGAGGTACGAATTAAATTTTATACTTAAATAATATTTTTTTTAAATTTATATACAGTGTTTGCCAAAAATTCAACAATACATACGTTTTTAAAATTTTATCTATATTGGGTGTTCATCCAAATCTGCCACTAGATAGACCACAAATATAATTGTCAATTTAAATTTCGCACTAGCGCCATCTTTTGTTGGCCAGCTGTTTCAAGTGACATTGTTTAAATGAATACAAACTTTCGATATTGTTGATAGGCAATAATAACAATTCTAAATAAATGTTAATATTTGTTAAATGTTGTGTATATAAAACTGGCTAATAAATGCCTGTTTAGAGAGCTTACAATAGACCTAAAAATAGAAACATTTGGTATTTGTCTCCATGTTGCAAGTTAATTAAGTATTAATAAAACTACAAAAACTTCTTCCTTGCTGTTTATTAATATATAGGTCGCTGATATGTATGGAAATGGTCGGTTATCTCCTAAAGTAAGATAGATAGAGAAAAATGTTAAGATACAAAAGATTTAGTGTTTTTTAAAATCTATTACAATAAAGACAAATTAAGTATATAGGTCAGCCAAAAAGTTATGACGATACAAGGTTACGTTTTCTTTAATGAAACACCTGTATATTATCCGATATTTCAGTTCATCTCGAAATTCTAAACAAAATTCATGTGGTATATCATAAACCTAAACTTACTCGTTTTCCATGTATCGATCTTTTAAAAATTTACGAATTTATATAATTAGTGACGTAATTTATCTTTGGGTGCAAATAGACAACCTAAGCCCTGACGTCACAGAGCTGGGCGTTGGAGTGGGTATATGCTCCGCCCACCTCTGTGACGTCAGACTTAGGCAGTCTATTATTGAAACTATTTTTGTATTTTTGAGATGTGTTATGTCACTGCGTTGCTATGGAGATGAAAAACTTTCAAAGGTAACTTGATGAATTATGATCATAAACGACTAAAATATTTTTGTGTAATTTATAAGAGTGATTTTCAAAGTTTAATATCTTAAAACCGCTTGAGTTTAGATTTATGATGTGCTACATGAATTTTGTTTAGAATTTCGAGATGAACTGAAATATGGAATAATATATAGGGGTGTTCCATTAAAGAAAACGTAAGTTTGTTTCGTCATAACTTTTTGACTGACACTGTACACTTAATTTATTTTTATTGTAATAGATTTTAAAAAACACAAAAACTTTTCTATCTTAACATTTTTCGCTAGCTATCTGACTTTAGGAGATAACCGACCGTTTCCATACATATCAGCGACCCATATGGGACTAGTTTCGGGCTAAATGCCCATCTTCAGCCAAATATATACGCACAACATAGAAAACATTATACAAAAACCCAATTAAAATGATCATTGCTTACTTCAAAAAGGAACTAATGGTAAAAATATCTTGGTTAAAAATTTTACTATAATAACAATATTTATGTTTATCTCGACCGATCTTATACATTAACACTTTAAAACTGTCGACAAAGAACCAAGAAAACAATTAAAACACAAACATTAAGCGTTGAAAACTTGTCGAAAATTGAGGTTATGTGTTCTACATTTTGGAAATACTCAAAGTGGAGGCGCGAAATTTACAGATTCAAATCATTTAAGTACAAAAATAAAGGTTTATATTGTATTTCTACCTGTTCGTTAAATAATTCGCCCTTATTATTAAATTTACGTTTATATATTTCGAGCATTTCAAGGAAATCGAATTTCAGACCTTTGTTACATCTATGTAAGAGTGTCGCACCTTCAAAATTAATATTATGTCCTGTTTCCAGTCCATGGTTAAAAACATTTGAGTAGAGGTGGAACGGATATCCGGTAACTATCCGGCAATTTTTTAAAATCCGGCCGGATATTAAAAACCTATTACTTAGTACTCTACAATTCGCAGGAATTAGTATTTCTTTTAGGTGTTGGACACTGCAGATAATCAAGTTCAAACCAAATAGGACTTTTTTCATTGAATACAACTTTATTTATATCAAGTTTGTCATTAGCAACCTCATTGTAACAATTCCAATACGATATATAAAATCTCTTGTTGCAGTTTCGTCTAGTTTTCTTCTCTTCACTTGTAATTCATCATCACATTCATTAATAACAGAACTGCCGCTGTTATCACTTTCGATTATTAATAAAAGTATACTCTTTTTAATGCAAAAAGCCGTTTTGAAAAATCACTTTCAGTTTTTGAGAAATAAATTTTTGAAATGATCAACAATTTTTTCGAATTTTGCAATTTTCGGCGATTAAGTTTTCAAAATTCGTATAAAATTCATTTCTTGGAATATGAGTATGAAAATTTTTCAAATTGTCAATAAAAGTGTCCTCTTTCCAATGAACCAACACGTTTTGAAAAATAACTTTTAGTTTTTGAGAAAACAATATTTGAAGTTTTGATAAAATTTTCGATGTTGCAATTTTCATCGATAACTTGCAAAATTCGCTATAAAATTAATTTCTTGAAGGATCCTTGTGGAAATATCACCAATTATTAATTAAAGTATCCTCTTTTTAATACAACAAACCGTTTTGAAAAATCCCTTTCAGTTTTTGAGAAATAAATTTTTGAAATGATCGACAATTTTTTCGAATTCTGCAATTTTCATCGATTAAGTTTGCAAAATTCGTATAAAATTCATTTCTTGGAGTATGAGTATGAAAAATTTCCAAATTGTTAATAAAAGTGTCCTCTTTCCAATGAACCAACCAAAAATAACTTTTAGTTTTTGAGAAAACAATCGTTGAAGTTTTGATAAAATTATCGATGTTGCAATTTTCATCTTTAACTTTCAAAATTCGCTATAAAATTCATTTCTTGAAGGATCTTTGTCGAAATATCGCCAATTATTAATTAAAGTATCCTGATTATGACGAAACAAAGTTACGTTTTCTGTAATTGAACACCTGTATATTATTCCATATTTCCATGTATATCATAAATCTAAACTTAACCGTTTTAGAGATAGTAAACTTTGAAAATCACTCATAATCTTATAAATTACACAAAGTGTTTCATCTCCATAGTAACGCAGTAACATGACATGTCAAAAATACAAAAATAGTTTGAATAATAGACTACCTAAGTCTGACGTCACAGAGGTGGGCGAAGCTTATACTGACTCCAAACAATTTCGTTGCTAACCACAGTTGCTAAGATAAATCGCCAAAAAATGTTTGGAGTCAGTATAAGCTCCGCCCATCTCTGTGACGTCAAGGCTTAGGTTGTCTATTTGCGCCCAAAGATAAATTACGTCACTAATTAGTTTCAATTAATTCTAATTATTTAAAAACTCGATATCCTGAAAACGATTAAGTTTAGATCTATGCTATGCTACATGAATTTTGTTTAGAATTTAGAGATAAACTAAAATATGGAATAACATACAGGGTGTTCCATTAAAGAAAACGTCACTTTGTTTCGTCATAACTTTTTGACTAACCTTGTATACTTAATTTCTTTACTGTAATAAATTTGAAAAAACACTAAACACTATTGTATCTTAACATTTTTCGCTAGCTATCTTACTTTAGGAGATAACTGACCGTTTTCATACACATCAGCGACCGTTACACAACGCTAGATTGTTGTACATTTATATTGAACTAAAAATACAACTAACACTAAACGTAGAACTAGAAACATTCGGGTTTAGCCGTCTTAAAAAACGAACGGCAGAGACCCCAAATGTTTCTAGGTCTAGTGTTAGTGTTAATTCCACTTTTTGTTGTTATTCAGTGCCAGGTTGTTCTATATTTTTATTGAACTAATATTAAACTTAGAACTAGAAATATTCGGGTTTTAAAAGATGAACGGCTAAACCCGAATGTTTCTAGTTAAATGTTTCTAAACATTCGGGTTTAGCCGTTCGTCTCTTAAAACCCGAATGTTTCTAGTTCTAGGTCTAATGTTAGCTCTAGTTTTAGTTGTTATTCAACGTTAGATTGTTGTATATTTTTATTGAACTAATCCCAAAACTTGTCAACCAATTTTTGTATAAAGAATTTGAATATGTAATAAAAACCATAGCAATTAAACCATTACGATTTTGTGGTCTGTTTCCAACTAAAAATAATAAATAAACAGTGTTGCTGACTTTTTGGCTGACACTGTAGATGTTGTTTAGACATACAGTCTACCTTTTAAAACTCGAACCCGGGTTTTAACACAGTTATATTAAATAAAAATGACGCATGTAACAACATATCTATATTTACAGTTGTATCAGAAATATGAAAGATAAGATAATGCATCGTGAAAATGCTGCATCATTATTATTTTTTTATACATTGATATAGTAAAATTTGACCCTGACTTATTAATATTAATTTAATCTAATTTTTAAGGACCAGGTTCTACTAAATATAGTAATAGAACAAATGATCTGCGATTCGGATCCAGAATTAGGCGGAGCAGTTCAATTAATGGGCGTCTTAAAAATGCTCTTAGATCCAGAGAATATGTTGGGCCAAGTAAACAAATCGGAAAAAACTGATTTTCTTAATTATTTCTATAAACACAGCGTCCAAATACTAATAGGTGAGTCGCTTTGAATTACAAATACAATCCCTTTTTTTAATATTTGAAAGATGAAATTAGATTTTTTATTTTCAGCGCCACTATTAGAAAACACCGTTCACGGAGAACCACAAAAAGAAGATTACCAAACCGTGCAACTGTTGGGTTTAATATTAGAGTTATTATCGTTTTGCGTTGAACATCATACGTATCATATAAAAAATTGCATTTTGAATAAGGACCTGCTGCGCAGGATCTTAGTCCTCATGAAATCGACACACAAATTCTTAGTGTTGTGCGCCTTACGATTCATGCGCAAATTAATCGCGTTAAAAGACGAATTTTACAATCGCTATATTATAAAGGGAAATTTATTCGCGCCTGTTGTGGATGCTTTCGTTAGGAACAAAGGTCGGTATAATTTACTCGACTCGGCGATCATCGAAATGTTCGAATTTATCAAATTGGAGGATATTAAAACGTTGTGTTCGCACGTTGTTGAAAATTATGGAAAATGTTTAGACGACATCGGCTACGTACAAACTTTTAAATCTTTAAAATCAAGGTATGATCAACATCAAGATAAATTAAAAGATCGCGATAGAACCGCATTAGAGAGGTACATTTATTTGATTACTTATTTTAACTTAAACTAAAATATACCATTTTTGTTTTTAATAAATTTAGTGTGCCATCGATATTGAGAAATAGTCGATATAGAAGGGATCAAAGACAGATGGAAGAAGAGGAGGAGATGTGGTTTAACGAAGAGGACGATTTTGATGATAACGAGGCTATTATACCAGCGACGAATACTGATATTCTAAGTAAGAAAATTGAAACGGATTTGGACAATCTTGGTAAAATCATGGACAAAAAGGTAGAGGCCAATGGACCGAAAATAAACAACAATTCTGCGCAGAAAACGACCGTTTTTAATAATAATGCGAATGCCGCCCAACCCACAAGTCCTACAGCTGCGGATAATAAATCTGCACTGTTTAAAAGGGCAAGTTATTTTAAATTATTTTTATAGATTTTATAATAGCGTTAAATGCAAAATTATTTTATGACAAATAAGATTTGGGGAAAGTATTCTGTGCTCAATTTCTCTTCGAAAATTGTTTTTTAATTCAATTAGAGACTAAGGAGTGTTATTACCTTTGATTTAATGTGGCCCCCATAAAAAGAAATCTATTGATGTCAAGTCTGGATTGAAATCTACTGATTAAGGAATTTGTGGACCTTATCTGCTTAGTGTATTCTTCAAATGGTTTTAAAATATTTCTAATAAATTCCATTGGTTTGTTGTACAGTCACTGCAGCATGTAGAAGGTGGAATTCCATCTAGTTGGTACATCTTATACAACTTTTCTTTGTGTCATGTTCAAAATGTTCTGAACAGTTTTTAACTTACCACATGCTTAAGAAGAGTGATTAAAATATGTAACAATTCGTCTGGTGCAAGCTATCATATCTAATATAAGGGCTATGTGAACAAATGGCATGGGATATAATAAGTTGCAGTGTATGAATGAAATAACTTTCGTTATCTATTTTAGCATCTTTGCCACTTTTAACTATGTTGATGCCATTATCACGTAACATTATAGTAATATTATTAATTTGTATGTTCCCTAGTTGAGTTAAATCAAAAATTTTTTGTGCGACTTCCAGTCTAATTTCCTGGAAAACTTTTGCAACTTGACACAACGTTTCCCCTGTCCCATTCATTTGATATCCATTTGATATTGGTATTTTGTCATACAAAATGTCAGAAGTTAATGATGTATATTACATTTTAGACGTGTTTTGCAATTTTAGTTCGCATAAGTCAATATACAGGGTGTTTCAGGTTTTTGAAGCAGGACTTTAACAGTTGATAGATCTTTTAAAATTAACACAAAAACTTCATATAAACATAGGTCGACAAACTCTTTGTTTTGGTGATACAGGTGTTCAAATTAAATTTTTAAGTTGATTTTTATTTAATATTACACGTGTATTTCAACCGACTCTTTTCAAATTTGCTATACGGAGGTTTTTTGGTATGAGAAAGACGATTATGGAGTTCGTTTTACTATAGCCGGTAGAGGGCGCTCTGTAACGTATTCTTTACGAATTAAAATAACAATAACTTTTCTGGCAGTATACTTTTTGGCTATTTGAATAAAAATTTTTATTGTCTGTACTTTTTAAGCAAAAAGGGTACTCTTATCAAAATGCGCTAAAGTTTATCGTTTTCAAGATAATCCGCTTTTTATTATTCGATACAGACCAATGTTTTTAGAGGATAGTTAAAGATAGTTGAAATAATGTGTGCCATGGAAACAAAGTAGGTAAATTAACTAATGTTTTAGTTTATTAATGTTTTATAATCTAAATAATAAAAGAAAAAAATTAAAGAAATTGTTGAAAATGTAAAAAATTTTGCTTGCATAATTCTGACCAACGAATTTCTGATCAAGTAATGGTATTTAGGAACGGCTTTATGTCATTACAAGCATTCCTAATCCTATTAAAAGTGCTCCCTTGTGGGAACAGATGTCTCATACAATTTTCCTTTCAAATATCTCCACACAAAAAAGATCTGCAGATCGTGAGGCCATGCGACTGGTCCATCACGACCAAACCATCTTGCAGGAAAATGGTTGTCTAGCCAATTTCTTACCACCCTACCATGATAAGCTACACAATCATCAAGTTGAAACCAGGCCTTTCTTCTTAAAGCTAAATCAATGTCATCCCACATATTGGCATGTTCCGCTACCAAAAATTACAAGAACGCCGCAGCGGTTAGTTGTGGTGGCAAAAAGTATGGCCCAAAAAGATGATCATTATAAAAACCTACCCAGACGTTGACACTAAATTCATGTTGGAAGTTTTGTGGCCGAATTGCGTAGGGATACCAAAACATGTAAATCATGAAAGTTTACAATCCCGTCTTGTCAAACACGATTCATCGTTCCACATTATATTATTTAAAAAATCTCGATTGTTGACTGATGCTTTAGCAATCCACCGATAAAACGTTACACGCCGTTCTTCATCGCCTGGTTGCAATCCTTACAAGGGTTGTAAATGATAAGCTTGTCTATGATCATGTTTTAAAAGGCGATAAGCACACGCCCTAGAAATTCGTAAGGCATTCAAAACTCTTCTAACACTCGTAGTGGGGTGTTTGTCGAACTCACGTAAAATTCTTCTTCTAAACTTTTTTGCAATCTAACATTGTCATTATTACGATCTACCCGTCATTATTTAGCCCTTGTTCAACTATTTGTCTATGCACTTTCACAAATACAGAAGGATGTGGATGTCTTCTATTTGGATATCTTCTCCTATACTCTAGTGCTACTTCTGCTGAATGTCCGTTTGCAAACCCATAAACAAAATGAATACCCGCTAACTCTTGGTTAGGAAAAATAAACGGCATTTTATAAAGTTTTATGCAGCAAACAAAAAATTAAAAAATGAAAAAAAGAAAACAATTTAACACAAATAGGAAAAAGAGTAATTAATTGAAGTAACTGAAACACCCTGTATAATTAGATGTTACATTTTTCATATAGTTATGAGAGGGAAGTGTATATTGTGGGATAATAGTAGACAATAAACGAGAAAATCCTTTATCTTTTACTATTGAATATGGTTGATTATCTAAGCATGTCATCTCAGCAATTTTGAAAGAATTTTCAGTGTTTTCAAGGTTTATTTTTGCTTGGTATTGTTGTAATGTCAGTTGTTGAGTTTTCAGTTTTACCTTTTCCGTAAACATTTCATCAATTATTATCTTCACATTTTTTTCTTGATGTTTCTCATATTCAGCTTCATGGGGTCTTCTTAAATGAAGCGTTAACAGACTAGTCGAAACGGCTGTTCCTTTCCCTCCTCTTGATATTATTTGTTTGTATAATTTACAATTAACTTTTGTTTCATCAGGTTCATTAATGACAAAATGGGACCAAACTTTACTATTTTTAATAGACCTTTTAAAATATTTCTATCTTCAGCCTTTTATTGATATATCGTCACTTGAGAATTATTTTAAACCATATCCACTTTTGTATTATTCACAGTTACAACTGCTAGCGTTTTTATTGTATTACATTGTACCATATCCAGCTACAAAAGAAGGGAATATTAAGCTAACAGCCAGAATTATAGGAGTTACTTTGTACCAAGTCAAACATAGCCTTACTATAAGTAATTATATTGTACCAAGTCCCCTGCTAATTATAACAGAGCATGCAACCACGTGCTCAGTGGTTAGAGGATAAGACTAGGCTCAAGTTTCAATCACTTACTGATCTCTCTTATCAGTATGAATGAATGATTGTGTTTTAGTGGTATTTAGTAAAAAAAGTGTTGCGCTGTTTGACATGAAATGATATCTGGGAGAGCAGGAAATCATATTTGCAGTGGTCTATTGAAAATTTTGGACCAAATTGTTACAGATTTTCCGAAATTAAAAAAAACTCATTTAGTCATTTGGTATGATTCCTGTATTCCCTAGAATAGGAATAGCATTTTGTCTCTTGGACTGCAGTAATTCATCAAAAATCATTTACAAATAGAATGGATAGAACAAAAATTCTTCGAACCTGGACAAAGTCTTGTACAAAGAAAAATGTGTTTTACAGAAATTTTTAGTTCAAGGTTACTGAGGAACCTGGTTACCATTAGCACGTCTACAAAAAAGATTGTTGTAATGCAGATGAAACTATCAGTGTTTTTTGATTTTCAAATATTAACAAAAATATCTCTATCATTGCATATTAGGTATAAAATTTGCTTCAATGGTAATTCGACAACCGTTATATTGAATGAATCTGAATGTAACTGAAATCAACGCAATAGACCCAATAGTAATGTTAATATAGACTACTTTATTAATAATGTAAAATGTATTTTAACAAGGCCATCATTGGATGTAAAGAAAAAGGGGCATTTTAAATCAATGCCCAAATACATGCCACAAACTGACCAAAAATGTTATAAAGTGTACAGGGTGGGCAACTTTGGGTGTTATT
This sequence comes from Onthophagus taurus, assembly GCF_036711975.1. Taxonomy (NCBI): domain Eukaryota; kingdom Metazoa; phylum Arthropoda; class Insecta; order Coleoptera; family Scarabaeidae; genus Onthophagus; species Onthophagus taurus. The sequence continues at coordinate 20,861,066 of NC_091972.1, read as the reverse complement.
ATAGGCTTTCTCTGAAACTATAAGAGATACGAAAAAGTAAGTGCCATATCCCGATCTCGTTTTCCGAGACTAATCCAATCCTGCAAAGACCAAAAAGTTAAATTTTCGCGATTTCAAAAAATGTTCATATTTCGTTTATTTTAGAAATTTAAAAACAAGTGGTTGGTTTGACACTTTTTTGAGTAGAATATACTGCCGGTGAAAAATTTTGTCCCAAGCAAGTGACTTATTGAATGCTAACCTTACTTCATAAAACTTTCTTGCACAGTTGGTGATTAATACACAATTTTCTGTATTACACAGGGGTGTACCATTTGGTTGTAACTGATGTTTCTTTTCAATAACTTGACAACCAGTTGTCAAATCACCATGTTTGATGGCGCGTTAGAATCGTCATTTCAACACAATTTTAACCATTACTCGCTATACACCTAAAGAACATGCAGAAATTGTGAAATTTTATTTCCAAAAAAGGTTCCTCTGTTACGCTTGCTTAACACACGTACAGAGCAAAATATCACAGTCATTCAACGCCCACAGCGAAGACAATTCGAAGCCCAAAGTTAAGACCCGTACACGCCGTAGTGATGACGCTATAGCTGCTGTAAGTGCCGATATTCAAGAGTGTCATCAATAGAGCACGGAACTTTTGTAACAAAACGATACGATTTCCCCCTCCACTTGTTCTCATTTTCTAGTTTTGTGGGTTTGTTTTCTAGGAAGCCACTGAGAACAAGTGGAAGGGGGAAATCGTATCCTTTTGTTATAAAAGTTCCGTGCCTTAGTCATCAAGTTTCCGTTCGGCGCCACGCTCAGTAGTTTGGCCTCTCTACGATGACGATTTGGTAACTGAACTCGAAGAAAATAACATGGAGAATTACTGGTTCCAGCAAGATGATTCAACTTGTCATACTGCTCGATTAACAATGGATTTGCTGCGTAATGGCCGGCGCTTTCGCCAGATTTGACGCCTCCTGTGGGAATATCTTAACTTTCGAGCAACTTAAGGCGAACATACGCCAGGAAATCGCCAAAATAACGCCCGAAACACTCGTAAAAGTGATGAAAATCGTCGAAAAAAGGCCAGATTTTGTGGTGACAGCTAGGGGAAGCCACCTACCAGCCATCACTTTCAAAAAGTGTCTAAACAATTGTATATTAAATTGTACAAGTCCAAATTTTAATAAAATAATCGAATCCAAACAGAATATTAAGTTGTTTTCAAGTTATTCAAAAAAAACATCGCTTACAACAAAATGGTAAAGAGCGAGCTTTTTGATATGGTTAAATCTAATTGCATATGTCCAACTACATCGTTTAGACTTTCCAAGAATCATCGGGAACACATCGTTTTCTATTATGATGGATACCTATGGATTGCCGGTTATGTATTATATGATTCACGAAACTATTTGTTTCCCCAACTGTATAAAACATATTGACTTTCAGTTGCCATTTACAACGAGTTCATTCTTGCAACAAAATTTAATTTCTCTTTTATAATGGTGCTCTAGAACGTCATAAACCGACACTCTGGTAATGGTTTTACAGTTTCTCCCGCTTCATTTAAGTGGTTTTTCCCAGTATTTTTTGATAGCTTAACTACATCTCTTTGTTTTCTACTCCCACCTTTCCTTGCTAAAGTTACGAAAATCTCAATTTTTTACCTTTGTTGATGTCTTAGCAGGGTTCGACTGATTTAAATCATTTGATTTAAATCAAAAACAAAACTGAAAATTAAAGTGCACTTTACTACAAAATTAAAAAAACATTTAATACAAAAATTAAGATTCATTGTAATACTTATATAAAAAAACAAGTTTTCCTGCCTTTTCAACACCTAACTTGTTTCGTAAAGTAAAGTGAACAAGCCCAAATGTTGAAAATATTCTCTCAACAGAAGCAGATGAACAAACCGCACATAAAAATTGCTTTAATATTGGCAGTACCTTCTCTACTTCAGCAATGTGTGTTTGTGATACCCACCATTGTAAAGCACTTATATTACATAAGACTTTTCGTCCGAAAACATTACTGATGAAAATGGTTCCATTTTTGCTTCTAGTTTTATAATTAGTGGTAGTAAATCGGTATTAGCATACATTTCCTTAATTGTATTTAAGGTCTCCTCTTTTTCTACAGATGTTAACTAGACGTAAGTGCCTGCTTATACCGTTTATCAAAAACTTTCATTTGTACAGATGATAATTTTTCCTCGAGTAATGTTTTCAATTCTTTCCATACTTCCACTGCATCAGAGAGGAAATCATTCTTTTTTTGTAATTTGTCAAGTGCTATAGTTATGGGTTTTAAGACATTCAAATAATCTTCCGCTGAGTGTTTGAGACCAATGTTTGAACCTTTTTTTATATCGTCGAATCTATTTCGTTTTTATTCTCATCACACACTTTTAATAGTTTATCCCATTGACTTACATATACTTCCAAACAATCTGCCATACTATTCCATCTCACATCACTTGGCAGCACTAATGCTTTTCCATCAAGCTGTCTGTATTTGGCCCTCGCTAATTGATTATTTCTAAAATATTTTATAATTTGTGTAACGTGCTCTTTGATATTTGTTACTTCTAAATCTTTGCAAAGTAGGTTTTAAAGATGAGCTGAACACCCATAAGTTATCACTGAAATGCTGGGGTCCAATTTTTCTTGTAAGGTTTTTTAGTGCCATATTAGCAGCATTATCTGTTACAAATGATGTCACAATACAGTTATATTTTGATTTACATGAGGAAATTATATTGCAAGCATTTCAGTTAAATAGTCACTTGTATGGGGATTTCCGGATGTATCTATAGTTTCATATAAAAATGAGTGTCCAGTTTCAGTGGTTATACTTGCGCAAACTATAGGTTCATTTCGTACTTTAGACCAACCATCAATAGATATGTTTACGCAACACCCAGTAAGACTTCCACAACATTTAGTTTTCTCTTCTTCGTAAATTTGTTCCAAAAGTGTTGTAGAAATTGTTTTTCCAGAAGGGGGATTATACCCGGGTCTTAACAATTCAATTGCTTTTTTTACTTGTTGATTGTCCATACATCTAAAGCTGCTGTTTGTTGCAAATACAGCTCTTGCAATTTGTTTATCTATTTCTTGTTTTTTATCAATATCCGTTCGAACAATAAAGCCTTCCAAATTTGTATTAGCATTCGTTTTCCGTTTTTTACCTACAACAGCCGAATCATCCTCAGCAAATAAAGTCGAAGATGTAGATGAGCAAGCGCTTGCAGGTCGTTTTTGAGAGGTGTTAATTGAAAACTGTTCTTTACTAGCAATGGTTGATTCTGATGAGTTTTCAATTCCTATGGAACAAGATTGAAATAATTGAAAATAGTACTGTTTTATTCATTTACGTCGTTTTAAGTTGCAATAAATACTATTTACCTTCAACTAAATTACTTTCTATGTTACTTGGTCCAGGGTCTCCTTTATCAGAGATTTTGAGTTTGCACTTCTCACGGTGTTCTTTTATCCTTTGAACTAGTTCTTGTATATTTTTTCCACAATTCTTACAAATTGCTCTGCTACCGGTCTTTCCTTTTTCCATTTTTTCTAAGTAATAATGCCAAATTTCGTCTTTTTTTTCTGCCGCTCATTTTACTTTACCCACTTCACCTTTACAGTTTGTTTACAGACACTAAAGATTTCAAACACGAAACACTTTTTATATAGGAAAAACAACAAAAAAGCGGTTAGTAAGGGCTTCGTCGCGACTCGTAACGTATTTCGTCGCAACGATTGTGTCGAGTATGATATAAAAAAAAACTAACACATAGAAACCAGTGTTGTTAAATATCTGGGTATTTATTTTCAAGGGAAAATTCCCTGGATATATACCCTGGGGTATTTACCCAAGATGGGTATTTAGACGTATTTATAAAATTTGATTTAAATTGAGTTGATGGCAGTTTTGCAAGTACTTCAAGAATGCAGAGTCCATTATCGATACACCAAACTTATTTATAACATTTACAAGAATGCTACAATGACGGTAAAATTGCATAAAAGGACTGACCGAATACTCGTTGGGCGTGGGGTAAGACAAAGCGATATAATGTTGAACCCAAATTGTTCATCACAGTCCTGGAGAGTGCATTTAAACAACTAGATTGGACTCAAAAAGGTATAAAAATTGATGGCAATACCTAAGTAATTTGCGCTACGCGGACGATATAGTCCTTATTTCAGGAGGCGTGTGCAAGAGTCGGGCTAAATATCAACAAAATTTAGGACAAATCTTGTTCCAAGCTGTAACATCAATATTGGTGATAATGAATACTACTATCTTGAATACTTTCGATGGTATGTTATTAATCTCTGATGCCTTTCCATGTTTTGACGCAGAGATTGCGTTTTGAACCTCACTGATTGATATAGGTTCCATGACACTATCCTTTCTTTGGTGTGACATACTGGTATCTGTTTCCAAATCAGTTTCTCTATGCTTAATAGGTTTTGAAAATAATTTTTTCAAATGTCATTCATTTCACTATCACATATTATTTTTCCTGTTCCATCTCAGCATAGAGCTGTGTGCAATTTGTGCCTTTGTCTTAACTGTCTAACAAATTTATACACATTCCTGGTGTTATTAGCTTTAAAGTGTACATATATTTCGGGTAAGTTTATATTTTTACTAGCGACCATTCTCGTTTACGTAATACTCTTCGAAAATATTTAACGATTTCTTTAATGCTTGAAAAACAATTTTGAATGTCCTGAATTGAGTATAAGTCTAATATTAATGACTAAATTCAGTTTTTATGCTTCATTAATTCTTATTGTTTGATTCTTTTCTAGTCATATTGCACTTCCATCAAATCCATGATTCCAAGATCCATGAGATTTTAAGATCTTATTATTCTTTTTTTATTCAGGTTTTTTACGCATCATTCATGGTGTTTCATTAGAGCTGGAAATCCAACTTCCTGGTCTCCCGGGATCTCTTTCTAGCTAATCTTTGGTCTCTTTTGTCTTAATCAGTCAGGTTTTTTCCATTCTTTGGAAGTATTCATTAAATTTTTTTATTTTTCCCCTAGCAAATCTCATGAGATATCCGAATCCACAAAATTCTCTTACTATTTTGTTCCTAACTCTATCTTTTCTTGTCTTTTCCACTATCGTTCTTAAAGTACTCATCTCAGTTGGTTCGCATCGCGACCATATATCTTGGGGATGAGGTTCGTGTATCGAGAGATAATAATCAAACAAGCGAACTAAACAGAAGGATGATACTCGCATGGGCAGCCTATAGAAAACTTAGAGACATCTTCATGAGCGATATTCCTGTATATTTGAAAAGAAAGGCTTTCAATCAATGCGTGGTTCCTCCTTTGGTTATGACATAAGGTTCCGAAACTTTAACATTAACGGTGGCCATTACCAGGAGGCTCAAAGTAACGCAAAGAAAGATGGAAAGGTCGATGCTGGGTGTAACCCTGAAGGACCACATATGAAATGAAGACCTACGAAGAAGAACTGGCGTAAATGATGTGGTCAACATTGTGGCAAAGCTCAAGTGGAACTGGGCGGATCATCGTCGCAAGAATGAAGAATGAGCGGTGGTTACCTGATTATAATACGTCTTCGATCATTGACAATTCCTCGTCTTCAACGCCCATTTCATCATGTTCCTCTACATGTTTGTCCGAATCTGTTATATTTTTACTTGTATCACTTTTGTATGTACTGTTTGGGTATTTACCCTAGGCCGGGGTAAATACCCATTTTATGAATACCTGCCCGCCGGGTATTTACCCAGCGCCCATCACTGATAGAAACGTGTTATTAAACGAAAGAAGTAACAGTAAAACACTGGAAACTAAAAAAATCAAAAAATCATGATTTTTTTATCATATCATGATTTAAATCATTGATTTTGATTTTTTTTTTAATTATGATTTATTCGAACTCTGTGTCTTAGTATTTAATTTGGTATCTTTACTTCTGCTTCTCAATCGCTTCTTTGCAGAAACTTTTGTAATTTCGTCATCGCTTACATTTTCAATTACTTTCTCCATTTCTTGCTTATTCAATTTCAATCCTTTCTCTTTTTAATAATAAACTCTTTAATAGAATTCTACAAGATTAGGCGTCGATACAGTAGTAGGTTCGAAAAACGTGTTCGAAAGCAAACGCATTGTGTGCTATATTTGACATTGTTTGGATTATATTTGGTTCAAAATGTTTAACAAATTCAGGATGACTTGAATCTATCTCAGTCAAATTTGTGTTGGAAGTTTTGGTTGTTAATCCATGTTTGGGAATATCTCGTTTGTAATAATTTTATGACTTATTCATGGGTGGTTAGAAATATATTTTAATGTGTAATAACATATTAATAACATTTTGGTTGTATTCTTATAGGGTTTAGTAGACTACGAAGGAGATTCCGATGAGGAGGAAGAGGACGCGACAGGGGAGATGTCAAAGCGGCCCCGTTTGTCATAGTATGCGATTCGGCCAGCAACGGCACAGGTAAGTTCGCCAAAGACTGAAGTGCCGTCGCCGGATGCCGCGGAGTGATCTCATAGTGCAGTGCGGTTCAAATCGTCGTAAAATGTTCTGTATGGTCAATTAAGGAACGAACAACACAAGCGTTTTAAAAAGTTACAGTATAAAAGAAAAAAAATGACAAAAATTACAAGAAAGTGGATTTGAAAACGAGTAAATGTAGAGAGAAAAGTAGTAAAAAAAGTACTTGTGAACACTTATTGGTGAAACACAGTGAGTCTTTACAAAAAAAAAATTACAAGAGGTACATAAATATAAATAAATAAATATATTTAATCGTGAAAAAGATGCAAAGAAAAGCGACTTGAAGACAATTATTTTTTTGAGCCGCACCAAATACGATTATAGTATATTTTTTCATTTAATTGGAAGATTACCGATAAGTAATTGTTGTTTTTACTCGAAGGATAAAGTTTTACGGGAATCGCTTGGAACTTGAGGAGATTAAAAATTCGAAAATAATCGATGAAAACGATGAGATGAAATGATACATTTTGAGTGGTATGTTACTAAATGTTTTTATCCGAGGTTTATTTATGTCGTGATAATAATGATGATCATGTGGAATTTGTAGTTATTTTCTTTCCTGTTTTTTGTTTTGTTTATTTTTTATGTAATGGTAAAATAACACTTAAAGTCTATCATAGAAGAATTTAAAGAATAATCTTTGTATTTATTTTCTTTTTGTTTTTTTTTTTTTTTTTATTTTAAATTAGTAAAGTAAAAATTTGCAAAATTGCGATTAAAACTATTATTACATAAATGTATAATAATGTTTGTACTAAATGTAAAGAAAGTAAAGGAAGAAAAAAGTGGGTAAATATTATTAAAAAATTAAATCACAATTTTGCACTTTTTTTGAGTTATTAAAAATTATAATAAAAAAAAAACTATTGTAAAATGGAAAGTAGCACAAAGTTTATACTTCCCCTTTACGCAGTGTAAAGAATAAGTCTGTACAGAAATTGGAATATTTTATAAGGTTTTTATTCCATACCGTTCTTTGTTCACCAATTTAGCGTACCTCGATAGTTTTTATTGCCTTGTATAAATTCACTTACACTTATTTTTCGTTTTTATTTTCCCAATAAAAAAAAATCTTAATGTTACCAACGTGAACAGCAATTTTAATAAATTATTTCCGTTTTCTTTTTATATATTTTTATAATAAGGATGTATTTGAATTTTTATAAATAAAAACTATCGGCGCGTAATACTTATTACAAAACAAAATAAAACAAACAAAATTGGCGACAAAGAAATGAAAAACCAGATCAGTAAATTATATTTAAAGAAAAAAAAATGAAAAAAAAAATACAAACGTTCTTGTGGACTTAAAAAAGCGTTAAAGTTAAGTATGTTAGGTAGTCAATAGTGTAGTATCGAATATATCTTAAAAGTAAAAAAAAAACATGAGTGTAGTGTTATTGGAACGGATGCAACAGGTATACTTTGTATTGTTAAATACTTTGTATTGTTAAATCCACGTTTTTTGCTCGCTTTTATACAGAACAAACGTTTTATTTTGTATTACTATTAAGGTATTTGTAATAATTGATATAAAATAACCATAACCAATGCTTCCGTCGTGCTATATTTAAAAAAAAAGAGAAATATAAAAAGGAAACAAACAAGGAATATTTAATTTTATTTATTGTTTAAATTCTTTTCATCAATATTTATTTAACAGTACAAAGTTATCGAGATGGGGTTAATTTTTTCTTAATTCTCAATAATTAATTTATCCGGATCCATTATAATAATTTTATTTTGTTTCTCATAATTGATTCAATGTGATTAATGCTTCGTATTGCGATGATTTTCTTTGTGAATAAGTTTTGACAAATTAATTATTATTTTTTTAACTTATACCGACACAAAAAGTGGTGTAACTGAGTAATTGATTCTTGTAGAAACTAATGATGAAAAATGTAGAAAGTGAAAGCAACAATATATATCATACAAATTGTATATATATTTTACTAGCGATTTATATGTATGTTCGCTCAAAAAGAAAAAAAATCCTATTGCATAACGATACAATTTCACAATCATCACCCAAAAAAAAAAAAAATATAGTTAAAACAATAAAAACAACTACTAATAAATTAGGAAGAGATTATTGAAAAACGAGCGAATATATTCATAAATAAAAAAGGAATAAACAAGAAAATAAAAGTGACTATAACGTTTATTCTTCGTCCTTGAAAATTATACAAATGTCCCTGAAGAACACGACTACATAACAAGATGACGATGAGAACTGTACGAAGAGAGATTCATTGACATGTAAAATTGTATAACTTTTACTGGACGCATTGGTTAAATTGATCATATTTTAAAATGGCAGCCTTACCGTATTTTTTATACAACTCGTCTCCCTTTACACAGAATTACCATGGTCATATACGTTTTTTCTACAGTTCTGTTTTCTCTTATAATCATGTTTTTTAAGATGAAACAAAAAATTGTAAAATAAAAAAAATTGTATTCGTTATATTTAGGTAATAAATATAAGTAAAACAAATTAAGTTATTTTCTTTTTGATATTAATTGTTTATATTTTTATAGCATTAATTCCCAGATAATTTAGTTTGTTATTAGAAATTAATCTGAAATATAGAATGACATAAGTGAAATTAAATTTATGTATTTAATATTATTTTATATTTTAAGTAAACAATTATTTCAGACCAGATTCAGAATGTATTTGAATTTCAAATTATAAACTTCTTGATTAAGAAAATATTAATTTATAAAACCTATTTATTAATTCTGTGATGCTTATAAGTGTTTGTGATAAAGGATGGGATGAGTCAAAGAGAAGGGTAATAGAAACAAAATCTAATATTATCTCAGTATATTTCAATTTTAGTAAATTCCCGTCATTGTAGTGTAATTAAAACCTCAAAGATAATAATAATATATGTTTATTGATGATGCAACAAAAGTATTTAGATACAAAAATATATATAAATAAAATCATGAACACTGCAAAATTATCAACAAAAACGACAGGACCTAATAACAGCGCATCATCAAAAAGAGCCAAGTCAATGCAGACATTTTCAGCAGACAGTTTTCCATGGGCCCTTTTATAGTAGAAATAATAATTAAATTGATTTCGAACGAGATAGCACTAACTACCGTCTTTTTCCGAAAATAAGACACTGTCTTACTTTCTTTTTTGGTCCAAAAGACGCGCTAGGGCTTATTTTCGGGGGAGGGCAAAAATAAAAGTATATTAACCGTATTTTCTCGAATGTAATCTGCACCTTTTTTACAAATTTTATGTACTCTAAAATCAAATGCGGATTACAATCGGGTGCGGATTAGATTCGCAGTCATATAGTTGCAATTTGGAAAATAGTAAAATAGAATCACATTATAACAATAACACTTTATTAAGGGTTGGTTCTTCCTATATTACGTCATCTTCGGATCAATGCAGATAAATTCGGATTATACAAAACTTCTTAAATGATGTTATAATATTGTTTTCAGGGATCGTTTTCCATGTCGCCTACACTCACTGAACAAGTTCAGAAGCTCCTTTAATTGCTCCCGGTTTTGTTAATTCTCTAGTTTGTTAATATACATATACATACACAGGTTGTAGTATGGATGTTATTCCACCAGGTATTATTATTATGACAAGAAGTTTAAACCAAGAGCAATCAGTCTATGATTAATTAATATCCTTATTTAATAATCCTCCTGGTCTAAGACTCCATACTTGTCTTAATCAATCCATCATCAGCTTTTCCATTATCCATCCTTTTTGTTGTGCCCTAACTAGAACGTCATTCAGGAAGTCTTTCAGATTTCAGAATGGTTTTTTTCTCAATATTAATAATGTCGGCAATTTTTCCCTATCACTTGTTCCTGCTAGCATCAATGTTATGCGCAATTTTTCGCAACCACTCGTTTATAAAGAAATTTCCCACACACCTCTTCTTTCCAGTGTGTAATTAGGTGGCATATCCAGATATACCACCACTTTGTTGACATTTACAGTTTGAGACAAATTAAAATTTTCTTGGAAATCATTAGGAGCTTTTGGGAAATTGTTCTGCGCCTCAACGATAACACCATTCGGCGCATAAATCCCACAGTCCAACCTTTGCTAGTATTAACAATTTTTTAGTGCCTCCTTTCGTTTTTCTTGAGAGAACTAGAAAACTGCCTCGTCAATTTCATGAAATCATCTCTTCTTTGGCCCGGTAAATTTTTTGCACGATGCCTCACAGTTTGCAATAGTCTTTCCGCAACAGCCGCAACGTTACTCTCATTAACAGCAAAAATTGTACCAGCTTTTCGATTTCCTTAACGCTAACTTAATAACATCTCTTTAAACTCTGCTGTATAGAAGAACCTTCTAGATTTTTGCTACTTTTTTTTTATAATTACGCTGTTATATGTATAATTAAGCACATACCACGTTCGAGCTACTACGAGGGCAGTATATGAACGGAATTCGTGCTAGGCATTACTATTTATTTTTAAAATTATATTTATTTTCCAATTTTTTCTGGCTTGGTAAATTTAAAGTCTAGTCTAATAAAAACTCGTCGTAAGCAAGGTTGCTTTAGGTGCATCAGCGTCAGTCAACAGAAAATATATATTTATGGTTAACAACAAGCATCGCATCGTTTTGGTGTTGTCGAATTGCTCAAAGAAAGATGCGGATTACATTCGCAAACTAAATTTTTTCACCACTATGCATTTTTAAAATCGGGGTGCGGATTAAATTCAAGTGCGGATAAGATTCGAGAAAATACGGTATATAAATATTTTTATTTAATATTTATTTTACACAGAATACAGAAATTTAAATTTATTCAATTACAGTCATGTCATCTTCTTCTGGAACATCATCATAAATAAAATTCTGAATTATATTCTGATTTTCTTCCAAATCCATTTCTTGTTGAATCATTGGTCCGAATATCTCATGTCTTGCGATATAGCTATCGTTAAATGAATACTTCTTGTCTAAGTAGCCTGTTCGTAGTGCATTGGAAACATCATTATCAGTTATTCTGTTTTCAATATATTCATTGATTTCCATCCGCAAGTGATCCTTGAATGGCTTGTTTATTGCAATGTCAAGTGTCTGGAGGTAACCAGTCATTCCTGCCGGAATCATTATTTGATCAATTTTTCTCTCAGCAAGAAAGTTTTTCATGTCTTTAGCGCGATGAGTACTGGCTGAATCCCAAACTAGTAAACCTCTATTCTGACCCCTCAACAGTGGTGGCAGCATAAAATCAACCCACTTTCTTATAAGTGCTTGGGTGCACCAGGCTTTTTCACTTTCAATGACATAAATTCCTGAAACACGTTGAATCTGTTTTTTTTTACCTTTAGTGATTAAAAATGGCGATACTTTCTTGTCATCTAGACGAATCGCCAAAATACAGGTAACACGTGCACTATCGTAACCGGTAGAAGGAACGTAAATTGACGAAGAAGCCTTGTGGTGAACTGTCGTTTGAGCTCCTTGGCCTAGGAATACCGCGATCTCATCAATAGCAATCATGTTGGAGAGTTGGTATTTCGAAAAATCGATGCTTCATTGTCTTCCAGCTTAAACAATGTTGTTGATCTCCTTAGAGACAGTTCATATCGTTTGAGGAAGTTGTCCAACTAGTGTGACGATGCTTTAAATTCTTCTGTGGATATATCAAATTCAATTGCTGTTTCAAGGGCAAATTTTTGAATATCAGCCCTGCGCACAACCAAAGCTATTGCTCCTGCCTGCAATCCATTCCCAGATGCAATCTTCCAACTCAGAAAATAACGATTAACCTGATCCAACTGTTCGTTTTCATTTCTTTGGTCCACCAGTAATCAGATAATCGTAGTCTGCACGCCATTTATGAACCATACGGAGATCCTCTCTTTACAGAATGCTACAAGATTTACGCCCCTGGAGTCTTCCACGATTCCCTTTTTGTACTCGACGGAATAGCTCTTTGGTTTTGTACTCATTTTAACTGGGGTTAAAAATTATTCACTTTATTTTTAAATAAAATTACGTATGAGGAAATAATCAGACTTACAAGACTGAAATTATTTACGTTGAACGCCGTATAACCTCTGTTCCGTAGTGTGAACAGCGTGGACCTTCGATGGTGCGTACAAGTGCATTGTGCCTCTCTGTCAGGGTTTTTACTTACAGTTGCTCACAAAATTGAGTATACAGGAGAATGGAAGATAGATAATTGTGAATATTTCAAATAATTATTAATTTATTTTAAAGTTTGTGATATATATATATATATATTAACAGCAATTTTATTAACTAATTTGAATACAAAATAATCCAGTTTTCCAAATAAAATGATCACAATATTAATAATAATGACAAATGATATGAAATTCACGTCACAAAATTGAGTGTACAGTAAAGGAAAAGTGAATAAGTTTAGGTAGGTATTATGTTTTAATACGCTGTAGGCCCTCCATTGGCGTCAATTATCGCCTGCATTCGCAGTGACATTGAGTCCACTAACTTTTTGGTGTAGTTTGGCGAGATTCTATCCCAAATTTTACAAATTTCATTTCTCAATTTGCTTTTGTTTCAGCAGTTGCTATTTTTTAACTGAAATTTAACTTCTCCCCACAAATGTTCAATGGGGTTCACATATCAAGTTCACGATCAGGAGACTGTGGTGGTGTTTTCAGTTGTTTTGGTGTGTTATATAATAACCATTCTTTCACAAGGTATGACGTATGTTTTGGATCATTATCTTGTTGGAACCAGAACACAGTCGGAAGGTTAAGTTTTTGAGAGCTTTGACGTAATTTGCGTTTTAAAATATCCAAATAACTAAATTTTGTCATATTTGCATCAATAAACTCCATAGTTCCGACGCCGCTGGCTGCCATTGATCCCCACAGCATTACTGAACCACCCCCATGTTTTACTGTTGACGTTATGTTAATGTTAGTAAAGTGGTAACACAGTAATTCGAGGTATACACTAAAAATAATTGTTTATTATTATAAATTCTTTTTTGTATACTTAATTTTATGGCGTGAATTTCGTATCACTTACTGTGGGATATACTGTGCGGGTCCGTGGCAGCCAGCGGCGTTGGAACTGTAGTTTATTGAGGGAAATATGACAAAATTTTGTTATTATTTAGATATTTTAAATCGTAATTTACGTCAAAGTTCTTAAAGAGTCAACCTTCCGACTGTGTTCTGGTTCCAACAAGATGATAATCCCGATGATACATTACACCTTATGAAAGAATGGTTATTATACAATACTTCAAAACAACTAAAAACACCACCACAGTCTCCGGATATGAATCCTATTGAACATTTATGGAGAAAAGTCAGGTTTCAGTTAAAAAATAGCAAGTGTCGAAACAAAAGCGAATTAAAAAATTTTATTTGTAAAATTTGGGATAGAATCTCGCCAAACTAAACCAAAAAGTTAGTGGACTCAATGCCACGGCGAATGCAGGTGACAATTATGCCAATGGAGGGCTTACAACTTATTAAAACATAATACTAAACTAAAGTTATTCACTTTGCCTTAACTGTATACTCAATTTTGTGGCGTGAATTTCGTGTCATTTTTTATTATTGTTAATATTGTTATTATTTTATTTGGAAAACTGGATTATTTTGAATTCAAATTAGTTAATAAGATTGTTGTTAATACATATATATCACAAACTTTAAAATAAATTAATAATTATTTGAAATTTTCACAATTATCTATCTTCCATTCCGCTGTATACTCAATTTTGTGAGCAACTGTATATACCGCTCGGGGTATATAAATCCCTTATTTTGTACTTTAAAGCACATTCAATATATCGTGTGTTTTGAAGAAAAATTGTACACTTGGTTTTTTAAAGAAAGAGAAAAGAATTCACGAAAGGAAAGCTAAACATGTTATTACTTATTCTTAATAAATCAACAGCATTTTTTAACGAATTCTTTTTGTCACATTATTTAAACTAGGGCTTCTTTTGGGAGGATGTCTTATTTTACAAAAAGTTCCGAAAATCACGATAGGGCTTATTTTCGGAAAAAGACGGTATATAAAAAAAATTGTAATAACAAGAATAAGCACATACATGAATTAAGAAAAATAAGGAATAATAAAAAAAAATACAACAAAATTAAAGAAAAAATATAGCAAAATTAAAGAAAAGCTTGAACAAGCTGCCGCAAATAATCCCCTGTTAGGTCATACAATCCAGAAATATAAAAAAGTGAAAATTACCTAGTCCAAGTCTTATTTGCACCATACGTCTAAGATACGACACTTAGATCCACCAAGAAATTCTACAATAGAAAAAATAGATGAACCTACAATTTCGGACCGGTGTCGTTTTCTAGATGTTAGTATAAAGGCCCTTACAGCCGGATGTATATGACCGCCTTGATGTATGCGCATTTAAAAACGTACATACAAAAACGTTAATGTGTATGTAGAAGAACGTCACATGTTTGAGTGCACACTCAAACAGAACGACGCACAAAATTTCTGTCGGGATTCGCTGTGAAGTCTCAGCGTGTGGATGTAAATTGTGCGACGTTCATTAGTAGCGTCCAGTGTCCAGGTAAGTTCCATGTTTATGAAATTTGATTCGCAAATTTCTTGTTTTGTAGAATGTCTGATTGTAGAACACTATCTCGTGATTTTCTGCGTGAATTCCTTGAAATGTACAGGGAACTACCCTGTCTGTGGCATGTAAAAACTAAAGCATATTTGGATAAAAATAAAAAAACGACGCATACAAAATTCTGGTCAAGAAGCTAAAGGTTGTTCAGCCAAACACGACCAAAGCTTCCGTTATTACAAAAATAAACAGTCTTCGAGGAGGTTTTCGCAGGGAACATAAGAAGGTTCTGAAGTTTATGTACCTTCACTGTGGTACTATGACCTTCTTCTGTTTCTTCGAGACCAGGACAAACCTAGAAAGTCGACTTCGAACATCCCTAGTGATGACGAGGACAACTATGTGGTAGATGAAAGTGATGAACCGGAAGAGGAAGGTGATAGTGTTGCTGAGAATGAGAGACAGGTAAGAAAAAAAATGAAAAGTAGAGGTTGTTTACTTTATTAATTATTAATGAACCCTTAATTGTTGAAAATAATAATTTAATGACGTACACAGACTGTTGCTGTCACTATATCATTCGCTCTTGCCATAATACAGCTCCTTCTTCATTAAAATTCCTCTTTTGTTGTAGGGAACTGAAGATGATACATGTTGAAAGTCATTCGGATGTGGATTTGCTTTCACCTCCATTTACAAGTACTAGTGACAGCATCAGCATAATCAGTACTACCAAATAAAGCAATGCATCATTCATCGGCCAAAAGGAGATTTAAGAAAAGAAATTCTACCTCAGTTGTAGACAAAGCTGATCAAATTTTGAATGTTGTTAGTGCAAAATTGAATGATCCTGGCGACGACGAGTTTTCGATTGTAGGGAAAAATGTTGCTGCGAAACTTCGCAAATTACCAACAAAGACCAAGATTTATATGGACTGGATTTATAATGACCTATTATTCCAAGCAGAACTTGGAAAAATTTAACGAAAGTTATAACAGAAATCATCCAGCCAACAGGATGCAGCAACACCTTTAACCATCACGATTTGAACTAATTAGCAACAAATAATTTAACTTATCAAAATATCCAATGAAAATATATATAGTTAAAATTTTCATTATCTTTTCACTTTAATTCATTTTTTAATATTTAACCCTTTAAAATTTAACTTGTAATATTTTCAATTTTGTTAGAATATTTTGAATTTTCTCTTTCTTTCTCTCTGCAACATTTTGCTATTTTACTGAAGATTGTACATCTTACGCAAGTTTTGCCCCTAAATTTACGACGTCGTGCCTGAAGATTGTAGCACTGAAATTTATCAATAAAGTTTCATCATAATAATATTACATTTTTCAATTTTTAACTTATCAGTTTTCTTTTGAATCTTCAGTCGAGCAAAATACGACTGCAACGGGTTTTTTTAATACCCAATCATGTTTCTGTTATTTTCTAAAATAAATGTTTTTCTTGCTTTCATGTACCTATTCTTTATGCAGAACTTCATATATAGCTTCATATGTTTCCGGAATTATTGTACATAAAGATTGTGCAGATATTGCAGTGGTAAATTTCAAATCTTGGTAGTTTCGTCTAGTCGCTAAATATCTTAGGGTTGCAGTTATTAATTCGTGTACACTTATTGCCGGTCTCATGATTGTATTTTGATGTTGTATCAATGGGGTTACCATCTTTAACAGTAGCGAATAAGTATCTTCGTCCATCTTAAGATAATTACGCCAATCATTTTTTTTTTTGCCAATAAGTTAATGTGAGAAAACCTTTGCCGTTGCAGAAGCCAATTTTTACATCACACACAGCGGGTTTTATTTTTTTTATTCTTCATTTTGGGCCCATTAGCGCACGCCACTGCTACCAACGCTAAGTCAACCACTTCCTTGGACATCGTTCAGACACAAGCAAAACTGCGGATTTTGTACGTGCGTCTGTACGCAGACCTAGTGTACGTTTTTGTATGCATGTTTTTGGATGTGCAAACATCAACGCGGGCATAAACGTCCGTCTGTAAGGGCCTTAAAACTAAAAGTTTTTATTTTATATAAAATTTAAGTCTAACTAATTTCGGCCCTTGGCCATCTTCAGAGACTCTACAAATAGGGTAAATAGAGGTGGGGCGTAATACAACGGGGATGCAGTGCGAGGTATGTAAAACGTGGTTTCATGCCAAATGCGTGGACTTCGGCAAAGCGTCGGCCGCTGCGCTCTCAATCGCGGGCGCGTCCTGAAGATGTTCAACTTGTCGCAGTCCTGTAGATCGTCGAGCCTCTCGCCTGTTCTTACCCACCCCCGCTCCTGATGCTGCGGTACCGACATCTGCTGTTACATTGGAGGCTGTTTATGGTATGATTAAGGAAATTCGCTCTGATATGCGTTCGATGAATGGCACGAGATGGTCGAGTCAATGCAGTTTTGTAGTGATTTATTACTCACTTCGAACCAGTTTCTGAAGAAGGTTGCAACATGGCATCCGAAACGTCAAACCTTTTATTAAAAGACGCACGGCAAAACCCGAAAGTTTGTAGTGTTAGTTCTAGTTTTAGTTTAATATTAAAAGTTGTAGATACCCTTATGAAATTTCACTATAATTTTATACTGAATGTGTTGTTTATGTAACATTGTAATAGCTTCTTGAATGCTAGATTTATTTATCTTTTTCTCAACACTGTTCATAAACAGATTTACAGTAACAGTGTTACTTAATGGTAAGACTGACTCGATCCTTTTTGGCTCAGAATTTATTCTGTAATTCCTTTTAATTTTTATTATTGTTGCCAATGTTATAATATTTAGTTTTATTTTTATTATTGTAGTTTTCTCTGAGTCAATAATAGTTATTTATATTACAAGTGGGCTAGAAACATAATTACTGTACGAGTGTGGAGAATTACGCGACGAGATTGTTGACCGAGTCGTGTAATCACACGAGTAATAATAATAATAAAGTACTGTAATTATGCTCTAGCCCACGTGTGATATACAGCATTTTATCTACGACTGCTAAAAATTACTAAAAGATCAATTTCTTTAAAACAGTTTATTTGACATTTATAAAACTATTTTGAAATGATTGTTGACAATTTTGAATTGTCAGTTTCAACATGTTTACTCATCTAGAATAAGTGTTTCGAAATGTAAAAACATAACAATTAATGTTTATAACAAATAGTATTGTTTCTCTGTAAGTAGATAGCACTTTTTCTTTTGTATTGTTGCTCGTTTCAATAAATTAAGTCTGTTCTGATTAGGCTAAAAATACGTTATGTAATCACCAGTGCGGTAATGAACTGCATTACGTAACTCAAATCACCTCAAATCAGTGCGGTAATGATGACTTATCCAAGCAGTCGTAGATAATAGTATATTATTATATGCGAGTAGAATACTATACTTTGTCCATGACTATTGAAATTGATTACATAAATTAATTTTTTAAATAAATTTTTGAATAAAGCTTAAACGTCAATGTGACCCAAATTCAATGTTACTAACTGTAACCAACTTCACAACAATTTGTCAAAATTAAATGTCAGTTTTATAAAACATCGTTGTCTTTACGAAAATTAATTAATTTATGCTTAAATCATACGAAAAAAGGAATTTGTTTAGGTTTTTTAATGTCAAACATTTAGAAACTCCTAAAAAATAGAATTAAATTGACGTTTTTTGAACTTTTAACGTTTCAAATAATTATTATTAGTCTGATCAAGATGGCTACCCGTGGATAACGATTATTATTCACACTTTTTTGTGTAGTTTCAAGCCTATACTTTCCGTTCCCAAAAAAATAAATTGCGCATATTTGCGCATTTTCAATAAAATAGCTAATATACAGGTGGTGTCTACTGATATTCGACAGTGAATACTGAAAGTTAGTTTTGAAACGATCTAGTTTTTCTAACTCTATTATTAGAACTAGAAGCTTTCGGGCTTAACCGTGCGTCTTTAAAAGAGAGTCACGATTCAGATATCATGTTGTAACCTTCTTCCCAAACAAGTCCGAAGTGTTTTTTTTAATTAAAAAATACCTATCCAACACACAGTAATAAAAAAGAAAATCAATGACGCGTTAAAATGCCAAACCAGATGCCTATTTCACAAAAATTATAATCAAGAAATGAACAACTGCTGCATTTAAAAATTTTACAAGCGACACAATTCTATTATACAATTGGTATTATATGCCTGTGGCAGTGTATAAAATTCTTGTGCATGGCCACTTAATAATAAAATCATTAAATATCCAGATTGGCCTGCTTTCAGAAGATGCGCAAGAAACTCCGAATAAAGACCTTAGAAGGTATAGAGAGAACTTTTCCAGAAAAATGTCAAGAATACACAATAATAGAGACATTTTAAACAGACTATTAATATCTTCAGACCCAATTATAACATCATTTCATAGCAAGAAATCAAGGAATAATACAGATTTTTTTGAAGAACTTATAAGCCTCCTCTACTTTGAAAATGATGAAGACAGAAATAATTTTTTATCGTCAATTGCAACTAATATTACAATTGTAAAACACTAAGAAAAATAAATATAACTAAAATAGTAATAGTATTTTTAACTGCTATTTTTTCGAAGACAAACATGAAAAATACTCAGAAGTTACGTAGAATCCATAAATGCAACAAAAAAAATGGGGGTTCCTATTTTAAAATGTCAACATATGGTATCTCAATTTTGGGACACCTGAACATTTCAATTTTATCTCAAAAAATGCGCGTTAAAAATATAACATAGATATTCAAGAATTTTTTCTGGAAGAATATCCCTCAAATTTTTATCGAATTGATTTCATACTTTATGTACACCGTGTATATTATAGTATATAAGTATATATTACTTATTGTTAGGGTACATGAAATAAATGTACCATATTTTCGGAGTTACATAGCTTAAACATCCAACACAACCCACAACAAAACCTTTGTTTCACTTTTATATTAAAATATTCGTTTCAAAATCCTAAATTTTGTTTTAAGCACTGTTTATAGATGAAATAAATCCTAGCTGACCATTAAGGAGATATTATAATGGTATTAAACATTTTCAACTTCATTTAGTTGTAATTAGATTTTTGGCCAGATATTCATAACTTCGTAACACTGTGCGGCGTTTAGAAATTTTATAAAAAAAAGTTTATTTTTAGATTTATTCTAAAACAATAAGAAATAGATCTGTCGAACCCTATATTTTTGTAATCAGAAAAAAATAACGAATTTAATAAGCGAATAATCAGTGGTTGTTTCCATTTAAAAAAACGAAAATTCTTATATCTCAAAATCTAAAACCGAAAACAATTTTTTGACTACGGCATCAAATTCTCTGTAAAAAAGTGTCAATATAATGTCTTAGTTATAATACTCCACCTATAATAATATCCAAGATAATTGCACTTGCTGGTTTTACGATATTTTCAATTTTGGCCTCTAGGGGAAAAACAAAAGACGATAGTGCTTTGAGGTTTTCGACATTGGAATTTATTTAAAAAAAGAGATCGAGACTTGTAAGCTACTTTTTTTCTAACTCTTATAGTTTCCGAGATAGCCTATTCGGACATCGAATTTGAACCACCTGTATATATTTTTGTTATTCTTTATCGTTGTTATTTTTGAGGCATGGGTTTCGGGTAGTGATGGGCATAATCGATTAACCGATTATACACGATCATTCGAGATATCGATTATTCTAAAAAATAATAGATTGTAAAATAATCGAATGAAATAATCGATTATAATAAAATAATCGAATGAAATAATCGATTATTTTTCTATTCGATTATTTTTTCATTCGATGTTGAAAGTTAAAATAAAATTCTATATAAAATATTGACTGGCATGCTACTTCAGGGCTGTTTTGGGAATTTACCGACTTCTCTGAATGTCTCATTTTAATATTTAAATTAAATAGAGCCTCAAATGATTAGTAGAATCCACGTTTTATGTTTGTATTCATTACTAGTTGTTTAATATGAAGTAAAAAAAGAATGATTATTTGATTCCCCATGATAATATGGCGGATGCTCAGTCAAAATACATATTTCAAAGAAAATATTTATTGCACTACATATTACTATTTAAAAACATGATTTCGTTGATCATATTGCTGCTTAACCCACTCCTTCTATCCTTTGTTAACTCGCCTGCTTTTGAGAATACCCTCTCAGATGGCACTGATGTTGCTGGCACGCAGAGGTACTTATTTGCAAGTTTATATAGTTCCGGGAACATCTCCCCTTCTTGGATTCCAAAAAGTCTAAAGGATTCCGCTTCCTATCTACCAATGGTAGGTCTAGGTACTGCTTCATTTGTATTTCGGCAGAATGTGTAGGTGTGGACGCGCTGAATTCCTGCTTAGCCTTTATATCAAAATGCTCCCAAAGTAAACTAGCTTGGTTGTTCTCGCTGGAATCTAAAATTTATATTCAAATATACTCTATTATCGAACTATTGCAATAACATACAAAAAAAAACTTTTAACGAAAATGAGTTAACAGTAATAATTTACCTGCACGCCCCTGAGTACAAGGTATTTCAGAATTTGGAGTTTCTAGATGTTCAGTGATAGTCACAATCAAATCCTCTACTTCTTCTGTAATCCATTTAAGGGCTTGATTACCATTTATTACCTTATCGAAGGCCAATATCTTTAATCTGGGGTCCAATAATGTCGCCTTTGCACAAATTTTTGAAGATTCAACATAACCCAATCTCCTCAATACGATATCATGAAAATTAGTTTGCAATATCTTTCCCGTGGAAGTTATTGGTTGTGCATTCTCAACAGCGTGTTGGACACCACGAATTAAGGGGATGATAATGGTCCACGTTATATATTTTTTCCCGACAACTCGGAAGTCATAGCTTCAATAGGTTTTAAAATACATATGCAGTCTTTAATTAGTGCCCAGTCTTCCGATGACAAAAGTGAAGGTGATCCGGGAAGATTGGACATTGCTGCTGACAACGGAACTTTTAATTCCTCTAATCTTTGCATCATCTCCAAGCAAAAATTCCATCTTGTTGAAACGTCCTGTTTCACTTTTAGCAGAGAAAGTTTCATTTGATCCTGCATTTTGGCCAGTTCACCAGATGCTACAGTGCTTCTCTTAAAGTGCCCCACAATATTTTTGCATTTCTCAAGCAATTGCTGTAGATCTGCATGTTTGAGGGCGTCCATGGTACATAAGTTCAGCGTATGTGCTATGCAGGGTTGGTGAGTCTTATTGCGATGAACAGTGATAGCATTTCTCATATTTGAAGCGTTATCTGTTACAATACCAACTTTCAAAAACTTCGCGAAGTGCGCTGGCAACATTTCCTGCTGAATGACGATCAACCAATTGTTTTGTTTCCAGTAGGTAACTGTTCAATTGGTTTCCGTTTATATAATGAGCAGTAACTGTTAAAAATGCTTTCGTAGATGATGATGTCCATATATAAATGCTGTTTTAGACAAATTTAACTCACTTTTAATCTTACTCAACGTCGCTGTATATATATTTGGTATCAGGGAAGTTGTAATTTTTCTTCGACTTGGTACGTCATAATGCGGATTAAGTTTATTTGTATATTTCATGAACCCCTTATTTTCAACAATGGATAAGGGCAATCTATCGTTTCAACTAAACTTTGATCTATTTCGGTTTGCTCATTTTGCTGAAATATTATATGTTTGTGTTTTTCTGTAAAGAGCAAGTTGACGTTTACGTTTGGAAGGCGGTGGGTGTATTATAGAATGTTGTGAGGAAATTTCAGTTGTAGAAGTTGACGGGAGTGTACCTCGAATTTCTTCGCATGATGTATCTTCAGAAGGTTTAGATTTTTGTGATAATAAGGCTGGGTGCTTTCGTTTTAGGTGTTCACTTAAATTTGTAGTATTGCCAAAGAATTTAAATTCTCGCTTACATTCACTACACATTGAGACATCTCCTCTTCGTACAAAATGATCCCAGACGAAGGATCTCTTTGTAGTTTGTCGCGGCATATGGTTAAATCTTAATAAACACAGAACAATACACAAACACTTGACCTGGTTGCAAAACAACACAACAATACTGCCGAGTAGTTTATGCTCGAGTGAACGACGAACGTAGTTCGGGTAGGGGTGTGCACGTGTCTATACATCGAGTTTCAAAGAATTCGGTAAATCCCCGAAACAGCCCTCTGACGTAGTAATACCGTAAATATTTTAGATAAAATTTTATTTCAACTTTCATCATCGAATGAAAAAATAATCGAGTGAAAAAATAATTAATGATGTTATAATCGACTATTTCGTTCGATTATTTTATAATTGATTATTTTATTCGATTGTAAAATAATTGATTATTCATATATCTCGATTATGCCCATCACTAGTTTCGGGTTCGTCCCGTTTCCGTGCTTAACTATATATATTAAATAAATAAACACTAAACATTAGGGGTTTAGCAGTCTTAAGAGACGCACAGCTAACTCCAAAAGTTTCTAGTACTAGTGATAGTACCAGTGTTAGTACTAGTGTTGGTTATTCAATGCTATGTTGTTGTATATTTTTATTAACCTAAACGTAGAACTAACACTAGACCTAGACACACTCGTATTTAGCCGTCCGTCTCTTAAAACTGCCAAATCTGAATGTTTCTAATTCTAGCTCCCAGGTCTAAGAATCTCACTAACTTCTTTGATTATGGTCTTTCATCTCCGTAATCCTTTGAACCAAAAACACAAACTTTTAATTTAATGGCAACAATAAGGAAATGAATCTGTTTGAAAATGGTGGAAACCGTGGACATAATTTAGAATTAGTGCATCAATATTTGTTGTCAATTCCACCAGCTAGTATTGAACCTGAGCGGGCGTTTTCTACTGCTGCATATTTAGGAAATAAAATAAGAAGTAGGTTAAATGATGTAACCTTGGATGCACTATTATTCCTCCGTGCACAATTTCAAAAAGAAAAAGAAATTAAAAATAAATAAATATATATAAATATATATAAATTGTAGTAATAAGTAATATAATAATTTGTTTTATTATTGTTTTGACAAATATAAAGTAATAATTTCTACTAATTATTCTGTCTTCTGCTTTTTACTTAGTAAACTTTTATATTTTTAATTAGGTACATCAATAGTTAAGTTGTGTTCTGTTTAAATTTAAAAAAATTAAACTGACATATACACTTTAAAAGTTTATAATTAATATATTAATATTATTAATACAATAACTTATATCCAGTAACCTGATGATCTAACTATAATAAAGCCTTTCTTTTTTGGCAAATAATCTTCGTAAATCACACAACATATATAATTTCGGGATTCCGGGATAAAATATTTTTAATCCCGAAATCCCGGGACTGTAAAACTTGCCCGGAATTGCAATCCCTAGCTACGAGTGATAGCGGGATCTAAGTAATGACTAGCTAGATGTGATTTGACACGTTTTAAAAGAATTCACATATTAGGCCCCATACACCTGCATACATATTGGGCAACCTTATGTTGCGCAACAAAGTGTTGTACAAACATGGTTAGCCATACACTGTGCGCTATTTTATGCAAACCTCAGTTGTATGTGTTGCGTTCATACGGAAACATGCCATCTGACGAAGCGGCCTGTTTAGCTATAATAATTGCTATAACCTCCGAGGATGTTGGCATTAAAAAAAGAAGGAGGAAGAGCAGAGCATGGATGAAAGAGTGGTTGAAGAAAAAATCCCTTTTTTGCCACGCAAATCTCCTCAAGGAACTTCAATTGAGTTCACCACTAGATTACAAAAATTATTTACGAATGGACCCCACTACTTTTGGCGAATTATTGGTAATGATAACACCACTTATAGAAAAACAACATACTATAATGAGAGAAGCAATATCACCCAAGCAAAGGTTATTTGCAACTTTACGATACCTTACTTCTGGGCTTACTTACGAGGGTTTAAAGTTTGAAACAGCAATACCTGCTCAAACACTTGGAAAGATTATTATAGAGACCTGTGACGCAATCATAAAGGTTTTGAAGAAATATATAAAGGTAAGTAATTATTACTTTATTAACGTTCATTAAAATAACAATACAAATAATATGAACTAAAAATAAACAAAGTAATATAAAACCTGAAAAACTGAAGTTATTTGACTGTTGGGCAACTTTCTCCTACTACAATATATTTAAATAAAATCTGGGTCTGGATATGGGTCTTCTGGTCTGCCTATCTGTATCGGAGCTGGGGAGTAATGAGTTTTTGTATTATTTGAATGTGATGGGTACACGTATTGGGATGAATGTTGTGGTCTGTTCTCTAGAGTGGTGATTTGTACTGGAGATGGAGGGTATGATTGAGATAGACTACTATTACTTGTATGAGGTGAATATCCGTATGAAAGTAGACGTGAGTTTGGCCCATTTATTGTTACAGAATTTCTGTGAAGGGTTCCAAAACGCCCTTCATATAAGATGTCGCTAATGGCCTTTTTCGCGTGAATTTGCTGCTCGTGCGACATTTTCACTAGCTCCAGTGCCCAACTTTTCGCTAGAATGTCTACCTCATTGTTGGAAGCACGCAGATGTTGGTAAGCCATTCTTAATAATTCATTTCGGGTCTGAGATTCCTCGGTTGTCCCTTTTCGTTTTGGAGCTCTACGTCCTGTGGCAGCTTCCGGCATTTCTATTTCTTGAGAAGTATCTAGATTTTCCTCTTCTGCTGCATTTGCTTCTGGGTTACCATCGTCCCGAGAAGAATCCTATAAAAGGCCAAAATGGGTTTATAATATTCCTACTTTTCTTTATTAAACAATTCTATAAATAATAATTGAAGAGTCCACTGCAAAAAGGCGGAATTTCAAGAAATCTTTCGTCTTTTTTGCAGTGGGCTCTTCAATTGTGCATGATTCAAGATGCAATTCTATAAATGACACTAACGATATGTTTCTTTCAGCTACCACAAAGTGAAAATGAGTGGAGAGCTGTAAGTAAAGATTTTGAAACGAAGTGGAATTTTCCTCTTTGCTTAGGGCCAATAGACGGTAAACATATACACATATTTAAACCCCCCGGAACAGGCTCCTATTACTTCAACTATAAGCATTCATTTAGTATTGTTTTAATGGGAATTGTAAATGCAAACTATGAATTCTTGATGGTTGATGTGGGCGCTAATGGACGTGTTTCTGATGCAGGGGTGTTTTCAAATACCTTCTTCTATAAAAAACTTGTAGAAAAGAACTTGGGCCTTCCTGAACCGGAAAATTTGCCTTTAACTAATACCAAAGTGCCTTATGTTTTCGTAGGGGATGACGCTTTCCCACTTCTGGAGAATTTAATGAAACCATTCAGCAAGAGAAACCTCACCAAGGAAGAAAAAATTTATAACTACAGGGTGTCACGCAGCCGTCGGATTATTGAAAATGCATTTGGGCTACTAGCTTCTCGATTTAGAATTCTGTTAGAGTGTTACTTCCAAGGCGGCATAGATGTTGAAAATATAAATACCGGAGAGTTTACAAATGCTGATTGGAGAGCAGATCCTACGTTACAAACACTACAACCACTTCAAGGGAGAAACAGTACAACAACAGCAAAAGAAGTAAGAGCACAGTTTTGTAATTACTTTAATACTGTTGGAGCTGTTCCGTGGCAGGACAACATTATATCTTAACTATAAATTATCTGTTTTTCACAGTTGTGCTTAAAAATATATTACTTTTTAAATAAATTATTTCAAAATAATAACAGCATTTAAATAATAAATGATTTGATTACTTACCCTGCCCCAAGAGACTTTAAAATACCATAAACTTGGTTCATAAAGATTTTCGGTGCCTGTGCCAGATCTATAGCTCGCCACTACTTTTTTCAATTCCCTCCGATACGCAGTACGCAAAACATTTATTTTCTTTCGCACCATCTCTCTATCGGCGCTAGGTTCTATTTCCTTTAATTTTTCGGTTAGTTTTTCATACGCGACGTTCTTTTTGTTTCTATTTTTGTACACATCACTCTTCACTTTCCACACTTCTGGCAACTGGCGATATAGATTAATAAATTCGCTCCAAAAGTCTTTGTTGTTTATAAAGTTCGCCATTTTAAAATTATCAGTACTACTAGTGTGTGGCGTATGCGGAACTTGTCCAAACCTGCCCTTAACTGTACAACCTCTCGAGCCAGGACCCATATATGATACAATAGTTGCACAACGTCATCCGTTGCGCAATTAATTTCAAACAATTTTGAATTTCTACAACTTGTTGCGCATCACGTTGAACAACACCATACACCATACAATTTTTGCACAACAGCCTCTGTTGTGCAATTTGTTCGCAGGTGTATGGGCCCTTTATGGAACAGGTGGGAGAAATGCAAATGTCTCATTTTTGGACCTGTCTCAGTGATGGGCGCTCTGCCCTACTTCTCTTAAGATGGCCAAATCTGAATGTTTCTAATTCTAGGTCCCATGTCTAAGAATTTCATTAACTTCTGTGATTATGATCTTTTATCTTCGTATCTTAACTTTTATGGACTTCAGGCATTTTAACCACCAATGCTTATTGGATGACCTAAACTATCTAAACTGGCACAACTTTCTTATTTCTGATTCCATTGATGATAAGGTAGAGTTTTTTAATAATTCCTTATTATCTTTATTTAGAGCTCATGCACCACTCCGAACAGTTACACTGCGAAAGAATTATCGCCCGTGGATAACTGATACTATTAAAATTCTCATTAATTTACGAAATAATGCCTATTCGAGATACAGGTCTACCAGGGATCCCTCTCATTTTAAGTCGTACAAAGACTTGAGAAACTATACTAACTCAGCAATCCGTCGGGAAAAAAAGGCTTATCTTTCTTTAATATTTCATAACAATAATTCTCGTAAACTCTGGAACAATCTCAAGTCGTTTGGAGTATGTGGTGCTAAAACGAAGTCAATTCCGTCTACTGTGGGAAATGCTGATGATATTAATAATTTTTTTCTTTCCTCTCAAAATCAACATGATTGTGATCCCAACTTATTGCACTTCTACAATACTAATAGATTATCTTCTGTTTCTACAGAATTTTCCTTTTCTTTAGTTTCTGAGGAAGAGGTTTTGGAAGCGCTTAATCGAATTAAAACAAATGCTGTTGGTAGTGATGGAGTTACGAAGCAGATGCTTTTATTAAGTTCTCCGGTGACACTACCGTACATGTGCCACATTATCAACTTTTGCATCGAGGGGTCGGTCTATCCGAGGCAGTGGAGGGGTGCTCTTGTTAAACCTGTACCTAAAACTGGAACGGTTGCTTGTTTGCAGGATCTTAGGCCTATAAGTATTTTGCCGGTCTTTTCTAAAGTATTTGAAAGATTATTGTCCACTAGGTTGTGGTCACATTTAAATGCGCATTGTATACTACCTAGCTTGCAGTCGGGTTTCCGTTCTGGGTATAGCTGCACTACGACTCTTTTGGATATCACGGATGATGTTCTACGGGGTATCGATGACGGGTTGGCCACGGCTCTGGTCTTGCTTGACTTTTCCAAAGCTTTTGATACTTTGCATCATTCGCTGCTGGTTGGAGTGCTTGGGTATATTGGACTGTCGGGGTCTGCTCTCAATCTTATTCAGAATTATCTTTGTTACCGTTCACAGCGAGTAGCTTGTAATGGTGAGTTATCTGCACAAGTTGAGGTCGTGTCGGGTGTGCCGCAGGGTTCTATTCTTGGCCCAATTCTGTTTTCAATTTATACTTCCCAACTGTGTTTGGCTGTAAAGCACTGTACTGCGCACATGTATGCTGATGATATTCAATTATACTACACTTTTCCAACATCAAATCTAGCTGTGGCTGAAAGTAATATTAATGCTGACTTGAAGGCCTTGGTCAATACTGCTAATGAGCACAGCTTAAGGATAAATCCATCTAAGTCATCGGTGATGGTCTTTGGGAGCCGGGGTGTTTTGGACGAAGTCAGGGATAGGTTGAGCTTGAAGATTGACTCTGATGTTTTGCAGGTTGCTGAAAGTGCAAGGAATTTGGGTATCATTATTGACAGTAAACTTAGATTTGACTCGTACATTGGTAGTCTACTGCGTCGTGCATATGCAGCGTTAAAATTGCTCTATAATAGTAGGCATTTATTGGAACAGCAACTGCGGATACGCTTGTGTGACGCCCTGGTTCTCTCGATCTTTAATTACGGTGATGTATTATATGGCCCTTGTATTGATAATATTCACAAGGTAAGAATTCAAAGAGTTCAGAATGCGTGCTTACGTTTTATTTATGGCATTAGGAAATATGCGAGTATCTCATACACCTTAAAATGGGTGGGCTGGTTGAATATGTCACGTCGTAGGGCCCTTCACTCTGCTTGCCTCTACCATAAGGTTCTGACTACCAAATGTCCACCATATTTATACAACAAAATTCAATTTCGAACAGACGTTCATAATATTAATATTAGGCACAGACATACGTTAACAATACCCCAGCATCGACTGGAAATTTTTAAAAGATCTTTCACGTATTGTGTGCCTAATCTGTTGAATAACTGTCCACTTTCGGTCTTGCAGGAATCTGAGCGGGTTTTCAGGGTGATATATAGGTCTGAGTTATTGAATGAGCAGAATTGTGATGACATATGAATCAATTTTTTTTTTTTTTTTGTTTTTTCTCTTTTTTCTTTCTTTTATTGTTTTTTCGTGTTTCTTCTCCTTTCCTTGTCTTAGCTCTTCTTATTTACTAGAAAGCTAGTCTTACTATTATGTATAATTGGTATTAATTTTAAGTTTTTGGTAACAACTAGTCTTTCTATTTCCGTTTGCCGTCATGAAGTTTAAGTTTATTTATACAAAATGTAGAAAAAGGACCAATGAAAAACAGCTGACCCACTGGGAATGCTGACGTGGTCCTTTTTAACTCATGGCATTTCATTTTGGTTTTATTTTAGTTTTTAAGTATTTTGTTATTGGGGTTTATAATGGTGCTATGGGTTAATAAACATTATTATTATTATTATTATTATTATCTAATTACAAGTCACCAAAGAGGTCATTAATAAGTTTGTGAGCGAGTGAGGATAAAAGGAAATAAAAATTTGTGATTTTTTCCTTCAATTTATAATGTAATTTTTATTTTTCTTAAAAAAAATGGATAGGGTTACAAATGTTACAAAAATATCTAAATTAATTAAGAAATAATAAATATTAAAACCGCGTGAGATCATAGGTACAATAATATGAAAAAAACCTTCTCTACCTGATTTTATAATTAAATTAATAAGAGTAAAAATATTTTAAAAACGATCAATTCCAAAATACACGATTCATTTAATCAAGATTATCTAATTTTTTTACAAAGTAACTTTTATAACCACACGGTGGTTGACTCTACAAATAAAGTACATACATATTTTTAAAAATCCACTAAAGTCCACCAATGTTTTCTAAAAGACATTTTAATTATAAGTAAAATTACCAATTAATTATTTTTTTACACGATCAATTAATTATGCAGTGAAGGGTATACGGTTTATATACAGTGTATAACACTGATTCGATCAAAAATTATCTTCAAAATTTTCGCTATTTATTTGCATGGCAAAAATATTTTAAACAAATTACTAAAATTGTAGTACTACTAGTTTTAAATTTAAATTGTCTTTTTGTACACGACTTAAAATTTATTATAATTAATAAATTAAAGTTAAAAAAAAAACATCGCCTTATGTTGAAGATAATGTTTGATGAAAAAAATGAATTTGTTGTTGTTATGTTAGTCAGCGTTTAACAGATTAACACTAGGCGAAGTCCTATCTCGTTTACTTTTTTTATTTTTCGATTTCTCCCGCTTTCTGGAACTTGAGGATGAATCACTCGGTGACGATCCATTGGAATGGTCTTGAAGCATGTCTCTTAGCGAAATCATATCGCCGTCTTCTTCCCCTTCGATATCCACGGTATCCGAAGATTCCGTTTCGTTGTTCTTCTTTGGTGTACCTATCTCAAAAAAAGAAACGACAGAAACGTAATAATTACATTTTTTTCACTAAAATTAAAATCAAATCGTTTTTAATGTTTTTTGAAGGAAAATACCTTTTCCTTTTTTACTTCCGTTTCGATCTTTTTTCTTCCGACTACGTTTCTCGTTCGAATTCCAATCCGCGTCGTCCTCATCGTCACTTCCTAATCCGGAAAATGTTGAGTTTTCACGTTCTTTATTATTATTAGTGACCCTTCGTACGTTTCTTGAACGACTTCGTCCCATTCCCATACAACTTTCCAAGTGTGGGGCAAATCTAAGAATATTCTTTTAACATCTTTTTCTCTTTTTTCCAGAATTTTGTTTATTTAAAAATATTTTTGTATTTGTAATAATTTTGAATAGGTTTTTCAGACATCTTTATTTAAAAAAAAAAATATACAAGAAAAAAAATAAATAAATTAAAAAAATTAAGCAGCTTTTATTTCTATAAATTTCTTAATCTTAAACTTCATTAATATTGTTATCACCTTAATGCAGCAACTTGTCTATCACAAATTGGACAAACACAGTCTTCCGTTTTCTTTAAATTGTGATTCCCAAAGATGTCGACGTGCGAAGGTAAAGGTTCCATTTTCTCAGGCGATTTATCCCTATCTAAATTAAAAGTTTTCGTGTAATGTTTCCGATGGGCATCGAACAATATCCCTAAAGTAACTTGATCGATCATCGAATTAATTAATTTCTCAGTAAGTGTGCGCAACTGAACCGGGTCATTAACTACATCTTTAATATCTTCATACTTAATTATTTCATTGTTTACTTGCTCTACCATCCTTGAACACCTTAAAAACCAAATTAAAAAACAATTTAGTTCACTTCATTTTGCTCACCGCTATACAATTACGTAACTTTTGATCGACACCGTACAAGACGTAACATAACCTCGAAATGCGGCGAATAAAAGTTGAAAAAAATCACTTACAATTCATCGAGTCCGTGAAGTTTTCGTTATCGTACTTTTAATTATTGAGGTAGTGGATTTCTTTTGAGCCGGAATCGTAAAAATTAATAAAAAATATCACGATTCTCAAATAGTGTAGTTTAGAAAGGTAAGTTGTGCAACACAGCCATCATAACAACTGACAAAAACGGCGCACGCAACGGCGGGAAAAATGCGAATTTGAATTGTTGACTAGTTTCCATGGCGATGGATTAGAACGATGTATACATGACCCGCAGTAAACTTGGTGATTAGTAGGTTTTTTATTGGAAAAAATATCCGCAAATTAATCTTTATTTCGTTTACAGGTGCGGAAAATCACGGAAAATGCAGGGAGAAGAAGAAAACGGTTGGGTTTTTGATTCTTTGGTGTGTTTTTTGAATGGACCGGTTTGGAGCGCTCCATTAGAAAGTTTTATTGAGGAAAACTCTTTAAGTAAGAAATATTTTTAGTAAATTTAATAGATAGGCATATATTAAGATTAGCTGTCCCTCTTAAAAATCGATGAATTTTTTTTTAATCGGTAGGAAATGACTCAAAAGATGTGTTAATGATAAAAAAAAAGTGCGGAAAAGTGTAGTACTTACCGAAAAATCACTTTAAAGTTGCGATTTGACGTTTCTTTTTGGAAGTTAAAAGCAATGTTAAAATTGCATTTTCGTATTAAATTCTAACCTGAAATTGTTTAATTTATACCCACGCACAAAATAAAAAGTTATTTTCACTAAACTTGTTGAGATTACAACATATTTTCGGATGAAAACCTTGTTTCTTAGGCCATCGATGCAGAACGATAATTAAATGGCGTTAGATAGAATTGTTTCTACCAAATGTGTATTAATAGACTTTGTGTTAATGGATTGTGTATCAATTGATCTGTCAAATGACTGAAAGCTCTTTGCAATCTTTATGTTGTAAATATAAATGATAAATAAGTATAGTAGCTTATTTAATAGTAGTTTAGTTAAATTAAAAAAGACATGGTTACAAAATAAAAATAAATAAATAGCCCGTGTGACGATAGCAACAAACTGTGTATTTAACCAAATGACAATTACAACTGACAACACAAGCAATGTTAACCATGTATTTTCTCGTATTAAATCCTAACCTCAATTATACCCACGCACTAAATAAAAAGTAATTTTCACTAAACTTGTTGAGATTACAACATAATTATTCATAATGACACCTATGTGAAGTTAGTCCCCAATTAAACAGAATTTTACATGTATAGTATTTTAATTATAACATGAGAACCAGTGAACCGATTTCGATAAACAATGTCTCATTCGAAAGCTTAATCCTTGGCCAATACGAATCTTCCAACAACAAATTTTTATCCGCAATTTCCTATCTATTTTATTAGCTGATATCTTTCTTATTATTAGATATAGCAGAACACTAAATGCACCATATGAAAGCTTGATTCTTTCTTTATGAAATCGTCGGTCCTCAACACAACTTTCTTACATATTTGATATGAGGAAAACTATAGAAGTATATCATGAAGTTATAGACTTACACAAGGACGTTTTTGGTCAAAAAATTACCAAATTCACACGTTTTAGCTACTTTTAAACATTGTTGGGATCAATAACTTTCTTATATCACCAGGAAAAACTCTATAACCAAGCAGCGATAGCCGCGTGTTATACACCATTAGAAAGAGCAGCAAATTGTAGATAAGATAGATCTATACTTCTATAGTTTTCCCAATATCAAATAAGAAACTTGTTTAAAGGAATAGTAATTAAACGTTTTTGCGTGTAGGGATGTATATTAAGGGCGATTTAAGCATGACGCCGATAGACCCATTTACCAACGAAAACCCGGGTTAAGATATAATGAATTTAAAGAGCGCTCTTTCCGAGTGTGATAAATGTGATAATAGTTTTTTAAACATCGGTTTGATAACAATTGCACAAAGGCTTGAAGTTTGGTAATTTTAAGCTATTTAATCTAAGTACAGAGCCACCGCTTTGTAGTTTAAGTACAGATTGATCTTAGTATTAACTTATCGACAGACAAAGACCGGTTTTAGATAGAGAAAGAATCTCTAATTATTATCTCGAATTATCTCCAATAATAAGAAAGATATCAGCTAAGAAAGTAGATAAAAAATTACGGATACAAGTTTGTTGCTATCGGACAAATGTGGAGGAGGCTGAAAACTAGAAACATAAAACTAAAGAAAATTCCAATATTTTTCAGCACCACATAAAGACTGAACATAATTTAAATTATGGACGAGTTGAGCTTCTTCATTCGTGTAACAAATTATAAAGATAATAATAACTATCTACTTATGAATGAACAAGAAAAAAATCTCTCGCGAAGTAATTTCAATGGCTGTACGCACATAATTAGTAAATTTTGAAATCGGGCATTTCCACCTTCGCATTCATTGCAGATCATACTTTCTACCGAGATTTTGATGACTAAAATTGGTCAATTAGTTACGGAGATAATTGATGTGTTTAATTAATTCGTTTGTTATGTTTTAATCAAAATCCTTAAATATTTCGAATCGGGCATTTCGACAACAGCATTCAGCCAGACACAAACTTTCGATTGAGATATAAAACATTAAAATCCGTCAAACTGTTCTCTAATTATAGTCGATTTAGTTTAAATTAAAAATTAATTAATAGCACGAGCGTTCACACGTGCATAAACAACGAGCCGAAGATGGTGTCATTCCGAGGGCTGTATAAACTTAGCGGGAGAGAATTGAAATCAAGCATTTTGTGATTTCGATAGAAGACACTATAACGAATCGAGTGACGTATAGATTTTGATCATCGGGTACATCGTTTACGAGTTATCACCACTTAAAGAAGGTCAATTTTGTGTTATTTTCGTGTATCTTCGCATTATTTTGACGTTTTAGCGAAATTCGAAAGAGTTTTCAAATTTTCACGGGCATTTCCACTTTCGTATTGGCCAAGGATTAAGCTTTCGAATGAGACATTATTTATCGAAATCGGTTCACTGGTTTTCATGTTATAATCAAAATACTATACATGTAAAATGCTATTTAGTTGGGGGCTAACTTCACATAGGTGTTATTATGAATAATTATGTTGTAATCTCAACAAGTTTAGTGAAAATAACTTTTTATTTTGTGCGTGGGTATAAATTAAACAATTTGAGGTTAGGATTTAATACGAAAATACATGGTTAACATTGCTTGTGTTGTCGGTTGTAATTGTCATTTGGTTAAATGCACAGTTTGTTGCTATCGTCACACGGGTTATTTATTTATTTTTATTTTGTAACCATGTATACACATGTCTTTTTTAATAACTATTTTAATTTAAGCAAACTATTATTAAATAAGCTACTATACTTATTTATCATTGATATTTACAATTTAAAGATATTTTAGTCGTTTGACAGATCAATTGATACACAATCTATTAACATAAAGTCTATTAACACACATTTGGTAGAAACAATTCTATCTAACGACAGGTAATTGTCGTTATGCGTTTATAGCCTAAGAAATAAGGTTTTCATCCGTAAATATGTTGTAATCTCAATAAGTTTAGTGAAAATAACTTTTTATTTTGTGCGCGGGTATAAATTAAACAATTTCAGGTTAGGATTTAATACGAAAATGCATATTTAACATTGCTTTGAACTTCCAAAAAGAAACGTCAAATCGCAACTTTAAAGTGATTTTTCGGTAAGTACTACACTTTTCCGCACTTTTTTTTATCATTAACACATCTTTTGAGTCATTTCCTACCGATTAAAAAAAAATCATCGATTTTTAAGTGGGACAGGTATTCTTTAATTATTCCAATAGATATACACTACTCTCCAAAATTATCGCACCACCTAAATTATGCATTAAGTTTAAAGGTATTTTTTTTTTGAATCAACGCGCAACGGATGGATTTTGATAATTCTTTCTTCATGGTATAGGTTGATTTTTAAGGAAGAAATGTGTTGATGGTTTCTGACAATTGTCAACGTTTTACCCATATACGGGGTGTAAAAAGAAATTTATGTTTTTTCTTCTAATTTTGCAACACCCTGTGGAATTTATCAGAAAGAACCGCTACATTCCATTTACATTACGTTAGAATGGCAACCCTTCTCTACATTTTCGTTCAAGTATCATCTCGATATCTCTTTTATCAAGGAAGATACACAAGTTTAAATGTAACGAATTTTTATTAACATTTTAAACAAGTAGGTGAAAACTAAAAAACACTACATAATCCTTAATCAATTCTCTCAAAATCACCTAATAACGTGTATTTCCGCCTCTCTTACGTATCACTTCTTCACAGCGACGAGGCATACTTAAATTAATCAAGCGTCGAATTTGATCTTGATCAATTGCATCCCAAACCTCTCTTACCATCCTCTCAACGTCGCACAGTGGGGTATTTTGAAGATTTACGCGGCCAAAAATATTTTTTCACTTTACTCAACTCTAAAAGTATTTATATAGGCTTTTTATAGTGTTTTATAAGTTTTCTATTAAATCTTGATAACAAATGGGCTATCCTGCAATATTAAAGTTCACGAGAACTATCAGTTCTTCATCGCTTGAAAAACGTAGACAAATCAAAGTTATATTAACTACTATAAAACAATAAATAAACATCGAAACGCATAAGAAGTTGTTAACTAAATGATGATACTGAAGAAAATGATGTGTTAAACGATTTTTCGTGCACAGACAGATTGTCATTTTCATCTGAAAAATCTTGTCCTTCTGTATAAGATGCAGCACAAATTAACATTGCTGTCGTTTCTTTTAAAAATGGTTTGTTTTTTTTTTGGGAGATTTGGTCGCATTGCTGTTATGAACGGGTCTGAAGTTAATAATAGTCGATTAATTACAACGTGATTACAGGATTCTCTTAAGAATTTTCGAGCATAATTTAACCTATAAAATCTAAAATGTTTGTTTCGGGCTTCTGACGCTTCTTCGGATAACTGGCCAATCGGAAGTAACGCGCTTTCTATAACTGCTGCTCCGTGAACAAGTATTTTGTGTAATGTAGGAGTCATCGCATGCCAGGGGTAAAGTTTAACATAGGCTCGGCAGTTTCCTTCGCGTATGCAGCAAAATAATCTGAAGAGACTTTAAATCCACTCGAGGTGGTTTCTAGGATTACTTTTAACCTATATATTAAGTTAACATCAATTCCTGTAATTTCTGTTGCTAGCTCATGGTCCGAAAAAAATCTCCTACTTGTGTTGCCATCATTACTGTTACCGAAACCCGGTTTAGGTACATCTACGATCAAGCCCATCTTTTCTCGAAAATTCTTTTGTATTTCTGTTTTTCTTTTCTTTATTACAGCTTTCTCAGTCTCTACCTTTATTTGCCATTTTTTTACAGGTAACTTGTAAGAAAGATGTAAAATCGATTCAAATAGTCTTATTCGGGCATGTAACACAGAAAGACCAAAACCAAGTGCCTCCGTTTTATCTTCTGTTTTTACGTTCAAAACATTAAATTTTTTGAGGTTAAAACACAGATATAACATCTCATGGTAGAAGTAGTGCCTGTAATAGCATTGCAGACTTTTCCATCTACCATGGTTAGCATCATTGTGTGTTTAACTGAATAACTTTTGTTAGAGAGTGTAACTGTAGAATTTTGTAATAAATCTATTTCATTTTTAATATATTTGATCTCTTCTTTAGTTAAGTCAGTGGTTTCTTTACTAAATCTTATCTTTATAGGGCGACAATAACGGGGTGAGGATGGTTTTGGATTCTGCCAGATGACTTTATTGTTCATAGAGCTACTAAGTTGAAGGGGTACAAACGAACTCTGGAATAAGTGCGCATCAGTGGCAGATTCATTTACAAACTTTTGTTTGTATTGAGATGTTGTGCCCCATCACATCCCCACTTGCTCATTAAAACCAACGAATCCCTCTCGAATTTCTGCAAAGATTGCACTACTTCTTCTAGATGCTTAAGAAGGCGCGTGGCAGTACGATCCATTAAATTTTGAATTTTTATTTCGGCACAAGTTTCGGTAACCTTGTAAGCTTTCTTATCAGGATAACATTCCTGTTTTGCTTTTTGTAGTACGCTATAGCAGGGATATATGTTTTTACTGTAACTTCTTATTACCTCGTACTGACTTCTGGAAAGTTTTTGATTTTTGTAGCTCCCTTTGGTGAACTGGTGATATTTTTAAACATCAGTGAAGCATCTCTTTTTCCACTGACTCTTAACTTCGACTGAGCGGCAGAAGTAAGGACATTTAAGTCGGTAGATTGACGTAACTTTTCAGTTTTTCTTCTTTTGCTTCTATCACTTAATTCATCAAACGGCTTTATCGGTCGTCCTACTTGCTTTGAAATGTTTGCCTTCGGAACGGTGAATGTTCCAGCAAGCCATTCTTCATTTTTTTTCAAAAAAAGCTTCTCTTTTCGTAATGCTGCAGCCCATCGTTTGTTCATTTCAGATTTAAATCTTGAAAAATTTTGCTTTATATTTTTCGCCTGCTGGTCCGAGGAGTCTCTCAAAAGATGATTTTCCAAAAAAATCAATTTATCGTTGATATTATTTAAATCCTGACGCTGCATAAGAGTAAATAATTCTTTCCTAGTCATCATTTTTACATTAGAAGTTCCTAAAGAAATCAATCAATCAAAGACTTATAGAACTTAATTTCTATCTCGTATATATAGATAACACTGATAGACTAATAATGGTGTTGCAGTGTGTACGAAAAAAATTATTAATAATTATAATTAATAATATTTCAGAATTGAAAGATTACTCTCAAAAATTCAAAATAAAAACTTTAAATCGTTAAAAGGTTACATAGAAAACTATAAGACCTTTGTCACAAACGAAACTACATTAATATTCCATAATTCGTGTTTGAATTAGATAGGCGTCAAACACAAGTTGTTTTCGAAGTAATTGCGCGTTTTTCAAGAAATAAACACATGTTCTCTTCTTCTAATCTATTACTGTCTGGAATCCTAATCTTTCTCACCACACAATACTTTAAAAAATCCATTGTACAAATAAAATTACAATAAAATATTTAGATCGGCTGTATGTACTAAGTATATGTTAACAGTTAAGACTTGATCATTTGAAAATTCGCAATATTTCACAGACAGAAATATAGGTACCGTAATGTATAAGGCCTGAGCAATCTAATGAATGTATAATCAAAGCCGGGAAACGTCGGGAAATGTAACTAATCAATTTAAACATTAAAAAAGAAAAATTACAAGAAAAAACTCTTCCTCACAACACTATATTTTAGTAAATACAAGGGTTATCGCAACAAAACACCGTAGAAAGGAAAGAAGCTTACCTAGTTTATCACAATCCATGATATTCAGTTAAATATTTACACTTTCAAATAAAAAAATTATATCTAATGGACTTATGCAAAAGGTTGAAGTAATTATTCGAGTTATTTAACCAACTTTGAGATAATAATACGGACGATCGGGATGTACAAGAACGAAAACAATCGTTGTATGACACGTGTATGACATTAAACTTATTATGTCAGATGTTACTTTTTTCGAGGTTCAACTTTTTAAAATCGAATTTTGGCCGCTTAGATTGCCGAAATACCCTATGTGCGTCGCACAGTGGGGCCAAACAAGGAAAAATGTGGAAAAAAGTTTTAATTTGATTGATTTCGTGGCGGAGGGGTTTAAATAGGATTAATAATAATATAATAACACATTACAATAAATATTTATATAGATATGAGTTATCAATCAGATTCAGATTCTGGAGAAGCGTCAATATCCGTTTCGTCCTCGATATCTTCCGTTGGAATTAAAATCATTAAACTTCTTTGTCGGTAACTTTCTTTCTTTTCGGTTTGTCTGTAATACTTGATATATATGGATCAGAGTTAATAAGCAAGCGACGAAGTACATCTTGATTTGTTTTTTCACGAGACATTTTTCGTGAGTATGATTCTCGAACTTTTTAAAAAATTTTGTTGTTTGCCTCTTGTGCTTCTTCACTCAACAATCCTATGGGCAACCAGAAATTCGAAATTACGTCTGCACCATGTATTAATATTTTGTGTACTGTTGGGGTCATTGGATTCCAAGAATATTTTTCAACATATAATTTTGCCGTTTCCAACGTATAATTTTTAAATTTTTCTATATTGATAGTATGTCCACTTGCTAATGTTTGTAATATAATTTTGAATCGTTTTATTAAATCTATAGAAACTCCAGTAATTTCTGCAGATTTTTCGGGGTTCATGAAAAAACGCCTTGACGTATTACCATCATTCGTGCTCCCAGACATTTGTTTTGGTTTATCGACAATAAGACCGAGTTCCTGTTTAAACCTAGCTTGAATTTTCTTTTTAGTCTCAGCAACAATGTCTTGATTTTCTTTTCCACGCGCTTGCCATTTCTTTATAGGTAATTTATAGGAAATGTGTAAAACACATTCAAAAAATCGAATCCAAGCGTGCAGTGTTGACAAACCAAAGTCAAAAGAATCTTTTTTAATTTCAGCTGTTTTTGCCTTTTCAATGTCATTAAAATCTTTTGATGTTAATCCGCAAATATAACAACGTTGTGTAGATGTCGTATCTGTAAGTGTATTGCAAATTTTTCCGTCTACCATTGTAAAAACTAGTTGATGAGTTATTTCGACATTCGCTTCATCCATATAATATTTTGTCGGTTTTAATTCTTTTATTTGTTGATCTATGTATTCTTTCTCCGTTTTAATCAATTCTGTTGTTTCGTGCGCAAATTGAAACCGAATAGGCCTACAAAATCTGGTTGATGAGCATTTGTATTTTGCCACAAGATAAGCGCATTCATTGTCAAACGTAACGGTACCATTGACGCAATAAAAATGTTGGCATCTGACGCTTCCGGGTTCGTCCAAAATTTTTGTTTATACTGTGCTTGGGACGATCCGTCAAATTCCCATTTTGAAATTAAACAAAGTTTGCTGTCTATTGATTGCAATAGATCTTGTTGTGCTTCCAAAATACGAATTATGGTGTGATCCAATAGTCCTTGCAATGTCACCTCTGCCATTGTTTCTGAAACAATTATGTATTCTTCTAATGGATAGCATTCTTTTTTTGCAAGTTGAATTTCTTTGTAAGAAGGAAATCGCAATGAATCTTTCTTGCGTATTTTATTATATTGCTCTTTGGTAAGAGTGGCATCAACAAATAAAGAAAGTGCTTCGTTTCGTGGAAGTTTTTGAGGAATTACACCTTCTAGGGATTTTCGGTATGCAGACTTGTACCTACATCGTAAAAGGTATAGTATAAAAAAATGAAAAGAAAATATTTTTGCAAACAACTATTGTTTTTAACCCAGATAAAAAATCATCTAATAGATAAGTTTTTATATCTGGGTTAATACATCTTAATTAGGTGAATGAACAAAACAACTATACTTGCTGGCTCGCGCTGGAGACGTGGTTGTTATATCTTTCAGTACGCTTGCAGCATCGCTC
Source organism: Onthophagus taurus (assembly GCF_036711975.1). Classification (NCBI taxonomy): domain Eukaryota; kingdom Metazoa; phylum Arthropoda; class Insecta; order Coleoptera; family Scarabaeidae; genus Onthophagus; species Onthophagus taurus. The sequence goes on along the minus strand of NC_091972.1, from coordinate 20,819,482 downwards.
AATCCAGATGAACGAAGACTCATCTGAGCCGCATAAACCAGCTCATCAGAATCATGGGAAGCACGTATTATTTCGGTTTTTTGCCGTTTGGATCTTTCACATACATCCGCAAAAGATTTTGTTGGTCTTCCTAACTTTTTCTGCCCCGGTTCTTTACAATAAATAGCAAATCCTATGGAAGTATTTAGCCAATTCTCATTTTCCTTCAAAAATCTATCTTCTTTTCTTTGAGACTTTTGCCATCTACTTTTAAAATCCGATGCAAAATGAGAAAGTGTCTTTTTCATTTCTGGAGTAATATCCATATCCATAGGATATTTCGTGAAGTTTTTAATGCACTGTTTCAGTGAGTTCAGTTGTTCATCCAAATTTTTCTCATGAGAACTCCTCATTTCGTAAACGAGAGTACGTCGTAGGACAGAGATAAATAAACCGGATGCTAAATAATTAAACAAAATCGTTTTATAGTATACTGTCTTTTAAGATGAGTATTTTGGAACACATTAATTTATTCCCATGTTCATTTTTAAATTGAATCCTTTTAAACAATAAATTTAAAACGTAGCGATAAGTATATTTTGAATTTAGTATCTAACATGGCATTATTAATTTTATTATAGCGTTGCATGTTGTTCCGTGTTCCGTAAGAAAAGAAAGTCCGTAGATATTTGTTTATATAAAATGGCGCAAATATGCGCAAACTTTTTTGGTTGATTATGAAACTACATTAGTCACTTTATGTTATAGAGGAAAAATTTTGACCGGATATCATCCGGAAGGTTATCAAAAGTCAACCTTAACATTTTCTTATACGTCAGTACTTATAAAATTAAAATTATAGTAAAAAGGTAAACAACTAACCTTTAGGTTGATTTTCCATCGCAAAATAAATAATAATAATAAATCGCCACACAAAGAAATTATATAATAGTATATTGTTTTATATGGAAGAGAAGCAGTGCTTTTTATGGCGTGGTCTGTCGCTTAGCGACGAACGCAGTGAGTCGCTAATGACAGATGAGCCGTTAAAATTGTGGCGTGTCCGACAGTTTGCCGGACGAACGAAGTGAGTCCGGCAATGACGGACCAGCCACAAACGAATCTGCTTCTCTTCCGAATAAAACATAGTATTTTTTCTTCAAACGTTGCAAATAATACGGCGCTAAAGTGAAATGTTCTTCAACGTTATGGCGCTAAAGTGAAATTTACTTTAGCGCCATAACGCTGAAGTACTTTTTTGCTATGTTGATCTTAGCAACCGTCGTTATGCAACAATGACTTACTTCTACCGCGAGTAAACACGACAACAAAGTTGTCATTTAATGACGTTTGAAGAAAAAAATATTTTGAAACCTCTATATAATTTTTACTGATTTGTAATAATAAGTCAAACTTTCTACTGTTATATCCGGAGCACCAGCGATCCCTTTGATATTTTTATTGTTGAGTAGGGTATTTAGGTTATGTACCTGCATGTTGTCATAGAAAATTGGCCATAAATATGAATTATATTTTTCGACTTTTTTCCAACTTTTCATTGCTTTGGCCCCACTGTGCGTCGTCCAAAACGATAGGTGGTGGATGTCGCCCCCTTAACTGACGATCAATATTATCCCATAAATTCTCTATTCTCAACTTCATCCAAATAGTCACGGACCGTATAGGCAACATGAGGTCTTGCATTGTCATGCATTAATAAAAAATTATTTCCTGTGTAGGAGCAAAGGGTACCACGCGTTCCGATAAAATGTCTGTAATATACCTTTCACCTGTTAATGAACCTCTTCGCAAAGAAACAAGGTCTGTTCGTGCTGTAAGCGAAATTCCACCCCAAACCATTACAGATCCTCCATTGAATAAAGTTGTCGGTCGTATGTTGCACTGTGCATAGCGTTTATTGGGCCGTCGAATTACTCTTAAACGTCTATCTGAGCTGTATAAACAAAACCTTGATTCATCTGTGAACAGTACATGTTCTCAGTCATCAGCATTCCAGTCAAGATGTTCTCTGGCAAATTGCAATCTCCTTCTACGATGATTTGCGTTTAAATTTGATGCTCTGGCAGGAGTCCTTGCATGCAAATCACCTTCGGCGAGACGCCTTTGTACAGTGTTAGTACTAATTCGAATATTATGAACATCTGCTACTTGTATCTGTAAGTTTCTCATTGTAACAAAACGTTCCCTTAAAGCACGAAGTCTAATAAAACGATCTTGGCGTAGTGTTGTGACTCTCCTCCTTCCTTGTCCAGGTCGTCTTGTATGATCATTTGTCTCTTGAAATCGTTGAACGGCACGTGATATTGTTGTATGAGAAACTCCTAATCTCAAGCCTATTTCACGATAACTTAGTCCTTCATTGGCTAAAGTAACTGTCTCAACACACTCATCGCGGTTTAAATGTCTTGAAATACGGTCCATGTCAAATAAACACTTAAACACTTTTTTTAAATAGCTTAAGTTTAATTTCCCTGTGAACAGTACAGAGTGTCCCAATTTCGATGTCCACATAGGCTATCTCCGAAACTAAAAGAGATAGAAAAAAAGTAGCTTACATGTCATAATCTCGTTTTTCGAGAAAATGCTAATGCCGAAAACTCCGAACAGCTATCGTCTTTTGTTTTCGCCCTATCGGCAAAAAGTAAAAATTTTGCGAAAACGACAATCGCGAATATCTCACTTATTATCAAAGATGGAGTATTATAAATAAAACATTATATGGGCAACTTTTTACGAAGAATTCAGTGGCGTAAGTAGAATTTTTTTCACACCTATTATTTTCGAGATTTTAGACGTAACTCTATTTCTTTAAATGGAAACCATAGTTGGCTATGACCTAAAATAATTTGTTATTTCCTTCTGATAACAAATATATATATAGTTTGTAGGGTATATTTCTTATAGTTATTGAATAATTAACAAAAATTCATTTTGTTCTATCTAAAATTAATGTATGTATTTAAAAGTTAATGTTGCTATGGTGATAACCATACATACTATGATGGAACATAATGTATCAAATAATTGCCAAAGTTTATATTTAAAAATTCGAGTTAGGTGTCAAAGTATAACAAAACTGAATAAAACTTTACAATGAATTTCGAAAATTATGAAAATGTAACATGATGGAATGCTATATGTTATCAGATAAGAATGCGACGTTAACCGCGGAATTATATTTCACAAGGTATCCGGAAAGAAGACAACCGCACGTAAGAACCTTCAGCCGGTTAGCAGAAAATTTAATAGATTTTTGGTCCACGTGCAAAAACATACCAAAATGGCCTGCAAGAGGATGAAGTCAATGTGTTGGCTTCACTTGCGATAAATCCATCAACATCTTGCAGAGAAATTGAACAAGACGTCTGACTCAAAAGCCGCTGCTCCCCAATATGAAAGAAAAATATGTATAAACCATGCAAAGCGGGGCTAACTCATTATTTAGGTGCCGGAGATGTTAATCTAAGATTAGAATTTTGTAGATGATATTTAGAAAAATTAAATAAGTCTCTGAGTGTTCAAAGAAACTTGGGATTCAATGTATGGTGTGTCCTTTTAGATAATAGAATGTTAGCATATAGTATCTACCATAAAAACTAAAACTCAGGTAATACCTCAATATATCAAGGTAGCACATTGTGCCTTTGGTCGACAATTTACCATTAAATAAGTCTCAAATGATATATTTTCAATATGACGGAGCACCAGCACATAATGCCAGAGTTGTTAGTGAATTTTTAAATACTACTACAAACTTTGGTAATAATTGGAAACAATGGGCACGCCGGTGTCAACTGTTGAGTTGCTATATTAGCAGTTGCGGCTGAACGATACACTAAGTCAGCGCTGTTACGCAGCAGTTTAGTAAATATCTCAGCGTAAGTAATCTGCGATTAGTTTGTCAGCGGTTGTGAAATTCTAAGTTAGGATTAATATTTTTTGTTTCTCCCCTTTAATTTTGAAAACTGGCAGAACTGTATAAAATGAAATGAGCCTTAAAATCAACATCATCATCCATTATCTCTTGTAATAACACAAAATTTTCAAAAATATTATTGTTGGCCATAGTTTTAGGTTATGCTGAACTACTAATTCTCAATTGCTTGTTCAGCCGATTTCGTTCTGTTGTATTAAAGCTCATACAACTAGCTGACTGATTTAATTCAACTGTTGACACCTGCTGAACGTACCCAATGTTTTCCATCATGGTATGGTTATTACCATAACAACATTAAGTTTTAAATACATACAATAGTTTTAGAAAGAACAAAAAAAATTGATACATTATGTTCCATCATAGTATGTATGGTTATCACCATAGGAACATTAACTTTTATATACATACATTAGTTTTAGATAGAACAAAATGAATTTTTGTTAATTATTCAATAACTATAAAAAATATACCCCACAAACTATATATATTTGTTATCAGAAGAAAATAACAAATTATTTTAGGTCATAGCCAACTATGGTTTCCATTTAAAAAAATAAAGTTACGTCTAAAATCTCGAAAATAAAAGATGGGAAAAGAATTCTACCTACGCCACTGAATTCTTCGTAAAAAGTTGCCCATATAATGTTTTATTTATAATACTCCATCTTTGATAATAAGTGAGATATTCGCGGTTGTCATTTTTGCAAAATTTTCAGTTTTTGGCGATAGGGCGAAAACAAAAGACGATAGCTGTTCGGAGTTTTCGGCATTAGCGTTTTCTCGCAAAACGAGATCATGACATGTAAGCTACTTTTTTTCTATCTCTTTTAGTTCTCGGAGATAGCCTATGCGGACATCGAAATTGGGACACCCTGTACAGGCTGTCCAAATTTCGATGGGTTTTTAGGGTATCTCAGTTGTTATGAAAGATGGAAAGTTGCGGTTTTCGCGAACCTGAGCTACTTTTTTGTGAAACTTACAATGCCGCAAACCAAATTTTCATAGTCCTTTTTGTTTTTGATATACCTACCGTAGATATGCCATAGATTTCAGTCATAGATTTTAAACTGAAAAAAATTCTTGATCGGGGTATTTAATCGATCTAATTTCAACGGCATCGCCGGTTCATGGTCGCCTCTTGTTTCAAATTCGAAAAGAAAATTTTCCTAACCATTTCCTATAGTCCGGGAAAATCGACTTTCTCAAAATTCGGCCTGTTCGGACCTTTTAATCGATCTAACTTCAACTGGCCTCTTACTTCAGAATCAAAAAAAAATTTCCTAACTGTTTCTTATATTCCGGAAAAATCGATTTTCTTCAAACATAAGCAAATTTCGGCCTGTTCGGGGTTTCTAATCGATCTCATTTCAACGGCATTATATTCCCGATCGCTTCTTGCTTCAGAATCAAAAAGAAAATTTTCCTAACCATTTCTTATATTCCGGGAAAATCGTTTTTCTTCAAATAATCGCAAATTTTGGCCTGTTCGGGGTTTCTAATCGATCTAATTGTGACAATGGCTCTGGACGACTAGCCATATCTGGAATTTATTTATTTATTTAAATGGGACGCAAACAGGGTTAACCCCCAGCGAAGCGTCCTCTATACAAATTGATGACGGATTGTCGGACTTAATTGTAAATTAATGATTTGAGAAAAAAAACAAAATAAAACAAAACAAGAAAAAAATGTAGTACTAACAAGAAAAATTAAATTCTAATGACCTGAGACATTAACGCCCACGCCACGCAAAAACCGCTTAAACGCAGCCAGTGAGGTGTTGAACATATCAATATTTCCACAGTGAGAGTCAAATGAATGCATTAATCTCTGAAGAGGTGAATTGAAGCAGGCATTTGTATTCGAACGATCAAGTCTAAACATCAGACCACCCCTAGTCCGGTAGGGAGGAACGTAAAAACGTAACCCACCAACCAATTCAGGCGAATTAATGAAGCCATTGCAAAGTTTAAAAATAAGCAGTAAATCGTAACACAGCCTCCTCTGTTGCAGTCTCTGAAAACCCAGCACCCTGCACCGCATAAAGTAATCGCAATAAGGTAAATTTGTTTTATAAGATAGGTACCGCAAAAAACGACGTTGAACCGCTTCGATACCGTTAATGTAAACGTGGTACTGGGGATTCCAGACGGTGGAGGCATAGCTAAGTACACTGTTCACGTGCGTTAAATACAGCAATCTGATGCAATTAATATTTGTGAAAGGGCGGCAGGTTCGAATCACGAAACCCAACCTCTTCAGAGCTTTGGAAATAACGGATTCCACAAGTAAATTAAACGATAATTTGTTATCAAGAGTAACCCCCAGATCGCTAATACGATCAACCGATTAAATGTCCGCACCACCCAGCCTGTAGGGAAAATTCAGAGGGTAGCGATTGCGAGAGAAAGTAATTTTATAACATTTATCGTAGTTTAGGAAGAGGTTGTTATCAGCGCAATATTTGTGGAACCGGTCCAGATCTGCCTGAAGTTTAATACAGTCGGAGTTAGATGATAAATCCAAAAAAATTTTGCAATCGTCAGCATAAAGCAGAAATTTAGAATGTTCAAAACATGCCAGAACATCATTAATGTATGCCAAGAAAAGAATGGGACCGAGGTGGCTACCCTGGGGAACCCCAGAAGTGACCCGTTGATAAGCAGACACACAATTGCTGATTCGAATCGCCTGGTAACGGTCACTGACGTAGGAACCCAACCACGCTAAAAGACCCGGAGGAATGTCAAGCAGTGACAACATTCTTATTAAGATGTTGTGATCGATTTTATCGAAGGTCTTACTAAAATCGGTGTAGATAGCGTCCACCTGGCAAGATCGGTCGAAAGCACGATGAATAAAATTTGTATAGGTTATTAAATTGGTCTCGACCGATCTACCAGGCAGAAAGCCATGCTGCTCAACGATCATGAAGGGCTTCAGAATATATAATAATTTCGGGTAAATTATTTTTTCAAAAATTTTTGAAGGTAAAGACAAACATGCAAGAGGGCGATACTGGGATACGTCGTAACGGTCACCAGACTTGGAATGTCTATCAAAATATTGTCTCCGACAGAGACTGGTGGAAATTTCTTGTTCGAGTTCTCGATCATTTTTCTTGCTTGTTCCTCTAACTCGCGTTTACAGCTTTTTCGAGAAATGCTAATCGCTTTTTATTAGCACAAAAGTGACATAAAGGTATATCGGATGCCGGTAAAGAAGTACATCCTAAGATACTTCTTCATTATATTCCTCATTGCACACTGAACAAACTCTGCAATGTTCCATTACCAAAACTGGTGATAAATTTTCATTGGTGTCTTCGTCTGCTACATTCTCTATGTTTGATTCGACATTTTGGTTAATTTTACGTAAATGCTCTTCAAGTTCTTTTTCGGTCGATAAATTTTGAACTATATCACTTGGTAAGCATGAATCAGCAGTCCATTTTTTTGTGCAATTCCAAACAAAGCTTCGTACGGGCTTCTTTTTATTCCGCTATTTGAAGACCAGTTGACCAACTCGTCGAATTATTATCTCTCATCCAAGCCACCAAACTATTACGGACATCTTGGTTAGCTTGTTCAACAGAGCCTTGGCTTGGAATGTCGTGGTTTTCCGAGAACAATCTTAACGCCATTCCATTTAATGGCTTACGCTTTTATTGGCTGAATCAAAATACTCGTTTATAGGAAAAATAAACTCAACTATCGAAATAAAAGGAAATTATCGAAAATTTGTCACCTTATTCGAGAATTCACGGCCATTGTCACTATGAAGAATGATAGGAGCTCCAATTAAGCAAAATATATCCAAAATGACATCTGCTACTTCTTCTGCTACTACTTTGTTGAATGGTCTTGATAGTTCAAAATATGTGATCTACCTGTGAATAATTATACTAATCTCTTATTAAAACTATTTTCGTTATAGTAATTATTTTACTAGATTTTTTATCAAATTAATTTAAAAGATACATGGGTAGTTAAGTAAATTGAGTTAAAAAGCAAAATATGATTGCAAATTTATTTACTTACTTGACATCGTGAATTGAATTCAGATATCACCATTGGTTTCACGACAGCTCGTTTTCATTTTGCTTTCTTCTTCAGCGCACAACATTCACAGAGGTTTAAATAGATATCAATAATTTGTCGTGTTATGTTACAAAATTTTGGATTTATTTCTACTCCCATCGCTTTTTCCTTTTTATGACCTAATTTTTTATGTGTAGAGTGTAAAATGCCAAATATTTCCTCGATTCTACAAAAGTATTTTAGTTCGGAGTTTGCCGTTGTCTGAATTAGTGTATCATGATCACCAATTGTTAGCATATCAAAACGTTTAATGCGGCGACAATTTTGAGAACAGAAAGCTATTCTGCGTCTTTTCTTTTCCCTTTAGCATTAAACATTTCACGTATTGCAGTTTCGAATTTTGCTTGCATCACTATTATATTTACCGATTTTAAGCTCAGAATAACAAAACAGCAGAAACGCGTACTGTAACAGCAAACGACTGCAAAAATGTTTAGAAATAATTTTGCTGGCTGCAAACTGAAAGCAATCGATTATGGGTAAACATCGAATAGCCACAACACGTTGTGAGCAACCGTGAAATACTCGCAACGCGTTGTGATATACTTTTTGGTGTACACAACGTGTTTTGAGTAAACGTTAAATACTCATAACGCGTTGTAGGTACTTTTTGGTGACCAAAATGCGCAAAATTGGTACATTTCGGCTATTGAGTAAACCTAAATACCCTTAACGCGTTGTGAGTATTTTCCGCTACTCAATGACCGAAGAAATTGCTCGGAACGCGTTGTAATCATTTAAGCTTATCCACAACGCGTTGTAGGTAAAAATTTCGGACAATATCCGAATTCGGGTATTGCGAGTAACAAACCGAACTCCAAATTAACTCAACCACAAAGTAACCATGCTACAAAATGTGGTTTTGATGTCAATTTAGCGTAATTAACGGCGATGTTTAGCGATATTAACAAATAACAAGCCGAATGTAGAAAAAGACCAGGACAGTATTAGAAGATATTAGACGTCGTAGAACGTCAGAGAATTTTAATGATTCGTTCTATATCACCCTGAAACTGGTCACCATATTGTGACGCCTCGGCTGTATCAGGTGATCTTTTGACTAATTAATTTTTAGCTCAGTGATTAAGATTATATTAACCTGAAACTAGTCATCATATTGTAACGCCTCGGCTTTATCAGGTTTATAGGTCTTTTGACTAGTAATGCCGAGGGTTTAGTAAATAACATTATATCTACTGGTTATTTTATTATTGAAACCTGTCATCAAAGAACCACTTGTAATAAGTATGCAAGAGAACAGCAGGGATGGCGAAGATGATAACATTAAGGAAATAAATAATTCAAAGATATTGCTAAAGAGAGTTTTTCGTGTTTTGTAATATACTTGGAGTGCAATTAAATTAAGGTTCCTTTCTTATAATAAATAAGTATATTTCTCGGCATTCTACAAAGATACGCAATACGTGCCTTTTTGTTATTTATCAATCCGTTTGACCATTATTAGTTTGTTACTTTCATCAAGACATAATCATAACTTCATAATGCAAGAGAAATGAAATCAGGTCTTTTATGACCACTAACTAAGGTTGATTGAATAACTATGTACAGGGTGGTTCAAATTCGATGTCCGAATAGGCTAACTCGGAAACTATAAGAGTTAGAAAAAAAGTAGCTTACATGTCATGATCTCGTTTTTCGAGAAACTGCTAATGCCGAAAACCTCATAGCGCTATCGTCTTTTGTTTTTCCCCTAGAGGCCAAAATTGGAAATATCGTAAAACCAGCAAGTGCAATTATCTTCGTTATTATTATAGGTGGAGTATTATAACTAAGACATTATATGGACACTTTTTTATAGAGAATTTCATGACGTAGTAAAAAAAAAAGAAATAGACCGGTCGAACCCTATATTTTTGTAATCAGAAAAAAATAACGAATTTAATAAGCGAATAATCAGTGGTTGTTTCCATTTAAAAAAACGAAAATTGTGATGATATCTCAAAATCTAAAACCGAAAAAATTGTTTTGACTACGTCATCCAATTCTCTATAAAAAAGTGTCCATATAATGTCTTAGTTATAATACTCCACCTATAATAATAACGAAGATAATTGCACTTGCTGGTTTTACGATATTTCCAATTTTGGCCTCTAGGGGAAATACAAAAGACGATAGCGCTATGAGGTTTTCGGCATTAGCAGTTTCTCGAAAAACGAGATCATGACATGTAAGCTACTTTTTTTCTAACTCTTATAGTTTCCGAGTTAGCCTATTCGGACATCGAATTTGAACCACCCTGTATATATGTATCTATCAACAATCTAAACGATTATTCAACACCAAGTTTAGGAAATATTTAAAATATTAGTATAAAAATCTTTTGTTACTAATTTTCATTTTTGTTTAGTTTTTGAACCAACCAACACTGACAATACGGAATATAAAAAAATTTTCAATGATTACAAAAACCTGGTTGATTTCATGTTGGGTAATTTTATGGAAGATATTGGAATTACACCTCAACAATTTGAAAATGCTTGCGCAAGAGGAACTCAGGGAGGAATAACCCTACAATTTGATCAAGTAAAATTAACATTTTTATTTACTCTTTATTTATTAATTTTTGTCATTTTTTTAAGACAATTTTTGAGCAAATATGGGCAGCAAACGATTTCGAAATGTTCAGAAGAATGATGACCCAAAGAAACGTCGAGTTACAACTTCAAGCTCTCGAGTTAATTGAGCAAAAATACGGAATAACTCCAAACGTTTTTGTACCAGAAAAACGCGATGTCGCCCAATCAAGCAGATCAAAAACCCCGGAAATAATTTTTCCCGGAAAATTAGAAGAAGAAATCATGAAAGAAGTCGCCGAATCATTTAAAAAACTTGAAAGCACCCAACAAGAAACCATAAAAGATAATTTGGATTTTCTCGAAGAGAAGCAAATTTTAGAGGAAAAGTTGAAAACTATTGAAAAGTCTTCACCAATACAAGAAAAAAATTTATCTGAAATCGACAATAAAAAAGAAATTGAATCAAAAGCAGAAGAATCGAAAACTGTTTCAAAACCTAGTGTTGAAGTTGATAGTTTGGAAATGAAAAAGAGACAAGAGTATCTTCGCGCACAAAGGGATAAACTGGTTGCTTTGAAGAAAGAGGCAAGAAAGAAGCATCTTCAAGTAGAAGAAAGCGTTGTTGAAACAAAGCAGAAAATTAAAGAGCGGCCAAAATCGGCGAAAAAAGCCGCCGAATCAGTTTTGGATGGACATAAAGTTAATTTGGAACCTCAAGAATTAGCTTTGAGAAAAGCTTTAGTTCAGAAACTAAAAAATGAAGTTATTTCTAAAGCTAATAATTAAATATTTTAATAAGATTTTTTTAAGATATATATTTTTAAATAGGACTATTAATATAAATATGAAGGCTTTAATGGCTGGTGTTAATTGAACTAAAACTAGAGCTAACACTAGAACTACCAGTATACTTAGAATTAAAAACGCGAGTAGTTCTAGGTTTACTGTTAGTTCTAGTTTTAGTTCTGGACTATTAATGTTGTAATCAAAAAAATTTTTTCAGTCCGTGCTATTTTAAAGAATGTTGCTGGTTATTGATGTTGTAATATTAGAAAAAATAAGATTCAAAATTGGGGATAATGAGGTAATTAGAAACAAAAAACACCCCCTTATTAAATAACTTATAATACTTAATATTTTACAAATTACAAGTAGATATCTTAAAAAATAATTCTAACAAAAATATATAAATTATATACAAACATACATTTTTCTTTCTTCTTAATTTACTCCAGACTTTTTATAACCCTACAAAAAAATATTATTTATAAAGGAAATAATGTAAATTAAGACTAACTATGTTGGAAATGTTGTATGGTTTATGTTGTAGGCAAATGGTAAACAATGAATGTTTTTAGTTACAGCGAATGAGGGATACAGTTTGATACTGATTATTAACACATTCATTGCCAGAACGTTTATTTATCATCCTGTAAATATATTGACCGAGATGGCGTGGCGATTAAAGAAATTACAAGACGATGACAATTATTTTCGCGGTCATATTGACCGAGACGGCAGTGAACGTGTTAATGACACGACGCATTCGGTGAGTCAACAAGTTTAAACGCGTTACTAATCAGTGCGCTTGTTTTTAAATATATCTCTCTTAATTGTAAAGAAGAATCAAAAAATCATCTATTTTGTACTCATCAACATTCCAATCAGGATTGCAATCTTGCAACACGGCAAGGGCGTCGCCAGAGAGGGGCAGAGGGGGGCCGTTGCCCCCCCTAGAGGTAGATTCGAAAAAAAATTAAAACACAATAAATATACATCTTGAGTACTGAACAATTATCGAATGGGATGCCATATTTTGATCTGGAAACCAAGGAAGTTCAAGAAGTATTCCTCGGATTCGTCAAACTTGATGCTTTGGATGCGAAATGTATTGCAAAAGCAATAGATGAGTTTTCGGCAGAAGATCTTGATCCGGACAAATGTATTGGTTTAGGATTTGACGGTTATTCGACGATGTCCGGGAAAGAAGGTGGTGTGCAAGCAATCCTACGCAGAAAATATAAAAAAGCTTTGTGCTTTCAAAGATATCAAAGATATTATTACATTTTTTCAAGAATCAGTTTTGAGACGCAAATTAATACCAAATATTTCCAAGCTTTGCGAAACAAGGTGGAGCGAGAAACACAAAAATACTAATGTTTTTAATGAGAATTTTCCTATTATAATGGAGGCCTTTGAAACCTCGTCACGGGAAGAAAATAAGAATAAATAATGCGACTAGAAAAAATACTTATCAGCTCCATGCAGCAGCTTCTAGAGTTTCGTTTATTCTAGCTTTATTTTGATAGCCAAATACTCGGCTATGATGGAACCTGTGGTAAACGTGCTCCAATCCTCAGTTTTCAATGCAGTCCAGGTATCCTAGCACATTAGCCGCCTTTTGGAATTTATAGAAAACCACCGTAACGGTCCAGAAAACGTCACAAATGGAATTATTAGGGACGCTACTATCGTTGCAGAAAAACGTGGACTGGGAGAAGACATGAAGTCCTTGCCCCGTATTGTTGAGAGACAACAACATCAGAACAACCACCCAGCAGCAAGCCCCCCAGAATTCTGGCGGAGGTCTTTAATAATACCATACTTAGACTCGATTATTAATTCTTTTGAAGTTCGCTTTTCTGAAGAAAACACCCCGTCATTTTCCTTATGTAAATTACACCCAGCTCAAATGTTAGACATGTCCCTTGAAGACCTCGTAGAAGCTGGTGAAGTCTTTTCCCAATTTTACAATTTATCAAATATCAACAACGAAATCGAACTATGGAAAAAACTATGGCAAGATAAACCTGACTCAAAAGAATTAAGTGTGGTGGATGTTATAAAAGATGCCGACATTTTTTTCCCTGAAACGAGAAAAGCCTTTGTAATTTTGATTATATGTATTGAGAAAACTTTCCTTTCCTTTAAAAGAGAAATATTGTGTTTTCTCAATACATATAATTAATATTATAAAGATGAACCTGGAGATGAATATCGCTAATTTATAATGAACGATCTTTTAGCAGCTTGAGGACAATAAAACCTGGCTTAGAAGCACTATGGCAGAATGTCGTCTCAATGGTCTTCCCATGATGAATGTGGATAGGAAGCATATTTTTGAAAACTTTGAGGGTTTTATTAATAATCTGGTTGACCAATTCGCGAAGAAGCCACGAAAATTATGTTTTAAATAATTTGGTGTTATTTTTCAATTTTTTTGTCGTGGAAAACGACAAAAAACGATGACATGGAGAAGAGGAAGAACTAAACACTGCAGACTTTAACACAGGAACGTTCAACGTCAAGGTCATCCCACGAACATTGTCGTTCCATCCTCGAAGTGATCACAAGGTAAATGTCTTGTCAGGTTTATATAAACCTGACAAGAATATTGGTGTATAACCAGAGCAGTTACATTTGGGTAAAGAGGTGATAAGGTAAAACATACAAGTTAAGCTTGACTTTTCTTGATCCAATTGACCTCTTCATTTCTCTGATTCTCAACATGAAGGTTACGCGGTTTAGATACCTTTTCGGTTGGACTCAATGATGGCGTTTTAACCACAATTTAGTATTCATTTCAATGTCAAAAAGTTATTTCTAGGCGACTTAAAATTGAGAAATGATTTGAAAAATTGTTTTTTGGGCAGCATAATGAAGAGAAAATAAATGTAATATAAAGGTTTTGGATACTCAAGAAATCATGTGGTATCCATGTCATCACAACACCTCCAGAGTCTGCCTTATCATATTATTAGATTATATTTATCTATATACGTCTCTTTCAAACCATGAATTTAGATCGAATTTAGCGCAAACTATAAGAATCAGAGCCGGAGCTGACTAAATAAGGTCATCGGGTAGCTTTTATTCTTTACCCTTTCCATAAATAAAGAATTTTTAATCAGTCATGGCAGTGCAATGTGTAACTTTTGAGTAAGATCGCCCAATCATTCTTTTACCGCATCAAAAACTTTACGCACATATAGTAAATGACCGTTTCAACACCATGAATACAAAATTCAAATCACCAAGAATTGAAGTCAAGAGACTATCAACAGCGTCGTGTGTTTGTCGTATTGATGCATAATGATGAGATGATGCCATAAAAATTCAGAATACAATGGTAATACCAGGAAGTTATTCTCTTGCGACGAACATCTAATATTTTAGATGGAATCGGTATCTCCTTGTCCTTATCAGAATTTTCATACGAACCATTATCATCAATAAGCGTAGCCTAAATATTTTAAAACCCCCATAAAACTCATATTTGTCCCTACTCAGAAGAAGATTTATGATGGATAAAGGATCAAACACCAATTCTAGGATTTCCAAACACTTATCTAAAATGGGGCATTTACGCGCATACAAGATCCAAATCACCAAGAATTGAAGTCCAGAGACCATCAAGAGCGTCATGTGTTTGTCGAATGCATGCATAATGATAAAATGATGCCATAAAAATTCAGAATATAACTACAAGATCATGCCACGATCATTGTCGTTCCATCCTCTGATTACAAGGTAAATGTCTTGTCAGGTTTACAGAATATTGGTGTATAACCAGAGCAGTTACATTTCGATAAATAACAGACAAGTTAAGCTTCACTTCTCTTTGTCCAATAGACCTCTTCATTTCTCTCAGTCTCAACATCAAGGTTACGTGGTTTAGGTATTTTTTGGATGGACTCAATGATAGCGTTTTATCCACAATTTGGTATACATTTCAATGTCATAGAGCTATCTCTAGTCGTCTTAAAATTAAGAAATATTGAGGAATATAATGAAGAGAAAATAAATGTAATATAAAGGTAGTTAAATACGCAAGAAATCATGTATATGCAAGTCATCACAAGACCTCCAGAGTCTGCCTTATCATATTCACGTCTCTATCAAACCAGACAGGAGCTGACATCAATAAAGAATTTTTAATCGAATGGATTAAAAAATGATGAGATGATGGCATAAAAATTCAAAATACAACGGCAATACCAGGAAGTTATTCTCTTGCAACGAACATCTGATATTTTAGATGGAATCGGTATCTCCTTGTCCTTATCAGAATTTTCATATGAACCATTATCATCAATCAGCGTAGCCTAAATATTTTAAAAACCATCATAAAACTTATATTTGTCTCTACTCAGAATAAGATTTTGTTATGGATAAAGGATCAAACACCTATTCTAGGATTTCCAAATATTTATCTAGAATGGGGCATTTACACGCATACAAGATTCAAATCACCAAGAATTGAAGTCCAGAGACTATCAACAGCGTCGTGTGTTTGGCGAATTGATGCATAATGATGAGATGATGGCATAAAAAATCAGAATACAGCGGCAATACCAGGTAGTTATTCTCTTGCAACGAACATCTGATATTTTAGATGGACATTTACACGCATACAAGATTGAAATCACCAAGAATTGAAGTCCAGAAACTATCAGCAGCGTCGTGTGTTTGTCGCGTGACAGGATGGCATAAAAAATCAGAATACAGCGGCAATACTAGGAAGTTATTCTTTTGCAAACGAACATCTGATATTTTAGATTAGATGGAATCGGTATCTCCTTGTTCTGTTATCAGAATTTTTATACGAACCATTATTATCAATGAGCGTAGCCGAAAAATTGTATAAACCCACATAAAACTCATATTTGTTCCTACACAGAATAAGATTTGTTATGGATAAAGAATCCAACACCTATTCTAGGATTTCCAAATACTTTTCTAAACTGGGACATTTACACGCATACAAGATTCAAATCACCAAGAATTGAATTCCAGAGATTATCAACAGCATTAATGCATAATGACGAGATGATGGCATACAAATTCAGAATACAACGGCAATGCCATAAAGATATTCTTTTGCAACGAACAACTGATATTTTAGATGGAATCGGTAAAACATAAAACTTATATTTGTCCCTACTCAGAATAAGATTTATGATGGATAATGGATTATTCTAGGATATTCTAGGATTTCCAAACACTTATCTAAAATGGGGCATTTACGCGCCAAGAATTACCAAGAAATCCAGAGACCATAAACAGCGTCGTGTGTTTGTCGAATGGATGCATAATGATGAGATGATGCCATAAAAATTCAGAATACAACGACAATACCAGGAGGCTATTCTCTTGCAACGAACATCTGATATTTTAGATGGAATCGGTATCTCCTTGACCTTATCAGAATTTTCATACGAACCATTATCATCAAACAGCGTAGCCTAAATATTTTAAAATCCCCATAGAACTCGTATTTGTTCTAGTCAGAATAAAATTTTTTATGGATAATGGATCAAACACCTATTCTAGGATTTCCAAATACTTATCTAAACTGGGACATTTACATGCATACAAGATTCAAATCACCAAGGATTAAAATCCAGAGACCGTCAACAGCGTCGTGTGTTTGGCGAATTGATGCATAATGATGAGATAATGGCATAAAAATTCAGAATACAACTACAAGGTCATGCCATGATCATTGTCGTTCCATCCTTGAAGTGATCACAAGGTAAATGTCTTGTCAGGTTTATAGAATATTGGTGTATAACCAGAGCAGTTACATTTGGGTAAAGAGTAAAATATACAAGTTAAGCTTCACTTCTCTTTATCCAATAGACCTTTTCATTTCTCTGACTACCAACATCAAGGTTACACGGTTTAGGTATCTTTTGGGTGGACTCAATGATAGCATTTTATCAATAATTTGGTATTCATTTTAATGTCATAGAACTATCTATAGTCGTCTTAAAATTGAGAAATGATTTGAAAAATTGTGTTATGGGCAATATAATGAAGAGAAAATAAATGTAATATAAAGGTAGTTAGATACGCAAGTAATCATGTGATATGCAAGTCATCACAAGATCTCCAGAGTCTGCCTTATCATATTCACGTGTCAATCAAACCATGAATTTAGATCAAATTTTGCACAAGCTGTAAAAATCAGAGCCGGAGCTGACATAAATAAAGAATTTGTAATCGAATGAATTAAAAAATGATGAGATGATGGCATAAAAATTCAAAATACAACGGCAATACCAGGAAGTTATTCTTTTGCGACGAATATCTGATATTTTAATTAGATGAGGGAGTTTGATCCATGTTGACCAGTTATTTTTTATATAATATAAATTCAATAAAAAGCAATCCTTTTTCTGGTCTTTTTCAATTTATTGTCTAACCGGTTTCGGCTTACGCCATGATCAGAGACATTAGAAATATAAATTAGATTTTAGCAACTTATTTTGCTTATTTACTTAAGTTTATTAGTATTGTTTTAATTTTTAACGTGAGTTTTAATGTGTTTATATTTATAATTTTAACATGTATACCTTTGTGAAGCCGTTTACATGAACAACTACATGGAAAATATGTTGCTAAAATCTAATTTATATTTCTAATGTCTCTGATGATGGCGTAAGCCGAAACCGGTAAAACAATAAATTGATAAAGACCAGAAAAAAAATCCTTTTTATTGAATTTATATTATATCTGATATTTTAGATGGAATCGGTATCTCCTTGTCCTTATCAGAATTTTTATACGAACCATTATTATCAATCAGCGTAGCCGAAATATTTTATAAATCCCATAAAACTTATATTTGTCCCTACTCAGAATAAGATTTATGTAGGATAATGGATCATTCTAGGATATTCTAGGATTTCCAAACACTTATCTCAACTGGGACATTTGCACGCATACAAGATTGAAATCACCAAGGATTGAATCCCAGAGACCATCGACAGCGTGATGTGTTTATAGAATAAATGCGTGAAGTCGGTTTTTCGAAAAAATATTTGTTCACCTTCACGTATTTGCAAACAAGCAAAATCCAATACACTTACCAAAAGGAATTGGATCCTTAAAGAGTAACTGTTTGGTGTATGTTGTGGTCTGAAGGTGTAACTCGCCCAACCTTTTTTGAAAATAATGCGAAAAATGCTTGTTATAGTCAATGGTGCGCGCCATAGGAACATAATAACGAACTTTTTGTGGAACCAATCGGAAAATATGGACATGTTGATGGTGCCACGTGCCACACACTTCAGCAGAAAGAATTGCGCTACACGTACCATATTTCCAGACTGCATCATTTCACGACATTAATTGAATCACCTTTTAATAGTCTTAGGGCCGGTTTATCAATGTCGAGTTAAATCTGTTAGATACGTAACTCATGGATAAACTTGCCTAACAGATAACCTCAGTGAACCGTTTATCCAGCAACTTTCTACCCGGCAGGCAGCAACCTACGAGATAGAACATGGATGGTACCCCTGAGTGTTAACATTAGAAACGGAAATGAAACATAATTGGTGAAATTTGAATAATTGACTTTAGTTTATGAAGTTGATATAAACAGCTGATCGTGTTTTGGAGGTTATCATTCCTGTGTGCTTTCGGTATTGTGCTTTGTTTTCGAAAACCTCTTTTATAATGGAATTCCTACATGAATATTTATTAGACAGCGATAAAGATGAGGATATTGTCCAACTCTTAAATTATAAACGACGACCATATATTATAAAAGAAAGACAAAAGTCAAAAACACTTTGAGGAGTTGGACGACCACGTTTTTTTGTTAGATTTCGGTTAAAAAAGGACACAGTTTTGTTAAAATTGGTTAAAATTAAGACGAGATTATATTATATTAGATTATAGATTATATTATAATTTTTTTTTAAATTACTAGATTATTATTTATTTTCTATAACATTTTTATATTCGTTTGCCAAATCCATCAGCAAGTTCTTTTCTGCTGTACTAAAATTTGATGATCTTTTCTTGCTCTTGCTTATCCATCACCACAATTATAAGCTTAATTTATTTTTGACGTTATATTTTGATTTTATTGTCATTTCCTTTCACCAAGCAACCAAACTTGTGCTCACATTTTTTTAACAATATCTAATAGGTAAACCCTTAACCAGTACTTCAATCTGGTGGGTATCCAAATGTCATATTTATCTATAAGATTACCCTAAACTACGGGTGGATAAACGATTCGTCGACGTTATCTATCAGCTACAATTTTAATTGACAGATAAATCGTCTTAACTAGATATTGATAAACCGGCCCTTAATAGCCTATCGAATTTTTTAGGTCCATTACTATCATCTTTTAGTTAAATTTATCTTATAGATAAACCCATCTACTAGCCAATCAGAGCGCGTAAGATAGAAGTAACTGTGGTAATAATCTCTTAGATAGCTTAACCAGAAGATGGTAGTAACGAGCCTTAGTTATTTGCCCACAACATGTACTACATTTTTCCAAAACATACAAAGAATTATCAAAAGGATTAATTAATTACCCATCGTTTCCTGTTGAATCTCTACTTTATAAGTAGGATTGTCATAAGCAGCCTGAGTAACTCTTGGTGGTGGTGTAATAGATGCTTTATTAGTACTGTGCCGCCTGATCAATATTAATAAAAGTACCAAAGTACTTAATATAGCGATAGTTGCTAAAATCGCAACGAAAACTAACGATCCATAATAATCGCCTCTTTCTTCAGAAAGATTTCCTGATAACTTATCTATAGATGAAGCTCCCAAAGTAGGTGCTGATCCCGGTTTGGTGATAAAATCTTGAACATTACTGGTTTTTATCCTCCCACTTGTCAAATAAACTTCAAGCCATAATCTGTATCGCGTACCCGGTTTTAGATCCATAATAACCGTTTTCGACGGGGAATCTCGTTTGGCCATTTTAAACGTGCTATAATCACCTTTACCCGAATCACTTTGATAAATCGCTCGGTAAATATTAACATATTTATCTTCGGGGTATGGAACTCCTTTCCATGAAATTTCCACGCTCGTTGGTTTAACTTGGAGAATTTCTAAGGAAACGTTAAAACCGTACGCGTCCATTTCACTTCCGGTTGTGAACGAGATCATGTGGTCCGATCTCAATTCGGTTTTTTGGTTGGTAAATGGAATGAAATAAATTCCAACTTCGTAAGTTGTTTCAGGCCTTAAATTTTCTAAAGTATAACTTGTAACGGCTCTATGAATCAAAGTTGTGGCATCAAAAATTTTTCCATCGGTTACTTTATATCTTAATTGTACCCCGTCTATAAATTGGAGTTCGTTATCCGCGAATTTTCTCCATGAAACCACAGCCCAAGTTGAATTCACTTCAGAAACGTTTAAATCAGGTTCGATTGGAATCATTGAAGGTAGCAGTTTGGGGGTTTTAATTTGATAAATTTTGCTTGTTAGAACATTGTGGACATCATTAAACGTTACGGAGACTTTTATTTGGTACGATTGATCTGGAATTAATTCGGAAAGTTCAAATTCTAATTGTGAGGTTGCTAATATATCGTTTGGTGGTGCAAAAGTTTCCGATTTCCACTCGTTCACATTTTTTGATCTGAAATAAAAAAACAAAATAAATTAAGTTCATTCATTTAAATTTTAGTGGATTTACCGTGTGTTTGTATATCTAACTTCAACAGTTCCAAGAAATCCAACAAAAATAGTAGGAATTTCGATGGATAATTTAACAGTATGAGGATCGATTGCTTCTAAATGTTGAATAAGAATCTCTTGATGTTGCTGAGGTGGAAATGCGGGTATTTGTGGAAACGTCGGTGAAAAACTAAGACCTAAAACACGTTCAGACGAATGTTTTTAATTAAATTTTTTTTAACCAACCTGGTGACGAAGAAGCGTTTCTTTGTGGTTGTCCGGAAAATATATTTGGCTGTGGTACGTATAAAGGTCCGTTTTGTGGGGGATAATTTTGTGCGAACTTTTGGAATTGTTTGTGGCTATTGATTTGTTGGAGGAAGTGCTCGATGGGAATGCTATTTGGTTGTCCTTGCTCGATGGGAATGTTATTTTGGGCGCCTTGTTGGTGATTATTTAATAAATAGAAAGGATTATCATGTATTGTATTTGGATTAACGTATTGTTTATTTAATGGGTTTTGAACGTTATGAACTTCTAATACAGTTCCAGGAGGATAATTTGTTATCTCGGGATTTTGGTGAATAAGTTGAAGAAACTCATCGGGTGTCCCATGTTGCGCATGAATATGAACCGTGTTAGGAGGGGGCTGATTCATTTTATTATAATTATTAACGGGGTATTGAGGAATATAATTTTCATCGATATTTTCCTCTTCTTTATTTGATGAATTAGTTTCTTTGTTAGGAGGGGGTTTATGGTCTTTAGGATTTAATCTTTGGTTGGATGAAGTTTCTTTCTGTTCTTTTCCTGGCTTATATTTTCCCGTTTTATTTTTTCCGTTAACGTAATAAATGTTCTCATCCAAAGAAATGTTGGGCTTTAACGGCTGCACGCCGTTTTCATAAATCTGCAGGGGACCTTGAGTTTTCGAAGGCGGTTTGTGCGTGGGGAAAGGATCGAAAGCGGGATCAAAACTGTCAGTCGTATCTTTGGTATCTAAAGGTTTTTTCGATTTAACCGATTTCTCCGTCGACGTGGTTGTTTTCTCTGAAAACGTATACATCGACGTTTCACTGATTTAAAAGCAAACTAAGCTTCCCACAACCTTTTGAAACCAAAATTAAGTTATTTACATTTCAACAAATTGTCAGTCAATAGTCCGAATACGTTTAACTTTGCCCGTGATAAGGAATAGGACGATTGAGTAGCTCAGGAATCGGTCCCAAGCCCGGATTAAGGAGGAGAGTTAACAACCCATTCCAGTAAAACCTAACTGTATCGAAACCCACAACCAAGTCTTGGATTGGACTGGATTGGTCTCATCGATGATGATTACGGCGAACGAAAATGGATCATAAGATGGAAAATGGAACGTGAGGACGAAGTTGTCAAGGATACAAAAACAAACATACAGGCACAAGGGAACAATTATCAATATACTTAGCCTAACAGAAGAGCAGGACCAGAAGATAAAAGATCTCTAGAAATGATATTACAATAGTACTTGGGGTTAATATTTGGGCACCACAACGAAAATTGTGGATTTGTGATTAGATTTGCAACAAGAATGAACTTCATTCAACATGCTTCCCACTCCTAAATATAGATATAGCGACATGGATCTCACCAGACGGTACTACCAAGAACCAAATAGACCAGGCGTTAATTGGTAATAAATAAATAACATTTGGAAAAATTATTTCGAAAACCTATTAAGCATAGAAACTGATTTAGAAATGGATAACAGATCACCAAACCAAAGAGTGGGCGTACCATGGAACCTATATCCATCAGTGAGGTTCAAAAGGCTTCTTCTACTTAGTCTGCCATCTTCCTACGAAGATTGGTGATCGAACTGGGTATAATGGTGCGTGATACTGCACCTCTGAATATTTCAATATGTACGTTCGAACCACCGTCACAGATCTTTGAGTATTAAAAAAAAACTGGCTAAGAAGGGATTCCATAAGACTAAACCTATAAGAGGTAAGGATAGAGAACTGTTAACAACACAAGAAGACCAACTCAAGCGGTGGAAAGGACATTTTTTCGAAGTTCTAAATAGAGGATAAGAAAGAATGTTGGCATTAGCATAAAGGTACTAACTCGTAATGAAATTAAAACAGCTCTCAAGCAAATCAGTAATGGAAAAGTACGAGGTGTAGACAACATTGCACCTGAAGTATCAAAACAAGACATTGAGATTACTGTTGGATTATTAGCTACTTGAGAAGATATATCAGAAGACAAGTTACCTAAAGACAGGAAATATGGATTAATAGTAACACTATTAAAAATGGCAACCCACTTCTGTCAGTGTCAAGTAAAGTACTCTCAAGAATAATCCTGAATCAGATTAAGTATTCTATGGAAAATCATTTGAAGAGGGAGCAAGCACGATTTCGTTAACATCGAAGTAAAAACATTCGTGTACCTTTGTGTCATTGTTGAGAAAGATGGAGGTATGTGACAGAGTATGTGAAGAAATGAATATAGAAAGCAAATGGAGCCTTCGTGCAATTCTCGTCACAGATCTTTGAGTATTACAAAAACGCTGTCTAAGAATAGATTCCATAAGACTGAACCTATAAGAGGTAAGGATAGAGAACTGTTGATAATACAAGAAGACCAACTCAAGCGATGGAAAGAACATTTCTTCGAAGTTTAAGAATTTAGCTGTAAATTTAAATTTAAAAATTTAGATTTAAGGATTTTATTTAGCTTTAAGAAAAAAATTGATTTATACAGAATTTAAGATTTACAGAATCGCAACCTCAAGAAACAAAATATTACTGGTTTTTGTGTTGTCATTTTCTACCAATATCTTATCTTTATGTTTAGAACATTTTTTATCGTAAATATATCGGTAGTTCTCAACATCTTTAATTAATTTTCCATCGAATTCACTCATTTTGTTGGCACAGAAATAAACAACAGTTGAGGTTAAGTTAGAACGCGCTATTTACACCGGCCGATCATTGGATACAGCTGATTGAGGTTGTCTTGCGCATGTGTGACGCTGTAAATTTACAAAAGTTGACCAACTTTATGTTTACAGCTAAATCTTACAGCTTTGTATAAACGATACATGGGGTTGGGTTGGGTTGGGTTCAATAGATTTAACTCTTACAGCTAAATTTTTAAATTTATATTTACAGCTAAATCGTCTGTATAAACCCGGCTAAAGAGAGAAACCAATCCAAGAAATTGAGGCAGTCAATGATGCTGGCATTAGCATAAAATCAGTAATGGAAAGGCAGCAGGTGTAGACAACATTGCACCTGAAGTACCAAAACAAAACATTGAGATTACTGTTGGATTATTAGTTACTTGAGAAAATATGGATAGAAGAAAAGTTACTTAGAGACTGGAAATATGGATTAATAGTAAAACTACCAAGAATGGTATCCCACTTCTGTCAGTGCCAAGTAAAGTACTCTCAAAAATAATCTTGAATCCGATTAAGGATTTTGTGGAAAATCATTTGAGGAGGGAGCAAGCACGATTTCGTTAACATCGAAGTTACGTTGATCTTATCAATACACTCCGCATAATTATTGAGCAGAGTGCAGTTTATTTGACTTTTATTGACTTTGAGAAGGCCTTTGACTCCTTAAATGGAAGAATCATGTGGTATACTCTGGAGGAATATGGAGTTCCTCTGCAGATCATCAGTGTTATCAGGAAGATGTATGAGTGTCAAATGGTATTCAGTAGGGGGTGTAAGACAGACCTATTTTCACAGAGATTTTGAAACTTGGAGGTAAAACTGGGAATACTGCAAAATGATGCAGAAATATCATGAGGATGAGGATCAACTCTGTAGTCGAACCTAAGTTAACAAGAAACCAGTAGAAACATTCGTATACCTTTGTAGCATTGTTGAGAAAGTTGGAGGGGCATGGAAGTATATGAAGAGACGAATAATCTGGTGAAATTAACACATTTCAAAAAGAACAAAACTTCGCTTATTCAACAGCAACGAAAAGTCAGTTATTCTGTATGGGTGTAAAACGTGGAAGTCCTGTATGATGTTGGATTGATCACAAGCTAAGAAAGCATCATGGAGCAGTTGAGATGTCTGCGCTTGACTGAAACCCCCAGGGAGCGCAGAAATGGGGACGCCCAAAAAGGGCGTGGAAGGGAATTGTTGAGGAAGAAGCAATGGAAGACGGAAAAACGTGGAAAGAAGTGAATGCTTGCTGCCAACCGGACCAGATGGAGAGCTTTTACACCTGCCCTATACTTCATAGGAGCAAATAAGTCAAGTAAGTCAAGATACAAGAATGAATTGTATCGTGTTTATAAGAACGCGCCATTATTGGAGTTCACTAGACTCCAGCGTTTAAGGCATGAGCTGGTCATGTGGTTAGAATGGGAGAAAAGAGAATTACAAGGAGTGAGACCAAAATGGTAGCCGAGGATTAGATGGGAGGATCCGTTCGACCGGAACACTAAGGATATGATCAGAAAAATGAATTGAAAAAGACAGGGAAAATTGAAGGCAAAGATTGGTTCGATTCGGGCTGTAAAACCATAGAGAGAGAGAGAAAGAGTCCGAATAAGTCCGTAACTATTTGAACCACAAAATCAAAAGCCCTTCCTACTATATACACTAATATTTACATAGCAATTTTTAATTAAATCCTTACCTGGTGGTAAATCCAATTTTTGACACATCCACTCCAAACAACAATCATCTCCAGGTCGATGTTTTAAAGTGGCGTGAGATGGGGGACACGGTAAATTTCTTGGTGGTGTTGGCGGAACGGGGGCACAAACGTTTTGGCATTCAACTTCGCCCATTTCGCAATAACACCGCTTTTCGCAACCCGTTAAATTGGTCGGTATTTCTTGGTGGTTATCGTAGGTTCGTCCATCATACATGCAAGACCCGTTATATTTGCATTTGAGTTGATCGGGACAACATTTAGGTGGGATCGGTTTAAAATCAGCTGGAACAGTTTCCCATTCGATACAATTTGGGTCAATAATGTCAGTTCCGAAATAAGTTGGACATTCTAATTTTAAACATTTAACGCCCGTTGTTTTACAAACACAAATCGATTTACAACCATCGTTAAATTCTTGTCCTATTTTATAATTTTTTCCATTAAAAGTGCAATTATTTTGTGTTAAAGGCGCTGATTTCGTAGTTCCTTCAATATCCATGATATCATCCTCATTTTCGATGCGGATAAAATTAACTTTGTCTTCGATTCCATGAAGATAATCTCCGGGAAGTAAAGTAAACGTTTTCCAATTGATTTTATCGTTGCTTAAATCGATGAGAGGGCGCATTTCGTCTGAGTCTGTATCAAAATCAACTTTAATTGTTGTTTTATTTATGAATTTAGCTGAGATTATTTTTCCTTTTGTGTGGTTCACATCGCATAAAACTTTTTTGCAACAAGTATTATCCGGATCGGGAACTAGAAAGCACTTTTTCGAGATCTTCTTTGGCGATTCACAGCTGACAAGACAAACTTGGTTACGCAAAAATTTCTATACATGATTTGAGAACAAACCTATCTTTACAGGTAATCTTCCCACCCATTGCACAATGACATACTTTTTCGCAATCATTTCGTACAGTCTCTCCACGATTGTAAGTTTTATTATTATATGAACAAAATTCGATTGCTTCGGTAGCTAAAAATGAATTTTTATTGTATATTTTTTAAAGGGTATTGCTGTGTAAACTTAAGACCGAAATTTAAAGTATTTACAAAGTTATAACACGTAGAAGAAAGTGAGATTTCAATTCTTTTTCAATGCGGTTATCTCGAAACCATTTTTTTTTTTCAATTTGTGGGAAACAGAACTTAAAATTTATTCAACCTATTGAGCTGCAATTTTAACATATTATTCTATAAAATATGAAACAAAAAGTATCTTCACGCAAGTCTTGTGTTAATAACTCCGACCATTTCTGCTGCATATGTGGTAATAATGTTATCGGTTATATTTTGGAAAACAACTTGGACAACTAGAAAAATTTTGAGCCCTACACAAAGTTTGTAAAAATACCGATGGCATGGAAAGAGCCAAAAAACCACCTTGATGATGGCTAGTTTTGTGTTGTGAAAGTAGAAGGTATGAACCGATACAAGAAGCGTTCTTGGGTTTACCCAAAAGTACAAACCGCTAAGCCATCAACAATTTACTTCCTTATCAGACGATTGCTATGATGATGTTGAAATGTTACATAGAATAAAAGCAATATCGAAAGTGAATTCGAAGGTTGCAGTTCTACACTTCAAAGTTTTTCTCAGGGCGAGCTAAACGACTTGATTGGAGATTAATAATAATAATAATATTCCTTTATTACCCAACAGGCATAGCCCAAAAAAGGATAACAATATATATTACATAATGTAATAATACAATAATATGTATCTGTATGTGAAAAAAAAAACAAAAATTACAAAAAATTCAAGAAATCAACAATTGACCGAATTATAAAGAAAATAAATATAAAAACTAAATAAGTGAATTTACATGCAGGTGATCACTGATTGTCTGGAATCCTGTTGCCCACTTTACTGAGAGTGATGACGAATACGCAGCTATATCTTGAGTTACTCCTTGGAACAACAAACCCTAGTCGTTGAAGAATGAAAGGGCAATCGATGTTATATTCGATAAGCTTTTGTAGAAACCTTTCATAAAACGCGTTTTTCTGTCCATCAATGAAACCATATTGTGCAAACAAATCATTTTGTGGTATACCTCGCTCAGGGTAAATTCCATCAGATTTGTAAGAAAGAAATTTTAAGAATCTACGATGGACTCGATCAAGGCTTAAGAACTCACACGCATATAAGGGACTCCAAATCAGGCAAGCGTATTCTATCGAACTATTCACTATGTATTCACTTCGAACCAGTTTCTGAAGAAGGTTGCAACATGGCATCCGAAACGTCAAACCTTTTATTAAAAGACGCACGGCAAAACCCGAAAGTTTCTAGTGTTAGTTCTAGTTTTAGTTTAAAGCGTATTCTAACTTACTCAGAACGTAAGCACAATACAAGGTTTTTAATAAGCTGACATTTGCGAAATATTTAGACATACGCATCACAAAACCTAGGGACCTAAAGGCCTCCGAACACACATTATTGATATGTGTTTTAAAATTAAGCTTGCATCAAACAGGAGCCCCAAATCCCTGTACTCCTCAACACGATTCAAGTGCCAGCAATATTGTAAGGATATATGCATGGTGACGAGCATCGGCTATAAGTAAGTACACAACATTTATCCATATTACACCATTGCACTATTGTGTTTAAGTTGTGCTGCAGCATATCCCAAAATCCGACAATCAATTTTTAGAAGTAAGTCATCTATAAAAAGAACAAATAATAGAGGGCCCAAATTTGATCCCTGTGGAACCCCTGAGGTAAGAGTGAACTCATTAGAAAAATATCCATTGTAAGCAACATAACATTTTCTATGTTTCAAATAAGAGGCCAGAAGTTGAATTGCTGAAGGAACAAATCCGAAAGAGCTCAATTTATACAAGAGAATTCTATGGTCAATCAGATCAAAGGCTTTGGATAGATCAGCGTATACAACATCCACCTGCCCACGTCTATCCAAGGTGCTACAGATAAACTCGGAAATCGTAGCCAAGTTGGTAATTGTAGAGCGACTGGAAACAAAACCATCCTGGGAAGCCGACACAAAGGGGCACGTGCTGGTGTACATAAAAGAATATAATAACTTTTCAAATAGTTTAGCAAAATTGGAAATTATCGAAATTGGTCTATAGTTTGAGATCATCCTTTTTATAAACAGGCACAATTCTTGATCGTTTCCATCTTTCAGGAAATTCACAGGACGTAATGGACAAGTTAATAATAAATTTAAGAGGGCAAACAAATATATAACGGCAATCTCTGACCATAAAACTTGGCAACAAATCATCTCCAGCAGTATGCTTATTAGAAAACGTTGCCATTAATTTAATTAGCTCCTCTTCTGTAGTAGGATGAAAAGAGTATGGCAACGGATTGAAATTAGATTCAGTGAAAGTTCGGTCAGTAGATACAGTGTGAACAGCAGAAAACATGTTAACAAAAGCATTTACAATATCTTGAGGATCAGCAAGAACATTGCTCTCACTCTCAATCAGATTACAGGGTATTGTTGTGGTACGTTTCTTAGCTCGGAGAAAATTCCATATACTGGACGGGTCCGTCTTGATGGTATTTTGTATGTTGTTAAGATACTTAATGTAACTGTCGTTTATTACCTTTTTTAACAACCTCCTTAGTCGCTTAAATTCATTATAAAATACAATTTTTTTATAGAATTTAATTTAATTTAAGTTAGATAGAATTTTTTGATATTAATATGTCTCTTTATTTCCGGCGAAAACCACGGTGGGTGAGAACTATTAGATTTGGTTTTAATAGGGACATGTGTATTAATTACGGAGCAAATGGCATCATAGAAGGCATCCAAAGCCTCATTGACATCGCTATGGGAAAGCAAAAAAGACCAATCATACTTAAAGAAGTGATCATATAATGCAGGGTAATTTGCTCGATGGAAGTCATATCGTAAATTATCAGAAGATGGGAACCGCTGTTGATTAGTAGGTGTAGAGTAGTGAACTTCCACTTCAAGACTGGGATGATAAGAATCTTCTGGTACAACTTTATTGTCAGATCTTATTATGTGAAAATTCAGGTCAGCATTAGAGATCAACAAATCCAACATTCTGCCATCTTCATTCTTAACGTTATTGTACTGTTTGGCATTAAGAACACTTAAAAAATCAATAAAAGCTCTGGTTTTAATTGAATATTGACTAGTAGGTAAGATTAAATCGGGAAGATTGAAATCTCCAACCAATACAAAGAAATGGTTAATTATAATAGCCTCAAGAGCAGTAGTAAATGTCTCCATATCATCAGAAGATATATCGACAGGAATGTAGACTAGTATGATTAAAATAGACTTGTTATTAATAAGACACGTACAGATTACTAAATCTATCATAGGTACTGTTGCACGAAGATGACAAGTATGGATAATGTCAAATGGTATGGTATGTTTTAGTGCAATTAAAATTTATCTAAGAACTAATCTGAGGTTCTTGCGCCAAGACTAATAGAAAAACATTGCCTTCAGCCTGGCGTATCAATAACATCTTATCTAACTAGAGAGAGCGACAGTCTTTCATATTTTAACAAGACGAATGATATCGTATATTATAATGACTTAATGATATTTTTGGACTTCTAAATTTAATGGTCCTTCCAGTAATTGGGCAGTAGCAGTACAGATGATGTTGAAATTTGTTGTTGGGTGGCAAAGGGGATACACTAACTATCCCTGTTTTCTTTGTCTGTGGGACTATCATGCGAAAAATGAACATTGGAACAGGAAAAACTGGCCATCCAGAATGAAGATGACTAGGAAAAGCTAATATTGTTTATTAACCGTTGATCAGTCGAGAAAAAAAATCATTCTTTGGCTACTACATACAGGGTGATTCTCAACCTATTCGCATAAACTTGGGGATTTATTCCTCGAGACAAATAATGGGTAATAGGTGAAAAAAATTGTAGTAAAAGATTTTTAGTTTCATAGGTGTCCGATGTATGCGTCGACATCTAGATAAGGTGCTGCCTGGAAGATGGACAGATCGAGGTAGTCCATTGGTCTGACCATCTCGATCGCCCGACCTCAATGCTCTTAATTTTTATTTTTGGGGTTCCATAGTGTACGTCACCGAAGTTAATACTGAGCAAGGGTTGCGAAATCAGATACTGAGGTTTAGGCAGCGCTATCATATCATCTTCAAAGCGTACAGTCTTTGTATCCAGAAAACATCTTACACAGCAACACCAAACTATCTCATCTGTTTAGAACTGATATCACCATACTTATTTCATCTTCTGCCAAAAAACTGTTTACATACATTTGAGTGTGCCGGTTGCTCATGTCTATCTGATTGCAAGAGTTGCCTGCACAAATGATGCATGGCGAAATTTAGTAACGAGATGAAGAATGACATGTACGGATCACACAATATTGAGGGAAATGTTGAGAGCATCAAAAAGATTCAGGTAGAACTTCGGGGAAAAAACGTCAGGTAGGCTTCCTCTGTTTCGTTTATCTAACCAAAATGTTCGACAAAGTAAGGATAAAAGAAGTAGAATAGGGCAAACATTACAAAGTATGTAATCTAAACTATGGTTACACCATGAATGATTACAAAATCAAGGTTGAGTGCTATGTAGATGATGTCGTTTTCTTGGCTGATACTGAAGATGGCATATAGTGGTTAACACAGGCATTTAACATTGCAGCTGGGGAAGTTAATACTGAGCAAGGATCAGATACAAACAGCTGCCGAGACAATCCGTCAACAGTTTAGCCCACGCTAGTGGATCATCATCGATTCAGCAAGCCCAATTGTGTATAGAAAATATTGGAAACAACTTGGAACACTTACTTTGATGTCATTTTAAAATCTTATATGTATTCTTGACTTGAAAGTAAATTTAACGGATATCTAGGAAACTCATTATTTGTCATGAGGAATAAATCCCCAAGTTAATGCGTATAGGTTGAGAATCACCCTGTATAAGACTTGGGCTTATAAAACAGTTTGTTAAAGCTTTAGATAAGAGTGAGGATTGCTTCAAATATACATATTGTGTCAATCACATCCTGGTTTCAGTATAGAAAAATTAAAAGCAGGAATTTCTGCAGGGCTCAAATCCGTAGTCTTATAAATCATGATTTCACAAACCACATGACACAAGTTGAATTGGAAGCATGGACAAGCATCAGTTGTCAAAAATGTTTTGGGGAATCGCAAAGCTGAAGAATATTCCGAAATATTAGACCGCGTATCTTTTTTATTTTTACGGTAAAATCAATTAAAACAATTCAAATATATATTGGATAAAATTAGTTTTCTTTTGAAATGTTTACCACCTCTTGCAAGAATGTTGGATAAGATTAGGTCTCTTTTGAGATGTCAGTCATCCCGCGAAATAATGATGTGTAACGTTAGTTTTCTTTTGAAATGTAAATCATCCCAGGAAAAAAATGTTGGGTAAGGTTACTTTTATTTATCCAGGTCTCAAGTGAAAAATGTTGAAAACTGTTATGATCGTTGCGCAGTGTAAGGTAGATTTTCAACAACAACGATGCACTATTTCTTCTCAAGCTTATCGTAACTGCTATAGGTGGACGGAAAATTAGTTTCAATAGCAGAAAACTAAGATTGCTGAGAGATAATTGTTGTGTCAAATGGGAACACTATAGTTAGTATTCGGCGATACGGGATTTTCAAATCACCTCGTAGTGCTAATAACAAATCTCTGTGAAACAGGAGAAGCACATTTCACGTATATTCAGATATAATGAAGAAATAGAATTAAAATTTTTTTTCGCAAAGATTGTTCAACGTATATGAGGAATATATACTCAGACGGACATTAGTGGAATGAAACTCACTAATCTCCGATATGTCGATGATACACTCTGCTGGCGAAACATAGGGGGAACTCTATACAATGCTAGATTTGGTGAGAGAAGAAAACCGAAACTTACGATTAAAAATATACTATATTATATTATATAACATATTGTAGGTGAACTAGAAAATGTCACAGAATTCATATGATGGCGCACTCATATGCAATCAAGGAAAATACGAAAAAGAAATTAGAAGGCAAATAGCTGGCGATAGCTGTTGCCTTGATTAGCTTGACGAAGGTATGGAAAGATCAATTCGTGATCTTCCTATACGGTGTAGAATCCTAGACTATCAAAGAAGCCGAAAGAGAAGGCTTTCGAGATGTGGTGCTTTCGTCGAATGCTGCGTATTTCCTAAATAGACAGACACACTAACATATCTATCGGAAGGAAAGGAAATTGCGTTGAGGTAAATCCTCAAGTTAGCACTCGACGTCTTGCAATTGACGCCGGAATATCGAAGACATACCACATTTCATTGTATCAACAGCTTTATGGAAGTGATTTCGAAAATTGATTAATATTTTGTCAATGGGCACAAGAACGAATGCGGTTGGACGTCAATTTCTTTGGTAACGTGTTATTCTCGGATGAGTCTACTTTTACAAACAATGGGCAAGTCAATTGGAGCGTTGAAAATTTGATTCGAGGTGGTTGCGTGAAGTAGAACATCAACGACCTTGGTCCCTTAATGTTTGGTGTGGCATAATTGGTGATAAATTGATCGGTCCATACTTTATTGATGGTATGCTGAATGGGGAGAAGTACCGAAATGTTTTAGATAACGTCTTACCAACGTTACTTGTAGATTTGAGCAGGGAAGAAAGACAAAATATGTGGCTGCAAAATGATGGGTGTCCGGCACATTTTACAGATATTGCACATGAAGCTTTAGATCGGGATTATTCTGGGCGATGAATTGGAAAGGGAGGTCCAATTTCCTGGCCTGCCAGATCACCTGATTTAATACCTCTTGATTTTTGAAGAGCGGATAAGCAATGTATGCAGAAATAGTAGCCAAGAAAACCTTTTGAGATGTAAAGAAAGTTTTAGTAGAAGGGTTAATAAATGTATTGTAGTGGGTGGGGAAATATTTGAACATTTATTATAAATTTTATACTTGTTGTTGATTAATATTATAGTTTAATCATTTTTTATAAATAAACAATATTTAAAACTATTTGAATAAAAAAATTATTTAGATTTTGTCTACAAAAGATGATTCGCCGTCGTACTGGCAAAACCACACGGTAATTTTTTTTTTGGTTATTTTACTTTTATCCATAGATTCAGATGATACAATCAAAAACATAGGGTGCCATTTAAAAAATTTGCCGTGACCTTCATATGACCTTGAAAATAAGGTCAAGGTCAAAAATGTTATCGTCATATGGTTTCCCCCTTCGCAAAGAACAACTTTCATTTCGAGATAATCCTGTATATATTCTGAGCTTGTTTTCGAAAATCGAGCTTTTCATTTGTATTCTCACTAAAACTTTTTAGTATTGCCATTATATTGCCATAACTATCTTATAACGCTCTGACACCATCATAATGGAAAGACCACCTAGTTTGGTTCAAACTTTTGATTGAAAATTTAAGTCTAATTTAGATTATTTAAGAGATTCCATCTGTGGGAAGAAGCAGAAAAGAAGACATATTTGTTGAACTACTCCAAAAAAATTAATGATCTGAGTTGAAGTCTTAACTGCTTCCTTACCAACAATATTTAAGGAGTGAGCAGCATATTCATATTTATTGCAGTCAACAAAATGCATAGTCATCATATTTATTGTTTTCTTTGACATGTGCTTATAACCCATTATATTAACCAGACATATTTGCAGCGTTGCAAATGACTACCCTTTGCAATTAACCAGAGGCAGTCCATGTTCTTGTAGAAATGCTTGTAGAGAATTAAACTAAGCTAATTTTGATAAAAGAAACACACCTTTCGTACACTTTTTCCTCAAACAATATCGCACTACAATAGCTAGTTGATCATTGTGGGACAAATCTGACGTCGAGCCCATCACAATGGAGTACTGTTTCGAATCATCGTTATTTATATCACTAATAATTGTTTTTATTATCTGTTTTCCCATTATCTCTTGTATTTGTTCGTAAGTTGTTCTAGATAAGTATGAAGTAGAAGACTTTGGTCGCAGCTCTCGCTGTAGGATATGTTGACGCAGGAATGGATCAAATTTTGCTATTGATTCTAGAACCCCCATGAAATTACCGTTGTGAGGAGAGCCAAATATGTTCTCGTGAGCCAAGATCTTTCTAGTAAATGACCAGTTTTAATTTTTTTCCTGAAGTGAGTATTTGAAAATGATCGATTTTAGTCTTTAAAGAGTCTTATTGATTTTGGGATCTTTATTTTGAAAATTAGTCATCTCATGGGTAAGACATTGGTCATGTTGGGCATACTTTGGCGATATTTGTTTGTTTGTATTGTTTTTGGTTGCTATAGTAATCAACATTGTTATCTTAAATGGAACGCATATGTTTTTTGCATATTTTGATAGAGAATATTTGCTTCTATCAGATGAACATATCATATCATAAGGTTGTATAAGAAAACAACCGAGAAAAATTTTCTAAAAATACTCAATCTTGATGGACCGAGGCCCTGGGCTGCAGCCCATAACTAAATTGGGGGCTGCCACAATATATTTACTTTAGAAGTAAATATAATATAAATATATCTACGATATAACTTCAAAAAACATACAAAAAACACTGACTGAGTGTGACACGTAGTGTGACATATTGGTCCGATATTGACGTTATTTTCTGGATTACAAAAGAATGATATAACAGTCCTTTTAGATTCCACCGTCCTTGATTTTACCTAGATAAAAAATAAAGACGCGACGTCCAGTCTATATAGAACACATAGCAGCACCATCATCGGTTTATTTCTTTTTAATTTATAATTTGCTTAAAATTACAGAGATAAAACTTTAAAAAACTGATCACCGGATACGATATCCTACTAAATCACGATTTTTTGCGAAACTATACCGAATACCGAAAAAATAAAATATGTCACTCATTAAGAGCACATCAGACTACTACTTGTTCAAAATTGAAATTCTTTCGTTAAATAGTTTTTGAGAAAAAAAATCGCAAAGTGGACAAAGTTGGCGGTTTTTGTTTAACTCCTATTTAGCTCGTGATAAAAGGAAACCTTTATAGTTATTTTTTTTGATAGAACGATTGCAAAGATCCAAAGATATCGATCTATAAATTGAGGGTCACAGCAATACCCACTTAAAATGATTTATTTAAAATGTTTTAGTTAAACTTTACAATTAATTACATAACTTAAATTACCTGTATCTGAACAAGATAACATGGAGCAACAATTATCATCAGGTGCTGGTTGTTCAACACAAAGAGGATCCTCAATCTTTTTGCCTTTTTTAAAATAAGGAGTTGAACATCGATCTATGCAATCCATTTTTCCATTTGTACAGGTACAAATCGAATCACAACCAACCTCCAATTTTTCACCATTTTCATACGTTAATCCACCTTTTTCACAAACCCCTTAAAATAAATTAAATAAAATAATTAAAATAAAAATCTGAATTTAAATTAATCTTTTACTTTTCGATCCTTGATTCATTTTTAATCCTTTCGTATCATCATCAACATTATCTCCATCCAAAACTGTATCATAATCATTATCCATATCAACATCACTTAAATCAATGACTTTCTTCTTATTGTTAGTCTCAACTTTTGTGTTGTTATTTTTTGTTAAATCATTATTGTGGGAATGTTCATCTAAAGTAAAATTTAACGATCTTCCTTTAGGTTCTTCCGCGATCGTACTAACCACAGTGGGTTCGAAGACGTGTGCATCTTCCTCGGAAACCATACTAAGAGATTCTGGTAGTTCCACTGGTTTTGGAATCACCGTGATAACTTCGTAAATTGGTTCTAAAACGTAAACCAAAAAAAGAATTACAAAAACACAACCAAAGAAAAAAAAAT
The DNA here is from genome assembly GCF_036711975.1 of Onthophagus taurus. NCBI lineage: Eukaryota > Metazoa > Arthropoda > Insecta > Coleoptera > Scarabaeidae > Onthophagus > Onthophagus taurus. The sequence goes on along the minus strand of NC_091972.1, from coordinate 20,782,943 downwards.
TAATTAAAAAAATAAGTTAATTGGAAATACGATTCGATTACATTTTATGGGCCATTAAAGAAGAATCCCTTCAACTTCCTTGTTTTCATTCTTCCTGGAGGAGACATAACTCGTGTCTAGTCTAATGAGGATGGTAATCCAAAAAGAAAACAAGAGTAAAACACGCACGTGTGTTTGCTGCGAGACCGTCGAGAAAGGATGAATAAGATGATGAGGTTTTTTTAATTTCTTTTTAGTTTCCTTTTTTTGTACATTCAAACGAAAGCTTTAACTCGTTTGTGGAGCATGGAGCATAGTTCGACGACCTTTATGAACTACATGCTCTTGGACCATAACCTATTGTATGTCTATAATGGGTGGATCAAACATTTTTCAAATTTATTTTAATTAATTCTTTAAAGATGCTAAAACAAGTCTTAACCTTTATTTATTAACGCGTAATTCCAGAGATTTCTAACCACTCGAAGCAATAAACAGTATCGACTATTAAATAACACTAATTGTTGTTTATTTACCGTTGTGAAAAGAATTTTCAATGTGACCTTGGCAAGAATCTGCGAGATTGTTGCTCTTGGTTTAGCGTTACGATTTAACCGATTTAATTAATTAGTGTAATATGTAAATTTAACACGTTTTAAAACCTTGGCATTGCATACAATACCAGTTCCTTTTCGATTCATCATCATCCTTAATCAAATAGTTAAAGATACCAATGATGTCATGATTTGTCAAAACAGTTAAGCAAAAATTACGTCGTACACTAAATTTGGTATGTTATTACCTTTATGGGGAATACCGTTATGTCAAGGAGTCAAGAATACTTTTACATACACGTTTATGAATCATAAAAAGAAATCTGGTTCTTGAGGAACTAAGAAAACGATTTGGTAAAGTCGGATTTAAAGTGGTTTAAATACATATTCAATACTTTTAGAACTGCAATAGGTAAATTTACTTCACATTTTTCTTAAAATGAGGTTTTAATGGTATATTAAGATAATTGTAGAAAACTATGTTTATGAAGCAATTTAAATCAAACATGTTGTATTTAACTCTGCAATTATAAATCGCCGAAGCAGGTAGGTAAACGTCTAACAAAAAGGAATTGTAAATGTAAACTCATAAAAGAAACGTTATGGTGAACAAAATAAGGAAGATGGACTGAGTTAGAAGGAAATTTAAGCATAAATAAATTTTCTAACATAATTTTTATGTTTTGCTGTCAATTATCTACAAAAAACACAGTGCTTTCTGATAGTGATGGATATAAGTGTCACTATTTTCTAGAAATAAAGCAAAAATCTTTAAAATGTCAAAATTTATTGAACCGATAAAGCATAATCCATAACCAGCTCGAACCTAGGTGTCGTCATTTTCTAGGAATAAAGTTAAAATTCTTAAAATGTCAAAACTGATAGATTACAATGAAAAATCTGTAATCCATATTGCACCTAAAAAGCATGATCCATAATCATTTCGAATTCAGGCGTCACCATTATCTAGGATTAAACTAAAGCTAATTAAAGAAAATAATACTGATAAAAGTTATCCATATTGAACTTAGAAAGGGTGATCCATAATCAGTTCGAACCTATGTAGGTGTCACCATTTTCTAGGAATAAAGCGAAAATTCTTGAAATATCAAAAGTGATGGATTGCATTAAAAATTCTACCATTACTTATAAACTGAAGCCGACCAAGACGAATGTTACACATAAATACTATCCATATAAAACCAAAAAAGCATATCCATAACCAGTTCGACCATAGGTGTCACCATTTTCTAGGAGTAAAGCAAAAATTCTTAAAATGTCAAAATTGATGGATTACATTGAAAAATCTGGCACTATTCAAAAAGTAAAGCTGATTCAGAAAATGTTATGCATAAAAATTATCCATATAGAACCAAAACAGCAAAGTCCATAACCAGTTCAAGCATAGGTGCCATCATTTTCTGAGAGTAAAGCGAAAATGCTTAAAATGTTAATATTAATGGATTACATGGAAAAATCTGTCACTATTCAAAAACTAAAGCTGATTCAGAAAGCAGTTACGCACAAAGTTATCCATATAGAACCTGACAAACATGATCCATAATCAATTTGACCATAAATGTCATCATTTTCTAGGAACATAGGGAAAATTTTAAAAATTGGTGGGTTGCATTACGAATTCCATCATTACTTAAAAACTGAAGCCGACCAATAAGAATGTTAGGCAAAAGTACTATCCATATAGAACCAAAAAAGCATAATCCATAACCAGTTCGACCATAAGTGTCATCACTTTCTAGGAATAAAGCGAAAATGCTTAATGTTAATATTGATGGATTGCATCACAAATTCCATCATTACTTAAAAACTGAAGCCGACCAATAAGAATGTTACGCAAAAATACTATCCATATAGAACCAAAAACGCATGATGCATAACCAGTTCTACCATAAGTGTCACCATTTTCTAGGAATAAAGCGAAATGCTTAATATGTTAATATTGATTGATTACATTGAAAAATCCGTCACAATTAAAGAACTAAAGCTGATTCAGAAAAATGTTACGCATAAAATTATCCATATAGAACCTAACAAGCATGATCCATAATCAATTCGTCCATACGTGTCATCATTTTCTAGGAATATAGGGAAAATCTTAAAAATGTCAAATTGGTGGATTACATTACAAATTCCATCATTACTTAAAAACTGAAGCCGACCAATAAGAATGTTAGGCAAAAATACTATCCATATAGAACCAAAAAAGCATAATCCATAACCAGTTCGACCATAAGTGTCACCATTTTCTAGGAATAAAGCAAAATGATTAATATGTTAATATTGATGGATTACATTGAAAAATCTGTCACTATTAAAGAACTAAAGGTAATTCAGAAAAATGTTACGCATAAAATTATCCATATAAAATCTAACAAGCATGATCCATAATCAATTCGACCATAAGTGTCACCATTTCCCAGGAATATAGGGAAAATCTTAAAAATGTCAAATTGGGGGATTACATTACAAATTCCATCATTATTTAAAAACTGAAGCCGACCAATAAGAATGTTAGGCAAAAATACTATCCATATAGAACCAAAAAAGCATAATCCATAACCAGTTCGACCATAAGTGTCACCATTTTCTAGGAATAAAGCAAAATGATTAATATGTTAATATTGATGGATTACATTGAAAAATCTGTCACTATTAAAGAACTAAAGGTAATTCAGAAAAATTTTACGCATAAAATTATCCATATAAAATCTAACAAGCATGATCCATAATCAATTCGACCATAAGTGTCACCATTTCCCAGGAATATAGGAAAAATCTTAAAAATGTCAAATTTGGTGAATTGCATCAAAAATTCCATCATTACTTAAAAACTGAAGCCGACCAATAAGAATGTTACGCAAAAATACTATCCATGTAGAACCAGAAAAGCATAATCCATAACCAGTTCGGCCATAAGTGTCATCACTTTCTAGGAATAAAGCGAAAATGCTTAATATGTTAACATTGATGGATTACATTGAAAAATCCGTCACTATTAAAAAACTAAAGCTGATTCAGAAAAATGTTACGCATAAAATTATCCATATAGAACCAAACAAGCATAATCCATAATCAGTTTGACCATAGGTGTCACCATTTTCTAGGAATATAGGGAAAATCATAAAAATGTCAAATTTGGTGGATTGCATTACAAATTCCATCATTGCTTAAAAACTGAAGCCGACCAATAAGAATGTTACGCAAAATACTATCTATATAGCATGATCCATAATTAGTTCGAATCAAGCAGGGTTGTACTTGGTTGTACTGTGCCGACATTACCATGTCAAGAAATCAATTATCGACGTGTCGACAATGTCAGGTCGACAAACATTTTTGTCGACATTTTGTCCACCCATCGATTTTTCTGCCACTCATCATGAGATCACCACGCACTATCGCACTATACATCAAAAAACGAATTGTTGACGTTGTCGACATTTGACATTGTCGACGCGTCGACAAGCAACCCTGGAATCAAGGTATCACCATTTTCTAGGAATGAATCGAAAATCCTTAAAATGCCAAAATTAATGGGTATTTTAAAAAATCTATTACTGATTAAAAACTGCAGTCGATTAAGAAAAATGTTACTGATAGAAGTTATCCATATTGAACCTAAAAAGCATGATCCATAATCAGTGCGAACCTAGGTGTCACCATTTTCTAGGAACAAAGCGTAAGTCCTTGAAATGTCTAAATTGATGGATTATATTAAAAAATCTATTACTACCTAGAAACTGAAATCAATTAAGAAAAATGTTACTGATAAAAGTTATCCATATTGAACCTAAAACACATGGTCTATAATCAGTTCGAACCTAGGTGTCACCATTTTCTAGGAAGAAAGCGGAAATCCTTAAAATGCCATAATTAATGGGTAAAGTTATCCATATTGAACCTAAAAAGCATGATCCATAATTAGTTCGAATCAAGGTGTCACCATTTTCTAGGAACAAAGCGAAAATCATTAAAATGTCTAAATTGATGGATTATTTTTAAAAATCTATTACTAATTAAAAACTGAAGTCGATTAAGAAAAATGTGACTGATAAAAGTTATCCATATTGAACCTAAAAAGCATGATCCGTAATTAGTTCGAATCAAGGTGTCACCATTTTCTAGGAACAAAGCGAAAATCCTTAAAATGTCTAAATTGATGGATTATTTTAAAAAATCTATTACTACCTAGAAACTGAAATCAATTAAGAAAAATGTTACTGATAAAAGTTATCCATATTGAACCTCAAATACATGGTCTATAATCAGTTCGAACCTAGATGTCACCATTTTCTAGGAACAAAGCGAAAATCCTTAAAATGCCAAAATTAATCGACTATTTTAAAAATCTATTACTAATTAAAAACTGATGTCGATTAAGAAAAATGTTACTGATAAAAGTTATCCATATTGAACCTAAAAAGCATGATCCGTAATTAGTTCGAATCAAGGTGTCACCATTTTCTAGGAACAAAGCGAAAATCCTTAAAATGTCTAAATTGATGGATTATATTAAAAAATCTATTACTAGCTAGAAACTGAAATCAATTAAGAAAATTGTTACTGATAAAAGTTATCTATATTGAACCTAAAACACATGGTCCACAATCAGTTCGAACCTAGGTGTCACCATTTTCTAAGGCCAAAGCGAAAATCCTTAAAATGTCTAAATTGATGGATTATTTTAAAAATCTATTACTACCTAGAAACTGAAATCGATTAAGAAAAATGTTACTGACAAAAGTTATCTATATTGAACCTAAAAAGCATGATCCATAATTAGTTCGAATCAAGGTGTCACCATTTTCTAGGAACAAAGCGAAAATCCTCAAAATGTCTAAATTGATGGATTATTTTAAAAAATCTATTACTACCTAGAAACTGAAATCGATTAAGAAAAATGTTACTGACAAAAGTTATCTATATTGAACGTAAAACAGGATGCATAATTAATTCGAATCAAGGTGTCACCATTTTCTAGGAATAAAGCAAAAATCCTTAAAATGCCAAAATTGATGGATTATATTAAAAAATCTATTACTACCTAGAAACTGAAATCAATTAAGAAAAATGTTACTGATAAAAGTTATCCATATTGAACCTAAAATACATGATCCATAATTAGTTCGAATCAAGGTGTCGCCATTTTCTAGGAACAAAGCAAAAATCCTTAAAATGCCAAAATTGATGGATTATATTAAAAAATCTATTACTACCTAGAAACTGAAATCAATTAAGAAAAATGTTACTGATAAAAGTTATCCATATTGAACCTAAAATACATGGTCTATAATCAGTTCGAACCTAGATGTCACCATTTTCTAGGAACAAAGCGAAAATCCTTAAAATGCCAAAATTGATGGATTATATTAAAAAATCTATTACTACCTAGAAACTGAAATCAATTAAGAAAAATGTTACTGATAAAAGTTATCCATATTGAACCTAAAATACATGGTCTATAATCAGTTCGAACCTAGATGTCACCATTTTCTAGGAACAAAGCAAAAATCCTTAAAATGCCAAAATTGATGGATTATATTAAAAAATCTATTACTACCTAGAAACTGAAATCAATTAAGAAAAATGTTACTGATAAAAGTTATCCATATTGAACCTAAAATACATGATCCATAATTAGTTCGAATCAAGGTGTCGCCATTTTCTAGGAACAAAGCAAAAATCCTTAAAATGCCAAAATTGATGGATTATATTAAAAAATCTATTACTACCTAGAAACTGAAATCAATTAAGAAAAATGTTACTGATAAAAGTTATCCATATTGAACCTAAAATACATGGTCTATAATCAGTTCGAACCTAGATGTCACCATTTTCTAGGAACAAAGCGAAAATCCTTAAAATGCCAAAATTGATGGATTATATTAAAAAATCTATTACTACCTAGAAACTGAAATCAATTAAGAAAAATGTTACTGATAAAAGTTATCCATATTGAACCTAAAATACATGATCCATAATTAGTTCGAATCAAGGTGTCGCCATTTTCTAGGAACAAAGCAAAAATCCTTAAAATGCCAAAATTGATGGATTATATTAAAAAATCTATTACTACCTAGAAACTGAAATCAATTAAGAAAAATGTTACTGATAAAAGTTATCCATATTGAACCTAAAATACATGGTCTATAATCAGTTCGAACCTAGATGTCACCATTTTCTAGGAACAAAGCGAAAATCCTTAAAATGCCAAAATTAATCGACTATTTTAAAAATCTATTACTAATTAAAAACTGATGTCGATTAAGAAAAATGTTACGGATAAAAGTTATCCATATTGAACCTAAAAAGCATGATCCATAATTAGTTCGAATCAAGGTGTCACCATTTTCTAGGAACAAAGCGAAAATCATTAAAATGTCTAAATTGATGGATTATTTTTAAAAATCTATTACTAATTAAAAACTGAAGTCGATTAAGAAAAATGTGACTGATAAAAGTTATCCATATTGAACCTAAAAAGCATGATCCGTAATTAGTTCGAATCAAGGTGTCACCATTTTCTAGGAACAAAGCGAAAATCCTTAAAATGTCTAAATTGATGGATTATTTTAAAAAATCTATTACTACCTAGAAACTGAAATCAATTAAGAAAAATGTTACTGATAAAAGTTATCCATATTGAACCTCAAATACATGGTCTATAATCAGTTCGAACCTAGATGTCACCATTTTCTAGGAACAAAGCGAAAATCCTTAAAATGCCAAAATTAATCGACTATTTTAAAAATCTATTACTAATTAAAAACTGATGTCGATTAAGAAAAATGTTACTGATAAAAGTTATCCATATTGAACCTAAAAAGCATATTCCATAATTAGTTCGAATCAAGGTGTCACCATTTTCTAGGAACAAAGCGAAAATCATTAAAATGTCTAAATTGATGGATTATTTTTAAAAATCTATTACTAATTAAAAACTGAAGTCGATTAAGAAAAATGTTACTGATAAAAGTTATCTATATTGAACCTAAAAAGCATGATCCATAATTAGTTCGAATCAAGGTGTCACCATTTTCTAGAAACAAAGCGTAAGTCCTTGAAATGTCTAAATTGATGGATTATTTTAAAAAATCTATTACTACCTAGAAACTGAAGTCGATTAAGAAAAATGTTACTGACAAAAGTTATCTATATTGAACCTAAAAACCATGATCCATAATTAGTTCGAATCAAGGTGTCACCATTTTCTAGGAACAAAGCGAAAATCATTAAAATGTCTAAATTGATGGATTATTTTAAAAAATCTATTACTACATAGAAACTGAAATCGATTAAGAAAAATGTTACTGACAAAAGTTATCTATATTGAACCTAAAAACATGATCCATAATTAGTTCGAATCAAGGTGTCATCATTTTCTAGGAATAAAGCGAAAATCCTTAAAATGCCATAATTAATGGATTATTTTAAAAAATCTATTACTAATTAAAAACTGCAGTCGATTAAGAAAAATATTACTGATAAAGTTATCCATATTGAATCTAAAAAGTATGATCCATAATCAGTTCGAATCAAGGTGTCACCATTTTCTAGAAACAAAGCGAAAAACCTCTAAATGTCAAAATTGATAGACTACTAAAAAATCTATTACTACCTAGAAACTGAAGGCAATTAAGAAAAAAGCTGATAAAAAAAAATATACTGATACAAATAATCCATATTGAACCTTAAAAATATGGTCCATCATCAGTTCGAAACTAGATTACACCATTTTCTACGAATAAAGTGGAAATGTTTAAAATGTTAAAGTTAATGAAATATTTTAAAAAACTATTACTAATTAAAAACTGCAGCCGATTACGAAAACTAATCTGCTACTGATAAAAGATATTCATATTGAACCTGAAATACATGATCCATAATTAGTTCGAATCAAGGTGTCGCCATTTTCTAGGAACAAAGCAAAAATCCTTAAAATGCCAAAATTGATGGATTATATTAAAAAATCTATTACTACCTAGAAACTGAAATCAATTAAGAAAAATGTTACTGATAAAAGTTATCCATATTGAACCTAAAATACATGGTCTATAATCAGTTCGAACCTAGATGTCACCATTTTCTAGGAACAAAGCGAAAATCCTTAAAATGCCAAAATTGATGGATTATATTAAAAAATCTATTACTACCTAGAAACTGAAATCAATTAAGAAAAATGTTACTGATAAAAGTTATCCATATTGAACCTAAAATACATGGTCTATAATCAGTTCGAACCTAGATGTCACCATTTTCTAGGAACAAAGCAAAAATCCTTAAAATGCCAAAATTGATGGATTATATTAAAAAATCTATTACTACCTAGAAACTGAAATCAATTAAGAAAAATGTTACTGATAAAAGTTATCCATATTGAACCTAAAATACATGATCCATAATTAGTTCGAATCAAGGTGTCGCCATTTTCTAGGAACAAAGCAAAAATCCTTAAAATGCCAAAATTGATGGATTATATTAAAAAATCTATTACTACCTAGAAACTGAAATCAATTAAGAAAAATGTTACTGATAAAAGTTATCCATATTGAACCTAAAATACATGGTCTATAATCAGTTCGAACCTAGATGTCACCATTTTCTAGGAACAAAGCGAAAATCCTTAAAATGCCAAAATTGATGGATTATATTAAAAAATCTATTACTACCTAGAAACTGAAATCAATTAAGAAAAATGTTACTGATAAAAGTTATCCATATTGAACCTAAAATACATGATCCATAATTAGTTCGAATCAAGGTGTCGCCATTTTCTAGGAACAAAGCAAAAATCCTTAAAATGCCAAAATTGATGGATTATATTAAAAAATCTATTACTACCTAGAAACTGAAATCAATTAAGAAAAATGTTACTGATAAAAGTTATCCATATTGAACCTAAAATACATGGTCTATAATCAGTTCGAACCTAGATGTCACCATTTTCTAGGAACAAAGCGAAAATCCTTAAAATGCCAAAATTAATCGACTATTTTAAAAATCTATTACTAATTAAAAACTGATGTCGATTAAGAAAAATGTTACGGATAAAAGTTATCCATATTGAACCTAAAAAGCATGATCCATAATTAGTTCGAATCAAGGTGTCACCATTTTCTAGGAACAAAGCGAAAATCATTAAAATGTCTAAATTGATGGATTATTTTTAAAAATCTATTACTAATTAAAAACTGAAGTCGATTAAGAAAAATGTGACTGATAAAAGTTATCCATATTGAACCTAAAAAGCATGATCCGTAATTAGTTCGAATCAAGGTGTCACCATTTTCTAGGAACAAAGCGAAAATCCTTAAAATGTCTAAATTGATGGATTATTTTAAAAAATCTATTACTACCTAGAAACTGAAATCAATTAAGAAAAATGTTACTGATAAAAGTTATCCATATTGAACCTCAAATACATGGTCTATAATCAGTTCGAACCTAGATGTCACCATTTTCTAGGAACAAAGCGAAAATCCTTAAAATGCCAAAATTAATCGACTATTTTAAAAATCTATTACTAATTAAAAACTGATGTCGATTAAGAAAAATGTTACTGATAAAAGTTATCCATATTGAACCTAAAAAGCATATTCCATAATTAGTTCGAATCAAGGTGTCACCATTTTCTAGGAACAAAGCGAAAATCATTAAAATGTCTAAATTGATGGATTATTTTTAAAAATCTATTACTAATTAAAAACTGAAGTCGATTAAGAAAAATGTTACTGATAAAAGTTATCTATATTGAACCTAAAAAGCATGATCCATAATTAGTTCGAATCAAGGTGTCACCATTTTCTAGAAACAAAGCGTAAGTCCTTGAAATGTCTAAATTGATGGATTATTTTAAAAAATCTATTACTACCTAGAAACTGAAGTCGATTAAGAAAAATGTTACTGACAAAAGTTATCTATATTGAACCTAAAAACCATGATCCATAATTAGTTCGAATCAAGGTGTCACCATTTTCTAGGAACAAAGCGAAAATCATTAAAATGTCTAAATTGATGGATTATTTTAAAAAATCTATTACTACATAGAAACTGAAATCGATTAAGAAAAATGTTACTGACAAAAGTTATCTATATTGAACCTAAAAACATGATCCATAATTAGTTCGAATCAAGGTGTCATCATTTTCTAGGAATAAAGCGAAAATCCTTAAAATGCCATAATTAATGGATTATTTTAAAAAATCTATTACTAATTAAAAACTGCAGTCGATTAAGAAAAATATTACTGATAAAGTTATCCATATTGAATCTAAAAAGTATGATCCATAATCAGTTCGAATCAAGGTGTCACCATTTTCTAGAAACAAAGCGAAAAACCTCTAAATGTCAAAATTGATAGACTACTAAAAAATCTATTACTACCTAGAAACTGAAGGCAATTAAGAAAAATGCTGATAAAAAAAAATATACTGATAAAAATTATCCATATTGAACCTTAAAAATATGGTCCATCATCAGTTCGAAACTAGATTACACCATTTTCTACGAATAAAGTGAAAATCTTTAAAATGTTAAAGTTAATGAAATATTTTAAAAAACTATTACTAATTAAAAACTGCAGCCGATTACGAAAACTAATCTGCTACTGATAAAAGATATTCATATTGAACCTGAAAAGCCTGATCCATAATCAGTTCGAACATAGGTGTCATAACTTTCCAGGAATAGAGCAAAAATTTTTAAATGTCAAATTAACCAATTTTCATTAAAAATCTATCACTACTCAAATAGTGAAATCAACCAAGAAAAATGTTGTGTATATAAATTATCCATCTTGAACCAATCAGGCATAATCCATAACAAGTTCAAATCTAGATGTCACCATTTTTCCAGAAACAAAGCGTAAACCTTTCTAACATCTAAATGAATGGTATACATTAGAAAATTTTATCACTACTCAGGAAGTAAAACTTATCGAGAAAAGTGTTGTGCATAAAAATTATGATTTTGTTACAAAAAAATTTTGTAACTAAAAAAGTAAAAAAAGGTGGACATAAATTTTTATGTGGGAGCCACAAACTTTCAAAATACCATAAATCACCAGAGTAGATTTCAAATATTCCTGCTGACTACACTAAGATATTTCACTCTGCTTTCACAATAAAAAGTTTGGTTTCAAAACAACTTTTTGAACCAATTAGCCGTTCACAGTTATTATCTTGTGTATTAGAACTTAACTAATCTTAACCCAAACTCAACACTACAAATTTTTATTCAAAGATCAACCACAACATAATACAAAAAGAAATTTTTTACTCATTTTCTTTGAAAAAATCTGTATCAATTATAAAAAGTTTACTTTCAAAATAGATGCTCCAATTACGATTTTCTTAAGTACTTATTCGCACGAAATGTTATTAATAACATGACATTTGTAGAAAATCCACGCAGAAAAAGTTTTTGTAGAACTATAAAAAGCCAATGCCCCTAGGGGTGTAATTTGATGACGAGATTATCTTGACGAAATTGCGTTTAATAGAAGGTTCGACTACAACACGAAAGAATCTCAAAGAACTCTATATTGTCTCACTCACGCAATGTTTTCTTTTACGAAACGGCGAAACCGTGAAATCATTTCCCATACAGATCAAATCGTCTTGTTACTTCTTTTCGATTAAATTCTTTCAAATCGCAAAATAAACCAAAACAACCCATTATTATTTACTATTAAATTGTTATTTATTACCCCGGTATGGTAATGGGATTTTCGCATTTCTCGTTACGTTTAAAAATAATAACACTCTGAAATGCCAGGTTTAATCCTCCAATAGTTCTCAATATCTTCTTTACCATCGTACTCATCGTACTTTCTATCACGAAGAAGATACTTCGACCTTGAGAAGTAGGCGGCAGTATTCACGTCGTCTCCGATGAGATATTCTCCTCCCATGGTGAATATCTTCGATAGAATATCGAAGTATGGAGGATGATTAGCTTAGGGTCCATTATCTCGAGGTACCGGTTTACTATTCTAGGTAATTTAACTCGGATTGAAGCGAAATGCCACATCATTCGACGTGTTTCGACGATCTCAAATCATTTTTGTCTAATTCAAATGTTAATTAATATAATACTAACGTAATTTACAGTTAATTTTCTTGGGACAACGAACTTGTTTCTTCTTTGTGCTTTTTAGCGTGCCTTCGTGAGACTTATAGTAGTACCTATAGGTTGTTATAACGTTATGCGACATTCGTTCGCATCCGCTTCCTCTTACGACTTCCCATCCACATTCCCATGGTTTTATATCGACAACTAAGTTACCGCGTAATAATTTAACGGTATATGTGTCTGAATAAAGTAGCAATCTCGGTTTACTAACCTCGTTTTATTTTCAACCGTAATTTATTTATTGGTTGCGAGTTCGTTTTCTTTTAACTTAACGTTCACGATTCGTCCTTCAAGAAAAAAACGTAAAAAAATGTATACGGCAAATTGAGAAACTTCGACTTGTCTTAACCGCATCTTCAACTTTGTGAAAGCTGTAATTTCCGTGTCAAGTTTTAACAAAGCGATTGGAAATTTTTAAACAATTATCGATGTAAATTATGATGATCGTATAAGAATGGGATGAGCAATAAACGATGCGGTTCATTGTAATAATGTGGAGGTTAAAATGATCTCATCAAACTAAAAAAGAGTTTATTTGAAATAGTATTTTAAAGACTGGAGTGAAACTTAGAAAGTGGATAACGCGTAAATATCGAAACTGTCCCATATGAAGAGAAATGCAATAACAAGAAGTGAATACGGTATATGCTGTAAGACGTGATGAGACTTAAAAGAATTGTTTGAATTAAAAAATGTTGCGAAATTTGCACTAAACATCTATTCGTAAAAGGATCTGCAAGAAAACGTGCTAAAACTGGTTGCGGAGAAATCTAGGATGATTCCAATACCAACGAAACTAGAAGACACGACTTCTTCTCGTTGTGAAGTTGCAAACAACCCGGTGGTAATTTGTATCGCAAGATCTACGTGGGAACCAATCTTTAAATTATATAATTGGATTAAGTGAAAATATTGATTAAAAAAATGATTTTATAAATTTATGGAGTTGGTTTTATTATAGACAATTCAATACCCACCAACGCATGAACACACGGTGTATGACATAAAATACAGGTCATCTCACACAATGGCGTGTTTTCTTTGTAAAGAGTTTGCTCTGCAATACGGTCCGTTGGTTGAATGTACCCGTAGCATCACTGTTCCGTTGTTCCTTACCCACTTTCACTGGTAATGCCTTTGTTTTTGCTTTAAAAGTACATCATCAAACTTAAAACTACTATAGAGTAAAATTAGTTATTGCATTTCATAACTTTGATCCATTTCGCTTCGTTTCAAAGGCTTCTTTTATGGTAATTTGTGTTAATTTGTAATTCATATCATATAAATATCTCAATTGATTTTTGAGATCCAATTTTTTAAATGTGACACTATTTATCTAACTTACAAGATTTAATACACAGTATGTCCGTAAAGTAACGGTAATTATTATTATTATAACTGTAAGGTTTTACTACTTCAAATTAGTCATGATAAAAATAGCAGTAGCTATAACTAACTATGGTAACCAATTAGTTTAAATAATTCCATGAGTGTCAAAAACTGGTTTAGTAAAGCTTCTTGAAATGTGGTGGCGCGCCACACTTCATAACTTAAGAACTAGCTTAACTCTAGGACTCTAACCGACCTAGAGTTAAGCTAAATCTTAAGATATGAAGTGAGTGTAGAGAGTGAAACACATAATATTCGATATGGTAGGACGTAAAAGAAGTAAACTATTAGAGGAATTAGATTTTATGCTACTGCAATAAAAACATTACATGAAAGTCGATTAAAAAGAAAATATATACACAAATTACAACACTTTAAGATAAGATAAAGACATGTAAAGGGTAGGTATACAATTCAATATGCATTGTTATAATTTAAGAACACATCTATGGTATAGAAACTGTGGTTAATTTATAGTTTTTTCACTTCTTTGGCAAACTGTTTGGACTCTAAGGCGTGGTAATTTGGTATCTTGTTATACAATTTTGGGCCACGTAGTTTTGGGTTGTGTTGGTGCTGTGATATGATATTTAGGTTGCATAATGATCTGATTGTTTTTTTTGAAGGGTGAAGATACAAACTGAGTCCGATGCCATACCCCAGAACAGTATTCCATAACTTGCAACACCTTGAAAATTTGCAAAAATAAGCTATCTTTGCTGCTTAGTGAGTTGCGACCATTTTCATTCTCCTGATATATATTGCACTGGCTAATTTGAGGTCTTAAATCACGAATGGCTCACTGGGCCTACGTAGCAATAATCCGACCCACGCATGGTCACCTATGTTTCACTGGTTTGATGGCCAAAAACAAATTATAAGATAGCACACAACAGGTGGCACAAATCCAGCGATTAGTATATCTTAATATAACAGGTGCAATGAGACCTTGTACGTCGGTCTCACACCATTTCATTTATACATACAAAAGGAGGCAGCTTTAAGTGCCTTATTACTGAAAACATGCTCCTCACTCAAGTTGATGTAGGATAACCTCAGACGACATCTCGAAATCCTCAAGGACCCATGTCTAAATGGACCACTTGACTGAAATTATAACGAACCTTATAAGCGAAAAGTATGATAACTCCGTCGCAAAACAAAACCAAAGAGGTTTTATGCCTTAGCAAAGGGGATCTAAGATCGCTCTCAGGCTTCCTGATCGGCCATGCACCCTTAAGATACCATCTTTTCCACATTGGACAAGCTGAGAATCAAACTTGTCGAGTTTATAACGACGAGTCAGAGACTGCTGAACATATTCTACTGTGTGAATGCATCGCCAGAGGCCGCCTAAGACAATATTTTCGGTAAAATACGCCTGACACCTACGATATAAAGGGACAAGACCTTGGAGCAGCTGGCCAAGACAGCAAATGTATCAAAGACATACATTTGCTCTAAACTTTTGAAGGGCTTAAGTTACAATAGATCTTATAGGTCGCGGTGACGAAAGGGAAATAGTTACAGTATTTTTTTAATACATAAGAACCACATGAGAAATACTCAGAATTTTATGTAGAATTCATAAATACAACAAAAAACCTTATCTTAATTTTGCATCACCCCCCCAAAATATAACATAAATGTCTTTTTTTCTAGAACAACATGCCTCGAATTTTTATCGAATTGATTCTATCTATTTTTCATATTATGTCATGAAGTTTTTTTAAGAGTCTGTTTTTTTAAGTTTTATGTCCGAGAGTTTCGTTGTTATTTCTAGATAAGCAGATATAATTCAATAATTGTCTGTTCTGTTGATAAATTTTTGTGGTAGCAGTTCTTGTCTTTCGTTATTGGTGTGATGTTTGTCCGTTCATATAGCTTCTTATTTTGTATGTTGTGTAGTGGATTATTCGGATGGCCTCATCTTTGTTATAACCTTCAAGCATCTTCCTTCCGCTTTATTAATAATGTCAAGGTTTGTTTCGTTGCACTCTCAGTTAGGACATGTCCATAATCCAACACAGGTCTGACTATTGCTTTGTAGATGTTAAGCTTCAAAAGTGTTTTGCTCTCCTTATTGCTTCGAGTTGTTTTTCTTTGCGGTGGTTTTTAAGATATTTATTTGATGTTTTCCGATGGTTTTAATTTACCCTGTTCTATTTGGATGTAGAGAGAGTTCTCTTTGATGTTGTGGTACGGTAGTAAGAGCTGGAATTTGGAACGGTTGGATTATAGTCTCCATTTGAGTATCTAGGCAAGTGTTTCGTTGTAAAATGTCTGCATTTTTTTTATTTATGCTTCAATTAGGATTTTTGCGTGGGTGACCAATGTCGTGTAGTCTACGTATTGTGGGATATATCGATTTGGGTCGAAGAGGGAATGGTTTGGGAAATAAATATCGAAACAGTAATTATTGTATAGAGTAGGTGATAAAGGGGGGCTTTAAGGAACGTCTCGGCAGAAAACTGGTCAGAATATGTACTGTTAACTTTTATACGCAAGTATCGGTCATTTAAAAAGTCAGATTCTTATCAGATATGGGTTTACATTTAGAAGATTTATTTTGTAAATTATTGCCTTATGCCACACGCGGTCAAAAACCTTGTTGATGTCGAAGGAAACTGCTGCTGTGCGTTTATTTTGTAAGTGTGCTGTTTCGATGTTGTTGTACAAGATGGAAAGAGGAAGCGAGGTAGAGTTTTGCGGTTTGAACCCGAATTGGTATATGGGAATTTTTGAATCTACAATGTTTAGGATTCTTGCGTTGATTAAACTTTCGTATATCTTTCCGATCTTTCGGAAGGCTAATGGGGTGGTAGTGTTTGAGATTTGAATATTTGGTATTAGGTTTTTGTATTGTAATGATGGTTCCAAATTTCCACGCACAAGGTTATATTTGTGCCTATAGGCAATAATTGCGGAATCTACGTATACATATAGTTGTGAGTCTTCGGATCTAGTTTTTTTAAAGTAAGTTTTGTTATCAGGTCACGCCCAGGTGTGGTTTTTCCTCTATGAATATGTATATAGTATTCGACTTCGCTAATATCTGAGAAAGAATTGATATGTATGGGTGCTCTTAAATAGCCTGCGTAACAATTATAGATAAAATTGTGATCTTCTTTGTTGAATCATGAGTTTTCTCTCGGTGTGGATGTGTCTAGAAAATATTCTGCCATAGCGTTGCATTTCTATAGGTCAGATACTAACTCGGCGTTGTTGTACTTTAGTGTTGGAATCGGGCAGGATTTCTTGTATTTGATGATTTTCTTAATCTTGTTCCAGTATGAACGCCCATCGTCTTCCTTAATTTCTGAACAAACTTGTAACCATTATAACGCAAACCTTTGAGTGAGTTTAATGCATTCGAAATCATTTCAGATAGTTAACGCAATACTTCATAGTTAACAGTAAAATAATACCATAAGGTCATCGGCTTTAAATTTTCTATACACGATTAAAATGCCGGTGGCGCAACTAATATTATAATTGTCACATCAACCGCAAATGCCGTATATAAACTCACCTAACTCCTCTACCCCTTTATTCTATTATAAAAAACGATACCAAATGGAGATATTTCTTCCATTAATTCAATTAATTTTAAATTATTTCACCTTTTTTGTTACAATTGAAAAAATAAAATAAAACAAAACGAATTTATTGAAAGAAAGTTTTCAGTTTTAGCTTTCGCTTTCATTAATATTCAATCGATCTATTAGTACAGATGCATTTCACCTATTATGTACATACGCATTATGGGAAAAACAGTCCGTTTGTCGCATTTATTACCACGGTTATCAACTCACTTTCTATGACAATATCATCCATTAAGGTCGAAAGAGATTTCTCTATGACCGACAACAAAACTAATAAAAAGGAATTCTGTTTCGTGGTTAATTAGTGGCAAATTTTGGTTTGTAAATTCTTCGATTAAAATTATAAATTAGAAATGAGCATTGAAATTTTCTTAACTGCTCCACTTGGTATTGTGTTTGTATGTATATCAGGTTCTGACCTAAAAAAAACTCACAACAGCACGGTAAAAGTTTTATCGGTGTTATCAACGTTGAAAAAAGAAATAATGAAGAAAGTGGCTTAAAATAGCTTTTTTCCTACTTAGATTTCCATTCTAATTACGTTAAATGATATCTTTTAAAAATAAATTTAAAATATATGTTAACCTGGATTTGAATTTAAGTTCATCCTGTGTTTTGTTAACAGTAAAAATAGGAAGCTTACAATTATCTCTTAACAAAATAAAATATACAAGTCACGGGCAATGATCTCCTCTGTATACATAATATAGAATCGTTCGGGATTGCGGAATAGAGATAATTAGTTTTAACGGTGATTTTTTTATTTAAAACGATCCCATTTTTAACAGTTAATAGGTCTATTTAGTCCTTCAACTTCCTTAATAGATATTTCTATTTTTTCTTGAAACTCATTATATTTAGCTTCGTTATATTGAAAAAGCGTCGGCGTTTATAGATAAAAGTCAATTACAACCTACAACCTTTTAATTATAGATGTATGATTAACCATTTCTTAATATTTTTAAATATTAGTCATCTCGACCCACAAGGTTTTAATTACTTTGCTCAACTAAAATAAATAAATTAATACAAGTTTGTTTTACTAATTAGTAAGTGCACGGGCCTAAATACACTCTTGGGACTTAATTAACCACTTTTTAATGTCTAAAAACTTCACCCACTGGAAAAGTACCATAATGTAGCAACCTTGTGACTCAAAAAGGAACTCGCACTTCTTATAAATGGGTTTACGTGTTAATTTGCAAGTATAAGGACACGTTTCGAGATTGGTTAGAGTTGTTTTTTAAAGGTCATTTAAGATTTAGTATTAGATCATGTGGTTCTTCAAGAAAAAAATATTATTAATATTAATATAAATGCGTACTCATCTTTAAGAGGTGTACTTATTGTTAGTTAGGCACTGCTTCAAGTAGTATATGTATTCAAGTAGTAAAAGGTAAACATAAGCAAGTAATTCAAAGACGTACTTTGTATCTCAAAAACTAATTGAGATATCCATATGAAATGAAAAGCATTTTAAAGCATATTTAATCCGGTTTAAGTGTTACAAGAATAAATTTTTAACTGCAACACATTTTTAAATTTAATTCTGTATGTTAAATCTTGTTATTTAGATAACAGGTGTCAAATTAAATAATCGTGTCTTAATAAGGTGGCGGGAATAGATAATATAGGTCTGGAGTTACTAAAGAAGGGTGGGGATAAGTTGAAGAAAGAGATGTAGGAATCATATAAGCAAAAAGTAGTATTCGCTCTAAAAATATACTTAAAAATGCCTAAGAAAGGAAGCAGAAGATAAATTGGAAGAGGAAGAAGTGGCCATTCGACTCACCAAGCAGACACAAGACCAACATTTATTCATATAATCAGAACATTAATAGATAAAATAATGGAAATGGGTAAGGACATGTACCTAGCATTTGTGGACCTAACAGCAGTTTTTGAAAGAGTACCAAAAGAAGAAATATGGAAATCCTTAAGAGCGTTATATATAAACAAAAAATTACAAAGAACAATTGAAAGTGTATATAGTAGTGGTGGAACGGATATCCGGCAACTATCCGGTATCCGGCCTATCTGGCCATTTTTTAAATCCGGCCGGGTAGTTGCCGGATATGAAAACCCTATTACTTAGTACTCCACACTGAGAGAAATATATTCTTGAACGAAGATTATTACTCTTGGCTCAAGCTTATCATATTCTTGTATATCCACAAGAAGATCATTTTGTTGAGTGAAGAAAAACCACATATTCTCAAAGCAAGTATACAAATATTTTTGATTCTGAAGAAAATGAATTCTTAGTGAAAGTAAATCAATAATCTTGAAAAAGAGTATCAGTGTTGCGTCAACAACCCCATTTTCGTATCGAGAATAGATTTCTTAGGTCAAGAATAACGTATCTTTCTTTTTATAAAACTTATTCATGTAACAACAATCTTGTATAATTCCTCATTTGAGTATTATAAATTATTGATGCAAGAATGAATTTTTTGTTACAAAAAATTGATATTCTTCGATGCTAAGAATATTTCTATTTTTAAAACAAAAAAATATTTTTGTTTTAAGAGTATCTTATACTTGTTCCTAAGAAATACATTCAAGAATAAATTTTTCTTTCCCTCAGTGCACCATTCACAGGAATTAGTATCTCTTTTAGGTATTGGATACTGCAGATAATAATCAAGTTCAACCCAAATAGGTCTTTTTTCATTGAATACAACTTTATTTATATCAGGTTTGTCATCAACAACCTTTTTGTAACAATCCCAATACGATATATAAAATCTCTTGTTGCAGTTTCGTCTAGTTTTCTTCTCTTCGTTTGTAATTCATCATCACATTCGTTACTAACAGAACTGTCGCTGTTATTACTTTCGATTATTAGTTAAAGCATCCTCTTTTTAATGCAACAAGCCGTTTTGAAAAATCGCTTTTAGTTTTTGAGAAATAAATAATCGACAATTTAATGTATAAAATTTTATGTATAAAATCCATTTCTTGGAATATACGTATGAAAATGTCCCAAAGTGTTAATAAAAGTGTCCTCTTTCCAATGAACCAACACGTTTTGAAAAATAACTTTAAGTTTTTGAGAAAACAATATTTGAAGTTTTTATAAAATTTTCGATGTTGCAATTTTTATCGATAACTTTCAAAATTCGCTATTAAATTAATTTCTTGAAGGATCCTTGTGGAAATATCACCAATTATTAATTATAGTATCCTCTTTTTAATGCAAACAGCCGTTTTGAAGAATCACTTTTAGTTCTTGAGAAATAAATTTTTGAAATAATCAACAGTTTTTTCGAATTCTGCAATTTTCGCCGATTAAGTTTTAAAAATTCGTATAAAATCCATTTCTTGGAATATGAGTATGAAAATGTCCCAAAGTGTTAATAAAAGTATCCTCTTTCCAATAAACCAACACGTTTTGAAAAATTACTTTTAGTTTTTGAGAAAACAATATTTGAAGTTTTGATAAAATTTTCGATGTTGCAATTTTCATCGATAATTTTCAAAATTCGCTATAAAATTCATTTCTTGAAGGATCCTTGTGGAAATATCACCAATTATTAATTAAAGTATCCTCTTTTTAATGCAATAAGTCGTTTTGAAAAGTCGCTTTTAGTTTTTGAGAAATAAATGTTTGAAATGATCGCCAATTTTTTCGAATTTTGTATTTTTCGCAGATTATGTTTTAAAAATTCGTATAAAATCAATTTTCTGGAATAGGAGTATGAAAATTTCCCAAACTGTTAATAAAAGTGTCCTCTTTTCAATGAACCAACACGTTTTGAAAAATAACTTTTAGTTTTTGAGAAAACAATATTTGAAGTTTTTAAAAAAAATTTGATGTTACAATTTTGATCGATAACTTTCAAAATTCGCTATAAAATTTATTTCTTGAAAGATCCTTGTGGAAATATCACCAATTATTATTTAAAGTATCCTCTTTTTAATGCAATAAGTCGTTTTGAAAAGTCGCTTTTAGTTTTTGAGAAATAAATGTTTGAAATGATCGCCAATTTTTTCAAATTTTGTATTTTTCGCCGATTATGTTTTAAAAATTCGTATAAAATCCATTTCTTGGAATATGAGTATGAAAATGTCCCAAAGTGTTAATAAAACTGTCCTCTTTCCAATGAACCAACACGCTTTGAAAAATAACTTTTAGTTTTTGAGAAAACAATATTTGAAGTTTTTATAAAATTTTCGATGTTGCAATTTTCATCGATAACTTTCAAAATTCGCTATAAAATTCATTTCTTGAAGGATCCTTGTGGAAATATCGCCAATTATTAATTAAAGTATCCTCTTTTTAGAGTTGCTTCGTTAATTAAATCAGCATCAAAAAAGTTCATTTTGTATCTTGGATCCAAATAGTAATAATAAAAAAATATAATAATAAAATAATAAATAATAAGTTAACATATCTTATCAGCTTTCTTATTAATTTCATTTAAATTCTATTAAAATGTGGCAATGTAGGGTATCACTTCAAAAATGTACCAGAATTTATAACCATAATGGCCGGATAGATATTCCGGATAACCGGATATCCGGCCGGAGGGGTTGCTGAATATCCGGTATCCGGGTTTTCGCAAAATCACTATCCGTTCAATCACTAGTATATAGTAAGGTAAAAGGGTGTGTCAGGCTAAATGGAGAAATGTCCAAACACTAATACCATTACTATTTGTGATTTTTATGGATCAAATAATTAAGAAGTCTAAAACAAGAACAAGACTTTCCACAATAGGTTATTACAAATTAACACCAAAGATCTTTAACCTGGTGTATGCAGACGATATAATGCTGATAGCAAGTACGAAAACAGAATTACCAAGAAAAATTGCCTCTTCGAAAACCTGTTTGGGTGAAAAGGGAATGCAAATAAACATAGGGAAAATCAAGATTATAGATATAACTAAAGGGGAAAAGGATAAAAACATAAATATGATGATAAGTGAGGAGAGACTGGAAATTGTGGATAAATTTGAATACTTGGTCACCATTTTTACTGAGAATGGAACAATAGACAGAGAAATAGAATGAATCTAATTCGAGCAAGAACTGAAGGCGAGCCGACACTACAATTGGCGATATTCGATAAAAAATTTCTACTAGCATCTTCTTTAGGATTGCTCAAAGATGAAAAGTTAAATTCTTCCAATAACGCAACGAAGTTAACAACGGATACTAACCACCTGTTTTAAAATGTAAGTATTTTAAGAACCTCTTCTGCACTCTCTCGAACATGAGCTGGTGAGAAGTATAACAAGGATACCAAACCAGGAAACCATATTACAATTTAGTACGAACAAACGCATAGAAAATTACTGTTAATTCGGCTACGTTGTTAAATTGGTTACATTGTCTGATGATAAAACTCAATGCACCAGAGGCTGACTTTACTATAGCGTTAACATGGTCTTTGAATTGCAACTGGTCATCGAATAAGACACTCAGATCTCGAATAGCGTATTGCTTCAGCTCCCACATAATAGTTAAACGTTATTGGGTTATTACACCTTGTGATACGACAACGCATTTTGCTATATTAAGATCAATTCCATTCTGTACAGACCAGGAACTGATCATGTTCAGATTGCGCTGCAACATAACACAGTCTTCAGGGAATGTTACACCTTTAAGTCATCGGCGTAAACAAGCACATTACAATCAAGTCGTTGTAATAGATCATTCAGATAAACATTGATAAGAAGGGGACCTAGGTTGGAACCCCGTGGAACACCAGAGCCAGCAGTGAACGTATCAGATTGGAGAGATAAAATCCTCCGTAGATCATAGATAAATCCAAGCCTGCAGAGTTTAGAAAGAAGTATTCCATGATCTAATCTATCTAATGCCTTTCTAAAATCTGTGTAAATTATATCAACTTGTTGTCGTTTATCCATGTGCTCGCTGATGAACTGCGTTACCTCTGCTAAATTAGTCATAGTTGAACGACCAGTCATAAATCCGTGCTGATGATCAGATGTATATAGGCAAACAAAGTAGCTCATTTTGGAGTATAGTAATATCTCGAAGACCTTTGAGCAATTGTTCAAAATGCTAGTAGGTCGGTACTTTTCAATACTAAATCTGTCTCCATTTTTAAAAACCGACGTTATCCGAGTTTTTTTCCATGTTGCAGGAAATGTTTTAGTTTTTAAGCATAAATTGAATATAAAGGTTAAAGGTCTGCTGAGGAAGGGTGCACAATCTTTAATAATAAAACTTTTTCCTACTTCCTCGTCTGAAAGTGGAATAATGTAGGGATCCAGGACTGTTGACTTGCTGGTTACAGTTATTGATAGTTGTTGGTGCAGGAAGGCCTGCACATTCCCAGGGGATCAAAGATCTCGAAACCAGCAAAGGTCATACAGCCTGGAATACGCAATTACGTGGTAAATTGCGTATTCCTTTTGGTTCACGTAACGCCAGAAATGTTTGGGGTCGGTGGATATACAATTTTCGGTATTCACGAGATAATAATAATAATAATAATAATAATTATTATTTATTGTGCCAACACATGATACAACAAACCAAAAAAAAACAAATACAATTCATAATATTCAATAAAAAAAATACAAATCTATAAAATAATTAAATTAATCAATAATAACTCAATTAGATATATTAGCACAAATGGTGAAAGAACAGATAAAAATCTGGTTTAACTTCCACCGTGAGACAAAAAAAAAAAAAGAATAAACAAACAAAATAAAAATGCATAATATAAAATAAAAAATAGAAAAAACTGAGCAATAATGAAACTTATTTACATAGTACCAAATTTCATAATCATTAAAACAAAACTAACCAAGCACGAAAAACCTATAGTCGACCATACAACCTGTCTCGCAACACTAAAAATCTAAATTTCGCGATAGAGCCAGCACACCTCACGGAATCAGGGATCACGTTCCACATCCTAGCCACTTGATACGAAAACGATTGCTTAAATTTGGTAGATTTGTGCCTAGGAATGGTAACACAGGAACGATGCCTCAAATTAAGGTGGTGAACATCAGTCCTGAACTTTATTTTATTAACCAAATAAGGAGGCTTCCCATGAAATAACACTGAATATACCAGACACAGATAGTGAATAGTGAATCTCTGTCCCATATTCAGCCACCTACAGAGCAATAGCTTATCAGAAATATGCTCTCTACGCCCGATACCATAAATAAAACGTAAGCAAGAGTTTTGAACTACTTGCACCCTACGAGCACTGTCATACGATAAACACGGACTAAACACAGCACTACAATAATTAAAATGGGAAAGAACTAGTGAATCACACAAGAGTCGTTTCAATTCACAAGAAAGAATATTCCTGTTACCATAAAGCGTCTTCAACGATCCAAATGCCCTACCACAAAGCATACTCACATGACCACAAAAAGACAGCTGCTCATCAATCACCACACCCAGGCTTCTAACAGAAGTTTCAAATATTAATGGCTGATTTAAAATATCAATATTAATGTTAACTCTATCAACATGTAACGCACCCCTTTTGGTAAACAAGATACCTTGCGTTTTATTAGGATTAATCAGCAATGAATGTTGCTCAATGCGAGCACACAGTTGCTGCAATTCACCAGTTACTCGACTACATACATCCGGCAGCTCATGTGGAAAGAAGCTACAGTACAGCTGCCCATCATCCGCGTACAAATGATACGACAGGGCACTTAAATCAGAAAACAAATTACAAGTAAAAATTGTGAAAAGTATGGGACCCAAGATGGACCCCTGTGGCACACCAGATGCAATTGCCATAGAAGACGAGATTATACCATTCACCCTAACTGACTGCCGCCTATCCTGAAGATAATTCCGAAACAACTCAACAGCCGCACCACTAATTCCAATGTAATGTAAGATTGACAGCAATAGATCATGATTTAAAATGTCAAAAGCCTTAGTGAAGTCCAAAAGAATCAACATTGTCGACCTTCCCTCATCAAGAGACCTAAAGACGTCATCAGTAAGGTCCAACAGCGCAGCAGCACAGCTATAGTGTCTTCTAAAACCCGATTGTCTGTCAGGTAGAATATTATTCTCATTCAAGTGGCCACAAAGCTGTTCAACAATCACTCTCTCAAGTACCTTGGACAACGCTGGAAGTATTGTCACAGGCCGTAAATCCTTCAGAACCTTTACAGATTTTGTCTTTGGTACTGGAGTTACAAGACCATACTTCCAGGCAGATGGAAATACAGACTCCCGGAGACAGACATTAAATATGTGACACAAAACGTCAAGTATGCGAGGACAGCACAACCTTATCATATCCAAAGAAATCCCATCAGAACCAATACCACCTGATTTTAAGGATGATAACAAATTCTCAATTTTATTAGCTGAGACAGGCTCAAGCGTCAAGTCACCATTCACACTACCCATCCTATTGTCACGATAATAACTCAACAAATCCTGATTAGGAGGAACCAGAACATTTTGAGCAGAATCAACAAAAAATTTATTGACCATTTCAGGATCAGTTAAGCTACCCGGCAAAACAGCAGAAGATGAATTAATAACATTGTATCTTTTTAAGCGCTTCCATAAGTTACGAGAGTCACTTGTGTTACAGTTTTGTTCAAGAAAAACACGATTATCAGATGAGACTGATAATCAGAATCAATTGCATCCTTGGCTAAACGATGCAATCTAACATATTTATCGTAGTATGGTAGTTGTTTAGATCTCTTCCACTTCTTAATATACTATCTCTTTACTTTCAATAGACCTTTAGTACTTTCAGTAAACCATAGAGAAAATTTCGACGGCGACAAGGAATATTTGGGTACATGTTTGTCAATAACGTTATAGATGTTATAGTAATATTTTTCCACAGCAGCGAAACATCAGAAGGTATAAGAAGGTATAAGCTGTAATAATAAATATGCTGATCGAGAAATAGGCACATTTACCAACGACTACATCAATCAGCGGGGCAAGATTTGAAATATCGGACACATCACAGTTGAACAATTTGATTTGCTGACTGCACGCAATAAGAACGCCACCACAAGTCTTCTATCCACGAGACGGTGATTACGATGATTTCTAATTACATTAAATGTAGTAGGCAGCAACTCAGAGTTTGTAGTGTATCAAAATCGGCAGAATTTGTAGCTGTGTATAATTGGTAAGTTTTTATTTGTAGTCTTTGCACATTTTGATAAAATAAACGAAGTGTGTGGGTCTTCCTGTTGGATCCTAATAGTTTTCCCTTTGGATAGTTCGGTCATTGTCAGATGATACAATTCTCGGTGGCCGCCTACTATTGTGATTCACATACTATTTAATTCTTATGTTCACCTCGCCATGGATCGAATTAGAAACAAAACTATAAGAGACGATTTAGAACAAATACGCTGATAATTCAAATAGAAAACAAATATGTATGGACACGGTATGGACTATAGACACCTAGTCAGAATGCCAAAAGAGTAATGGAAATGGCAATACTTGGAACACGAAGGAGAGGCAGGCCAAGGATAAAATAGGAGGATGGAATGCAGGAGATAATGTGCAAGAGAGGAGGAAGTGAAGAATATGACAAGGAACGGACGTAGTTTTAAAATATAGATAGAGAATCCCAACATCACCCCAACGCTGTAATGGCATCTAGGGGAAATGATAAAGAAGAGGAGTAACTCAATAAGTAATTGAGATACTGATATGAAATAAAGCATTTTAAAGCAAATTTAATCAAGTTTATGTGGCAAATTTGGTGGCAACGTATTTTCAAATTCAACTCTGTATATTAAATCTTGCACGTTAGATAAGTGTCGAATTTAAAAAATCGTATCTCAATAACTAATTGAGATATTGATATGAAGTAAAAAGCATTTTAAAGCAAATTGAATCAAGTTTAAGTGCCACAAAAATATTTTTTTAATTTCCATAAATTTGGTGGCAACGTATTTTCAAATTCAACTCTGTATATTAAATCTTGTACGTTCGATAAGTGTCGAATTTAAAAAATCGTATCTTAATAACTAATTGAGATATTGATATGAAGAAAAAAGTATTTTAAAGCAAATTTAATCAAGTTTAAGTGCCACAAAAATAATTTTTTAATATCCATAAATTTGATGGCAACATATTTTTAAATTCAACGCTGTATATTAAATCTTGTACGTTAGATAAGTGTCGAATTTAAAAAATCGTATCCCAATAACTAATTGAGATATTGATATGAAGTAAAAAGCATTTTAAACCAAATTTAATCTAGTTTAAGTGTCACTAAAATAACGTTTTTAATTTCCATAAATTTGGTTGCAATTTGTTTTTATATTCAAGTCTGTTCATTAAATATTGTAGGTTAGATATAAAATTTCAAATTTAAAACATCGTATCTTAATAACTAATTGGGATATTGATATGAAATTAAAAACATTTTGAAGCAAATTTAATCAAGTTTAAGTTCCACAAAAATAATTTTTTAATTTCCATAAATTTGGTGGCAACATATTTTTAAATTCAACTCTGGTATATTAAATCTTGTACGTTAGATAAGTGTCGAATTTAAAAAATTGTATCTCAATAACTAATTGAGATATTGATATGAAGTAAAAAGTATTTTAAAGCAAATTTAATCTAGTTTAAGTGTCACTAAAATAACTTTTTTAATTTCCATAAATTTGGTTGCAATTTGTTTTTATATTCAAGTCTGTTCATTAAATTTTGTAGGTTAGATATAAAATTTCAAATTTAAAACATCGTATCTTAATAACTAATTGGGATATTGATATGAAATTAAAAACATTTTGAAGCAAATTTAATCAAGTTTAAGTGCCACAAAAATATTGTTTTAATTTCCATAAATTTGGTGGTAACGTATTTTTAAATTCAACTCTGTATATTAAATCTTGTACGTTAGATAAGTGTCGAATTTAAAAAATCGTATCTCAATAACTAATTGACATATTGATATGAAGAAAAAAGTATTTTAAAGCAAATTTAATCTAGTTTAAGTGTCACTAAAATAACTTTTTTAATTTCCTCTGCATATTAAATCTTGTTAAAGTTAGATAAAAAAATCAATTTTAAAACATTTTATCACTTTTTAGTTTTAAAGCAGCATGGTTAATTAATAAATTAAGA
This sequence comes from Onthophagus taurus, assembly GCF_036711975.1. NCBI lineage: Eukaryota > Metazoa > Arthropoda > Insecta > Coleoptera > Scarabaeidae > Onthophagus > Onthophagus taurus. The sequence continues at coordinate 20,754,163 of NC_091972.1, read as the reverse complement.
TTGAATTAATTATTATAATATATTTTCAATTAATTTTTAATTAAGATTTAATGATCCAAGAAAAATTTCTAGATTAAAACTTTTAAACAATAACGATTTATATCAACTTAGCTTTCTCCACAGTCCTTATGTGATTCTTTAGAAACATTTAAAATAAATTATGATGTCAAAACAGTTCAAGAAGATTTTTACACAAAATTCTTCTCAAAATAACCTTTGCCCCATATAGATAAATGCGGCTCTAAAAAATCGATCGTTCCTTATTGATGTTGCTAATGAAGTATTACTTGTTAAATCAAAATTATTCTTAAAACCAAATTGTTCAAACCGAATTATTCATCAAGTTCAAACGAAACCAAAGAGAGAGGAAAATACTGTTAGAATTAGAAAGAATTTACCGTGCGAAGAATCGCCGAAGAACTCGAAACTAATACAAATAAATATTTTTTTTATTAAAACAATCCCCTTACCATCACTGTTCTTATTATTACTTCCACATTCAGTATCTTCGCAATCATTTGCCGCATTAAAATTTCCAAACACTTCCCGACAACTCATAAACACCAACGTATACAAGCAGAATACTAAAATATTGTTCCTCATGATTCAAAAATGTGTATCACTAGAATTAATTGATTAAGTTCCGTTTAATCAAAATGTTTATGAATGAAACTTCACTCGAAATGAAAATAACACGTAATAAGTACATTGGCGTTAAGAACGCTGGTGTGAAACGTCGTCACCGTTTCATTCTTCGTGGTGAACTGGTTGGATTCGATGTACGTTTCGTGGTCTCAACTCTACTGTTGGGACGTCTGGGGAAATCTCTTCTCGCAACCTCAACACACACCTTCTCCTAAGCCAGGTAAATAAATCTATTCGTTGAGAAGAAGAAATTTATTAAAGCTTAATTAAAATATTTATTTGTTAGATTTTTTTGAATTAATCTTGATGAGGAAAGAAGAAAAATTTTAAGAATTTTTGTAGAAGAATTTTTTAAGTATCCTCTTCTTATCTATATTTATAGCATTTTGGCCCTCAACCATCAAGGTCCCTACGGACACAGAAAAGACCCTCTCCTTCCTTCAGGTCGACTTATACACTGCGTGGAACCGGTCTTTTAGGTTTTGTTACGTAATTTTCATTGTCTAAGCCTTGTCTCGAATTCGAATCGAAGACTAAACTAAAAAAAATTTCGAAACGTAGCCAAAACAACAGTTTTCTTTGCTCCCATTTCAACGACGAAATCGTTTTTAATCCCTTTTAAGCCATCATATTAAGAAATCGCTCTAAAATAATTTCGAAACGCGAAGAAAAGTATGATTCAAATTTGATGTTATTCGTAAATTTGGTATTATAAACCGCAATGCCGTTTGGAATTCGGAACAGCAGGTAGTCTCTCCTCCGATTACCTTACTTTCTTCGGGGGCACTGTTCCTCCTTCTTTTCCTTCGACGCGAAGACTCACTGGTCGAGCCATTGGCCAGGTTCTTCGTAGACATTCGGACCGTTCGAAAAATCGTGTTTTGAGGTCAGCCTCGCATATACGCCTTTACCTTCACACCTGTTTAGGCTTGAACTCGAAACACAATACGTGTTTATTCATTAGCTCAAGACAGATACTTAAAATTAGATTTTATATCAATATTAAATTCAAAATCAATCGGTTTTGTGTTAAAATAGCCTTTAATGAATTTGTTGGGAAATAATCAGGATTGATTAAATATGTTCTGTCAATTATAAATGATATAGTGGTTTAAATTGAATAGACAGACACCTTTTGTAGTCTTTAAAACCTTTAGAAAGCTTGATTGCTGCTGTTAATTTGAATAACCATGCTAAAATGAGAAAGTATTTACGTTTAAGTAGTAAAATTCATAACTTTTTTAATAGTTGAGTTGAAATCACGGAATGTTTACGAGTTGTACTAAAAATGTTGTAGATTTAAATAGAAAATGCATCATTAACAGTAATGGGCGCTGGGTAAATACTCGGCGGGTTTATCCGGGTATTTACCCTGACCCAGGGTAAATACCCAAACAGTGTACATCATTAAACGAATCTGTCGTAATTTAGATTAGATCAAGTTGTTATGATTATCATCATCAAGCTGCCCTCTGCGTCCATTGTTGGACATAGACCTCCCCTATTCTGTTCCATTCGATTCTATTCTGTGCCGTCTGAATCCAATTATTGGTCATTCTTTTGACGTCTACTTAGTCTGTTCGCTCGCGGTCTCCACTCAAGCAACACAATGTTGATCACATCATTTACGCCTTCTTCATAGGTCTTCATTTCGTATGTAGTCCCTCAGACTTAGACCAGGATCAACCTCTCCAACTATCTTTGTGTTACTTGGATCCTCCTGGCAGTGGCTACCGTTAATGTTAATGTTTCGGAGCTTTATGTCATAACCGGATACACGCATTGATTGAAGGTCTTTCTTGACCTTTTCTCTTGAAGATGTCTCTAAGTTTCCCGCAGGTGGCCCATACGAGTGTGATCCTTCTGCTTAGTTCGCTTGTTTGATTATCTCTCGATACACGAACCTCATAGCCAAGATATACATAGATAGCTGGCAACCCTCTCAATTTCATTATCCCCAATGTTGATGTTAGAGCTGGGAAAAAGATTTATCATAAATTTTAATTTCGTCTCGTTGATATTTAGTCCGACTCTTGCACACACCTCCTTTAAGTCGTTCAGCATTAGTTTAATCTCTCCAAGGCTATCCGGTATGAGAACTATATCGTCCGCGTAGCGCAAATTACTTAAGCATTTGCAATCAATGTTTATGCCTTCTTAGGTCCAATCCAGTTGTTTAACTGCACTCTGAGAACTGTGATGAACAATTTGGGTTCAATAGTGTATCGCCTTGTTTTACTCACAATCAGTACTTTACTACTTCTACTCTCTTCAGTACTTCATTCTTGAGATGTTATAAATAAGTTTGGTATATCGATAATCGACTCTGCATCGTTGAAGTGCTTGCAAAACTGCCATCAACTCAATTTAAATTAAATTTTATAAATACCTCTAAATATCCATCTTGGGTAAATACCCCCAGGTATATATCCAGGAAATTTACCCTTGAAAATAAATACCCGGGTATTTAACAACACTGAGCTCACAGAGCTTAACTCTGACCACTTACCAGTCATTATTGGCTGTCCTTGGTTGACAGATAATATAAAGCTCAGGACGGTAGGGCGTTATCCTTACCGTCGCATTTTCAGGACCCTGACCGTGTTAACAGTTATTATGTAGATAGTGTAAACGACCTTGTGGATAGTTTGCCGTCTGTTAATTTGGATTTTTATAAGCATAATGCATGTCAATATTAATTTGTATTTAAAAATATAAGTGAGGCAGAGGTGCGGTCTATTCTGGCTTCTATCACATCCGCTTCAGTTGGATGTGATGATATTTCCATAGGAATGATACGTCTCTGCTCTCTGTTGATTTTGCCGTATCTGACTCATTTTCTCAATTGTTGTCTTTCGGAGAGTAAATTTCCTACGCTTTGGAAGCAAGGGATAATTATTCCTTTGGCAAAGGTTGATGATCCCAAGCAATTGAAAGATCTTAGACCAATAAGAATTCTTCCAACGTTATCTAAGGTGCTTGAAAAAGTTATATAGCAGCAGTTACATGGAGAGTAATAGCTTGTTGCCTCAGGAGCAGTCTGGCTTTCGTAGTGGCTATAGTTGTACAACTGCAATGTTGTGCCTAACTGATGATTAGAGCTCCGATTTGTGTGCAGTCAAATTATAGGAAATATGCGCATAAATATGCAAGCTTTTTATCCGAAATATGTAAAAAATATGCAAAAGTATGTGGAAATATGCAAAAATATACCTTTCTTATAGTTGTTATCAATCTATTTCTATCACATTTTTGTACTTCCTCTCACACGATATCTTAAAAAAGAATAATTCAAAAAGTTAGCCATAGATACTCTAACGGATTAAAAATTTAAATCTGAGACTATAAAACAGATATCCCAAGAAAATGGGACATCCAATTTAATATAGCTTTATTTAGTTTTAATTTAACAGTTTTCCATTTTTTTTAAACTTCTAGTGTAAAAGTCTAAGAGAAATACAGTTTCTTTGTCATCAAACCATTGGCAACTCCGCTGAAAACTCTAATTTTTTAATTTAAATCTTTGGCTAAAACGTTACGTAATTTTTAAAAAAGTAAAAAATTTAGTTCGGGATAACTTTTTATCCACAGGGACACAAGACACGATTTCAGTTTAGGCAATGTTGTTATAGATTGGTAGCTTAATGTTCAATCACACTGAACACAGCCACAGTAACTATGGTTGGGGATTTCCTTAAAAAATATCCTGTATTCTGCTTGAAACTAAAAGGTATGTTCGCATATTTAAAAATCATGCAGTCATTATATTCATTTTATTAAGCACCAAGAAACAAATCTAGTAAAATAACAAAATATGCAGTAAAAGGCCAATTTATGCAACAACTAAAAAAATTGTACAAATATGCAAAATATGCAATATTTTATTATACCATCTGCCTTATTTTTATGTAATTCACCCAGAAACCAATTTGGAAGAAGAATAAACAAGATTACGAACACGAACACTGGAATGTACACTGCTGTGGTCTTCCTGGATTTTTCTAAAGCGTTTGATACCGTTAATCACGTGGTTTTGGGTGAGATTCTGTATGATTTAGGGCTGAGTTGTGATGCGGTATCTTTGTTGGGTGACTACCTCTGTGATAGGTCTCAAAAGGTAAGCATCGGTGATGATTTGTCTCACACAGTTAGAGTTTTGAATGGTGTACCACAGGGTTCGGTGTTGGGGCCTCTCTTGTTCTCTTTGTACACTTCGCAGTTTAGTAGACGGGTGCAATATTGTAAAGTCAATATATATGTTGATGATATACAGTGTTATTTGTCCTTTCATGCAAATGATAAGAATCTAGCACAGATGCGTATTAATGAGGACCTGTCTACTATATTTAACATTGCAACGTTTCATAAACTAAAATGTAATTAATCCTGATAAGTCTGCGTGTGTATGTTTCGGGAGAGGGAGGGGGGTCACAGGGCTAAACTTGGATCTTGATATTAATATAAATAGTTCAAGAATCAATGTTGTTAAGGAAGCAAAATGCCTTGGTTTAACAATAGATAACACCTTCAGATTTAAAACTCAAATTAATATTTACATGAGAAGGTCGTATTCATGTTTAAAAAAACTTTATCCTCACCGATCCGTTCTTTCAATAAAATTAACAAAACAGTTATGTGTTTCTCTTGTGCTATCTCACTTCAACATTAAGGCGCCTGTGTATCATCCAGCTATAGATGTGCTTTCATCGAATCGCATTCAAAAAGTTCAAAATAGTTGCCTTAGGTTCATTTTTGGAATCCGGAAGTATGACAAATTTTCACACAAACTTAAAGATGTTGGGTGGCACAGAAGAGAGTTGCACCGTTTAGTTTTGTTTCATAAAATCGTCACAACACATATACCGACATACTTGTATGAGAAAATTACTTTTAAAAGAGCGATCAATGCTCTACAGACGAGATTAAAATATGGTATACTATATCCACCAAAATACATAACCTCTTTGTTTCTAAATTGATGCGAAAGATTTCAAGGGTGATTTTTCAGCAAAAATGTCTTTCATATAACTTTTTGTTCAAAACCCCTTATCCTCCAAATTATAGCCCTCTAAAGAAAAAAATCTGCAACTTTCTTATCTCTTGACATTTTACAACTAACAAATTGTGAATTTGATCACAAAAAATAAAATAATTCCTTTCACTAATAATAACCAATCTCTGAATTAATTTACTGAAGAATTTACCAAGCCTGCGTATTATTTTATTGCTTTGTGATCAAAGTGATAATTTTATGAGAAAATGTCAAGAGACAAAAAAGTTGCGTATTGAATCAATCCTCTATTTCAATCAATTTTCATCAATTTTTTCCGTTGGAAACCCTATTCTCTTTTGTTGAATTGTACCACACGCTAAAACTTTCTTGAGTCGAAGTTGTTCTAATAGGGAGCAGGGTATAAAATAATTGTCAGCATAGACAATTTTATTCTTATTCCAATTAGGTTTTGTTAGAGATAATACAACACGTTCACCAAGGCCAAAATCTTGAAACTTTTGTTGCATCTCTTCATTTTTACCTTGATATACTTCAAAGTCTGATATACATATACGCATTTTGATCTGCTTGGCACCAAATTTTATACCTTCTTTTTATTGTTTTTTTTGTATTATGAATTACGTCCTTTGAACAAAACCATGTCTTAATCAATAATATCAATACTTACTCTAGGTGTTGTTCAGTAGCATTTACGGAAGTTTTGATTCAATGTTCTTGCCATTGGTCTTACTTTATACAAGGCTTCCCAAAAGTAGCTATAAGTTTTGAATGAGTGAAGAAAAAAATTTGAAAATTTGGAGATCACTAAAGAGTCATAAAAACACGACCCCATAAACCAAAATCCGATATCTTAGTTCTTCCAAAACTTATAAGGGGTTGATTACCAAATGGGAAAATAAAATGTTTTCATGTTTTTTGCACGTTTATTACAATTTTTGTAACAAATGTTCAAATTGTCGACCTTCTTCGGTCTCGCATAGACTCAAACTCTCAGAAATGGAATTTTGAGCCATCAGGAGCATATCCTTAGTGATATTGGTGGTTTTTTCAACTATGCAATTTTCCAAATCATTTATTGATTCTAGTTTTGTTGCATACACTTTACTTTTCAGAAACCCCCAAAAGAAAAAATCGAGTGGTATTAGATCAGGAGATCGTGGTGGCCACTCATTTTCGCCACTTCTACCAATCAAAAAGAGAAAATGAGGAGGAGTACCATCTTGTTGGAACCACTTATTGTTAATACCATTAGGGCATACACCACGTACACTTGGAACCACCTGATTTTCTAACAGTTGCAGATATCTGTTTCGCGCAAGAACTGACCGAAAAAAAAAGAATCACACTTTTAATGAATCACTACGGTATGCTCCTGATAGTTCAAAATACCATTTATGAGCGTTTGGGTCATTGCGAGACCGAAGAAGGTCAACAATTTGAATATTTGTTATAAAAATCGTAATAAACGTGTAAACAAACATGAAAATATTTTATTTTGCCATTTGGTAGTCAACCGCACATAATTCTTGAAAGAATTAAGATATCGAGTTTTGGTTTATGGGGTTGTGTTTCTTTTTCCATTACCTTTAAAATAAGGTAAAACTCGACTATTTAAAAATGTAGGGGTGGTCATCCCCTAATAAAACTCCACATTGCATGGAAGTTCTAAACTATCTAAGAATGTAGTTTTGATGACTCTTTAGTGATCCACAGATTTTCAAATTTTCCGGGAGTTTTGGGAAACCTGTATATTTTATCTGTATTGCCATTATCATTGTCGTTACAATGAACAAATCTCAAGATATCTTCAAATCTATTTCGTGGCATACAGTCGGGTATTATTGGTGAACCTAGATCAGGACTTGCATTCCAATATTATTTACACGCTGGCAAACGATGATAGGCCATCAAAAAATTTATTTCGATAAAAGAAAGCAGATCATCTTTGATCAGCCCTAGATTTTTCTTATTTTGCGTTACATACAGATTATTCTGGAAAACTATGTTGTCGATTACATCTCCCAGTATATGCAAATAAATGTCACTAGGACTAGAACAATCACTACACTCTACTTCTACCGGACTACAAGATAAGTTGTATTCTGGCATGAATTCCTCCCTATGCTCCTTTTTCCATTTTCGTAAGTCTTGTTTATTTCTTTGTTTTCCACTTTTACCCTTACTTTTACCCTGACTCTTATTATTACTGCATGTGTTCATTTCAGTTTCATCATCATTTGGTGTAAACTTTTTTTAAACTTAATCTAAAAGCACGGCGATTGCCATCTTCGTTATTTGATGTTGATGGGACAAAACTATTATTGTCTATCTGGTAATCAGTTACTATATTATTTTCTGCTTCTGTTTGATTATTTATCATCGGTACATGACGTCGAAGGATAAGGTTTGATTAGATTTGGAGAAAATACCTCATTTCCAAAAAAAAGTTCCCACTTTGTCATCATCATTGTCTTCTATGTCTGTTAGTACATTGTTTTCTAAAGGTAAAACCACCAATAACATTTTATCTGCAATTTTTCCAGCATCAGTAAGCGGCCTTTTATAATAATAATAATAAATAAATTTATTGCCATAATAATAAACAAAAATTACAAATTAAAGAAAATGTATACATTTAACTTAATGCATAAATAGGGGCAAAAGGGTCGATTTATCGTGTAAGCGATATCTTCCAAACAACCCAATCAATCAGCAGTATACTAAGTTATATAAGAAAAACTATGAATAAACGGCAAGCTGCTATGCTAAACTTATGGTCACTAAAAACGGTGCATAATGATAGTTGCTGGAATAAAAGAAGAAGAGAAGAGAAGAAAAGTAGAAGAAGAGAAGAAAAGGGAGAAAAAAAAGTTGTCAGGAAGATACTTGGAGAGCCAATAAATGACGTTTTAGGTGGTTTTTAAATGTTACAAGGTGAGGAATATTACGGATCTCAGTAGGCAGACTATTCCAAAGGGTTATTGCCTGCACAGCAAACGATTTATGGTAAATCTCGGTACTATGGGTCGGGAACATGAGCACAGAATCTAACTGAGATCTAGTGGGTAAACCATACGACGACAAGCGTTGAAATATACAATACAGATACCTTGGGGTTTGATTGTAAAGAACAGTATATAACATAGTTATTATACGAAACGATCTACGGTTCTGACAGCTTAATATCTGCAAATAATTACGGTATGGGGTTATGTGTTGAGATCTCTCGAGATCAAAGGTATACCGTATGCAGTTGTTTTGAAGTCTTTGCAGTTTGTTTCGTAGTGTTACCGAAAGATTAGGATATGCCATGTCAGCATAATCAATATGGGGGAAAATCAGGGAAAAACAAAGATTACGACGGATCATGGGAGGAAGGAAGCAACGGAGACTTTTCAGTGAGTGGAAACAATGATAGACCTTTCTGCAGACGGATTGAAGTTGAGGTTTCCAGGATATTGTAGAATCCATAACCACCGCAAGGTTTCTAACCGTGTCTGACAGCTGAATAATGTCTCCGTCAAGCATTAAGTGAATGGATGAAAAATCATTCAGCTTTGCCAGTAAAGGTCGACTGCCAAACGCACTTGCTTGAGTTTTAGCAGTATTTAATTTAAGGCCATAACGTTTGGACCAATCCAAAATATTGGAAAGGTCATGATTAAGACGTGCAATTGCTTCTGGAAAATCATCAATAGTTGTCGTAGTGTAAATTTGGAGGTCATCAGCATACACATGATAATTACAAGAAATACAGTGGGTGACGGCATTAATGAAAATCGAAAAGAGCAACGGACCCAACACACTACCCTGGGGTACACCACATTTAATATCACAAGCAGACGAGAGCGCAGAATCAGCACGCACACACAAGGAACGACAGGAAAAGTAAGATTGAAACCAAGATAAACATGAAGAGGTAAATCCAAGGGCAGCTAGTGACGCCAACAAAAGATCGTGATCAACCGAATCGAACGCCTTGCTAAAATCAAGTAATACAAGGATGGTAACACAACGTTTGTCGCAAGCATACCTAATATCATCTGTAATCTTAATAAGCGCTGTTGTCGTGCTATGACCCTTACGTAAACCCGATTGAAAGTCGTTGTGCAAGTTAAATTCTTGTAAATACTCTTGAACTTGTAAATAAACAAGGGGAGTAGATAAGCGGCCTTTTATAGTGCCATTTGATTTTGACGGTACTCTTCAGACCTCTGAAATAAAGAGCGTTATCTAAGCCAAAACATATATTATATTCATAAATGTTACGTAAAACAGCTAAATTTATCATTATCCACAACTAAATACTAACCTGCAAAATACTGAATTTTTTTGAATTTGTACGCAATTCGTAATCCAAGTAGAACGATTTAACACAATAAACACCTGTTGATATACTAACAGAAAACCCAGAAAACGTACACAATATATTTTAGATATAATAGATTCGGTGTTCATCGCAAATTTTATTTAATAATTAAACTATGTTTAACGATGACAGTCTCCCAAAGTTGATGATACAAAATAGATACATAAAAATAGTTACATTCACTAAATAATCACATTTACAGTTTTTCATCTTCTTGTAAAGATAAATTCTTAATTTAATTCAATAAACCACATTTTTGCGTTAAAACCAGATTTTATTTATCAAGATATAACAAATTGTTTTAAATATGACATGCTCTTCAAGCCATAAATAACTATTCTCACATTTTTTCACATTTAAGAAATTTCAAATTTTTTCAGGGGATAAACTCCTAAACATATACGCCTAAATTATTGATGAACGTAGAAATGAATTTTAATTATAAAAAGGAGTTCCTCTGAGATCTGACGTCGTGCCTGAAGAAGGAAAGAAATTCCGAAACATATGTAGCACTGAAAAACAAATAAATTTGCTTCATCGGTAAACATACTTTAATTATTAAAGTACACAATATACAATCTATCGTCATGCGCAATCATTCTAGCTCGTTTAGCTCTTTTATTTAATTCAGTGATCAATTTGTCTAAAACTCCAATTGTGTCTTTCCATTGATTTGTCAGAAAATTTTGAAGTTATCTTTCTCTTATTTATATTACTGTAGTCTTTTTCAACATCTGTACTCAACATTGTTATCTTAAATGGAACAGATATGTTTTTTGCATATTTTGATAGAGAATATTTTCTTCTATCTGATGAACATTTCATAGCATGAGGTTGTATAAGAAAAAAAGCGAGAAAAATTGCATTTTCTGAAAAGAACTAAATCATTAAATTAGCAAGGGGGCCCCTTGATGGGTCGGGGTCCTAAACTGCAGCCCATAAACCCCATACCTAAATCCGTGGCTGAGACTAACCAAGAAAGAAAGAAGGAAAAATAAAATAAATGTATTGTATTGAAGTAAGTTGTTTATAACGAATAATTTCTCTTTAATACGTTAGTTGTTATAAGTCAGGTTGGCCGAGCGGTCTAAGGCGCCAGATTTAAGCTCTGGTTCCCAAACGGGAGCGTGGGTTCGAACCCCACACCTGACAAAATTTTTTTTTTTTAATTTTCTTAAATATATTTTAAAATTCATAAATTATTTTTATAACATTTAAATAGATTAACTAGGTAATTTTTATAATTAGCTTCCAAAAATATATTTTATTTTATGGATTTTCAATAAATTAACGCGTAATAAAGAACGTCGCGTCGTAGGTGTATTTTAAATACAACATTTAAAATTTGAATAAAAAGATTGTTTGCGAAACCATTGAGAAATACGTAAATATCCGGTGTGAGAATCGTTACGGTATTCACCTTGAATAGCAGACGACACGTCACTACAAAAATCGAAGAAGAAAAAGTGCAGAGTTAACAAATAAAATTTTCCAAAAACTTTCTCTCGGTATGTGTGTCTTCTTCGAACGGTGAATGGAGTAATAAATACTCGCCTGGTTGCAAACCCAATATAAGAACCTTCTCTGATTCACATAAGGATTTGACCGATGAAGAAATTAATGAGTGACCTACATCGGACTGTATAACCGCAAGCTAAATTCAAAGCTCTAATTATTTACTTTAATTAATAAAATATAAGGTGTTTTATCAGAGTGATTAATCTCATTTAACATTCATACAGTGTGTTAATTAATTATCGTACACGACGTCAAAATTGCAAGTATGCAACCAATATCACAGAATTTTTATTGCAATACGCAATCGCGTATAACAATAAAAATACTGTGATGTTGGTTGCATACTTGTAATGATGACATCGGGTACGATATAATTAACACACTATACATTATTATGTTGTTTCGTTTTCATCCCAACACTTCCCTCGTTATTATGCAACATAGGAATAAGAATATCTTATAAATTATTATCGGAGAGTCTTGACTTCTTAATCAACAAAACAAAACCCTACAAAAAACTATTATATTAATCCTAACTATGTCCCCATCAGCTGGAGGACCCAAAGGATCCTAAAACCGTTCGACTAATTAGACGCTCATCTTTTCTTTTAATAATCATTACATGGTGATCATTACATTAGAAAAAATATACTTACAGCGTTTCCTTTAGATTTGCATCAGCATGCTTACATCAAAGGAGTCTATACTGGGAGCTTTCTTTGACATAGAGGGAGCGCTTGACAAAACCACCTTTAAAAGTATTAATCTGGAGGTGGAATCTCGAAGAGTGCCACTGGTCATTCCGGGCTGGATAAAGACAATGCTAGCAAGCAGAGTTGTTCAGGCTAAGATCGCACAGTACAGAGGCTGCCCACAAGCTGGAGTACTCTTGCCGCTTCTCTGGTGCTTAACGGTTGATGATCTCATTCGTGAGTTAAACAATAAACATCTCCTCACAGTCGGCTACACTGATGACGTGGCTATTCTGTTAAGAGGTAAACCTAACAATTTTCTTTGTTATAAAATGCAGCGGGCGTTTAAACTTATTGAACGATGAATATAGAAATAAAACACAGATGTGATCTTTACACTTGCATAACATTTAATTTATATCAGTACCGGTTTCGAAGTTTTCACTCCAACATCAGCTGAAAACTATACAGAGAGCGTAACTATTATTAAAATATGTAATGGATATAAAAAAATATGTAAAAATATGAAAAATACATATAACGAAATACTCACTGTCAGAAAGTGAAGCCCACAGATTGCAACATTAAAGAAGGTTTGAAATGTAGAAAATTTAAATTTTGAAAGAAATTCTGAATAAAAAATTGCGTCGTTAATAAAATTTAAAATGGACGAAGTAATAAAAACGTGGTGAGTTATGACACTATTACAAAGGGTTCTAAAAATTAATGTAAAAACAAGTTAGAAAACAATCAATCAAATATAGAATAAACTTACGAGAAAGAATCTGATGGTTACATATGAAATTTTGAAAATTACAGCAAATGACGTATTAACGATTAAAGGTGACCATCTTAGCGGTACTAGAAGAAGAGACTGGAAACCAGACCGAGATAATATTGAACAGAATAAAACTGGAAAAACAGAAAAAATTTAAATTTTTAAGTTGAAATTATTCAAATATGAAAAGATAGGTTTACGGAAGAGTTGAACTTGTTCATTAAAGAGTTGATATTTATTATTGTTTTTGTGTTTAGTAATTTCTAAAATTTCAAGAAAATCTAACTTTGAACTTTTATTGCATGAATGTATAAGTTCAACTCCTCCGTAATCTATATTGTGACCAGTTTCTAACCTTCTCTTAAACACCATATAGCAACTGGTCACAATATAGATTCTGACAGTGAGTAGATATTTCGTTATATTTTTTTATATATTGTAAAGTGTAAAGATAACATCTGTGTTTTATTTCTATATTCAAAATTTTATTTACTTGCAACATGGATAATTTACATACCTTTATTGAACGATGGTGTGAAGAGTACACTCTCTCTGTAAATCCTAAAAAGACTGAGATTAGTCTCTTCACTAAACAAAGGAAACTGGGACACTTAACACCACCCCATTTCTGCAACAGTCCATTAACCTTTGCTCCAGAGGTGAAATATCTTGGTGTTATCTTGGACAAAGGACTGACTTGGAACTCACATATTAGTTGGAAAACCAAAAAAGCAACGATTGTACTCACCCAGTGTCGAAGGGCAATTGAGAATACTAGGGGATTAAATCCGAAGGTTACAATGTGAATCTACATGTCTGTGATAAAACCCATGAACCCATGGGAAATGTCCGGAGCGAACTCTGGAGTGATGCTCTTCGTAAACAACCCCTCTTTGAAGCTCACACAGACTACATCACACCCACTTTATTAAACAGCCCACACTTTGGCATTCAAACGATACCACAAAGCAACGCGAAAGCAACGCGAAAGTGTTAACACTTTCGCGTCCGCTCAACATACAATTAGGATAACGCCAATGGCCGGCATCTTCGCTACGTATTGTTACGCCAGGAGCCGCAAGTAATGTCATATAAACGTAAAAATACGTGAGCGGCGCCTGGCTATAGACAATATAAAAACGTAAAAATACGTGAGCGGCTCCTCACTGATGACAATATAAAAACGTAAAAATACGTGATCGGTCACGAAAGTGTTAAGTACGGGCAAAACGTTGACCATTTACACTGATGGATCAAAGAACGCTGGAGGCTCCGGAGCGTGAATTTTCTCGCACGATCTCCAGCTGCAGTTTTCCACTTCACTAGGGTCGTACTGCACGACTGCTCAGGACGAAATAACAGCTATAAGTATAGCAGCCAACGTGATCATCGACACGAAAAAGAAATGCAATCGATCGGGCAGAAAGGTTGTAATCTGCACAGATAGCAGACAGGCTATGCTGGCGGTTGGTACCATCGAATTACATCATCGTTAGTGAAGTCCTGTCGGCAATCACTTGACGAAACTAACGTTTATAACAACGTTACGATAAAGTGTCGGAAAGAATATACCGAAAGTAAGGGACACGATGGAGAGGTTGGCGAAACGGGCGGCTAAGAAGTCTACTAGTGATGGAACGGATAGTGATGTTATGTGATCCGGTCATTATGGTTATAACTTCTGGTGCATTTCTGAAGTGAACCCTACATTGCCACATTATTGCGATATTTGAATAAAAATGAAATTAATAAGAAAGCTGATAAGATATGTCAACTTATTTGGATAAAAGATACTAAATGAACTTTTTTAATGCTGATTTAACTCACGAAGCACAACTCTAAAAAGAGGATACTTTAATTAATAATTGGCGATATTTCCACAAGAATCCATCAAAAAATGAATTTTATAACGAATTTTGAAAGTTATCGATGAAAATTGCAACATCGAAAATTTTATCAAAACTTCAAATATTGTTTTCTCAAAAACTAAAAGTTATTTTTCAAAACGTGTTGGTTCATTGGAAAGAGGACACTCTTATTAACACTTTGGGAAATTTTCATACTCATATTCCAAGAAATGGATTTTATACGAATTTTTAAAACTTAATCGGCGAAAAATTGCAAAATTCGAAAAAATTGTCGATCATTTCAAAAATTTATTTCTCAAAAACTAAAAGCGATTTTTCAAAATGATTTGTTGCATTAAAAAGAGGATACTTTAATTAATAATTGGTGTTATTTCAACAAGGATCCTTCAAGAAATTAATTTTATAACGAATTTTGAAAATTATCGATGAAAATTGCAACATCGAAAATTTTATCAAAACTTCAAATATTGTTTTCTCAAAAACTAAACGTTATTTTTCAAAACGTGTTGGTTCATTGGAAAGAGGACACTCTTATTAACGTTTTGGGAAATTTTCATACTCATATTCCAAGAAATGGATTTTATACGAATTTTTAAAACTTAATCGGCGAAAATTGCAAAATTCGAAAAAATTGTCGATCATTTCAAAAATTTATTTCTCAAAAACTAAAAGCGATTTTTCAAAACGGTTTTTTGCATTAAAAAGAGGATACTTTAATTAATAATCGAAAGTGATAACAGCGACAATTCTGTTAGTAATGAATGTGATGATGAATTATAAGCGATGAGAAGAAAACTAGACGAAACTGCAACAAGAGATTTTATATATCGTGTTGGGATTGTTGCTAATCACAAACCTGATATAAATAAAGTTGTATTCAATGAAAAAAGTCCTATTGGGGTTGAACTTGATTATTATCTGCAGTGTCCAACACCTAAAATAGATAAGTACTAATTCCTGTGAATGGTGGAGTACTAAGTAATAGGAAAGAATTTTAGTCTTCACTTAGAATTATCGATGAATTTCTCATTAATGTATTCTACTCTTTTTTTACAGACTCTTCACAGTGGCTGACCTTATTTTACTACATATGTGTGGTACAGTGGTAAGAAATTTTGGGAAATATGTTTTACATAACAAATCTTCTAAAACTGGATTAAACATATTTATTATATTCGGTATTTAAAAAAAACAGAATAATTAATTGGTGTTATACTAGCAGTTGTATGAAGGAAGATAAAGAAGTGCAATCAATTGTACATAATCATATTATTAGAGTTATCAAACGCTTCTGTTTTTGGAAAAGTTGTCCCCAGAAAAGACTCCAGTTGATTGAAATATATAAATGAAGAAGTTATTGATGATATTAGAACTAATTTTGTGCTTTATTATAAGAATTTGTTGATTGATTGCATGGCGATGAATTATAAGAAGGTTTTTTAAAACAATAATGCAACCACATAAAATAAAATAACCATTTATTGATTTAAAAACCGTAATATTACATAAACAAAAGTTTTTAATTATACAGGTGATTACCAAAAAAAAAATGTTAATGATATGTTCATCACATGTTTGATTTTACTGACTATTAATAAATTCGCTGCAGAAAACTTTAAAATGTTATAATTTCGTGAGTAATTGAAATGGAATTTTTTTTCTAATTGGATTAGCTATCATATGTCAAAGTTTGATGGTGAGCTAATAAATCATCCTGTATCAATGTTGTGTATGTAGGTAATTTGTAGAATATTCGTTTAACAGTTAAATCATTTACTCACAATAAAATATTTGTAACAAAGTAACAAGGTAACATAATCGATAAACGCAAAACGTTAATCCCCGGTCTTGATGTTCTAGGTAATCAAGATCTCCTCTCTTTTCGTTCCTCTCCTTCCTCAATAGGTGTCGCTACATTTATATGTAACAATAAACAAACAAAATTTTTTTTAATTATTCCTAAGTAATTAAATTATTAACAAAATAGGTTATTCAAAATAAAAGGGCACTTTTCACTGCGTTCAGGGTTGTTATGACCCTGATGAAGTGTTCTACCAAAGCGTCTGTATGTGTAACAAGAAAAAAAAACACCAAAAACTAAAATAACAAGAGAAAATCGACGAAAATTGATATATACGGCTATGAAGTACACTAATCTAGACAAGATATGTGTAAAGAGACACAGCAAAATCAAAACAAAATTGAATTAAATCTGAGACAAATCTTGCTATTATCTATGATTGTTTATAATTTCAAGTGCTCATAGTTTCGCGAATCACTTGCCCTCGCATAAACCGATCACTCAACACAAAACCAAACCTCGAAATCAGCGGGTGTAGACAATCCACCACTCTGTATGAAAAACTGCGTTTGAATAACTGAAAATTATGATTTGGAATACTGAGGATGTTAACCTCACGAGCCTCTCTTCTCAGTTGTAACCGTTCATACAAGTACACCGGGACACCACTCTTCAGGATCCGGAGATTATTCTCTTCACTAAACAGAGGAAACTGTGACAATTAACACCACCCTATTTCTGCAACAGTCCATTAACCTTTGCTCCAGAGGTGAAATATCTTGGTGTTATCCTTCAGGATCCGATAAAAGCACACAGTACTGCGGAGGTGGCGACTTGTTGCATGGACAACCATTGATAATTGAATCGGATCCAGGACAACCTTTCACCTCTTCTGATACCATGTATTAACGAGTCATAAACTGTACTTAAACTGTACGTAAACAGTACTATGTGCTTTTATCGGATCCTGAAGGATAACACCAAGATATTTCACCTCTGGAGCAAAGGTTAATGGACTGTTGCAGAAATAGGGTGGTGTTAATTGTCACAGTTTCCTCTGTTTAGAGAAGAGAATAATCTCCGGATCCTGAAGAGACTCGCACAACATTCTTCTGCAATCTCGATCCAAAACATGTCTGTTATGGTAGACATGTCTCAAAGCATTGAATGCCTTGTTTAAGAGGCTGTGAGTCTCAGACAATATAAATTCTATGTCTTTTCTTAATAACAGTCTTAAATTGTTAGTTAAATTAGCCAAACGGTACGAACTTGCTTACATATGTCACTAAACCCAAAAATGATTGTTTGTTCTTG
Organism: Onthophagus taurus; assembly: GCF_036711975.1. NCBI lineage: Eukaryota > Metazoa > Arthropoda > Insecta > Coleoptera > Scarabaeidae > Onthophagus > Onthophagus taurus. The sequence goes on along the minus strand of NC_091972.1, from coordinate 20,736,164 downwards.
GTTGGTGTTGGCATCTCCATGATGGCTTGCACATTTGATTGGTGTGGTTTCAGTTCTTGATTACAAAACTCTTATCCCACATACTTTATCTCTTTCACCCCAAACTGACACTTACTTCTATTAAATCTACCTTTTGATGATTTAGCTTTTTCAAATAACGCTTTTAATCTTTTAAAATGTTGTTCTTCGTTGGTTCCCCATACCATAATATCGTCAATGTAAACTTCAACCCCTGGTAAGTCACCAAATAGCTTTTGAAATGATCTATGAAATACTTCGGGTGCTGAACAAAGTCCAAAAGAAATTCTTTTGTAACAATACCTACCAAATCTTCCTGCATTAAATGTTGTGAGTAGTTGACTTTCTTTATTTAATTTGATTTGATAAAATCCCTGACTAGCATCAATCTAGAAAAATTTTTAGCATTTGGTATCCATGATGATATCTCATTAAATGTAGATAATTGATATCTCCCTCGTATTATGGCTTTATTAAGATTTTGCGGATCCAAACATATTCTTAATTTATTATTTCCTTTTTTAACTACAACTATAGAACTCACCCATGATGTAGGATTTGTTACCTTTTCTATAATTAATTGTTTTTCCATTCTTGTCAATTCAGCTTCAAGTTCTTTTTCTACGCTTATTGAAATTTTTCTTGGTGGTTCTACTACCGTTTTTTCCAGTTCACCAATTTCTTCAAATACTTCTTTGTTTTCTTTAACCAGATCTTCAATTTTTTTCCTATATTTCGAATTTCATCTACTCTGTAGTAAATTCAGCTTTTCTATTACTGGCAGGCCTATGATACAGGGTGAATTATCTATATCAACTACTTTGAAGTTTAAATTGGCAGTTTTATTACCAACTATTTCACCAACTACCTTGATTAAGCCTCCATTATATCCTTTCAACTTGACTTGAGACTTTCTAACTTCAGCCCTAACTGTCATAGCAGTTTTCTTATCTATTATATTCACCTCTGCTCCTGTGTCTATTTTAAATACTACTTCTTTATTTTGAATATTTACGATTTGAGTGCATTCCTTTACTTTATCCACTCTAAACTCCATTAAACTTCCAACAAATAGATTAGTTTCTTCTTTTTCTTGCTTTTCTTCCACCACATATGCCTTTATGGATCTACAAACAGTAATATTTATTACAGTTTCGCCCAAAAGTGAGATATTTCTTCGGTGGATGCTTCTTCCCACAACTTTTACAAGCGTTTTGCTTCATTTCTTCCCTTTTGAAACCTTTTATCTCTTCTCTCATGACTACTTCTCTTTCTTTCTTTATTTTACAAACCATATTTTCCTTGTCTAGTTTCTTGGATTGCAGTTCTGCTAGTTCTGATGCTTTGCAAATTGTAGTACAATTCTCCAGGGTTAATTTATATTCTCTTAAAAGTCTAACTTTATTATCCTTGAGTCCACTTTTGAGTTCAAATTCAATATAAACGTTTATTAATGTATTTGAAACATTTGAATTGATGGATATTTTAGGTTTTTTTCTCTATTTCTCTTCGCCGACATTGTTCACTTAAGAATTTTATTTCATAAATTTAATTTGTTATAAGTCATAATTTAAGTTTCTTCATTTTGTAACGTAAGTCGAATTCTTTCCCTATTATTTAATTACATTTAACTGTAGCTCTATTTCTAGATATATATGTTACAGTTAAAACTCGTTCTCCGTCAGAACTAGTTTTAACCATAGAAATCGGTCAAAAATAGTTTTGACTGCAAGCTTCGGTCAAAATCCGTTTTGACTGATATATATCGGTCAATACTATTTATAACTGAAAAATAGCGGTCATAGAGGGTTTTGACTAAGAGTGTCAGTCAAAACCATAATAATAAACGGTTTGTGATAAGAAAATCTTTGGATTAATAAAAAATAAAATTCGACTTGTTTTTGCTCATTACGATATTTCAAATCGTTTGGAAATTAGATGGGGGGGGAGTTACATATGACGCGCACTGTATATAGCATTAAGCAAGTTATAAGTTAACCTAAAAAAGTGAAAATAGTAAGTGAAAATAAACGGTAAGTGTTTGTAAGGAAAAAATAAGTGAAAACGAGAAGAAGGAAAGATTTTTACATAAACTTTTAACAACCGAAGAAACGAAAGATAGCCATTTTAATGTGATGACAAAAGAAACTTTTGAAAAATTTATAATGGAGATTAAAGATATTAAATTAACAGAAAAAAGACTACAAAACAATATAATAGATTAAAACGTTTTAATGTTATAAAAGTTTGTGGAATTAAAAAATTAATTACAACAATGGAACCCATGAAGTACTTTTTACCTGCTGAAGAAATTTACGACATAATTGATGCTGCCCATATTTCTATTGGACATGGCGGCCGTGACAGACTTAAGAATGAAACGGCAAAGAAGTATGCTAATGTAACAAAAGAAATGATCAATATATATTTATCCATGTGCGAAGTATGTCAGAGGAAGAAAAGTAAGAGCAAGCAAGGACTGGTGTTAAAACCAATCCTCCACACCGAAATGAACAGTCGTTGCCAAGTCGATCTCATTGACATGCAATCGCAAGCAGACCGTGAATACAAATTTATTATGGTCTACCAAGATCATTTGACTAAATTCGTGGTTTTACGATCTCTTAAAACAAAAAGAGCTACAGATGTTACGCATCACTTGCTGGATATTTTTTTAACTTTTGGAGCTCCATGCATTCTTCATTCAGACAACGGCAGAGAATTTGTGAATTCAGTTTTAAAAGAGTTAGCATCTTACTGGTCTGAATTAAAGTTAGTTAATGGAAAACCGCGTCATAGCCAAAGTCAAGGATCTGTTGAACGAGCCAAGAAAGATGTGGAAAATATGTTGGCCTCTTGGATGCACGACAACAAAAGAACTAACTGGTCTAAGGGGCTCAGATATGTTCAATTTATGAAGAACAGAGCATTTCATTCTGGCATAAAACAATCTCCATATCGAACAATGTTTAGATCTGAACCAAAAGTGGGACTAATGACATCGAATTTACCTTTAGAGGTGATTAGTAAACTAGAAGATGAAGAACAATTGCAGGTTGCAATCACTGAAATAAATCAGAATTTGAAGAGAACGAAAGTGGAGAAGAAAATGACGAATATTACAAGGAAGATGAAGGAAATAAAATAGAAAAGGAAGGCGAAATTGCTGAGGTAGAGAAAGATCAAGAGAGAGCCACACCTTGTACTAGTGATGAATTATTAATACGAACAGCAAGGAAAGATGCTCATTACAATTTGGCAAAGCAGTCGGAAAGAATGAAAAAATCAAGTGATCAATCACATCCACCATTGAATGTCGGAGATAACGTTACTATACCAGTTCCAGACGTGGACAGAGGAAAGGCAGAACTCCGTAATATTATTGGAATTGTACTAGAAGTGAGTTCAGAGCAACAATATAAGATTGGTACAAGGGATGGCATATTGGACAAATTATACTGCAGGTGAATACTCATACATACAAGCCCAGCCATACAGAGGTAACATTAAGTCGCCCGTGTATGATCGGCTTAAGTAGATGTAAATGTGTATAGCCGTAGGGGCGTGAGTTGTGAAAAATGCGTTTATTTTTATGATTTTCTTCTTTTTCTTTAATAGGTTAGAATTTGGTGGCTGTAGCGAAAAATTCATCCGTCGTGATGAAGTGCCAAACGTTACAATTACTTTAAGAACAGCTGCCAGGAAAGCTTCTATAGGAACAGGGCAAGGTTATGTAAGATGTGTTTGTTTTAAAGGTTGTACCAATAATAAATGTTTATGTAAGAAAAATGACTATTATCTAATTCTAAGTGCTATAATAGTTTAAGTTGCGCAAATAAATAGTTTCGTTTAGATGCCTGTAAGATTTATTTAACCAAGATTTCATGCAAAAAAAAAACATTAAAAAAAACAGATGGTTTTTCTTCCTTTCCTGTTGCTCAAGCATCCACACCAGTCTATCTCTCACCTACTAATGCTTCTGCTCTCCCCCTCTCGTCTCCTCTAACCGAAAAAGAGTTTTGCCTAGCAATTACTGGTGAATATACTTTTGACTAACGCTCTCAGTCAAAACCCTTTTTGACCGGTATTTTTCAGATAAAAATAGTATTGTCAGTCAAAACGTATTTTAACAGTAGACTGCTGTCAAAACTAGTTATAACTGAATTTTGTGGTCAAAACTAGTTTTGACCGAAAACGCGTTTTAACTGTAACATGTATAATTATATCAACACACCACGCGTAATATAAAGTTTCAACGACTTAAGTTTTTGTCTAGTCTCGACAAGTTTGTGTTTTGTCTATTTTCATTTATAATATAGATTCAAACTGATGATGGGGATGATACCCGAAACTAGAATCTGAATAAATAAAATAATTTTTAGGAAGTAAAACGTTTTAAACATTTTCTATTTCGAAATATTTAAGTTGCAACATGGATAAATGTGAATTAAATCAAAAAAATCGTCCAAGCCAGAGATATTAAGAATATTTTATTAATTGAAAATAATTTTAGTTTTATATTTACATTTAATTATTATGAATTTCTTAGGAAAGGTTTTATAATAAAACATCAAAATATCCTTTCTCATAATAATCCACCAATACTCCTCTAACCCTTTCATTATACTCATTAGCATTTTTACTCTTTGTCATAAAAAGTTCTTCGGCTACTGAATCAATGCCTTTCTCTCGCCATTCAGGAATTTCATTTGTATCTCTTGTTATAACCGTTAAAACCATAACCGTGGTAAACAATCCAATCAAGGAATACCTTTTTAATTCCTCTTGTAACCCATCAAAAGTTAAATATTTCTCGGGATTAGTTCCTAATTCAATTGAATGCGCGCATAACGTGTAATAATATAGTTTAATTATTTCATCGTAATGTTTATCTCTTAATTCTTTAGTGGTGCAAGTAAAAATGAAATAAGATAAATCGCAAGCTGGGGAGCCATAACGTGCCATTTGCCAATCGAGTAAACAAACATTTTTTGGTACATCATTAACGCTTAATTTGCTACATATATTTGTATCGTATTTCCATAACATATTATTTACCCAACTATCACCGTGCCCAATAACAAATCGATTGTTATTAGTATCTTTTAAAAGTTTTGGTAAAACCTCTTTATAAGTATCAAGATATTTTTGATACCCACTCAAAACTTTTTCATCTTTAACCGGATCTAAAGCCTCCAAAGCAAGCGCATTTAAACGAGTTTGATTTTTAAGTTGTTCTTCTGTAAACATAAACTCACTAATGATATCTTTCGTCGATTCAACTAATTTATTAAAAACATCGATTTTTTGATCCTTTAAAGCGTAACTGATTGCGTGTAATTTTGCGTAAGATTTTACAACCAATTTCACGTGATTCAAATCTAAAGGATCTTTGCGATTGCGCATAACATAGCCGATATGTTTCATGTCGTTCATTACGATGCTCTCTTTATTTAAATTTAGATAGGACAAAATAAACCCTGCGTGTTGCTCGAATGGTTCTAAAATGTTTTTTTCGTGTTGAAATTGTTGAAATAATGTGAATATGTTTTCGTATACGTGAGCTTCCCTCGCGTAAACTGTATCCACGGCCATCATTCTTCTGTGTTCGCTCAAATTTGGCGCTGTTTTTACGATCCAATGAAATTCTTTTTGTTCTTTTTCGTTGTTGGTGCAAGTGATTGTTAATTTTCCAATAAAACCCAAAAAATTATCGCCTAAATTACTTCCTAGTTCAACTTTTATAGTAATATTAGTGTATCCTTGATTTTCTAAGTACTGCTTAATGTTATCTTTTACATCTTCGTGGAGAACATTTATGTTTGGAGGTGTTGATACCTCTATCAAAAAGAAATAAATTAATTGATTATAATAAATAAAAGTGATTAATATTTACCTTCATTTTTGTTGATTTTTTCTTTTTCTTCAACACAACATTGACCATTTGTTTCGATATCCATTTTGTACAACTTACTATTTTAAAAGTCAAAGTTAAATCAATTTGCTATCGATTTTGCTTAGGAAATTTATATGATTTTTAAGGACATTTTTATCTTATCTAAATTGATTGAGTTACTCATTATTATATTTTTGCTTTGAAATTAAGAGAATGATTAGAATTTAAAATGATATTGCACAATCGATAAATCCAAAATTATGTGAAATCATCTTAGATTCAGGAATGTTTGAGGTTTGAAAATGAATCTTCTCGGTTTTTAAGTTTAAGACGGTTTTAAGACAATAATTAAAACCTCAGTTAATGGAAACTCCTCTATGGAAAAGTAATTTTTGGATATTAGAAATCGATGGGGGATTAAAAATCATCAATAACGACACCAAACTCAATATCTTTAGTTGTTGTGATTCAAAAGATATTGCGATTTTAGTATTGTTAATCAAATCCAAAATGGCTGAAAACAAAACAGTAATTTAGAAATTAATTTTATTGAGGATGTTGGTTGTGATACATCAAATCAAGCTAAAATTGTCCGAATTTTATGAAAATCATATTATAGTTATACAATGTAGTGAGCCTATGTTTTGACCAGGTTTAGGTTGATAAGATATTAATCACGAAGCCTACTTGTCAAAGACGAGGCACCACAATGTGGTGACCAGTTTCAGATTAATTACAGAGCCTCGGCAGCAAGCGATCGCCCCAAGTATCATAAACGCCAAGACTACACTGTTTGCAAAAGATTAAATACTGCTGGTAGAAGACTCTGACCAGTGTAATTCCACTCATTTTCTTGTAGTTTAAAGTTTGGCCAAACCACAAGTATCGCAAACACCATAACTCTGTGAAACCTGTTAAATAGCATAATGCATGTAAGACCAAATTTACCTTGATTAAAACGGATGGAAGAAATGACGACTTTGAAGACGTCGGCCGCCCAAAATATCCCAAACACCAAGATCACACTCCTTACAACAGACTAAATTCTGCTGGTAGAAGACTTTGGCCAGTGTAATTCCACTAATTTTCTTTTAGTTTAAAGTTTGGCCAGAGCACAAGTGTTACCACCCCCGAGCGTTAGGTGGTAAGAGGCCTCGAATATATTCTCGGAGAAGGTTATTCTCCTCGGGTCCACTCTTTATAGGAGCCTCGTAACGTGGTCAAGTGTGTCAAAAGACAAGGGGAAAGCATCAAGCGGCGGATGTCAAAAAAAAGAAAATATGAATACGAAAAATAAATAAAACTTTAAATCAATTAATGACAACAATACTTTAATTTATTCTTTTAGAAACAGAACAAATATATGTATAGAGACACAAAAATAATTCTATCCAGTACTCACATCATTCTGTTGGTTGATTGTCACCTGGCTTTTTTCTCTTATTTTTCTCTTTTTGCCTTTTCCACTTTTCACACCCACACTTTACTCACGTCTCTACTCTACCTCTCGACTCTCTAACTTCTTCTTCCCAACTCTCTAACTTCTTTTTCTCTGCTCTTCTCGCGAGTCCCTCATCCGTTGTCCTCACTCCCAAAATATTTCTGTACTTCCCCGAATTTAATATATACATTTTTTCTGACTTATTACACAAGTATCACAAACACCATGACTGTGTGAATCATGTTAAATAGCATATTACATGTGAGGTCAAGGTTACCTTGCTAGAATCGGATGGAAGAAATAATCTTGGCCGAGTTCGAAGACGTCGGCCGCTCAAAGTACCACAAACACCAAGATAACACTCCTTGCAACTGACTAAATTCTGCTGGTCGAAGATTTTGCCAGTGTAATTCCACTCATTTTCTTGTACTTTAAAGTTTCGCCAGACCACAAGTATCTTGTTAAATAGCATGTTACACGTGAGATCAAGCTTACCTTGCTTGAAACGAATGGAAGAAATAATCTCGGCCGAGTTCGAAGACGTCAACCGCCCAAAATGCCACAAAATACCGCGATCACACTCCTTGCAACAGACTAATTCTGCTGGTAGAAGAGTTATGCCAGTGTAATTCCACTACTTTTCTTGTAGTTTAATGTTTAGCCATGCCACAAGTATTACAAACAACAGGACTTTGTGAATCTTGTTAAATAGCATATTGCACGTGAGACCAAGCTTACCTTCCTTTAAACGAATGGAAGAAATAATCTCGGTCGACTTCGAAAACGTCGGCCGCCCAAAATATCCCAAACACCAACATCACACTCCTTTCAACAGACTAAATTCTGCTGATAGAAGACTTTGGCCAGTGTAATTCCACTCATTTTCTTTTAGTTTAAAGTTTGGCCAGACCACAAGTATCACAAACATCATGACTTTGTGAATCATGTTAAATAGCATATTACACGTGAGATCAAGCTTAGGTTGCTAGAATCGGATGGAAGAACTAGTTCGAAGACGTCCGTCGCCCAAAGTAAAACAAACACCAAGATCACACTCCTTGCAACTGATTAAATTCTACTAGTAGAAGACTTTGGTCAGTGTAATTCCACTCATTTTCTTGTACTTTAAAGTTTCGCCAGACCACAAGTATCTTGTTAAATAGCATGTTACACGTGAGATCAAGCTTACTTTGCTTGAAACGAATGGAAGAAATAATCTCGGCCGAGTTCGAAGACGTTAGCCGCCCAAAATACCGCGATCACACTCCTTGCAACAGACTAATTTTGCTGGTAGAAGAGTTTTGCCAGTGTAATTCCACTACTTTTCTTGTATTTTAATGTTTGGCCATGCCACAAATATTACAACCTGCCACAAAGTGAAACCTGATTCGGATCGATATGTAAAATCGAAAACCTATGCAATAAATTCATTGTAGTGTTTCATGTTCTTTTGTAGACAAAAGACAAGATACTGCTTTTAAAAGATTAAATATTGTACTTACACAGACATATAAACAAAATCTCAGAAAAGTAAGTGTAATGAAACCAGGAAAAAAAGGGTGTTACTAAAAAATTGATAAGGTTGCGGCAACGAGTTCACAAATACACGAATCTGCTGTTCAAAATTTATTGTCACTTCGTTATGGAAATGAAGGAGGGGAAGAGATGTTGTGGATTAGGAGTGAGGATGTAATCAAATAATGTTAACAGCAGATTTAACTAAATAGTCTCAACTAGATAATCTTAGGCAAAAGACCGAAAACAGGAAATGTTCTCTTTCTTGCCACGTTGGTTTATATCGGCATAATGAGATACGATGGACTGATACTTTAGTTTTAGTAGTTTCTGAGACTACTAAAATTAGGTTTAGACAATTAGGTTTTCTTATTATTTAGAGTCGCTTTTCCTATGTAAATCAGGTCATTGATCCCGAACCGAAATTGTTGTTTTAATTGATTCTTATCAAAGTGTTATCTAAAAATTTAGGATATTAATAATTTTATTATCTGTAAAAATTATAACGCGTCAAGCTCCAAAATGAACACTTGACAGTTTTAATCATTCCACCTGTTTTAATATCAGTTCATTGACCCCAAAATGGAATTACTGTTTTTTAATTCTTATCAAAGTGTTTTCTAAATAATTCTGATATTATATTTTTTTACTTGTAAAGATAATGAGATTTCAAATTTTATAAGCATTTTTTATAAACACATCTAGTCGCTTCTTAGGCCACATACATTAGCTGTAACCGATTCAAAATCATCAGATTCATTGCACAAATGAAGTTGTATCAACAGTTCCATAATTTCAATGCTTTGTGTGGCCTCAAAGGAAATCTTTACCATTGTGAGGCTCTGAGTGGCAGATTTTTATGAGGTTCATCCTTGTACATAAATGATGTATGCAGAGATTTTAAAGTGTTACAAGTCATGCCCATCAATATGACAATATTCCTCTTACTGTTAGAGATATTTGCAAGTAAAACTAAATCTATCCTGGTTAGATCAGGTGAACAGAAAACATTAATCCTCTAGGGTGCTCTACTAATTACCATATCAAAAACTCTCTATTGTATAAATTATAGAATTATGTTCATCGCTTATTCATAACCATGCATCACTTGGTTAGCACGCTTATCCACCACTACTAGAGTAAAAAGTCAAAAATGTACATGTCCTGAGTGCAAATATCGAACTGTAACAAAAATTGGATAACCCGCCATTGACCTAAATAACTTTGTTGACCTCTGCTAGATAAATTTTGTGACGTTAGAGCTACAGGTAAGGTCCGGTAAGATCTTCTTCGCTGTAGTTGTTCAGCAAACCAAGGGTTGCATGCACAAAAAGTACCCTTCTGAAGAGTGGTAACCCCCCAATGCCATCAGGTATGCCATAGAGCGTTCTCGGTCCCAGAACCCTCACAGCTATACTACTTATACTGACTACAGCAAAGTCTTTGACAGGATTGAAAACTCTCGAAGTACATCTCAAATGGCCTAATTTACTGGATTTCATATTACATCTCCGCACTATTATAAAAGGTCCAATATTGGAACTATGGGCATAAACAGGTCCATAAAGATTTTTAATAATTTCATACCAGTCACAAGAACTCATTCAAATAATAGAGAGGACGAAAATTTTTGGGCCGCTGATGTTTTTATCATTTCTCCAGATGATGGTGCTGAAACTGCTGCAGTTTCTGCAACGACATCAATAAGCTGAAAGGAATGGTGAAAATTACAAAAAAAAGGACGAATTTTTACAATTGATGATAGCGACACTGACGAAGAGTCAAATAGTGACGACGAACCTTTGTCAGAAATACAAAAAAAAATTACAGAAAAAGAGAATGTGGCAAAAATCCGATCTTGTGCACGGGTTTCCGAACTTTGAGAAACCGATGCAATCAACACCCATTCCTTCTGATCCGGTGAAATGCTTTGAGCTTTTTCTTGATGATAGTAATATATCATTTTTGGCAGAAATGACAACGTTATATGCACAGCAAAAGGGTAAACTTAATTTCCGAGTTTCCAATGAAGAAATAAAGTGTTTTTTGGTCATATTACTATTATCTGGCTATCGTATTGTTCCTAGATGGAGAATGTGGTAGGAGCTAGGAACCGAATCTTGCAATATGGCAGTAGTGAATTCTATGAGAAGAAATAGATTCGAATTGATAAAAATCTTCACTCTGCAGATTATAATAACCTTTGTCCGGGCGACAAATTTGCAAAATTACGACAATTTATGCAAATGTTTAATTCAAAATTTTTGAAATACTCAGAATTCCAAGAAAGGCTGAGTATTGATGAAAGTATGGTTCCATACTTTGTCAAGCAAGGGCAAACCAATTTTTAAAAGAAAAGCCGATACAATACGGTTACAAGATGTGGTACCTCTGCGAATCTCTTGGTCAAATTTAACGCAATTGAATTAATATGGGCCTATGTTAATAGAAGTAAAATAATGTATCAAGGTTGTTTCTTACCACTTAATTGAGACGACCTCTCTGAAACAATGTTTGGTGAAGATGAAGATGAAAGGGAGGATGTTCCATTAATTCCTGATTGCCACAAACAGTAAGAAACAACAGAAAATGTGAATACTAACGATACCGATGTTCCTGCTCCTTTTGGAGTCCGGAATGCTGTTCTGGCACTTATCGGATTAGTGATTGTAGCACGGGCAAAAACAATACAGAAAAGATTACGCTGATTTGAATTTTATTATGCACATCATTATCATAACTCTTGTTGTCTCACATGCATCAAGTGACGTAAACAAGTGAGTCTTTGACAAGAACTCATTGAGAAGGCTTGGTTTCCATGGCACACTAGGTTAATATAGATATGATATGTGAGCATTTTTCAAAAAACCCTAATTATTGGCAGTAAAATCAAATGGCAATATACGGATATGTGGTGATTTCCGGGTAACCATAAACCAACATATACAAGTAGACAACTATCCACTTCCCCGTTTTGAAGATATAGCGTCAAAATTATGCGGAGGAGTACATTTTTCAAAAATAGATCCAAAGGACGCTTATTTACAATTACCCGTACATCTTGAATGTCGAAAATACTTGGTTGTCGCAACACATAAAGGCTACTATGCTTAGAAACCCCGCCTTCCTTTTGGAATTTCATTTGCACCGTCTTTATTTCAAAGAACTATGGATCAAATCCTTTGTGGATTACCAGGTGTTGTATGTTATCTGGATGATATTCTGATAACAGCACCAGACAAACAAACACATATTAAACGCATTAAACAAGTATTATCTAGACTACGAGAAGCAGGAATTAACACACAGGAAACAAAATGTACATGGTTACAGGAGGAAGTTAAGTTTTTAGGACATAAAATAGACAAAATTGGATTACATCCAACCTCAGAACATATTAAGGCAATAAAGGATATACCAACACCACGAAATGTGTCCGAATTAAGATCAGTTCTGGGATTAATAACATATTACGGAAAGTTCATAGAAACTGTACAAATTAAGTGTTACACCGGCTTTTAAAGAAAAACACTGTTTTTGAGTGGACTCCAAATGACGATAAAGCCTTTAATGACTTTGAAAGACAGCTTAACAGATGAACCTACTTTGGTTCATTATAACTCAGAACTTCCATTATACGCAAGTAGTGATGCATCGGATAAGGGAGCTGGAGCAGTATTATGACATAAGATGCCTGAAGTGGAAAACCGCTATTCCACTATAGATAAAGAAGCATTGGCGGTAGTCTATGCTGTTACTAAATTCCATCAATATTTATATCGTAGACAGTTTGTATTACAAACGGACCATAAACCGTTGGAACGGATTTTCAGTTCGAATCGAGAAACACCGAAGATCGCTAGGAATCGTCTATGATTTTAAATAACTATAACTATGATGTTACCTACAAACCGGGAAAAGAAAATCAGACAGCTGATGTTTTACCTAGGTTACCATGAAGGAGAAAACGGAAACTACGAAGAATAAAAAAATTGGTTTACCTAAGTATGGACATCTACTTCATTTAAGAGTGAAAAATATGCCTATGAAAGAAATTCGGATTTACATCCAAAGGGATAAAATTTTACAACAACTGATTCCATATATTAAGAACCATTGGCCAGACAAAGATAGAGTGAAACCTGAAATAAGATCCTTTTATGAAAAAAGAGAAGAATTATCATGCAAGAAAGACCTAATTTTGTGGAAGGGAAGAATATGTATTCCCAAAAGCCTTTAATACCCAACGCTCAAAATGCTTCACGATAGACATCCAGGAATAACCGCAATGCAATCCATGGCGCGTTTACATGTATATTGGCAAAACATAGATGCAGATATCGAAAAATATGTCCAAGGGTGTCAAACATGTCAAAGTAGTAAACAAGATACTCAACACTTACCTCTCTACCCCCATAGTTTATTGGGTCTTTAATTTATTAACACCTTACACATCATACGACAGTAGACCATTTTATAAGTAGAAAATATTTTATGTATTTTTTTCAGTAGATTCTAATTTTGAGGTTAAAATAGTGAAAAGATCAAAGCAAAAAAAAATATGGGACATAAATTGCGCCCCCTATCCTTTATTTCACACTCCTTCTAATTTTTCATTCGATTATCGTATTCGCCCCGTAAAAATAGCTAGATATGCAAAATTTCGTGTTTCTAACCCTAGTAGTTTTTGAAATAATGAGAAATAACCACATATTTGAACGTCTTGTATGATCACATATGAACTTTTCTTCATGATTTTTTATGTAGACTCACACCTTTAAATATTTGAACGCTATTTCCGGACACCTGTATAAAGCGTCGTGTACATTAATTTAATTCGTCGCATACATATTGAACATCTTCTTCAAAGTGCTCTACCTCCCTTAGGAAGCATTTTAGGACACACCTTTATATGAACTTTTCTTCATGATTTTTTCTATTCAGAAAACAATGGTAGTGTTTATACAGGAGGTTAAAAAAATATGGGTGCATAATTTATTGTGATAAAGTTTTTAAACAACATGTAATTTTTGAAATTTGTGTTTATTTCACAAATAGCTGTAATCTACTGATACAAACGCATGGCCAAAAAATGAATAAAATCCATCGAGGATTTCTCAACATATTTGAAAAAAAATATTTTTAAAGGCTTCCAGCGGCTAAACTAAGCAATTTTGTATACAGGTGTCTCAGCGAGACCGGTCATTAGACGTTCCTGGGGTTTTGGCCAAAATAAAAATTTGAGAATTCAGATTTAAGTAATATCAATTGCGTTCTCTTCGACTATTCGAAGAGAACGAATATTTTCATATTTCTAGCACTTCCGTAAAAATAGCTAGATATGCAAAATTTCGTGTTTCTAACCCTAGTAGTTTTTGAAATAATGAGAAATAACCACATATTGAACGTCTTGTATGATCACATATGAACTTTTCTTCATGATTTTTTATGTAGAATCACACCTTTAAATATGCAATTTCAGGACATTCTGTATAAAGCGTCGCGTACATTAATTTAATTTCATCAATAGAAAGAAGAAATGAATGTTCAATGTTAGAGTGACCATCTGTCTGTTAAAAAAAATAAATTATGTAGTAAAATCGGACTTCGATACGCAAAAAGAAAGCTGGTACCGATTTATGTATTTTATTTCTCAATGGTTTCAATAATCTTTTTATTCAAATTTTACTTGCTGTATACAATTTTAAAAGATCCATTATATTAGATGTTGAAATGAAATAATAATAAGTAGGCCTCTTGACCTCTAAAGTTTTTTATTAATTAAGTTTATGTACTTGGTACTAGTTTCGACATGTTATGATGTCATCATCAGCCAAATCTACAAAAGGATATAATAACTATAATGATCTTAAAAATATATAAAAAACAATAAAATTGCATAAATATATCTCAACTTACAGTCAAATAGTTAAATGACGAGTTACTACGACTGCTTGGATAAGTCATCATTACCGCACTCATTTGAGGTGATTTGAGTTACGTAATGAAGTTCATTACCGCACTGGTTTCATTACGTAACGCATTTTTAGCTTAATCAGAACAGACTTAATTTATTGAAACGAGCAACAATACAAAAGAAAAAGTGCTATCTACTTACAGAGAAACAATACTATTTATTATAAACATTAATTGTTATGTTTTTACATTTCAAAACACTTATTCCAGATGAGTAAACATGTTGTTGAAACTGACAATTCAAAATTGTCAACAATCATTTCAGAATATTTTTATAAATGTCAAATAGACTTTTTTAAAGAAATTGATTTTTTAGTAATTTTTAGCAGTCGTAGATAAAATGCTGTATATCACACGTGGGCTAGAGCATAATTACAGTACTCGTGTGATTACACGACGAGGTCGTAGACCGAGTGCAATTCTCCACACTCGTACTACTGTAATTATGTTTCTAGCCCATTTGTAATATAAAAAACTATTAAAATGAAATTATTTTTTCAAAAAGGCGTATAGTGGTTAAAGTAAGATAGTTATCATTATGTTTAAGTTTATCGATTTCGAACATTTCAAGGAAATTCATTTTCAAACCTTTTTTACACTTATGACAATGTACAACTCCTACATAAGAGTAAAAAAGGTTTGAAAATGAATTTCCTTGAAATGTTCGAAATCGATAAACTTAAACATAATGATAACTATCTTACTTTAACTCAGTAAAAAAATCAATAAACTTCAAGGAGGTAGATTAAACAAAGTTAACAAAATGATACTTGTTATGTTGTTTATACAAACACATTAACAAAAAATAAAATCTTCGAGTACTCGTTCATTTTAATGTGAAGGTTGCGCTTGAGTTTGTTCAATCAATTTCTCCCATCGTGAATCCGTTTTTGCAATTTTAAGTATTAAATCGTTTTCCAAATTTAAGCGATTTCTTAGTTTACTTTTTATTTGGGCCATTGATGAAAATGCCAACTCGCACAAGTACGAGGTAGAAAATGGAATCAAACACTTCAAAGCCTCGGTTGTTAATTCCGGGTATTCTGTTTTTCTTTTTAACCAAAAGGTATCCAAATTTTCAGACTTGAATTTCAAGTGTAACATCCCATCGGCAGATAATTCCAGCAGATTCTCTTTGAGCTTAGTTGCTAAATTTGCCTCATTTATAGCTGCATTTAAAAACGGATTTAAGATCCATCTTTGCCCAGTGTTAATCGATATCTTTTGCACTGAGAAGTAATGACACAACTCTTTCTTCAAATTATCTAATACCATTTTCATACCAGATATATATGAGTTAATGTTTATCTCGCTTCCGACTTCTTCAATGAAAGACTGTGTCGACGAAAATGAATCAAAGTTGTTTTGATTTATAGATGATGACCACAATTCAATTTTTTTTATAAAGCTATGGAGTTTGTCTTTTGCTGTAATGACATTTTCATCTTGCCCTTGAAGACTTTTATTCAAGTTGTTTAAATGCTCAAATAAGTCGGAAAGAAAAGCCAATTTCAAAAGGAATTCCGGGTCAGAAATGAATTCAGAGTAATGTGACTTGGCTTGTTGTAAATATACTAATAGTTCAGCGCGAAGTTCCATAACTCTGGTCAGTACTTTGCCTTTTGATAACCACCTAACCTCTGTGTGGTAAAGCAAATTGCGGTGTAGTGCCCCCATATCTTCACAAATGATTCGAAACAATCGAGTCTGCAACGCTTTTCCTTTGATAGAATTTACAATGTTAATAATAATATTTAGAACTTGACTATATTCTTGTGGCAAGGTTTTGGCTGCAAGAGCTTGGCGATGGAGAAAGCAGTGCATCCAACAAGCGTTTGGCATTTGTTCTTTCAGTCTAGCAATAAATCCACTCTTCGCACCAATCATGGCTTTTGCTCCGTCACTACAAATAGCAATGCATTTTTGTGCCCAATCGATATTCATATCTTGCGTAGCTTCAACGAACATGTCATGCAAGAACTGACCTGTAGCATTTTTGGGAAGTGCCTTGCAAAATAGTATTTCTTCCATCAATATTTCATGGGATTCAAAATGCACAAAAGCTACAAACTGCGCACAACCCGCAATATCCGTTGATTCATCAAATTGTAAGGACATAAAAGAACTTTTCTTTATTTTTTCTATGACTTGATCACGAACGTCAGTCGCCATATTGCTTATCCTGCGTTGAATGGTATTGTCAGAGAGAGGTATACTTTTGAGCTTTTCGACCTCTTGTTTGCCAAACATAATCTTTGCTATATCTAAAGCCGCTGGTAAAATCAAATTTTCGGCAATACTGTGAGGTTTTCCTGCTTCAGCCACACGAAAAGCTACTCGATAACTAGCGAGCAACGCTTTCTCATTTAGGTTGGACATTTGTCCTATAGCAGTTTTTTGATGTTCAAGACCTTTTAGTTTTCGCTCAAAAAATTCCACGGGTCTATTTTTTCATTAGGATGTTTTGTGTTTAGGTGGCGTACCAACTTCGATGGTTTCATGCTTTCTCTTGACAAAATTTCAAAGCAAATTACACACTGCGGTTTATTCTCAATCACAGTAAACCCAAATTTCAAATAATTGTCGTCATAAATAACGACAATTATTAAATTTAATTGTCGTAAATTTTTGTATGGATTAAATATTTTTAACATACATGAAAAAAAGGGTCGGGGGGTCGCGAAATATTTTTTGTTACTAGGGGGGTCGTGTCATGAAAAAGGTTGAAAAACACTGCTTTAAATGATCAACTCGAAAACTATTATAATAAACCACTATACATACGCCTTTTTGAAAAAATAATTTCATTTTAAAATTATTTTACTCTGATATTTTTATTCCTTTTTGTAACCTGTTTTAAATTTAGTTCGATGTTGATTTGACAGTCGTCTTTGGAGTTCAATTGTGTACGGTATTGTGTTTTCTTGTTTAGAATTGTTATTTTCGTGTTTCTTTTAAATAATGTTTTATTTTAACGTAGAAATTTGTTTGTTCAGCGTGATTTTTTAACTATTTGGCTGTAAGTTGAGATATATTTATGCAATTTTATTGTTTTTTATACATTTTTAAGATCATTATAATTATTATATCTTTTTGTAGATTTGGCTGATGATGACATCATAATATGTCGAAACTAGTACCAAGTACATAAACTTAATTAATAAAAAACTTTAGAGGTCAAGAGGCCTACTTATTGCTGTATACAAGGTTCAGGAGGTTAATTAATAGAAAATCTAAAAAATAAAATACTTTTTTAGAAGCTAATTATAAAAATCACCTCGTATTGAAATTTTTTATAAATTTTAAAGTTAATAAATAAAATTAATAAAAAAAGTAAAAAAAAAAAATTCTGTCAGGTGTGGGGTTCGAACCCACGCTCCCGTTTGGGAACCAGAGCTTAAATCTGGCGCCTTAGACCGCTCGGCCAACCTGACTTATAGGTTATATTCTTTAGATTGTCGATTAACTAACAAATATAAATTTCTTTATTGATAATCTTGGTAAAAGGTTAAATCCGTTAAATAATAAGAATTAATAACTAATTATTATAATTAAAGCTTAATTTATTTATAAAATTCTTCAACAACGAAATTATAAATTAAAATGAAAATGTCTTCCTCTCAACATTAAGCAATTCCACATAATATATTAATGTAGAGCTACCAGGAATGCTCGGAACAACCCCTTCTTTTCCATAACCCATTTCAGATGGAACAACCAACTTCCTCAATTCACCAATACACATTCTAAAATATATAAAGTTAGTTGTTACCACAAAATAAATTCATTTGTACCCCAATAAACCTTGATCCCATCCTTTTATAACTTGCCCAGATCCAATTGTAAAGGTAAAAGGAATTTGTCTAATATAACTATTATCAAATTCAGTCCCATTATCATATGTAACCTAAATAATTCATCAAACTTTAATTATGTAAGTAAAAAAAAGTAATACAGATTTGTTTTACTTTGTAATGAACATGTAAAAGATCTCCTTTCTTAGATTTTTCATTGCATGTTTTCGGACGATGTTTTATTCCAATTTGTAGCCTTTTTTTATCTTTTTCACAAGAAGCACAATTTGATAAGATAACCACAAATAAAATAAGTACAAAATATTTCAACCTCATCACTCGTTTAATTTATTTCATTAATACTTAATGATTAGAAATTTAAATACACAAAAATTGAGGTTAGAATATATTTTGACGTTTTACTTTTACTGACATCTAACGGTTAAACATCTAAACAAGTATAAATATTAAAAGGAATTATAAAAAGTAATAAATAAAATGAATTCATAAAAATTTATTATTAAAAATCTATTCTTTACATGCTAAGTCCACATAACTACTGAATATACTAATCTTCCACAGGAGTTTTTTCATTACTGTCCTTTTCACTTCCTATAAAATTGGTTATCTTTTTTTCAGCACTTCTCGTTAAGACGGTTATTGCCTAAAAAACATAAATTAAATGATTTAAAATAAACAAATCCAACTAAAATTATACGGATAAAATTGGCATTGAATCTTTTCTTTGATGCGGAGGTACAAATTCAGGAACTTGCTGTATTCGATACCACACCCAGTGAATACCTATTATTATTCCCGCTCCGGCGATAAACACATAATTATTTTTGAAAAATTTACTTAATTTTGACGGGGAACTCATTTTTATTAACACCGGAATTTTAGGTTAGAACTATTTAAAGGTATTTGCTGATAATTTCACGTCAATGTCAAATTTACATTATTTAAGGTAAACTTAATAAAATAAGTTTATTTAAACGTTTTAAAAAAGGAGAAATTGTTAATTAATATTTTTGGCACAAATTAAGTTAATTAAATATCGTTTTATTAATAATTTTTTTTTAATAAGTATTAATTTGACAGTTAAACGTCAACATAACCTATAAAATATTCTTCTTATAAATCAACATGGAATCGGACGATCAAAAAGAATTGGAAATTAATAAATCCGATGAAGAAGATGTAACAACAGACGAAAGAGTAAGTAATAAATTAGTTTTTCTATTTAATAAGTAAATTACAAAAAAAATTAGGATCGAATCAGAAAAGAATTATCAACAATGTCCTTTGAAGATCTTCAAAAATTGAAGGAAAAAATTGGTGATAAAGTCTACAACGAAACCGTTTACGGCGTTAAAAAACAAACCAAAAAAACCCAATTTAAAAGAACCAACAAAAACAGACCCAGAGAAATGAGTTCTAAACGTCCGATTAACATAAAAAAAGCAATCATTGAGACAAAAACCACACCGCAATTTCGCGATCCCCGTTTTGATCCTTTATGTGGAAGTTACGACGATAAATACTTTAAATCCAACTACAAATTTTTATATAACATGCGAAAAGATGAACATAAACAATTAAAGGAGGAATACGAAAACACCGAGAACGTTGAGCAAAGGGGAAAAATAAAGTTTTTAATGCAACGGCTGGATAATCAAATTCGTGAGCACGAAAAACAGAATCAATTAAGGGAGGAACAAGAAAATGAGAAGAGGGAAATGCGCCAACAATTTAGAAGGGGGGAGAAACCTGTTTTTAAGAGGAAATGTAAGTTGTTAAGCATGTATTTAATTGAATTGTTAATGTTTTGGTGTTTTAGCTGAGAAAAAATTGGACGGTTTAGTGCAGAAATATGAAGATTTGAAGAAGAATAATAAATTGCAGAAACACCTGGAGAAGAAAGCTAAACAATTAGTTTCTAAAGAGAAAAAGAGAGGTTATTTGTAATGTTAATTGAAATAAAATAAGTTTAAATTTAATTTTATCTTATTAAATTTTTTGACCTTAAGAATTTAAATCAAAAGATTCTTCTTTAATTAAAGAGTTTGGTGCAATAACATGCTAATTAAAAAAAAAAAGTCAAATTCTTTTCCAAATTTATGTAAAACAGTCTGAGAAACTGTTTTAAGTTGTGTAAGTTGTAAAAATTTTATCCATGAAAAAGATAGGACACTACTTTAAGGGAGTTTTTTAAGGCAGGCAGCGCCATCTGAAAGATAAATCAAAACTAATACCAAATTATTATTTATCGTCTTAAAAAACGCCAATGTACCAATTTTAATGTTCATAGTGTAAGATAAAACGAAATTATTAATGCAAAAAGCAGTGCTATGAGAAATTTACAGAGTTAGAGCGTTCCAATATATTTCAAGGATTTTGTAAAAACGCTGATAACAATGTTTAGGATACTTATTTAAGTGGTCTTGTAACCGCTTCTGAAGTAAAAAGAAGAAGAAAGGGGATAGAAAACAAGGAATCTTACAATCGAAATTATACATTTATGTACAGGGTGGTTCAAATTCGATGTCCGAATAGGCTACCTCGGAAACTATAAGAGTTAGAAAAAAAATAGCTTACATGTCATGATTTCATTTTTCGAGAAACTGCTAATGCCAAAAACCTCAAAGCGCTATCGTCTTTTGTTTTTCCCCTAGAGACCAAAGTTTAAAATATCGTAAAACCAGCAAGTGCAATTATCTTGGTTATTATTATAGGTGGAGTATTATAACTAAGACATATGGACACTTTTTTACAGAGAATTTGATGCCATAGTCAAAAAAAAAAATTTCGGTATTAGATTTCGAGATATTATGACAATTTTTGTTTTTTTAAATGGAAACAACCACTGATTATTCGCTTAAAAAAAAATTCGTTATTTTTACAGCTATGATTACAGCTGATTACAGCTACCGACGGTCGCGTCGTAGAATACATCCAAACTGTCCTAGTAAATTAAGTGAAGACCTATTAAAATCTATTTCAGAACATATCGACAGTTTTCCTCTTCGAGAATCCCCTTATTCGCGAAGTCAAAATCAGATAAAATATTTGCCTGCTGAATTAAATGTGAAAACAATGCATGAAATGTATCTGAAGAAATACGAACCAGAAAATTATAAACTGTTGAAGGAAAATAAGCCTACAAAGGCTAAAGTTACTTATGATTATTACTATCGATACTTTACTGAAAGATATAATATTTCATTTGGTGCACCCCGAACTGATACATACTCTGTATGCGATAAAATAAAAATGGGGATCGACCAAACTACTGATAAGGATTTACGGAAAGCACTACTGGTTCAGAAAGAACTCCATTTAAGGAAAGCTCAAGCATTCTATGATGATTTCAAAGAAAAAATTAAATTGGCGGAGATAAATTCAACTATTGAAACAATATGCTTTGACTATCGCCAAAATTTGAAACTGACCGGCCACTAAAATTTAGCCACAATTTCAAAGCTGGCTTTCTCGCGAACCACTCATTCCATTTTGATGATTCTTTTTTTGATCGAAAGGTTGATTCTTCTGTAATAATCCTGCGGTAATAATTCCGTCATTTTGATGAACTTTATTTGCACATAAATCACGTAATTTGGTATTTTTGGCGGAATTTCGATTTTTCTAGCATTAGACGGGTTAATTAGAATAAAACGGAACTCTCATGGCACACTTAAATGGAAAATTAAACAGTAAATTCTAAACAATATTGACGTTTGAAATGTCACTTATGTGGTACCATTGGATTCAGAAAATTATTCAAATTTCAAAAATGTAATAATATACAGGATGTTCCATTTAAAAATCTAAAGTTAGTGTAACTTCCGGGTAAACCGGAATTGAAAAAAAAATTACTTGTATGTCAAAAAGTGTCTCTTATCATGTGTATAGGATGTCCCAAATTTGAATCAATTATCTTCAAAACTAAAGGAGATACGGGGGGTGTACCATGATCCTGTTACACCCGGTATAACCAAAGCCAGAAGCAACAAAAAGAAAATATTTTTACAGTAAATAATTCTTATTACAGTTACTTATAAAACAAAAGGACAAAAATAATTACTATGGCATATGCAAAACAAACGTTTTTCTTTGTTTTCTTAAAACTATAATTTGTACACATACCCAGTTATTGCACCAAGACCTTCAATTGTAAACTGTAATCGTTGAGATTTTCTCACTTCAAATAATATCTAAACAGTTTCAATGAAGTCGTGGGTGGGTGATTTGAGCGTCTTTGCTCGTTACATTCTTGGATGACCCGATCCAATCCAGGTTTAAATAAATTTGCGCTCTCCGAAGAGTACTTCTTTCACGGTAAACCAGTAGTATGAATGAAAATACATGAAACCAACCTTTACCAGTCAATCTTACCAACATCCCCAATGAGATCTACAAGCTATTCTTTAACAGTTAATGATAAAATTCATCAATGTAATAGCTCCAAAGTCATTACAAATGTTCAAATTATAGCATATATGCAAATGATGAAAATTTAAATTTCCATTTCAAATGTGTGGAAAGCTGTCGAAAATAAAAAGTGTCTAAGAAAAGAAATCGATAGTCCAGAAAATAAAAGAAAACAACCAACATTACAACAATACTAGCAAAATATGCCTATAACCTCCGAAAATAAATTCGTAATACATTAAGCTAGAAAAACCAAATTTGGTATACGTTATGAGTGTACCGAGGGTATTAATTGCTAGCAAGTTGAGATCAATTGAGGCATTTCAAAGGGTTGATTAAGGGTGATGATCCCTTAAATTTTGACAGATTTTTTTAACCTTTTGGTGGATTTAATACATTATTACCTCATTTCATGTGGAATTTAATTCCAAAACTTTTTTTACTCTTATTATTTTTTAAAAAACATTGTCGTTTTCATAAAAAACTCAAATAACTAAAGACACATATTTCGTTTATGTTACTACGTTAATGTTGACGAAACAGGACTGTTCTGGAAAAAAATGCCACAACGAACACAGAGGGACGACATCAGTTCCTCGTTTGAAGGTATTTAAAGATAGAATAGAAGATAGAATTACGCTTCGTCTTGGAGGAAATTTAGTTATGAATTTACAAGTTGCAAAATTAGACGAAATTGGCGTAAAAATTATTCAAATTGCAGATCAGTTAAATTTAAAAATTAATATTACCGATATTGAAGAATTAGTAAGAAGATGAATTAACTGATCAAGAATTGATTTACTTTCAAAGCGAAAGAGTAGCAGAAGATGAAAGGCTGAGTGATGAAGTAGAAGTATCAAAAACATTAACCATGAGTGGGTTAGGAGAAGTATTTTCAAAATATAACCAAGGCCTCAAGCCTCTTACTTGACAGTATGGACGAAGACACTACTCGGTTCGCTAAAGTCGAGAAACAAATTTAAGTAGCAGTAAAATGTTATCAAGAGATCTAAGAAGAAAAAAAGAAAATAACAAAACAAACAACATTGACAAACTTTTTTAAAAAACAATCTTAATTAGTTGTGATCCCGCTGCCATCCTAAGACTGGAGTCATAATAGGACTTTGAAATAAGACATTTGGCGCCCAACAGTTTTTTTTTTACAATTTTGTGTTAAGTGAAGTTTGTAAACATTACAATTTGGGAAACATACTGTTTATTGTTGTTATATGCAGTAATGAGATAAAAATAATGAAGTGAATATTGCAATTAATTCATTTTAACACTGTTGTGAGAATTGAACTCAAGTTTAACCTCTTTTTCCATGCTTTATCTTCATGGACTCTTCATGAAATCTCTGTCATTCTCACAATACAGAATTGATGCCAAAAATACAAAAGGGGCTAATATGACCCCTAGGAATCTAAAGGATACATCAAATTGCAAATCTATATTGTAAATAATGCATTATTTAGGTGTTATAGTGCGTAATAATCTTCCAATTAAGATAATGACGCCTTATTTTAGAGATTTATTTTTAAATTTTTATATTAATTACCCAGCTTGTCCAGTTCTCAACATTTTAGCTTCCCTCTTTTCTTGTAACTCCTTCCTTTGTTGTTCAATAACAATCTTCCTTTCATTCAAAAACTCCTCATATTCTTTACCATCCAAATTTTTAACAACTTCTATCCCACATGACTTTGCAATACCAATTATCATATTACACATTTCTTCCATCGTTCGAACTTGTAATAAAGGATCTTGCCTTTTAATTTTTGCTATTTCAAAAATATGTTTTAAAGATACTTTTCCAGCTGTTTCATTACCTAACAAAAATAGCACCCAAGTAATTTATTTATAAAAAATTAATAAATTAAAAACTTACCATACATCGCTGCTTTTTGTATTCCAGCGGCTTGTTTTAGGAAATATGTTACTGGTGGTAAGTTTATAGTTAATTCATAGCTACGATCAGGGAAAACCTTGATTCTACAGGGTAAAGGTATTCCTTCTTTGATGTCTTTGGTGCGTTCGTTAAAGTCTTTGCAAAAAGCGGCGATATTTATACCTCTCTAAAAGAAATAATGATTTAATTAAGTTGCATAGAATTCATTTTTTAAAGTTAACCTGTCCTAACATAGGCCCCAACGGCGGTCCGGCCGCGGCCGAACATGCTGGAATATTCGTATTTAATCTACCATGATGAATCTTTTCAATTACAGCCTTTTTAACCGCTTTTACTTTAGCACCTGCTTTAGACATTTTTTTGATAAATTGAGGTTATGTTTTTTAAAGGTTAGTTTTGATATATTTTAATTAAGAATTAATAAATTTTTATTTATTACATTAATGAAAAATATTAACAAAACGAAATTAATAAATTAAATTTAAAGTTAATTAAAACATTAATAATAATTAATTTAATAGGTTATGTTGTAAAAATGAAATTTCCCTAAATTTGTTAATAAATTGTCAAATTTTGACGTTTATGGAAATAAAATTTTAAGACGTTTTTTATAAATCTCTATGTAGGTAAATTACTGAAATTTAAACAAACATTTCTTTTCGTGGATATTTATTAAATTGTTTTAGTTACATCATCGGCAATGATCAAGTTATAAATGGTAAATTATGGGAATAATTTCATGGTGGGTAAAAAACCTGATAAACTTTCAAATGGTCCTATTTTAAAATGCAAATCTTAACTTAATTTTGTAGGAGATTCAAATAACCCGCTTTGAATATGGCGGGTTCGTACACAACCGCGGCCACACGTTTTTGAGACGGTTTTAGTGTATGACACAAAATAAATCACAATGGGTTCGGGATTAACGAAGTATTCGCGGTTTGCATTCGAAGTTTTGAACGAATTTTACTCGGTATTCGCCGCTGGACCCCTCGGAATAACATTCGTCGCGTATAACGGAATCGTACATCATAATTTCTTTAAAACGTTATTTATGACATCGCTAACGATCGCTTCGTTAATATATTACTTTAGAGGGACCCAATTCGTCACTCCTTCAAAGAATAAAGTGGTTTTCATCACCGGTTGCGATTCGGGGTTAGGATTTTCACTAGCACAACATATTAGTGATTTTGGATTTACCGTGGTGGCATGTTTCTTAAATTTGGAATCGGAAGGCGCGAAGATTTTAAAAAATCGAAAAGGATTAATTCCCGTTGAATTAGACCTTACTGATGAAGAAAATATTGCTATTGTTGTTAAAACGTTAATGTTATTTGTTGAGGATGAATTTAGAGGTGCAAAATCAAAAAAGAAAGTTAATTTATAATTAATTTTTGGTGTTTTTGTTTTAGAATTATACGCTGTTATTAATAATGCTGGAATTATGGTTTTTGGGGAATTCGAATGGTTAACTGAATCCTTAATTGAACAACAAATTTATATTAATTTATATGGATCAATGAAAATAACTAAAGCTTTATGTCCGCTATTGAGGAAATCAAAAGGTTTTTTTATTTTTAATAAACTTGAACTAAAATTAGAACTAACACTAGAAACTTTCGGGTTTTGCCGTGTGTCTTTTAACCCTAGGATGCATAAACCGGGCCTCTCGGGCCCGGCGAGATTTTAGTTACTCATAATTTTCTTAAAATAATTTCAATCGGCTTGAGCATTTAGATATGCTCTAAACACGTCTTTATTCAATACACACTTGATTCAAAAACATTCAAGTGTAATTAGCAATCGAAAAAAAAAATCCTTTCCATTAGCACCCCGTATTTGCATAAACCGGGCCTCCAAAGCCCGTGTACTACTAGTTACTATAGAACAAGTTTCAACTTGTTCATTACAGGTTGAGGGTTATTATAATTTGTCAAACACTGCAGCGCTAAATTGTGCGTGTCTGTGCAAGTTAAAACGTGCATTACTGTTGTATGTATAAAAGTAGGTGCAGCTGTTTTTCATTCAGTTGGATTGAGTGAACTAAATCACATTATCATACGAATACATATGATAATGGCGTCAAAAAGGAACGTGAAAAGCGTGAGATTTGGTGACCCCGGTTATGAAGAAATATTGGTGCAGTGGGCAGCATGAATGTGATGATCTGCCTTTTGAAGAAAGTGATGTGTCAGAAGCAAAAAATGATGACACAGAAGATAGAAATTTCGAATTTGTTCCTGACGAGTATTCTGGCTCCAGTTCTGATCATGGTAACGATAATTCAGAGGATGATGTTGATGATATTGGTAAGCCTTCAACGAGCGGTTACATTGCTCCAAGTGGTCTGGTATGGAGTTTGGAACCTCCAGCAAAAAATAAAATTCAACCACACAACATTATTCGGCGTGCGCCAGGACTAGCAAGGAAACATATGGCTGCAACACCAAAAGAAGCGTTTCAGTTATTTGTAACTCCAGTTATTGTACAAGAAATTGTGAACTGTACTAATTTAGAGGGTAAACGTGTTTATGGTGCAAAAGGAAAACCGTGGAAAGATGTAACTGTTGATGAATTTCTTGCATTCTGTGGTTTACTTATTCATGCGGGAGTTGACAGAAGCTGCGATGTTCCTGCGAGAGAATTATTTTGTGATGAATTAGCCAATCCTGTATACCGATCCACAATGTCCATACTTCGCTTTGAAGAAATACGAAGATTCGTCAGATTTGACGACAAGGGAACTCGGAATGCGCGTTTGGAAACCGATAAGTTAGCAATAGTGTCCTACATTTGGGATTTATTCATTCAGCAATGCAAAACCTGCGTCATGCCTGATACTAATGTAACTATTGATGAACAACTCGTTGGGTTTAGAGGTAGATGCACATTCGTCAAGTAAACCGGTAAAATATGGACTTAAAATATTTTGTATGTGTGAATCTACGTCTGGTTATGCTTTGGATGGTTTAGTTTATGTTGGTCGCCAGCCCGGAGAACCTCCACATAAAAACCTGGGGCTTGAAGTAGTACAAACTCTTGTGCGTGGCATTCATAATTCTGGTCGCAATCTCACGATAGACAATTTCTTCACTAGTGGTCCGCTAGCAACTTATCTGTTGGATAAAAATATTACTGTTGTGGGTACACTACGTCAGAATAACCGTGACATTCCGAAAGCAATGAAAGCCTGAAAAGATCGTGTAGTCTACTCTTCATTGTTTTGTTTTCAAAATAACGTATCCATGGTAAGTTACGCACGTAAAAAGAACAAATGCGTAATTTTACTAAGCACCATGCACCACGACGCATCTATCAATGACGACGCTAAGAGGAAGCTTGAAATCATCTCTCATTATAATAAAACAAAGGGCGGTATTGACATCATGGATCAAATGGTGTCGACATACACGTGCAAGAGGCAAAGTAAACGATGGCCCATGACATTTTTCTTCAACATCATTGATGTTGCAGCATTCAATGCATATATAGTCTTTACGAAGGAACATCCAAACTACAACATAGGAGTGATTCTCAAACGCAGAATGTTTTTGAAAAATTTAGCGAAGGAACTAGTGATACCACATATGCAGAGAAGATCTACTAACCCTAACCTACGGCGTACTGTCCGGGAGTGTATGAGCAAATTTATTGATATATGTGGTCCGCCAGCCGCTCACACAAGTGCAACAATTAAGAGAAAAATATGCTCAGTATGTCCCGCAAGTATTGATCGTAAAAGCACAATGATATGTAATTATCAACGATAAATATAATGTGTTACTTCTAAAAATAATATCTGTAATGAGCATAGTATTAGAATGTGCACTAAATGCTTCTCTAATCCCTAAAAACAATAAACAATAATGTTTTTTTAACAATAATGTTCACTTTCATATTTAACCTCACGTTTGTAACGTACATATGTATAAATAAATAAAGTTTTACTTCAATAACTTTGTTTCTATTCTGACTACACGTGATTTTATATAACGGGTCTCAGAAGCCCGGATTATGTAAATGACGATCCTAGAGTTAAGAAAAGGTTTGACTCTTCGGATGCCATGTTGCAACCTTCTTCAGAAACTTTAATAGAAAGAATTAAATAAAATTCGTGTAACGATGATAGGATTATTTATTTATATTATTCAGTGCTTACTATAGTATTCGACCATATAGTGGTCTTCCTCAGGCACAACTACAATAACAAAAAATGTATTAGAAGGAACATAGAACAATCCAGAAATTACCCTAAATATTATGATATAAAATAGGCGATATCTCATTCTAGAAAGCGGAAACATGTTGTATCTATTCTATAACTTAAATACTATTTCTCATCTATATCTATAAATATGAAACATCTATCAATAGATTATATGGAAATCACTTATTACATGTATTTGATGAAAAGTCTATAATTATTAACATCCGCTAGGTCGTTCATAAGACATTTATTGTTGTTATTCTTATATACAAAGTATTCCTCAAATAGATCAAGTTTTTTCGATTTCTTTATATTTTTCAACAGACTCACATTATTAATGTCTGTAGTATGGTTATTAAGTTTTAAATGATTAAAAACAGCTGAAGTATCTCTATTTATTTGTTCTTTAAATTTAGTGTGGATGCTTCTTCCAGTCTGTCCTAAACGTGCCCTATTATGAGTTAAACATATTCCCTAAATTTCATTTTTCTAGCGTTTATGGTTTTTGAGAAAAAAAAATTAAACCAAAATTTTCCGCCATTTTTGGAGGGGCGTAGCTCCCTAGGGGGGCCGAAGTCGCCCATGGTTCATATATGAAAGTACCCTTAAAATTCACTAAAGAATCACCCCTTGAAGTTTGTTGCAGTCATTCAGATACACCCTGTATATTTAACGCTTTTCTTATAGTGCGGTAATATTAGTTTAATGATGTTACATTTATGTACCATGTTATGAATGTCCTGTAAGTCTTTGATGTTGTATCCATTATTCAAACCGATTTTTACAATTTTATGGATTTCTGTGAGATAATTGGAGTCATTTAACGGTACTTATTGTAATCTATTGAAAAGAAAACGAAATGGTGCCTGTTTTTGTTCAGTAGAGTTGAATGAATGTTTGGGAATTATTACGTCTGTGGCTGTGTGTTTGCGAAATATCAAAGCTCAAGCTATTATCAGGATCTCTTGAAATCACCAAGTCTAAAACGTTCAGTCTGCAGTCTGTTTCAATTTCAGATGTGAACTGCAGGTTATTAATTATTAATATTATTAAAAATATTATTTAATGCTGAAAGTTTTGCTGCATTACCTTCAAAAATGGTAAAGATATCATCTACATATCTCCCGTAAAATGAGATATCTTTGGTTATAAACTTATATTTATCCGAGAAAAGCTTGTTTTTGAAATGATTGACATAAATATCAGCTATTATTCCTGAGATGGGCGAACCCATAGGGAGGTCATCTTTCATCTGGTAATAATTACACTAGTTTACAAGAAAAATCTCGAAGACTGTGATCTTTTTTTTATAACGTAGAATGCAGATTCTGATACTGTCTTCAGTTTTTCTCCATCACGTCCAGTTTTCGAGATTGGGTATATCATATAATAAAATGTGGAAAATCGTAAATTAAAAAACATAGTAACGGTATATTTTAATTTAAATAGTGTGCTTCTGTAGCTAGATGTGTATCGGAGGCAATATTACTGATGCTGGTCTCACCAGAGGCTTGTTTAAGACATTGAAAGCACCAGTATCGTAATGTTCTCTAGAAGGCCAGTCTTTGCGCATATAATGATGCTCTCTCGCTCGGCTATCCTACAAACAAAGAAAACAGCAATATTTTGTAAAACCGCTGTGAAAGCCAGTAACCACAGGAATTACCTGAAAATCATAGAAATGTAAGTCAATACTTAAAAAGTAAAAGTTAGTAAACTTCTTTACTGCGGAATGAGCAAGTGGAATAGTTGATAGTGTGTTTCCATTATGAAGTAAAGCTGCTTTAAGACTGTTTTTAGAGCTATCGATGAAAATATGCCATTCACTTGGGTTATGATCTATTTTCAATTCATCAAACAGTCTCTGCACGTTATTACAATAACAAATACCTTTATCTTTCGTAAAAAATTGTAACAGAGGCAACAACGGCCTTTGTTTCCATAAACAGTTACACGGGTTGTAGGGTATAAATGATTCCATTGCTGTAACCGGGATGCCAATACCTCACTATCAATCTTCGACAACTTCAGATCTCTAGCTAAGTCACTTAGTTCTTTCTGTGACAGTTTATGGTTTATTTTGGCATCATAGTCGCTGCTAGATGACATATCTTTACTCTCTCCTTTACTCTGATCACTTTCACTGGATTGCATTAATCAGTCAGGAGGATTTGGTCTTAGTAAAGTTTCGCTTTGCGTAATTGGCTTTTTGGCTGATCTTACATTAGGATAAACCAAATTTTTTTTTGTTTTTTTGTTTATGCCGTCTAGGTTTATGTTACAGAAATAGCAATCGGAATGATCTGATATCTGTGACCATAACATTGGAATACCAAACTGTAAATGAGATATAGATTCACCCGCCATCCATCTATTCAAAGTTATACCGCAATTCGGACATACGAAGCCGGGTGTCCAGGGCTTGTCTAAATTCGTTAAAGCAAAGCCAAAATAATGAGAATACGCCGTTTTATAACAGTTGTAATTGGTCGTCCCGTCATCCCAGTAATGTATTGTCCGCAAATAAAACAGAACAAATCAGGATTGTTCTTGCATTCAAAACTTCTGCTGCTGCTAGCCATTATCAACAAAACTTTTACAACACTGCTATTTTCTTAAACGAAAGATTACTGAGGTGTCTCAAGAAGAATTAAATATTATGACAATATATTCTCCTTTTATACCAAAAAAT
This sequence comes from Onthophagus taurus, assembly GCF_036711975.1. NCBI lineage: Eukaryota > Metazoa > Arthropoda > Insecta > Coleoptera > Scarabaeidae > Onthophagus > Onthophagus taurus. The sequence goes on along the minus strand of NC_091972.1, from coordinate 20,704,282 downwards.
ATTTCAAAAAAAGACTGTTTAGCAGAACAAGGTTCTAATATATAAAGAAGTGGAGTTTTTAAAAAACACATTTTCACAGAAAGTGATTGTTTTTTAACAATGAGAATTTCTTTTGTCAAAAAAAGTCTAACAGGTAAACGCGCGAGTTCTTAAAAACTTTTTCCAAGATTGTTATTTTTGTGGTATTTAAAAAATAATAATATTTATTTCAGTGAATTTAATGTTTATATCTACTTAGAGCCTGGAAGAGTTAAAACACCTCTTTATTAAAAAAAATGGTTCGTAATAATGTTTCAATAATACAGTGAAAATGGCAAAAAATGAAATTTTGCACGATTGTCGTAAATTAACGATATCTCCTGTAAAATACATTCGACCATGGTGTCCAATGCTTCGAAATTTAGAGAATTAAATGTTCTACAAGATAGAATAGCTAACTTTTTTGTTCATATATAATTCTTTTCCGTTACGGTGCGATTAAGTAATAAAAAAATGGGAAAAATACCAAAAAACTTGATTTTGTTGAGTTGTTTTAGGCTGTAGCAAAATAACGGACAGTCCGATTTATGCCATCAATACCTCAAAATGTTCGTCTGGATCTCTACTTTTATGTCTATATAGCTACAGAAGTACACTATGCAAAATAAAAAATATACTAAACATGAACCGTTACTATGTTTTTTAATTTACGATTTTCCACATTTTTGGGTATATCTCGAAAACTGGATGTGATGAAGAAAAACTGAAGACAGTTTCAGAATCAGCACAAGACTCTACGTTATAAAAAAAAATATCGCAGTCTTCGAGAAAAAAAATTGATTAAAATTTGTAAACTAGTGTTATTGTTAAAAATGAAAAAGTTTTGGTTGCATACCATTTTAAGTAACCTAGAGAAACATGTTATATTATCTTCTTCTAGATCTAATGAATTTGGGTTCTTAAGAAGAAATTTCTCAATAATGGAAATAGATTTATCTATTGGGATATTAGTATACAGATTTTTAATGTCATATGATATAAGTATATTATTTTTGGATAATGAGATATTTTTTATTTTATTGATGAGGTCTATAGAATTTTTGATATTATAACAGAAATGGTTATTAAAGGCTTTGAACAAAAACCTTTGAATGTGTTTCGCGATTCTGTTAGTAATACCCTGGTAGTAATAATAATACCCCTATTATTATTCCCAATAATTGGTCTAATGCTATTGTCTGTTTTATGAAGCTTGATTAGGCTTTTTAAAACTAGTTATATCAAACCTCGAAAGCATATTATGGTTATCCTTGACAAATTTCTTAAGTTTATTATGAAATGGTATGGTTGGGTTGTTCTTAATTTTATTGATATTGTTCTCTTTGATCAGTATCTAATATCACTTGGCCGGCATTTTTGTCTCCAAATGTTATCGTAAATAGTTTCTGTTTCCATGGTAAACTTAATCATGGGATGTTGAGAGTTCAAGTAATCCAAGAACTCTTGGAGTCGTTTTTGACCATGTTGTCATATCACAAACATGTCATCCACATATCGGAGCCATAGTTTTGATTTTCACTGGCTCTTCTTCAAAGCGTCTTCTTCGAATAATTCCATGTAGAAATTTGCTATAACTGGCGATAATGCAGACCCCATGGCTGCCCCTTCGAACTGCTCGTAAAATTCTCCCTTCCAGCTGAAATACGTCGTTAGTCCTCCAGAATAAGTTTTGGCGAAGACCATCTACAGCATCCTTAACTGGTAGCCTAGTAAAAAGGGATTCCACACCGAAACTCACCAAAATATCCTCAGCATCTGGCTTTAAACCTTTTACCGATTCCACAAAGTGTGTAGAATCCTTGACATACGTTTCCGTATTTCCTGTGAAAGGAGACTCTTTGCAAGATATTTGGCCTACTGGTATGTTGGGGAGTTGATGGCACTGACGATAGAGCGGAGGGGGACATCTGGTTTATGAATCTTCGGTAGTCCATAAATTCTTGGTGGTACCGGCGCCTGCACAAACAAACCTTTTTGCTGTTCTGTTAGAATTCCTGTGGATTTTATCAGGTCCTTCATTTTCCTTACGATTTTGTCTATGGGGTCCTTCTTGATCTTCCTGTAGGTGGCTGGTTCCAGTAGGTTCATCATTTTGTCGTCATATTCTTTCTTGTCCATAACCACGGTGGCATTCCCCTTGTCTGCTGGTAACACGAGGATTTCTGACTTTTTTTTTTTATAGATCGAAGTGTCTTCTTTTCACCAACCGTCACGTTGAATTTCGGTGGTTTTGCTGACTTCAGTACTCTCGCAACTTCTTGTCGGATCCCTTCGGCTTTTAGTGCGGTCATCCCTCAAAGCTGTTTTCACTTCGCAGATGATTTCCTCCTTTGGCGATTGCGTAGTTTAATCCTGTGGCGAGTTCATCTTTCGTTAGTGGGACACTCGATCTGTTGATGACGATTGTTTTTACTGGTGAACTATTACATTTCTTCTTTTGTATTCGGCGTTCCAGAGATTCAAACTTCTTGATGTGCTTGTCATGGGTCTTTTGGAATTCACAATCAGCCTTCTCCATTGTTAGCCTGTCCACTTTATCCCAGTCTTCTCCGGACATACAGTTGGAAAGTGAGAGGTGGAGTTGTAGTAACCTCTCACTTATTTTCTGTAGATCATTGAAGGTCTTGTGGATTTTTTCTCGTAGCGGAGTACAGCGGAGTCGATTTTCTTAAAAGACGCACGGCAAAACCCGAAAGTTTCTAGTGTTAGTTCTAATTTTAGTTCAATCAACACCGGCCATGAAAGCCTTCGTACTTATTTTAATAAACTTTTTTTTTTAATTTTTGATTTTAGGTAGAATTATAACAATAACTAGTCATTGTGCATTAGCTTCATTACCTGGCTTATCCGTTTATGGAGCAACAAAAGCAGCCCTTCAAGCATGGTCGGATGGTTTAAGAGTGGAAATGGCCAAATATGGTGTTAAAGTGTTAACATTTGTGCCTGGTTCTTTCGTTCATAGAAGTGGAATCTTAGGTAGACAGAGCACATTTGCTGATGAAATGTCCGAAGCAATGACTCAAGAGCAAAAGAAATTTTATGGAGATTATTTTCAACGATATAATATGTATTTGAATTCGATACCCACTCCGCAATGTCCTGAGAAAATCGACGATGCCAATTTGTATGAATTATTTGAATTAGCCTTAACTGATGTGAACCCGAAATCGATTTATTTAAATGAACCTTGGAGGTATAAGTTTTATCATGCGATATTTAGATTTTCGCCATGTTTTATCAGGGATTATTTTATTGTTAAATTTATGGCGATGCCTGAGTATAAACCGCGTCCTGGTTTTTGAGGGGTTATCGTCTAGTGATTCATTTTTGCATATTTGTAATGTTTTCAATAAAACGATCAACATAAGTAGTTAAATAGACATTTTTTATTTAATCTTTTTTAAATGGAATATAACGGAGTTTCTTTATGGACATAGCATATCCCAAATTCACATTAGTATAGGTTCAATACAGATTTACATCGATTTTTGGGATATCTATATATTTTATATAAACATTATACACATTATATTAAAAAATATGATTCACACACTTTTTGCATGTCTATGGGGGTCTTCTCTACCTTGAACACCACTACTAGGAGACGTTGTTTCTTGTCCCTTAACAGTAAAAGTAACGTAGTATCTCTTATTTTGGTCCAAACGGTCTGTGGGCAGTGATATCACCTGTTTGTCATTTCCATGCAACAATTCCAATGTTACCGTTTTTTTCGGATGGATGTGAGGCAAAAATCCTTGCGGTTTGCAAGAATAACCAATTTTTGGAATTGTATGATGATCCATTTTTGGGACTAAAACAAATTAATATTTATTCTCCAGGCGCACAGTTAAACCCGAATGTTTTTAGTTTTAAGTCTAGTGTTAGTTTTAGTTTAATAAAAATATACAAGTTAATGCTGAATAACTATTAAAACTAGAATTAACTTAACACTATCACTAGAATTAGAAACATTCGAGTTTAGCGTCTCTCAAAACGGCTAAACTCGAATATTTCTAAGTTTAGTGTTAGTTTTAGTGATAATGCTAGTGCTAGTTCTAGCTAGTATTCAGCGCTAGGTTGTTGTATATTGTTATTTATTGTACTAAATTTAGAACTGGTCATTCTTGAGAGACGCAGAACTAGAAACATTCGGGTTAATGCAAATAGAGTTATGCACTTACATTATTTAAACTAATGTTTACCATTAAAATTATTTATTAAATTATTAATTATTTCATAACAGATTGTCCAGAAAATTTTGGATTTCGATTATCTTTGACAGTTTTGATTGCATAGATTTAACTTGTCTGCTTTGAAAGGCAAATAATTGATTTCCGTAACTGAATACTGACTACTAATTTGTATTTATTGTTTTAGCACCGGTAATGCTCGTGCTGTATAACGCGAATAACTACAGAAGAATATGTACGCTCCAAATTACAGCTTGCTAAAGCCATGGAAAGTTTAACAAGTCCAGAAAATTGCTGATCAAAAGCTAGTATTAATAGATACTTATCATTAATTATGCGTCCTACCCTAAATGAACCTGATTTGCTGCAGTTTTATACAAGTTTTGGTATACAGGTGTTTCACTTAAAATTCCCAGGCCAAGTATTGAAAGTTGAAATATTGTAGTTTTGTAAGAAGTTGTTGCTAGAGTTCGTAAATGACTTCAGTCTTAAGTATTGTTATTTTTTATTGTACAAAAATAAAGATGGCGCTGCAGTCAACATAAAGTTTTTATTAGGTGCAAGTGATAGAACATCGAAAACTGTGCAACTTTCGTTATCAACGTTGATTTGAAAAACTTAGTAGTTTCGAAGATATTTAGTATTAATACTGAGACTATTAGAAGATAAGTTAAATATGATTTTAATTTATGGTAAATCTCGCCGAAATTCTTCGGAAGCGGTACGATTATACAGATTGCGATATCCCGATAGACTAATTCCATATCGAAAACGTTCCTAAATTTATCCACAAAGCTTACAACTTTTGGAACATTTAAGAAACAGAAACGACAGAGAAAAAAACGAGTTCGAGATGATGAAAATTGCAATGGTCTTGCAAAAAATAGATGACAATTCGCATAAATGATTGCGGTAACTAAGAGAACACGCAAATTTCTGTCACATATTGAATTTAAAAAACAAATAAATTTGTGCCGTATATGTGCAATTTTGTTCAACATTTACAGCCAGGCGACTATATCCGTTGACTTCAGTTCTTGGCTAAATTTTCAGTTTTAGTATAAAGAGACAATCTTACCAATCAAATATCCAAGAATAAATGGTGCTGATGGAACCATTGTCAGTTTTAAATTTAACTGTCGATTGCTGAGTGGAGATATGGAACATTTCCAGGAACAAGCGTTTATCAGTCGAATATCATCTATTGTGTCCCATGTGGTAGCTGCAATTGTACGTACATAGGCCAAACCTGCCAATGGTTGAAAAGGAGATTGAGTAAACACAAAAATGATGTCAAGAACATAATAGGGGGTTGTGCTTTAGCACAACATAGTATCAATAATGGTCATCATTTTAGGTTTGATAAAACAACTATATTAGACAAAGAAGATAACTATCATAAACGCTTGTTCCTGGAAATATTCCATATCTCCACTCAGCAATCGACAGTTAACTTTAAAACATTAAGACATTGGTTCCATCAGCACCATTTATTCTTGGATATTTGATTTCTACAAAAACAGAACGGGATTATCTAATAAATTATCTAATCTTACCAATAACATTCGTCGTTGCGCGAAAGTCGTTTCCATCTGAATGGAATAATCGAATAATCGTATGCAAGCAAAATAATCGACATTGGTCTCAAGACAATCTTAGTTGGACCATATAAACAAATAATCAAACAACCTTATAATGAACAACTGTATGTGTTTCTACAGAAGAACCATCTTAAACTGCTGAATGTTTTGCTGGAGGCATTAAAAACCGACGTGGTTTCAACAAGATGGCCACATAACGCACATATAGTGCGTTCAGTACCTGGACCGCAGGTATCCAGGACGATGGATTAGTACAAATAGTGTTGTAAGAGTATGTAATGTTGAATTGGTAAGACGATTCGAATTGTACGTGCATGAATATGGAAGTAATTTTGCAGTATGTTTTGAAATCAATTTTAATAAGGAAAGTTGCATAGTTTTTGATGCTCTATCACATGCACCTAATAAAAAGTTTATGATGAATGGAAAGTTTCTTTTGACTGCAGCACCATCTTTATTTTTGTACAATGAATAATAATAATACTTAAAAACTGAAGTCATTTACGTACTCTTCTAACAACTTCTTACAAAACTAAGAAATCTCAACCCATTCCAGAGATACGTGACCTGGAAGTTTTAAGTGAAACATTCTGTATATGCTGTCCAGGAACAACCTAATGCTATCCGCCAGCATCTACCACAATATATACCACAATATATAGCAACCTGAACAACATATTTGCTCTCAACTATGGGTGGGAAGCTCTTCCATACATATTCTTGAGTTATTGATCTAATAACATAAATCTAAAATAGCTAGATAGTAAAACATACTTGTAGTGTATTATTAGATGGAATTCGTATTTATGTACTATCCGTGCCAAAAGTCAAGGCCCCTCACTTTAGAGATCGATATCTTCGGAACCGCTCGATGAAAAAAATTGAAATTTTTTGGAGCCGCAGTTTTCTTTTTATAGCGCGTTAAATGAAAAAGTACCCGATTTTTGACGGTGCCGGCCAAGGTTTATATATAAAAGGTTGTCTAGGTTCGTACGCAACTTTTGGGTGCCGGCAACTTTGTCCATTTTGCGATTTTTATCTCATAAACTATCTGACTAAAAAAATCGATAGGTGGTAGCCTGATATGTTCTGAGCGGCATATATTATTTTTTCAAACACTATTTTAAAAAACTATTATCACAGTCAGAAAAAGCACTCCTTCAACTATCTTAATCCGGGTTTTCGTCGATCAATATCTATCGGCGTCATGCTTAAATCACCCTACACGCCAAGGTTTATATATAAAAGGTTGTCTAGGTTCGTACGCAACCATACTGCGCATTACGTCACATGTGGAAAATAATACCGCCAAGCAATTCAAATTAAACAAATGCATGGAGCACCACATGGCCATGAGGTTGCGTGCGCAATCCGTGATCGCTTACGTCACGAAACACTCCTGCTCTTGCCCCTCGCCTTCAAACTAAAATCAAAGTATTGCAGCATAGGAACTTAGACAACCTTTAATATATGTATAAACCTTGCCTACACGCAGAAACGCTTAATTGCTCTTCCTCTAAACAACTTTCTTATTTGATAGGGGAAAAACTATAGAAGTATATTTATCTTATTGAAAATTTTCTGCTCTTTCTAATGGTGTATAACACGTACAGAAGTACATTTTTGCCAAAAACTACTAAATTCACACGTTTTAGCCACTTTTAAACCTTGTTCGTGTCGATAACTTTCTTATATGACCAGGAGAAAACTCTAGAGCCATATCGAAAATTTTCTGCTCTTTCTAATGGTGTATAACACGCGATAATCGCTCGTTTGCACAAACACGTTCTTGGCCAAAAACTATTAAATTCACACGTTTTGGCCACTTTTAAACCTTGTTCGGGTCGATAACTTTCTTATATAACTATCTTATCGAAAATTTTCTGCTCTTTGTAATGGTGACTAAAGCATGACGTCGATAGATATTGACCGACGAAACCCTGGATTAAGATAGTTGAAGGAGCGCTCTTTCTGACTGTGAGTTTTTTTTAATTCGGTTTGATAATAATTGCACACTTGAAGTTTTGTAATTTTAAGATATTTTAAGTACAGAGCGGTGTTCTTCATTTTTTATTGATCTTAGTATCAACTTATCGGCAGACGAAAAGATAGATTGTTTGATAAAGGACTCTATTGTTGACTTCGGTCAGTAATGTTAAATATAAAAAGATTAAAAATTCCGAAGAATGAAATTTATTTGTTCTCAACTACTGGTTTCGGAAAAAGTTTCCGTCATCAGGTTGTTGCTACAAAACATGAGTAAAAATTTTTTTAATTTACAAAAACATAAACATGATACTTATTTACCGTCAATTAATAGCGGCTGCGTGGTATAATAATTTCGGATGTTAAGATTTTCCACTTTTGAATTTCTCCCAGCATTGTTAAATTTACAAAAAATTGTTACGATAAACTTACACGTTAAAATTATATTAACTGTCGAAAAGGAACTGGTATGTGCAACTTTTGGATTATTCTAAAATGGAAGATTTTCGGAAATAGGTTTAGAAAAGATAGATGGATAAAAAAAAGATAGTTTTAGATAGAGAAAGAATCAAGCTTTCAAATGGTGTATGTATTTAGCTTTTCGCTATCTCTAATAATAAGGAAGATATCAGCTAAGAAAGTAGATAGAAAATTACGGGTAAAAGTTTATTGCTTGGAGTTATTAGTTGGTCTGTTATTAGTTTTTCAATGTTATGTCTTTCTAATTCTTTTGGAGCGACATAAACGAATTATAAATTAAATCAGAAATAAGCTATGCAGGAAGAGGAGGGTTTCGACCAATCGGAAAAGATGATGCTGAATATGTGTTCCAGACGGGACGTCGCGCCTTTATCTTACCTACATAAAGAAATAAAGGCGCGACGTCCTGTCTGGAATACACACCAGCGCCATCTTTTTCGATTGGATGGAACACCCTCTCTCCTTGCACGACTTATTTCTATTTCTTTTTAATTTATAATTCGTTTCAATTGCTCTAAAAAAAATAGAGAGACATAACTTTGAAAAACTGAAATGGAATCCGACAAACGCAATTATTTACCATATTTTGTTTAAAACCGCGTTGAAATCCACCCATATGGAATATAGAAACAATAAAATATACCCTTCATTAAGGCTACATCAGGCTACCACGTATTCAAAGTTGAGCTTTTTTCGTCATATAGCTTTGGAGAAAAAAATCGCAAGGTGGACGAAGTTACCGGCATCGTTAAAAATTGGGTACTTTTTTCATTTAGCTCACGATAAAAAGAAAACCGCAAAATTCAGATATGTTGCGTAGAAATGTTCAGTGATTATAACAAACTTTACCGCCATTTTTTTCATGTAGTGGTTGTAAAGATATTGTACTCTAAAGTGAGTGCCTTCACATTTGGCACAGATAGTGGTCACCAACAAGCACCAACAATGCTCAATGAACAAGTTGAAGGAATTCACTAATCACGATGACATAAAAGATTGAATCTGAGATAAAGGAATTTTACAAAAAAGTATTAGAAGAGGGGGGAATCAGAGAAACAGCACAGTAAAGATAACTTACAAAAGACAAGAGGGAAACACAAGCAACTTTGGTTGTCTAAAAGTCAAAATAGTTAACTTCGTTTTTAAGTTATGAACAAGACGATATTTAAAGAAGATTAGGGAATTGTCAAAACTTGCAGATCCATCAAATCTATTTAGACATGACTATGTTAACGATTACTTATGTGAGAGATGATTTGCGAAGTGTAATTGTTGAGTGTTATTCAGCTGAGAGAGATGATGTGGCATTTATGGTCATGAATGGGATCTTTCAAACTGATTGTTTAGATTCGTTGAAACTAATTCGCCAAACGAGTTTATTATTATGATGGGAGATTTCAACTTTAATCAAACAGTTGTATTGAGACTAACTCTTCTACTCTTAGTTATCTCTTCCTAACATTTTATATTGCCTCGATACTTATGTTATTCTTCATTTCAGTACTCATACGTTGGCAGTTTGCTGCATAACGTTTATATCACAACTTAGTTTATGCTGCTATCAATGTTCATTTACATCTTCATGGGACTGAAGATTGACAGTTTCTCTTAGTTTAGGTCATAGTTAAGCAGGATGTATTTCTGTGTTAATTATGCTGACAGTCACTGTGTTGTGTATGATAAATTATGTTGTGTTTTGTATTTTTGGGTACTATTTTCTTTACTTTCTTGACTTTTTATGAGTACACTAAGGCCCGTTACTACCAAACCAATGCTATCTGTCAGTTAAGCTATCTATAAGATACAATTTATCTCGTAGATAACAGGGTCGTGCCTACTACCACCTCCATTTATCTCATAGTTAAGAAATTCTTGAGATAACCAAGGAATCTAGGGTTTTTTGGTCTATTATGCTAAATTGACCACTCTATGTGGTCAAAAGACCTACTATTAGGTATTTTGACGATATTCTAACTTGTTGTAACCTTAAAATTAAAATTTGGAAATGGAGACTGAGAAAAGGCGAAATTGGTGGTTCCAATTTCATCAAAGAAGAATGCGAACATCTTCTTGAATTTGTTATCAAACTGAAGATGCCAATTGTACACTCACTCCTGCAAAATCTGCTATGGATAGCAACATGTTACCTATTGCATAAAATCGAAGAGTCAGCAACAAACGGTTTGAAGGAGGTGAATTTGATGAATTTTACTCAACAACAAATTACTTACGTCATGGATGGAGGTTTTATTACATCTTCTATTTCGAATTTTATTATATTTTATACGTCAGTATAAATTCTATTTGAGGTTAGGTATCCGCAGTTATCCCTTAGATAGCAACTTATCCGACACCCAATCCACGAGTTACAGATATTTCAAAAGTTATCCCTTGAATAGCGGTATCTATAAGATAAATACAGTGGTAGTAACCAATTTTTAAGCTATCCGATAGATAACGCTATCAGAGACTTTAACTATGAGTGGTAGTAGTGGGCCTAAGAGAATCACTTATCTAAATTAATACAGAAAGCTGATTAAAAAGGAGAACAACCAAAAATAGCAGCAAATGTTCTATTTAGTTAGTATAACCCAACAGGATTCAGAAGATTGTGGAAAAATTCAGGAAAAAATTGTGTTTAATTGATTATCAGCTCAAAACAGACATCGAACCAAACTCAAAATTATGAACACCTGCCAGATTAAAAGGAGACTACTTACTTAATTAACTATATAACTATTTACTTACGATATGCTGCACATGGAATTCCAGTATAAGCATGTGTAGCATGAAGACATCGATGTGTACTTTGAGTACAAAGTAACGGATTGTCGGGCATTTCAGGTAACCCCCTTAAATGTTCCATATCGCTTTTTTGTAATTTCCTCAATCCAAGATACAAAAATTTTTCAAAACTCTTAAACGAATAATCCTCCGGTACGTATCTCCCAGCTCCAACGGTCGACGCACAAGAATTATGATACTCATCAATCGCCCTTTTAACCAAAACTGCTTCGTTATGTTGTCCCGACCGGATTTGAAGTCGTTTTAATTCAAGGAGGTGTTGAAAAATTTTCCTCTCCAAATGATACCGGCGAATATTCGATTGTATCGTTTGAGTAACCGACGACATATTAACCCCGCGTTCTGTCATATTTTTCCAACGCGGAATTTTAGTACTTCTTGGACTCGGTTCGAAACCAGAATCCATTAAGTTACTACTTTCATAATCACTTCCTGCACTTCTTGAATCTCTGTTCATCCGTTTCCTTAACCTTCTTCGTCTCGCGGTTGGAGTACCATCTTCGATGTCGGATGGTGTTCGATCGTTATCGCTGTAAGCTGAAGTAATTTTTCGAATTTGATTTAAACCGTTTTCTCGGGGAAGATTAGGTAATGAAATTTTATCCAAATCATTTTCACCACATCGATCTAAATAACGATCACTTTTTGACAAATCCTTTCTTAAATTAAAAATTGGTATTTTAGTTTTCTTTTTATCTTCGGCTATTTTTACTTCGTCTAAAACTGTAAAACTTTTATGTTTTCTTTTTTCTGTATCACTAGATGTACTTTCTTCAGCACTTGAATGTTCTTCACTATATTCTTTATTATTTTTTTTTATTTGTTTACTTTTCGGTATCGATTTCGTGCCATTTTTGTGTATTTTAACCGTTTTTGTTTCTTCCAATTCTTGATTTGTTACTTCTAAAATTTTTTCGATCGCTTTCTTTGGAATCTTCTTCGAAATTTCTTCTTTACGGGTTTTTGTTGAATCTTTCGGTTTATCTTTCTTAACGCTTTTCACTTTCTTATCTCGCACACTATCTAATGGTTTAGTTTTTTCTTTCGGGGTAGTTCTCGGTGTTTCTGATACTTTCCTTTGCTTCTTTTCCTTCAAAAACTTTTTGTGCTTTCCATTTTTGTCTTTAGATTCCATACCAACTGCAGTAACACCTTCAGTTTCTTTTTGAACATCATCATTTTCATCTTTCTTTATAGCACTATCATCTTTTATTACTTCTTCAACCATTTTTGCTGATAAATCATCTTGTAGATTGTCATTTTGATCTATCGTATCTTTTGAAGCTTCTTTTGGTTCTATATTTTCTAATATAGAAACTTTTTCAGCTAATTTTATTGTATCTGCTGTACTTATTGAAATATCTGATGTTTCTTCTTTTATGGCAGAGTTATCAACATCTGCTTCATCATTTTTTTCCACTTCAATATCTTGAAGTTTTTCATCGTTTTGTTCATCAATTTTATTTTCTTTTTCAGTATCTGATGCTTCTAATTCAGTATGTTGATTACTTATTTCAATTAATTCATTACTTTCGAGCCCTTCTTGCTCGTCTTCTTCATCTTTTTGTTCTTCATTTTGCTCTTGTTGTTCTTCTTTTTGCTCTCCAATTTCTTCTTCTTTTTCTTCTTCTTTTAATTCTTCCTCTTTTTCATCATCTTTTTCTTCTCCATTTTCTTCTCCCTTTCCCTCCTCATTTCCATCTCCTTTTTGCTCATCGTTTGTTTCTTCATCACCTTGCTTTATTTCTGAGGACACTTCTACGTCTTGTACACTCTCCTTCTCCACATAAAATTCTTCAGTTTCTGCTTTCTGCGCCTCATCTTCTATACTCGCCATTTCTTTCTCTTTATTAACTTCAACTTCTTTCTCAACCTCAATATTTCCTTTCTCCATTTCTTCTTTAAGAAGTTCCAATTCACGCTCCTGTTGTTTCAACATTTCTTCTTGCTCTTTTAATTCCAATTTTTTCTCCTTCAATTCTTCTTTCTGTTCTTTCAATTCTTCTTTTTGCCCCTCAATTTCTAACTTTTGTTCTTTAATTTCTAGTTTTTGTTCTTCAAGTGCTTGTTTCTGTTTTTCCAATTCTTGTTTTTTAGCTTCAAGTTCTTCAGTTCTTTTGGTTTCAATTTCCTTCAATCGAACGTTGTCGATTAACGGTGATTTCGGTGGATGATGAACAGCGGCTTCGACGATTAATTCTTTATGTTCACTCTCATCGGCGCTTGTATAAGAAATTTGATCTTGTTGTTTCATTTTTGTCGCATCTTCTACGTCTAATTTTTCTTGGATTTGAATCGCTTCTTCAGTTATGCTTTTGGCGGTTTTTTCTATTGTGTTGGCTAATGTTTTGATTTCTTCGATGTTTTCATTAATTGTTAAAGTTTTTGTTGGGGTACTTTCATTAGGTTTAGTTTGGTTATTGTTGTTGGTATCGTTGTGAATTTGAATTGGTTCTTTAACGATTTCTGGTAATCTTGCATCATCAACTTCTTTACTTGTTTTGGATTTCTTTGTAGTAACAATTGGAGAACCATCACTTATAATAATTTCTCCATTTTTTTCAATGTTAATTCCCCCATAATTGTTGGTAATCTTAACTTCGCTACTGTAGGTAACATTTTCTTTAAATTTTCTATCATTACCGCTTTGTTTCTCACCTGAACTTTTCCTTTTAGCACTTTTCTCTCGCTTCAAATCCGAAGAAGACGCTTTAATCTCTTGATCTTCGTCCTCTTTACTGCTTGAAAACGTCTTCTTCTTTTCGTATTTATAACTCAACTTTTTACGATGTCTTTTTTTGACGTGTTCCTCCTTTTCTTCGCCTTCCCGCTCGCTATCGGTGGTTTCCCCAAACGTTACTTCTTCCCGAATATGAACATTTGCGGTTCCATTAGGGAGCTTCATCTTTGAGGTGCTTAATCTAATCGAGGGGACACCCCCATGAACTTGGAGATACTTCGCTGTTGATCGAAACCCTCTTTGGAGGGCACAATCTAAAGGGGTCATAAAATTATTTTTTGACGTCCGCAAAACCGGGTTAATTTGAGCACCAGCATCTAATAAAATCTACAACAAACAAAGACATCAAATAAATTAATTTTTTTAACAACCAACATACTTTACACATATCCGAATTATCATTCAACGCCGCTAAATGCAAAGGGCACCTTCCATCATTATTTCTAGCATTAACTTGACTAGGCCTAGCTTCCAACAACCACTTCACCAAATCCCTTCTTCCAGACGCAGCGGCTTCATGCAAAGGAAAATCACCTCTCGCGTTTCTTAACCATAAATTAGCACCATGACTTCCAATCATCTTAACAGTTTCGAATTGCCCTTTAGCGCAACCGCAATGTGCCGGGCTTCGTCCTTTGCGATCTTGCCGATTTGGGTCAGCACCATGAGTTAACAAAAGAGCTGTAGCATCCGCATGGCCTAAAGTAACCGAATAATGAAGGGCAGTACACCCATTACTATCAATAACATCCGGAGACATCCCACAAAGAGTTAACAGAGTATCAATACAATCTGTATGCCCACGAGAAGCAGCGCAATGAAGCGCTGTTAACCCATCTTTATCTGGTGCATTAACCGTAGATCCAGCTCTAATTAGAGCTAACACAGCTTTAGTTGATCCCGCACTGGCAGCCCATAAAAGAGGTTGCCTTCCATCGCCATCTTCAACATCAACTTTAATTTCGCGGTGTTGAAGAAGCGCTTGGAGAACTTGGATACCAAGAGTCGAGTCTTTATCCTAAAATAAATGAAAATAAAAGTGTTTTAGTAATCGATAGTTCTTTGACCTAGTGTGTCTACATAAATAAATTAAAAATGAGGTTGTATTCGTAATCAATATTGACGTATCCGTTATTTTAACGTAAGCGAAGCTTACCCCACCGCACATTTGCGCTGCGTAATGTAATGGATAACCTCCGTGAACGTCGGGAGTGGAAACTGGAGCACCTGCAGCTAACACCGCCCTTAATGCCCCTGTTTCGCCACATACTGCAAAGAGAATTGCACAAAAATGGGTTAGGGAAATATTTGAAATCGTAAAAACAGATTAATGCGAACGATACGCGTATGTACGTTCGTGATTCACGTTTCTTATCACAAACAGATCGACAAACTGGAATTATGGATGAAACGTGTACATCACGAAATGTAATCCTAATTATTAATATTTTTTTTATTTTTATGTAAGTTTTTGATTTATTTATATTAAATAGTTTTTTCTATTAAAATTGTCTCTTAGAATTAAAGAATGAGCATAATTACGCGACTGAAATGATTGCAAATAGAGCTTATAAGGTTAAAGAGTGTGTTGTGTTGGAAATGAAATTAACTAAACCATTAATCACGAATAGAAGTTGAAGTTAGAAAGTTAAATATTGAAATGAATTTTGATAGGCTGATATCCGAGGAGAAATGTTCCTGGCAAGCACAACCTATACGACATACATAGCTAGTTTTAATAGAAACCGACTAAAGAAACGCTTAACCTTGTAATCAGTAGCACATGCTTCGACCACAAAAGAATACACAAGGGAACCTGTAAAGTACCAGAAAGCTAGCAGAAAGATGGTAATACAATTGAAGAGCCTGGTGCAAGAATGGAATAAGTAACAATATGTAAATTGTTCAGTAAAGGCAAAAAACTTTTTTAATTTCATGTTTGTGTTTAAAGTGATTATTTGATTTGTATAGATAAAGGTCCGTTTTCGTAAGGACAAATCCGGCCGACTTGTCGGCCCGACATGTTTGTTGGGCGACAAGTTGTCAAAATTAACGTGTGTTTACGTAGTTACTTGTCGGCAACCGACATGTCGTGGAAACGATCTGAAAATCGAACTCTGCAGTTAGCATCAAGATGGCAGACGATCAAGTCGAACAAGTAGTGTCAGCTTTCGTGGTGTTGGCAGGAAGTCTTGCAATAAAGTTATCAAAACCACAAAAGAATTCACTTCGAAAACGCAAAAGGTGGTATATTAGAAGCTTTTTAGCGAAAAGACGTTTCGAAGGTGCATACAGAACTTTTTATTTTATTGAAATGACTTGCAACATGGATTCCCAACATAATATATGATCACAACACAAATTAACGACTGTTTATGTAGGGACAAATGAACGGTGACCCGACATGTGCGGTTGATTTTTGTATGTCATTTTACTGTCCCAACAAGAAATGCATTTCGTTTACGTTATAACCGACAAGTCAGCCGACATGTTGTGTCCTTACGAAAACAAGGCTTAAGAATGACAATTTTATCTGAGCAAATGTCAGTTTTTCCATATATTGTGAAATCATAGTTAAAAAAACAAATTGTGGTGCAAGAAGGGAATATGTGAATCCATATTTAATTTTTTTGGTGAGAGGTTGGAGAAAGGATCATATAACATTCAAAACTTTTTATTATTTAAAATAAGGTGAACAAACACTTTTATCAACTAAAATAAACAAAACAATTTTTAACAACACGTCATAGATAATATAGATATCAAAAATCTGCCTTAGAAGAGCTGTAGGTGACTGAATCGGAATGTGAGTTTTTATCACTTGTCAGCGAACGATTATTATTATTACTCGTTACCGCGACCTATAAGATCTATTGTAACTTTAGCCCTCCAAAAATTTAGGGCGAATGTAGGTCCTTGATGAATCTTAGTATTGCGCCAGGGTCTTGTACCTTTATGTCGGTAGGTGTCAAAAGAGCTTTACCGAAAATTTTGTGTCTTATTGTTAGACGGCCTCTGGCGACGCAATTACACAGTATATGTTCAGCTGTTTTTGACTCGTCGTTGCAAAGTCGACAAGTTTGATCCTCAGCTTGTCCAATGTGGAAGAGGTGGTATTTTAGGGGCGCATCAGGTAACCTGAGAACGTCCTTAGATCCCCTTTGCAGAGGCATAAAACTTCTTTGGTTTTGTTTTGCGACGGAGTTATCATACTCTTCGCTTGTCTGTGACCTGGAAGTTCTTTCCAGCGTAAGACTATCTTTGAGGCCTCCCAACTGTTGATTATTTGTTTTAGGTGGCTTTTTTGTAGTCCACAACCAGGTTGGGGTCCAATGATTGCCCTCAATGTTACTGTGACCTGGGACCCACCATAGGGTAACACCATTGCTCTTACCGAGTTCTCTCAGGTTGCTGGTACACTCTCTGATCAGTGCGGAGTCACACGTGTACGCCTACATTTCCTTTAGGGCAATGCACCTTTCTCTCCCTTTTGTAGGTTCAAAGCGGTGCAGAAGTTTATAGCAAGAACTTCTGCTTGAAAAATGGTTATGTCCGAGCTGATGGGCAGTTTAATGTGGCTAGTTGGACCACTGATGCCCATGCTTACTACGGATCTAACTGTCTTTAAAGCATCGGTGTACCAGGCTAGGGCTCAGCGAACGATAGAAATACATTTCATTTTTTCCAGATTATTAACCTGGATAAATATGAATCTTGTTTGTTCTGGTCTGCCAGGTTATTAAAAGCCGTTATAATTTCCAGCTTTTCCTCTTCCGAAAAATTTTTAACGCATCGTTTGCTGCACTTGCAGTCATTGCCTTGCTCTCTTTCTGGCACAAGCTTCCCGTTGGTGTGGACTTGTAACATTCTCCTCTAGCCCTTTTAATTTTTTGTATATTTCGTTTCCATTTTTCCACATTTCTTTTACGACCGCGCTTCCATTTTACCCTATCTTCCTCTTCAGACCTTTCACTATCCATTTTAGTAAAATTACATTCACTGGAAGAGCAAAACATTTCTAATGACATTATAAAATATTAATTTTTCAGTACTACCAACATAAAAAATTTCAGTAGTGTCTTCACGGTACAAAAAAGTCATTATTTATGTGGGGTGGGCAAATAATAGGATTCTTTAGTGCAATAACGGTATAAACCCCACGTAACTTATCCCATTATTGCACCCGTCTTGAACATGGGATAAGTGATTTTCTCTGACAATTTTGATTCAGTTGGCAAAACATAATGCGTATTTATGTTAAGCGATAAATACGAATTTTTTTAACCGTTTTTACCAAAAATCCCATTTTCTTAAAATTTGGCCTATATCCCCTTCTTGCACCAGACTCTTCAATTGCATAAAAAGTAAAACCAAATCATCGCATTCCACATGTCCCACCCTGTATCAGATCACATTGTTCTCCATATAACATTTTTTTGATCCTTACTTTAAACGACGGCAAGCTCAACATTTTCAATGATGGGGTAAGTTAAAATTTAATAAATCGCACGCTCAAAGAGAGCAGATCATGTGCATGTATCAAAAAGAAGAGCTTTCTCTATAACCGGTGCGTTAAGACAAGACGGGGGTAGATTGTGATTCTGATCACTACCTACTAATAGCATGTTTAAGACAACGCATCAGCAATACGCAGAATTGCACGGACGAACAAAAAGTGAAATGACCCATACAAATGAAAGTCAATAAGCACAAATTATTGTCTAATGACGTCGAGGAGGAGTACAATATACTAAAGGATAGCGAAATAATACATCATAAAATATACATCTTTTACACTGGTCATGTAGAAAAAACTTACAAAGAAAATAGAAAAATACAAAGCACACAATACATAGTAAAATCACATGCAGATCATCATTCTATGAATTGATGTTGTCACGACCGACGCCCAATGCCACAAAATCCCTTTCAAAAATTCAAATTCAAGGAACTCCGAATAAGAATAGAAACCTCTCAACAGCAGAAATTGCTTTGCAAACTTGCTCCCAGGTAAAAGTGTAACCGTTAAAGGTAATTTATTGTAAAACTTGAGCGTAGTAACATCTACACCTTCTGTGATTTATAGAGTCTGCAAAATTTAGGTTTTAGCTTATGATTGTAACGGGTTCTGTAGCTGTGTATATCTTTGTGGGCAGTATATTTATCTACATTGTTGTGCAAGAACAGGAAATGTTAGTATTTTCGATCTATAAAGAATTCACGGCACTCGTCTCGATACTTCAGACTCCATATGACACGAATGGCACTTCGCTGCAGTCGAAAAACCCCAGACCAACCCGAGCAGTTTCCCCAGACCAATAGAGAATATGATATATGAACTGAATATGAAAATGAACTGGGAAGCGATATATGCCGTTGCTTCTATTGATGATAAGGTTAATTATTTTATCGATGTTATAAATTCCTTGTTTGATGTCCATGCAACCCTCGTTATTAGAAGTCGTAAGAGGAACTCTTTACCGTGGATAATAATCCACGGTAAAGAGAGTATTGCCAATATAAGGAGCAGGAGATGATGGCTCTTCGAGAATCTGCTTTAAGGCGTTATAGATAGGAGAACGAGAAATCATACACATTTTCAATATTACCATGAGAAAATATTTTTGTGAAATCTATTGTTGATGTGATCAAGCATGACTCGGATTTATTAAATTTCTATCATACCAGTCAATTAAATCCTGACAGTACTCCTTTTACCTTACAGCAAAGAGGCGACCGTGGATTGTATTGAGCTGTTTCTGCTCTTGTTTAAGTCTAGTAGTGTTGGTTCGGATGATATTTCTCTGGATATGGTTAGGTTGCGTTGTCCTCGTTTTTTGAATGTTTTTTGTCATATTTTAAACATTTGTCTAAGAATGTCGTCGGTTTATGGTAAGGTATGGAAATGTGGTCTGGTGACCTAAAACGAAACCAGTTAAAGAGTTTAAAGATTTGAGGCCAATTATCATCCTTCCGGTTTTGTCTAATGTGTTAAAGAAAATTATGGCGGAGCAATTAAGATGTTTTTTAGATACATATAATATACTCCCTGACAAATAATCTGGTTTCAGAAGTCAGCATGGCTGTGAAACATCACTTCTTTACTTAACTGATAATATACAGTGTCCGCCAAAAAGTTAGCAACAGTTTCATTGCATCTACTTTCTAAAATTTAGTTTGTATTCATCTCGATCTTTCGATCTAAAATATTTTCAAGGTGGTCGCCACTTCTGGTCCACCGTACCACAAAAGTAGACCACAAAATAGTTATTTTAAATGGAATGCTATGATTTTATTACATGTTCAAATTCTTTATACAAAAATAGGTTGAGTTTGATAAGGATTATTGATTTATTATTGGACTACTTTTCATTTTTCAGTTATTTTCATTTTCTTTTAGCAGTTATCAATGTGTCTTTTTTTAAATCGTATTTCTCAGCCACTGTACAAGCGAGAAAGTTGATAATTGAAAACGTAATTACTTGTACCGGTCTATATTATACATGCTTGTCAAAAATGGAATTACATAAAATGTCAAAAATTGTTTTTATTTGTTATTGGTTTAGCCGTAGAATTTTCACGTTTGTATTGTTATTGTTTCAGAATCGTAAATGCAATGGAATAAAAAAAACGGACGTTGGTTACTTTTTGGCGAACATTGTATATAGAGCTCTTGATGCTGATAGATCTGCCGTGCTTGTATTACTAGATTTTAGTAAAGCATTTGATATCTTGAATCACGACCTTTTATTGGTTATTTCTAAATTTGTTGGTATATCTGATTACGTTATTTCTTTGTTTAAGAGATATCTGTTTGATAGAACCCAGGCGCTTAAAGTGAAGTTATTGTATTCTGATTCTATTAAATTTGTTGCTGATGCTCTGCAGGGATGTATCCTTTAGCCTATCTTATTTACAATCTATACCAACAATTTATTCTTAAAGTTAAAGTATTGTTCTTATCATCTTTATGCTGATGATTCCCAACTTTATCTCGATTTCTTGCCTGGTGACCGATCGGAAGCTTGTGATAAAATAACGGGGGATTTAAATCATTTATGTGTGGAGATTAAGAGACATGCTCTTTTGGTCAACCCTGACAAGACTCAATGTATTTCATTTATTAAAAAGGGAAGTTTCTTTGTTAATAAAGATGATATTAATATTAAGATGCTTAGAGTACAGTTAATACTAACGAATTCGCTTAAGAATATGGGTCTTGTCATTGATGATTTGCCTGCGTTTAGTGAACTTATTAATTTATTATGTAGGCGTGCTTATTGTTCCCTAAGAAGTCACTACTGCAGTAGGATCTTTTTATCGCAAGGTCTGAACCAACTGCTTTGTGATTCTCTTGTGTTGTCTCACTTTAATTATTGTGATGCCGTATTTTTTGTTTCATGTTTATCCCGTGTCTTCATTTTATGTATAATTTTCTTCTGTTCTGCTCTTGCACCCATTGAACTGGAATTGTGTATTTGTTAATTGATTGATATTTCGTTGTTCTTTCTGTATTTGTGTCTTGGCTCAATAAAGTATTATTATTATTAACCTTCGATATGTTGTGTTGCTGCATGTGGAAGAGATCAGAACTGTATCAGACTTCTTTTGCTCTTTCTTATATTTACTCCTTTACACAGTTACTCCTCCTCTTTACTGTGAAAAATTCAGATACCATCTGAATTATTACAGGAAAAGCTTTCTGCATAAGAATAGTACCTATGATCTATTGTCGAAGATTTTGAAATAGTCGGTGTAGATTGAGTTAACCTGGGAGTATACTGAACCTGCATTGCTATTCTAGTAACTAGAATGAACGTAATGCAGTAAATAGAGTGGGTAAAGTCGAGGTTCTGATGCTTAAAGTCTGGTACTTATCGCCTAAGACATGGTAACCCCACAGAATCTCTATAGAAAAGCGAAAGCTCATATGAAGCTTTCAGTTACTTCAAAAACCTTTCTGTACCTTTAAATACTAAGCCCAGTGATGCTTCCTTGCACAATGAGGTCGAGGAACATAATGAAATGATGTATTACAATGACTAAAACCTTTTGTATCATTTAATTTTGTTAAGGAAATACTTTATCTTAAGATTTTATGCTTCATAGTGTAATAAGCTTTTCTTAATTGGATCTAACTTAAGCAAAGGTACAAAACTTGAAGTTATAATCTATAATTTTATCATATGAAGTAAAGTTGCATCAAAAAAAGTTGTTAATATTAAAAGAATGAAAAAGATTCGATGAATAACGTATGTTAGTCAGTGGTGATTACCCTCATTTGCATCGAAATGTAATCTACTGGTAATTGCAACTGGCTACAATCTATGCACGCGAAGTGACATATAGAAATGGCCCTAAAGTTAACCCGGATCGCCGTTTCGTATCAAAAGGCGTTTATTTTCCATTGTCTTGCCACCTACTGTGGTGGGAAGCACTATTTATATAGGTGAGTCCCGATGTTCTTGCAAATCGGGGCGGTCGATATCTGACGTCATTGCGGTCAACATTTCAAGGGTATATAGCTTGACCAATCGATTCGGTTTAATGATACCTTGATTGATAAGGTCAACGAATTGTCCATCAAGATGGTTTCGATTTTTAGTAATTAAGTGATTACTTACCGGTAGCCCAATGAACGACGGTGTGTTTTTCACTATCAACAGCGTTAATATCCGCATTATTGGCTAGTAAGAAAGTAACCAAAGGCATATTTCCGGCGATCACGGCGAGATGAAGTGGTGTGAATCCATCTTCGTCTCGTGAATCGAGAAGATCAGGAGCGGCCATCACCAAAAGATCAGCTGCTTGGGCTGCACATTTATTATCACTCGTGCAACAATAATGTAGGGCTGTTTTACCCGATCTATCTACTTTTGAAATCGTTTCCGGCTAAAACAAAGAAGTTATCGTAATTAATCAAATTTGAACTTACAAGTTACCAGTCTTATTCATTGTATATCAGTCGAGATTATATAAAAGTTATCACAGTTAAAAAGAAGCTAAAATAAATGTTCGCTTTACTCTGATGCTATTTCAACATTGAACACATTACGGCATTGTCTACGAAACAGTGTGGTTGCTATGGCGTTGAGAATCATTATTTACTAAAAAGCTTAAACGTGAAGGAAATGCGCGAAAAGATTTCAATTCAATTTTAAATTGCTTTTTCAAAATTCATTCATTAATAAAAAGATACAAAACAATTTGTGTTATTAAACGATTAATTAACAAATATTTCAGTTTGATTAGTTTATGAAGAATGAATTAATCTTTAACGTAACCTTTAAAAAAATAAATTTTATAAAAATGGAATCAAATCAAACACCCGCAGTGACCCAATTTAAAAAAAAATCACTTCAGCATTGTAATTGCTAACCACCACCAACCCATTACAAACATAAAAAAAATAAAACATCCACTAACTCAAACCTAAAACAAGATAAGTACCGGATAAACTAAAACCAATTTGAATTTAAATGAATACCTCCAACAAAACCAACCCCTATTTTAAAACATTTTAAACTTACACTCTCTACACGATGTAGTAACGCTGAGAACTAAAGTTTCGTGTCTGGCAACCGAAACGGGGTAGTGCAAGTGTTCTACTTACCCGGCGAAGGGCTTCTAGGAGCCCCCGTTTCTCTTTCCCTTAACACACTAACCTGAACACGCAAAATCCGGCGCACTTTTTCGACGTCACCTTGTTGGCAGGCATACATTAACGTCGTGACGCCTTTCGGACTTGCCACCCGCGTTTTTTCTTTTGAAGTCGAAATTGGCGGAACGGTGTTCATGATGGTACAAAAAGAAGTCGTTGTTGGTAAAATTGAATGTTTCCGACGCTTCCACCATTTTTGTTTGATGACAAAAATGGTTTCTTCATTATGTGTGATCTAAAAAAAAATTATTATTGTATAATATTTATAAGTAAAGAATAGACTAAAAAAAACGAACGATTTTTCGAATCATCAGCATGTCTGAAACGGTTGCCGATAATAAATTAATTAGAGTGGCCTATACTCAACTTATTCGTATTTTACCATAACATTAACAGACATGTTATTTCAGTTATTAAAAAAAGATATTATAGTAAAGTGATATCTGCGACCTAGATTATCAGTTATCGCGAAAAAGACCTCAATGAGATAAAGTCGTATGCTCGTTAACCATGCTTCATTCAAACACAAATTGAGTCGAACTGACTAATTTTTCTAAAGGAGAATGGTGAATGTATTTCCAAAACTAGAGCAGATCAGAATAGAGCTAAAGTAACTGTTTTGCCAAAAGCAGGAGGTGTTAAAAGAGAACGATAGCTATGTTTTTAAATATAGAGGAAAGCTGGAACCGTTTTTCCAAAATCAAAAGTGTAAAAGGTGTTTCTTTATGATACCAGAAAAGAACGGGAGTTGTTTTGCCTAAACCAGAAGAGAGCAAAGGGTATCTTTATCACTAAAAATAATGTTTGAAAGATTACAAGCTTCAAACTCTTATGATCAACAAAAAAAATATTGCTGTCTTAGAATTCAACAATTTGAATGACAAGATCGCAATATTCTATATTACGCCGCGGCCGACGTGGCGATAAAGTAGCTGACAGGAACACAGGTTACTTGTTATGGAAGGCAAATAAACAATTAAGAGACCAATTACTCCTCCACCAATCAAGTTGGAAAATGGTAACTGGGCCAGATATATGTAATAAATAAAAGGCAGGGCAATTTGCTGATCATCTAGAAGGCACGTTTAAATTCAATAACAATGATGGCAAAACTAGAGATGGAAAGAACCAATCCAAACGTCGCCTAGAATAGTCACAACAGAGATAAAATATCATAAATCTGTTCCTTTTGTGGAAAACAGGTGTTATTTATTCTCATATCATTTGTAGCGAAAATATCGATTAGAAAATACATTAAATACTTCCCCCAGCTTCATCACATTGGGTTCATATCAACTGAAAACTGATCATAATATTGCTGCGCCTCGGCTGCAAGCGGCCTCGGTTCTATTTAAGGTCGCAAAAGTATGATTCTTCATAATCCATTTGGTTTTGTAAGTTTTATCATTTTAAATTCAAGGAACACTTCATGGAATTGTTAAACGTAAGTGATCAAGATGAAATTAAGTTACCGGCGCCTATACTATAAGGAACAGATAAACATGGAGGAGTTGGCTTGGGTTAGAGAAAGCTCCCGGTCAAAACAGAAGTCATAAAATATATGGGTTCACACAGACGAGAAGTATTACTACTTATACTGCAACAAGTATGGCAAAAAGAAATTTCACCTAAAGATTGGCAAGCGGCACTAATAGTACCAGTCCACAAGATAGGAATAAAAAAGATTGCAATAATTATAGAAGAATTACGTTCTTAAGTACGACTATGCAGATTTTAGAACAAATAATAGATGGAAGAATAAAAACTACAATAGAAAAAATCCTGGAAGAAACGTAATGCGATTTTAGGAAGGGCAGGAGCATCTAAGACCATTAATAAAATATCACCATCAAACAAATAATATAGAAAAATGTGCAAAATAATGGAAATATTTACCTGGGATTCATTGACTTGGAAAAAGGTACCGAGACAAAAGCTATGGGGAATATTGCGAGAAAGAGGCATTAATGGAAAGATTTTGAATATTATAAGGTGTATGAGAACAACACAGTGATTTATATAAATTTAAAGTCAAAAGAATTCATGACTCAATTAGGTTTTAGGCAAGGCGGAGGATTGAGCCCAACCTTATTTATTACGTATAAAATTACTTGTTGATTATAGAAATATACAAACCGTTGAAGTACTAGAAAGAGCATTCGCGAATGACGTGGTTATTCTAGCTAGAGGCGAAAAAGAACTAAATAAAAGTTTAAATAAACAGAATGAGACTACAAAGGATTTTGGAATGAAGATGAACAAGTCAAAAACTAAAGTTATGGTGATAGGTAGTAATGAAAGGTGATTGATGGAACGAATATTGAACAAGTTACGCATTTCAAGTACTTTGAGATCGAAGTAGACAACCACGGAAATCAAGAAAAAGAGACACTATGATATCTTATATATAGGAAAACGAAAATAAACATACATAAAGCGATATATAGACCTATCTTAACTTTCGGTTGTGAAACGTAGGTGCTAACGAAAAAAGAACAGAGTAGATTGCTGGCTGTAGAGATGATATATCTGAGAAGAGTAAAGAGGGTAACGAAGAGAGACAAGATTAGGAATGATGGCATAAGGAAAGAGTTAAATATTGAGGCTCTGAACGAATGCAGCATACTAGACAGGTGAATGATAAGGTAATAAACAAGATAATCACCAAAAGAGGAAAATCTGTAATGGAAGCGAAAAGATTAGCAAGAAATAAGAAAATGTGGGCAAAAGTCGTGCAAAATATTCCCGAAAAATATTGAAATTGTCTATTTTACAAACTTGCGAAAAAACCGAAAAGATTGAAATATTGAAAAGACGGAGAAAAAAATTCCAATTCCGACAAAATTGTCATCAAAGACATGTAAACGAGCCGAAAACCTTCATATACAAGTAGTATGACTCGAAACGTGTTTATTTATAAAACATTTATCATTTCTCACCTTTATAACTTTTTTATGCAATAAACACTACAATATTTTTAAAAAAATATTTTATTATGTTCAAAATACGTGATGACACGAATTATTTAGTGTTGAATCCTTTCAAATTAATAATATAGGTTGATGTATAAGAAATACGAAAATTTTCATACATTTTATGTCAGCGTATTCGCTCGAAGGTTAAAACAAGTCTGAAAGATAAAATTAATCTAGTTGTTCTACTAAAAATCACAGAACAAATAGATGATGAATTAGAAATTTTTGTAAAAAATGTGCAACAGTTAGTATGGGCAAATACCTTTATCTTAACCCCAAGAACAGTAGGAAATAATTTTCCAAAAGTAACAAGACAACTATACTGACTAATAGGTGAAAAAAGAAAATTGAGAAAAAAATAATGCTATACATAATCCCAAAACGGAAATGACAAAAATAAAATTACTCATTTTCTCCCCATCATGTTGGAAAATGGTAACTGGACCAGAAATAATAAACAAAAGGCAGAGATATTTCCCAATCATATAGAAGGTACGTTCAACCCCAATGATAATGATGGCAAAGAACAGGAAAGGAAAGGACAAATTCAAAAGGAAGAACGAATAATCTTAACGTCGTCTAGATAACAGAGATAAAAGAGAGTATAAATCTTAAAGAAGACAGCAGGATCTCATAACAGGAGAGCTACTAAAAATACTACCAAAAAATCCATAAATTAATTGTATTCAGCCTTTGCGAGGTAGCAGAAGTTATTATGATTGCGAAACCGGTAAACTTCCTAATGAAGTGTTTTCTACAATCTTCTTAAACGTAGCAAGGCTTTTAGCATAGGCTTTTAACAAAATTTACCATAAGGGTTTGAACTACAAGCTAGGAACTTACTCCCTTATGCAAGACAGAGAGATTTTTGAATTATATAGAAGGTACGTTCAAACCCAATCACAATGATGGCAAAGAACAGAGATGGAAAGAACAAATTCAAACGGAAAGAAGAATAATGTTGACGTCGTCTAGATAACAGAGATAAAAGAGAGTGTAAATCTTAAGAAAGCAGCAAAATCTTATAACAGAAGAACTACTAAAAATACTACAAATTAAAAAAAAATTCTCAAAAGAAAATTCTCAAATTAAGCTGACAAACCTAATAAATGCTGCCTTTAAACTAAGATATGTTTTCAGATTTTGGGAAGTAGCAAAAGTTATTATAATTGCGAAACCATGTAAACCTCTAATTGAAGTGGATCTCTATCTTTGCTTCCGGCGATGTTAAAGTTGTTTGAAAGATTTTTTGTGAAACGATTATAATCTATAATAGGAAGGAAAACATTGACCAAATCATCAGTAGTGGTTTAGAAGTAAGCAATCTACAATGGATCGAGTTCACCGAATAACGGATATAATAGAAAAGTCACTAGAAGAAAAGATAGTCTGTTCTACAATCATCTTAGACGTAGCAAGGCTTTTAGCTTAGGCTGTTGTCAAAGTTTATCATGAGGGATTGAACTAAAAACTAAGAAGTTACTTCTAAAACAGAATCTAAAAGAAGTAAGAATCTAAAAGTGTCTGGTTATATGGTATGGCATAACGTCACTTATAGGTTACTATACCGGCAAAGTTATCGATTTGGTCGTATTATGTCCGCTAAGAGCTGAGAGTTGGTGCGAGTTTCAAAAAACTAAATCAACAGAATCGGAGTATTTAGTGAAATAAATATCATTTTGATATTTTATCCAAATGTACCACATAATGGTACTACGTGTTGTACGCGTAGGCACCGCGAAAATGATCCGCTACTACAACCAACCACAATCCAAGTCACCTTGTATTAACTTCTGTAAAAACTTGATACACTGGTCATCTCTTGTCAGGTCCATCGTAAAGTTGTGACGTTTGAACGCAGGCATGCGTTCAAAGATCCAGGTATGATCCGTCCAAGCGTAAGAGACAAATATTTGAGAAATCTCCTCTGAATTCATTCCAATGTAAGTCTATGACACACATATTGTGGCGACTAAATTACAGAACCATGTTCCAATTTGGACAATACTAGGATCAGAACTAAGCGATTGTTCAGCACTAATAGTAAAGGAAGTATACGCATCAGAGATTTTCTGTTAAGTCAAACACCTCAATCTTGTATATTCCGCTGAATAGAAAGCACTATTGCTTCTACTTTCTTCTCCACTTCTTCTTATAATACTCGTTCAACTTTAATAGCCGCTTAATTTCTGGGATGTGCCAAATAGGGTATGAGGATCTACGGCTTAGGAACAAATAAATCCAAAATCTCATACAACTTTGTACAGAAAGCTCGCAGAGCATCATCCGCATTAATCTGCACATTTAGAAAAAAAAACAATCCGTATAAAGTAGTTCATCATAAAAGCCAGGAAAGTTTTCTCTTCGAAAATTATAGCGACCACCCAAAGTTCGGCACCATCATTTACCGTCTGTAAATTTATTGTAATATCTAAGGCGGGAGAGAATCGGAACAAGATCAAACTGATGATCAGTATTTGTCAGAACCAAATCCAATAGACGAAAATCACAAAAATTACGAAATAACTTCGATTTTCCACATTTGATTGATATGCCAGGTGCCTTAATATATTCAGGCAAATTAGAATCACCAAGGATAACGATAGGATAATTCAAAACTTTATGTTCTAAGCCTTCAAAGAAACAAGCAAATCAGGTTGCGGATTATCAGGAGGTACAATACCACGATATATAAGATCACTGACCATAAAGAGTACTTGCAAATCAACACATCGACAAGTGGCACTAAAGACCGAATATCTGTAGAATCAACCAGTTCAACATCACGATGACATTTTTTTTTTGATAATTGTGATTCAACATTCATCGTAAAGATGTAAATAAAATCAATAAAAAATTTGTTACGATGAAAAATAGTTAATCATGATGACTAGCTACAGCAAGCAGAACTCCTCCACCTCTGTTATGTCCAACTAAATCAAACATACGAACAGCTCGTACGACGCTGTACTTATCCACGAATAATTCATTAGATCCAAGATCCGAATTTAAATTAGTTTCCGATAAGGCAATCAAATCATAGGTACAATCAGGACAATTAACATAAAATTTACGCGTTTTTATACGAAGACCATTAACATTTTGATAATATACATTAACAGACTGATACGTTTTGTTGGGGAAAATCAGTTTTCCAAAAGCTTGACAATTGAGGGAAGGTATACTACTTTGTTTTGCCGCCATTTTGGTAAACATTAGTCTTGACAGTGTCAGAAACAGTGTCAGAAACAACGTGCCAACAAAACGCACTATTTATCGTGTAGTGAATAATTTCGAAGAAAGAGGGACTGTAGCTGATAGGCCCAAGCATGGATCACAAAAAAACAACAAGACCAATCTTGGACTTTCTGCAAGATCGGCTGAAAACATTACTGCTGCTCAAGAAAGTGTTCAAAACAATCCATCAACCTCAATTCGACGCCGTGCTCAGGAGCTTGGTCTTCAAAGAACAACTTTGGCCACAATTTTGCACAAGGATTTGCATTTGTTTCTATTTAAGATTCAGTTGACACAAGAGCTTGTTCTAGAAGACCATTTACGCCGCCGTACATATGCCAATAGGATGTTACAGCTCGCCCATGACGAGGTGTAACATCCATGATCGAGCGAACATCCATTATGGGCGAGCTCATGAGAATGTAATGAAAAATGTGCTCAAAAGGGCTGGCATTTGTGAGGCTAACAGAGGCGGACATTTATCTGATATTGTATTCCATACATAATTGCCGACATTAAATAAAACGTTTATCAATATAAGATCCATTCTCTTTCATTTAATCAAAAATTATAAACAAACAAAGTAGTATACCTTCCCGGCGGACACCTGTACTTTAGTACCAAACCCTTTTCGCCAGACTTAGTTATGTTTTTTTTCCAGTCTTCGCTTTCCTATAACGATCAAACTGGAAAGGATTACGATCATTCGAGACAGAGATGTTCTTAAATTTATTATAGGATTCCAAATTCCACATTTTACGAAAAATAAGCTTAAAAGAATTATGATCTGACAATTTTACTCGTGTAGGCCTACATCTCGCGCTATTAGAAGCGTCAAATTTACCACAGCGAAAAGGCTAAATAATAGGTTCAGTAACCCTTAAATGCGTAAATAGTTTGCCTAGAAAGGCAACATCCGCATCACCTTGTCCCTTTCATCACTTCGTGTATAATTTTTTCGGAATCAAAATCAGTTAAAGAATGTGAAGATGGCATTTGAGTAACATTTGATCTTTCAGACTCATTAAGTCATTCTCTAAGTAGGGTGGCTTAATACATATCTAATTTCTTTATCTTGAAATTTATACGTCAAAAAGTCTAGATCACAAACGATAGTACACCCTCTATATAATTTATTGTTTGTAATACTCTCATTATTAACCCCTTTTATTTGTAATTACTTTTTTGAACAAGCTTTATATAAAATAAATATTTCTAGAATCTTCTTGTCCTGATAAATAGATACTTTTATTAAAACTTAAAAACTTTTAGGCGTCGTTAAAGTTTTAGTGGGTCCGTAGAAATTTTTTAGGTGCATGTTTGTCATTGTTAGCGACGAAGTCGAAATAAAGAACGCCACGGTATAAGCCAAAGTGAATTTGCCAAGACATGAAAGCACGCGAACGGTTCTACAGTTGTGATAAATGGGCTCAATTTCGCGAAGTGCCGCCGAATATCAATTTTATTATATGTTCGTTTTATTGCTAATCGACACAAAAACCGACCTCTCTTATAACATTCTTAAAAAGCACAAAGAAATCGCGTGAATACCAAGATTTTCGTTCTACCATAAAATAACGAAATTACTTTATTATTAGTTTAATAAGATACTCATTTAAAGTGGTCTAATTTAATTTGTGGGAATAAAGCTTAAAATAGTTTTAGTTTATTCGATAAAATTAGCACCAAAAATGAGTTTATTTCTTTTTTTTTTTGCTATAAAAAGATTAGATTGGATTAGGTTGACCTTGACCAAATAATTAATAATTTCGGCGACCTAAATATTTTTTGCGTGTGTTGGTCAAATCTAACATTTGACTTTACCCTCAATTTTTAAATGCTATAAGTTCGCGTGCCCAAAGCTTAGTAACTTAAACTTTCACCTTGTCTATAGCTATAACACGTCGGTGTCATGTCTATGGACACGAATGTTCGTAGAAAAAGTGCTTCTTGTTAATTGGTGGGTTAACGGTGATTGGTTCATTGTAAAAAATCGAACCCTATTCATTTAATATGATTAGAAAAAGATTATTTACTAAATAATTAATTATAATGGTAATAATTAATATTATCAATGAGTTGGTGAAATTTAGGAGTTTAAAACAATCTTAAACTATTCAAAAAAATTATTCAGAGACTAAAATGTAAGTGCAAAAAGCAATCAAAACTTTAACATAAACTTTCTCCCCTTAAAGCTAAAGCAACCCCCAAAATTTAAATTACATTCACTGTCAGCCACACTACCTTGGAAACATCACATTGTTTACGACGAAAATTACACCACCAGCAACATCATGCAACATCTCACCTAAAGCGATTGCTTGTCACTCACTGAAACGGTAGTAAGCCCTGGAATTTTAAGGGTTGCGTACAACGTCGCCATGGTAACCATTTCAAAACAGGTGGTGAGTTTTCGGTTATGAAAGTTTTATTTTGCGAGATTTTTCAAGGTGAATACTGTAATCTCGGCGTGAATTAATTTGCGAAATGATACGGTTTGTTTCAAGTGGGCATTATCAATGTGTAATGACTGCATTTTGATATTTTCTAATTCCAAATGGGTTATCAGCGACGAGGTGGCCGAGTGGTTAAGGCGTTGGACTGCTAATCCAATGGGCTCTGCCCGCGTGGGTTCGAATCCCATCCTCGTCGATATTAAATTATATTTTTCTTCTTTGTTCGTATTTTTTTTCAGGTGTATAAATATTTATGCAATCGTTAAACTCGTTTGAAGGATTCTTGGATTTCTCAACATGTTGTATATGTAGCATCAGATAGCGATAACCATAAATTAACAGTCTCAGGTTTTTAAATGATGCCAAAAGCATTTTCGGACGTTCTTCTGACTGGAAAATAGTTTCACTTTCAACTTCTTTCCGTACGAACTCATATCAACAATAACATCGTACAGTGCAAGAAGCACCAGAAAATAATACCCTTTATAGTTGAAGAGTAGATTTTCCGATTTGCAAAGCGCAAAAAATCTCACAAGGTTACCATCAATTGCAACTATACAATTGAGAAAATCCCAACGTTTTGAAATTGTGAAGAATTTTGATTTTGGTAATTTCAGTTTTGTGCATAAAGGTCGTGGATCTAGGGGTGGCGGTGTGGCTTCTCTTTATCGCAGTAACTTGCGATGCTCGGTCATTGAAAGTTATATTAAATTTGAACAGCTCTGGTTGAGAGTGTCTACTGGGATATCATATGCCTGGGTTGTGTGTATAAACCCCATTCTGAACATTATAAAAATTTCTTGGATGAATTGGAAAATTCGTTGTCAGGCATGTTGATGTCGACAGACAGAATATTGTGCTATGGAGATTTTAATATTGATCTGCTAAATTCTCAGAGTAAAGATACAGATTATCTTGTCTTTGTTTGACGTGTCTATGATAGATTGCCTTATGGTTTTTCTGATCACGATTTAGTGTACTGTGACTGTAAGCTGAGCAACCCAATGACAGAGCCTGCATATAAACTAATAATAATACGTTTTATTGTGTTATATGCTAGGGCTTACACTCGTCATATATAATTTAATACAATAAGTAAATTCACAATCAACAATCAAATCCCAATTACAATCCTGTCTTTCAGATATTAATCAACTGAGTAGAACGCATTCCTCAACATAAACGCTCATATGACATTTTTAAATTTATTTTTTTGCAAAGATCTAATGCCCATGGGCAATTTATTAAATAAGATTTGTGCAATATAAACTGACCGGCAAAAAAAACCGGCCACTAAAATTTTGCCACAATTTCAAAGCTGGGTTTCTCGCGAACCACTCATTCGATTTTGATGATTCCTTTTTTGATCGAAAGGTTGATTCTTCTGTAATAATCCTGCGATAGAAATTTTTATTCGGATATTAATTTGAACATATACGGGGTGCAAGAATGAGAAATGCATTTTTTCTCGAAATTTGAAATACCCTGTGGGGTGCAGATGCTACAGCAGAGAGTGTTAACTGGAATCAAACGGTAACCCAATCTTTTCTGAACATTTTGTTTTTTTATTCACTCTATTATCTCTGTTACTAACGAAGATGCAGTGTTTTAAAGCGAATGCCTGTAAAAACAAGACAAACAAGCATACAAAATCTAAGGTGGCGCGCTAGGTAGCGTATGTCAGTTGTTTCGAATAGTAAATTGACAGTTGTCAAAGATGCCGTTGTCAATAACTGATGTTGCGCGTATTATTAGTTTAATTGAAGATGTTTTAATTGAGATTTATTGTGCTAAACACTCTGAGGAATCGCAGAACGACTGCTGTAGAAACTCGGCATCGTCTTCAAATGGTGCGTGGGGTTGACGTAAGTAAAAGAACCATTCGTCGAAGACTTGCTGAAAGTGATCTAACTGCAAGAAGACCTGCCACAAGACAGCGGCTGCTCCAGAGACATCGGCGAGCACGTTTTCAATTTGGGCGCCTACATACGAATTGGAAAATGGAACAATGGGGTAAGGTGCTCTTCACTGACGAGTCCCGATTTTGTCTCCGGTCACCTGATGGTCATCTTTGTTGAAAATGGCACGCTAAATGCCCACCGTTATATCCAAGATATTCTGCAAGAAGCTGTCGTGCCCTATTCCCATTTTATTGGTGACGGATTCATGCTAATGCATGACAATGCGCGACCGCACGTAGCACGTGTGATTCGCGAATATCTTGATGAGGTGAGTATTGAACGGATGGAGTGGCCAGCGTGCAGCCCGAACCTTAACCCTATCGAGCATCTTTGGGACCAACTTCAGAGACGCATTCGTCGTCGTCCTGTCCTACCGGACAACCTTCAGTAGTTACGAATTGCTCTTGAAAAAGAGTTTACCGCAATTCCTCAGGGATCAATTACGAACCTAATCAGTTCGATGCCGACTACATGACGTTACTTTGGCTCGTTGGGGGCACACACGCTATTAATTTTCGTGTTATTATTAATTATTACATTAAATTAAATTTGTTTTCTTGTTTATTTGTCTTTGTTTTTACCGCATATTAGAACTGAGAACAGATGTTTACAATAATGAACGTATGGACGTACGCAATTCTGTAATTCTAAGAAAATGTAAGTGCTTCTGCAAAACTGTTTCGGGTGCTCAGTTTTACTTTTCAAGGTCAGTGATTTAAGGCGCCACTTTTAACAATGATTAAAAATCTGTATAGGCTTCTTTGGAAATACCCGGCCACACCATCACAGAACCACCATCGAAACTTTAGCGTTTCATAATTATTGTATAGTCCACAAATCTTTCATTTCAACGTCTTCATATTCGCTCCTGACTATCGGGTGATAGTAGACAAAACCACTACTCATCCGTAAAAAGGACCTCCATTGCACTACTCATTCCTCCATTGCTCGATCTCCCAATTCACATGTAAGTGCACATCGATATCTAGGAAGCAGCCTCGGCCCTTTGGCAGCCTTCTTGCAGCCAGACCAGTTCTAGCAAGTTTTCAGCGAATGGTTCTCTCACTGACATCAACAGCACGCACCATTTGAAAACGATGCTGAGCCTCTACAGCTGTCGTTCTACAATTGCTTAGAACAATAAAACGGTCATCAACTACTATTGTCACTCATCTTGTTTTCACAGGCGATCGCTTTAAAATACTGCATCTTCGTTAGTAACAGAGATAATAGAGTGAATAAAAAAAGAAAATGCTCAGAAAAGATTGGGCTACTGTTTGATTCCAGGTAATACCCTCTGCTGTAGCAGCTGCACCCCACAGGGTGTTACAAATTTCGAGAATAAAAGTTTTTCTCATTTTTCTCACCCCGTATATGCTCAAATTAAAATCTGAACGAAAATTTCTATAGCAGGATTATTACAGAAGAATCAACCTTTCCATTAAAAAAAGAATCATCAAAATCGAATGCGTGGTTCGTGAGAAACCCAGCTTTGAAGTTGTGGCAAATTTATAGTGGCCGGTTTTTTTTTGCCGGCCAGTTTATATATGACTTTTTTGCGTTCTACTCAGTTGACAAAAATCAACGTAAATATTTTCACGGTTTCTGGTCCAATAACCATGCACGTCGGCATGCATGCTGTATTTGTCTTTATTGTCGTAACAGTACAGAAGACACTTAAGTATAAACAAATATGGTAGTGTCAAAATATCAAGTTGTCTGAAAGCGTGTCGGCAGTCATCTGTATAGTTAAGTTTAGCAATGATCCTCACCGCCTTGCGCTGCAAGCCAAATATATGGTTACTAGCTGGACTACCACCCCAAGCAATGATAGAATAATTCAATATTGAGTGAATGAGCGCGAAATAAGAGGTTCTGGCCACCTCAGCCGACTCAGAATTCACCAATCTACGTAGTAGAAATATGTTTCGGGCAATTTTCTTACCAATCACTACTGTATGAGTCTCAAAATGCAAGTCGGGGGGGCTCACTGTTATCCCCAGTAATTTAGTAGAGGATAGCTCATTTAAATTTATATAATTTTGTCTAAGACTGAACAATGATTGGACCGTTTTGTCTTGATTCTACATATGCTATTATTTGTCGCGTTTGAAAATAGGCACAACAGACGCAACCTTTAAGACATCAGGGAATACACAAGAAGACAACGAGCTGTTTACCAATCCGGTTAAAGGCTTCACAAATAGGCTAATATTATTCTTTATAACTTTGGTTGGAACCCCTAACCTCACACTCCGACACTTGTGTAAAGGAAAAAATGGGGACATCGATAAAGCTAGCGGGGCATATGTGTGAAGAAGGGTTAGCCAATGGACCAAGTTGGGACACAATGTTATTAGCCTCGTTAACAAAGAAATCATTAAGAATATCCGGGTCAAGATTCACTGAATTTTATTTATTGGCGTTTGGCCTGTTATTGTCTATAACCGCCCAAGAGGCTCTAGATTTATTGTTCGACCCATTAATAAAATTATTCGTAGCCTCAGATATTTTGTTACGGTATAACAATCTGGCTTTGTCTCTAGAATCTCTTAGACTTTCCGTTTTAAAACGGTTATAAAAATTAGAAGCCAAGTCATAGATATCTCTCAGCTGATGCAGTGTGATCAAACCATTTGATTCCTACATCACGGACTCTAACTTGCCTTCCAACCTCAGGATAAGCTGTATAAAATGTTGATAAGAACCGATCAAAAAAGTAATTAAATCTAGCATTAACATCAAATTCACTATCAGAAAGAAGCTCCCAGGAGTATTCCTGAAAGATTGACCTACCAATCCCAGTAGTGTACCTCACAGGAAAAGTTGATGAAATTTCAGCCGAAATAAATTGGCCATGGTGATCTGAAATATTATTCATGAACCTGAAAACGTCCCGCTCTAATTTAACAAAAACATTGTCAATACAATTATTTCCCCGTATAGGCTGTGAGATTGTGGGAGAGAACCCAAAGGTGGAAAATATATTACAAAGTTCAGTAGCGTTAGTATTACGGGTTCCAAATTTAACGTTAAAATCACCTAGGACTATGATATTTCTGCAGTCGGCCAAACTAACCAGAACACGCTCAATTATATTCTTAAAGTTTACAAAACTACGGGATGGGGATCTATACACACAAACAATAATTGCCAGAGTAGCCTCACACCGCAGAGCTGCCAACTCACAATCAACTTCAACAGACAACTGGTTAATATTCTCCAATACATTACATTTTCGACCAATTTTAGAAAAAATTGCCACTCCACCGTGGATATGGATAGTTCTAACAAAAAACGAATGAGTCACTTTCCAATCCGCATCCCAAGTTCAAACTCTATACTGTGAAGGAAATGCTCACTTATGCAAACAAAATCAAAGACCGTTTTATAACTTTCAAAAAACACCAGAACGTGTAGAGAGGCATGTACAATAAAGAAGTTGGCGACAATACTTACAAGAATCCAAAGACAATTGCTGATAAAAACAACATGTGCATATAGGACCGTGTCCACAGTAGCATTGCAGGTAGTGGGTGGACCTGTTGAAATAATGGTGTGGAAAAGAGCGGAGGCGTTCGAGAGAGCGGAAGAGAAGGGTGAGCTGGAGCGGGAGGCGCTGAACAGATGGCAGAGGAGATGGCGTGGGGAGACAAAAAAGGCTTGGTTGAATAGACGATGGGGGGAGGTGAGTTATACCGGACCCAAATATTAACTGGCCACGGATGCTTCAGACAATATCTGTACAAATTTAAGAAGGTTGCCTCTCCGGTATGTTTGTACTGCACAGAGATCGATGACGTACAGCACACCGTATTGGACTGTGTAAGGTGGAAGGAAGAAAGAGAAGAAATGTGGAGAAAAGTAGGCGGAAGACTCAATCCGGAGAAAATGGTCGATAGGATGGTTGAGAACGGTGACTATTGGATTAGTGTGGAAAACTTCGCAAAGAGGGTGATAAGTGAGAAGGAAATGGGAGAAGAGACAGGGTAGGCGCGGCCTCCCTCGCATTCAGGTACGAGTAGTAATATAAGTAATTCAAAAAGTTATCGGATTTGTCTGTTTGCTTACATGGACGGAGTCGAGTGATCGGGACTAGAGCAACAATTCAATACCAGGACAACGGAAGGAGAGGAAATGAGGGGGTCGTAGCCCCCTCTTCCAGGTATACATTAAAAATTATAAATTTCAAAACGTAATGGAATTGTTTGTTCACATACATGGATGCGCTGTGAGGGTCCGATGGAAACCTGTATGCGAATTGACCACCCCCGCAAATATCCATTATCCTGGAACAAGAGACAGAGTGTGAGTGAGGCCACCGGAAAGAAGAAGGTTTTGTTTGTATACCGCCGTCTGTGTGATGGTCAAAGCCCGAAGGGGTAGTTCCGCACAGGAGAGTGCGAAGTAAGAGGGGGGTTTTTACTGAGCAGCGAGGGGCTGTCGTAGCCCCACACTCCCGGCCGAAAGTATTGTACCCATCCAGACCACCGTGGAAAGGCGCCAACAGTAGGCCGGGGTGCGTATTGCATTTTCCCCACCTCAGCGCCGAAAAAAGAAAGGGTTGGGTTGGGTTGGGTTGGGTTGGTTTGCATTGCGTTGCGTTGCGATTGGATTGCATAGGATTACGTTTGGTGAGATTGGGTTGGGTTAGGTTGGGTGGTTAGGTTACGTTTCTTCCGACATTTGCTACTGCAACACATCTATTATTGTTCTTTTCTCTTTAATGCTATGTCTTTTCATTTATGCTATAATAAAAAAAAAATACTATGGGAGCTTCATTTTTCTTCGTTACATAAGATAACATTGTTATGTTATTCGTATATCCATAAGATGAACCTACTTCTCTTGTTTGTTTTGGAAGTCTGGAGAGGCTGCAGGAATCTCTGTCTTGTTTTCTTCAGAGTTTCTACAAAAGTGAGTTTTGCTTCCTTTAGTGCATCTATCAGTTCTATGGAAGAAAACCAATTATCGGCCGATATGTTTCGATTTGGCTGATAATTGGTTTCGCCAACCTAAGTACAGATTGGATTGGCTTAGAGTACCTCTTTAGATCTTCAGATAAATTATATCCATCCGAATCTTTGCCATTACAAATATAAGCAATTATGGCCCCCAACCCCACACTATCCGGCCACTCAAGATCCTAGGCCGAATATCTGCTAGCAGATTTTCCCTGACCTGGTTAAAAAAAAAGGTGGGTTTAGGTTGGGTTGGTTTGAATTACGTTGCGTTGCGATTGGATTGCATAGGATTAGGTTTGGTGAGATTGGGTTGGGTTGGGTGAGATTGCGTTGGGTTGCGATTGAAACAGAGAAACCACATAACATTCACCACATGACATTCACCCGACAACAAGAACACTAAATTCTTCCGATATTTGCTATTGCATTACATCGATTACTGTCCAGTTGTTTTCAATGCTATCTCTTTGCATTTATGCTATAACAATTGAAAAGATTGTCATAATTAAATGTATTCAATTATCTCGTCAAAAATTTGTCTAGGAGGGCAGAGAATATATACAAAGTGATTATATTTTTGATAAAATGGAGCAGATAAAAAACGTAGGCTAAACCCGAAGGTTTCTAGTTCTAAGTCTAGTGTTAGTTCAATAAAAATATACAACAATCTAACGCTAAATAACAACTAAAACAAGAACTAACACTAGCATTAGAACTAACACTAGACCTGGAACTAGAAATATTCGGGTTTAGCCGTACCTTGATGTGAAAATATATCCCAATTTCGTCGAACTCAATCCTATCAGATGAGCTTTTCTCTAACAAACTGTTTGCATCAGTGGCGACCAAAATAGAGCATAGCTCTTTTTCATTACACTGATATTGATGATACACAGGTATTATTAAACTTCTGCTATTGTAAGATTGCCACAACAAAAACTCGATATTGCTTGAATAGGACCAAATTTTAACGAGGGGAGAAATAAAACGTTTTCTATTTCCAAAATATTACAATTAAAATTAATGAAATAAAATAAAACGAAAATTTAAAAGAAATTATCTACGCATGTCAAAAAGAAGGTAAAACAGTTTCCACCCTCAATCTAACCGGCGCCGACGCAAGCGTCGCGACGTTCACCACTAAAAAATAAATTCATTATTTATAAATTAAAACTTCCCATTTAGAAATTTAAAGTGAATCAGTGGTAATAATTAAATTCCAATTGATATTCATAATAGAGCGTAATAACTTCCTTTTACAAGTACTCGTCAACCATGAAATAATCCCACGGCAGTTTCACATGCGATCAATAACACGTCTACAACCTACAATTTGTAACGAGTGCATACAATAACCAGAAAAAACAATGTTTCATCTCGTTTAATTAAGGATTATGCAATTGATGAAAAATTTTCAGTGTTACCAGTGAAGTCATGGCTAATGCAGTTGAACAAAAAGATGTGCAACAAAATGGTGTTCAAACGAATAGTTATGTGACTGTGATTCCAGTTGAATATCCAACTAATAGAGTTTATAATGGACAAGCAGCGGAGTATATCGTGGAACAATATAGGTAAGTATATTATGACATTTTCTATTCACTCCATAAATACATTTAATTCATGTACACTAAAAGGGAACAAACTTGACCTCTACCTCAACATGCAAAATTTGCATCACACAAGAAGGTCATCCTGGAATCGCGGTGACATTAATTCCTTGGGTCTGTATGATGAAGAGTGACGCTAAGCAGTAGGAGCATAAATATTTAGATTCGCCACTGTTATGACGTGTTATACACAAGGTCATTTTGGGGCTGTAGTAGAATAGTATACGAGACCATGAATAATGCAGTTTGTGTTTATGGACACTTTGGTTAATTTAGGGAAGGTCTTTATGTCGTTTAGATTTCTAATTTTATAGTTAAATGAAAAACATTAAATTTATCATAACAATAATAATAAAATATAACAATTTTTTACCTCCAGAAATCTTCAAGATGATTACATTCAAACTGACGACGTAACAAATAATCAAAACGCTCATTATTCGGTTTCTCAAAGAATACAAAATGGACCATCAAATTACTCAACAGTTTGCCCTCCAGAACCGTTTAATAATAACAGCGAAGGACATTGTTCAATTACTTCTTCTTCAGGGATGAAAGGAGATTGGAATAGGGATAACAATTTGAAAAACGTGGATAATGTCGATGCGGAAGTTGAATCTGAAAGTAGTTTAAATGAAAAACAGTTAAGTGGTGAGTATAACTTTTAACTATTAATATGTGAATCGTAAAAATCTTTCCTTCGTTTTTAATGGTTGTTTATTTGAAACAGTCAAGATTAAAAGCGACGTTACGTCATAAAAGTGTTGTATTAGTCAACCGTGTTTGAATTTGCGTGTGGCGATGTTAAAAATACGCCGCATTTATTCGCGCTGGTCGTTTGACCTTTTAAAAGAGGGGTCTTTTTCTTGGAGTAATAAATGAAAATCTGATAGTTGGTGGAAACGGTGTAAAAATAAAATTGTAATTTTCTTATGTAAAGGCAATTAACGGACATTTTTTTATGTGGTTGTTTTCATTTGCTATTTTTAGGTGACGCACGTCTAAAGAGGAACATTATTTTAATCATGGCGGTTTTTAACATTTAATATGTAAAAAACTGATAAGCGAGGCAGTTTGAAATTTGGTTCACGTTCCTTTATTGTTGTTCCTTTACAAAGGAATACACTGTATGTAGTTTCATTATTTAATTTCTAACCATTTTATAAATAACAAATTTTTTCTTTAATAATATTCGACAAATAAAACGAATTGGTTATCATTAGTGATGGGACGGTATTTGAGGAACGGTATTTTGGAGCGGTATTTTTGAGGAGCGTACCGCTTCCACGCGATTTTAAAATACCCGATTCCGAACGTTACTAAAATTTTACTTTGTACGTGTCCGACAAAGACAGTCAGGTTAAATGCCGTTATATATTTGTTTAAGGCGCCCTTAATACATTTTTTTTCAATTTTCGGGTAGCGTATAATTTTTTAAAATTATGATAATTAAGGATGGGGAATATACAGTGCTAGCGTAAAGTAACCCCCCCCCCTTTTAACTTCTGAACGGATTGAGATATCAATATGAACAAAAACACGTCAATTTCTATACTTTATCAGCACAAATATTTTCTTATGGAAAATTTTGCTGTCACTTTTAGTTTTTCCGGAA
Organism: Onthophagus taurus; assembly: GCF_036711975.1. NCBI lineage: Eukaryota > Metazoa > Arthropoda > Insecta > Coleoptera > Scarabaeidae > Onthophagus > Onthophagus taurus. The sequence continues at coordinate 20,661,962 of NC_091972.1, read as the reverse complement.
AGTGGATCAACTTTGTTTTTTTAAATGGAACACCCAGTATATTATGGTACCTTCCGAAAGAATAAAACAATACGAATCCAACGATACCCCATAATCAAATATCGGCTTATTAGTTTTTTGCATAAAAATTAAACAAAATGCGGAATTTCGCCGGAAAAACCAACGTATCTTCGTTGACTACCTGTCGAGATACAATGGACCAGGTAAATGGTGGACGGTCAGTTAAAGGTCGGTCTACGCTCGGGTTAAGCAGGGTTAAAATCGGCAATTTTTTTAGAAATTTTTTTATGAAACAATCAATGTAAGAAAAGAATAAAAAGAAAGTTCTTCTTAAAACTTGTAAGAAAAAATTGTCATAACAACAATTTTAAAGTTTGTAGGTACCTTGAAATTTTGTATTTAAGTCGGCATGCAAATATTTTCTTCATTTCTATCTTTGAATTCTACCCGACCAAGTATAACCAAAGAAAGGCAGATCAAAAAGGCTAGAAGTAGTTTAGAGCACAAAATCGAAGCAATTTTAATATTCGCTCGTGCTGACACAAATCTATATGAAACAGAGCGACAATTTAATGAACGATTTCCTGAACATCCTATTAGTCGAAAATATTTAAGAGAACTTGTAAATAAGTTTTTGGAAACTGGAAGCGTCGAAGACCGCAAAAGAACTGGTCGTCGTTCGATTTCTGAAGACACACAAGTGCAGATATTAACAGAAGTAGTTAATGCGAACATGATGTCGTCTGCTGCTATCGCATCAACGTGTGATGTGAGTCCAACAACGGCACGGAAATATTTAAAGAAGAATAAATATCATCCATATAAAATTAAAATGCTTCATGAATTAACAGAAGATGACCCTGATAGAAGAACAGAATTTTGTAAGCTAATGACAAATATGGTTGAACGAAATCCATCATACTTGAAACATATTTGTTTCAGTGATGAATGTACTTTCTTTTTGGATGGAAAATTGCATCGGCAAAATGTACGTTACTGGAGTGATGTTAATCTACATGAATATCGCGAAGTTAACACTCCATTTCTCAAGAAAATAAATGTTTGGGCAGGCATATTAGGAAATCACATCGTGGGACCAATATTCCTAACCGAAAATTTGACCGGAACATTGTATTTAAGATTATTAGAAGAAGATATTAATCCACGACTTTTGCAAATTGTGCAACAGAATCCTGACGATTTTGAAATGGAATTAGTGTTTCATCAAGACGGAGCACCTCCACATTATGCGGCAATGGTACGAAATTATTTTGATACAAATTTTAATGGACGGTGGATCGGTCGACGTGGGCCGATTGAATGGCAGCAGATCAGCAGATCTGACACCTTTAGATTTCTTTTTATGGGGTTATTTAAAATCCAAGGTATATGAAAGTCCGCTAGACAGTATTGAGGATTTAAAACAAAAAATTATTGACGTCTGCCAAAATATTGATCATCACATGTTAAGCCGTGTGAGAGAGGAAACACTGCAAAGATGGTACCACTGCCAAGAAGTTCAGGGTAATCATATCGAACAATTTATTTAATAGTTTGTTCTTAATAAATAACATATTCAATAACAACACTAAGCCAATTTTTCAACCGTTATACTAGCAAAATCTTTGATAAATTTTTTTTTATCTTATCATTTCTTATATTTACTTTGATTTTTCTTTATAAATACTTTTTGATTAAATATGATTAATTCATAAATTTAATATAGGTACTTCCACCCAACGTTTACTTTATTTCTAAAAAAGATAAGTAATTGAACTAGCAATTTTAAATCCGTCTTAGCTCGAGCGTATACCGACCGTTAACCTACCGTCCACCATTTACCTGGTCGATTGCATTTCGACAGGTAGTCGACGAAGATACGTTGGTTTTTCCGGCGAAATTCCGCATTTTGTTTAATTTTTATTCGAAAAACTAATAAATCGATATTTGATTGTGAGGTACCGTTGGATTCGTATCGTTTTCATCTTTCTGAAGATACCATAATATACTAAGTGTTTCATTAAAAAAAACGAAGTTGATCCATTTTCCGGAAAAACTAAAAGTGATAGCAAAATTTTCCGTAAGAAAATATTTGTGCTGATAAAATATAAAAACTGACGTTTTTTTGTTCATATTGATATCTCAATCTGTTCGGAAGTTAAGAAGGGGGGGGTTACTTTACGCTAGCACGGTATAACTTTTTCTAACTTGCTACGAAACCAGCTATGTTATTGCTTTTGTTAAAAATAAAATATATATTTTTTATGTAACATATTTACATCAAAATATTATTACATCTTGAGATATTTACATCTTGAGGTTACTATTTAAAAACAATATTTTTTCAAAATTTTTTTCGCCGAGTCTGTTTCGTCTATCTGACAATATAAAACCCGATTTCGAAAATATTCGTTCGGATGGAACAGATGTAGCCAGAGTAATACATTTCTGCTGAAGAACGTTAGCAATATTCGGAAAATTATGAAAATTCTTGTTCCACCAAATTAAGGGATTTTCTGTTCTTTCTATTGTAGGTAACTCAATATATCTTTGCACCTCAATTATTGCTTGGGATGAATTACCAGCTACCGGCTGTTGCTTTATGAGCCGCTTTTCAAAAGTTTTCCATATTGAATGAAGATCAACATTTATTGGTTTGTCTGGGATATTTTTTTATTGGTATTGCTATCGGTAATTGATTAAGCTACCAATAATTGCAATAGATTTGTTGCTCTTTCCACAGATACGCTGTTACTAAACCCTAAAGTTTTAAATCGTGGATCTAGTAACAAGGCAAGTGCCAAAGAATTATTATTATTATCTTCTAAGTTGTTCAGTTTAATATTTAAGCCGTTTAGTATAGATTTAACCACGCTAATGGTAACGGCAGTAAAATCTTGATTTTTAAAGTCAGTATAAGTTGCTAACAAACCGTCCGTTAGTAATAATAAGCATTTTATAGTTTTTAATATTTACAATTTTTATCCCCTTAATACATTCTAATATATATATTATTAGTATATTATTTTCACCCTCTACCCTCTTCCTCCATTTCCATACCCTCAGCTCCTCGGCCCAATCATCCCCTCATCCTTCCCTTTGTCTCCTTACCCCCACAACCATTCTCATCCATCGTTTCCCCTCTCCCCCCTCTCCTAAGATCTGCCATCGGTCCAACTCCTCCTCCCTCAACTCACTGCACCCATTCAACATATGTTCCAACGTTTCCCATTCCTCCCTGCATAGCCTACACCACCTCTCCTCATCGGCCATCCAGTATCTGTTAGCTCTCTCCTCGTTTCCACAACGGAACCTAGCCACCAACTTCTTCCCTTCCTCATCTCCTTCCAATAACAAGTATCTAGGCAGCCCCTCCGTTATTATGTCCCTGTACCTTTCGTTATACCTCCCCTCTTTTATTTGTGTCCTTCTTTCCTGTCTCTGCACATCTCGGTCCCTAACTTTCAACTCCCTCCACATCTCCCTACCCACCATTCTTCTACTATTTATCTCAGTTACCGCGTAGCCCGCTCGTCTATAATAGTTGTCTCTGTCTCCTTTCATATATGTGATCTTTCCCTCTTTAATTTCCCTCCAACACTCCCCCAAGATCCTGCAGTTTTGCCTCCCTTCTATTCTTTCTTCATATTTCACTGCTCTCCTGCCCGCCTCCACTCTGACCTTATCCACCTTTACCTCTTCCCTCACTATATACCCCGGTGTTTCTCTCGCCACCCCAAGCACCCATCTCCAGTATCTAGCTTGCACGTCCTCCAGCATTGCCTGCTCTCTCCATCCCCATACCTCTGCTCCATACATCATCACACTGTTAACCAGGCCTTCAAACATAATCTTCCTCGCTGCCACATTCCTTTCAAAAACTCTCTTCCCCATCACCTTATTCGCCTTTTTTGCCATAGCTATCACATGCGACCCCTCCCTGTTTTCTTCCCTGAACACATACCCCAAGTAAGTATACTCCCTAACCTCCTCGATCTCTTGTCCCTCCCATCTCCAGTTTTCTGTTCTTTTTCTCCCACCCTTACAAAACTTCATCATCCTTGTCTTCCCCACATTCACTTCCAGCCCCTTCCCCCTAAAATATCTTTCCAATGTCTTTATCATATCTTTCATCTCCGCCGCTTCTCTCGCCATGACGACGATGTCATCCGCGTATGCTAACATATGCACCTTTCTACCTCCCACCACCAACCCTCCCATTTGCCCCTTCCCCAATCTATCCTCCAGGTCCGCCGTATACAGTGCAAACAGACTTGGGCTCAGCGGACATCCCTGCCTCAGTCCCTTCGTCGTCCAGAACACGTCGCTCAGCTTATCTCCCACTTTTATCCTAGCCATAGTCTCCATGTATATTTCCTTCACCCTCTTCAATTAGGTGTTCCGTGATCCCTCTCCTCCCACAACTTTCCCCTATCCACCTTATCAAAAGCCGCCTTCAAATCTATAAACAGGGCGTACAATTTCCCTCCCTTCTTATCCAGCTCTCTATCTGCCAGATGCTTCAACACGTACACGTTGTCGATTGCTCCCCTTCCCTTCCGAAAGCCTGCCTGCCCATCCGGCAAAATTCCCCCCAACTCCATCTCCTCCTCCAGTCTTCCCAGCAGTATCTTCGTGTATACCTTGTATGCCGAGTCTAGTAGGTTAATTCCTCTGTAGCTCTCTACCCTTCCCTTATTACCCTTTTTATATACTGGGCAAATTACCCCCACTTTCCATCCCTCCGGAAACCCACCCCCTCTCCATACGCTATTCATCCCCTCCAACAACTTCACTCTCACCACCCTTGATGCTTCCAACCATGCCTCGTTCTGGATCCCATCTTCCCCTGGTGCCTTTCTCTTCTTCAATCCCCTAAGCACTGCTTCCATCTCCTCTTCTGCTATCTCCTCTCCCCCATCTCCCTCATAGCCTCCCAAACCCGTTAGCCTCTTTTCAAACCGTCCGTTAGTACAACTGCTAAAGATGCTGTTACGTACTTTTCACCACAAATAATGTTGGTCACATTTTCTAGTGGTTTTAAAATTGTTACCAATTCTTTGATGATATCCCATTCGTCTGAAGTAATTACTGGTAATTCCTCTTTAATTAATGATATGGTGGTTCGAATAGCTTCTTCCAATTCACAAAAACGTTCTGGCATATAGAATGTGGAATTCCATCTTGTTACCACATCTTGGATCAGTTTTCTTGGATTTTTATTAGGTTATAGTTGTCGTTTGCTGAATAAAAAAAATTATCGTTAACCGATGTACTTCTTTTGAAATGACCAATAATGACGCGTAGTTTGCTTGTTATCAATTCGATGTTATTTATCCCTTTTTTTGCAATTAAATTTAATGTATGTGCGTAACATCCAAAATGATTTAATTGCAGGTCATCTATAATAGATTTTTTTATGTTGGTTATTATCTGAAATGATTATTAAAATTTTATCCGATAATCCCCATTTATTTATTAAGCTTTTAATTTCGGAGGCAAGGTTGGCACTGGTATGACTTTGTTTAAAAGGTGTACAGCTAAGCAATACGTTTCGTAATTCGTAGTCATTGGTAATGTAATGGGTGGTTAGACTCAGAAAACAAGTTGTATTTCTGGAAGTCCATGTATCGGTAGTTAATACAAATACCTGACAGTAAACTAAACTGGAACTCACACTTAGATAAGGTGAGGAAAAAGGCCATCATGGCAAACTAGATCTGCCGCAGGCTCCTAGGAAGGAACTGGGGGCTCAAACCACGAATGGCTCATTGGGCCTACGTAGCAATAATCAGACCCATGGTCGCCTACGCCTCATTGGTTTGGTGGCCAAAAACAAAACATAAGACAGCTCAACAACAGCTGGCACAAATCCAGCGGTTAGCATGTCTTAACATAACGGGTGCAATGAGATCCTGTCCGACGGCTGCTTTGGAAGCCCTACTCGGTCTCACACCGCTCCACATATACAGTGTGACCCGTTTTAAAGCGGAACACCCTCGTAAAATTTGTATTTATTATCCGATTTCGATAATTTTTTTTTTAATTGTAGAGCGTAAACAACTGTACCTTAGGACAAAGAGTGATATTTTTCTTAAAAAACCAAGGCCTACTATTTCACTTTTTAGGTGCTAAAAATGAAGAAATCATATTAGGAAATTTTTTACAAAAAATCTGAGTACACCACTGCATTAAGCACCTTTTGAAATGGGCATATACCAAATTTCATCAAAAATGGTTACAAATTAACACCGTTACAGATAATTGAAAAATACAATATTTTATGAATTTATTTGATCAGATGGAGTAAACCATGACAAAAAAGGAAATAAAATACAGCCAATAATACAAAAACTATTTACATTTGTAACCATGGAAATAAAAAAATAGTTATCTAGTAAACCATGGAAATAAAAAAAAAGAATTGAATTCTATGAAAGTGATTTAAAGCATTACTTCTGTCAGTTTTGTGCTTATAAAAATTTAATAAAAAGTGTGCAATTTAGTGGTGTAATTATGGAACGACTAAGTGTTAGACACAAAGTTGAAATTGTACGCCTTGTTGGCGATAATATTCTTTCGAAAAGAAAAGCGGCTATAGAATTTAATAACAGGCATCCAGATATGCCTCCGGTTAGTGCTAGCACCGTTCACCGGGTAAATAAGGTATTCAACGATACAGGCAGTGTATCAAAACAAATTCTAAAAGTTCAAAATCCACGTCGGGAAATTAGAAATAATAATCAAATAGTGGAATATTTTCATAATAACCCTCATTCGAGTTTCAGAACGGCTGCCATAGATTTAAATATTCCAAGAGAATGTATTAGAAGGTGCCTTACAAAAAATAAAATTAAACCCTATAAACCAAAATTTCTACACACTCTTGAACCAAGAGACGAAGAGAGAAGACTAGAATTCTGTTTATGGGCTCAAGGTGAATACTTGGAAAACAGAAACTTTTTAAGGGAAATTTTGTTTAGCGATGAGGCCACGTTTACAACAAATGGCGTGGTGTCATCGCAAAATTCAAGATATTGGTGCACAGAAAATCCAGAGTGGATCATCAACGCAAGGCGACAGTATTCGCATAAAATAAATGTGTGGTGCGGAATACTTGACAACAGAATTATTGGTCCATTTTTCTTTGAGGGCAATTTAAATTCAACAAAATTTTTGTATTTCTTAAGAAATGAGTTTTCGAATGCGCTAAACAATTTACCACCTCTGGTATGTGCGAATATAAAATTTCAATTAGATGGGTCTCCCGTGCATAACGCAGTAGTGGTAAAGCGTTGGTTAAATGAAAATTTTGAAAATCGATGGATAGGAAGAAATAGTCATCTTATTGAATGGCCGCCAAGATCTCCTGATTTGACACCACTCGACTTTTTTCTTTGGGGAATCCTTAAACAGAAAGTTTACAGGTCAAGGACACAGTCGCTAGATGAACTGCGTGCTAGAATAGTTCAGGCATGTGCAGACATTACCCCAGAGCAACTGAGGAATGTAACAATGAATGCACGAAGAAGGTACAATAAATGTATCGAACTTAACGGTGGATTGGTGGAAGCAACAGACATTTAACTAGTTTTTATTTTCTATTAATACCTTGAATGTTGTTTTTTTCTTCAATTTTTTGAATTTCTGTTAAATATTGTTAAATAGTTTTGTATTATTCTCTGTATTTTATTTCCTTTTTTGTCATGGTTTACTCCATCTGATCAAATAAATTCATAAAATATTGTATTTTTCAATTATCTGTAACGGTGTTGATTTGTAACCATTTTTGATGAGATTTGGTATATGCCCATTTCAAAAGGCGCTTAATGCAGTGGTGTACTCAGATTTTTTGTAAAAAATTTCCTAATATGATTTCTTTATTTTTAGCACCTAAAAAGTGAAATAGTAGGCCTTGTTTTTTTAAGAAAAATATCACTCTTTGTCCTAAGGTACAGTTTTTTACGCTCTACAATTAAAAAAAAAATTATCGAAATCGGATAATAAATACAAATTTTACGAGGGTGTTCCGCTTTAAAACGGGTCACACTGTATATACAAAAGGAGGCAGCCTTAAGTGCCTTATCACTGAAAATAGTTTCTTCACTCAAGTTGATGCAGGGTAACCTCAGAGGATACCTCGAGATCCTCAAGGACCCATGTCTAAATCACCTGATTGAAATTAAAACGGACCTCATACCGACGGAATACAATTTCAACCAACCGTATAAGGTCATATTTAGTAGCAGGGATGATTGGGCGAAGGGAGGGCCTCAACTAAAAAGAGGAGCCCTAGCCTGGTACACCGATGCTTCAAAGACAGTAAGATCTGGAGTAGGCATGGGCATCAGTGGACCAAATAGCCACATCAAATTGCCCCTCAGCTCGGACTTAACAATTTTCCAAGCAGAAGTTCTTGCTATAAACTTCTGCACCGCTTTGAACCTACAGAAAGGACAAAAAGGTGCATCCATAAACATTTTCACAGACAGTCGGGCCGCCTCAAAGGCAATTCAGGCCTACACGTGTGGCTCCGCACTGATCAGAGATTGTACCAACAACCTGAGAGAACTCGCTAGGGGCAATGATGTTACCCTATGGTGGGTTCCAGGTCACAGCAACATTGAGGGCAATGAGATGGCCGACAAGCTGGCCAAAGAGGTAGCAAACACGCCCTTCATTGGACCCCAACCTGGATGTGGACTAGAAAAAAGCCACCTAAAACAAACAATCAACTTCCAGGTCACAGACAAGCGAAGAGTATGATAACTCCGTCGCAAAACAAAACCAAAGAGGTTTTATGCCTCAGCAAAGGGGATCTAAGAACGCTCTCAGGCTACCTGACCGGCCATGTGTCCCTAAAATACCACCTCTTCCACATTGGACAAGCTGAGGATCAAACTTGTCGACTATGCAACGACGAGTCAGAAACTGCTGAACATATACTTTGCAATTGCGTCGCCAGAGGCCGTCTAAGGCACAACGTCTTCGGTAAAACTCCCCTGTTACCTACCGACATAAAGGTTCAAGACCTCAGGACAATACTAAGGTTCATTAAGTACCTACATTTGCCCTAAACCTTTGGAGAGCTAAAGTTACAATAGATCTTATAGGTCGCGGTAACGAGAGGGGCCGCTCTCCTCAGCCCGGCAGCAATAATAATAATAATAATAATAATCGGTAGTTAAACAAACTGCTTTGATGTTATTTAACTCTTGGTTTAAATTATTGTAAGCCATTTCATAGGCACCTGGTAAAAGCGTTTGAGTTATACATTTTTTTGATGGCAACTGATAATCTGGATTAATAGCAGAAATAAATTTTTTAAAGCCAACATCCTCTACTATGGTGAATGAAGATTTTGAATAAAGAGAAGTAAGAGTGCTTCATCCATTCTCTTTTTTGAACCACTAGGATTTTTTTTCGTACATATGTTGAAAGAGTGGCCTGACCGACCTGTGACCTAGACGGACCTGGTCTTGCATGTTGTGTTTGATCAGATATATCTTCTACATTTACTAGTGATTTAGTAAGCGATGTTGTCTCTTCAGTTAAGCTAATTGTGGGATGTTTTCGCATCAAATGTTTTCGTAAATTGTTTGATGTGGATTTATAGCTAAGTAACGCTTTACACAATTTGCATTCTGCTGTCAATTTAGTGCTATCAATATTTAAAAAAAAATTCCATTGCATTGCAGAATTTTCACTTTTCTTTCGAGACATGCTAGAACAATAGTATATAATTTATTCTTGTTTGAGTATGTTGAATCGTTTTAATATACTTAAAACATATGAAGTTAGGTTACTTACATCCAAGAAATGATGGCTGTACACCATGTATGTACAGCAATTGGTTCAGGTAAAATTATATTAATTTTGACCAATAATACAATAATTCACTTTTATTCAACTTGTAACAGCGACGACGTGCGCGACGAACAAGATGTACTGGAATTGTGTACAGTTTTTGATCTTTACAAAATTACATTATAATTTTATTATTTTATAAAAGTTGATCATACTAGACCACAATAATAATAAAGTTTTTTTTTCTTTTAAAATATTAACAAACTATGTATTAAATCAATAAAATTAAATACATTTTATAAATGCGTATTTACATTAGATTCAGTTGATTCTTCCGTATAAGAAAATCCTTCTGGTGTTGTACTGCGTCTATTTAAAGATAAATCAGATTGTTTTGTACTAGCATCACTTTTGGTAAACGATTTATTATCGCTTCCGTATTCCTCTTTGTTCGTATCAATAATGTTTTCTTTGCTTTGTGTTCGATGATGTAATTTAGTCAATTTAGCCGCATCGCTGCTAATATTGGATATTTTTCTATTTCCCGATGTAGATGAAGTATTTTTTGATGAAACAACCGATTTTCGATTATTTCGTATCGCTTGCATCTTATTGGTGATGAATGTTCTAAAACCTTGATGCCACCATGCGTAGATTATCGGATTTATAAGTCCGTTACAAAATCCTAAAATAGCCAACGGACTGGCTAAGAGGACCATAAGTGATTTACAGTACGGATCTGTTTGGTCACTACATAAAGTATACATCATGGAAACAATAAAGTACGGACACCAAGTGATGACGAAACTCCCGGTAGTAAAAACAACGACTTTGATGGCCTTCCATTTACTTGGATTGTTTACTGGATTAGCGCTGGGTTTTTTAGGAAAAATTTTTTTAAATAAACTCTTTTCTTCTCTCGATGCCGATGGTTGATCAACTTCAACATCTGATGTATCCGATTGATTTCCGCGTCCTCGAAATATTCTTAAACCTTTATCATTTACGTCAATTTTGTTTTCATGATCGGCAATTTGAGCACGTTTTAATTGATTTATTTTTCTTATTGCGTGGTACAAGATGATTGAATATAAAATGATTACGATTAATAAAGGTATTATTCCGACACAAACGGTGAAAAATATTAAATCTTTCGGTGCAACCAAAACGAACCAGCATCTTTTTCCGCCATTTGAATCGCCGGACCATCCCATCGAAGGAAGAAAACCAACAACGCAACCTAACAAAATTAAAAATGAATTAAAGTATGAATGGTTTATTAGTAGTACCAGTAATCGAGTTTTTTTTTGTAAGTAATAATCCGGTTAAATCATTATGAAAAACACCGCCCAAAATAATCAAACAACACCGGCTAAGTCTTGGGTAAATAAACTTACCAATTATCCACGTTATCAAAATTAATATTCGAGCACGTAGCGGATAAACCCATTGTTGATATTGCAAACCGTGAATAATATAAAGGAATCTGTCGATTGCTATTAAACCAACTGAATAAACCGAAGCCAAAGTACTTGAAACGATCAATCCTATAAAATAAAATGTTATGTTTTTAATTAGATTGCTTGTTCGTATAGTTTTGGACACGAGTAGTTAAATGTTTCTTATATCTTGTAATAAAATCTCTCAAATACTATTTCTTATGATTCTTTAATTAGACGTTAACTTTTCTAATTTGTAAAATATTAAATTCTTGTTTTACATATTTCAAAGAATTAGGACATTTTATTACGTTGGAAATATTGATTTTTCAATAATCATGATATAATGTTGCAAGGTGAGCTGATGAAGCAAAGATCCTAAACATCTTTTTCGGTCTACAAAAAACTTGATGAATGAATTTGGAATGAATCACAAGTTTTGATTGTCTCCTAACAGACTATAGGTCTGTCAGGACCTATCATAATCAACTTGAATCTGGGCGTCATATTGTAGCGCCCGAATTGAGCAAAGATCGCTTGCGACCAAGGCGCAGTGATTAACATTATATCAATCTGAAACTGATCATCATATTGTGGCGCCACGGCTTTATCTGATGAAGTTGCAGTTCTTTTGTCTAATTAAGCCGAGAGTCAGTGATTAATATTAAGTTCAGAAAAGTAAACGGATTAACTTTGAAAAACTGGAAGAATCAGAAACAAAGAAAGAAATGGCAACTAGATATAACAAAACCAATAGAAGACCAGTGATAGGCATTCAAAAGTGTACTTCATGAAGTACATCCTAAATTGGAGGAAAGAAGAAAAAACAACAAGAAATACAAAGAAATCCACAAAAAGATTACAAAACTAAGAATAGATCCAGCAGGAATCGAAAGAAATAGACCGCGAAGCCCAACCGATGGTAATTCATTTGTCTGAGGTATACCACGCAATAGAACTATCAAAGACACGGATACTTCGAGATGAGAATAATATATACGCTACATAACCAGATGATAGCCTCAACATCCTAATAAACTTCTTAAATAAGGTATATTGCCCAGGAATTTTGCTATACGATTGGCCTTACTCTGTGTTTATTCTGATACCTAAAAAAGTAGAGCAAACAAATGTTAACAACATCGATTGATTTTGATGAGCTATAGTCTGAAGATAGCCTTAAGAGCCATACATCAGGAACATCGACAAAGTCATAGAACTAGAGAGGCACAATTTAAACTAAATGTGCTGCTTTAGAAATGTAGAGATCAATCACAATATGCTTTATGAGTAGATGACACGTCAAAATGATTAAAAATTTGTGCAGGTAGCCAACAGTATCAATAATAAGGACAGAAAATAAATTGACTAACAAAATATACATCAGAAAGGGTGTGAAATAGAGGTGATTTATCAAAAATTACAAGACTGATTCTTATGATAGCAGAGTGTATACAGGCCGGCTAAAGAAACTATCTACAAGAAATGTTAGGGCCATATTAAACCAAAACCCTAAAATTAGGGCACCAAAAATAGCCGACCACATCGCCTTTATGTCTAAAAACTTTATACATACAAGAACCATTTAAAGAGTTCATGATAATAGACTTTTCAGCAGGAAACCCCGAAAAGAGCCGCTACTAAAACCAATCGACGTTCAGCACTAAATCTCGTGATGACAAGAGAATGAAGTTTACTTCTTTAAAGTTTTGTTTACTAACGAATTGGAAAACAATATTTTTGAAAGTGATGGTCGAGGAAAAATTTGAAGGAAACGAAACACGGCATAAGGCCTTTGTAAGAGTTCCTTTCCGCGCATACATATAATATGTAATATGTATGCGCAGAAAGGAATTTTTGAACAAATAGTGTCATGGTTTGAAGAACTATAGCAGCATATAGTATGCGAAAACTGTTGTTCATTGATGAAAATATGGATTGATATCAATGGAGAAGTTTTTTTAGAACAAATTTGAAGCTATCAATGGAAAGCTTGGACTTACGGATCGCTAGATTTTCCAGCAAGGCAACGTCTGCAAGCATACAGCAAACATTTTTAAAGGGTGGTTGCTATACCACCTACTATCCGTTCCATCTATCTTCACAACCATTTGAAAAAAAATTGTGGTATATTTTGTTGTAATCACTGAACATTTCTCCGTAACATATGTAAATTTGAACCGTTATGTCGAAAACTGCTGGGTATATTTCAACGCGGTTTTAACCCAAATATGTCAAATAATCGCGTTTATCGGATACCATTATCAGTTTATCAAAGTTATGTCTCGCTAATTTTTTTAGAGCGGTTTGAGCGAATTATAAATTAAAAAGCAACAGTAATAACTAATAACCCATGCGGGGAGAGGAGGGTTTCGCCCAATCGGAAAAGATGGTCATGGTGTGTGTTCCAGAGATTGGATGTCGCACCTTTATTTCTTATTTAGGAACAATAAAGGCGCGACGTCCTATCTGGAACACACACCGGCCGGATAGGAAGATATCGATCTCTATAGTAAGGGCTCCTTGACGTTTGACACGGATAGTAGACAGCTGAACACACCTCTTCAGAACATGCATTTAAATCCGATAAAACATGTTTTGGAATGTAGATTTCAACAGTATAAAATACGAGATGCCAAAACTTTTAAATCTGAGTTACTGAAAGCGTAAATCAGAAGTCCGAATTTCTGCTTTTTGTGAATTTTATCTCAACTTAGAGACCAGTTGAGAAGTATAAACAAGTGTGTCCGTATAATACAATAAGTTCTTAATTCTAATTAAGTCTTCAATAGGTTACTTAAGTGTCTTTGAGTTGTACGCGATTATTAAGAAAAATCGTCCAATTTTATCAATTTTGACAACTGGGACATGTTAGACAAATTAGACAACATTATTAGAAACTGGTAATAGATAAATATGAAATAATTCTGATTTATTGATGCATTAGGAATATTTTTTATTCATAACGCCTTTCTCCATTACTTCTAGTACTCACATTATAGTTGATTTTATTAAGAGGAATCGTCTAATTTTGACATTTGGGGATTTATGCTATGTCATTAGATACTGGTGATAGATAAACATGAAATAACTATGGATTATGATTTCTCGATGCATTAGGAATATATTTTATTTAAAAGGTATTTCTCCGTCAGTTTTAGTATTTACGTTATACATACCTAATTGATTTTATTAAGAAAAATCGTCCAATTTTGACATTTTGGAGATTTATGCTATACCAATAAAAATTTGTAACAGATAACTATGAAATGATACTGTATTATGATTTGCTGATGCATTAGGAATATTTTTTATTAATAACGTCTTTCTCCATTAGTTCTAGTACTCACGTTATAGTTGATTTTATTAAGAGGAATCATCCAATTTTGACATTTTGGGGATTTATGCTATATCACTAGATACTAGTGTTAGATAAACATGAAATAGTTATGGATTGTGATTTCTTGATGCATCAGGAATATTTTTATTCATAACGTCCTTTTATATCAGTTCTAGTACTTACCTTATGGTTGATTTTATTAAGAGAAATCGTCCAAATTTCGAAATTTTGTGATTTATGTTATATCACTAGAAACTGGTGATAGATAAACATGAAACAACTATGGATTATGATTTTTTGATTCATTACGAATATTTTTTATTCATATCCTCTTTCTTCATCAGTTCTAGTACTCACGTTATAGTTGATTTTATTAAGAGGAATCATCCAATTTTGACATTTTGGGGATTTATGCTATATTACTAGATACTAGTGATAGATAAACATGAAATAGTTATGGATTGTGATTTCTTGATGCATCAGGAATATTTTTATTCATAACGTCCTTTTATATCAGTTCTAGTACTTACCTTATGGTTGATTTTATTAAGAGAAATCGTCCAAATTTCGAAATTTTGTGATTTATATTATATCACTAGAAACTGGTGATAGATAAACATGAAACAACTATGGATTATGATTTTTTGATTCATTACGAATATTTTTTATTCATTACATGTTTCTCCATCAGGTCTAGTACTTACGTTATAGTTGATTTTATTAAGAAAAATCGTCTAATTTTAACAGTTTGTGATTTATGCTATATCACTAGAAACTGGTGATAGATAAATATGAAATAATTATGGATTATGATTTCTTGATGCATTAGGAAAATTTGATGCAAAACGTTTTTCTCCATCAGTTCTAGTACTCACGTTATAGTTGATTTTATTTAGAGGAATCGTCCAATTTTGACATTTTGGGGAATTATGCTATATTATTAGAAACTGCTAATAGATAAATATGATATAATTCTGGATTATGATTTATTGATGCATTAGGAATATTTTTTATTCATAATGTCTTTCTCCATCAGTTTTAGCAATCAAGTTATAATTGATTTTATGCTATATCACTAGAAACAGAGGAACAAAAGAACAAAAAAACAGTTATTTTGAACTATTACCTTTTACAAAGAAACATATTGTACCTGTTCCACAAATATATTAGTTTATAACATCTCTAGACTCTATGATCTAATTACTAATTTTCGCATCGAAGTTAATCGCCCTTGTTAGTTACAAATGAATTCCACAAAAATACATAAAAAACTTTTTAACTTTTCGTGTCCAAAAAATTAACTACTTTTGCTAAACGTATAATTCTTAAAAATAGAAAGTTTTTGGACATACCAATTTGGAAGCAACATATTGAATGATTCCTATTCTCTTTCGGATATAATTGTCCAAACATTACTGCAAACGATGTTACCAAATCTGTCATAGCAACATTCCCAAGAAATAAATATGTTGAACGTGGTTGTTGACCTAACAAAAAAAAAATTTATCAATTTAATCTCACTAAATAAAACATTTTATAATAATAGATGTTTAAATTCGACGTGTTTGCTTTAATAGATAAGATTGATATAATTGAATGGGAATTTTAGTATGACAAATCAATAATAGACTAAAATAAATTTATAAACAATCTGTTTGCTTACCTTTTTTAATAATTAATCCACTCGAAACTACTATAGATCCGTTCAATAAAATTGCTAAAACACCAACTGTTGGTATGAGAATGTCGTATAATAAAAGTTGCGTTTTTTGGGAAGTAGTTATGTTTGCTGTTACGTTATCCATGTTAACAGTAGTATATTCGAGTTCGTAACTGTACTCCGTAGTAGTCTCCATGATAACAACACCGATAATATTCCCCGATGAATTTGATACAGATTTCACAAAATTATCTATTTACTAATTACTTTATTGTATAATTTTACAAATTTATGTACCCGATAAAAATTTTTATTTTATTATTCATCTTTGTCTCACTTCTAACGCAAGTTAAAAATTGTAAATAAAAACACACCTTAAAAATATTAGTCACTGTCCTCCTTGATGTTCGCCAGTTGACTGTCAGTCTTTTATCGAGCATTTTCGTTCTGTTTCAATGATTCTGATTGTTATTATCAGCTTAGTTTCCCCACTTCCCGTGCATATCTTTTTGAGGAAGCGACTTTTGTAAGTTGATTTTCCTGAACAAAAATCCCAGTTTTTAAGTCACCACACATTTTATCTAACAATAAATAATTTTTTTTGATAAAAAAAACCGAAACTCACACATTGCATATTCTTAACCGCAACGAATGTTTTTAACAAACTAAAACTGGTTTTATATATTTTTTTATTCTACTCTTTGCAAGGCTCACTTTAACCTTGAAAAAGAATTTTGAGAAAGTCAAATTACACCATTGTATTAATATTAACATCTTTACATCTTAGGTAATAATAAATTTCCAGCTTATTGTATGCTAATATGACTGATAATAGTTGTTAAAACCCCAAGAAAAAAATTTAAAAAAATATTAAAAAATTATTTTTATTAATTTAGATTTAATCTTATTATTATGTTGTTCCAAATTGCTTTATTAACTTCAGTACATAATAATAAATTAGATGAAACTGCATGTATACTTTCGCAATAAACGCGGACAAAAACACTGCTGAATGTTTACCATTAATGGGACCAATATGTTCATTTTACGCGTCACATTTACTATGCAGATGTTCGCGAAGTTCAGGAACGGATTTAGGCAGGACTTTATTAAAACTACTTTTAAATTAGATTATTTTGATCCAATCCTGCCGATATTGCATAACTCTGTTTGTAATTCGACGTGGATATCAATCAATGCATCATGATTAATTAATAATGCGATGACAGAATAAATTTGGATTGATTGAAGGGTTTGATTTAGATATGTTTTGGATTTAACTGAAAACGGAAGCACAATTATTACATTTTAATTTCTTCTTATATTAAAACGATATTTTTTTATTAACAAAAACCTTTAAGCAACACATTTTTATCCATCTATTTCCACCTGTACATGCTGATATCTTTGTTGTCTTTAGAGAAGGCGGAATATTAAACACACCACCAAAAAATCGATCTTTCCTTAATCTAAAACCGTATTTAAATTTACTTATTAATTTCTTTTACGGTAGAAATTTATTTTTATAGCACTTATTCTTGATTAAATTTGCTTTAAAATACTTTTTATTTCATATAAAAATCTCTATTCGTTTTTGAGATACGATTTTGAAAATTTGAGTTAAAGTTATAAAAGAAGAGGACAGAACAGCCGTTTTCAAGGAATTCTGGGAGATGAGTTAGAATAAAAACCAACAAAAAGAGCTATATACAAGAAAACACGTGAAAAATGCCTTGACCTCCTCAATTATCTCTTCTATCCATCTCTTTCTTCTCATGCTCTTTTCCAGTTTGTAGCTCCTAACATGTTTCTAGCATCCCTCTGCACCTCATCCCCTCATCTTGTTCTGGGTTTCCCAAATGGTCTCCTACTTCCAGGCTGTCCTTGTAGTATCTTCTTTGCTTTTCTTTCATCAGGCATCATCTGGACATAACCTGCCCATGTTAACTGTTTGAGTTTTATATAACTGAGATGTAATTTTCTGTTTCTGTCACATTGGTACTTTTAGTAGAGTTCTTTCTTATAAATAGCTTATATGTCTCTATTACTTTAATTTTTCTGTGTGTATTCCAATTGGGTTTCAATACTTTAGCTTTAACAAATATTATCCCATTTTTGTGAGCAATGTATTTTCCGTTGGGATAATAAATACTATTCCTATTATTATATTCTGAGACTCGTGGTTACTCATAAAAGTGGTACAATTCGTGGTTCATGGGGGTTCTCCACATATTCCTGACTACTATTCGTGCAAAAAGTCAAGACCCCTCACTTTAGAGATCGATATCTTTGTAACCGCTCGATGGAAAAAATTGCGGTAAAGTTTATTGTAATCAGTGAACATTTCTGCGTATCACATGTTAATTTGGAAATTTTTGGGTTCGCGGTTTTGCTTTTATCGCGAGTTAAGTGAAAAAAGTACCCGATTTTGGAGAGTGCCAGCAACTTTGTCTACTTTGCGATTTTTTCTCTCCAAAAGTATTTGACGAAAAAATTTGAACTGGTGGTAAACCGATGTGTTGTTAATGTGGGGCATATTTTATTTTTTCGATATTCTATATAGTTTCACCATCTGGTCCAATCGGACCAGATGGTGCGTCCTAGACAGTACGTCGCGCCTTTATCTTACCTATATAAAGAAATAAGGCGCGACGTCCTGTATGGGACGCACCATCTGTTCCGATTGGACAGAACCCCCGTCACCCCGCAGAGCTTATTTCTGTTTCTCTTTAATTTGTAATTCCATTAAATCGCTCTTTAAAAATTAGGGAGCTCTAATTTTGAAAAACTGGTAACGGAATCCGACAATCGACATTATTTGACATATTTTGGTTAAATCCGCAAGGAAATCCACCCAGTCGTTTTCGACATAACGGCGAATCTTACTAAACCGCGATTTTCCGTAAAACTGTATGGAATATCGAAAAAATAAAATATGCCACTCATTAAGAACACATCAGGCTTCCAACTGTTCAAAATTCAAATTTTTTCGTAAAAAATCGCAAAGTTGACAAAGTTGCTGGCACTCTCAAAAATCGGGTACTTTTTTTATTTAACTCGCGATAAAAGAAAAGCGTGAATCCGAAAATTTTCAAATTATCATATGTTACGTGGAAATGTTCAGTGATTACAGCAAACTTTGTCGCAATTTTTGTTATCAAGCGGTTACGAAGACATAGATCTCTAAAGTGAGGGGCCTTGACTTTTTGCACGAATAGTAGTGATATAGCATACATTCCTAAAATGTTAAAATTGGACAATTTTTCTTAATAAAATCAAATATAACGTAAGTACTAGAACTGATGGAGAAAGACGTTATGAATAAAAAAATATTCCTAATGCATCAAGAAATCATAATCCATAATTATTTCATGTTTATCTATCACCAGTTTCTAGTGATATAGCATAAATCACCAAATGTTAAAATTGAACGATTTTTCTTAATAAAATCAACTATTAACTATGACGTAAGTATTAAAACTGATGGAGAAAAACATTATGAATAAAGAACATTCCTAATGCATCGAGAAATCATAATCAATTCCATGTTTACCTCTCACCAGTTTCTAGTGATATAGCATAAATCACTAAATGTAAAAATTGGCCGATCTTCCTTAATAAAATCAACTATAGCATAAGTACTAGAACTAATAGAGAAAGACGTTATGAATAAAAAATATTCCTAATGCATCAAGACATCATAATCTGTAGATATTTCGTGTTTATCTATCACCAATTTCTACTGATATAGCATAAATCACAAAATGTTAAAATTGGACGATTTTTCTTAATAAAATCAACTGTAACGTAAGTAGTAAAATTGATGAAGAAAGACGTTGTGAATAAAAATGTTCATAGTGAATCGAGAAATCATAATCTATTTCATATTTACTTATCACCAGTTTCTAGTGATATAGCATAAATCACTAAATATAAAAATTGGCCGATCTTCCTTAATAAAATCAACTATAGCATAAGTACTAGAACTAATAGAGAAAGACGTTATGAATAAAAAATATTCCTAATGCACAAAGACATCATGATCTGTAGCTATTTCGTGTTTATCTATCACCAATTTCTACTGATATAGCATAAATCACAAAATGCAAAAATTGTCCAATGTTCCTTAATAAAATCAACTATAACCTAAGTACTAAAACTAATGGAGAAAGATGTTAGTAATAAAAATATTCCTAATGTATCAATAAATCATAATCCATAATTATTTCATATTTATTTATCACCAATTTCTAGTAATAAGGAATAAATCACAAATTGTCAAAATTGTACGACTTTTCTTAATAAAATCAACTATAACCTAAGTACTAAAACTCATGGATAAAGACGTTATAAATAAAAAATATTCCTAATGCATCTATAAATCATAATCCATAATTATTAAGTATTTATCTATTACCAATTTCTGATGATATAGCATAAATCACAAATTGTCAAAATTGTACGACTTTTCTTAATAAAATCAACTATAACGTAAGTACTAAAACTCATGGAGAAAGATGTTATGAATAAAAAACATACCTAATGCATCAATAAATCATAATCCAGAATTATTTCGTATTTATCTATTACCAGTTTCTAGTGATATAGCATAAATCCACAAAATGTCAAAATTAGACGATTTTTCTTAATAGAATCAACTATAACCTAAGTACTAAAACTGATGGAATAAATAATATTCCGAATGCATCAATAAATCATAATCCAGAATTGTTTCGTAAAAACATATAACATTTTCGATTATCATTCCAACAAGCTTTTTATTTTCGGTTTTCAGTTCATTTCTGAGTGATAAATTTAAATTTTTTTAGAAGATTATATTCTACGGTAAAAGATAGCCACACTGAATTATAAGTAATGTTGAGAAGGAATCGTTAAAGTTTATAAAACTAGTATTTTGTAGGTACCTGTTATTTTTCAAATTTATTAACTGTTCAAAGGAACAACATACAAATACTTGTTACATACTTATGTACAAATACTTGTCAACAGGTACAAGTATCGATTAACACCTGTAATCCAGTCACTTTGCGGTTCTTTGTGTAAGTGTCCACATTTCTCCTTCATACACTAGTACTTTTTTATACAGATTTTGGTTTTTCTGTAAATATCTCTGGATTTTTGTATTAGCAGTGTGGTGTAATATGTTTGCTGCATTTATTCTCTTAATCACCTCCATTCCTTCGTCGTTGTCATGTAACATGTTCGATCTTCGGTATGTGAATTCTTGTTCTACTTCAAAGTTGCATTTGTCCATTGTAATGTTTCGTCGTATCCGATTTCATGATTGCCTGCTCTGCACTAGGAGTATATTTTTTTCTCATTGACTTTCAGGTCTATTTCCTTACCTGCGCTTTTTCTTAGCATCCTTATTACAGTTTTCATGCCCAGGTTAAAGAGCATTTACCCTAATTCAGGCCTTTATTTACTTAAATTTTTTTTGTTTCTCCGATTTTTCTACCAATACTCTTTGTTGTATTACTCTTTGTTATGTATAACTGAAATCCCAGTAAATACATAGGTCAATGGAAATTGGACAGCCAGGATGCTATTGCCGTTTGATCAGTTCTGGATAATAGCACATATTACAATTGTATAGTACAAGATCCGCTTGCTGGAACTAACATTATTAGAGTTTATTGCAGCAATAACCAATTCTTTAATAACTACATAGAAAATTAAGCACTACAAGACAATATATTCACATCTACATCTAATCGTCTTCCTCATTATTAAGATTTTTAACTTTTCGGATTTTATTTTGCTTTAAACAGATGAACCATTCATGGTTTCAAAATTCATGTAATGATCACTGGTTTAAGCACGTCTCGAAGATATTTCAACTTCCCATAGATTACACTTTGAGTAGAATCTTTCTGCATAAAGATGTATCTTGATAATTATGTTATCTTGATAATCTTCATCCAAATTTTCTAGTGATATATTTAATATTTCGCTATCTCTAAAGACAACAAAGATATTAAATAAAAGATATAAAAATTTGTTGCTGAGAGGATTGTTGTCGTCGCACGAATTTTTTTTTCCTAATGCAAGTTGCTATATTTTATACGCTGACGTCAATCCATCTGGTCGTTCTTTTATACATGCGACCAACCCCTTTCTTTCTCTTGTATATTATCCGCAAATTGTGATTATGAATATGTAACATTTGTATGATTAGCATTTTTTTAACGTTGCGACATTGACATTGTTTCACGGTCAAGCCGCGTGTTACGCACTTATGCCACGTGATTACCATCAGAAAAACTTCAACATTTCTCTTGCATAAGTATCCATAAAAAAAGACCATAATAAAATAGCCTATTTAGCATATTTAAATGAGTGGTCGGCCGTTACTATTATTGATTTTACGGAAATCCCCTTATTAAAAAGAAAAATATAAAACTATAAAAAAGTAACAAAATAGTTAAAATCGTTCAAGTGAATAAGTAATTGTTGGTTATAATTTATGATAGGTACATACAGCATAAATATGGTACAAATGTGACCAGATTATATATAGTATATACAATTTACGATAATTTTAAAACAATATTCATTTAAACCATTACAAACTTTCAAGGTTGAATTTTGATTACGTATCACAAACATTTTGCAAACTTCCTTTTATGCTGTGGTGTCTAAAGATTCAAAAACCAGTTGAGTCATCTAAAATATTTATCCCACAAAAAATATACCTGCTCTTTATAGGTGATAATGAATAATCTCTATTGATTTTATATAACGTTTTCTAAATATGTTTATTTCATGGTCATCGACCGGTTTAAGGTCACTTAAATACATATCTAATAAGTAATTTAAACACTACATTTATGTAAACAGGTACTTACTTAAACAATTTCACCAATAACTATCGATGTTTACATTAAGTGTTTCAAACAAGTTTATGAAATAATTAAGAATTTAAATAGAAAAATTTGTACTTTAGTTAAAATATGAGTTATGTCATTAAATTTTTACTCAATAATAATTATAAATTAAACCAATTATATCAGTGCAATCTGATTTTAGAAGAGAGTTCGGGAAAAAATATTGCAACCAAAGCAAATTGAGAAGGAATTGGTGAATCAAGGCTACTGCTTAAAAGACAAATATTTTTGTTGTTCTTCTTCTTCCACTGTTTTAGAATTCAGTGATCGTCGCTGGGTAAATACCCGTCGGGTAGGTATTTATAAAATGGGTATTTATCCGGGTGTTTACCCCGGGCTAGGGTAAATACCCAATCAGTACGCATAAAAGTTCTTAATAACGTTAATCTTAAACAACTTTCGTCGATTCTTACCGGGATATATACTATATTGCATACATAATGGGCAATAAACGCTAAATAATATTTATATATTCAACGTTTATTGTTTTATTTGTATGAGTTTTTCTATAAATAACCATTGTCATTGATTTTTATTAAAGAAGAACTTTTATTTTTGAAATAAACTTGTTTATTTTTTAGTGGTTTTTATCTTGGGTAAATATGCAATAGCAATAGTTTTTAAGACAAACAAGTTTGGAGAAAATTTGTTAATCCAATCAAAAACTGTTGCTTTAATCAAAGTTTTGTAAGAGACCAATTGATAGAAATTGATCACGTTACACGAAAATACTGCCCGTTTGACAAAATTAGCAGTGGTGTTGAAAATATTTTTAAAAAAGGGCTTTTTATTGCAGATAATGTTTAATTTTAAAGAAACTTTGACCCGCTATATCTCGTTAAGGAAGCATTTGCGACCCCATGTATATTAAGACTTTTCATCTTAATTTTTGATGTATTACCTGCCCTAGAAATCTGTCAGCGGTTTTTTGAATCACCTTCTATATCCGTGGGTATTTAACAGCACAGTGATCACATCTAATATCTCGAGAACTATAACATGTTTTGAAAAATTGCTTTTTCGTTGGAAAGACAATTTGACTCATTTGACTAGATAGGTTGAACACTTCATAATGATTTATTGAAATTCCGATTTATTGCGATATTTTGAAAATTTGGTGGTAATTTATCTCCCTAGAAAATAAAAGAAAACTCGTATTTTAAAAAATAATATCTCAAAAACTAAAAGAGATTTGAAAATCCGTTAACTGCATGGAAAACTTATAATTTGCAAAACAAGTACTGATAAATTCATAATGAGAGAGAGAAATAATCCTTTATTGGCTCTTTATTAGGCTCTGGTCTTTCTGCCTTTACAAAAGTACTTATACACAACATCCGGATACAGGATCATCCATGACAACCGTCCATTAGAACTACACATAGAACGTTTGGTCACTTTACTACGGCACGCTAACTTTTCGAAATCTGAAAGTACCATAACTTCATTTTTTTAAATGGCACTCCTCATATTTTATTACTTAGTCGTCTTCGGTTTCTCATTTTACATCTTTTATATCCCATATGTCCTATAACTTACATTTATAGTTTGGGAGATATTAGGGTTTTTTGAAAAATGCACACATAGCAACACAGATTCAAATAAATTTCATTACTAAATCCAGAATGTGGCATTGTTTGAGGACAGATCACTACTAAAAGTAACCTAGTCATCACACCAACAGAAATAAATCATAGCTATAGCAAATGTCAAACTGTTTATATTTTCCTTACTGATCCTCCGATAATACATAAACACCACAACACAACATCCCCAACACAAAATTTTTTTCCGGCGGTCAGAGTAGATGATTTATAATTATAGAAAGTAACGTTGTGGTTAAGATTTTTGATTATAAAAAATAGTAGTGTATGTAACATACAAGTGGCCTAAAATTGAACAAAAATTTCAAAAGTGTAATGAAATACAGGCTGTTCCATTTGAAATATGAAAATTGTTACTTCTTCCGGTGTAACCACAAGTACACAAGTACCCGGAACCTAAAAATATTTTCGTAAAAAGCTGACATCAAACATCACAAGTCTGCAAATTTTCAAACGCCCACTTCATATGGTTATTCACTAGGTCACACTAGGTATTCATGGCACACTAGGCTAAATATTGATATGATATGTAAAAAAATTAAGTTATGCCACTTCCAAATTTCGAAAAGTTAACGTGCCGTAGTAAAGTGACCAAACGTTCTAGATAGCCGTACTCGGCACCAAGACATACTCCATCATGTTGCTTAAGCATGTTCTGAATCCTAAATTGATATCCCAAAAATCGAGTGTTCTCTGATTTTTTGAACAAATTTCTGCTGGAGCAGATTTTTCTAGAAAAATTCCTATAACTTGAGAACGGCAGAATCAAATTGCAAAAAGGAAAGTTATTCATAAACCTTGAAAACAGACAAATCCAAATATGTAAAAATATACAGGCTGTTCCATTTAAAAAAATAAAGTAGATGGTGACTTCCGATATAACCAGAAGTGTTAGTAATCTGAAAATATTTTAGTCGAAGAGAACGCAATTAATAATACTTAAATTTGAATTGTCAAATTTTTATTTTAGCCAGAACCTGTATAATTCTAATGGACGGTCGTCGTAAACAGTGTTGCCGTTTCGGTACAATTGTACTGAAATCAGTACATTGTTAGGGAATGTGATAAATACCGTTCAAAAATGATAAAAGTAATACATTTTATAAGTTTTCTTTCAACTTATGACTTAAAAAAAAAGTCTCCAATATTTCCTCTCAGAATTCAGTACATTTTGTTCATTTTCAGTACGCATTTTTGGTACATTTATTTTCTTCGGTGCGGCAACACTGGTCGTGGATGACCCTATATACAGGGTGATTCTCAACTTATACGCATAAACTTGGGGATTTATTCCTCCATGACAAATAATGACTAATAGATGAAAAAAATTATAGTAAAAGTTTTTTAGTTACTCTTTAGATACTCTTGCTTAATAACAGTCAAAAATTATTAATAATCATCAACAATTATGAGGATTCACTGTAAATGAAACTTACTAGTTCTCAAAGCCAACTTTTAGAACAATTTTAGCTAAACATGGCGGCACATAGCGGTACATGGCACGATATTTTATTTTTTTACACGGAAACTATTAACTTTAAGAAAAATACTAAAGAGACAAAAAAGTACCACTAAAGAATGAGCTTTAGAACCCATATTTTTTTATGTTAATATTCCATAGCGTTAAGAACTTTTTTTAAAAAAAATCAAGGGGGTGGTGAATTTCATCCCCTTAGAGGGCGCTGGGGAAGTTTAAGGTATGGCTGAAAATAAGGTCTTAACCGATAGTAAATACGTACAAAGTTTCAAATTCTACGGTTTACTTACAGCGGAAATACAAAACAAAATGTAAATTTTTGGCTCAACCTTGATCGCTTATAACTCGAAAACAAAAGCGTTACGACCTTATGTTTATATAAAAAAAATTGGTGTTATTTTGGGAAGTACTACATCCTAGTAAAGTTTCCCGATTAAAAACTGAACAACCCTGCAGAATTACCTACAAGTTGTAGTTGTTGTGTATGCCGTTATACATATTTTAACTATACAGTGCTAGCGTAAAGTAACCCCCCCCCCTGTTTAACTTCTGAACAGATTGAGATATCAATATGAACAAAAAAACGTCAGTTTCTATATTTTATCAGCACAAATATTTTCTTATGGAAAATTTTGGTATCACTTTTAGTTTTTCCGGAAAATGGAACAGCTTTGTTTTTTTAAATGGAACACCCAGTATATTATGGTATCTTTCGAAAGAATAAAACAATACGAATTCAACGATACCTCACAATCAAATATCGGTTTATTAGTTTTTTACATAAAAATTAAACAAAATGCGGAATTTCGCCGGAAAAACCAACGTATCTTCGTTGACTACCTGTCGAGATACAATGGGCCAGATAAATGGTGGATGGTCAGTTAAAGGTCGGTCTACGCTCGGATTAAACAGGGTTAAAATCAGCAATACAGAAACGTGTTTTGTAATGAGTCAATATTGGATTCAAACTCCCTAAAACCGACACTTGCAAAACATGTGACTTTCTCAACATACAAATAAAACACGCTTTGAGTAAAGGCGAATTAGCAGACACCTTTAAGACTGAACTTGAACTACATTATTGTAGGGCAGAAGAGCTACAAACAAGTCTCAAAGAAGAAATAGAAAAAGCTAAAAACACACGAGATACCCTCGTCTTAAGTTTCGATTTACAGCAGGCTCTACCAGTACCAAATTTAACGGTTGGACCTGCTTTTTATCTAAGAAAAGCGTGGACTTACAACTTAGGAATACATGACTGTATAGAGGATAGAGGATATATGTACATGTGGCCTGAAAATGTAGCCAAGCGAGGCAGCGATGAAATTGCTAGCATTTTATACAAACATTTTAAGAAAAATTGCAATGATCAGTATGCAAAGCTTATTGTATATAGTGATAATTGCGCAGGTCAAAATAAAAATTGGACCATTGTTTGTTTATGGCAACAACTAATACGAGAAAATTTTTTTAAGAGCATAGAGCACAGATTTTTAGTAGTCGGTCACACGCATCTTCCATCTGATCGTGATTTTGCAGTTATAGAAAAATACAAGCGCAACTATTTAAAACAAGTATATTGTCCTGAGGACTGGTACCAAGCTGTTTTAAAAGCAAAAAGGAAGAATCCTTTCAATGTTATTATACTTGAACAAGAAGACATTTTATCTTTTAAAGACCTATAGATGAAAATAACAAAAAAAACTGCGGCTGATAATAAGGATAAGCTGAATTTCAGTAAAATCTGTGCTTTTAAATTTGTACAAGACAATCCAAATGTAATGTTCTTTAAACACATTTGGAACGAAGAATATAAAACAGTAAATATAGGTAAAAGAGGTATAAGAAGATCTGTAAATATGTTAATAAAAGATTTAAAAAAGAAAATATGATGCTCCCATTCAATTAAACCAAAAGAAACTCTCCAATCTTTTCGCACTTCTAAAGTATATACCTCCGATTTATCAAAATTTTTATAGGGAGATTGGTGTTGGTGAAAATAATAATGTAAATAGTGCACCGACTATAGATTATGACATAGAACATTTAGACAACTTCAGCGACATTGACGACGAAAAGTAAAATAAAATTCATCTTAATTTATTAGAAAATTTAATAATGTTTATTGTGTGTTATTTTTTGTTTTTTTGTTTGTTGTGACTGTTTCATGAATTAAATGTGTTTTTGTTCTTATCTAGTTATTTTTATTTCAAATTTTCACTTATTTCAGACTCTTTAGTGTTGTCATTATGAATTTGATGTCTTAGGTAATAGCTACTGGACTACCTTCTCGACTTATCATTTTTGAATACATTTTCGTGTAATAAGGGTCTAAGCCACACTATTTTGACATAAATTAAATTTTGTCATTGAAAGCGCTGTTTTTCAAAAAAAACTTCAGTTTTCATCGAAGAGAAATAAGCAAGTTTCAAATAGTAAATGTTATAGAATTTTTATCTTACTTCTTATTATTTCACGATTTAATTACAAATTAAAATGTTGATTTTCTCAAAAAGTTAGTTGTGTGGCATGTACCGTTGTTGCTCTAACGTCTTCAATTAACAGAAGATGACCCTGATATAGAAGAACAGAATTTTGTGAGCTAATGACAAATATGGTTGAACGAAATCGATTATACTTGAAACATATTTGTTTCAGTGATGAATGTACTTTCTTTTTGGGTGGAAAATTGCATCGGCGTGATGTTAATCCACATGAATATCGTGACGTTATCACTCAATTTCATTAGAAAGTAAATGTTTTTTTTTCAAGACTTTTGCAAATTGTACAACAGAATTCTGACGATTTTGAAATGAAACTAGTGCTTCATCAAGACGGAGCACCTCCACATTATGCGCCAATGGTACGAAATTATCTTGATAAAAATTTTAATGGACAACAAGATCACCAGATCTGACACCTTTAGATTTCTTTTTATGGGGTTATTTAAAATCAAAGGTATATGAAATTCCGTTGGGTAGTATTGAGGATTTAAAACAAAAAATTATTGACGTCTGCCAAAATATTATATTGATCATCACATGTTAAGCCGTGTGAGAGAGGAAACACTACAAAGATGGTACCACTGCCTAGAAGTTCAAGGTAATCATATCGAACAATTTACTTAATATTTGATTCTTAATAAATAAAAAATTCTTTTATTATTCAATAACAACACTAAGCAAATTTTTCAACCGTTACCTATACTAGCAAAATCTTTAATAAGAAAATTTCATTTCTTATATTGACTTTTTTTCTTTATAAATATTTTTTGATAAAATATGATTAATTCATAAATTTAATATACTTCCAAACAACTTTTATTTCATTTCTAAAAAAAATAAGTAATTGAACTTGCAATTTTAAATCCGTCTTAGCTCGAGCGTATACCGACCGTACACCATTTACCTGGCCGATTGCATTTCGACAGGTAGTCGACGAAGATACGTTGGTTTTTCCGGCAAAATTCCGCATTTTGTTTAATTTTTATGCGAAAAACTAATAAACCGATATTTGATTGTGAGGTACCGTTGGATTCGTATTGTTTTCATCTTTCGGAAGATACCATAATATACTGGGTGTTCCATTTAAAAAAACAAAGTTGATCTATTTTCCGGAAAAACTAAAAGTGAAAATTTTCCATAAGAAAATATTTGTGTTGATAAAATATAGAAACTGACGTTTTTTTGTTCATAGTGATATCTCAATTTGTTCGGAAGTTAAACAGGGGGGGGGTTACTTTACGCTAGCACTGTATATATTAGTCAATCCAGATAGATAATAATTGAAATGGTTGAAATATTTACAATTTATAAACCTTTTATTTACTAAAATAGTTGTTAAATCTACAGTAGGTGTAGCTATATTAACGACAAGAACGATTAGTTAATTAGTTAATCCAGATAATTGAAATGGTTGAAATATTTATAATTTATAAATCTTTTATCTAATAAAATAGCTGTTTGATCTACATTAGATGCAGCTATATTAATCACAAGAACGATTAGATTATTTAACTATTGAATAGATGTAACAGCGTATTATGTAGTAGTTATACAGCGTGTCCCGTATCTTCCGCATCAGAGCATTATACGGTTGTAGGATACATTATTCTGAAGCGATCTTACTAATAAAATTTTTTCGAAATGTTTATAATAACCGCACGGGAACTGTTTAAAGGAACTGTTTTTCGTCCAATCAGCAGATCGCAAATCAGACTCAGGTAATCGGTGCCACCCTCGGCCGGTCCGCTACGCCGATGATAACTCGTTTCCCTCGTGTACTCACCAATAAATTCGTCATGGAAAGAGAAATAAACTTTTTCGATGAATCAAAGTTGTCCGTTATTGGTCGTCGTTAAACAGTTCCCGTGCGGTTATTATAAACATTTCGAAAAAATTTTATTAGAAAGATCGCTTCAGAATAATGTATTCTACAACCGTATAATGCTCTGATGCGGAAGATACGGGACACGCTGTATAATCTAATCTGTAGTTGAAATATCTAATTTATAAATATTTTATGTTTTTCAACAAAAGAAATAGATACTTTAACTACTATTGCTTTAACTAATCGAAAAACATAAAAATACCTATCCACAAACATTCATTTGACTAATACTTCATATAGTCTAGCTACTTTTTCGACAACTAATGTGAAATAGCTATTTGATCACATTATTTTTCTCTGTGTGTATTTAGTTGTAATTAGTGATGTAAAGTTTAGTTACTTTTTAGTATTATTAACTATCCGTTACTTTCAGAAAAAGTATTCGTTACTTTGTACTCGTTACAAATAATCGTTCGTAAAGCGTTCGAGTACTCGTTTGCGCTCGAGGTTCGATTACTAGTTTGCGATAGAGTACCTAGTCGTTTTAGTTGCACTACATACTTACAAGAATTTATTTTATCTACGACTGCTTGGATAAGTCATCATTACCGCACTCATTTGAGGTGATTTGAGTTACGTAATGAAGTTCATTACCGCACTGGTTTGATTACGTAACGCATTTTTAGCCTAATTAGAACAGACTTAATTTATTGAAACGAGCAACAATACAAAAGAAAAAGTGCTATCTACTTACAGAGAAGCAATACTATTTATTATAAACATTAATTGTTATGTTTTTACATTTCAAAACACTTATTCCAGATGAGTAAACATGTTGTTAAAACTGACAATTCAAAATTGTCAACAATCATTTTTGTCATCATCAAATATTTTTATAAATGTCAAATAAACTTTTTTAAAGAAATTGATTTTTTAGTAATTTTTAGCAGTCGTAGATAAAATGCTGTATATCACACGTGGGCTAGAGCATAATTACAGTACTCGTGTGATTACACGACTCGGTCTACGACCTCGTCGTGCAATTCTCCACACTCGTACTGTAATTATGTTTCTAGCCCACTTGTAATATAAATAACTATTATATTACACTTATTTTTGAAAACAAATACTGTACGTATATAATATTGTGTTTGTTACGCTACTATGCACTGTGCACTAATATCAAAAAATAGAGTGTAGGTTATGAGATTTACTTTTTCACTGCGTATTATAACGAAGAATTTTTCTTAATTATTATTACTTAATTATTAATAACTTACGTTTCTCTTATTATATAACAAAAATATTTGAAAGTAGTAACACATTAACAATGGAAAACAAAAGTTCTTCTATAAAACAAGCAATATTATAACTTATTATTGCAATATAGAAATAAAATTTTTTGCACATTTCGACTTTTAACCTTCGAGCGGGCGCGCTGTTATAAAATTTATCACAATCTTCGTTTTTTTAATATATTTCCTTATATAATGCATTTGAAACGATTTAACGCTAATGTATTCGTGTAACCATGTATTTTGAACATTATGATGTGAAAATTAAAGAAAAAAAACTATTGTCGTCGTTTTTACGGCAGAAAAAGGTGTAAAAAATAAGAAATTTACACATTAATTGCTGATTGATAAGGCCGTATTTATATTATGGGATGAATTTATGGTGTAAATGTATTATAAACACGTTTCGAGTCATATGTGAAAGTTTTTGGGTTGTTTGCAGACTTTAGAAAAATACAGGTCCGTAATGAAAGTTTTGTCGGAATCGGAATTTTTTGCTTCATCTGTTCAATATTTCAAACTTTTAATTTTTTCACTAGTTTGTATAAAAATTCAATATATTCAGGTTTCTTGCGTGTAAATAAGAGATCTGTTGGGACCGGAAACTAAATTTTAAAACGCCATGAGGGTTTGTTTGCACAGGCCGTAATTATTTTTTAGGAGTTATTTACGATTAGTTTTTATGCGTAGGTAATCCTTGGAGGATTTCGGAGTATATTTAGAATACGGTTGTCAATATATAAGTTTAGAGATCAGCGTTACGGTCATTGTGTAAAATGTCGTTGGAGCGAAAAGAAGTCGTCTTATTCAAAAGTTTTTGTGTTGAAAAAAATATTGAGTGTGTTAAAATATAATAGATAAATGATGGCAGCACCAGAAATATTATCTAAAAGTGACATTGAAAACAACATTCAAGGACTATTTGATAAACCGCAAAAAGAAGAAGAAGATAGTGAAGCCGGAAGTGATTTGAGTGATGAAGAAATTGAAGTGAATAATTTTGACAGCGCATCTGAAGAGGATAATTCTTCTGAAAAGGATGAAGAAAGCATTGAGACATGTATTGAAGATTTTTATGTTGGAAAAGACAATCTCAGCATGTGGAAAAGAACAAAATACGCAAAATCAAGTCGAACTAAAAATATTAACATAATAAAAGAAGTTTCAGGTCCTACTTGTGGTGTAAAAAATCTTAGTGAATTAGAACTATTTCAAAAAATTATCGATAGTATAATGCTTGAAAATATTGTGACACATAGAAATACTTATATAGAATCTCTGAGATCAAATCGTGATTACACACGAAGCAGAGATATCAAAGATACCAACATAAACGAATTATTGGCTTATTTTGGAATACTTTTCTTAATAGGTATTAAAAAGTCATATTTTGCCAATGTAAAAGAAATTTGGAGCAGCGATGGAACAGGTATTCAAATGGTTAGAGCAGTGATGAGCTACAAACGATTTTTGTTTTTAACTCGATCTCTCCGCTTTGATGATAAAGTTACAAGAGCGATAGGCGTAAAATTGTTTCTTCGAGAAATTTCTAGAAAACAGCCAACGTGTTTCAAGTTAGGTGAATTCGTCCCAATAGACGAAATGTTGCATCCTTTCCGAGGTAGATGTGCATGGATACAGTATATTCCAAGCAAACCCGCTAAATATGGAATAAAAATGTATGCACTTTGCGATGTGAAAACTTTTTATGCATACAACACAGAAATTTATTGCGGCAAGCAACCAGATGGTCCGTATATGGTATCTAACAAACCGATGGATATTGTAAAGCGATTGGTAAAACCAATAGAAAATTCAAACAAATGTTACTACTGACAACTATTATACCAGCGTAATTATAATTAATAGCAGATTATTTACTACACAAGAAATTTGTTTAGACTGTAAAAATGAATCTGATTCAAATTAAAATATAAAATGTTTAACAATCACAAATCGTCAAAATCGCAACAACCTTGAAATGTCGCAAAATGTAAAATATAAATGCGTATGTTTTTTAATAATTTATTTGTTTTTTAATATTTATTTATTATTTTATTTGTTTTTTTATTAGTTTGTTAATGTTTTTTGATTTTTAAAAATGAATTCATTTCATTGATTTCATTTTATGTTAACAGTTACTTAATACATATTAAATACTTCTACTCTAGTAAAATGTGTGTTTTTTTAAATAACCTAATACATACTTATTAATGCGAACCCGTTGTCATAAAATGTATTTGTTATATTCCGCTTTTGTTATAAAATCGAGCGCGCCCGCTCGAAAATTGATACGGACCTGTGTTATAAATTTTATACACAGCGCGCCCGCTCGTGTTACAAAATCGAGCGCGCCCGCTCGAAGGTTAAGTAAGGATTTCGCCTATCCGACAATACTTGGCCAGCTTTGAAAAAAGTAACTGTTAGATCCAAAGTAACTGGTACCAATGTGATACGGTAACAGTTACTTCTAATCTCGCGGAGTAACGAGTACTCGTGTAACGAATAGTATCCTTTTTTTACATCACTAGTGGGAAGGTTTGATGTATTGATTCCGATGTTGAAAAATATACCTAGATGATCTCAACATAAGTCTCCAGTTGTGGCTATGTGGGTAATGATATTTTTGAGATTATCGGTATGGATCATAATGTCCGTTGGGTTTGTATGCCTTTTTATGACATTTCATAATGATTTACAGAAATTCCATATTATTATGATTTTTTTGAAAATAATTGCATAACCCGAAAAACGAGTAAATGATATTATGATATTTAAAGATTAATATCTCAGAAACTAAAAGATATTTTGAAAATTCATTTCTTTCATTGGAAATCTGAATTCTTTACATTCAATTTACACTACGTCGAGCCTAATAAAATTAGTTGTAATACAAATAAGAAAAAAAATCTTCGTACAATCACTAGTCAATTCTATTTTGAAGAAGTGTGTAAAATTTCAATACGATAAGTCCATTAGTTTTGGAGAATCATGTGTAACGACTCCAAAAATAATGCTTAAAAAACACAGTTAAAGTTTCGTCGATTTTAGCGCCATAAAATAAAAGGCGTCCTTTTGTTTCTGCCTAAGTCGAATTCTTCCTTCGAGTTCTGGTCTTAGCTTTTTTCTCACCTATCAGTATACGATGCTCATCCTCTTTCCGTGTCTACTTGTGGCAATTTTGGCCAAAAAATTAATAAAGCAGATTCCTTCGTTGAAAGTACTCGCCGTAAGTATTGCAGCAGTTCCAACTATTTCAGAACCAGTAGGAAGTATTTTTGTAATGATTTTCAAAATTAACTGATTAAGGCGTTCGTTCTTATTTTGGGTAAAGCCACCAACACATCGCTCTAGAAGCACATCCTTACCAAAACAGCATTTGGAAATGGAGCATAATTGGGTTTGAAAAATGCATCCTTGATTTCTGTAGTTTTAGGATTAAGTGGTTCTTTCCTTTTCCTAGGTCTATATTTTCTTCTAACACCTTTTACTCGGTCAACTCTACTAATTTTAGGCATTTCGCAAAAAAACAAGTAAAAATCTCAGTAAAAAGTCACAACGCCTTAATAACCAATTAAGGATGACTTCCAAAAAGATAGAAAGATAGCTAGTAGTTCGTATCATAAGAAATATAAGCAGAACATGAATGGGAAAAACAAGTCTTTATGGCTTCCACAAAGAAGAAGAAATCAGCATTAAATGTAAAATCCAATTAGAGTGAACACAAAAAAAATCATAACATAACAAATTAATCTTTGAAACACAACCATCAACATTCAACATTATCGTTATTTTAGCATAATCTAGATATAGTCACAATCTGAGATTCTGCCCAAATATTTAAAAATTTATTATTATTTTATATTTTTTTGTTTTAGATGCTGGAGCTGCATCCTTAAATAATATTACCGGCGCATCCAATTCCAGTTCAGAAGCATTTCAAGGTCAAACAATTCCCACATGTGTTTATCTTCACGATAAAGTAGCTGTTATGTTAGATATGGAAGATTCGCCAGGAGCAACCGTTGAGATGATATGTTCAGCAATTATTAATAGTGATGAATTAGGATTAAATAAACAAATTACCCCGCAACTTTTTACGTTGTGGATGACCAGCAAATTATTAGAATTACAATTAAAGCCAACCCAAAAACCTTATGAAATCCGGAAATCTTGGAAATCATTGATTAGTAAATTTAGTCATGGTTCGTGTAGTAGGCAAGAAAGAGATGAACCGATGATTTATTTTCAAAGAAATGTGTTTTTTCCTCAATATTTAGAAGAAAAAATAAAGTATTAGTATCCTAAAATAATAATTTTTTTTAAGGAAATAATTTTTTAGGGATCAAAGAATTTTAGAATTATTATACGAAGAGGCTAAACATAACATTTTAGAAGGAAGATATCCTTGCGAAGTTGGTCATTACATAATGTTAGGTGGAATTCAAGCAAGAATTGAATTAGGTCCTTATAATCCTCAAGTTCATTCGACGCATTATTTCCGTGAAGAACAGTATAAATATCTTCCTATTCACGTTAGGAAAAGTTCTACCTGGACTTGGTTACCGATTAGTTCAAAGAATTCGGCGGAAGTCAGGCTTTTGGAACAATTTAAAAGAATACCGACATCCGCTACTAACCGAAAATTAATGAGAAAATACTTAGAATTTTGTTGGTCATTACCATTTTATGGATCTACATTTTTCGAAGGACAAATTGAGCAACCCGTTCGAGGTTTAACCAGTTTGATAACGCGACAAGATATTCCCGTTTTAGTTGCGATAAACGCTAAAGGATTATATGTTATAGACGATATAGAATGTGTAAATATTTTTAAATTAATTATAACAATTAATTTTTTTGTAGACTGTTCTTCTTGGTTTAAGATACGAAGAATTTAGCTGGGATTACGCGAGACCTTCCAAAGAACACGATCCGAACTGTTTTCCATGTTTATTTTTGCAATTTCTAGTCGTTGAAAGTGGAGTAAGAGTTTCGAAAATATTACAAATATTTTCACGGCAAGGTTCTTTAATGGACACTTTAATATCTGGATTTGTCCAACAAATTAAAGAGAAAGCAGCCGATGAAAGTGATCGACCGTATATGAATCAAGTTATTGGAGAAGGTTACCTCATTTACCTCCTTTACAATTAAAAATTACATAATAATTTTTTTTAGATACTCACGCCCCTATAACCATAGCAAACCCTCAACATCCCTTAACAAATTTACCATCACTTACGAATAAATTAAGTCGTTTAACTTTAGCTACTTTTGATGAGGACGGACATTGTATAGGACAAATGGGATCGTGGTCGTTTAGTTATTAAGATTTCTTTTGTATTTATGAATAAAATTAAATTTTATTGAAAGTTTTGTCTCTATATTAATTAACACAAATCTAAAAAAAGGGATGTTGATTGTTGTTAGATGGCTGACGATTATTTCCGAAGTAATTTTCTGCGTGGAATCAGAATCTGAGCTAAGAATTGGACCATCACGTCAGGATTTTGAGATATTTGAAGTTATATACTAGAAAACGGTTTTTTTGGCTACTTTTGAAGTTATATGTGAGACGCACACTATTATTTTGCTGTATTCTATCTATTTCATCATATAGTACTATCTCGACCCTTCACGATGCGCTCTCGAATGGTGCTTTACAATTCTTCCATTATAAATTATGATCATTTTAAAATAACATAATGATTTGGAACCCAGCATATGGATCAGTACTGCCAGATGCGGTGGACACGCCAGCCCGAATTTTGTATTGTATTTAGCTTTTATGGAATCACTTTTGGTTGTGTTCCATAGATCTTGTGCCACATCGCCTCTTGTGTTGAACGTGTGGCTCATCACGTTGAAGTAACCAGCAATAGTCGGCTACCATTGACGGTTATTGTTTGTATCGTAGAGATAGAATGGGCCGTGGTGGTGGTGTTGCGATCTATGCAAGAAATGTTTTTGCTTCTAAGTCTATTGCCTTTGAAATGCGTGATTCATGCGAACAGGTTTGGATAGACGTACGAATTGGTTCTGTGAAATGTATTGTCGGCTGTATTTATAGGCCTCCTACAACTAATAATACAACTTTTATGGATGATTTGGAGCTCCAATTGGCTGCACTTAGGTTGCGGTATAGCATGATTTTTTGTTTGGGTGATTTTAATATAAATTTATTGATTCCTGATCATAGAGATACTGTTAATTTGTTGTCTGTTATACAAGGTATGAATATGTGGCAAATTATTAATGAACCTACGCGTGTGTCTGAAACAGCTGTATGTTTGTTGGATGTGTTGTATCCGATGAGGTGAATGTGAGGAAAGGTGTGCTTCATTTGGAAATATCTGACCACGACTTGGCCTTTGTAAGTGTGCTATTCAAAAACACAATCATAAGCCGATGTGGTTCACTTTTCGAGACTTCTCTTCTTTTAATTACAACGATTTTATTACTGCGCTGGAAAGGAGTGCTTTTCGACAATATCTACCATATAGAGTCTGTGGATGATAAGGTTGAATTTTTTAATACATATATTCTTCTTTTATTCGATGTGTTTGCACCCGTAAAAACTGTAAAGCCTAGTAAACCGAAAATGCCATGGTTGACTGACACTGTTAAACTGCTACGACGACTTAGAGATAAGGTTAAATTTAGATATAAACGTACTAAATTGGACGCTCACTGGCAATACTATAAGCAGTTGAGGAACTACACTACTCTCGCGATTCATAATGAAAAAAGGCTTATTTTGAATATTTACGAACACACTCTGATAGTAAAACCTTGTGGAAAACGTTTAAAAAAGTGCATGTGGTTCCTAATAAAAACACTGATATTCTGTCTCATTTAAGAGATGCCAATTTAATAAATC
Organism: Onthophagus taurus; assembly: GCF_036711975.1. NCBI lineage: Eukaryota > Metazoa > Arthropoda > Insecta > Coleoptera > Scarabaeidae > Onthophagus > Onthophagus taurus. The sequence continues at coordinate 20,623,220 of NC_091972.1, read as the reverse complement.
AATTTTTCATCAATGGTGTCCCGGTCAGTAGTGATAATTTAGCTGACACTATTAAATTTTACTAGTCTACTTCACTAAATGGGACTAACTCTCCATTTGAGTTGCGAGTTGTTGAGCAAGAGACGGTCAGGGATTTGATTTTTGCCATTAAAAGTGGGGCTTATGGTTATGATCGGGTATCTGTTTCTATGTTGAAACTGGTGGTTCCTCAACTGCTACCTCATATTACTCATATTATAAATAGTTGCATTACTAGTGCTTATTTTCCTAAGTTGTGGAGGTCTGCGATTGTACTGCCTTTACCTAAGGTGACCTCACCTACTGAGTTTAAAGATCTGCGTCCTATTAGTATATTACCAACGTTGAATAAAGTCTTAAAAAAATTGTTAATGAGCAGCTTAGAGAATTTTTAATTGAATATAACATTCTGCCTGATGGACAGTCGGGCTTTATGCCTGGTCGCAGCTGTGCCACTACCTTATTAAATGTTACTGATGATATAATAAGGGCTAGGGATGATAATAAATTCACTATATTAGTGCTCACCATTCTATTTTGTTACCTATATTACGCAATATAGGTTGTAGTAATGATTTTTTAGGTTTCATGCAATCTTATCTTCAGAATCGGCGACAGTTAGTGCGAGTGGGAGGCGAGGTCACTGAGGTTTCAGACATTATGAATATAACTAGAGGTGTACCGCAGGGCTCCATTTTAGGACCTTTATTATTTTGCATATACACTGCTTTTATGCCTAAATGTGTTAAAAATTGTCAGATACAAATGTATGCGGATGACACACAAGTATATTTGCATTTTGACCGAGAAGAATTTATTACTATTTATCATCTATTTATTATTATCAGTATTGCTATGAAGAAAATGCTTTGTCATTGTTTGATTTTGTCACTGTTTAACTACTGTGCGCCGGTATATGGGCCCTTTGTTGATGCTTTTACCGCGAATAGGATCCAACGAGTGCAAAACGCTTGCATTAGATTTATTTACGGCATTCGTAAATATGATAGAGTCTACTATCGTTTAGTAGACCTAAATTGGTTAAATATGCGTGGTCGTTATTTGCTTTCATCTCTCTGTTTCTTTCACCGATTCCTGAGTACCGGTAATCCGCCATATTTGCTGAGGAAGATTAGATTTCGTGGTGACATTCATTCCGTCAATATCCGGAACCGAAATTTAATTGCTCCACCGGCTCACTCTACCACTTTTTTTTTTGAAAGATTTTTTACTTATAATATTTATTCGCTTTATGGTTCCGTTCCGGAGAGTTTACGGGGTTTGAGTACAGCGGCGTTCAGGCGCGCCATGTTTCTGAATTTGTTTGAGGAGCAGTCTTAATGATTATGAAAGTTTTGTAATTTTAAGCACATGCGTACATTATTGAATGAACTGTTTTATATTTTGCTTTTATTTTGTTTTGTTTTTGATTTTGATTTTTTTTTCCTTTATATTTTTAGGCTTGTAATTAATATATTTAGCATACCTGTGGTCAAGGAATATTTGTAAACCAGAGAGTGGTTTTACCACTCACCTGAACTATCCCTTGTGGTTCACCTAAATGATTATGTTAATATTTAGAATTTATTATTACTTTTTTTTTATTATTATTATTTTATTTGTTATTATTGATTGTTTTCTTTCTTCTTATTATTGATGGGTGAATAAAAGTATTATTATTATTATTATAGGTGTGGACTATTTTCTCTGATACCGTCTTTCCATTTCTTTTATATCCCGATAGAAACGCTCTTCACTAACATCACCTAAATTGTCAGGAAACCAATGTAAATGAGAGTGCAGAAATTGGTAAAGTCACGAATACACCTGTAAGACGTACAACAACAAATATAAGTGAGGGATGGTTCACTACAGCAGTCAAGAATAAAATAAAAGAAAGAGATAGAGCGTATATTAGGACGAAGCGTTTTCTTGGAAGTGAATTATACTGGTGTCATTTTGTCAAATTTCGGAAAGAAGTTAAAAACCTTATTAGAAGGAAAAAGAAGGAACATATGGCTAAAGAATTTCAGAATACTGATGGATGCCCCAGAAAGCAGTGGTGTATTATTAAATGCCCTGTCGATTGATATAAAAAATAAACGGATTCCTAAAATTGTAAGCAGTAAGGGAGACGTAGTGGATCCTAGAGAAATGTCTAATGTTCTGAATGATCACTTCACCTTCAGTATAGACAGGTTGCTTGCGGGAAAGCCAATGTCAGCTTGGATTATGGGATAGATTCCTCAATGTACATTAAGCCTACAACTGCAGATGAAATTGGGCGTATAATTGATAATATAAAAAACAATGCAGCACCAGGCGATGACGGTATAAAACCAAAAGCGGTGAAAGTACTGAAAGGAGTTTTGTCACCTGTTCTATCAAGTATTATCAATAGAGAAATAAAACTTGTTCAATTTCCCGATATCCTAAAGATAGGAAGAATAACTCCAGTGCATAAAAAAGGCTCAAAAACTCTTCCGGAGAACTATAGACCAATATCTAAGCTGTCGGTCTTTGCCAAAATATTTGAATCAATTTTAAAAAGTCCCATTTGAATACGATTGGTTTCCAAACTTGTGAGCAGCATGGTTTCATACGCGGTAAGAGCACACAGACTGCTATTATATCATTGTTGGAATTTGTTTACAGAAATCTCAATGAAAGCAAAATAGTTTTGGTTGTTTTCCTGGACTTGTTTAAGGCATTTGAAGTGGTTGACCATGCTATACTGCTTAGTAAGCTCGAAGCTTTGGAAGTTCAGGGACCATAACTGAGAGTTTTTAAAAACTATTTAAGAAATAGAAAGCAGTACACTGTTTACAATAATGCTACTAGCAGCAGGACTCATATAAAGTATAGAGTACCCCAGGGATCTGTCCTCGGTCCTCTGCTTTTTTTAATATATATAAATGATATAACCAGTTGTTGTATGCATGGTGATCTTGCCTTGTATGCGAATGATGCTGTTTTGTTCTACAGCGGGTCTATGCACTCTGTCTTTTCTGATGCTCAGTGTGATCTCGACAATGCTTGCTCTTGGGTAGATGAAAATAATATTAAATTAAACAGCGATAAATGTACATATATGATCTTTAACAGAAAGGCCACAACCTAAAGTCATGAACTTATAATCTCTGGTATTAGGTTGAGTGAAGTTACAAATAGTACCTATTTGGGCATTGTCTTAGATAACAGATTAACGTTTGAACACCATATAAAATTAATACAAAAGAAGTTAAATATTATAAGTTATCATCTAAAACGTAAGGGTCAATATTTCAACAATGAAACGAGATTTTTATTTATTATGCATATGCTCACTCTTACCTTTGCGCTTTTTGACCTTGACCTTGACAAGCTACAAGTAACACAAAATAAGTTTCTAAAGATTCTCTTTTGTAAACCACATAGCACAAATACTACATCATTGTATAATGAGTTAAAAGTGCTTAATGTACATGAGATGATTAAGCTTGATAGTGTGAAGCTATCTAATGGAAACTGGCAATCACTTTAACCTCAACTACGATAATAATAATAATACTTTATTGAGCCAAATAAACAACAAAATAAGAATAAATCAAGAAATATACAATTCACAATTCAAGCTCAATGGGTGCAAGAGCAGAAAAGGCAAAAGTGCCACTGATTTAACTTACACCCTATAAGGTCGGCAAATATCGAAAGACCGCAGTAATAACCGTTATAAAAATAACTAAAGTAAATAATATATAAACTGTTATAATATATTGTTATACAGGTGTATCTGAATGACTGCAACAAACTTCAAGGGGTGATTCTTTAGTGAATTTTAAGGGTACTTTGATATATGAACCATGGGCGACTTCGGCTCCCCTAAGCAGCTACACCCCTTCAAAAATGGCGGAAAATTTTGGTTTAATTTTTTTTTCTCAAAAACCATAAACGCTAGGAAAATTAAATTTGGGGAATATGTTTAACTCATAATAGGGCACGTTTTGACCCTATTTGTACTTTCAACCTACCCTTCTAAACTACTAAACGTAACCACCCCCTTTGCATTTTTGCTACATTTTTTTTTATGCAGATGATAAATACATTAGAAAAATTTTACATAGATAGATGAAAGTATTCTAAAACTTTTTTAATAGTAAAGCAAACACTGCCCGTTAAATAACGGGGTTGTCGATCAAAAGTTGGAATAAATTTTGAATGAAAAAGTATTAGTAGGTTTTGCAATCTTTGTCAGAAATATTTTTGACGTTTAAATGTCAGTGTTTCTTTCTATTATTATTGTTTTTCAAATTAATTTTTGAATAAAGTTCTATCGCATTTACGCTCGTTCACTCGACGTTTCAAAATTTTAAATAAAACAATAATAAAGTAAGAAAACCACTGATATTTAAACGTCAAAAATATTTCTGACAAAGATTGCAAAGCCTACTAAGATTTTTTCATTAAAAATTCATTCCAACTTTCGATTAACAACCCTACAGCTTAACAGTTAGTGTTTGCTTAATTATTTTTTTTCTTAGAAATTATTAATTTTTAGAAGAACATCAGAGAGACAAAAAAGTTTTAGAATAGTTTTATCTATCTAACTGAAATTTTTCCAATGTATTTATCATCTTCATAAAAAAAATCTAGGCATAAATTGAACGGGGCTGGTTACGTTTAGTAGTTTAGAAGGGTAGATTGAAAGTACAAATAGGGTCAAAACGTGCCCTATTATGAGTTAAACATATTCCCCAAATTTCATTTACCAAGCGTTTATGGTTTTTGAGAAAAAAAAATTAAACTAAAATTTTCCGCCATTTTTTAAGGGGTGTAGCTCCTTAGGGGAGCCGAAGACGCCCATGGTTCATATATCAAAGTACCCTTAAAATTCACTAAAGAATCACCCCTTGAAGTTTGTTGCAGTCATTCAGATACACCCTGTATATGCATGCGTATAATACGAGAACTAACCAAAATATTCACTTCTTGCCCCTTGTAAGAAACATTGGGAGAGGAAGTGTTACAGAACCAGCGGCGGAGTGGTTTAATGATGGTTTAATGGACTCCTTTGCGGGAGAAGCATGGACGTATTACCTTAATCTTAGGTTAAACTTATTTCGAAATGTTTCTTTTTTTGTTGTATATGTATGTATGTTTGCGACTTCTTCTTGCGTTGTTGTTATATTGTAGTGTTTATATACCTGTTATGGACTCTTATGTCTTTTTGGGACTGAGCAATAAATTAAAAAAAAAATAGTGCAACTTCACGCTCAGGTTAAAACGTAATTGTTTGCAGTTTTTTAGCATCACAGCGACTAGTTATAATTTATTATTTCCTTATAATTCGCAGCTTCATTATTGCCTAAGAAACCAGTGACAAGTCTTTGAGTCCAGTCCAGGCATCACTTTCATCCAAAATCGTCACATTTTCAAAATTATCAATTCTCGAATCTGTGGGCCAACAAATATTCTTTCCTTTAATTTTGGCATCACACATCTTGGGATATCTTATCTACAAGATACTTAAAACAAGCACCATTTTTGTTAAGCGCCTTTACGAACTGCTTCATTATTCCTAATTTGATATGAAGTACAAGGCAAGTACGAGTAGGCCAATTCTTTTTAACATAGTGCTGTTCCCTATTCCATAAATATATAAATCATGAGTATTTTGTAAAACCCGACGGTTATCTAAGAAGCATATCAATAATATTCAAATCTCCATGATTCTTTTATGTGTACGGAATGAGCAATAAGTAAGAAAGCGTATTTATTGGAATTATGCAGCAAAACTGCTTTCAAACTGCTCTTATTGTTAGAGGAATCAATAAATAACCTCCAATTAGCAGAATTATATAACAGTCCACATTTTTGCACAAGGTCACAGACATCATTACAATAAATAGCTACCATCTTCAAAGAAGAACTCAATAAATGATTTCTCTCGATGTCTGTACCAAGAGAAGGTAGTTCCAGGAGCAAGGTGATTTGTCTCTTTTAGTTGTGAACCTAGCAGTTCATATTTATCTAGAGGTAAACCTAAATCCTTGACCAAATGATTTAGTACATCCTGATAGAAAGGACAGAAAATTAGAATTAAATTCTCGAAGATCTCAGTTTTCTTCTCCAAATTTGGTGGGATGTTGGAATATTGTCAGATTCAAAATTGGTTTCGTAATACTTGGTATATTCGGATACTTAATATTATGACAATTTTTAGAATTAAAACTGACCGTTTTAGTTAAACAAAAATAGCAGAAACTGACAAAAACACAGACTGAAAGGTTCACCAAAAGATTGGTGTTCTGAAAGGCATTGTTGTAATTGTACTCTTGGTCTCAACACATGATATACAAGCTACATATGGAGCACAAAATTTATCTTGATTAGAAATTGCTATCTTGAAGTAATTTTGGTAAAACATTTTGACATTATCATTAATATAAATTTTTTGCTTGGCAAACGTAAAACGACCGCAAATGTAACAAAAACTGTCAGGATCATTCATACACTTTCGGGAGTTCATAGTGAAGAAGAAATACCGTGAGAGCGGCCGATCAAAACATGTGAAGAAAATTTACCGCAAATATAGACAAATATGGCTGATAATCATACTCATACAGCGTTCAGTGTTCAACTTCAAGGGTCATAACTTATGAAGGAAAAACAATATAGCATCGTCCAACAGCGCATTTTGAAGGGCAAAGATAGTACTGAATCATATTATAAACAGAATAGGGCCTCAAATATCTTAAAATCCTGATGTGATGGTGCAATTCACAGCTTGGAGTATGATTCTACGCAGAAAATTACTTCGGCAACGAGTCTCAACTGACCGGCAACAATCGTGTTTCGGTCGGGAGTGAGGGAATACAAAAAGTAGTCCGTGCTACCCATTGAAAACCTTCAGGGTATTTCTTCGTATGTCAACTATCTTTGTTACGTCACATATAGGAATCGTCATCGAAATGATCGTTAATAAAATCTCAATTCAACCGTCGTCATATCCAAGGTTTGCAAGAGAAAACCAAATACTCGAGGTTACTTTTATTTCAATTAAAATTGTCTTAACTTACAGATTTCCTCCGTCTTCGGCCTTCAACTGTAGCTGCGCCCAACGGCCCAACTTCAGGATCGTAACCGCTTGTATACGATAAACAAAATAAAATATTCGTCGTTACTTTTATATACAGTATGTCCCCGGATCGAGTTACAAAGAGGAAAAAAATTTTTGTTACTGATTTTTCAAACTTATCTCAGCATAAATAATGCGTGGGATATGTTCAAACCACTAAATCGCACGAACTTTATATTTTAACTATAGAAGATAACTAATTATTCCCATTTTTATGTAAAAATTATAGTTTTCCAAAATTAAAAATTTTTCAAGTTCAATTTACGATATATAACCATAGAATATAGAATTGAATAAAATATTTTAAATGTAAATTTATGTAATAACACACTATGTAAGTAATAAATATTATTTATTTGTAAGTGAACAAATCCTCATTCAAATAAATTCCCTCCCAATTCGGCACACATTTGAAGACGAGTTCTAAATTCTTTATAAGAAGTACGAATTTCCGCCAGTGGTAGAGATTCTATCGCTTTATTTATAATTATTATTCTTAGTTTTAATAGTTCTGCATCATCTTGTAATGGTTCACTGTAAACAATTGGTTTCAGTCGTCCCCAAAAATAAAAATCCATAATTGTAAAATCAGAACTACGCGCTGGCCATCAAATAGGACCATTTTGTTCAATCCATTTTTGACGAAATTGTAAATTTAACCATTTGGCACAATGTATGAATGGTAAGCTGGGCAACTGCCTTGCTGAAAATACATACATTGACCGTATAAAATTTAAGGGTAATTGCATTTACATCGCTCCAATAACGACAATGCTGGGAAGAAACAATGTCATTTGTAGAAAAGCTATCTGAAAAGCAGCGTCTTCCTCGTTTAGTCTCTTGTCTGCCTCTTTATGGATAATACAGAACCCGTTTCCAAAAATTTTTTCATCAGTTTGCGAGCCTCAACATGAGATATTTTTGTGTCCGGATATTTTTGCTGGAATTTTTGTATAACTACACGAAAACATGATTCACTAGTATCATAGCACAGTACTAAATAAATTCTCGCTTTCACGGTTAACATCGCATGAAAAGACTTAATCTCACCAACATAAGTTGTAACTTTTATGGTTTCTATGGTTACATGACATAAATTGAACTTGAAAAATTTTCAATTTAGAAGAAAGTCCAATTTTTACATAAAAATTGGAATAATTAGTTAATTTTTATAGCTAGAGTATAAAATTCATGCGATTTAGTAGTTTGAATATATCTGACGCATTATTTATGCTGAGATAGGTTTGAAAAATCAGTAACAAAAATTTTTTTCCTCTTTGTAACTCGATCCGGGGACATACTGTAGAATAGAATAATCTCGACAACTTATAGGGGTGGAAGGGTGGCTCGTCGTTCGTTTACACCAAGAATTAATCAACAATTGCCACTACCGCATCCAGTTCTATCTTTTTCGTCTTGAGAACCACGGCCACATATGCACTTACTGCTTCTCACATGGGCTTCTCGCTCAGCATAGTACAGTTTCAGGTGTGGTTGATCTAACAGCGTCGAACAGTATTTCCTTTATGTCGTTCCATCTCCGGCAGTAGAAAAAGTTCAGCGTCATCTGCATATTGACATATCGGGTAGTTTGTTTTACCTATAGTATGGAGGTACTTGCCAAAATATCCGTTTCTGGTAAGAAACTGAGTCTTGTAGAGGTTTACTTCTCCGTAATGTCTGTCCAGCCATGCGGAGGCATGCTGTCCTGCTTTTTCACTTTTCTTGCTGCTATCGGCTCAACCAAGCTTGACGAATCTCTGACCTGATGTTAACCATTTCTGATCTTGGCCTATTTTAGTTTCGTCGACTCTCTGTAGCAAATCAATCGGGGCTAACAGGCGCCTCCACCCAGTCAGTCCCTCACTTTCTAACCAGACCTCGCTTCCATACAATAAAATAGACTGAACAACCTCCATTAACAGTTTTCGCGTTAAAGTTGTTGGTTCCTCAACGTTTGTCATGATCTCAGATAGGGACAGACACCGCCTGTATCTGATGTAGATACACAGATTAAGACATTTTACAATCTATAGCCGATCTCTAGGGGTATATCTAACGGTACCCTTCTTCTCGTCAAGAAGACGAGATCACCCTATTGATTTTTATTTGCAACTCAGGCAGCTCTTTAGCCGTGATGACGGCGGCAAGATCGTCGGCGTATCCCTACAAGTAAGTGTACTCAGACATTGGGCTTCTTATTACACCATCATAGAAGTTGTTCCAAAGCTCCGGCCCAAGAATCGAGCCCTACTCCACGCCGCACGTCATCTCCTGCATCGTTGGCCCTCACCAGTATTGTACACGATGATTCTATCTTTTAGATAGTCTTCCAGGAACATAAAACATAAAAAATATTTATGATTATGATGATGGTGATGTTCAAGTTGATGATATAAAGCGTAAAGAAGTTTGTGTTGATGTAAATAACTAATCACAACTTTGTATCTTTGTCCGGGTAAATCATGTAAACTCACAAGACGAAACTGCGAGACGGAACTCCTATTTCACAAACACAATATATCCGCCGTTTTTTATATTTCTTTCTATCATATTGTTCTTGGTACCGAATTTGTTCTTTCCCAATATCTCGCCTACAGATGTGGCACCTCTGCGTGAAATTGTGCATATTTGCATTGATATACGACCTTGGTGATTAGAAAATAAATTATTAGACCATATGATCTTATATCGACATGACATAGATGTAGCACCTCGTTCGCGAGCCACCTCGGCTTCGGATCGATATAAGGTCCCAACCGCAAGCGACGTCGGCTTAATTAAAACGTACATTCTTTAAAACTGTGTATTTTCATTGATTTGGATTCGATGTAGCGCCTCGGCCGCAAGTGACCTCGGCTTAATTCTAAAATAAATTCTTAAAGATTGTGTAGCTTACATTGATTTTGGTTCGATGTAGCGCCTCGGCCGCAAGCGACCTCGGCTTAATTACAAAATAAATGATTAAGAACCGTGCAATCTTATATCGATATATGGATGTAGCGCCTCGCCCACAAGCGACCCCGTCTTAATTATGACATACATTCTTTAAAATTGTGTAGTTTACATTGATTTGGGTTCGATGTAGCGCCTTATTCTCGGCTTAATTCTAAAATAAATTCTTAAAGACTGTGTAGTTTAGTAGCACGTGATCTCGACTTAATTATAATATACGACATATAGTGATCGTTTAGTTATCAAGAACTCTTTTGTATTTATAAATAAAGTTACATTTTATTGAAAATTTGGTCTACATTAATTAATAAAATAAGGAATATTAATGATGATGATGATGGTGGTGATGGTGATGTTCAGATTGATGATATAAAGCGTAAAGAGCTTTGTGTTGATGTAAATAATTAACTACAGCTTCGTATCGTTGTCCGGATAAATCGCGTAAACGTACGAGGCGAATTTGTAAGGTGTGTTGCCAAAATCTAAGATCATTCATTTCTTTAAAGTAAGTTTCTTCTTCTAATAAGCTCACATTGTCTAAATTATCACTGTACCATTGCTGTTTTTGTTGCAGTGTATTAGATGTTCTTTCAAATTGATGTTGAATATCCATAGCTCTATCAACCATTAATTTTTTGAAATCATTCAAGCATTGTTGTTCGATTTGGAACGCTTTGTTTCTATTTAAAATTTTTCCTTTAGGAGCGTGAGCTTTAACCAAATACATTCCCAAGAAATCGATTTCTTCCTCAACCTCTTTCTCGCGGCTTTCTTTTTTCTTCAACTCTCTTTCTAACATTCCCTTTCTATACTCAACGTTTTGCTCCCTGTTAAATAATGAAACATCCAATTTCGGCACGGCTCTTTCATATGCGCGAAGTTTCAACCATTCCGAGATTAAATCTTCAGTTTCTCGAACTTGTCTCAACGCCTCTGTTTCAGCGTTTATTTGCTGTTGTAATAATTTGAATAGGGTAAGTTGTCGCGGGGGTGGGGCTCCAATTTCCGCTTGATAACCACTTGTTAACGCCGGATCAAACGTTAATCGATCCGCCATTTCAGCCATGGGAGGTTTTATAAATATTCTTGTCGAAGCTGTCACTTTACCTTCGCCATAATGATATTTTAATCGAATTTCTTTTGCTAATATATCAAATTCTCTGCACGCGATATCATCAGATGCCTCTTTTGTGGAATCTCTATCAAATTTTTCAGTTATGAATGTTATGATTCTTCTTGGGCCTTCTATAAATCCAACTGGTGGTTGTCCTCTTTTAGCGTATACTACATGACGATAAGTGAGTCTAAAATGAAATGAAATTCGTAAAATGAGAAAGAATAATAGTTTTAGCAAATGAAGTATACATTTATGTAAAATAATTTTTTAAGGTGTGTGCTTTCAGTATCTTTCTTTTAAAATAAATGTTTTTCTGAAGTATCGACGACTAACTAAGGTTACTCTAGATTCCCTGCCTTACGTTATGCCAAGGTTGCTTGCCGCCTACACGTTGCAGTATAAACTCGACTTAATCAAGAGAAGTCAAAGATTGTCCGCCCTGAGTTCCACCAAGATTACCAGCGATGATGATTGAGTGCCAAGATATCAAATATAACGTCTCCTATTCAATGTCAGTTGAAGTCATAAAATGTTGCTTGCCTCCTGTGTGTTGCAACATCTTGACCTGTTAATATGCGAAATCCACTTAATCAAACGAAATGAAACATTTTTACCACATCCAAGATGACCCACTCTCGGCATAATGAACACGTTCTAAACATTTATATACATGAAACTTGTTATTATCAACTGATTTGTCAATGAGACGTCCAGCAAGTGGATTTTGTTCTTCAGGATGGTCCAATTTTAATCTAACCGCCGTGCTGTTTACAAGATACCGAGATGGAGAAGTATTTGGGTGCCAAAAGTGAGTAAAGAAAAGTGAATCACCTTTGCGATCTGTATGATTTTGTGTGTGTATCGATGCTGAGAGCAGTGCAGAAAACTTCCATTAGGATATCTTATCTGTCAAGAAAATATTTGAAAAAATCAGATTTACTTTGAAACTCTGGAGTTGTACCAGTCAAAACAACCAGAATATCGTAAAGGTGTCAGAATAAAGTACTCAAAGGAAGTAGTAACGCCCCATAGTACATTCTAAATATAACAATCTGGAACCTAATACTGGAAACTGTTGACAACGTTATCAAAGAATATGTCAGGACACACAAATAGAGGTTACATCAACATATCAACATCGAAGCTCTCCAGCTCTTGGGTAACGATGATTTAGTGTGAAACCATTTGAATGAATGTGGTAGTGTTCAAGGCTGTTTTGAAAATAAGAATGGCTAAACCAAAGCAAAGCGACTATCATAGGTTAAGTTCTTTTTTATGTAACCCTAGTAGATTAAGTTAAAAATTAGTGTTAATTTACTAGATTATTGTAATATTTCATTAAAACAAGTATTGACATGAGTATTTACTCTTCCTACAGTTTTTAGATTTCTGCCAGCAGTGCTAGTCATGTATTAATTATGACTAGCAGCAGAAAGTCTTCTGCACGTAATATTTAGTCTTCTGGCAGCATCCAGTCATTCAGCCAACAGTATCTACAAAACTATACTATCTTAATACAAAGTTTGTATTTGAACTTCTTCGTCCTCCATATCAGCACTAAATTGAGATACTCTTGTGTACTGAGGTTCAGCAACGAGTAAATGCTGCCAATTTTTGACAATTGTGAGATCATAACTCGTTTTCGATTCCGCAATAAAGAGGTGAATTAGTCTCGTGTCGTATACCAGTGCGCGGTTCAATAAAAAACGGTTCTTCGATTTCTCTTTTTCCAAGCCGTATCAAAACTCAAGCGTTAATCCTAAATCCGTGTAGCTCATCGTACGGTGGTTTTCCTGCTCTTCAATTTGCCTTTGTTTCTCTTCTTCAATCAATAGTTTCTCTTCGTTTGCTTTATTAATTTCCCGTTGTTTCATCATCAAAAGAAATTTACTTCGAAGAACACGTGGCGGTTTTAAAACATACTTAGTATAGTAGTATCAGTTACTTCCTCTAAGACTTCTTCCACTTTTTCCACAATCTCAGGGTATGGAGGAAAACTTCCATTAGGAATTACCACATTAGCATATTTCCCATATGTTATCTGTTAAAAAAAAATGGAAAAAATCAGATTTAAGTACAACAAAATATACTGGCTATTGAGCAGATATTCAGTTTTGACAGTATACAATAAATTCTCAAATCAGTGTGAACGTATAGGTTTCAACTGTAGAGTTGTACCAGTCAAAGCAACCAAAATATCGTAAAGATGTCAGATTCAATCAATCGTTTCTCTTCGTTTGCTTTATCAATTTCCCGTTGTTCCATCATCAAAAGAAATTTACGTTGAAGAATCAGTTACTTCCTATAAGACTTCTTCCACTTTTGCCACAATCTCAGGGTAGGGAGGAAAACTTCCATTAGGAATTACCATATTAGCATACTTCCCATATGTTATCTGTTAAGAAAAAGTTTGAAAAAATCAGATTTAAGTACAACAAAATGTACTGGCTATTGAGCAGATATTCAGTTTTGACAGTATACAACAAATTCTCAAATCAGTGTGAACTTATGGGTTTCAACTGCAGAGTTGTACCAGTCAAAACAACCAAAATATCGTAAAGGTGTCAGAATAAAGTACTCAAATGAATTGGTAACGCCCAATAGTATGTTCTAAATACAACAATCTGGGACCTAATACTGGAAACTGCTGATAACGTTATCAAAGAATATGTCAGGACACGCGAACAGAGGTTACATCAACATATCAACATTGAAGCGCTCCAGCTCTTGGGTAACGATGGTTTACTGTGAAACCATTTGAATAAATGTGGTAGCGATCAAGGCAATTTTGGATATAAGAATGGCTGAACCAAAGCAAAGCGACTATCGTAGGATAAGTTCTTGGTTATGTAACCGTAGTAGATTAAGTTAGAAACAAATAACTCATTAGTGTTAATTTACTAGATTATTATAATATTTCATTAAGAAAAGTATTGGTATGAATATTTACTCTTCTTGCAATTTTTAGATTTCTGCCAGTAGTGCCAGTCATCTATTAGTTATGACTAACAGCATCAAGCAGCAGAAAATCTTCTGCAAGTAATATCTAGTCTTCTGGCAGCATCCAGTCATTCAGCCAACAGTATCTACAAAACTATACTATCTTGATACAAAGTTCGTATTTGAACTTCTTCGTCCTCCATATCCGCAGTAAATTGAGATACTCTTGTGTACTGAGGTTCAGCAACGAGTAAATGCTTATAATAACGAGTATTTACTCTTCCTGCAGTTTTTGGATATCCGGCAAGCAATCCCAGTCATCTATTAGTTATCTGTCAATCATCAAGCAGCAGAAAATCTTTTGCAAGGAGTATTTAGTCGTCTGGCACAATGTGTTTTTTTTTTCAGTCCTTTTCAACAGTGTCTAGTCTTGTCCTATCAGTATCTAGTTTTCTGGCAGCAATACTAATTTTTTGCTAACAATATCTAGTTTTTTGTAAAAGGTAAGTTCACAGTAGGTAGCTTGCTATTAGTAGTTACTAGACTTCTGCAAGCAATAATAGCCTTCTGCAAGCAGTATATAAATGTTTATCAGTATCATCTAAGTCCATTGGGAGTGTTATTTTTCTATCAGCAGTATTTAGTGTTCTGCCAGCAGTATCTCGTCTTTTGAAAGGAGTATGTAGTTTCTAAAAGTAGTATCTAGCCTTCTAGTAACAATAAAAATATTTCAATACAACATGTTTCGAAATCTAGGAGATTTCTTCTTCAAGCATATAGTATATAATAGAAAAATTACAATTTTATTTTGATTTTAACGTAACTTTCTAATTGTTGCTAATTTTCGATTTTGTCTTTCCATTGCTCATTACTCTTTTGCCGGAAAGTTTTTCGATTTTATACAACTAGTTTTTTATGGTTTGTGTGAGTGCTCCACAAATAATATAACACGTGCTTTGGAAATTTTTCGCTGATTCTTTAAAAGTTTTTCGGTTTCTGCTGCCGTATAATCGTTTTTTCAAATATTATGAATTTTTCTATTATTTTAAGAACCATATGCCTCTGTTAGTGACATCATGCCTGGAGAAGAAATCTCCTAGATTTCAAAACATGTTCCACTGAAATTCAGTAAAGAAATATAATTACTCGTTTTTTCTTTTATTATTCATATTTAACTATAACGATGTTAGCTATAACCATTTTCAAGATTCTATTAACAGTAACTAGTGTTCTGCAAGCAATAAATAGTCTTCTGCGATCAGTGTATAAACTTTTATTAGTCGTATATTTGTCCATTGGCAGTATTATTTTTCTGTCAGCAGTGTTTTGTGTCATGTCAGCTTTGTTTCTAGTCTTCCGCCACTAATACTAACTTTCTGTTAGCAGTATCTAGTCTATTGAAAGGAATATGTAGTTTCTACAAGAAGTATCTAGTCTTCTATTAGCACTATCTAGTTTTTTTAACAGCAGATACTGTCTTTTTTCAGCAGTACTACACATCTATCAGCCATAATATACATTTGCCAGTATTATCTAGTTTTCTGCAAACCGTATCTAATCTTCTATTAGCAGTATCTAGTTTTCTTCCAGCAGTTCTAGATATTTTCAGCCATAATATACTTTCGCCAGTATTATCTAGTTTTCTGCAAGCCATATCGAGTCTTCCTTTAGCACTATTTAGTCATCTTCCAGCAGTACTAGAGTATTGAAACCAGCAGAGATATAAAAATAAATAATTAAGCAAATTTTTATGCAACATTTAAAATGTATACTTCATTTATAGCCATAATGTATTAAAAGAAATATTATATTAATTACTTATCCTCTCTCCCTTCGTAATGTTCGATCATAAACAAAGGATCCAGTTCGATTTTGGACATAGAATCAAAACGGTTTTCACTATAATATTCAATAACCCGTGGTGATTCTAACTTATTATCAATATTATTATAAATATGTCTTTTGATTGCATCTTCGCGTCCCTTCAAAAAATAAACATCTCTTCCTGCTGTGCTGGGATAATTAAGTCTTCTCAACATTTTATCGTGTCTGTTATAAAATCTTTCTTCCATCACATACAATTGACTTGGAGAACATTCTAAGTCGTGATATCTTGAAACTCTTTGTACCGTGCCATCAAACATAATGTAAGGAGCAAATTCATCGACGATGACTCGTTTATACCACATTGTTCTCTTTCCACCTGGATATCTTGTTTGTATAACTAAAATAGGAATAAAATAAGTTAAAGAGAATACTAAGAAATTCTTTTTTGTAACCTTCATGGGGTATATTAATTTTGCTACCCCAAGGTGCTGGCATATCAAGATGTTTCTCTTGATACAAAGTTTGTATTTGAACTTCTTCGTCCTCCATATCAGCACTAAATTGAGATACTCTTGTGTAGTGAGGTTCAGCAACGAGTAAATGCTCCCAATTTTTGACAATTGTGAGATCAAAACTCATTTCTTCCGTTCCTGTGGAGCAATCCTGCATGTTGATCCAATAGTTTTCGTTGTTCCAAACGCTTTCGATTCCGCAATAAAGAGGCGAATTAGTCTCGTGGCGTATACCAGTGCTCGGTTCAATAAAAAACGGTTCTTCGATTTCTCTTTTTCCAGGTTGGATCAAAACCCAAGCGTGAACCCTAAATCCGTGGAGCTCATCGTACGGTGGTTGTTCCTGCTCTTCAATTTGTCTTTGTTTTTCTTCTTCAATCAATCGTTTCTCTTCGTTTGCTTTATCAATTTCCCGTTGTTCCATCATCAAAAGAAATTTACTTCGAAGATCACGAGGCGGTTTCAAAACATACTTAGTGTCAGTTACTTCCTCTACGACTTCTTCCACTTTTTCCACAATCTCAGGGTATGGTGAATCGACCCTCATCGTTATTTTTAAGGTTACATCGCGTTTTGCATAACCGGAAACTACGTATGCATCGTAATTTAAACCAATAAGTAGGGAGCATAAAGCAGTTGCTATGTCGAAAGATGATCCTGATTTTCGAAGGAAAACTGTGTGTGGAGAGAATAGTCGAGGTGGCTAGAAAAAAACGAAAATAAATTGTATTAATAAAGCTAAGATTCAATAAATAAAAAAATTAAATTAATTAACGAAAAGGATAAACCTTTTTGCAACTGTTTACAAGAAACACTCACAAAATATCTTCATCAATCGATACTTGCACGGATAAAGACACATGGCTCAAAGAATGGTGTGTATTCAACACAGAAAGTCGCACCTTCATTTTACCTGCATAAAGAAATAAAGGCGCGACGTCCAGTCTGGAACATGCACTAGCAAGATTGAACAAAATCCTCCTCTCTCCACATGGCTTATTTCTGTTTCTCTTTAATTTATAATTCGGTCAATCGTTCTAAAAAACCGCATTACCGCGAATCTACATGGAATATCGAAAAAATAAAATATGTCCCTCATTAAGAACACTTCAGGCTACCACTTGTTCAAAGTTGAAATTTGTTCGTCAGATAGTTTTAGCCGAACATTTTCAAATTCATACATGTTACATAGAAATGTTCAGTGATTGCAACACACTTTACCACAATTTGTTTCATAGAGCGGTTGCGGGGATATCGATCTCTAAACTACGGCGCCTTTTGACTTTTGGCACGGATAATAGATACTGCTTGAACTTGTAGATACCGCGGTAAGTAGATTTGCTTGTTGCAGAACTTCAAATTACTTGCAGAAGACTACACACTACTGATAGATTAGACACTGCGAGCAGAGGACTATATACTGCTAAAACTAGACTAGACGACACTGGGAATAGAAGTCTATAGGTATATTGCTTGTAAAATACTAGATGCTACTCACAGAAGACAGGTACTGAAGTCAGAAAAAGAAAACTGCTGGCAGTAGTTCGAAGTCTCAAACTCAGTCTGAAACTCACTTCGAACCAGTTTCTGAAAAAGGTTTTAACATGGCATCCGAAACGTCAAACCTTTTCTTAAAAGACGCACGGCCAAACTCGAAAGTTTCTA
This sequence comes from Onthophagus taurus, assembly GCF_036711975.1. Classification (NCBI taxonomy): domain Eukaryota; kingdom Metazoa; phylum Arthropoda; class Insecta; order Coleoptera; family Scarabaeidae; genus Onthophagus; species Onthophagus taurus. The sequence goes on along the minus strand of NC_091972.1, from coordinate 20,605,069 downwards.
GTGTTAGTTCTAATTTTAGTTCAATTAACTCCCGCCGTGAAAGCCTTCGTAGCTAGAATACTAGAACACTAGATGTTGCTGGAATAAGGGTAAATTATGCTGACAAAAGACAAGACACTGCTAATGAAAGACTAGATGCTGCAATACATGACTTACTGCTGCCAGAAGATTACATACTGCTGACAGAGGAATAGATTCTGCTTCTGCAGGATAGATACTCTTGAAAGAAGACTAGATGCTGTTGGAACAAGACTAGATACTGCTAGCAAAGGACTAGATATTACAAAAACTAGCTAGACACTGGTAATAGAAGTCTATATGTGTGTTGCAGAAGAAATGTTACTCTAAGAAGATTGGCACTAGTAGGTAGAAAAATCGTAGAGCTACCAAAAGACATGATACTGCTAATAGACTCTATATACTATGTAGATAAGACTACCTATTGTCTGTAAAGACATAGATACTCTGCTACCTGTATCTGCCCAGTTCCCAAGCCTAATACTGCTGGTAGAAGATTGGATACTGCTAATGGAAGACAATATACTGTCACAGATGACTACCTGCTATGTCCAGAAGATTAGATACTGTTGACGGAACCTTAGATAGTACTTTTAGTAGAATAAAAACCACTAGATACTGCTGGAACAAGACTAGATATTACAAAAATTAAACGGCACACTGGTAATAGAAGTGTATATAGGTGTGCCATATCTTCCGCATCCGAGCATTATACGATTGAAGGATAAATTATTCTGAAGCAATACAGCACCTACAGTCGGTCCACCGCGCCGTTCTAGACTCGTTTCGCACGTGTTTATTTCTTTTTCCGTAAATCGCTATTGGACGACTTTAAACAGTTCCCGTGTGGTTATTATAAACGTTTCGAAACATTTTTATTAGAAAAACCGCTTCAGGATAATGTATCCTTCAACCTGTATCCTAATGCTCTGATGCGGAAGATATGAGACACCTGTATATTTCTTACAGAAGACTAAATACTACTGGACGAAGACTGATACTGTAGATAGAAGAATAGTACTGCTGGCAGAAAACCAGATATTAGTGGAAGAAGTGTAAATATCCCTGGTAAACAACTAGTCATTGCTACCGGAAGACTAGATAGGTATTAATGTAGTACTGTTGGCAGAAGACTCTGCTGATACTGTTAATAGAACTCTATATACTGCTTGCAGAAAATTATCTGCTGTTTAAAGGAAAGTGCTAGCAGAGGTCCAATACTGTTGACAGAAGTCCAATACTGTTGGCAAAAGTCTAATACTGCTGGTAGAAGTGTAATACTCCTGGTAGAAGTAGAGAAACTACAAGCAGACGAGTTACTCCTAGAAGAAAACGTTGGAAGAAGACTAGATACCCACTGGCAGAGGACTAAATACTGATAATGCTAGCATAAATAACAGTAATAGAATTCTGCTTGCAAAAAACTAGATGTAACTTTCAACAAATTTGACTGTACTATAGGTAGAAGTCTAGTACGCTGGAAGAAGTCTTTATTGGAAGAATGTTAAATACTCCTGGCAAAGGATTAAATACTGTTAATAGACTCTATATACTTCTCCTGGAAGACTACTTATTGTTTGTATAAAACTAGATTCTTCTAGCAAAAGTCTAATACCGCTGACAGAAGTTCAATATTGCTGGTAAAAAAATATATACTGCTAATAGAAGAGTAGATACTACTAGATACTTTTATCACGATTACTGCCGTCTCGGTCAATATATGGCCGAGTCTATGTAGCCGAAAAAATATTTTTAATCACTTTTATTCACGTTTTTCGCATCTTACACACCAGATATTCAGCATCTAATAATTTGATCATGTAGACTGATGAAGACGGCCTAGTAGATGTGCTGCGTAGCGTTAGATTCTTGCGTACAAATTCAACAGCAAATAAATAGTAAATAAGAGCAAAAATACTTAGAAAATCAGTCTGTGTCCCATTTTCGATGTCGTGACATGTTTTTGTACCCCCAACATCGAAACAAAACCAACAGATCCTTACTATACAACTAATAACTAATTTCGCGTATGCCGGGAGTTGATCGCAATGGTGTAAAACATTATTTAATATTTCACACAGCGCTGACAAATATCTTTAGATGGATGATAAATACAGTAGAGCCTAGATAATCTGAACCGCAGTAATCCGAACGCCCAAAAAGCAAAAATTAAATTTCTTTTGTAAAAGTCATTTTTTTGTAAATTCTTTTGTATCCAATACTTGTGTTTTCAACTATTTAGCAGCAAAATTTGAAAATCCGAACCACCTTCGGTCCCAATTAGTTCGGATTAACGAGGCTCTACTGTATTTGAAAACTTTTGTTGTGGGTCTTCATAAGTTGCATGTATCTACCTTTGCGCATCAATTTTGTCCACACAGGAAATATGTCCTCGGTTCCGAACTCAAAATACGTTAAAAACATTCTGGCAGTGAACGTTTTAATAGACTGTATATACTGCTTTTAGAAGATTTAAACAATAGATATTGTTTACAGAATACTATATACTGCTGCTAGAGGTCCAATACTGCTATTGGAAGAATATACTGTTAATAGAAGAGTTGGTACTAGTTCCAGTCGACTAGTTTTGGAGTGACCATTCGGCGTTTGTGCCATTTTGGCTTGGCAGTGTCGCAAAATACTAGATTCTGCTTACAGAAGATTAGTACTATCAATGAAATACTAGATACTATGATTACATAAAATATATATAAATGTACAGGGTGTTTCACAATTGCACAGCACTATTTAGGGATGAATTCTTTAGGAGAAAATAAACAAAACAGTTCATATAAACATATGTTCCAAACTAATTTACCGAGATATTTAATGTTGAAGTATAATATCTGAAAAAAGTAAAACGTTTGAAGCGTTTTAGGGAACTGGCACGCTAAAACCTACACGAATAAGCTGGTCGATAAAGGTTTCGACGAACTGCTAACGCTGAAGAATTGATACTCGATGCTGTTCAATTATCTCCTAGTGCTAGTACCAGAAGATTGTCACTTCGCTTCGATGTTTTGAATACAACCGTATGGCGAAAATTGCGTGGGCAACAGTTGTATTCATATCACGTTACACATGTGCAAGATTTATTACCAGAAAATTATAACAAGGGCAGAAATTTCTGCCAGTGGTTAATTCGACAATGTACATGAAGTCCTAACTTCCTGAGCTGCCTCCTAGTTACTGACGAATCTTGTTTTACCAGACAAGGGATTATTAATTTTCGAAACACCCATACTTGGCACGAAGAAAACCTTATATGACTGCTTCTACTCATAACCAACATACTTTTTTCTTAAATGTCTGGTGAGGTCTTCTTGGTGACAATCTCATCGGCCCTTTCTTTTTGCCACTCGGGCTTTCCGGAATATCTTACTTGAATTTTTTGCAAAATAACTTGTATGAGCTCCTGGAAGACATTCGGCAGGGAACAAATTAAACTTTTTCATTTTCAACATCTCTTGAATAAATTAATTTGAAACATATATTTATATGAACTTTTTGTTTATTTTGCGCTGAAGAATACATCCCTAAAATAGTGCCGTGCAATTCTGAAACATCCTGTATATAATAGCACTTATTTGAAATTCTGTATTTTGTTTCTATCTTTAATGAAAATTTATATCTAATCCCAAATAGTGATATCCTGCAGTTTAGCAACAGGTTTACATAACACTCTGTATATAATGTAAACATCAATAAAAAATAAGTAGTATTAATTTGCAGCACTAAAAATAATAATAATTAATTTTTTATCATATTTGAAAGTAACGATGTATCGATTCTCTATTTAAAATCTGCTGCGCCATCTATGAAAGAATAGCTCACTACTATTAAATCTAGCATTCAATCAAAGAGGACAACACATTGTGTACATTTTAAAAAAGATTTAAAACGATCATCTCAATAAGGAAAAGTTTAAAAAACGGTTTAAATAACTTAAATAACTCTCTCCATAAGCGATGTATTGATTTTTTAATAATAATTATGTCCATATTATCATTACATACCTTATAATTAATTAAAAATAATTCCTTAAAAGCATACTCATTAAAATTACCCTAGTTCGAACATTATAGTATGTAAAATACCTACAGTGTAATTTTAATGATACTCAGAAAAAGATTATGTTAAAGATTATTGAAGATGCGGGGTAGAACATCTGTTTCATTTACATGTGAAGGATGTGGGCTAGTTAAACATTTAAAAAGTTGTTTATAAATTACGGGTTATGTTCAATAATAATTTTTATGTACTCTAGTTAATCTGGTTTACGAGTTTCAAAAAAAAGATGTGTTACTTAGTACAAACACAGCAGCAATTAGAAATTCACTCAAAAGATAGACGATAATAGGTCGCAATTACATTTGCTCATTTGCAAACTGTTAAACAAAGAGGTGAGCGAGTTAGTGAGTGAGTGACTTAATTAAACTACTCAACTCGCTATAAAATAACTCCACGAATAGCCATGCAATTAAATTCCTACTCTCGTGCAAAACAAGATCCAGAGAAAAAGAGATAAAGAGAGATAGATTTACTATATGTGTAACCATGAATGAAGTTATATCTCAGTTTTAAATGGAGTTATAATTTCATTCATTCCTTTTTATGAGTTATTTATAGTGCCAAGAATTACCTTTAAGTCATTTTCACTTTAAAATGTCCCATTTAAAATTAATTTTCATCATAAAGCAACAAGTGGCCATAAAATTGGATAAGATAATCTTATAATATAAATATCTACGTCAATACATTTTCTATTACAGATTTAGTTAGTTGTAGTTGGTTCGTTCAACCACCCACAACGATTACGGGGGGTTTCTAGTTTCGCTCCCCTTGGCGGCTATATTCCCCACGCCCGGAAATCCCTTCCCTACTTTCGTATTACGCGTACGGCAGAATTGTTTTATTTGGTTCTATTGCGCCGAATAAACTGCTGTTTCACGCGGTGAGCTACAACAACAGGTGGTTAAAACGGAATGTAAATCGGGTGCAGGTAATCCGAATACTGTAAAGTGCAGTTTCTGTACGTCAGAATCTTGTTACAAAGTTGTTCTTGTTTTTCTTTTACTTCATTATTTCATCAATGATTTTATCGAGTACGAAGTGTATCACAATGAAATAGAAATAATTATTATTGTGAACACCAATTGTTTGATTATTTGGAATAGAACCGAGTCTCATTTAATACAAGCTCTATTTGAAGAGTCATTTTAAAAAGTATTAATTAGTATTTATTACATTTTAGTTATAATCAATAACCAATATTATGAAATTCGTGGAAATTTAGGTTCATATGTATTACTAGGAATATTGCACCACAACTGTTTACAAAAAACTTTTTAGCTCTTTGAATCAATAAAGAAACAATTTCTGTGTTAATTAATTATTAATTTATCGTTATGAAATGAGAACTATAGGCAAAATAATACAAGGACGCTGATATGTATGAAAACGGTCGGTTATCTCCTGAAAGAAAAGTTATGTTTTCTTTAATAGAACACCCTGTATATTATTCCTTGTTTCGGTTCATCCATACTCCTTGCAATAGACTATAAACTACTGTAATAGACTATGTATACTGCTTTCAGAAGACTACCTGTTGTTTGCAAAAAAGTACATACTGCTGGTTGACGAATAGATACTGCTGATAGAAGAGTAGCAGCACTATTTACAGCAGCCTAGATACTCCCACAAGAACACTAGATAACGCAAGAAGAAGACTAAACACTGATAGCAGAGTACTAAATACTGAAGTTAGTATAGATTACGGTAATCGACATCAATCTACTGCTGGCAGAAGACTCTGTTGGAAGAATGGTAAATACTCCTACCAAAGGACTATATACTACTAACGGAAGACTAATTACTTTTAATAGACTTGGTACACTGCTTTCAGAAGACTACATGCTGTTTTCAGAAAAGTGTAAACTCCTGGTAGAAGTCCAATACTGTAAGATAACTATAAGAGTAGTAATAACTATAACAGATACAGAAATGGTTAAATGGGGGCAAAGTTGCGTATCTTAGAGCTCATCGTTTTTCAACAAAGTTTTTGGATCTAGCCGTTTTAGTTTTTAAAATATGGCCGAAAAACAAAACAATAACTTTTTCGTTTTTTGCCTATAACTCCTTTATTTTATTTTTTAAACTTCGTTGTTAAATGATGAACTCTAAGATACGCAACTTTGCCCCCATTTGATAATCTCTGTATCTCTTATGGTTTCTGAGATCACAATAGTAGAGGTCGAATTTGAATTACCCTGTATGCTCCTACAAGAATGCTAGATAACGTGGGAAGAAAATTAGATACTGATAGTAAAGTACTAAATACTCATGCTAGTAATCGAAGTCAATTTACTGCTGGCAAAAGACTTTGTTGGAAGAATGGTAAATACTCCTAAGAAAGGACTATACATATACTAATAAGGAAAGACTAAATACTTTTAATAGACTCTGTACACTGCTTTCAGAAGACTACTTGCTGTTTGCAGAAAAGAACATACTAGATACTCCTAGAAGAACACTACATTACGCTGGAAGAAGACTAAATACTTATGTTAGCGTATAACTAAATAGGTATAAATGTTATTATTATTAAGTATCTTATAATTAATAAATACGGTTAGTATTATATTAGAAGGTTAGCTGTTGCTACGTTAGCATTAAATTTAGTGCAAGTAAAGTGTCATGATTGAAATAGGAGAAGACGATACGATACTGTAAACACGTCAAGCCCTTCAGTAAATACAATCGTCAGTTATTCAAAGTGATCTATACTACCCAATCTTCCCAAAAACCTAATAATAACATAAGTTATTATATGCCGATCCTACCAGTTTAACATAAGTTATTACAATAGTATAGATACTGGTAATAGAAGAAAACTGCTACTGCAGGTATTACTGTTGGCAGGAGACTACCTATTGTTAGCAGAAAACTAGATCTAGATCTAACAGAAGTCTAATACTGCTGATAGAACAATAGATACTGCTAATAGAATAGTAGGTGCTGCTTACACCACACTAAATGCACTAGGAAGAACATTAGATAACGTTGGAAGAAGACTAGATACTGCTAGTAGAGGACTTAATACTAATAAAGCTACATGGCAGATTATACTACTATATCTACCATGAGAGTCAAGCTAGTGACTTACTAGCAAGTTATATGACTTTATAGAGACATCCATTAGAAACTTAACACATTTAGTGATAATTTCCGAGGGGAAAACAAAAATCACGCAATGATCAGCCTTTTAGTATAAGCCTTGTTTGATACACTTGAACATATCTTTCCACTAAAAAAGTATTCCTTGCCCTTCGATAGGGTTATTCTTATACAGGGTGATTTCTTGAAAACGATCCGAATGAGATATTTCTGAAACCAAAAGCAAGTTGATGTTTTGTCTAACAAACTGTCGCATTAGTTGTTTTCGTTTAGTGAACTTCACCTACATTGACTTATACACGTAAAAATGGTGTACTCTATTGCTGAAAGGGTGGAAGTTATCTACATTTATGGTGCCGAGCAATCAGGCACACATCCAAATAAGCATATGGAGGTAATAATAACATAATCGAGCATTTTGACGCTTGAAGCTTTCATTTGAGATATAAAACATTAATATCCGTCAAACCGTTCTTTAGTTATAGCGAATGTAATCAAAATTAAGTTTTTCTTATTGGGGGCTAGACTTCCAGTCGGCAGATTCGCGGGGTCATTTGAATGACTGTACGCAGGTAATTAGTAAATTTTGGGATCTGGCATTTCCGCCTTCGCATTCATTGTGGATCATACTTCCAATCGAGGTGTTAATGACTAAAATTGATCAATTAATTAAGGGATAATTGATGTGTTTGATTAATTCGCTTTTTGCGTTTCGGGCATTTCGAGAACCGCATTCAGCCAGACATAAACTTTCGATTGAGATATAAAACATTAAAATCCGTCAAACCGTTCTCTAATTATAGTCGATTTAGTTTAAAATAATTTTTTTATATTGGGGACTTTCTACACTTTCGGACGTTCATACGTGCATAAACAATGAGCCGAACACGGTGTCATTCCGAGGGTTGTACAAGGTTAACGGGAGAGAATTGAAATCGGACATTTTGTGATTTCGATAGAAGAAACTATGACGAATCGAATGACGTATAGATCTTGATCATCGGTTACATCGTTTATGAGTTATCACCACTTAAAAAAGGTCATTATCGTGTTATTTTCGTGTACCTTCGCATTATTTATATTCGCGTTTTAGCGGAATTGGAAAGAGATTTCGAATCGGGTATTTCCACTTTCGTATTGGCCAAAGATTAAGCTTTCGAATGAGGCATTGTTTATCGAAATCGGTTGACTGGTTCTCTTGTTATAATCAAAATACTATACATGTAAAATCCTATCTAATTGGGGGCTAACTTCGCATAGGTCGAAAGTCTAGCCCCCAATATAAAAAAATTAATTTAAACGAAATCGACTATAATTAGAGAATGGTTTGACGGGTTTTAATGTTTTATATCTCAATTAAAAGTATGTGTCTGGCTGAATGCGGTTGTCCAAATGCCCGATTCGAAATATTTAAGGATTTTGATTAAAACACAAAAAAACGAATTAATCAAACACATCAATTATCTCCTTAACTAATTGACCAATTTTAGTCATCAACATCTCGATCGAATGTATGATCTTCAATGAATGCGAAGGTGGAAATGCCCGATTTCAAAATTTACTAATTACCTGCGTACGGCTATTGAAATGACCGACTGGAAGTCTAGCCCCCAAACTTTCGATTGAGATATAAAACATTAAAATCGTTCTCTAATTATAGTCGATTTAGTTTAAATTATCTTTGTTATATTGGGGGATAGACTTTCTTTTGCAGGAAGTGTTAAACATTGAAGTTCGATTAGTGCGTTTTATTTTAGTAAAATGACGTAAGTTTTATTTGAAATGTTTCGAGAAAACAAGTAATTTTTTTATTGAAAGGTTGAGTTTTAAAACCAAAAAACGATGTAAAACCGCTTCGGCCCGTCGTCTTTACATTTTTTGTTTATTCACCTCCAGTATTCCTTCTTCCCACAATAAATTAAGGAGGGGATGTTTGGAAGTTGATTCGCTAATAACGCATTTTAGTTGATATGCGGGCATTTAAGGGTGATAAAGTAGTTTAGAAAAATAAAACTTATTACTTAAATTAAATGATAAATGCGTGCTATATTTATGCTAAGTGTTAGGTGATATTAGTGATGTGATATAGGACATCATGGGATTGCTATTTTATGGATGTTGAAGGATGTGAAGGTATCGTATTAATTCTTTTTTTTTGTCACAGTAAATTAATTTATCTTTTCTTTCCAGCTGAGCTTCGAAGTAAAATCCAAGGGAAACAACATCTATTCGGTGAGTCGTTTTCAATTTTATTAATTGACCAAAACATATCGGGAACATTCGCGATTTGAACGGTGTAATTTTTCCAGATAAAAACCGTTTGAACGCTACTCACTGGATTTGTGCTTGAAAAACGGTACTATTCAATAAATTTTTGCATTTAGTGCTTGAAAAATTATAAAGCTTTAATTATCAACATTGTCAAAACATGAAATAATTTGAAATTGAGTGTAAACCACTCCAAAAAATACTAGTATAATCTAATTCAAACTTTTTAATGGGGGAGTCTCTTTTTTTTGTATCAAATAAAATGATTTCTTTGGGAATTTTTTGCTACCAAATTATGTGGTATTTCAATTTAATCTTTTGCATATGTTTTCATGATATAGTTACTTATTTAAAAAGAATTGTTTATAGAAAATAATCTTTACATTGTCCCTCAACCAAGTTGGTGCGTGGATTGTCTAAGTTGATACAATATCTATCCCTGAAATAACCTGAAACTCAAAAATGAAATGATGTTCTTTTCTATATATGTACTTGTGATTATCGTTTGAACTAGAACTAAGCAAAAAAAAATATTATTGGCAAAATGGCGCCTAGTCAAATTAAGATAATCGATTTTGTTCTTCAAATCGATAAGTTTATCTAAAAAAAAATCATGTGTATATCGTATCAGTTTCTCTGTAGGTCATACGATAGAAAGATGCTATTTGAAAGTGCAGTTCAAATCTCAAATGAATCGAATGAGTAGTTTTTTAGGAATCGTGTTAACCAGATGTAAAAAGGATGTTTCGAGAAAAATGCACTTACAGCTTCATGTAATACAATGTTATGCGTGTATACGCCTTGTTAATTTAATGTTTATATCTTCTACATCCAGCCAGACGCAAGCTTTTCATTTGAGATATATAACATTAAAATCGGTCAAACCATTCTTTAGTTAAAGCGAATTTAATCAAAATTAATTTTTTCGCATTGGGGGCTAGAGTTCCAGTCGGTAGGTACTTGGAGTCATTTAAATAACCGTACGTAGGTAATTAGTAAATTTTTAAATCGGACATTTCCACCTTCGCATTCATTGTAGATCATACTTTCGATCGAGATGTTGATGACTAAAATTGGTCAAATAACACAGGAGATAATTGACTTATTTGATTAATTATTTTTTTGTGTTTTATTTAAAATCCTTAAATATTTCGAATCGCGCATTTCGACATAGTTATTCAGCTAGACGCAAGCTTTCGTTTGAGATATAAAAAATTAAAATCCGTTAAACCGTTCTTTAATGTATGTCTTCTGAATGTAATCAAAATTAATTTTTTCTTATTGAGGGCTAGACTTCCAGTCGGCAGATTCGCGGGGTCATTTCAATACCCGTACGCAAATAATTAGTAAATTTTGAAATCGGGCATTTCCACCTTCGCGTTCATTGTAGATCATACTTTCGATCGAGATGTTGATGACTAAAATTGGTCAATTAATTAAGGAGATAATTAATGTGTTTGATTAATTCGTTTTTTGTGTTTTAATCAAAATCCTTAAATATTTCGAATCGGACATTTAGCCAGACATAAACTTTCGACTGAGATATAAAACATTAAAATCCGCCAAACTATTCTCTAATTATAGTCGATTTAGTTTAAATTATTTTTTTTATATTGGGGGCTAGACTTTCGGGCGTTCATACGTGCATAAACAACGAGCCGAACACGATGTCATTTGGAGGGTTGTACAAGGTTAACGGGAGAGAATTGTAACGGGCATTTTGTGATTTCGATAGAAGAAACTATGACGAATCGAATGACGTATACATTTTGATCATCGGCTACACCGTTTATGAGTTATCACCACTTAAATAAGGTCATTATCGTGTTATTTTCGTGTACCTTCGCATTATTTTGGTGGTTTTTGCGGAATTGGAAAAAGATTTCCACTTTCGTATTGGCCAAAGATTAAGCTTTCGAATGAGACATTGTTTACTTGTTGAGATTGGTTCTCTTGTTATAATCAAAATACTATACATGTAAAATCCTATCTAATTGGGGGCTAGAAAAATTGGGGGCTAACTTCGCATAGGTATGTCAACAGTACATATTTAAATTTGGAAATGTGTTGTTATTATTTAATAATAACGTAATGTTTTTGTATGGAATTTATTTGATTTTCCATTGTGAACGATTTTTGAGTGACATTTTGTAATAATGATGATTGGCACGTGAATGTGAAAAAGCAGTCAGAAAAAGCATTAATGTCCTAGAAATTGTCAGATTGAGTGTTGATAGTGAAAATCATTAATATTCTATTTCAAAAATATGTCAGTTTTTGTTACATTTAACTGAATGGACCCAGTAAGTTTTGAAAGTTAAACTATGAACAAACATTCGTTTAGAAAATAATAGGCACGGTAGGATAGTCTTTTGGGCGTTCAATACCGGGGAATTCGTCCGACATCCGCCGCGCCGTCGAAATTAGGGCTGGCGTGGCGTGGCGAAGCGAGGCAAAACGCAGGGACGCGTCCCCGTCCATCCATCCATGCCGGCGGCACGGACGGGAAGCCCAAAAACCCGCGGCAGCGCCCCCGCCCCGTTCACCCTCCTCGGAACACCCGCTGCCTAGGCCTTAATAAATTTTCTCGCGCTCTACGGTCGGTCCCAAAATCCCCCGGCAACGGCAATGGGAGGAAGGGCAGCCGCGCCGCATCGAAGCGGACGCGGGCGCCAGCTGAGGGGCCGAAGAGAAACGAACGAACGAGGGGGCCGAGGGGCGTCGAAGGGGCGAAAAGCGACGCGCCGCGCGGAGGCAAAACCGTCGGTCGGTCGCTTGGTCCGTTCTTCCGTCGGTTCGTTTCTCTCTTGAGCCGCCGACCACCCCGAGGGCATTATTCACGGCGCGACCCGCGTCGGTTGCCTGCCGGTACCGCCTGCTTTGGATATCGCGAAACCGGGCTCTGACGGGAGACGGTGCCGTAAGGGGAGAGGAACCAAGCGGCGGGCGTACATCCGCCTTCGCGATAACGAAATCTTTGGCAGCGACGCCACGGCACGAAGGGCAAAGGGAAACGGTGCTCTTCGTCAGTACAGTTTGCGCGAAATACACCAACGCTAATTAACATACCTCTACTTCTTTTTCTATTAAATTTATTGTCTAAATGTTTCAATTATCTTTTCATAATCACATATTAGATTCAGTTATTTCAATTTTAGTTGAACCAAACTTGACAGTTTTGCTGGAAAACTTATTTATATTATTTTTATCTCTTCAGTAGGTAGGTAGGTATGTGCATTCTCGTTACCTCAGACTCAATTACTGAACTCTTCTCGTCTACAAATACTCATTGCACCAAATACGAGTAGATACCCCATTGTCTCAGGAAGCCTTCTGATGTCAAAGGCTTCCTGCGACAAGAATGTATGCGTATCAAGGTGTTTCGGATAGGAAATTTGTAACAGTCTTCGTCTGTTGGGGTGGGTTCCTGTCAAACAAGAAAACCTAAGCCCGGACTCATTAAGGTTGTACTGGAAAGTAAAGCTGATGTCCTTTCATTGTTGAGTAAATCAAGAAATCTACGTAAATCTACGAACTTTAAATGCATTTACATTCATCGTGACCGAACATCCAATGAGCAATTATGTGATCGAAATCTTCGTGCTGAGCTTGCTAGACGTACCAAGCTCGGAGAAAATGATCTCTACATCACGTATTTGAATGGCATGCCAGTTGTAAGCAAATCAGCAAGCAGTCAGAAAAACAATACTACCCAATTCAGCCTGTATCAACTTTATTATCAAAATATTGGACTTAATACCAAACTGATAGATTTTGTAAGCTCCGTTTGTGCTTCTGACTTTAGTATTATCGCATTGTCTGAGACGTGGCTGAAAGATACTGTTCCTGATTATGAAGTGTTGCCTAATCCTTACACAATGATTAGAGCAGATCGCAGCGAACGTCGTGGAGGTGGTGTATTACTGGCGGTTGACTCGAGGATCGCTGATGTGTTATGTCTGAACTTATCTTCTCCAGTCGATACCATTGATCTTGTCGATACCAACGACATTGCTACTACTAATTATCTACCACAAGACCCATCAGATTAAGCTTTCTTAGTTTTTCCAAAATTTAGTATTCATTGTAACTTTATAGGACATGTAATGAAATTTATTGATATAAACGTTGGTCAACCATGCCGAAGTTGTGCGGTTAACTCCACTGTATCAGAAACTTTGCAAGCATCTGGTAGGCGATTTTGCTGATCTACTATTGATGAATTTAATGAAACCTTGTCAAAATAACGATCATTTAACAGACGTCGAAGTTTTAATACTAAGCTCTTTTTTGCATTTCTGTTCTATTGCAGCCACTCTTCTCTGTTCGCCATCTGCAGCATAAGTTGTACTACAAGGACTATTGGTAGTAGCAGCTGTTACATAATTTTGTTGAGCAAATATTGGCTTAAATGTTGAAGTTGGTGTAATAGATACAGGGGAAGGTAGAGAAATATTTGCATTAACCTATAATGGTTAGGAAATAGAAGGAGTTGGCCATGACGACCAGTTTCAAGTTGATACAATATTAATCACTAAGCCTCGGCCGCAAGCGGTTTCGACTTAATTAGTCAAAAGATCTTCAATTTCGTTTGATAACTAATTACAGGTTGATATATATGCGTTGATACAATTCTGTGATACGGTACCTGGTATTGGTGACGTGATCTTGTCAGATAGCTATGGGTACCACCACTGGAGGGAAAACTGTCTCTGTTATCATGAACATGTTGCAATGCCGTAAGTATATATATGCTTGGTAAGGTAAGTATATTTTCATATTTAAAGTAGTTCTTACAACTTTCGTCTCTTCGCAGCCACACAGCATCCGTAATGCCCTCTTTTGTAGTCGGAAGATCCTCAGGAAATCAGATGCCCTACCCTAGAAAAGAACACCATACGACACCACCGAGTGAGAAGATGCAAAGTATGACAACATGGCTGCCTGGTGAGTGGCTACTTGTTTTAGTCTTCGCATTGTAAAGATAGCAGAAGTCAGCCTAGTGCTCAGATGCTTCAAATGCACTTCCCACGTCATACCGCTGTCCAGATGCATACCCAGAAATGTTACAGTTGCAGATTTTCTCCCACGTCGAGTGATCTCCAACATTATATGTTCTGTTTTTTCACTGTTTAGTTTAAGCAGATTATTAATCTACCATTCTTGAGTGGACAATATAGCTTCTTGTGATTTAGCCATCAAGTTACCCTTTGTAGTGTTCTTTAATACGATGGATGTATCATCGGCATATAAATATGTCTCTTCAATAATGTTGCAAGGCAGATCATTAATATATATATAATAAAGAGAAGAGGTCCAAGAACAAGAAAAGGTCCAAGAACAGACCCCTGAGGAACACCATGTTTGATTTTTACACTAAACGATCTATTACCATTATACTCAATATATTGTTGTCTGTCCATCAAATAAGATTTTATTAAATTTAGTTGTAGACCTCTAATACCATAAAACTGAAGTTTACTCAGGAGAATGGAGTGGCTGATGGTATCAAATGCCTTGCTGAGGTCCAGCAGGTCGATCTGAACCACATTTTGCTCATCGTATGCTTTCGATATAAAGGCAATTTCTTCAGAAACAGCCGTCATTACCGATCTGCCTGATTGGTACCCGTGCTAACTGTTCGCAAAATGTTTGTTGGTTTTAAAGTATTCTACCAACCTTCTTGCTATTAATCTTTCAAATATCTTGGAGATAACGGGCAAAATTGATATAAGGAGATAATTGTTATAGTCCTTTTTATCACCCTTCTTATGTAATGGCAGGACTCTCGCTGTCTTGAATTCTGAAGGAAAAATTCCGCTGACACATTTATTGAACATAATATTAAGATTGACACTGTTCTATTACTGACTTTATTATATTGTTTGTTAAGTCATATGTATCAGCTGTGTCGCTGTTCTTAATTTGACCAACTGTTGTTGTTATTGGTCTCAAGAAAAAAGAATTTACATTTGTCACTCTCTACAAAGTGTTTGTAGATGTCCTCAACGTCGAGAGGTACAGGACCACTATTTGAGCCAGTCTTAGTATACTGATTTATTACCTTCCATATTGGACGTTGTTTTTTGCCAGCATTGTTTATAAAGGTTTCATTTTGTTGTCTATTATATTCATGTATTGCCTCATATACTGTTTTTTATATGTTATGTACAGCTGATAACATTCCTGGGATTTGGAAACTCTCATAAGTATAAAAAAAAGCCTCCAAAGTTCTTTCCATGTTCATCAATTCAGTGTTCTTGAACTGTTTAATTTTTGTTGTGCTTGACTTTATCTTTTTCTTTCTTCTACAGGAAAAAACATCGATTAAACAGTCCCAAAAAGTTTTCATGAAAAACTCTACTAGAGTCCCGAGCAGAGTTGATTTCAGAAAGATTTAACGGGGTATCTGTAAGTAACTCCTTTCCCAATCGATTTGCATTCTTGTTACTATATATTCGTGTTTTCTTAATGTGTCTCTTTTCAGACACCCCTTTTCTCGGTTCTCTGAGAATGACAAATCTGACCAAGGTAATCCGATAAATGGAAATTCTTGGTAACCGTTTCAATTTGAAGATTGGTGACATTTGTAAACACATTGTCAATACAGGTAGCACAGGATGCACTAATACGTGACGGTTCGTTAAGGAAGACACTTTGATGCTTATAAAAGATGAGCATCAACATTGAAAAATTGTTTAATATTATCTGGCCAATAATGGAGTAAAGGAAACGTTTTTTTATGAAACTTTGTCTTGCCAAGACAAGTTGAAAAAATAAGTGAGATGTTCTGTAGTGGACTATAAATTTCGAAGAAGAACCAAACGTTGACCATTAGCCGCCAGAAGTCAATATTAACGTATTTTGTGCTGCTATGTACAGGTGTCCAAATTTCGATGGGTTTGCAGGGTATCTCAGTTATTATGAAGGATAGAAAGTTGCGGCTTTCGCGAAACTGAGCTACTTTTTTGTGAAACTTACAATGGCGCAAACCAAATTTTCATAGCCTTTTTCGTTTTTGATATACAGGAAGTGTTTCAAAATTTACGATTTTCAGAAATCCCTGTATCTCAGCTACCCGGAAATGTAAAAACAGGTTCTAATAGATTTTTTCACGTAGAATCCAATGGTGCACGTAGAATTTTTCTAGTCATCACGGTTTTTGAGTTAAAAAGAGTTAAGTATTTTAGAAGTTGACTATTCAGTATTTGATTTGTGTTTATAAGTTTCCGGATAGCCGAGATACAGGAGGTGTCTGAAAATCGCAATTTTCAAACACTCCCTTTATATCAAAAACGAAAAGGGCTATGAAAATTTGGTTTGCGCCATTGTAAGTTTCACAAAAAAGTAGCTCAGGTTCGCGAAAGCCGCAACTTTCTATTTTTCATAATAACTGAGATACCCTGCAAACCCATCGAAATTTGGACACCCTGTACATACATGATGGATGTATCTATACATAGCAGCGTCATTAGCAAAATTGCTAGAAACCAAGATTCATTTGGAATTTTGTTTCACCTCCCTTTCTAATACTGGAACCAAAGACAAATCACTCAATCAAACTTTTGTCACGTATTTGTCCCGTACTCCGTATTACTGCGTATTACTTATATTAGTGATATAATAATTATTTACTGGATATAGTTATACATCATCTTGGCTTTCTCGACCCTCAAATCATCTGAAAAACGTCACAGTTTGAGTATACCTTGGAGTAAAATTTGGTAGTTGATGCACGTTATAACATTCGCGCGGCGTTCGCGAAAAGGGGACGGCAATGGATCTAGGGTTGTGGGGGCCGCGGGAGGTAAACGTCCGAGGTGGGTGAAAGCGAGGGGTTCTATGGGCGAGTCCACGGGGAATAGATAGAGATCGAACGCACACTCAGTATGTAAGCAAGAAAGAGACGAAGCGAGGGTCAGTCGCGGGCTATTGAACTCGCGCGATTCCGAGAACTGCCGCCCCTGCGCGTCCCCTCGTCAACCCTAAATCATAGTGAACGTAGGGCCCACCCCAACTGCGAGCCTCTTTACCCCGAACCATTAGAGGGAATTAGCGGGAACCTAGGTCCTGACTTTACCCTGTTTGTGAGTCGCGAACGCTGGTTGCTCGAACTTCCTGGATTCGTGCCGCGAACTGAATGAGACGATGGGGGAATATTATTAGGGATGCAAAATACTTTGTTTTATTTTTAGAAAAGTTATTCAAGAATATCGAACTAATTATTTCGAAATTCATAAAATTTTAATTACCCAATTCATTCAAACAGGTATAAAATGAAACCCCGCTTCTCTTAAGCTGAATTACTTTTGTAATACACAATCAAATTGACATTTAGTGTTTCATAAAGGGGTTCCGTTTTAGCGACAACCATTACACCTTGTAACAGTCGCCGTTAATTAACAAGTCATCAATGGGCTTTAAAGTCCCTTTTGTGCAGTCCGTACAAATTTGAATTAAACCCGGGAATTTCAGCTCCATCGGTGACCATAAATCACATCCGCGAGAAATAATTAAAACATCCAGGCAGCGCGAGCTCCGAGGGTCGAGACGAAAAAGAAGAACGGATGGAGACAAGAACGGAAGAAGGTTCCTCCGTCTACTTTCCTCTTGCTGCTTCGTCCGTTCGTTCGTTAAGCTCGCGGCCCAGTTCTTTCCCCACACCACGGCCATCGTCCCTAAGTCCCCCTCGTTGGCCTCCTCCCCCAGCTCCCCCCGGCGCCGTCGGTTTTATCGTATCTCGCGCGTATGTGCGAGCGACGGTCGCGAGGTTCAGCGCCACCAGCCCGGTTCCACGATAATTAACAGCGTTTAATTAGATAGGAAACGGGCCCCCCTCGCGACCCTTCGGGGGTCCGCGTGCTCGGTCCTCGGTCTGCACCGTTATAAATTTCCTTAATTGGTCTGCCGGCCTGCCGGAGGATGGTGGCGGTACGGTACCGACTGCTTTCGATTTTTTTTGTTCGAAACGGAGTGTGGCTACGACGCCGCGGCGTCGACGAACTAAAAGGAGCTGGAAATGAGGTTTTGTGGGGCTTGGAATTTCCTGGGATCTCCTCGATTTATTAACTAACATCAAACAGGCAGCTCTAACGGCAGTTCAATGTTGTCAGATTAACATTTTATATGAGTTAAATAGTTCTTAAGTTATCAAAAGAAATACCGACCAGTTAATTTTAAAACGGAAATTGGTATTTTCTCACTTTTCAATGTCACTAAACTATTTACTTTATATCCTAAACATAATTATACAACTAAACGTATGGGAACTTATTCTGCAGAGATTTGATGACCTAATTTCACCTAAAATTTATTTAACATCTACATATACTCTATTTTTTTAATTTAGAGGAGTGTTTTCAAATTGAAGCGCCAAAAAGAAGGGTTACTATTGGTCAGTTTTAAGCAAAAATTACACTAGAAAAATTCGAGATGTTGCCGGCTGCCTAGAAATATCGGGTTTAACCGCACGTCTCTCAGTATGGCTAAACCCCATGATTCTAGTTCTAGGTCTAGTGTTAGTTCTTGTTTTACAATATAGTAAAAAAAATTCTCCACATTGATGCATCTGGGAGCAAAAATGTTACAGACAATTGTGTTAAGGGTACAATTTGCTACAACTTTTGTTGCAAAAGTTTTTCTGTATCATGCTCTGGATACCGATTTTTTTTAACACTCTTCTAATTTTCATATTTTTGAAAAATTCTCTACATTGACGCATCTGGGAGCAAAATTGTTACTGACCATTGTGTTAAGGGTACAATTTGCTACAACTTTTGTCGTAAACATTTTTCTGTGTCATGCTCCGGATACCGATTTTTTTTAACTCTTTTAATTTTCATATATTTGAAAAATTCTCTACATTGATGCATCTGGCAGCAAAAATGTTAAGACCATTGTGTTAAGAGTACAATTTGCTACAACTTTTGTCGTAAAAGTTTTTCTGTATCATGTTCCGGATACCGATTTTTAACACTCTTCTAATTTTCATATTTTTTAAAGATTCTCTACATTTTGATGCATCTGGGAGCAAAAATGTTAAGACCATTGTGTTAAGAGTACAATTTGCTACAACTTTTGTAGTAAATCTTCTTCTGTATTATGCTCTGGATACCGATCTTTCTCACTCTTTTAATTTACATATTTTTGAAAAATTCTCTACATTGATGCGTTTGGGAGCAAAAATGTTACTGACCATTATGTTAAGGGTACAATTTCCTACAACTTTTGTTGTAAAAGTTTTTCTGTATCATGCTCTGGATACCGATTTTTTTTAACACTCTTCTAATTTTCATATTTTTGAAAAATTCTCTACATTGATGCATCTGGGAGCAAATATGTTACAGACCATTGTGTTAAGTGTACAGTTTGCTACAACTTTTGTTGTAAAAATTTGTCTGTATCATGCTAAGGATACCGATGTTTTTAACACTCTTCTAATTTTCATATTTTTGAGAAATTCTCCACATTGATGCATCTGGGAGCAAAAATGGTACAGACCATTGTTGTTAAGGGTATCATGCTACAAGTTTTGTTGTAAAAATTTTTCTGCATCATATAGTAAATATACAACATAGTAATCTCTTATGCTAATTAGTGCTACCTACCACTGCCACTAAAACTAACACTACACCTAGAACTAGAAACAATCAGGTTTAGCCACACGACTCTCAAGACGGCTAAACCCGAATAATTGACCAAAAAACACGTTAAAAATAAAAAAAAAGTGCAGTAAAGTAACTAACACTAGATTAACTTCAGTTATAAAACTTCTATTATATGATAACTAACTTCAGGGTTAAAATGTCAACCTCAATTTTAACATATTTGTAATCTTCATTAAAAATCCTCTAAAATGAGTACAAACACGACAAATTTATCTTCAATATTCATGAAGTTATGATCAACTTCCGGTTAAGAATATCAACGTCAATTTTGACATATTTGTAATTGTCGTGAAAAATCCTTTAAAATGAGCCCAAACATAATACGTTTAATTCCAATATTAATCGGGATATAAGAAACTTCCGGTTTGAAATGTCAATGTCATTTTGACATATTCATAATTTTTATAAAATGTCTTAATATTTGTCACAAAAACAAAAATATAATAAAAAATAAAAAATTAAGGTTGGTATTAATATTTAAAAATTAAATTGCTATGTTCATTGTTGCTAACTTAGGGTTTAATGCTTTTTGGTCTAACTTTTTTGTTTTTTGAGATAAGTGCGTCATCTTTGGACTCATTTTAAAGGGTTTTTTAATGAAGATGACAAATATGTCAAAATTGACGTTGACGTTTCAAACCCTTTTAAAAATAAAACTTGAAAGTTGGAACTTTTTAGTTTTTAGTTTTAGTTCAATAAAACTAGAACGAGAACAATTACTTTAGGCAATAAAAATATACAACATAGTAATATCTTATGCTAACTAGCGCTACCTACCACTGCCACTAGAACTAACACTAGACCGAGAACTAGAAATATTCGGATTTAGTCCCACGGCTGTCAAGATGGCTAAACCCAAAACTTTCTAGTTCTAGGTCTAGTGTTAGTTCTAGTTTTAGTTCAATAAAAATATACCACATAGGAATATCTTATGCTAACTAGCGCTACCTACCACTGCCACTAGAAGTAACACAAGACCTATACTAGAATCATTCAGGTTTAGCCGTCTTGAGAGACGTGCGGCTAAACCTGAATGTTTCTAGTTCTAGGTCTTGTGTTAGTTCTAGTGATAGTGCTAGTGTAAAACTAGAACTAACACTAAACCTAGAACTAGAAAGTTTCGAGTTTAGCCGTGCGTTTGAAGACGCGAATAAACCCGAATTTTCTATTCTTGGTCTACTGTTAGTTCTAGTTTTAGTTCAATAAAAATATACAACTTACTATGTTGTAGTGATGCGACAACTAGCAGTTTGGCCGAATAACCTAATAGCGAATATTCGCTAAATTTTCAACCGAATATTCGACCGAATACCGGATATTCGATGTAACGCTTAATCGGTATTTTATTCGCATCCTAGAGATAATGCGGTAATTCCCCGAGTATCTACTTGATACCTCTTGTCGTTCACTTTGCGTGCTTGTTCAGTCTGCGAGAAACGATTACAGTTGTTGGAGTGAAATTAGAAGTGAAATAATGAATACCGCAAGAAAATCAAAAATTTGGTTATTTTTTAAAGATCGTGAGGATCTGAAAACAAAGCTCAGTGTATATTGTGCAATGCGTTAATTTCAAGAGGAGGCAAGGGAAAATTGGCAACAAGTTCGCTTATGAACCACATTAAAGGTAGATCCTTATAAATAAAATAAAATCTATTTTATAAATACAGATATGTAAATAACTGGTTTGCGATTATCTAGCTTTCATATTCGAGGATTTATCTCACCCCCGCATTTATTTCAGGAAAGCATCCCGAATGATATAAACAATTGAGTGGTCCAATTAAGAATCCACAACATGAAGGACTACACTTTGGCCAGCTTGTCCGCCTTCTCATTGCCCTTAATGATGCTATAGTTAGCTATAGATGCTATAGCTAACTAACGATAGATGCTATAGATGCCCCTAGCAGTTTAATGTGGCTGTTTGGTCCACTGATACCCATATGTACCTACCCCGGATCTAACTGTCTTTGAAGCATCGGTGTACTAGGCTAGGGCTCCTCTTTTTAGTTGAGGCCCTCCCTTCGCCCAATCATCCGTGCTTCTAAATATGACCTTATACGGCTGGTTGAAATTGTATTCTGTCGGTATAAGGTCCGTTTTAATTTCAATCAGGTGATTTAGACATGGGTCCTTGAGGATTTCGAGGGCCTCTGAGGTTGCCCTGCATCAACTTGAGTGAAGAAACTATTTTCAGTGATAAGGTACTTGAAGCTGCCTCCTTTTGTATATATATACAATACATATAAACAACGCAATAAATATTCGGGAAAACATAGCTCAAACGATAACCGCGTCAAGACGCATTGTGACACACTTTCAGCACTCCGAAAATATTCAAGAAAAGCTGAAGTAACTACAACGCAAACTAGGTTTGCCTGTTCATGAACTGATACAAGATGTTCGGACAAGGTGGAATAGTACATACTATATGTTTGTCCGATTAGTAGAACAAAAGAGGGCAGTTACATTATATATTTCAGAAAATAAGGTAAAATTTGAAAATTTGTTAGTGATGCAATGGCAACTGTTAGAAGATTGTTTTATGCTTTTAAAGCCATAGCTTTAAAAAAAGCGTCGCAATAATATCTGAATTAATTCCTAATATTAAAACATTAATCAAATATTTAACAAAGCAGGAAGCCCGTTCAGGAAATGTCATTCAAATGTAAATTTGTTTAATGCAGGGATTACGGACAAGGTTCGCTGAAATAGAAATTATGCCTACTATTTCCTACTGACACTATTAGATCCTCGATATCTCTTGCAATTTTTTTCACTCGAAAATATTTCTGAAACAAGACAAACTTTTTTTTGGAAGCTCTTCGAAGGGACTTAAGCTCAGGAAGCGATAGCACCGATGAAACTAATGACATCTGTACGAAAAATAACCAGCAACTATGTTCAAATGCGGTAGATGAAGCATTAATATACTAAATATATCGACAGAACAAGAAAAAATGATATTGCTCTTAAGCTAGATTCTTATTTATGCGGAGAAGTTTTGGGTAAAGAAGAGAACCCATTTATTTGGTAAAAAAGGTATAGCTTAAAACATCCGAAAATGAGCCAACTTGTTAAAATATATCTATCAACACCTTCAAGTACAGTGTGCAGTGAACGACTATTCTTTCAAGCAAGTAGCATCTACGAGGAAAGAAGAAATCTCTTGCTGCCTCGTAAAGTTGAACAATTAGTATTTTTACATATCAGTCAACCTCTATTTAATTATGAATATTAAAGAGCATAGAACTGAAAGCGATTTTTCAAAACGGTTTGCTGCATTAAAAAGAAGATACTTTAATTAATAATTGGTGAAATTTCCAGAAGGATCCTTCAAGAAATTAATTTTATAGCGAATTTTGAAAATTATCGATGAAAATTGCAACATCGAAAATTATATCAAAACTTCAAATATTGTTTTCTCAAAAACTAAAAGTTATTTTTCAAAACTTGTTGGTTCATTGGAAAGAGGACACTTTTATTAACACTTTGGGAAATTTTCGCACTCATATTCCAAGAACTGGATTTTATACGAATTTTTGAAACTTAATCGGCGAAAATTGCAAAATTAGAAAAAATTGTCGATCATTTCAAAAATTTATTTCTCAAGAACTAAAAGTGATTTTTCAAAACGGCTTTTTGCATTAAAAAGAGGATACTTTAATTAATAATCGAAAGTAATAACAGCGATAGTTCTGTTAGTAATGAATGTGATGATGAATTACAAGCGAAGAGAAGAAAACTAGACGAAACTGCAACAAGAGATTTTATATATCGTATTGGGATTGTTATTATTTAGGTTGCTAATGACAAACCTGATATAAATAAAGTTTTATTCAATGAAAAAAGTCCTATTGGAGTTGAACTTGATTATTATCTGCATCACTAATATTTTTATTGAGCTATAACGGACATTGCCTTCCCCGTAAAATTATATTGACATGTTGCATTTTATGTGGCACAAAGTAAGTAGGTATGTCCTGATTTTTATTATGTTTAAAAATTAAATTCGTAACTACAGTTTACATAAAATTTAAAATCCTCTCTGGTTTTAAAACTCCTGCCAAAAAATAGCTTTGAGTAATTACACTGGGTAAACGTGACTTTTCATTTTACTCCTCCGAATTAAAAAATAGAGAATAGTAGGTATGGACTTTCTTTTTTATAAAACAAGAAGATACAGCTAAATCAAACTGGAGAATAGTTATTGATATTAAAGTATCAATTTGTACACATATAAATTTCAATTTTGTTCGAGCCATGTTATTCTACAATATATTATGATATAAGTTATGAATCACGATTACGTAGACAAAGTTGAATGAAGTTTCAAGTTCAACAGGAATATACCGTAGTCGTTCACATCGAATTAACTCTCGCTTTTTATCTGTTCGGACGGCCATAATAGTGCCATTACGAGACAAATTTATGTGGTTCTACAACTTACTCCGTCCAAGCAGCTCGGCTCCTTCTCTTTCTGTTCTTCAGTTTTGTTTAGCGTCCACCTCCGCTCCCCGATTGCAGTACTCTCTGTGTTCTTCCATATCGGATCCGAAGAGAGTTTAAAGTAGTGGTCGTTTGACGACTGTGTTTAAAGTGCATTTTTAAGTGTCACGAGTAATTGTTTTAATAATTGCCATTTAACGGCGCTTAAAGCGCAATTGGCCGTGTCAATGGCTGCACCCGGCAAGATTTACTATGTTCCCGGTAATCCAAAACGGTTTGATTAATTAGTTTAGGCCAAAAACCGGTCGGTAACGGCCGGTTAAATGCTCCGTATCGGTCAGAAGGTATCAGGAGAGCAGGAATCGGCCGCAGTAGAAACTTTTGGCCTGTCGGATGGCTGAAATAAACTTTATTACAACGTTTCATAAAGTTGAAATTGCCCGTAGCCGTTTCGGGCAAATACAAGTGCCCAGCCACAAGTGGGTGTTTACGTTTAATATACGGGACAACGAAGTGTGTGAGGATGTATTCAATTTCCTTCCGTCGCCTCTGTTACATCGATATCCGTCGTCGTCTTCAAATCGTCCAGCTGATGTTCGAAACAATCCCCACGTCAGGAACAACGTTGTCTTGTTGATTTACTTTGGCACGACTTACTTTACATATTTCAGCGATGATATCGTTTCATCGCGTTCTTCATTTCACCACGTTGAAATTTCTTCGATCCGCGTTGCTAGCGGTGTGTTACGTTGCTGGGAAAGGCATTTCGAAATTCCCCAAAGCCGGATGGCAGGTTTCCGATGGCTTGGGCTTTTGGGGGTTGAAGGGGGCATTGGGGGGTAGGGGGAAACTTCGCGGACGCCATTCCCGAGGCGCCGCGGTACGCAGATCGATTAGCGGGGGATCAAGGTGCAGACACACTGTTCAACCTAACACCATAAAAAGTCCTTTGTGTTTCGTAACTATACAAATTGTTACAGAATTACTTACCATTTTATATATAAAGTGAAAGCTGACTTATATTGGTCCATAAAAGGGGATGAGAATGGAGCAACGTTTCATAATAAAGTACAAACTTTTCCGGTAAATCTAATATATTGGTAAAGAAAATTGATCCTAAGGTTTTACAACAATATGATGTGACAATTTTCGACCCCTTATACAAGTTTGACCCAAAACTGTTAGAGAAATACTTAATAAAGTTACCTTTACACTTGCGCTGAAAACGAGTATCAAATTTAAGATTATACCAAAAAGATTGTGGACTTTGTCAAGTTAATCCAAACACGATAAATTACACAAAGTGCTTCGGTAACAACACAAAATAAAAGAATTATCAGGAAACGCATAGGAATGCAATCATGAATTATTCAACATTTGTTCAACTTGTAAGTGAAGATATAATTAACCAATTTAAAAATTTTAAACGATCAGATTTCCAATATACAGCTGCTCGCAAAATTATCCACCTGGCACATTTACAAATTTATCTTCGACTTTTGCAAAGTATCATGTCACATTTTGTTCAGTTACGTTTATTTTACTTGTACTAACAGAGTACATTTTAATTTTGTCTCTGATGATGATATATTGCCGAAACTAATTACACAAAAAAGCCTTTGAGGATTACTAATTTTAAGCAGCCAGGATTCAACGATAAAGTTCATCGTGAAGGAATAAAAGGGTAGCTAGCTAACAACAATTTAAACAAGAAGTGTACTGGAAGTAAACGCTTCATCACACCGTAATTCGTAACCTTTTCCTAAAAGCTAGGAGATTATGTCTATCCTTATAGCAAATTTGAAGAATAAAGAATGACTTCTAAAGGACATACTACAGAAGGAAGATTATACGCCAAGCTGTGTAATGTTTCATGGAAACCCAGGCGACTAAAAAAGAAATATATCATGGTAAGACATGGAACAATCAGCAATCCATGAAACACATTGCCAAGGAGAAAGGGTAAACTTCCTCCGTTAAAGTGGTCAAAACGATGTAGTACAAATTGGACAGAACTTCGAATGTTGTATAAACAAACACGAGGACACCAAATTAGAAAACAACAAAGCAATAAGCAGTTGCAGAAAATTGCCGTTACTTGCCAATACTTACTAGGAGCTGTTTAACATCTTCGCAAGAAGATTAATACAGAAGATGGTAGCTGAGCTAAACCTGAATGATTTTACTGTCAACTTTCCACCGATTTAGTCACTATTAATTCATAAGTATGTTTCGAAAATCGTTACCTTGAAGTTTGGAAATTTAAAGAAATGATTTTCACATTTTAATTATTAATTATATTCGCTTTAAAATGCTAAAATAATATCATAATTAGTGTGTGAGATACACGATTTCTTAAAGATCGATGTCTCACAATCTGATGATCATACTAATATGAATTCAAAAAATTATAACTCCAAGATATAATGATTTACAAAAATTATCTTAAACCCATAAATTACCGATTAAAATTGCTTCAAAATGATTTTTATTTCGTTAAAAAATCTCAATCCGTTTTTGAGATATGACGTTTTAAACTTTGTTGACATAAATATAAAATTCTTCGATTATCGGAGTTTATAGTTTTGTTTCAAAAATCGTAACGTTGAAATTTAAAAAGTTACAGAAATGACTTTTAACACCTTAATTTTTAATCATGTTCTGTTTAAAATGCTTTTTATTTCACATTGATATCATAATTAGTTTTTGAGATATACGATTTCTTAAAGATCGATGTCTCTCAATCTAATGATCATACCAAGATGAATTGAAAAACTTATAACTCCAAGATTTAACAATTTACAAAAATTATCTTTAATCCATTAATTACCAATTAAAATTGGTTCAAAACGATTTTTATCTCGTTAAAAAATCTTAATCGGTTTTTGAGATATGACGTTTTAAACTTTGTTAATATAAATACAACATCTTCAATTGCCGGAGTTTATAGTTGCGTTTCAAAAATCATAACTTTGAAGATTGAAAACTTAATGAAATGACTTTCAACATATTAATTATTAATTACGTTGGCTTCAAAATGCTTTTTATCTCATATTGATATAACAATTAGTTTTTGAGATACATAACTTTTTAAAGATCGATGCCTCTCAATCTAATGATTGTACTACGATGAATTCAAAAAATGATAACCCCAAGATTTAACGATTTATAAAAGTTATCTTCACTCCATTAATTACCAATTAAAGTTGCTTCAAAATGATTATTATCTCGTTAAAAAATCTCAATCGGTTTTTGAGATACGACGTTTTAAACTTTGTTAATATAAATACAAAATCTTCAATTGCCGGAGTCTATAGTTGCGTTTCAAAAATCATAACTTTGAAGATTGAAAACTTAATGAAAAGACTTTCAACATATTAATTATTAATTACGTTGTCTTCAAAATGCTTTTTATCTCATATTTATATTACAATTAGTTTTTGAGATACATCTCAAAATCTCATTCAATCTCATGATTGTACTACGATGAATTCAAAAAATGGTAACCCCAAGATTTAACGATTTACAAAAATTATCTTGACCCCATTAATTACCAATTAAAATTGCTTCAAAATGATATTAATCTCGTTAAAAAATCTCAATTGGTTTTTGAGATACGTTTTAAACTTTGTTAATGTAAACACGAAATCTTTAATCGACGGAGTTTATAGTTGCGTTTCAAAAATCATAACTTTGAAGATTGAAAACTTGATGAAATGACTTTCAACATATTAATTATTAATTATATTCGATTCAAAATGCTTTTTATCTCACATTGATATCATAATTAGTTTTTGAGGTACACGATTTCTCAAAGATCGATGTCTCTCAATCTAATGATGAATTCAAAAACTTATAACTTCAAGATTTAATAATTTATAAAAATTATCTTCAACCCATAAATTACCGATTAAAATTGCTTCAAAATGATTTTCATTTCGTTAAAAAATCTCAATCCGTTTTTGAGATGTGACGTTTTAAACTTTGTTTATGTAAATACAAAATCTTCAATCGCCGGAGTTTATAGTTGCGTTTCAAAATCATACCTTTGAAGATTGAAAACTTGAAAAATCGATTTTCAACATCTTAATTATTAATTACGTTGGCTTCAAAATGCTTTCTATTTCATACTGATATTACAGTTAGTTTTTGAGATACATGACTTTTTAAAGATCGATGCCTCTCAATCTAATGATTCTACTACGATGAATTCAAAAAATGATAACCCCAAGATTTAACGATTTATAAAAATTATCTTCAACCCTTTAATTGCCAATTAAAATTTCTGCAAAATGATATGTATCTCCTTAAAAAATCTCAATCGGTCTGTGAGATACGACGTTTTAAACTTTGTTAATGTAAATACAAAATCTTCAATCGCCGGAGTTTATAGTTGCGTTTCAAAATCATAACTTTGAAAATTGAAAATTTGACGAAACGATTTTTAACATCTTAATTATTAATTACGTTGGCTTCAAAATGCTTTTTATCTCATATTGATATTACAATTAGTTTTTGAGATACATGACTTTTTAAAGATCGATGCTTCTCAATCTAATGATTCTACTACGATGAATTCAAAAAATGATAACCCCAAGATTTAACGATTTATAAAAATTATCTTCAACCCATTAATTGCCAATTAAAATTGTTGCAAAATGATATGTATCTCGTTAAGAAATCTCAATCGGTCTTTGAGATACGGCGTTTTAAACTTTGTTAATGTAAATACAATATCTTCAATCGCCAGAGTTTATAGTTGCGTTTCTAAAATCATATCTTTGAAGACTGAAAATTTGAAGAAACGATTTTCAACATCTCAATTATTAATTACGTTGGATTCAAAATGCTTTTTATCTCATATTGATATTACAATTAGTTTTTGAGATACATAACTTTTTAAAGATCGATGCCTCTCAATCTAATGATTCTACTACGATGAATTCAATAATGATAACTCCTAGATTTAATGATTTATAAAAATTATCTTCAATCCATTAATTATCAATTAAAATTGCTGCAAAATGATATGTATCTCGTTAAAAAATCTCAATCAGTCTTTGAGATACGACGTTTTAAATTTTGTTAATGTAAATACTTAGAGTTGGGACCGAAGCCGAATAATTATTCGCTATTCGGCTTATTCGGCCTCATTTTTAGTATTCGGCTATTCGGCCGAATATTTGGCAATTCCGCCGAATATTAAGTTTTATGTGTAGACGTTTTAAATTTTAATAAATCTTGTGGTGCAGATCACAATAGGTTTACGAAACAAAACACATGATAACTTACTCATCAGATAAACTTTATTTGATAAAAAAGATCAATAATCATAATTAATTAACGGCAAGTTTTCGTGCAAAAATACTAAATGGGCAGCTCTCTCTGGTAGTAAGCGATTTCTTTTTTTTTTCATATAAGTTCCCTGCTTCTGAAAACAGTCGCTCACTGAAAATTGTGCTTGATGGAGCGGATAAATACACTTTTGCAAGACAACTCATTTTATAATATTTGAAACTGTTTGTTTTCCACCAAACAAATAGATCTTCATCTCGTTTTAAGAGTTCTCCGGATAAATAACAGTCCAGTTCAACTGCTATCCTATTTCTTGGATTGAAGTCTTTAACGGCCTTACTAGACATCCAAACTTTCGATTTTTTTGTTGTACTCATATTTTTTACGACACTAATTTAACTCAATGATTGAACTATCTTCTTTCACCTCACTTGTCACTTACCAAATAAGCAGTAACAAAATTTTTCGTATACTCACAAGTTCAGACATGTACGGCGATTAATGCAAATATAACCAAGATAGAACTCGGGGAAGCACCGACTTCGAGTTCGATTATCGAGATTTGAGAAATATTCGATTAGGCCGAATATACGAGTCAAATGTCGGCCGATATTCGATATTCGGATATTCGGCTAAACTACTATTCGTCACATCACTAGTAAATACAAAATCTTCAATCGCCGGAGTTTATAGTTGCGTTTCAAAAATCATAACTTTGAAGATTGAAAACTTGAAAAAACGATTTTCAACATCTTATTTATTAATTACGTTGGCTTAAAATTGCTTTTTATCTCATATTGATATTACAATTAGTTTTTGAGATACATGATTTTTTAAAGATCAATGTCTCTCAATCTAATGATTATACTAAGGGAAATTAAAAAAATTATAACCCTAATATTTAAAGATTTATAAAAATTATCTCCAATCCATTAATTACCAATTAAAGTTGCTTCAAAATGATTTTTATCTCGTTAAAAAATCTCAATCGGTCTTTGAGATACGACATTTTAAACTTTATTAATGTAAATACAAAATCTTCAATCGCCGGAGTTTATAGTTGTGTTTCAAAAACCATAACTTTGAAGATTGAAAACTTAAAAAAACGATTTTCAACATCTTATTTATTAATTACGTTGGCTTAAAAATGCTTTCTATATCATATTGAAATTACAGTTAGTTTTTGAGATACTTGATTTTTTAAAGATCGATGTCTCTCAATCTAATAATAATAATAATAATAATATACCTTTATTTACGTTAAGAAAACAAAAATACAGAGACATAATAGAAAAATCAAAGATAGGCGTAAATAAAGTGCGAAAGTAAGAAAAAATTAACCCCGGCAATATGCCATAAAAAAAAAAACCGTGTACATGGACAGAGACATAGCAACTGGCGCAAGCCGGAGTAGCCACCAAAACTGCAGAGCCAGTTTGTGTGTGGCGTTCAGTAGTTAATCTTCATCGATCCATTTATAAAACTTACTTAAAAAAAAAACTTTACACAAAACTCTCTGTACCTAATAGAGTTGGTTTACTAACAGAACAAGAAAAAAGAAAACAAAAAAAACAAGAAAACTAATCAGAAACAAAAAAAATATATATATTATAACCACTAATCTCAACTATTTAATAGTAGTATTTGTTAAACCATAATACGAAAAATGTCCTCAATTTGTGGTTCAGTGATCTTGGGGTAATTTAACGATTTATAAAAATTATCTTCACCCCATAAATTACCAATTAAAATTGCTTGAAAATGATTTTTATCTCGTTAAAATATCTCAATTGGTTTTTGAGATACAATGTTTTCAACTTTGATTAATGTGTATACAAAATTCCTCGATCGTCGGATTTGATAGCTGGGTTTTATTTATTCATTTCATGCTTTTTATCTCTCATTGATATCATAACTAATTTTTGACATCCATGACGAATAGTTAATGTGCAATCAAAGTTTGCACTTTGTAAGGTTGCGTTAAATTCTAAGCAGTGAGCATTCGTTAAGATTTGTGTTACCAAAGTTCCACTTTATTAATAATCTTAGCAGATTATTGAAATCTTTCTACTTCATTTTTATCTTTAGAATATAAGGAATTGAGTACTTCTTGTTATAAAAATCTTTTCCTTTCTATCTTAATTAAATATAAAGTTGTTAACATTATTGCAACAGGACCAATCGGGAATCCAATTTCCCTTCGAATTTCAACAAGAACATTCTAGCTGACATTAGCCCAATTTCTGGATTAGCATAGTTGTCAAGCAGCGAAGGGCAGGTATTGATCGATAAAGGGTGGTCATCTGGAACCGTGCGCGAACCATTGTGTCCTCAGAGCGTTGGACGAGGCGTCAAGGAATTTACTGTACTGGGGCCGTGGCGCATCCAATTTGCATATACATGACCGCGGAGCCACGGAAAACGGATAAATAAAGCTCAAGACGCACAAGGGGCGGACTTTAGAAATTCGAATTACGCCTCTTCGAAATGCGATGGAAGAAGAAATAAAGAAATTTATATTATACCACGATACTATTGCTGCCTTTTACTTCCAAATTTAAAACTTAAATCGCCCTAAAATCGATTAACAAGTCTGGAATTCTCCATGAATGCTTTCGAAGCACTTTCTATGATAGCAGATTAACGTACTACTCTTATTCTAAAATCTGATGACTCTTATTACAACTTGGAGAATGAAAATTGTGATTGAGAAACTTTTAGGAAATGAGAGGGATGGTGTTATAGGGCTGATGTTGGGGGAAGG
Organism: Onthophagus taurus; assembly: GCF_036711975.1. Lineage (NCBI taxonomy): Eukaryota > Metazoa > Arthropoda > Insecta > Coleoptera > Scarabaeidae > Onthophagus > Onthophagus taurus. The sequence goes on along the minus strand of NC_091972.1, from coordinate 20,572,432 downwards.
GAGAGCGAGGCGTAGTTGAAAAGCGGATGACCTACCGCAACGATATGACGTAACAATGACATTTAAAATGAGAGCGAGTCGGGTCTGTGCGAGTAGGGCAAAGATCCGAGTCGGCCCTGAACCGGGGCGCACAGCTGATCGCAGTTGGCGCCGCCACTCGGTTATATCATAACCGGGAGGCGGCGCAGTCGTATACTCAGACGTCATAACGCTTTTGCGCGTTTGTTTATTGGCGAAAGTTGCCTCTAACAGCATCCAAGAACAGGATTAGTTGAAGCCCGACTTGAAGAAAGTCAAGTTTCAAGTATATTGTTCTATATCTTTACTACTTTGATGATCTTGAGAACCATCACATTTAATATTCCAATGGTATTAAGGTCCATTACTACCATCTTTTAGTTAAATTTATCTTATAGATAAACCCATCTACTAGCCAATCAGAGCGCGTGAAATAGTCGTAACCGTGGTAATAATTCCTTAGACAGCTTAACCAGAAGATGGTAGTAACGGGCCTAAGGACCACTTTTACCATCTTCCTGATAAACTATCTAGAAGATAGTTGCCATGGTTACGGCGGTTTTAAGCGCTCTCATTGGCTAAGAACTGGATTTATCTATCGGATAAATTTATCAGGAGGTGGTAAAAGTGGGCCTAAGTAGATTAAGGTGTATTATTTGGAAAATGTTGGAAATTCATTTTATCATTTTGGTGTATTAACGCCCATCCACTTAATTCTTTTAGCAAAAGGGAGATCAATTACTTGGACGCCGCCCTAATATTACGGGGTGGCCCTTCAAAGCATTAATTCTCAGATGACGACGGTCGTCAAATTCCATCCCTTAATGACAGAGGACGCCCTTGGTTAGGGACAGGGCATCAGCGGGCCACCCGTTTAACGTTCCACTGGCTACAATGGGGTTGCCGCGGGTGCAGAACGGGGGATGGGTCAGGGGGGCGTGGGGCGGCCAGTAGCCGGACTCACGCACGCTGGATGCCCATTTGCCCTTGTCCTGATTTATATGGGCAATGGGCGATATCTTGCCATACATAGTTAGCGAGCCAAATTGTTGACGATGTCTCTATCTGTGCTTCTGTTCACTGGGTTTTATTACAGTTGCTTACCATTAAAATATAATCGGGAAATTTTTAAATTAGTCTGCAACTAAATCCTCCTTTAGATAAACATATAATGACTTCATGGATTAAAATGTTTTCGATGTAAAACTGATTTGCACTTTTTTTCTATCACATACAAATCGTACGACAATGAAATAGAGATCTAAATGAAATTAATCTAGTTTTAGTGTGCCATAAATAATTTCTTATTTTCTAGAATTATTGTTTATTTCTAACTCTGCGTATTTATGAAGGTAATAGTCGAAGGACATAATTTAACAAATCGTATCTCAAAAACTAGATGAGATATCACAATGAAATACAGAACAAAATGAATTTAAATTAATCTAGTTTTGGTATGCCAGAAATATTTTCTTAGTTTCCACAATATTTGTTGTTATGATATTTTTTTAGTGTGCCATAAATTATTTCTGTTTTCCTAGAATTATTGTTGTTATGATTTTTTGAATCCAACTTTGCGTATTTATGAAGATAATTGCCGAAAATGACAATCTAAAAAATCGTATCTCACAAACTAGATGAGCTATCACAATGAAATAAAATGCAAAATGAATCTAAATTAATTTAGTTTTAGTGTGCCATAAATAATTTCTTATTTTCCAGAATTGCCGTTGTTATGACTTTTTGAATTCAACTCATCGTATTTATAAAGGTAATTGTCGAAGATGATAATTAAATTATCATGATGAAATAAAGTGGAAAATGAACCTAAATTAATCTAGTTTCATTGTACCATAAATAATTTCTTAGGTTCCGGAATTATCATTGTTATGATTTTCCGAATCCAACTCGTTGTATTTATAAACATAATTGTCGAAGATGATAATGTAAAAAATCGTATCTCAAAAACTAGATGAGATATCACAATGAAATAAAGTGCAAAATGAACCTAAATTAATCTAGTTTTAGCGTGCCAGAAATAATTCCTTAGTTTAACAATATTTGTTGTTATGATTTCTGAATCCAACTCTGCGTATTTATGAAGGTAATTGTCGAAGATGATCATTTAGAAAATCGTGTCTCAATAGCTAAATGAGATATCATGATCAAATAAAGTGTAAAATGAGCCTAAATTAATCTAGTTTCAGTGTGCAATAAATAATTTCTTAGTTTCCAAAATTGTCGTTATTATGATTTTTTGAATATAACTCTAGTTGTCGAAGGTGATAATTTAAAAAATCGTGTCGCAAAAACTAGATGAGATATCACAATGATGTAAAGTGCAAAATGAATCTAAATTAATCTAGTTTTAGCGTGCCAGAAATAATTTGTTGTTATGATTTTTTGAATCCAATTCTGCGTATTTATGAAGGTAATTGTCGAAGGTGATAATTTAAAACATTGTATCTCAAAAACTAGATCAGATATCACAATGAAATAAAGTGCAAAATGAACCTAAATTAATCTAGTTTTAGTGTGCCAGAAATAATTTCTTAGTTTCCACAATATTTGTTGTTGTGATATTTTGAATCCAATTCTGCATATTTACGAAGGTAATTGTCAAAGCTAATAATTTAAAAAATTGCATCTTAAAAACTAGATGAGATATCACAATGAAATAAAATGCAAAATAGACCTAAGTTAACCCTAGAACGGTAACGTGGCGTCATATACGACGCCATCTGCTATTAAAGATAATAGAGTAGAATTGAACGTTACCATTCTAGGGTTAATCTAGTTTTAGTGTGGCAGAAATAATATCTTATTTCATAAAATTATTACTGTTTTGATTTTTTGAATCCAACTCTGCGTATTTATGAACTTAATTGTGGAAGGTGATAATTTAAAAAATCGTGTTACAAAAACTAGATGAGATATCACAATGATGTAAAGTGCAAAATGAACTTAAATTAATCTAGTTTTAGTATGCCAGAAATAATTTCTTAGTTTCTACAATATTTGTTGTTATGATATTTTGAATCCAATTCTGCATATTTATGAAGGTAATTGTTAAACTTAATAGTTTAATAAATTGTATCTCAAAAACTAGATGAGATATCACAATGAAATAAAATGCAAAATGGACCTAAGTTAATCTAGTTTTAGTGTGCCATAGATAATATCTTATTTCATAAAATTATTGCTGTTATGATTTTTTGAATCCAACTCTGCGTATTTATGAAGTTAATTGTGGAAGGTGATAAATTAAAAAATCGTGTCACAAAAACTAGATGAGATATCACAATGATGTAAAGTGCAAAATGAACCTAAATTAATCTAGTTTTAGTATGCCAGAAATAATTTCTTAGTTTCCACAATATTTGTTGATATGATATTTTGAATCCAATTCTGCATATTTATGAAGGTAATTGTCAAAGCTAATAATTTAAAAAATTGCATCTCAAAAATTAGATGAGATATCACAATGAAATAAAAGGCAAAATGGACCTAAGTTAATCTAGTTTTAGTGTGCCAGAAATAATATCTTATTTCATAAAATTATTGCTGTTATGATTTTTTGAATCCAACTCTGCGTATTTATGAACTTAATTGTGGAAGGTGATCATTTAAAAAATCGTATTTCAAAAACTAGATGAGATATCACAATGAAATAAAGAGCAAAATGAGCCTAAATTAATCTAGTATTAGTGTGCCATAAATAATTTCTTATTTTCTAAAATTATTGTTGTTATGATATTTTGGATCCAACTCTGCGTATTTATGAAGGTAATTGTCGAAAATGATAATTTAAAAAATCGGATCTCAAAAACTAGATGAGATATCACGACGAAATGAAGTGCAAAATGAACCTAAATTAATCTAGTTTTAGTGTGCCATAAATAATTTCTTATTTTCTAAAATTATTCTGAATATGATTTTTTGAATCCACGCAGAGTTGGATTCAAGGTAGTTGTCGAAAATGATAATTTAAAAAATCGGATCTTAAAAACTAGATGAGATGTCATAATAAAATAAAATGCAAAATGGACCTAAATTAATCTTCATATCCAATAAATTAATCTGGTTTTAGTGTGCCATAAATTATTTCATAGTTTCTATAAACCTGGTTCTTATGATTATTTTATTAAATATATTTATGCTTATAAAGGTTCAGTATCAACACATCCTCGGCATACCTTCACTGGCAATCCAACTATATCTAATTTTATTTAATTTGAACTTGAAAAGTGGTAGATGCTGTAAGCCATCAGCATTAAGATAACTTGATATAAAATCTATATCATGTCTGAATAATATTTTTACTATGTGTCTATTAGGTCGGATCTGTATGGTAAGTCTAGTGCATGTCAAATCTGCATCAAGTATGCATGTAAACAATTCTGTATAAAATTTCCATCATCACCTCATTAAGTTTTCACCATGTTTCTATCAAGTCAGATTTTTCAGAGTCAAGTCTTTTTCAAAACATATCTCTATCGGATCTACATCATACGGTAAAGAGACGACTTTGTAGAGTCTACGTCATCTCTGCATCTAGTCCTCATTATGTTTCTATCATCTAACGCCTGTACAAAATCTTGTTTCTATTAAGACTGCATCAAAACAGCATCTATGAGTGCATTAAGACTTTGAAAACTGCATTAATTCTCTATTTATTTTCTGACATAATAGATGCTTATCTCTATCAGGTCTGCATCAACACTGCATCTAGGATGCGTTAAGATTGCATAAAATCTCATTACAATGCGTATTAATGTCTACTATGCGATCTAATGAGCATTTGATAGATGCATTAGGTTTCCAGCCAGTTTACTATAAATTGGTAACATAGAAGCATCAAGTCAAAACTATATAGAGTTAAATCTTCATCAATACTGTATCTTATTCGTATCAAAACTGCATTTAGACTGTATAGTGACAGTTTTTATCCAATTTGTATCGAGATCACCAGGTTTGATTCCACTTTTGATCTATTTTAGTGATTCTTCAAAGATTTTTTTACGAAATTCACATAAATATCTTATATGTTGTTATAATAATAAAGACTTATAGTTTGATATAGAGTGATGAATTTAAAGATCAATAGGCTGCCATAGAAAATTAAAAAAAAAAGCACCCTTTGATAATGGTTTACCGATTTCGTTCCTTATCCATCGGCTGCGATGACGATAACCCTTTAGATCCACTTCGCGTGCCCTCCCGTCATCATTTCCTTTGTTCTTTCAGGTTTCCCCGCATTGCGTACCGTCAGCGGATGGTGGGTCGTTCGGAAACGAGTGTCGAACGTTCGCGTTTCGTGGGAACGGTTCTCTTCGCAATTGCGTATAGGTGGCGTCGGTCGCGGATTACGGCCCTTTCGGTTCCCTTTCGGTCCCCTTTTGGTCCCCCTTAGGGTCCTCCGTTCATTCGTTCGTTCGTTCATCGGGTCGATGAGTCGCCAATATAAGGGCGCGGCCGCGTGCGATGCGGGTCCCACGGACCGTCGACGGTCGCGGCCGTGACGGCAGCGCGGCGGCTGCTGCTGCTGCTGCCACCGCTGCCTTTCCGAGGGTCGGTGAGGGGCGATGGCGGTGGGGCCATTACGCGATTAGGCCCCGTTGTCGAGCGAATGGTCGGATGGTCGGACGAACGGCGGGCGGACGCGGCACAAACGCCCGCTCTGCGCACTGTTGCGAGTCGCGATAATTGCCACCGCCGCGCCCGGCTGCTGTTGCCCGACGATACTAACTTACTAGAAATGACCGGTTTCATGTTTCAGAGGTCAACAATTTTGACTTTGCTCAAGGTGACTGTACCTCTTCTAATACACTACTTTCTTATTATATAATTTCCCAACCATTGATTTATCTTTAATGTACCATAGGAACTCTGGCCCAAGAAATTTCTTAATAAAAACGTTTCTACATAACGAAAATATGTTCTATACAGGTGATTTATAACATACGGAGCAGACTAAAAGGGTAGGTACTAAATTAAAGATATTTTCTTAATAATGTTTTGACCACAACTTAATAATCACAAAGATATAGAACGTTAAAGTTGAATTAATGGCCGAGCATTTTTTACAATATACAGGTGTTCCGTACTCGACCGACAAACTTATACCATATATTCCGAGGGTCATTACGATCAAAAAATGGTATATCACTTATAGGTGAATTCCTCTTTATTTCGGAGATATCGAAGAAATTAAAAAAAGTGATAATTAGTCTTGACGATTTAACGTTTGATAAATTAATGATTTTTATGCTGTCTGAAGCAGTTTTAAATGCAGTTGAACGAAGTCTTTTACCAGTATTCGTAGAATATCCCATACAACGGAAATTTCTCAAAGCAACGTATGAAGAATTCTGCACTATGATGGACTTTATCCCTATCATTTACACAAAGTCCAGCATTTACTTCTTGCATTACGGATGAGGCCTAGTTTACAAGGAAGGGTATTAACAATACACGTAGTTCTCACATCTCGACGGATCAAAACCCACACGAAGCAATCGTTGTTAACCATCAACATTGGTTTTCCGTCAACGTGTTGTGCGGCTTGTTAAATAATCAACTTGTTGGGCCTCATTTTTGTGAAAGACGTCTTAGTGCAGAAACTTACCTTCATTTTTTAGAAGAAGAATTGCCGAATTACATAGAAGATAGTCCTCTAGAAGCTCGTCGTGGCATGTGGTTCCAGCAAGATAGGGCACCATCATATTTTGGGAGACACAGTATTTCTTAATCAAAATTTTCCGGAAAGATGCATAGGACGAGGTCCTGCATCATGCATGGGGTACTGTACAGGGTAGGCAAATTTGGGTGTTATTATAGGCTATCTCAGAAACTATCAGAGATACAAAAAAAGTAGGTGCCATGTCCCGGTCTCTTTTTCCGAGACTAATCCAATCCCGTAAAGACCAAATCTCTATCTTCTTTTATTTTTAATTTATAGCCAAAAAGTCAAATTTTAGTGATTTCAAAAAATGCTCATATTTCGTTTATTTTTGAAATTAGAGAAATGGGGTTAATACATTCTTAAGACACTTTTTTGAGTAGAATATATTTACGACTGGAAAAAAAATTTAATAAAAAATACTTCTAGATACAAATTTTGACATTAATGAATACAATTAGTCAAAATATATCATTCAAAACATATTTAGGGCAAATTTGGAAATTACAAGTCTTCAACGCAATCGACACAGCACTTTCCGCGATGTTCAGCGCAGATCGGCCTGTTGCAGCGGCAGCAGTAGACAGTTGTCATCCTCCTCTTGACGGACGGGCAAATCCTACAAATTGTTCGTGGTAGGTTTTGAGGAAGGTCATGGGCCCTGTCTGGTACGGAAACTTTCAAGATATCCGCAATAGATTGCCGGAGTTTGCGAGTCAAAGTTGGGTACTGTAACCGCTGTTGAAGCCATGGCTCGATAAGGCTGTGGTGTATTTGCATGGAAAATTTCCTTCTTGAAATCGGTTTCTGACCCGTTCTCATAACATTAGTGACGTAAATGACGTATGCATTCACTAGTAGAATGTTCATAATGCCATAGAACACGCACAAAGGCCACCGTTTAGTCATACGGCTGCACGACATTTGATGACACATTTGGTCCAAAGTATCAACTGCCCTTTTTGTAGCATTGTAGGTTTCGATTATCTGAGGTTTCTTAGATACTTGATCGATGACAGGCTTTTCGTGGCAAGTGAACAGTGGCAAAACCACTTTTGAACTTTTTGCATTGTAAGAAACCATAGTTTTTGGCCCATCAAAACAAAACATGCTTGTGCCTATGCTGTTCGGCTCTGTTCTTGGGATTTACCATTTCGGGAGGGATTTCTCGTTTGTTCTTTTTCAGAGTACCTACAATGGTGAGCTTGTAGGGGTCCTCTAAGAGTGAGGTTGCCAATGGTGCAGTGTTGAACCAGTTGTCAACCGTTATATTGCGATTGGATCCATGACAAGTTATTGACAGCTTTTTCACAAAAAACTCGGCTTGAGGCAAACCTTCTGAGTTCAACGGTTTACCTGTGTAAGGAATAGCATCAACCATATATTTAGTGGCATTGTCACACATTAAACTAACTTTAGCCCGTATTTATCCGGCTTGTTAGGTATATACATTCTAAAGTTACATCGCCCTCGAAATGCGAGCAACTGCTCATCAATTGTCAAAAATGAACCGGGCTGGTAAGAACTTCGGCACGCAGCAATAAATAGATCCCAAACTTCCCTTATAGGAGCAAAGTTGTCAGTTTTTCTCCTATCAGCTCGAGTGTTATAATCATCGAATCGTAAGCATTCCAACAAATAATCAAAACGGTCGCAGCTCATGGTGACGTGGTAACTATTACCACTGATTTCTGGGTTAAACAGCTCGTTTAACGGTAAATGGTTGTCCTTTTGGGCAGCTGAAAGAATTAATAACCGGTATCACTCATCACACTAACAGTTTTATTTTGTGCCTTATAGTTAGCACTCTTTTCTTGAATTTTCAAGTTTGTGTTACACACAATTTTATTTTTGATTTCGTCAGTTAAAAAAAGTCTGAAAACTTCTATCGGTATTATTTTGTTGTATCAGTGCATCCTGGTGTAATATGAATAATATTTCTGCCTATCGATGATCTATTTCTAGCAGCCATTGACTTGTTTGTCCAACGATGCCCATTTTTCCCTCTGAGACTAATTTTATCACAAACCACTACGTGTTGATCAAAAACAACAGGATTAACGTTATCAGTCCTTTTCTTCTTCCTAACCGGTGGTAGAGGATCTTCTTCATCCATACTTGAAACGTCTGATAGCTCTAAGTCTGCATCAGGGTCGTAGTGTGGGTCTTCATCAGTATCATCACTGTTTATAACGCCGTCATATACCAGATGATCTACTTCATCATACGATCCAGAATCATTGTCAGATTGTCAGATTGTCAGTGTTTTTCAATTTTACTTTTAGTACACTTCCGACTCATTTTTGGAACTTGTTTATATTTACATTAACTTATGTTCATTTACCACTAAAACTACGCATGAGAACAAAATATTAACACTTTTCAATCAATAATAATCCACTATAAATAAAACGGGTTTGTAAACAAATCCAAGTGTTAAAGCTAAACTATCGTAAAATTTACGAGCGATCGAAAGCAGAGCGAAAATGACAAACTGCAAAGAAGTGCACCAAACACTAACTGATGAAGCAGCGTCAGTAAGGCACGGCACCAGACGGACGAGTCAATCGTCGCAGGGTGATGTAAGAAAACTAAACAAAAAAAACACTCGTAATTTTTACGATAGTTTAGCTTTCTAGGGTTAATAATGTTTTGACCACAACTTAATAATCACAAAGATGGAAACGTATGGTCTAACCATTGTCTAACCGTTGCCGCATAATGTGCTGGGCATCCATCTTGTTGAAAATAAAATGAAACACTGTATTCTAATGGAAGATTGTCTAATTCACCGTCGAGGTAAATTTGTTAACATAGCTAAATAACTATTCGCATTACAACTAGTGTCAAAGAAGTAAGGCCCTATTATTCCGTAATAAGAAATGGCGCACCACACATTTACTTTAACACAGTACTAACGCCTCCGTGGTATTCGAAAATGCGGATTAGAGTCACTCCAATATCGTGCATGTTGCGAAGCCACAACACCATTGGTCGAAAAAGTTGATTCATCAGAAAACATTATTTTTTTATGAAATCCTCTTTCCATACTGGCCACCCACAAACAAAAATCCAAACGTTTTGCTTCATCGCCGATTTCCAAAACATGATTAAAAACTGGCTTGTATGGATGTATCTTGTTGTGTTTTAATATCTTCTGAATTTGCGACTTTTTAACAAATTTGAGATTTTCAGCTCTTCTTCTTAATGATAATTTCGGGTGTTTCTGTACTGAATGTAATGCCAACTATGTGCTTGCATTAATTTCATCGTATCTCTTCTGTTTTCTAGGTATTCGCAACAATAACCCAGTGCTTAAAAACTTCAAAATTACTTTACGGCAAGTAGTCTCAGAAACGTACACGTTGGGGAATTTTTCATTAAATTTCTGAATAACTCGACGATAAGATTTTTCGCCTTTCCCATAACATTGCACCAAGTAAATTTTTTGCTGTAAAGTAAGAATTTTAAGCTGACAATATTACGGCTAATAAAGTATAAAAGCGAAGTGGCAATAAAGCTTGTCACAATCAACGCCTACTAGTACAAAAATGATTACAAATAAATAAATGTAGGCCGATTATTTCGAAAATTGGTTTTACTTTTGAACAACTCTTCCTAGTAACTTATTTCTTTAGCTTCTCAAATAAATGCACTTTTCTCTTATACCATTTAAAGTTTTTTCAATTTTCTGAACACCGCGTATAAAATATGTTAAATGTTTCTATCCCAATGTTACTCTAAGAACTAGCAAAATTTTTTATCAAGATTAACTTTTTTCGATAAAGTTAAAAATAAAAAGGTTTTTCCTATTCAACACCTTTTCCATGGACATACTGTAGAACGTTAAAGTTGTATTAATGGTCGAGCATTTCTTACAATATATTACGCTATTACATTACGTTTAAATTCAAACTGCGACTATTTCGGGGTTACACACAACAATGCATAATTAACAAAAATAATAAAATCTTTGTAATACAGGATGTTTCATAATATGTGCGCAGGACTTCAGGATGTGATACCTTGTCAAAAAACTTGAAAAAAGTTTCTATCAACTTACTCTCTAAAATGCACCAGTTTCGAGATACAGGGTGTTGAAATTTAATAAAAAAAATCGTTTTTTGCGAATATCTCTGGAACCGTTATCGTACAGAAAACAGTGTCAGTAAGCATTTTCTACTCATAATAAGCTAAGTTTTGTGCGAGAAAAAATTTATTTAACCGTAGGATGCATAAACCGGGCCTCTCAGGCCCGGCGAGATTTTAGTTACTCATAATTTTCTTAAAATAATTTCAATCGGCTTGAGCATTTAGATATGCTCTAAACACGTCTTTATTCAATACACACTTGATTCAAAAACATTCAAGTGTAATTAGCAATAAAAAAAAATCGTTTCCATTAGCACTCCGTATTTGCATAAACCGGGCCTCCGAAGCCCGTGTACTACTAGTTACTATAGAACAAGTTGCAACTTGTTCATTATAGATTGAGGGTTATTATAATTTGTCAAACACTGCTGCGCGGAATTGTGCGTGTCTGTGCAAGTTAAAACGTGCATTACTGTTGGATGTATAAAAGTAGGTGCAGCTGTTTTTTATTCAGTTGGAATAGAAGTTGGATTGAGTGAACTTGTGAGATACATATGATAATGGCGTCAAAAAGGAATGTGAAAAACCCCGGTTATGAAGAAATATTGGTGCAGTGAGCAGCAGAATGTGATGCCTTCTGAAGAAAGTGATGTGTCAGAAGCAGAAAATGATGACGCAGAAGATAAAAATTTCGAATTGGTTCCTGACGAGTATTCTGGATCCAGTTCTGATCATGGTGACGATAATTCAGACGATGATGTTGATGATATTGGTAAGCCTTCAACGAGCGGTTACATTGCTCTAATTGTAAGTAGTCTGGTATGGAGTTTGGAACCTCCAGCAAAAAATTAAATTCAACCACACAACATTATTCGGCGTGCGCCAGGACTAGCAAGGAAACATATGGCTGCAACACCAAAAGAAGCGTTTCAGTTATTTGTAACTCCAGTTATTGTACAAGAAATTGTGAATTGTACTAATTTAGAGGACAAACGTATTTATGGAGTAAAAGGAAAACCGTGGAAAGATATAACTGTTGATGAATTTCTTGCATTCTGTGGTTTACTTATTCATGCGGGAGTTGACAGAAGCTGGGATGTTCCTGCGAGAGAATTATTTTGTGATGAATTTGCCAATCTGTATACCGAGCCACAATGTCCATATTTCGCTTTGAAGAAATACTAAGATTCGTCAGATTTGACGACAAGAGAACCCGGAATGCGCGTTTGGCAACCGATAAGTTAGCAATGGTGTCCTAGGTTTGGGATTTATTCATTCAGCAATGCAAAACCTGCGTCATACCTGATACTAATGTAACTATTGATGAACAACTCGTTGGGTTTAGAGGTATATAATATATGCCAAGTAAACCGGCAAAATATGGACTTAAAATATTTTGGATGTGTGAATCTACGTCTGGTTATGCTTTGGATGGTTTAGTTTATGTTGGTCGCCAGCCCGAAGAACCTCCGCATAAAAACTTGGGGCTTGAAGTAGTACAAACTCTTGTGAGTGGCATTCATAATTCTGGTCGCAATCTCACGATAGACAATTCCGCTAGCAACTTACCTGTTGGATAAAAATATTACTGTTGTGGGTACACTACGTCAGAATAAGCGTGACATTCCGAAAAAAATGAAAGCCTCAAAAGATCGTGTAGTCTACTCTTCATTGTTTTGTTTTCAAAATAACGTATCCATGGTAAGTTACGCACGTAAAAAGAACAAATGCGTAATTTTACTAAGCACCATGCACCACGATGCATCTATCAATGACGACGCTAAGAGGAAGCCTGAAATCATCTCTCATTATAATAAAACAAAGGGCGGTGTTGACATCATGGATCAAATGGTGTCGACATACACGTGCAAGAGGCAAAGTAAACGATGGCCCATGACATTTTTCTTTAACATCGTTGATGTTGCAGCACTCAATGCATATATAGTCTTCACGAAGGAACATCCAAACTACAACATAGGAGTGACTCACAAACGCAGAATGTTTTTGAAAAATTTAGCGAAGGAACTAGTGATACCACATATGCAGAGAAGATCTACTAACACTAACCTACGGCATACTGTCCGGAAGTGTATGAGCAGATTTATTGATATATGTGGTCCGCCAACCGCTCACACAAGTGCAACAAATAAGAGAAAAAGATGCTCAGTATGTCCCGCAAGTATTAATCGTAAAAGTACAATGATATGTATTACTTGTAAAAATAATATCTGTAATGAGCATAGTATTAGATGTGCACTAAATACTTTTCTAATCCCTAAAAACAATAAACAATAATGTGTTTTTAACAATAATGTTCACTTTCATATTTAACCTCACGTTTGTAACGTACATATGTATAAATAAATAAAGTTTTACTTCAATAACTTTGTTTCTGTTCTGACTACATGTGATTTTATACATTGTATAACGGGTCTCAGAAGCCCGGATTATGTAAATGACGATATTTTATTGGTTAAGTATAATAGGGTTAATAAAAGCGTTTCTACATAATGAAAATATGTTCTATACAGGCTGATTTATAACATACGGAGCAGACTAAAAGGGTAGGTACTACATTAAAGATATTTTCTTAATAATGTTTTGACCACAACATAATAATCACAAAGATATAGAACGTTAAAGTTGAATTAATGGCCGAGCATTTCTTACAATATACAGGGTGTTCCGTACTCGACCGACAACTTATACCATATATTCCGAGGGTCATTACGATCAAAAAATGGTATATCACTTAGTTAGATAGTTAGTCTTGACGATTTAACGTTTGATAAATTAATGATTTTTATGCTGTCTGAAGCAGTTTTAAATGCAGTTGAACGAAGTCCTTCCATAAACAAAATTAGAATTATTACAAATCAAAAAGTACAATGGCACATTACAGTAACGACGAATACGTAGATGTGCTTATTGTTTATGGAGCTGCTGGAGAAAACGCTGCACATGCAAGAGATCTGTATTTGAAATGATTTCCAAATCGACAGATGCCTTCAGAAAATACTTTTCTTCGGTTAGTTCAGCGGGGAAGAGAGACAACCAAAGAAAGGTCTTGGTGGCGGTAGACCAAACAGATATGGAGTGAATGTAGAAGTGCTAGAAATTGTTGATGCAGATGCAAGTACTAGTACTCGTCAAATTTCTCACCAACTCGAAGTTTCCCAGAACTTTGTTTGGCGTATATTGAAAAGTAATGGTTTATACCCCTACCATTTGCAAAAGGTGCAAGGACTGACTCCCGCTGATCATTCTTTGCGGCTGCAATTTTAGAGTAGCTAAATAATTGTTTTAGAGGTTTTGTAATTTTGCATTTAAAACATTATTATTAGACGTTTCATAAATTAACATCTATTATTTCTTTTAACAAATTACGTATTATCTAAAATAACAAAACTACTGAAATAATAAATTGTCTAGTTTTACAGCTCCTTCAAAAATGGGGATGTGGCGTTGACAAGTATTCTAATTGTTCTTTACTGAATATCAGCGGTTCTCAAAAATGTACATTAAATTATTTAAAAAATTAACATGCGATATCTATGTAACTATTAAGTTTTTAACAAAACATTATTAGAAAAATCTCTTCAGTTTTATCTCTAGTACCCACCCTTTTAGTCTGCTCCGTATGTTATAAATCACCCTGTATAAATATAACGAACTACAAATTTCCACAGCCGACGTCCAGTTTGTTTATCATGTATATGGAATCTGGCACCTTTGTCTTACTAAGTAAGAGCAACGCTGTGTAAACGTATTTTTATATTTCTGCATCGGCAACTGATCGGCGTGGCAGCGTTTAGTAGAGATAGAACTTTTACTGTAATTTCATTTTTCGCGATGTTTAAGTGAAAGGCTTTAAGTGTCTATGACAAAATTAACATTTTAAAGAATTTCGACCATGACATGCAGAAAAAGCTTGTAGCGCAAAAACAAAGGATTCCTCCAAGTACTCTCTTGACAATAATAAAAAATCGGAGAACAGTTTTAAAAAGTGGAAAAGCTGGGGAAGAAGGCAGAAAAAAGTTAAAACAGTGCAAGATTAATTCTATAGACGAAGCAGTGTTAAAGTGGGTAACAATGATGCGGAGCCAAAATATGCCGGTCTCAGGAATATTTATTAAAGAAAAAGTAATTGAATAGGCAAAAATTTTAGGTCTTGATAATTTTCAAGCAAGTTCAGGATTTGGCAAGTTCAGTTGCGATCAATGGAAAGCCAAATTGCTGTCAATATTGAAAAATTATCAGCATGATGGTGTGGTTAATATGGACAAATGTGGACTTTTTTATAAATATCTTCCCAATAAAACATTGGCGTTTAAAGTTGATAAATGTTTTGGTGGTAAAAACAGTAAAGAAAAGATAACTTTAGTAGTGTCACGACTGAAAAAGAAAAACTAAAAGTTTTAGTAATAGTAAAAAGCTAGTGTGCTTTAAAGGAATAAAATCGTTAGAAGTAGAGTACGACTATAATAAGAAATCCTGAATACATAGAGGGGTAACATCAATTCTTCAGAAAAAAATTAACCACGAAATTCTAACGTTTCACTGCATAATTCATCAAGAAGCACTTTGTGTCCAAATATTTCCGGCCGAAATAGTTGAGGTCACGAACTTAGTAGTTAAAATTATTAACAGCATCTTGGCAAAACCACTCTACCATCGCCAGTTTAAAGATTTCCTTGAAGAAATAAATAACCAGTTTTCTGACCTACTTACACAATAAAGTGCGATGGCTTTCCAGAGGTAACGTATTGCAACGTTTTGTTTTGTGCTTGAGTGAAATAAAAACATTCCTCCATGAAAAAAGCATTAACCATCCCGAATTGGTACAAGACAAATGGCTGCAAAACTTCAACTTCATGGTAAATAATACCACAATGAAACTAAATGAACTAAATCTAAAACTGCAAGGAAAGGGCAACCCAGCCTACGCTTTGCTTGAAGAACTAGTTTGTTCCGAAAAAAAAATACTTCTTATTATTGAAGACATGGGGAGCGCTAAATTACTTCATTTTAAAAATCTGAAGCAATATCGCGATGAGACCTATGCAACTATTAACGCGAATTACGTCAGCATAGCTTTAAAAAACATGAAGGATGGATTCACTGAGAGATTCGAGCAATTCAAAACAAACAAAAGTACTCTCGCATTCATAGTAAACCCTCTCAACACAAATACAAATGAGATGAATATTGAGCCATTTGCAATTGATGCTGGATCGCTTCAAACACAATTGCTAGATTTGAAAACCAAAGACTTGTGGAGTGGAAAGTTCACAGAACTCAAAAGCAAGTTGGAAGAGTTGGAAGTCCAGAAAAGCATGGACATTGCGCATCACAAGTGAACAGCTCTAAAAGAAATTCCCCAAGTTGAGGCCCTCATATTCGGCGCATGGAATAGTCTTCGAGAATGCTACAGTGAGGTGAAGAAGTTAACCATTTTTAATAATTTTTAAGGTAATTGGTACAGTAAAAACAAAAAGAGCAAATGTTTGGGAAGATTTTGCAAAATCATTTGAAATTATTAATAAATAGCTGAAGTTCTTGGAATTGCTCTACCAAAGCCTTGTTTAACTTATGTTCATAGAAAAAGAAATAATCCCCAAGTAGACAATTGTCAAGATTATTATACGGGGTGCGGCAGAATGACCTCCCACACGATCCCCAATTCGCAATTGGGCGACAGACTTTACAAACAAGTAGTGCATTAAAATGTAAATCTACTGACCGTCCTCGAACTGCAACAGGGCCGAAAAATGTGGCTGCTGTGCGAGCTTCGGTTAATCAATCTCCACAGCATTCAGCACGAAAACATGCGGCTGCCCGTGTTCGGAGAATTTTGCACCGAGAACTGAAAATGCACTCTTACAAAATTACGATTTCACAAGAACTGAAAAAAAAGTTAAGACACCCGCACAACATTGTGTCAAGAACTTCAAATGTTTCCTCTCGGTAATATTGCGCTCTTTATAGAGGAAGCCCATTTCCACCTTTCAGGCATGGGCGATAAATAAAATTTCAGATATTTGGCAGAGAATAACCCTCAGCATCTTCACCGACGACCACTACACAGTTCTAAGGTTACAGTGTTTGGACGGGAATATGGACAGGGAAATGTATGATTCCAACAACATGGTACGACATCTCATACATCTCGTCGAACCTTCGAAATTAAAAAAAAAATGTTTCTTGGGCGTCTTAGCTCCTTACGTGGTACATTGGGTGGCCTCCTGATTTGACTTCCTGTGATTTTTTTCTATGGGGCTACCTGAAATGCTCTTAAAGAAGTAATAACCTAAGAAGTTGCTGAAATACCACCCGAAATAACAGGATCAAGGAAAACTATCGGAATAGACTAGATCAGTGTATCGCCAATGAAGGCCACCTCTTAAGTGATGCTATTTTTAAAACAAGTTAATCTAAAACTGCATTATGTGTACTTTTTAGAAATAAAAACATTTTTCTTGTATCTTTGTATCAAGTCATTCTGTCACACCCTGAATAACTATGTATATACATTAGACAATGTTATTGAAGATTTACAATTTCGTTTCACAACAGGATCTTATATTCAAAAAGAAAAGGTGGTTGAAATGTTTTCTAAATATTTAAGTCGTGTTGAAAATACTGATGAATTGACTTTGGCTGGCAATTTCAATTCAGAAATTGATTTATGTGTATGTTACAGGCCGTATATGAAATCAGACCGTAAGTATACGGTCTAGGCGGTATCTATACGGTCTAGATGGCACAGACCGTATGGAAATGACGAGGTATTTTATATACGGACTAGACCATTTACATACGGACTACCGTAATTTAGACTGTATGTTCAATCGCAAGTGTCTAGTTGCCGTTTAGTCTTTGTCTCGATTTGCTCCAATTTACAAAATATTTTGCAGCAAAATAAGCACAGTGGTGACATTCGTTAAAATTTAAACGTTTTTACTGTTTAATGCAATAGATTTCCACAATGGTATTACACAAACAAAGGTACGTTAATATTATAGTTACTTGTTACATAGTAATATAACCTAAAATTAAAAAAATAAAATAGGTTTTATGAACAACTGTATGAACGAAGAAAAGACGTTGCCGATAACAACCGCGGCTTAACGAGAGAAAAATATAGTAGTCTCATTGAAGAAGTAAAAATTGCTAAGGCTGCTAAAAAAAAAGTCCAAGAATGCACTGGCTCTTAAAGCATTATGATGTGTTATCTGTTCAGGGGGTAGAAAAGCTGATAGTGCTTCTTAACAATGATTTAGTTGATGTAATATATTACGTCCATGACGACGAGTTGTTTAACATTCTTCAAGAACTACACACATCCACAGGTATGTTCTGTAATTGGAGTCATATATGGAGTAGGTAATTAATAAAATCACTTTTTACTTGCAGGTCATGGTGGTAAGATCGCATGATGAAAAAAACAAAGGAAAAATACAAGAATATAGTGCGTACTGAAATTTTATTGTTTATTAACTTGTGCGCTCCATGTCAAATGAAACAAAAAAGGGAAAAGAAGGGAATTATATCAAAACCGATGATCTTCAATGATCTGAATTCCAGATGTCAAGTAGACTTAATCGATTATCAGTCGCATGCTGATGGTAAATACAGATTTGTCCTGGTGTACCAGGATCACTTAACAAAATTTGTTATTCTGCGACCACTTGAAAGTAAACGCGCAGAAGAAGTCGCTTACCACTTTTGGGGCTCCTGTAGTTTTGCAATCTGACAATGGACGCGAATTTTGCAATAGAATTATTGAAGAATTAAAAAGTTTGTGGCCTGAACTAAAACTGGTCCATGGAAAACCGCGTCACAGTCAAAGTCAGGGTAGCGTCGAACGCGCTAATCAAGACGTGGAGAACATGTTAACAACTTGGATGTTGGAAAACGAAACAGAGCATTGGAGTCAAGGTCTACGATTCATACAATTTATGAAGAACACATCTTTGCACTCTGGAATAAAAAGGGCTCCATATGAGGCCATGTTCGGGGACAAACCGAAAATTGGATTAAAAACATCTAATATTCCATTAGAAACAATGGATAGCGTAACAACCGAAGAAGATCTGGAAAATGTGATTAATTCTATTCTGATTGAAAACACAGAAACCGTTCAACTGGAAACAGAGCAAACAGCGCTGGAAGGTGTTTCAACAGACAAAGATTTAGGAGAAGTGGTTACGTTGGTTGTTACTAACATCACACAAACCGGACAATCCCAATTGCACCAAACAGCAACGACCGAAAATGTACCACTAGAAAATAACAATAACACTCAAACACTCTCGTATGAAATATGCGGTAGTTCTTTCAATCCCACTAATCGTGATGCCTCGCATGCTGAGAGCACGTCCTTGGAAAATATTTGCAATTTTTGCAATAGAAACATAGCAAATGCCAGAAAGGGCGCTTATGATGGATTACAAGCACAGGCAAAACGAATGAAATTAATATCAGATAGCACCCATCCAAAACCACAGATTGGATCAACTGTGAGGATTCCTGTTCCAGATGTCGATCGTGGCAGGGGAGATGCTCGGTCAGTTTTAGCGGTAGTGTTAGAAGCTACAGAAGATGGTTTTTACCGCTTGGGTACAAAACTAGGAGTCATTTCAAAATACTACAGTCGTTCAGAATTTAGTATATGTCCTGCTAACCTTTTGAAAATTGAAGAAATCACCAAAGATAAGGAAGTTTCTCTTAGATCGGTGGCTACAAGTCAATCTACTGGGCATGGGCAAGGTTTCAAAAAATGTTACTGTAAGACTAAATGTCAGTCAAACAAATGTGCTTGTCGAAAAAATAATATATTATGTAACTCAAAATGTCACAATAGTCTAACTTGTACAAATAAATAAAAAATGCATTTTTTTCTTTGTTTAAAATATTACAGTAGTAGACTAGTCCTTTTGTATACGGTCTTGTTTACATATATGGTCTGTAACATATATATAATGAAATACAAAAACACCATAAATAGTATTGACAAAATACTTGCTAATTCCTATCAACATTGTGATGGAAACATATTTCCAACAATCAAGAGATTTTACAAATCATTTAAACTTTGGTGATAAGTGTTGCATCTGCTGAAAGCAGTTTTTAGCATTAAGAAGTTTAGTCTACTGGTTTAGTCTTATTGTTAGTACTTAATTGTATAACTAATGTATCATTTGTCTTAGTTTACATGATCTTTGTTTCCTAAAAAATTGTAAAATTATGTAAGTTAGCCTGTGTGTTGGGTTGTTAACTATCAGGCCTTAATGGAAACAAAGCATCTCCACTCTGTTCTATTACCCGTCCCAAAACTAAAGGCTGGCTAACAGTAGACCTAGAGCTAGAAATATTCCAGTGTTTTAGCCGTGCATCTCTCAAGACGGTTAAACCCCGAATGTTTTTAGCTCTGTCTTCTTAGTGACCAATATATCCAGGAAAGGTAACTGTTTATCAGTTTCCGTTTCCATTTTCCATCATAAATTTGATCAAGAAGTGTTGCGAGTAGTGTTCAGGTAGTCTAGGTACTTCTAGAATCGCTGTTTTCCATGCTGCCAGATCACGAAGATGATCCAATGGCTGTTCCTTCACATTGCTTGTAGAACTTTCCCCTCGAATTAAACTATATCGATAATACTAGTTCTGGAATGATAAACTATCCATGGCATTTTTGACTGGTACTTTAATTAATGCAGGTTCTTTATCTACTGATAGAACGTTGATGTCTGCTTTATTTATTATAAGTGATTCACCTGTATATAATAAAACAAATTTGGTGTATTTTGGTCACTTTCATTTTTTCTGAATGATGCAAATGTTTTAAATAAATTAGGTCAAAAATAAAGAAACACAGTCTAATTAAAGCCTTGCATTGTAGGTCGGATATTCGGGAAGCGCTATTACTTAACTACTGACAACGTTGAATTGGAGTTCGTAAAATAGAACCGGACTTTTACAGGCTTCTTGCAACGTTTCTTGCGCAAGTATGGCCATCGGGCACTGCGGCTGCCTGCAATTACGGCTGATTTACGACACTTCCACCGCGACGCGACGCTGCGGTTAGTATTTATGGGCGCGAGTTCTGATAGTTAGCCACCACTTATAAATAACGTTTAATTTTTTGGGATAAACCGTTACTACACCGTTAAATACATCTCAATGTAACTTTATTATCTAATCGAAAACAAAAATGTAGTTGTTAATAAGGAAAATAAATTAATTTGTTTAAATATTCACCGGGCATTTCTAACATCCATGGCTCGGCAGCCGATCTAACCGTTTGTTCGCGTTCATTCACCAAGTCTTCATACAGAGGAAGTGCCATGGCTATTTTTTTTTGTCGTGTTGTCCCTCGCTGTAGGGTTCGCGATTCCCCGACCGCGTTCCTACCCGGATGGCGTTATTTTTTCCCTTCCACTTGCGTCGCCTCTTTGTGCCACGAACACGTGGGCAGCTGCATGGTGGTCGCACCCGTTAGAATTTCAACAAATTGAAACCCAAAAACGTACTCACAAAAACGAGCAAATAAAACAATAATGAAATAATTTTAATTACAAAAAAGGAATCAAAACGAATTGTAAAAAACCAGCGCATCCGCCAATGTAGTTAATTCATATCAATGATATAATAATAATGGGTATTAACGTATAATCTGGAATAATTGATTTCAAACTAACAGCTCTTGCGAACTCACTCTAAGCGACAGTAATGTGCAATTAACCGCATTATAAGCAAATTTCGGATATTAGTCGACCGGCAACAGATATACAATAACCCCTTTCATGGTATCGTCCTCCCCCAGTTTGGAATTTGTTATGAGAGCTTAATTAACGTTGTATATGTGATTGTATTCTTCTTGTTCAAAAAATGATGAAAATTGCAACGATTTACTCGCACAGTTTCGAAAATCGATTATATTTGTTATTCTGAGCGTTTGGCACATTAAAATTGTAGTCGGTTTATCCTGGCACGTTTCAACGTTCGTTGTGTATTTGAGCCGGGGCGATTTAAATATTTCATTCGATGGATTGGCTCGCGGTAAAAATACATTTAATAGTCTTACGATAATAATATTATGTATGATTAAAGATAAACCGCAATAGATTCATGAGGAAAGTTAATAAGTTGTTGGGGAAAAATATAACGGTTTAAATTGAAAAGGGAAAACACGTGAAGTAGGTCGCCCTTCAGAGTTCGTATCATGGATGCCAACAGATTATTATCTCGAATAGCAGAGTAATCTCAGAGCTGACAGTGCTCAACAAGTTTGCCCCAGTTTTTGAAGTTGGGGCGCTCGGCTGGGATTCCACAATTCATAACTTTGAACTCTCTCCGTCTGTAAATATAGCAGACTTTGTTGCCACGCTTTCACGGTCACTGTCGTGCCCTTACGCAGCCCTTCGCCCCCTATCTTTACCTTTACACTCGGTTTAACTTTACGTTCGACCGAAGAGGCTCATATGTGTTTCATGATGTGTTTTGTTATGTTTATTGTGAGATTTTTGTTATTGTCCTAGTAAAGATAAGATAGGGAAATTCGGGATCGGTCATTTTCGATGAGTTTGTCGCCTCGTTAACGAAGAAGAGGCTGATTCTAGGAACGTTTTTGGGGGTTCTACGGCTCCAACGATCGCGACTCCCTGCCGCGGGGCGCAGGTAGAAGTGACGCGACATGGTCGTCTTTTGCACCCGGCAGAAAGCGGGACGCGTCATCCTGTTACGGAGGGTTGCTGTGAGATGCGTAGCTAAGTGGTACAGTTACAACAAAATTTAGGAAACTTTCCAATCAATCGCAAAAGAAATTTTCATTTTATCAAACCACATTTTTCTTATTCAACATAACCAACCTCTATCGTTATTTACAAGCTTTTGATATTTACATAGTAAAAATCCAGAACTTTCTCGTACTTTCCAAGGACTATATATTTCTTATCCGTCAATTTAGTACGGTGCATTGGTTACGAGATTCTTCCTTTTGTCTACTAAAAAGGACGAAGCTCGAGGGACCCGCAGTTGGTGCCGTAATCACAAACAATTGGTCGCAGGGACAGGCGCGGCGGATGTGCCCTTTCTTAAGCCGAAACAACCGTCGTCAAAAGACGGAGAAATATCCTAAATAAAGTGGACCACAAATAAGAAACGCGAGGCTAAATGCTCGCACAAAAAACCCAACCGAAAAGATCGAAAGGATCACGAAAATGTCATGTAACTACAATACAATGTGACAATGAGATAACAGACAAGATGAACCTTAAACATGTTAAAGACTAGGTTAATTCGTTTAATAATTAAACTACTTAGAACATACGACATTCTAAGTAGTTTATATGTAAATTATTAAATAACCACAATTGAAACGTTAACATTTAATGCAAAACATGGATTAGATGTAAGTTACGATGATTTAGTGGCAAATCCTGTTTTGATTTAAATGCAACAACATTGTGATTCCCCAACAAAAGAAAAGAACTGTATACATGAATATAAATTAATGCTATAAGAAATGGTTAAACGATAAAGTGCTATGGTAGTGGTACTTCACTATGTAATGATCATTATTAGTAGTGATGGAACAGATTGTGATTTTGCGAAATGATATTAGGCATCCCCTTCGGCCGAATATCCGGTTATCCGGCATATCTATCCGGCCATTATGGCTAAAAACCATAAGCACAAAAATTAAAATTGAATAAAAATTGTCGATTATTTCAAAATGGCTTGTTGCATTAGAAATAGGATTTTAATTCATAATTTTATTGGTGATATTTCCACAAGGATCCTTCAAGAAACTAATTTTATAACGAATTTTGAAAGCTATCGATGAAAATTGCAAAATCGAAAATTTTATCAAAACTTCAAATATTGTTTTCTCAAAAACTAAAAGTTATTTTTCAAAACGGGTCGGTTTATTAGAAAGAAGACACTTTTATTAACACTTTAGGAAATTTTCATATTCATATTCTAAGAAAGCGATTTTATACGAATTATTAAAATTTAATCGGCGAAAATTGCAAAATTCGAAAAAATTGTCGATTATTTCAAAAATTTATTTCTCCAGAACTAAAAGCGATTTTTCAAAACGGCTTGTTACATTAAAAACAGGATACTTTAATTAATAATTGGTGATATTTCCACGAGGATCCTTCAAGTATTGAATTTTAAAGCGAATATTGAAAGTTATCGATGAAAATTGCAACATCGACAATTTTATCAAAACTTCAAATATTGTTTTCTCAAAAACTGAAAGTTATTTTTCAAAACGTGTTGGTTCATTGGAAAGAGGACACTCTTATTAACACGTTGGGCAATTTTCATACTCATATTCCAAAAAATGGATTTTATACGAATTTTTAAAACTTAATCGGCGAAATTTGCAAAATTCAAAAAAATTTTCGATTATTTCAAAAATTTATTTCTCAAAAACTAAAAGCGATTTTTCAAAGCGGCTTGTTGCATTAAAAAGATGATACTTTAATTAATAATTGGTGATATTTCCATAAGGATCCTTCAAGAAATGAATTTTATAACGCATTTTGAAAGTTATCGATGAAAATTGCAACATCGAAAATTTTATCGAAACTTCAAATATTGTTTTTTCAAAAACTAAAAGCTATTTTTGAAAACGAGTTGGTTCATTGGAAAGAAAACACTTTTATTAACACTTTGGAAAATTTTCATACTCATATTCCAAGAAATGGATTGTATACGAACTTTTAAAACTTAATCGGCGAAAAAATTGTCGATTATTTCAAAAGTTTATTTGTCAAAAACTAAAAGCGATTTTTCAAAACGACTTGTTGCATCAAAAATAGAATACTTTAATTAATAATTGGTGATATTTCCATAAAGATCCTTCAAGAAATGAATTTTAAAGCGAATTTTGAAAGTTATCGATGAAAATTGCAAAATCGACAATTTTATCAAAACTTCAAATATTGTTTTCTGAAAAACTGAAAGTTATTTTTCAAAACGTGTTGGTTCATTGGAAAGAGGACACTCTTATTAACACTTTGGGAAGTAGTCACCCATCATACTGACGTTCCAACTACCCTGATATTTCCTCTCCATGACCTTAATATCCTGATGGAAACATTCACCCTGCTCTTCACTGGTTCTACACAAGTTTTCAGGGAAAAAATCCAAATAAGAATGTAGAAAGTGACTTTTTTGCTCCCAACCAAGATTTTCCATTTTTTTGAGAAAATCATCGACAATGCTGATATAGTTAGGGTCTTTTTCATTCCCTAAAAATCTAGTGATCACCTTTTTGAAAGCATTCCAAGCTTCTCTTTCAACACCTGACATTGTGTACCGAAATTTCTCATCAAGTATTAGTTAACATATGTCAGGACCCACAAAAATTCCTCCTTTTAGTTTTGCCTCTGACAAATGTGGAAACTGTGTGCAAAGGTATTGAAAGTAGAAACCAGTGTTGGGTAAAGCTTTGACGAACTGTTTCATGAGTCCTAACTTGATGTGAAGAGGGGGAAAACAAATTTTTTTTAGGATCAACGAAAGCTTTGTGGAAAACGTTCTTTTCACCTGGCCCCAATGTTTGTTGGGTTGGCCATACTTTTTTAGTCCAGTGTTCATTCCTTGCTCTGCTATCCCATTCACAAATGAAACATGGGTATTTAGTGTTTCCTCCCTGCAGACCAAGCATCACGCACAAAACTTTCAGATCGCCACAAACTATCCAGTTATGATCTGTTTATTTAATTTTATGTCACACCTCTTTTAAATTATCGTAATTTTCTTTGAGGTGGAGAGAATGCCCTAGAGGAAAGGAGGCATATGTGTTACCATTGCGCAGGAGTATAGCCTTCTTATTGAAAATTAAATTAAAAACTATTGAACCAAACCAGGAACATCACAACAGCAGACCAACTCGCCTTCTTGTTTGAAATAGTCAGTAAATTCACGATCTCTAAATCTGTACTGATAAAAAAATGTTCCACCAGCCAATAGCTTTTTTTCTTTTGTGTAGAACCCAAAAGTTCAGCATTCTCCTTAGTAAGTCCCAAGTCTTTCATCAAATCTTCAAGCTCAGACTGAGCAAAAACTTGTGGAGTGGCATAATCTAAAGGATATTAAAAATCACACTCATCTTCATTCAAGTCAGATCTACGAGAGCTCATCTCATCTAGCGTTGCTGGAGGCTGAGGTACAAGCATCTGGTCCATGAGTTACAGGTCGCATTGCAGAAAGAAGGTTGTGGTACACTATATTTCTTTTATTCTTAGAGTTATAGCCATTAAAATCATAGTAGCAAAAATAACAGTCATCACTGTGATTTTTTGATTCCCTCCACACCATCGGAGTGCCAAATTTGAATGATTTTTTTACCTGATGACCACTTCCTGAGATCTACACAAATATAACACACATTGTAAAGTGCCCATGATAACAAAATGTTCTTTCCCAACAAAATGTTTCTCTGGTGTGTTTTAATGACAATTTCACCGCAATGTAGCAAAAATTGTCGGGAGAATTGTCCTATTTCCTTTTATTATAATCAAAGGAAACAGGAAAACGCGTAATGCCAACGTAATTCAACTTAAAATTTGTGAGACATCCAAAAAAAATTGAACTTGTGAAAAAATTTTCGGATTCAGCATCCAAAAATCAATAAAGATCGCCTTTCAGTTTCAAAAAAGTTTAGGGCGCAGTCCTGTGTAATCTTGCATATTTTTACTCCATCAAAAATTACAACAATTTTATCGTATTCGTTTACTTTTTCGACCAATTTCATTGATAGATTTATTTCTAAGATTAATATTGCATCAAAAAAGTTGTAATAGATTTATTTTCTAACAAAATTAAAACGATTAGCCAAAGAAGGGTAAATCATTGAGTTAGCAATGATGACTTAAACACTATTTGTGATGTAAAGTACTCGTTTCTATGAAAGTCGGCAGAGTGAATGCAAATAACAACTTTCAACACTGGTATCCAAGCTAGAAACTGACACTTTCGAAGATAGGATTGAACAATAGTATATTACAGTATAAGTGAGGAAGCTATGATTTTTTATCAACGCGTATGTAGGATTTCCACATGAGCCGAAGGCGAGTGTTGAAAGACATACAAGTTAGTGGAAAATATAAGTTTCTCACGTGTGCTGTGTAGTGTTTTGTTCAATCCTACCATTTAGAGAAAACCCATCCTAAAATTCGATAATTCCTGAGTAATTTCATGTCGACATGTCGGCGACGACAGCAGTTTTTGACATTGTCATTGATTGTCATGCTTTTAATTGATATACAGGGTGTATCAGGTATGAGTAGAAAAAATTTGATGGGTTATTGGGCCCCTTTTTGTGAATACAAAATTCTTATAACAAAAGGTCCCATTCTTTACTATTCTTAAGATATGATACGATAAAGTTAAGAGTTAAGAGTTTGAAAGTTTAAGTACTGCTGTATAAAGAATTATACTAAGCAGGCTTTGCTTATATACATAGCTTTAATTTGACACATAAAACTCATTTTTGAAATATTTTTTAGAGGTGGTTTACTTTATACGAATAAATTTATCACTTCTGTTTCATCACCCTTTAATGTGAAAAATGAATAAATGTACAAAAATTTTAGTTTTAATAAATAAACTTTCTTATTATATGAAAAAAAGCAAAATTACAAAACTAGAAACAAATTACAAATTGCAAAGCAAAGCCTCCTTAGTATAATTCATTAACCAGTAGTAATCAAACTTGTGAATCCTTAACTTTATGGTATCATATCTTAAGAAGTACAAAGAATGGGACATTGTGTTTTAAGCCCCTCTTTTATAACCCCTCAAATTTTTCTACTCATACCTGATACACCCTGTATGTAAACAACCATTTGTGTCAAATTGTTAATTGTCATCATTATGCATAAAATTAATAAATTGATTAAAATTAATACTTAATAGAAGTGAAATACTTAATTAACTTTCCACGTGGGCTGTCCACCGTTTTTTAGTTAACATCCGTTACGTTTAAATAAAGAGTTGTGCTTTTAAAAGTCTTATATTTAACTAACAGTGGTTGAAAATAATTTTCACTCACTCGTTTCTATGAAAGTCAGCAGAGTGAATGCAAATAACAATTTTCAACACACGTATCCAAGTTAGAAACTGACAATTTGGAAGGTAGGATTGAATAAAAGTTTTGTGTTGGTAGTCGAATCATAAATCATCAAATTATGAAGAAATTGTACAAAATATGCTGACAAACTTTCAGACTCTAGGAGAAAATATGAGTATCAAGTTACACTATCTCCGCAATCATCTAAATAAATTTCCGGATAATTTAGGAAATTATAGTGAGGAAAATGGAAAGCGGTTCCACCAGGATCTAAAAGTGATGGAGGAAAGGTATCAGGGTCGATGGGATTGTCACATGATGGCAGATTGCTGGTCTTTAAAAAGAGATTGTCTCCTGAAAAATTATAAAAGAAAAGCTCATAAAAGGTGTTTTATGGAAATATAACATATGTTGTACTTCGATGTATCCTAATTTTTTGTAATTTTTGTAATGTAAAATGAAAATAAAGATTTAAAAAAAAAGAGAGCCAATCTAAAACGAGCATAAATATATCCAAAATCAATCTAATATCTAGGGCACAAAACCACTAGTGTAGACCAGTGTTATCATAATTTTCTGTGTTGATATTGCAAACTGTTTCGAGATTCCTTTTTGCCCTAATTCTTTCGATATAGAATTTAAAATGATCGTAAACATCCGAAGGAACTCGACGATGACAAATAGTAAAAGTTCGACAAAAGCGATCAGCGAGGGTCCGCGATATTTTTTACGGGCACACAACGAGCCCGTGTCCGGAGATATTTATTGAGTGCTTTAAAATAGGCAGTTAAGAAGGCACCGGTCCAAGGCCCAGAGGATCGGCTTTTTATGTCCCACTAATTCTCGGACCGAATGCCAAGTAGAAATAAATATCAGCCCGGTGGCAAAGGTGACCGCTCGCGGCGCGCCCTCGCGGTAATTGGAAAAACCTGTTATGTTACTCCGAACCGGATTTATCTCCGGTACAAATTTGACAAAGCGACCCGTATTACGTTAATCGCATTCTCATCTTGTTTTCGCGAGGTTCCTTACTCCTGGAAACACATTTACCAAACTAAGCCATCCGATCGAATTTCCGGTTAAGTTTGCGATTACTTTTGTTTCGTTTTTTTTTGTTTTGATGAAGCTGGTGATTCATTTGATGATGCATTTAGATAAATTGGAAAGTATTCTAGTTGAACATAATCAGCCGGTCGATGCGACGGAGAAACATTCTCAGCGAATGAGGTTCGCCGATTTTTCATTCTCTTTCATTTCGCGAGGAGGAGATATTTTCAATTAGCCCCCTAAAGTACCTCCACCATATTGCGCTCCGGCTTTGACGTTGTCCGCTTTGGAGCGCTTCAACGGTCGGATGGTCGGTCGTCGAGCGTGGTCCAAACGCGCAAATTACCTTCGAAGGGCGAAGAGGCGAAGACCAGAGGAGCGGAGAGCCAGATGAGTATCGATTGGCGGGAGCGCGGGTGTTGGGGGTCGGGGGGTGACGCGTACCCGAGAGGGTGGCATGGGGCCTTCGGGATCGGAGAGGGACGGACGGTGGGAGGCCGACCCGAGTGGCGTCAGCGGGTCGGCGGCTCGCTCGGTGCGTGTAAATGAAAATCCGTAAAAAATACGGCCGCGATGTGCCGCTCCCCAACAGTGCTCGCGGATATTGCCAAGGGTCGGACGAAGGGGAGGTGGGTGGCCAACGCGACCTTATTGACGCCCCGATCCTCCCCGCACTCGCCGGAGACGCGAGCGGCAACCAAACAAGCGAAAGCCAACGCGACGCCCGCTGCGAAAAGTCCCATTTTAACGATCGTCCGAAAATCGAACCCCCCACGGCCTTAAATAGGATTCACTCAAATTTTAACCCCAATGCGACAAATCGTAAAGAATTGCAAGAATAGACACTCAAAGTATTAACTTAATCATAAACAAGTTAGATATTTCATGATACATGCTTCAAGAAACCCAATATCTATTCTAGGTAATGGTAATTTTTTTCTAATTGGTATCTTCATTGGAAGGAAGACCTGTAACTGTACCTACTTTGACCTTCGACGTGCACATGTTCGACGAAGAGGGAAAGAGATGGAAAATGAACGGCAAGGTTCGCGCGGTCGTCTTTGAAGAGTAGCACCCACCAAATGAACATTACTCGCCCATATTTGCCGTTAAGGGTAAAATGAAACCCCACATCCTGTGGTTTCGGATGCATTACAACGAACATGCCTACGCCTTCCTTCTGGAGCGACATAAAAACTTATCATAACTATGTATATCTTACCGTCAATCTGTATAATTCAGGTACTCTATACAATGCCTAGATAGTGTATAAAATACCTGGGGTGTTTAGGCAATGTATGAAATATTATGAAGATTATTGTCCCTTAGATACTTTACCTAGGTAATGTAGACAATTCTTAGTGATAACGTAGAGTACCTGTTGGTCGACAAGCAATGTGTAAAATAAATAGATTTTGGTCTGTATTTATCAATTTTTACACATAAACTTTTTTATAATCTATAAGTTATTGTACAAAAAAAGGCACCTAGTACCTTTCTGTAACTATAGTAAAATCATCATTAAATTACACTAAACTTAAAATTTTTCTGGGTTAACTAACATAATGTCATTTGCTTATAAGCCATCAAGTAATAAGTATTAAAAACTTAGGGAACAAAATAATTCTGTAAAAACAAGACGTAGATCTACTGGCCTCTCAGAATTGAGTAAGTAAAAAATATATTTATTTCTTCTTACATGAGGAACTATTGTGACATTTTGAAGTGCATAAAATCTTACTTTTAAGACATGAACACTTTTTAGTATCACAGTGTTTTTTGCAAACTGATGCGGTTCTGTACAGCTAAAGCGTTTTTTAAGCATAATGGGCAAACAACTTTAGAACCATAGCCTTCTGCCATATCTTTCTCCGGAACAGCACAAATAGCATGAATGGGCTATTGCATGTTCTACATGAATGAGCAGCCGTTGTCTCTTCAGTACAAACACAGCACAAGAGTGGGAAATCCAATGATTGCTCACGTTCTGATACGAAATTCAGAACATCTAAGGGTTGTCCCATGTACCTCAGAAGGAAGACCTTCAACATTCGCAGGTTCATCAAGAATCTTGGCACATCGGATAGTCATGTGTTCATCGTCATGTTCATCAAACGCACTTTGAGCATTCGAAGCTTCATTACGGATCTCGGAACTTTCGATGACTGGGCTTTGTTGATGAAAATCAACCTCTAGAGGAGGTTGATTTTGTGTTCGAACTCGATCTATTATTAAAGATTCTAAAGGAATCGGAATACTTGGTGATGACTTAATCACATTTTCTAGATCCTCTTCACTCTCCAGGTTATGAGCATCATCGAGAGGTAAAGATATACTAACTTTTATTTTAGATCCAAAAGAGCTTGGTGAGGTGTTCTTTTGATGCCTGAATGGAATGCTTTATTCTTCATGAATTGTACAAATCGCAGACCATCACTCCAACGATCACTGTTACTATCTTGCATCCAAGTTGTTAGCATATTTTTGATGTCCTGGTTTGCTCGTTCGACACTCCCCTGACTTTGGGAATGTCTAGGCTTGCCATGTACAATTTTTAAAGTTGGCCAGTACGTTAGGACTGCTTACAATTTGGTTTGAGAATTCTCTACCGTTGTCTGATTTTGGAATCGCTGGTGCGCCAATTAGTGTACAAATATCCAGTAAATTGTAAGCTACTTCCTCTGCGCGTTTTGTTTTTAGTGCTCTTAATGTTACAAACTTCGTCAGACGATCCTGATGACCATTACAAATTTACATTCTCGGTCTGGTTGAGACTGATAGTCAATCAAATCTACTTGACAGCGAGAATTAAATTCAGATGAAAGTATGGGTTTGACGTCAATCCCGTTTTTTATTCCTTTTTGCTTTTGCTGGCACGGTTCGCAAAATTGCAGATATAGTTCAACATCGTGGCGAGTTATATTCTTGTATCGTGTAGAAAGCTGGTTCAGCATACGGTTTCGACCGCCATGGCCGATACTTTGATGTGCGTCGTGAAGTACTTGGAATACTTCACTATCAGCAACGTAGTATATAATATTGTTATTTTGGGGTATTCACAGGAAATATTAACCTATGTTTTTGACCAACGGTTATAAAATCATAATGCTTTAATAACCAATAATCCCGGAGTAACTTCTTATTGGCTGCTTTTGCATTTTTTATTTCTTCTAACAATTGTTTATACCGTTGATCGTCAATAAACGTGCGATTTTTAGTATTTGCTGATTTTCTTTTAATACATAGAGAATAAAATCTTTCTCTCGTCCGAGAGACTCGTTTATTGGCCGCTATTTTAATGAATTAGATTCACTAACGAAACCACACGACACTTCACTTGAAATGCAAGCAACAACAAGTCGCTGCGCGCTTGTTTACTGCCTGGCCACACGTCTCCCCTTCCCTGTTCTCGTCTTTTACGCACATTGTCAGCTTCGCATTCAGTATTTTATAGACTACCTAGGAAAAGTATAAAATTAATAATATTTCATATATTACCTAAACGTTTTAGGTTTTCTATAAATTGCCTAGGTATTGTATAGAATACCGGATTATACAGATTGCCGGTAACATATACATTCTTATTATAAAAGATAAAATTGAAGAGAAGATTTTCATTGGCTTTTTGTATTTAGTCAAAACGTTAATCAGTAGAAGAACTTAAGGTGGGTTCATGCAACGTGTTTTAGTCGTAGTTGTTGGCATAGTCGTAAGAGTTGCCCAACTTTTAACTTCTTAAAGCTAAACCAATCGGTCGTAACTTGACGCATACGCACTTTTCTCTTTTGTGTCGTTGTAACTGCTATATTACAACGACACAAAAGAGATTTTATAAATTGAGGTTAGGTCAGTTAGATTTTGTTATCATTATTTATGAATATTTTATTAATATAAAAAATGTAAGGTCTAATGCGCGATACATGGTCATATTGCCATGTTACAGTTCCAATACCGTTAAAATATTCACACAACAAGTCTCTGTTCTTCTGGAACCTTCTTGCCGCATTGTTGCTTCCAACCCGTCCTATATTTTGTAGTGGCATTGGTTCAGCTCGTCACTGACTATTTATAATTTCCCCTGCCTCTGATTAAATAGTATCACCATATTCTGGAGGACAGTACCTTTCGATTTGCCGTTCAATACGAAGGAAGTTATGTAAAACTACTGTGGCTTTTACAATATTTTCTACTATGTCTACCCTAGCTATGATTGGTCTCCGTAGAATTCGCCACCGCTGGCAGAGTATACCAAATTCATTTTCAACGGTCCTCCTTGCCCTGGATAAACGATAGTTGAAAATGTTTTTTTCTAACCCTAAGTACTGTCCGGGATATGGTCTCATTATATTTTTCATTAGAGGAAACGCAGCATCTCCCACAATAAAATGTGGAAGTATAATGTTACTTCCAGGCAATTTCTTTGGAAAAGGGATATCTATGTTTCCATTTATAAAAGCTCTACCGAAAGAAGATTCTTTAAAGATAATGCTGTCATGATTTCTTCCACTAGCTCCAATATCTACTATAATGAAATTATAATCCATGCTATTAAACAATGCTGAAGGTATATCTATAATTGAAGAACTCACTTCTCGATGCTTTTGGTGCTTGTGTATGGATATGTCCCATCAACAGCACCGATACAATTAGGTATGTTCCATTTTTTGTAGAATGTATCTTCAACAGAGGCTAATATTTTTCTTGTTAGCTCTGGTGACACTCTAGCCGGCTATAGTACGTTCCACAGAACAGTTGTTCTCTCTTTAATTATGTTATGTACAATGGATTTTCCCATTCGAAAATTCCAAGCTAGCTCTTGCATAGAACTTCCTTCTGACAAATAACTACAATAAATTATTACATAATTTAAATTTTTTTATAATATAAAATTAAACAAAAACTTCATCAACCTTTGAGCGGGTGAAATTGCACCTTTATTTGGTGTTTTTGCTAAAAAAGGTTCAACCAGTCTTTTCGAACGACATGCGAAGATATTTAAAAATTGCAAATCGTCTTCCGCTTTTTCCAGCATGTGTCTAATCAGAGTGGCATAATTTCCTTCTAATTCTCTATTTTTATTGATTGGTCTTTTACCAAAACGCCGTCGTCTTTTATTTCTTAATCTTTGTGCGATTAATAGAGCTGCATTCAAGCACATTACACTAGCAGCGACAACAATTTTCTTTTTATTCATAATAAACAAAACAGTTTCACTCCCGATTTCTTTTTTCGACTGTTTATATGTCAAAATCTTCCTTTAATGTGCTGTGCTTAAATATTGCATGAACCAATCCCTTTCCTTATAACTACAGCTAAAGCTAATGCTTATGACTATGATTAAAATTAAAACTGCTTGCATGACCCCACCTTTAATTGGAATAGAACCCCAATAGAGGACGTAATTAAACAATATCTTGAGAAAATCAACCACTTATAGAGCACCTAAATATCGAAATCCTTGACACAACGTCATTTTACAATACCTAAAGTTGAAAAACGCACTAGGGAGGATCTCATGTTATACAGGAAAAAAAATAATCAAAATGCAGTATCTTTTAAAAAGGAATAGAGGTAATATGTAGCGTCTAACTGATCAATAGACAAGATCTAGAAAAATAAAGAGCAGATACAGTGTCTGCTAGAATTTAAGAAGAGTTGAATGTAAAGCTGTTGAGAGAAACAGTAGCAGATTCAATGTCTATTAAAGAGATATGAGGGCAAAATATAAATCTGCACAAGGTCAATAATAACAGATGAACGCAGAGTCCACTATATGGTAAGATGACAGTAGTAGTACGTCTCCGAAAAAATTAGACAAATGGACCATGCTAAAAAAACACCAAATGAGCTCCTGGAAGGTCATCTAAAAAACTATTTTTTATTACTGTATCTTTTGTGCCTCAAAATTTCTAATATTTTGTTGAGCCACCTGTTGTCGCAATAAGATTCTCCGTGGCATGCTGTCAATGCAAAATTGCATCCTGAATTTGAGGATGGTGATTCCAAATAAACAATTTTTTCTATGACTCTTCATTTTGTTGTGATCACCATTGTTGTGTTTTTCGCCTTTATGGTACCACTGCTGCTCTTATGATTTGTGTTGTATAGAGCCAGGCTGAGCGTACCTCCCTGCCTTATTGCAGTTTCAATAGGTATACCTTTCGTGAGTCCGTCCTTTGTTCTTCCAAAAGCCTGATTCCCAGTACTTATCTCACTTACAAATGCCATAATATTCTGGGGTGTATGTCGTTTCTCTAGCTGGATCACTACGTCATTTCATCACACTTTATCAAAACCCAACCCAACCCTGTTGAAGATCGACTAAACACATATAAACTATTTATTTTTTATTACTCTATCTTTTGTGTCTCAAAATGTCTAATATTTTGTTGTTGCACCTGCTGTCAATGCAAAATTGCATCTTAAATTTGAGGATGATGATTAGAAATAAATAATTTCTTCATACATTTTCAATTACATTCATGTCTGGACCAATCCAACATTGGAATATTTTGCTCTCGATACAACAGAATAGTAATAGAATAAGATCGATACAGAATAATCTTTCCTACAACCGTATAATGCTCTGATGCAGAAGATACCGGACACCCCCTGTATTAGTGCTACCAATAAATTTAGTTTTTAATAAATTTTAAATAGTTGAAATAATGATAATCAAAGCAATAAATATGATCAAATCAAAAGCTTTGAATGGCCGTCTTTTTGCCCAACTGTGTGCTAACAATAATGAAAATTTTAATAATTTACTTCTTCATACGGAAGTACGCTGGCTGTCTGGGGAAAAACTGTTTGCAGCATTTTATAGAGATTTTTAATACCGTCGTGAAGTTTTTGTTTGATGTTGACAATGAAATGGCGACACAATTACTCCAAGTTAAAAAACACATTTTCTATTTGGCTGCTATTTATTCATTATTTAACGCCACACAAAGTAAACTGCAAGGAAGAGACGTTAACCTTATTGAAACCAGCACAGTGATCTTTGGGTTTCGTTCTAAGATTGACTTCTTATACCGACATTAAACCGGAAAGAATTTGGATACTTTGACAATCTGAAGCTTTTGTTCACCATTAAGAAAGATTGCATTTTAGCGGAAGGTATAACATTATACACAAGCCATTTACAAAATTTAAAAGATGATTTTATGTTCGATTTAGGGATATTGAAAATTTGAATATATTGACATATCTCGACTTGATATTGATGATACAATTCAAGAAGAGTTGCTTACATTGAAGGAGGATATGGAAGCACTAATATTATTCAAAATGCATGGTTATGCTAAGTTTTGAAATTTAAAGGTCATCCGAGAAAAGTATCGACGCTTACAGGTCCTGACAGAGCAACTATTATTGATTGTCTCCTCTTTTTATCTGGTGGAAGTAGGATTTAACCATGTCAATAATTTGTTGCGTAAAACAAGAAATAAGTTAAACATTTTTGAAAGAGGGGATTTAAGAATAATGTTTGTAATTTTAAACCTAATATAAGCAGTAGGGCAGAAATTTTGTGCAATGTTTTTTTTTTTAAATTTTATTTATAAATAATAAGTTATTTAATACAAATTTGTATTGTTAATGAACATAAATGTGTTTTTGAAATAAAGGTGTATTTTTGAAAAAAAAACCTTGAAGTGAACCATACTTGTACAGGGTGTCGATACAGGAAAAAGGTTGGGTACTCCTGCGTTAGACTGACGGAGCCTTATGACATAGAGTTCCATCTTGTGTAAGTACCAACGACAAGCATTAAACAAATTATTTAAGAAACATTGATGGTATGTCTAATAATTTAGTCAGGGACTGTAGTTCCAGTGGTCCAACCTGATTTGTTAAAAACTCTTTTTCTTCTTCCTTCTCTTATAATAGGGCTTTGTTTTTTTCAATAATTCAAAGTCTCAACTGAGCGACGGAATATTTTCAGCAATCTAGGTTCTGACATTCTCCTAACATTAGCAAAATTAGAGAATGGAGAGACCCCATTCTCTAATTTTGCCCGGCGCCTATCTAACAATGTTTTGTACAACTCATTTTCCCCTCATGTCTTCATTTCTTATGTGGTCTAGCAAAGATGGCTGTTCTTCTCAATTGCTCGATGAGTTTTCACCTCTGTTGTTCTAAGAAGCATTTTGGTAATGGTGTTTTTTACCCTTGTGGTACCACCGCAGCTCTTATGATTTGTGTTCTATAGACCCAGGCCAAGCTTATCTCCCTGCGTTACTGTAGTTAAAATAGGTATACTTTTCGTGAGTTCTCTGTTTTTCCATCCTGTGTTCTTGCCAAAGCCTGACTCCCAGTACTCATCTCACTTACAAATGCCACAATATTGGGATGTAAGTGTCGTTTCTCTCGTTAGGTCACTATGTCACTTAATCAAAACGCTGTTTAAGATCGACACTTGTTCATTCTGGTCATTAACTTTTACAGAGAACTCAAGCGACTAATTCCCCTATAATTGCTTGAGTTTCTGTTTTCACTCTTCCTGAAGATTGGTGTCAATATACTGCATTTTCATGGAGATGGTATTCTTTTCTTTTGGTAATTATGTTAAGCAGGGTCTATATTAAGTTAATCGATACCTGCTTACATTCTGTTTTTCAACTTCTAGATTGTTTGTTTTCTTTTTTTTTGCGATGGTGAATTCCAGTTAAGAAGTAATCTCCACGTCTGTTTGAGGAAGTTTTGAGTTCTCCTCGTTTGTAGCCATGTATTCGTACAGATTTCTGAAGTATTTTTCCCAATCTCCCATTACATTGTTTGTATTGAGGCTCTGCTATTTGAATTATAGTTGAGTGCAGTTTTACTCATGCTATTTCAGTATCGTTAAAAACCCATTTCATCAAGCTAGTGTGTTGGGAAGGAACATATCTGACACTTATAATTAAATCGTGAGTAAAAGACACTATTTTGCAAACGTATGTGTGGTAAATATTTTTGTTTAACTACTCCATCAGAATTCGTAGCCGGGTATCAACTTACATCTTGTATAGCTCGTCTTAAGTACGAGGAGAGATCTCAGTGTAGAGCGCTTCGAAGCTCGGGATTGTCACTTCTCCTCAACTAGGGAGCTTCGTTACAGCCCCGCTAGATCATGACAAAACCACTCCAAGTCGTTGTAGTACTGCGTCATCAAGGGAACTTGAGAAATAATTTAGATTCAAAGGAGAAGATGTAACTTTTCGACTTCGTTGCTGAAACGTTTCTGAACGTCTTCGAAGTTTGGCTATTTCGAGTACTCCGTTGATGATGACGACGCAGGGAAACCCAAGCTTATGCAAGTGCTAGTTTCTTCGCCGATTTAGTTAACTAAACCAAATGCTAGATCGATGGGAAGTTTTGAGAGTTGCACTGCTAACCTAAAAGTATTAACTTTGCTGATAGGTTAGGCTATTTCTGCTTGGGAAGTTTGCATATCCTTAGAAACTTTTGAATATTTAAACTACCAATTTCTTCTTATTTTTATATGCTCTTCTCACAATCAGTTGTAGAAACGGCTTTTGATTATATTTGGGTTACCGAGAGACATCTAAAACTTTTACTTTGTATGCTAATTTTGTGAATCAATTTGAAAGCTCTAGCCTCATCGCACAAAAATTTTCTCTATTACATTATGTACTTTTGCATCTACTTGCAATGGTATCCTAAATATTAGAAAACAAAATATATGGCGCCATATATATCGCTATAGCTTAGTTGAATCTGGCATAAACCTACTTCACACCTACTTAGCATGCCGCAATCAACATGTACAAAGCAGATCTGCCGATGATAATTGAACTACGTAACCTACACCTTCACTTTAACACAGACATGAGTCCATAAACATACGTTTCGTTGATATGTTGTTTCAAATTGTAAATCACCATTAATCCTGTTTTAGCAGGATAATAAGAAAAAGAGAAGCAGTTGTATTTGTTAGAATCTCAATAAGATTTAAAAGAAAAGTCGAAGTAAATCCTGAACAATGCGCAATAGCTCTATAAAAAGAATTGTTACGTAACGGTACTCCTGAACCTGATACAAAATCCGTTCCCATTCAAGAACATACGAAGCTTTCAGTGAATGAACGAGCGTAATATGAATGAGTTACCGAGTCGACGACTTTGTAACTTTCTTTGAGTTCCGGAGAACTTGAATGCAGTGCAGCTTTCCTTTTCTATTATCGTTACCTTACACCGCAGTCTCCCAACTGTTCTTATGTGTGACCTTCCCCGCGAAAGCG
This sequence comes from Onthophagus taurus, assembly GCF_036711975.1. Classification (NCBI taxonomy): domain Eukaryota; kingdom Metazoa; phylum Arthropoda; class Insecta; order Coleoptera; family Scarabaeidae; genus Onthophagus; species Onthophagus taurus. The sequence continues at coordinate 20,533,258 of NC_091972.1, read as the reverse complement.
AATACAAGAGCTAATCGATATTTCGAAACCTTCCTTCCGTTACGTTCAACTATCTTAATAGATTGGACGTTGTGGTTGTTGTTATTAAAGCGTCGGTATCAATTCCTATGTATAATCGCTCAATGTAATAACGATAAATTATAGGGTACTACTTTACGATAACACTCATTAATGCCCATTTTTAATTAGTACGTATCCGGGCGTGGTAATTACCGTTATCGGTGCCATTTTATTTCAATGTTAACATCTTAATTTGCTACTTATTGTAATTCTTCGAGATTGATAATGTTTTACATTTAAGGATATAAGTCCGCATGTGATACAGCAAAGAAAATCGTGTACAGGATGCAGTTGTTTTCGTGAAGGTAACCTTCACGAGAAGAAAGATTATTTACTTTTTTTATTTCAAGGGGGCCTTTCGTAAACGACCCAAAGTCCGAGCCTTCCGAGAAACTCACGTAGGGGCCGCGAAAGGTCCATCTCTCGCGACCGCACGGTTTTTAAAGAAGGCGAGGCAGTCGCGTTTCTCACGGCCTCCTTGATGCGTCCGTTCATCGTCTTCGTCGTCGGTGAACGGATGGCGTCAGTCGGTAACTGTGAGATTTCGATCGGCGAAGAGAAGTGCGCGAATTACGTGCACGCGGCTTAAGGTCCGTAATTGCCATCTACCAATAGCGTTTCATTTTTTTTTGTTTTGTTAAGCAAACCACCCGAACATGTTCTTTTTCTCGTTTTCTCTTTCTCCAGGCGCGCACTGTTGTTACCGCGCGACCAGCACCAGCCTCAGCTGCCCGGATCGATCGCGTTTCCACGAAAAGATTTATAACGTCGAACAAGAAAGAAACCCGTCCAATTAAGAAACGAAGAGTATAACCTTATTTGTGACCGAATTTACTATGAATATTTTGACTAAATTAACTCAATTTCTTTTAATTATAACATAATTAGACTATCAGAAGTACTTAAGTCATATTAAGACAATGAAAGTTGCTTTCATTAAGTCTTTATGTGACATCTTTGAAGAAAAGTTTTCTTAGAATAAACTTTCTTCAACACACCGAATTTCTTTAGAGATTTATTTGTAGAAACATTCCATCAAAATCGATTTACATAATAAAACCATTAATTAATTGTTATCTTCATGATGGTATGTTTTATAATAGTTGCAATTTATCAAAAAGAAAATGTTTTGAGATTAGAAAACTCTACAACTAACACATTATATAATGCTATAAAAAAGTATCAAGCCCGTTATTTCCTGCTGCAGATTAACAGAGATAATTACGACCAAGAAATCGGGTAACCACAAAATGCGGTTAACTCCTATAGGATGTTGTTTACTCCAATATGCCCTATTTCCAATTGTTTCCAAAGCGTATTGAAATTAACCGTCCGTTATTAAATTAAATATCTTACCCATTGCGATTATTCAACACTGTTTAAGTTTAATTAGTGTTAAATTCTAGTTTATATGGAATATCACAAATGAGTGTTCAGGTAAAACACCGCTTCTGGTTAAACGATTTAATTGAAAGTTTATGCCTGATCGTTTCTTAGGGTTAGAATTACTTATTCTTAATTTTAAAAAGACGTAGAAAGGTGTTAACAATGACAAATTGAAATTTATTTTAAGATTAATAAAATTGATCTATGCGTTAAAAGTGATTATTGAAAATATTAATTAGGTTAATCAGAAATGTGTATTGTACGAAACACTTTCTCTTATTTCCCTTAATTATTGAGATATCACCTATTCTTTGTGTTAAAAACCATAAAATTACGAAATTGTTGCTTTTAGATTGTTGGGTTAGTAATCCTGATCGATGGGTTATCATCGTTATTAGATGTATGTTCTATGTTAATATACAAAATTTTGGTAGTGTTTTTCTACATCTTATAAGTTATGAGTTATAGCTTGTTAAAGTGTTAAAAACGTTAAATTACCTGTTTTTTGCTTTGAGATTAGGTTAAGTTAATAAAACTGATGTATGGCTTAACAATGATTATTGAATCTATAATTTAGGTTAATTAGAAACAATTTTTGTTCGAAAAACTTTCTCCCATTTCCCCTAATTTTTGAGATATTACCTATTCTTAATATTAGAAACCATAAGATTAGGAAATTCTTACTTTTAGATTGTGTTAGGTTGGTAAATCTGATCGATGGGTTATATTCGTTATTGTATGTATTTTCTATGTTAATATACAACGTTTTGGGTACATAAAGTTTTTTTCTACATCTTATAAATTATGAGTTGTAGCTTGCTAAAATGTTAAAAACGTCAAATTTTGAGATTTTTGGTTTGAGATTAGGTAAAGTTAATAAAATTGATCTATGGGTTTTAAAAGTGATTATTGAAAATATTATTTAGGTTAATCAGAAATGTTTTTTGTACGAAACACTTTCTCTTATTTCCCTTAATTATTGGGATATCACCTATTCTTAATGTTAGAATCCATAAAATTGGGAAATTCTTGCTTCTAGACTGTGTTGGGTTGGTAAATCTGATTGGTAGGTTATAATCGTTATTAGATGTACGTGCTATGTTAATATGCAACATTTTGGTACATAAAGTTCTTTTCTACATCTTATAAATTATGAGTTATAGCTTGCTAAAATGTTAAAAACGTCAAAATCTGAGATTTTTGATTTGAGATTAGGTAAAGTTAGTAAAATTGATCTATGGGTTAAAAGTAATTATTGAAAATATTATTTAGGTTAATCAGAAATGTTTTTTGTACGAAACACTTTCTCTTATTTCCCTTAATTATTGAGATATCACCTATTCTTAGTGTTAGAAACCATAAAATTACGAAATTCTTGCTTTTAGACTGTATTGGGTTGATAAATCTGATCGATATGTTATAATCGTTATTAGATGTACGGTCTATGTTAATATGCAACATTTTGGTACATAAAGTTTTTTCTATATCGTATAAATTATGAGTTATAACTTGCTAAAATGTTAAAAACGTCAAATACTGAAATTTTTGCTTTGAGATTAGGTAAAGTTAATAAAATTGATCTATGGATTAAAAGTGATTATTGAAAATATTATTTAAGTTAATCAGAAATATTTTTTCTACGAAACACTTTCTCTTATTTCCCTTAATTATCAAGATATCACCTATTCTTAGTGTTAAAAACCATAAAATTACGAAATTCTTGCTTTTAGATTGTGTGGGGTTGGTAAACCTGATCGATGGGTTATAATCGTTATTAAATGTATGTTCTACGTTAATATGCAACATTATGGTACATAAAGTTTTTTCTACATCTTATAAATTAAAAGTTATAGCTTGCTAAAATGTTAAAAACGTCAAAATCTGAGATTTATGCTTTGAGATTAGGTAAAGTTAATAAAATTGATCTATGGGTTAAAAGTAATTATTGAAAATATTATTTATGTTAATCAAAAATGTTTTTTGTACGAAACACTTTCTCTTATTTCCCTTAATTATTGAGATATCACCTATTCTTAATGTTAGAAACCATAAAATTACAAAATTCTTGCTTCTAGACTGTGTTGGATTAGTAAATCTGATCGATAGGTTATAATCGTTATTAGATGTACGTTCTATGTTAATATGCAACATTTTGGTACATAAAGTTTTTTTCTACATCTTATAAATTAAGAGTTATAGCGTGCTAAAATGTTAAAAACGTCAAATTCTGAGATTTTTGCTTTGAGATTAGGTAAAGTTAATAAAATTGATCTATGGATTAAAAGTGATTATTGGAAATATTATTTAAGTTAATCAGAAATGTTTTTTCTACGAAACACTTTCTTTTATTTCCCTTAATTATTGACATATCACCTATTCTTAATGTTAGAAACCATAAAATTACGAAATTCTTGCTTCTAGACTGTGTTGGGTTAGTAAATCTGATCGATGGGTTATAATCGTTATTAGATGTATGTTCTACGTTAATATGCAACATTTTGGTACATAAAGTTTTTTCTACATCTTATAAATTATGAGTTATAGCTTTGCTAAAATGTTAGAAACGTCGAATACTGAGATTTTTGCTTTGTGATTAGGCAAAGTTAATAAAATTGATCTATGGGTTAAAAGTAATTATTGAAAATATTATTTAGGTTAATCAAAAATGTTTTTTGTACGAAACACTTTCTCTTATTTCCCTTAATTATTGAGATATCACCTATTCTTAATGTTAGAAACCATAAAATTACGAAATTCTTGCTTCTAGATTGCGTTGGGTTGGTAAACCTGATCGATAGGTTATAATCGTTATTAGATGTATGTTCTATGTTAATATGCAACATTTTGGTACATAAAGTTTTTTCTACATCTTATAAATTATGAGTTATAGCTTGCTAAAATGTTAAAAACGTCAAATTTTAAGATTTTTGCTTTGAGATTAGGTAAAGTTAATAAAATTACTTAATCTATGGATTAAAAGTGATTATTGAAAATATTATTTAAGTTAATCAGAAATGTTTTTTCTACGAAACACTTTCTCTTATTTCCCTTAATTATTGAGATATCACCTATTCTTAGTGTTAAAAACCATAAAATTACGAAATTCTTGCTTTTAGATTGTGTTGGGTTGGTAAACCTGATCAATGGGTTACAATCGTTATTAGATGTATGTTCTACGTTAATATGCAACATTTTGGTACATAATGTTTTTTTCTACATCTTACAAGTTAATAGTTATAGCTTGCTAAAATGTTAAAAATGTCAAAATCTGAGATTTTTGGTTTGAGATTAGGTAAAGTTAATAAAATTGATCTACGGGTTAAAAGTAATTATTGAAAATATTATTTAGGTTAATCAAAAATTTTTTTTGTATGAAACACTTTCTCTTATTTCCCTTAATTACTAAGATATCACGTATTCTTAGTGTGAAAAATCATAAAAATACGAAATTCTTGCTTTTAGATTGTGTTGGGTTGGTAAACCTGATCGATGGGTCATAATCGTTGTTAGATGTATGTTCTATGTTAGTATGCAACATTTTGGTACATAAAGTTTTTTTCTACATCTTATAAGTTGACTTATAGCTTGTTAAAGTGTTAAAAACGTCAAATTAACAGTTTTTTTGCTTTGAGATTAGGTTAAGTTAATAAAATTGGTCCATGGATTAAAAGTGAGTATTGAAAATATTATGTAGGTTAATCAGAGATGTTTTTTTACGAAACACTTTCTCTTATTTCCCTTAATTATTGAGATATCACCTATTCTTAGTGTTAAAAACCATAAAATTACGAAATTCTTGCTTTTAGATTGTGTTGGGTTGGTAAACCTGATCGATGGGTTACAATCGTTATTAGATGTATGTTCTACGTTAATATGCAACATTTTGGTGCATAATGTTTTTTTCTACATCTTATAAATTAATAGTTATAGCTTGCTAAAATGTTAAAAATGTCAAAATCTGAGATTTTTGGTTTGAGATTAGGTAAAGTTAATAAAATTGATCTACGGGTTAAAAGTAATTATTGAAAATATTATTTAGGTTAATCAAAAATTTTTTTTGTATGAAACACTTTCTCTTATTTCCCTTAATTACTAAGATATCACCTATTCTTAGAGTCAAAAATCATAAAATTACGAAATTCTTGCTTTTAGATTGTGTTGGGTTGGTAAACCTGATCGATGGGTCATAATCGTTATTAGATGTATGTTCTATGTTAGTATGCAACATTTTGGTACATAAAGTTTTTTTCTACATCTTATAAGTTGACTTATAGCTTGTTAAAGTGTTAAAAACGTCAAATTAACAGTTTTTTTGCTTTGAGATTAGATTAAGTTAATAAAATTCGTCCATGGATTATAACTGAGTATTGAAAATATTATGTAGGTTAATCAGAGATGTTTTTTTACGAAACACTTTCTCTTATTTCCCTTAATTATTGAGATATCACCTATTCTTAGTGTTAAAAACCATAAAATTACGAAATTCTTGCTTTTAGATTGTGTTGGGTTGCTAAACCTGATCGATGGGTTACAATCGTTATTAGATGTATGTTCTACGTTAATATGCAACATTTTGGTGCATAATGTTTTTTTCTACATCTTATAAATTAATAGTTATAGCTTGCTAAAATGTTAAAAATGTCAAAATCTGAGATTTTTGGTTTGAGATTAGGTAAAGTTAATAAAATTGATCTACGGGTTAAAAGTAATTATTGATAATATTATTTAGGTTAATCAAAAATTTTTTTTGTATGAAACACTTTCTCTTATTTCCCTTAATTACTAAGATATCACCTATTCTTAGAGTCAAAAATCATAAAATTACGAAATTCTTGCTTTTAGATTGTGTTAGATTGGTAAACCTGATCGATGGGTTATAATCGTTATTAGATGTATGTTCTATGTTAATATACAAAATTTTGGTATATAAAGTGTTTCGCTACATCTTATAAGTTATGAGTTATAGCTTGTTAAAGTGCTAAAAACGTCAAATTCTGAGATTTTTGCTTTGAGATTAGGTGAAGTTAATAAAAGTAATCTATGGGTTAAAAATGATTATTGAAACTATAATTTAGGTTAATTAGAAATAATTTTTGTTAGAAAAAATTTCTTCCATTTCCCCTAATTTTTGAGATATCACCTATTCTTAATGTTAGAAACCATAAAATTACGAAATTTTTACTTTTAGATTGTGTTGGGTTGGTGAACCTGATCGATGGGTTATGTTCGTCATTGTTTGTATTTTCCATGTTAATATGCAACATTTTAGGTACATAACGTTTTTTTCTACATCGTATAAGTTATGAGTATAGCTTGTTAATTTGTGAAAAACCTCAAATTAAGAAATTTTAGCTTTGAAATTGGGTTAAGTTAATAAATTTGATCCATGGATTCAAGGTGATTATTGAATATGTTATTTAGATTAATTAGAAAATTTTTTGTTTGAAAAACTTTCTCGCATTCCCCTAATTTTTTGAGATATTACCTATGTTTAATGTTAGAAACCATAAAATTACGAAATACTTGCTTTTAAGTTGTATTGAGTTGGTAAACCTGATCGATGGGTTATAATACTTAATACTTTTCGGCTCATAAAGCTTTTTTGTACATAAGTTATAGCTTATTAAAGTGTTAACGTCAAATTAAGAGAATTTTGCTTTGAGATTAGGGTAAGTTAATAATTATTATTAGATGTATTTTCTATGTTAATATATAATAATTTGGCATGTAAAGCTTTTTTCTACATCTTGTAAGTTATGGCTTATAGCTTTTAAAGTGTTTGTAGATTTATTAAAATTAACTTTTTTATTGGAAAGCTTAATAAAATTTTAATCACGGATTTTTTTATAAATACGTAAGTGAAATCTAATATAATAGGTAACTATTGTTTCATGGTACACAAGAGCCTTTCAGGGTAACTTTTCCCCATTTGAAAAAAATCCACGGTTTGGTATTTTGCAGATTTGAACGGTGAAGCGTTCGCATTCGTTGGCTTCTATTTGCTAATTCCTCTATTTCTCGGAATCCTCCCGTTCCATCGTCAATTCCCGATTTTTATCCTGGTCGGGAGAGCCGATATCGATCACGCCTCCGGGGAAAGTCCCTTCGACGGACCAACCGACGAGATCGGGTCGGTCGGTTCGAAATTTTCGAAATGAGAGCTCGGCCAGAGGCGGCTCGCGAGGAAGAAAAGAAAAAAGAAGAAAGATCGTTGGGAAACGGGGACGGTTGTGGCGGTAGGGATCCGGGGGGCGCATCGAGGAGAGGGACCGCGGGGCGCTCATTTCGTCCCGCAATCGATCTCGCGGTTCTTCGCCGGCCGCTCGCCGTTTCGTGATCGATTAACGGTCGCCGTCGCGAGACGCGGCGCGATGGGCCGTTCGGGCCGCGCCCAACGGGTCGAGGGGGCCCGTGGGGGACTGTCAAGGGGCCACAGTAAAGTGGAGGATGGACGCGGGGGACGGCGACGGCGGCGGCGGCCTTTGTTTCGAGCTCGCGTCGCGGGTCCGCGACCTAAAAGGCGGCCGACTTGCCGGGCCGCCGCGCGACGGTCGATAATTATCAATCTCGAGGAGCGCTCTCTCTCAAAAAAATAACAGACCGCTATGCGAACGAGAACGTTGGAGCGGCGGCGGTGGCGGCGGCGCGACGGTCTCCGGGCCTATGCATACCTGAGCGGATTTCATTTACATAACGCCGTTCCCATGATGGGGCTCCGCGTGCTGGCAACGCCGCCGCGGCGACCAACCTCGCGAACGGCTCTCTGATTGGGAACGGCGACGCTGCCGGGTCTGTCATTAATTAAATCGGATAAGGTGAACGACGAGTAGATCTTTTGTGCCAAGAAAATTGGTGTCGTTTTTAAAACTTTTCAACTTTTCAACAACCATTTCTTAACACAATAATATATTGCTCAAAAAAATTTGGGGAACACTTTTTTCGAAATCTGTAACTTTTTAAATAATACTTCTAGGCAAATCAAATTTGGTGAGTGCGAGAAGTTAGCCTCCCATTTTTTGATTTTTAAATTTTTCATAGTTGTTTTAGATTGTTCTAGAGTTGTTCTACATTGTTCCAAAGCGGCAAATAGAAAAAATAAAAACTCGACGAGAAAAATCGAAAAAACGGGTTTTTTGACTAGCCCCCCATTTTTGTGAAAATCAGATTTTCTTTGTTGTTCTGGGTTGTTCTAGTTGTTCTAATTATTGTTCTAGAAAATGAAAATTATGGGATACATCATTGAGTGCGGGAAGATAGCCCCCCATTTTTTGATTTTTAAATTTTTTATTGTTGTTCTAGATTATTCTAGAGTTGTTCGGATAAGGTGAACGACGAGTAGATCTTTTGTGCCAAGAAAATTGGTGTCGTTTTTAAAACTTTTCAACTTTTCAACAACCATTTCTTAACACAATAATATATTGCTCAAAAAAATTTGGGGAACACTTTTTTTCGAAATCTGTAACTTTTTAAATAATAGTTCTAGGCAAATCAAATTTGGTGAATGCGGGAAGTTAACCTCCCATTTTTTGATTTTTAAATTTTTCATAGTTGTTTTAGATTGTTCTAGAGTTGTTCTACATTGTTCCAAAGCGACAAATAGAAAAAATAAAATCTCGACGAGAAAAATCGAAAAAACGGGTTTGTTGACTAGCCCCCCATTTTTGTGAAAATCAGATTTTCTTTGTTGTTCTGGGTTGTTCTAGTTGTTCTAATTATTGTTCTAGAAAATCAAAATTATGGGATACATCATTGAGTGCGGGAAGATAGCTCCCCATTTTTTGATTTTTAAATTTTTTATTGTTGTTCTAGATTGTTCTAGAGTTGTTCGGATAAGGTGAATGACGAGTAGATCTTTTGTGCCAAGAAAATTGGTGTCGTTTTTAAAACTTTTCAACTTTTCAACAACCATTTCTTAACACAATAATATATTGCTCAAAAAAATTAGGGGAACACTTTTTTCGAAATCTGTAACTTTTTAAATAATAGTTCTAGGCAACTCAAATTTGGTGAGTGCGGGAAGTTAACCTCCCATTTTTTGATTTTGAAATTTTTCATAGTTGTTTTAGATTGTTCTAGAGTTGTTCTACATTGTTCCAAAGCGGCAAATAGAAAAAATAAAAACTAGACGAGAAAAATCGAAAAAACGGGTTTTTTGACTAGCCCCCCATTTTTGTGAAAATCAGATTTTCTTTGTTGTTCTGGGTTGTTCTAGTTGTTCTAATTATTGTTCTAGAAAATCAAAATTATGGGATACATCATTGAGTGCGGGAAGATAGCTCCCCATTTTTTGATTTTTAAATTTTTTATTGTTGTTCTAGATTGTTCTAGAGTTGTTCGGATAAGGTGAATGACGAGTAGATCTTTTGTGCCAAGAAAATTGGTGTCGTTTTTAAAACTTTTCAACTTTTCAACAACCATTTCTTAACACAATAATATATTGCTCAAAAAAATTAGGGGAACACTTTTTTCGAAATCTGTAACTTTTTAAATAATAGTTCTAGGCAACTCAAATTTGGTGAGTGCGGGAAGTTAACCTCCCATTTTTTGATTTTGAAATTTTTCATAGTTGTTTTAGATTGTTCTAGAGTTGTTCTACATTGTTCCAAAGCGACAAATAGAAAAAATAAAATCTCGACGAGAAAAATCGAAAAAACGGGTTTGTTGACTAGCCCCCCATTTTTGTGAAAATCAGATTTTCTTTGTTGTTCTGGGTTGTTCTAGTTGTTCTAATTATTGTTCTAGAAAATCAAAATTATGGGATACATCATTGAGTGCGGGAAGATAGCTCCCCATTTTTTGATTTTTAAATTTTTTATTGTTGTTCTAGATTGTTCTAGAGTTGTTCGGATAAGGTGAATGACGAGTAGATCTTTTGTGCCAAGAAAATTGGTGTCGTTTTTAAAACTTTTCAACTTTTCAACAACCATTTCTTAACACAATAATATATTGCTCAAAAAAATTTGGGGAACACTTTTTTCGAAATCTGTAACTTTTTAAATAATACTTCTAGGCAAATCAAATTTGGTGAGTGCGGGAAGTTAGCCTCCCATTTTTTGATTTTTAAATTTTTCATAGTTGTTTTAGATTGTTCTAGAGTTGTTCTACATTGTTCCAAAGCGGCAAATAGAAAAAATAAAAACTCGACGAGAAAAATCGAAAAAACGGGTTTTTTGACTAGCCCCCCATTTTTGTGAAAATCAGATTTTCTTTGTTGTTCTGGGTTGTTCTAGTTGTTCTAATTATTGTTCTAGAAAATCAAAATTATGGAATACATCATTGAGTGCGGGAAGATAGCCCCCCATTTTTTGATTTTTAAATTTTTTATTGTTGTTCTAGATTGTTCTAGAGTTGTTCGGATAAGGTGAACGACGAGTAGATCTTTTGTGCCAAGAAAATTGGTGTCGTTTTTAAAACTTTTCAACTTTTCAACAACCATTTCTTAACACAATAATATATTGCTCAAAAAAATTTGGGAACACTTTTTTCGAAATCTGTAACTTTTTAAATAATAGTTCTAGGCAAATCAAATTTGGTGAGTGCGGGAAGTTAGCCCCCCATTTTTTGATTTTTAAATTTTTCATAGTTGTTTTAGGTTGTTCTAGAGTTGTTCTACATTGTTCCAAAGCGGCAAATAGAAAAAATAAAAACTCGACGAGAAAAATCGAAAAAACGGGTTTTTTGACTAGCCCCCCATTTTTGTGAAAATCAGATTTTCTTTGTTGTTCTGGGTTGTTCTAGTTGTTCTAATTATTGTTCTAGAAAATCAAAATTATGGGATACATCATTGAGTGCGGGAAGATAGCCCCCCATTTTTTGATTTTTAAATTTTTTATTGTTGTTCTAGATTGTTCTAGAGTTGTTCGGATAAGGTGAACGACGAGTAGATCTTTTGTGCCAAGAAAATTGGTGTCGTTTTTAAAACTTTTCAACTTTTCAACAACCATTTCTTAACACAATAATATATTGCTCAAAAAAATTTGGGGAACACTTTTTTCGAAATCTGTAACTTTTTAAATAATAGTTCTAGGCAAATCAAATTTGGTGAGTGCGGGAAGTTAGCCCCCCATTTTTTGATTTTTAAATTTTTCATAGTTGTTTTAGGTTGTTCTAGAGTTGTTCTACATTGTTCCAAAGCGGCAAATAGAAAAAATAAAAACTCGACGAGAAAAATCGAAAAAACGGGTTTTTTGACTAGCCCCCCATTTTTGGAAAAATCAGATTTTCTTTGTTGTTCTCTAAGTCGAATAATTTTCGTAAGCTCAAGCGTTTGACTAGGTTTCAAATGTGTTTTTATCTCTCTAAGTCGAATTTCCCTAACTCGAATTTCTCTGTAACTCGAACTGAACCACTATGGAATTTCTTCAACTTTTACTTCTATAAGTCGAATTTACCAAAGAATAAAATATTCGAATCCGCTGTGTAAGTAATTTTAACTACAGAATCAAACCACATAGACTCTGGCTCAGAAACTACAGACTCTTGAACCAAAACAAATCTAATGTTCTTATCGTAAGATGAGGCTACTTGGCCACCCCGGGACTACATGAACAAAACGCATACGTGTTCAGTCCTGTGTCATAAAAGCGAAGTTAGGTAATGTTAGGTTTCTGGTGTTTTTTTTTCTTGTTATCAAAGGAAGTCACTGGTTAAAAATTGTGTGCACGTATCAAAAAACTCTAAGGTCAAAACCCTACATGAATTACAAAATGGAAGACTTGGAAAAGGCTATGGATGCAGTTCGGAAGGGGATGTCAAGGAAAAAGGCCGCAGAAACGTTCAAAGTGCCTCGGACAACATTAGTACGGAAGATGCTTGGAAGGAATTCAAGACCCGTTGGACATTCGACTGTTTTAAGCAAGAGCTGTTGATTTCTGAAACTTTAGCTGTTGTTGCTAATTGGGGGTTCCCCTTAACAAAGGCCGACATTGGAGATGTGGTGAAAAAATACCTAGATAGACAAAGGAAGGAGGTCAAGGTCTTCACGAACAACAGTCCAGGTCCAGATTTCATCGATTCTTTTATCGCTAGAAACAACCTGTCCATCAGAATAGCGTCAAACATCAATAAAAATACATTCCTTAATGCTTCAGTTATATTTTCAGGGGAACTTGGCCATCTGACATGCAAAGTAAGAGATTGTCCCTAAACCGAAGTTTAGTGTCCAAGAAGCCCTAACAACGGGGCTATTCGGACATCACTTTTTTATATATTTTTTATTATTTGTATAAGGTATTTTCAATGTTTTATGATAGCTATACAATCCTGAAGGTTAGGTTGGTATGATGAATGATTTCTTCACTTTTAATCTTGAAAAATGCGCAGAAAACGTGTCCAACCAACCCTATCTTATTGTTTCAGAATCAGATGAGGGTGATGATAATCTTGAAAACGAAATACTTATCACTGTGCCTACATTTGATGAAGCTTATTCCTCTATTAGAAAGCTTGAAACCTTTGTATTATCAATAGAGAATGTTCCAGATAATATTCATAATTTAATAGAAGATTTTTTCGACAAAGACCGATTGTCCACTTTAAGCCAAAAGAAAGTTACGGATTGCTTTAAAAAACTTGATTAATTTTCTACTTTCAATAGTATTAAGTTTTCTGTTTTAAACATACGTATTAGAAAAGTACATTTCTAATGTTTTTCTTTACAGCTGAAATTCTACTAATTTTTTTCTAACTCGAATTCTCCATAACTCGAAGTTTTCTTCCGCTTCCTTAGTGATTCGAGTTAGGGGAATTTCACTGTATAACTAAAAATAGGTTTGGCTTCCAAAATGTCTAGTTGATTACTGTGACCATAGTTTTTCTATTTTCAATTCCATATTACAAATATATACTTATTATACATACAGCAATCTGCAACAGCTATTATTTTCAGTAGAACAACTCTATAAAGAACACCTTTCTCTTTGAAAATTAAAGTTTTTGGAAGTTTCAGTCAGTAATTCTTGCGTCAGTGGTTTTAAATTACACAATAACAATTAAAAAACGTATAACGATCTAAAATATCTCAAACTTTGCTGATTCAAATTGTTCTAGGTGTGTTTTACGTTTAAAGTAGGGAAAAAAGGTTTTTCTGGTTATTTTACATTATTTTTGCAAAATCATATCTTCTTAAAAATACAGCAAAATGAAGACCTAACAAGGAAAATAATAAATCAACAAATTAATATTCCAACTATTCAGCAAACAAAAATACACTATTTGTATTATACATTATGTATTAAAAACTAAATATCTCTGTGTCCCACTCACACAGAAATATATTTATACAGTGTCCCCGGATAGGTGAAACGACTCTTATAAAATCTAAAATTTTTTTGATATTAATTGTGTGTCATCTGTTAGGGTTCAGCCCTGCTTGGTTAAAGACTAATTTTGAACATATTTTTAGATTTTAAAATACAAGTGACTGTTGACACTGAAGCGAAAACTTCTTGTGTATCAGGTAAAGTACCTTTTCTGTTTACAGTATGGTAAAATGTTACTTAAAAATTTTATTCCGAATGAAAAGTTATGGCCATATGCAAATTTTCGGAGTCATCGGCCTACTTTGATAAAACCCATTTTTTATTATTTTCGTCAATAGTACTTTATTACGATTTTTTGTTTTGAAATTCTGATTATTCGAAAAAAATATACAAACCGTTCTTAAAATGTTCACAAAAAATTAAGTATGTGTTCGCCCACAAAAGAAAACACTTAATTATAGCTAACTGTTAATTAGTTTCACCATATTTTTTTTTCTTAGAGTAAATACTTCCTGCTGTAAGAAACCTTTTGATTAAACGCCAACAAGTACTTCTTTTAATTCCAGTATTTGGAAATTTTTCACTAAATAAAGTAATAACCACATTTATCGGGTTTTCCCCGGTTCCATAACACTGAATCACGTAAACTTTTTCCCCTAATGTTAACATTGTATTTGAAAAACATTTTACATTTACTAAATTACAGTTTGACAGATTAACAGTGGCATGAAAGTAATTTTGTTTTTCCATGGCAGTATTTGTTAGAAATAAAATTGTATGATATGAATTTTTTCAAAGTAGGCCGATCAATCCGAAAATTTGCATATGGCCATAGTTTTGCATTCTGAACAAAACTTCTTAGTAATACTTTCACGTACTGTAAACAGAAAAGGTACTTTACCTGCCACAAAAAGAGTTTTTCTTTCACTGTCAAGGCTCACTTGTTTTTTAAAAATTGAAAATATGTTTAAAATTAGTCTTTAATCGAGCAGGGCTAAACCCCAAAAAATGACAATATCGAAAAAAATTTACCTTTTATAAGAGTTGTTTCACCTATCCGGGGACACACTTTACATACTATACATATATTTATTATATATTTATATACCCTGCTCAAAAAAATTAGGGGAACACTTTTCGAAATCTTTAGCTTTTTAATTAATAGTTCTAGACAAATCAAATTTGGTTTACTTCAACGGAATATATTTAACTAACGAAAATTACAAAAATAATGCTACAACTCTTAGTTACTTCTAAGTTACATTTGAAAATGTAAATTACTAACGCAAAACAAAGTGGAAGAATGTCAAGTATGCTTTGAATTCAGTTGTCAATTGTCGTTGATTAGAAGCGTCATGAGGCATCTTAGTGAAGTGCAAGTTGCTCGTGCTGCCGCCCTTATTCAGCATGGACACTGTTCGACATGTTAGCAGGGATCTTCGAGTTTCCCCTTCTGTTATTCAGCGTTTATAGAATCGGTTGTGGGAGACTGGCCAACATGTTAGAAGAGCTGGACAAGGTCGAAATTGAAAAACTACTCAAAATCAAGACCGATTTCTTGTCCTTTCCTGTCTACGTACGTGTACTGCCACAGCACGAGACCTCCTAAACGACCTAAGCCGAGTACATGGAATAGAAATTTCTGATCAAATTGTTAGAAACAGATTAAAAGAAGCTAATTTGAAACATAGAAGACCTGTCCGCGCAGTATCACAAAGCAGCGCGAATGAGGTTTGCTCTGGATCACAGAGATTGGCAACTTCGTCATTGGACGCCTGTACTGTGATTGTAGTCCAGATTTCATTTAACTCGTTGTGACGGTCGCATACATGTATATAGACGTCCTGGTGAACGCTGCGCAGCCGCTACTATAGGAAGTGGATAGATTTGGTCGGGGATCTGTTATAGTTTGGGCTGGAATCAGTATAGACAACAGAACTGATCTTGTTGTTGTTCCTGGTAGACTAAATGCCATGAATTACATCGAAAACATCTTGGAGAACCATGTGGTGCCTTCTTCATATGGGGTCGGTCAAAATTTCATCCTAATGCAGGACAATGCAAAGCCACATACCGCCGGCATCACCAGAAACTTTTTGCAAGAACGTGGAATTCAGGTCATGGAATGGCCGTCGTTAAGCCTGACCTGAATCCTATTGAACACGTCCTATTCAATTGAGATAGCAAAATAGCAGTAGCTAACCATGGCAACCAACAGTTTCAGATATCAAAAATTAATCATTGTCTTAATAAAGTACCTGGAACAACTGGTTGCCATGGTTACGTAAGGCTACTGCTATTTTTCTATCTGAATTGAATGGGAAATCATGAAACTGTAAGGCAATATTTCTCGAAAATTTTGTTATGTAGCTAAAAATCTTTAATTTTCAAAGAGTAAAGTGTCCTTTATAGAGTTGTTCTTGCGAAAATAATAGCTGTTTCAGATTGCTTTAAGTATAACAAGTATATATTTGTAATATAGAATTGAAAATAAAAAAAACTATGGTCACAGCAATCAACTAGATATATATATATAGATATTATACTATAGATGTTTTGGCAGCCAAACCTATTTTTAGTTATAACTTCGTAATACCGAATCCCATAATTTTGAGTTTCTAGAACAATAACTAGAACAACTAGAACATTCCAGAACAACACAGAAAATCTGATTTTACCAAAAATGGGGGACTAGTCAAAAGTTAGTTTTTTCGATTTTCTCGCCGAGTTTTTATTTTTTTTATTTCCCGCTTTGGAACAATGTAGAACAACTCTAGAACAATCTAGAACAACAATGAAAAATTTAAAAATAAAAAAAATGGGGAGCTAACTTCCCGCACTCAAATTTGGTTTACTTCAACGGCATATACAGGTGATTTATTAGCTCACCATCAAACTTTGATATAATATGTCATAGTGATGGCGATGTTATTGGATTAGCTATCATATTATGATAGCTAATCCAATTACCAAAAAAAAATGTTAATGTCCTGTTTCAATTATTTACGAAATTATAACACTTTAAAGTTTTAATTTTTATATCATAATTAACTGCTATATTTTTTTTAAACACATAAATATTAGTAATATTGTTCAAAATAGCCTCCATCTGCGAAAATACATGCTTCACAACGACGAATTAAAGAGTTCTTCAGCCGAATTAAAATGTCTAGTTGATTTCTTATTTCAGTAGGAGCCATTTATATTCTGTTTAATAACTGTTCTCGTGTTAATTTCCACTTGATACACAATTTGTTTTATATGACCCCATAAGTAGAAATTCAATGGATTAAGGTCGAGGGATCTAGATGGCCAAGCAAATGGACCATTAGTACCAATCCACTTGTTTGGAAAATATTGGTTTAACCACTCGACAACTACTCTTCTCACCATCGTGCTGGTACCACATATTTTGAATTACATTAAGAGATATATGTTCAAGTAAATCAAAAAGTGTATTGTTCAAAAAAATCTGTAATTTACAGCGTTCAAACGTTCATCAAGTACATGCAAACCTGGTAAATTGTTGTTAAATATTCCACCCCAAACATTGATGCTGAAACGTTGTTGAAATTTCCTTGGTCTAATCGCATGCGGATTTATCGGCGACACGATAGCAACAAACCGCCCAGCAACAACGTCCGCCAATATGTTGATAATAAGAGCAAGAAAAAATAAGAAACGTCGCGTTGCATTCAATTTACCTCAAAATTATCAAACTTCACGGCCTTTTGCAGCCGTTACCAGATGGATATTCAACAAATGGTTTAGATATTCGAAAAAAGCTGACCTTGGACTATCTTATTCCGATATTTTCGTCAATATCTGTCGGCGTCTGTAAAAAAAACGCTCCTGAAAAGGAGCCTACAGTTGTCAACAAACTTTAGTTTTGTATTTACATCTATGTAATTTTTTGCACGGATATCTTTGTTATTTATAACGCTAGCGAAAAACTAAGCACACAGTTAGAAAGCTTGGTCTTTTCTCTATCTTAAAACGAGTTTTTGTCTGCTGATATGTTGATAATGAGAGCAAGTAAAAATAAGAAACGTCGCGCTGTCACGAATTTTTGCCACGGCTAAACCACGCTTGGGTCAATAACTCTCTTATCTGACGAGGAGGAAACTCTAGAACTATATTCATCTTATGGGAAATTTTCTGCTCTTTCCAATGGTATGCGACACTTCGCTTACACGTTTGCATACGCGTTTTTTAAATTGATAAACTGAGTTAAAATGCATAGGTTGGTAACGTTACAAGATTCAAAACCATCAAAACACAATTCAACAATTCGAGTTTAAAATAGCTCAAATTCTTCCAGATTCTAATAATACAGGTGTAACATGAAATAGTCTTTCCGTTTTGAACAGTTTAACATGTTTCCAAACGTAAAACTAACACTAGCACTATCATTACAACTAACACTAGACCTAGAACTAGAAACTTTCGGGTTCGCTTTGAACTTGTTTTCTGAAGAAGGTTGCAACACGGCATCCAAAACGTCAAACATTTTTTCAAAAAACGCACAGCTTAACCCGAAAGTTTCTAGTTCTAGGTCTAGTGTTAGTTGTAGTGATAGAGCTAGTGTTAGTTCTAGTTTTAGTTTTATTAACACCGGCCGTGAAAGCTTTCGTACATATTATTTTTTTAAACGGTTTTAAATAAATTAAGAGTAAATGAAAAATTATCTGTCAACATGAAATGAAGTTAGGATTCTCTCTCGGGTAAAACTATGTCCCAATTTTTCCTTCATCAAATAAAAAAGTTAAGGTAAGAAGTAATTGCGTTCTGCTACCTGTAGGTTGTCTTTCAGGCGCGTTTCTTTTACAGACGCCGGCAGATATTGACGGACGAAAACTCGAAATAAGACAGGCCAAGGTTAGCTCTTTTCCAATATGTAAACCATTTGTTGAATTTCCTTCTGATAACGGCTGCACAAGGCCTTAAAGTGGGGCAATTTTGAGGTGATTTAAATATAGTGTGTCGTTTCTTATTTTTTTCTGCTCTTATTATCAACATATCGGTGAACGAAAACACGGTTTAAGATATAGAAAAGCCCAAACTTTCCAACCGTGTTATTAGCGTTTCGCTATCTTTCTAGATAACGAAAATATTGGCCCGAAAATTAGACGAAAATACAAGGGGAAAGTTTGTTGGTGGGCTGAAAAACGATTGTGCAAACGTGTGATTGAGATGTGTTATATACCGTTGAAAAGAGCACAACATTTCCCATAAGACTCACTTCCTCACACCTGCGTGACATGCTTCGCACTAGTCTGCGAAGAGATTCTTGGGATATGCTTTCCTATTCCTCAATCAAGGCTTGTGTCAGTTCCTGTACCGTTAGGCCGCTTACGAACACGTCGGTCAAGCTGATCCCACACGTGTTCAATAGGATTCAGGTCAGGACTTAACGCCGGCCATTCCATGACCTGAATTCTACGTTCTTGCAAAAAGTATCTGGTAATGCCGGCTTATGTGGCTTTGCATTGTCCTGTATTAGGATGAAATTTCGACAGACGCCATATGCAGCAGGCACCACATGGTCCTCCAAGATGTTTTCGATGTAATTCATGACATTTAGTCTACCAGGAACAACAACAAGATCAGTTCTGTTATCTATACTGATTCCAGCCCAAACCATAACAGATCCCCGACCAAATCTATCCACTTCCTGCATAGTAGCGTTCACCAGAACGTCTATATACACGTACTCGCCTGTCACAACGAGTTAAACGAAATCTGGAATCGTCTGTAAACAGTACAGGCGTCCAGTGATGAAGTTGCCAATCTTTGTAATCCACAGCAAACCTCATTCGCGCTACTTTGTAATGTTGCGTAAGTTGTGGTGTGCTCTAGGTTTCAAATTCACTGCTTTTAATCTGTTTCTAACAGTTTGATCAGAAATTCCTACTCCATATGCTCGTCTTATGTCGTTTAGGAGGTCTCGTGCTGTGGCAGTACGCGTACGTAGACAGGAAAGGACAAGAAATCGGTCTTGATTTTGAGTAGTTTTTCGATTTCGACCTTGTCCAGCTCTTCTAACATGTTGGCCAGTCTCCCGAAACCGAATCCATAAAAACTGAATAACAGAAGGGGAAACTCGAAGATCCCTGCTAACATGTCGAATAGAGTGGCCATGCTGAATAAGGGCGACAGCACGACCAACTGCACTATACTCTGTTTTTAAACCAGGAGGAGTAAACGCGAAAGTCAGATTTACACTAGGAAAAATCACTAGAAAATATCACTAGATATTTTGGCGGTAAATATAAATTAATAATTATTATTATTTATTTATTTACTTATTATTGTGAAATTTGTTGTGAACGACTATTAGGGACACGATCCATACCTTGTTCTAAAAAGAACAGATTTCACTCAATTAAATTGAAGACGCAAAAGAGTTTAAACAAAATTTACAACAATGACACGAAACTGTCGAATTGTCAATAACCTAACCTTCAAATTCAAAATTGCCTGTGTGTGAACCTTCCTCGCATTCAACTAATCACGTGCAAGGTCAATCTGGTGACAAATTTAAAATACTCCTCCTGGTTTAAAAACAGAGTATAAGATGCCTCATGATGCTTCTAATCAACGATAATTGACAACTGAATTCATTTGTCATCTTTAGTAGGCTTTCATTCGCGAATTCAAAGCATACTTGACATTTTTCCACTTTGTTTTGCGTTATTAATTTACATTTTTAAGTGTAACGTAGAAGTAACTAAGAGTTGTAACATTGTTTTTGTAATTTTCTATAGTTAAATATATGCCCTTGAAGTAAACCAAATTTGATTTGCCTAGAACTATTATTTAAAAAGTTACAGATTTCGAAAAAAGTGTTACTCTATCTTTTTTAAGCAGTGTATTTTCAGTGTATAACATCAATGACCATTAACGCTCACGTTAATTTTTCCGGTCTAGGGCAACTTTATTTCTTTTAAATTTGGTCCAACTGTTTTATGCATTTAAAAAAATTGATTACATTGATTGCATTATCATAAGCGCTTTTAATGTTTGTTATGCCCTATATTTTTCTTCTTTCTCCATGTAAGTTACACTCTACAATGATGTGTTCCACGGTTAACTCTGTATTGCAGTTTATGCATATAGGTTTGTGCTCTCGCTTTAACATATATCTTGATGTCAATGATTTATGTCCAATGCTCAATCTACTTAACTTCACCTGTTCAGATCTATTTAGTTTGTTTCTGGATGTATGTGAGATTTTATTTTTTTTTTAAACTTTGGGTATTCTGCCATTGTTCTTCCCATTATTCATAGATTAAGGATTTGATATGTTTTGCAATATCCCTGTGACTGCAAAAATCAGTATCTGTTGTTGTTGCCTCCACAGCCTTGGATGTTGCATTATCGACACGTTCATTGCCTCTAATTCCAATATGACTGGGTACCCATATAAAAATTACATTACATTTCTGTTCCAAGATATTACGCAATGTTGAGAAGATTAGCTGTACCATTGGTTCTTTTGTAAATGAATTTTGTTGTTTTCGGTTCACTTGAGGAACAAGTGAACTAATCATTAACAATCTGCGGTTAATAGGGTTCATATTTATATATAGTAATACTTGAAACATAGCATGCAAAGTATATTGAGGAGCATAGTTGAAGCGTCCAAGAGTGTTCTGCTTCGCTTATTGTTATAGCAGTGGTAGTGCTTTCTTTTTTTGAACCATCAGTACAAATTAGTTAAAGGAGGAAGTACTATTGATTGGGCTTGTAGGAAAGGCACCAAGCACATACCTTATACCAAGGTGATGTATGACATTTAATTTATTGAGTACTCCCATCATTGCTGATGCATAAGCTTTCGAACCATAATCTAATATAGGTAGCAGTAAACAGTTGCATTAATACTTCAGTATCTGCTCCCCACCTAGTACCTGACAACATACGCAGTAAATTAAGAGCTTTACGACTGCGTGCTTTAATATATTGTATATGACAAAGCCATATTAATTTTGAATCAAAAATAATACCCAGAAACGTAATTTGTAATTCTATTAATTAGAGAATCGTATATTTGCAGAGAAGGTTTTTCTAGTTATCTGTACAATCTAGAAAACATTACATAGTACGTTTTTTGTTTAGATATTTTAAATCCTACGGATGCTGCATTTTCCAATATAATATTGATGGATGTCTGGAGCTTCTCATTAATTTTTTGAACCGTATTACCACTAACATAGATATCCTCCAATAATATCCACGTATAAAGATTTATCATAAAGAATATCATTTATTGCTGTCAGGAAGAGTCCAAATGACATTATATAAAGTGAGCAAAAAGGATTTTGCAGTCAATGTCAAATTTGTACACATAATAATAATTAACTTCAAAATTTATCATTAGTATGTTTCGAAATTAATTATTTCTTTACCGTCGTCATAGGATTATTTTCGTACTCTAAAGTACGGTTCCAGGTAGTTCACGGTTCGTCGAGAAGAAAGGAGCCGAGAGGTCGCAAACGCGAAACGGTCCTTTTTTCAATAAAAAGGGTAACCGCGCTGTTGTTCTCTCTTCGCGAAGAGAGGCTCGTCTATTCCAGAGATATAGGCACCCGGACGGCTTGCCATGACAGATAAAGATAAATTGAACGACCCCCACCGACCGCTGTTTGCTTTATACTCGCACCCCGCTGCCGGACCCGTGTGACTCTGCCGCATTTGAATGGTAGGCCGTTTTTCCACGATATCGCGGCACTAACTCAATCTACCCTCGTAAAATGTCGATTTTAATCTCACAATTCATACTCAGGAATTATAGTATTCAGGAGTACTTACAAGTATAACGGTAGAAATACTACACCTATAAGTATGTATAGATTTTGATGTAATTGATTGATACTTACAAACTATGTTAGGTCTTTCGAAAAATTGTTTGCATTTTGCTAAACTAAACTATTGTATATTGTAAGCTAGTAATATCTCCTGTATTTGAATCTTATTTGATAGATTATTTTATGAAAAGCTAACTGTGAGGAACATTTTAGCGATATTCGCTTTATACCTATAAAATGGTGATACGAACAATTTTGTATATGTTATGGTTGTCTATCGGTTATAGTCTTGGTGTGGTGATGTATTATTTAATGGAAACGAAAAATGAGGAACATTTTGGCAATATTCGCTTTATGTCTAGATATCACGATTATTCTTCAATACGAACAATTTTTGTAGATGTCATGGTACTCTAAAGGTTATAATTTTGGTGTCATGATGGATTATTTAATGAAAACCAAACCGTAAGACACATTTTAGCGATATTCGCTCTAAGCCTAGAAAATGGTGATAGGCAAGCTGTAGCTGATTATGTACTATGCTTTCTTGGTTCAATACAAACAATTTTTATAGATATAATGATATCCTATCCGTTATAGATTTGATGTAATGACGGATTATTTAATGATAAGCAAACATGAGGGAGATTTTGGCGATATTCGCTTTATCCCTAGAATATGGTGATAGTTAGGTTATAACTGGTAATGGACTATGCTTCCTTCCTTCAATACGAACAATTTTTGTACATGTTATGATTCTCTATTAGTTCGAGTTTTGTTGTGATGATGGATTATTTGAATAAAACCAACTATCAGAAACATTTTCGCGATATTCGCTTTATACCTAGAAAATGGTGATAACTAGGCTATAACTAGCTATGAATTAAGCTTTCTTGCTTCAATTCGAACAAATTTTGTACACGGCATGGTACTCTATTCGTTACAATTTAGCTGTGATGATGGATTATTCAATGAAAACCAAACATCAGAAACATTTTCGTGATGTTTGCTTTATGCCTAGAAAATGGTGATAACTAGGCTATAACTAGATATGAATTAAACTTTCCTGCTTCAATTCGAACCATTTTTGTACGCGTTATGGTGCTCTATCCGTTATAGTTTTGTTGTGATGATGGATTATTTGATTAAAACCAAACATCAGAAACATTTTCGCGATATTCGCTTTATAACTAGAAAATGGTGATAACTAGGCTATAACTAGTTATCGATTAAGCTTTTTTGCTTCAATTCGAACCATTTTTGTAAACATTATGGTACTCTATAAGTTATAGTTTTGTTGTGATGGTATGGATTATTTAATGAAAACCAAGCATCAGACACATTTTCGCGATATTTGCATTATACCTGGAAAATGGTGATAACTAGACTATAACATGTTATGGATTAAGCTTTCTTGATTCAATTCGAATCATTTTTGTACACATTATGGTACACTGTCGGTTATAGTTTTGTTGTGATGATGGATTATTCAATAAAAACCAAACATCAGAAACATTTTTGTGATATTTACTTTATGCCTAAAAAATGGTAATAACTAGGCTATAACTAGTTATGGACTAAGCTTTCTTGTTTCAACTCGAACAATTTTTGAACACGTCATGGTACTCTATTCGTTACAATTTGGCTGTGATGATGGATTATTCAATGAAAACCAAACATCAGAAACATTTTCGTGATATTTGCCTTATGCCTAGAAAATGGTGATAACTAGGCTATAACTAGTTATGGATTAAGCTTTTTTGCTTCAATTCGAACCATTTTTGTACACGTTATGGTGCTCTATCGGTTATAGTTTTGTTGCGATGATGGATTATTTGATTAAAACCAAACATCAGAAATATTTTCGCGATATTCGCGTTATATCTAAAAAATGGTAATAACTAGGCCATAACTAGTTCTGGATTAAGCTTTCTTGATTCAATTCGAATCATTTTTGTAGACATTATGGTATCCTATAAGTTATAGTTTTGTTGTGATGATGGATTATTCAATGAAAACCAAACATAAGAAACATTTTCGCGATATTCGCTTTATGCCTAGAAAATGATGGTAACTAGGCTAAAACTACTTATGGATTAAGCTCTCTTGATTTAATTCGAATCATTTTTGTACACATTATGGTACCCTATCGGTTATAGTTTTGTTGTGATGATGGATTATTCAGTGAAAACCAAACATAAGAAACATTTTCGCGATATTCGCTTTATGCCTAGAAAATGGTGATAACTAGCTATAACTAGATATGAATTAAACTTTCCTGCTTCAATTCGAACCATTTTTGTACACGTCATGGTACTCTATTTGTTATAATTTAGCTGTGATGATGGATTATTCAATGAAAACCAAACATCAGAAACATTTTCGTGATCTTTACTTTATGTCTAGAAAATAGTGATAACTAGACTATAACAAGTTATGGATTAAGCTTTCTGACTTCAATTCAAACAATTTTTGTTCACGTCATGGTACTCCATTCGTTACAATTTAGCTGTGATGATGGATTATTCAATGAAAACCAAACATAAGAAACATTTTCGCGATATTCGCTTTATGCCTAGAAAATGGTGCTAACTAGGCTATAACTAGTTATGGATTAACGTTCCTTGCTTCAATTCGAACCATTTTTGTACACATTATGGTACTCCATCGGTTATAGTTTTGTATTGATGGTAGATTATTTCATGAAAACCAAACATCAGAAACATTTTCGCGATATTCGCGTTATGCCTAGAAAATGGTGATAACTAGGCTATCACTAGTTATGAATTAAGCATACTTGCTTCAATTCTAACAATTTTTGTACACGTCATGGTACTCTATTCGTTGCAATATAGCTGTGATGATGGATTATTTGATGAAAACCAAACATTAGAAACATTTTCGCTTTATGCCTAGAAAATGGTGATAACTGAACTGTAACTGGTGATGGATTATGTTTTCTTGCACCAATACAAACAATTTTTGTACATATTGTGATACTCTATCGATTGTAGTTTTGATATTAAGATGTATTATTTAATGAAACACAAACATGACGAACATTTTGACGATATTTCCTTTATTTCTAGAAAATGGTGATAGCTAAGCAGGAATTGATTATGAACTATGCTTTCTTACTTTATTTCGAACATTTTTTGTACATGTTATGGAACTTTATCTGTTATATTTTTTAAGTAGTGATGGATTATTTAATGCAAACAATTCGTTTTGATGATTTCCGTTGCATTTCAAGAAAATGATAGCTACTCTAGAACTGATTATGGATTATGGTAACTAGTTATGCAGTTTTATGGCATATACCCCGCCATACCGATCCAAAGACACCGCGATAGATAACTCATACAATTTCATATTTCGCCTAATTTCAAGGTATATATCTATATTTTCAGTCATGTTTTTTTCAAAAATTTCAAATATACTCTTATCTGGGAATGATATGTTTTTCCTCTTTCGTTGATTTGCCTTTAATATGTAGGTCTTCTTTTTACGTGGTATTAATCCATGTAGGCTATTTTTATAAAACACTCTTCTTATGGTACAGCAACCCATTTTCCTGATGTTTGTGATATTTCACTTCTTATTTGAATTGCACTTGAAATAGAATTCGCCACTGCTCTAACTTAGGCGTCTTCAAGCAGCTTGGTCGTCACACGCTTTATAAATCCTCTACAGTTCGATGTCTTCTTCCCCATGGTGAATTTTGGTATATTTAAGCAAAATCCAGAAAACAATAATTGAAATCTATGAAAACAATCGTATATTACATTCAATCAGTTGTTTTGGAAGAATGAAAACTATGATGATAGGTGTATTTTTATTACGTACAAGATTGTATAGTATGTTGAGCATCTTTTTAGAACACTCTATATATGTGTAGTGCTTGTTTATGAACTGAGGAGAAAGAAGGCAAAATGAGATCCGCATATCGTATTCGTTTGAATCCCGTCACGTAACGAACGAGATCTATTTACTGCACGGCGCGACGGCGTCGAGGCGAACCTTTTCTTTTCTTATTTAATCTGGTTCGCGAGCTCGCGGTTCGCAACTCGCGGCACGTAGGTTGGGCGTCAGACGGTCGCCTCCGTCGGCGGGCCATTGTTGTTGCCAAAAGTGCCGATTACGGTCGAGCTCTCGGTCCGCGTCATTACCCTCTGCCTCTGCCTCCGCCGCCGCCGTCTCGCCGCCACTCCGCGACCGCGCGGTCTTTAAAATTCCACCCGTCGGGCGCGAGGTCGGTCTCCTGCCTTCGTCCGTCCGTTCGCTCGCGAACTATCGTTTTATTGCTTCATCGCGGGGCCGCTGCCGTTCCTGCTGTTGCCGCCGCCACCGCCGTCGCCGTCGCGCCCAGTCCTAAAAAGAAACGAAATTCCCGTTCGGACGCGGCTAAGAGCCGCGAGCTACGCCCGTTGCCCGTTGCCCGGTCTCCGCACTCCGCCTATATTAATTTAGCCCTCGCCGGCGCCGCTCGAACCGACAAAGACCTCGATAAAGCGCTCCTTAATCCGTCGCACTTCCTAATATAACTCTCGCCTCGCGAATTTACTCCTTAATTTATTGCTAACTATACGCGTATCTTTCTCGGGATCGATACAAGTATTTATGAACGATTCGATGATGCTTCAACTATTTGGTCCTATCTTGTATTTAGCAATATACGGCAATACCAAGAGATGACGTAAAACGATTCGCCGTCTGAAGAAGTTACACAACGACCGAGATGACGTAATTATAGGTTTGCACGTATAGAGCATTGAGAGTGCTCCGGTATGTTCTGTACGAGTATGTGTGAGATCCTGCGTATGTTTCAGCGCCGACGACACACTGCCGACTATAATTATAGAAGCTGTATGCGGTGGCCAACGAAAGAACCCATGTTCTTCCTCTTTGCCTGTGCTAATTGTATAGTGTCGACGATAAAATCTATATATCACACTCAATAATCTTGATAACTACCTAATTTTCATTCAAACAAGTATTTGTAGTCATAAATACATATTATGTACTACCATTAATTTATAATATAGAGTTATACATAGCAGAAATCTGTACTTGTTACCTAATTCGAACATCTATTTGGAAAAGAAGAGATGAAGTGTAAAAAACTGTTAAAACCACAGTTAAGGAGTGAGGTAAACACGGAAATAGCTCTAATTGTACTTCTACGGGCAAAAAATCCACACTAACGGTGTACTAATGAAATCGTTAACTTTGTCAAAAAGTTTCTCAGTTTTATAGCAAGACTCAACTATAGAAAACAAACTATAAGAATCAAGTTAATACTTAGCTAACAAATAAATCTTATAAATCGAAGTTAGGAGTTGCTAAATGAAATTACAAAAAAATAAATACCATGAGCAGAAGTATGAAAGTATTACTTCAAAGTTATATTACGTCAAATGGAGAGGATGCGTAAAATATTGTCGAAGAGGACGAAATACATAAAAGCCATAATCAAGAATGTGGAAATCTTACAATAGATACTCTTATACATCTGTATAAGTGTGAAAATTACGAAAATCTAGAAAGTAGGTGAAATCCTATATAACTAGTTATGGACTATGCTTTCTTGCTTCGATACGAACAATTTTTGTAGATGTTATGGTACTCTATCGGTTATAGTTTTGGTGTCGTGATGGATTATTTAATGAAAACCAAACCGTAAGAAACATTTTAGCGATAAAATTTCGCTATAAGCCTAAAAAATGATGATAAGTAAGCTGTAACTGATTATATACTATGCTTTCTTGGTTCAATACGTACAATTTTTATAGATGTAATGGTACTCTATCCGTAGTTTTGATGTAATGACGGATTATTTAATGAAAAGCAAACATGAGGGAGATTTTGGCTATATTCACTTTATCCCTAGAATATGGTGATAGTTAGGTTATAACTAGTTAAGGACTATGCTTCCTTGCTTCAATACGAAGCAAGTACATATTATGATACTCTATTAGTTAGTCTTGTGTAGTGATGGATTATTTGATGAAAAGCGTCAGAAAACATTTTCGCGATATTCACTTTATACCTAGAAAATGGTGATAACTAGGCTATAACTACCTATAAATTAAGCTTTCTTGTTTCAATTCGAACAATTTTTGTACACATCGTACTCTATTCGTTACAATTTAGCTGTGATGATGGATTATTCAATGAAAACCAAACATCAGAAACATTTTCGTGATATTTGCTTTATGCCTAGAAAATGGTGATAACTAGGCTATAACTAGTTATGGATTAAGCTTTTTTGCTTCAATTCGAACCATTTTTGTACACATTATGGTACTCCATCGGTTATAGTACTGTAGTAATGGTAGATTATTTCATGAAAACCAAACATCAGAAACATTTTCGCGATATTCGCTTTATGCATAAAAAAATGGTAATAACTGGGCTATAAGTAGTTATGGATTAAACTTTCTTGATTCAATTCGAATCATTTTTGTACACATTATGGTACCTTATCGGTTATAGTTTTCTTGTGATGATGGATGATTCAATGAAAACCAAACATAAGAAACATTTTCGCGTTATTTGCTTTATGCCTACAATATGGTGATAACTAGGCTATAACTAGTTATGGACTATGCTTCCTTGCTTCAATACGAACAATTTCTGTACATGTTATGATTTTCTATTAGTTAGAGTCTTGGTGTGGGGATGGATTATTTGATGAAAACCAAACATCACAAACATTTTCGCGATAATCGCTTTATACCTAGAAAATGGTGATAACTAAGCTATAACTAGCTATGAATTAAGCCTTCTTGCTTCAATTCGAACAATTTTTGTATACGTAGAAATCTTACAAAAGATACATCTGTATAAGTGTGAAAATTACGAAAATCTAGAAAGTAGGTGAAATCGTCGTTTTGTATTTTGATGATGGTAGCGCACTGGATTCGGAATGAATTAGAAAAAAGTTTTAGATAAAAGTTGTTGCAAATCTTATGGTTAATAATATTGCTCTCGGAATTGCCCTCAGATGCATAGAGATCGAGAAAAAATAATAAATAGCCGTCAACTTGCATTCCAGCAGGAATGTCCCATAACGAACTAAGTCTAAGGAGAGGTACCTTAGACTTAATTTCAAGTCTTTCTGTAACATTTGAAAGAACCAACTTCTAAATACAATAAATGGCAACCTCTCAAAGGCACTCAACTTGGCAGAAATGAGAATCTCAATCAAGTGCGATCCCAGCCTATACTAAAATACATATAATTTTCTAATAACCATAGCAATCGCACCAACTTTCATGGTATGTTTACATAGTACCAATTCTGAATAAGCTGTGCTACGACTCTGCTTAACGTGAAGTATGCACATCAATGCTAATCGCTAACTAATATAAACGCGGCATAAGAATACAAATGACTCGGTCTATTTCCTTCCTCTTTATCCAATACAGAGCTGATCTTTTGCATACTTCCAAGTCTATCAGAAGCGTTCCCTTGACAACATAAAGCGCATCCGTCGATGTTGTCCTACACGCCCCGGTAAGTCATATTAGGACACCACGTTGAGGCGAGTTAAGTTTCATTCGAGGTTCTTTCAAACTAACGAGGTTAACCTTCATCATCTGCTGCCTAATATCATCTTGTTTTTCGATGTCATTTGTAGCCCAGACCTCAATTTGTATCCTGTTGTCGCCTTACACCAAAATCAGCAAGTCAGCATATTCCAATGCTATTCTTACATTGTTGTTACTGCCAAGATGTTCTAAAAGATCTTCTATTATCATATTCGAAAAGACTGGTGTGTAAATCAAGCATTGCGGGTATCTCTTTGTCATTTTTTCGCCGACAGAGTTCTATCTCACATCTGTCAGTAGTTCCTTAAGATCTTTAAGATGTTTTCAGGAACCTTCATTTTACTACATCTCTCAAAGTGTTTCCCTGTTAATCTCGATCGTTTTTTTTATAACATCTTCTGCCGTCTTTCTGATTGAGTCGTAATTGCAAGGCAAATTGGTGGGGTTTAGGCAGTGTGTTGTCCCTGTTAATAACACAATTTGCTTAGATTGTTCTTTCCTTGTCTGTATAAGAAGTGTGCAAGCCGATGAGAGCTTGTGTCAAAACACCACACCATCTTCTTATCTTACTGCCGTGTAAAGCGTTTAATTAGTAATAACTTAATTATGGTTGCCGCCTGCCCAGTATCGATAGTTTTGGTTAATTCTGACATCAGATGATCACTCATTTCTTGATAAGTTGATAATATGCCTAACTATCTAACTATCTAACTATCTAACTATCTAACATCTGATATGATCTAATCGATGAACATTTTGAGAAAACTCAAATCTTTTTAGAATTTGATGTAAAGGAATTTTAATACAAGAAATTTTAAAATTACACTTGGGATCTGCATTGACCCCATAGTATTATTCCTATTTTTTTAGTATTTACCCGACTTTTTTGACCTTAACACCTACAGTTTATAATATCAAAACAGTGACAAGTGCGTAGTTTAAAGAGCAGGAAATGAGAAGACAAAATAGATTGGAAACTGCTTAATTTTAAGGATGATGATGAATAGAGCGAAGCAGAGGAGAGAAAGGTTGTGACGAACAATAACAGGAAAGAATAGAGAATATAAGGTGAATGAAAAAAGAAGAGAAATGGAAAATTATACAGTGACGGTGAGGGAAAAAGTCACAAGGATGAAGAGATGAAGAGTGGTGGTTATTGAGGGGAAGGGAAATACAGGAGAGCTGGGAAGAGGAAAAGTTTTGATGGCAAAGGTGATAATAAGCAGAGATATTGAAAGTTCTAGACATTATATGAACATGATATGATAAGGTAGCAATCAAATTCTAAACGTATAACCTTGAAGATGGTTTTCCTGAACACATTAGCCCCATATGCGATTATGCCTATTATTACAGATATGTCATGTACTAAGATATTCTAAGATTGATTTTATAGCGTACCTCTGTTGTTACATAGATTTTATCGACTTATTTCTATCAATGGTTATGTTTATTTTAATGATGGAGTCACTAACTAAGTTAACCTTCATGATCTGTTGTATAATAACCTATTCTGGATATAATTATTACTCCCCTAACACATATTTTCAACAGTTCTTTTGAACAGTCTATATTATGTTATTCCTATCCCAAAAATTAAATCTCCGTCCCACGTTGGTGACTTTCAACCCATTTCTATTCTATCTACGTTGTCAAAAGCTATTGAACGTTTAGCTAACTTACAGATTCAGAAATATCTTGAGAAGTTTAATCTGATTAACAAGTTTCAGTCTGGTTTTCGTGAAGGGCATGATACTACTACAGCACTGATTAAGATCACCGATGATATTAGATTTGCTTGTGATATGACTTGCGACGTTAATTCTTTTTTTGATTAATTTTTTTTTCAATATTTTTGATTATTAGTTTTGCTTAAGTTTCACTTTTTTGTTAAATTTTATTTCTGTTGCTATTTTTTTGTTAACCTGTTTGATATTTTTTTTTGTTACTTATTGCTAAATTCTTGTTTTTAGTTTATAATATTGTATATTTTTGGTGGATGCTTCGCTGGGCTTGTCTCGTTTGCATCCCAAATAAAAATAAAATAAAATAAGCATTGTGTTGCTGTTACTTGATTTTAGTAAGATCTTTGATTCTGTGCACCATGCCCTCCTGTTAATGAGGCTTTCTGCTATTGGTTTTACCTCTTCTTGTGTATCTTGGTTCCAGTCGTACCTTTCCTATCGGTTTTTACGTGTCCGCGTGGAATCTGTACTCTCTTCTCCTGTTGACATCAAATGTGGAGTTCGTCAGGGCAGTGTGCTGGGTCCTTTGCTCTTCTCAATCTTCATAAATAATATTAGTGATGGTATCTCGTGTAACTATCATTTGTATGCAGATGACTTTCAATTTTATATTTCGTCAACTGTCAATAACATCCCAGATGCTTTGATGCATCTTAACAACGATCTCTCTAGAGTACTTGACTGGTCTAGACGTCATGGACTTAACCTGAATCCAAGTAAAATGCAACCTATTACATTTAGCACTTGCCCCTTGCTGTACAATTTAATTCCTTAACCACCCTTCAACTGAGGCTTGGCGAAACCGTTATTCCGTTTTCTAATACGGTCAAAAATCTTGGTGTGGTAATGGATTCGGCGATGTCTTGGCGCCCACAAGTTCAGGGAGTCTGTAAGAGGGAACTTCCTCCTGTTGTACGTCGTAATATTTGTTATTCTCTCATTTTCCCACACATTGATTATGCCGATGCTGCGTATCCCGATCTGGCTTGAGGTAGCTATCTCTTCAACTATCTTCTTCTTGACCTATACGTGTTGGTTTTCTTCTCTAGTCTGCCCTTTCATCTATCTTTATGCTGCACTTTTTTGTGTCTATTATCTTCCTTGAGTAAGTGACTGTCGATCCGTTACATCATTCAAATATGCTGATTCACTCAGTTTTATTAGCACATCATTTAGTATTACTTTTTTGGTAATAATTATTTAAAATTACATATACACTGTTACCAGTTGGGTCTCTTGGAAGAGATCGCTTATTGCGATAAATTGATCCGTTTGTCTTGATGTCTTGATATTTGTTATGAATGTATATATTTATGTAAATATTTATTTTTGAGGCAATAAACATTATTATTATTATCATCTCGTTTTTCGATGTCTTTTGGAGACCAGACCCCAATTTGTATCTTGTTGTC
The DNA here is from genome assembly GCF_036711975.1 of Onthophagus taurus. NCBI lineage: Eukaryota > Metazoa > Arthropoda > Insecta > Coleoptera > Scarabaeidae > Onthophagus > Onthophagus taurus. The sequence continues at coordinate 20,500,032 of NC_091972.1, read as the reverse complement.
GCCTTACACCAAAATCAGCAAGTCAGCATATGTCAATGCTATTCTTACATTGTTGTTACTGCCAAGATGTTCTAAAAGACCTTTCATTATCATATCCGAAAAGACTGGTGTGTAAATCAAGCATTGCGGGTATCCCTTTGTTTTTTTTCCGACAGAGTTCTATCTTACATCTGTCAGTAGTTCCTTAAGATCTTTAACATGTTTCTGAATTTACTAAATCTCTTAAAGTGTTTCCCTGTTAAATCTCAATCGCTTTTTTTATAACATCTTCTGCTGTCTTTCTGCTAGACTCGTAATTACAAGGCAAATTGGTAGGGTTTAGGCAGTGTGTTGTTCCTGTTAATAACACAACCACCTTTGCTTAGATTGTTCTTCTCATCTTACTGCCGAGTAAAGCCTTTAATTAGTAATAACTTAATTATGGTCGCCGTCTGCCCAGTATCGATAGTATTGATTATTTCTGACATCCTGATATCAGATGATCACAAACCTGTGCAATATGCATTTCTTGATAAGTTGAAAATATGTTGATTCTAACATCTGATATGATCTAATCGATGAACATTTTGGGAAAACTCAAATCTTTTTACATAAAAGAAAATTTAAATTACACTTGGGGTCTTCATTGACCCCATAGTATTTTTACCTTTTTTTAGTATTTACCCGACTTTTTTGACCTTAACACCTACAATTTAAAAAGGATAATTTAATTTTTTCTTCGATCCATTAATCTAAAATTCCAACGATCCCAGTTGGAAGCATAGGCTTGGTTGGTGTCTTATTTTGACGTGGGGCCGCGGCTTCTTCGCCGATCAATACTTCTCGCGAAAACCCGCCGTCCGTTTATTACCGCGATGGTGGCGTCGGCGGCGGCGACGGCATCTGCCTCGTCCGCGAAGGGCAGCCGACCAAACGACCCGCCGCGGGGCTACGAGGGGCGACGGCGGCGGTAAACGGAGGTCGGCCGCCCCCGAAACGCCGTCAACCGCCCCCGCCTGTCGACGTTCGTTCGCTCGCTAGGTCGCTAGCCCTCGGCCGCGTTTTTTTATGCCATCACGGCACCGACAAACGACCGAGCGAACAGCAGGGGACCTGAGGGGGCGGTGGAGGAGTGTTGCGGGGGCCACGTCGTCCGCATTGTTATTGCCAAAAGCGTGGATTACCATCGGGTCAACTGGAGAACGCGTCATTATGACGCAGAAATTCTAAACGGACCTCAAAAATTATTTGAAAAAAAACTTTTCAATTCGTGAAACTTCTTGCATATATCATAAAAGGTTTTCTTATGCGGTGGTTTTGCAACGGGAAATTCCAAACGAAAGAAGAGACAGAGGCGTGCGTTCGTCGCCTCTTCTGTTTTCCCATCTTTGTCCCTCGCGTTTGCAAAGAGAGTCGCGCCCGCGGGGCTCGGCCGCCGGTCTCCAATTATTTTTTCCTCTCTTTCTGGCCGCGATGCATTTGATTATACATCCGGACCGCGAGTCAGCCTCGCACCCAAATAGGGTTACCTCGGTCGGTTATTACCGTGGGGCCCGGCCCCGCAAAGAGCTCGCGGTCGCGCTCCACACCCGCTTTCCCCACGGATCCCCGCAAACGTCCGCGATGCCGCAGTCACGCGCGCTTCTCTCTGTTCAAGGACGCCAAAATCTATAGTGTCAGAAAATTTTTAGAAAGGACTTCATTCTCGCGAAAGTTAATCCATCCAAACACATTCAAAAAGAAATGACACCGATTTTAATATTTATGAAACCTCATAAAGTGAGTGAGGGAAGTTAGCCCCCCATTTCTTGATTTTTAATTTTTTCATTGTTGTTCTAGAGTTGTTCTACATTGTTCCAAAGCGACAAATAGAAAAAATAAAAAATCTAGTTATTCTAATTATTGTTGTAGAAAATCAAAATTATGGGATAAAATAGGTTTGGCTGCCAAAACGTTTAGTTGATTGGTGTGACCATAGTTTTTCACTACAACAACTCTATACAAGACACTTTACTCTGAAAATTAAAGTTTTTGGAAATTTCAGTCAGTAATTCTTACGTCAATGGTTTTAAATTACACAATAAGAACTAAAACACATAGAACAATCTAAAATAATTCAAACTTTGCTGATTCAAATTGTTCTAGATGTGTTTTACGTTTAAACTAGGGAAAAAAAGGTTTTTCTGCTTACACGGACATTTTTTATGCAGACCTAATAAGAAAAATAATAAATCAACAAATGAATAATTCAACTATTCGATCAGCAAACAAAAATACACTATTTGTATTATACAGTGTGTCCCAGGATAGATGTTACAAGAGGTATGACTTAAAAATTTTTGAAATTTATTTTAAGGCTAAGGAATTAAGTCCTGCTTGGTGAGAAGAGAATTTTAAGAATATTGTCATATTTTGTAAACAAAGGCGGTCTTGACAATGAATCGAAAACTATTTTTAGTTTAGGTAAAGTAATCTTTTTGTTCATGATACTGAAAAATTTATTGAGAAAAGTTGTTCAAAATGAGAAATTATGGTCAAAATTTCAGAAGGATCTATCTACTTTGGTTGAACCATCACATTTTAGTTTAAATAACATAAATATTGTATAGTAATTAAAATGTGAACTAAAACTGAGGGATAATACAATTTATTTGTCAATATTTGCGACTACTTAAGTCATTTTTTTTTTTTTAAATGGCATTTTTCATTGTTTTTTTTTTCTTCACTCTGATCTAATCTGAAATATGGTGGTTTAATTAATCTAGGTAGATCTTTCTGAAATTTTGCATAGTGTCATAATTTCTCATTCTGAATAACTTTTCTTGATGATATTTTGCCGTATCATGAACAAAAAGCTTACTTTACCTGAACTCAAAATAGTTTTCGTTTCACTATCAAGGCAGAGTTGATTTTCAAAATATGAAAATATACTTAAAATTCTCTCCACACCAAGCAGGGCTTAATTCCTCTGCATTGAAATAAAATTCAAACATTTTTAAGTCATTATACCTCTTGTAACATCTATCCTGGGACACACCGTATATTATGTATTAAAAACTAAATATCTCTGTGTCCCACCCACAGAAAGATATATTTATATACAGGATGTTTCGGTGACTCGGGGAACAAATTTAACCACATATATTAGAGTGGAAATGATGACGATTCATGTAAAAAAAATTGGTAAAAGTCCTCAAATTGCATAGATATAGGCCATCATGAATTCGGAGCCTAACATTTTTGCATTTAATACGAAAACAGTGATTTTTATCAATATTCTCTAAGGTGATAAAAGTTTCTGAACTAAATTTACTCTTAGAAATTGCAAAAATAAATGTAGGGTTATGATAGAATAAAAAAGTTCTAGGCAAACAAATTTTAGGAACAGCCTGTATAGCATTGTTCCCGCGGACCGATCCGGAAACTCAAAAATGGCCTAATGATTTTGCATGATATTAGTTTACACTGTACCAAATTTCAACGCTTTACCATAAATAGTGTTTAAGATATTTAAAAAAATGTGTTAAAATTTCTTAACTTTGATGCCCTCTTTGCAATTTGAGGACTTTCTAATCTTTTCTTACATGAATCGTCATCATTTTTACTCTAGTATATGTGGTTACATTTGTTCCCCGAGTCACCGAAACACCCTGTATACTATACATATATTTATATAGATAATTATAATTAGAATCCATTTTACTAGTTGTTTAATTTGTGAAAAGGTAATTAAATTTAATTTTCTCAGTATTGTACTTTTGAAACTGGTTTTATTAATCAATTAAGTCTTACTAGTTTCGGCCCATGGCCATCCTCAGAGACTAATTTTACAATAGTTCACAAAAAGGTCATAACGTGTTAACTTGTTATTTCGTCTTAAACTTAAAAGAATTTTATTTGAATAATTATACTTACTTTGCGATATGACCTTTTTGTGAACTCTTGTAAAATTAGTCTCTGAGGATGGCCATGGGCCGAAACTAGTCAGACTTAATTGATTAATAAAACCAGTTTCAAAAATACAATACTGAGAAAATTAAACTTAATTACCTTTTCATATATTTATATACCCCCTCAAAAAAATTAGGGGAACTTTTTAAATAATAGTCATGAGGCATCTTATTGTTAGTGAAGTGCAAGTTGCTCGTGCTGTCGCCCTTATTCAGCATGGCCACTCTGTCCGACAGGTTAGCAGGGATCTTCGAGTTTCCCCTTCTGTTATTCAGCGGTTATGGAAACGATTTCGGCAGACTGGCCAATATGTTAGAAGAGGTGGACAAGGTCGAAATCGAAAAACTGCTCAAAATCAAGACCGATTTCTTGTATTTTCCTGTCTATGTACGCGTACTGCCACAGCACGAGGCCTCCTAAACGACCTAAGACGAGCACATGGAATAGAAATTTCTGATCAAATTGTTAGAAACAGGAAATTTGCTCTGGATCAGAGAGATTGGCAACTTCGTCACTGGACGCCTGTACTGTTTATAGTACAGTAGAGTAGTTATCGTACGTGTAGATAGACGTCCTGGTGAACGCTACGCAGCCGTTACTATACAACAAATGGATAGATTTGGTCGGGTATGTTATGGTTTGGGCTGGAATCAGTACAGACAACAGAACTGATCTTGTTGTTATTCCTGGTATACTAAATGTATTGAATTACATCGAAAACATCTTGGAGGACCATGTGGTGCCTGCTTCATATGGAGTCTGTCAAAATTTCATGCAGGACAATGCAAAGCCACATACCGCCGGCATCACCAGAAACTTTTTGCAAGAACGTGGAATTCAGATCATGGAATGGCCGGCGTTAAGTCCTGATCTGAATCCTATTGAACACGTCCGTCCTATTCAATTGAGATAGCAAAATAGCAGTAGCTAACCATAGCAACCAATAGTTTCAGATACCAAAAATGAAAAATTGCAAAAAATGTAAATCCTTAGACCCGTCTCCGCGATTTTTCCATAAACTGTTATTAGTTGTTTTAACGAATTTATCCGTTACTTTTGAGAAACCCTGTATAATTCTTCATCCAAATTTTAACATTTTATTTTATTAATATATGGGAAAAAATATAGTATATATAAATCTATAATAAATATATAGTATATATAAATATATCTCTGTGTGGGTGGGACACAGAGATATTGAGTTTTTAATATATAATGTATAAGTCCACTCATTATGATGAAGATTTGACGCAATACCCATCTTAATCCAGAAATCTACACCCGAAATTAATCTTTGTGAAACAGAAGGTATGATCAGGACTTGTAACCCAACAACTTTATTCTTCAAACGAAGCGGAAATGAAACCTCTCCATCAACGATACAATCCTCGCCATTTGCCACAGTACATCTCTTAGTTTGAGATTCCATACAATAAATTCTCAATTTACGAATTTCTATCCAACCAGGTCCTCCAAGAATCGTTCTACCAGCACCACTATCCAAAAGACCAAATAATTTAATACCAAAAATATCAACAGTAAGTTCATCTATTCCTGCATGCTCAATTATAAAATCTAATATTGTCCTTATCTTCTTAGTCGACTTTGTTTCTTCGACGCCGTCCACCGCTCGACCATTCAATGGTGACGTTAGGGGTTTAACGAAGATCTGCTATCCTGTTGAGAACTATTCTTTTTACATTTCGGACAATTATTTTTAGTAACGCCAGGTTGCTGACATCCATAACATCAGAATGATCAGTCGCTCCACAATTAAAACATTGGCCATTAAACGAAGATACCGTTGCCATTCCAGGAGAATTCACATTGCTCACTTCATCAATCTGACCTAAGTCCTACTGACCTATCTGACCTTAACGTAAGCTAAATCGATCTCTAATGTTTTCGCTCTACGTCGAGAAGGTACAACATTTTCACTAAAGGACGACTTTCTTCAAGTTGCCTACACAACACTCTCAACAGTTCTAATGGAACGCAAGGCTAAGTGATCCTGGAAATAGCATCCTCAAAAATGTTGCATGTCAATCGAGCGAACAATGCTGTCATAGTAGCGATGTAAATTCCAATAAGTTCTGACTCGCCTTGAGTACGTAGCTTAATTTCACCGAGTGATTCTCATCATAATTTGCAGATTGAAATTCCTCACGAAGCATTCTCTCTAATTGATTCCAGGTATTTACTGATGATTTAATTGACCTATACTATGTAAGTGCAGGACCCTCACATACATCAAAGGCTGATGTAAGAATCTGATCACATGTGACACCACGAGCAATCGATAATTCTGCTATTCTTTCTAGGAATGCTGTAACTGATGTACCAGGTCTACCCGAAAATTTGAAATCCCATTTATAAAAGGCACACTTTTTTGTACAACTCTAAGGGAAGCAGGCTGCAAATTGGGTAAAGGAGATGAAGCAGTAGGACGACAACCAGTAGCAACCGAAATATAAAGGGCTTGTCTCAAACACGTCTCGATAGCCTCCAGATCAGCAGGCCTGATAGTAGCACCTAACCTAGAATGAAATTTTTCCTTCAAAGCCATCGCCTCCATACAGAATCTAGTATATACCATGGTATATAGGTATACCTAGTATATATCATGTATATAACTAAACATTTTGGCAGCCAAACCTATTTTTAGTTATAACTTCGTAATGCTGTATCCCATAATTTTGATTTTCTAGATCAATAACTAGAACAACTAGAACAATTTTCGCGCCGAGTTTTTATTTTTTCTATTTACCGCTTTGGAACAATGTAGAACAACTCTAGAACTTTTAACTTTTAATCATCAGTTCCATTTTTGATACATTTTTGCAATTGATACAAAACATTTAATGACTAAAATAATTGAAATACCGCAAAATTTTGATTAATCCGGATCTGTAGTATCTGCTTACTATCCCTTGGAAGTCCTCTACAACCCTCCGTAAATTCTCAAATTTACTGCGCGACCATTTCACCCCGTCAATGAATATTTATTTATCCATCGCACGGTGGCGGTAGCAACGACTAGCGGGGGTACGGCAAACGAACGACCGGCCGAGCCCTCGCGGCGTCCCTCGGGGAGCAACCCGCCCCCCACAATCGCGTGGGGCAGCGAACTCGCGGTTCTGCACCAGCTGAAACGGGGGCGCGGGCGGCGATATAGCGCGTCCCGAAATACCAACGGCGAAGGCGGCGTCTCGTTCCACCACCTCCCCGTTTATTCCGTGTTATCTGCCGCGCACCGAGACACGAGGAAGATACCTGGTATCTGTCTACCGGTATCGATAGGAACCGCTGGCGGAATGTGTAATTTCGAAGGAGGTCTCAAGATTGTAATATAGCCAGAGGAGTACAGATGACAAGATTGAAAATTCGGGATACCTTCTGGGCTTCTGGAGTAGATGTCAGGTAGTTCAAAATTTATGTAACAAAGAGCTTGTTAGAAACAGATTTTGTAATCACACGGTTGCTAATTAATTTGTGCTGATTATTAATTAAAATAAAAAATTTTGTGTAATTATCGGTTACTCTTCACTTTGAAGTAATAATATAACATATCAGCAGTATCTAATTAAACTAAATTTACACTTGAATCCATTCAATCTAAAAAGAGCTGCAATATACTATGCGTTTTATGACCCTACTCTCTCTCTAGTCTCTTATAGCTGAGTCGTTGCAATGTATTTGGTTCAATGTCTATGACTAGTTTAGGTTTAATATGTTATAAAGTGTAGAACCTTAGTCCTATCTGATCTCGGCTTAATCAGGCGAAATCATACATTAAGTATTCTCTATTTAGCAGAAGTCGCTTACTGCTTTGCAAACTCGGCTAAATTCATCCTTTGCGACACTGCAATGTGTTGACCACTTTTGGGATCATATAGTGTTAATTGCAGAAATTCGGCCGCGAGCGCCTCTATATCTTAAGTTTAGCCAAGGTCGCACCTCACGCTAATGATCCGCCGATACCCTAGTTGGTCGCAGCAGTATCTGTAAATTCATCTTCTGTTGAACCTACTGTATTGGAAAAAAGTAGAGCAACTTATAATTTTTGTAAATTAAATTTTAAATTGATGCTTTTCATTAGGGTTTACATTACTATGGTAGTGTATATTATATAGAATTTATGTAGTCAAGATTTCACAAAGCTGGGTTGGAAAAAAGTAAAACAACTTTGCTAAGAAATACTAACATATGGCAAATAAGAACGAGTTTTTGATAAGATATATTCGATAAGACCAGTCTTAAACATACCTCGTGGTGTAGCTGTAACTTGTAGACTTGAAGAAAAAGTCTGGACGTCCCAGAAAAACCAATGGATGCCTTGATAGAATAATTGTAAGATCAGCTAAAAAATATCGATTTTATTCTTCAGCCAAAATTAAGGCTGAGGAGTTACAAGAAACACACAATTTGGAGGTATCAACATGTACGCAATAGATTAATTGAAAATAAACTATTTGCCCGAAGACCAACAAAAAAACATCTTCTACCAAAAAAAATAAAGCCGCAAGACTACTATTTGCACGCACCCATTAAGAGTGGCCATACAACGAATGGAAAAAGGTATTGTTTAGTGATGAATCCTAGTTTAACTTATTTAAAAGTGATGGACTGCAATATGTGAGACGTCCAATAGGAAAAAGCTGACTTTTAAATACATGCAGCGAACATTAAATGATGGAGGTGGTTCTGTGATGGTTTGGGGATGTTTCTGTGGTTTTGTTGTAGGCCCTATACACCGTATTATGTGAATAATAGACAGATTTATGTACCCTGGTATATTAAGAAATGTTATGGAACCTCTTATAAATTTCAACATGACAACGATCCGAAACGCACATCTAAAGTCGTAAAGGAATGGTTTGAATAAACTAAAATAAATTTGATGACTTGGCCATCACTGTCACCAGACTTAAATCCTATAGAAAACCCATGGAAAATACTTGACGATAAAATTCGAAATAAAATGTACAAAAATGGTGACGAATTGTTCGCTACTCTTCAAAATGAATGATCTAAAATATCGGAAAAACCATTGATAATATAATACACTCAATGTCACGAAGGTATCACGATGTCATTAATAATAAAGGAGATTGTATTAAGTACTAAAAAATCTTTGCTTTTTATTCAATTTAACTGTTATTTACCTATAAATTATTAAGTTGTTCTACTTTTTTCCAACTCACCTTTTGCAATTCTGCTTAATTTCTATAAAAATAAAGCTTTTGTCAAATTTCGGCTATACAATTACTACATAATACATATTGCCATCGTGATGTAAAACCTGACGAAAAACATAAATTTAAAATTTAATATAAAAAAATTAAAAGCTGCTCCACTTTTTTCCAATACTGTAGGTGAGGTTGATTTCATTTTCAGTTACACTCAGACTTAAAACTTTATATAAAATAAAGAAGTTATCTTGGAAGCTTATCATTTGCTATAATCTATCCTCAAGTACTCATATATATCCTCGTAAAGTTTCATTTCTTAATTCCCATTATTTGTATTTGTATTAAAACGTTATATGAAATAAAGGGGTCATCTTGGAAGCTTATAATTTGGTATAACCTAACATCAAACGATCCATTATAACCTTGAAAATTTCATTTCTTAAATCAGATCCATTTCGGAGGAAACATTTTTTATCATTAATCCAATTTCCAACAAAAGTCCAATCGAATTGGTAGTTTTTAAAATTTTTTACAAAATGAAGAGATCACCCTGGAAGCTTATAATATGATGTAACCTAACCTCAAACATTTCTTTATAACCTCGAAAAGTTTCATTTCTTAAATCCGATACATTTCGGAGAAAACATTTTTTATCTTTAATCCCATTTCCAACAAACGTCAAATCGAATTGATGATTTTTTAAAGTTTTGTACAAAATGCAGAGGTCAACCTGGAAGCTTATAATTTGGTGTAACCTAACCTCAAACATTTCTTTATAACCTCAAAAAGTTTCATTTCTTAAATCCGATACATTTCGAAGAAAACATTTCCTATCTTTAATCCCATTTCCAACAAACGTCAAATCGAATTAGTGGTTTTTAAAATATTGTACAAAATGAAGAGGTCACCCTGGAAGCTTATAATGTGGTGTAACCTAACCTCAAACATGCCTTTATAACCTCAAAAAATTTCAATTCTTAATTCCGATCAGCTTTGGAGAAAACGTTTTTTGTTTGTAAACTCATCTTCAAATTAAATAAGCGATTTTTAAAACGTTATATGAAATAAAGGGAACATCTTGGAAGCTTATAATTTGGTATAACCTAACCTCAAACAATCCATTATAACCTTGAAAAGTTTCATTTCTTAAATCCGATCCATTTCGGAAAAAAACATTTTTTATCTTTAATCCCAATTCCAACAAACGTCAAATCGAATTGGTGGTTTTTAAAATTTTGTATAAAATGAAGAGGTCACCCAGGAAGCTTATAATTTGGTATAACCTAACCTCAAACCATCCATTATAACCTTGAAAAATTTCATTTCTTAAATCCTATCCATTTCGGAGAAAACATTTTCTATCTTTAACCCCATTTCCAACAAACGTTAAATCGAATTAGTGGTTTTTAAAATTTTGTATAAAATGAAGAGGTCACCTGGAAGCTTATAATTTAGTTTAACCTAACTTCAAACATTCTTTCATAACCTCAAAATATTTCAATTCTTAATTCCGATCAGCTTCGGAGAAAATGTTTTTTATTTCTAAACTCATTTTCAAATTAAATAAGCGATTTTTAAAACGTTATATGAAATAAAGGGGTCATCTTGGAACCTTATAATTTGGTATAACCTAACCTCAAACATTCCTTTATAACCTCAAAAAGTTTTTTATCTTTAATCCAATTTCCAACAAACGTCAAATTGAATTGGTTGTTTTTAAAATTTTGTATAAAATGAAGAGGTTACCCTGGAAGCTTATAATTTGGTATAACCTAACCTCAAACATTCCTTTATAACCTCAAAAAGTTTCATAGCTTAATTCGGATCAGTTTCGCAGAAAACATTTTTTATCATTAATTCAATTTTCAACAAATGTCAAACTAAATCAGCGTATTTAAAATTTTGTATAAAATTAAAATGTCATTGTGGAAGCTTATAATTTGGTGGGGAACTATTTGGATTAAATATTTCACCAGATACTTTCTTTATTTGGTACATTACGTCATTAATGCGTTTTATAATTGCAACCTGATGTTAATAAATTCATAACTCTGTTGCTAATAAACATAAAGCTATCAAAGTTGGTTTAAATTAAAGATCAATTTTTATAGAATATTTATGGTGAATTTGATTTCTTCAACATTTGTTGCACAATAGATATGATTTTTTTAAATAAAAGCAATCAAATCCAACCCAAGATTTTTCGTGAATTAATCTGAATAACATAAATTATACACCAAACTTATTTTTTTATTAAGTTTAGTTTACTTTTGCACTTATTCAAAATCATCCTGTATAAATAGAATTTCAAAACAAAATTAACTAATGGATCGAGAACGTGTAATTACGTATAATTACACTTTACATTAAAAATAGGTCTAAACGACAGGGTGTCTCAATCATGTTTTGAAATCTCTCAACCATATATTATCAATGTAATACGTTGTATATTGTAATCCTTTTAAACCTAATTATGTCTGTTGATAATAAATGATGATAACAATTTGTATATATCTTATGGTTTTTGTGTAGTGTATGTAATTCGAAGGTTTTAAATCATAATTAAGAAATCTGTACAATGTAAAAGTTAGATTTAAGTGTGCTCTACTTTGTTAGTACCTATTTGCGTCCGAATTACGAGTGTGTACAATTCGCCAATAAAACAAACATTTGGAAGTTGCAAATTTCAGCTGTTCTCTTAGAGGTGAACGTTGGGGTCCTCACGTAGTCCTCGATCTAATACGTAATATAATCTAAAACGTTTGCATTTTTCAAAATGATTAATTTTATCCTCAACTTGTATAATTGATTTACCTTATTGCAGAATTCAAAATTGTATAAAATTACGTGTAATTGCATCAATTTTAGTACAATTTTAACACATTACGTACCTTTGATTTTGAAAAATGTACTCGAAAAAACACGTTACAAAACTGAGTGCTTTTCAGAGAACGTATTGATCAACGAGCACGGGGAGTTGATTTACGTCTCATGAATAGTTGCTCGACTCGGTATATAGGGTGTTTAGTAAACGTGTGGTTAAACATTACAGCCGATAATTTGATTACATTTCCTAAGTTTATAGTTTTGTTAGTTTTGCAACTTAATTTTATGGAAATAAGCAATAAATTTATAGATGGTAAAGTTAGTTGCACTTTCTGTGAATACGATGTGTTTAAAATTTGATACTATCAATACCTTTATGTTAACTAGTTGTTAATTAACTTGATTTAGTATCTCTTATATACAATACAACGCAATTTGTCTCAAATTTTCCCATTTCATAAACACACCAGGAATCACTTTATTTTCACACTCAAAACAATACCTTTCATATGTCGTTTTTGACACAATCGAACTCAAACATCACCCACCTATGCATTAGTTGTTATCGTGTTAGGTGAAACTGCAAAGGATGTTACTAAATTAGGTTATTTTTTTCTTGTTTAGACAAATTCTAGATTCTATATAGAATATTTATGGTCAATCAGTTTATTAATTCGTTTTATAATTGCAACATGGTTTTAATAAATTTATAGCTTTGTTGCTAATAAAGATAAAGCCCTCAAATTAGGTTTATATTAAAGATCAAGGTGAATTTCGTTTTTTCAACATTTGTTACACAAGATATATGATTTTTACAAATAAAAGCAACACAACTCAATTTTAGTAAAACTTGTCACAACAATTTTTTTTAAATTGAAACTGATTTATCTTTACTCCTAATTAAGTTGGAATAACAGACTTAAGCTTCAATTAAAGATCAATCTTTGTGGATTATCTATGATTAATTTCGTTCCTTCAATATTTGTTGTACAAGAGGTATGATTTGTATAAATAAAAGGACCTCAACTCGATTTTGTTAAAACTTGTTACAACATTTAAAAAAAAATTGAAAACTTTAGTCCTAATTAAGTTGAAATAACCGACTTAGGCTTCAATCAAAGATAAATCTTTGTGGATTATCTATGATTAATATCGTTTCTTCAATATTTGTTGCACAAGAGATATGATTTTTAATAATAAAAGGAACTCAACTCAATTTTGTTCAAACTTGTTACAACAAAAGTTTTTTTAAAAATCGATAACTTTAGTCCTAATTAAGTTGGAATAACCGACTTAGGTTTTAATTAAAGATCAAACTTTGTGGATAATCAATGATTAATTTCGTTTCTTCAATATTTGTTGCACAAGAGATATGATTTTTATAATAAAAGGAACTCAACTCAATTTTGTTCAAACTTGTTACAACAAATTTTTTTTAAAAATCGATAACTTTAGACCTAATTAAGTTGGAATAACCGACTTAGGTTTCAATTAAGGATCAAACTTTAGGGATAATCTATGATTAATTTCGTTTCTTCAATATTTGTTACACAAGAGATATGATTTTTATACGTAAAAGGAACTCAATTAGATTTTGTTAAAACTTGTTACAATAACCAAATTTTTTAAGAAATTGATTTCTTTATTCTAAATTAAGATGGAATAAGCAAAGTTTGAATAAAAGGTCAATCCTTATAGAATATTTATGGCTAATTTGATTTCTACAATATTTGTTGCACAAAAGATATGATTCTTAAAAGTATAAGTAACTCAATTTTGTTAAAACATGTTACAATAACAATATTTTTGAAAGAAATGATAACTTCTTTCCTAATTAAGCTGGAATAACTAAATTAGGTTTAAATTAAAGAGCAATTTTTGTATAATATTTATGGTGAAATTCGTTACTTTAATATTTGTTACACAAGATATATGATTTTTAAAAGTAAAGGCAACTCAACCTAATTTTGCCAAAAAATGTTACAAAAACCAAATTTTTTCAGAATTAATAACTTCACTCTTAATTTATTATGATAGATTAACCGAATTGGGTTTATCTATGATTAATTTCGTTTCTTCAATATTGTTGCACAAGAAATATGATTTTTATAAGGAAAAGGACCTCAACCCGATATTGTTAAAACTTGTTACAATAAAATGTTTTAAAAAATTGATAACTTTAGTCCTAATTAAGATGGAATAACCGACTTAGGTTTCAATTAAAGATCAATGTTTATGGATTATCTATGTTTAATTTCGTTTCTTCAATATTTGATGCACAAGAGATATGATTTTTATAAGTAAAAGGAACTCAACTCGATTTTGCTAAAACTTGTTACAACAAAATTTTTAAAAAAATTGATAACTTTAGTCGTAATTAAGATGGAATAACCGACTTAGGCTTCAATTAAAGATCAATCTTTGTGGATTATCTATCATTAATTTCGTTTCTTCAATATTTGTTGCACAAGAGATATGATTTTTATAAGTAAAAGGACCTCAACCCGATATTGTTAAAACTTGTTACACAAAATCTTTTAAAAAATTGATAACTTTAGTCCTAATTAAGATGGAATAACCGATTTAGGTTTAAATTAAAGATCAATGTTTATGGATTATCTATGTTTAATTTCGTTTCTTCAATATTTGATGCACAAGAGATATGATTTTTATAAGTAAAAGGAACTCAACTCGATTTTGCTAAAACTTGTTACAACAAAATTTTTAAAAAAATTGTTAACTTTAGTCGTAATTAAGATGGAATAACCGACTTAGGCTTCAATTAAAGATCAATCTTTGTGGATTATCTATGATTAATTTCGATTCTTCAATATTTGTTACACAAGTGATATGATTTTTATAATAAAAGGAACTCAACTCAATTTTGTTAAAACTTGTTACAACAAATTTTTTTAAAAAATTTCTAATTTTGGTCCTAATTAAGTTGGAATAACCGACTTAGGCTTCAATTAAAGATCAATGTTTGTGGATTAGCTATGATTAATTTCGTTTCTTCAATATTTGTTGCACAAAAGATATAATTTTTATAGATAAAAGGAACTCAACTCGATTTTGTTAAAACTTGTTACATGAAAATGTTTTAAAAAATTGATAACTTTAGTCCTAATTAAGATGGAATAACCGACTTAGGCTTCAATTAAAGATCAATCTTTGTGGATTATCTATGATTAATTTCGTTTCTTCAATATTTGTTGCATAAGAGATATGATTTTTATAATAAAAGAAACTCAACTCAATTTTGTTAAAACTTGTTACAACAAAATGTGTTAAGAAATTGATAACTTTAGTCCTAATTAAATTGAAATAACCGACTTAGGCTTCAATTATAGATCAAACTTTGTGGATTATCTATGATTAATTTCGTTTCTTCAATATTAGTTGCACAAGAGTAGTACTTATAATTTTTATAAGTACTAGGAACTCAACTCGATTTTGCTAAAACTTGTTGTTACCAAAAAATGTTTTAAAAAATTGATAATTTTAGTCGTAATTAAGATAGAATAACCGACTTAGGCTTCACTCAAAGAACAATCTTTCTGGATTATCTATGATTCATTTCGTTTCTTCAATATTTGTTGCACAAAAGATGTGATTTTTATAAGTAAAAGGAACTCAACTCAATTTTGTTAAAACGTGTTACAACAAAATGTTTTAAAAAATTGATAATTTTAGTCGTAGTTAAGATGGAATAACCGACTTAGGCTTCAATTAAAGATCATTCTTTGTGGATTATCTATGATTAATTTCGTTTCTTCAATATTTGTTGCACAAGAGATATGATTTTTGTAAGTAAAAGGATCTCAACTCAATTTTGTTAAATCTCGTTATACCAAAACATTTTAAAAAATTGATAACTTTAGTCCTAATTACGATGGAATAACCCACTTAGGCTTCAATTAAACATCAAACTTTGTGGATTATCTATGATTAATTTCGTTTCTTCAATATTTGTTGCGCAAGAGATGTGATTTTTATTAATAAAAGGACCTCAACTCGATTTTGTTAAAACTTTTTACAAGAAAATTGATAATTTTAGTCCCAATTAAGATAGAATAACCAAATTATGCTTATATTTAAGATTAATCATTGTAGATTATTTATGATTAATTTCGTTTCTTCAATATTTGTTACTCAAGAGATATGATTTTTAAAAGTAAAACCAAATCAACCGAATTTTGTTTAAACACGTTAATATAACCAAATTTTTTAAGAAATTGATATCTTTATTCTAAATTAAGATGAAATAAGCAAGGTTTGAATTAAAGGTCAACCTTTATAGTATATTTATGGCGAATTTGACTGCTACAATATTTGTTGCACAAGAGATATGATTTTTAAAAGTATTTAGTAAATCAACTTTGTTAAAACATATTTTTTGAAAAAAATCATAACTTTTGTCCTAATTAAGATGAAATAATTAAATTAGGTTTAAATTAAAGAGCAATCTTTGTATAATATTTATGGTGAAATTCGTTTCTTTAATATCTCTTTTGTTTCTTTTATACTGTCTTAATTATGACAGAATAACCAAATTAGGTTTAAATTAAAGATCAATGTTTGTAGATTATTTATAATAGATTTCATTTCTTCATTATTTGTGGCACAAAAGATATCATATTTTAAAATAAAAACAACTCAACCCAATTCCTTTTTGTAAATAAACTGATCTCTGTCGCAAACCTGTATGATTTGCGCCTAATAAATGGAAACGCGAGGAAATGAACATCATCAGAGCTCAGAGCTTTCAGAAAATGTACCAGGTAACTTCTTGATCTTTTCCACAAATTCTATAGTAATCTTTAGTAGATTAAGAATTCGCCCTAACAACATCGTTACTTTTATAGCGACGTTAAAAAGATGTTAGAGCGCCAACACAATTGATTTCTTAAGCACTGGAGAAATTAAATTTAGAAAATAAGTTTAACTGACAACAAGTCATATTTTCTATCACAATTTACTTTTAAACTTTCTTTGTACGTTATTAAACGTATCTACAATTAACAGTTTTGATAATTACAATGAACAAAATGGGTTTTAGGAAATCTCTTATTCTCGGAGTAATAATCGTTTTAAAATGAGTATCTTTCCTTCGTGGGTTTATTTCTATTTTGTTGTTAATAATACATAGATTAGTTAAGATTATTACTGTAAGGAATTTTTATAAACTCAAACTGGATCCATCTCATTCAAAATGAATAACTTCTTCAAACTTATTTGGCAATATTTCAAATATTTGACATTTGTAGAAGCTTGTTGAGGTGTGGTGGTCTCGATATTTCATCATAATTGTCTTCTAAACTTTAATTAAAACGATTACAAGGAAAAGCTTTGGCGAAAAAACGTAGTACGTATATTTTGTAAACGAATTTGACGGATAAGTATAAAAATATAATGGAAAAAGTTGATGTGTTAATAAAAGCTCTAATGAATTATGATATCGTTAGGTTTTTTTTTCCATGTAGGTGGTTGTAGTGCGAATATCGGCGAAATTCGAGCTGGTGACGAACGTTGTTTGAATCACGTAGCCCCCCAATTCCAATTCGACGTAGGCCTACTGCGTTAGCACTTCTGCAAACTCTATAATAGCGTCATGGCCCCATAGTAATCTCGCCCAGGGCCGTGTCGTGGGCGTTTCGCCGTCGGCATACGAACGGACGGATCCGCGGCGGTTCCCTCGGGCCGACGACGTCGCGTAGACCGCGCCTCGTCTCTTTCCCCGAGGCCCCTGCCGCGGTCCCTGACTTGTCCCCCGAAAGCCCCCACGCCTCCCGTCACTCGCTCTTTTTTGCTGCCCTTCTTTCGCCCGGCCCGCGACTAATTCGAGCTCTACTCGCTGGCGTCCGCGAGACGGAAACACGCGCTGGGGACCGACCAACCGACCGAACGAACGACGACGACGAGGTTCGATTAGGTAAGGACCGGACTGGCATTAAATTTCATTCCATTGTTCAACTAACAAAATTTCTTTTAACTTAAATACAACGCCATTAAAGATTAAGTGTTATTCAGAAATGTAATTAAAACTTACTTAGAAGCTTTCATTACAAAACTGATCTTTTTAATAATAATAATAAGTAATATTAATATTATTATTATTATATTAATAATAATATTTATCTACGTCTGCTTAGATAAGTCATCATTACCGCACTCATTTGAGGTGATTTGAGTTACGTAATGAAGTTCATTACCGCACTGGTTTCATTACGTACTGCATTTTTAGTCTAATCAGAACAGACTACAAAATATACAAAAGAATACAAAAGAAAAAGTGCTATCTACTTACAGAGAAACAATACTATTTATTATAAACATTAATTGTTATGTTTTTACATTTCGAAACACTTGTTCCAGATGAGTAAACATGTTGTTAAAACTGACATTTCAAAATTGTCAACAATCATTTCAAAATATTTTTATAAATGTCAAATAGACTTTTTTAAAGAAATTGATTTTTTAGTAATTTTTAGCAGTCGTAGATAAAATGCTGTATATCACACGATGGCTAGAGCATAATTACAGTACTCGTGTGATTACACGACTCGCTCTACGACCTCGTCGTGCAATTTTCCACACTCGTACAGTAATTATGTTTCTAGCCCACTTGTAATATAAATAACTATTATTGATACAAAATCGCCACACTGGCATAGTACAAGTCAACAAAAAAAAGATATTCAAAAGAAAGATATACAGTGTGCCCGGATAGGTGAAACGAGTCTTATAAAATGTAAAATTCTTTCGATATTAAATGTCATCTTTTGGGGTTAAGCCCTGCTTGGTTAAAAACTACAAACGACAACGGTAGGTAGCGCTAGTAAGCATAAGATGTTGCATATTTTTATTGCACTAAAACTAGACCTAACCTAGAACATTCGGGTTTAGCCGTGCGTCTTCGGACTATCTAAACCCGAATGTTTCTAATTCTAGGTCTAGTGTCAGTTCTAGTTTTACACTAGCACTATCACTACAACTAACACAAGACCTAGAACTAGAATCATTTGGGTTTAGCCGTCTTGAGAGACGTTCGGCAAAATCCGAATGTTTCTAGGTCTAGTGTTAGTTCTAGTTTTACACTATCACTAGAACTAACACAACACTTAGAACTAGAATCATTCGGGTTTAGCCGTCTTGAGAGACGTGCGACTAATCCAGAATGTTCCATTAGCCAATCAAAGCGCGTAAAATAACCGTAACCGTGGTAATAATGCCTTAGATAGCTTAACCGGAAGATGGTAGTAACGAGCCTTATTAAAAGTATAAAATCAAACTCTAGATTATTTTCTTCAAAAATTTTTACACGAATCGTCATCAGTTTATCTCTAGTTTTAGTGACACTTTTACCACCTCTTGATAAATTTATCCTATAGATAAATCCGGCTCTTAGCCAATGAGAGCGCTTAAAACCGCCGTAACCATGGCAACTATCTTCTAGATAGTTTATCATTAGGATGGTAAACGTGGGCCTTACAGAAACAACCTCTATAATCGTAAAACGTAACAAGTGCTTGGTCACCGTGCTTCTGTGCTTGTGATAGCTGTCATCAGTGTTCTGTGATAAAAATGGACAGACACCAAACAATTTTCAATAGTTTGAGACTGTCTATTCTGAGAAGTCCTATATTTTTAGAAAATCCTGTTTTTTTCAACATTATTCATTTGTCGCTTAGTCAAATGATGCATAATGCTGTCCAATTATCACTCACAAAACGAAAATCGGCATGTAAAGAAAAGAATAGTATATCTTCCGTAGAAAATAAAAACAATATCAATCTCCGCCCTAAAAACCATGTGGTTGTGCTAGGGGCGAATAACAGATTAATTCAAAAATTTGTCTCTATGAGGTAATATCATATTCAAGTAATAATAAGTACAAAAAGAATGCGCCAATAACATATAACAAATCAACAAAGATCGGTACAAAGCAAAGGGTATTAAAACAACTCATCAATAAGTGATCTATCACATCGCAGCAAGAATGACTTGATCCTTCCTTTCAGAAATGTAATAGAATGCAAATTCAATTTGTTAAAAATTTTGTATAGTTAAACCGAGTAGCACTTTTTACATATTTTCTTAGCAAACTTAGGTTGAAGCATGTGTGACTCTTTTTTATATCAGGTATTGTAGTGATGGTCCACATTCCTTAGCAGATGTCTATTTTTGCATGTATCCTTCTTCTCCTTCTCCAGATCCTTATGCCTAATGGCGTCGGATAAATCATTTTCCTCTCTTCTCCCCAACTTCCGCTATTCTTTCCTCCCACTTCTTCCTAGGTCTTCCCCTCTTTTTCTTATCCTTCTTCTTTGTTTCAAATACCTTTTTTATTATTGTGTTATGTTCCATTCTAATTATGTGGGTGTACCAGTTTAGTTGCATTCTCTCTATTTTGCTGATTATCTCCTCTTGATCTACCCCCAGTCTTATTTCATCATTTCCTATCCTATCCCACTTCGTCTTCCTCACTATTTTCCGTAAAAACTTCATTTTCATTGCCGTGATCTTTCCTTCTTGTTTATCTTGGAGTGTCCATGATTCACTGGCATATGTATTGGGACTGCCACTGCGCTGTACTCTTTCAATTTTATCTTTTTATCTATCTCCTTCTTCCCAAAAATTGTTCTGTTTAGAGTATGATATACGTTGTTTGTTTTCCTTATTCTTGCATTTATGTCTAAATCCATCCTTCCATCCTAAGATATTATACTGTCCAACTACTCATATGATGATACTTCTTCTATCTTTTGTTCCTTAATAAATATTTTTTCGAGTTACTTCTTATTTCCTTTTTATTTATTATCACGATTTTGCATTTATTTACTTTCAATTCTAGGCATATCTTTACAAATTCTTCTGTCCATGAACTTACTTTGTTATTGTTTCACAAAATAATCACGACACGGATCCCACGATACCTCTATGACAAAATTACATTTAAGTCAAATGACGGAAGATATCCAACCAGGTTTTATCTTACAATCATACCACCTAAATATAGGACATCATTGTTTCAGCGGTCTTTCACATACCATGTCTATAAATCTTACGGAAGCTTACCTATGTCGATCCGACAATTACGTATGTCTAGTTTTAAAAGATGGGTATTTGAAAGATTGAGAGACATTTGAAAGGTGGTAATTTCTTTACTAGATTTATAATGTTATTTGGTTTGTGGTCGTGCATTGATGTGCGGTCTGACCTTGTATCTGTATATACATATCTTGCCCATATATGATATTTTTTTTTTCTCGTCCATTTTTTCGATTTTTTCTTTTTTCCTTCATTGTTATTATTATTTTTCTTTATTATTATTATCTTTTTATTTTTATATTATTTTAGTTTATTTTAATTTCTTTAAAAGGTTGGTTGAAACAGACTAAAGTATGAAACCCGCCGTTTGTAACCAATACTCTATGTTTCTTTTTGTTTTGTTTTACGTATGTATACTTTATAATTTTGCA
Source organism: Onthophagus taurus (assembly GCF_036711975.1). Lineage (NCBI taxonomy): Eukaryota > Metazoa > Arthropoda > Insecta > Coleoptera > Scarabaeidae > Onthophagus > Onthophagus taurus. The sequence goes on along the minus strand of NC_091972.1, from coordinate 20,478,602 downwards.
GCACAATAAAGTTTATTATTATTATATCCCAAACCTCCAACTATTCTTATTGCTCTTCTTTGTATACCGAAGATTCGTTTAGCCATACTAGAGTGACCCCAGGCTATTAGTCCATAAGTGATATGAGATTGTAGCAGTGAGAAGTACACTATTCGCAGCGCATGAATGCAGAAAGTGACAGATAGTTGTCTCAGCAAAAAAGCAGCAGAACTCAGTCTACCGGCTTGCTTAATCCCATGCTCAGCCCATGTAAGGCCCGAGTCTAGATATAAACCCAGAAACTTGCATTATTGTTGTTCTAAATTGTTGTAGAGTTGTTCTACATTGTTCCAAATCGGCAAATCGAAAAAATAAAAACTCCGCGAGATAACCGAAAAAACGGGTTTTTTGACTAGCCCCCCAGTTTTGGAAAAAACAAATTTTCTTTGTTGTTCTGGGTTGTTCTAGTTATTGTTCTAGAAAATCAAAATTATGGGATATAGCATTACGAAGTTATAACTAAAAATAGGTTGGGCTGCCAAAATGTCTAGTCACAAATATATACTTATTATACCTAAGCAATCTGGAACAGCTAATATTTTCACTAGAACAACTCTATAAAGAACACATTACTCTTTGAAAATTAAAATTTTTGGAAGTTTCAATTTGTAATTCTTTTATAAGTTCATAAATAAGTTTCATTAATATCTATTTCAATAAAAAATATAGATTAGAACAACAATGAAAAATTTTAAAATCAAAAAATGGGGAGCTAACTTCCCGCACTCGATTACCCCCGCAATTTACAACTCCAGAACAAAGTCTATAACCTCGCAAGTATCATCAGCTACGAAGGTACTTACTCTTTGAGTGATGTAGGATACTACACGGCATTTGTGCCCAACAATGCCAATTGGTTATTATTTAATGATTTAAGAAAAAAATTCATACAAGTTGAAGAAACAACAGAAATAAATGCACAAATGTGCTAGATGATTTAATTTATTTAGTTATACTTTACTTTAGAATAAGTTTTTGTACAGTTTTTGTGAAAGAATAGTTATTGTTTTGTTAGTTTAGTTTATTTATTAATTTATTACTTAGTTTTACAAAATAAAATACACTTTAAATCGCATCTTATGTTTTATTATTATAAGTTTAAAGAGAAAGGTGATTTTTAGAAAATTAGATGGTCCGATTATTCCATATTTTTTAATTTTTTAAAACTATTATTATACAGGGGTGATTCAAAAAACCGCTGACAGATTTCTAGGGCAGGTAATACATTAAAAATTAAGATGAAAAGTCTTACTATACATGGGGTCGCAAATGCCTCCTTAACGAGATATAGGAGGTCAAAGTTTTTTTAAAATTAAACATTATCTGCAATAAAAAGCCTTTTTAAAAATATTTTCAACGCCACTGCTAATTTTGTCAAACGGGCAGTATTTTCGTGTAAAATGATCAATTATCTATCAATTGGTCTCTTAGAAAACTTTGATTAAAGCAACAGTGTTTGATTGGATTAACAAATTTTCTACAAACGTGTTTTTCTTAATAACTATTGCTTTGATCAAAATTTTGTAAGAGACCAATTGATAGATAATTGATCACTTTACACGAAAATACTGCCCGTTTGACAAAATTAGCAATGGCGTAGACAATATTTTTAAAAAAGGGCTTAAAAGGGCTATTGCAGATAATGTTTAATTTTAAAGAAACTTTGACCTGCTATATCTCTAGAAGTCTGTCAGCGGTTTTTTGAATCACCCTGTATTAAAGGTTGGGTTCACTGATTCAACAAAACCTGTCCGATATCACAACAACTCAAAGTTAAGGTTTTTCTAGTGAAAATAACAGCTGTTCTGAATTGTTTTAATTGTTGTAAGTACTAATTTTTAATATGAAACTTTAAAAGAACTAAAACCGCAGTGATTAAATAAACATTTTAAGTACCTAGAACAACAAGAACAATTTAGAGCAACAAAAAATATGTGATTTCGCAAAATTAATGTCCGTGTTAAACGTAAAACACATCTAGAACAATTTGAATCGGCAAAGTTTGAGTTATTTTAGATTGTTCTATGTTTTTTAATTCTTATTGTGTAATATAAAACCGCTGACACAAGAATTACTGACTGAAAATTGCAAAAACTTTAATTTTCAAAGAGTAAAGTGCCCTTTAGAGAGTTGTTCTAGTGAAAATAATAGCTGTTCCAGATTGCGTTAGCTATAATAAGTATATATTTGTAATATGGAATTGACAATAGAAAAACTATTTTTAGTTATAACTTCGTAATGCTGTATCCTTTATAAATAAGAAAATAATTAAAATCCTGTATAATTTTGATTTTCTAGAACAATGACTAGAACAACTAGAACAACCCAGAACAACAAAGAAAATTTGATTTTTCCAAACATGGGGGCTAGTCAAAAATCCCGTTTTTTCGGTTTTCTCGCGGAGTTTTTATTTTTTCGATTTGCCGCTTTGGAACGATGTAGCACAACTCTAGAACAGTCTAGAACAACAATAAAAAATTTAAAAATAAAAAAATGGGGGCTAACTTCCCACACTCTACTTTGTGCTGCTTTAGCCGCATTCAAAACAGAGCTTCGACTAATAAATGTAGTATCATCAGCATACAATATATAAGCAACTTCACCTAGTACATTAGGTAGATCATTGATATAAATGAGAAATAAGAAATAACAATAACAATGTTGATTTATGATCTGTTATATGCAGATCAACAGTAGCACTGGTATACGTATTGTCGAGTTTTCCTGAATTTTTACGGCGCGATATTGCTCTTGAATATGTTTTGTAATAATATAACAGTAATTTCCGTTCCAAATTAATTAAAAAAATCAAAGGTTAATATGTCAGTTGGTATGGATGTAATTTCCCTCTGGTATTACTATGAGAGAAAGACGTCCTTTTCCATTTCCGTAGTAAATACGGTCCTGGTTCGTTCTAGTCGGCAATTTTCCCAGGCGTCGCGTCGCGCCGGTCGTCTCCGACGTCGCGGCGTGGGTCCACGTTCTCGCGGCCCCTTAATAACCCTGCCGTCGCACCCGCTCGCCCCTTTCTACGCCCTCCTGCCGTTGTCGGAGTTGGTGTGTGTGTGTGTGAGTCATTTCGCGCGAAGGACGAAGGACTGTCGTACGTGCCCAAGCGAAGGCGTCCCTTTGTACCCTGCGGGGCCGCCGTTTGGGGCCCTCACGTCTCTCCCGTTGAAGTTGAAGAGAGAGCGCGAATATCGACCCCGGCTTTGGCGTTTCCGGGCAGAATACGACCCTGGCTCTGCCTGTTTGCTTGCTATAGCCTGCCTGCCTCCTGCCCGTTCATTTGCCGACGCCGCCAGGCCGCGGGTTCTGCCGTCGTCGCGACAGCTGCCTGGTAGATCACGCCAGTGCACACACACACACACAAACGCCAGCTCGTCCGACGCCTTCGTACGAGACCTTTCCGTTTTGGTGTGAGTGCGCGACGCGGTGAAGCGGCCTTCTGTTCATCAAGATACATACCGAGTTGAGAACGAGTGGACAGCCCGAAAATTCTGGCCGCTACGGTCGTGTAGATAAAAGTCGAAGCCGACCCGAAGTGGAGATTAGCCTGGGTTTCCGGTCTGGTTTTGCGGCCGGGAGATAAAAGCAGCTGCCGCTAATTGTACTCGCGATCGTCCGCCCGGTTGCCTTCTTTATGATGGTGTCATCCTGATTGGGAATTCCCGCGCGTTCGTAAACGCAAACCGCCGCGTTCGTTTTGGCGAAAACGTGACGTTACGAAAGGCCAAGTGGTAACGGGAGCTTAAGTGGGCTAAGCTCGTAGCGTGCTGCGTCTTTTGTTGAACCGACTCTATTATCCTTTACTACGGTTTGTCGGAGTTCCGGGAAGCGGTGTTACGATAATTGCCGTTTTCTCTTTTTGAATTGTCTAAGACTTTGTACGTAAAACATCGCACAAATAGTACTAGTCGACTAAAATAAAATTGAAACATTGACCTAGAAGTTGATGGGTGGATGGGTTTCCTCCCACAATAACACAATAAAATGTTAAATTTATTGTATTCTACTATTAGTCCGTCTTATTTTGTACCGCTTAAAGTAGAAATAGTTACCAAAAAAGAATTGCCCAAAAAGTTATTATTGTTGGCTTGTATTGTTCTTAGTTTCGTTGCTATGGTAAACAACATTGTTATCTTAAATGGAATACATCGGTTCTGTTACATATTTTGATAGATCATATTTCAGTCTATTCGATGGGTATAATACATACCACATCATCAGGTTTTACAAATAACTCCGTGTACACCATTAAGGCCCGGTTTTACAATCATAGTTTAAGCGTCCGATTAACTAATCGGAAGTTAAAATTTAAACTAAGTTTTACAAAAATTATGTTTTACAACGAATTATTAAACTAAGTATAAGAAACGGAGGTTTATACTACAGTTGGTAATAAGTGTCAATTTCATATTGTACATACAGGGTGTCCTGAAACTCAACGACAAGCGGGCACCGGGTTGAAAAAATTCTATGTCTCTTAGTTAAGTGGTAATAGACACATTTTTGAAAATGTTAAAAATCGTTCCCGTACATCATATCTTTAGGTACTATGGTCAGAAATGTTCGCAATTTAATAGTGATTTTTTAATAATGTATTCCTAATGAACAATGCTACTATAGCAGTCACAAATCGAACAACAAAAGTCGTTAGTTTTACAAAAAAAGTATGAATTTTATTGAGTTAAGGTTAAAAGAATTTATATCTATTAAGTTTGACACACGATTTCTAAACAAAGGACTAGTACAACACCCTTGGCAAGTTATTTTAAAAGATGACCTGTTTAGTCAAGATTTCAAAATGATATAACACTTGCCATTTTTCTTTTCCTACAAAATATGATTGCCTGTTTTTCTGCAAAAAACGCGTTATTTAAAAAATTCATACTTTCGTATGTTATTTGTATTTCTTCCAAAATGATTTAACAACTTTGTTAGAAGATGGCCATTCTATATCTACAGAGAAATGTGGTTTCAACAAGATGGTTGCCCAGCTCATTATGCTTGTCTTGTATGGGATAATAGTAAATACCCAGAAAGATGGATTGGGCGTCGTGGTTCGATTACGTGGCGTCCTCATTCTCTGGGTCTAAATCCCTTTGATTTTCTTATTAGGATTGCATAAAAGAAACAGTGTATTAAAAACCGATTGAAAATCTTCACGAACTGGGCCACAATATTTATACAGCAGCAGAAGAAATAAATGCAAAGAGATTTGCACAACTCGTAAAAACATCTTTTCTGTGACGACGCAGAACTTGTATTAGTGCCGACGGCAAATAATTTAAGCATTTGCCTTAGTTTTAAGAAAATAATGCTATAAAATTAATAATAAATAAATTTGTTTGTTTAATTTTGTCTTTAGATTAACCTTATTTGAAAGAGTCTTTTTGCAATCCGGTGCCCGCTCGACGTTGAGTTTCGGGACAGCCTGTATAACTAACTTTATTGTTTAGTATCTTTCAAAATTATAACCTCTTAATATTATAAGAGTAAGTATTTTGAATAAGTATTTTGTAACTGTTTGATTTTCGTTTTATAAAAATATGTTTTAACTATGAATAACATATTTAATGAACTTACGGACGATGAAAATTTCTTAGAAGTAGTTGAAATAGTGGCTTTTTCTAAAAAGGCAGAAGTTTTTCGTGAGCGGAATAACCATTTTGAAAAATGGTCAGACCAAGAGTTTCTGGAACGTTTTAGACTATCTACGTGGATTGTAAGGTCAATTTTAGACAAAATAAAGGAAGCTGTACAGTCGAAAACAAATAGGTATTAAGTATATACAAGGAATATAGCTTCTGAACTATTTATGACATAACCCAACTTTTTGTAATATAAATAATGCAGTTTCTTGTGAGGACAAGTTATTATTAACACTACGTTTTTTTGCAACTGGTAGTATCTTACAGGTAAACCAATAAATATACTACATAATATGGTATTACTAAAATTAACATTATCTTTATCATAGGTTATGGGAGATTTCATGGGGATAAGCAAAGCCACTGCAAGCCAAATTATTTATAAAGTTTCAGAAGCGATTGCCAAATTGGATAAAAAAATATATTCGAATGCCTGAAAGTCAAAATTAACATTATCTTTATCATAGGTTATGGGAGATTTCATGGGGATAAGCAAAGCCACTGCAAGTCAAATTATTTATAAAGTTTCAGAAGCGATTGCCAAATTGGATAAAAAATATATACGAATGCTTGAAAGTCAAGAAGAAATTATTCTACTGAAGCAGAAATTTTATAATAGTAGCAAATTCCCTAAATGTGTAGCAGCTGTTGATTGTAGTCATATTAAATTGCAATCACCAGGAAGAGACAATGCCGAGATATTTCGTAACCGAAAAAATGACTTTTCAATAAATGTTCAAGCTATCTGTGACCCTGACTTAATAATTAGAAATATTGTAGCTCGTTGGCCAGGATCAACACATGATTCTACAATTTTCAGTAATTCTAAAATAAGAAGAAAATTTGAAAGTGGAGAAATGGGTGATTACTCCGGTTTCAAATCCAGTGGCACCCGAAGAAAATTTATTTAATGAGTCACAGATAAGAAAGATGTTTTGGTGTGTTAAAAAGACGATTTCCAATATTAGCTTTAGGAATTAAGTTACATATAACAAAAGTAGAGGCTATTATTATATCAACTGTGGTTTTGCATAATATAGCCTGTATTCTAAGAGATGTGGAACCAGACTATAATGAAGACTTAGAAAATTTGATTCATTTTCAAAATAATGGCAATGATATTGTATAATCGATATAGAAAATAATAACTTTAGTACAAGGCATTCATTAATAAATGATTATTTTAGAAACTTAACATAAATAAAAATATCTACATATTAACGTGTTTATTTCTTATGGCTAACTTATTTATTCTTTAATTTTGCTTCAATATTAAAACAATTTTTTACTAGGCACAAATTGACAAATGTAAATTTGAAAACGACTACTAGTAACGTAAACGTCGATTCTAACCATAGTTTAACGTTAAACGGTGGTTGTAAAACTTTTTTTGTTAGTTAACCATAGATTAAGTTAATCGGACGCTTAAACTATGATTGTAAAACCGGGCCTAAACGTCAAAAAATTATCAGTTGCAACAAAATTATAGCCCAGATTTCCTAGCGAATTTTGATGTGTTACTTCTTGAACAACCAAAAGCACATTTAATTTGGTGACGTCATCTGTGGCTGTTTTTTGTTGTCCACTTTTAGGAAGATTTCTAACGTTTCCGGTGGTAAACAATTTTTTTAAGATTTTGGACACGATAGATTGTGAAATTTGTGTATTTGGGTAAATATTATTAAAGAGTACACAAACTTCAGCACGTTTTCTATAGCCGTACCCATACATCATTAAAATTTTAATTCGTTGTTGTTTGCTTAATTGCATAATTAATATGATCTGTGAAAATTTCATCGTACACCAATGGTTTTTGGGAGATTTCTAAAATAGAATCGTTATTTGAACGCATTTGTAAATAAAAAACACTTGAATTCAATAAATTAACAAAATTAATAATTCTTCAAAATTGTTCCATTGCAATCTCACGAAAGTGATTGTACAGCTGAAAACTGACGGGAATTTCCCCATGTCTTTGTATAACCTTACATAACCTATCAGTAATCGTTGCACTCCGTTTATCACATAAACAAACACCATGCCACCCCAAAGAACGGAAACAGGCGTAGAAGTTAGAAAAATTGTCATAAAATTGCATAAGGAGGGTCGTTCTATACATCAAATAGCTAAAATACTTGACAAAAGTGCTTCTATGGTTCAGTACATAATTAAAATGTTTGTAAATACAGGAAATATTGAAAATGCACCACGTACGGGCCGTCCAAAATTGCTAACTCTCCAAGATAAACGAAGCATTAGAAAAAAAGTTATTGCAAATCCTCGAACAAGCTCTCCAAAAATATCAGCAAACCTTCTAAATCAAGTTAATAAAACTGTATGTGCAAAAACTGTGAGAAGAATATTGCGACCTGCCGGCTATAACGGACGAGTACCGCGAAAGAAACCCAATCCATTTGAAAAGAATTGAATTTGCAAAAATACACAAAGAAAAAGATATGGATATTTGGAAAAGCGTGATGTTTACAGACGAATCAAAATACAACATTTTTTGATATATTAGACAGCGCTAGATTTAAAAAACCTTCTACCAACAGTTAAGCATGGAGGTGGATCTGTTATGGTGTGTGAATCTATGGCTTCTTCAGGAGTCGGAAGTTTAGTTTCTATCGATAATATAATGGACAAAGGGCAATATTTACATATTTTAAAGACCAATTTAAAATAAAATGCTATACAATTTGGGCCTTGGAAACAGTTCGATCTTTTAACAGTATCAAGACCCAAAACATACAGTGCATGTATGTTCGTGAATGGCTGTTATATAATGTGCCTAAGCAGCTACACTCTCCACCACAGTCACCAGATATGAACCCCATAAAACACATGTGGGATTATTTAGAAAAAGCAATTTCCAACAACATTGTTAGTAAGGAATGGTTAAAAGTTGCATTGCAAGCAGAATGAGGAAAAAATCCGATTTTTTATATTGAAAAGATTGTGCAATCAATGCCGAGAAGATTGAAAATTGTACTAAGAGCGAATGCAGAACCTGCGAAGTACTAGTACGATTACTTTTGTGAGGTTCCAAAGGAACGATTTTGTAGAATTATTAATTTATTTTGCTATTTTTTTGAGTTTAACAGTTTTTTTACTTATAAATCTGTTAAAATGATATATATAGGACCCTTTATTTACGGTCCTATTTTAGAAATCATGTAAAAACCTTTTGCGACTGACTGTATGTATCCCATTTAAGATAACAATGTTGGTTACCATAGCAACGAAACCAAGAACAATACGAAACTTTTATTTGAAATATTTTTCATTTAAATCACAAATGGTCTATTTATAAACGTATTTTCCATACTTTTGTTCCACCCTGCATAAAACATCTTAAACAACATTCTATGCGCAGTTAATGCAGCATGGATTTGTATGCTCCATACAGGTGCAACTACCACAAATCTTGCAAAAATATTTCGATTTTCGGTCTTTGCAGTATTTGCACCTTTGTCGACCAGTCGAAACCGTTTGTAAAGTTGAGAGTCCTGATAATCGAACCGCTAGTCCTCTTACTTTCCGAGGTAGGTTCGGTTCATTAGCTCGTATTTTCATATTTTCTCAAACTAATTTCTTGCCCAGCTCCTCCAAAAACAGTTGCCTACTGTTTGAAAATTCGCCATCAGGATTATTTCTTTTATTTATTATGGATGCCTTGATTGCTGCTACATTCAGTATGCCGAAGAAAACCACCAATGGCCACCGTCTTGTGTTTCGAGCAACGTTGTAAGACGTAATCATTCTATCAACTACATCAACACCACTCTTTGTATTGTTATAGAATGTTATAGTATAATTTAGCATAGTACATTGATGATAGAACTAAAACATTCTTAAATTTGATGATATTGTCGTCATATCAGCATGAAACGCGAAAGCTGAAGACCTTACAGTCCTACCCTTGAGATTTTTAATTTCATTCAGCAATGATTTTCGATTAGATTGGATTGTACCAACTACTGTTAGGTGATGTTCATGCAGCAATCGACTTACGACTTCGACACTAATGAACCAGCGATCCATGGTAACATTCAGTCCTGTTCCTGAGATATGGTTGGTCATTCTCATAATGAGCACGGCTGCAGAATTGTTCACTTGAAAGGATCCAAATAAGCATAAATCTCCAAATGCGATGTGTAACAGGCTTTTGCATGCAGTGTAGAAAACACTTTTATCCCATACTTATTTGGTTTACTTGGAATATAGACCCTAAAGCTACATCTTCCGCGAACTGCTAATATCATTTCGTCCAGGGTCACATATTCACCCATACTGTAATGTTTTTTACAGACTTGATTAAATTTTTCAAATATCTTCCTTACGGCAACAAGTTTGTCTAATTTCCGGCGCTCCTATGTACTTTACCAGGAAAATAAATCTTCGTTGAAACATGCTAATTCACTTAATTTTTTTACGACCTTCATGCTGAGAACCCCCTAAATACAATAAACCGATAAATGCTTTCATTTCACCATCGTATTTACGCTTGTATTTTGTTGATGCTTTTTGACTATACAAATTAGTATTTACTGTAATTATATCTAAAATCTCATCAAAAAAGAGCATACAACATTGAAACGGCGTGTTAGTCTTTCTTGCTTCTCCAAGAACTCTAGGCAAGTGGGTAACGATATTTTGCTGTCTTGTGCGAACGCGGCGAGGGGAGCACGCTTTTTCCACTTAGTTCTGTCACTTCCATAAAAATACTGAGGTCGGGTACTACCAACAGTAGTACAGGGATTGTCCTCTTTATCCAGTTCTTTTTGTTCTGTACCAGTACTATGTTCACTAATTATATCTTCAGCAACTGAGTCACTATCAGATTCGTGACTAACGTCTGGACTTGGAATTTCCTCGGTAAGGTGCATTGATTTTCTGTTCGTAACTATCCATTTCACAAAATAAAAATAATAAATTCGCATATAGAAAACGTTAAGCGTAAGTAAAACGTCATTTATATAGTATTGGGACATAATTTAAAGACTAGGGATTACCCTAAAATGTAACATTTCTACAGTAGACAAACCAAGGAAGGGGATTCCCTGATAACAAACAAAAATTGAATACAAGAAACTCCGTGTAGTTACAAGGAAGGGGATGCAGCACCAACATTTTGTACATAATTGAAATCAATGACTTATAACGTTTTTATCATTTATGATAAAAAAGTTACAAGAACAGAAAAAAAGTTAAGAAGTTACACGGGTTGGGTCAAATATGCTCAGAACTAAACGACAAAACACAAAATTTAAAAAAAACATGTATTTAATAAATATTTGGAAAGATACAATAAAAAAATAATTTTTTCTTCAGCGAATTTATTAAGTCAGTAAAATCAAACATTTAACAAAAACAAAGTCTTCATTGTATTCTCCATCCTTTCTGTCCAGTATCTTTCTACTGTTATAAACTTCTTTGTTTTCCCAACTCTTTCTAATCTTGGTTCCGTTTCCTTCCTCTAATACTAATCATGTTTCACTCTCCTTTCACTCTATATGTTGTCATTTTTGGCTATCTAATCGCGTTGTTTTTACTATCTCTGGTTAGTGCCTTCTGTTTATAGTTTCTATTTGATTTTTTACTTGTATTACCAGTTTTTTTCTAGTCGTTTTCTTCTGTCTCTGATCCCATTATTACCTTTTTAATTTTCAATTTTCCTTCAATAGGAAGAAGATAAAAAGTAACTGAGCAAATATGCTCAATTATTTCTTTCCTTTCCAGTCGTTGCTTCCTCCCAAATAACTAGGAATATTAGCTCTTTTCAGTATTCTCCTGTTTCCAAGCATCTCATCATATTGTTACTCTTACTACATTGCAGTCCCATCGTTTAGACGCCAGAAGAGTTGGGTTGCAGTATACGCAATCTAAAAACTCCTTCTTCTTATATAATTACGAAGGCTTTCACGGCCGGTGTGAATTGAACTAAAATTGGAACTAAAACTATAACTAGCACTAGAAACTTTCGGGTTTTGCCGTGCATATTTTAAGAAAAGGTTTGACGTTTCGGATGCCATGTTGCAAACTTCTTCAGAAACTGCTTCGAAGTGAGTCTAAAATGGTCAAAATGTGGCTAAAATTAGTTAAACTTGTCCAAACTTGTATAAAATTATCTCAATATTACAAAATAGATCAAAATGACCAAATGAGTTTAAACTTATCTAAATTTGAAAAAATTTGTAAAGGTTTAATTAAGTTTGGATAATTTTTACAAAATTTTGTGAAAGTTAATCGAAGTTTAGACAAATTTTTGCGATTTTATACAGGTTGATTTATTAACTCACCATCAAACTTTGACATATGATAGCTAATCAAATGACCAAAAAAAGAATGTTAATTAACATATGTCCTATTTCAATTATTTACAAAATTATAACACTTTGAAGTTTTAAGTTTTATATCATAATTGCAAAAATTTTTTTAAACACATAAATATTACAAATATTGTTCAAAATAGCCTCCTTCTGCTAGAATACATGCTTCGCAACGACGAATTAAAGAGTTTTTCAGCCGAATTAAAATATCTGGTTGATTTCTTATTTCAATAGCAGAGAGTATATCTTCAAGTAAATCAAAAAGAGTACTGTTAAAAAAAAACTGTAATTTACAGCGTTCAAACGTCCATCAAGTCCATGCAAACCTAGTAAATTGTTGTTAAATATGCTACCCCAAACGTTGATGCTGAAACGTTGTTGAAATTTCCTTGGTCTAATCGCATGCGGATTTTGTAATGCCAAGATATGTTCATTATGGTAATTATTTATACCATCTCGTGTAAAACATGATTCATTCATCTGTCCAGAGAACATTTGGAATGAAGTCATTATTTTGGGCATGTTGCTGCAATAACCAGTCACAAAATGCTAACCGTTGCTGATTATCTCCTGGCTGTAGAGCTTGAACGTTCTGTTTACGATACGGATGAAGAACTTCGCGGTTCAATACGCACCATGCAAAATTGTGACTTACATGTATGTTGTGTGCTATTCTTCGAGTGCTGATGGATGGATTATCAATGACAGCATTGATTACAGCTTCTTCGTCCTCTACATTAACTACATGCGGTCGAATAGCTTTTGCTGGAGCAGGATTACCTGTTTCTCGAAGTCTTCTGAGAGAATCGCTAAAAACTGAATAATATGGCAAATGACTTCAGTGCTATAAGCGTACATTTTGAGTTTCTTCTTGTATGTAATAATTCAATCTTACAGCAAACTTACATATTACAATAACAACTTTGTTTTTTACAACATATGTCCTATTAACATTTTTTTTTGGTAATTGGATTAACTACCTTATGTCAAAGTTTGATGGTGAGCTAATAAATCACCCTGTATAAAGTAAGCTATAATTTTTGCATAAACTCTGTCATAATGTAGAGCACATTAAATTTAATAATGGTAAATTGAATAGTTTTATTTCCGGTGTAACTTCAATTAGTTCATACCATTTCGATTGATTCATATTTTTATGATTTGAAACCAAACAAACTTTTTCAGTTCCATTTTCAAATATCTATTTCTTCGCACACAGGCATACAAATAACGTCACCACTCCTTTTTCTTGTTTTCGTGGTACAATTTTCGCTAAAGCTTCCTTCTACGAACACGAGTCGACCGGAGGAGCCTTTCTCCTATCTCCGTCCCGTTTTCCTCTCGGCCCCCCGGGGTCCGTGTATCCCACGCTCCATCCCTCTCTGTCCGATACACGCGCGGCCGCTTCAAGGGGCCGCGGGTCGGCAGCGGCAACTAACGGCGACCGATAGCCGCGGCCCCTCGGGCGGCGCCGCGATGGTGTGCGTCAGGGACTGTGTACGTGCAAGAGCCGCGTCTTTCGTGTGCGGCTTTGGCCCGCTAAACCGAAGCGGACCCGACGAGGCGGACGTCCATCCCGGCCTCCTCCTCGTCCTCCTCCTCAACCCCCCTCGTACCCCCGGGCAAATTCCCGTCCGTCCTCCCGCCCTTATCTACCTACACGTGATGTGTGTCAGACGTTGGGGCCTCGCAGATGCTGCGCTACCAACCACCCTGCTTTGCCCTGACGATGGGAAAACCGACCCGGGATATGGGTGATGGAGGGACGTGAAGAACAGAGAGCACAAAGTGAACGCGGATACGAGAAATAGGGGATAGTTGGGATACTACAATCTTAGGTAGATCACGTCGGTAATTGGTGGAAACTTCAAACTTAAATGCTTTATACAGAACTTCTATTTATATCTTTTTGTGAAAAATACTCGAAAACGTTCAAAATCCCGATAATTTAACATTTATCAAGTTAGTCGAGATTTAACATGATGTTAATTAAGCATTCTCGCTTTCCGAATACGTTACTCATGTTAATATTCTGTTACGTTAACGTAATGCTAATAAACCTTGATAAATCCTTCTTAATCGAGATTAATGATCGTTAAGACTAATAACACCAAATTTTACAAAGCCTCGATTAAGACGTGATTTAATCATCGATTCTTATAAAACAAGTAGTGTTTATCTTAAATAAAAAGCAACGAAAACTAAATTATGAAAACTACATTTTTTATCACTACTCGTTAATTCCAACTGTAAAGAACATTTATCAAGTTAATCGAGAATTAACATGATGTTAGTTAAGCATTCTCATTTTCCGATTACTTATGTTAATGTTCTGTTATGTTAACGTAATGCTGATAAACCTTAATAAATCCTTTTTAATCGAAATTAATGATTGTTAAGATTAATAATACCAAATTTTATAAAGCCTCGATTAAGACGTGATTTAATCATCGATTCTTATAAAACAAGTAGTGTTTATCTTAAATAAAAAGAAAAACGAAAACTAAATTATGAAAACTACATTTTTTATCACTACTCGTTAATTCTAAGTGTAAAGAACATTTATCAAATTAATCGAGATTTAACATGATGTTAATTAAGCATTCTCTTTTTCCGATTACTTATGTTAATGTTCTGTTACGTTAACGTAATGCTAATAAACCTTAATAAATCCTTCTTAATCGAGATTAATGATTGTTAAGACTAATAACACCAAATTTTACAAAGCCTCGATTAAGACGTGATTTAATCATCGATTCTTATAAAACAAGTAGTGTTTATCTTAAATAAAAAGAAAAACGAAAACTAAATTATTAAAACTACATTTTTTATCACTACTCGTTAATTCCAACTGTAAAGAACACATAGATCGTATATCATTTTCGCATGACAGCTTTGTTTGTTAACACTCACTGATATGTATCTGTCAACCGATTTAATTCAATCTAAATATTTGTGATATATGTTTTTATACAGCTTTAGGAAAGCATTTGAAATTATTGGAATTTTTTGTACTCATGGAAAGACTAGATCTTAGTCTAGTTTCAAAAATATAAGTATAATAAAAATATAGTTGAGAAAAATGGAATTCTAGAAACTTCTTATTAGGATCTAGAATCCTCGTAGTGTATTTCTAGACTTTCTCTTGGATATCAATGGATAAAGCGCTGATTCATCAATTTTAAATTCTAAGACTCATCAATCACAAATATGAGTTCGCCATTCAAATACACGTACATATTACGAATGGGAGCAGATGCATGTGATACGGAGGTCAGTCGTGTTCGGACCGGATGCGTAGCACGCATTTGTTTAGCTATTTTGTGCTGAATGGATGATAACAAAATTTGTTTACAATCCTGTAACAATCCGTACCTTCTCATCATTAAGAAAATTGTAAATCGCCCTTCTTCATTAAGAACCATCTTAAAGAACAGTCTCTACTATTTGTTGACGAGCTTAGGGTTTATATAGTATTATCTAGTGGTGGAACGGATATCCGGCAACTATCCGGTATCTGGCCGGATTTTAAAAAATGGCCGGATAGGCCAAATATCCGGCTTTGGACGGACTATACTTAGTACTCCACCATACAGAGAAATTAGTATCTCTTTTAGGTGTTGGACACTGCAGATAATAATCAAGTTCAACCCCAATAGGACTTTTTTCATTGAATACAACTTTATTTATATCAGGTTTGTCTTTAGCAACCTCATTGTAACAATCCCAATACGATATATAAAATCTCTTGTTGCAATTTCGTCTAGTTTCGTTCTCTTTGCTTGTAATTCATCATCACATTCCTTACTAACAGAACTGTCGCTGTTATCACTTTCGATTATTAATTAAAGTATCCTCTTTTCAATGCAAAAAGCCGTTTTAAAAAATCACTTTTATTTCTTGAGAAATAAATTTTTGAAATGATCGCCAATTTTTTCGAAATTTTCAATTTCCACCGATTAAGTTTAAAAATTCGTATAAAATCCACTTCTTGGAATATGAGTATGAAAATTTCCCAAAGTGTTAATAAAAGTGTCCTCTTTCCAATGAACCAACCCGTTTTGAAAAATAACTTTTAGTTTTTGAGAAAACAATATTTGAAGTTTTGATAATATTTTCGATGTTGCAATTTTCATCGATAACTTTCAAAAATCGCTATAAAATTCATTTCTTGAAGGAGCCTTGTGGAAATATCAGTAATTAGTAATTAAAGTATCCTCTTTTTAATGCAACAAGCCGTTTTGAAAAATCGCGTTTAGTTTTTGAGAAAAAAATTTTTGAAATGATCGACCTTTTTTTTGGAACTTTTCAATTTTCGCCGATTAAGTTTTAAAAATTCCTATAAAATCCATTTCTTGGAATATAAGTATGAAAAATTTCCAAAGTGTTAATAAGAGTGTCCTCTTTCCAATGAACCAATACGTTTTGAAAAATAGGTTTTAGTTTTTGAGAAAACAATATTTAAAATATTGATAAAATTTTCGATGTTGCAATTTTCATCCATAATTTTCAAAATTCGTTATAAAATTCATTTCTTGGAGGATCCTTGTGGAAATATCACCAATTATTAATTACAGTATCCTCTTTTTAATGCAACAAGCTGTTTTGAAAAATCATTTTTAGTTCTTGATAAATAAATTTTTGAAATGATCGACAATTTTTTCGAATTTTGCAATTTTCGCCGATTAAGTTTTAAAAATTCGTATAAAATCCATTTCTTGGAATATGAGTATGAAAATTTCCCAAAGTGTTAATAAAAGTGTCTTCTTTCCAATGAACCAACCCATTTTAAAAAATAGCTTTTAGTTTTTGAGAAAACAATATTTGAAGTTTTGATCAAATTTTCGATGTTGCAATTTATCATCTTATATCATCGATAAGTTTCAAAATCCGCTATAAAATTCATTTCTTGAAGGATCCTTGTCGAAATATCACCAATTATTAATTAAAGTAACCTGTTTTTAGAGTTGCTTCGTTAGTTAAATCAGTATCATAAAAGTTCATTTTGTATCTTGGATCCAAATAAGTTGACATATCTTATCAGCTTTCTTATTAATTTCTTGTAGTAATTTCTCTCTAAGTTGCTTGCAGCCGAGGCTTTGCGAATTGCTGACCAGATTTGGGTTGATGTGTATTACAGCACTGCCTCAACCATAGGCAGCCTTAGCTTAATCAACTAAGATCATAGATTCTCATATCGGTTGTATAAACTAAGATCAGTTTTGCATTATTTTTGACTAGTTTTAGGTTCCTCTAGCAAACTTAAAGATTCTCCGCTCTAAGCATAACCGAGGTCGCCTGTGGCCGATATTCTCCAATTTGTTGACCAGATTTCAGTTGATATAGTATTAACACAAGTTAATGGAAATTTAATTACTTTAATATTACATTTATGCGATGACGATTTGGATGTTGTGATGAGTTGCAAATATACTTTAAGAAAATGTGGCCATTTTTTACGTTCCACCAAAGTGAACCAGGTGATTAAAGAGGACATTGTAGATTCTGATTAGAGGATGGATCTTTACAATTTATCCAATTTATTAGTGATTTTATTAAAGTTTTGGCTGAAGATTTACAAGAATTATTTCCACAATTAATAATAGCTTGTTTATCATATTATAACAATCCTTGTATGCAAATTATAGGAAGTCATAGGTCTTTTATATTCACAATTGAATCTGCTAACGCGAAAACAAGTTGCTTTTGATACCGTAAGCTATAGATTGTTACAACTTTTAAAAGATGAAAATCCAGAAGTTAGGAGCAGTGGAGCTGAAGATATCGCTTACTTATTTGTTGTATAATTTTATTAAACTTTTCCCAAAAACTATTTCTAGTATATTCATATATTCTAAAAAATTCGAAAAAACATCTAAAATCCGTTAAAACCACAAATATCTTCATATTCTTATAAGATGTAAAAACAAAAAAAAATGCCATATGAAACCGCCACAAATTACTCAAAAATTTATCGGACTTGTTTAATTGAATCAAACGAAATGAGACCTTTGTTTATAATTGCTGAAGATTTAGGTTTGGAAGCTAACATTAAAGATATGTTGAACTCCATTACTTCTATACAGGTTTAAAATACGTTTTCAGTTGAGTGATTCAAACATAAATAAGCACTGCTTTCAGGTTTACAAAGATGATGACCAGCTCATCTTTACCTCCAATGCATATCTCATTTAAACAACGCGTTTTAACATAGATTATCATTTTTAAGCTTAGCCAAGGTCGCCTGCAGTCGAGGTTTTACAATTTGTTGCCCAGTTTTGGGTTGATATGATATTAGAGCACCGCCTCAGTCGCAGGGGTCCTCAACTTAATCAAACAGAACTTCCCAGCTTTAAGCTTAATCGAGCTCGCATACGGCCTAGACTCTGCGATTTATTGGACAGTAATGGGCTGATATGGCCTCGGTTTAATCAACTAAAGATAGTTTCCTATTGCTAACCTTAACCAAGGTCGCTTGCGGCCGAGGTTCTGCGATTTATTGGGCAGTATTTGGTTGATATATTTTGAAGAACTTTTGAAAACACATCAAAATGTTCAGTTAACGATTTTATTTAATGATGTATTAATGTCACTAATTAATTTCGTATTATGTTATCTTGTTACTGACAATTTTCTAACTACATCTAATCTGAAGTAATATACAGAGTGTTGTAAAAATCTAAAGAGACATAATATCAGAGAAATGGTAAATTTGGCAACGTTGCGACTGTCAAGTTTGGAATCTCTAGAACTTAAAAGCAAGTTTCAGAATTCGCAGAAAGCTTTCTTACGTAACCATATTCTAGGAAATTCTAGAATGAATGCATTTATAGTCTTAACTAAACTTAAATCGGCCTATTTTATTTGATGACGAAAAAATGTATTACCCAATTAAAAATAAATAAAAAGGGTATGTTTATTTTGGCTTTAAATTGAATCAAAAATACGATACCAATTCATATTTCGTCTTTTTCAGTACAATTTTTTTTATTCATACAATCAAACACAGTTACCGTTGAGGGTCCCGTAGAAGAAAACCAGTTCTTCTAGGATCGCCAAAGGGGTTGTTGTAATCTAAGGGGGTGTTCAACGGATCTCATGTTTTGTTCTCCCGTGAACTAGCGGATTGTCCCGTACCGGCTATTTTTAACATGTTTTAACGGCCTTTGTACGCGCGCGAACAGCGAACTGGTTGTGTGTGTGGAACCGTTGCTTTGATTTTTTTCTTCGCATTCTCTCAGCTGGGACCTAAGGCCTAAGCGACGTTTATGATAATAATAAACGCCTTCGGATGGTTTCTACAGACGAGAATTCACGTGTGCTTTATCCAACGAAATCATAACGTTACCATTAAAAGTGCATTAGGAGGGTTTCGCCGAAAAAAAAATAATGATTGGAGATTTTTTTGGGATGGAATAATTTTCGCTTATTATAATGATAGGTGTGAGGAGTTAAAATTTCAATTCGTTGAAGCGGTTTTGGTTGGTATTGTTGATGGGGTTAAAGTAATTTAGGGAACATCACGATTTGTTTACATTTATTTTCACTCCTCATTATGCAAAACATGCGCACCTGCCTCATGAGCACGATCTGATATGCATATGACCCGAGTTTAAACATCGTAACGAGGATACCTAACATCGTGTTATTAAAATGTGAAAGATCCATTAATGATACATCCTTTTCTTATTTGTAAATTCAAGTCTCCATTAGCGGAAGAGATGTAGTGTTTAAATATGGATATTTTCTTTAAAACCTATCATTACAATCGTAAAATTAAAAATGATGATATAAAATTAACGATTTTAAATATAAAATGTTATAGTTATTGCGTTAAATTGGGGTATTAAATTGGAGAAAAAGTAATCAATTAATGTTTAAATTCTTTTTGGGGTAAAATAAATTGCAAAATAATAAAATTGAACTCAAAGTGATGAAACTATCAGTTCAAGTTTGCAGAAATTGCAAAAATATTCGGTATTTTAGATATAATAATGGCTACAATTGAGATCAAAATCTAAATTGGTCAAAAAGTCTGCAGAACCTGAATTTTCAAAAATTCAAAGCAAAAATTCCAGAAAAATCTGGGTTTTAAAGAAATACAAAACGTCAAAAATAACTTTCTCTATTATTTAGTATTAATGATGATAAATACGATACGATTGAAACTAAATTGATCAGAAATTCTGCTCATCCCAAAATTCGCAAAAATACCCAAAAAGAATGATTCCTTGGCGAAATAGGAAGTGGCAAAAATCGTTTTCTTTCATGTTTTGCTGTTATATGTGATGAAAAACACGATGCGACTCAAATTAAATGGACCAAAACATCTGCGCAGTTCAAATTTACACAAATTGTTTTTTACAGGTTTTTGCATCGTCTCTTTGTTCACTATAAGATTAGGAAAATTATAATTCGCTCTTTTTCATTAAGAACTATCTTAAAGAACGTCTTTACTGTTTGTTGACCAGCTTAGGCTTGATATAGTATTAATTGCAGCGCCTCGGCTTTAACGATCAGGATCATAGATTTTCAGTTCTAAGCTTGATCAAGGTCGGAGACTCTAATTTATTGACTAATTTTTGGTTGTTTAAGCTTAGCCGAGGTTTGCGGCTACGGTTCTGCGATTTGTTGGCCAGATTTGGGTTGATATGGTATTAATTTCACAACCTCTGCCCAGGCGCCCTAGGCTTACTCAATCAAGATTATAGATTCTCAGCTATAAGTTTAGCCGAGGTCGTTTGCGGCCGAGGTTCTACAATTTATTTACTAGTTTTAGATTAATACGGTATTAACGCATTGCCTCGACTGCAAACAGTCTCGGCTACTAAATTCATAGATTTTCGGCTATAAGCTTAGCCGAGAGTTTGCAAAATAATAAAGTGGAACTCAAAGTAATGAAACTATCAATTCAACTTTGTAGAAATTGAAATCAATTTGGTTTTTCAAAGAACTAAGAAATGGCAAAAATATTTTTGTTTGATATTTTAGAGATGATAATAGCTACAGTGTAGTTCGAACTAAATTGATCAGAAAGTCTGCTGAACATGAATTATCTGAGCGTTGAAGGAATACAAAATATCAAAAATAATTTTGTTTCTCTATTATTTAGTACTGATCTTGAAGAATACGATGCGATTCAAACTAAATTGACCAGAAATTCTCCTCAACCCAAAATTCTCAAAAGTAGCCCAAAAGAATGATTTCACAAAGAAATCTGTAGTTGTAAAAATTGTTTTCTTTCGTTATTTGCTGCTATTTGTAATAAAAAACACGATGCAACTCAAATTAAATTGACCAAATCTGCTCAGTTCAAATTTGTCAAATCACCAAGTATTTATGGATTACCTAAAATCTGTAAACTCATATATCGCCATAAATTCTCGTGTTGTGGAATCAATTACTTTTGATACAGTTAAATCCCCTGGATATCTAGGTAAGTTTCACTGTGGAATTTCTATTTACCAGAGTGCCAGATAAAGAACATCATCCACGGCATAGAGGTATGTTCCAAGGCTAGTAGAGTATGCATTTGTGATTTGTGCAGCAAATTGCAGTTCCTAGGCCACCTGAAACTTCAATTGAAACGGAAACTGCAAAACAGTTCTTACTATACAGATGAGAACATGAATACGAACAAGTATTTACAAGCTTCGTCCTACCACCATCCACAACAGATGAGGTTAGTAATCCAAGCGTTGTTCCAATGAGCAGAAAAGATATGCGATGGAGAGAATTTGAAGAAACACAAAGGGTTTTTGAAAGATGTAATTCAGAAAAACGGGTATATTTGAGGGATATCCAGCAAGCCACCAAACGACGCAAGCAAAAGGAAGACACGGTAAGTATTGTATTAGCAGCATCGCCTGAAGAAGAACGATATCATGATATGATATGGTATGGTTAACAAATTCCTAAAAATAACTAAAGATAAACTAATTCCATCAAAGAGAGCGGAAGTCTATTGGCTATCATGAAGTTGTAGCCAAACTAGACATAACATTGAGGACGGCATCAAGGACCATGAGAGGTATTCTGACTTTACAGAAAACCTTTTGTAGAGTTAAACGTATCATTACTACCAAATAAGGAGGTATACTGAACTTTCAGAAATCAGCTTGACACCAGCCTACCATTTCTTCTACGTGTAGTTAGACTCTATCATATACTTCGTTTGATAGTGTTTTACACGCTACATTAATCTACCGGCTAATTATACAGTTGTGAGCAAACAGGATGTAACATCGAGTACCGAAACAAGGAGCATGAAAGGGATGTCTGCTATCTGAATAAGACCCTGCTAACGACAGTTGTAGAGTATATAGCCACATAGAGGGACACACGAAGATTTCGATAGGACCAAAGTAAGAACATGATTAAAAAAGACGGTTTGGAAATTAACCTTCTTTTTCCTCTTAGACCTGTCAGTTTCTTTATCTGCGATGTTTTTGGTCCGCCCATTCTTTTCACATGCCTGTACCATCCTGTTCATTCCTGGATGTTAGTGTTTTCTTTTGTCTTTTTTTCATTTTGCCTAGGATAGTTCTTAAAGTTTTCATTTCAGAAACCCTTAGTATGTTTTTATCTTGTTGCTATCTTCATGGGGGCTCTATACTGTAGATCATAATGGGTGTTATGCAGGTTAATAATTTGTTATTTTATTATCTTGACTTTTTACTTTTCTAGCGGGGTCGTGACTGCATAGATAGATAGATGACTGCTAGATACCCCTACCTAGATATTTGATGGTGTTGGATTGTCTTCCATAACCAATTGCACCTGATTGGTTTTTTGGAAAATTTCGTGGTTTTTATCATAACTATAGATATTGTTATATTGAGCTGTCGGGCTGACTGGTAGATAACTGCATCATTTTGCTCATCAGAAGGTTGAACAGAAATGGACTTAAGGTATCTCCCTCTCTTATATCTCTTGGTGTTACGATTGGATTAATTTTATGATTTGATATGGTATTTCATTCTGTATTCAAGATCCAATGATGCTATTTGTTGTACAATCTCATCTCACAATCAGAAGGTTGAAGTCGATTCTCCTTGATTGTTCTTGCTGTTGCGATATTTGAGGTTGTGTGCAAATTTTATGATTTGAAATGGTATTTATTTTTGAAACAAAGGGTTTCTTAAATTCTATTGATTTGTGCTTGTGGAACTTGATAAAAACAGTTTAATTGATAATTAGTAATTAGTATTAATTGATTGTTGGTTAGTTTGTTTATGTATATATTGTTAAATTTTAACCAATTTCGTCATTTGCAATCTAGCGTCTGAAATGTGAAAGGCTTTGAAGAAAAACGTATGGAAATATACGAAGGGATAGAGGTTTAATAATTAATTAATGATGAAATTTCTTTTAAGATAAAGTAAATAGCAAAAACGTGATAAAATAAAATAAACACACGTTGAAGAGAATCACCCTTAAAGTAAACAAAAAAATGTGGAGGAGGAGGCCGTTTCAAAGTGCCCTCCTTCTTTTTAAAAGGATAATAAAGTTGAACTCTCCGGGTCGGCAAGGCAAAACGACTAAATCGACGGAAAAGCGAGAGATGAAAATAAAAAGGGAAAAATAATAACTCTCACATGAATGGGAGATATGAATGGATCGTAGTAAACGTAGTAAAACTACAAAACAAATAAAAAGCTCCGACCACATTCCATCTGTATTGACTGTTCCATCTTTCATTGCCGTTCGGTTAATATTTCAACCGAGAGAAGGCGCTTTTTATCATTCCCCTCACGTATTTTATTGTTTAAATTCATTAATTCCTTTATTTTATTTTTAAATCCGACCAGATCCGATACGTTTTTAGTTACAAACCCGACAATCTACATTGAATGAAGTAGATTTAAATCCGCTTTTCATTCAGTGTTTGTAATGGAATTAATTTGAATTTAATGTTTTGTTTCGCATCGAATTAACTTTATACTTACCTAAAGGACGATTTTATTAATAAAAAAAACCAAAAATTAATTTTTAGATAATTTTATTTTAATAATTCTTCTCAACTGGTACAAAAATATTAGAAAATGCACAATAGTCCAAGGACTTAAACCTACTAAACACGTACTTGGGCAAAAATCTAAACGGTCAAAGATCACATATTTGTAGTAGTATCTTTTTTGCATATCCCTATACACAGTACAACTATTTAATGAGGTAACTAGGTCTAAGGTTTTTTTTTTTAAATAAATCTTATTGGCAAATGAAACGAAATTAAAGAAATAAAAAAGAAAAGTGCACAGCCAAAATTTGGCACTATTCAAGCTATCATCTATACTTGAAAGCTTTACAAAAAAACCTGCATTTATTATAAACAAATTATAATTACTACTGTAAATTAAATTAAATTAAAGAGGTAACGACGCTATAATACATTAATTATATCGTATTTTTAAATACATACATTTTAATTAATAAATTTTTATCCGCCTTATCAACATCTTAAATATATCTAATTCTTTTTTTTTTAATTAACGAGACAATTATTTTTTATATTATCTAAATTGTACAACGATTTTTGTATTTTTATTTTTATTTTAATTTTAATTTTTACATTTATTTTTGTCGTTTGTCTTGTTTGATTAATCGTAAATTTTTATTTACGACTTACCTTTGGTTTTCTTTGTTCGCCGTTTTTCGGCACATTACCTGACTTGATATTACCCAAAATATGTCTTACTTGGGTTATTTGACTTGCCGTTACGTTGGGATCTTTCGCGGTTTCCAAGAATTTTAAAAAAATCTCCCCGCATTGGACGGCTTCCTCGTTCGAAACCGTTTTCTCCCCGTTCAACGAAACGATCGTGTTGTTATTGGTGACTTGAAATACCGATTCTAAAACCGATTCTAATTTTTTCCCGTGAATTTCTTCCTTTTCCTCTTCGATTTGTTGTTCGGGTTTGGTTAGTTCGTTAAAAAGAATTCCTTCGTCTTTTTTAATTATGATTTTTTCGATTTTTTTTTTTTCATCTTTATCAATATTTTTGTTATTTTCTTCAAACTTTTTTTCGTCGTCATTTTTCTCCGCGGGTTTTCCATTTTCATTAATTGGTTGAGGAAACATTGGAATTTCTTCAACGTTCCTTTGGTGGTATTCCATTTTTGATGGTTCCTCAAGTTTATCGATATGGTTTGAAGAAAAATCCATCGGTTCATCTTTGGGTGGTACTTGATTTGTTCTGGTTAATGATAAACTATCTGAAGAACTATCTTCATTTGAAGTACTCATATCGATGGGGCCTTCTTCATCGGTTCCGTAATATTCATTCAAATTTTGGCTGTTTAGACTTGTTCGGCTTCTTGGGCTGACACTTGCGCTTGAAGAGCCGCTTGAAGCAAATGGTTGAACGTAAGCGGTTGGGCTGTTAGATCTCCATGGGCATTTCGGTGTGTTTTGGTATTGAGGGGATAAAGAATATTTTGGTGTTTTAGCGACGGTTGTAGGGACTCCATTTGAGGAAGGGGTTTCGTTTAAATTGGCTAGATAACTCATTAAGAAAGGATTGGTTAAGTTCGAGGAAAAATTTCCAAAGGTTGATGAAGAAGTGGTTGGGGGGAAACTTGGGAGTGATGAAAGATAAAGAGAATTGCTTGATGTTTCGGTTAACGATGGTCGAAGACTATTTAAAAGGGATGTGTCAACAGTGCTGGTTGTTGAAGTTACTTGCGAGGTTGTAGCAATAAGAGGGGTATTAATTGAAGGTGTGGTATCCTGGGTTGAAGCAGCAACTGAAGCTTGCAACAACATTTGCATTTGTAAAGCCCAACCTTGCATGGCAGCGTCTAATCCTGAAGTTCCAATTGGTTGATTTAAGTACTCACTCACTCTACTCAAGCCGTATTCGGCTTTTAAACGGTTTAATTCGGCGAGGGTGGATGACGAATTTAAAGTTGAGGTTGGAGAAATTGCCGACAATCTCCTCGATTTCTTTTTAGACCCGCCAGAAGAAAGAGATCTTCGTTTACCACTCGGCGATAATTTTAATGCGTCATCCGTATCGGGACTGCTCCGATTCGATTGATAATTAATCCTTAACGAATTCTTACACCATCCCCTTAAAGTTGATTCTGGAATTCCTAAATCCCGAGCGACGGAAGCTTTTGTTTCGCCGCCTTCCTTAACTCGCGTTATTGCGGCCAGTTTTTCTTGAGGATTGAGGATCTTCTTTTCGGGTTTTTCGGCCAATTTAGCACCGCCCATGTTTGGTGCGAAACCACCTCCGCAAAGATCCTCCAGAACGAATGATAATAAGAGCAACACAAGTGGAGAATTAAGTTCGCGAAAGCAAACACGTGGCCGGTTTGACGAAACTGTCTCTGTTTTTGTTTACAAACCGCAGCCGGTCACTTTGTTTGTTCTTCCACTTTTATTTTTCCCGTAACGGGCTTCTTCACTGTACAGCAAAACGTTTTTTCCAAGGTCACTATTAACCGAGATATATATCTCTATACGGAGATATGGAGAATGTTAGAAAGAGAGGAACGACCGACCGGCGAAAACGCGTTTTCTGTTTCGGCAAACTCACTCCGCTCCGGTCTACTACTACGCGACAAAATGAGAAACGAGAATCGCTGTGCTGCGACTTACGCTGACGACGACCTACGAACGAATGGTCGCGGTGATGCTACGCGGCAATTTAAGGGGGTGCCGCGAGGGCCCGCTGGTGGTGGAAGGACTTATTTCATTATCCTTTTGGACACGTGGCGTAGACCGGTCCAAAATAAGTGGACCGGTGCTTTAAAATCCGCACGATGGATGATAAGGGAGGAATTTTATAGGTGCTTTTTTTATTTCTTTTACTTCCTGTTTAGGGGCATTTAAATTCAGTACTTATTACTTAATAACTCTAACAACTTGAAGGAGAAAAAACTTGATTTTGCATTAAAGCCGAACAACCGATTTACAAATTATAATATTTCATATAAATGGAGTATTCAATAAATCGTAAAATTAATACGAAACAAATCTGTTATTCTATGCCTATTGTAGCCCTCATATTCTAAGATGCACAAACAGAAGTACGTGAACAAAACAAAAAACAAAAAAAAGAGACTAGCGAATGAAAAATCACAAGCATATCTAGACTACAAATCTCAGCCGATAACATTTGAGGAGTATTAATTCATAAGAAATAGGATCAACAACACAATTCAATACACGTGAAAAGAGTTCGATCAGTTGAAAGAGTCATCAATTGGAAAACGAACTACTGCATAATAATTTGCTATGCGCACAATGCTGCAACTTTTTTATTATGTCATAAACTCTCAAATTTTCCAACTGATTCTAAAAGCCTAGAACCTTTTGATTAGACGCATCGTTTTCGAGATATTTTCAAAAAGCTACAACCTCGATTTTGGAATGTTTTCATTAATCGTAGGTGCCTATGGAAACAAATTGTAAGTAGAGACAACCTGATAGAAAAACATTTCTAAATATCGAAAGACATTTACGTGAGACAGGAAATTTAAGACAGAAGTATGTAAATACCGGGAATCTGAGGTCAATTCGTACACCCCAACCAGAAGAAAACATTATGGATTTTGTGACAGCAACAGTTTAGTCATTTCAGAATATCCAAAGGTACGTCTTAGGATGTTCTACATGAACAGCAATTATATCCATCCATTTTTTAAGAATACTAGAATTTAAAGTTGCTGATCATCCGTTGCAAATACAGTTTTTCCATACTATGATGGAAAAATGTATTATTGCTGAAAAATAATTGTACTGAAGAAAATACAGATCCATGCTACATAGAGTAATAATTTGACAGATTTCGTTTAAACGACTTTGAATCTTTTTGTGAATAATTCGAAAATGATTCGTCTATCAGTTTATAGAATGAGTTTGAAAAATTAATGGTTTATGAAATAATAAAAAAGATTTCAGGAAATAACATTTGTAAACACCTGTATAGCATAGTGATCCTGTGTTTCCATATTTTCAAAAGTGATCTTAAACGATTTTTCATGATAACATTGCACTATTTGCCAAATTTTATCTTTCTAAGACAAACCATATAGAAAATATTTAAGAAAATGTTTAAAAATTCTTAACTTTGATGGCCTATATCTTAGCTATTTATAGATTTAGACCTACAATTTTTACACGAATCATCATCATTTCGACTCTAGTATTTGTAATTAAAATTATGCACGACTTATAGAAACACCGTGTATGTGATGAAAAACAAGATGCAATTCAAATTACACTGTTAAAAATTAAAATAGAATTGGATGTTCAAAGAAAGAAAAACGGTAAAAGTATTTTTTGGTCATGTTTAATATTTTAGATATGATGTGATGATTACAATGTAGATTTTACTAAATTGATCAGAAAATCTGCTAAATCAGAATTTTGCAAAAATTCCACAAATACCTGTTTCTTAAAGAAATACAAAACATTAAAAATAATTTTCTTTCTCCATTTCTTAGAATTAATGTTGATGAAAAAATATGATTCTCAAGAGAAATAGGAAGTGGCAAAAATCGTTTTCTTTTATTCTTTGATGCTAGATGTGATGAAAAATGCAATGCAATTTAATTAAACTGGCCAAAACATCTGGGCAGTTCAATTTTATAGAAATTGAGATAGAATTGGTTTTTGAAGGAAATGCGAAATGGCAGAACAATTTTTTTTCTCGTAGATGATATTTTAGATATGATGAATTACTATTATTATTATTAATCAATTATTATCTAATGATCAGTTTGGATTTAGGCAGGGCCGGCCAACCAGTGACGCCATTTCTACATTGTTGAACATGTAAAGTGCTCTATTGATAAAAAATATTTCAGTGGGGCATGTTTCTATGATTTTACTAAGGCTTTCGATTGTGTTTCTCACTTGACTGTCACAATTATAATACCGGAAATAAGAATGACAGCCGAACGGCTAGGGCGGGAGTTTTTTTGTCATGTGTAATATTTTAGATATGATGATGATTACAATGTACATTAAACTAAATTGATCAGAAAATGCGCTGAACCTGAATTTTACAAAAATTCCAGAAATATCTGTTTTTTAAAGATGACTAGTAAATAACTGCATCATCGGCGTAGCACACTTTACAAATCTTTTTCCTGGTCATTCTGGTCATCAGAAGATTAAGCAGGAATGGACTTAAGGCATCTTGCTGTCTTATTTCTCCTGGAGTTACAATTTTTAAGGTTGTGTGTCACCCGCTTTGATTGATTGGATTAATTTTATGTTTTAATATGGTATTCCATTCTGTATCCCAGATTCAAGATGCCACCTATTGTATAATCTCATCTATCAGAAAGTTGAATTCCTATTAATATTTTGGCCTAAAATAAGTGGACCAGTGCTTTAAAACCAGCACGATGGATGATAAGGGAGGAATTTTATAGGTGCTTTTTTTATTTCTTTTACTTCCTGTTTAGGGGCATTTAAATTCAGTACTTATTACTTAATAACTCTAACAACTTGAAGGAGAAAAAACTTGATTTTGCATTAAAGCCGAACAACCGATTTACAAATTATAATATTTCATATAAATGAAGTATTCAATAAATCGTAAAATTATATCTCATTATTATCTCATATGCTAAAATGCAAAAAACAGAAGTAGCTGATCAAAACAAACACAAAACAAAAAAATTAGCGAATGAAAAATCACAAGCATATCTAGAGTACAAACCACAGTTGATAACATTTGTGGAGTATTAATTCAGAAGAAATAAGAAGAGTTCAGCTCAACACGAGCTTTATAAACTTTCCAGAAAAATTTTTAAACGGCAGAAATTAATTTCTTTCTCTATTTGTTGTTATAAATGATGAAAAATAAGAGACAATTAAAACCAAATTGATGAGAAATTCTGTTGAACACGAAATTTGTAAAAATACCCAAAAAGCTAATTCTGCAAAGAACTAAAATGTGGTAAAAAAAGTTTTGTTTAATTATTTGTTGCTATATGTAATGAAAAATACGATGCAATTTAAATTAAATTGACCAAAACATCTGATAAGTTCAAATCTGCAACAATTAAAATAGGTTTTTCAAAAAATAAGTAATGGCAAAACTATTTTTTGTCATGTGTGATATTTTAGATATGATAATGACTACAATGCAGATAAAACTTAATAGATCAGAAAGTCTGCTGAACCAGAATTTATTAAAAATTTCAAAAATATCCGTTTTTTTAACTAATACAAAATTTCAAAAATTATTTTCTTTCTCTATTTCTTAATGATGATAAGTATGATACAACTCAAACTAAAAACATCAGAAATTCTGTTCAACCCAAAATTCACAAAAATACTCAAAAAGAATCATTCTCAAGAGAAATAAGAAGTGGCGAAAATCGTTTTCTTTTATTCTTTGATACTATATGTGATGAAAAATGTAATGCAATTTAAATTAAACTGGCCAAAATACCTCTGTCAAGTTGGCACTACATTTTGCGATTTGAATAAAAAAAATTATTGCATTAATTGTCGCTTAGTTTGTTGTAATTTGTCGTCAAGTTTACAAATTTGTCGCGTGCTTTTTTATAAACAATATTTGAAATATTGCATTTTTGAGGTAGTGCTAACGTGGCAGTTGAAATCTATGGTAAAGAGTGGAGATAACAAAAAACTAATGACGTCATAAATTGTCGCTTAATTTGTTGTAATTTGTCGTAAAGTTTACAAATTTGTCGCGTCAATCGCGTTATGTAGTAAGTAGATCTAAGGCTGTGCAGCATGGTAAAATGAATGAAAGCTTATTAAAACTAGATATTGATTTAGATTCCATAAATTGCAGCCACGAAAAAGATAATGATGAATGTCTTAGTGCGAAAGAAAATTTTAGTTGGGGTGATTAGGGTTTAGAAATTAAAGAAGAAGTAAATTCTGTTAACAGATCAGAAGAAGAAGATAGAGACAATCCGCGGGTCTGCCCTAAAATAGCGGTTTATTTGTTAAAAAGATTAGAAGTTTCCATTATGGGGCAACATTTGTACGATATCTTTTGGTTACGGTCGTACACCTGCATCCAGTGCGCATGTTGAACGTGAGTTTAACTTAGTCAAAACTCACTTTTTGCAAAATAAGCAGGTGAGGGTTGATGAATTTGTTGAAACAATGAACAAGATAAAGGTCATCTGACGATATTCGAAGCCGAATCGAATAAAACATTGGTATCTGACGGACAAAAAAAATAGTAAATAGTCGTCAATGCACTATTAATATCAATGACGAATTTTCAAGTTCTGATGAATATGGTAAAATATGCGGCAGAAACGTAGATACCCATCAGGAAAAAGAAAGTATTTATAAAATATCGAATCATAGTGAATTTCTATCTATATGTACAGGGTGTTATTATAGGCTATCTCAGAAACTATAGGTGATACGAAAAAAGTAGCTGCCATGTCCCGGTCTCTTTTTTCGAGACTAACCCAATCCCGCAAAGACTAAACCTCTATCTGCTTTTGTTTTTAAGTTATAGCCAAACAATCAAATTTTTGCGATTTCAAAAAATGCACATATTTCGTTTATTTTTTAAATTAAAGAAAAGCGGTTAATACATTCTTAAGACACTTTTTTGAGTAGAATATATCGCCGTTGAAAAATTTTAAATATAGTTGATAATTTTTGAGATATAACATAAAGTTGTATTTTTTTAAATACGAACTATAGTTGATTATGGTGTTTTACTGAAAAGTGTATATTTTTAGCTTTCCAATGATGTATCGCAACTATGGTGTATTTGGGGAAAATAAGTGTTATTTTTCAATTCTAAAATATTAAAGATTAATATTCAAAATTTTAATTATAGTTGGCGAGGAAAACGTTAAATGCCACTTAGTTACTATAGTAACGTGAATTTACTGATCATTTCATTCATGAATTTTTGGAAACGAGTTTCTCGATTAAAAATTCCGCATTATCTTTAAATAAAACGATAAAATTAAATATAGAATACATTGGAGTCCGCTTTGAAGATGATGGATAAGTCTTCATATCCCCATTGAAACAATGTTTCAACGGAAAGTCCGCTGCCCAGTTTATGATCCCTAATCTTCCTCTATCTCACCCAATTTCAAAAGAATAGGTTGCTAGCTAATATGAAAAAACTTGTGAATCTTATGTTTGGGGAAAACTGGGAAAATACTACCAACGATTTCATTCATTGATACCCAACTGTTCTAACCTTACAACCAGTAAGTTTAGTAGAAGAAGATTATATTTAATTAATATTAAAGGGCAATACCTCAAAAATTATTCATAAAAAAGCACGCGACAAACTTGTAAACTAAGACAAATTAAGCGACAATTAACGAGTATTAATTCATAAGAAATAGGATTAACAACACAATTCAATACATGTGAAAAGAGTTTGATCAGTTGAAAGAGTCATCAATTGGGAAACGAACTACTGCATAATAATTTGCTATGCGCACAATGCTGCTCTGTCGTCGACGGATGAAGATAACATACAGAGTTCAGCTAAACCCGAGCTTTATAAATATTCCAGAAACATTTTTAACCGGCAAAAATCAATTTCTGTCTCTATTTGTTGTTGTAAATGATGAAAAATAAGATACAATTAAAATTAAATTGATCAGCAAGTCTGTTGAACCCGAAATTTGCAAAAAATACACAAATAGCTAATTCTGCAAAAAACTAAGATGTGGTAAAAGAAGTTTTGTTTAATTATTTGTTGCTATATGTGATGAAAAATACGATGCAATTTAAATTAAACTGACCAAAACATCTGCTAAGTTGAAATTTGCTAAAATTAAAAGTGAATTGGTTTTTCAAAAGAATAAGAAATGGAAAAACTATTTTTTGTCATGTGTGATATTTTAGATATGATGATGACTACAATGTAGATTAAACTAAATTGATCAGAAAATGTGCTGAACAAGAATTTTGCAAAAATTGCAGAAATATCAGTTTTTTAAAGAAATATAAAATATAAAAAATATGTTTGCGGAAAATTTTATGGCTTTTGTCATGAAAAAAATTAATAATTATAAATTTTGTCATATTCATGGTGTGTAATCTTACTACTATAAAAATGTAGACCGAGATTTAGTACCCTCGCAATCCACTGGATGACGTTGTAGACTGAATTTGCAGCTATCTGCATTATCGACACAAACAAAGCGGTTGTAACCATAAAAAAATTTATGTATAACGTCAAACTCAGACGTGAAAGCAAACGTCACATTTTTGTTTTGTCGTTTAGTGTGATAATTGGTGATAACCCCGTTGTATAAGCAAATTTTCTTCCTTACGTTCTTTTGGCTTAGTATTTTATATCCTTTAGTTAAGTATTTAAATAAGTTAGGGCCACTTTTACCACCTCTTGATAAGTTTATCCGATAGATAAATTGGCGCTCTGTTGTACCACCTCCCGATAAACTATCTAGCGGATAATTACCATGATTACAGCGGTTTTAAACGCTCTCATTGGCTAAGTGCGCCAATTTATCTATGGGATAAACTTATCGGGAGGTGGTACAACCGGCCCTTAGCCAATGAGAGCAATATACGTTAAAAATTATGAATATTATCTTGGAAAAACTTTAAATTCATATTTTTCCTATTTATTCGGAAAATGCACTTGACCTCTTCAAAATAAAGTAATGGCATAAACCGGTATAGAAATACCTATATTTAAATTTTGCGCTTTAACCTAATTAGTTCCCTCACAATCTCCTTGGGAGCGCTTGTACCAAAAAATAGTTGCGAGATGACCTTCTATATACATAATATATATAAATTTTTCTATGGTCATATTGAGCTGTCCACCCGACTCGTAAATAACTGCATCATCGGCGTAGCACACCTTACAGATCGTTTTCCTGCTTATCTGGTTATCAGAAATTTGAGCAGGAATGGACTTAAGGCATCTCCCTCTTTTATTTCTTCTGGTATTACGATTTTTAAGGTTGCGTGTTCACCCGCTTTGATTGATTTTATGATTTAATAATAATAATGCAACAATGTGATATTGTAGATATGATGATGAATTCAAGGTAGATTATTAAACTAAATTGATCGGAAAATGTGCTAACCCGAGTTTTGCAAAAATTCCAGAAATCTGTTTTTTAAAGAAATATAAAATGTCAAAAATTATTTTCTTTCTCTATTTCGTACGATGCAATTTAAATTAAACTGACCAACACATGTGCTAAGTTCAAATTTGCAAAAATTAAAATTGATTTTTCAAAAAAAATAAGAAATGGCAAAACTATTTTTTGTCACGTGTGATATTGTAGATATGATGATGACTACAATGTAGATTATTAAACTAAATTGATCAGAAAATGTGCTAACCCGAGTTTTGCAAAAATTGTAAACACTGTACTTGGAAGGGATAATCAGCAATTTTTAATTCTTGTGCTCTCGATAAATGGTATGGATACAATTGCTGTTCATGTAGGACATGCCAAGAGGTACCTATGGACATTCTGAAATGTCTAAACTGTTGCTCTTAACAGTACTGCAGTGCTACGATCTGTCACAAAACCCAAAATGTTTTCTTCTAGTTAGGGTGTACGAACTGACCTCTGATTCCCGTTATATACATACTTCTGTCTTAAATTTCCTGTCTCACGTAAAAGTCTTTCGATATTTAGAAACACTTTCTAAATGTTGTCTTTAATTGTAATTTGTTTCCATAGGCACTTAATAAATATATGAAAAATGATTAATGAAAACATTTCAAAATCGAGATTGTATCTTTTAGCAAATATCTCGAAAACGATGCGTCTAAACAAAATTTTCTAAGAGTGAAAATCAATTTAGAAAGAAATAAGCTTTTAGAATCAGTTGAATAATAATTAAGGGTTTGTGAACACCTGTATAGCATTGATTCCGTGGTTCGATATTTTCAATAGTGATCTTAAACAATTTCTTATAACATTGCCCTGTTTACCAAATTTAGTCTTTCTAAGACAAACCATATTGAAAATATTTAAGAAAATTTTCAAAATTTCTTAACTTTGAAAGCCTATATCATAAACATTTATGGATTTAGATCATAAATTTTTACACGAATCGTCATCATTTTTATTCTAGTATTTGTGATTAAAAGTATGCCACGATTTACAGAAACAACCTGTATGTAATGAAAACACAATGCAATTCAAATTAATCTGATCAAAACATATGGACAGATCTAATTAAATTTGTAGAAATTGAAATAGAATTAGTTTTTGAAAGAAATGAGGACTATATTTTCTAACGTTTGATATTTTAGATATGATGATGAAGAACAAACTAAATTGATCAGAAAGTCTGCTGAACTAGAATTTTACAAAAATTCTAGAAGTATCGTAATATAAAATGTCTAAATATATTTCTGTCTCTATTTCTTAGTGTTAATGATGATGAGTACCATACAATTCAAACTAAAATGATCAGAAATTCTGCTCAACCCGAAATTCACAAAAATACGCAAAAAAAATATTCGAGATGTATGAGAGTACATAATCGCCAGTGGAGCGATCCCGGAAACTGTGTGGAAGAAGAAAATAAAGAAGGCCAAGATTAAGTTTGACATATGAAGAATAGGGTCATAATATGGCAAAACAAGTATATATCTTAAGAAAGCAGTGTTCGGATGTATGTATAAGACCTTTTATGACATACACGAACAAAGTTATCACTTGACCCATTTCTCCTTGATCTCCTTTGTCACATCCAGCTGCTCCTGGTCTGGAGACTTCGCTACTTGCAAACCCATTAGCAGTTTTCAACTGTGTTGATTTAATTCCAGTTAACTGCTAAGTTCAATATTCATGTATTTATATTTGGTTATGTACAGCATTCCTGTTTTGACTGTTGTAGTGGTGGAAAACAAGTGAATGTACTCTTACATCACTCCCTGATATGCGAATGAGCTGGAGTACTGTGTTCTGTTGAAGGCGGAATCAGTTCATTTGCTACGCTAATTAACGTAGCATGATCTTTGAAGTTTAAAAAGTCGTATCTCAACAACGAATTAAGATAATACGATAAAATAAGAAACATTTTAAAGCAAATTTAACAAAGAGTTAATGTACCACGAATAATTTCTTATTTTTCATATACATTGTTGTTATAAATTTTTAAACCAAACTCTACATATTTGATGGTTATAGCTTGAAAGAATAGAAGTTTAATAAATCATATCTTAAGAACGATTTGAGATATCAAGATGAAATAAAAAACATTTTAAAGCAAATTTAATGCGGATTAAATGTGCCGTAAATAATTTCCAAATTTCCACAAATATTGTTGTTATGACTTTTTAAACCAAACTCTCCATATTTAATTGTTATAGAATGAAAGAATAGAAGTTTAATAAATCATATCTCAAGAACGATTTCAGATATGAAGATAAAATAAAAGACATTTTAAGGCTTGACAAGATTGAATGTACTATAAATAATTTCTTAATTTCAACAAATATTGTTGTTATGAATTTTTGTTAGGAACTCTGCATATTTCATTGTTATACATTTGAAGAATAAAAGTTTAATAAATCGTATCTCAAGAACGATTTGACACATCGAGATGAAATACAGAACATTTTAAAGAAAATTTAATGCAGATTAAATGTGCCATAAATAATTTCTTAATTTTCACAAATGTTGTTGTTATGAATTTTTATATCAAACTCTGCATATTAGATTGTTGTTGATTTTAAGAATAAAACTTTAATAAATCGTATCTTAATACCGAATTGAGATATCAAGATGAAACAACGAACATTTTAAAGAAAATTTAATGAGGATTAAATGTACCATAAATAATTTCTTAATTTCCACAAATATTGTTGTTATGAATTTTTTAAACCAAACTATCCACATTTGATTGTTATACATTTGAAGAATAGAAATTTAATAAATTGTATCCCAAGAACAATTTGAGATATCAAGGTGAAATAAAAAACATTTTAAAGAAAATTTTAATGAAGATTATGTATCACAAATAATTTCTAATCTTCCACATATGTTGTTATGAATATTATTGTTATGATACTATTGTTATAAATTGAAATAATAGAAGTTTAATTTATCGTATCTCAAGAACGATTTGAGATATCAAAATGAAATAAAGAATATCTTAAAGCAAATTTAATGAGGATTAAATGTGCCATAAATAATTTCTTAATTGCTACAAATATTGTTGTTAGGATTTTTTAAACCAAACTGTGCATATTTGATTGTTATAGATTAGAATAATAGAAGTTTAATAAATCATATCTCATGAACGATTTGAGATATCAAGATGAAATAAAAAACATTTTATAGCAAATTTAATGAGGATTATATGCGCTATTTTAATTTTCACAAATATTATTGTTATGAATTTTTAAACCAAACTATGCATTTTGATTGTTATATATTTGAAGAATAGAAGTTTAATAAACCGTATCTCAAGAACGATTTGAGATATCGAGATGAAATAAAAAACCTTTTAAAGCAAATATTTGCGGATTAAATGTGCCATAAATAATTTCTTAATGTCCACAAATATCGTTGTTATGATTTTTTTAAACCAAACTATGTATATTTGATTGTTATAGATTGAAAGAATAGAAGTTTAATATATCGTATCTCAAGAACTGAATTTTAATGAAGGTGAAGTACGCTATAAATAATTTCTTAATTTCCATAAATATTGTTGTTATGAATTTTTAAACCAAACTCTACATATTTGATTGTTATAAATTGGAAGAATAGAAGTTTAATAAATCATATCTCAAGAACGAATTTAGATATCTAGAAGAATATTTTAAAGCAAATTTAATGAGGATAAACAATTTCTTATTTTCCATAAACATTGTTGAATTTTTTAACCCAACTGTAAATGTTAAATAATAAGTAATCGCGCGTGGTAATTTTTGATATTTTATCTATCCGCTAATATTATAAATCACACCGAGCTACTACGATTATCTACGAATCATAAATAATCTTGAACAGTTATGAGGTTGCGAATTTTTGTATACTTGCCTGTAAATCTCGTATTGTTGTGAAATAACGGGGAGGAAATTAAAATAAAACAATCCACAAAAATCACATTTGACAATTTATTTATTTAATAGATCTGATTTTTCAACTGGTACAAAAATATTTGCAAAACAGTACTATCACCAAAGGAGTACTTTTAGCTTACCGAATACATTCATTACATAATAATAATAATAATTATGCTATGATGGTAATTGTACACCTAAATCACATATTTATCGGGTACACAAATTTTAAATTTTGCGTACTTAAAACTCCTATTATACAATAACGAGGTAGATCTACAAACATTTACAATAGGAATAATGATAAAGGTACAGCATGCGTTCAATAAAGATTAATTAACGAAACACATGTTAAGGAACTTAAATTGTGTTTAACACAGTTCATATTTGGCACTGCTTAAAGTAATCGATGCAAAATTCTCAACTAAACCTATTAAGGTACGTCAGAGTATAGATTGTATTGATTATTAATGGAAACTTTACGGTAGTTAAATTTAATTAATTCGTATCAGGTAATTACCTAAGATATATACAATAGATTACATACTAGACAAGAGTTATGTAGTGTAATAATTGATAAACAGCTAATAATAAGAATGTGCTAAGATAATAAACGTATATAACATTTATGGAATATAATTATAATATATTATTCTGTACACGACATTAATTTATTTAAATATATTTTCATCAATTTCAACAAAAACTTTATTTACGACTAACTTTTGGTTTTCTTTCATTATTTTTTTGAGAACATCCCGCTTTTATACTACCGAGAATGTGTTTGAACTGCGTTATTTGCGACGCGGTCACGTTGGGATCTTTGGCCGTTTCCAAGAATTTCAAAAAAACTTCCCCGCATTCAATAGCCTCCGTTATCGAAATCACTTTTTGCTCTTCATCCAGGGACACTATTGTGTTATTGTTGGTGACTTGAAAAACCGAAGCCAAAACAGATTCTAAATTTTTTCTATGCCCATCGGTGCACGAGTCTAATTTCGCCGATGAAGACGTCGATCCAATTAATTGATCATTTACATCCTTTTTATCTTCTTCTATTGACGATTTATTACTAGTTTGAGACATTTCACTTTTTAATTCATCGGTTTGTATTTCCATTTTATTTTCTTCGGGTTTTATTTCATCATTTTTTGGTTCAAGTTTTATTTGTTGGGAAATTGTAGTTTCTTGCAAACGAATATCAACGGGGGGAAATTCGCTTTTTGATATATCATCGATTAAAGAGGTGGTTTGTGAGGTGTGGGGATGATTTGAAAAATCCATTGGAATTGGGATGGTTTTAGGGATCATTATGCTATCTGATGAAGTTTCTTCATTGGATTGGCTTAAATTTGTTAAAGCGGGTGCTTCTTCATCGGTGCCGTAATAAAGGTCGTTAAAACCTTGATTGGTGCTCCCCCGGCTTTTAGGACTCATACTTCCACTACTTGAAGCGCTTGATCCATAATTTTGCATATAATTATTTGGGCTATTAGTTCTCCATGGGTATTTTTGAGTTTGAGTTTGATAAAATGAATTTTTTGTTGTTGGTAAATTGGAGGATTTATTTTGATTTAAATTTGTATCCATGAGCGTGGTAGGTAAATAACTCATTAAAAGGGAATTTGTTGAAATTTGAGATAAATTCGTGTTAGAAGTCGTTGGAAAATTAAGATTTAATGGTAAAGTTGAGGATGTTGATGGTGTTGTTAAGGTGGATGGATATAAAGGATTGTTGGTGGAGGTCGATTCCGCCCAAAGTTGATTAATTATATTCGAAGTTGCGTTATTTGTTGAATTTGTTAATAAAGATGATGAAGTAATGTTGTTTTGGGTGCTTAATGGGTTAATTATGGGGTGATTATTAGATGAAATGTCGGTTGAGGAAGTAGCCATTGAAGCTTGTAGTAACATTTGCATCTGTAGAGCCCACCCTCTCATTGCGGCGTCTAATGAACTAGTGTTGCTGTCAATTGTTGATGATTGGGTCAAGTAATCGGTTGTTCTGGATAAACCGTATTCAGATTTTAATCTGTTAAGTTCGGTTAGCGTCGAACCGGTCATTAATAATTGGTTTGTGGTTATATTGGGCGAATTGGGCCTACGCCCTCTTTTTTTGCAAGACGAATTCGTCGATAACAAAGATTTTCTTTTGTTGCTACTTCCGTTAGGGGTGGGTGAAAGTTTTAAAGCATCATCGGTATCCGGGCTGCTACGACTTGATTGATAATTTATTCTTAACGAATTTTTGCACCAACCTCTAAGTGTCGATTCGGGTATTCCCAAGTCTCTGGCTACCGATGCTTTGCTCTCCCCTCTTTCGTTGACTCTGTTGATGGCAGCCAGTTTTTCCTGGGGGTTGAGTATTTTCTTTTCGGGCTTTTCGCCGATTTTGGAGCCGCTCATGGCCATGAGGAGGCGTTGCGTTATTCCGAACACGTTGCCCGATTTTAAAACCACCACGTGGCGAGGTTTGCGTGTTTATATTTTTAGTGGGATCCAATCCAATGAAAGCGGACGTGCCGACTCGTGCTGCGCAATGTTCGGAGTTATTTCTTTCTCACTTCCGCATAGCCGTTCGTCTTCTTTTTAATAATGACGCGAGGGGAAACACGTGGTTTTAAAACGTCTTCTCACCCGGCTTTCTTTTCAATTTCAGTTTGCAAAGTTAACCCGACACATTAAACTTTGACACACATCCAACACACGTTTATCACTGAATACGCGGAAACTTGCAGTACTTTAGAGTACGTGCGCTTTCGACGGTATCCCAATGGCGAATGCTCCTCGGATGGACTACGCGCCAATTTAAGGGATGCTGCAGACGAGGTGGTGTGTTTCTTGCGAACTGCTGGTCAGTTCCTTTGTCCAGCCGATCAATACCACGACGGGGATAGAGGGGATGGAAGGGGGTACCGCGAACCCCGCGTGACGGGTTGACATGACACCCTCCTCCTCCCCCGATGGCAAGCCCCCGCTGGAACACTTGCGCGAAGTCCGTTTCACGCTGTACCAATACCTCCTCCGGATTGGAGGGGAGCCCTCCCTTTTCACCCCCGCCATCGTAACCACGTGGAAAAACAGCTGATGAAAGTGACTCATAACTTTGAAATGCAATTCCACCCAACCCCCTCCGTCACAATACTATGTATTCGATTCGAGTTATAGCACAATTACGTTTCATCGCAACTTTACCCCAAAAATAATCGATTGGATAAATAAAGTTTACACTTTTATTATTTGATAATGTTTTTGGATTGTTGTGCTAGGTTACGTTTCGTAATCTTTTTTATCGAGCGCACCGATTGTCCGTCCTTCTAAAGAGAAACAGAAAGTTGCTCGGGCTTAAGAACTTTATGGGGTCGTTTTAAAAGTTTCGAGGTTATATGGGGTGAATTCACTTTCGTAAACTTGCTTTCTATGAACTCTCTACTACTAAGTAACTCAAATGAAATTGGAATTTAGCGAGCACACTCGAACCATTATACCAAGTGGCTTATTATTTTGAATGTACTATTTTATTGAGATCGACCAAACTGGTGGTCGTTAGCGCAAACTTTATAAACTTGAACTTGAACGACTTTTAAAGTTTTAAAGTCTAGTAGGAAGAAGTAAGGTTGTTAAAATTATGAATGAAAGTTTTATAAACATACGAAATTTATAAAATGATACCGTGTTAAAAGTTTATTTCGACATTTTAATGGATTTATTTATACGTTTTGACACTACACCCATTAAATATAAACACATGTAAACACGGCAACTTTTAAACGCGATTAACTTCATGAATTTTTGTGTAAACCCGAAAATAGCACTTATCGAACGTTGCATGTTAAATAGCGATAAACCAATAATATGTTGTATCAGCTTTTATGATTATCAAAAACATGCAGCTATAAAACTTCACAAATCTAACTATTAATTAAATCAAACCCAATTTTACCAATTCAGTTTTTCAACTTATACGTAATTATATTATTCGCATTTATAATAATGAAAAGAAATGGTATTTTATATGATTTGGAAATTATTCCGTTTTTCAGAATATGTCCTTGGCAAAGAATGTATAATTTAGTTTGATTAAACCGAGGTCGCTTGCGGCCGAGACAGTACAGTTATTATTTTATTATAAAAATGAAATTAATAAGAAAGCTGATAAGATATGTCAATTTATTTGGATTCAAGATACACAATGAACTTTTTTGATGCTGATTTAACTAGCGAAGCAACTCTAAAAACAGGATACTTTAATTAATAATTGGTGATATTTCCACAAGGATTCTTCAAGAAATTAATTTTATAGCGAATTTTGAAAATTGCAACATCGAAAATTTTATCAAAACTTCAAATATTGTTTTCTCAAAAATTAAATGTTATTGTTCAAAACGTGTTGGTTCATTGGAAAGAGGACACTCTTATTAACACTTTGGGAAATTTTCATACTCATATTCCAAGAAATGGATTTGATACGAATTTTTAAAACTTAATCGGCGAAAATTGTAAAATTCGAAAAAATTGACGATCATTTCAAAAATTAATTTCTCAAAAACTAAAAGCGATTTTTCAAAACGGCTTGTTGCATTAAAAAGAGAATACTTTAATTAATAATTGGCGTTATTTCCACAAGGATCCTTCAAGAAATGAATTTTATAGCGAATTTTTAAAGTTATCGATGAAAATTGCAACATCGAACATTTTATGAAAACTTCAAATGTTGTTTTCTCAAAAACTAAAAGCTATTTTTCAAAACAAATTGGTTCATTGGAAAGAAGACACTTTTATTAACACTTTGGGAAATTTTCATACTCATATTCGAAGAACTTTATATTATACGAATTTTTAAAACTTAATCGGCAACATTGCAAAATTCGAAAAAAATGTCGATCATTTCAAAAATTAATTTCTCAAAAACTAAAAGCGATTTTTCAAAACGGCTTGTTGCATTAAAAAGAGAATACTTTAATTAATAATTGGTGATATTTCCACAAGGATCCTTCAAGAAATGAATTTTATAGCGAATTTTTAAAGTTATCGATGAAAGTTGCAACATCGAACATTTTATTAAAACTTCAAATGTTGTTTTCTCAAAAACTAAAAGCTATTTTTCAAAACAAATTTGTTCATTGGAAAGAAGACACTTTTATTAACACTTTAGGAAATTTTCATACTCATATTAAAGGACCTTATTTTATACGAATTTTTAAAACTTAATCGGCGAAAATTGCAAAATTCGAAAAAATTGTCGACCATTTCAAAAATTTTTTTCTCAAGAACTAAAAGCGATCCTTGTGGAAATACCACCAATTATTAATGAAAGTATCCTCTTTTTAATGCAATAAGCCGTTTTGAAAAATCGCTTTTAGTTTTTTAGAAATAAATTTTTGAAATGATCGACAATTTTTTCGAATTTTGCAATTTTCGCCGATTAAGTTTTAAAAATTCGTATAAAATCCATTTCTTGGAATATGAGTATGAAAATTTCCCAAAGTGTTAATAAGAGTATCTTCTTTCCAATGAACCAACCCGTTTTGAAAAATAGTTTTTAGTTTTTGAGAAAACAATATGTATATTTTGATAAAATTTTCGATGTGTTTTCGATTCTTTTCTTGAAGGATCCTGGTGGAAATGTCACCAATTATTAATTAAAGTATCCTCTTTTTAGAGTTACTTCGTCAGTTAAATCAGCTACAAAAAAGTTCATTTTGTATCTTGGATTCAAATAAGTTGACATATCTTATTAGCTTTCTCATTAATTTCATTTTTATTCAAATATCGCAATAATTTGGCAAAGTATAGGGTATCACTTGAGAAATGCACCAGAAGTTATAACCATAATGGCCGGATAGATATGCCGGATAACCGGATAGCCGGCCGAAGGGGATGCCGAATATCCGATATCCAGCTTTTCGCAAAATCACTACAAAAGTAGATTCATAAATTTTGACTCTAATCATCCTATTAATCAAAAGATTCATATTATTGTCGCCATGCAGGATAGAATTAAATTAATTTCCAACCCTGGTTTTTGGAATAGAAATAAAAAAAGTTTGTTTAGCATTTTTATTAATAATTGCTTTCTCCACCTTGTCTTCTGGGTGGTATCCTTAACCTCAATAGTAGTAAGACAAATATTATTGACATGACAGCTCCACAACATACAGTTAACCCAACTCAGATCACTAGATATATAAAAATCCCTTATCTACCCGGTCTCATTAAACAACTGAATTTTCTACAGTCCTCTGAAACTCTGAGGTTTTCTAAAACCAACTATTTAATTCTTTCCTGTTTATTTTCAAGAACTTAAGAACCTATACTGATGCAGCAATTGCAATGGTTCATACAGTGTGTCCCCGGATAGGTGAAACAACTCTTATAAAACGTAAAATTTTTTTAGATATTAATTGTCATTTTTTGGGGTTTGGCACTGCTTGATTAAAGACTAATTTTAAACATATTTTCAAGTTTTAAAAAACAAGTGAGCTTGGACGGTGAAAGAAAAACTCTTTTTGTGGCAGGTAAACTACCTTTTCTGTTTACAGTACGTGAAAGTATTACTAAGAAGTTTTGTTC
Source organism: Onthophagus taurus (assembly GCF_036711975.1). Lineage (NCBI taxonomy): Eukaryota > Metazoa > Arthropoda > Insecta > Coleoptera > Scarabaeidae > Onthophagus > Onthophagus taurus. The sequence goes on along the minus strand of NC_091972.1, from coordinate 20,433,998 downwards.
AGAATGAAAAATTATGGCCATATGCAAATTTTCAGAATGATCTGCCTACTTTGGTAAAAATCTAATTACCTGACACACGGAGTTTTCGCTTCAGTGTCAACACTCACTTGTTTTTTAAAACTTGAAAATATGTTCAAAATTAGTCTTTCACCAAGCAGGGCTAAACCCCAAAAAATGACAATTAATATCGAAAAAAATTTATATTTTATAAGAGTCGTTTCACCTATCCGGGGACACTGTATATAGGAACTACTTTTCAATACTTATCTAGCTGTATCAATCAGCATAAGAGAGATTGTCTAGCACGCCAGAAAAAAAAAAGTCTTTTAGTTGCGCATCACGTTAAGGACGGAAGGACATCACTTTGATTTTGACAATATTTCTATCTTGGAAAAGGAATTGAAGTACAATAAGAGACTCTTTCTAGAAATGGTATATTAATAGTGAGGTTAGATCGGTGAATTTTAGAACGGATACTTTATGCTATAATTTAAGCAGGGAATGTACAACATCGTGTCGAGATGGTTAGTTAACGTGGCATCGATATACAGATGTAGTAGCAATTCAGCGACGTCGGCTTAAGTAAAGTCCGTCGTATATTTTTATTGTAATTCAAACCGAGGCTACTTGTGGCCGAAGCGCTTCAATGTGTTAACCAACATTGTATTGAGATGGTAACAATTATATTGCCTCGGCTTCATTATCCTAAGTTATACAATCTTTATTTAACTAAAGACGAAGTCGCTTATTCTTATAAATTATTATTGTTATATTATTTATGTATTATAATAAGCATTGGTTTAAAAAAAATATTTAAAAGAAAATAAAATTAATATTATGCGACTTCCAAGAAGTGTATAAAGATTTGTTATACTCGTTACGTTTCCAACAACCGCTTAAAACCCTAATTACCGTTCAAGGTACGGTAAAAAAAGAATAACAACTTAGGAGTTATATACCCCTAAAGGTATGTATAAGAATTCTAGGCCTGCGATTCCACGAAATGCTTAACCGAAAACCAAAAGGGCAACCGAAGGTTTTTGAGTAAGAAACGGTGTCGCGACACAAATAAGTTGCGTTCTTAGAAATCCCTCAGGTAACGAAAAAACTGTGTCTAATTGGTTTTACGCGAAGTGAACGTGTACTTTAAGAAATATTTTTACGCAAAGCTCACGATATTGACGAACTACTATAAATAAAGTCAACGTCAGTCAAAATTCTAAATAGATATATGCTTCCTGGTTTCCTTCAAACACACAGACTGAAAGCTTGTGAACATAACAGTTAGTCGACTCGACATCGTTCATGTTCCTTCGGCGGTAGCGTAATAATTGGAAAAGTGTGGACGTCGGCGTTTCCGCGTCTATCGACGGCGGCGTCATCATCGTCGTAAAGGAAGAAAAAGAGTTTCAACGTTGCGAGCCACGAAGTCGCGACCACATCGTCGCCGCTTCGTTAACTCGCGAGCAACTTCCTGAAAACAGGAATGGACGTTTCAATTACCTACCGATTTATTGCAATTCGCACGATCCGATTAGATACCGAACAGTTTAAATCGCACGGATTTAGACGAGGTGCGCCAAGTTGTTAAGTCTAGACGATACTTTTGCATACATATGTAGTTTAGGTGTTACAAATGCAAAAGCAGGATATGAACTCCACTACAAATATATAGAAGACATACATTATATTCTTAGATAGAAACATCTTAAATTATCTTCTATTACTATTAAAATTCGTATTTGGAAGTATAGAGATTTTGGTTTCTATATACATTTAATGAGGAATATTGATTTGGCCAAACCAATTTGGTGATTCCCTCTTTGGAAATGTTATAGATTCCATTATAGATGATTTTGAGTTGAGATTATTAAATAAAGAACCAATAAAGAAAGTCTACATACCCTCTAACACAATACCAACACAAGTTTTCATTAAATCAACGAGTATATTCCATACGAACGCCACACCGATACTAAATTGAACGACACATATTGAAGCGGTGCCAATATTGTGTGGATATGATATGAATTGAAGCACCTCGTCGATCTCAATTTAATCAGGGAAAATCAGACATTTCCACCATTACTACGCAATGTCACATATTACAGGTATATTATAGGCAACAATATACAGATAATATATCTCCCAGCCTCTGAGTATTGATGCTAATAAACCACTCATCGTGAGATAAAAATAAGAGTTAACTTAAACTAATAACTTCTTTGCAAAGTCGATGATTGAAGAGATAACAACTTCGCCGTCTCATCCATATCGATGTACCCCTGATTCAGTAGCTTTAATCTCAAATTCGGCGATTTTCTCAACATATTTATTTAAATCACCAGAAACTATGCTACACTTTATGCTATTTTTTCACGAATGTATTCTGAAAATCGCTGGTTTTGAAGTAATAAATTTTTCTTGAAGTCTCCTTGGGACTCAATTAAGAATATGGTAAACTTAGATCATAAAATAATGTTTCAAAACAACCCGTGAATTTTGCCCAAACACATCTTGATGCTCAAAGCTTGATCGACTCAATAGACATAGTAACAAGTAAATTTACTTAGACATAGCAGTTTTGTATTGTGTTATATTGTTCCATATCCAGCTACATATCCAGCTACCAGTTACTGATCTCTCCTGTCAGTACGAGTTAATGATTATGTTTTAGAGGCGTTTAGGGGGAAAAGTGTAATAAACAACCAATAATGGATGACCTTTAAAATAGGAAAACGTATTGTGTTGTTTGCTATGAAATGATGACATTTTGGACCAAATTGTTACACATTTTCCGGAATTAAAAAAAACTAGTTTAGAGTAATTCCCTAGAATAGGAATAGCATTATGTCTCTTGGACTGCAATATTTCATCAAAAATCATTCACAAAATAAATAGAATGGATACGACAAAAATTCTTCGAATATGGACCAAGTCTTCTAGAAAGAAAAATGCGTTTTATAGAAATTTTTAGTCCAGTGTCATTACTTGTAATGCAGATGTGATGATTTTTGAAATGCATATGTTTGCATGTAAACCATTTTTTTTTTTTGATTTTCAATCATTAACAAAAAGATTTGCCTACAATAAAGTCCCTTATTCAAAAGTTAAATTTATTGAAATAATTCCATCATAGCATATTAGATATAAAATTTCATTCAACGGTATATTGTAGTGATGGAACGGATAGTGATTTTGCGATAACCGGATATTCGGCATCACCTTCGGCCGGATTATGGTTATAACTTCTTGCCACATTATTGTGATATTTGAATAAAAATGAAATTAATAAGAAAGCTGATAAGATGTCAAGTTATTTGGATTCAAGATACAAAATGAACTTTTTTAATGCTGTTTTAACCCACGAAGTAACTCTAAAAAGAGCATATTTTAATTAATAATTGGCGTTATTTCCACAAGGATCCTTCAAGAAATGAATTTTATAGCGAACTTTGAAAGTTATCGATGAAAATTACTACATCGAAAATTTTATCAAAACTTCAAATATTGTTCTCTCAAAAACTAAATGTTATTTTTCAAAACGGGTTGGTTCATTGGAAAGAAGGCACTTTTATTAACACGTTGGGAAATTTTCATACTTATATTCCAACAACTGGATTTTATACGAATTTTTAAAACTTAATCGGCGAAAATTGCAAAATTCGAAAAAATTGTCGATCATTTCAAAAATTAATTTCTCAAAAACTAAAAGCGATTTTTCAAAACGGCTTGCTGCATTAAAAAGAGAATACTTTAATTAATAATTGGTGATAATTCCACAAAGATCCTTCAAGAAATGAATTTTATAGTGTATTTTGAAGGTTATCGATAAAAATGGCAACATCGAAAATTTTATCAAAACTTCAAATATTGTTTTCTCAAAAACTAAAAGTTATTTTTCAAAACGTGTTGGTTCATTGGAAAGAGGGCACTTTTATTAACACTTTGGGAAATTTTCATACTCATATTCCAAAAACTGTATTTTATACGAATTTTTAAAACTTAATTGTCGAAAAATGCAAAATTCAAAAAAAGGTCGATTATTTCAAAAATTTATTTCTCAAGAACTAAAAGTGATTTTTCAAAACGGCTTGTTGCATTAAAAAGAGGATACTTTAATTAATAATTGGTGATAATTCCACAAAGATCCTTCAAGAAATGAATTTTATAGCGTATTTTGAAATTTATCGATGAAAATGGCAACATCGAAAACTTTATCAAAACTTCAAATATTGTTTTCTCAAAAACTAAAAATTATTTTTCAAAACGTGTTTGTTCATTGGAAAGAGGACACTCTTATTAACACCTTGGGAAATTTTCATACGCATATTCCAACAACTGGATTTTACACTAATTTTTAAAACTTAATCGGGGGTAAATACACAAGAGCTTGACTTTTAATCGGATAATTTTATTTTTACACGAAAGTTTTGTTACCATGGAAATAACTCGAAATCAAAAGCATGATAAAATCGCGACAGCTTTAGCTGGAGCGATTTTATCTTTTGATTTTGATTGAGAGTTATTTCCAAAGGGTAACAAAACTTGAGTGAATTAAAAATAAAATTATCGTGATTTAAAATCAAGCTCGAGCGTATTTTAGGGAGATTAATACACGACAATTGCACAATTTATCAACAATTTTTAATTATTTATTAACTATTTTTGACTTAATTATAGTTGTCAAAAATGTGACGTAAACAAAAGTATATATATGGTAGTCGCGTTTTAATCAGTTATAAAATATCACGTGTGATTTATTCAGTTGAAAAACCTAGGTAACTTTTATCCACTTAGAAATTCACGTTATTGGTCAAAATTTTAAACGATCGTTACTCTGATTGGTTGTATATTATTGGAGTGCATTAATCGGGGGTAAATACACAAGAGCTTGACTTTTAATCGGATAATTTTATTTTTACACGAAAGTTTTGTTACCATGGAAATAACTCGAAATCAAAAGCATGATAAAATCGCGACAGCTTTAGCTGGAGCGATTTTATCTTTTGATTTTGATTGAGAGTTATTTCCAAAGGGTAACAAAACTTGAGTGAATTAAAAATAAAATTATCCTGATTTAAAATCAAGCTCGAGCGTATTTTAGGGAGATTAATACACGACAATTGCACGATTTATCAACAATTTTTAATTATTTATTAACTATTTTTGACATAATTATAGTTGTCAAAAATGTGACGTAAACAAAAGTATATATATGGTAGTCGCGTTTTAATCAGTTATAAAATATCACGTGTGATTTATTCAGTTGAAAAACCTAGGTAACTTTTATCCACTTAGAAATTCACGTTATTGGTCGAAATTTTAAACGATCGTTACTCTGATTGGTTGTATATTATTGGAGTGCATTAATCGGCGAAAATTACAAGAATCGTGAAAATTGTCGATCATTTCAAATATTTATTTCTCAAGAACTGAAAGTGATTTTTCAAAACGGCTTGTTGCATTAAAGAGAGGATACTTTAATTAATAATTGTTGATATTTCCATAAGGATCCTTCAAGAAATGAATTTTATAGCGAATTTTGAAAGTTATCGATGAAAATTGCAACATCGAAAATTTTATCAAAACTTCAAATATTGTTTTCTCAAAAACTAAAGGCTATTTTTCAAAACGGGTTTGTTCATTGGAAAGAGGACACTCGTATTAACACATTGGGAAATTTTCATGCTTATATTCCAAGAAATGGATTTTATACGAATTTTTAAAACTTAATCGGCGAAAATTGTAAAATTCGAAAAAATTGTCGATCATTTCAAAAATGTATTTCTCAAAAACTAAAAGCGATTTTTCAAAACGGGTTTTTGCATTAAAAAGAGGATACTTTAATTAATAATCGAGAGCGACAGTTCTGTTAGTAATGAATGTGATGATGAATTATAAGCGAAGAGAAGAAAACTAGACGAAACTGCAACAAGAGATTTTTTATATCGCATTGGGATTGTTACAATGAGGTTGCTAATGACAAACCTGATACAAATAAAGTTGTATTCAATAAAAAAAGTCCTATTGGGGTTGAACTTGATTATTATCTGCAGTGTCCAATGCCTAAAAGAGATACTAATTGAGATACTAATTTGGTGTCCAAAAAAGTACATATAATAATAATAATAATAATATAATAATAAATGTCTTTATTTGTACCCAATAATTATAACTCAAAATAACATTAGAACATTAGAAAATAACGTAATTGTTATATCCCGAAAATAGAATATCTCATTACGTTGGGGTAACTTAAAACTAGGGTACTTAAAACTAGAGAAACTAGAGGAACTAGAGGTAGGCCACCCAATCATGCACGCTATTTATTCTGCCAGTAATCAAATTTTGATCGATTTGGTGAAGTTGCTCCCCGTACAGGGCACAGCGTATGCGTCTTCTAAAGGAGTATGCTGTTAATATTTTGATATTTTCCGGTATGACATTAAATAAATTGACTATTTGATAACTGTACGACCGCTTAAATATCTCCGTTCTATGTGTAGGTGGGGTAAGTAAACCCCTGAATCTTAGATTCAGATTATGAACATCCGAACGGTATCGTATCTTATTTAGGAGGTACTCGGGTTTCTGCATTTTGATAATTTTATAATAAAAAAGCATGTATTCTATTTCAGCGCGATTCTCCTTCTGTACATATTTAATCATCCAGCATCACCTAACCTGTGAGAAATTCTTTCAAATTTTCTTACGCCATAGATGTATCGTAAACATGCGTTCTGCACCCTCTGTATACGCTGCTCACCAATATATATGAGTAATGAGTAAACCCCGGTATTCACAGTAAACCGTAAATGTTGATCACAACCATTAAATACATCAAGAACATTGTTGATCTGGTCTGACTGAACCGCACAGATAATATCATCTACATACTTAAAGATGAAGGAAAAAGTAAAGTTGAGTAAAGGAACGCACTGATTCAAAAGATAGCTGAGAGGACTACCTAAATTTCTGGCTGTAATGCTTTTTATCAAAAAAAAAAATTAAATGATTCAAACAAGAACACTATCAATTAACAACTCACAGTTCCTTGTGAATAGATTTTGTCATTTCCAAAAGCTCCCACTTAGTAGTAATAAGTTTTTTCACCAACTCTAAAGGAATGTTGATTAATAGAGAAACCACGTCGAGTGAAATCAATACATAACCTTGTGATAACTTAAAATACTTTATTTTATCAACAAAAGCAAACGTGATTTTGATGTTATAAGTGGTTCTTTCACTGAAGGCCTGACTTAAAATTTCAGCTAAGAATTTAGACAATTGATATGTAGGTGAACCGACAAAAGAAATAATAGGGCGTAAGGGACACTACACCGTTGTGACAAATCAATCTCATATAAGTGTTTTTGTCAATGTACTCCTTTTCAAGCAGTAACTTTGGGAATTTATTATTTCTGTTCTATATAGTGGAGGGAGGACCCATACTTAAAATTGTATATTTGAACTGATCACCAAATAAATTAATAGATATTTGTATATACTCTGATTCATTCATATAAACGATAACTTGACCCTAATCAGCTTTTAAGATGAGAAGGGGGTCATCTCTATCTTTCCTCAGAAATGCTTTAGTTGATAAAAATGCCTTTTTTTATTAAAGTCTGATAGCGTGGTAGCCCTGGTCTTCTTTGCAAAAAATTAGTGATAACATTAGAACAACCCCCTGTTTTCATTGTTAGCATTTAGGGGTCAGCTTAATAACTGATTCAACCCCTGCAAGCAATTTGGGAAACGAAATCGAAGTCGCATCAGGTACTAAACCAAATTTTGGACACAAAGACAAAAAATTCTTTACAATTTCCGGAACTTCAACATTACTTCTATTAATTAATTAAGTAATTATTTTTACGGGTTGTTGAAGTTAAACCCTCTTTGTAGCTTCTTAAACTTCTTTATATTATCTTTGGTCGAAATCGTTTAACAAGGGTAAAGGTAAAATATCCACAAGCCTATATTCTATTTGCTTAATACAGTCGATTTCGCTTAATTGGGACCCATCTGAACCGAGGCATTTTGTCCCAATAAAGCGGCTGTCCCTACAAAGCGAAGTACGCATAAATTAAAGTTTCGATTTCGTTCTCTGAAATTTGTCACAATTATGCGAAATGGATTTGAAAATTAAGTACTTTTTTCTAGATGTAGTAGCTCATGCTGCCAACAAGTTGGCAGGTTCTGCGCTATAGAACAGGGACCCTGAGATACAACAGCTTATGCTCTCAACAAGTTGGCAGGCTCTACGATATAGAATACAAATTCTGAGATACTATAGCTCATGCATAAGAGAAATTTCATCCTTTTAAATGTAGTAGTTTATTTTGTCAACAAGTTGGCAGCCTATAAAGGAAGTTTCAACCTTTTAGATTAGTGATGGAACGGATATCCGGTAGCGGCTTTCGCTAAATCCGTTGCATCACTAATCGATACATACTAAAAAATTTAGAAAAATCATTCCGCATATCTATCCGAATTATCTATTATGGTTATAATTTCTCGTACATATTTGAAGTGATACCCTACATTACCACATTATTGCAATATTTGAACAAAAATGAAATTATTAAGAAAGCTGATAAGATATGTAAACTTATTTGGATTCAAGATACGAAATGAACTTTTTTAATACAGATTTAACAAACGAAGCAAGAAGATGGCTTTTATTAGAAAGACTTGCAGTTCTGTTAGTAATAAATGTGATGATGAAGAAACTACAATAAGAGATTTAATTCATATATCATTTTGCGATTGTTCCCATGAGGTTGCTGATGACAAACTTGAAATAAATAAAGTTGTACTAAATTTAAAAAGGTCCTATTGGGGTTGAACTTGATTATTATCTGCAGTATCCAACACCTACAAAAGATACTAATCCTTGTGAATGGTGGAGTACTAATAGGTTTTTAAAATCCGGCCTGATACCGGATAGTTGCCGGATATCCGTTCCACCGCTATTCTAGATGTAGTAGCTAATGCTGCCAACCTGTTGGCAGGCTCTACGATATAGAACAGAAAATCTGCGATACAATAGCTCAGGTATAAGAGAAGTTTCATCCTTTTAGATGTAGTAGCTTATGTTGCCAACAAGTTGGCAGCCTATAAGGGAAGTTTCAACCTTCTAGATTAGTGATGGAACGGATAGTGATTTTGTGAAAAGCCGGATACCGGATATCCGGCACCCCCTCATGCCGGATATTCGGTAACCGCCTTTTCGCAAAATCACTATCCGTTCCATCACTAATCGATACATACTAAAAAACCTAAAAAAATTATCCGGCATATCTATCCGGCCATTATGGTTATAATTTTTCGTACATTTCTGAAGTGATACCGGCTGAGCAGGCAACTATCCGGTTGAAATATTTGAACAAAAATTAAATTATTAAGAAAACTGATAAGATATGTCAACTTATTTGGATCCAAGATACAAAAGGAACTTTTTTAATGCAGATTTAACAAACGAAGCAAGAAGATAGCTTTTATTGGAAAGACTTGCAGTTCTGTTAGTAATAAATATGATGATGAATTACAAGCGAAGAGAAGAAGACTAGAAGAAACTGCAACTGAGATTTAATTCATATATCATTTTGCGATTGTTACCATGTGGTTGCTGATGACAAACTTGAAATAAATAAAGTTGTATTAAATTTAAAAAAGTCCTATTGGGGTTGAACTTGATTATTACCTGCAGTGTCCAACACCTACAAAAGATACTAATCCTTGTGAATGGTGGAGTACTAATAGGTTTTTAATATCCGACCAAGGCTGGAGATTTGGTTAACAATCCGGTATCCGGCCATTTTTTAAAATCCGGCCAGATACCGGATAGTTGCCGGATATCCGTTCCACCACTATTCTAGATGTAGTAGCTAATGCTGTCAATTTATTGGCAGGTTCTACGATATAGAACAGAAAATCTGAGATACAACAGCTCATGCTGCCAGCAAGTTGGTAGCATATAAGCGAAGTTACAAACTTCTAGATGTAGTAGCTCATGCCGCCAACAAGTTGACAGGCTCGGCACTATAGAACATAAACTCTGAGATACAATAGCTCATGCTGCCAACAAGTTGGCAGGTCCTACGATATAGAACAGACACTTTGAGATGCAATAGCTGATGCTGCCAACAAGTTGGCAGGCTATAAGATGAGTTACAACCTTCTAAATGCAGTAGCTCATGCTGCCAATAAGTTGGCAGGCTCTGCTGTATAGAACAGAAACTCTGAGATGCAATAGATCGTACTCCCAATAAGTTAGCAGCCTATAAAAAAAAGTTGCAATCTTCCAGATGTAGTAGCTCATGCTGCCAACAAGTTGGCAGGCTCTGCTGTATAGAACAGAAACTCTGAGATGCAATAGATCGTACTGCTAATAAGTTGGCAGCCTATAAAAAATGTTACAATCTTCCAGATGCTCATGCTGCCAGCTAGTTTGCAGGCTCTACCATATAGAACAGACACGTTCAGATACATATAAGAGAAGTTTCAACACTTTCAACCTTCTATACGTAATAGCTTATGCTGCCAACACATTGGCAAGTTCTGCGCTATAAAACAAAAACTCTTTGAGATTCAATAACTTATGCTGCCAACAAGCTGGGAGCCTATAAGGGAGGTACTTTTTTAACCGTACCGTAATCATAGCAAATAGAAGTATAACAAAATCTTTATACACTTCGTAGAAGTCGCATATATTTCATTTTCTGTAAAATATTTTTTTTTTTAAATAATAATTTCTCAATTTAACATTTAATTTTTTTCTTGGGATACTTTCGAAAGAAAATTTGTCGCATTGCGACAACGTATGCATAGCGTTTTTTTTTTGAATGCATTAAAATCAGTTGGTTTATATAATTAAACCATAAGTGACAAATTAAAAAGGGTAGTAGAATATTAAGGGTTTGTTATGTGACGATAAACGTATTTTGACCATTTCTTTTCTATTTGCGGTAAAGAAAAGGGTCACCGGAAACAATCAAAAAAACAGGGTCGTCACCCCTCACTTATACAAAACGAAGTTAAATTATCTATGAGAGGGAGAAGGAGAGAAAGTTAATTGGGTGGAGTGCTCAATAAACGAATATGGGTTATAGTACAAAATTAGCTAAACAATTTTAAATTGAAAGCACTTTGTGATTTATGATCTTAATTTTTAAATGGATTGTGATATTTATATTTGTTTTTAAAATCTCTTGTTCTTCGTATTGTTTGCAGGTGAATACGAGGGTAGGGCACGACCCGAGGTTTAGGGTTTTTTTCCATTGGACCGTTAAATTAGGCGCGGTCTCCGTCGGGAGAGACTCCTGAGGCGCCGTTTCGCGTCCCGACGCCCTTAACGAATTCCCATAATCCGTCTCTCGCGAGCCTAACAAACTGCTGGGATAACATCTCCGAGTGGAAATAGAACAAAGCGTCCATCAAACGTTGACGTAACAAAGGGGGCCGCGCGCAAGAAGAGGCGGACGGCGACGCGGCGATCCGTTGCCGCTACCGTCGGTCCTCGGGCGTCGGTAGCGGTAGGCACCCGAGGGGGAAGTCCGCGGGGGCGGTGACGTGGTGTGAGGGCGCCGGCGGAATTGCGCGCCGCGGCGCTGCTGCTGTGATGGGATGGGGTTGGGTTGGGGTTGGGGTCGGGGTTGGGTCGACGCGAGAACGGACGTACGTCGACGTGGGATGGGGCGCCGGTCGGTGGGCGTCGAACCCTCCTGCTGGCACCGGCGTCGGGGGGTGAGGACTGGCACGGCGTCCGTAACGCGCGTCGGTGTAAGCCGGCGGCGCGAGGGTTCACCAAACAGGACCGGCATCGTAACTACCAACCCTTCTCAACATACGATCAAAGAAATATCCAACGTAATTAACAAAAATTTCTTAACCACCCCTTCAACTTGTATAAAACAATCCATAAACCATAAATTAAGATTTAATAATCAAAAATGTATGCCCAAAAATTTTTTTTCAGCACTATTTCCTTACAAACACAACATCTTATCAATAAAAGAAAAGAAAATAGTAGCACCTTCTTTAAATAAATACTTAAACAAAACAATGATCAATACGGTCCTGTTTTCTAGGGGGTTGGTGAAGGTGGTATGAGGTTGGGGTAGCCTAAGGGAACGCGGACGACGAAGGGGCGGCCGAGGGGGTGGTACCGGGCGCTGTCATCCGGCCGTGGGGTGGCGTGGGTCGGATCGGGCGGGTGGGCGTCGTACGTGCCCGGGCGATCGGAGCGGGAACCGACGCCGCTGCCGCCGACGCCACTGCCGCCGCGGTGCTGTCACCGTTCATCCGAATACCGCCGTGCGGGGTGCGGGGAGACAGGCGGGCTAATGGCCCCCCGATATGCGGACCCGGTAATTTCGCGCGGACCGGACGAGGGACGCTACCCGCCCCCCGCCGCCACTACTGCCTCACCCGTCGCCCCCGCGCGTCGCGCCTCGAAAAGAGGCCGCTAAGTTCGGCCGAAGCGAAGGTATGCCGCAGGCCGTCACCTTGAATTATGGTGACCAGAAGGCCCCGCATACAAATATAAATCAAACGCGCAAACGAGAACAAGAAAAAACGCGAGAGAACTCATTTAGAACCTTCAAATTTTAGGCAAACAAAATCTGTTTGTTTTATGAAGCGTTTAATGATTAATAAATTTACTTGACTAAGCGACAAATAAGTCGTGGCATAAATTTAATCACAAATACTAGAGTCAAAATGACTCTAGTACTACATCTAGAGTTTGATTTTGTACTTTTAAACTGGTTTTTATTTTATATAGAATTTAAATCTAACTAGTTTCGTCCCTTGGCCATCTTCAGAGACTCTACAAATGAATTCATTTTACAAACAAGTTTCACGTATCAAAGTCGAAATCAGATTATTAGTTACTAATTTAGAAAATTAAAGTTTAAAAAGTTGTAAAAGAAAATTAAGGAAATATTAAGAAACTTGGGAAAAATTCAAGAATCATCATGTGGCTTAAAAATCGACGATTTTTTTTAATCAATGTGAAATGACCCAAAAAACACGTTAAAAATAAAAAGAAAGTGCAGAAAAGTGACTAACACTAGATTAACTTCAGTTATAAAACTTCTATTTGATAACTAACTGCAGGTTAAAAATGTCAACCTCAATTTTGACATATTTGTAATCTTCCTTAAAAATCCTTTAAAATGAGTACAAACACGACATATGTATCTTCAATATTAATGAAGTTATGGTCAACTTCCGGTTAAGAATGTCAACGTCAATTTATAAGATATTATGACATATTTGTAATTGTCGTGAAAAATCCTTTAAAATGAGTCCAAAAATGATACATTTAATTCAAATATTACTCGAGATATAAGCAACTTCCGGTTTGAAATGTCAATGTCATTTTGACATATTCTTAATTTTTATAAAATGTCTTAATATTTGTCACAAAAAACAAAAAATAATAAAAAAAAAATTAAAAATTAAGGTTGGTATTAATATTTAAAAATTAAATTGGTTGCTAACTTCAGGTTTAATGATTTTTATTCAAACTTTTTTGTTTTTTGAGATAACGGCGTCATCTTTGGACTCATTTTAAAGGTTTTTTAATGAAGATGGCAAATATGTCAAAATTGACGTTGACGTTTTAAACCGGAAGTGATTGAGATATCGAGTTTGGACTCATTTTAAAGAATTTTTTATGAAGTTGACACATATGTCAAAATTAAAAGGTTAAAGTTCGAACTTTTTGGTTTTATGAGATAAATGCGTCAAGTTTGGATTTACTTTAAAGGTTATTTTATGAAGATTACGAATATAATAATAAAATTTAAGTTGACATTGACAACTGAAAGTTTTTTTCATGACTGAATCCGAATGTTTCCAGTTCTCGTTCTAGTTTTAGTTCAATAAAAATATACAACATAGTAATATCTTATGCTAATTAGCGCTACCTACCATTGCCACTAGAACTAACACTACACCGAGAACTAGAAACATTTGGATTTAGTCCCACGTCTCTCAAGACGGCTAAACCCGAATGATTCTTGTTCTAGGTCTTGTGTTAGTTCTTGTGCTAGTGTAAAACTAGAACTAACACTAGATCTAGAACCAGAAATATTAGGGTTTAGCCGTGCATCCGAAGACGCACGGCTATACCCGATACAATCATCTAAAATATAATTTAAAAAAAATAAAAATTTAAGGTTGGTATCAACATTTAAAAATTAAATTGCTATCTTCATTGTTGCTAACTTCGGGTTTAATGATTTTTATTCAAACTTTTTTGTTGTTTGAGATAACTGCGTCATCTTTGGACTCATTTTAAAGGATTTTTTATGAAGTTGACAAATATGCCAAAATTAAAAGTTTAAGGTTCGAACTTTTTGGTTTTGAGATAAATGCGTCAAGTTTGGACTTACTTTAAAGGTTATTTTATGAAGATTACGAATATAATAATAATAAAATTAAAGTTGACATTAACAACTGAAAGTTTTTTTCACGACTAAACCCGAATGTTTCTTGTTCTAGGTCTTATGTTAGTTCTAGGTCTAGTGTTAGTTCTAGGTCTAGTGTTGGTTCTAGTTTTAGTGCTATAAAATATGCAACATCGTGATATCTTATGCTAACTAACGCTACCTACCGCTGTCGGTTGTAAAATAGATAAGATGAGAGATGTTAATCTATTTGTAGAGTCTCTGAAGATGGCCAAGGGCCAAAACTAGTTAGACTTAAAATCTACAGGCTGTCCCGAAACGCAACGTCAAACGGGCACCGGGTGAGAGGCCAACCCATACCTGTTCTGGTAAAAATAAGCAAAAAATTCCATGTCTCTTAGTTATGTGGTTATATTTTTAAAAATGTTAAAAATCGAACGTTCACCGAACAGATACAGCAATTTGAAATTACAGCTCCTCCCACAAATACGCGCAAAATTTGAATAGATTCTTTCTATTAGGAAGCCCGGACTACAAAGGACAACAAAGAACAGCTCTCTTTCTTATTCTTTTCCTTGCCGTTTACGTTTGTCATTCGAATTACAAGCTAATTTGGTTTTAATCCTTGTTTACTTGGTTCGATTTGTCGTTATTTTCCCGTAATTCCCGTACTTTTCAGTACGTATTTAACACGTTTTGTCTATTGAGATAAGTAATATAAACGTTTAATACTGAATACATGTTAAAAATTTCTTTTGTAAAAGAACGTCCAGCCAAACATTTTTGAGTTGTGGACAGCATGTATTAAACGTATTTAATAGATACTAACGAGAACTCACACAAAACAAAGACGCAAAAGTCTAGTTTACTGCAACGGCAAGCATTTTCAATTACATCCTTAATGTGGACAAATAAATTTAAAATTACCTGCTGTCTATTAATATAGTGTCTGTTATACAGGTGAGTCTGTTCGCAGTGTGCTTAAAATACTTAAGGAATACACAAATATGCATGAATTTCAACCACCGCCAAAGAGTAATTTTGATTCATTCTTCTTTTGCGAAAAACGAACCACCTACGTTGAATACAATTTTAGAACTGATACATGAAAATGATGCTGCTACTATACGATATCATTGTCTTGTGCAGTCGTTTCCTACGAGAAATTCGAAAACACCGTGCAGAAGACAGGAAATTATACTTTTTAGATGATACCTGGGTGAACGCTGGTCATACTGTCAATAAGGTGTGGAAGAACATGTCAGTTATAACGTCGAGGCAGGCTTCAATAAAAGCGGCTTAACGACAAGATTAACAGATCTTTCAGGGAAAGGTGATCGTCTGATAGTTCTTCACATAGGATAACAGGACGGTTTTGTAGAAAATGCTTTGCTTTGTTTTGAATCAAAGAAGACTGGAAATTATCATGAAGAGATGAATGCTGAAGTCTTTGAATGATGGTTTGTCCAAATTTTAGGACATTTAGATGAACATGCCATGATCGCAATGGACAGACAACACTTTTTATCATAGCCGAAAAACAGAGAAGATACCCAATAGTGCCACTAAGAAAGCCGATATTCAAGCCTGGATGACGAGCAATTTAATTGCTTACGAAGCTGGTATGTTGAAATGCGAACTGCTGGATATTGTGAAACGGGCAACTGTTACACCAAGGTATGTGGTCAATTAAATGGCAAGAGAACAGAATCGAACGGTATTGCGATGACCCCCATATCATTGTGAATTCAACACCGTTGAACTAATATAGGGGCAAATAAAAGGAGAAGTTGCAGAAATAATACAACATTTAAAATGAAAGATCTGCATCCATTATTTTAACAAGCTGTAAGCAATGTTTCTGCAGATAATTAGAGGAATGATATTGGTCATGTCAAAGGTGAGGAAGAAAAATTGTGGCAGGTCGATAATTTAATGGAGGTTAAAATGGAGCAACTAACGTGGGGTGCTTCTTCCTCGGAAGAGAAAATTTCCTCCGAAACTGATTCAAACTGAGTCATATTACCTCAATTTACAAAATTTCTACTTTATACAACGAAGTGATCACAATATTATTTTGTGATACGATACATAGAACACCGTAAAATATTATTTAACAGTAAAACTTATCTATTGTTAAAATTATATACAAAAATAAAATCTTGTTTACATTATATTTGTGCTTTGTTTTCATATAACAACTTTGAAATCCTTTTATACATACAGGGTGTTCCGTGACTCGACCGACAAACTTATACCATGTATTCCGGGGTCATTACGATCAAAAAAGTCCATATATAGTTCCATATACCATATAATTCCTCTTTATTTCAGAGATATTGAAGGAATTAAAAAAGTTAACAGTTAATCTTGGCGATTTAACGTTTGACAAATTAATGATTTTTGTTTTGTTTTATTAATTTAAGCCATTATGTCGCATTTTACTAATGCAGAATATGGTTTTCGTATATGGTTTTTGCAATGGAAGTGTGTATGTCGTCCTGTAGAAAGAGATGGAAATTGGCACGCTGAAGCACTTTTAAATGCAGTTGAACAAAGTCCGTCCACCAGTATTCGTAGAATTTCATACCAATCTCATACCATCTGATACAACGGGAATCCCTCAAACCAACATAAGGAGAATTCTGCACTATAATGGCCTTTATCCCTCCCTATCATTTACAAAAAGTTCAACATTTACTTCTTCAAGATTTAGAAAATCGAGTACGGTATTGCCAGTGGTTACAAAATAATTTAGAAGTTATTTCATACATACTTTTTACGGATGAGGCCCAGTTTACAAGGAATGGTATTAACAACACACGTAATTCTCACATCTGGACGGATCAAAACCCACACGAAACAATCGTTGTTAAATAATCATCTTATTGGGCCTCATTTTTTTTAGACATCTTAGTGTAGAAATTTACCTTCACCTTATGGAAGAAGAATTGCCAAATTGCATGCAAGATATTTCTCTAGAAGCTCGTCGTGGCATTTAGTTCCAGTAACACATTTTGGGAGACAAGTGACGGTATTTCTTAATGAAGATTTTCCGGAAAGGTGGATAGCACGAGGTGGTCCTGTATATTGGCTAGCTCGGTCACCTGACTTGTCACCTCTAGATTTTTTTCTGTGGGGTTGCCTCAAATCTCGTGTGTATAGTAGTAATCGTAAACCAGATACACGCAAAGAGTTGATTGACAGAATAGTTGAAGCTACTAATTCGCTAAAGAATGAATTGGCAGTAATTAACTGGCAATATTGTATGACACGAAGGATAGCTGCATGTTTAGAAAATGCGGTTCTCATTTTGCACAGTTGCTGTAATTTAATAATAAATAAATAAATTAATAAATTTTCTTTTAACATTTTTATTTATTTTTGTTTTTTTTTATTTTTATTTCGATATCTCCTAAACAAACAAGAATTCACCTATAGGTGATATACCATTTTTTGATCGTAATAACCCCTTGAATATATGGTATAAGTTTGTCGGTCGAGTCACGGAACACCTGTATATTAAAAAGAGGTTAATTTTTAGATTGTTTATTTTGTAGTTATAACGTTTATTGCATGTATAATATAGTATACATAATCATATTAGCGTAAAGCCAAAGGGTATTGAGCTAATATAAAAACATAAAATTATATTTTTCTATCGATCCCTGGGATTATTGGCGACCACTAATTTACACTATTAAATTCCCAAATAAACTTTGAAATACACTTTTGGTACCTAACCCAACTGCTGGTAACCATTATTTTTAGCCTGTTTGACTGAAATCACACTGCATGCTTATATACCCAATTCTTTTTTGTGTGTCAAAATGGCTATTGTGTAATAGTGGAGGAAATAGGCGTGAGTTAGCTCAGGTTCACTGCATCTGTTCGGTGAACAGAGTATAGTAGTCTTTACTTGAAACTTTAAAAAGCGAGTTTTAGTGTACTCTGCCGTATTTTATACCAATCTTTATTATACGTACAGTGTGTTAATTAATACGCAAATCGCGTATTACGATACGAATACTGTGATATTGGTTGCATACTTGCAATGATGACGTCGGGTACGATAATTAATTAACACAGTGTATATTGGTGACTATTATACAAAAATTTGTTGCAAGAAAGTACAATAAATTGACAAGGTATTATGGCTTGGTAATCCGAAGACTCGTAATGTCTTATTTGGGAAAGATACGAACAAACAAATTTGGGTAGAGTACTAACATAAAAGCTCTACAGATAAAACGCCATAACATCAAAACTCTCCGGAAGGCGAAGACAGTTGGTGTAAATGGCGTAAAGCAGAGGCCGCCGACACACTTGACAGTTTCCGTTACTCAAGTCCACCGTTGAGTATACAGGTTTTGGAATTAAGACCAATTTATTAAGATTTATCCCATGATGAGCTGCTCGAATGTTGCTCGGGTGCAGAATCACAAAATAATTTGGAATTTCAGTTTTAAACATTTACAATATAAAACGATAACAAATTCCAGGTGCAAGTTTTTCGCTGTTATAATCTAATTTTTACTAATAAAATAATAAATTGGCCAACAAGCAGAAAGCAATAAGATTTGTATTAGCCAAGCAAGAATGCGTTTGCTCAATTTCGCAAGAAACCCAAAAAACGCATCGTAGAGACAAAAGAGTAATCTTGTATGATATGTAAGACTTGTAAGAAAGGTCCATTTATGGTACTGGAATAGCAAATTAACTGTAAATACATATTTGTATTTTAAGGTTTCCAGAACATAATACAGTGAAATTCCCCTAACTCGAACATCTATATTTCGAATTATCCTCTAAGGCCCACTACTACCACTCATAGTTAAAGTCTCTGATAGCGTTATCTATCGGATAGCTTAAAAATTGGTTACTACCACTGTATTTATCTTATAGATACCGGTATCCAAGTGATAACTTTTGAAATATCTGTAACCTGTGGATTGGGTGTTGGATAAGTTGCTATCTAAGGGATAACTGCGGATACCTAACCTCAAATAGGATTTATACTGACGTATAAAATTGGAGCGTTTTACTATTTCAGTTAAAATAAGAAAAGTAATATAAACTTAAATAAAAAACTATTAATAATTAACATTAGATAAAATCATCATAGATAATTTCTTCGCCATTGGAGGTGAAGAACAAATTTTTGAAGAAATCAATGAATTATTTCTTATAAGAAGCGAAAGAATAATAAGGAATAGAGTTGACCATTTAAATATTCATTCAGATGATGAATATATCGTCTTTCGAAAAAAAGTTTTCGTCAAATTTTGAATCAAATAGAAGATGTAATAAAACCTCTATCCACGACGTAAGTAATTTGTTCATTGTTATTATTTAATGTAAAATTCATCAAAATTTTAGTAACAATGCTGTACTTAATTCAAACCGTTTGTTGCTGACTCTTCGGTTTTATGCAACAGGTAACATGTTGCTATCCATAGCAGATTTTGCAGGAGGGAGTGTACCATTGGCATCTTCATCATGTTAGTTGTGCCATTATTGTTTACCATCTCATTTTAACATACAATAATACGAGATATAGTACATACCTTTTGCTTTCTTTGCCATGTAATTGCATCACTTTTTTTGTTTTTTATTACGTTTTTATGTTTGATAACAAATTTAAGAAGATGTTCGCATTCTTCTTTGGTGAAATTGGTTCATCGCCTTTTCTCAGTCTTTTCCAAATTTTAATTTTAAGGTTAGAACAGGTTAGAATATCGTCAAAATACCTAATAGTAGGTCTTTTGACCACACAGAGCTGTCAATTTAACATAGTAGACCAAAAAAATGCCTAGATTCCTTGGTTATGTCAAGGATTTCTTAACTATGAGATAAATTGAGGTGGTAGTACGCACGACCTTGTTATCTACGAGATAAATTGTATCGTATAGATAGCTTAACTGACAGATAGCATTGGTTTGGTAGTAACGGGCCTAAGGCCCACTTTCACCATCCTCCTGATAAACTATCTAGAGGATTACGGTTACGGCGGTTTTAGCGCTCTCATTGGCTAAGAACTTTATTTATCTATCGGATAAATTTATCAAGAGGTGGTAAAAGTGGCTCTAAGGCCCACTTTTACCATCCTCCTGATAAACTATCTAGAGGATGGTTACGGCGGTTTTAAGCGCTCTCATTGGTTAAGAGCTGGATTTATCTATCGGATAAATTTATCAAGAGGTGGTAAAAGTGGGCCTAAGTCGAATAATTTTCGTAAGCACAAGCGTTTAACTAGGCTTCAAATGTGTTTAAATTTAAATGTGTTTAACTCGAAGTTTTCTTCCGCTCCCATAGTGATTCGAGTTAGGGGAATTTCACTGTAGTTATAAAAACTTCAATAGCGTTTTTCTCGAAATGGCGTTTTAGTAACTAAAATTTGAAGATTCTTGAAGAATTGAGTAATGAAACTTATTGAGGTTATAAAAGAATGTTTGAGGTTATATTATACCAAATAGCAAATATTAAGTTTATATGGTGAAGAATTTTTTTCATAAAATTTATTTAATGCTTCGTTAAAAACAGTAAGAAGATTATTATTATTGGCGAGTAATTTAATAGCAAGGTGTGTTTTAGCCACCATACTTCTTAGAGAGGTCAAACGAACGCCTTCCAACTGTCCACCGCACGGTGTTCGCCACCGGATAAGGTTTAACGTTTAGCTTCGCGGACAAAAAGTACTCACAGGATGTGGGTGTTTTACTTTTGCACGGGCGTCGTCGTCCGGATGACGATGACTATGACGACAACGGCGGCGACTATAGCGGCACCGTCAAAGTATATACGAGACGACCGTTCTCTTGCGCAATTACGAACCGCGCCAACTGTCCAAAGCGCAAACCGGCCTTAATTTATCCATCGGATATCGTCGTATGCAAATCGACCATTCGCCGCCGCGCTGGTCGCCGTTCCCGCTAGCTTGTCGCTACCGGTTCCGTTCTTTTTTCTCTTTAAACGCGAGAACCGCGAACGATTCACCGGTTCTCCTCGATCGTGTACTTTTCTTCCTCTATACTTGGAGTTCGGTTGCAAGGTGTCCTCCGACGTAATCGAATGCCGAACCGTGCGAAAGCTCCTTTAATTGCTTCGTTATATAAAGGAAATGCGGCCGAGGATGATATTTTTCACGATGGTTCGATATGTAGAAAGCAAAACGAATTATTACTTGAGCTCTTTACAGAATCGGATTAAGAATAAGGTTTTGAATAATAATTCGACAACAATATCTAATATTTATTAACACTAACTAACATCTTGAGGTGTATTATAACAAACTTGAGTCAAAAGATAATTCGTAACAATTCTCAAGTCATCTTTGTTCAAAACATTAAAATCAGGTACAGAAATCTGCAAGTTTTGTGGGCAAACCGAAAATTCGGAACACATGGTAATGATTTGATACATCATTCCTACCTCATTGATAATGACTTCAATTACATAACGCTCAATAAGATTTGAATAAATATGTCTTTTTTGACAATGTGCAAGCGATGCGGGCGAAGAGACAGAGAAGAAATTATCCAACTACAAGCTACAACCAGCTAAAAGCAGACCACCAACAATGTAGTGACAAAAATTGATCACAATACCAATTTGAAATGAGTCTACCCAACTTAACCCCACCAGAACAAAATCCAGAATCGCAAAGATTTTGAACATTCAGGTCATATTACTGCAATACAGAAGTTTGAACCAGAAGTATACTTCGCAAATCAACACTCTTTTCGTTGTTTCAAAAGCACGCACATCTTACACGAAAAAGGTTATGCAAAAACATAACGTGTGATTTATTGGTATCTTTGGATCCCATATTTACGGTAAAAGAAAGAAGGTTGATAGATTTTAAAAAGAAGGATGTAGAGGAAGCTGATGGAGAAGGAGAAACTGAAGGACAACATGAAACGAAGGATGAATTCTGACCATGAAAATGATGCAGATTGAAATGATTAAATCCCAAGTAGTTAAATCAACGCCTTCAGATTCTTTCTTTTTCTTATTCTTGGCAGAACTGAATTTAGGTCAAGTACAGGTAAGCATCGTGATTGGATACCACCTAGTGCTGCAAATCCTGATTTGTCCCCCCACTCTTGAAAATCACTTTCCCGATCAAAAATCTGTCAGTGCTTAGCTAGATCTCATCTAATGATAGATTTCCATACTCAGGTTCTAAGCTATATAAACATCTAGCAAACAATTTATCCCATGTTACTGTTTTAATCTGAGTCTGGAAAGCATATTGAGAATCGAACACCTGGATTCATACTTAAGCTGACATAATAGTATATTCGTCTTGATCCAGTACACCTTGTTTTCTTTTTCTGCAGATTTATGTAAATGCAGACTGCAGATTTATGTAAATTCTTCTACTCATCTGGCTTGAAATGCTTGCGAAGTGGTACAAAAACCAATTTACTGCAATTTCAATTAATAGAGTACTTCAGAACATATTTGGAAATGGAACGCGTTCTGGTTTGATTAACGGAAGATTTTGTGGTATAATATGTAATGCATCCTTTTTGGAGATTTCGAAGAGACAGAGAAGACTACAAGCTAGAAGCAGACCATCAACAATGCAGTGATAAAAACTAATCACAATGGCAATTCGAAATGAGTCCCAACCCAACCAGAACAAAATCCAGAATTACAAGGATTTTGAAAATTCAACCCATATCACTGCATTACACAGGTTTGAACCAAAAATACACTTCGCAAATCAATGCAAAGATTTATGTTGTTTCTAAAAGTGCTATATCATCAATTGGGAGAAGGCCATAAAGCGTGCAACAAAATATACAGAAAATTGCACGAAAAAAAGTTGTGCAAAAACATAATTTGTGATTTATTTATATCTTTGGATTATCTAATCTGAATTATATTATCTGAAGAAGCTTCATAGATTTTAAAGATAAGGATGAAGATAATGAAGTGGAAGATGATGGAGAAGGAGAAACTGAAGGACAAAATTCAAAAATAGAGAAAGAAGTGGACGTGGAGACGAAGGTTAAATTTTGACCACGAAAATGATGCAGCTTGAAAAGATTAAATCTCAAGCAGTTAAGTCAACACCTTCAGATTCTTTTTTTTTTTCTTATTCTTCGCAGAACTGAGAATTTCAATTTGGTAATCGCTAATGGAGGTGATAAATTTAGGTCAAGTGCACCTGGTGCCTCAAATCCTAATTTGTCCACTAGACTATTGGAAAAAATATATGTTAATCGGAATTTGTTTTAACGTGTGTAACATATAAATAAAACAACCAGAAGGTGAGATATTACCATTACACGTTGAAGGACAGGAATAACAGAAAGGAAAAGAAGACTATTGAAAATCACTTTACTTATTATTCCCCATTAAAACTCTGTCAATGGCTGATGCTTACCTATGCTTAGCCAGATCTCTCTCATCTAATGATAGATTTCCAAATTCAGGTTTAAGCATATAAACATATACCTAACAATTTATCCTATGTTACTATTTTCTTCCGGTTCTGGAAATCATGTTGAGAATCGAACACCTGCATTTATACCTAAGCTGAAATAATAGTATCTTCGTCTTGATCCAATACACCTTCTTTTCTTTTTCCTCAATGAAGTTATTAAGCATAATCGGATATGCCTTAGCAGCTGTTATATCTACACTGCAAATTTATAAAAATTCTTTTGCTCATCTGACTTGAAATGCTTGCGAAGTGGTACAAAACCCAATTTACTGCAATTTCCATTAATAGAGTACTTCACAACATATTTGGAAATGGAAACCGTTGTAGTTTGATTAGCGCAAGATTTTCTGGTAATGTTAAATGCATCTTTTCTGGTAATTTGGTGACAAGCTAGAAGCAGACTATCATCAATGCAGTGACAAAAACTAACCACAATGGCAATTCGAAATGAGTCTATCCCAAGAATTATGAGGAATTTACTCGCTTCATGTTGGTTCGGAAGTTCATGAAACGCAGCCCAACCCAACCTAATCAGAACAAAATCTAGAACCACAAGGATTTTGAAAATTCAGGTATATCACTGCATTATACAGGTTTGAACCAAAAGCACACTTCACAAATCAATGCTAAGATTTATGTTGTTTCTAAAAGTGCTATCTCATCAAATGGGAGAAGGCCATAAAGCGTGCAACAAAGTATACAGAAAATTGCATTAAAAAGGTTGTGCAAAAAACATAATTAGTGATTTATTCGTATCTTTGGATTATCTAATCTGAATTATTATCTGAAGAAGCTTGATAAATTTTAAAGATAAGGAAGAGGAGGAAGAAAATAATGATGTGGAAGATGATGGAAAAGAAGACACTGAAGGACAACATTCAAAAATAGAGAAAGAAGTGGACATGGAGACGGAGGATAAATTCTGACCACGAAAATGATGCAGCTTGAAAAGATTAAATCTTAAACAGTTAAGTCAACACTTTCAGATTCGTTCTTTTTTTTACTCTTCGCAGAACTGAGAATTTCAATTTGGTAATCGCTTATGGAGGTCAAGTGCACCTGGTGCCTTAAATCCTAATTTATCCACTATACTCTTGAAAGTTACTTTACATATTATTCCCCATCAAAAAACTGCCAATGGCTGATGCTTACCTATGCTTAGCCAGATCTACCCCATCTAATGACAGATTTCCAAATTCAGGTTCTTAGCATATAAAGATGTATGTTCTTTCTAAAAGTGCTATCTCATCAATTGGGAGAAGGTCATAAAGCGTGCAACAAAGTATACAGAAAATTGCATATTGTCAAATTCATATCTTTCGATTATCTAATCTGAATTATTATCTGAAGAAGCTTGATAGATTTTAAAAATAAGGAAGAAGAAAATGAAGTAGATAATGATGGGGAAGAAGAAACTGCAGAACACCATTAGGAAACAGAAAGAAGTGCCTTGAAAAGATTAACCTTTAGATTCTTTTTCTTATTCTTCGAAGAACGAATTTACCAGATTTTCAATTTGGTAGTACAGCTAAGCATCGCGATTAGATACCACCTGGTGTCTCAAATGATAGATGCTTATCTATGCTTACCCAGATTTATCTTCTATCTTCTTCTCTATTTAATGATAGATTTGCAAACTCAGATTTTAAGCCATATCAACATCTAGCTAACAGTTTATCCCATGTCACTCTTTTCTTCTGGTTCTGGAAATCATGTTCGTATTATAAATAAGAATCTAGATGATAACTCAACAACGTGATTTTACTACTTAGATGCCTACTTGACTATAGAATTTTCATTTCCCCAATGAGAACCAAATATCTATTCTGACATAGGTATTTTCGTCTTAATCCAGTACACCTTCTTTTCTATTTCCCCAATGAAGTTATTAAGCATAATCGGATAAGCCTTAGCAGCTGTTATATCTACACTGCAAATTTATATAAATTCTTTTGCTCATCTAGCTTGAAATGCTTGCGAGGTGGTACAAAACCCAATTTACTGCAATTCCCATTAATAGAGTACTTCACAACATATTTGGAAATGGAAACCGTTGTAGTTTGATTAACGCAAGATTTTCTGGTAATGTTAAATGCATCCTTTTTGGTAATCTGGTGACAAGCTAGAACCAGACTATCATCAATGCAGTGACAAAAACTAACCACAATGGCAATTCAAAATGAGTCTATCCCAAGAATTACGAGGAATTTACTCGCTTCATGTTGGTTCGGAAGTTCTTGAAACGCAGCCCAACCCAACCCAATCAGAACAAAATCTAGAACCACAAGGATTTTGAAAATTCAGGTATATCACCGCATTATACAGGTTTGAACCAAAAGCACACTTCACAAATCAATGTTAAGATTTATGTTGTTTCTAAAAGTGCTATCTCATCAATTGGGAGAAGGCCATAAAGCGTGCAACAAAGTATACAGAAAATTGCACTAAAAAGGTTGTGCAAAAAACATAATTAGTGATTTATTCGTATCTTTGGATTATTTAATCTGAATTATTATCTGAAGAAGCTTGATAAATTTTAAAGATAAGAAAGAGGACGAAGAAAATAATGACATTCAAAAATAGAGAAAGAAGTGGACATGGAGACGGAGGATAAATTCTGACCACGAAAATGATGCAGCTTGAAAAGATTAAATCTTAAGCAGTTAAGTCAACACCTTCAGATTCGTTCTTTTTTTTACTCTTCGCAGAACTGAGAATTTCAATTTGGTAATAGCTTATGGAGGTCAAGTGCACCTGGTGCCTTAAATCCTAATTTGTCCACCATACTCTTGAAAGTCACTTTACATATTATTCCCCATCAAAAAACTGTCAATGGCTGATGCTTACCTATGCTTAGCCAGATCTATCTCATCTAATGACAGATTTCCAAATTCAGGTTCTTAGCATATAAAGATGTATGTTCTTTCTAAAAATGCTATCTTATCAATTGGGGGAAGGTCATAAAGCATGTAACAAAGTATACAGAAAATTGCATATTGTCAAATTCATATCTTTGGATTATCTAATCTGAATTATTATCTGAAGAAGCTTGATAGATTTAAAAAATAAGGAAGAAGAAAATGAAGTAGATGATGATGGAGAAGAAGAAACTGCACGACACCATTAGGAAACCGAAAGAAGTGCCTTGAAAAGATTAACCTAATATTATATATGTATTATAAATAAGAATCTAGATGATAACTCAACAACGTGATTTTACTACTTAGATGCCTACTTGACTATAGAATTTTCATTTCCCCAATGAGAATCAAATATCTATTCTGACATAGGTATTTTCGTCTTAATCCAGTACACCTTCTTTTCTATTTCCCCAATGAAGTTATTAAGCATAATCGGATATGCCTTAGCAGCTGTTGCATCTGTACTGCAGATTTATGTAAATTCTTCTGCGCACCTGGCTTGCGAAGTGGTACAAAATCCAATTAACTGCAAAATCCACTAATGGAGTACTTCACAAAATATTTGGAAATATAAAGCATTAAAATGGCAATGATAAATGCAGCGGATATGACAAATTATCTTCATGAAATTGTACTAAATTTAAACAAATTTTTAGTGCAATATACCGTTTTAAGAAAACGTATTTCACCAGCCCCTGTGGCCTAATGGATAAGGCATCGGCCTCCTAAGCCGGGGACTGTGGGTTCGAGTCCCACCAGGGGTAATGAAATCAGCTTTTTTATCTAACATAACTTTTATTTAAATAAACAAAAACAAAAAATTTTTTTTGGTTAAATCATTTCTTTTTGTTAAACCATAAAAACACCTAATTATATCTGCAATAACGTTATGAAATCATACCAAAAGAGAGTTTGGGATTAAGCATTAGCTGCAATCATTATCCAATTCGACATGGCATCCAAGTACTTTGTAAACCATCGGCGTCCGTCCCACGTGGTAACCGTCAAATGCACATCTGTGTGCAATAACCGCATTGTACGACAACAGCACGGCACGAGATCGGTTTATATCGGTGAACTAGACAAGAACGAACCCAATGGAGAGAACGGAATGGAGCGAGTCTCATTCATTCGCCCACCGCTCTCTCCTCGAAACAGTTACAACTGCACGTAATTCTGTTATGAATGCGTTGTTAAATATGTCGATTGTCGATCGAATATTATTATTATGTGCAGTATTTACTAGCATTCGTCGCCACTCTCTTCAATGCTATAATACTTCCGAATCTGATCCCAATTGGCAGCAATTTGTCAAATGGGGACCATGTCAGGATTATTGAGTAGTTGAATTAACATGAAATGTCACAACCAAATGATTCATGTTTTGTTCCCAACTATATTTAATAAGTCAATTAAAAAGTTTTCTTAATACCCTACATGAATCAAATTGATGTAAATACAGTATAACGGACTAATACAAGGAAGAGAGTGTCTGTTTTAGCCAAAAGTCCGGCGAATAAAAAATTTTTAATTTGTACTATAAGCCTAGATTACTGGATACTCGTAAATATATAAATTTCGTAAAAATTCGTCTACTCTCATCACTTAAGTCTTTGAGTGCTTGATTACCTCTTGCTTCATTACTGTCTTTAGATAGTAAGTGGTGGATGCATTGTTTACAAATTCGACTGCGTTGCTGATTATTTTAGACTTCAGTCTTAAATTTTACGAAAGTCCAGTATTTACGTAGTGTCCATAGCCAACATAAAAATTTTCAGTGTACGCGATTTCTGGACTTTTGTAATAGTGCTTTCAAATAAATTTTCACATTTCACAGAAAAATGTCTTTCAAACAAAAAAAAAATCACGCAAAAGGAAATAGATGAAAAAGTACAACGAATAATGAATGGCGAAGGGAGTGATCCCGAATCTTTTGAACACAGTCACAGTGACTGGGAAGTAAATAACAAAGAATCAGAATTGAGTGAATTTAATGATAAAACAAATTGTTTAAAATATAATAAAAAATCATTAAATAGGTATTAATATATGATTGATTTTAGTCACTATCTGGCTGAACCATGGATGTGACAGATTAGCACTTTACGTCCCAATATTCGCCAAAATATAATCAAACAGAAACTTGTTTTTACTGCCCAAGTAGAAAATGACGTATTACCACCACATAGTATAAACAGTGTAAATATGCTAGTTGTAATGAGCACAGAGACAATATTTGTACGATGTATAATATATACTGACTTCCATAAAGAATGCAACACTTGATTTGTAATGCACTCATTTAGACGGCGTGGCATGCTATCAATCAAGAGATCTATAGCTGCCTGTGGTATATCAACCCAAGCTTCTTGAATCCGCATCCGGAAATCGTGTAAGTTATCTGGAGGGTGTGGTAAATTATCCAGTCGCCTACCGATCTCATCTCATACTTGTTCAATGGACGACAAATCAGGCGACCGAGCAAGCCATGGGAGGAAGGTAATGTTAGCTTCTTCCAAAAAACGTGTTGAAGCCATTGCCGTATAAGGGCGCGCAATATACTATTGGAAAATGGGATTTTCCAGTCCCTGAAGATATGGAAGCGCAACGGATTCTAGCACATTGGTAATATAACGAGCGGCGTTTAAGTAGCCATCAATGAAAACCAAGGGTGACCTGCTACGACGTTCTTAGCGATCTGTAGTCTGCGGGGACGTCCAGATCCAGGGAGACGTTGTTGCACCCCTTCCTCGGATCATTTGGACCAACATCTCAATACCGTTGTAACATTTCGGCTTACACGACGAGCAATTTCTTTTAGCGAAAGTACGGCCTCTCTCATGCCAATAATACGGCCACGTTCAAAATCAGTCAATTGGGAAAAATGTTGATGTTGATGTACTCTTGGTATTATTCCCAAGTTCAGATGGAAATTGTGAAGAATAATTTGCAAAATTGACAGTTAATTACACACTGATTTGTTTATTTCTTCAAATTTATTGTTACTAAATGTAAAGGAAAAAACAAAAAAAAGAGCCAAACTACTAGCTAGATTTTATTATATTAGATTTCAATAAAATCGGTCAACAAATTCTAGGTGTTGCAATTTTTATGGAAGTCAGTATATTATAAAAATTGCTCTTAATACTATCTCATTATTGTTGTGCTAAAGCATTAAAGAAATTGATTGTAATTTTTACTTTTTCTTATAACAAATAGGGCAATGTCGTCTTGAGGGGACCGCCTAAGAACAGATTCGAAAAAACTTTTTTGTGGAAGAAGATTACTCGTAGTTTTATAATATGTATATCAATAGTTAGTTTATATCACTAGATAACTTTTTATGGCATGAGATCTACGATTTTTTATTTGGCAGAAAGAAATTTTGATCTTCCAAAAAAAGTCAAATTTATGAGTAGCATTATCCATGATACTTTGATACACTGAGCATGCTAAGGAATCGCTGGAGCTCTCACTGAGCACTTCCCTACTCTAAAATCACCTGGAGGGGATGGAATTCTGCCTACTTTTTTGCAAAAAGGCATAGAAGACCTCCTCCCAGTAATAATATCCCTTCATTATGGAGGAAAGTAAAGATGGCATTTATACCTAAAGATGGTAGGCATTCAAACGTCTATCAAAAGGCATACATACAGACCAACTAGCCTAACTTCATTTCTCCTCAAAAGGATAATCGAACAATAGCTTAGGAATGGAGCGCTGGTCACTAATCCACTTCATGCCTATCAGAAAGTAAAATCAGCAATTACTGCTCTCCATGCTTTAACAAGCATTTTAGAGGAGACAATTGCAACCAAAGAGATAGCCCTATGTGCTTTCATAGACATAGAGGGTGCTTTTGATAACACCTCGTAGAAATCCATAGAGAAAGCTTTAAACGTAAAAGACATACATCCGTCGACGACTAGTTCGACAGGTCGGCAGATCACAGCCAGTCTGGGAGGCGAGTCGTTGACTATTAAGGCACTTAGAAGATGCCCCCAAGGGGGAGTGTTTGCACCTCTCCTATGGTGCTTGGTAGTTGATAACTTGATGAACACCTCAACAAAAAATGGATTCATGATTCACGGTTATGCTATTGACCTGGTGACCACAATTCAAGGTAAATATGACACTATTATAACCCAACTAGAGCAGAAAGCCCTACTACTTACTAGCACTTCGTGCAGAAGCAATGGGCTCAGCATTAATCCAAACATAGTCGAAATAGTCCCGAAGAAGGAAGTTATAACTGAAAGCACCCGCCATTGAAGGCAGAACTATTAACCTCAAAACCGAGTCAAATACCTAGGGTAATACTAGACAGTAAATTAAACTGATACTCCCACTTATTGTTAGTCGAGGTGAGGAAAAGGTGCTGAACATATAAACATACTGTGTGAATGTATCGCCAGAGGATGTCTAAGACACAAAATTTCACCTGACGCCTACCGACATAAAGGAACAACACCTTAAGGTAATACTAAGATTCATAAAGGACCTGCATTTGCCCTTAAATTTTGGAAGGCTTAAGTAACAATACATCTTACTTAATAATATGTAATAATAATAGTAATCCATGATACCTTGAGGCATTCTAACTTTGTTGAACAACAAGAAAGGTGGCATTGAGTTCCCATTAGCACTGACAGCCAAAGCCACGGTGATCACGCTACCACGCGCAGCAGCTGTTTATTTTCCAACACGTCTGGCTTCTTTTAATAAAAGATAGGTTAAAACCAGTTTAATGTCAGTTTATATCCATAAAAATGGTAATTTAGCATTAAAAATGAAAAAACATACACGGTCCACTTAGGGTTACAAAACAAAAGGTGGACCACTCAAAGTAACAAACACATTTTTGAGAGAGCCACGGTATTGTTTTTCAACATCACAAATTATTACTTAATAAATTTAGACGATGAATTTCAATGTCCAAAGGAATAGAGAAAATATGCCTCGTCTTTATAAACTTGACTTTTACAATATTTTTACATTTCAATAAATAACAAAATAAAAATAAAATGTACAAAATTATAATTCCGACTTTACTTATGGTTTTTTTATAACAATGCTCTCTTGTAGCACACAAAAGCACGTCTGTTCATCTCGACTCTTATTAACTTATGGTTTTCAGGTAGCTGCTGCTGACACTATTACACTTTGATTGTGACGTCATACAAATCTTTCAGGTTACTTAAGATGACATTACCCTATTCTTTTTGAAAAGTGGTGTATTTTCGTTTAAGTTCAATATTAACGTTCATAGAAAACAGTCCAGTAATCTAGGGTTAAACTGTTTGAATGAATAATTTTAATGCACACAAATTCGGACAGTTATCCACACCGTTGCGTTCAGTGTACTTGGATTTATATTTATACTAAGGACGGTAGTTAGATTAGCAATCTACTAGAGGATTGCTACATCCCGCGAACAGGAGCACAGCTCGTAGGCCCGTTCGTGACGTCACGTATAGGTAATCAACTACTATTTCACACTTTCACTAGCAAATGCTTAATTTATTCTATTCGTGTGTTGTAATGTTGTTAGTTTGAGATTAAAGCTTCATAATATAAATTAAATATCTTGATCGAGTTTAGCCGTACGTCTTTTAAAACGGCTAAACTCGAATGTTTCTAGTTCTAGGTCTAGTGTTAGTTCTTTTAGGCCCACTTTTACCACCTCCTGATAAATTTATCCGATAGATAAATCCAGTTCTTAGCCAATGAGAACGCTTAAAATCGCCATAACCATGGCAACTATCCTCTAGATAGTTTACCAGGAGGATGGTAAAAGTGGGCCTTAGTTTAATAAAACTATACAACAATCTAGCGCTAAATAACAGTTAAAACTAGAACCACGGTTCTTGATTTATACATCATATAGACAACTCGGGAAATACCCCGAGTTTTTCTATGAACCTGGAATAGAGCAATTTGAATAGATTCAATAGATAATATTAATAAAAGTATAGACTTAAAAGTATTTTGTCCGTTCTAACGAGATCCATTACATCGACGTTTTACTGTAGTAGCAATATAACCAATAAAGAAAGCATTCAAAGCGTATAAAGAGTAACTCTACAAATCCACTGAATACATTGTTCTCCCTCAATGCGGAGTTATTATCTGTAATATAAAGCAAGGGGGAAAATCGTCAACGAGAGGGCGTTTTCATAAAATAAACGGTCAAAATTAATAAAGTGGCCGTCCGGAAATAGGGTCACATTGAATGGGCAGCAATAATACGTCTCCATGTAGTAGGATTCAAATGGCCCACGATTCCCAAAGCGAACAGGTGGGCGGACTTAATAGTTTTAAAACTTTGAGAAGAGTCCGGAACGTGCCATTATAACCTATCTCTCTCTGGCACTCCGCCTTCTTTGTCGAGTGCGAACCGGGAAAGTTTCCGGGCGAGTTATCAAATAAATTACGAACAACGAGCTTATCGAGGAGTTTAGGGGATTTGCTGTTTACGTTATCTTACGAGATTTGCCCATACGGGAAACTCGTTTTTCTTCTTTTTTGCTGTATTCCTGTCTTGAGGTAAATTTAAGTTAACCACATGTAAAATTAGATAACCACTTTTAATGAGTAGTAGATTCAGAGATTTTATTCACAGTTTTTGTATTTGTGATGACTCAGGTTATATCAATAATAAATAGTATAAAGTAGATTTCGTTATTAATAAAATACAACTAAGTAAATCAGTTGTCTAGGGTGAGACTTAATGATGTAGTCATAATTCTACAAGAAAACGATATTAGCCTTTATTATATTAGAGTTATTGAAGAACTCAACAAAAAGTACACAACAGGAATTACAATAAATACTTACAGGAATCCGCCAGGAAGATAGTTTGATTTCATCTTTCTTTAATATTGTAATGGACAAAATGATATCATTGCTGGCCCCAGTCCGGATAAAGGAGAAGGGTTGTCAGGAGTGAAAGCTATTGTGTGCTCACAGATTTAGAAATCACCATCGGAAAGTAAGCAGAAAACAGAAGTGGAGATAATACGAACAGCGTGCTGGAATATAATGTCCTAAACTATGCTAATATACATATAGTAGGGTCGACAAACATAAAAGTGTAAAGTAAAGACTAATAGCTGACAAACACTTTACACAAGACATACAAATTGGTTTTGAAACCAATTTGCTGACTGAGATATCTCTTTTAGATTTGACCAAGACTTTCGACTGTGTTAACTACCAGTTATTGTTGCTAAAATTAAAAGCTCACAATTTTAGTGTACCCAGTATTCTACTGCTTAAGTCTTAATTTTCGGGGCATACACACTATCTTTCTTTCAATAACCGGACTTCTGATAAAATTATAGTCAAATACGAAATCTCATAAGGATCTGTACTTGGTCCGTTGCTGTTTTTAACATTTATTAATGGTATACCTAGCTGCTTGCCTCGGATTGTATGCAGATGATACATCAACCGCTCTGATTTCAATACTCTTGATGAAATTGTGTCTACCCGGAGCATCCTATCTTGGTTTGACTCTAATAATCTTACGGTGAACGCATCCAAGACTAAATCATTGAAGTAATTCCACCAAATCTTACTCAGCCAAGTTAAATGTCTAGGAGTAATACTTGATTCCAAGCTAACGTGGGAGAATCATGTGCTTAGCTTGGTCAAGAAGTTAAATAAGTGTATTTTTGCAATTGTTCGAGACGTCGCGACGCTGCCCGAGCGTGTCGAGGTCCTTGATGATAAGCAGCTTAAAACTAAAATAAGGCTCTACCATGGATTTAAAAGTTTCTATAACATTGATGAATATCTGACAATTTCGATGACTTGGAATGCTTGCCGATGGCATTACCATAGTTTGTAATCGTGCGTTCTTTGTTGTAACATCTTGCAACTTTTATTTTATTATTTGCTTGCTGTAGTCAGCCCCTGTTAATTGTATTGTATTTTTATGATGCTTTCCTGGGTTATTGCCCAAGTTGCTTTATTCGGTGCTAAATTGTTGTATATTTTTCTTGAACCAAAAGTAGAACTAACACTAGACGTAGAATTAGAAACATTCGGATTTAGCTGTCTTTTTTCTTTTATATTATGAACCTTATCAAGATAATAATACAATAAAGAAAGAAATCTATCATATAAAACGTAAATGAAACAGTCGTTAAAGTCCCATTAGAGTCATAAGAATGTACGTCCGGATAATAGCAAAAGCAAGAACACATCCTTTGGAAGTCTAGAAAATGAACTGTGCTCAGCAAATGAGAAACTACTTATGATGGGTGTATACCACAGAATCACATGGCAGAATTCTCGATAACAAAATTTTACGATAAACTACATGATATCGAATAGGGCCAACTCAAATACTGGAGATGAGAAGTTTGACCTTGGCTAATTTAGGATCCGACCATTTCTTAGTAATCTGTAAACAACGGATAAACATATAGAAGAAGAAGATACCAAAAAAACATATCTAAAGAAAAAATTAACATGGAATCCATCAGAGACCTAACAACAAAAGCGGTATATTCTGTCTTCCAACTAAACCAGTAAACCCTAATCAACACATTTACACTCAGGACAAGTCCACACTAATTGCTCTTCACTCAGTGACCAGGTTTGTTGGTGGTGGATCGCTGGACCTAAAGGAGTCCGCCCTGGGTGTTTGCATAGATATAGAGGGTAATAACTTTCTCTGGTATTAACGATGCCTTGTTAGAACATAATGTTCCACCGACTCTTTGTGGTTGGATTGAGAACAGTCTTAAACATAGGATAGTTAAGCTTAGTTAAGCTTTCAATCTTTATAAGAATTTTGAAGGTCAATTTCAACATAATGTAGTGACAAACTTTGAATAAATTTTCGATTTAGCCTGTAAAACCATGCAACAATCAAAACGCAATAATTGACTTCCTGGACAATAAACGATTTCGTTTGGTGTGTTAAAACACAGGCAAAGAAGAATGCGCATTCAATGAATTGCCCGCTCAGGGTCAACCAAAGGCGTATTTCCTCTTCGCCGCAAAAGTTAGTTAATAAAATAAATGAAGAAACTGGGCTGGCGATGTTAGTCTCCAAGGAGGAGTTACTCGAGGCTGTCCACAAGGGGGTGTACTATTCCCACTTTTGTGTAACCTCACCCTGGATAGCCTCTTGAAACACCTCACTGAAGCCAACTTTACTACAGTTGGTTACGCAGATGATTTAACTATTCTCATCAAAGGCAAGTACATAAACGTGCTTTTTGATAAGATGCAAGTAGCTTTCAAATTGATAGAGACTTGGTGTGACGAACAAAGAGTCTCTGTGAATCCTAAGAAGATAGAGTTGATTCTTTTTACATGAATGAGGAAGTTTGGCAAGCCCAGAATGCCATCCCTTGCTAATACTCCATTGGTGTAGTCAAAAGAAGTCAAATATCTGGGCATCACACTTGACAATAAAATGACATGGAGAGCCCACCAAGATAATAAACAACAGTTTTTCGATTACTGAAACAAGAAAATCTACGGCCTTACCACTTTACATCCGTACAAAACTTATTGCCTAGAGATTATCCTTTACGATTAAATTTTGCTCAGTGGATATTAAATAGAAAAAATTAAATGGAAATTTTATTAAAAACATTCTTTTTACCAACGAGGCCATTTTTACACGTAGAGGAGTCTTCAACTGGTGAAATAGCCACAGCTAGGATATGGAAAGTCAACATCTATTCCGAGAATCATATTTTCACCAAGAATTTAAGATAAATGTATGGTGCGGTATTTTTGGAGATAGTCTGTTGGTTCCTTATGAATTGCCAGCAAATATGGAATGGTAACTCGTATTTGCAGTTTCTGCAAATTTCACTTTTCGACGAGCTAGAAGAACTTCCACTTAACCAAAGGAGAGATATGTGGTTCATGCAAGATGGACCATCCCCTCATTATCCTCTGACGAAACTATCTAGATCAGCAATTTCCCTATCGTTGGATTGGGAGGGGTAGTGAATTTCCGTAGCCGCATAGAACTCCTGATTATATTCCGTTAGATTTCCATTTCTGGGGCTATATGAAATCACTGGTATACTCACAAGAAATAAATAATCGTCAGGAACTATGGCAGCAAGTAGTCAATTCTGCTCATTTTGTTGCCAACCAGCCAAACATATTTTTTAAAGTTAGAAGATCCTTTAGCACAAATTACTAAACTTATTGAGGTTAATGGGGGTCACATTGAACATTTGTTAAGTGTTTTTTTAATTTTGTACATTATAAAATAAACAATAAATAAATAATAATAAGAGTTTCATTTAACTTTAAATATTTCGAAAAATATTAACTTAATCGTTACGAAGGGTGAATACATAGTCCGTTGTTTACATAGAAAGTATTGAAGAATCGAAAAAATGTGCTAAAATGACGATTCTAAATTTTTTTAATTTTTTAAAGATGAAAAATGATTTTTTTTCTGGAACATTGTAGACCTTCATTTCGAAAACGATGTGATTTTGAATAAGGTTATTTTTGGTCAATGGTCATTATTTGACACGTAGTATCTCCAGTTAAAATATTTTCCATTATAGTGAATTTTGTGAAGTTTGCCAGTTATGGCCATTCTGTTAAATTTGATGCTTTAGTGGATTTTGAACAACTCTGTTTTATTTGTTTTAATTACAAGACTCTATTACCATGGCTGAGAAAAATAAAAAGAAACGTTTCCAGTACTCTCCATTAAAAGTCTCCCAGGCGTTGAAGGCTATAGAAAATGGAATGCCTGTGTTCAGAGCCAGCAATGAATTCCATGAACCACGTACCACTCTACGCAACAAAATCTCGGGAAAGAGTCCAGTTGAATCGAAGCGTTACTGTGGACCTGATTCTGTTTTGGGAAAAGACTGCGAAAATTGGGGTGTTGATTTTGTTGATAAGTTGATAAGGAGAGTCTTCTATACTCAGTCAAGAAGATCGTTGATTATTCCAATATGAAAACTCCATTTTCCAACAACAAGCCCGGCAAAAAGTGGTTTACTTCTTTTCTAAATAGACATCCTGTTCTCCGTTTTTGGGTCCAAAAAGAGGATTCATTATCGGACTAAGAGGACAAAATGTTTACAATGAATCTACAAATTCGGACAAAGAGAATGTGGCAACTTTATTTTCGGTCAATGCATGCGGGTAGTTTGTTCTACCTATTACCGTATACAAATACGAGCGACTTCCTGCAAGTTTAGTGGCAGCAGCTCATATCGAATGGGGTATTGGCAAAACAGAAAATGGTTGGATGACATCAGAAAGTTTCTTTGAGGTTTTTTTGCCATTTTTAAAGAAGAAATCGACAACATTCCCTGTTATAGTATTCCTTGATGGTCATCGATCTCATATGAGTTTGGAACTTAGTCGATTTTGTCGTGAAAACAAAATTGTACTTGTGGCACTTTACCCAAACTCTACTCATATCTTACAGCCACTCGATGTAGCTGTGTTTGGACCACTAACGAAGATGTGGCAAAGGACCGTCCGCAAATGGCGCATTGATCATGATGGAAAGGAAATTTCAAAAGCAGATGTTCCAGCGATATTATCAAATTTAATAATGAGCCTACAATGCTTGATGTCAACAATGTTGATTTTTCCAAAATGATTATTCGGGAAGTACAGGCTAAAACAATAACTGATGTTGAGGATGTGAAACCTTATCTTAAATACATTGAATTTAAAATTGATCCTGGTCTTCTTCAACAGTTTAAAGATGCAAGAAAGGATAGCCATGATTGGGATGGCAGTGTTGAAGCTGTTTTGGCTAGAGGTAGCAAATGAAGTTGAGGCACACAGTGATGGAACAAGTGCCCCGGCCCTCCCATTCAGGAACCTGCACTCCTTCAAGAAACTTTACCAACGATATTAAATAATTCAGTTTCGGAGATAGAGGTGATGCAAGAATGCGAAGCTTCTAATGAAATCGTCACTGAGGTGCAAACACCCCAAACTTCAAACTACCAAGAATGTTTGCCTCGTCAACTAGAAGGCTTATCCTCCGAAAATGAGAATGAAGCTGTTGCTCAACATTTACAGAATTTGTACTTCAACAGCAGAGCTGAATCCATCAACATCCACAACGTCGAATATATTTGCCACGCCTAAATGGTCTCTTGCTTCAGTGTTCAACGATGCCATTCCTTGGCCACACCATAAACCAACAGTACGAAAAAGGAAGAAAGAATATACTCCAAGCGTTGTTACGTCTGACAAATGGGTGGAATATTTTGAACTCAAAGAGAAAGAGAAGAAATATCAAGAAGAGCTGAAGATGGAGAGAAAGAAGAGAGGGGAAATTCAGAAAAATAAAGTAGAGGAAGCGCAGAAGGCAAAGGAGACGAAGACAAAGAAAACCTGTTTAGAAGAAGAAGAGGATGAAGAAGAGTGGAATGAAAGCGGGAGCAGCTTAGACTATGTTGACGATATTGAGACAGAAAATCAAGAAACAATTGATATGTATGGACTTACAGACCTGCAGGAAGGTGATTAAGTTTTGGCTTCATTTAAGAGCGATGGAAAAAGAGGTATGGTCCATTACAAGTATGTTGCAAAAACTTTATGTGTGTTGTTTGACGATGAGTTTAAAGGAGAATGTCTAAAAAGCTTCAGACTACACATTTCAAAATGTTGGACAATGACAAATGTACCATTGCAAAGGAAGAAATCCTTGGAACGCTTCCAGAACTTCTTCCAGATGACGATTGTTTTCTGTAGTGTTGTAGACGTATTTGAAAAACAATAAATGTATTCATCTCCGTAACTTTTGTTGTAATTATGTGCCTAATAAAATTTAAAAATTGTACTGAATTGCGTTTGATTTCTACGCAAACAAATTATGGTGGCCATAAACGGAAACTTTTATGGCCATAACAGCGGTTTTGGTGGCCATAAATGGGGAAATTCTTGTGTTTTAAAATACTTGATACACAAATAAAATAGAAAGTGCCTATATGCAGCAAGAGCTAAGAAACAATAATTTGATTTTTTTCTCGCATATATTCCAATTTTTAACTAAGATACCGAATTTTAAAAGTTGAAGAGTACTAAATGTGGCCATAACAGGTTCCTCTACCCTATATGAGTAAATCTTATAAGTAATATTTTGATTTATAAAGAAAAATTCCAACAAATCATCACCATAGAATGGCATCTGGTTGTCGCGTACGGTACTTTTACTTCAAGATATTTAGCGTTAAATCAGTTAGCGGTTAAAATACCCACATATTACTTGTTTTACAATTAGATAATAAAATAAAATTGCCGTTTAAATATTTAATTTAATTAGACACTTTGTCTTATATTCTTTAATAAACGATTAAAACCCGCAGGATCAATCAAACTTTTTCTACTTAATTACTTTTCATTTTATTATCATCACTTAACGTAAATATCTGGTCTTGGAGTTATTTAAAATCATATAATCACCGATTTCAATCACAATATTAATTACTATTCGATTGCATCGATAACTTTGGGTAGGATTAAAATCACGGGGGTGTGAACGGAAAAATGTATTATATCCCGGTTCGGGCCGCGCACGAATTGTAAACGATCAAATGTTTCATATAATTCAACAGGTTGTCGACCGACTCTATATGCGAGCTTTATAAATATAACCCCCACTACAAATATCGCATTTCCCCGGTCGTATATTTTATTCGCCCACTGCGCCCGTATAAGCTTTACGAGCGTTCCACGTTTCCCTCTTGGCGGACGTTTAGTGTCACTTCAAAAACGAGGGGATGACATACCGGAAAGAGTATTGAGAAAATACAGAACTTAATTGATTACACCAACTCAACTCATTTATTCCTAAATAATTTTTGAATCTTTTCATTGTTTTTCAGGATTTATGTTACAGAATAACATTAAAATTAGAAATCATTGGGTTGGGTTGGTTTGGTTTGGATTGGGTAGGTATTGGGGGGAAACGGAAGAGAGTTTGAAACTGCGTGCACCGGGGAACGACATCTTTAATTTATACCGAAATTGGACGAGAACAGTAGGGAAGGGAAGAGGGTGAAATTGGCGACCCAGCGATCGACGGACGCTCTGAGCGACTCGCAGCCGGCGTAATGATCGTTCAATTAACCGACGGGCGCTCGCTCGCGGCGAAAGAACGAAACGTTGCCCCCGTGGGGCGATGCCGCCCCCTCGTACCTCCCGCCCCCCCTTGGAAACCCCACGGCTCACCAACCGGGAGACACATCTGTCAGAGTTGTCAGGTGTTCGCGATTCAACCGTGAACCGCGACCAGAATGGCGAACGCGAAACCAACTCAACGAACGATATAACGGTATATACAGGTGGATTTAATGTCGGTATACCTTCTCTCTTATTATAATTATTTTCAACTATATGTTGTAAATATCTTTAAGTATTCATCGAAAAATAAGTGTTTAATCCATTTACATTATTCAAAAGAAATGACAAGGGCAGCCATGGGATCACCTTTGTCATTGGTAATCGTCAATTTCTAGATAGAGAGTCCGTTGAAACCGAAGCTATGCGTTCTGATCTGGCAAGACCGTCTCCAGAAGTTTCTAGTCCACCTGAACTCGTCATGATCAAATTTACTAATTAGAACTAACACTAGATGCAGAACTAGCAACATTCGAGTTTAGCCATCTTAAGAGATGCACAGCTAAACTCGAATGTTTTTAGTTTTAGGGCCAGTGTTAGTTCTAATTTTAGTTGTTATTCAGCATTAGGTTATTATACACAGTTAACACATCTAGTTCTGTCTATTAATAGCGGGAATTTCATATAACTAGCAATATATGAATGTTGTATACATAGTTAGGAAACTACTATGCATTTGCACTGTTCCACATAAAATGCAACATAGCTTAATAGTACAGGCATTGGGTAGTTTTGCGAAGGAAAAGTTTTGCTTGGAAAAAGGTCGGAGCTAACACTAAACTTAGGCCCAGTTTATTCACCTTTGGTTACATTTAACTACTGGATATTGTCCATGGTTACTGTAATTTCACCTCACATGATTGGCTATTTGATCAGTAACTATGGTAAATATCCGATAGTTAAATTTAACCAAAAGTGAATAAACTGGGCCTTAGAACTAGAAACATTCGGATTTAGCCGCACGTCTTTCAAGACGGCTAAACGCGAATGATTCTAGTTCTAGGTCTTGTATTAGTTCTAGTGATAGTGCTAATGTAAAACTAGAACTAGGGTTTAACAGTATGTTTCTTAAGATGATTAAACCCGAAACTTTCTAGTTCTAGGTCAATTATTAGTCCTACCTTTAGTTCAATCAAAATATACATCAATCTAACGCCGAATGAAAATTAAAACTAGAACTAATACTAGAACTAGAAATATTCGGGTTTAGTAGCGCATCTGAAGAGTGTTAGTTCTAATGATGTTATTAAGTTAATTCTAGTTTTAGTTGTTGTTCAGTGATACTGATCGAATGTACAATTCTTTTAGTTGTCTTCAGTTATCTTCGTTGTCTTAAGTTGTTCCCGTGACAGTGTAAAGAATGGATTTAAAATTACAAGGAATTGAAATATGAAAATCGCTTGTTTTGCCAAAGTTTTATTTACACATAAAATTATGATATCTTTTGACGCTACTAAATTTTTTTTAAAAGATTAAATGTGGCAAGAAATACATATTATTCAGTTTTTAGCGATTCTTTCAGAAGACTTCGAGAAACAGGTAATCCTGCTCCAACAAAAGCTATTCGACTGCATGTAGTTAATGTAGAGGACGAAGAAGTTGTAATTAATGCTCTCATTGATAATCCTTCTATAAGCACTCGAAGAATAGCACACAACATACATGTAAGTCAAAATTTTGCATAGCTCGTATTGAACCGCGAAGTCCTTCATCCGTATAGTAAACAGAATGTGCAAGCTCTACTAGGAGATAATCAGCAACGGTTAGCATTTTGCGAATGGTTATTAACATTTTGGTTAACATTTTTTTTTTGGTAATTGGATTAGCTATCATATGTTAAAGTTTGATGGTGAGCTAATAAAACATCCTATATATATTGTAAATATCTTTAAGTACCTACTCATCATTTACATCATTCAAAAGAAATGACAAAGAGAATATTTTACTAGCAATGCGAAAGGCCACCGATAATCGTCAAATTCTACATGGAGATGTTTAAAAAAAAGCGTTAAAAAAGAGTCATTGGATACCAAAGCTAAAGTTTCTGATGCATGGAAAAGAGCGTCTCCATAAGTTTCTAGACCACTTGAACTCGCAACAACCCTATGATCAAATTGTCTAATTAGAACTAACAGCACCATCACTAGTTTCATCACACTTTCTAGTTCTAGATCTAGTGTCAGTTGTAGTAATAGTGTTAGTTCTACTAATAGTGTTAGATATATATACGTATTTTTATTTCTAAACCCGAAACTTTCTTGTTCTAGGTCAATTATTAGTTCTAGTTTTAGTTCAATCAAAACATACATCAATCTAACGCCGAATGACAATTAAAACTAGAACTAATACTAGATTTAGAAAAATTCGGCTAGAAACCAAAAACTTTCTAGGTCTAGTGTTAGTTCTAATGATATTATTAAGTTAATTCTAGTCAATGCTAAGTTGTTGTATATTTATTTTGAACATTTCGTATTTGTTTCTAAATATGGAATAACATAATAATTAAAGTTCGGATTTATAGAAAATATGCCTAAAAAATAGGCATAAAAAATCTAATTAGAAACCTGTACAAATCAGATAAAAAATTTAAAGTGGGATTCCCGGTATTTACTGATCGAGTCTTCAATTCTTTTAGTTGTCTCCAGTTATCTTCGTTGTCTTAAGTTGTTCGCGTGACAGTATAAAGAATGGATTAAAAGTTACAAGGAATTGAAATATGAGCATCGCTTGTTTTGCCAAAGTTTTATTTACACTTAAAATTATGATATGTATTGACGCTATTAATTTTTTTTTAAAAGATTAAATGTGGCAAAAAATACCACATAATTTAGCATGTCAAAACGTCATTGCATCAGAAAAAAACTAAAACTAATTGAAAGCCAAATCAAGAAACAATACACTATAAGTACGGCAATGTATGGCATCAACTTCCGGTTACACTGAACATTCTTGTTGAAAGCCATTTTCGGAAGAATTATATTAATTCAGTGTACAGAAGTTATTCAGGAAATAAAAAATATTCAAATTACCAAATACCCCATTACCCTCCACAACCAGTTCTAACAAGATGGGGAACATGGTTAGACGTATAGTATACAAAGACCTTTGACAGTTTCAAAATATTAGTAAATGCATTTCCAGCTACAGCTAATAATGCAATACAAGATTGTCAGGTTGTATTAAAAGAAGTAGAATTATAAAATAATTTGGCATTTATAAATACCAATTATAATTATAAAGTAAGTGATTCTATAAAATCGCTTGACAAGCAGGATTTATCTTTAGATAATAGAGTACAGAAAATTCATCAATTTTAAATGATATAATTGTTACAGATTTTATTATGGCCCGCATTAATTGCAAAATTCAAATATGCACCAATTACAAGTGTCGACGTAGAGAGAAACTTTTCGGCTTACAAGAATATATTAAGTGATAGAAGACATAACTTTACAATGGAACATTTTATGGAACAGCATTTAATAATTAGTTTTGTTTTGGGATTAGTAGTTTTTTTTATAAAAAAAAGTTTGGTTTGAAAATAGCTATATTTTTGATGAAAATAAAACAGCATTCTATTTTTTTAGATCACATTTTCGGCTTTTTTATATAAATTTGTTCAAAATACACATTTTTTGGTGTATTATTAGTTTTTATACCCTTTTCGGTATTTTATGCCTTATTAAAAAAAATTTACCTTTTTAATGATCTTTTGTCAAAATTTAATGCCTTTTTGGTGCTTTTTAATTCGATCACTGATAATAATTATGTATATATTACTACATACTTTATTAATGTATAGGTGAGCTCCCATATTTGCGCTTCGATCATAATGATCAGGAAAAATCCGGACATATCTGAGTTTATGACGCAAATGTGTTAAATAATATTAACCCAATTAATAATTTTGAGTTAACACACAAAATCTTAATTATTTTCATATCACTTTTATCCAAAGTAAAGTT
Organism: Onthophagus taurus; assembly: GCF_036711975.1. Lineage (NCBI taxonomy): Eukaryota > Metazoa > Arthropoda > Insecta > Coleoptera > Scarabaeidae > Onthophagus > Onthophagus taurus. The sequence goes on along the minus strand of NC_091972.1, from coordinate 20,389,081 downwards.
TAAATTTTAAAAAGACTTTCTAAACCAACTAAAAAAGGAGAAATGTTGATATTTATCGACAACATTTTTATTGCACTCCCTGTAGATAGAAGTGCAGTTCTCTCGCCCGTTTAAATTGTCTGAATTATTTACGGGCGCGTTCGGACACGGTTAGGTCATGCATAACTTACGATCAGGGTTGGTGCTTCCAGGGCTTCGTATATCAAGTGGTCACCAACGAAAGATGAGCACTTTTCCCAATCGTCCGTCTCGTTGTAAGGTAGCATAGTCGGGGTAATTGTCGTACAAACCATTTTCTAAAAACAAAGTAAATAATCTTAATAAATAAAAAAATAAATTAAATTTAATTCATACAAAGTATTATATAGCGACATCTATAGATTAATGGCTTCAATAAACTCTAATGTAACATCGAAACCTTTAATTTTAATCTTACATAATCTAATCAATAACTATATATTTTATAAAGTAAATTAATTCCTTACCTGCATTCCACACTCATTTTCGGCTGATAAAAGAAGAGGTTTCCGTAAAGGATACACGTTATGGAATTGTCTCCGGAACGACTCAGCATAATAAAGTAATAATTTCTCTTTTTCGCTATTTTTGAGATAACTCTCCGGGAAATTAATTCGATCTTCAAAAACTGGATCTTTAATATCAGGCCAACAAAATCGAATTAAACCCAACTCTTTGCTGAGTTGGTCAAGATGACTTTCGTCTAATTGTATTGGTTCTGGTAAAATCCTCGGTGCGTCTAATACATCAAAAATTGAAAAAACATGTTCTTGCTCCTCCATTTCTTCTCCTTCGTACTCATCAAAACCGTATTCATAACCCATCGTGCTTTCGAATTCACTAGTGTCTCCCGTTAATTGGGAATCACCAACGGTGGATTTTCCTTCAACTGCGGCCATATTTTATCTTTTTAACTTATTAATCTTTTAATAGTAGGGATTGACGCAGGATATTATGACAGAAAGGTTAGTGTATTTTCTGTGGGTGTTACCATGGCAATATTGAATGTGATTTATAAACAGTTTTTTATTTAATTGCACAGCAATAAGTCGCACATAAAAAATACACTTATATTCGTCTACAAGATATCACAATTAAAAATAAATAAGTTCGAAATGGTCCGCTAGAAACGCTAAGTATTCCTTAAACATATTTAAACAAAACACTCAATAATAATAATAATAAGTAAAAATTAGGTAGATGCAAAAAAAAACAACAATTCTGTAAACCGAGCAATATTCGGGAAAATTCAATTCAACTTAGAGCGAAATCGATATTCTTACAGTTACGCTAATTGTAAATCACATACAAAAATATGTTATAAAATCTGTTTTCATTTTTTACTTTCATCCTTTTTCCATTTATCAATCACTTCTTGTCGAATGTCCGGTGCTAATTGACACCGCATTCCTCCCAAAACGTTATTAGTCGCGTTGGAAGCTATTATTATCGGTTGGATAATTGTAGGAGGAATTTGACGAAGAATCCCACCAACCGCACCAGTGTAACCTTTTTGTTCATGTTCGTGAGAAGCTACATGAACCAAATTTGAAGCTGCTTCACCAAAGCCCTAAACAATTTTAATTCACATCATAAATACAATGCAAAATAACAAAGATATAAAGATGAGTGGTTTTGAAAAAAAGTAAACAAATATAATTATGTGGTGGTGTTGTACTTTACCTGTCCAATTATATGAGAAAATCTGCACTTGTTTTAGTAATCCACACTTGTTAATGTTGTCATTATAACTTTAATTTCTATAGTAGTTTATGTAAACTCACAAAATTATTATTGACTGACGATAAAAGCATTAATAATAAATCACTAAAATTTTATTGGTAATAAAATTTAAATTTTTGTGGTGCCAATATAGTATCCATCGATAATTTATATTATTATATAAGTTATTTTTATAAGTTAAAAAGTATCAAAATGTAAAACGGCCGAAATTTCGAAACAAACGTCGGCTGATAGCAAGGTCTCTAAAGCGTATTGTACAAGGTTGGTCAGACGGAGGATTTTAACGTATGAAAAGTAAACACTCCTGACATGCTCTAACAATACATCCTTACATACTTTCATAATCAGAGTGTTTCATTAGGAAAACCAATATATTTGAGTTAAATTACTCGTTTCAGTCTCTAGCTCTTTTCCCTTTAAAACGCGTTCTGGTATCTCTGGCCAACCTGGTACAATACGCTTTACGGATTTTGAGCTGATAGTATCTGTCAAAACCATTAAGATTTATCTTAAGGGTGAGTATAATTAATATTCTCAAAACACACACACTGGGAATCGGGGCTAATCACCACCAAAGGTAAAGAATTACTAAAGGTTGTTCAAACGCAAGGACCTAAAAGTATCGGCAAAGAATATGGACACTAGAACGGGGCTGTGCCCACCACATCAACATTGAGGCTCCTAAATGACGAGAGCTTCGTTAAGATTGAAAAGAATAAAACCATTTGAACTGGAATGGTGAAAGTGGTAGTGAAGGAAGGTAATAAAAGGTACTAAAACATAGTCACGTGAAGGCAGTGTCAGATAAGTACTTTGTTATGTAACCATAGTAGATTAAATTAGAACCAAATAGCTCATTAGTGTTAATTTGTTAGATATTTCATTAAAAAAAGCTTATCTTCGGGTTGAGTTGTTTTCAAGTTGGATTGACTTGCTCCTAGATGAGGTAGCTTCCAGTTGTATTCGATTGGAGTCAGATCGCAGTAGGATTGCATTAGCTTTCTTTGAAGTTGGATAACTTAATGGTTTAGTACTTTTTGGGTTGAGTTGCTTTTAGGCTTGATTAACTTGCATTGGTGTAAAGGTGGCTACACACGTAACTGCCATCTTGACAAGCATGCATGATCAATCTTTTTGTACAAGCATGTAAAATTTCCCTTCGACACCACACGATACAAGTATGCTTGAACAAGTGTCGAAGAATTATAAATTATTGACGCAAGAATGAATATTTTGTTACAAAAAATTGATATTCTTCGCTGTTAAGAATATGATGCCATTTTTAGACTGAAAAATCCGTACACGTAGGGAGAAATTCCTACGTTTGGCCACATATCAAGCAGTGTGCTTGGTACACACGTGCGCTTTCGCTGACGCAAGCTTGCATGATCAAAATATAATCCATCATCAAGCGGATTGCACAAGCAAAATGTTTGTGCAAAATTATCCTACAAACGCTAAAGCATACAAAAAGATTGATCATGCATACTTGTCAAGTTTGCAGTTACCTGTGTAGCCACCTTTAAATTACTTTCAAATAGCTTTGCGATCGGGTTACGGTGGAGCAGCATTGCCATTCGTTAAAATTGAATTAGGCTGTTTATACACAGAGCCACTAAAAAGGAAGTGATCAGAAACGCGAATTACTAACCAATTTAGAGCTTCCTTAGAGTTGCTTCCTATGTATAATCAAATTAGACGCCACCTACGGCGCTACTGATTGCGAACTCCTCTGTGATGCACGGAAACTAGTTTGTAACTAATCACTAGTAATCCAACAGGATGAATGACCAATAATTCAACTTTTTACTCGTGGCGGAAGTGGAAAAACTCAAAGGCGTGGGTCGAGATCGGCAACGTGGTCAAATTGAACATGTATGCTCATTATTTTACTTTTAGGAATACAAAAATAGTGTGTCTTCATACATAATTTCGCAATTAACTAGTAGTAAAAAGTAGGTACTACACTGGCAATCTCATATCGAGTATTTCCACCGCCAGGGCAGAAAATCTTGCGAGTTAAGGAAATGGTTAGCTAAGCAGCCTCTGAGATCTGCTGCACGAGAGTTGTTTTGTATAATCAGATGCTGTGATAGATGCTGCACCATGACGTGGTCGTCTACCGCAGCAGTTGTATCACTTGGCATGTAGGGAAGTTTCGTCTTCTCACAAAATTGTGAAGGACACAAGCTGCTTTGTTGACGAATTTCACAGCTTCAGTTTCTCAGATGCGGATTGGACCATTCAAAACAGCGAACTTCTTGCACGTCATCCCAAAAGCAAATTCAATTGATTTTCTTCCTCGACTCAACCTATAATTGAATATCCTTTTCACGTTATCCAATATCCTTGACGGGTAGGGTCTCATCAGATATCGTATCTATGGGAATGCTTCATCAACAACATGAATAGTTCTGCAATTATGACTAAACTGAACAAACTACAGGTTTTGATCGCTGATGAGTAATTTCGTGAGTGGAGACTAATGAGTTAGAAACTGGTTAGTGACCCAAGTTAACAACCAGTTTAGTTCCTTTTCAGTAGCTCTGTGTGCAAACCACTTTACTTGTTAGTTTTGTTCCTTTCAGGTTGGGTTGCTGTCAGATTGAATTGCTTTCGGCGAGCAGGAGTTTGTGAGGTCTGTCGTTGATACAAAAAAAAAGAAGAAAAGACATTATCTGAAGAAAATAAGTGGGAGCAGGAGGTCCTCAACGAGCCTCCCTACAAAAAGTAATTGGTATCTTTGTTCTAAACGCGAATATGAGTGATGGAGACACTGCTGGAGGTACTAAATGTCGTGAGGAGGAAGATGGATGGTTATTTAATGAGGTGTGAGGGATGGCATATACGACGCACACGCGGGAGAGGAAGAGGACTGGGAACAGGGGGTGTCTTCAATGGGCTCCTCTAGCCAGATGGAGACACTGCCTGAAGTGTAGGACGCGTGAGAAGGAAAAGATGAAAGGTAGTCCTTCGATGAGATGGTTCTAAGGGGTTTTCACCCCTGTGATCAAGAAAAGAAGTCGAGGAAAGGGTTTTTTAGTTGGTCGGAGTGGGGTCAATCGAACCCGATACTACTTGATCTCTCACCATCTCAAATCAGGTGTCTGTTTGCAGATTTTCCCCGGCTTTGTAAAAAAGGCTGCTTTCGGGAATGCAAGTCAACATTCAGTTTGGGTTGCTCTCGGTTTGAGTTCAATAAGTTAAATTGAATTACCTTCGGGTTAATTTCTAATAGGTTAAGTTGCGTTCAAGTTCCTCTCATGTTGAATTGCGTTCAGGTTGAGTTGATTTGCTTTTGGGTTGGTTTCTATCAAGTTGAATTGCGTTCAGGTTAGGTTGGGTGATCATATTGGTATTAATTCAATCAATTTCGTTTCAATTTTACTTGTTATAATTTAACGACTCAGTTGAGGTTTCAGTATGAGTTTCCATTCTAACAAGATGTTTACTCTCTCTTGAAAGCGTACCCAACCCATCAATGTATGCCAGAAGAATAACTTTACGCATTGACTATAAAAGTTAAGTGTACAGTTAAGATGGTAAACAAATACATATATCGGTATATAGGTACAAATCCCCTGACTGCTCACATTGCCTAGTGATTTTCACGTCGCCTAGTTACCAGCCTTTAATTGTACACATGATGTAGTAATAATATCCAGCTCTTACCGTTTGTGCATCTTTTGTTGTGAACGACGCTAGTTAAAAAGACGTTACGGTTAAACCCAACCCAACCATGAGTGACAAAAATGTTGTGTATTCTGGAAGAAAAGGTACCAGAGAGTCTAGCTGGCATTCTCATCGAAGACGTATGAAAGACGTTGAAGGAGTGAGCACGTCTGCCAAAAAATTGAAGACTGCAGGTGATATTAATGTTCATCCATCATTTGGCTACTGCTTCGTTAATTTTGTTGCCGTGTTCATTGCAATCTCGAGCGTTGTAGTGTGCCATAAGTGCTATTCTAGAGTGATTTTTAGTCACACTTCAATGCGCGGCTTGAGCTTAAAAATAAGTGTTACATGCGAAAAGTGTGACAATATTAATAGTGTTCCAAATAGTCCATTTATTAGATATGCGTATGAACTGACTAGACGAATAGTATTAGCAATGTGTTTATTGGGAATCGGTATGAATGGATTGATAAAGTTCTGTGCTTTCATGGATCTGCTTCGACCGATATTTCAAACCGCTTATACAACTGCTGTGGATACAATTTCGGTCGCTGAACGTTCGGTGTGTCAAATTAGTATGGAGGGAGCAGTGTGAAAAGAAACTGACTGTCCGTGGTGATGGGTCTTGGAGGAAACGAGGATTCACATCGCTTTTCGGCTTAGCTTCTTTAGTTGGCTGACGGAAAAGTTGTCGACATCATCGTTAAATCTAAGTAGGTACTGCAAAAGTTGTGAAACTTGGGAAAATAAAAAAGATAGCGTTAGAGTATGCGGAATGCCTTGAAACCGATAAGACAGTTTGCCAGTCAAAGTATAAAGGTTCTGCAGGAAAAATGGAAATAAACTCAGTAATCGAGATGTTTATACGTTCCCTTAGTCTGTATAATGTTAAATACATTTCTTACATCGGCGATGGCAACAGTAGAAGAAACACTGTGTGCAGAAAAAAAAGAAAGCATTGATCACGTGGAAAAACGCATGTGAACTGGATTGCGTAACGTTAAAAAATCAAACAAAGGGTTTAGTGGAAAGGGTAAATTGACTGGTAAACTTATTGACGATTTAAGTAAATATTATGGTTTAACAATTCGGCGTAATCCTAATTCAATAGAAGATATGAAGAATGATATTTGAGCAACTCTATTTCATAAATTGTCAACAGACGAGAAGCGTGGTGTGCGTGGTAAGTAGCTTTTGCTGAAGGAGCCTTAGATAATTATAAATATCCAATGAAACCGGAAGTTTTTGGAGCTATTCAACCTATCTATGAAGATTTAAATAGAGAGTATTTGCTTGAGCGTTGCATGGGAGGATACACTCAAAATAACAATGAAAGCTTTAATTCATTAGCATGGTCCATTGCTCCAAAGGCCACATCAAGCGTTAAAAAAATTTTTGATTTAAGTACAGATGTTGCTGTTAGTATTTTTAACGATGGACTGAGTGTAGTTTTAAAAATAATGGAGCTTATGGAAATAACGATTGGCTATAACTGTTACAATTTCTGCAATAAAGCGAGCGAAATCCCTAACAACGACCAGAAAATTGCGAGAAGAAAAAAATAGCAACATTGAGGGTCAACTTTATGGTGCTGGAATAGCTGACTAATGGTAAGATCCTATAGAAACTCATTTGTTTAAATTTATATATGAACTCTAGAGTTTTAAAACTTTAAAGCATTTTTTCTCGAAACTACATTTTTCAAACTTGCGCGACAAATAACATTTACTATTTTTGATAGATTAACTTCAGATCTTAACTGCATCTTCAGAAATAGATTATTTAAGGAAAAGCGTAGATTTTTCGAAATATTGATTATTATGAATAATTTTCGGCGAAATTTTTTCGTGAAAATCACTTCGTAATCTTTAAAGGCATATCATTTTTACAAAAATTAATTCTTTGACAAACCGCTACGTTTTTCTTTAAATTTTGAGCTAAACTTTGAAAAGAACTTTCGTTTTCTATTCTAGGTTATGATTTGCGTCTTCTATATATCGCATAGAAGAGCGCGACGAAAAAACCAAACCTGGATTTAATCTGTTGTAAGACTATTAAAAAAAAAACATTTCACGAAATTTATGAATATAGCTTTTAAGATGCAACAATAAGCCTTAATATTCCCAGTTAAAAAAAAAATCTTAAAGATAACCTTTGAAAACAGGCCTCTACACTGCTATTACCCCTTAAGAAACAAAAAGGTAGTTCTTTTATCATCTCTTATAAATTCTTCCACATTCTCCTAAGCACATAATATAATCTCAAACACACATACAGCCTCATTTGCCAAATAAATGTTACAGGGTGACTTATTATAGTTAAAAGTTGTGTCTAATTCCGAAAATGTTGAACTTGGCATACATTTTCGCTTTAACCACTCAAACATTACCACAATATGTTAATAAGTACACGTATTAACCCTTTCGTGTTTGCAACAGCAAAAGATAGATTTTTAGATCTTCTACATTTAAAAAAAAATCGTAATGGATAAGATATTTTTTTTTAGATTTCAATTTTCAAAACCATCTCTTCTATATGACCCTTTTACCTATATAATAATTACCTCTCTAACGACGTTATATGCATACGAAACACCTTCACGTAAATCTTGAGGTTGATTATATCGTAAACGTTTGATACTTTTTCCAGAAGATAACATATCAAATGCAGTTTCAGCCGTTATCTTAAAAATAATTAAAAAGAAAAAACTGAAAAATTAAATAAAAATCAAACACTTACAAGTACTAAATGTATAATTCTGGAAGCCAATTCTAAAGTAGCAACAAGAGTAGATTTAGTAAAACTATTTGCACCTCTTTGAATACCACGAACGATTCGGCCGTCTTTTTGATATTGTTCAATTGGCATCCAAAATAAATCCCAAATTCCCTGGACTTTAAAACAAAGTATTAAATAAAATTAAAAATAAATATTAACTTATACTACTTACCCAGTTGAAGTAAAGCATGCATAGGACCGATTCCACCCAAAACACCCGGAATTTGATTCTTTTTAATATCTTCTAACCATTTTGACCAAAGAAACTGGAATAAATTATCCATCCCCAAAATACCACGCGAATTAATTAATTCTTTTAGTTTTATTATAGAACAATTTAAATGTCCTATTCCCATAAGAAGCCCAGGCAAAGGCCCATGACTCATATCAACCCTTTTACCATGATAATCGATACGAATGGAAACCTCCGGGGAAAACATAACGCTTTTAAAGAAAATCGGAGATGAATCTTGAATGCAATCATCTGGTACGACATTTGTAGTTAATGATTCTTCCTTCGCGGGATTCTCTTCGTTTAAACTCAACAAATCCTGATCTTGCTCATTAATATCGCTGGTTTCACTGGTTTTTTGATCATTACGCGATTTTGAAATAACTGGTGGTTGATGGGTTGGAGTCGAATGTTTCGAGGGAATCTGAATTTCAACGCTATCTTCCGGCAAACTGGTCATTTCCGAAAAGAAATTAACGAGAAATAAAAACGAATCTTGATCGATGTTTAACCGAAGCGGAAGCATTGAAATTTTTAATTCACACTCTTCAGTTTTGAACGCGGGATCTGGTCTTGTGTGAATCGCTTTCACGGAAAGCTAAAATTATAATTAACAGAATCGATTGAGGAAAAGTATTTTTTTATCGTACCATATGAGAATGGCTTCTTTTTGGATTCTCTTCTGTACTATATTCATACAAAAATTTATTGATTTCACTACAGGCCAATTTATCTTTAACCTCAATTTCAGTTATTAAAAGTACTTGGCGGGATGCTTGTGTTGTGTGATCAGGGTATAAATCATGTTGGAAACGAACCTAATTAAATTCATTTAATGCGATTAAACAGTTAGTATCCCAAATTATACCTTATTTAAATGAAGCTGCATTAAAACGTTTTGATCTCGATTTACTCCACCGCATAATGGCCATCCAACTTTTTGTTTCTTTTTGTTTTCCGCTTTGGTAAATACAACCTCTCCAGCTGGTGTGTTTGAAAAATTAACGGTTGCGGTGTCGGCAAAATTAACGGTTTTCTTTTGAACTTCTTTTTCGTTAATTTTAAAATCATTTCCTCCATACATATCCCAAGTTAGAGTCAATTCTCGTAAGGTGTATCTAGTTACTGGTTGGGGATAACTATTTGGTGTCTTTAAAAAGTCGATTTTTCCTGGTTTGTTGAAATGCCGGTCGACTAAACGAACCGGAACTTCCGTTTTCCAATTAATTTCCGGTGCGGAGTAATTTGACTGGAGTAAAAACGAAAAGAGTTAAATTGAAGGGGAGATTTCTTGGGGGGTGACTCACCGTGTTACTTGTACCTACTAAGTCGATGAAACAAAATTCGTCATCAGTATCACTGCTCAAATTTGTTCTAAGAGGTATTACGTCACCTTTTTCGGATTTGACGAGCGTGAAGTTCGTGTCGAGTGTTGTTCGGTTCTTTTCATCAGGAAAAAAGAATAATTTTGCCCCGGTTCCTTGAACATCTGATATGTTTTGTTCTTAAATAAAGAATTATAAAACAGTTTTATACGAAATATCCTTAAATAATAAAATATTTACGTTCTAATCGTTCATCAACATCCTCCATAGCTTCGCAAATCTCCTTATTGATTTGTTCATGTTGACTATCAGAAAGTTTGCTGATAATAGTAGGTTCAATAGGGACCAATTGAGGTTCTGGTTGATGACTAGGACTGCTGCAAGGTATTAAGGTATCTTCGTTTTTAACCGTATCTCCATAAGCAGCGAGATATGTGATTAATTGCATTAACGCCCGGCCGCTATCCGCACATGTTCGTATATGTAATATATTATTAGCCGCCCTTAAATCCACCAAAGGAAAAATTCCGCTTTTTTCGTCATGAAGTTTTAAGCTAATTTCGAAAAGCCCCAATTGCACAACGTTCACGTAATCGCGACGCAAATCGATTGCCGCTTCCGAAGGTTTTCCATTACGCGGGGGCGCTTTTTCACTTAAAAATAAACCGCAGTCTTCAGCTAAGAAACGAAGGGTTGAAGAACATGATTGCGCTGCTAAATGGCAAGATAAACTAAAACTTCCTAGGGTTATTACAGAACGCAATGGTAAAAATTTTGGTCTAAAAAAAAATGTATTAAACAATTATAAAATGTAGCGAGTAATGCGACCACGATAATCCGAATCTTCATTCAATAATCCGGACAAGTATTTCAAATACATTGTGTACTTTATAATCCGTATCTGCGTTTTTTACACGTCTACTTCATTCAAAGTACATATTATACCCATAGCAAAACTGAAATCGATAGTGAGGGATTCCCCTAACTTCATAAATTCGGGCGAGTATAATATCTGGGATTCGTATAAGCAGTATGTGTCTTTGATTTGCTTGCAAAGCATCACGACTGAAGTTTAATGATAGTACATACGTATTACAATATCTTCTAGAAGAAAATATATCACGCTAACAATAAAACAAAAGTCCGATATATTAGAAAAACTAGTTCGTGGTGAAAGTGGAAAAGTGTTGGCAAATGAATAGGGAGGAGGACCATCACCATGTTTAATTTAAAGATGATTTTGGACTATGGAACTTCTTTTAGATTTATTACTAAATGTGATTTCAGTTCTGCTCCCAGAAAAACCTTACAAAAAGCAGAATATTTAAATATGCAATCACATTTGTATACATTGTTTTGTACGCAACGATCAAGACACATTCCAATTTTGTGCATTTTCAGTTTTATACTGAAACCTATGGAAATGATAAATTTAGAGCTAGCAGAGGCGCATTTCAAACTTCAAAAAAAGACATGGTCTGCGTATTTTAAAAGTGTGTGGCGAAAAACTATTTACTGATCAAATTCCGTCTATCCTTTCCCAATTGAACTTTCCGTATTCGGAAAGTAGATAAAAGAATTAAACCTCGGACCTATTAAAAAATCTGCTGTGTATTGGAAGATGCTGCCTGAAGAAACGTTGGTTCGGACTCAGAAGAAGACCGCACTAGGTCAAAAAATAAGCAAAGAATGCGTTATATTTCTAGCGTGTTGTAATGCTGATGGTTCACAAAAATTAAAGCTGTTAGTGATAGGAAAGGTAAAAAATCCGAGGGCTTTTAAACACGTAAACATTCCGGTTTTTAACACTTCCGGTGTTATAGTTATTTACGTAACCAGTTATGAAAAGACAAGCGAGCGAGTTCTGCAAATTACGTAAGTTAAACAAAATTAGCAGTTTCATAACGTGTTAAGTACAAAATTTTATCTAATTCCATTGAAAAAGCAATTTTTGTTCAAAACTTGACTTATTCTATTAGTGATAGATGTCAACTTATCAATTTGTAGTTAGGTAATGGAATTCATTACATCACCAGTTATAAAGCAAATGACGTTACATAAAGCGTCATTTACACGGGATAGTAACTTGCGAGAGTAATTTAACTTTAACTTCTGAGAGTAATTTGCGCTAGCGTTTACATCTAAGCAAATTTTGTGTGCAAGTTCTCTCTGCAAGCGCTCTATAGAGAGAACTTGCGGCAAGTGCTTGCTGGCGCGTTTACACAGTCTGAAAATTTTCTGCAAGTACTCTAGGGACAGTAAGTGACTGCATGCGCGTATGTGCATGAGTATGTGATTTCACGAAAACGTCGGAGAGAAAAGACGAGAAAACGAATATAGATCAAAGAATGGATAAACAGAAGGTCTGTTCTTGGTGCTGATGCAACGCTCTTAAATGAAATAAGAAGTGAAGATCCAGCAACATTTAAAAACTTTCTGCGTATGTCAGAAACCGACTTTAACTTTTTACTTTAACTAATTTCGGATAAAATAGCAAAATTAGATACAAACATGTGTGAATCCATAAAACCAAAAGGAAGCTTGACTCTGACATTGAGGTTTTCTGAATTTCAGCCTCGCTTGTATCAAATTTATCCGCTATAAATTTTATTGCCTTTTGTTTCCTATCTCTATCCCTGCATATTTTTGATTTTATTTGCCATAATTCGGTAAACTCTTCAAAAACACCTATTAAAGTCAAAGTTTCCTCTTTTGACCATACGCGTTTGCGCTCCATTTTAAAAACCGCCTACTCACTTCCACTATTCACTTGCACGAAAACTTCCCACCAGACGGAAATAAATTCTAACTTCCTAAACAGCTCTCCCAACTTGTTTACACACGCAAGCGATTTATGTCGCGATTACTTGCTACTTCAGCGACTTGCTCTGTGAGAACTCTCAGAGAGTGATTACACGTACAATTTTTTTGTGGAAGTGCTATCAGACACAAGTACAAGCACAATTAGGTAATAGTATTTATATTACAGTACAAGTGAGAAAACTAAGATTTTTCATTAACGTGTATGTCGGATTTCTACATGAGCAAAAGGCAAGTGTGGAAAGATATACAAGTTAGTGGAAAATATTAGTTTTCCATGTGTGCTGTCTAGCGTTTTGTTCAATTCTGCTATTTAGAGAAAACCCGGTCTTAAAATTCCTGGATAATTTCATGTTGACATGTCATGTCATGCTCTTAATTAATATAAACAACCATTTGTGTTAAATTGTTAGTTGTCATCATTATGCATAAAATTAATAAATTAATCAAAATTAATAACTTACATAAGTGAAATACTTAATTAACTTTCCACATGTGCTGTTTAAACTGAGAGTTGTTCCTTTAAAGGTTTTATATTTAGCTAACAGTGGTTGAACTGTTAGCTAGTTATTGGCTATATTCCAGACATTTGGCACACCTGTATATACATTTCCTGCAGCAAATTGTACGGCACTTTTGCAGCCTATGGACCAAAATGCCATTAAACTGACAAAATTATTTTATCAGAAATGTCTTTTAGCCCATATTTTATCTAATCGTTATTAGATAATATAAGAAGACATTGTTAAATTATTAAAAACCATTAACTTGAACAACGCTGTATGTTTACTATGCAATGCTTGGGAAAAAGCCTCCCCCAAAATCTTGGAGAAATGCTGGCACCAAATTATGTCTCACGCGGCAAATACCAACTCAGACACTGAAGATCTGTTTCCTCTGAGTCAATTGTGGCAGAATCTGCTTTCCTTGGATGAAGAACTTTATGGTAAACTACCGCACAGTTAAAGCTGAAATTGTTCGTTTAGCATTTTATTCTTAATAATTCGTAAATATTTATCAGATGGTTCAGATATGATGATCTCACTGAACAGAATCTCACGAACGCAGAAATACGTATTTGGCTTGAAAATGATAAAGATTTTTTACCACTGGAAGAGTTTTAATGTGTGGAGAAAGTGGACAGAAGAAAATGATATTGCCCTGAATGTGTAAATAAATGAATAAAATATACTTCTGTTCACTTCTATTGTAAATAATCTTTATGTGAATTGAATTTTTTGTTGTTTTGCATTAAATATTTCGCTTTTCAATAAAAAAGTTGTCTCGCTTCCGCAACCGAATTATTTACTTTTCCAGATCACCGCGGTTTTAAATAGTCCGAATTATCGAGGTCGCACTATATTTAAAAAATACCTGTAATCGATTGCACAATCCCATAAATGTAAATGCAACTCCGTTAAAACCTCTTTCGCGTTATAACCGGTTATTGTATAGTCGATAACATTGAAGAAATCTATTAATTGTGTTATCCAAGTGTTTGGTTCTAGGCACATTCGGTGCTTTAATGTTGCTTTATCGATTCCTATAGCTACCGTAATTGTCTAAAATAATTTCAATTACGAAACATTTAATTAACTTTTTGTTAATTAATTTACCTTTACTTGATGTGTTTCATGATTCGCCTGAACCTTAACAGCAACAGACAACATATCCCGTTTTCCACCGCGATTTGTACACTCCTGTTGAACACCATTGTCACTTTTATAAATAGTTGGGTACAAATGCTTTCCTAAAATCGAATCGATTTCCAAAAGAGCTGGTGATTGACTTGGAATAGATCTCATATCTACAAAGAATTATTATTAACCGGTCAACATTCATTAAATTTATTTCATCTTACCACAGTGATACATTTCAGCTTTTCTTGCAGTTGCACAAACGTATCCTAAATTATTGTCACCATTGTAGCCGCTAACGTTAAAAATCGTCATGTCGTGTAATCGAAAGACAAATTCACCCTGTTGGTTTGGAATCACGTTCGAATGAAGATCTCTCACTGGAGTATTCATACCGACTAATCCCAATTTTATGTGTAAATTTAAAGCAAATTGCGATTGTCTAACCACATCTTTACAAGTTTGACGTGGTGTTCGCATCGAACGTTCATAAGCTGAATAATAAATTTGAGTCGGGTCGCTTTCTTCGTCACTTTCCGATTCCGAACCATAATTTATGTTGCTTTTGCACATTCCAAATGTATCAGTTTCATGAGTGGTAAAATCTAAAATTATTAATTTTTTAATAAATTATTATTATCACAAAAGAATGAAACCAATTTACTTGGTATTATATTGTCGTTGGTGTAAGTGTTACAATTTCTAGGAGCAGATGGTTCCCATAACAATAAATCACTATTTATACGATTATAAATAACTTCATAAATATGTTTAGTAAGTAATTGCAACGAAACAACAGGAAGATGCATTTCTAACTCAATTAAAGAATTCGATAAAGTATTATTTACGAAATCTTCCATTTCTTGCTTATCGCCCGGTGTCTCAGCTTGAGTTTTCATATGCGGATTATCACTCTCGTGAATTTCCCTTTTAGAACTGAAAGGACTCGGTTCTTTCTTATGTTCACCCATAAGATTCCCATAAATCGATTGACACATCGTGTCAAATTCGGCTTCGGGAATATGATGAAGTTCAATATCAGAATTTTTAATCGGATTTATTTTTAAAATTAACTGCGGAAACGCCGTTATCCCGTTATATCCAAGCGATTCCATTAATTTTTGATCGCTTTCAACACGCGCTACGGCCAAAGGACTAACCAATTCATTCTCATGATAAAGAATATCTAAAACTCGAAAATCTAATGTGTACTTTTGAAATATTTGGGAGGTTTGTATCGATGTGAAAAGCGTTGCGTCACTTATTTGAAGCGTTAAATAATCGAGTCTAACGTTTCTTTTATACCATGGGACGCGATTTGGATCACTATGTGCTCTTAAATCTGGTATAGGAAAGCTGTAAATCATAAATTATTAATTTTAAGATTAATTAATAAAGATTTTTGGCTAGTTATAAGTTACTTTTCATACCAATATATATTGTAGCCTCACGGCAGCAAGAGACGTCAGCTTACGAAAATAACTTAGTACTTTCCATCCTAATTAAGCCGAGGTCACTTGCGGCCGAGGCATTAGAGTTTATGTTGTGTAATACCCAAGTAATTGTAGCGCCTCGGCCGCAAGCAACCTCGGCTTAATAAAACAACACAGTACTTTCCATCCCAACTAAGTCGAGGTCGCTTACAGCCGAGGCAGTAGAGAATACGCTGTTCAATAGGGTAGCAATTGTATGCCCACGGCCGCAAGTGACGTCGGCTTACGAAAATAACGTAGTACTTCCCATCCTAATTAAGCCGAGGTCGCTTGCGGCCGAGGCATTAGAGCATATGTTGTTCAATACGATAACAATTGTAGCCCCACGGCCGCAAGTGATGTTGGCTTACGAAAATAATTTAATACTTGCCATCCTAACTAAGCCGAGTTCGCTTGCGGCGGAGGCATTAGAGTTTATGTTGTGTAATACAGAAGTAATTGTAGCCCCTCGGCCGCAAGCAACCTCGGTTTAATAAAACAACACAGTACTTTCCATCCCAACTAAGCCGAGCTCGCTTACAGCCGAGGCATTAGAGCATACGTTGGTCACTAGGATAGCAATTGTAGCCTCACAGCAGCAAGTGACGTCAGCTTACGAAAATAACTTAGTACTTTCCATCCTAATTAAGCCGAGGTCGCTTGCGGCCGAGGCATTAGAGTTTATGTTGTGTAATACAGAAGTAATTGTAGCGCCTCGGCCGCAAGCGACCTTGGTTTAATAAAATAACACTTTACTTTCCATCCCAACTAAGCCGAGCTCGCTTACAGCCGAGGCATTAGAGCATACGTTGGTCACTAGGGTAGCAATTGTAGCCTCACGGCAGCAAATGACGTCAGCTTACGAAAATAACTTAGTACTTTCCATCCTAATTAAGCCGAGGTCGCTTGCGGCCGAGGCATTAGAGTTTATGTTGTGTAATACAGAAGTAATTGTAGCACCTCGGCCGCAAGCAACCTCGGCCGCAAGCAACCTCGGCTTAATAAAATAACACCGTACTTTCCATCCCAACTAAGCGGAGTTCGCTTACAGCCGAGGCTATAATACGTTGTTTAATAGGGTAGCAATAATTGTAGCCCCACGGCGCAAGTGACGTCGGCTTACGAAAATAACATAATACTTTCCATCCTAACTAAGACGAGGTCGCTTGCGGCCGAGGCATTATAGCACAGAATGGGACAGTCAAACCGCAATATTTAAAACTATTATAACTAAAAGTATTATAATACATAAAGTTAATTCTTTTTTGCAAAAAATATTAAGACAAAAGATGAAATTTTATATAGAAGAAGAAAGAAGTTTTTAAATACACTTGACAGTTAAGTCAACATGCTTAATTAGACTGGTGAGCAACGTGGTTTTGTTGATACAGCTTATTTAGAAAATGGTCAAAGTTATGTGCACGCACAGCGCGATTTCCGTCGACATTTTTATTTACCGCCTCACGCTCCTGTTCCGAGTAGGAAAGCCATTTCTGTTTGGACTCTTAACTTAATAATAAGGCCAAACAATAAAAAGAAGGCGGTACACCTAATCCTCTTTTTACACGAATTTGATTTAACACGAGTTAAAAAAAAAAAAAAGTTCTTTTTTTACACGAATTGTTTTGTTTTATCACGATTTTCAATATTCTATGCATTTTTCTTGAATCCCATAGAGCAAATAGAGCGAGATGGAAAGACGAGCGGCTTTAGGCTGTTATTGTGTACTAAAATAAAAATTTTAGATCAACTTGCAACAGGACAAGGCGCAACGGCTGTAGGAAAGCATTTTGGTATTCATGAAGCTACCATAAGAACGATCTAGAAAAATAAAACTGCGATCAGAAAATCGGTATGTTCTGGAACGAAAATAAGTGCTATACATAAGAGATATTATCAAAGAGAAGGTGGAAAAAGCTTTGGTAATGTGGATTGAAGATACATCACAAAAAAGAATACCAGTAGATGGAATTGCTACCAAGCAAACAATATTAAGAATCTACATTTATAGATTAAAGAAGTTGAGTCAGGTACTTCATCTCAGTCAAAACAACCTGAATTTGCTGCAAGTACAGGTTGGATGACAGATTTTCTTAAATGACATGCTCTCCATAATATAAAAATTAAGAAAGAAACTGAGTCTGCAGATGAATTGGCTACCAAAGAATTTCCTGAAAAACTTAGAAAATTATTGAACTTAGAAAAACTTAAAATTATTGAAGATGGAGGATGTAGATGAAAGTAGCCTTTTTTGGAAAAAAAATACCGATTAGAACTTATGTTCCAAAATCGCACAAAACTGCCATTGGTTTTAAAGTAGCTTTAAAGTCTAACATTGTTGTTTTGTCCCAATGCTTCAGGAGAACTATCTTAAAACCACTGCTAGTAAATCGTGCTTTAAGACCACGCTCGATGAAAGGTGTAGATTTCAATAAATTGCCAATTCACTGGACAGCAAACAAAAAGGCCTGGATGACCAGTGGAATCTTTACAGAATGGTTCCAGAAATACTTCATCCCAGAAATTAGACACTACATGAATGCAAAATGTCTAAAATTTAAAGTCCTTTTAATTCTAGACAATGCACCTGGCCATCCGCTCTTTTAAATCGTACCACATAAAACGTTCATTCAAATGATAGACATGACGTGATAGACAAATTAGCCCATAATGTGGATTTAACAGTCATTGATGTGTAGAAATTTTTTTCTATTATGGACTGCATTAACCAAGTTGTGTTAGCGTTAGCTAACTTAAAGCCACCAACCTTGAACTCATGTTGGAAAAATATTTGGCCAGAATGTGTCAAAAGCAAAGATCCTGATCTTGTCATCCATAATAACCCTGCTTTTACTGACATCACAACGCTGGCACATACAATTGGTGGAGATGGATTCCATGATCTATCATTTGCTGATATAGAGGAATTATTAGTTGATAAAAGCTTGAGCTAAAATGAAATCATAGACCTCACGATAATAACGAAGATCCTTCCATTTTAAATACACATCTAATTAAAGAAGGTCTTGATCTTGCCAGGAAAGTAGGTAATCATTTTGAACAACATGATCCTGATGAAGAACGAGCTGCAAAATTACAACGTGAACTGAAATCATTATTTGGCATCTTACAAGGAACTTTATAACGATTTATCACGAAATCCAACACAATCTTTAATGACTGATTTCCTTCTAAAAACTACTAAATTATCAATACAGGAGACTAGAGATGATGATCCAGAAATAATTTTACAAGATGATGAACAATATAATTCTAGTGATGGCAGTGATGTTGTAGTCTTACGCAAACGTATGTGTTTATTGTCAGAAAATGACAATGCATAAAATTTTGTTATGTTTATATTACTTTGACTTTTTTTTATATTAATGAATTTCAGATATTTTCTTTTTTCAAAGTATAATATATTTAATGAATTAAAATGTGTAAGCACGTAATAAATTCTTAACTGAACTCTAACAAGAATTTTTTAATATTGTTTACACCTAATTCTCTTTTTACACGAATTTTTTGGGAACATATCTATCGCGTAAAAAAAGAATTAGGTGTAGTCTGTTACTCCCGAGAATATAGACACTTCATGGACAATCATTTGGCGTGTGATGTCTTCAAATAGCATAATTGGCTCATACCTCTTTGAGAATGATGATGGCCATGCAGTTACCATAACATCAACGCGATATGTTTGAATACTGAAAACCTTTTTCATCTCACAAGTGCCTATGAATGAGAATACTCATTTCCAACAATATGGAGCAACTTGTCGCACAACTAGGATTTCATTGAATTTTCTTAAAGAAATTTTTCCAAACCGCCTCATCAGTAAAAATAGGAATATTCAATGGTCTCCACGATCGTCAAACCTGAGCTCGTGTGACTATATTTTATGGGGATATCTTAAGTCTAAGGTGTATGAAGACGCGCCATCCTTGTGAAGTAATATTCAACAAATGATTTTTTTTGCTTCATATGAAATTTCACCATTTCACTTAATATTTGTTGCAACAAAAATTAAATTTATGTTACATAATACTTTTTTAATAGTTTTAAATTGTGCAGTTTGACTGACCTACCCTGTATATGTTGTCCAATATGCTAGCTGTAGCAGTGCCTCAGCCGCTAATTAATAAATAAATGAAAAATTAATTAAGTTATACTTAGTAACTAGCCAAAACCATCTATATTATCCTTATATTGCCATATTTACCGTAACTTTACTGAAATTGATGGCGACGACATTTTTATATCCAACTTAGATTCAGAATGACTAATTAAACTTGTCGTTGATGGAATCCTCCATATATCTTTACCTTCTTTATCAATTACACAAACGGGAGTTGGATCTAAGAGTGCCCTTAATCGATCAATTAATGTGATATCTAATTCTATAGAACATGTATCTAAAGCTATCCTACAAAAATAAAAAGGTTAACATATCGAATTTTTTAATACAACCAATTCTTACTCTATTTCAGTCTTTGGAGCTGATAAATGTAAATTGCCAGGTTTTCCAGTCTTTTCAATGTGTTTGAAATTCAAAGATAATTGGGGCTTTGAATTGGTTGGACTTTCGAGTGGATTTCCGGAATGAAAGCTCAACAACCTTACAATGTTTAGCTTTTCTTGGCCGTTCGTTACACTTTCAATCAGTTCTACTTTAGCCATTGTTAATTTTCCGTTTACGGAAAATGCTGTGTTTGTTGTTGTTTCTTTTGCTTCTATATGAACAGGAGCGGCTAATAATCTAAATAAAATTACCTTTTTAAGTATTTAAATTAATTAATTAATTTAATAATTACCTTAAATGATTCATATTGGGTAATTTCTCATCGTATTCTTTACTAACTTTATCTAAGTCTTTAGCTCCATAACCATTTTGATAAGGATGTTCAGCAAAAAACGTTTTTGAGATATTTTGCATCTGAACAACACTAGCAGGTATGATTCTTAAATTATCTGGAGAAACAGCTAAAATATCTTCGTGTAATAACAAGACGGAAATTGAAGCTACTCTTATTTGAAAATGCGATATTTCAGCAGTTGGATCTGCTTCAATATTATGAGCTATAAGAAAAATATATTTGATGCAGCTATTTGTGAATAAAATTTCTATAATTACATTTTCTTCTTCTAGCTGATGAAATTTCACTTGCACTACTGGTAAGACTTGATGTTAAACTTGATTCCATACTACTACTTGCATTTGAGGTGGTGCTATCAAACATACTTGTGTTAGTTTTTCCTCTTAAAGGAAAGAAAATGCTATCGTCATCATCTTGGGGACTTGCTGACCACCCATGCCCAGGACCTTGAAGACCTTTTCCTTGATTAATATTCAAGGGATGTATTTGATTTTGTAATTCTTGCTCTATCCTTTCGAAATCCGCTGATGTCATAGGTTTTTCGGTACATTTATGTTTTGGGGGAAGATTACTAGTGTCTTCTAAATCTGGGCTCGTCAAACCATTCACTAATTCCACTAAAACAAATAATTGTCTTGGCGACATAAATACCGTAAACGTTCCAAACATAGCTTCTATCGAAACTTTCGGTCCAACAACTAGTTCAGGCTGTTTGATTCTTACTCTAATCTCTTGTACACCATTTAATTTAGCAAACATGATAACGTGTCGATCCGTATTAACTTTTCGACCGGTCTCTTCTTGATCTTCCAGCGAACAATTGCACCTTTCATCTTCGTCAGATTCGGTTAAATCCGAAGCTTGGCAGTGTTTGCATGGAGATCGTTCTCGCACTGACTTTGAAAACGTTCGAGCTTTTGTAGGAAATTCGATTGTGTGAAATGAGACTCCAGTTAAAATGAAATTTTTGCACGTTACCAGCGAATCAACATATGCTTTACTTTGTTCTTTCACGTTAGCATCAGGAGTTTCTCCAGTTGGCGGATCATTTCCGGCTTCATCATATAATCTTATACTAAAAATAATAAATTATTAAAATACTTTTTAATTTGTTAAAACTAAAATTGTTGAGACTACATGAAAATGATTAGCCTTTGTTTACGCAATTATTATTGGAGTCCTTTTAAATATAGAAAATAATCTCAAACACGCGAAATAAAACAACAATTTAAAAAAAAATAACCTGAAACGTGCTTTGTAATTTCATTTATCAAATTCAAGTGAATCCATTTGTTAATGTTTTTATCATTTCACTATCGGTTTATTTATAATTTATAGTATTTTTTTCTCATTTAATTTTATGCCACTAATAATATAAGAAATAAAATGTTTAATTAACTGCTCCTAAATTTATTTATAAACAAAAAATTAAATCAGCACGCGCATGGTTCTTATCAATCAATAAACTCTACATAAAAACATTCATTATACAAAAAAAATCACGGACACTTGAGTATTGTTTATAACAATAGCGCAATGACTGAATAAAAGAAAAAAATATTATTGTAATATACTTGTTCATTAAGTTTGATGTTTCTTTATACATTTCCGAAACGACAAAAACTGTTTTAAACGAAATAATTAATGAATTTTAATAAATGAAAAAAATGTTGCGTGTTTCGACGTGATTATAAGTTAGATCATACATGTGATAAAAGATTAATTTTTATGCGCTTCTAGGAAAATTATGAGACATTTGCTATTTTAGAAAACGAGATTGTGACATCTTATATTTATTTTAAAAGATATGTTGAAGTAGAGGATTAAATTAATTTTAAACAAAAATTAACCATCTCAAAATTTTCTGTTTTTGTAAATTTAAGGTTTGTTAAGTTTGAAAGATTATTTAATAATTCAAATTTAATAGTTAACTAAACACGTAAGCATAAAGCGATATTTTTACGAGCTTTATACTTATGTGTAAATGAGTACTAAGTTTTAAACTGATCTTAGTCCTACGTAGGCTTTTTTTAGAGTACAGTAATAATAGATGAAAAATATTGAACAGCTGTGCAAATGGTGACATTGCTGGGAAATGTACTAAATCAACGGGCTATGGCAAGACAAATAAATGTTAATCATTTAGTAGAGAACACACCAACGATTTCTTTGAACTGGCTCTTATCACCGACGGCCCGGTATATATACTAAAAGAAAAACAACAGCAAGAAGATAATTTCATGATTGCTGCATTGAGAGATTCAAAGCAGTCTTCGGCATACTAAGCCCACTGTTGCAAAAAGTGGTTTTACAGCTTGCAGTTCAACCGAGAATGCATTAATTGAACGTCTGGAAAAACGTATTTTTCGCGAATGAGTACAGAATCTGTCTTTATGGCTCAATAATGTTTTGAGCAAGATATACGATTAATAACATACTCAAAAAACATAACGAAATATTAATCTCGAAATATAATCTACAGGATCTCTTCTCATTGTAGATTCACAGTCTCTAAAACTCTCTCTATGTCCACGTATTTGAGCCAGTTTCTTGTTGAGAAACATAAAAAACCTGATATTTCAGATATGATGACATAAATGTCTGAAACTTTCGATCTAAAATACTTTCAAGATGGTCGCCACTTCCGGTCTACTGGAATAGACCACAACTTCGTTATTTTAAATGAAGTGGTATGGTTTCTATTACACCTTTTAATAATAATAATAATAATAATTAATAAGTCTTTATTAATAAGTCGCAAAAAAGGAAAGAAAATAATAATACACTCTTAGAAAATAGACTTATTTTCTGGACGAAGTTCAGTTTGGTTATTAACCAACTGCTCTTCCACTTAATCCAGAATATATAGAAAATATATATATATAAAGCAAAAATGAGAATGTTTTTAACAATACTAATAAACAAAATGAAAAAAAAAACAAAATACGACGACATGCCAGTATAAAGCGATACATTAGTAACTCAGAATATAAAAAAAAAATCATGATGACTCAAGCAGGAGGGAGGATTTTAATTTACTCTTGAACGAAATACAGTTCAATCCTATAAGGTTCATAGGTAGATCATTGTACGTTTTAGCTATCTGGTAGGAAAAGGATCGGTGCGAGGCGCGGCGTGGTACCGTCAATACATCCTTCCTACTTATATTAATGTTATGGACATCGCTTCTGAAAGATAGGCGTTGCAGCAAGTAAGGAGGCCGCTGACTTTTAATAATTTTATGATAAACGCAAGTTGCATGCAGTTTACGTCTGTTTTTCATGTTCAACCACCCAGTCTCTGCCAACTTATGACTAATATGGTCATATTTACGAATTCCGTAAATAAACCTCAGACAACCGTTCTGAAAGTTCTGGATACGACGCCCACTCGCCTCCGTTAAATTTGGACCATAAACAACGTCGCAGTGATTTAATTTGCTTAGAACCAAGCTATCACACAGCATAATTTTTAATTTTTTACTTAAGACATCCCTATGGGCATACAAGAGACGCAGGGCGCCATACCCACCCCTCAAGCACCTGGCCACATGCTCCTCAAACCTCAACTGATGATCCAATGTGACTCCTAAAATTTTTATATCATCAGAAACAGTAAGAGGTTCGCCATCCACCACCAATTGACCGGATATCAAAGGCTTAATCGCTCTCCTTGTGACACTACCGCAAAACAGAAGAATAGAAGACTTAAATGGATTTAGCACAAGTTCATGGCGTTTCGCAACATCAGAAAATAATGCTATATCTGAGTTAAATTTTATGCAGGCATCAATCCAATTATTTGGATAAAAATTCAGCAGAAGCTGTGTATCGTCTGCATACAAGTGAATCTGCGAATGGTCGAGAACCTGGTCAAAATCAGATGTATAAATAGAGAACAATAGTGGCCCCAAAATGGACCCCTGAGGGACTCCACGAGTAACAGACAGAGCGCTCGACACTTGACTATTAATCTTCACAACCTGAGACCTGTCCGACAAAAATGACTTTATCAAAATTGCAGCTTGATTTCCAAGACCAAAATAATTAAGTTTAGATGCAAGTATATTATGATTTATTGTATCAAATGCTTTGGTGAAGTCCAACGATAACAAAAGTGCGGCTTGCCCGGCCTCTCTATACGTAATATTACGCAAAAAATATTGTGAATCAAAGTCACAATATTGTTAAAGGTTTGGTATTTTCAAAGATATTGGTACCGTGGCTTGTATACCTGTTGGCGTTTTTCGTTTTCGAGTTATTTTGATTTTAAGTTGTTTTGGCAAATTTCAGCAGGCTCTTTAAACCTTATTTCTTAGCCAACGTTCATTCAAAAAAGTTTCAAATTAGCATAATTACTCTTCAGATGCTATGAAATAAATTGTCATTCCTTGTATCAGAGTATCTTATACAGGCTGGCCAAAATTGAATTACCGTTTTTCCGTATTTTATTAGCCTGCCAAAGGGAATTTAATTCTCTACAAATCATTTATAAACATTCATACATTGATAGTGTTTTAGATCAAAAATTTGAAAACTGTATGAATAGTGGAACCCAAAAAAGTTTCTAACGAACCAGTTACGTTGGATACCTGTATACATACATTGAAATAGACACAATACCCAAAGATATTATGGTAAGTGTTTCATGACGTCGTGAACCACCGGTCATCACTAATAAATGTGCGTGGCAACAGATGACTGAAAGGTCAAACCTCATGGTCTTATTCAGATGTGCCTCTTATTCAGGCGTTGGTTTCTGTCAGCGAAGTCCAGTGTTATGTGTCGGCCCTGATAAGTTGCAACACGACAATGTTTAGCGACGTACTGGTATCACTGAATTAGTCAGTAAAACCGAATCTAATCATGTACGTTTTGGTCAGAATAAAGTATTGACTGAACAAGTCAGAGACTGCGAAGTCTGTTTCTGCGACTTTGAGCATTACGAGGATGTTCGATAGATGACAGATAACTGAAAAGTCAAACCTTAAGTGAAGTTCAACGTTATGTGTCGGCCCTCATGAGAAGACTCAACATAACAAGATTAAGAAGAAACCGCTAAACTGAATCTAATCATGTACGATGACTGAAAAATCAAACCTCATCGTCTTATTCAAACGGCGTCTAATTCAGACATGCACCTTATTCAGGTTCAGATTTCTGTCAGCAAAGTTCAGTATTGTGTGTCGGCCCTGATAGCAGATGCATCTTAACACATTGGATTTATTTGATTGTGTTAACTGTTAACTATGTTTAAGAGGTGTTTAAATTAATGTTTCCAGCTGCAAAGATCTTAATCTTCATTAGGAGGTTTACAAATAATCATGTGTTGTAAGCAATGTTAGGGCTATTAATATTAAGTTATTATAAGTACCATATTTTCTAATCCGCACACTGATTTTATAAGAATGCATTGTAGTAAAACTGTAGTTATTGACTTCAAAGTTTGAGAATTTTTTTATTATGATATAATCAATAACTTATTCAAAGGAGACGAGCCATAATGAACGATAAATTGAGATATAACAAAACTTCTCCAATTAAAACTCCAAGCAAACCGTTAACAGTTTTTCATTTTCTCTTGATGTTTTTTATAAAACGTGGAATTAGCCGGACCTTTTGGGTGCTGATTACGAATCTGGGTCAGAATTAAAAAATTTTCAAAAATTAAAATGGTGGATACAATATAGAGAGCTAAAGTTGCAAAAAAACGATAATTTATGTAAAGCGTGATATCCGGGGCGGGATTTGCGATCACTAATATATCGCTATATGGCTGCTACAGGATGCCTTCCAGCGTACATAAAATTCTTCTACATGGCTCTTTAGCCATCAAACATGCCCTTGTTCCAATAGGGCAGCTTTCAGAGGAGGCAAGGAATAAAGACATGACGCGTTTTAAAGCCCAGTATACTAGAAAGTCCTCATATATAAAAACTTGTGAAGACTTAGATCATAATATGCTTTTGATGTCATCAGATCCTGTTATTACAAGCCTTAGAACTGACGCGTGTGAAGTTGGCTATAGATTTTAGCAATAGATTTTAAGCTGAAAAAAATGCGTGATCGGGGTTTTTTAATTGATCTAATTTCAACAGCATCGTATTCCTGGTCGCCTCTTGCTTCAGATTCGAAAAGAAAATTTTCCTAACCATTTCTTATATTCCGGGAAAGTCGTTCTTCTTCAAACAATCGCAAATTTTGGCCTGTTCGAGGTTCCTAATCGATCTAATTTCAACGACACCGTATTCCTGGTCGCCTCTTGCTTCAGATCCAAAAAGAAAGTTTTCCTAACCATTTCTTATACAGGTGTCTCGATGACTCGGGGAACAAATGTAACCACATGTACTAGAGTGAAAATGATGACGATCCATGTAAAAAAAATTAGTAAAAGTCCTCAAATTGTAAAGATACAGGCCATTAAAGTTAGGAAATTTTAACACATTTTTCTAAATATCTTAAACACTATTTATAGTAAACCGTTGAAATTTGATACAGTGTAAACTAATATCACGTAAACTCATTAGGCAATTTTTGAGTTGGATCGGTACGCGGGAACAACACTATACAGCTGTTCCTAAAATTTGTTTGCTCAGAACTTTTTTATTCTATCATAACCCTACATTTATTTTTGCAGTTTCTAATAGTGAATTTAGTTTAGAAACTTTTATCACTCTTAGAGAATATTGATAAAAACCACCGTTTTCGTATTAAATGCAAAAATGTTAGGCTCCGAATTCAATAACACTAAAAAAATAATAATAAATAAATAATCTGAATTGGCAATGACAAGTGAAAATCGAACTGAGCAATCATAACTATTATGTATGCAACATGTCCAAGTGTAGATTTTGCTAAATCACATTTTTAATTTGTTTTAGTTGGTTTAATAAACGAATCCAAAAACAATAAAATAAAAATCAACAAAAAATAAACAAAAAAACGACAACACTAACAGGAATAATAAAAAAAAGTACATAAAATAACAAGAAAAGTAATAAAAAATACTAAAGGAAATGTTCAAAAACTTAGACTTCTTTTTTTTTAGTGCTATTATTAAAATCGGAACCCAAAATTTTTGCATTTAACAGGAAAACGGTGATTTTTATCAATATTATCTAAGAGTAATAAAAGTTTCTAAACTAAATTTATTATTAGAAACTGCAAACATAAATGTAGGGTTATGATAGAATAAAAAAGTTCTGAGCAAACAAACCTTAGGAACAGTCAAAATCATATCCAAATCGAAATCATAAATTGCCTAACAATATTACATTATATACTGTACCAAATTTCAGTGTTCTACTGTAAATAGTGTTTAAGATATTTGGAAAAATGTGTTAAAATTTCCTAACTTTGATGGCCTGTATCTTTGAAATTTGAAGACTTTTACTAATTTTTTTTTATATGAATCGTCGTTATTTTCACTCTAGTATATGTGGTTAAATTTGTTCCCCGCGTCACCGAAACACCCTGTATTCCGAGAAAATCGTTTTTCTTCAAACAATCGCAAATTTTGACCTGTTCGGGGTTCCTAATCGATCTAATTTCAACGGCATCGTATTCCTGGTCGCCTCTTGCTTCGGATCCAAAAAGAAAAATTTCCTAACCATTTCTTATATTCCGGGAAAATCGTTCTTCTTCAAACAATCGCAAATTTTTGCCTGTTCGGGGTTTCTAATCGATCTAATTTCAACGGGATCGTATTCCTGGAGGCTCTTGGCTTCAGATTCGAAACGAAAATTTTTCGGGGCTTTTATTTGTTGTTTAAGAAGTCCACCCTAGTCGGGAGCTAAGTCTCACAGCTTCTTACTTGCTCCCCGCAGAAACTTTATAACCGAAGTACACTTAGGCATGTTTACCTATTTTGACGAATCCAAGCTATGGCACGAAAACCTCAGGACGTTTACCTACCTGTCGCGCTGAAATTTTCTTTTCGAATGTGAAGCAAGAGGCCACCAGGAATAGGATACCGTTGAAATTAGATCGATTAAAAAACCCGAACGGGCCGATTTTTGCGAAAGTTTTAAGAAAATCGATTTTCCCGGACTATAGGAAATGGTTAGGAAAATTTTCTTTTCGAATTTGAAACAAGAGGCGACCATGAACACGATGCCGTTTAAATTAGATCGATTAAGTACACCGATCACGTATTTTTTTTCAGTTTAAAATCTATGGCCAACTTCACACGCGTTTAGAACTGTCCAAGTTCTTTCTATAGACTTCTGCACCGTTTTGAACCTAGAAAAGGGACAGAAAGGTGCATCCATAAATACCGACCTAAAGGCTATTCAGGCCTACACGTGTGACAACTTAAAAGAACTCGCTAGGAGCAATGAAAAAGCGGTCAAGCTGGCTAAAGTGGCAGCGAAAACGCCCTTTATTGGACTCCAACCCGGTTGCGGACTACAAAAAAGCCACTTAAAACGGGTAATGAACAGTTGGGAGACCTCCAAGCAAGCCTTACGCTGGAAAGAACTTCCAGATCGACCTAAGGTTGTTCTCAAATTTCCTGACAGGCCGTACGCCCCCGAAAATACCACCTCTTCAACATTGGACAAGCTGAAAATCAAAATTGTCAACTATGCAACGATGAGTCAGAGACCATTGAACATATTCTGTGTGAATGCGTCGCCTAAGACACAAAATTATCGGAAAGATTCGCCTGACACCTACTGACAAAGGAACAAGACCTTGGAGAAATACTAAGGTTAGAAATAGAACTGTCCAGAAAGTCCCATTGAAGGAGTTGAGTCCTGATGCAAGGGAGCTGCTGATCATGGATACAGTGGAAGAGCACCAAGCGAATCAGAAGATGATTCTGACTTTGAATTTTTATCAAAATAATCTACTTCATTTTACTATAAAATAAATTAGCATCTATTTTACCTTTCCATTTTGTTTTCTACCAACTTTTTCCTCCAAAATATGTCAAAAACCTCAAAATTCAGTTAAAATTCTGTGCTGAGAACTAAAACACCTACTTCTAACTATAATAGATATTTAAATTTTTGTTCCTACTCTTATCAGCATTTTCTCACCCATTTATTCTGTTATCAACCATTTAATCATTGTTGCCGCAACATATTTGAAACTGATACATTGACTATAATGATTAATCTATAAACGGTTAATATCATTTTAATGTATTTACAAAACAATAGCATTTCTCTGTATTTAGATGCACATCTAATCCAAAGATTGCACAAAAACTATTTCATAAATAATCAATTTTTATTTTTCTATATTTCAAGCATCATGTATAAGTAACTAAAATAAAATACTTACTGATCTATTTTTATTTGTATTCCAACTCCTGATATGCTATGTTTAGGAACATGTTCAATTTGAATAACCGTATCAATAAATGTCACTTTAACACGGCTAAGAACTGAAAATACACAGCATAAATACATAAATTAATTTTTTCAAATTTTAATTAATTACTTGAATCTATTGTTTGTGCAAAATTTTCTATACCGTCCAACGTTTTATTATTAGCTAAATTGGGCGATTCTTGCATACATTCCTGCGCCAATTGCCTTGAACTAGACATAGAACTCCACATAGATTCAAACATTGAAGTTGCTATTATAAGAGAACAAAGGAAAAGTGTGGATTCTGTTACTGGTTTTCAACTCACCATAATCAGTTCGTTGTTTGGGTTGAACAGTTAATTTCAGTCCGTTTATCACAACAATTGTGGGTTCTTTTAATATAGAAGACCATGGCACGGTTACAGTGATTTTTTCAATATACCCATCGACTATTTCCATAGGCCAATTTTGGGCTTCACCCAAATTATTTATTTGCTTTATAATTTAGAATAAATTATTTGTGGGTATTTAAAAAACCTACTTATAAATAATTCAGGCCACGAGTTTTGTTTGTAAACAACCTTCCTTTCAATTTTAATGGCGCAGAAAGTGCGTACTATTTTAATTTTTTTCACATTCAAAAAAATTCCATATGAAAAACCTTTTATAAACAATCTTTAGAAAATTCTGTTCGTTTATTATGCACGGTGGTTGTTTACAATTAACACAGCACGTGTCAATGCCATAAATGAGAATTTTGAACGTGTTAAAAACTTACTTGAACGTCAAGGCTGACGTACTCTACAGTTCCTATTCCATTATGCATATCCAAATGCAATTCTAATTGGTCCAAACGCAGCTTCTCCTCGATGAATTGCCCCAAGTAACGGTGTAACAAGTACATGAAAACCTTCTTTTTGAAGGTCTTCGTTAACGAGAATGATTTTAACGTTTCCATCTTTACGGTTCACATTAGTTTTCACGTATCCATCACTTTGTTTTGATACAACACGCTTTGATTTGACAATTCTACACTAGTCAGCTGTACCCCACCATACCAACTTATAACTAAATTTCCGCATATGCGCACTAACGACCAACTAATTTATTGATAAATACAATATAGATAATAGAAATAGATATTTATCATAAATAATAACACAATTATTAAACGACACGTGTAGATTAATTAATTTTTTTAAACCCATTAATGAAAATAAATTTAACACAAAGGATTTTTTGAGGTTGGGGATTTAATTTTTTTACTGTAGCTGTCAAATTTTGACGTTTAATAAGCACCATACCGCTTAACCTAACATTTAAATAACGTAATATATCCTAAAGTTATACAATATTTAATAGGAACGAGCTGTTATTTATTGATTAGTATTAAACCAGTATTGAAGAAAATGTCCAATGAACAAGAAAATGTTGTTAATTCACCTCAGGTAGAAAATGGTGAAGATGGTGATTTTGTGGATCCTTGGAATGTTGTTGGTAAATCAGAC
This sequence comes from Onthophagus taurus, assembly GCF_036711975.1. Taxonomy (NCBI): domain Eukaryota; kingdom Metazoa; phylum Arthropoda; class Insecta; order Coleoptera; family Scarabaeidae; genus Onthophagus; species Onthophagus taurus. Next base: position 20,357,677 of record NC_091972.1, on the reverse strand, counting down.
TCAGGGGTCGATTATGATAAATTAATAAGTAAGTCTTTAACTTATTTACATTTACACCGCTTCATATAATTAGCTTTTTGTTAGAAACCTATTTAAATGCGCCATATGGTAACTTTATAGATAAAAAATCTTTAACTAACAAGGGAAATGTCGAAATTGTCCCTCACCGATTTCGTTGTAATTTGGTACAGCGATAGTATGGGCCAAAATATTATTTTATACGTGCTAATAAAGCTCCTGGAGCAAGTTATAAGGGTTGGAAATCGGGGCGAACGTTATATATTCGCGTATAGTTAGAAAACGAAAGCAGCTATCAAAATGTGGTGAATGTAAATTTATATTCATTTTTAAAGAGCTTTTCATTGATATATCACACATATATATGGGGTCTTCAGGGGGTAAATTACTCCTACTTTTTTGAAATAATTTAAAAACTACCCTGTCGATTTTGAAGGCATTAAGTATCCATATAGTATGTTTAAAAATATTAATTACGTGTTTTTTCTCGTTTGCCACTTACCATCCCCTGCAAAGTTATGGGGTATAATAGATAACCCCTTTCCTAAAGAATAATGTGATAAAACTGTTACAATTTTGAACAATATTTTGAAGAAAATCGTAAATTAGTTGAGATTAAGATTTACGCAGTAAAATAAGCCCTTTACGACATTTTGGGATAGTTGTTGTTAAATACCCTAACCACCCTAAGAATTAATTTTTTTGCAAGTATTGCTTATTAAGCAATACTTGCTTATTAAGGGGGGAAGTACATTTAGACGAGCTAAAATAAGCGCATTTTCAAGTTATTTTTTCGCGAAGTTGAAATTAGTTTCAAACCTTTTTGATACCCACTACTATTTAGTGATGCTTTGTACTATAAAAATATGTATTCACATATTCTAAAACTTTTATAGGCGAACGGCAAATAGTGATCAGATAGGGGAACGTTACGGAGTGAGCGGTTCCGTTTCAAACATTCTAGCATTCGCTACAGTGGTTAGAATTACTTGCGAATGCATTTAAATTGTTCCCAACATTCATATCTTCTATGTGAACCAAAAAAAAGTTTAAAAAAACTAAGCATTTAAAAAATACAGGTGTTTTAAAATAAAATTATAATTTTTTAAGAAAATATTGATATATAAATTAATAAAAAAGTAATTTTTTAAAATAACTTATGTATACTTAGAGGTTCAAATAGAAGGTGATATTACTATTTATATGTGTAACAAATTTAATGAAAATCGGTCAAGTAGTTTATTAGTTATCGTGCTTATAAGTTATCGGGTGTATACATTGATTTGAGAAAAAGAGCGTTAAAATTTCAAGTTGTAAAAACAAATTTTTTTCAATCACAAATACTTGTTGGCTAGTCCGCAATACCCGGACTATATAACAGAACTTCAGCTTCTTCATAAAATTCACTTTAGATCGCCAACTTGTCTTTTTGTGCTTTTCGAGCTTCTTTAAACACAGATTCGTTACGTCGTTCCTGCCGAGTAATTCGATGTTCGTCCATTTGTTCAGCGTATATTTTGGCTTGCCTCCCAATAATTAGATTTAATTTACTCATTATTTCCAATATGCTACTGTGTCCTTCATTAAATAAACTAGCCGCAATATATGTACTAATTTCCACTATTTTTAAGCCAGAATTCAGGTACTTTGGATCCAATCGCCAAATAGTAGAGTTGAAACTTTCATTAGCATTTTAAGTGTGGCCCCCCAAACATCTTATTAATAAATTTTCTCTAGATGTGTTTCTGAACATCTGGATGCAATGGCGCTGGGTGCTTCATCAAGGAATCCCATCCATTTGATTCAGCTTTTTGCCACTTGCACCAGCTCTCGGATCCTGACGGACAATATTGGTGATTTGGATGTTCATCTGTAGAGCACATGTGGTAATAAGTAGCCATTATCGCTTTTTTCATGTCTTCTGCACTGTTGATATTTCTACGGATAGCAAGACCGTAGTATGTCGTAAGTTTTATGATTAGAGTATCTGTCAATTTTCCTTTTCCGCCAAGATTGTATGTTTTTTTTATGTTTCGTAGTAGGAAGCCCATCCTCTTTTTAACATGTCCAATACATTCATTTTTAATTACTGGAAAATCGTCGCCATATGGGTTTTGTTCTAAAATTGCTTTGAACGTTTTGGAATCTCCGTCCCCTATACATATAGTTGCCGTATTTTACACCAAACTTTTCTTTGGATCTCAAAAACATCTCTACAATTGCATCCATTTCCATTTTACCGGCAGACCCTTCGTGAATTTTCATGCAATTTTCTTTGTGTTCTTCATACCAGTCAATATATTCTTCTGTATTTTCTTTATTTTTATAAAATGTACAGGCTTGACAATAACTGCTTTTTACAGCTACATCGATAACTTTACCAGAATAGTGTAATAGAGAGAATATAATGATTTGAATCCGCGCTTTTTCCAAGAACCATCACCAGAAACTTTTAAATTCAAGATTGACCTTTCTTGCCTTTCGTTTTCTTTCTTTTCTTCTTCAACAGCTTTTCCGCTGAAATATTCGAACACCGATTTGGTGGCTGAATGCTGATGTTTAACAATATTATTGTATGCACTTACTCAAACCGTCGCATATATCAATAAAATTGCAAAATAAATTTATTCCTTGCCTCCCAATGCCCAGCAGACGCATAACAAAAACAATTCTACGATTTATTTTATAACCAGTTTCAATTAACGGCCCGAATTTATGTCTCTTCGGCCATAACGACAAAGCAAAACGAGCTTGAACCCAAGACCTCTCATTCCATCTACCTCAAATTGTATGGTATCTTTACATTTGCAACAAATAACAACATTAGCCAAAGCACTGAACACGGTAAAAAACTCTATCAAACGATACGAATGTTGACTATTCGGTGCAATATGTTCAGTTCTTCCAGTGGACAGTTTTTTTGCACTTGAACTCTGTCCTGCAACTTCTTCTTCTTCTTTTTTAGTGTGCTGATTCCCATGAAAATGACGTTTTCGCGCCCTAGACGCATTACTACATTTCGGATAGGAAGACATTTTGAATATTAAGAGTTATATCTTAAGAGCAATAATAGATTTTTCCCAGCGATAATTATTGCCAGTAGTATTTCTCAGGGTCGTAAAAACCATGAGAAATATCGGAAACTATACGACAATTTAAAACAACATCGATTTTTATGACCATCATAAATAAAAGTCGGCCAGACAAGAACAGGATCGAATTTAAATTCGTTGAAACTAAAATTATTTTAAACATATTATTTCTCTACAATTTGCAATGAAGGTGTGCTCCTTAATGCGGCCCTTAGTGAATAATCCCGTTTTTGTCCGTTTTATTCCCACAGAAGTAAAGAGACAGAGTTATAAAAACCGGGAAAACTTGTAGATTGTTATCTATAACGTACTTGTTAAAGGTTTATAACTTCTACAATTTAAATCATTTGAAATTAAAACTTCATAGAATCAAGAGCTTAAACAAGATATTACTATAAAAATAATCGATTTTTTTGATAACGTGAATCACGCGTGAGCCACATAGTTTATATGTATGATATTCAAGAAGAACGCGCACCGAGAAAATACGCTATTTTAACGGAAGTACTTAGAATATCGCTTTAAAATTTTGCTATCACATTCTCAAGATGTTCAGGCAACTTTGTATAGAAAAAAAAAATTTTGAGTTTTTTGACGGTTCTAAATGAATTTCCCTCCTTAAGCAATAATTTTAGCTGTTAAGTAGTATGTTTGAAAGCATTTATAAGGGTTAGAAGTTTAGGGTAGATAATATATTTTCCCTAATAATTTTTAAACTTGTACACAAAAATCTTGAACATATTTAAGTTTTTTCCTTAAAGAACTTTTTATCCATGTTCAATGAGGTTTATTATCCTTACTCTATTTAAATAATATAAAAGTTAAGATAATTACATAAATATTATATACAGTGTGTCCCAGGATAGATGTTACAAGAGGTATAATAACTTAATTTAATTCTTCTAATCAAAAACTATTTTTAGTTTAGGTAAAGTAACCTTTTTATTCATGATACGGAAAAATTTTATTAAAAAAAGTTGTTCAAAATGAGAAATTATGGTCCTATACAAAATTTCAGAAGGATCTATCTACTTTGGTTGAAACATCACATTTTAGTTTAAATAACATAAATATTGTATAATTTTATTTTATTTATAAAAAGTCTAAGATAAACATAACTGTCGTTTATACAACATAACATCCACCTTTTGTTGCACACTTTTCTATACAATGCCCAAATTCTCTAAAGCTAATTATCTATTGTCGTTATATTTCTTTTTCTCTCTCTTAAGGTTAACGATGTAAGAAATGTAGTCGAAGTTGATGTAGTCCATTTTTTTAACCAGTTTTTTCTTTAATTTAGAGGTAACAAAGGTTTTTTATGAGTTTTGCACTTTTACTGGTTAGTAAAAAATTTCTTGTATTATATAATAATAATACGTCCTTTTATTAACATGTTTCGCCTGTCCTAGCAGGCATCTTCAGAATAGAGAGTAACATGAAAACTTGAAAATAAAATTTTTTTGAACAGCGGAAACTATTATATTGTTAAACTAATGGCGAAATTCCGTTTAAAAATCACAAATGGGCAGATTTTAGAGATAAAACAATTTTTACAATCAGTCATGGTAACGCGTTGAAAATGTCTTTGATGGAAATTGACTTCTTTCCATGAATTCTTCTATATAGCAAGAAGAAGTTTACAACAGCCGTATCAATTATCCTTGTGAATATACACCAGTACCATTTCTTACCCCTTGTTGCTATAGAATGTTTTTCTAGGAGCCAATCATGATAGTCTCCACACCCATGTATGGATTATAATGGTGAATTAGTCTTGGCTGAGCAACTTACACTGTTAATTGTTGTACTCTGCTTCATCTTGCAACTGATGCTACTGGTTTTATAGTATCAAAATTTGTGGCCATACAAACACATTTCTTACCATTCTATTTTACCAGCAATATTTAGTTTTCGCTATCAAATCTTTGATCATAGGATTCTGGAGCTAACTTTCTAGGACTTTGATTGGTCGCAACACACATTCTGCGTTTTCCTATTCTCGCTGATAGTACCTGTTACACGTACTTGCATTTCTTTTAATTGACGAAATAAGGCATGATTGCTAAAAAAAATTATTAAAATATAAGCAACAGCTTTTTGGACTATAGCAATTAGTTAGCAAAAGAAATAGCAAATCGTATTGGCTTACTCTTCATAAACTGTTTCAGTAAGCGGTGAGTGGTGATCGTAAGATCTTTCAACCATTTCATTTATCGACATATTTTCTTAAGAAATACTAAAATTTTGAAAACTTGCATTGACTATATCTAACAATGGTCTAAGCTGAAACCATTTATCGCCCTTACTTTCATTAGATTTGACATTATTCCGAAAATGTATCAAAGACTTTACTTGAAGATAGGAATTTTTGGTCATAGTATTTTTCATAACAGGTTTGCCCAAATCAACGTCGTCTGCCACTAAAAAGAGAATAAAAATGTTGTTTTCATCTTTTGCGATCAAAACGGAAAAGCAACGGAAAATAGTTCATCAACTTAGCAGCAGGCGGTCAAGCAATATTAAAATTATTGCGGCGCGCAAAGTCTATTCCATAAACATGTTCCCCTTGGTATTGTGAAGATATTGTTGAACGACATATCTTTATAATGATAGGGACTAACGATATACTCCACAAAACATCACTATCCCAACTAAACTCCCAATATTCTCACCGCTTCCTTCTTTCCTTAAATCCTAAATCCTTATCATTAGTCGGCTGTCAAGCGTGTGACAACGCGTCGCTCCAATATAAACACCTGCAATTATAAAACTGTGACAACATTTTCTTTGTTTTGCTAGTATTGTCGCTATTATCGTTTATCGCAGCTTCAACATAAACGTACCCTAATACTTGACCTGGTCAAATTCAACTTCTGGGTGTATTTGGTTTTAGAATATGAAACATTTTATTAGTCGTCTCTGCAGCTATAGACACATGTTTCAACTTAACATCTGATGGAGTTACTTCACTAATAATTTCAAGGCAGTCTGACTGGATTCTTGGAGTGGCTCCAAGAATCCAGTAATAGTAATGATTTGTAATAGTAATGTTTGTATTTCCCAAACATTTTGTAGCCAATTTTTCATATGAGCAGAAGTTATTTTATAAGACTTTGATGCCAGAACAAATATGTTATCTGCTTTGAACATTGTATTTAGTACCCTCGATCCAAACGTGCCAGAGAGCTATGCGCTGTCGATGACACCGACTGGACCATGCTTTCCACGGTTTTAACCCCTCAGACGGTTAAGGTTTTTCTGAAAGGAACTAAAAGCCAACCTAACTACTCTGATCCGAGTTATAGATTGTCTCTGGTCCATATACTTGGATTTGTTGTTTTGCTCATGAACGTCTCACTATATAGGATGTTTTAAAACAACGTTTAAATATTTATAGGGGTAGTACTACAGTCGAAAAGTGTTAATCAACATGGGTCCGAAAATCAACCGTTTTCGAGATACAGGATGTTCAATTTTTTTGGGACTACGTTTTTTCTTTTAAACTATAACTATTACAGATTTGATACTTGGCAAATCGATACAGTATGAAACTGTCTCTTTTTGAGAATAGAATGATGTTTCCATTGCTTCCAGTTGGTATAAGTTATTCTATTACAAAATGTTATGCCAAGTGAACGGCCATTAGTTACCAAAATTTGGCCATTACAAGGAGTAGGCTTTGCCTTACGTACAATCTGCTAAGATACATACATTAATTTGACGTTTCGTTCAAATTACGAACTAATCAAACTCCAGTAATTTGATTTTGCGAAACCTGAAATGAAATCGTTTGCAATGGTCTTGTATTCAAATGCTGAAATGAGCGATATGGTGTTTATGTGCGGCTGTGCCAATGGAAATAGTTTGAGAGCACGTCGTTTCTGTGCTGAAACGTTTCCCAATCGCCGGCTACCTTCACATGTTACGTTTCAGTCACTTTTTCACCGTCTTAAAGAAACTGGATCGTTTGAAAAAAGGTTTTATAATACCGGACGGCAGAGATCCGTATGTACACCGGAAATAGAAGAACAAATTTTAAATACAGTTGCTGAAAATCCCGATACAAGTGTGAGAAGAATTTCGGCTCAAGTGGGTATAAGTGGATGTGTTGTTTGGAGAACTCTCCATGAGTAACTTATTTACCCTTACCATATCCAACGTGTCCAAGCCCTCAATCTTTCGGATTACCACGCACGGTTGACATTCTGTCAGTGGTTTTTACGAGAAGCTGTTGAACGTCGAGGATTCTCAGCTAAAATACTTTTCACCGATGAAGCTGGTTTTACCAGAAATGGAATATTTAATTTCCACAATAATCATGTGTGGTCTGACGAGAATCCTCGAGCCGTTGTTGAAACCAGACATCAACAACGTTTTAGTTTAAATATCTGGTTAGGCGTCGTAGGGGATAGGTTATTGGGACCGATAGTTTTACCACAACCATTAAATGGTCTAACATATTTAGATTTCTTGGAAAACACTCTACCTCAACTTTTGGAAGACTTGCCGTTAAATCAAAGATTAAATCTCCGGAGAGATGGATAGGACGAGGAGGCCCCATTGCATGGCCTGTACGTTCGCCGGATTTGAACCCGCTAGACTTTTGTTTATAGGGCTACTTAAAAAGCTTAGTGTATGCGACACCTGTAAACGATGTTGAAGACTTGCGGCAACGAATAGAACAGGGTTGTCAGACAATTCGTGAAAACTACGGGTTATTTGAAAGAGTTCGGGCTTCCTTTGAACGTAGAATGAGAAACTGTATTGATGTTGGAGGTCGACATTTTGAACATCTTCAGTAAAAAGCTTCGTTTTGATTAGTATTAGTATTACGTTGTGTCAATTCAATTTTTCTAATAACCCTGTATAAGGATTAGGTTATCATTACATACATTTATACTGGACGACTCAGAGGGGGGATGGTCAGAGGCAAATGAGAAAAAATACGTAATTAATATTTTCACATAACTACCGTATTTTCTCGAATCTCATCCGCACTCGAATCTAATCCGCACCCCGATTTTAAAAATGCATAGTGGTAAAAAAATTTAGTTTGCGAATGTAATCCGCATCTTTCTTTGAGCAATTCGACAACACCAAAACGATGCGATGCTTGTTGTTAACCATAAATATATATTTTTTCTGTTGACTGACGCTGATGCATCTAAAGAAACCTTGCTTACGACGACTTTTTTTTAGACTAGACTTAAAATTTACCAAGCCAGAAAAATTTTGAAAATAAATATAATTAAAAAAAAAATAGTATTGCCTAGCACGAATTCTGTTCATATGCTGCCCTCGTAGTAGCTCGAACGTGGTGTGTGCTTAATTATTAATAATTATACATATAATAGCGTACTTATTAAAAAAAGTAGCAAAAATCTAAAAGGTTCTTCTATACAGCAAAGTTTAAAGAGTTGTTATTAAGTTAGCGTTAAGGAAATCGAAAAGCTGGTACAATTTTTGCTGTTAATGAGAGTAACGTTGCGGCTGTTGCGGAAAGACAAGGTAGCTATTGCAGACTGTGAGGCATCGTGCAAAAAATTTACCGGGCCAAAGAAGAGAATTTCATGAAATTGACGAGGCAGTTTTCTAGTTCTCTCAAGAAAACGAAAGAAGGGACTAAAAAATTTTTAATACTAGCTAAGGTTGGACTGTCGGATTTATATCGAATGGTGTTATGGTTGAGGCGCAGAACTACAATTTCCCAAAAGCTCCTAATGATTTTCAAGAAAATTTCAATTTGTCTCAAACTGTAAATGTCAATGAAATGGTAGTATATCTGGATATGCCACCCAATTACACACTGGAAAGAAGAGGTGTGTGGGAAATTTCTTTATAAACGAGTGGTTCCGAAAAATTGCGCATAACATTGATGCTAGTGATAAGTAAGAAGTGATAGGGAAAAATTGCCGACATTATTAATATTGAGAAAAACCATTCTGAAATCTGAAAGACTTCCTGAATGACGTCCTAGTTAGGGCACAACAAAAAGGACGGATAATGGAAAAGCTGATGATTAACACAAGTATGGAGTCTTAGACCAGGAAGATTATTAAATGAGGATATTAATTAATCAGAGACTGATTGCCCTTGGTTTACACTTCTTGTCATAATAATAATACCTGGTGGAATAACATCCATACTACAACCTGTGTATGTATATGTATATTAACAAACTCGAGAATTAACAAAACCGGGAGCAATTAAAGGAGCTTCTGAACTTGTTCAGTGAGTGTAGGCGACATGGAAAACGATCCCTGAAAACAATATTATAACATCATTTAAGAAGTTTTGTATAATCCGAAGATGACGTAGTATGGGAAGAAAATGACACATAAAAATGTAAATATCGTTCTAAAACCCTTAATAAGTCTTATTGTTATGATGTGATTTTATTTTACTGTTTTTCAAATTACAACTATACGACTGCGAATCTAATCCGCACCCGATTATAATCCGCATTTGATTTTAGAGCACATAAAATTTGTAAAAAAGGTGCGGATTACATTCGAGAAAATACTGTATATGGATACTTAATGCCGCCAAAATCGACAGCATAGTTTTTAAATTATTCCAAAAAAGTACGGGTAGTTTACCCCCTGAAGCCCTCAGTTATATGTGTGATATATCAATGAAAAGCTCTTTAAAAATGAACGTAAGTTTACATTTACCACATTTCGATAGCTACTTTCGATTTCAAACTATACGCGAATATATTCCGTTTGTCCCGATTTCCAACCCTTATACCTCGCCCCAGGAGCTTTATTAGCATTTTAAAAAAAATATTTTGACCCTTTACCGATTTCGTTGTACCAAATTACAACGAAGTCGGTAAAGGACAGTTCCGACACTTCCCGTGTAAGAATTTAATTTAAATAATAATTTTTCCATAGAACGTTTTGGAAGTTCAAAAATAGAAGATGATCTTCTCGACCGATTTGAAAAAATAACAGGTAAACAACCTCATCATTTTCTTAAAAGAGGAATATTTTTCTCTCATCGTGATATGCATAGAATTTTAAATGATGTCGAAGCAAACAAACCGTTTTATTTGTACACCGGAAGAGGACCTTCATCTTCTTCCATGCACATTGGGCATTTAATTCCGTTTATATTTTGCAAATGGTTACAAGATGTTTTTGATGTGCCTTTAGTCATCCAAATGACGGATGACGAAAAAACGTTATGGAAAGATTTAAGTGTTGAAGAAGCGATGAAGTTATGTTACGAAAATGTTAAAGATATTATCGCTATTGGGTTTGATGTAAACAAGACGTTTATATTTTCGAATTTTGAATATATGGGACAAGCTCCTGAATACTATCGTAATGTGATTCGTATCCAAAAATGCGTGACTTTTAATCAAGTAAAAGGGATTTTTGGTTTTGGTGATAGTGATATAATCGGGAAGATCGCTTTTCCTGCTATACAAGCAGCGCCTTGTTTATCAACTACTTTTCCAGCGATTTTCGGGGAAAAAAAGATTTCCTGTTTAATTCCATGTGCAATAGATCAAGATCCTTATTTTAGAATGACGAGGGATGTTGCGCCTAGACTCGGGTTTCCAAAACCAGCTTTAATCCATTCCACATTTTTCCCTGCTTTACAAGGGGCAAAAACAAAGATGTCCGCGTCGGATCCAAATTCAACAATATATTTAACTGACACTCCAAAGCAATTGAAAAATAAAATTAATAAACATGCTTTTTCTGGTGGACAACCGTCGGTGGAAGAACATCGGAAATTAGGCGGAAATTGTGAAGTTGATATTTCATTTAAGTACTTAACGTTTTTCTTGGAGGATGATGCAAAAATAGAGCAAATAAGAAAAGATTATAGCAGTGGTGCTTTGTTAACTGGGGAATTAAAAAAGATTTTAATCGACACTTTGACACCTATTATTCAACAACATCAAGAAAGGAGAGCTAAGATTACCAATGAAGAATTAAAATTGTTTATGACTCCGAGAAAGTTGTTTTAATAAAAGGAATTGTAACCTTCAATTTTATTTTAATCTATTTTTGTTATGGAAACAATAATAATTTATTTAAAAAATTCTTTTTTATTATTTTTTATAAACGAGAATGCTTTCCTGTTTTCTATTCAAAATGTGTTCATGGTGTTGCGAAAATAAATTATAACTACAAATTAAGCTACTTCTTTCTTTTAATGCTAATTTTCGTTACAGTTTATAGTAAAAATTGAAAATACAAGCTCTCGAGTATCAGCGGGCTAGACGCGGAAGTTGTAGGTATTTGCCGATTGACGAACCTCAAGGTCAAAGTCGTACTGCATAACCTTGACCTTGAGATTCGTCAATAGGGAAATAGAAGTGAAGTATTGCATGCGTTAATCGTTACATTACCTTAACTTTGAGATTTTTCCTAAGAGAAAAGGTCGAGAGCGTACCGCGTAACTTTCACCTTGAGATCAAGGTCAACTACAACCTAGTCAAGTTCAGTATCTTTAATTTGACCTTTATTCCTTTATATAATACACTCAATTCCGCTTAATCGGGACGAACAATATCCAACGAAATGTTTTTTTAGAATTACGTCTATATGATCGCTCGAATTCGTGTTGGAAAATATCCAGAAGTTGAAAAAGCGTTGGATAAATGGTTTTTAGTAGTTGGTGGTCGAAGTGTAAATGTTAGCGGTGAAATATTAAAGAAGAAATCAGAAGAGATTGCGAAAAACTAGAACATTGTTCTTTAACCTTTGTCATCGTGCGGAACCCTTTTTTGAGATAATTTTTTTATGGAACTCTTCGTTCAGTAACACATGTTATGAACAAGGTGCATATCTGCCCACGTTATAAAAACTCTGTACAAGAATCACTAATTTATAATTATTCAAACAAAAAGATAAATATTCCTTGTAAAATATAAATATGTCATAAGTATAGTAATAGATAAATACAAAGAAAAACAAATACTGCACAATTTATCAATATCTGAATGGATAGATGTTAATTGGAGACGTATATCATTTTCAGCATCAAGTCGAGTTCTGTATTTCGTTTTTGTAGCGACGTATGTGGAAAAGTATTTCTGACAGAGATAGGTTGTTGCGAAAAGCATCAATTCTTTTACGGCGCGTTTGGAAATTTCCGGATATTCATCCATTAATTTTATCCAAAATGGACCAATACCATCATGTGCAAATGTAGATTTTAATGTGGTGTCGGTACGTATGTCTATAAGTTGCTCTCTTTCCTTAATTTGGAAGGTCCAATCCCCAATCCAACCACTGCACTGATTAAAAGGATTTTCAATCCAACTTAAACTATTGCAAGTAGGGGGAAAATACACCAAAAATGTGTTTTGCAAGCTAGTTAAATGTTAAAATATTATTGGTCACTACATATGCGATGACATAAATTCCAAGAAATAGAACATTTTTCAAAATAAGCATGAAGTAGATTCATCCATTTGTAAAGTAAAGCCATCTTTAGCGTGTTTCAAACCATTCTAGTTCCGCTTCGTAGAAATCTGATATGTCTTTAATTCGTCGTATCTGATAATGGGGAAAGGTCAATTTTCCTTGCAAATTTTTCACCGATCATGGATGTGATTAAATCTTTTCCACCAGGTTTAATCAATTTTTCTGCTATCGTATAAACTTCGTCTTGTTTAGCTACGTGCCAACTAATTAAATATGATGCTTTTGGTACATTTTTATTATCATCACGAACATACCTTTCAAAGGTACTTCACAACAATTAATAAATTCCTACTTGAATGATCGGGAAAATGGAGTAAATATCTATGAATTCAATCTGGTCTCTCAGGCGGAGGTCGAGAGGGTTTTTCTTACAATGAAAAACACTTCTGCAGGCGCGGACGGTGTGTCTCAGCACATGTTAACACTATGTTTCTTTTTTCCTCACATTATGCCGTTCCTGGCCCATATCATAAATACTTGTATTGAAACTAATACCTTTTCCTCTTTGTGGAAGGTGGCTAACATCGTCCCTATTCCAAAAATAAAATCTCCAATCTCCTACTCAGCTATGCGGCCTATCAGTTTGTTGCCAACTATTTCCAAAATTTTTGAAAGAATTCTGGAAAAATAATTACGTTAGTTTAGACTTGGTTACGGTCTTGATCCTCACCGATTATTCCAAAACTTTTGATTCGATCGACATTGAAACCCTTATCTCCATCTTGCATTACAGCGGTCTTGGTGAGAATTCCCTCTCACTTCTTTCCCACTATTTAAAGGATAGGTCACAGATTCAGTGATTCTGAATGGTCAACTGTCCCTTTCACAGCCCCTCGTCTCTGGTGTACCGCAGGGTGGTATTCTGAGTCCTATTCTATACAATACATATAGATCTACAATGTCAGAACGCTTGAAACATTGTAATTTTTACTTGTACAATATATCAAATATTTTACAATTCTCGAGAGATCACTCCCTACACATCAATAGCGCTAAAACTACAGCTAGTGTCTTTGGCACGGATCATGTGCGCTCACTTTTAGGCCCATTAACCTTAATTATAGATGGGCCAACAAATTGAGGTACAAAATACAATGAAAAGTCTGGGTGTAATAATGGACGGTCAGCTGTCGTTTACAAAGCATATCAATCTCACCATACAGAGGGCCTTCGCAGCATTAAAGGTGATTTATAAGAACAGGTTTTCACTAAATCAAAATACAAATCAAAACTGCTATGCGACCTACTAGTGCTGTCTAGGTTTAACTATTGCAACACTGTTTATGGCGCTTTTTTGTCAGCGGTAGATGTGGGTAGAATACAGAGAACCCAAAAATCGTGTCTGAGATTGATATGTGGTATTCGTAGCCGTCTACCTATATCATACAAATTGAAAGAAGCGAAGTGGTTAAGCATGGAGAATCGACGTTTATTATATTGTTTAAGTATGTATCACAAAATTATCATCAATAAGTCACCACCATATCTGTACGGAAAATTAACTTAAAATACAGATGTGCATAATCTCAATCTCAGACATAGAGACTTGCTTAAAATACCTGCACACCGAATAGACTCTTTTAAACGATGCTTTTCATATCAGATAGTCTTGAAATACAATTCGCTAACAAATGAGTTTAAAAAATGCGCGTCCAAATAGTTTAAAATCAAATATAGACGATACTCTGGCTTTAGTGCCTGACAACCGTCGCAATTTCAAGCTCTGTGGCTGTCTCAGTGAACTTTTGAAGCAACTGTTGTTTCTTTGTTTTTTTTGCTTCGTTTGATGATGAGCCTGCATTTTATATAATATTATATTTTTCTTTTTTTTTATTTTCATGTTAGGGAAAATTTAATTTACAGTTGTTCTTTTGTTGTATCTAGTTTATTTTGATTTCATTTGATCAATTATGCTTTATTTGATGTAATGTAAAGGTTATGTTTGAAAAGCTTCTCGTGGCGATTTTGCGTCAAACGAAACATCGCCAATTTTCATTTCTATGTATTGTTTTGATGAAATAAAGTTGAAATAAATTATTATTAGGTATTCCTTTTCTGATTTAGTTCAATACATTTTCTTTTAAATTATTATTATTAAGTCCCACTTTTATCACCTCTTGATAAATTTATCCGATAGATAAATGGCGCTCGGCTTGTTACTACCATCTGGTTAATACCTAATACGACATCATTAGCAAAGCTAATGGAAACGGGGCTAATCAAAAATTTTAAAGCGTTATAATATAATGCTTATGTATATTATAAACGCCCAACAAAAAATGCTTCACGTCCTATAAGATCGTAGTAGGCGCTGTAGATTTGCGAAGTGAAAAAGTATTTTGCAGCTTGTGAGAAGTAAAAGGAGTCATCATGAAATGTAGGGAGAGATATGGGTTAGTACTAAGCGGAAGGTTATTGCACACAAAGGACGGAGTCAATGAATTCAGAAAATCTTGCAGCTTATCCTCACTAATAAGAAAAGATCTATTGCCAGGCAATCCAGAAAATCTTCGAATATTATCCCAGATTTCTTTTGCAGTTCTATTTAAACTACTGCAATAATTTTTCCATTTATTCCGTTTCCTTGCCTTCAGAAATTGTTTGCCATAGTCTCTTGCACCAGTTATCCAGCATGGAGTGCTGTTTGTACACTTTAATTACAGTTTTCCTACCTTTAATAATCTTAGTGCACTTCTCATCCCATCAACGTCATTACAGTAGAGATGGTCTATAGACTTCAAAAGCACATTACCATCATGATTATCCTTAGTGAACCCAAACGTAGTATGATGTACCTTAAAGTCACCGCCTATCAAGAGGGGAGCAGAAATAGACAACAGTTTATGGTAATCATCGCATTGCATATTATCTCCATCTTGCCGATAAACCGAGCAAATGAAAACGTCTAAATCAGCTAATTGAATTTCACAAACATTTAAGTTCTGAACATTTAGTTGACAATCCATGTTATTAAACTTTCTTTCCGCTCTGTAGAGTCGAATAATATTGTAACCTTTAAATTTAACTATCGTGTCAGGCTTAAACCAGGTTTCAGAAATAATTGCCACATCAATGTCAAAATCAAAAAGTAAATTGCTCCAATTCTTCTCTTTTTGAGCGCACGGACTGCGCATTCCTAAAATTAATAAATCATTTTATCTACCGACATAGCTCACAAAGTAACGTGGAAGGTTTTGGAGGATTCCTTTGCTTCTGATCACTTTTCTATTTTTGTTCAGTATCAATCTTCCGTTTCTTTATTTCAAACAATCTATCCTTATAACAAATGGAATATACGTGGAGGTTTCAAAATTAATGGCATGCGTCGGGTTTTACAAAATACATAAAGTGAACAGTACTATGTTAAAATTGAATTGGCCTATTCGTACTGGCCTCGAAGCAAGAAACCCAAACATTCTCAAAGATCCATTGACAGTACTGACCCATATACTAGGTCATTCTACTCATTCAACTCATTAGGTCATTGTAAAACGGCCCCAAGTTATTATAATGGAAAAATCGTACAGCACATTCAAGGAGAGCACATTTTGAAGGGTAACGATAGTACTGTATGACGAAATAGATAGAATACAGCAAAATAATTATACATCTCATACATAACTTCAAAAGTAGCAAAAAAAAAACATTTTTCTTGTACATAACCTCAAATATCTCAAAATCCTGATGTGATGGTCGAATTCCGATTCTACGCAGAAAATTACTTCAGAAATGATTGTCAGTCATCCAACAACAATCAACGCCCCTTTTTTTGCAGATCTTTGTAATTGATGTCGCTTCTGACCAAGTCTACCGCCTACATGCTCTCGTCACACCTTTTATCGCAAGTATGGTGACCTGCTTCTTTCTCATTTATGTTACAGTTTCGGCACACCGGCTGCCACAATGTCCGTTACTTGCACGTTACTTCGGCTGTTCTCACCATTTAAAGGAGCCAGAACCCTTGACTCCTGTAGCAGCTCTTAACATCAATTAATTTTTCAACCATATACGAAATCAACCTCACATATAACCTCCTGAACCTTAGTAACTCTTTACATACCACTTCAATCACACATATCTCTTATTTCTTTTATTTTCTTTCTTTCCTCTGCCGATCACTCTGGGCCCGAACATGCTACAGTGGTGTGTAAAAACCCCAATACAGCTTCCAAGTCGTTCACATCCTCGTCCTCTCTATTCTTTTTATTAAATGCCTCAGTTGCAGCCAACGAGGATTCTTCTCCGATTTTTGACTAAGTTTTTATTTCCCAGTTTGAGTCTATTTCTCTGATCCATTCCATCACATTCCTTTTTCTAATTCTATCATTTTTGCACTCTTTTTCCTTTTGAACTCATCTCTCGCTACTCCCTTATTTTTCTCCCCTCTTCCCTCAACTTTACCACATTCCTCACAACACTTCCCGTTTGCTCTCTTCCTTTCCTTCGGCCATTCTAGTTCATCCTCCTTTTTCCATTTTCCTTCATCCTTATTCCTTCCATATTCTTCTCCCCTCCTTTCGTCACCTTAACCCTGGTGTCGATCTAATCAACGTCTACTTCGGTTTAAAGATTAAAGGCAATTACTAAATTAAAATTATTTTCATCCATTTCTTTGTAAACAATCTTTAATAATAATACACTATCAATTTTGATATAAAATAAATCTTATCAATAAAAAAATAAAATAAATTAAAACTTTTAACTTGATCCCTGCGATCTATTCATATCGATACCTAAAATATCATAAACGAGAGTATCGAAATTAATCGAACTCGGTAAATTCAAGTCATAACTTGCAGAATCTTCGGTTTGTTCTTCATCTTGATGGAATCTCATTAATATCGACAAACATTGCTGCAAAGCGTCCTTTGCAAAACTTTCCCCTTTCGAACAAAGAACCTGTTCGAAAATATCCGAATCGATTTCGTTCTCTTTGTCGTCGTTATTGCTACAAATTTGCGTGAAAGCTTTTTGGAGGCGCTTCATCGATATTCCATGGGCCGGTCTATGATTTATGTATAAAATAACAAAATCGCGAAATGAAATTTCCGTTAATGATAAACCACGTTGTGTATTGCGATGTTTAACGTCATTTAGCATCGTCTCAATCTAAAAAGTGAGAATTAATAATATAATTATTTTGGTTTCTTTTTGATTACTTCGTATTCTGTTGGGTAAAATCCACAAGCTCTCATTAGATCGGGGAGTTCTGTTAATGCTATATTTTCAGATACAATTCTAGGGAGTTGGGTGTTTTCACCCTGATGAAGGATTTGCATGTAATAAAAAAGATTTTGCATTTCCTTGAAGAGCCAACCTTGACTTCCACCTTCGATTAAGCAATAATATGGGTTGATTTCTTTCCCACCAACTATTTCCATATTTTCGACAGCTCTATAAAGCATCAAAAATGAATTTAAGAATTAATTTTATAAAAATTTAATTTACTCGGGATTTATTTGCCACATTAATACGCAAACATCGTGTCTTCCAGCGGTGAAAATATAATTTCCGCATGAACTAATCATGTATTGTTGTATCTAAAAGAAATTAAATAAATAATTTGTTAAGAAAGATTTAGGGTAATAACTTTATATGGGTGTCCAACTGTTCCTGTATATTTATAAGGATTTCCATCTGGGGGAAGTTTTTGGATCCCGATGTGTTTTTCGGTTGCAAATATTAAATATTTGCCTGAATATTTAGGTAACATCTAAAAGTTATTAATTAACAAGAATGTTTATAAATTATTTTTTTTTTATAAAACTACTTACTGACATGCTTTTAATTGGGGCTTCACTATAACAACCATAAGCTGGCCCAAGAAAAACATGCCGATATAGTTTTTCATCAGGATATAAAATTTTTAATTTAAACTGAAATAAAAAAAGTATTTCTTTTCAATTTTATATAAAAAAAGCTAAAACCTCATCATCCGCAATTAAAAACTGAGTTGTTGTATCAGGAGTATTACAAAAAACCAAGCAATTAGGATTTGCTGATTGGTCGATCCTCTTTCTATAAACTACACCAAGTTCGTTAATACTACAAAAGAAATTAATTTAATTAAAAAGAAATTAAAAGATTTTTTTTAAGAACCTATTTGAAATATCATATTTAACCAAACATTTATCAAGCCCAATTGAATATAATTCCGTTGGAGTGTGAGTTGAAAATATCAAATCGGTTATTTGCTTTGTATGAGCTCTATTTTTCCCAACCATCAACCAAATATCCTTCTCAATATCATAATAAAACAAAAAAACCGTACGATTATTATCGAAGTAAGCAAAATATTTATAACACGACGAATAAATTAATTTCATAATTCTGTGGGTTCCTCTTCTTATTGGATACCCCGGTTTCGAATGTAACAATACAGGCTCCAAAAAGAAAATTTCACCATTTCCACGACCAACAGCAAGGTGATAACCTTGATTAAAAAAAATAATTAATTATAAACAATTATTAATAAATTAATTTTTACATTTTGGGGAAAATTTAATACAAGTTACACTTTTGGACATTAAATAATCTGAACTTTTTTCATCAACGGGAGGTGGGGCCACATAAACAGCACTGGTAGAAGCATCTGTAGGTGTTTGTATTGGTTCAACTGGTATGATCGGATCAATTATCATCGGGGGAAGAACCGAACTGTGAATCATCGTGTGATTGAGGTAATTATAAAGGCTGACTCGACCATTTCTGTATGCTATTGCTAAGTAAGGCCTAAAATTTATTAATTATCATTAATAAAAAGAAACATATTTCAAACCATTTAACGCACTTTAATGTTATAAAAAGTAACCTTAAAAGTAATTTTTATGACATACGTATATTTTGAAATTTCGGTTTTTATCTCAAAAACTGATAGAATCTAGTTAAAATTTCTTATTAATTATGTGTTTATGGATCATTTGGAGTATTTTTGATTAATAAATCAAACTTCTACAGTTATTAGTTTTAGAGTTACTACACGGTAAAAAATAATCCCGGTTATAATTTTAGAGTACAGGTTAAAAATATAGAGTGTTCTTTTTAGAGTAAATTTTATTCTATTATTTACTCTACTTATGGATAAACCCTACTAGAGATAATTTTTTCAATATAGTCTAATAGATTAAAGTTTCCTGTTGTAGATGTACGTTAAACATGCTAGAGTCAAAATTTAACTATTAACGTTGTTGAAAGTTACTCTAAATCCAAAAAAGTCCTAACAAGTTCACAACCTTTCATGCTTGAACACGTGTTGATGTGAAAACAAGGCGTGTTGTTCAGTTTGTTCTCAACGGTATGTAGATATCTTAAATGCATTCAAAGTGCAATTTCCTATTAAACAAGACTTAAATATTATAGATTTAAATCTTCTGATGTATAAGGATCCGTTCAATTTAGCGCAAACGCAATTAGGGGCTGATTTTTATTTGGTATTAAAACATGGATTTATTTTTTAGTTTAAGTTTTTGTGTTAGTAGTTTAAGTGTTTTGCATTAAAAATGACACCTGCATACGATTTTTTTTTATAATTTCAGTATGCTTACTTAAATATAGCGACTTAGTATATATTAATATAGCATAAATGCAATTATTTATTCGATTGTTCAGTTTTTACAATAATAAACCTATTTTGTGAACACTGTCTATTTTCTTATAACTTTATTTAGAATATATCTAAATCTAATTTAGAGTATATTGCTAAAAAATCTACGTAGATTGTAGCATTCTATTAAGAATATACCAAACACTAATTTCGAGTGCATTGTAAAATCTGTATAGATTATAATTTCAACTCTGCCGAGATTTAATATATAATCTGTGTTCACTCATCGTAGAGTTAATAATTCACTTTACCATAGATTTATTTGATCTCTAAAATTTGCTCTAACAACCGATTGAAATATTAACTCGAAAAATGACTGGACCTCCTGGAAACATGTTAGTTATTTTTTACCGTGTATTTACCTGTATAGTTTACCTGTATTGATGACAAATACGTCTATTTTATGGTTTTGGTACTTATTGGGTTCTAACTATAAAAGTCATAAAATTGCGTTGAAATAGATTATCAATTATATCTTTATGGTTCATTTGGAGAAATTTTTATTAATTACTCTAACTTCCATAGTTATTAGTTTTAAAGTTACCATCCTGTATTGATTACAAACATATCTATTTTAAGATTTCGATACTTATTGGGTTTTAACTATAAAACTGATAGAATTGGTTTAAAATAGATAATCTATTATGTCTTTATGGTGCATTTGGAGTAATTTTTATTCATAACTATTACTTCCATCGTTATTAGTTTTAGAGTTACCATCCTGTATTGATGACAAATACGTCTATTTAGAGATTGTTGTCCTTGTTTGATTTTAATTAAATAATTATCATTCTTAGGTTCAAATAGGTTATGTATTATGCTTTTGCGGTCCATTATGAACATTTTTTATTCGTAACTCGAACCTCAATCGTTTCAAGTTTTAACGTTACCACCATACGTTAACAACAAATATGGCTGTTTCAACATTTCAGTACTTATTGGGTTCTAACTATACAATTAATAGAATCCGATTCAAATAAATTATCAATTATGTCTTTATGGTTCGGTTGGAGTAATTTTTATTAATAACTCTAACTTCCATAGTTATTAGTTTTAGAGTTACCATTCTGTATTGATAACATTACGTCTATTTTGAGATTTTGGTTCTTGTGTTCCAACTAAATAAATGATACACTTAGGTTAAAATAGGATTATGATTTTGTGGTCCATTATGAATAATTTTTATTCATAACTCTAACCTCAATCGTTTCAAGTCTTAACGTTACCACCATACATTAACAACAAATATCGCTGTTTCAACATTTCAGTACTTATTGGGTTCTAACTATACAATTAATAGAATCCGATTCAAATAGATCATCAATTATGTCTTTATGGTTCGTTAGGAGTAATTTTTATTAATAACTCTAACTTCCATAGTTATTAGTTTTAGAGTTACCACTCTGTATTGATAACATATACGTCTATTTTGAGATTTTGGTTCTGGTGTTCCAACTAAATCAATGATACACATAAGTTAAAATAGGTTATGGATTATGATTTTGTGGTCCATTATGAATAATTTTTATTCATAACTCTAACCTTAATTATTTCAACATTTAATGTTACCACCTTACATTGATAAGTGATAACAAATATGTTTATTTTAAGATTTCGGTACTTATTGAGTTCTAACTACAAAAGTAATAAAATTGAGTTAAAATAGATTATCAATTATATCTTTATGGTTCCTTTGAAGAAATTTTTATTAATTACTCTAACTTCCATAGTCATTAGTTTTAGAGTTACCATCTTGTATTGATGACAACCACATCTATTTTAAGATTTCGATACTTTTTGGGTTTTAACTATAAAACTGATAGAATTGGTTTAAAATAGATGTACTATTATGTCTTTATGGTTCGTTTGGAGTAATGTTTATTAATAACTCTTACTTCCATAGTTATTAGTTTTAGAGTTACCATCCTGTATGGAAGAGAAATACGTCTATTTTGAGATTGTTGTCCTTGTTTGAATTTAACTAAGTAATTACTATTCTTAGGTTCAAATAGGTTATGTATTATGTTTTTGTGATCCATTATGAACATTTTTTATTCATAACTATAACCTCAATCGTTTCAAGTTTTAACGTTGCCACCCTATACATTAATACCAAATGCGCCTATTTTATGATTTCGGTACTTATTGGGTTCTAACTGTAAAACTGATAGATTTGGGTTAAAATAGATTATCAATTATTTCTTTATGCTTCATAAGGAGCAATTTTTATTAATAACTCTAACTTAAATAGTTATTAGTTTTAGAGTTACCATCCTGTATTGATGACAAATATGTACGAACAATTTTTATTCATAACTCAAACCTCAATCGTTTTAAGTTTTAATGTTACCACCCTACATTAATACAAATACGTATATTCTATGTTTTTGGTACTTATTGGGTTCTAACTAAAACATTCATAGAATTGAGTAAAAATAGATTATCTATTATGCCTTTATGGTATGTTTGGAGTAATTTTTATTAATAACTCTAACTTCCACCTTTATTAGTTTTAGAGTTACCATCCTGTATTGATGACTAATACGTCTATTTTGAGATTGTGGTCCTTGTTTGATTTTAACTAAGCAATTATTATTATTAGGTTCAAATAGGTTATAGATTATTATGTTTTTGTGATCCATTATGAACAATTTTGTTCATAACTCCAACCTCAACCGTTTCAGCTTTCAATGTTACTACTCTCCGATATTTCTGGTGGTTTTTATGACCCTCAGAAACACTAGTGGCAGTAATTATCACCCGGAAAAAGTACCTGGACATGATTTATGATAGGTCCTCCTAGGGAACTAGGTCCAGGGACGCACTTCTTTTTTATTTTATTTTAAATTCAACAAAATAAAACAGAAATGTAGTAAAGAATATAAATTTACTTATACTTAAATGATTTTACAAAAAAAGCAAGTATTAATTTATAATATAAAAATTAAAACATATTTTTTATAATTATCTTATTGTTAGAATTAGTGTGAAAAGATAATAAATTTTATAATAATAATCATAAATTATTTAACCAAATGTACTTTTTAGATAGATTTAAATAAATTGTTGTATTTTCACACAAAGTAATGATATTTAAGTTTTTAAATATTATTTTATTGAAATTTTCGTTAATGTGGACGTGAGCAACTCACGCCAGAGTTTGGGGTTCGTAAACTACCTGTATACAACCCCATCTTTGTTCGTTATATGACTGCAATTAAGTCATAAAAACCACCAGAAATATCGGAACTATACCACTCTACATTAATACCAAACACGTCTACTTTCAGGTTTCGGTGCTTTTTGGATTCTAACTAGAAAACTGATAAAATTGAGGTGTAATACATTATTAATTATGTCTTTATGGTTCGTTTGGAGCATTTTTTATTAATAACTCTAACTTTCATAGTTATTAGTTTTAGAGTTATCATTACATTGATGAAAAATTTATTATTATTACGTCTATTTTGAGTATATAATGATATTTTGTGCGTAAAAGAATTCATAAAAATTGTCATACATTTCAGAATGAACATCAATTCCAGCAACCGGAGTTTCCGTAGTAAGTAAAAGCTCTTCAGCTTCGTTATTGATATAATCGATTTTAACCATATTGCCATCAGCGGTTGCTAAAATATAACATATCATGAATACTTTTTCTAAATAAAATCGCTTTTCTTAATACCAACAATAAAATCTCTCACTATAAAAGGTGTCCGATGTATGGTTGCATCCGATGGCACCATATTTTTGTAAAGAATCTCATATTGTTCGCTAACATCGTTATCATCTTTGCCATAATCAATCACAATTTTTCCTTCGAATGTAGCAGAAGGCGTTCGTTGAATGGGTGAGGCGAGATAATAATTTCTCGGGTCGCGATTGAAACTGATCTTGTGAACACCGGGTAATTGAAAGCTTTGACACCAGTACAACAAGCGGACGTAACGATCGTAAAAACGTATGTTGCCTTTTGAATCACCAGTAACAACAACGCTGAAAATAAAAAAAGTTAATTAATTGAAATTAATTGAAGCAATACTTACCCATCAGACGAACTAATGGTGTTTAATCGAAACACTGTCACTTTAACACCGGTAATAAAAATTTTTCTAGCATCGTACTCATCGTCAATATTGAATTCT
Organism: Onthophagus taurus; assembly: GCF_036711975.1. Classification (NCBI taxonomy): domain Eukaryota; kingdom Metazoa; phylum Arthropoda; class Insecta; order Coleoptera; family Scarabaeidae; genus Onthophagus; species Onthophagus taurus. The sequence continues at coordinate 20,333,367 of NC_091972.1, read as the reverse complement.
TTCTTATATACAGTATTTCCCAAAACTAAAACGTAACCTTCCGTAGTCGAAGCGAAACATTCGTGGCATTCCAATAAATAACAACTATCGGTGATTTTTCCCCATCGGTTTTTATTGCGAATTTCAGGGATCCTCGGTTCAATAAAACTTTTGTTAACAAGATGCTAAAACAATAATTTTTTCTTTAAATATTGTTGATGAAAATTTAAAATTTAATAACCAACGTATTTCATAAAAACGATTTGTCTTTTAAACGTAACCATAAATCGTTCTTGTACTGTTCGATTAAAAACAACCCCAACTGGTTTTCCATAAGCTGGATCTGTTAAATAAGTATCAACGGGTTGATCTGATCCGCTGGACCAAACCCATAATTTTATAATAGCTGGCATATCGCTGGTTACGCTAACGATGTATTTTCCGTTTGGACTCATCGTTAAAATTGCTGTCCCACTTCCTGGATTTGCGTTAAAAATTGTGCATACAGGTTTACTTAAAAATAGGTAATGAAAGAAATTAATTAAAAGGTATTTAATTTTTACTATTTCCTCATTCGCCATACTATTATGCTATTTTCCGGACCAGAATCGGCGGTTACTAAATATTTTCCTTTTAAATCCATCGAAGCTGATGTAATTGAATTTTGCTTTAAATAAAAACAAAAAATTAATTATTAAGTTATAATTTTAAGGAATCGACGCTATACAGGGTGTTTCATTAATAATGGGAAATATTTTAACTGGAGATACTTCGTGTCACATAATGACCATTGACCAAAAATAACCGTATTCAAAATCGCACCGTTTTCGAGATGAAGGTCTTCAAAGTTCCAGAAAAAAAAAACGTTTTTTTTATCTTTAAAAAATTAGAATTGTCATTTTAGCACAATTTTTCGATTCTTCAATACTCTTCCTATGAAAATAACATACTATGTTCACCCTTCGTAACGATTAAGTTATTATTTTTCGAGATATTTAAAGTTAAATGAAACACTTATTATTATTTATTTATTGTTTATTTTATAATGTACAAAATTTAAGAAACACTTAACAAATGTTCAATATGACCCCCATTAACTTCAATAAGTTTAGTAATTCTTTCGCTAAAGGATCTTCTAACTTTAAAAAATATGTTTGGGTGGTTGGTAACAAAATGAGCAGAATTAACTATTTGCAGCCATAGTTCCTGACGATTATTTATTTCTTGTGAGTATACCAGTGATTTCATATGGCCCCAGAAATGGAATGTTTTTAATGATGCTTTTGTTATTTGTAAAATAATTAACATTATTTAAGTAGAAAGGTTGCTAATACAAAATGCTACTTATAACATGCGAACACGGTTCGTTCTGCTACTACTCTTCTAAGAGCAGCCAACGTAATAAAATAAAATGTGCAATCTTAACATAAACATCCCCCCTTTGAAAGGGTAAAGACTTTCAAATATACAAAACCAAACGATTGATATAAGGTAAGTAATAAGGTAATGAACTGATACCACTCTCACCACTTCATCTGCTCCAGCATGCGTTGTCACTATTCTTCCAAGTTTCCACTGAAGGGATGGTAGGTTGTCCTCTTTTAGTAGTACCATTCTTCCAATATTGATTAATCTTAAACCATTTTTCTTCCATTTCAAGCGTTGCTGTAGCTCTCCAATATATTCCTTTGACCAACGTTGCCAAAAGTGCTGTCGGATCTGCTCAATACGTTTATGAATGGTAAGTCTTGAAGTGTTAATATTGTATTATATTAAGTGTAATATCCGTTTCAGAAATAGATGTAAAACTTCTTCCAATCAAAAAATGAGCCGGCGTTAACGGATTATCATCAGATGGATCTTCGGAAAGAGGAGAAAGGGGTCTAGAGTTAAGGATGGATTCTACTTGTGTTATATCTAAATGTTAAAATTGTATTACCCATAATCCTTTTCAAGTGACCCTTCACCGATTTAATTCCCGCCTCCCAAATACCACCAAAATGCGGTGAATGAGGAGGTATGAATTGCCAACTTATAAATTGATTTGTCATCTCTTTTGACAACTCATCTGAACTCAATTTAAGAAAATCCCTCAAACTCTTTAGCTCATTACAAACGCCATGAAAATTAGTACCATTATCAGAGTATATAATCTTGGGTTTGCCTCTGCGTGCGATAAATCTTTTTAATGTGGAGATGAAAGCATTTGTATTTAAGTCCGTTACCAATTCAAGGTGAACCGCCTTTGTCGTAAAACATATAAATAAGTACAAATAACATTTTGAAACTTTTGCTCGCCTGCCTTCTTTATTTTTAATAGAAAATGGACCTCCATAATCTATACCCACTATTTCAAACTATTTGAAACAAGTTATACATTTTTTAACTGTTTGCTTTGCCAAATTGCGTCCACCAATTGTCCAATATTTTTCTCTGGTGCTAACTGAGGACCAGCGTGACACAAGTTTAAGTGTTCAGTTTGAAAGATCAACTTTGTGAATGTATGTTTGCTGTGTAAAAGTGCTGGATGTTTCTTTTCATATACGAAATCAGATTGCTGCAATCTACCTCCAACCCTTAGAATTTGTTCATTATCAATGAATGGATTTAATCCCAACAAATTGCTCTTGATATGGATTTCATCTCGTTTTTGCAATTGTTCGATCTCATCGCTAAACGTTTCTCGTTGAGCTATTCTCAATAATGTATTCATAGTTGCATTCAACTCTTCTATGGAAATATTATTTTTCATGCGATCATCTGCAATTTTTTGACAATTATATATGAATCGTTTCACATAGGAAATTACTCTCAGTAATGTTCGTAAGTTTGAAAATCTCTGAAATATTAAAAATTCTTCTACATTGCCTACAAGAACGGTATGAGACTGAACTTTTAATTCTGGTAAATTGTCAATGTTATGATCTTTCGTCTGCAATGGCCATGCTTGACTGTCGAATTCTAACCAACGCTGTCCATTCCACCATAATTTTAAATCCTTTAGTTCGTTTCCATTTAATCCTCCCGTCAATAAATCAGCTGGATTGTCTTTAGATTTAACATGATGCCATTGATCCAAATTTGTAACAGCTTGAATCTCTGAATTATTCTGTTTGCTACAAATGTTTTTAGAGTGCATTTGAATTCAACTACGCCAATACGATTTTTGAATCTGTCCAAAGATAAATTTTATGTAAATCTAAAGTCAGTGACCCCTTCACAATGGTTAACATTTTCGCTAAATGTAAACATGCACATAATTCCAATCTAGGAATAGTGGTTATTTTCAGTGGTGCAACGTTTACGTAATCACCATTTTCGGACCTCAAATAAATGCAACAACCATACGCTTTCTCGAGAGCATCTGCAAATCCATGAATTTGAATTTTTTGTTTGCATTCTCCTAATATAAATCTAGGAATTTCAATATTCTCAATAACCTTTAATGTGGCACAAAATCCTACCCAATCTGAATAAATTTCCATGGGAAGTGATTAATCCCAAGTAACCTTTGCTTCCCATAATTTCTGAAGGAGTATTTTGGCTTTGACTCTAATAGGACTAAGTAGACCAAGAGGATCGAATATTTGACCAATGGTAGATAATATCGTTCTCTTATTTACGTCTTTATAGTGCTTAAGTTTTATTTTGTAAGATAAATTATCCCTTTCATGTGCCCAAAACAGACCAAGTGTTTTCGTAACTTGATCGTTTCCCAAAGAAATAATATTTGACGTGGAATCCAAAGTAAGTATATCACTACACCTTTTCATTATGTTGCTATTCCATTTTGCCAATTCGAAACCGTAAGATCTTAAAATGTTTGTTATTTGTTCGCAAATCTTTGTAGCTTCTTCTACAGAATCGAAACTTGTTATCAAATCATCGACATAAAAGTCTCTTTTAATTCTCAATGATGAATCTTGTAAGTTTTCATTCTCAAGAGCCGTTTGTAATAAAGATCTAATAGCTAAATAAGATGCTGCTGCTGTTCCATATGTAACGGTGTTTAATTCGTAAACTGAAACATCTTTATCTGCACCATCTCGCCATAAAATTCTTTGTAATGATCTTTGACTGGGATCAATAAGTATCTGCCTATACATTTTTGAGACGTCAGAAGTCACTGCAATCTTATGTTGGCGAAATCTAATCAAAATAGAAAACAAATCGGCCTGAATCACAGGACCTATCATTTGAAGATCATTTATGCTATAACCGCTTGAAGTGTTAGCTGATGCATCGAAAACCACTCTATGTTTAGTAGTTAAGCTGTCTGCCTTTTGAACGCAATGATATGGCATGTAATAGGAATAATCTGCTACTTCTGGTTTGTTTATCTTAATCATGTGACCTAAGTTTTCGTACTCAAGAATGAATTAGTTGTATGCTTTTCTAAGAGAAGCATCTCCATTTAATTTACGTTCTAAATTAGTAAATCTATTTAATGCCATGTTGTAAGAATTACCTAGTTTGTCTAAAGAATCCTTGAATGGAATTTTAACGACGAATCGTCCATTTTTATTGCGAATCGTAGTGTCAATGTAGTGCTGATCGCAAAATTGTTTTTGGGCTTAAATTGTCCAGTCTCTCCTAATCGACTAAAAATGTTACTGAAAGTTTTGCGATTAGGTTGAACTCTGTTTGGATACATGTCTTGATATCTTCAAGCAGCAGCAAGGCAGGAATCATTTTCTTGTGCATAAACACAAAGCATATCTCGTATTTCAAGATTAGAAAAATTGTTATGACGTGTCATTTTCACTTAATCAACTTGCTAAATTTGTCAACTATGAGAAACAAACAATGAAAATCAACAAATGCATAAACTGACAGAGCCAAATACACAATACCTGAACTTATTTTTAATATGTCGTACCCACTTAATACCATGAACGCATTATCATTTATCTAAATGATATGCAGAAATGATTAAAGTGGCATTTACTGATCGTGATATTGAGAATAAATGTAATAATCAGTTTATTTATCATAAGTTGTTTTTTAAATTTTGTTCATTATTAATTCCGCCAGTGACGTAGAATTTGAGTGTTGGCCTACCCGGATTTATGCTGTTTAAACTATTTTTAGTCACAAATCCTTCCCAACTTTCTCGTTTTTCTCGAAAACCAAGTATAACACGAAGTTTCTACAAGAGGACCTTATTTTTAGCATTTTAACTGGCCTATTAGGTGATGCTAATTTCGCGCTTGTTAATCAAAAAAGTTCTATTGGTGTTAACACAAGGGGATATTTTTTCTCCTTGCTGTAATTTTGCTGATTTCGGAAAATTTCACCATAAGAAGCATGTAATAATACTAAATCGCCATGTCAAATTTTATTTTCATCGTACAAGTAGATTAGCTTAAAGATGGAAAAAACGATTTTTTTTCAGGAACTTTGAAGACCTTCAACTCGAAAACGGTGCGATTTTGTATAAGACTATTTTTGGTCAATGGTCATTATTTGACACGTAGTATCTCCAATTAAAGTATTTCCCATTATTAATCAAATACCCTGTATACACGTGTCATTTTTGTAGCAACGGTAGTGAAGTGTAGTGGTTGTTTACGGCAGTGTTCCGCAAACTTTTTATGTTCAAGGTACACCAGTAGCCAGTAGTACACCCAGTGGTGGCGCTGCGTACAAGCGAAGTAGGCGGCCAAAATAAGGGGCGGCCGAAACCATGTTCCTCCCAAGCATAAAGAACTGATATTGATCACGACTATCAGAAGTTATTCTTACATTAACTGAATTAAATTTGCCATTTAGAGGAAAATCTGATGTACACTTTGAAAAAAATAACGGAGTGTTTTTAAAATTTATTGAATGTCTAGGTTTATATGATCCACTTCTTAAAAAACATCTTTGACGTATAACGTCTAAAGAGACACAGGTTCATGATTTTAGTAAAGACATACAAAATGAATTAGTAGGTTTATTGGCAGAAATTACTAAAAAGAAAATTATAAAAATGGCAAAAAAGCCGAATTTTTTTCTGTAATCATGGAAACTAAAAAAAAAAATAATAATAAGAAAATATTTGGTGGAAGAACATTTTATTGATTTTATTGATGTAACTGACACTACAGGAGTTGGCCTGGCATCTATATTTTTAGACACAATAAAAGTACTGCCTTTAGACGTTTATAATTGTAGAGGACAGGGCTACGACAATGGAGTCAATATGAAAGGTAAGAATAACGGACTACAAAAACATATTTCAAATATAAATCCGAGAATGTTATTTGCTCCTTGCTCCTGTCACTCCATTAAGATTGTTTTAAATAATGCTGCAGAATCAAATATAGAAATAAACAAATTTTTTGGAATAATACAAACCTTGTATTTTTTTTCTGCATCGACTAATAGATGGTCTATTCCTGTCAAACATCTGACTAATTTAACATTAAAACCTGTATGTTTTGCGAGATGGGAAAGTAGGATAAATGCGATCAGGCCCGTTAAATTTTTGTCCCGTCACTTTTTGGTATTGTAGAAGACACGTCTTTCCTGGGTTCTCATGGATATAATACTAAAGTAGAAGTTAAATTATCAGTTCGTATGCATTACAATAATTAGATATAATGTATAGGGTTTGTCACGACGAGCTGAGTCTATATGTATGTGGCAAACTACTGGCACTATTTTTCTGAAAATTGTGCTGAAAAGGTGCTCGTTTCAGTTATAATATTTTCAGTTTTCTCCAACTTCCGGTTATACTGGAAATGAAACCCAACTTCGTTATTTTAAATGGAATGTACCAATTTTTATAGAATTTTCGAGATCCCCACAAAATTTTAATATAATTTGATATAAGTCATCATATGTCTAAAGTGCACCATTTTTGAATTAGTTCAGTTTTTTCGAAAATTTTTGCAACCTTTCACAATAAAAATAATTTTTCGAAATAACACTCGAGTCTTTCCAAATATTCTCAGGGTTTGCACAGAGAGGACCCATAGCTTACATAACCCTTGAAAAGTATTTTAAAAAATTATCCAGGGTGGCCAAAAATTTGCGCCGAATTTCCCTATCTCAAAAAGTCGAAAACTTCATTTTTCCTCAATTTTTTTCTTCACCAGCGTATTATACGTTGAAAAATAAGGGAACTTTGTCATTACATGCCCATATCTAAAATGTATGGCTTTCGCAGAAACTTGAAAAAAATTAAATTTTCTTGATTATTAGTAAATTTAAAATTATTAGTTGGCTTTGGTTTGAAGCAACCAAACCGAAGAAACAAAAACTATCGTATTAAAACAAATAATTTGATGTTTGCGTAGCAAAAGTATTAATCATGTTCCGTTTAGGATTTAGTTTAATTGTAGAACCTATGGCCAGTTTGTTAGAAAGCCCAAAAGAGTTAAACCAATCGTAGGTAACGAAGAAAATGAAATTACAGTTCTGGGGAAATTACAGTACTTCAGAGCTATCCTGAAAATTCATTATAAGATGCTAAAAGAGATTTGGGAATATCTGAGAAAAGCAATCATAGGATTTAAAAAAAAACAAAACTTTCGCCCTTATTCTTACTCATTGGCACAAAGTTTAAGGCCAGGTGACGATCAAAGGAGAATTGATTTTTGTGAATTTATGTTGATTAAAACACAAGATGAAGATTTTTTGGAAAAAATAATTTGGACGGATGAGGTAAAACTCATTAAATTAAATAATTAAAAATTGGGGTTGCCAAAAAATGAAGTTTTCGACTTTTTGAGATAGGGAAAGTCGGCGCAAATTTCTGACCATCTTGTATAATTTAAAAAAAAACATTATAAGGGTTATGTAAGCTATGGGTCCTCTCTGTGCAAACCCTGAGAATATTTGGCCAGACTCAAGTGTAATTTCGAAAAATTATTTTTATTGTGAAGGGTTGCATCTGCCAAAATTTTCAAAGAACAGTTAGTTATTACAAATAGCGCCTGAATTAGCAAAATCAGTAAACGTACAACCAAACTTCACAGAAATCAGATTAAAACGTCGAAAACGCAATTTCAATAATAAAAACTTTTGACAACCCCATACAAGATTCGTCACAAAAATTTAAAGTTGATGTATATTTTAATTTACTTGACATAGCGATTCATTCAATAGAGGAGCGTTATTAACATATCTTGCCGACCAAAAAAATGAGGACGTCATAAAACAAAGTATGAATTTGGAGATTACTCTTACACATAAAAATAGAAAAGACAATTACGGTATTCAGCTGGGGGAAGAGTTGAGTTTTATTTCAAAACTTTTAAACCCAGGTGATACACCTTGTGAAGTTTTGAAATATATTTTAAACAACAACTTAATTGTTATATATCCAAATCTTTATATCGCTTTAAAAATCCAAAAAGGCGAGAATTTTATTTTGAATGTCATTTATGTTTTGTTATTAATCATTGTTGATTATAGGTACTTTTAGTTCCTTAAAGTGTAAATGAGTTCTTTTGTATTATTATTCTTTGTTTGTCGTGTTAGTGGATCCTATATCCTGAATAATATATAAGTAAATAAAGAAAATATTAAAAAAAATTACATGTCCTTGAAGGAGAATCATTTCTTTTTTCACATAATCATACAAAACTGCTTCATGACTAGCTGTAAAAAATACATTGTGTATACCACCTTCAGTTAAATTCATAAAAGGTACTCTTGTATTCATTCCATAAGTCCACATTAAACTCTAAGAAAAAATATGTATTACATATAAATTTAGATTTCATATAAATAATTACAAATGGAACAACAGTAGTATCTAATCCAGACATAGAACTTTCTGTAATTTCTGTTTCTTCAAGATCAATATCAGAAAGATCAGTTTCACTTTCGCTTTTTTCAAAATATAAGTTATCATCACACCCGTACGGATAACTTGACGGTAACTGAGTGGATTTTTCTTCTGGGATAATCGATGGTTCTTCATCCAGAGTGATTGTAAATCCCCAAGTTGCACTTTTTTGGCACGCTCCTTCGGTGAAAGTATCTTCCGGTTTATCGGCTGCCTCTAAAAATCTTTTAAATAAATTATCCATTAATTCTCGTTGGAAACTATCTTCATCTGAATATTCCCCTTTTTGATTTATTCCGCTAGTCGCAGTAATCAGTTGGGTATTAGTTTGAGTATCCGCTTCTTCATCGTCTTTATTGTAATCTGTGTACTAAGTAACAAAAAAAAAATCAACGAAAAAAGTTTTTAATAAGGATATAACACTTTCTACCTCAGATTCTTCCATTTTTAAATAAATGTAAAATTAATAAAATGATAAGAAATTGTAAAATATTATTGATCAGTGACAATGAAATATTTAATTGAAGTTTAAAATTTTGAAGTAATTGGTGACTATATTTTTTTTTAATGTCAGTCTTATAAATCTTAAAACGATGGATTATCTTCTGCCATTTTTGACATTTATTATTGAATCGATCTCTTTTATTATTGATCCAACTTCGAAAAGAAGTCATCAAGGTAGAGGGAGAGCTTAAGTCATCTTGAAATAACTTGCAACAATGAAATTGCTGTACTCCAGAAAACCTTCCTCATTATCCAATGTAAACTTTGATAATACGCCACTACTAATGCTTTTACTGCCGCGAGCAACATTGACATAGAAACTATTCCGTATTTCAACTGAAAATCGACTCTTGGAATGATTACAACCTTGAATGATGAAAAACCTTGAAAGACCCCAGAACATAAAATAATATAACTACAAGCGAGCGAAAGTCAAGCGAAGGAAGGATCTCATTGCATAGACGATGACAGACGACGCAGAAGAACACCAACTTTGCAACAGAGTTGAGTTAGATGAACACATTCCCAACTTAAACCCGGGATTTTCCACGTAATTAACTCATAACGCCGTCCTCCACGCATCAATTCCCCCTCCTGATTGATTGATAATTTATGCCTAAATGTTGGTGATTCTTGACATTTATAGTTGATCGAAGTATTGGTAGTATTGGTCGAACAAGACATGCAAAGTTACTTTTGAGTGTGCTAGTCACGATATCCAACCGGTTTATGAGCAGTTTTTGCTATAAATTTAATGAAGAATTTGCGGATTTTGGTAACAGATCTCTACAGCCATTGTGTTGAAACACTTCCAGTCCAAAGCAGCGATATAGAGACTATAATTTAATTTCTTAAGGACAATGAACAATCAAGATATTGACTAAATACTAGACGGTCCATAGACGACAAAGTAGTTACCATTAAATCAATTAAATTGTGACACTTTGTTCTAATTTATAGTTGTAACTCTCGAAGTTTGTATACTCAAAAATGTTCTATGGGTCACACGATATGTATCTAGCTAGCCAATAGTTCAATTCCTTCCATATATTTTGTAACTTCATCCTGTCAATTGACATCACTGCAGTATTAATCGTTTCCCTGAATTCTTTTAATGTGTTTGGCAGTAAACAAGATCCTTAATCAGGTGACCTAGGTGACCAAGCAAATAAAGGTAGGTCATTCGCACCAACATAGTTAATCTAGCAATGCGGAAGTTCTTCATTCAGGTATCTGTGAACATAATCCCATGAGGAGGTTCCCTGTTCCTAAAATTTGGAGAGTTTGCGATTATTTTGATATATCGCTGATGTCTGTTAGTGTAAAAAGGTGGCTACACACGTAACTGCAAACTTGACAAGTATGCATGATCAATCTTTTTGTACAAGTATGCTTTAGCGTTTGTAGGATAATTTTGCACAAACATTTTGCTTGTACAATTCGCTTGATGATGGATTGAATTTTAATCATGCAAGCTTGCGCAAACGAAACCGCGCGTGTGTACCAAGCACATTGTTTGACGTGTGGCCAGACGTAGGGATTTTTAATAATTATGCCAGTCACGTGGACATATCTTCAATTCACTCAGTAAATTAATATGGGAGTAGGTTTTTCTTTTGAATAACCACTCCTTACACCATATGTCACGTTTCTTCTTCCGCGTTTTCCTCTTATGGACAAGGCAAAAAGCAGCCAGTGCGAGCGCATCGTCGTCCAAGCTTGACATAGTCCAAACGCAAACTGGCGCTTGTTCAAGCATACTTGTATCGTATGGTGTCGAAGGGAAATTTTACATGCTTCTACAAAAAGACTGATCATGGATGCTTGTCAAGTTAGCAGTCATGTGTGTAGCCACCTTTATACTCTTGAATATATGTAGCGTTTTAAAAACGAATGAATCTTTTGTAGTAACCTTGTATTATGATATTGATCCAGTGCCTCGGCCGCATGCGACCTCGGTACAGTGAGACGGAATCATCTATTTAGTACCCTAGAACGTATACCACACTCGCTAGGCGCCTAGTAACAAAAGTCCTAGTAACTTTATGTTGCTTTTATCTCCTTTGTGGAAAAAGTTCATAACTTGTGTTTTTTCATTATTCAATAACAATCTGTTAGCCTGTAACCAATCAGAAGCTGAGTCCAAAGTCTCAGTGCTCTTTTCATCCAGAGCCCCATTTGACGGTCCCGGTATAACAAAAGAGGTGTCATCCGCTCTACACTTTTTAGTAGGTTGTTACTGTAGCTAATAAATAATAGTGGTCCAAGTATCCTTCACACACACCATACTTACACTCCATCACATTCGAGCGATCACCACTCCATCTAAATGAAGTTTGACTCAGATCACAACAAATTATTTTAGATTTCTCATGATTGTCATGGGCATCCGTAAGATCTTTGATGATTCTAATAATTGCGGTGGCAGTTGATTTACCATGCTGATCTTCCACCAAGATATTATTTTTACTTAAGTAACGAACAAGGCGACACTTAACAAGCTCCTCAAGAATTTTAGAAATAACTAGCAGCAGGGCTATGGGCCTATAGTTTTTGTATTTGTGATCATCCCCTTTTTTATGGATATATAGGAGTGACTTTTGCAACCTTCAGTTTAGTATGAAATGTTCGTTCCTCTGCACATTTATTGAAAATTATAGCTAGTGCTGGAGCAATTTCTCTGACAACCTTTTTCATAATAGGAGAAGTCAACACTTACTATCTCTTGATCATCAATCGATGCAAAGAAACAAGAGTTGATATTATTTTTGTTCATTTTTTTTATATACTCTTCAGGCTATATAAATGGCATGCCAATAGCAGCAAGTAACGATTGTATTTCGGTTGCATAATACTCCTTGAAACCAGCAACATTTAGACCTGCATCATCCTGTGGTTTTCTTTTTTTATTTATTCTTTCCTTGTTGATTACTTCCCACATTTTTTTTGTTAGCATTATTTATAGCATCACTATTCTGTCGGTTGTAGGATATGTAGGTTATTCTGAAGCGATTTTTCTAATAAATTTTTTTTCGAAATGTTTATAATAACCGCACAGGAACAGTTTTTCGACGTCCAATGGCAAATCGTAAATCAGATTCAGGTAATCGGCCCAATCTTCGGCCGGACCGCCGCGCCGATCAAAACACGTTTCCCACGTGTACTTACCAATAGATTCGACACGCAAAGAGAAATAAACTTTTTTCGTGAATCAAAATCGTCTGTTATTGGACAAAAGCGGAGAATTTTAAACAGTTCCCGTGCGGTTATTATAAACATTTCGAAAAAAATTTATTAGAAAACTCGCTTTAGAATAATGCATGCTTCAACCGTTAATACTCTGATGCGGAAGATACGGGACACCTGTATACTCTTGTTTGCATACTTTATATATTTCGCACAAAGCTATATCTTTTTTAGTTGCAGCGATCATGCCTAATGATTCAACTAAGGATTTCTTCTCCAACTTGGATTGCGGAAGTTTACTGTCCCCTCTTGTTATATCATGTAAAAGAGAGAGATGTTAAAGAAACAACGGTTGAGCATTGAGCATGAACTGTCTTTATTCAGTCTTTTCTGTGAACCGTTTACATTGAGTAATCTAAGTTGCCTAACTATAACTTATTTAAATGAACTAAACTCATTACACCTCTCTTGGAGATTCTAATTCTTTCTTGCCTTGCGGGAAAATGTTCGTTAAACATCGAAAAAACAAATTGTGGGAGACATATAATAGCTCTCTTATGTTCTGTTTCTTATTATATTCTCTGATTGTATATATTTTTGCTTAAAGCTGCCTCATGTTGTATGTATAATTGAAGAGGTGTGAGACCAACACTTCAAGAGCAGCCATCGGATAAGATTTCATTGCACCCGTTATATTAAGACATGCTAACTACTGGATTTGTGCCAGATGTTTCTGTAACGTGTTGTCAATAAGATACCAGCCCGGTTATCCAGTAAATAAAAAAGATGCATTTTGCATAAAATGATAGATGAGCAGTGTTGGGCGCTGGGTAAATACCTGACGGGTAGGTATTTAGAAAATGGGTATTTATCCGGGTATTTACCCCGCCCCAGGGTAAATACCCAAACGGTACGTATAAAAGAAAAAAATTCCGAAAGAATGAAGAGGAAGATGATGAAATGTACGTTGAAGACGAGGAATTGTCAACGATCAAAGACGTATTATCATCAGACGAATCTGTCGCAATTTAGATTAGATCAAGTTATTATGATTATTATCATCAACCCATTGTTGGACATATCTGTTCCATTCGATTCTATTCTGTGCTGTCTGAATCCAATTGTTGAGCTTTGCCACAATGTTGACCACATCTTTTGCACCAGTTCTTTTTCATAGGTCTTCATTTCGGTCTTTGCGTTACTTTGAGCCTCCTGGCAGTGGCTACCGTTAATGTTAATGTTTCGGAGCCTTATGTCATAAGCGGAAACACGCATTGATTGAAAGCCTTTCTTTTCAAATATATCGCTCTTGAAGATGTCTCTAAGTTTCCTGTAGGCTGTTCAGTTCGCTTGTTTCATTATCTCTCGATACACGAACCTTATGGCCAAGATACACATCTGTCAACCCTCTCAATTTCATTATCCCCAATGTTGATGGTACACTTGGGAACAAGATTTGTCATAAATTTTGATTTCTTTACGTTAATATTTAGCCCGACTCTTGCACACACCTCCTTTAAGTCCTTCGCCATTAGTTTCATCTCTCCAAGCCTATCCAAAATAAGAACTATATCGTCCACGTAGCGTAAAATACTTAGGTATTTTGTTGATGCTTTTTTGGATCAAATCCAGTTGTTTAAATGTATTCTCCAGGACTGTGATGAACAATTTGGGTTCAACATTGTATCGCTTTATTTTACTCACAATCAGTACTTTATTTAGTACTTTATTCAGTACTTTACTATTTCTACTCTCTTCAGTACTTTTATGCAATTTTACCGTCATTGTAGCATTCTTGTAGATGTTATCAACATGTTTGGTGTATCGATAATCGACTCTGCATTCTTGAAGTGCTTGTAAAACTGCCAACAACTCAATTTAAATTAAATTTTATAAATACCTCTAAATACCCATCTTGGGTAAATACCCCCGGGTACACAGGAAAAAATATAGAGTAAAAATCAACTCTAAAACATGGTTCAGATCGGTCCAATTTATTTAGAGTTATTTTTGTACACTATATAGTGTAGGTGAATAGATTAAAAATTTACACTAAATAGTGAGAAGATGGTGTTTATTAAATAGTGTAAAATCGTTACTCTATAACAGTGTATTATATGTAATCTAACTAGATGTTGTCGTGACTCTAATTAGATACATTTCTAATCTAATCAGTGTAAATTATTAAAAATTCGCTCTAATTTTACTCTATTAATTGACAAAATATCACTAAATAGTGTGTATCTTACACTTATTAGTGTTAATTTTTAATAGGAAGTGGAGTATTTTTAGGGAAGTTTTACGTTTGTAATAAAAATCAAAATTATAAAATATTTGTTTTTATTTTTACTTGTAATATATTGTTATAACTTAAATTTAAAAACATTAAATTCTTTTTATATACATATATAACCATACTTAATTCATTTTAAAGTTTCCACCGAGTCATCATGAAAACTGCATCTAATGAGTCTTCTATAAGTTTCCTGTACGTATAGTTACACCAAGTTGCACATACTTACCAATCTTCACAAGGAACTCGTATCTAAAATCTTCCGGTAGTTCCACTAATTTCACATCATGAAAGTTTTATTTTGGCAAACATAATTACAATAAAAATAATCGTTCTTTCTTTCTATACCGCGTAAATCAGGTCTCGAGACGCTATCGAGTTCCGACTCGTTTAGTAGATGACCGTTAAATTTTAGCTGTATCACACCACATGTTGATCACGTGGTACCGACGAGTAATCCCGAGCAAAATAGTGCGGTGCCTACGAAGTACCCGAAGGAAAAGTACACGTCTAGTGTAAAATTTAATGTTTTATATATTACATAACTTCACTAACATAAGTAAAAAAGAACTCTCCTTTAGAGGACTGTAAAAACTACTCTATTAAGTGAATAATATATGAACTCTATATTAATATTAAATATAGTGTACATTAGAGTTATTTTTACCATGTGATATTACAATTTTTACTCTAATTCTTTTTACCAACTACTCTAAAATTTTTACACGACACGATTTTTTCCTGTGTATATATCCAGGAAATTTACCCTTGAAAATAAATACCCGGGTATTTAACAACACTGTAGATGAGTGATATTGATCGTCTATTTTTAATTTATAAAAATCTATTTCATATCAATATTTTGATATGTTAATATGTTTTGATAATTTAATTTTCAATAGATTCCTGAATTAATGTGTTTAAACAAAAAACCCGATACACTTAAGTATATATATATATATATTCAAGTAGATTATATGTGATAACATTAATTTAATTACAAATATCTATATACAGATCAAACCAAACCTTGTTATTGTTCCAAAAACGTTTTCTTTCAACGAATTTAGAATGAAAATAAAAATTAAATGTAAAGATGTCATTTTAAATGTCAATTTATTGACAGAAAATGACTTTAAAATGTCACTTTTGTAAAATTTGGAAATGTTAATTTTTAAAGGCATATAATTAGGTTATGTTGAATTATCTTTATGTTAAATTCTAATAGTAAAGGACTTTCTTAAATAAGTAATTTCCTTTTATAATTCTCTTTGCAGTTTTTTAGGTTATTCTGTTATGCTGAAACTGTTAGTCTTTTGTCTAATTGCTAAATGAGGATTTTCACGAATTAAAATACACAAAAATGATCACTTAATTACCTAATAAAGATTACACAGCTTTTTTTTCAAGACTCATTATATAAATTACTTTAATTACTAATTTTGTAACCAATATTTTTTTAATTATGTTATTATATACCTACGCAATTTTATTGCAAACTTTTTTATAAAAATAATTATTTTATTGCATAAAAGTGTAGTGAATTAGTTTCAAATTCAAATCGAAGGTTATTTTAAAAGTTTTAATAATTGTTATCTCTGACGTTCTCTCCAGTATTGAGATAAACTTTGAGAGGCCAATATAACCAAATAAATTCCCGGATACCATCTTCAGTTCACGATAATACCTCATCAAAGCAACAACTTAAAGATAACTAACGTTTAAGTGAACAATAAATAATGGCATCGTAAGTAAACTAAAATAAAAATATTTAGAATCGTTTCAAAAAGTTAGGTTAGGTTGTGTTATGTAAAGTAAATAAGTATTTTTTTATTTTGATTGTGTTTTTGCGCACCTTTTTATTTTTGAATACTTTGTTGTTCAATGACATCAATTTTAACCATTTAAAATATTCATTCAATTTATTGATAGCGCCAACAATAATTGGTTTATCAAGTGTAAAGTACCTTTTTTATTTATCGATTAAATATCCTTAAAGGAATGATTTAGCACTATTTTATTTGCAAGTCATCGAATTTGTTTACTGAGATAAATAAATATAAATTTATTTTTAATGATTAAAAAAATAATGTTAATATAAGTACGAAGACTTTCACGACCGGTGTTAATTAAACTAAAACTAGAACTAATAGTAGCACTATCACTAGACCAAGAACTAGAAACTTTCTGGTTAAGCCGTGCGTCTTTGGAAAAAGTTTTGACGTTTCGGATGCCATGTTCAGAAACAAGTTTGACAATAAATATGTACGAAAAAAGATAATTCATAACTAATTAGTGTCTAATTGGTTTCGTTGAGTTTACTAGCATCTTCCATGTCTTCTCTATTCATGTTGTTTCCATGTCGATGAATCTCTATCGTTCCTCTCGTCAATCTTTGGAAATAATGTCCGGTTCTTGCTAGCACTTTAGTTTTCTCGAACTCCATGGTGTGTCCTCCTTTGTGGCAATACTCTGCTTCAATTTCAAAATGTTAATGCTTCAATTTTTTTTAGTTGCCCAGTTTTTAAATATACAGCATCAAATCGGGCTTTAACCAACGAACAGCGACAATTCTACGAAGATAATGGTTTCATAATTATCCGTGGTTTGGTAAGCCCAGCCGATTTAGATAGATACCAACAAAGATTTATCGATTTCTGCGATGGCAAAGTCGATAAAGGTGGTATGACCGTAATGAAGGATTTGTCTTTGCTGAAAGAAGGTAAAGCCAAAGGAGAGTATCTAGTCAATAAAATTCAAGAATTTTTATACGATGATGTCCTCTTCGACTACGCCAAAGATCCAAAAATTGTTGAAGTGGTTGCTAGCATCATAGGCGATAATGTTACCGCTGTTCACTCTATGTTGATTAATAAACCACCAGATGCGCATGAAGCTACCTCAAAACATCCATTACATCAAGTAAAAAAATTAAGTATTAATTCTTTTGGTAATACAAAAAAAATCTTTTTAGGATTTGCATTATTTTCCATTTAGACCAGCTGATAAAATATGTGCATCATGGACTGCAATGGAGCGAATTGATGAAAAAAATGGTTGTTTATTCGCTGTTCCTGGATCACATAAATTGGAATTATATGCGCATGTTTATCCAGATGTAAGTCCCAAAAATCTTATCAAACAAAAATAAATGACTCAGCAAAATTAATTACTACAAATATGCTAATGAAACCAATTATTTATTTAATAAAACTTTGTTTGTACTTTGAATATAATAAAATATTTCTTTTTGTACTTTTTAGGCATTAACAAATAAAGCTTACCACGGAGTAATCGGTTTTGATGATAAACCAAAAGTGATGATGATTATGGAAAAAGGAGATACGGCATTTTTCCATCCAATTCTTCTTCACGGTTCCGGTCCAAATTTAACGAAAGGTTTCCGAAAAGCAATTTCCGTTCATTACGCGAGCAGTGATTGCCACTTTATTGACGTAAAAGGAACGACGCAACAAAATATCGCCGATGAAGTCGAAGCGATTGCCAAAAAAAGAGGAATCAGCGTTGATTACCGAGTTATTTGGAAAATGAAAAGCCGTTTGGTTGCTGGACAACTTGGAAAATTCAATGAAATGGGGAGCAAAATTTAAGTTTATTAAAAAATAATTATGCACCATGAAAAGTTGATGAAGATTAAAATGATTAAAAATGATAAAAAATATCGTTTATAAACAAAATGGTAAAGGAAAAAAAGGTGTAATATTTAAAAATTTTACGTCATCATTTGGGAACATAAATACGTATTAACATGTTTTTTTTATTGAATATACAATTTATTTTATTTTTGTGAACTATTATACTATCTTTGTTACTGTTTGTTACCAAATAAAATATAAATAAATATATATTTTTACATACGTTGAGACTAATTATCTAATTAAGAGAAACATACATCAAAAGCGCGAGCTGTTTCAAAAGGATTTGCAATAATAATATTATAATGACGAAATTTTATAGAAGTAGTAGTAAAGTAAAAGAGGAGATAATAAAAGATAGAGATTCCTGAATAAAGTTTACTATTTTTAGATGTGTGCGCTATCTAAAGAGTATCTAAGCTTAGACAATTAACAGTGAAGTTTCAAATCGGGTTCGGCCTAATTTACAGTAAAAAAAACACCCCATGGGGAATTCCCCGAGTTAATTGAAATGCGTTGCGCAGGTTACCAGACACCTTGCTTCATACAAACATTTTAAAACCTTGTGTGATTTATTGTTTGTTCGCAGTTAGTAGTCTGATACCGGTAGATTGATTAGCGAAGTTTAACAAGATAATTACACTAGTTTACAAATTTTAATCATTTTTTTATAACGTAGAATGTTGTGCTGATTCTGAAACTCTCTTCAGTTTTTCTCCATCACGTCCAGTTTTCGAGATATACCCAAAAATGTGGAAAATTTTAAATTAAAAAACAGTAACGGTTTACGTTCAGTATATTTTTTATTTTGCATAGTGTGCTTCTGTAGCTATATGGACATAAAAGTAGAGATCCAGACGAACATTTTGAGGTATTGATGGCATAAATTGGACTCTCCGTTATTTTGCTACAGCCTAAAACAACTCAACAAAATCCAATTTTTTGGCATTTTTCCCATTTTTTTATCACTTAATCGCACCGTAAAGAAAAAGAATTATATATGAACAAAAAAGTTAGCTATTCTATCCTGTAGAACATTTAATTCTCCAAATTTCGAAGCATTGGACACCATGGTCCAATCTATTTTACCAGAGAAGCCAATTGTCTTCTAAAATACTCGGCAGGTTTATCCTTGTATATCGAATGTTTTAGGTGTCATTTGGTTTCAAGGTGTCGACGAAGAAGTGATGGTTTTAAGCTGCTGTTAGCAAGCACTTCATTGCAAATTACACAAAGCGGCTGCGGTTCTGATTCTTCCCCAGTAAAGTAAAAAACCCATTTGTAAATTAGTCGCTGTCATATTTTCGCCTTTTTCTTTTCTTCTCACCAGTTTCATCAATTTTTTCTTTATATTTAGTCAGCCGAAATGGTAGCTCACTACAGCTCTCATTGTCAGTATCGTAGCCCTTTGTTGTTCCGAAATTGGGTGTTGACGATGAAGACAGGACAATTGGCTGCTTGTTCAGTACTTTGTTGGACTTAACTAAACTACCCGTTTTTTAGCCACCGATCCATATTAAAATTACGGAATAATAACACTAGTTTACAAGAAAAATCTCGAAGACTGTGATATTTTTTTTTATAACGTAGAATGTTGTGCTGATTCTGAAATTGTCTTCAGTTTTTCTCCATCACGTCCAGTTTTCGAGATTGGGTATATCATATAATGAAATGTGGAAAATCGTAAATTAAAAAACATAGTAACGGTTCATGTTGAGTATATTTTTTATTTTGCATAGTGTGCTTTTGTAGCTATATGTAGATATCCAGACGAACATTTTGAGGTATTGATGGCATAAATCGGACTCTCCGTTATTTTGCTACAGCCTAAAACAACTCAACAAAATCAATTCCATTTTTTTATCACTTAATCGCACCGTAACGAAAAAGAATTATATATGAACAAAAAAGTTAGCTACTCTATCCTGTAGAACATTTAATTCTCTAAATTTCGAAGCATGGGTCACCATGGTCGAATGTATTTTACCAGAGATATCGTTAATTTACGACAATCGTGCAAAATTTCATTTTTTGCCATTTTCACTGTATTATTGAAACATTGTTACAAACAATTTAATTATATTATTTTTTTAATAAAGAGGTGTTTTAACTCTTCCAGGCACTAAGTATAAACATTAAATTCACTGAAATAAATGTTATTTTTTAAATACAACAAACAATTACATCCTTGGAAATAGTTTTTACGAACTCGCACGTTTACCTGTTAGACCTTTTTTGGCAAAAGAAATTCTTATTGTTAACAAACAATCACTTTCTGTGATAAAGTGTTATTTAATAACTTCACTTCTTTATATATTAGAACCTTGTTAACCAAATAATACAGTATCGCGTAGAATTTATGATATGGCAAGTAATTATTTTGCGATACTGATGTGCTGTTTGCAAAACTGTTAAAAACTCATGCAACTTGAGAAGCAATATTTTATATGGTTAATAGTTATTTTGAGATTGGTGTTATTGCGTGGGTGTGTGCACAGATGGTGCAAAATTAATGACAGGAAAATTTTCTGGTTTTGTGGCACGGGTAAAGAAGATCAACGAAACAATTGAATGGACACATTACTGTATACCTAGACAAGCATTGACACGTAAGCTTATTCCTACTGAACTATCTACTACTTTAAGTGATGCTGTAAAAAATGTAAACTTTATAAAATCGCGATCTACTAATTTCCGTCTGTTTCATGCGCTTTGTGAAGACTCTAGAATGCTTCACGTTTCTTTATTACTTCACAAGAAAGTTAGATGGCTTTCCCGTGGCAAAGTTTCGACACGCTTATTTGAGTTAAAATCTGATGTTCAAACATTTCTTACTGAACATCCATTTCATTTATCTTCTTCTCTATCTAATATTCTTTGGCTGCAAAAGCATGCATATTTAGCTGATATATTTTGTAAATTAAATGAATTATATTTATCACTGCACGGCACAGGTGTCACCATCTTCGGTGTGCATGATAGAATTGAATTCATGCTAAAAAAGTTTATCTTTTCGATCCAATGTCTGCATATGAATGAGTACGAATGTTTTAGTTCTCTCAGTAGCTTTTTATCGGAAAATTCAGTTAAACTTGATAAAAACATTAAAACAAATATAATATGTGAACATGTCAAATATCTTCATCGTCGTCCTTTCCAAAAAGTTCTAAATTTGGAGATCTTTCTAACTTTAGTGCAAAAAGAAAAACTTATTGAGTTATCCTGTGATAGGATAACTCAATGTGAAATGAATACGCGATTTTGTCAGAAAAAGTTATCAACGTTTTATTACATTTTTGCACAACCTATCTATGTGAGAAAGGATTTTCCATATATACTTACTTGAAAGATAAATACAGAAACAGATTAAATGCAGACCCTGATTTAAGACTGAAACTATCAACAACAGGTCGTAGTTTTTTTTTACATTTTTCTTCGCTTCTTGGCGTTCGGCAGTTTGTCTCCTCTTCTGGTAACATAGAGTGTTCATCCTTCTTATATATCATCTCTTCCTCTGCTGACTCTTACGAATCTGCAAATGGCATAACACGTTCCTTGTTCCCATTGGCGTATTCGGGGGGCAGGAAATTGCCACCCCAGACAAAATATTATTCTTTATAATACACATTTTCCAATTAAATCAAAAAGACTAAAATTAAATCATGAATGCGAAACAAACAATAAACTGAAGCTACTGTTTATAACAATTTAATGTTATGAAAAATTATTTTATTTATGCAAAAGAAACTAGATATTTCTCAGTACTGGCCGATGAGACTACAGATGTATCAAAATTAGAACAATTTCCACTGTGCTTCCCATTTTTTGAATCTGGCTATTTCAGACGACAGTACTGTACATATTAGACATTGTATGGGTATAATTAAAAATACATACAATCTTTTTAATACACCAAACTGTCTTAACCGAAAAAATCAATGAGTTAAACTCCACAACAAGACGAGACAAATTACAACAACTGTGTCCCACGCGATGGATTCAACGACAAGATTCCATTGTTATAATGAAAGAACTGTTAAAATCCGTAGTGTCTGCTCTAGAAGACATATCAACTTGGAAAGATCGGGAATCGTCATCTGGGACAACATTGTTGAAAAATCTTTAACTTCTTCCGAATTTATGTTGTCTCTTTTAGTTATGGAAGTCGTTTTTGCATACACACTACCCTTGTCAAAATTACTTCAAATGGGTCCTCTATAGTTCGGATTGTTGCATTCGGATTATTTCCAGATCAGCTGTCATTGAAGCAGCATTAAATGCCTATTATGCATATATTAATTCCTTGCCAAGATATGGAGTTGTCTTTTGGGGCCATGGTGTTGGTATAGATAGAATCTTCATACCACAGAAGAGGTGCGTAAGAGCAATCTTTGGTCTAAAAAATACTGATAGCTGTAGAAGTTACTTTAAAGACTATAAAATACCGTGTATGGAATTTATATTCTGGAATGTGCCCTATTGGTTAGGAAGAATTACTTTGAATTTTTCAAAAAATATGAAATACATCCTCAAGCACACGCGGGAAGGTGAACTGCTATCTGGTGCTACCAAAAACGCACCTTACTAAGACTCAGAAGACGGCTCTATACCAGAGTATCAAGATCTACAATCACATTTCGGAAGGTACAAGGATCCTACCAGTTTCAAGATTCCGGAGAAGACTGAGAGCTATTGTCATGGAAAATCCGAATGGAATATTGTTAAATTGTAGCACTCTACGCTTTTTTGATAAAATGGGGTAATAAAGTATTATTATTGTTATTATTAAATGATAAATACCGACTTCTGGAAGGAAACCAGTTGATGTGGAATATATTTGGAAAACAATTGGAAACCACTTATACTTAGAATTAGACAAAGAAATACAATAACAAAAGAATATTACAAAATATCAGTTTTCATTCCATTCTTAGACAACGTCATAATGCAATTAGGTGAGAGATTTATGGCACCCAAAGATATCTTAGTAGTCTTTGGATGTTTAGTTCCATTACTAGAAAAAATTGAAAATTTAGAAGGACAACTATTAAAATTATCAATTTAGGATGGGTGTGAGTGTGCTTAGTTTAGAAATACTTAACGAGCATCACTGTCAACTGAACCGCAATCACAGACGACGGTGAGTTAGGCCATGGATACAAAAAGGACGAGAATTAAAGGCATCTTCAAGACTTCTTCTTATATTTAAGAAAAAAATTATTTCTTTTCCCGTCAACTTTAACTCGGTCATTATTAATAAATAAACATATTTAATTTCACCAGCCGCTGACAAATACTCACCGACTGGAAGCACCAGTGGCGAATTTTATGCTCACACCAAGCTGATTGATTTACAGTAGAGGCCTCCACAACTTGTCATAAATCGTTCTTACTTTCACGAGATTCTCTAAATCTTTCGATAAGCAAATCTAGACCTAGAACGAGTTCTTGAACTTCTATCCACGAGTAAAAGTCAGTAACGTAATGTCATTGGTTCTTTGATTGGTATGTCATTGTGTAACAATGTTTGCAACGATACTATCTACTGTAAGATTCTGGATCACAATACGAGGGTCAATCTTAAACATCTTAAAACCACTACCCTGGAATCTACGTTATGTAGATAACATCGTCCTTATCGCCAAAACTCCAACCGAGCTCAGAAGCATACTCTCCCGATAGATCAATTCTTTAGAAGTGTAAGCAGATCAAAGACGGAGGACTTGAAATGCAGTTTTGGTCAAGGCTAACAGCATCTATTACTCTGATGAAAGATCAGTCCCGAAAGTCGCACCATTTAAATATCTGTGATTTCTAATAAGATAGATGTGGAAGCCGACGTGGAGCTTAGAGTCGGCGTGGTCTTACAGAAATGGCTATCCTTAATTGGAGTACTATGCGGGCCGAATATGCCTATTTGCATAAAGTGTACAAGATCCCACAAGCGACCAGACCGGCTATGCTTATGGGGCAGAATGCTGGACGGGATGGTCGGGAGGCTAGAGGATTCGGAGCGAAATGTTCGCGGCAGCTTCAAGATGTGTGATTGAGAAACTTACGGAGAGTGACATGGTACAACCACGTTATGCTCAAAGACGAACATCATGAACAAAAGAGGAAGAAGGCGACTCCTTTCTACTTGGTGAATCAGTATAACCAAGACAATAAATGAATATGGTTAGTATCTGAACCGACAACCCAGGACAGAATATCGTAGCACACATAAACTGGGAACAAACAAAAAAGAAAAAGGTGGTTTATATGTTTTTCCAGGGTGATAGAGCTATAGAAACACTGGGGTCGAATATTTGGACATTATGTATCACGAGACCAAGTTTATGTAAAGCTTCTGCATTCTGGCGGATGTGAAGCAATGACGTCACGCGATTCAGAGATTTAATCTTAAAGCTATTTCCCTCAGTCAACGCAATATCTGCATACGCAAGTGAGTTTTTGTTCTGCACTTCCTGCTTCAAAACACCGTCAAATATTCTAAGAGCGGTCCATACTTTCATGTATCGACCCCCACAACAATAATACCATACCAGTCTCTTAATTTAGTATCTTTGCAACTGTTCCGTCAGCTTGTTCTTCAATATCCTTATTCAAGAGTAATACTTTGCGAATACTTCACATCCTTGTGAACGCTAGATCTTTCTCCTCTGCCAACTCTACCTTCTTATCGTCTTCCCTTTCCCATCCCTTCAAAATTCAACCTTAGCAGTGGTAAGGTAAAACTTAGATGGGGAAAGTATACAGCAAAGCGATACTCCAAGAAAAAAAGGTACACTGACTCATATTCGAGCCAGGTTAGGCATGATGTCTTCCATCTAGTGGAACTTAGGTCAAAGTGGAGTGTTGACCCAAACCTATTTACCAAGTAACTAGTTTATCAGGAATCCATTTTAGTTTATGCAATAATGTGATTAATAATGTGGTCAATTAAAAATGCTGTAAATTTAACTATCTATGAAAAACCTTTGTTTTTAATAAATAATGATACAATCATATTTTCTTTCCGTTTCATTAAATATTTTAAAATAATATGATCAGTAATGCTTACTACTTTACCGATTTCGTGTTTCTTTGGTTGCATATAAGTAATTATTATTTTTATTAAAAATCCAATTTTATAAGCAGTTTACAATTTGTAATAAATGAAAACCTTAATTGAATGAAATGTAGTGTATATTTATGTATGTATTACTTTATTTTTATTTTAAATTCCCTACCAATACAGATTCGCCAGCCATCTTTCGACGAATTTCTGAAGTACTACCAAAAAAGTGAGATGTCATCAATACATTTCTAATGTGTTAGAGAAAGATAAACTGATTTGTATGTAAAATAGAATAAACCGGTGCCAATAATATGGCGTCTCTCATTTTTGTATAAGGTGGTATGTTTTTCGTGAATTTTGTGTGTGCGCGGGTTCCTCAATGGGATACGAAATGTTGACAGGTCACCGGAAGTATGTAAGTACCTTATCCGAAAAGTTTTTTATACACAAATCCCTTTTTTTCAAATTAATTGTACCACCAAAGTTCACCCAGCTGACTGTCATTAGATTTTTCATCGGTTTGGAGGGAAATTTTTGCACTCAATATAAATTCGAAAAAAAAAGTTATAACTCAAATTAACGACTTTACATGTTGAAACGATCGGTTTAATTACTTATAAAAATTCTCGAGTTAATTACAAAATTGCCAGGGAATAATGACCTTCAGTCCGCGACGTGTATCGACCAGTTGTTGAACACTTGGGCCGTTTTCAAAATAGTTAATTCCTTTGGGATATGTCATGTAATTTGGTACGATTGTAACGAATGAGTTCATTCATTTTTTTATGTGTCATCATTTTAATTGGCTTATTTCGAATTATATTTCTCAATTCCCCTACTCAATTCAGTTTAATACTCCAACTATTTTGATGACCTACATCAATCTTTTATGTCCAGACCGTTTTTTTAATCAATATTTTTTGTCCTTCAATCTATTTTTATTACACAGAATAAGATTTTGAATATGTCAAGTTGAATGTCAAAATTATGTCAAATTTGACAGAATATTTTTATAATTTGACAGATCTAAAATATTTCTTTTAATCAATCATTCTCAAAACGGTCCTCATATTGTGGCGCCTCTGCCTCAAGCAACCTCGTTTTAATTAGTCAATAAAAAAGCTGAGACCGTTTGCGGCCGAGGCGCTACAGTATGATGATCAGTTTTCCTTAATATACAGAGTGTTTCATTAATAATGGGAAATATTTTAACTGGAGATAGTACGTGTCAAATAATAACAATAATAGTTTTATTGAATAAGTATGATTATACATTATTCTTGTCAATAATATACAGTTCGTAAGACTCAAAATGTTACATATCCTTCCTTACAACCAGTGTTGTTAAATACCCATATATTTTCAAGGTAAAATTCCCTGGGTACATACCCGGGGGCATTTACCCAAGATGGGTATTTAGAGGTATTTATAAAATTTGATTTAAATTGAGTTGGTGGCAGTTTTGCAAGTACTTCAAGAATGCAGAGCCCATTATCGATACACCAAACTTATTTATAACATTTACAAGAATGCTACAATGACGGTAAAATTGGATGAAAGTACTGACCGAATACCCATTGGGCGTGGGGTAAGAGAAGGCGATATAATGTTGAACCCAAATTGTTCATCACAGTCCTGGAGACTGCATTTAAACAACTGGATTGGACCCAAAAAGGTATAGACATTGATGGCAATACCGAAATAATTTGCGCTACGCGGACAGGAGGCGTGTGCAAGAGTCTGGCTAAATATCAACAAAATGTAGGACAAATCTTGTTCCAAGCTCTAACTGCAATATTGGTGATAATGAATACTTCTGTCTTGAATACTTTCGATGGTATATCATTAATCCCTGATGCCTTTCCATGTTTTGATACAGTGATTGCGTTTTGAACCTCACTGATTGATATAGGTTCCATGACACTATCCTTTCTTTGGTGTGACGGACTGCTGTCTATTTCCAAATCAGTTTCTATACTTAATAGGTTTTGGAAATAATTTTTCCAAATGTCATTCTTTTCACTATCATATATTATTTTTCCTGTTCCATCTCAGCATAGAGCTGTGTGCGATTTGTGCGTTTGTCTTAACTGTCTAACAAATGTATACACATTCCTGGCGTTATTAGCTTTAAAGTGTACATATATTTCGGGAAAATTTATATTTTCACTACCAACCATTCTGCTTTACGTAATACTTTTCGAAAATACTTAACGATTTCTTTAATGCTCGAAAAACAACTTTGAATGTTCTGAATTGAGTATAAGTCTAATATTAATGACTAAATTCAGTTTTTGTGCTTCATTAATTCTTGTTGTTTGATTCTTTTCTAGTCATATTGCACTTCCATCAAATCCAAGATTCTAAGATCTATGAGATTGTTGATTTCCAATTGAAAATTAAGTAGTTCGTTTAAGATCTTATTATTCTTCTTCTTTTATTCATTAGAGCTGAAAATCCAACTTTCTGGTCTCCCGGTATCTTTTTCTAGCTAATCTTTGGTCTCTTGCTGTCTTAATCAGCCAGGTTTCTTCCATTCTTTAGAAGTATTCATTAAATTTTTTTATTTTTCTCATAGCAAATCTCATTACATCCCCGAATCCACAAAATTCTCTTACAATTTTGTTCCTAACTCTATCTCTTCTTGTCTCTTCCACTATTGTTTTTAAAGTACTCATCTCAGTTGGTTCGCATCGCAGCCATATATCTTGGCCATGAGGTTCGTGTATCGAGAGATAATAATCAAACAAGCGAACTAAACAGAAGGATGATACTCGCATGGGCAGCCTACAGGGAACTTAGAGATATCTTCATGAGCGATATTCCTGTATATTTGAAAAGAAAGGCTTTCAATCAATGCGTGCTTCCTCCTTTGGTTATGACATACGGTTCCGAAACTTTAACATTAACGGTGGCCATTACCAGGAAGCTCAAAGAAACGCAAAGAAAGATGGAGAGGTCGATGCTGGGTGTAACCCTGAGGGACCACATACGAAATGAAGACCTACGAAGAAGAACAGGCGTAAATGATGCGGTCAACATTGTGGTAAAGCTCAACTGGAACTGGGCGGATCATCGTCGCAAGAATGAAGAATGAGCAGTGTACTGTTTGGGTATTTACCCTTATCCAGGGTAAATACCCAAATAAATACCCATTTTATAAATACCTACCCGCCGGGTATTTACCCAGCGCCCATCATTGCTTACAACCCATTCACAACCCAGTATTTATATACTAGGAAAGTTCTTGTCTGCAAGGTATTCCTTCCAATATAGTCAAGCCCAGACAAGATCCGTATCACTTTCTTTTGCATTTTAAATATGTCGTACATACCATTTAACTCTTCCCAGACAGATATGTCATACGTTGCCATGCTGCATGGTCCGACCACGTTAAAGTTCCGGACAGCATAATGCCTAAAAAATTTATCTTTTGAATTTCAGTGTCTTTGTCTCTTTTTGTAGAAAAAGTTACTATTTTGGTTTTATCTGCATTTAATTTCATTTTGCTCATGTCAAACCATTTTTTTGCATCGGCTAATGATGTTTGCGTTTTATTTTTAAGTTGCTGAATATCATTTCCTTGGTTGATAACAGACGTGTCATCTGCATAGAGATAAATGGAAAGTGCCTTCACATTTTCTGGCAGATCGTTTATATATATCAGAAAAAGTAAACCCAGAGGAACACCCGTCCCCACAGATTTCCATTCTGAGTGTATTCCTTTCCAATACACTTGTTGTTCTCTCTGATCCAGGTAAGAGGCTAATAAATTATATGCAGTAGCTTTGAAGCCATATTTATGTAATTTTTCTCTTAAACTTCTGTGGTGTACCATATCAAAAGCCTTGCTGAGATCACAAAAGGCTATTTGCGTATAATTCTGTTGGTCAAAACCATGTGCTATTTTTTGGATAACATTTAGTAACGCTTAGCGATATTCACCTCTAGGTTCATCTTTATAATATTAATTATATGTATTGAGAAAACACAATATTTCCTTTGAAAGATGATATTTTATTCTTAATTATCGGTGCTACAAATTTGTTTCGGTTATTAAACCATCATCAGGCACCACGTCTAATTGTCAATAATAAGTTTTGATAATGTAGGTGGATAAGACATATCAAGACGAACCAACAATTTCGCTTTTTTAACAAATAATTACGCATTCTTTTAGTAAATAAATAGATCACAGAGATACACTACATTAAACACACTACTAATTGAAAAGTAAAAAGTTAAAATTACATAAAACTCGCTAAAAATAGTTAAAAATGCAGTAAAATTAGACACGTTAAAATGGAGAACAAAACAACATCAATTCGTCTTGATATGTCTTATCCACATACATTATCAAAACTTATTATTGACAATTAAACGTGGTGCCTGATGATGGTTTAATAACCGAAACAAATTTGTAGCACCGATAATTAAAAATAAAATATCATCTTTCAAAGGAAATATTGTGTTTTCTCAATACATATCATTTAGTAACGCTGTTGTGGTTGATCTGCCTTGTATGTACCTATGCTGATATTTGGTTATGAGATCTTCATCTTCTAAATATTCCATTATCCTTCTCTTTATGACCATTTCAAATACTTTCGACATCGCCGGTAATATTGATATAGGTCTATAATTGCCACAATCGTTTGGGTCCCCTGGTTTCTTAATTGGTATTACTTTCGCTCGTTTGAGTTCCAGTGGGAAAATACCTTCTGTCAAACATTTGTTTAGTACTACTTTCAGTTGTTTACTAATTTGTTCTTCTATCTCTTTTAGCAGTTTTACGGATAAGCCATAAATATCTGTTGTGTTAGCTTTTCATGTTTTTAATGATTTGTGTGACGTCACAGCTTTCTGTAGCTTTTTTTGCATTTAAGAACTTGTTTGATTTTAATGTTACCAGATCCACTGCTTCCATTTGACTTAATATATTATTTTGTGTTAAAACGATTGACTGTCCGATAGCAACATTGACCAAAAATAGCCTTATTCAAAATCGCACCGTTTTCAAGATGAAGGTCTTCAAAGTTCCAGAAAAAAAGTCGTTTTTCCATCTTTAAGCTAATCTACTTGTACGATGAAAATAAAATTTGGCATGGCGATTTAGTATTATTACATGCTTCTTATGGTGAAACTTTCCGAAATCAGCAAAATTACAGCAATGAGAAAAAATATCCCCTTGTGTACTAATAGAACTTTTTCGTGGATTTACAAGCACGAAATTAGCATCACCTAATAGGCCAGTTATAATACTAAAAATAAGGTCCAATCCAACGATTGGATCCACGATCCAACATTCTTAAAATTTCCTTTTTTTTTAACTAAAGATAGCGTTTCATGTTTACGTTTTGTTATACTCTATCAATAACGGAAACTCGTGGGAATCCCCCATGCTAACTATTCTTACTACCAAATTATACAAACGCCATGTGACGAAATAATAAACATGCCGGATTATAGAACGTACAATTTTGTTGAGTGCCGGATTATAGAGTTGATTATAATCGTTGTCAAACGCCGGATTACTGGATGTGTCGGATTAGCGAGTTTATACTGTATGTGAATTTGAAAATTTTCGGTACCACGGTTTTCTTTTTATCGCGAATTAAATAAAAAAAGTACCCGATTATTGAGGATGCCGGCAACTTTGTCCACTTTCCGATTTTTTTTCTAAACAACTATGTGACGAAACAATTTCAATTTTGAAATTTTGATGTTGTAGCCTGATGTGTGAACGAGGGGCATGTTTTATTTTTTCGATATTCCAGATAATTTTGCGGATAATCGCGATTTAATAGGATGCAGTTATGTCCAAAACGGCTGAGTGGATTGTAACCAAAATATGTCAAATAATTGCGTATGTCGCATTCCGTTATCAGTTTTTCAAGGATATGTCTTTATTTTTTTAGAGCGAATTATAAATTAAAAGGAAGTAGAAATAAACCATACGCGGAGAGGAGGGTTCTGTCCAATCCGGCTGGTGTGTGTTCCAGACAGGACGTCGCGCCTTTATTTTACCTACATAAAGAAATAAAGGCGCGACGTCCAGTCTGGAACACTCACCAGCACCATGTCTTCTGATTGGAAAAATTAGAAAGACATAACTTTGAAAAATTGATAACGGGATGCGACAAACGCAATTATTTGATATATTTTGATTAAAACACCTTATTTTTATTCAGCCTTGGCCGCAAGCAACTTCTGTTTAATTAGTCAAAGCAGCTACAATTTCACCTGAAGCATTTGTGAGAAGCTGTAATATATACTTAGTTACTGGCGAGCGCTACACCTATGGTTGTTGATGTCATGAGTTCACCTATTGACCGGTCAAAATAGATTTGCCACGCTGTACATTTGCCATTTATAGGACAGACTTTGAATATTAGATTTTAACTTCTCAAACATTTGTTTATTAAAACAAATTAACTTATTAAACGACAAATTTGACGCGATGAATATCAAGAACGCTTAATGAGTCAGATCTGTCGTGATCGTTGTTTATTGGCATTAAAATGTTAAATTGATTATAAAAGATTCAATAGATGGAAGTTTTGCTATTTGTCGCAAATATTTTTTGAAAATTTCTTTAAAGTAAAATTAAAAATTGATGAGTGAATTTTTTGTTTGATGTTTACAACACAAAGAAAACATCTTCAACTTAAAAAAAAAAATATTATAACATGCTTTTAGTCCTTCATCACGACCGCAAGTTGTTAATGAATTTTTTGTAGACATAACGGTAACATAGCAAGCAACCTTTCGATGACCGCTTTAGTATATTTTTTTGATCTCTTCGGAAAAAAAATTAAATAATTTTTAAGATTTCATTACGAGATTTTACTCATCATAATTAAACCATCTATTAACGGTTAAACGAACTAAACGATTTAATAACAATTACAGGTAGTACTTGTAGTAAATCACTTTTAGATTACAAATTTAGGTTTATTTTAGATTTTCGTAAACCACTTTCTAAGGATTTTCAATAAACAATTATACTTAAGTGTCAAAAGCAAAAACGAAAGAAAATAAACCGTTTCGTAGAATTCTTCAACGATTTCACTCCCATTTTCCGGATTTCCCGATTTCATTTCCGTTACGGTGGATTCACTGGGTCATTTTGTACGTGATTTCTCTCAATTTTCCCGTTCGTTATAAAAGGGATTTTTACTCTTCTCGAGGTAATAGTACGAAGGCTACTTTACCGTGCTTTAGCTTTGAAATTCGTAAAGGAAGCCAAACAAAAACTGGTTTGAGCTCGAAATCATTTCCGCCGGGCCGGATTTCTATCCTGGAAGTCCGGTTGCAAAGTAAAAATAAAACGTAATGAACCCTTTATTTGCTCGGTATACGGAAAATATTGATTCATTAATAAATGAGGGGGGCGCCGAAGCGGAACGGTACACCTTCACAGGAAGTTTGTGTCTCGGCCCCAGCAGTTTCTGCCGTGTTCAATCTGGCGGACCGGAATTGCTCGACCGTGATCTGGTCATGTTTTATAGCTTTGGTAACGGAATTTGACGTATTGGTATTGGATAGATCAATAAAGTGGAACGTTGTTTTCAAATTTTATTTTGTTTATTAGATTTATGATTATTTTAATTAAATTATTCTCTATGTTAAAATTACACTTAACTAATAATTTTTTTTGCTCATATCACCAAGATGGATGCAGTTTCCTTCATTGACACCATATTTTCTATCAAATTTTGGTCATTGCTTCGACACAAGTGATCTTCAGGAACAACATCAGAGGATTCATAACGATCTAGCTAGTATACGTAAACTAGCCCCTAGATAGTAGATAGTAGTCTGGGGCCGTGTGATCATGCGATCTCACTGGCCAATTAAAATGCCCTAATCGAGAAATGAAATGGCCTGGAAAAATGTTCCTCAAAATCTCCATGCATTAAGAACTCGTTCAACATGTTCCGCCAGTGACAGTGTCCGAGTTGCTATTGTCACCTTAAAAAAAGTATGATCCAATCGCATGTGCTAAGTAAACAGTGTACTATGGAGCACCCGAAAATGTTGGTTGCCCAAAACCGAGATTTTCTTGGTTTACATGTCTAGGAAGGTGAAAATGCGTCTCATCGCTCATCATAAATTTCTTGAAAAAGTCAGGCATTTCGCTGTTTAGCTGCAACAACCTCTGACTGTCCAACTGGCTGACACCAGCTGTAGAAGCATCTCAATTTTGAACGAAAACATCTTCAAATCTAAGGTCAACATTCTTTGAAATTGATTTCAATGCTGAATTATTTTTCGATGTTGATTATTTGATACTATCCTTCATAGCTTGGATGTTGTCAAGTGAGTTCAGATTATTGACGAATTATTTCGCAAAAACATTGAAACTATATATCCGGGTTTTGCTAGCGTATACCTTACCATTTTGAAACACAATAAATTTTTTGATTGTCACTTACATATCATTATTAACAAAGGTCGCCTGTCAAAAAAAAAAGAAATGGTATTTACCACCAAATGAAAAAGTTTTTTTAATAGGGTGATAGGGTGACTTTTTGCGCCACGTAGTACAAGTCTTCTATTAAGATTTTTGTTATATGAATGTCTTTATACACTCAAGAAGTCTTAATTTACTTCCTATCATTTCCTATCAAGAATTTTTTGACTTTTATTTTTTAACACTATCCGAAGTTAACAATGGAGTCTTTTATCAAACATTCCTATCATTATTCATAGAATATAATCCAAAGTATTGGATTTAGTACGGATCCTTGATCTACATCTTATCTTATTTTAAACACCTTACCACTTGGTGTTACAATTTTTCTCTTGAAAAGTACAATTTTGTTTTTCGAATTAGATACTCCCCTTTCCTCACGTTCCTTTTTTCTAAAACTCTTATGATCTCGGTCTACTGGAGTTAAAACCATATTAAATTTCTATAGATACCAAGATATACATACCAAGATTTTTTCCATTTCCTTAATGCTATCGTTTATACCCGAGTTTATACCCTACTTATAATATACAGAGTTGATCGTCCTTCTTTCACATCACATTGAACTTTATGAATCATTCCTTTTCCGAAAATTCCGTTTTGAGTTCCTTAAGGGGTGTCTAAAAGGGTGTCTGAGGGCACAATTCTATTGCATGCAAGTTTAGACATACCAAAGAATACTAAAAAAGTTCGCGAGCGGCAGGAAGAGTGTGGCATGCCACGTAATGTTTGGACACACCCTTACTCAAATTTCTAGGATGCTTTTTATTGAAGTCAAACATTTCAGTTCTTTTTCAAATGTCGTCATCGTTTCAGAAGTTGGCAATCGTTGAGGCGATATTCATTTTTGAGAGCACAGGTCTAACTAATTGATTGTTGGTGCAGTCCCTAAGGTTCCTTAGCCATCAAGTTCCGTCTCATTCGTATGCATCTCTTGCTTCTAATTGCATCTCAAGTTCCATGTGCCAATCTTTAACTCTGTTTTTACAGTTTTGTTCACCTCTGTTACCCCCGGAGATCTGTACAATTTAGTTCTAGATCAAATACTTTGACAATTCCTCTGCCTTCGGGATCCAATATCCATCCTGTCGTTGCTTCCACTCAAAGCTTTTTACCGGCTGGAGTTGGATCACTTATACCCATGATTGTTCAATCTTTATTTGAATTAGCGTTACTTTACTTCTACCACGAAAAGGTGCAAGTTTGGATTTCTCCTTTAGTCGGATTAGTTTCCAAAGGCATTTCCAAATGCCTCCAGAGGTTGACAAGGTGTCTTTATTGGACTTTTCGATTAGAATCAACCCAAGTCACCGGAACTCAACTCAACCCAACTCTTTAAATCAAGAATTAAAAATATTTGCAGGTACATAATTTTCTTTATATTATTTTTGCTGCCGGGTTGAGAGGAGTGGCCCTCTCGCCATCGAGTCCTATGAGATCTATTGTACCTTAAGCCCTCCAAAGGTTTAGGGCTAATCTAGGTCCTTGATGAACCAAGTTGTATCGCTCCAATGTCTTGTTCCTGTATGTTAGTAGGTGTCAGGCGAATCATTCCGAAAATTTTGTGTCTTAGGCGCCAAGACGGCTAAACCTAAATGTTTCAAGGTCTAGTGTTAGTTTTAGTGTTACTTCTAATTAGTAAATTTGATCATGGGGCATTGCTAGTTCAGGTGGTCTAGGAGACGCTCTTCCCTATGCTGCCAGACCACAAAAACTTCGTCCGAGTTACGAAACCACTTGTAAAACGCCACAGAATCTTGGCAAGGAGCTTCGCTAACTGGTACGTTGGAGAATTTATTGCACTCACAATATCTGGTTTATGAATTTTAGGTAATTCATAACTTTCCAAATCCCTCCAAGGGTTTAGAAGGTGTTTTTATTGGACTTTTCTATTAGAACCAACCCAAACCACTGGAACTCAACTCAACCCAACTCTTTAAATTAAGAATTAAAAATGTTCGCAGGTACATTATTTTCTTTATATTATTTTTGCTGCCGGGCTGAGGAGATCTATGAGATCTATTGTACCCTAAGCCCTCTAAAGCAGTGGTTCTCAAACTATGGTACGCGTACCACTGATGGTACGCGAGAAGTTCTCAAGTGGTACGCAAAACAGTTTATATTTGCATTATCATTATTGTTTTTTTTTGTTCAGTGGTACTACCTGATTTTTAAAATAGCCTTAGTGGTACGCAAGGATATAAGTTTGAGAACCGCTGCTCTAAGGGTTTAGGGCTAACCTAGGTCATTGATGAACCAAGGTATATTGCTCCAATATAATGTAATGTCTTATGCACCCTTTGGCACAGAATATGTTCAGCGGTGTCTGACTCGTCGTTGCAAAGTCGACATGTTTGATCCTCAGCTTGTTCAATGTAGATGATAGTCTTTTACGGGTGTATGGCAGGCCAGGAAACCTTAGGAGACGCAGTTATCATACAGTCGGGTTGGGCTGCCTTTTCATTGCCCTCAATATCTTTGTGATTTGTATACCACCATTGAGTAATTTCATTGCCCCTGGCGAGTTTTCTCAGGTTGCTGATACATTCTTCGACCAATGTAGATTCACATGTGTAGGCCTGAATTGCCTACTGTCCGTAAAAATGTTTATCGTTGCCCTTTTCTGCCCCTTTTCATGGTTCAAAACGGTGCAGAAGTTTATGAAAACAACTTCGTGTCTGACATACTTTGTCTAGGGCGTCGAGCATCATTTTCTTCATAAATTTTGCTTTTAAACGGTTGTGTCTTTCGCAAATTGGTTCGATTTTAGTTTTTGTATATAAGACCTCTTTACGAATATTGTGGAGGAGATTATTTGGGTGTCTAATTTTAGTCAACATTTTTAGACAACTTTCGGCTTTCTTCATTGTTGTCTTGATTGAGTTTGGTGAGCATTGTGTTGTTATATCTCCGTGATCGAACAGCGGTCGACATATACTTTTATAAATTTGTGTTGCAGATCCTTATCTTCGTATGTTAGTGACCTAAGTGTTTTGCCCGTTTTGTCAGTTACGTTTGGACTCTTTTGTAGTCTGTTTTAAATTTTAGTTTATCGTCCATGTTGGATAATGCTCAGATATTTGATTGTTTTTGAGGGTTTTGCAACCGATGTATGGAAGAGGCTCGGATATTCTATACTGCGGGACCAGTATCTGGAATTTATCGGGATTGGAGGACACTCTCCATTCATGTTCGATGGTAACTTGGATGTTTTTGCCATGTGTAATTAGCTAGTCTGCGTTTATTGCATTAGTGTCTGGTTGGTAAATATCGTAGCAATAAATGTTATAAAGTTGGCGATGAAGCAGATCCTTACGGTAGAGTGAGTGGTACTCTTTGGAGAGTGGAGAAGGAAGACGATATGGAATTTTTTATTCTGACGTTCAACATCCTCTTGTGGAGATACTTTTATAATTTTTCCAAGTAATTTCCAGCTGCCCCATTTTGAATAATAGTGTTTTTGTCCAAGAGTATTTAGGAGTATTTTAGCAGCTTGAATGTTGTTCGTGAGGATAATTAAAGGATGGATTGTGGATTCTTTAGGTCTGAAGTCCAATAGGTATATGGGGATTTTATGTTTTTGTAGGATCAGTTATTCTACAGTTTCCGAACACATGTAATAAGGTGATATGATGGTGGCTTATAAGGTGGCTTTGTGGGAGTGAGTGGTTAGCACCAGATTTAGGGATTGTTATGATTATGTTCTTTCATATTGATGAAGCTACAGCACTTCTTAGCTAAGTTATTTAAGTAACTTCTTGGTTATAAGATCAGACTCAGGGCATGACTTTTTTCCTTTAGCTAGATGTTAGTCATATTCTTCTTGAGTTAGTTCCAGTATTTGATCATGGGCTTGTCTGGACATGTTCAAGAATCTTGTGTACCACTCGTTTATAAATTACTGGTGTTTATAATCGCCGCCTGCTTTTTCTGTTAAATCTTGCAACATCTAATTCAAAGTTTCAATTTCTGCTAAAAGAATATAAAATATTTTTATCAATTTCCTATCTGGTTACCAAAATAGATTAAAATATGTTATTAATATAGTTACAATTTGTTTCTTATCAACACAAAAAATTATTTTTACTGTTTTTGTTATTTAACTTCGAATGAAATCAGTTGATTCACAAATAAATTTAGTTTGAAATTGTTCTATCAACGTTATTGGAAAGCTGGTATGATTTGCGAAAAATCCAATAAAAATGTTAGATGAGTTTCAGTTAATTCGCGAAAAAAAACCAATAAAACGAAAAAATCAACAGAAATACCAACGATAGTGGTGGACACGAAGAGAAAATTCTGGTGAAAAGCTCGAACATTGGCCCCCTAACGATTTCAGGGTTGTACTACGTCTTCGGCGCATGCCCACGAATATTCGTTGTCGCCTCTATACTATTTCCACTGCATTATCGCTGCTGTTTCGCGCAGTTCCAGCTATAGAGCTGTTCGTTCAGCATTGAACCGGCGTCTTTAAAAACGTTTTTTCACCGATTTAGAACTATTAGAAATCGTACCGGTCTTAATTTAATAATATTATAATATATTTCAAAATAAATATATTTAATTTTATTTTAGTAAGCAGTTGTGTTCGTTTGATTTAAGGGTTGGTTAAACGGTGTAGTGTTTCAATATGTGTAGTTGAGAGTGTGTAGATTCATATATTTTTTTTAAATTTTGGTATTTATTTTTTAATTTTGTGCTGTGTGAAAATGGAAAAGTTCTGAAGATTGATTTCGTGAGGAAGAAAATTTGTAAAAATGGTTGAACGTGTGGAAGGATTTTTGATGTACCGAAAACAACCTGTCTACAGAATCTTTCAGTATCTTGAACCGTAAGTTATTTCTTTTTACACGCCCATGTTGTAGGATTAACATTTTTTTAATAGTGGTTATATTTTTTTGTAAACATATTCTTAATTTTTTTTGATTACTCGGCGTAAAATATTTATATATGCTGACATCAATTTTTAAGAATTTTTTTGTTTACTTTTCATATTTTTAGTAATAAAATAAATTTCCAATGATTTAATCGTTTAATGATTCACTCTACATTTGATAATTACAACCTTTTTTTTCTTAAACGTTTGTTAACCGCTTTTGTGGTCTCGAATTTCTCTACAATCCATTTCTGTATAAACATTTCGATCCGTACTCGTGATTCAACGGCCAAGGTTTCAGATAACATTAAAGGATAAGATTAAAACTAAAGTACAATATTAAATCATTTTGATTTTTTATTTACGAAATACTAATAATAATAATAATAAATTGAGAATTGATATTTTTATATAACCGCAAGATAATTGCTCAAATACCTAATTACACATCATTTATATACTGTAATTGACACCTACCGCAAGTAATTCAACAAGGCTTGTTTTTTCTTGTACTCGATTATAGGAGAATTTTTATAGATAACATGTTTGCCGCACGAGAGTTGCTTTTTACGCAACGAATATCGATGTGATATTGACACTCTTTGAACACACGTGCCTTGATCATCGCATTGTGTAAACAAATTTTGTTACCTGGCGCTTGGATAAAAATAACCGGTGACCAAACTGTGGGTGAGATAGAGGCAACGTTTAACGATTGTGTATATTGAATTTCCGCCGTCTTTACCCGTGAAATTGGTCGTAGCCGAAACGATTCGATTAACTTTAAGTTTTAAGAACCAACGTTTGCACTTAAAAAGTTAAACCGCATTCCCCTTCGGGAACTAAAAGAAAAAGGAACGAAGTTTATTGAGATGAAGCTTCCGGAAAGAAAAAAACGAAAAAGATAAGAAGAATCAAACCACTATTATTGTTTAGTTTATTGAATCTAGTGATTATGACAGGTTTAAAACCCGTTAGTAATGTCCCGGTTTGTTACGGACATTGCCCGCGTAACTAATGCCAGACGTTAATTTTAATAGATACCGGGTGACAGATAAGCAAGTCATACGTGACCCACAACTACAAACATCTGTGTGACAATGACCAACTGCCGTACTGGAACTTAATTGCTACTTATGATCACTAACCTGTGTTCTTATGTAATCAAGAATTTTTATTATATCTTATCCGTTAATTTATCTATTCATATTTCTATGTCGTCAAGTTATTATTCAAATGTTAATCCAAAAAGTTAAGAAACATTTATTAGTAATAAAGATGTTGTCAAGGAATATTGTATTAAATTTCTTATCACGAATCGTGAAACGCATCAAGATAAGGTATATTAAATTCAAAATGAAATGATTTACCAAAAATTAATTTGCGTCATATATGCGCAGATTTTTATTGGACGTTATCATGTTTAACACGCTTTCAATAGAGACCAAAATGGATATTATTTATTATAATTAATGAATTATATTAAGTTAAAACTAGAACTAACGCTACACTTAGAACTAGAAATATTAGGATTTAGCCATCTTAAGAGACGCGCGGCTAAACCTGAATGTTTCTAGTTCTAGGTTTAGTGTTAGTTCTAGTACTAGTGTTAACTCTAGTTTTAATTGTTATTCAGCGCTAGATTATCGTAGGTATATTTATATTGAACTAAAACTAGAATTAACACTAGAACTGGAAACATCCGGGTTTAGTCGTGCGTCTTTCAAAACGGCTAAACTCGAATGTTTCTAGTTCTAGGTCTAGTGTTAGTTCCATATTTGGTTCAAAAATAATATACAACAACCTGGCGCTGTCTGGTGTTAGTTCTACTTTTAGTTCATTTTTAGAAATAGACGTGTTTAGTCGTACGTCTTTCAAAATGGCTAAACCTAAATGTTTCAAGGTTTAGTGTTAGTTTTAGTTCTAATTTTAGTTCAGTCTTACTTCTTTTTCAAATGACGTCACTATTTCAAAAATTGGCAATCGTTGAGGCGACATTCATTTTTGAGACCACAACTCTAACTAAATGATTATTGGTGCAGTCCCTAAGGCTCCTTAGCCACGAGTTCCGTCTCAATCTTATGAATCTCTTTGTTCAAAATGCATCTCAAGTTCCATGTGCCAATCTTTAACTCTGTTTTCACAGTTTTGTTCACCTCTGTTATCCCCGGAGATCTGTACAATTTCGTTCTAGATCAAATACTTTGACAATTCCTCTGCCTTCGAGATCCATCCTGTTGTTTCTTCCACCCGACGCTGTTTACCGGCTGGAATTTGGATCACTTATACCCATGATTGTTCAATCTTTATCTAACAGATAAAGATTTTACTCTACTCTACTTCTACCACGAAAAGGTGTAAGTTTGGATCTTTCTTTAGTAGAATTACTTTCAAAAGGCATTTCCAAATCCCTCCAGAGCTTTAGAAGGTGTCTTTATTCGACTTTTCGATTACAACCAACCCAAGTCACCGGAACTTAACTCAACCTAAATCTTTAAATCAAGAATTAAAAATGTTTGCAGGTACATCTCGCCACCCAGTTCTATGAGATCTATTGTACCTTAACCCTTCCAAAGGTTTAGGGCTAATCTAGGTCCTTGATGAACAAAGTTATATTGCTCCAAGGTCTTGTTCTTTTATGTTAGTAGGTGTCAGGCGAATCTTTCCGAAAATTTTGTATCTTAGACGCCTAAACCTAAATGTTTCAAGGTCTAGTGTTAAGTTTAGTGTTAGTTCTAATTAGTAAATTTGATCATGAGGCATTGCGAGTTCAGGTGATCTAGGAGAATGCTGCCAGAGAAATATGCATAAAGAACTATTGATTACGAAGAATATTAGCATTATGGAATAGTTTTAAATGAAGCATGATTAAGTTTGGACAATCTCCTAAATCTTTTTCGACCACCCCTCACCACATCAGGAACTTTTCAATATTCGAAATTTTCTCCCACACCTGACATATGCAGATGGGCAGAATTACTAAATAAAAATATAGAGATGCTTAAAATGTTGATTTGTTTTTGGACTAGTTTTAACTTGACTTGCTACAATTAGTGTTGAGAAACAGCTATAAATAGGATTTTAAGTTATTTGTTATTTAGCAGGTTCTTGAAAATGAGAAGATTTAAAGTTATTTCTTGAGCTGTTAGTGGCTATTGTTCATCCTTTGGATGATAAGATTCTTATTGTTGGTTCAATTCAATGTCAATCTACTTGATTACTAAGGGCTGCCTTTCAGGTCATTTTCTCTGATGCTGTGTTATTAATGTCTTCATAACCTCGTTACGACTGCTATTCATCATCAGCAGAAAACGTTTCTGCAATAAAAATGTGAAAAATGTAATGTAGTTAAATTTTGTGTTGTTATTACCTCCTCAGTTAGCTGATCCTAAGAATATTAATTTGTTTTTTTAGGTTTAGTAGTGTTGTTAGAGAACCTGACCCTAATGTATTAATTACTGTTTAAGATAATCTTATAATATTCTGCTTGACAAATATTCTATTTTAGAAGCCATCATTGCCTAGCAAACTCCTATTGTTATTCCCCATGATTTTAGCAAGGCAATTTAAATATTTAGTCTTAATCTCTTATTGGCAGTTCTCAAATTTCTTAATATTTCTGATCTTAATCTTCTTCCGTAGTAACAACCCCTGGTGGTTTTAGCCTGCTCAATGATCTTCCATTTTCTCCATCCATTACACAACCATCTTATTTTCTTAACTCCCATTCTTCTCAAATCGTACCCACATCATCCATCCATCTTTTTCTCGGTCTGCCCTTACATTTCTACTCATAACTCTCTATGTTGTCCTCTCATTGCTTTTTTATCTCATGTACCCCATTCATCTGAGTTTGGACTAATTTGTGATTCATTCAGTGTATTCATCATCCTTCCGCATCCTAGGATAGTGCTAAATGTTAATGTTAGCTCGTCATGGCAGATCCAAAAGTTTTTACAAGAAAACTTGAAGAAGACTTGCAGATGTATCAATATAATTTCAAACAGACTATTTCAGTATCCCAACCTGTATGTCCGTTAATCACCAAGTTGGTTGTCTCATCGCAATCATATTTAGCACTCAGATAGGATCAACTACGAATTCACCTTTTACACCCTCTGCATAACATTCATTCTTTAATTGCTATACCCGATAAATTAATTCAAAGTCTTCTAGCACTCAAATTCTACCTTATCTATCGCTATTAATTAATTTTTCGTCTTTATTCCAAACTTTTGTGATTATATCATTTGTAATTTGAACACATTTGTATTATTCTTTATTTATAGATTTTTTAATGACATCCTGCCCAATAAAAAC
Organism: Onthophagus taurus; assembly: GCF_036711975.1. Classification (NCBI taxonomy): domain Eukaryota; kingdom Metazoa; phylum Arthropoda; class Insecta; order Coleoptera; family Scarabaeidae; genus Onthophagus; species Onthophagus taurus. The sequence continues at coordinate 20,290,235 of NC_091972.1, read as the reverse complement.
AGATACTTACCTCTCACTGAAATGTCACATGACACTGTCAACTGTAATTTTCATAGCATCTAAACGAAAATGTTTTACAGTCTAAGTATAGAGTGGCGTTAATGAACTAAACCCTAAGGCGCAAAGACGATGAGTACTTGTGTTTAAAAATAATAGAGCTCGCCTTGAACAAATTTAAACACCGTCGGAAATAAAGCGCGGCAATTTATTTACCGCGGATGACAATACAGTGTTTACGTGTGACGTAAACTTGAAATAACACATCTAACTTTTCGTTAGCATCATCTTGAATATCGAAAAAAAAGAAGAATTTTGTGTGCTGGAGCAGCATCTGCGCTCTGTATGATGTTTAAAGACCACTAAAGCTTTTGATAAACAAACTTTCCGGGGGCCGAACTACTTTGCACAAGCCTAGAAAATTTATTTTTAACCTACGCCTTGTTATGCTACACCTAATACGCTAGACTTAAAGGAAGCTTTTGAAACAGTACATTTACCCCAGATTTTAAGGTATTTCAAATGTCAAAAAAATTAATCAATTAATTAAACTCTTAATAAAGGCTGGCTAATCAAAGTTTACTTCTTCATTTTCATTTAATTAAATTTTAAAGGCATAGAATGACCAATTACGAACGGGACATAAGGAAAGAAAGAGAATTTAGCTCTGGGGAAACAGACTATTAATTAAACTTGTGGAAGTAATTTCGCTTTGGTATACCAAACGTAATAATTTACTTAAAAGAGGAAGAGACATTCCCGAGAGTCGTCGTGTAACATTATAAACGACCGTGAATATTTCGGGGAATCACTTCAAATATATCATAAAATATAAATAGATGGTCTCCCCGTAGTAGTATATTGCGTGAACATTTACAAGAAGCGTTTATTGGACACTTCCCACAGCTTGACGATGTCTATATCCAAGAAAATTAATGCGATACATGAACAAGTGCGTGGAAAAAAAGTTGTCACGTGAATATTCAAATGAATTTTTTTTAACAGCATATTTGTATGCCACGGTTGTCCCAAAACGTTTTTAGGCAAATTCTTTAGAATGTCCAATTTACGTGTAGAGATAGCGTGTTGAACCATAACTCAATTTGTTAGGTTTAGATTATATTCGGTTTTTAGTCACGGCATTTTACCATAACGGTTTTTGAACATGAACGAATAATTAAATTGAAGTTTATACGTTACACTATAAATATTAAACTTTTTTCATCATTCTCGGGAAGATATACAACAAGTGAATTTTTTAATAAAATATTCTACAATGAAATAGATAGATTAAAAATGCATTATATAACGTTCTTTATATAATGCTTTATTGAGAATTAAGTTTTCTTTTCACGTATGTTTGACGACAATGATTACAACGCATAATTATTCATATATTCTTCGTCTTGTGTTGTAGTATCTTAGCATCAAAGCGTGAGGTATATCAAGTGCAGGAAGGTGTCATGCACTAAAGTAAAAAAAATAGGAATTAATGGTCGTGCCATTTAATAATGGCAATTCTAGTACTGGAAATGGCTATCATATTAATATCTAAAGAGGTGAAGGAGTTAATGTTAGAATTGATTGTAGTTAAATATGGCGAATTTAGAGTTCATATTTGTTCTCAAAAGAATTATTTTTTGGAACTTGGTCATTAGAATGTAGGTCTAAGTAGTCTAAGATTAATTTTTGTTGGAATATGATAAGGTTCTGCAATTCACTCAAAATGTTTGATTCAATATTTATCAAAAGTCTGCATTTCCATCTTGTGTGGCAAGTCTATCCTCAAGCCATACGCAAATTTTTATTTGCGACCTATTCCAATACTTCCAGCGATACTTGAGTGATTGTTTATGATTTTAATATTTTACAAAATAAAACACTCTTGGATTTGATCACATTCCTTTTATTACTACTCTTGAAGATTTACAATAAGGTGTGGGAAGAGGAGTAAGTGCCAAAAGTGTGGGCAATCGGACTCATTCTACCACTTAACTAAAAAGGAGATAACATAGTAAGAATAGTAGTAAAGATCTTTGAAAAAATAGTAGAAAAAAGATTATGACACCAAATCGAACCTTTGCTATCAGACAGATAAAAGAAATCATTAATAGCATTCTTAGATATGGAAAAGGTGCCTTTGATAAAGTGCCAAGAGCGAAGATATGTAAAACACTAAATAAATGTAAGATAGGCCCAAAATTAATTAGAGTTATTAAATGTATGTATAAGACAACAAGAAATTTCGTAATAAGCTTAAGTCCACTATTATTTATAGTCTTTATGGTTGAACTGATCAAAAAGACCCAAAGAAAAGTAAAAGTCACAAGGGTTCATCTTCTCTCTTTGATTCTCTATTGTTGGTCTGTTAGTGGATCTATCTTTTTGGGCGTTTATCTTGATTCCGGGCTGTGCTTTGAGGAACATATTTTGACATTATGTAGTAAATTAAGTGGCATCTATTTGTTGCGAAACCTGCGCTCGAACGTATCTCCACCAGTTTTACACACAGCATACTTTGTGCTGTGTCAGTCCTCAATGACTTATGCATTGTTAGTCTGGGGCTCTGCTGCTGGTTTTGACGCGTATTTAGAATGCAGAGAAGAGCTATACGGGTATTAAGAAATTTAAATTATAGAAGCTCCTATATTGATTTACAAATATTAACTCTACCGTCTCTCTACATTCTCGAATGTGTTACATATGTTAAAAAGAACATTAATAAGTTTGACACGTATAAGCAGGTGCATAACTATGATACTAGGAAAAATAGCGATGTGATACCCAAATATACACGATTAACAAAATGCCAGAAAAGTGTGAACGCGATGGCGGTGACATTTTTTAATAAATTGCCATTACACGTCCGTCAGTTGCCATTGAAGGGCTTTAAAGAGTATATTAAACAAACTCTTGTTACAAGGGCGTACTACTCGACCTCCGAATATATGAGTGACAGTCTTGAGATGATTTCCACCTTTGGCACTTAATGTTGTCTATTGTAATCTTATGTAATTTTATATGTTATTTTATTTTATATTGTTTTTCTTTAATATGACACTATATAATATGTGTAAAATTTGACAAGTGTGAACATATTGTATTGTATGTGTAACACAATAAAGATTATGATTATAGAGTAACTTGCGTTTCATAGCACCAAAAAGAATTAGCAAACCAATGAAAACCAGATTTTCTGTTTATTCTATCTTTATTCCAGTAATTTATTACTTTCCTCAGTCTTTCATACTACCTTGGTGAAAATGCTTTGCTATTTGTTAAAGATAACCATTTTCAACATTTTGTCATCATTTTCATTTGAAAATGTTTCGAATCTTAAAGGATCCCTTCTATTTCAATTTTGACTTCTGTATCTTCATATTCGCATTCGATAGTGCTATCAGATTCGAAATCTCTATGTTTATCCTTTATAACAGCAACGCATTTTGTCAGAAAAGACTTTTTCTCCTTCTCTTAGACCTGTCGGTGTATTAATTTGGAAGTAATTGTACAACTTTTTAAATTCCCACACAGTATCATCTTAATTTGAAAAATTTTCGAATCTTAAAAGATCCCTTTTTTTCAATATTGACTTCTGTATCTTTATATTCGCATTCGTTAGTGCTGTCAGATTCGAAATAACTACGTTTAACCTTTATAACAGTAACGCATTTTGTCAGAAAAGTCTTTTTCTTCTTTCTGTTAGACCTATCGGTTTGTTTTTTTTTTAACTGCCAGCTATCTTGGCATCTTTTTGGTGATTTTCCTGGCAGGCGGCTTCCTCCTGGTTTTCCCTCCATTACTATACGTGATATTCTATTCACATCGCTTTGCCATTCTTTTGTTTGCTGTCTGCCCCATTGTACAACATCCTATATCCCGCATTGTTCCCTGTTTGATGCATCTGTCCTCCTGTCTTGGCTTTTGCTTTATTTATAGATATTTCCATATTGCGCTCTCACCTCAACTGTCATCCTCAACATCCGCTATGATAACTCATTCTGTATCCCAGATCCAATGATGGCACCTGTTGCATAATTTAATAAGGTTGAACAGGAATGGGCTTAAATTATCTCCCTGTTTGTTTTTTCCTGGTGCGGTTAGGCGTTCCCCCGCTTTGATTCTTGTTACCTTGTCGGCCCGTCTCGTAACTGCGACCTATAAGAGTAAATTAACCCCTCCAAAGGTTTAGGGCAAATCTAGGTCCTGGATGAACCTTAGTATTGCTCTAAGGTCTTGTTCCTTTCCGTTAGTAAGTGTCAGGCAAACCATTCTGAAAATTTTGTGTCTTAGACGGCATCTAGCAACGCATTCGCACAAACTATGTTCAGCAGTTTTTGACTCGTCGTTGCATAGTCGATAAGTTTGATCCTCAGCTTGTGCAATATTGAAGAGGTCGTATTTGGGGGGGTGTATGGTCGATCAGGAAACCTGAGAGCGACCTTAGGTCTCCTTTGCTGATGCATAAAAGTCTTTGCTTTTCTTTTGCGACGGAGTTATTATACTCTTCGCCCGTTTGTGTCTTGGAAGTTCTTTCCAGCGCAAGGCCATCTTTGAGACCTCCCATGTATTAATTATTTGTTTTTTAGATGGCTTTTTTGTAGTCCACAGCGAGGTTGGGGGCCAATAAAGGGCGTCCTCGCTGCCTCTTAGGCCAGCTTGTCCTCATTTTCATTGCCCTCAATGTCTTTGTGACCTGAAACTCACCATAGAGAGTAACTTCATTGCTTATCGGTCTTAAAGACTGGATTAATTGTATGATTTGAAATGGTATTTATTTCTTCATTAGTCTTAGCACCTAGTTTGTATTCCTTTTCTTCATTCTGTTGAAGAGGATAACAATCTCTGGGCTCATCTTTTGGGTAGTCGTCCTAATTGGTTTCTCGGTCATTCATATACGTCCTAGATGGTCCTCGTCCATTCTCTCCACAAGCTGCTTCCATTTCCTTTCTGTCGTCTTGGACCACTTGATCATATCACGTACATTACATTTTTCCCTGATTAATTTGCTGGTCTATCTCTCACTGTCACGTCCATGATGTTTCTAAACACCTTCATTTCAGTTGTCCTTGTTTTCGTCATTGTTGTTTTCGTTAGATTTACAGTTATCGTTATCACTAACTATGCTGGAGTCCTTTTTGATGTGAAATTCCGTGTCTTGGAAGTTCTTTTTAGCGCAAGGCTACCTTTAGGTGACTTTTTTGTAGTCCACAGCCAAGTTGGGGTCCAATAAAGGGCGTCCTCGCTGCCTCTTAGGCCAGCTTGTCCGTATTTTCATTGCCTTCAATGTCTATGTGACCTGGAACCCACCATAGAAAGTAACTTCAAATTTTACATACTGGTTCCATTTCCTTTTTGTTGTCTTGCACCACTTGATCACATCATGTACATTACATTTTTCCCTGATTGATTTTTTGTTCTATCCCTCACTGTCACGTCCAATATGTTTCTGAACACCTTTATTTCTGTTGTTCTTGTTTTCGTCTTTGTCCTTTTCGTTAGATTTACAGTTATCACTAACTATGCTGTAGTCTTTTTGATGTGAATAGTTTTTACCAATATGTACTTACTTTTTATCTCAAACTCCTACTTCTATCGTTAAGACTCAATGCGCTACATTTTTGATAATTATCTTCTGAATAATGTAATCCTCTCATTCACGTCTGTTGTCGATCTGTTTACGATTGTTCTCCGAAAGTGCTCCAAAACTAGAAATATTGTGGGTGGAATATCAAAGAGGACTTTTTGCTCTTTAATCTCTGCAAGGATTTTAATCAGTCTTATTTTTCCGTATTCCTACAAGACTCCAAGAGAAATTCAATGGAATTATGTGTGTAAATTTTGTCAAAAGGTGTTCTTCAAAAATTTTCATCACACACACATTAATTATAACGATTTGGGTCATTGAATGTTTTGTTTCCGATCAAACAAACCAAGTATCCACAATTTGGAAAAGTTTATATATTCAAAACTCATCGTACCTTGACTTAGTTTTCGTTTCAAAATCGGTTCGCACACTAAAACAATAAATCAGAAACCTTTGAATGGATAAGAAAAATAAAACAATAGGCATTATGAGTGCGGTTAAAACTTGAAAGCTCCGTTAATTGTAACGAAGCGAAACGTGATGTTTGTGTTAACGATACATATTTTTTTAAACATGAGAAAAAAGAATGAGGATTACGTCGTAGAACGTCCGTTTCCTTATAACTTCTACTTAATTAATTCATTAAAACTACTCTCGGGCGATAAGTTTCTTGAACCTCGCGGGGTCGTAACCTCTAAATAATGGAATACGGGAGCAGCGCGATGATCTTATCATGCTAAGTAACCGCCTTAAAGGCGTTCCTAGCAACGGGTATCGATCAAACTGGATTATTTACAACGATCCGGAGAACCTTCAGGATAGTTCTTCATGAAAAATTCGCGTTCTTCTCTGGTGAGGCGTAAATATTTGTTATTTTTAAATTTTAATCGTTCCGAGATGTGAAAAGATTTTTACTGACGACCGCTGGAGATAGAATCTACCCCCTAATATATATTTTTTTACTTCTCCCCTTCGGACACTCGCTTTAAAAATAAACTCGTTTTTGAGCCACCATCTGCCCCATTTATTGATGTTGTCATCTGCTTTTGTGAAAATGTCTTTTCCACCTCTTTTATTATGTTAATGAAATTGATTTCTTTTCAACAGAACAACTTTTTGTTAAAGAAGATGTTTAGGATAAAATGTTTTGAGAAAGTTGGTTTGCTTTTTAAACATAAAACCAAATCAGGTGGAAATAACACAGCAGGTGCTATTTTAAGACGGTCGCTATTAAGGTATTAGAGCCTTACGGACGCGGCGAAGGCAACCGCACGTTACGGACACTTTGCATACTAATTTCTGTTTAAACGAGATTGGAATCTCACACGAGAAGATACGGGGCATAATGAGAGAGTGGCCGGCGAAAAATGCCCACCGCCTATCGTCTCATAATTGCTTTCAAAGTGCGCTTCTCGGCGAGATAATGTTAAATTAATTTGTGGCAGGAACGTGGCGCCCGGCGCGTACTTTTTTTTCTTTCACAGTTTACCTTAAACTGGATATAACACCTTGTTTAAACTTGTTTAGAAATAAGAATTTAAATTTATTAAAAACTAAGTACCCTTCATCTAATACGTAATCGCACACAAAAAGAAAGTTGGTCGGGTATGGAAAATCGCCGGTAGCTCCTAATGGTGGCTATAGAAAATTCAATTTGATATACATGTCGACGTGTTCCACATTCCTCTACAACCGGGATACCGGTACGACGAAAGAATGGCTTATTTTACGATATGAACGGATGCGGGTTTCGTAATCACTTTAGATACGCCCCTGGCCATTGTTGGTATAAGTCGGCTTAAAATGCAACCACACATGGATATTTTAAACTTTAAATTGAAGGTGCAATATATCTTTACATGTTGTAATACACTCCTATAATAATTGTATAAATTTCAATATTACAAAATATAAATACGATCTTATCTTAAATAGAAGAAAATTTATTGTTGTCTCTCCAATTTGAGAAGCCATATAACCTAAACTGGCGCTAAACGACCCAATTACTCCTGAAGTAATTACCCGTAGTTCGAACTCCTCTAACTTAATTATTCAAGCGCTTCCAGTGAAATCTCACCTCACCCAGGTTCATGTTTGAGATTCGAGGTCTTCAAGAGATTGGAGCGTCCGAAAGGGGCAACGATCTAAAGCGTCGTCTTTTCACGTGCTCCATCGATTTACATTTAGATATCGCGTGTATACATAACCTATATATGGAGAAGCATCGTTGGGTAAAGTTACCCACGAACTATTGACCCTTTGGACATTGGGGGATGTTCCAGTTCCCAGAGAAAAGACCCTGTATTTAAACATACCATCCAGCCCGGTGTAATTACTTCTGTTCCTTACTTTTAAAAGGGGAAGTGAAGAATGACTCATTTACAGTTTGGATGGCGTAGTGAAATTTATTGTCTTTAGTGGGTGTGGGTAGGCAAGATTTTTAAAGAGATAACTTTTTTTGTTGATTTTTAAACGAAAAGCTCTTAAAATATGTTTACCTACCCTTCATGTCTTACCCTTTTTTTTAATCGAACACGCGAGCTTAAGTATTTACTGTCCGGACTGATTTATGCCTTATAAACTGCCCGGTGTTGACAGTGTTGATAGCACACTAAACCGAGTGTCGACAAGCGGTTTAATGTTCGAGGGAGGGTCTTCGATAAGAATCCACGGCGGACAAGCGACCTCTTATCTCAAAAGAGTTCACTTATTTGGAGATAAAACATGAACTCGTAAGGTGCTTCCTTACGCTAACTTTACACCCAACATTACCAAACATGTGGGGCGATAAAAAAACTCAACTTCTTCGGTCAAACAGATGTTCACACTTGCAGCAGTTTCTGTACTGTAAAGAAACACGTGCTACTACGCTGTAAATTATGTACAATAATTTCTATATGAGCCACTTCCTTCCTCATTAACCCCGCCGACCGCGGTATTTCTTACTTTAAAATAAAACCATGGGAACAATAATTATAAGTAAGTTTTCCTTCGTGTCTATAAACATCTGTTCAAGTTCTACTCATAACTCATTCGAATGGGCAACACTGCGTTTTGTTTCTACTCCACGTAGTACAGGTTATGTGCGGACGTAGGACGGATTTCTTTGTAAATTGGCTGTCGTGGGAAGCGCCATTGAATGGAAACAAGGTAATATTGAAATGGGGCTGGCAGCTGTTTTAGAAAGACCCGTTCATTGTCGTGATTACGTCTACCGGGAAGTTGTAGGGTTCGTTCCGGATTCCCGTTTGAAAACTTCTTGGAAAATTTCTCTCATTCAACAGTAGTTAAGAATCCTTTTTTAGTAACCTAACAACAGGATGCTACCGCACTTACGTTTCTTTAATTACTTCTTTATTATGGGTTACTTAATTATGATTAAACTGCACTTTCTAAACTGCTATGATAATTAGCTATTAATATTATTATTGACTATTGTTTTATTTATTTTTGTATTTTTCAATTAAATTAATTTTATTATCTTCTTAGAAATAATACTTAAATTATCAAGTATTTGGTATCAATGAAGATTTTCTATTCTCATAGGAGTAAAGAATGAGTGAAAGTTGAAAGAATGATTTAACCGTAACATTCATTTTTTATTGGCTTATTCGATAGCTAAAATTTGAAAAACTTTGGTGACGTCACCGTCGTTTTGCATGCGGTTGGTTGACATAAAAATCAATGAAGGGTGCCACGAGAATCTTATGCGCTAGAAGAAGAGATCCGAACGATGCACGTTTGTGTCTTCTTGATCTTACGCGAAAAGTTCGTAAACGTCACCAAAGCTTATAGAGGTGATTTTGAATTTTAATATTAATTATTGCAAAAATTAAACAATTTTAGGATATGAAAATGTTACCAACCCTTCTAGGGTGATTCTCAACTCATACGCATAAACTTGGAGATTTATTCCTTGAGACAAATAATGGGTAAAGAAATTGTAGTAAAAGATTTTTATTTTCATAGATATGCGACATATACGGCGACATCTAAATACGATGCTTCCTGGAAGATGGTGCAGGTCGAGGTAGTCTATTGGCCTGGCTATCTCGATCGCCCGACCTCAATCCAATGTACGTCACCGAAGTACACTATGCTTTTCAAGCGTGCAGTCTTTTTCTTCCAGAAATCATCTTACACAGCAACACCAAACTTATTTCATTTCTGTAAAAAAAAATTTTACACACATTTGAGTGTGTCGTGTGACACAATGTTGAGAGCATCAAAAAGAATCAGATACAATTCCGGCGAAAAAATGTCAAGCAGCCTTCCTCTGTTTCGTTGGTCTAACTAAAACGTTCGACAAAGTAAGGATAAAAGAATTAGAATAGGTTAAACATTACAAAATATGTAATGTAAACTATGGTTACACTATGAATGATAACAAAATCAAGATTGAGTGCTATGCAGATGATGCCGTCCTCTTGGCTGATACTGAGGATAGCATACAGTGGTTAACACAGGCATTTAACATTGCAGCTTTAGAAGTGAATACTGAACAAAGATTGCGAAATCAGATACAAACTGCTGCCGAGACAATCCGCCAACACCCCAGATTAGACCGCGCTAGTGGGACATCGTGGTTTCTGCGAGTCCAGTTGTGTATAGAAAATATTGGAAACAACTTGATTTGAAAGTAAATTTCATGGATACTAAAAAACTTTTGTTACAATTTTTTTCACCTATTAATCATTATTTGTCATCTGGAATAAATCCCCAAATTTAAGGGGAATATAAATTTAAAAATTTGCGTATAGGTTGAGAATCACCCTGTATTTTTACATAGTTTATCGATTTTTTGAAAAACTGTCTTTCTATTCGATTGAGGGTAACAGCCCCATTGTTTTTAGTTTTCGAATCGAATTCAATGAAATATTCTTGTTTAGTCAACGAGTTTATTAATTTAGTGAATCTGTTCATTACCGATATGATTGAAATGTATCAATTTAACACATCCCCTAATAAATGTATTCAATGTTTCAATGTACAGAAAATCGTCAATACAATAAATAATAGCAAACGGTTCACGATTCAGTGGCTGTTTATTATTTCAGCTGCTATTTATTACATCATTGGACATTTTTACGGATTAATTATCTTACCAATAGGCTATTAATTGTTTATTATTCTATGTATTATATGCCAACGAACTTTCTTTTATTTACACACGAATGCACAATTCAAAAAGTTTTTTATTGAGGTGCCTCATGAACATTATTCGAATTCGTTTCCGAACGTGATGTTTGAACTATTTTGTTAAAAATCTCTAACTAATATGACTTTACTGCTTACCTTATTTTTTATTTTTCTTACTTTTATTTTTTTATTGAAATATAAAATGTGCTCATCTCGAGTTAATACATTGTCTTGGAATCTTAATCAATAGGATGGTTGTGATGGAGGCTCGAAACCATAACAAACTTTTTACCATCACAGTCTCAGTGGCGACGTCACTACAATCATCATTTTGTTCAGTGACGAAGCTAACCAATTCTTTCTCTATAACATCTTTATCATCAATAGATTATAAATCTATTACAACTAATAAAATCAAATCACGGTTGCAATCTTGTAGAAGAAGTAAGCTATCTACACGTTCTAAATTTTTAGAATATTTCTGTATAAGTGTTAGGGTTACGAGATTTATATTTATACTCCTTGATTAATACTAAAAGTTGCATTTCTGCCCGCACAGAAAAAACGCGTGCAATTTTTTTGTCATAATTATTACCTCGACTTTTAGACATTGTCGCGACCTTATATTGAAAACAAAAATTAGGGCAGATACCTTTAGACAGGAATCAATGATGCCCAGAAATTGACATTAAAGGGTACAGAAAGCACTTTGGCACAGCCCTACAATATACGTTTGTATGTATCAATATCATAATATTATAGATTGTCAGAAAAGAGCGTTATATATAGATTTTTATTTATTGAATGGCTCAAGATATTGCCACAACTTCTAGAACTTAAAATATGAACTGCGATCCTGACACATTCTTGATACAACATAGACACAAAAATTAAACACTTGTACCATACAATTTAGTTTGATTAAGTTGAGGTTGCTTTCGGCCTAGGAGCTACACTAATACCGCAATTTTTCAAATATTAAACACTTTTCAAGGAAACCGTACAACTTAGCTTAATTAAGTCGAAGTCGCTTGCGATCGAGGTCGATATATTGGTGGTATCAACGATACGAATATTAAATACTAGTCAAGGAAAATACAATTTAACTTAATTAAGCCGAGGTTGCTTGCATCCGAGGCGTTACATTAATACCACACCGATACAAAAACTGAGTAACTTTCAATAATGTGTTACTCTTTATTTGAAAACATTCAAGTAAAAATAACTTACATCTTTGATACACTAGCAATTAATGATAACCAATTAATAATTGATGACATTAAAACATTCCATACATTCAAACATTCATAATGCAACAAAATCAACCGAATACAAATTGTGCAGAATGGAGGCAAAGAGCTCCTTGGAACTCTTAAACAAAGGCGATCTTAACTGCAAATAATCTCTGGAAAAAGACTTTCATACCATCTTTTATATGGTCGTTTGGTGTCTAATTTTTCTAGCATGGTCCTTTAGAGCAATCTATATATCATGAAGTCTGCATACCTTCCTACATGATCACGTAGACTCTATTGTTCTGAGTGGCTTTATTTCAACCGATCTTATTATTTGTTCTTGCCCTTGTCTGACGCTCCTCTCCTTCAACCCTGAAGGTTCAGAAAATCCCATGAGTTATCGATTACTGCGTCTAATTAGGAAGTGGCCACCTTACACCATTTTTTCTGACTGTGAGTATGTGATTCTAGAGCAAAAATCGGAACTTGGCCTTCCTTAACCTTTGCCTTCACATTTCACTCTTCGACGCTGCTCTTCTTCAACCCTAAAGAAGAAGACTCCGTGCGCCATCGTTCATTACGGTTTCCCAGCGTTGCCATGGCTTTCTCACAAATCTCCTTCCCACCGTACATACCTGTCCAGCCCACTTCCTTTGTATTCTGTTGTTGTATTGAACTCCTTGATATGACCCACGTTTCACCACCATGTGTCACCATGGTGTAATGATTGTTTTTATTCTTATTTTTCTTTGCCAGTATAACTCTTATGATTTGCATAACACCTGCATAACACGATCCTCAAATATGAGAACAATTCAGCCTTTCCATTGTCATCCTTCATGGTGACGTTTTGTGTCTTTGTAAGCCTGTGTGTCCTAATTTGGGTTAATACCTTTGCTTTTTCCATGTTTATCTCCAATTCCGTCCTATTGGCGTGTCTCTTCAGTTGAGAGGATGCATCTTTTGATCCTCGATTTCTTCTAACGATGGTGGTTCTATTTGCATTCTTGTTTCCGAGTCTCAATAGATTAAGGAAGTATTGTATTCGTCTGTTCTTCGCCTCACTGCTTCGAAAACCTTCTATGTGCAAATGTGTGTTTTCTATGATTAATTTGTTAATCTGTTGTCGCTGCTTGTTTCTTTTCTTGCTGATTCTACACGAAAACTACGAAATGATGTGAGCCGCAGTGTGTTCTTACCTCCAATATACTACTTGCTTCCTTGCTATCTATCAGAACGTGATCCATCGGGTGATATCCACGTATATATATACATATGTTTTTACTGTTTGCAAAGTTTAGTCATTGTGTAGAGATTATGCATGAAGTGTTTTGTTTGATGTTTATTTGTCATATACTATTTCTAAGTGTTGGTAAAAATTGTTTTTCATTTCTTTGTCTTGTTCCTCTGTAGGGCAGTGCACATTGATTATGGTTGAACGATTGGAAGATGGTGGTTGAATTAATTGCTTACACTCTAATTCGAAAAGCTTATTTCATGTCCCATAGCGTAGATGCATTCTAGGGTATTCGTCCATCATTCCAAGATAAATGTTCTCGTTAGCTCTTATCGTTAGTGTGAGAAGCAACTCACTGGGGTTAGTTTTCACAGTCTTCTGCAGGGTTGATCAGCTATCCAGAGTCTACCAGATAGACTTAGGCCCACTTTTACCACCTCTTGATAAATTTATCCGATAGATAAATTGGCGCTCTTAGCCGATGCGAGCGCTTAAAACCGCTGTAACCATGGTTATTATCTATCGGTTAAATTTATCAAGAGGTGGTAAAAGTGGCCCTTAAAACGAAATACAGCCAGTCTTTTATAATCGTTTCCCTACCCTATCTGGAACTCTTCTAATTATTGCGCATGATTCTGATAAAGCTTCAACTTCCAGAAACTTTTTTATTTTTTAAATATATACTCGTAGTAGCAAATGGTCGAGTAATATTTGACATTTTTATGATATTATTTAATGAAAACATGGACCCGTAAATTCCTAGTCACCACTAACGGATTAAGTTATGTTAATTTTTGAGTATTTTAATCGACAACACAAGTGGTTAGCGATAGGATTGCTTTGTGAGGCACTGTCTAAGAGCGTTTTATACTTATGTAAATTTCCTTTAATGTTTTTTATCATAAATCAATGCTGTTGTTAGCAACACCTGAGTAAATTTATTGCTGGATATAGAAGTGACCGTTTTTATTGCTTAATATACATAATATCCTGCAATATTATGTAGGGAATAATTCTGCATCTTGTTTGCCTTTTCAGGTATTCTAATTGTTATTCTTGCTTCTTAAATTTGACAACGATATGGTATTAATCATATACGTTTTTGATTCACATTGATTTCGCCTTTATCTCAGCCAAAAGATCTAAATAAGTTGTAGCTATGAACTGCAACTGTAAATTCTTTGTTATCACAAAAAATATGCTTATATAGCTTGCAATATCTACTATGCTTATTTTTCTATAAAAGACCTATACTATTCAAATTGGATTGTTATATTTATTATAAATGAGCAATTTTAGTTGAAATAAAATAGTTAAATAAAATTGTATGAGTTTGTGGTAGTAATATGAAAAAAGAATGCTATTATTGTTTGCATCAACTGTTAAATTGCACTAAAAATGTTTTTTTGTATTCCATCACGCCGAAAGGTGGAATGTTTAATATTGCGGCTACGCAATATGAGTTCGTTTATTGTGTTGTGAAATGCGATTACCCCCGGAGGAAAAAACATCGTTAAACGGTGCATTTGCTGAGTCAATGGGCATTCAAACAATTTATAAAACGACGTCGACCTTATTTTTCAAACCTACATTTAAAATCCATCTAAATCCAAGTTTTCATTGCGATACTCCGTTTTGCATCCTGCCGCAAACAAGAAGATAAGACTATCAGCGGATCCCAGGCACAAATTATCTGTTCCATTGAATGACCATCATTATGCCCCTGTCTATCGTGCATCGGATCTCGGCAATTCTGAACCAGTTGGGCTAGGACGACGACGGGACTTAATCAAGCGTGCAAATGAGTTTCCGTACATCCGCCGAACGAATTCGTTCGATTCCTCTACAAAACCACTTATATTCAGGGTTCAACGGACGGGAGAAGTCGGCGGCTTTTGTATTTTACAGTTTGTGAACGTCCCGCCTGATGAATCATCGATAGACGGCTCGCAGATTGTTTGTAAATAAACTTCTCTCTCCTCTCAAGTGCCCACACAACATAATGCGGTATAAAAGTTTAAACCAAATAAAATTTTTATTAAAACTTTTTCTTTTTTAATCTTTCTCTTACAATGGAGATTAAAGATTAGAAATACATGGTTTCCGTATATCACCGTACATGGAAACGTTCACAGGTTCAATACGAACACGGGATCCTTATCGATATCCTCGGACTCTATCTTGAAAACGATTAGCAAGAAGGAGGAGGTTTGTAGCGAAGAGGCAGCAACCGTTTACTTGTCGGAAGTCTACGGCGAACGTGTGGCACAAGAGATAAGGGGCGAAATTGATAAGAAAGGCAACCGACAGCTGCCTGAATGCACACAGATAGTAGGATGCTCGTGTTGACCTAGGTCAATTCTTCTGAAAATGATCGATCTTTCGACCTATACCCAGATTTATCTAATATCGGTTGCGGAATAATAAAAATAAGTTCTTCTTCGTTAGATGAGACTCGAATCGAAGTTAGTCATGCCTCACTAAGGCGGTACTTCCGCAGACGACGCTTCTCCGTATAAATTTCGCTTTAGGAATATTTAGCAGGGTTTCCATTATTCATGTCGGGTTGCAGTAACGTATCTATTTCCGTGGAATTAACAAAGATGTCAAGTCTTAACATTTATTTATTTATTTGGCGTATGGCATATATAAGACACACACAATACAATAGTAGGTAAAAGTTACAAACAACGAATATATATAAAACACATGAAGTATGCAATTATATAACCATCTATAGGAAGTACAACTCAAATTTAAAATTTTATATCCTATTTGGCTAGCCGTTCAAGAGCCCCTCACAGGAGATAATTAGGATAAGATCTGATAGGGATCCCCACAATGTGCTGGATAGATTGTTTTAGAACTCCACAGACACACAGAGATAATTGTAGCAATGCCAACTTGTGGAGGCTATCATCACAGACTCCATGTCCCATACGCACTGTGTTGAGGCCCTTCTTTGTTAGGGAGGATCTGTTGGTTTATTCTTGGTGGCGCTCTCTCAGAGTTGATGTAATTGTTTATAGCAGGTTCTTCAGCAAGAGTTAATGGAAGGTGTCGGGATCTAAGGCCATTCATAGGGCAGTAGAGGGTTTTCAGTTATTTTCTTAAACTCAAAGCAGTTCTACTAATTTAATCAATCCAAAAGTGAAAAATGATAAAATCATAAATTTTAACGAAAATAATACTTTATATTTCGAGAATTGAATGGTTTAGAATGAAATGCTTTGGATAAAAAATGTTGCTAATTAACTCTAAATACATTTCCAGTAATCGGCTACATTCCATTGAGTAGTTCTACCAACTTAATCAATCGAAAAGTGTCAAAATCATCAATTTTAACGAAAATGATAGCTTATATCTCTTTATATCTCGACTATTGTAAGGTTTAGAAAGAAATATTTCAGATAGAAAATGTTGCTAATTAACTGTAAATACATTTCTAGTAAGCGGTTATATTCCATTGAGCAATTCTACCAACCTAATCAATCGAAAAGTGTCAAAATCATGAATTTTAACGAAAATAATATTTTATATCCCTGGATTGAAAGGTTTAGAATGAAATGTTGCGGACTAAAAATTTTGCTAATTAACTCTAAATACATTTCCTTCAATCGGGTTTATTTCATTGTGCAGTTCTACCAACTTAATCACTCGAAAAGTGAAAAGTACCAAAATAATTAATTTTAACAAAAATGGTATTTTATATTTCGAAAATTGACAGGTTTTGAAAGAAATATTTGAGATAAAAAATGTTGCTAATTAACTCTAAATACATTTCCTTTAATCGGGTTTATTTCATTGAGCAGTTCTGCCAACTTTAATCACTCGAAAATTAAAAAGTGCAAAAATTTTTAATTTTAACAAAAATGGTATTTTATATTTCGAAAATTGACAGGTTTTGAAAGAAATGTTTCGAGTAAAAAATGTTGCTAATTAACTCTAAATACATTTCCAGTAATCGCGTAAATTCCATTAAGAAATTCTACCAACCAAATCAATCGAAAATTGAAAAGTGTCAAAATCATCATAATATTTTATATCTCGAGAATTGAAAGGTTTAGAAAGAAATATTTCAGATAAAAAATTTTGCTAATTAACTCTAAATACATTTCCAGTAAGCGGTTATATTCCATTGAGCAATTCTACCAACCAAATCAATTGAAAAGTGTCAAAATCATCAATTTTAACGAAAATATTTTATATCTCGAGAATTGAAAGATTTAGAATGAAATGTTTCGGCCAAAAAATGTTGCTAATTAACTCTAAATACATTTCCAGTAATCGATTATATTACTTTGAGCAATTCTACCAACTTTAATCACTCGAAAATTGAAAAGTGCCAAAATTTTTAATTTTAACAAAAATGGTATTTTATATTTCGAAAATTGGAAGGTTTTGAAAGAAATATTTGAGATAAAAAATGTTGCTAATTAACTCTAAATACATTTCCTTTAATCGGGTTTATTTCATTGAGCAGTTCTACCAACTTTAATCACTCGAATTGAAAAGTGCCAAAAGTTTTAATTTTAACAAAAATGGTATTTTATATTTCGAAAATTGGAAGGTTTTGAAAGAAATATTTGAGATAAAAAATGTTGCTAATTAACTCTAAATACATTTCCTATAATCGGGTTTATTTCATTGAGCAGTTCTACCAACTTTAATCACTCGAAAATTGAAAAGTGCCAAAATTTTTAATTTTAAAAAAATGGTATTTTATATTTCGAAAATTGGAAGGTTTTGAAAGAAATATTTGAGATAAAAAATGTTGCTAATTAACACTAAATACATTTCCTTTAATCGGGTTTATTTCATTGAGCAGTTCTACCAACTTTAATCACTCGAAAATTGAAAAGTGCCAAAATTTTTAATTTTAAATAAATGGTATTTTATATTTCGAAAATTGGAAGGTTTTGAAAGAAATATTCGAGATAAAAAATGTTGCTAATTAACTCTAAATACATTTCCAGTAATCGGTTATATTCCAATCAGCAGTTTTACCAACTTAATCACTCGAAAAGTGAAAAGTACCAAAATTATTAATTTTAAAATATGGTATTTTATATCTCGAGAATTGAAAGGTTTAGAAAGAAATGTTTCGGATAAAAAATATTGCTAATTAACACTAAATACATATTCTTTAGTCGAGTTTATTTCATTGAGCAGGTTTTCCAACTTAATCACTCGAAAAGTGAAAAGGGCTAAAATTATTAATTTTAACAAATATGGCATTTTATATCTCGAGTATTGGAAGGTTTAGAAAGAAATGTTTCTGGTAAAAAATGTTGCTAATTAACTCTAAATACATTTCCAGTAAGCGGTTATATTCCATTGAGCAATTCTACCAACCAAATCAATTGAAAAGTGTCAAAATCATCAATTTTAACGAAAATATTTTATATCTCGAGAATTGAAAGATTTAGAATGAAATGTTTCGGCCAAAAAATGTTGCTAATTAACTCTAAATACATTTCCAGTAATCGATTATATTACTTTGAGCAATTCTACCAACCTAATCAATCGAAAAGTGTCAAAATCATCAATTTTAACGAAAATAATAGTTTATATCTCGGAAATTGAAAGGTTTAGAAAGAAATATTTCGGATAAAAACTGTTGCCAATTAATTCTAAATACATTTCCTTTAGTAATGTATATTCCATTGAGCAGTTCTACCAACTTAATCCAAATGTGAAAAGTGTCAAAATCATAAATTTTAAGGAAAATAGTATTTTATATCTCGATAATTGGAAGGTTTAAAAAGAAATGTTTCGGATAAAAAATGTTGCTAATTAACTCTAAATACATTTCCGTTAATCGAGTTTATTTCATTGAGCAATTGTACCAACTTAACCAATCGAAACATGTCAAAATCATAAATTTTAAGGAAAATAATATTTTATATCTCGAGAATTGAAAGCTTTAGAGATAATTGTTTCGGATGAAGAATGTTGCTAATTATCTCTAAATACATTTGCAGTAATCGGTTATATTCCAATGAGCAGTTTTACCAACTTAAACATTCGAAAAGTGAAAAGTGTCAAAATTATTAATTTTAACAAAAATGGTATTTTATATCTCGAGAATTGGAAGGTTTAGAAAGAAATATTTCAGATAACAAATGTTGCTAATTAACTCTAAATACATTTGTAGTAATCGGGTATGTTCCATTGAGCAGTTCTACCAATTCAATCAATCCAAAACTGAAAAGTGTCAAAATTATTGATTTTAACAAAAATGGTATTTTATATCTTGAAAATTGCAATGTTTAGGAAGACTTGGTCTCTGATCCTAATCTTCGTCAGGATTCTTATCCTTGACTTTTCTGACTTGGAAGGCCCTACGAGTAGCTACGCTATCATATCATAGCTATTAGAATCATCGAATCTCGCAAACTTCCTCACCCAGCAAAAAATGTCTTCGACAAGCTGGAGGTATCATTTAGTACATTTTATAAATATTTTTGTATTTATTAAATAGGATGCTTTTCAATTTATATACTTCCTCATATCTCGTTATAATAAAACGCTTGAAGTGGTGCTGTTACAATTATTATAATTGAATAGGCCCTGGGGGTATCATCTCGCGCTTACGCGATTTTATGTCCCTAACGAAGGGTGGGTGGACGATAAATGGGCCAGTCAACCCCAACCTAGACAACGGTATTGATTTTACCCCGCATACGTTGTCCACGTTTACAAAATGTACGTCCACCGTATATGCAGGTATGCGCAAAAATATTTTCGCTTGCATATTGAAAATATTGAAACGTAAAATTCGTTCGCAAGGAAACTTCGAGATAACATAAGGTGGCACTTTAAAACACATCACCTCCAAGAATAAGTTTCTTGTTTGTACTTTAGTTTAGAAATTTTTAGAAATCTTTTTCTTTGTTTTACTTTTGGTGAACACTATTGACAGTTTGTTTAAGGCGATCGTGCAAACTCGGCGCCGCTACCGATGTTTTGTCCGAAATGGGACAAGTTTGTAGGTCGCCGGAAGACGACGTGCTGCATTTTAATTTCCGGCACAGGAAGGAACCGTCTGTCGGCGTGTGGCGATACGGTGGAGCCGTCGCGACGCCCTAATTCACATCGTTTGGTTAACCAACTCCACTCTGCCGTAGACTGCTTGGCCCCCAAGTTAATTAGACGGTAAATTTCACTTTATCGACCAAACTGCGACAATAACATCCTAAAATTACTCAACTCTTTAACTAATTTTAACGTAAATTTACGAACTTTATTATTAATCATACGTAATGGTGTAACTAAAACCACTTGCTTGCAAAGTGTGTTTATTTGATGTTCTAAATTTTGATTTATTTGTATCAACCGTCGTTTTGCCATCGCCAAACTCATATCGTCAAAAGCCATATGGTACACAAAACGTACAAATACACGTTAGGAACGTACGGTATGCCTAAAATAACACGGAACATTCTGTCGGGTAGCGTAAATAAATAAGCGTATGCAGACGCATGAACCTCTTCGTTTAAGAGGTTGCCTATAATAATATTAACCAATCAGAAAAAATAAGAATTATTTTATATTTTGAAATCTTCCAAAAGGATCAAATAATTTACGTGATATATTTTTTTTAAATTCCAATTTCTCTAAAAACTAGGTCGCTCTGCACTTTCCGAAACCATTTCCTCTTGCATTACTCTGATGAGGATGTTCCCTATGATGAATAAATAAGTTTTAAAAATGTAACCCTTGATATTTTTGTTACAATGATATAAATTTGTTTCCTGGTTTAGATGATCATCATTATTTATAAAGATAGCCGACGGTCAACTTATAACTTAGGATGACCTCGTCGCCCACATTTATATTTTGTCCCGGTGGCAGGATGTGTTGGCAAACACTGTCCAACGTTGAGGACTAATGAGTACTCACCTTAACCTAGTCCATCATAATAAAAGCAAAGAAATAATATATTTCTTACATCTCGTGCAATGATGTAACGTGTGCAAACGTTCTTCATTTTTGTTATTCCATACCAAATGTCAATTAAATTCTTTTGCAACTACGAAAGATGGTGCGGTAAACGGTGGAAGAGTTGTCGGAGGCTGTTCGATTGGCTGCATTGTCGCCGGTAAGTGGTATAGGCCGGGGTAACAAGGTGCAATAATTTTAGGTATTTCGACGGGTTACTTACTTGAAATTCGTTACCGCACCGTGGACGGGGAATGAAGTCATTAAAATGCCTATTATAAATATTCAGGAAGGTTTCGCAGCGCCACAACGGACGCGAACAGCGAATATAAATTCAAAACTAACGAGATGTTTTTAATATATTGGCGTTTTGTAGCGTTTTACTACCCATATAGGTGTACCTTGTCGGCTGGTTGTTTTTGTTTTTGAAACGACGTAATCGGAATGACGACGACGAACAAAGAAAACGTTTCCGGGTGAAAATCGTCGTGCTAAAACGTTGTATTATCTGTTATCTTTAAAACCTGAGGTTTATTGGCCTCTGTTGCCTCATTACTATTCATGGTATGCTCAATTGGCCATCCTGTGAATTGGCCCATGCATATGCAAACGTTCAATCATTTTTGTCACGTGTGCGATTTTCTTTTTTATGATTGTTTACGTTTCTTACTCTATGTTTACATGTTTTTGCGATCGTTAACGTTTCAACTTCCACGTTCTTGAATAATAAAGTTGTATTCGTATGATATATTTTTGGAATAAAATATTCAAATTACATTTTATACAGGTATTTCAGAGTTATATACATAAACGAATGTAGTCTCTCTGTCAATGTATATGTGTATTTTAACTCTCAAAGCTTTTTATTTGACGCTTGCAAAGCAATTCGATGCTGTCTCAAAGAAGATATCGTCTTACCTATTTGGATTACCAACTGGATAAATTGAAAATATTTTTTCTTAAATCTCTTAAGGAATTACTTTTAGCTTTACCATTCAATAAGGTCTTTTCAGGAATATCCTAACCCATATAACGTTTACTACCATGAAGTTTATAACGATAATATGGAAGTCTGATATACCTTGATATCATAGGCATTGGGAGTTGGCGACTCTATCAATTATCACTGTTACCGCAAGGAAGAATAAAGTAACCAATACAGTGTACCAATACATCTATTTGGTAGAGAGACACAATTAGACCTGCAATTCAACCTATACTGTTGAGTGCTATTGTAGAATTGTTGAGGAGATGTAAATTTTATGATATAAAACATGATATTTCATAGCAAAATAAACATGTAGGATTTACATATAGTACCTTTTGAGTAGTATACCTTTTGACGAAATTTAGTATAAAATCTCAAAAGGGTATTTATTGAAAACTGTACCTTAAGTTCATCATTACTGCTTATTCCATCCAGTTGCTCTTATTGAATTGGTTATTCATTGTGGTGTTACCATATTCAAAACATTCTCAAACCATATTTCAAAATCTGAATAGCAAGCATTTAAATGTTGAACCTAAGTTAAAACGCCATCTCCCTGGCAGTTTGTCTTTGACAAATTTGGAAACAGGGAAAATTCACTCCGTTCAATGTTTTGCTTCATTACTTAAATTCTGGCTACAAACGCTGAAATTATAGACATTATTTTGATCAAATTTATGCTGTCACTTTGTAACAGCAAGTTAACCTCATTAAATTTACAAAACAAATCTGTTAAATAGGCAATGTCTGGTTTCTGTTTTATTAAATTTTATTTTAAAATTGATCTTTAGCATCCAAAAACTCTAAAACAGTGTCAAAAAGAGCAACAAATCTAGCCAAACATAAATCTTTGGACAGCTAGCGTACTTCAGTGTGAACAAGCAATTGATGAAAATTCTCGTCAATTTAATGGCAAATTGAAGAGATTCATAATCTACCACTCAGGTTTCTAGCAACTAAATGTTGTTTATAGATAACACTGTTTTGTTAACACCAATGGTGTATTTTGTTTAAATAGCTTACAAATCGACAGTAGAGCCCAACCATGGCAGGTACCCCATCTGTTGCTACTAATATTATATTTGATAAAGGGGTTGCTTTATCCATCAGATAATCCTTCTATACATTAAATATTGTTTCATCTTTAGTGTCGTTGTTAAAGTTCTCGCAAACGGCAGTTCTTCGTGGATTTCCTGACATAATAAAACGAATATATGCCAATAATAATTCTTCATTACCAGGTAAGGTTGACTAGTCCAGCTGTAAAGAGAAATAAGTAGTTTGGAAATAATTACACAAGGAGGTTTCAATTTCATAACTCATTTCATCAATACATCTTTGAACTGTGTTGTTGCTTAAAGAAATTCTTTTAATGATATCAGATACAGATTTGTGTAAAACAGTTTAAAGCTTCTTCAACTGCTGATAAAATCAATCGAGATATTGTAAGACGCTCGCAAATCATCATCATTTCTTTGTGACGTCGAAGCGAACATTATGTCTACAGCTTCGTGGATCCCCGTTTACATCTCACCGACCCCCAATTCTTTTATCGCTCACACGGACCCCTTGTAGATCGTCGTCGACCCCTGCGGATCAATATAGACCACTTTGGCTTCTGCGTGGTCATCCGCTTATTATCGTAAACCGGAGTCATCAAAAAGTCTTACAAAATTCCCTGGGAATAAGTACTTGATAGGTCAAGTTCTGTACACATATTCAAAACTGCTATCGTTTTGTATCTTGACACCACCACGATGTTACAAAACTTTTCGCAAATCTAAATAAATAGTCAGCTAAAGTATCCTGCATTAGGTTGGTATGGCTATCTCGGCTTAATTGGATAAAATCATTTATTTCTCTCTTTAATTAAAGCCGCATGCCTCCAAGCTAGAGCCTTGACTTAAGTTTAACCGAGATGGTTTGTGATGAGACAATGCAATGTGGATTGATATGATATTAATTGGATAAGATCATGCATTTCACAATTTAATTAAAGCCGAACCCGCATGTGCCCATGCCGCAGGGATATGATAATCAGTTTCCGGTTGATGTTAATTGTAGAGCCTCGATGACAGGGTTTTGGGTTGATATGATATTAATCATAGAGCCCCGGCCGCAAACGACCTCGGCTTAATCAAGCCAAGCCATATATCCTCTACGCTAAATTTAACTGAGATCATTTACTTCTGAGAGAATGGAATGTGATGACAGGGTTTTGGGGTTGATATGATATTAATCGTGGAGACTCTGTCGTAAGCGACCTAAGCTTAATTGGATAAAATCATACAATTTTCACTTTAATTAAAGCCGAGCCTGCATGCGCCCAAGGCGCAGGGATTTGATGATCAGTAGGGCAATCAAAAATATGCTCAAAAATGGTAGTTTAAGCGCGTAAAAAAATTTTCCAAAATGTGAAAAACTTTGTTTTACTTCCATCGAAGTTATAAGTGCAAATTTAAATGCTAGTGCTTCACTAACAGTGTATTTATTGTTTATATCTGTAGATCCTTTACTCAAACATGTAGAAATTTCATCAAAATAGAAAAACCGTGATATTTTGAAATAACCATAGCCATTTTTTTATTAACTTACCTGCTTCACTGTTTATGTCATTAATTAAGTTCTGAGCTTGTGTCACTACTTCAACCTGTGCAGAAAGCAGTAGCCCAGCTGTTTCCAATGTTGTTATTGATGCGCTAAGGAAGACATAATTTGATGCAATCAAAATCAAGTCTGATTTTATTGTAGTGTCATTCAGTATGTCCTTTGAAATTTTGATTCAGTGACTTCTTCGTCTAATGCATCAAACACATACCCAATTATTTCGAAGTTAATTGCATAGTTATCGGTTGTGGAGGAAGAGGAAGAGCAAGATACGGCACTATTTCGTTAAAAATCGCTACTCTTGACGGCGTTTATAAAAATACTTTTTTCACATTGGTTCAAATTTGCTCACAAACTCTATGAAGTTCGTCTGCAAGGCAAGTTAAGTGTGCCACTTTTGGATAAAACGTTTGTATGGTCTAAGCTGCTTTTATCATGTAGGGAGCAGCATCTGACATAAAGAGTAATAAAATCATGTCTCTGTTAAAAGTCTCACCCTAAATGTTAATAGAATCAAAATATCAATAATGACATTTGCCACATATTTTTCTGTTTCGTCGATTGAAATCCACAAAAAGCGACCGTTGATTGCATTTCTGTATGTGGTCTATGGTATTTTTGTAAAGTTCTTTAACATATTTTGTGCAAAGAGTATTTTCCGATGGTACTTTATACTCTGTGTATGATTCTAGGAACGATACTAATTTTTTGTTGCTCATTTTCTATAGAAATATATTAGCGGAAATTAGTGCGCTATACAGGTTGATTCTCAACCTATATACATCAACTTGGGGATTTATTCTTCGAGACAAATAATGAGTAATAGGTGAAAAAAATTGTAGTAAAAGATTTTTGGTTTCATAGATATCCGGCGACATCTAGATAAGGTACCTCCCGGAAGATGGACAGGTTGAGGTAGTTCATAGGTCTGGTCATCTCGATCGCCCGACCTCAATCTCAGTCTCTCGAAGTTAATACTGAGCAAGGATTGCGAAATAAGATACAAACTGCTGCCGATAATCTACCAACACCCTGGTTTAGGCCGCGCTATCATATCATCTTCAAAGCGTATAGTCTTTGCTTTCAGAAATCATCTTACACTGCAACACCAAACGATCTCATCTGTTTAGAACTGGTACCACCATACTTATTTCATCTTCTGCAAAAAAATGTTTACATAATTTGAGTGTATCGTTTGCTCACATCCTTCTGATTGCAAGAGTTGCCTACACAAATGATGCATGGCGAAATTTAGTAACGAGATAAAGAATGACATGTACGGGTCATACAATGTTGAGGAAAATGTATCAAGGATCATCAACTGTATCAATGAGATAAAACTCTCTCGGAAAAACGTCAGACAGCCTTCCTCTGATACGTTGATCTAACCAAAACGTACTTGATTTGAAAGTAAATTTCATGGATAGCTAGGAAACTAAAAAACTTTTGCTGCAATATTTTTCGCCTATTACTTATTATTTTACATGAGGAATAAATCCCTAAGTTTATGCGTATAGGTTGAGAATCACCCTGTATAGATCTTCTGCAAGTTGAACATCTTTTGATTTGGTTGTGGAACATTCAGCAAAAAAAGTCTGAGTAATTTTTTTCTCATTATTTCTTTTCTCTAGTTCTATGTATTTTAAACTTGCTAGACGTTGTTTTACCGACAATATTTTTTGACACAGATTTGTTGCACACTTTGCAAAAAAGTAGTCTTCAATACCGGATAATTACGCACCTATTGCGATAATTTTCCTGACATGGACGTCTTTACTTTCGGCATAATTCTACAATAATTTCTAATTTGTACAACTACTACAATTTCAAATAAATTTTTACTCTTTTCTAATCACTTGAAATCATCAGTTTCGGGTTGATGTTAATTGTAGAGCCTCGGCTCAAGTTTAACTGACATTATTTGTGACCAAGACAAAGCAAAGTGATAACAGGGTTTTGGGTTGATATGATATTAATCGTAGAGTCTCAACCACAAGCGACCTTGGATCAATCATACCAAGCCGTAGATCTTCTGCACTAAATTTAATTGAGATCATTTACGACTGAGATAATGCAATGTGATAACAGTGTTTTGGGTTGATGTGATATTAAACAAAGAAAGCCATAGATTCTTTGCACTAAGTTTAATTGTAATCATTTACGATTGAGACAATGCAATGTGATGACAGGGTTTTGATAACGTTAACGTTAGTCATAATCTATTTGATGCATAATTGTCGTAATTTAATAACAACCATTACTTTTATATTGCCATATGAATGATTATGTCCCGTAAAAGGCTTTCTTATTACATAACGACGTTTTCCTAGTAAAACTTAATATATTCCTTGTTTCAATCGTCGTATTAGAATATTTATGTTCTCGAATTAATTCCTTTAGTTATTAACCAGACTGTTTATAATGCACGGTATGTTCATGAAACACTGAGAATGTACCGTTTTTGGATTTATTTATAGCTAATTATTATTCTATTTGTGGTTAGGTGATTATTTCTGAACTGAGAATTAATCCTTAAAAATTACAAGTAATTTTAATTATTTTAATTGTATGCTTATTAGGTTAGAGTCGATTCCAGGAAAATGACGTGGTATTAAAACCGAACGATAGCAATCCTTCACAAGACTAAAGTAATTTACAATCTAGCAAACAGTAAATAAGGGATTGGCTTCTGGTACGCGCATTATCCTTGAGTTGCAAAACACGTCGATTTTGAAATAAGTAATCTCTCGTTGAAAAGGATCTTTTTTATAATTTAGCAAAGAACTTCTCTAATAAAATACTTAACAATAACCGCTACATAAATTTCAACGCTGCCGTTTTCTTGAACGATGAACTCGTCTTGCCTTTTCAGGCGACCATCGTAATTTTCTTATAATAAACCGTTTGTCATCAATCACAAAGGAAAGATATTGCGGTATTTATGGACGGAAAACAACAAAATATCAATTCCTACGTTCTTCTCGAGTTTACACTTATTTGTTTTATACACGTTTCATTTTCATGAAACTCGGCAATACAAAGCTCCTTTTGTGCTTTGCAATTTTCACCCTCATAAACAGAAGCAGTAAATCTAGATTTCAAAGAAAGTGACAAATAGCGCACGGTAAAGTGTCCTTAAGATCGACCACAAAAAGCTTTGTGCGAGTGCTAAAATGGTTATAGTTAACGTGAAAGATAAATTTATCAAATAAGGAAAAGTATGACGTAAGTTTATTTTCGTCTTCATAAGACAAGGGGGAGGATTTTTTTTGGTTTGCATCCCACTCTCTTCATTTTCGGGATCGTGTCTCATTTTATAAATAAACACCACAGTCTTTAGAGATAGACCACGTTGAAAATTTCACTTTTGCAGTCTCCGCCGACCAATCCATGCAGACAGTGTCGCACCCACGTGCAAAATACACGTCGAACACGAAGTGTACGAGTCGAATTCAGTTACAAAAGATCTCGTATCCGATAGAGAAATAGTGATTGTTGACATTTGTGGTAGCTACTGTTTTTCAAATTGAAACGTTACTGAAAGGGTTTAGTGATAAATTATAAAAAAAATTGTGTGGTGTACAATGCCCAATGAAAAATGTTTTCGTCTCAGTAAGTGTTAATTTTTTTTTTTGCAAAAATCAAAAACGATACTGTCGACATTTTAAAAGATAATTTTTTTCTAAGTCTTATATTTCAGCTTTCGTAAGCTTTCTGCACAGTCTTTCGCAGGTGTTGAGAAGTTTTTGTATACACATCAAGTTTTTCATCTGACTTTCTCTCCTCTTCGAGTTGCGCCTTTAAAAAGATTAACGCTGCGAGATTAAATGGAAAATTAGCTAAAAGTTTTAGAAACAATGACGTCTTTAAATCGAGTTACGTGACCCCGAAATATAACGGCTACAAAAAAAGTTAACGAACAAAACGTAAACCCAGATTTCTCCTTTCTCGTTCGTTTAGTGATATAACAAAGCTTTCGTGTAATTAACTTCCTTTTGAAAGCTTCTGAATCCAATTGTTCCTGAACGGGAGAATCGGATATTTTTATTTCGGTCTCTTCTCTTCCCACGATTTTCTCCGGCTCTTTCTAATGTTGCGCTTCATGGTGTTCGATCAATCCACTCGGAAATCTAATATGTTATGCACAAATGCATTTGAGAATTGATATCTGGGCGTATTCACATCTTCTCATAACAAAAAAAAACGTTATTGTAGGTATTTCTAAAGAATTTTAAACATTTCAAAAATTGTTTTAAAACGTTGTTTCCTTATAAGATTTATCTGGGCTTGGATTGAGAATGATTTGTGAGCGATTCTAATTGCTCTAATCTATATCATGAGCGCAGTTAATCACTGAACACGTCCCACAATCGTAATTTGTTAAATGGGGTTTAGAAAGTAAATGTCTTTGTTTGGAAATTCTCGACTTATATGGAGAATAGAATACGTGTGAAATGTGAGGAAGAAGATTTTTTATTCGGAATTTTTCCTAATTTTTTATAATTAATGTAAATATGTCAGTTTAGGGCTATAATACCAGTTATCAGTCCAAACCACACTTCCTCTATTCAGAAGCTATTTCATTATCACACCGGAAAGTCCCGATGAGTCATTTTTGGGGATGTTTTTATGAAGGAATGCTTTCAAAACAATCCCCAATTTTGCAATTGAATAGGACAAACATTTTTATTACACATTTGTATTTAAACAATCATCTACATGTAGGAGGTTAATTATTTATATGGAAAGGTTTGTGTTATTGACGATTATTATTACATTTTCACTGTTTGAAGAAGAAGAAGAAGAAGTCATATCGTGGAACATTCTAAATAAGTTCAATAAAAAACGATGTGTTTGGTGGAGAGAGTTAGTAGTTCAGTGTTGTGTACCATAAAATTGGCATTAGGACACTATCAATGTAGTAGCGATACTGCTAAATTTCCCTTTGACTTCTTGGCACATCGAGAGGTAAAATGCTCTCTGACATGGAACATCCAATCTAGTATCGACTATTAGATTTATTAGTTTCTTAGGGCATCATCAGAGGTCTTACGATTAGTAGGTAAGCAAGATGAGTCGATACACTTTATTACTTACTACTCATGTGTAAACACGGATTTGACATTTATAGACTCCAAAGATTTAAACTCTCCGGACCTTGGTAAGCAATTGAAACAATTCAGAAGACTCGTCAATTGCGAAAAATTAATTATTCAAAATTAATTAAGATTATATCAATCTGAAACTGGTCATCATATTGTAACGCCTCTGCCTCCGCTTTATCAAGTGAACTTATAGATCAAAATGAGTTTCTTTGCAAAAAAGAATTAATCATTCATATGTAATTTGTCATTATTGTAGCAGCTTCATCTATATAAAGATCATACTGAAAAGAGCGAAAAAAAGATAAAAAAGCTTATATTATGTGTTATCTAAAAATCATCTCTGTCGCTTTTGATCATCCGAAACATTTTTTAATGGCATACAACATCGTTCTGTCAATTTGTCTCAATACAACATCAAACATCACAGGGCTCTGGTCATTACTCAATATCATCCCTGGCACCCCTCAACATCGTCCCAAACATATTTCAGAATGGTTCTTGAGTTGTACATTTCCTAATATCGTTTCGGATATCTTTGAATATCATTCTGGATAAGTCATCCAGGTCGTCCTACAATATTACTCCTGTATGCCTAACATACTTTCAAACATCCTTTAATATTGTTTCTCACAAATTGGACAAACATTCCTCCATAGGTTCTCTCTGATAACTCTCAACCTTAACGATGTTTCCTTAAATGGCATTCGCTTGTTTGCTCTCAGCACAAATTGTTGATTATATTTATGTTCCATTGGGCAACTCCCCGTTCATATAGGATGTTTCTCAGCTTCGTGTGGTTTAGTAGAATAAAAGCTTCTTCGTAGTTTATAAAAAAAAAGATGAACATCCTGTCATTGATCTTTACCATGTCATTTATCTTTATTTGTTATTGAACCCAAGTAGTGCCTCTCTAGTTCCATGAGCTAGACGGAAACCAGATTGTTCTTAATTCTATCTTCAGAGCTCATAGCTCATGTAACTAACCAGTAGATAATGTGAGTACTTGTGTGTTCCACTTTTTTAGGTATCGGAGTAAACATAGATCGGGTACAATCACGTGGAAAATATATATCCCGACTAATATATCTTGTTTAAAAAGTTTTTTAGAATGTTGAGACTTTCAACATCGAGTAGTTTAGAAGTATCTATTTTTCTATTATCTATTTTATCTATTTTTGTTTAGAGTATTATTCTCACTGGAGGGTTGCCATGTCTTGTGACTTAAGAATTACCATCGGTTAGTATTTCTATTGGTTCCTTTTCTAACCTATTATTATCTAAGAAAAGGTATAATGTGTCTATCGCTTCTTCTTCTATTAGGGAATGTTCGTTTTAGGTCTAGATATTTTGTTAATTCTTTTGTGCATGTTGAAAAGGTCATGTTTTGTTGTAATTCTTGGAGACCTTTGCCATCGAACTTTCCTTTGCCTTCCTTATGAATTTTACAATCTTTTTGTTTTGCACTTTTCGTTTTTCACTTATGTTTTGCTCTCTACACCTGAGCTGCCCTTCAGCCTCTTACACTTCTTGTATTATTCTTTGAAATGTTTATCACTGCTTCTCTATTGTTTTCTGTTATATCCAGTTGTTAAGCGTTCTTAAATTTATTATTCTATATCAGTCCTATTTCTTCTCTAATTTCTGATTCTTTCAACATTACAAAATTAGATCTACTTAACTCCAAACTTCTCGATCGCGGGGTTATAGGCAGAAGTGATATCTGACCAACAATTCCTTACATCCTACAATATCATCCCAGATAACCCTCATTATCTTTCCGGACATCCGTCAGAATTGTGGTTGGAGTACAAGCCACCGTACACCATCGTACTCTCAATATTGTCATGTCACATGGTTTTGTATGATGCGCCACTGATAGATCTAAACCTCGATGTGATTGTTCTTCAAGATAATTGGGTTTATGTATTTAATTAATTAATTAAAGGGTTTATGATATCTGATATTTCAGAATCGTCTTTGGCACTCCTTAATATCATTCTAAATCATTCCTTAATATCTTCTCTGATATCCCTCAATACCGTCCCGGATATTTCTCAGAATCCATAACTATTCTTGGCACTCATCGATATCGTCCTTGATCTTTTCCAATATCATTCCTAGCAGCTTTAAATATCATATCTGATATCCTCCAACATTATCTAACACAAACTATAATATTGTCTGGACACTTCTTAATACCAAGCCAGTCACCCCTCAAAATCGTGTCGGAATCTTTTAACATTATTTTTGGCACGTCTCAACATCATTTCAGATATTTCTCTATATTTCTACATATTAAATCTATCTTTCTCTATATCGACTCAAATATTTCCCATTATTATCTTGGAAACTCCTCCATATCCGACTTGACATCATTTAACATCGTTTTTTCCAACTCATAACATCATCAATAGTATCTACCAGAATCGTCTCCGATATCCCTTAGCTTCTTCCTTATTATCATCGCTGGCATCGCACAATATCGCGTTGATCATAACTTTAGAGCTTTATTTGCTTAAGGATAGAACATTTATTCCATAAATCGCTGATCTGCGATACTATGTCTCTGACAATCCTCAACATTAACATTATTCTCTCAAATTAATATGGCTTCCTTCAACAACTAAAACTCATGTTCAAAGCTCCATAAAAACTAATAGTAATTGTAACATTTTGAAAAAACATATAGGTTATGTGATGAAGTTATAAATCTTTTGACTAATTAAACCAAGGTTACTTGCGACCGAGGCTCATTTATTAACATTATATCAACTTGAAATTGGACATCATATTATATTTGGGAATTTCAGTACTCTCAGATGGAGTTCCGGGTTCTATAGGATTTTGGATGTTACTAGTTGAATGTGTGGAGGTAACACTTTCAACTGATATCGACGATGTAGTTTCCAATGGAGCTGCAGTAATATCTGAAGCAGACTAGTTTCAACTGGAATTTCAGTATTTCCAATAAAATTTGGTCCTGCATTTGAGGTAATTTTAATTGGAACATCAGTAATGCTAGGGGCAGTGCTAGTTTCAACTGGAATTTCAGTACTCTCGGACGAAGGTGTGCGTTCTATACGATTTTGAGTGTTATTAGATGAATTTGTTGCTTCTATCGAAGATGTAGTTTCCAATCGAACAATCTAACATTTGAAGCAGTACTAGTTTTAACTGGAATTTCAGTATTTCCAATAGAATTTGGTCTTGCATTTGAAATAGTTTCAATTGGAACTTCAGTAATGCTAGGGACAGTGCTAGTTTCAGCTGGAATTTCAGTACTCTCAGATGGAGTTGTGGTTTTTATAAGATTTTGGGTGTTACAAGTTTAATCTGTTGCCTGTGTTGAAGATGTAGTTTCCAATAGAAGTTCAGTAACATTTGAAGCAGTACTAGTTTCAATTGGAATTTCAGTACTCACGGATGAAGTTGTGGGTTCTATAGGATTTTGAGTGTTACCAGATGAATCTGTTGCTTCTATCGAAGATGTAGTTTTCAATGGAACTTCAGTAACATTTGAAGCAGTACAGTACTAGTTTCAACTGGAATTTCAGTGGTTCCAGTTGAATTTGGTGTTGCATTTGTGGTAATTTTAGTTGGAATTTCAGTAATGCTATTGGCAGTGCTAGTTTCAACTGTAATTTCAGTATTCTCTGACGAAGTTGCGGGTTCTATAGGATTTTGAGTGTTACCATATGAATCTATTGTTTCTATCGAAGATGTAGTTTCCAATGAAACTTCAGTAACATCTGAAGCAGTACTAGTTTCTACAGGGATTTCAGTATTTTCAGCCATTATGGCAGCTGGACCGCAAGCGGCATCAGCTTGATCAAATGATATTATAAATCCGAATCATTGGCACTTGTAATATCTTATAATTCCCCTAAAGCCGTCCACCCCGCATGATTTTACCCCAATAAACAATCTCCCTCTTCTCAACAATCCCATTCTCATCCTCGCCTTCACCTCTATTACATAATTCACCGTACTCTCCTCCCGCTTTCCCATTTTAAACTTTAACCGCACTCCCTCATAAACTTCTCATACCCTATTCCCAAGCCCTACCCTTCCAAATTCTTCTCCCAGATCTGCTTCATCATCTTTTCCTCCTCCTATTTTCTGGGCACCCCAAATATCACCATTCTCGGATCTACCCTCCTCGCCTCCCTCGTGAACCATCACAATTATGAAGAACTCACATTCTTTGTAATTCGTGGTCATTTATTCTTTGAAATATGAATCTGTGAGATTTTAAACGCACCTCTTATGTTAGTGAATTTGAGAATTAACAAATTTTTTTATTTTTATCATTAGAAATCGAGTTAAAGAGAAAATTTTAACGTTTTATTGTAAATAAAAGTTTATGACATAACTCATGGTGTGCCGTTTACGGTTTATACGTGGGTAGTCTCCTCGTAACTTATTGAAAATGGCATTCGTTCGGTTGAAAAGACACCGTCTACATTCGTAAACCAAACTCTCGCCCGTGGACAGTTATTTTAAAATTTTTTAAGCTACAGGTTTGAAAACGTAGAAACACGTTCGTATACTTTACGTTATGCGGGTTTACAAAACACCAGGTGATAGGCGGCGTAAGGTGCAACAACCAGGTGTAATTAACGAAACAACCGTTCAAAATTTACGTTTTCCTCAAGAGGAGTGTTTTTTCGTTTCCAATATTATTCTGCTTTTAATTAGTGGAGTTGATTAAGAAAAGGAGTTAAGATTAAAAAATCTCTTTTAAAGTATATCAATAAGAAAGATCCACGATTTAAAAGTTTAAATGAGATGAATGACGATTCTTCTGTATAAATTAAAGATGTATTACGAAAGCGATCGTTGCAACAGCATTTGAAAGCAAAACGTTGAATTCTGATACACAATTTCCTACGGTTAAAAAAAAAAGATGAAAAATCGTGCTGTACCATAAACGTTGCAGTAAACTAAACTCGAGATAAAACAAAAAAATCAGTCACCTTTCAGGTGAGCGAAAATATTCTCATTAACCTGAGGAAACGGTGATTTCACGACGTTGCAATGTAGTGGGCGACTTGGAATTTACATAAACGACTTTGCGAAATAACATCATATTGTAAGATAATCTTTGAAAGTTTATAATCGAGATTTCCACACCAACAAAAATTAAAATTTTAAAAAAATTTGTAAAGCTATTTTTATTTTAATTAATTTTCTTGCACCATAACTAAAAGAAAAGGAGTCGTAATGATTCGAGAAACGTTCCAACCTCTTCTCTACTAAACGAGAAGTTAATTATAATCCTGCTTCACCCGGCGAAGAGATCAATTAAACAGATACGACGGTCAATTGAGTAAAATTAAATGATTACAAGCACCTGTCGATTCGTCGCCTGTAGTGTGCGGTCGTCGTCGTTGTCGTCCTCTTCTTTGGCACACACAAGTGGAAGAACTCTATGTACGTGTAAATTGTCGATTATTTATCTTCCTGAACGAGCAGATGGCTCTATGTATCTCCAGACATGTACTTCTTGTACTGGGTAATGTGTTCGACGAAGATAAATTGTGCTCGTGTCAATTTTAGTTTATCTTTTTGATACTTTAAATGATGTGTCGAAGAAGAGATATTGATTTTATTTCTTTTTATTAATTAGGGAAGTATACAGATAATCTAAATCTTAAACAGCTGTATAGCAGTTATATAATAAAAACTATATTCCATTTTAATTCTAATTCTTCATCTAATTAATTTCAAACTAATTTCAAGATTGTTTTAAATAACCTTTTTTGAGACAACTTGGTGTAAGATGGTCCTGGTACGGTAAAGATTTACGATCATTCCAACAATCAAAGTTTAATTATTTCTCGAAAACTTAACTGCGACTTATAAGTTTCACCGGAAAAGTTTTCAAAGTTTTAAAAACGTAAGGAGGTTTTAAATTTAAAAGCCGCCAGACATATCGATCAAACCTACTTTAAATTATCAACGTTAAAAGAATAAAGACGAATTATATATGATAAATTTTCAATTACATTCAAACGCCTTCGTGTCAATAAAGGGTTGCCGACAAAAGACGAAGTCGCCGGTTAAAAGCGCTTTGTTTTCACATTAAAACCAGTGTGGGACTTACCGAGAACTGATTTGCAACTCAAATACGGTTGTATAGAGAACACTGCTGTTGTATGCAGATACAATGGCAAATTGTAGATCTACATCTAACTATTTCTTATTCTTGTTGCGTATGTTTAAATTATAAGAGGAAAAAATTAATGAAAGAGAGAAAAGAATCTGGATGATAATAAAAGGCATAGGAAAAATATGTTTCGACTGCGGGAATAAAATTTTACGGGCGATCCCCGAAGTAAAACCGATGGTGGTTAAAGTCCCTTTTGGAGTTGGAGCACTAAAGCATTCCGTTTGTAATTTACGGCAGGAAATATTGCCGTACACCAACATCGTAAAAAATGCTTTAGAAGAAAAAAACAACTTCGGCCCTTATTTTTTCAAGTACCTCCTCTCTCAAAAGAATATCGTTCTTCGTACAAACAAAAACTTTCAACCAAAAGCTACCATACATATTCGTTTTTTTTATTCGTCGGATTTTTCCTTGCCATTATAACCGAAGAACACATACACACGCTTTTAATAGGTAGCGAAATAGATGTTATTTATTATAATTAATGTATTATATTGAACTACAACTAACACCAACACTAGATCTAGAACTCATCTGTCAAGACGGCTGAACCTGAATGTTGCTAGTTATACTTTGATAAAAATGTACAACAACCTGACGCTGAATATCGTCTCAAGACTACTAAATTCGTTGCTACTTCTAGGTCTAGTGTTAGTTCAATTAGAACTTACAACAACCTAACGCTAAAAAACAATAAAAACTGGAACTGACACTACCACTAGAATTAACACTAGACCTATAACTAGAAACATTGAATGTTTTTAGTTCTAGGTTTAGTGTTAGTTATAGTGTTAGTTCAATAAGAATATACAACTAACTAGCGCTGAATAACAATCAAAACTAGAACTAACACTATACCTAGAAGTTCGAAAGAAACATTCGGGTTTAGCCATACGTGTCTTAAGACGGCTAAACTCGAATGGTTCTAGCTTTAGGTATAGTGTTAGTTCTATGTTTCTGGTTTGTTCTACTTTTAGTTCAATAAAAAATATAGGGTAATGTCACCTTGAGTGGACCACCACCTTAAGTTGACCGTCTGAAAGATTTGTACAATGTGACAATCAAACTGTGAATCTAATAGCATGAACAGCAGTGCCACATCTGCAAACCATAAAGAAATAACAATCGAGTTGGACAGACGTGTTACTATGTACAGGGTGGGCAAATTTGGGTGTTATTATAGGCTATCTCAGAAACTATAAGAGATACAAAAAAAGTAGGTGCCATGTCCCGGTCTCTTTTTCCGAGACTAATCCAATCCCGTAAAGACCAAATCTCTATCTTCTTTTGTTTTTAAGTTATAGCCAAAAAGTCAAATTTTAGTGATTTCAAAAAATGCTCGTATTTCATTTATTTTTCAAATTAGAGAAATGGGGTTAATGCATTCTTAAGACACTTTTTTGAGTAGAATATACTGCCGTTGAAAATTTTTTAACATAGCTGATAATTTTTGAGATATAACATAAAGTTGTATTTTTTTAAATACAACCTATACTTTATTACGATGTTACTGAAAAGAGCATATTTTTAGCTTTCCAATGATGTATCGCACGCATGATGTTTCTGCGGAAAATAAGCGTTATTTTTCAATTTTTAAAATATTAAAGATTAAAATTCAAATTTTTAATTATAGTAGGCGAGGAAAACGCTAAATACTACTTAGTTACTATAGCAACGTGAGTTTACTTGTCATTTCATTCATAAATTTTGCGAAACGAGTTTCCCGTTTAAGAAGTTCCGCATTATCTTTAAAGAAAACGATAAAATTAAATATAGAATATATTGGAGTCCGCTTTGAAGATGATACATAAGTCTTCATATCCCCATTCAAACGGTGTTTCAATGGAAAGTCCGCTCCCAGTTTATGATTCCTAATTTTCCTCTATCTCACCCAATTTTAAAAGAAAAGATTGCTAATATCAAAAAACTTCTACATCTTATGTTTGGGGAAAACTGGGAAAATACTACCGAAGATTTCATTCATTGATACCGAACTGTTCTAATCTTACAACCAGTAAGTTGAGTAGAAGAAGATGACGGTTTATTACTGTTTAGTTCCTGAAGTTGTCCATATTTAATTATTCATTAATTAATACATTTCTTGTATTTTTAGTAAACAAACTTTAAATGCTAATCATTTTTTATTGGTGAACAAAGTCAGCGATAAGACGCTGAGAAATTTAAATTAACTATTCAAAGTTTTTATTCGTTGGTACAAAACCAACTTATCCGGAATAATGGTACAAAACCAACTTTATTCTGTCATATTCGTGCAAAACCATATATTATAGCCACTAGGTAGTATTTACTGTCCGGACCCGCCTACTATAATCAAAATTTTGAACATTAGCGCTTACTATTTTCGAATTGAAAATTAACGCTTATTTTCCGCAGAAACATTATGCGTGCGATACATCATTGGAAAGCTAAAAATATGCTCTTTTCTTTAACATCATAATCGAGTATAGTTTGTATTTAAAAAAACACAACTTTGTGTTATATCTCAAAAATCATCAAGTATATTTAAAACTTTTCAACGGCAGTATATTCCACTTAAAAAAGTGTCTTAAGAACGTATCAACCCCATTCCTATAATTTGAAAAATAAACGAAATATGAGCTTTTTTTGAAATCACGAAAATTTGACTTTTTGGCTATAACTTAAAAACAAAAGAAGATAGAGGTTTGATGTTTGCGGGATTGAATTAGTCTCGAAAAAAGGGACCGGGACATGGCACCTACTTTTTTCGTATCTCTTATAGTTTCTGAGATAGCCTATAATAACACCCAAATTTGCCCACCCTGTACAAGTGAGCATTTTGTTAT
Source organism: Onthophagus taurus (assembly GCF_036711975.1). NCBI lineage: Eukaryota > Metazoa > Arthropoda > Insecta > Coleoptera > Scarabaeidae > Onthophagus > Onthophagus taurus. The sequence continues at coordinate 20,251,399 of NC_091972.1, read as the reverse complement.
AAAAAAAAACCATAAGTAAAGTCCGAATTATAATTATGCGCATTATTGTGAAGCGTAAAAATATTGTGAAAGTCGAGTTTTTAAAACTGAGACATTTTTTTGTGTTAGTTTGGACATTGAAATTTATCGTCTAATTTTATTAAGTAATAATTCTGATGTTGGAAAAGAATACCGTTGCTCTTTTAAAAATATGTTGGAGTGGACCACGTTTTGCAATCTTGGGTGGACCGCCTATGTTTCATTCCTAATGCTATATTACCATTTGCATGTATCTAAATTGACATTAAACTGGTTTTAACCTATCTTTCATTGAAAGACGCCAGACATGTTTGAAAATTATCATCTGATGAGCGTGATACCATGATCACCATGGCTAGCTTTTGGTGCTAATGGGAACTCGATGCCATCTTTTTTGTTCAACAAAGTTAGAATGTCTGAACTTATCATGCATAATGCTACTCGTGGTGCGGTTGGATTTACAATGGATCGATTTGGTTGGATGATACATGTTGAATTTTTCAAATTTACGAAGCTCGTCATTCACCACTCCAAGCCATCAAAAGAATCGCCAACACTTCTCCTGCTCGATAGTAATTCATCGCATCTATCAGTTGAAGCCCTTGACGAAGCAGAACGGTGCACTACACCTAAGATGGATAAAAGTTATTTCGCATGCAAACATTGTGACACTGATAACGGCTTATTCTGATGTTGCATAAGTATAAATTTTAATTCTGTGTATGAAATAATAACACAGTAGGGACCCGCTCAATACTAGTCCAAAAGAAACCCATATTAATGCATGGTTATGACAAACAATAACATTTATATATAGTATAGCAAGTGAATGATTAGGTACGTTCTTTATTCTAACATTTATAGTTCTGGTAGGTCCTTTCGCTTCAATCTTTTAGTAGTTGCCCTGCGCAACATATTTTTTGCAAATCGGTTTGGATGAATTTGTAGAATTTGTAGGTACTTGGAACTTCGCTGGGCAATTACATATTTTACAGTAAGCATGTTGAAGTCTTGATGTAAGATGTAATTAAGTACGAACCAAGGTGCAATTGCTGCAGCTATGAAACGTTTGATTGGTGCCTCATAATTGAATACCGTAATAACAAACAGGTTTCAGTGTGGTAGTAGATATAAGCAACTTATTGCCTAGGCTAAATAGTAAGATTCTATTCATAAACCAGTGCATTTTCATGTTTAACAGTCCTAGTTGAAGTCGTTTGGTCCAAATATGTTTTTCCAAGTTAGGTGGTGATCCAAGTATTTGGCTTCATTTAGAATAGGTAAAGGAAGCATTATTTAACAGTAGGACAGATTCCCGTTTTTAGAATGAATGTGATATGACTGGACTTATTCTGATTTATTTTTACTCGCCACTGTTCAAGGCATTTTTCCAGCATCAATAAGTGATATAGTAGGTTTTGGGATGCCATTTCAGGATATGTATGAGTAACCATAACTACAGTGTCGTCCACGTATGTAGCAATCATGGTGTTCTTTGTCGTATGCTGTCGGCTGTGTATAGAAGATCCATATGACTCTAGCACGTATCGGTAGCAGCGGCGAATGTGCGTTATTTTGTGTAACAAAGACGTATCTCTCCGTCAGATATGATTCCAATAGTGTACGTACTGGATAAGGTAGATAGGTTTTAAGTTTGGCTATAAGACCGTCATGCCATGCTCTGTCGAAATCCTGTGACATGTCTAAAAAAGCTGCTGTACAATGTTTTTTGGCCTCCAGGGCATCTCTAGCTGCTCTCCTTACTCTGTGCACTTGTTCTATAGTACCATGCTGTTTTCTAAACCTAAAAAAATAATTTTTGTTTTTCTTTAACTTTTTATTGGTTCTTCCAACTTGTTTGAAAATTTTCGGAGATAGAAATTTCTTTCTGCAAAATAAAAAATCGAAGATCTTATACCATAAAAAGTGATCTAATGATATAAACTAACTATTGATACATAAAACAACGAATAATCTTCTTCCACAAAAAGTTTTTTCCACTTGTCCTTAGGTCCACTCCAGGTAACATTACCCTACAGGGTGAGGCAGATTGCAGTCCATAATTTGAAGTGTTAATTGTAAGAAAACGATTCAAGATGCATAAAAAAGATTTTATTGCTCAAAAGTACATACAGTACTTTTTGCAAATAATATCCTATGTCCTTTTTTCACGATTTTTTGAAAATAGTATCATCCAAGTGGTGGCCTTGGCGAGCAATGCACATATTGAGCTTTTCAAAGAAGTTTTGACCTTCTTGTCAGTATATCTTGCGAAATTCCAGCGATGACGGCTTCAATCGCCACCTTTAGAGCTTCAGGGCTTCGAGATCAAACTTTGTATACCTCAGCTTTGACATATCTCCATAGAAAAAAGTCACATTGGTTCAAATCGGGGGAGCGAGGGAGACATGGAAAGATCAGATAATGCGGAAAGAGCACTTGCAGAATTTCGCGTGAACTCCGTGGCTCCATCTTGTAGAAGCCAGATAACTTCTGTGTCGTCTTCCTCGCGATACTCTGTCATTTTGCGGCGCAAAAAGTTCTTCAATAAGCTGTTACTTTGGGGCTATGAAGAGGTGTTTGTTGCAGTAGAAGGGAGTTTTCAGATGCCCAGTATCTGCTTGGTGACCACTGAGAACCGTATTGTTTCACTCCTCTATTTGGCCTGCACATCCTAGAACTAATACTAGACCTAGAATTAGAAATATTTGGGTTTAGCCATGCGTCCTCAAGACGGCTAAACCTGAATGTTTCTGGTTCTGTCTTCCTAGTGACCAAAACATCTACGAAAAGTAATTGTTCTTTTCCATGGTAAATTTGAATCTCGTTATCTTCTGGTAAAACCATGATGTCTGTTTAATTTATTCACCGGTATACAAAAAAAAAAGAAGTTTGGTGATATTGGTCATTTCTTTTAAATGACAAAAATAAGTTAAACTCGTATCATTAAATTTTGTATACAACAAACATTTCTTACATAATATAGCTCGGTATTTACTTATGAAAGCAGGGATTCAACGTTAACTATCTATTATTACACCTTTGGTGAAAAATATAATAATAAATTTGTACGATATTGACCTCTTACAATGTATCTTTATCGTTTCGGATTCATCACAAAGAAACATCATAATTGTGATTAATGTCCATCCAAGGTTTTTTTTTTATAAACCCGATATTTTTATCTCCGGAAGTTGTATGTAGGCCGTTCAACCAACAGGAAAGCGATTTAACTTCTTTCTTTTTCGAATTAACTGTTTTTTTCGTGGTCTAAATACTCTAAAATCCATTTCCAAAAATCATCAAACTTTAATTGTTGCGTTTTAAATGATTAAAAAGCGTGAAAGTTCCTTTTTTTAGAAAGTACAATAATTGTTGTTAAAAATTACAATTTAAATTTAATTGTATAAATAAAAAAGGATGCCTAAAGTTAATGGTTAAATTGGCCGTAAACAAAGTGACATTTTCTTTTATTATGTTCGGTTGAGTTGACCTCATTAGGTTTTAATTTGCATATTGTAGATAAAATGCAAATTAGTTTGAATATTTACCTGAAATAAACTTGGGTTGAAAAAAAATAACTATTTAGTATCATAACGAGGAGCGTAATTTTAATATTTGCCGATAAATTAAAAAATAATTATGGTTTATTTTTTTATTAATTAGTTGAGACAAGCCGTGTTCGATGGATATTATAAAAATGTACTATGTGTTGATACAAAGGAAATACATGTCCTTGAAAGCACATTTATTTTAATATTCATTCCGGGATATTTTATACTCTTGAATACAAACTACCTGCTTATCTGACACTGCATTTGTAATTTATTTTACCATCTATATTTGTCTTATAAAAATTTAAATCTAAAATATATCAAATATATTAACTATTGAACTTTAATAATTTGTTGAGTTAGAACAATCATGTTGATTTAATTCACAATGACGTACTTTTTATGATATCCATCAATGCAAATCATATGCATTGATAGATATCATAAGAATTGCTTCATTTCCATCGTGGTGATATCACGTAAATAATTCTCATTACACCCTGTTTTTTGACCCAGTTGGATGACGTAGTCTCAAACTACTTACTAGTATATAACTGTGCTCCTCAATGGTAGCTGAGATACGCTTTATCTTCCATTTTTTGAGTAGTAGAAGTGAATCAACTTATTGAGAAGCTTCCACTTTTATATTTTTACTGTATTTTATTTTATCTATTTGCGTTGACCTTTACATGTATAAAACAATTGATGGACTAGACCGTAATGTTTTCTCGTCATGCAATACTTTGAAAAGTTGCATAACAATTTGTACAAAGTTATTCGTACAGATAATTATCTGTACGAAGTTAATTATTATTAACTGAGAGTCTTATGAATGTCGATGGTCTTAATCTTCTATAACAGGATGAATAGGTTCGTCAGCAAAAAAAGAAATCGTGGAGCTCAATGCAGATAAAAACAAAAATCAGTTGAGAGAACACCAAAAGCATTAAACTCGGGATCATATACGGATGATACCAATGTATCAAAGTCATTGCAGTGGCATTAATAATACTCGAACGTTAAATTTAAAGTCTCGTTGAGTGGATCTTTCAACAATTTTCTTTCAGTTTTGCTTCACTCAATTTGGGAAACTTTTCTTTCAAATAATCCCAAGATTTATCCATAGCTTTTACAAAGTTCTTCATAAGACCTAATTTGATATGAAACGGAGGCAAAATGATTTAGTCGGGCTTAACCAATGGAGTGTTTTTTACATTTTCTTTTCCAGCATCATTTGATTTTCTTATAGGAAATTTCTTGACTGTATAGTGGTTCTTAATGCAACGGCTGTTCCATAGGCATAAAAAGCAGCAATATCTGGTGAATCCATTATGTAAATCTGTGAGGAGTACAACTATTAAATCACAGTAAAGTTGCCATTCATGATCCTTATATTTGCTTGCCTCTAGCAGTAAAGCCATGGTCTCACAAGTTTCTTTCACGTTTACTGTGGAAGCCAAAGGCATCAATGGTAATGCTTTATTTGGATATGCTGTACTGGAGTCAATAAAAAAATCGCCAGTCCTCTGGGTTAAACTAAGTACCTCTTGATCTTAAACAGGAAATTTTTGTCCTTGGAGCTAAAAGGTTCCGTTGTGTCAGTTTCGCACTTTCGAAAGTTTTAAATCGCGAACCAAACCGTTCAGTTGCTTTTGATAAAAAAGCTAAGCCGAAATGTCAAGAGATTGAGGGCAGTACTCTTCTATATGTTGAGCACCTTCTGATGCACTTGACGTTGGGTCAGCTTCCGTGGTTTACACGTTGCAATAAACAATAGGTAATTGCAATGAAGATACGTTTGGATAGAATGCCCTGTAATATTTGTGAGGAAGAAGTAATAGTCTAAAAACTGACCTTTAGGCTCACACCATACCATAGGAACACCAAATTTCATGGCTCATTGTTTTCTTTTTAACCATTTGGTTAAATCAGTATGCAGGCAATATGAGACGCGAAATTTTTATCTTAATCACCAAATGCACTCCCGTTACAAAGAAAAGAACAAAAATTTTTCAATTGCAAAATGTGAGTTCAAACTGTGATATGATCATAGCTAAACTTTACAAATAGTTTAACGTTCTTTGGTGTCAAAAATTTTGCACGAAATTTAATATCGGATTTATGTATGATGGGTTCGTAAAATTATATCGTCCACGAACTGTAAAACCAGGTTCTACATTGCTTCAAGTATTTCTTGGGGACCAGAGGTTAACGTTTCTCAATTATGTTCATCACAGTAGAGTACAGAATTATGATATTGTTTAGAAGCCGATGTAGATATTTTCTACATCGTGGACCATCAGATATACTTGCTCCTGATGTTGCGGCAATCCTCGCAGAATTTTCTCGTACAAATTAGTGATGGGAATACCGCTCATAATCGTGTCGCTCTTCAGGAACGGTCGCTACATAAAAATACTGTTTCAAAATACCGTGACCTTGAGCAAAAACAGTTAGTCTCGCAGCAAGTTAGAAAAAATTATATATTCCCACATATTATTATCATAAAATAATATATACAGGGTGCGGCAAAACTCCCTCCCTAATTTGAAAGTTGAATAAAAAACAGATGGTACATTAACGAAACTGTATTAACATGAATGGAATCTGCAGAATGGGAAGTTACGTTATTATGTTTTACAAGTTCCTCTTTTTGAACAGTATATTGCTCAAGTGTTTTTCTTCGTTATCAATGCATTGCCGAATGCGAGTTCGGAAGTTCGCCATTACTCTAATCAACATTTCTTGAGGAATACGAGCAATGTCTTCTTGAATCGTTTGTCGTAGGACTGGCAGAGTCCTCGGATGATGTTTGTAAACTTCAGTCTTAAGAAACCCCCATACAAAAAAATCACAGGGAATAAGGTCTGGGGATCGTACTGGCTAGTGGATGTTCGCGCAAAGACATCAAGCGTTCTGGAAACAGCTGTCTCAGTTCTTGAAGAGATCTCCTGCTTGTGTGAGCAGTGACCCCGTCCTGCTGAAGCCACACATCCTGTTGAATCTGTATCGCATTGAATAGTGGTGCCATAAAAGTTTGAAGCATTTGAATATATCGATCCGAGTGAACAGTCACTGCCACTCCTCCTTCTTCAAAAAAGTACGGGCCGATGATCCCGACACTGTTTATCACTCACCACACAGTAACACGTCTATGCAGACGCTTTTCATGGAGTTCCCGAGGGTTTTGTGCACTCCAGTAACGGTAACTTCCGAACGCGCATTCGGCATGATTGAGTGAAGGTCGAACGTCGTTAAACTTGTTGGGCCAGTACCTTCCTTCTGGTAACATTGGATGTAGATGTTGTTGTGGCGTTCTGAACTAAGCTTGCTGTACCGGTTGAAGGAGATGGTGCAGTTACTCCGTTCACCAAATAAAAGGAAAACTTTCCTAGTTTCATATTTCTTCAATGTAGCCTCCATTTGTTGTCTCATTATCTTTGATGCTGATCTCTTCACTAAAAACGAGGTTCATCATCTATTTTGTTATGTTTTTATTGATTTTGAGCCCCGCACTGGTACATACTTGGTGGAGGTTATGCAGCGTTATCTCTTTAAGATTGTCGAGGAACTAAAGTATATCGTCTACGAACTATAACGACAAGTTCTACATTGCTTCAGGAATTTCTTGGGGACCACACGTCAACGTTCCTCGATTATGCATGGTTCATCTCATCAAAGTCCAGAATGATATTGTTGTTTCTAAACAACATCATAGCCGTAGATGTGTTCTACACCGTGGATCGTGTGATAGACTTGCTTCTTGTGTTGTGGCGATCCTTGCAAAATTTTCGCGTACAGACAAAGGTCGGATCGTCGTTCCAACCCCAGCATTGAATGTTGGCTTGGATGATTGAGTGAAGGTCGAACGTCATTAAACTTGTTGGGCCAGTACCTTCCTTCTGGTAACATTGGATGTAGATGTTGTTCTGACGTTCTGAACTAAGCTTGCTGTACCGGTTGAAGGAGATGGTGCAGTTACTCCGTTCACCAAATAAAAGGAAAACTTTCCTAGTTTCATATTTCTTCAATGTAGTCTCCATTTGTTGTCTCATTATCTTCGATGCTGATCTCTTCACTAAAAAGGAGGTTCATCATCTATTTTGTTATGTTTTTATTGATTTTGAGCCCCACACTGGTACATACTTGGTAGAAGTTATGCAGCGTTATCTCTTTAAGATTGTCGAAGAACAAAAGTATATCGTCTACGAACTATAACGACAAGTCCTACATTGCTTCAAGAAATTCTTGGAGATCACAGGTCAACGTTCGTCGATTATGCATGGTTCGTCTCATCGAAGTCCAGAATTATGTTGTTGTTTCTAAACAATATCATAGCCGTAGATGTCTTCTACACCATGGATCGATTGATAGACTTGCTTCTTGTGTTATGGCGATCCTTGTAAAATTTTCGCGTACAGACAGACGTCGGATCGTCGTTCCAACCCAGCATTGAATGTTGGCTTGGATGATTAAGTGAAGGTCGAACGTCGTTAAACTTGTTGGGCCAGTAGCTTCTTTCTGGTAACATTGGATGTAGATGTTGTTGTGGTGTTCTGAACTAAACTTGCAATACCTGTTGATGGAGACGGTGAATTAACGGAGATTGTTAATTTATAGGCTATGCATGCCATTCTGCATGACATTATTGCTCATGCAATTCATTGGTCACTTATGATACGATATTCAGAAATATAACTTAAAGATTTGATTAAGGATAAAACTTGAAGCGTCTAAATTTTAATTAACGAATTCAATGCTGAAGTAACAAAGTTATACTCTTAGCTAGTAATTATCATAGCAATGAAAATATTGTAGTCAAAATAGTCCTTGCCAATCGTTGTAAATAAGCTATAAAAATCTAAATTATTTGGTATCGTAATTGCAGTATTTCCTTCTTTAATTCCACAATATCAACAAGAATGTTTATTTGAATAACCCAATTTCAATTCAATATAAGTGACGTTAACCGTGTTTCATTTTTACACCATCGCTAAGTATATCTTCCAGATAGCGCCATCTGGTGAATAATTTATAGGGAACTTACGTGAAGAAATTATTTACATCTTATTTGTTAGATAATACTTATCCGATGAATAACTTATTGAAGCAAATATATCGACTGTAAATTCAATTTCAGTTACTTGAACGCAGATAAGTTGAAATCCATTTCTGTTATTGACAGAAGAAGAGGTTTAATGTTTGTTGAAATGTCCTATAAAATTTATCTCACACATAAATGCATTATGAAAGATTAAATATATCGTTAATCATAAAATTTTTATTGTGGCAGGGTTTTTAATCCATTTCTGTTAATATCATTATAATTGGCGCCAAAATCCACAAATTCCTACAAAAATCGTACATCACTCAATTTCATTAGAAAATTTTGATTCAAGAATTATGATTTCTCGATAATTTGATCTAAAATAAATTTTATCTCGCGATAATAATCTTATTAAATTATCTATTCCCAGACATCTTATAAAATTAATTTATTATTATCTATACAATACAAAAAAAGGCGACTTTATTATTATTATTATATGTCAAGTCCCACTCCTTGTATTGTAATATTCCCCACCTTTTAGATATCCACGGCAGCATTCTCCTGCGGTGTCGAGTAGTAATTTTACTGTCAGTCAGTAAACCGATGCGCCTTGCCTTTAAAGTGTCGACAGTATCGTGGTAGCATAGCACGCGGTATGTAAGAAAAGCCGATTTTAAAACTATAAATAAAGACTTTTCTAAAAATTCTAAAAAGATTGTTCTGTGTTAATTAATAGAACGTGTTAATTGATAATGTGAAAAATTAATGCTTAATAATGTTGGAATTGATTCGAAAAGCTAATAATTTAGTCAGCGGACCAACAACTTACACCGCCCAATATATTAATTTGAGGAAAAAGGAAAAGGAAAAACCAGTGAAACCATCGTTAAGTATAACTATAAGACCGAGAAGTTTATTATGTGCCGCTTACACTGAAGATACGATTCATCGAGGGTGTCATAATCAAAGTAATACTTGGAAATTTCATAGACCAAGACCAAAATCAATAAGGTAATTAATATAATATTTATTAGCAAAAAGATTAGTTTCGTTCAAAGAATGAAATTCTTTTCTTAGTATTAAATGGAATTACTCATATACGACATTCTTGAGTGGCGTCAATAAAACTTAATTCATATGGATCCTTTATAGAAATTTAGCAAGTTGATACTCGGAATTGTAGTGACGATCTTACATTTAACAACTTTCAATTGGAATCGTTATCGATATATAGAATAACGTTATTTTTGGGAATAGTATCAATTAGTTTTAAACGATTTGTTTATTGATATCCAAAAATAATTGTTTATTTGCAAAAATTTTATTTTATTAATACCATCATGATAAACATCACATAAGAAAACCTTGATTACTTAAAATAATGTTCACGACATGATTCTAAATGTCGTAGGTAAAGTTTTTCCATTTATATAAGGGTTATTGCAGAATCTTGTGACTTTTAAGATAATCTACAAACACCAAGATTCCATTTCCCCATCACAATTTATTTCTAAGCTTATGAAATTCTTCTCGTTTTCTTTGTCTTTTAATACAAATTTAATTTGCCATATTATTTTTTATTTAAATTACTCGATTTTAATTCTATATCTCCATTTGCAAGAATTTAAATTTCTCTGTTTTGCGTGTTGCTTATAAATTAGATTCAAATGTGATTTTTTAGCAAAGAATTCTTTAAAATAAATTAAACAGTTGGTGTTACGACAGCGTCCCACTCTTACTGAAAATTCCTGTTTATGTTGTAAACAGTTGGCCACATCGCGTTTTGATCTTCAAACATAATTGACATTGAATCTACTGAGTGTATTTTAAAAACACTTTAAAAGATTAACTTTTGTTCAGCTTGAAATAGATCCAATCCTAAATCACTGTACTTTGGTTTGGTTACGTTTTTCTCAACATAATCTGAAGATAATGTTGTAGTACATAAAATGGATATAGTAACCTCAGGACAGGAAAAGAAAAGTATTTTCGTCTACTAGTTCGGTTTTATTTACGGGTGAAGTATCTAGAGTCATAAATGATAAGTTAACTGATGACAATGAGATGTTTTTGGAATTCAAAGATTTATTTAGAGATGATATGTTCATTTCCTATGATAATTTTTGTCAATTCATAAGGAACTGTAAGGGTAAACAGGATATTGCTAGTATTGTCAATAATTACTGTCAAGATCTGGTATCCCTACATGATTTGCTAATTATGATTATCCGATCGGTGAAAACTAATGTATTGCAAGGTCGCTTGAAACGTTTGATCAAAAAGGTTAGAACATGTGGTTTAACACCTGACATTGACCTCTCAGACTGTTCAAAAGAGGGTTCTTCTTCGGAAGCTTCAACTTACTAAATAATCGTTTTCTATTGTCCTGTATTATCTTATTAATTATTTTCTTATCAATGGCAAACATAATTCAGTGGAACTGTAATAGCCTTATCCCCGTATGTATTTTCTTGCAAGAAACCCATCTTCATACTGGGCAGCCCTATTCCATCAAAGGATACTCTAGTTATTGGAAAGATTTTCCAAAAATTCTAAGAGCTAGTTGTGGTGTTGCTATTCTAGTTAATGAATCCATGAAGGCTGTTTCTATCAATTTATAAAGTAACATACAAGCGGTTGCAGTTCGTTTAGTAGTACCTTTAATATTACTATATGCAATGTATACTTGCCTGACAGTAAGATTATATTACAAAGGAATTAAAGGAAATTATAGAAATTAGCAAGAATATTAAAGAAATATTACACTTAATAGCAAAAAAATTGGTTAGTGTTTTGATAAGGCATTTAAATAGTGCAATTACGAAGTGTAAGCCCTCCTCGTTTCTGCCTTCTATGTAGTTTAGCATACACATTTGTGGCCTACTGCAATCACATGACCTTAATTCTTGTCATGACATCTGGTTCTTGGTGTTTTTTCATCAGATCGTATGGTGGATTTTCCTTTCGTAAATGAACAGAAGATCATCTCACCTGCTGATTGTCCAAATCTCCGCACTGTGCATAACCACGGTTAGTGACATAAAGGTTTTGTAAATTATTAACTTTGTTTTTCTATACATGTTATGACTAGAGGGTTGTTTGCGCCACTCATTGTAGCATTTGTTGCCCAGCGCGACCCATCTTTTTTACTTTTGCGCTATAGTATTTCTTCGAGTTTGCACTGGAACCAAGAGATGTCAAGTTTATCATTTCGAAATTTTTAGTGCCGATTGCAAGATTTTCTGCGAGGTCATTAATGATTCATATCGAGCTAGTTACTGGCATGTCCTTTGTTGTTTGCCTATTAATTTATGACTCTAGCTTTTCGCTGAGCTTATTAATACTGAGCAGTTGTATAGATGTGTTTATTATAGTTGCTCAGGTTTCCAGGCTAGGTTGGAGGTGAGACCCTAACATTTTATACTTTTCTTTTAATATTAGTCCACTGTCGTGTTTTGCATAAGTTACACACTATAGACTGAACCAAAATTGGGTACACAGCTAAGTAACAGATAAAGCTTGAAAGTTCTCATTAGATGCTGTGTCATATTCTCCAAACTTCCTTTTTGCACAACATTAGAGTGGCAAGCCCACATTAAGGGGTTATCAAAAGCAAGGAACCATTCGAAGGTGTATTTCCAATGCCCTGTTGGAGTGTGGCGTTCCTTGATTGTCACAAAACAGGGATGAACAATTTCTTCTTATCGTTGGAAGCAAAACGTTCATAACAGTGGTGGACCGGATAGTCACCAAATATCCGGCTTTGGCCGTTTATTAAAAACCTGTTAGTACTCCACCATACTAATACATAGGAATTAGCATCTCTTTTAGGTGTTTAGGAGATAATAATCAAGTTCAACCCCAATAGGACTTTTTTCATTGAATATAACTTTATTTATATTAGGTTTGTCATTAGCAACCTCATTGCAACAATCCCAATACGATAAATAAAATCTCTTGTTGCAGTTGCGTCTAGTTTTCTTCTCTTCGCTTGTAATTCATCATCACATTCATTATTAACACAACTGTCGCTGTTATCACTTTCGATTATTAATTAAGATATCCTCTTTTTAATGCAACAAGCCGTTTTGAAAAATCACTTTCAGTTCTTGAAAAATAAATTTTTGAAATGATCGACAATTTTTTCGAATTTTTCAATTTTCCCCGATTAAGTTTTAAAAATTCGTATAAAATCCAGTTCTTGGAATATGAGTATGAATATTTCCCAAAGTGTTAATAAAAGTGTTCTCTTTCCAATGAACCAACCCGTTTTGAAAAATAACTTTTAGTTTTTGAGAAAACAATATTTGAAGTTTTGATTAAATTTTTGATGTTGCAATTTTCATCGATAACTAGAAAAATTCGCTATAAAATTAATTTCTTCAAGGATCTTTTATAGTGCCCTCTTTTTAATGCAAAAAGCTGTTGTCAAAAATCGCTTTTAGTTTTTGAGAAATAAATTTCGCCAATTAAATTTTACTAATTCGTATAAAATCGATTTCTTGAAATATGAGTATGAATATTTCCCAAAGTGTTAAGAAAACTCTTTCCAACGAACCAACCCGTTTTGAAAAAAAGCTGTTAGTTTTTGAGAAAACAATGTTTGAAGTTTTGATAAAATTTTCGATTATGCAATTTTCATCGATAACTTGCAAAATTCGCTATAAAATCAATTTCTTGAAGGATCCTTCTGGAAATATCACTAATTATGAATTAAAGTATCCTCTTTTTAATGCAACAAGCCGTTTTCAAAAATCACTTTTAGTTTTTGAGAAATAAATTTTGAAATGATCGACAATTTTTTCGCTGATTAAGTTTTAAAAATTCGTATAAAATCCAGTTCTTGGAATATGAGTATGAATATTGCCCAAAGTGTTAATAAAAGTGTCCTCTTTCCAATGAACTAACCCGTTTTGAAAAACAATATTTGAAATTTTGATAAAATTTTCGATGTTGCAATTTTCATCGATAACTTGCAAAATTATATATTATATATAAAATTATAAAGTATCCTCTTTTTAGAGTTGCTTCGTTAGTTAAATCAGCATCCAAAATGTTCATTTCGTATCTTGGATCCAAATAAGTTAACATATCTTATCAGCTGTCTTATTAATTTCATTTTTATTAAAATATCGCAATAATGTGGCAATATCCGGTATTTGGCTTTTCGCAAAATCACTATCCGTTCCATCACTAGTTCATAACGCTCCTTCACTAAGAAGAATATTGAATGAGAAGAGATTTGTCTAAACTCATTAATATTATGATATAAACATTTTTTAATATTAGATAATCGCAAATGAATGTTATTAACCACTTCAAACAATCACACAAAAAAAACGATAATATTGTTTATCTAACACACATTTTAACCACACAAACTTAGAGATTGTGTATCAAGGTCATATTTACACGAGGTACTTAAGACGAGAGTAAGTACGTAAGAGAGCCATAACCGTTGAAGTTGACTTGACGAATGAGTTCACGGTCAATAACTGGCAGAAAAAGAACACCGTGCACTGAAGGAAAAAAAATCGCGAAAGTTGTTATGTAACGCCAACAAGAAGCGGTTTATGTCGATGAGTTTGCAATTTATTTTTCTTTTTCCTTCAACCTCTTGCAGATGCACAACTGTGAAAGTCAAGGACTTTTCTTTGTAGCAAATACGTTATAATAACTTTTTGCAAGACCGCAATTAAAGCTAAATTATTTTCAATCGATACTTTAAAGTATTCAATTAATTTAACTCTTAATAAATTTTAATGATGTGGGTTAAAACTTGAAATCCGTAGGAATAATTGAACACAACCCACTTATTGTGTATCATATTTCGATATAAATGCCAAAGTGAACGTGAAACCTGTAAGAATGGAATTAACAGCTACACTAATCCTTTCATTAAAATGTTTTTTACATTATTTATAGATTCTTGCTTTCTAAAAGAAGAGAAATTTAATTTTTTTTTAAATCGCATTAATGACGATTATAATCATTTTAAAGGATTATCAAATTTATACAAATATATACAATGTCTGCTAAAAACTTAGGTAAAGTTATAAAGTTGTAAATCTTTTGGCTAATTAAACTGAGATTAACATTATATCAACCTGAACCTGTTCATATTATGTTCTATTGTATGTAGCGCCTCGGCCGCAAGTGACCTTGACTTTACCAGATACAGTTGTTGTTGAATTTAATTTATCAAGATAGTTGATGATAATAATATAATGTTAGTTACAGTTATTATGTATAATATTATAAAACAAAATATTTCAATAAATTAATATAACATAAAAAGGATAAAAAGGTTCTCGCTCTCTGAGCATAAATAATTACAATAGGTTATGGGCCCAGAGCTCAGAGAAGTAAACAATTAAATAAAGAAAGTGTTAAGAAGATATAAAATAAAAATTAGTCAAAATATACAAAACCTACCACAACTAAATTCTGAAAACTTTAATAACTGGAAATTTCCTCTAGTAGCATTACTTGAAGAAAGAGTATTGGAAAATACTTTAGAGAAATATATAGAAAATATAAAAGATGATCAGAAAAATCTGAATTAAAAATTAAAGATGCTCGTGCGAAATCTATACTAATTCAGTGCATAACAGATCGACACTTAGATTTAATAAAGGAATTAAAAACAGCAAAGGAAATGTTGAAATCTTTAGAAGATGTTTTTCAAAGAAAAAGTTATTGACATTAAAATTAAAGAAACAAGAAAAACTGGAAGATTATTTCTTAAGATTTGATAGTAATATTAGAGAATTGGAAAGTATAGGAACAAAAATTGACGAATCTGATAAGATTTATCATTTATTACTGTCATTAAACGAAGATTATGATCAAGTTATTACAGCTATAAAAACATTAAATACAGAAATCAGTATGGATTTTGTAAAATCAAGACTGTTAGATGAGGAATTAAAACAGAAAAGTAAAGATGAATCAAGAAATATTGAAGAAGTAACTTTCAAAGCATTTCCTTTTTCATGTTATTCGTGTGGTAAAAGTGGACATAAAAGTAATGAATGTAAACAACGAGCACAATTCAATAAGTATCGTGGACGAGGAAGAGGATATAATGGCGAAACTGCAAATGAAGTACATACAAATAATATCACCTTTATTGCATTGAATATGTTTATAGAAGAAAATGTAAGAAACTATTTCATACTCGATTCCGGGGTAACTCAACATTTATTGTAAGAGGAAATGTTGTCCTATACAACAGACGTTGAAAATTTGAAAACCTTTGTAAAAATACAAGTAGCAAATGGTAATTATATGTTGGCAAAGAAGAAAGCAACTATAAATGCATATTATAAACAAAGACAAATTACAATTAATGCATTAATAGTAGAAGGATTAAAACATAACTTGCTATCAGTTTCACAACTAATTAAAAAAGGAATAAAAGTACCTAACGTTTACAAGAAATTTTATAAAGTTATATTCAAATGGATTCGAAATTGAATGTAAGACATTAAAAGGGTTATTTATATTAGAATTAAAATTTAAAAAGGCTCTACCAGAAATGTGTTGTAATATAATACAAAATGAAGATGTGTGGCATAGAAGATTAGGACATCTAAATAAAATTGGGTTAAAGTTCCTCAATTTACCAGTAATTGAAGAAAGATGCAGAATATGAATAGAAGGAAAATCGACAAGAAAAGCATTCGCGAGATTCAATAAAGAAACTCGACAAATTTGAGAATTAATACACAAGGACATATCAGGGCCTGTACAACCGTCAACAAGTGAAGATTATAAATATTTTCAAGTACTAATTGATGATTATTCTCATTTCGCTGTATTACATTTATTAAAGAGTAAGCGAGAAGCTGTACAGAATGTAATTGATTTTATAAAATTAATTAAAACGCAACATGGATTAAAAACCAAAAGAATAAGATGCGATAATGGAGGAGATATTACGACTAATTTTTTTAAAAATTCTTGTAGAAATAAAGGAAATAAATTAAATAAACGTGTAAATCCTTATATAATGATAGGATATTGTAATGGTGGTTACAGATTATGGAATTTCCGAACAAATGAAATAATTAATGCCAGAGATGTGATATTTGATGAAAACTTGGTGGATTTTAAGAAGACTCAATGAACAAATTGAAGAATTAGATGTTACAAGGGAAAAGTACATACAATAAAAAGGAAAAGTGAAGAAAATCTGACTGAATATGAAGATAATGAAACTACGACAGACGACAGAGAAGAAGATATAGAAGGGAACGTTACAGAAGATAAACACACTAAATCTGGTCGACAAGTTAAAATACCTAAACATTTTTCAGATTATGAATTATACAATATTTATTGTTTAAATGTAAACACTGAAGATCCTGAAACATTTCAAGAGGCTGTAAAAGAACAAAAATGGAAAGAAGCACTAGAAAAGGAATTAAATTCACTAGAACAACTAAAAACATGGGAAGAAACCAACGTACCTGAAGGAAAGGAAGCTATAGAAACAAAATGGATATTCAAAACAAAAGAAGATGGCACAAATAAAGCAAGATTAGTGGCCAGAGGATTTCAACAAAAAGAAAAAGATATTTATAAATCTATATATGCCCCAGTGGCAAGAACAAGTACAATAAGAGTAATGTTGGCTCATGCAATAAGCAAAGTATGGAATATCAGGCAATTGGATATAGCCACAGCTTTCCTGAACGGAATACTCAAAAGTGAGGTTTTTATGATTGTTGTTTATATTTTGATAAGGAAATATGGCTCTTAGTTTATGTTGATGATTTATTGATAATTGGAGAAGATATAAATATAGAAGAAATGGTAAATAAATTTAAATTAGAATTTAATGCTAAAGATTTAGGAAATGTGAAAACATTTTTTGGAATGAATATAGTGCAGACAGATAAAAGTTTAAATATAAATCAAACAAATATGGTAGATAAAATTCTCAAAACATTTGGCTTGAAGGATTCGAACCCAGTTGCAAAGCCGATGGAAACGAATTTTAATGTAATTGAAGATAACGCCGAAATTAAAAATGTTCCTTATAGAGAACTTATACGAAGTTTGATGTACCTTGCAGTGATCTTCAGTGTCTTTTCTTAGCAGATATTTAAACAGGGCAACGAACCAAACATGGAAAGCAGCGAAGAGAATTCTTCGATATTTAAAAGGAACCAAGGATTTAGGCCTTAATTATAATAAACAAGCAATAGCTTGATTGTTTATACTGATTTTGATTGGGCATCTGATAAATCAGATAGAAAGAGTATCAGTGGCGGACTCTTATTTTATGGAAATAATTTAGTGCATTGGTTTTCAGGAAAACAAATGTGTAGCTTTATCAACTGCCGAATCCGAATTCATGGCTACTGCCGTAACAGCACAAGAAATAATGAATTTAAAAGGAATATTAGAGGATTTTGATGTACAAACAAATGGAATTATGTACTGCGACAACAAAAGCACAATTTTTATGGCAAATTGATTTAAAAATTCGCAGAGGTCTAAACATATTGATATCAGAAATTATTTTTTTAAAGAATTAATAAATAATAAAACTATTAACATGCAATGTATTTACTGCTGAAAATGTCGCAGACATCCTAACAAAACCTCTACCAAGAAATTTATTTATTAAACATAGAACCAAAATGTTTTAATTGACTGTAATCGTTACTTATAATCCATACGGTTGTAATCGAGGAAGGATGTTGAATTTAGTTTATCAAGATGGTTGATGTGAATAATATAATGTTAGTTACAGTTGTTATGTACAATATTATAAAACAAAATATTTCAATAAATTAATATAACATAAAAAGGTTCTTGCTCTCTGAGCATAAATAATTACAACAGTTGTAGATCTTTTGAGTAGTTAAGCCGATGTCGCTTGCGACCGAGACTTGGTATTTAATATATCAACCTGAAACTGGTCATAATGTACCACCTCGGCTACGAGCGGCCTCGGGTTTACCACTCATAAGTAGTAGATCTTTTCAGTAATTAAGGCGAGGTTGCTTGCGGCCAAGGCTCGGTGATTAACATCGTATCAACCTGAAACTGGTCATAATATTATGGCGCGCAGCTTTATTAACTAAAGTTGTCTAAATCTTACTACTCGTTAACTCTACTAAACACTACTACTCTTACTAAATCTTTTGACTCGTTAAACCAAAGTCACGTGGGGCGCAGACTTACTTCTTAATGTTATATCAACAATCAATATAGTAAGTAGCGAACATCTTCAAAATATTTTAGGTCAAAAGCTTCAAAAACGTTGCTGCAATTTTAACTTTATAGAGGACACTGTAGAACTAATTAAATCTTTGAGAAATAATAATTTTAAGTTAACAATTTGTTTTAGATGTTGTTATGCCTACTATGTCGATAATAACTATCTTTAAACCTTGAAATTTTTCTTTTATCTCTTATAATATATACAAAAACACGATGTATTGTTGTTGTTTAAACTTGTTAAAAATATGAATTCGATGAAAATATGAAAACTCTATTTATAATTTTTATCGCTCTTTAGAAACAAAACGATAATTTCTCGTTACATATGGCCGTTTATAAGCTATTATTGTTGATTCCTTGCGATGTGTGTAAAACCAGAATCAGTCGTAAACATGAAATACGGCCGTTTCTGATGGTTTACGCACATTTGGTTTACGAGACTTGAAAACGCCGTTTTATTATGGGGCGAAAATGTGAAACCTCGTTTATCGGTTTCACGCCGTGCGAAATCATCGTTTGCAATTTTCAATAAACATGAAGAGGTCAAGAACCATTCCTAATTTAATTGCCAAGTTTCACAATGTGTTACAATAAAAATGAAATAATCACGTCACAATGATGTGGGTTAACGTACCACACAAATAAATGTATTAAAATGTAGGCGATAAAAAATCCGTAATACATTTTTAGTTAATGACGTGTTATTGTTAAGAAATTGTTGTTAGTATAAATCATCGATGCTTTTAGTTTTTCCTAAATTATTTTTTTTTTATTGATTTTTTTTAAATAAAGAAGAAAGAAGTGAACTTGGAGTATTTTATGGAAATGTATTGGTATTCAGATTCAAAATACACGTGTACTTGACTCAAGTACACTTTTTCGTTTACTTTTTGTTATACCATAAAAGCATATATGGAAGTTTGAACCTAAGTTATGCGCAATTAGCTTTTTTCGCAAGTTAAATTTATGTAAAATACTGGATCGATAAGCTGACGTCCAACACAATTTTTACCATTTAAGTACACGATAAGTGGATTATGAGTTATTAACTCATCTTTGAATCTTACAACTTTAACATGTTGCCTCACCAAAATCCTGCCTGGTTAAAAATTTATTTATGTATTGTCGATTTAATTTAACACATTATAAATTGTGTACATGATTGGTTTTTGAAGTTTTATTGAGCCATTGGTGTTTAAACGTTTTAAGGTAACTCGTCAATAAATTTCAAAAATACCCGCCTCTTTCGTATCTTGGCAATAGTGCCAAAGGAACTGGTCCACTTACAGACCAGAAATATTTCCGTCCACACTTTTTGAAGTGGGTCTCTCTTGTTCATAAAGGATTTTGAACCCAAAACTTAACCGAAATAGATTTCAACTTTTTGAACTTTAAATATAGAAGACTCGTTATACAATTTATGAGTCTTTTTTTCTAAATCAAATTTAATAAAATAGTAAATATTTTAAGTTGAGAAATATTTGCTTTAAAATACTGTTAAAGTTAAACATTGCAACATATTAAGTATGTTTAGTATACTCAATTCAAGTATTGAACCAAGCTTATCTTTTAAAATATTTTTAGAATAGTTCGATAAATAAATCGTGAAAAAAATAAATCGTTTAAAAGTAAATGATGTAGGACTCATATAAATATTTATTTTCTTGATATTTCGATTAAACCAGATTTTTTTACAACTTAATTCTTTTTCATGTGTACCATAAATATCAATAACAATTAAAATAACAATAACAATACAATACAACAAATAACAATTTGTGTATCCTTAGGAGCTAGTAGCTATAATATAAGGCTACACAAATATGTGTCTTTTCCTACAAATTATCCTGTACGTTTTAATTTTGTACGTCAAACTCTCAACAAACACCCAAGACACCATCTTTATTCTTCTAATATATTCTGCTAATATCTCATACATAGTAAGATCTAGTTTAAGTTAGTTTGGCCAGAAACTATTTTGTTAATTAAAGTTATTACTTCTATATCATTTCTTCTATCACCAAGCTATCTCATCTTTTTGGAATAGGTACCACAAGGATAAATTCTTCCTATGCCATAAAACGATAAACGCGATATTAAAGACCAATGGCTATCATAACTTTGAAGGTATTAATTCGGAATCTATTTCTATGATCTTGCATTTTCACACGATCTCCAATGCCAATTATACTGTCTTACGTCAAATTTCTGCTCAGCAAACAGTGATTTCTGGATACATTTGCTAAGTTGAATTGAGAAGTCCACCATGATCCAATATTATTCGTCTAGCAAGAGGATTGAGCAGATTGATCATCATCAAATTTCCCCTGTGATGCACGATGAAGGATGCTAACTTAAGATTACTTCTTTACTTGCAAAATAGGGTCCATTTGCCGCATTCCAAAATACATGAATGTACAGAAACATTCTTTAATATCATGAAGCTCTTCATACATCTTCCTTGGGTTCTTTCGTCAAAGTCAGGAGTGCTTCAAAATCACCATGTCAATATTACAAACCAGCAAAATTGATCTAACCTCAAGCGACCTTAGTTACTATTTTATACAGATAGATGATATACAGGCTGTTTCTGTAAGTCGTGGCGTAAAAGTATTTTTTCTAAAAACTCAGCATCAATAGTACATTTTTCCATCATACTATGGCAAAACTGTACACACAACGAATAATCAGCAATTTTTAATTCTTGTACTGTCGACAAGTGGTATGGATGCAATTGCTGAACGTGTGGGATATGCCATACCGTGCTTTTGGATATTCCGAAATGTACTAAAGTATGTTGGCTAATAATTTGACAGTTGCTCAACTGTTTTGCTTACAATTTGTTGTTATAGGCACCTACGATTAATGCAAACATATCAAAATCGAGGTTGTATCGTTTTGCGAATAACTCGAAAACGATGCGTCTAATTAAAAATGTCTAAAAGTGAAACACCTGTATAGCATTGATCCCGTGGTTGCATATTTTCAAAAGTGATCTTAAACGATTTCTCATAATAACATTGCACTGTTTGCCAATTTTTATCTTTCTAAATTCAACTTACAGTTCGCAAGTTGCATTGCCGGCAAGAAATATTGCGGTAATTTATCTTGTACGCATGCGCAAATAACGCGTTCTTTTTGGTATTCTTGCACTTGCAGATGATAGGTTTGGACATACATTTCTTGCACTTGCGCTGAAAGTATGGTCAGTTTTTTAGTTACTTTTTGTGTTGGCCACTGTAAAATATAACGGTTTTGTTGGTTTGTTTGTGTACATGAGCCTCAATCTTACAAAAAATATGTGCAGCATTAATTGGAACTAAAATATTGCAGTTAATAGTTGCCAAATGTAAAACCAAATTACCTTACATGCAAGAAAAATTGCTTACTGTAAAGTGGCGTTAAGACAAGAAAATATTTAAGAACTTGTTTAAAAATTTCTTAACTTTGAAGGTCATTTATATCTTAGCCATTTATGGATTTAGACCAAACATTTTTATTCGAATCGTCATCATTTTAACTCTAGTATTTGCTATGAAAATTATACCACGACTTACAGAAACATCTTGTATATGTAGTAAGCAAGCTTGAGACTGAGGCGTTTGCCATCGAGAGTTCCATCATGTTAGCTAATAGGGAAATCATATA
Source organism: Onthophagus taurus (assembly GCF_036711975.1). Lineage (NCBI taxonomy): Eukaryota > Metazoa > Arthropoda > Insecta > Coleoptera > Scarabaeidae > Onthophagus > Onthophagus taurus. The sequence goes on along the minus strand of NC_091972.1, from coordinate 20,228,890 downwards.
AACCGAGACAATCACTTAATTTCTTTGAATTCGTGTACTTTTTATCATCTTTGCGATAGCATAGGAGTCACCATTTTCATTCTCAGCAATAGAGGGATCATTATCAAAGTTCCAGATTCCAATCTTTTCCTTCAGACCACGTTGTAACCCCCAAAAGATTTAATTCGACACCCATGAGATGATGTAGCTGGATGTTGTGGAAAAACCATCGGTTCCTTTTGCATTAAGGAAACCAAATTACCATAATTTATATAAGGATTTCGAACATATTCCTTGAATTAAATATTTTGCCAGCAATCCTTTGCCTTTAAAAGTTAAGTACAGAAGCTGGAGGAAGCGGTGTTGATTATTGGTTCTTTGCGTTTTTAACAATTGCTTGTGTATTTTCTGCAAGTCTTGCGTCAATTTGTTGTTTACAGCTTAGGTGGTGATGATTTTCTAGATTGGTTGCACAATGTTCGTAGAATTATTTCCAGTTTATTTCATTTCACTTTACTAAATGTGTCTGTTGAAGTGCTTGCTTAGTTGTATGTCTAACAATTCTAGTTGGTGATCAGATCTATATGGGAAGTATGTATAGTTGGTTAGTGCTGCAATTTCAACATTATGAATACTAGATAGATTCAGTAGTTTTTTACAACCTTTGTAATTTGCACGATGTTGCTTCTGACAGTTCCCACATTGGGACGTTTTTGGGCTGGGTACAACCAATATTCTTGAGGTTTGAAACGAGGTTATAAGAAATAAAAAGTGGGAGCGCTGCTTATACAGTCTTGACTCGAACTCCGTATTTTTAATCCATATTTGAGGAGGCACCGAATTAAGTTAAATTTTTATTCCTCTAAATCAAGTACAATATACTATAAATATTGTATTTATCCAGTATTGTTATAAAATGGAGATCTGTAAAAAGAAATTTGGTTAAAACTTATTAAAATATTTAGAAATAAGAAAGAATAGGAAGTTAATATTGAAAAAATTCAAAAAACGCTATGACTTTATCTGTGGGTACTAAGTCATCATTCTCATATTAAATTAAAGTTGAAACTCTCTACTTTTAAACAATGCTTAAGAATATACAGGTTTGATTATAAAAATGTTGCGATAAATAATAAATAAGAAATCTGTAATGTTGGTCATTACCTTATTTTAAATAAAAATTGGAGAAATTAAAAAAATCGCGGTGACATTATTAATGGATAGAAAGCCATGATTTTGATATCAAATTAAAGCCTGAACTTTCTACGTTTAGACAATGCATAATAATATATAGGTTGCATCATAAAAATATTGGGATAAATAGTAAATAAGAAATGTGTAATTTTGGTCATCATCTAATCTAAGGCAAAAATTGGAGAAATTCAAAAAATCGCTGTGACTTTATTTCTGGATACTGTGTCATGTTTTTTACATCAAATTAAAGCCTACACTCTCCACTTTTAAACAATGTATGATAATATGTAGGTTGGTTCATAAGAATATTGTGATAAATAATAAATTTGTAATTTTGTAATGTGTAATTTTGGTCATCATCTAATCTACGACAAAAATTGAATAAATTAAAAAGTCGCTGTGACTTTATTTCTGGATACTAAGCCATGATTTTTACATCAAATTAAAGCTTAAACTCCCGATTTTTAAACAATATTTAATAATATATAGATTTAATTATAAAAATAATGCGATAAATAATCAATCTATAATTTTGGTTATCATTTGATATGGAATAAAAAATGAAGAAATTTAAAAAAACGCCGTAACTTTATGGATACTAAGCCATGATTTTGATATCAATTTAAAGCCTACACTCTCTACTTTTAAACAATATATGATAATATGTAGGTTGGTTGATAAAAATATTGCGATAAATAATAAATTTGTAATTTTGGTCATCTAAGATCGAATAAAAATTGAATAAATCAAAAAATCACTGTGACTTTATTTCTGTATACTAAGCCATGATTTTTACATCAAATTAAAGCTTAAACTCCTACTTCTAAACAATACAGGGTGTGAAAAAAGAATGTAAAATATTTAAAGTGTTAATAGTATGGAGCAAAATAAAGAAAAATGTCTTAATAAACATGGATCCGTAAATGAACGGCTTCGTAGGTATGGAATGTATGAATTTATTTATTATGTTACAAAAAATAATGTTAAATAAGATGATCAAAATGTTCTCCTTCCATATCCAAACTGATGCGGCATCTTCGTCTGAAGGATACTCAAACTCTTTCTAAAATCTCCTCATTGGCTCCAATTTCTTGGCATTGTTGATTAATTCGTAACTGCAGCTGCTGGACGGTATTCACGAGAAAACGAAGTCTAGAAGGTTTAAGTCAAGCGCTCTTGCAGTCCATACAGGTCCGCGTCTTCCTATCTACCTACGTGGAAAAGTTTGATTTAAATGTTTTCTAACCGCAATCGAAAAATGAGGTGGAGCACCATCGTGCTGAAATCAAATTTGTCGCCTTTACTCTAAGAGATTGTCGTCAAAAAGATTAATCATTGTGTTTTGCAGAAAGTTTAAATAAGCAGCGCCTGTTAATCGGTTTGGTAAAACAGCAAGGCCTAAAAACCTGTCGCCTACAATTCCCATCCAAATGTTTAATAAAAAACGTATGTGATGTCCGGATTCTATTATTCCATGGGGATTTTTATAGGCCCAAATACGGTCTTATCAGTAAAAAGAATATTGGCAAGAAAACGGTCTTCAGTATCATTGTGTAGAAACCAGCGGCAAAAAACTAAACGTGCTTGAAGATCAACTGGGTTTAAATTCTGTACTCGTTGTACATGGTACGGATAAAGCAGTTCCATGTGAAGGATGCTCCAAACAAGAAGAACACTAATTCCTACCTCTATCCATGCCAGCATTTCTTTTTGTGGTCTAGGAGTAGATACCGACCATGATCTTCCGGATTGTCTGCTTAATGAATCGGTATCACGCAATCTTTGGTGAATTCTTGCAAAAATACGATTTGGAGGAATGTAGCGATTTGGATAAGCTTCAGTATAAAATCTCCGAGCTTCGGTGGTAATCCCATTAGCACAACCATACATAAGATGCATGTCAGTTAATTCTGCGTTAGAGTAAACAACCATAGCAAACGAAAACTTATGCAATGATAACAATCAAATAGTCAATGTTTCTTTCACAATGTTAGCCACCTATGATAAGAAAACCATATCTTCGAAACCGTTCAATTATTTTGGTGTATACTATTATCTCTTTAAATATTTTACATTCTTTTTTTTATCACCCTGTATAGATTTGATTATAAAAATATAACGATAAATAATAAATAAGTAATCTGTAATTTATATTACATTAATAAGAGCACTTTGGAGATGTATTGGTGGTATTTTTGTTGTTAATTATTTTGGTGGTACCTACGATGACGTCTCCTTTGTACTCCCCTCAACACTTGTAGAGGAAGTTATCTGCTTGAAGTAGTCTTGACCTGAATTCCCTATTTTTAATCCATATAATTGAGGTGACACCGAATTCCAGATATTTATAATTAATTAGTGATTAAAATATTACTTAACAAAAATCTTATTAACATTTAAATTTTAAAACAATTACATCAATAATGTTATATCGTGATTTCTCACCCATGTATTGAAAATAAATCATTTTGACTCCGATATCGTTTATCAAATCGGTGATCGTGCACCACAGGAAACATTCTTACAAAATCACGAGTTAATTTATTTATATACAAACCGGTGCGCGCAACCTTCACAATCTAATAATTACGATAGTGTTACTCAACGGTTTACTCAGCTTTGGGTTATTATTATTACTACTTCACTCGTGCTTACATTCTGCAGGTGGATTTTACCAGATTATGATATCATTGAGTTTCTTGATTGATTTTTAAAAAATTTTTTTTACTTAAAACTAAGATTTAAATTAATTCAAGTATATTTAATGAGTGCTATTTATAAATGGTAATTGCTTTAGTACTTATAGATAATGAAACGAAAACGAAGTAAAAAGAAATGAGCCCAAGAACTCGAAACTTATCATTAGAACTACTTTGTAACGGTTATGAAACCATTCAATTAAACTTGAAGCCTTTCCATACCTTGTATTAGGTTCGATTTCCCGTGCTTCTTTATTTTTTTATCAATTAGAATTTTATAGTTTTAGATAGTATCTTTAGACCTGTTGACCTTTTTCTTCTTAGGCCTACTTTCCACGTGTATATAATCGCTCTTCACACCTATAGTTTTCAGGACGTTGAGGCAATAACTGCTCGAACATCGAGACCCCGTAATTATCAGCCATCAAATTCTAAGGCGCAAAACGATTTCTGAACTTTTTTCTCTTTCTCTCTTCTTTTCGTTTAACGCGGAGAAAAGACCTCTTCGAAGGTAATCGAAACCAAATGGAATTTCAAGAAGTAAACACTCACTTTTTTTTCAATATAAATCTAGAAGGTTTAATACTAGATAAGATTTTTTTTGACGTTATTTTCTGTCAAAAAAAACCTGCAGAAAATTTCTCAAAGCCACAATTTTTTTTGCACGAAATTTGGCGTGGAAATTGATCAACAAAGATGGAACCAGATCAATTAAATACAAAGCAAAGTGATAATTGGACTATACTTGAAAATAATCCCGATTCAAGCGAAAATTTCGAAATAGTCCTCCCAGAAGAAAACACCCCCAAAAAATCAATTCCCAACCAAATATACAACGCCCATTTCCTAAAAAATCTTCGAAAAATAACATTTAAACCCGGAGGAAATAAAAAACCATCATCTTCCGATCAACCCGAAATCGAAATGTTCACCCACCTAATTTTCTTTTGGTTCATCTTTGTTAATCTAGTGATAACCTCGATATTTTCCCATTTAATTCGACAAGATATGAAGCTAAAAACGTACCTAAACATTTCAAAAGAAGATATTAAAACGGATTTGAATGATAATACATTAAATAACATCGCTATGAATCAAATTATTCCGAAACTATTAACGAAATTTTTAGATATGGATCGGGATCGATTAAATTACGCATATGAAAAGGAAAATATTTTCGATTTATTAAAGGAACAATCTCAAGAAATGAAAGAAATAAAAGAAAGCGTTCTTGAATTAAAACTCTTTTTGGATCAAGTTCAACATGACGTTATTAAAGAAATCGTTGATTTTAAAAACGAAATCGTAACCGATGATAATTCTTTAAGACAACATTCAATTGCTTGGGTCGATTTTGTTAATATGGTTAATGTTATGATGGCTGAAATGCAATCGAGAAATTCGTACTCGAATTGGATGGATTTAAAGGATCAAAAAACGATTTAATAATATGTTTTAAACGAAGATAAATTTCTAAGTGATTTGAATTTTTTTGTGTATTTTGAAGAATGTGGCTTCTTTTTTTTTTGGTTCTTTTTTTTTCGGATAATGAAGATAAATATTATTTTGTTAATAAATGACTATATTTTTATAATCTTTAAAGCTTTATTTATGTTCTATCAGATTAACTTGATTGTTTTAACCTTCAAATCATTAACCTTTATCGTCTAAAATCTTTTAAAATTTATGTTTATTGTGTCGATGGTGTTTAGGTACACCTATATAAAAATTATTTTATATTTTCCCCTCCACATTAAAAGTCCACATCCAATATAAATTTCAATCTGGTTCAATTTAAAGTCTGCGTGGTGTTGCCGTCGAAGAGGCAGTAATAACAGCAAACTTCGTTTGGGTTTCGCCACATGACATCGGTTCGCTTCGAAAATTGAACTAGCTGGTTATCGATTTTGAATTTTCCGATAATTGGTCGGGGTTTTTCATCGTTTATTTACCAACGTTTGATTTCTTTTTATTTATTTTCAGTGATGTGCCGCCGGCAACCGCCGTGAGCGTCGGATCTCCCGTACGTTGTTCCCAATCCAGGGTCAGCATGGATAGCCCAAAGAAATCACCACAACATAGTCCAGCATCAGCTGAAAGGTCTACATTAAAAGTAAGTAAAATTTATAAATCACAACTGAAGTTAAATAATTCTCTAAATTATGCCGTATTTAATTAAATTTATTAACAAATTCAATCAATTATTTAAACTATATTAATTAAATATGTATATGGAAGAAAAAATATTTTCTGTTGCAATCTATTTTTAGTAATTAATTTTCTGATTCAATCCTCTATATACACAAAATATTTAGAATTAAAATATGATAAAAGATCATCATTGAGCATCTATTATGTTTTCTCTCCGTTATACATCTTGTACTAATAGATATACACTGTGTTAATTAATTATCGTACCCAATATGGGCTGTTGACGCAGTACAGTGTGTTAATTAATTATCGTACCTAACGTCATCATTGCATGTATGCAACCAATATCACAGTATTGGTATTGCAATACGCGATTTGCGTACCAATATTGTGATATTGGTTGCATACTTGCAATTATGATGTCAGGTACGATAATTAATTAACACACTGTACTGCGTCAACAGCCCTTGGTGTCGCTATAATGCACTTGACAATAAAATTCTTGCCACTTTTCTGTGGTACGTAAGATACCAAGATTACACCCGAAATTGCAATCATGGAACAGAAAAAACCTCATATTAATTGAAACTATGTTTGGTTAATCTACACTACGTGCCAAAAGAATTGCAACACCTCGAAAATGATGAATCATCAAGCTGAAATCTTAACAAAACTCCTAGGTGCATGTAAAAAGTCGGTGATAAAAACATTATATCGATACACAAAGATATGTAAGTTTTTAGCTGTGAAACACAATCTGTAATAAGAAAGTTAAAAACTGCATCACAAAATAAATGCTATTTAGTGAATGAACGTTGTTTCTTCGATTGTTAACAATGCCTAGAATTGGTTGAAGATCGCGGTTTAACCAATTATCTGACATTGAAAGAAGCGGATTCTTGGCTTGCACGCGGCAGGTATTCTGTCTCGTGGAATTAGTTGAAGATTGAATCGAAATCCTTCCACAGTGCTTCGAGCATAGACTGCGTGGTCCACCATACCACCGTAGGTTAGCATTGGTCGAACCACGGCAGTATAAATCCACAGGGCTATCTTGGGGGACAAACCCCAAGACCTCCCGACAACCCTCCGGCACTGGCCGAAGGCGACACAAGCTTTATTAACTCTATTATCTAGGTGGGATTTCCACGTTAATTTACTGTCTATTATTAAGCCCAAGTACTGAACTTCCGTAGACAGTTTAAGTGAAGTTTTAGTATGCGTGTAAAAAGAATCATCTCTGTCTTCTTGGGATTGACTGAAAGGGATTGTTTATTACACCAATTCTCAATTAGATTGAGTGCTTGCTGCATCCTGCCGAGGAGTACGTTAACATACAGTGTGTTAATTAATTATCGTACCCGACGTCATCATTGCAAGTATGCAACCAATATCACAGTATTTTTATTGCAATACGCGATTTGCGTATGATACGTATTGCACTGTGATATTGGTTGCATACTTGCAATGATGACGTCTGGTACGATAATTAATTAACACACTGTACTTACCTCTTATAAGGATTGTCAGGTCATCTGCGTATTCAACGGTTTTAAAACTGGCTAGATTTAGGCGTTTCATAATGCTATCGAGTGTGAGATTCCACAGAAGTGGAGAAAGTATTCCCCCTTGCGGACAGCCTCTTGAAGAGTGGCCTGGCCAGCCCTTAATTTGACGATCCTGTGTCTTAGAGAGCTCTCAATCCAGTCACACAGGTCCAGAGGAACGTTATGCTCTAACAAGGCGTCGTTAATTCCGGAGAAGGTAGTTCAGAAACACCTTCCACGTCAATAAAAACCCCCAGGGCGAACTCCTTGTGGTCTAGTGCACCACCGACGAAACTGATCACTGGGTGAAGAGCCGTGAGCGTAGACTTTCCCTGGGTGTAAACATTTTGATTAGAGTCTAGTGGCCTAATACGCAGACAGGAGTCTCTAATGTATCGATCGCAAAGCCTCTCAAGCGCTTTCAATAGAAAGGTGGAGTGCCTAATTGGTCCATAGGACTTCGAAAGGAAGTAATCTTGCTTACCATGTTTAGGTATAAAGTTGACCGTGACTTCACGCCAACTTCCCGGTACGTAGCGAATCGCCAGGCATCCCTGGAAAATATTCTTCAGGTGCGGTAACAGGTCTTCCAGTCCCCATTGTAAAAGGTCCGGTGCAATCTCGTCTGGTCCTGGAGTTTTGAACGGCGAGAATTTTTGAACTCTTTAGCTGCCTACTCATATCGAGTCAACAGCTCAGTTCCTCGTCGGGCTTGGCATAAATGTCTCCTCACGGACACTATAAGGTAAATAAGTACCTTCAAAACATGAATCTTGCTGACTGTCCTCTCTGTCGAGCCTCTGAATAAGATGACGAGACGGTTAAACAGATCTTGTGCGATTGCCCCTCTCTGACCGACCTCAAAATGAGGACCTTCGGTGAGGAATGGCCAACCACAGATGATTTCAAGAATGCAACCTCTAGGAGCTGTCCTAGCTTTTGGCAAAACCTTAGGCTAGTTGATGTGACCAGAGTGTGTAATGGGAGGATGCACAAGGAGCTTAATGGGGCCTAAGTGTGGTGTGAGGTCATGACCAACATCGTCGTCCTAGAAGCGGTCGTCCTCGAGCGACTAACGAACGTGAAGATGGTCGTCTTAAGACAAATGAGTCTTAGAGACAGATTTCGTTCTTTGGCTGCAATTGGTGTTGACTGGATGAGAGATCTGAAGCAGATAGTGTCACGGAGAATGTTTGTACCAGTATGTACCAACGAATTTCATCTTTTAATCTCCACTAATACCCACCTTTACGACGTCTTCCTTTGACGCAACTTTCCAAAACAGCCAGACTTCTATGGAGTCAACATTGGATCGATGAATAGGGTCACATAATGTTTAGCGATAAATCCCGGTTCTGTTTGTGGCAAAATGATCGGGAGATCGAGTTGTCATCCCTGGCAGTTTAAATACACACCGATACATCCACAAGGTTTTACAGCCCGTCATAATTCCCAGGCTAAACCAACTCTCTGACATCATGTTCCAGCAGGATAACGCCCGACCTCATATCGCCCACATTTGTCAGAACTTACTACACGAAGAAGGAGTTGAAATTCTCCCCTAACCTACTCGCACTCTGGATTTATCGAGCATGTGTGGGTTATTTAGGCGTTATGTGTTATTATATTTGGGATCCAAACGGGACAGGCTACAACAAACCTAAGATGAGATTCCACAAGATACCACTGATCATCTCATTCAGAGCATGTCTCGCAGAGTTAGACAGTGTAATAATAATCGTGGGGATGTAACATTTTATTGACATAAATTGTTGGTATATTATTTTTCAATTGCTTTTTGTAGGTTAGGTTGCTTTCGATGTATGTATATATGTAGGAAAGGGGGTATGCTTCCGCATACAGCACCTAGGCCCCAACGGGCTATTTGTACATCCTATAGTAGAGGAGGATTCCTGTACTCTCTCCGGCTACATCAACCCGCCTAAGGAATTTCCGAAGGCTAGGATACAACTCAGAGGTGTGTTCCTGATGCCATTTGTGCTCGGCTATTTCTCTCCGAAGTCTCTCATTCTGAGGTCTTGCAGAGTGGGGCAGTCACACAAGATGTGTCGAATCGTCTCCTCGCTATGTTCGCAGAGGCGGCAGAGAGGACTAACAGTAAGCTTAAGGTTATAAAGATGCTTGTTTACCTTACAGTGACCCGTGATGATTCTCGTTACAGTTCATAGAGCGTTTCTACCAAGCCTTACGAAAGACATGGCTGCCTCTGCTGAGGGATAACATAATACTTCCTTAGACAGATGGCAGCCCTTAACCCTATCCCACCAGTTAATAAACACTTTTTGTGGGTAAAATCGTTAATTATCTCAATCTGAGTTGATAAGGACGGAGCGATTATCAGTTCAGGCGAACATGGCACTCGCTTGGCAGCCCTTTTGGCAAGCCTATCAGCGTGCTTGTTACCTAAACAAGTCGAGTGTCCTTTTGTCCATTGAAGTATAACACAGTTATGCACTGCGACCTTCTCCAATGTCAGATGACAACCCATAACAAATCCTGAGGTAATTGTTATTCTACTTAGGGCTAAAATAGCTTGTCTACTGTCAGTGTAAATTGTGAAAGTCTTACCTACCATGATTGTATGGCAATTAACTGGCCTGTATGACGGTGCGCTTGTACTTTTACCTAGAGGTTCAAATACGTGGAGATACGATTCGGAGATCGTACGAGAAGACTCCGGTTCCAGCTCCTTCCAGTTTTTTTCCTCTATTTCTGTGGAACTTGGGTGGGTGAGATGTTTCTTCGTAAAAATGTGTTGTAGGGGTGTGACGTCCGTTTTACATTCTAGAATTGGTGAGTTGTCCACCATTTCATTCCAGAGAATGGCATTTTTACTATCTCTCCCACCCATTAGAATTACTACAGTCGAATCATGGTCACCAGTGCCACGTCTTGAATGAACAAATGAAGTGGCGTTAGGTTCAACATGTTTTCCATGGCTGCAGTGGGGGTAGTCCACAGCGCACCTGTATTAAGTGCAGCATATGTAAGCATAGGTCGGATTACAGCCGTATAAATCCAGAGGGCATTTTTGGGTGACAAACCGAATGAAACGTACGTTTTTTTTACTCTATTATCTAGGTGGGCTCTCCATGTCATTTTATTGTCAAGTGTGATGCTCAGATATTTGACTTCTTTTGACAAAACCAATAGAATATTAGCAAGGGATGGCATTCTGGGCTTGCTAAACTTCCTCATCCGTGTGAAAAGAATCAACTCTGTCTTCTTAGGATTCACAGAGAGCCTTTGTTCGTCACACCAAGATTATCGATTTGAGAGCTACTTGCATCCTATCAAAAAGCACGTTTATGTACTTGCCTTTGACGAGAATGGTTAAATCATCTGCGTAACCAACTGTAGTAAAGTTGGCTTCAGTGAGGCGTTTCAAGAAGCTATCCAGAGTGAGGTTCCACAAAAGTGGGGATAGTACACTCCTTTGTGGACAACCTCGAGTAACTCCTCCTTGGAGCCTAATATCGCCAGCCCTAAGCTTAACTATCCTATGTTTAAGAGTGTTCTCAATCCAACCACAAAGAGTCTGTGGAACATTATGCTCTCATTAGGCATCGTTAATACCAGAGAAACTTGTTTTATCAAAAATTGCTTTCTATAACTGGTTTTCTGTCCACCTTTCCTTTATTTCGCTTTCTATGTTTGTTAGGATGCTTTTTCTAAGGAGCTTCTTGTCGGACATGGTATTGCCGCATCCACTGCATAGGCGAGGTGGTGCTTTTCTTTCCATGTCGAACAGTATTGCAGATAGCGCATATTCTTGTCTGACATCAGTGTTGATATGCAGGACTATACGGATCTTTGGATCCGTGTTCTTTGTAGTTCTTCAAACATTTAATTATCCGTATCACTTCAGCATATGTAGTTACGTTGATGTCTTGTAGTGCTTGTTAAATTTCTTCAACATACTCGCTCCACCTATTCAAGATATCATTCTCCTTTGGTGTTCTTACATAAGTTTGTTGCTGGATTAAATTCTCCTGTTTGTTCTTTAACTTTTCTATAAAACTTTCTGCATTCATGCTTGTTATTATGTTACATCATTTCTTTTACCTCACTTTTGGCCCGTTCCATCTTCTTCCTGTAACACACTCTGCTTTTCTATTATATTCACCTTAGTCGATTCTTGAAATTTTTTGAAGACACATTTTTCTGTCATCTGATTTGGAGAGCCATCCTACATTCTTCATTTCTATTGTTTCTCTTTTCCCCTGTATATTAATACAGTGTGTTAATTTATTATCGTACCCGACGTCATCATTGCAAGTATGCAACCAATATTACAGTATTTTTATTGCAATACGCGATTTGCGTATTTCACTGTGATATTGGTTGCATACTTGCAATGATGACGTCGGGTACGATAATTAATTGACACACTGTATGTGACCAGCAATTCCATTTACGCTAAAGTGCTAACTTAAAAGATTTACATTAACCTTATTAATTTTCTTTTTAGGTCCATCTACCAAATGGATTAAATGTAATAAAATACAGCGATGATACTGATGTAAAAACAATGATAGCATTGATAACGGAAAGGCTTTCGAACACGGATAGATATTACAAGAATCTTTACTCGATGAGGCTAGTGCATACAACAACAGGAGAGGTAAAATTCTCGCTAATTTATTATCATTTCTTTCTTTAGCATTCTTGGTCCTTCCACAGACGCATTGGTTGCTCCAAGATACGACGATGGGTCAAATCCAAAACAGATATCTTCACAAGCACCCGCTTTCAGAATGGAAATTCGAATGTCGCGTTAGATACCTACCAACGAGTCTCCGGGAGCTCTGCGAGAAAGACCGGATAACGTTTTATTATTTTTTCGATCAAGTTCGACATGATTACCACGCGAGTAATGTGATAATCGAACAAGATGTAGCCGTTCAATTATGTTGTTTGGAGGTGAGGTATTTTTTTAAAGACCTGGCGGCTTCTGCGATCGATAAAAAATCAAACCTTGAATATTTGGAGAAAGAAATCGGAATGAATAAGTTTTTGCCGCGCGTTATCATCGATACAGTTAAACCAAAAACGTTGCGAAAGTCGTTGCAATCAAATTTTAAAAAGTTTAGTCATTTAAATGAAACGGAATGTATGTTTGAATTCTTTCGACTTTTGAAACCCTATTACAAGTACGATGAGGAACGTTTTAAAGTCGATTTGGGTAGCGAATGGTCAGTTCCTGTTGAATTAATTGTTGGACCTCATCACGGAATCTCATACAGCGGCGGACAGATACAAAATTGTAAAATCGCCGAGTTTAATCAGGTTCAGGCAATTCAAACGCTAGTCAGTGATTGTGATAAACACTCGAAAGCCACGCTTCAACTCAGGATTGCGGGCGCTCAAGAAATACTCTTCATTACTTGTCCGAACTTGCCTGTTGCTGAAAGTCTGGCTGATTTAATTGATGGTTACTTTAGGTTACATTCTGGTACCCATAATTCTATATGGAATAGAAAAGGTAAGCACTTAATTAATTAATTAAATTAAAATTAATAATTCAAGTAAAAAAAAATCGTTATTTAAAGATTTTTTAAAAAAAAGGAAGATAATATTTAGGTCACTTTATTTAAATATAGACAACATTTGTCAGTGTTTGACCAACGTTATCTAAAAAAATAAGCTGAATATGAATACTTATCTCATTTAACGCCACACGAGTTTAGACTATGTAATAACGAGTTACTTAAAACCCTGAAAATTGGAATTTAAAAATTAGAATAATTTGAGTTTTGTTAATATAATATTACGTAATTTGTATTTTACAAGCGACTGTTTGGAAACAATTTCCGTGTCCATGCAAAGGTTAGTAATCATTAAAAATGGCATGACGCACTGGACTTATCTAATCACAGCTTATTTATTTCTGCACATTTGCCACCATTACCTTTTCGTGTCGGCTTTATTTAAATCACTTCTTAGATGTTAATTTCCGTTTTGATTTTTTTATTTTCAGAGACTACTCCGGGAAAATTGTTGGGAAACCAGAAAGATAATCTTAATTTTACCGGTACGATGTTATCGGAAGATTACGCGGAAATTGTTGATGAAGAGGGGGATTATTCAACGCCGGCAAGTAAGCAACTAAATTAAATTATTTTTTTTGATAAAAGACGTTGATTTATTTTTTTTTATTCAGCTAAAAATTACGAATTAATTCGTACGCAAATCGAATTAGGTGATATATTAGGTGAAGGTCAATTTGGCGATGTTCATAAAGGAGTTCTAAAGAATAAAGATGGAACTACGGTTCCTGTGGCTGTGAAAACTTGTAAAGGAGATGCGGATCCAGCGAGGACAGAAAAGTTTTTGGAGGAAGCTTGTAAGTTAATTTTGTTATTAAAAATAAATTTGTTAAATTTATTTTTGTTTAAGATATTATGCAAAAATTTGATCACCAACACATAATAAAATTAATGGGAATTTGTTCAGCTTCTCCAGTTTGGATAGTAATGGAATTAGCAAAATTAGGTGAACTCCGCGCTTACCTACAAAACAACAAAAACCAATTAGATCTAAGCTCCCTTTTACTATACGCATTCCAACTATCAACCGCTTTAAGTTATTTAGAATCGAAAAAATATGTCCATCGGGACATCGCAGCCAGAAACGTTTTGGTTAGTTCACATAATTGCGTAAAATTAGCCGATTTCGGATTATCTCGGTGGATGGGTGAAGACCAAAGTTATTATAAAGCATCGAAAGGAAAACTACCCATAAAATGGATGAGTCCTGAGAGTATTAATTTTAGAAGATTTACGACGGCCAGCGACGTTTGGATGTTCGGGGTTTGCATGTGGGAAATTCTTATGATGGGTGTCAAGCCGTTTCAGGGGATTAAAAATAACGATGTGATAGGAAAAATTGAAAATGGGGAAAGATTGGCTTTACCACCTTGTTGTCCACCAAGATTATATTCGTTAATGTCGCAATGTTGGTCTTATGAACCTAGCAAGAGACCTACTTTTAAGGAAATTAAGGAAATATTAAAGTAAGTAATGATTTTAATTACAAATTTCATCATTTCATTAGTAATAAGTGATTAAAATTCATAAAACAGTTTGAATTGAATTGATTTGTATTAAATAAATCAAAAATCATATGATTCTTTTGATGTCAACTCTGCATTCATGCTGAAATAAAACATTCTTTCCAGCGATTAGATTCGACTAGATAATTTTAATTAAGCAGAACGAAATTAACTCTCAGTGATGTTCAAACAATGAACACCTTAGGTATCTTAGGAATGTTACGTTCATGGGCATGTTAGTCTATGGTTCATTCAAAATAAGAAAATAATTACCCCATTAGTACCGTTAAAACTGAAGTAGAAATGAATCCCAGTATGGAAATTGGTCCATATAAAAGCGTTTCAAATTTAAGAACATTTGTGATGAATTTATTTCTCAAACGGTTTTTATGCTAAAAATTGAGTTGTAATTAACTATTAATTTACATGTAGGTATTCCTTTCTTCATAATCACCTAACCCCGAAATTTGCAAAATGACGTGAACATTATTTAAAAAAAACCGGCGTTACACGTAGCAGTGGACTGCTATGGCAGTAAGTTCTAGGGATGGCACGAAAATTCGTCCTTGATACTGTTCCAGCTGATCTCGTCATTTGATTGCAGATCCGATTCCTGCTTTTCAGAAAATGTGCGTTCCCTAAACACTACTTGCAGGGCTTGACAAATGTTTTTGAGCTATTTTGCTTAATTCACGGTACAGTTCTTTATGGCCTTTCCACCAAATGATATGATTAATTTGTTTCAGAAATTTATTTTCACTTTTGCGTCAGTTTTTTGGTTTGATGTGATGATGAATCAGTAGTACCAATAATATCATTATACACCATTGCCATAAAGACTTAATTTCATTTGTAGACAACTGAACAACATTGTCACTATCATTATTATTCGATGAATTGCTCTTAAAATTGAATTGTTGTAGCTTTTAGTGTATTTTGCACTAATATTCCTGCACCAGAAAATGTGTTTATTGAAAAGTATTTTTGTAATGTGGCTACTGAAGGAATAACATTTGAGATTAAGAAATTTGTGGATTATCTGTTTATCTACTTAGTGTATTCTTCAAATGGTGTTAAAATATTTATAGTTGTTTCTACACTGTACAGGGTGTCCAAATTTCGATGGGTTTGCAGGGTATCTCAGTTATTATGAATGATAGAAAGTTGCGGCTTTCGCGAACCTGAGCTACTTTTTTGTGAAACTTACAATGGCGCAAACCAAATTTTCATAGCCCTCTTCGTTTTTGATATACAGGGAGTGTTTGGTGGAATTTGGTTTGGACAGAACGTGGAATTCTATGTAGTTGGTACATCTTGTAAAACTTTTCTTTGTGTTTTCTTTTCTTCCGACCATCATTATGTCGCTCGGCGGCCTGCGCCCTCGGCATTATAAGGTCAAATTGTCTATGTTTTAACTAATTAAGCCGTTTGCGGTTGAGACTCAGTGATTAATATTATATCAACCTGAAACTGAGTATTATATTGCAGCGCGTCGGCTTTATTAAGTAAAGTTGAAGGTCTTTAGACTAATGAAGCCAACGTAGCTGCTCCTTGATGAACCTTAGTATTGCCCTGAGATTTTTACCGAAAGTTTTGTGTCTTAGACGGCCTCTGGCGACGCAATTACACAGTATATGTTCAGCTGTTTCTGACTCGTCGTTGCAAAGTTGACAAGTTTGATCTTCAACTTGTCCAATGTGGAAGAGGTGGTATTTTAGGGGCGCATGGCCGGTCAGGTAACCTGAGAGCATCCTTAGATCCCCTTTGCTGAGGCATAAAACCTTTTGGTTTTGTTTTGCGACGGAGTTATCATACTCTTCCCTTGTCTGTGACCTGGAAGTTCTTTCCAGCGTGAGGCTACCTTTGAGACCTCCCAATTGTTGATTATTTGTTGTAGGTAGCTGTTTTGTAGTCCATAGCCAGGTTGGGGTCCAACAAAGGGCGTGTTCGCTGCCTCTTTGGCCAGCTTGCCCGCCTTCTCATTGCCCTCAATGTTGTTGTGACCTGGAACCCACCATAGGGTAACATCATTGCCCCTAGCGAGTTTTCTCAGGTTGCTGGAACACTCTCTGATCAGTGCGGAATCACACGTGTAGGCCTGAATTGCCTTTAAGGCTGCCCGACTGTCAAAATGTTTATGGATGCACTTTTCTGTCCCTTCTTTAGGTTCAAAGCGGTGCAGAAGTTTATAGTAAGAACTTCTGCTTGGAAAATTGTTATGTATTTAGTCCAGTGATACCCATACCTACTCCGGATTTAACTGTCTTTGAAGCATCGGTGTACCAGGCTAGGGCTCCTCTTTTTAGTTGAGGCCCTCCCTTCGCCCAATCATCTCTGCTTCTAAATATGACCTTATACGGCTGCTTGAAATTGTATTCTGTCGGTATAAGGTCCGTTTTAATTTCAATCAGGTGATTTAGAAACTTAGGTTGCCGTGCATCAACTTGAATGAAGAAACTGTTTTCAGTGATAAGGCACTTGAAGCTGCCTCCTTTTGTATATATAAATGGAGCGGCCAAAGCAGCCGTCGAACAAGATCTCATTGCACCCGTTATGTTAAGACATGCTAATCGCTGGATTTGTGCCAGCTGTTGTTATGCTGTCTTACGTGTTGTTTTTGGCCACCAAAAATTTGCCTATGGCAAATCTGGTTTACCATAATGGCCTTTTTCCTCACCTTATCTAAGTGTGAGTTCCAGTTTAGTTTACTGTCTAGTATTACCCCTAGGTATTTAACTTCTGTTTTGAGGTTAATAGTTCTGCTATCAATAGAGGGTGCTTTTGTTTGTAGCTTCCTTCTCCGAGTGAAAGGGACTATTTCAATTTTATTTGGATTGATGCTGAGCCCAGTGCTTTAGTTGAGTTATGATTCATATTTACCAGGTCATCAGCATACCCCTGAATCTTGACTCCGTTTTTTGATACTGTGTTTATCAAGTCATCAACTACCAGGCACCATAATAGAGGGGGGACATCATCTTAACGCCTTTATAGTCAACGACTCGCCTCCCAGACTGGCTGTGATCTGCCGTCTTTTCAACATGGCTATACACCATTTGATTGTCGACGGATGTATATCTTTTACGTTTAGAGCCTTCTCTATGGATTCATAGGAGGTGTTATCAAACGCACCTTCTATATCTATAAAAGCATATAGGGCTATCTCTTTGGTTGCAATTGCCTCCTCTAAAGTGCTAGTCAAAGCATGGAGAGCAGTAATTATTGATTTTGCTTTCTGGTAAGCATGTTGGCTAGGGTGGAGTGGATTAGTGACAAGCACTCAATTCCTAAGGTTGATCGATTACCTTTTCCATCCCTTTGAAGAGAAGTGAAGTTAGGCTAATTGATCTGTACGCCTTGGGGTCGGCGTTTGAACGCCTACCACATTTAGGTATGAAAGCCGAGGTTGCTTGCGGCCTTCGCGTTATCAACTACAGTCGGCATCATAACTTTATTATACCTTGTGCTTAAACTAGGAAGAATGAATACCTGAAAAGTTGACCCAGAGAGGCAAGGTAACTGTATCGTTGGCGACTAATCTCAAAAAATGTTTTGATATTCAGGGACTCTTAAGAAATATCTATAGATTACTGCAGGATCCAGGTAGGGATTTGCTAAGGTATTTTACAGACATCGTTGGGGACTATCAAAACATTTTAAGTCTTTTGGAGGCACTTATAATACCACTCTTTTAGTTATTTAGCAGGACTTTAACACATAGTACTCTTTCAACTTACCTTACCCTCTTAGCCTACGTACCATGCCGTCTTCACATTCTGTCTTCAATCACATTGTCTCATGTCATAATGACGCAGACCACTATGACAATGATATTCTAGAATCCACTATTTCTCCAAATAAAGTCATTGATTTAACAGCAGAACGCGAATCAGTGACGATGAAGAGTCGATGCAAAAAGTTTTCAATGAATCAAGAAGAATTTTGAGCCTTGTTTAACTATACTGTGGCAAATTGTTTCAGGATTCTTAACAGAAATTCAGTTTGCTCCTACAGGAATTAAAAACTGTCATTTTCGTCAAACCCTTGCGTTGTTACAACGTAATCGTTCCAAGAGAACTTTGTCTGACGATTTCTCCTAAAGTTCATTGTTTCAACACTTTTCAAGCACAAACAGTTATCATGATTTTATGGTAGTTATAAATACTATTCTTATTTCTTTATTCTTATATGCTTGAAATACTATTTTTCTTCTTCAATGGCTCCACAGACCGTTGTCGATTGCTTAATTTTTGACTCCAACTCTTTTTGTCCATGGCTTATCCCTCAATGTCTCGTCTTCTCATCTTGCTTTCGGCTCTCCCCTAGATTTCGCTCTTTACATTCTCCTATTAAGCAGTTGCTTCGATATCCTTCTTTCCTTCATCTTGCCCATTGCAATATCTGGATCTTGATGTACTCTAAGAGCATAGGCTCTTCTCGATTCTTTCTCAGAACCTTCTTCTTGAACTGACGTCTTCAATCTTTGTGTACCAGTTTCTGAGTTAATGTCCAGATCTTATAGACATGTATTATAGGCTTTATGCTCCTACGTATGTCCTTAGATTTGTTTATATTCTTCTTCGTATTTCTCCAGCCTATCTGTCATCCCTCGCCAGCTCCATTCCAAGATATACGAATTACGGGACTATCTCTATGTCATACTCTCTATCACTGCCCACGATTCTGCCTGGTTTAATCTGCATAATTATTTTCATTTTCCCTATATTTGTCTCATCTCCACCTACTTCACTAAGTTCTTCATTTATCTGTAGGTTCAATCTGTATTCCTTTACTTTCTCTCTTCCAACTAGTTGTACTGATTTGTTTTCTGGTGAGATTCAATCGTGCTATTTTCATTTCTCATATGGCATGTTCCAGTGCCAGATTAAACAATGTCAGTGCAAGCCCATCCTAATGAGTGAATAAATATATAACTAAATAAGTTTTTAATGTCTTTCTGAATTATTTTGGAACACTTTTTGACATGTGGTGTGATATTATGATATAAAGGTTATATTTCTGTTTTAAAAATTGTAGGTTGAAACACAATATATACTACTTTTTGTCATATATTATAAAAATTTCTTTGTAATCCATAAAATTTAACCTCCTTAACTTCATCTGTCTTTTTAATTAAATTAATCATTTTTTTATTAGTGAGATTTTACTAGAAGAAAGATCTGCAGCTCAAGAAACCTTAAAAAGAGAAAATAGACGAGTGGCAGCTATGTCATGGGGTTCAGGTGAAGATATGCCCCCTCCACCAAAACCTTCAAGATATCCAATGCAAGGTAAATTTTAAAAAAATCTATCTAAACTCTACAACAAATTATTTATTTTTTCTTATATCATTTAGGCGTTGATTCAGTATCTTTGGCATCTGGTCCAACAACAAATCCAGTGTCGCAAACGTATATAATAGCCAAAAATCCGGAGGTGTTGGCCCATTTAATGAAAGAAAACGAGAACCGCGGATTTTCACCTTCAGCTTATACAACACCAGCTTCGGTATTTAATTCAGTAGCAGTAGAATTCGAAAAGAAAGATGACGTTCCCGAACCGGTCCTAAAAACCATGCCGATCCCGATGCAAAGTCTCCAAAAACTTGATCCCGAGGTCCCCGACGGCCCCCCTCAATCGATGAATCTCGATCAAACTCAAAAACCTGTTCAAACCCAACAACAGAAATCGACCGGAACTTTAGAACGTACCCCGTCAAGATCGAGTAACAGCAGTGGAACCCCAAAAATGGGTTCGTTAGAACGGAAATCTAGTTCCCCAAAAATGAATTCTCTTGAAAGAAACGCCCAGATTGCTAACAGTTCTCACGGTAGCTTAGAGAAAACGGGAATGTTTAGTCCTAAGTTAGGTTCTTTGGAACGAAAATCTCATTCGGGTTCTCCAAATATGGGTTCTTTGGAACGAAATACCCCGATAAGTTCTTCTTCGGGAACTTTTTCTCCCAAAATGGGTTCTTTAGAGCGAAATGCCCACGTAATTTATCCGGATCGTATTCCCAATTATCACCCAGAACCAACTTTGTACACTATTAATGCTGAAAGAACTCAAGTTTTTGAAGAAAGTATTTATGATTTTGGTGGTGCTGACGTTAAAAGTTGCGCTCATAAACAACCACAACCATATTTTATTCAACAAAAATTAGCGACGGCGTTTGTTATTGAAAAGGAAAAAGATGTTCGAATACAGGTTCGAATTTTGATAGCAAAAAGAAATAAATAAAATTGTGTAGCATGTTTTATCTTTTATTTTTTTAAGTTTTTTTCCGTGTTTAGTTCATAAATTTCTTGAGATTTTTTTTGTGTGGTTTTAAACAATTTTTGATTTCAAAGCATGATTTTGCATGTACTTAATGAATGTATTTCTGTAATTTAATAAGTTTGAACAAGATTTATCAATTTACCTCCTCCAAACTCCTACCGATATTGTTTTTTAAAACACATTTTTATGTTGATAAGATTATTTTCTAAGCAAATATTAAATTTATGTTTGCATGAATAATTTTCCTTTCAATAATTCTTTCAACCATAAACAAAGTAAAAAATGTTTTTTCAGTCGACATCATCTCAACAATCTATTTACGGGGATCTTTTATTGGATAACTCTAAATGTCACGACATGGAAAAGTTATTTCTTGAGCACAAACTTAGACAACAACTTAGAGAATCCGAAGAAGACCAACGATGGCTTGCTGAATCAGAAACTAATTTGGTAATTAATTTTTAATTTTAATTTTTGTCTTTTTTAACGAAAATTTATTAATTGTAGAAAAAAAGATTAAGTATTGCGCCCTCCCAAGAACTTGATTCATCGTCAGATTATCCGCATTCGATGGTCTCAATCCCAACTAGTCCTCTTTCAACGTACGCAAATTCGCATAATTTATCCAGTAGTTTGGGCAGCATGTCTTTAACCGGAAATGGAATACAAAGCGGAAACGAATCCCAATCGAGTAGTAAAAATCAATCTCCAGCTGGTTCTGCTACATCTACAATGACCCCAAAACAAGATAGATCTATTACACCAACGACTAGTTCTGATAATGAACGTGAAAAACCAAAGGTAAGAAAGAAATCAATATATAATCAAGAGTATAAAGGTAAATAAAGTAATTACAAGTATAAAGAGTGAATTAAGGACAAGAATATAAGAAAACATAATAACTTTTCTATGTAATTTTGATTTATAGTTCTTGTTATTTCCTTAAATCGCTTGGATTCTGGATTTGGGATGTTACATATGGAGCCTGTATTATATTTAAAGCTTTATTGCGAATCTTGAGGTTGATGACCTTTCCATGAAGTCTTTGAGGTTCTTAGTAATATTAGATTCTAACTTAGTGACATAAAACCTTATGTCACCATTTTCACTAATTTTTAAACAATTTATTTGCAATCTTCTTCTAATTAATTTAGGAACCAAACGTTTTCTGCTGAAGTTATTGTAAGAACTTCCCTTTTAACGTTTTTTTTTTTTATTAGGTTTTGCATTTTGAGCGATTATACGTGAAATGTAAGATACATCGAATCCTTTACATATATTTGAAGTTGCTGTTTTAAATAGATCAGTTATTTTGCTTCTTTTTTTTTGTCAAAATCAACTTTTAACGTTTTAAGGTAATCAATATCTTTTTCTTTCTTGTCTTTAAAAGCAGAACCATTCGCGATGGTTTCATTGCTTCATTAGAAAATACTTAATTATATACATAGAAAACATAATGGGAGTTGGCTGTAATGTGGTGAAATCACAGAATATTGACGGCACTTCTTTTTTATCGACATTGTTGATGAGTTCAATCATATATCAATCATATAATTAACATACCTCAGAAGGTGAACAAAGAGTGAATAAACGGACTTAATAATAGTATAGAAGAAAGTGTGGGAACAAAACGTACAATAATAAAACTAAAGATCGCACAGTGGGACGAAACGCTGTTTTGCTGGCCAGAACTCAATAGCTTTTAAATATTTTTTTTTGTCGAAAGTCATAAAGATGCGAGACTAAATTTATATGTATCTTCCCGAGATGATCTTGTTGTCACCTTCTCCAGATTATTCATTTCCGTTGGTTTGGCAAGGCATACCATATAAGTACAGGGTCAGCCAAACTCGACGCCCCACCTCTTTTATGGAAAACAGGTAAAATTTTCGAAAAAAAAATTTATACCATTTTAAATAGTATTTTCTCAGCTTTAAAAAACATCAGACGTTACAAATTTTGGACGGCGACGCTGGGCGTCGCGACGCATACAAATTTATTTTTTCAACGAACACATTTTTTTCTGTTTAGAAATAGGATGCCCATATAATTTTTAGCAATATTGAATAAAAAAGTTTTTTTATATCTCTAATAGTTTTTAATATATGTATAGCGGGATACGTAAATTAATATTGACGAGCATCGTTCTAGTAATTCTTCCATCATAGGTAGCCATGGATTGAAAATGTATGAACATTTCTTAATTTGACTCAGTGTCAAATAGTCTTGCATTTTCTTAAAAATGGCAAATCACCAGGAAAGGGTTGACATACTTTTAATTTACAGTGAAGCTCGCCGTAATTCAAGGGCAGCTGTCCGACTTTATCGCGAAAAGTATCCAGACCGAGCTGTTCCGGACCACAAGTTTTTTACCCGATTGGAACAAAATTTAAGAAAAAATACAGACGCGTTTTTCTGTAGGAAACATGTTCCTATTAAAAAACCGTATGTATTGATGGCGTCGTTGCTGAAGTTTGTCAGTTTTTTGAAGATAATCCTAGAGCATCTGTTAATATGGCAAGTCAACAATTAAATATTTCCTATTCCTCCATACGTCGAATAGTTAAGAAGAACGAATATTTTGCATACAAATTGAAGAACTTGCAGCTTTTAAATGAAGATAACCGTAATAAACGCATAGATTTTTTAGCGGATATGGCCATATTGGAAGACTACAATAGAAGGATATATAAGAACATTTTATGGACTGATGAGAGTCGATTTGTAAGTAATGGGCTTCCAAATAGGCAGAATGAAAGATACTGGGCCACTGAAAATCCTAATGTGATTAATGAAGTCGAAAATCAAGGCCACTTTGGAATTAATGTATGGTGCGGCATAAGCGATCGATATTTAGTGGGTCCATATTTTTTCGATTACAATTTTAATGGACCAATCTTTCTCCATTTCTTAGAAAATGAAGTGCCCGATTTATTGCAAGATATACCTCTCATGCAGGAAAATGTATGGTTTCAAACGGATGGAGCACCATGGATATCACAATTCTGCAATTGTTACGCAATATATGAACCGCGTATATCCTGAGAGATGGATAGGAAGATCTGGTCCAGTGCGTTGGCCAGCTAAGTCACCAGACTTAAGCTGCCTGGATTTCTTTTTATGGGGCACAATCAAGAACATTGTATACAGTACTCTCACAAATAACGTTGAACATCTTAAACAAAAAATTCGTGATGCTTGTAATACGATAAGTCGTGATACTCTTAGAAAAGTTACTCATAATGAAGTGAGAAGCCGGTTTCAGCACTGTTTGGCGGCGAATGGCGGTCAGCTTGAGCACACTTTGTAGGTGCAACATATTATGTTTCTGTTGTTTTGATTTATTCAAATCAAAATTTATTGTTTTAAGTTTTAAAAAATAAATTTAAAATAAATTTGTTGATTGTCTCAACAAATTCTTCTATACTTTTATTTCGTTGTTATTTTGTTACTATTTAGTTTATTAAAATGTTTTGTAAACCAACTTCCTGATCTATTATATTATTATTTTATATTAGTAAATTTTTAGTCCATGGCTACCTATGATAGAAGATATATCTGGATAACACTCGTCAATATTAATTTACATATCCCGCTATATATTAAAAACTATTAGAGATATAAAAAAACTTTCTTATCCAACATTGCATAGAATTATATAGGCATCCTATTCCTAAACCGAAAAAAATGTGTTCGTTGAAAAAATAAATTTGTGTACGTCGCGACGCCTAGCGTCGTCGTCCAATATTTGTAACGCCTGATGTTTCTTAAAGCTGAGAAGATACTATTTAAAATGGTATACATTTTTTTTTCGAAAATTTTACCTGCTTCCCATAGAAAAGGTGGGGCGTCGAGTTTGGCTGACCCTGTACATAAGTAGATGTAGAAGTCTGTTAACCCTTCCGCGTTCAAGTTAAAAATTTCAATTACTATGTGAGTTGCGGGAATGCGATCTACTCTATGCTATCTACTCTAATGCGATCTTATGACGTACACGTGTACGGCACTCCGCAGTAGAAATAATTTTATGTATGACGTACACGTGTACGGCACTCCACGCGGAAGGGTTAATGTGCTGCGTGCTATTCCATCGATCATTGTAAAAAATAATTGTTTAACACCTACCATTTAAGTGATGGCACTAACTTATCAACTTGGGATTCTATAACAATTTTTTCGAATTATGCAATTTTCGCCGATTAAGTTTTAAAAATTCGTATAAAATCTAGTTCTTGGAATATGAGTATGAAAATTTTCCAAAGTGTTAATAAAAGTGTCCTCTTTCCAATGACCCAACACGTTTTAAAAAATAACTTTTAGTTTTTGAGAAAACAATATTTTAAGTTTTGATAAAATTTTCGATATTGCAATTTTCATCGATAATTTTCAAAATTCGTTATAAAATTCATTTCTTGAAAGATCCTTGTGAAAATATCACCAATTATTAATTAAAGTATCCTCTTTATAATGCAAAAAGCCGTTTTGAAAAATCACTTTTAGTTTTTGAGAAATAAATTTTTGAAATAATCGAAAATTTTTTCGAATTTTGCAATTTTCGTCGATTAAATTTTAATAATTCGTATAAAATCGATTTTTTGAAATATGAGTATGAAAATTTCCCAAAGTGTTAATAAAAGTGTCCTCTTTCCAATGATCCAACCCGTTTTGAAAAATAACTTTTAGTTTTTTGGAAAACAATATTTGAAGTTTTGATAAAATTTTTGATGTTGCAATTTTCATCAATAACTTTCAAAATTCGCTATAAAATTCATTTCTTGAAGGATCCTTGTGGAAATATCGCCAATTAATAATTAAAGTATCCACTTTTTTGAGTTACTTCGTTAGTTAAATTAATATCAAAAAAGTTCATTTTGTATCTTAGAGTAATAATAAAGAAAGGTGCCGATGAATGAAATTTATTAATTTCTTACAATGTTTAAATCAGCGCTATACGTATTTCGAGCTATAAGCTCTTCATCAGGCACGACTATAAGAGACAATTGTGTTAATTAAGTTATATAAGAAATTAATTAATATTTACCGTCAATTAAGGAGTAAAACGAAAGTTAACATGTGCACATCACAACGAAACAGCATTTCAAGCGGATAATGTATAAAATCCTCTACTCAAAAGCGAGTTGCAAAACGAAAATTTTCACAAATTATTTTATTAAGACGACACGCGACTTAATCATCGAACAAATCATTATCACTTTTATTATTAATATGTATAAAATATTCCTCGTAGAGGTCCAGTTCCCTGGATTTTTAAATTTTTTTGACAAGGATAGCGCTTTCCAAAGATTTATGGTTGTTATTCTTTAAATACTTAAAGAAGATGGAAGACTCTTTGGTAAAGTGCTCTTTCATTCTGGTTTTAAGGCTTCTACCAGTTTGGCCTATGTAAAAATGTTCGCATTCATTACATCTTAATTCGTAAACTCCATTAAGTTCTAACTGGTTGAATTTGTGTTTGTTATTAGTAATTAACTGACCTAGTTTGTTATTGGAGGTAAAAGCTGGTGTGAGATTGTGTTTAGAAAGGTTTTTCTTAAATTTAAACTGTAATACAGGATTAAATGAAATTGAAATGTATCTAAATAGGTGGTGTTTTGTAGTGAGGATATAGTAGTTTATTAATGTGATTGTTGGGAACAGTATTATAAATCATCTGTATGTCTTTAAGTTTAAATCTGTTATTAAGGCCTATTTTTATGATGTTTTTGAGTTCTGAAATGTAATTTGGTTTGTTTAACGGAGTATTACAGAGTCGATGGAATGCAAATCTAAAACTGGCCATTTTATGTAGTGCACAGTTATATGAGTCAGATGGTATGATGCAGTCGGTAACGTGTTTTTTTTAAAAATGTTAAAATCGAGATAGTCTTTATCTAAATTTTTGTTGATATTTAAGTCTAAAAAGTTTAATTGTCCATCTTTTTCAAGCTCATTAGTACATTTCAAATCGCATAGATTGTTAAGGATCACAAAGATGTCGTCAACATATCCGCAGTAGAACTTTATACCACCAGTAAAAGGTTCATTTTTATTTGAGAAAAATTCTTTTTCGAAATGATTAACATATGTCAGCGAGTATTCAGGAAATAGGTGAACCCATGGGCAGTCTGTCTTTCATGTAAAAGAATTTATCATCAAATAAGAAGAAGTTTTGTTGACATGTAATTTCTAATAGTTTAGAAAAGCAGTTTATTTCATTGATGTTGAGTTCAAGTTCTTTACTATTGTGAATTAAATGTTCTTTGATTATTGAAATGGTGAAATTGATTGGTATGTTAGTATAGAGGGTTTTGATGTCGAAAGAGATTAGTTTATAATTTTTTAAGATTTTTAAATTTTTTGTCTTATTAATAAGTTCCGTTAAGTTTTTGATATTGTATATGAAGTGATTTTGAAAAGTTTTGAACAGATAAGTTTGGAGTATCTTTGCTAATTTACTGGTGGGGGTGCAGTTGTTACCTATAATTGGTCTTATACTTTGATCTGGCTTATGAAGCTTAATCAAACATTTCATGGTAGGAATCAAAGGGCTCATCTCGTTTGTTTTGTAGTTGGAAACACCAAACTTCACAAGAAGTTGCTGGTTATCCTTTAAGAATTTCTTTAAAATGTTATTATATTTAGTGGTGGGGTTGTATTTAATTTCCACGATATTATTATCAGAAAAAAAAGGCCCTGGCTTTATTGATATATGTCGCTTTATTAAGGATCACTATGCCAGCATTCTTATCGCCTAATGTTACAATCAAATTCTCTTTTTCGATTTTATTATTAAAGTTTTTAACATCATTGTGGTTTATGTGGAATTTGTGGGAATTAGATTTCACGTTGTTAATTATGGAATGATTCTCCGTGAAAACGTTTTTTTATTATATGATTTAACATCAGCTGAGATTCTAATTTGATAGCGAGATCTATGGGTTTTACGTAATTGGGGAAAGAAAATTTGTGTCCCAGGTTCAATATTTCTTGTTCTTTCTGGTGTAAAAGTGACGTTGCTCAAATTTGTATATCGGGGTGCAAATTGAATGTTATCTAAGTCTCTGAGGTTGATAAGGAAGGACTTGGATTATGTAAATCAATCCTTTTGGCTTTAAATGAATTATTAATGTCTGTGACATATTTATGGGGAGAGACTTTTTTATTACTATTAAGAAAATTTGAGTAGCTTTTACTATTTGAAAGAGGATTCTCCACCTTACCCCCGACAATCTTATGAATATTCTT
Organism: Onthophagus taurus; assembly: GCF_036711975.1. Classification (NCBI taxonomy): domain Eukaryota; kingdom Metazoa; phylum Arthropoda; class Insecta; order Coleoptera; family Scarabaeidae; genus Onthophagus; species Onthophagus taurus. Next base: position 20,200,721 of record NC_091972.1, on the reverse strand, counting down.
ATTACTAGTCGAGTTGTTCTTCTTGTCTTTGGCCAATCTAATAAGTTTTTTCTTTTTTGCTTCTTTGTTCTTCATGGTAGTATTAGTTCGTCGTACCCTATGTAATGTAGCTGTGTTTGTAACGATCGGTGTAAATTGTTCACATCGAATATGCTTTCCCTAAACCCTGGAAAGACTGCCGTTGCGACCGTTTCACTTCGTCGACAAGCCGATGCCAATACTTCCGCTTCAGGGGATGAACAAAAATCCATAAGATTTTTAAGCATACATCTCGACAAAAAATTAACTTTTAATCAACACACCACTGCAATCAAGCTCAGCAGAAATGTTTATGTATTACATATTCTGAGCAAAAACGTATCTTCACCTACGTTAAAAACCGCATATTTCTCTCTGTGCCAGTCTGTTATTGCCTACGGGATACTGGTTTGGGGTAGTGCAGCATCCAGTGATCGAGTTTTTAGACATCAAAGGCGACCAATAAGGATACTTGATAATTTGAAATATAGAGATGACTGTAAAAACTCATTTGTTAAATTAAATATACTAACCTTCCCTTCATTGTATATATTAATATCATGTATATATAAATTTATCACGCAAAAAGATGTGCACAACTACCAGACCAGAGGACGTGATCTGTTGGTGCCTGAGTATTGCTGGCTTTCCAGGAGCCAGAAGAGTTTCAACTGTTTGTCTCTCAAATTTTACAACAAGATTCCAGAGAGAATCAGAAGGCTTCCATTAAACAAGTTTAAATGTAGTATTAAGTCATTTTTACAGAAAAAAGCCTACTGCGCGTGCTCTGAATATTTGAGTGACCAGATTATACTGTCGGATTTTAATCTGTAACCTGTGTACGTCGTATGTGTAGTTTGAATATTTTATAAGTTTGTTCTTTACTTTTTTGCTGTGCAATGTGTGTACCTGACGAGAGTTAATATTTTTTATGTAACACAATAAACTTTGAATTTGAATTTAAATACTTCAGAATGGAGTTGTGGAAGGTTAATTTCTTATAGAGTGTTCTTAGACTGTTTCTGGTCAATTTTACTTCTAGTTCAAATTTTATGTGGTTGTGTTAAATATCGCAATAATGTGGCGATATAGGGTATCACTTCAGAAATGCACCAGAAATTATAACCAGAATGGCCCGATAGATATGCCGGATAACCGGATATCCGGCCGAAGGGGATGCCGAATATCCGGCTTTTCGCAAAATCACTATCTGTTCCATCACTAAAAAATAACTATTAATTTTAATTTATTTAATTTTAGAGAGCCGAACCAACTCCAACAGCAGATTTGGATAGAACAAACGATAAAGTATATGATTGTACAACCCACGTTGTTAAAGCTGTAATGAAATTATCACAAGGAGTCCAACTATCGCACGCCGAAGCTTATTTAGATCACGTTAAAGAAGTCGGGGTTCAACTAAGAAATTTATTAGCAAGCGTCGATAGTATCGTCCCATTTTTTCCAATAACAGCGCATCGTGAAGTCGAATTAGCACATAAAGTTTTATCAAAAGATATGGCAGAATTAGTAAACGCGATGAAATTAGCCCAACAATACAGTAACACAACTTTAGATTCGGAATATAGAAAGTAAGATTAAAAAATAAATAATAATTTGTTTTATTAAACAATTTTTTTAGGGGTATGCTTGGCGCAGCTCATGTTTTAGCGATGGATTCGAAGAATCTCTTAGATGTGGTGGACGCGATGCGAATGAAATACCCGCAAATTAATCCTTTTTCGGGTGCTCCGCCCAATAACCAAAGCGAAATTTTCGAGAAAGATCCAGAAAATAGTATGTACCACGCGAAATTACCTCAACCTGTCAGTTGTACGTTTGTGCAGTATCCCGTTTTTACCCAAAACGTTTCTTCGAGTTCAACAACAACAGCTTCTAATGTCAGTCCAACACAAATCGTTGATAGTTAACTAAATGAAACAAGAAAGTGAATAAGGAAAAATGAATTAACTTCCAAGTAACGTCCTCGAAATGATTTTAAAAAGATTAAATTAAAAAAAAATGAAATAAGAAAAGTATTTAAAAATTTAGAAATTAATTTATTATTTAGAGCAAACAAACTTCATGAAACATTCCATTAAAAAAAATATTTAAAAATTAATGTGTATGTAATGCATTAATTAAATTAATCAGCTTTTCCATAAATCTTTGTGTTCTCTCCATAATTATTATAACCGTAATACTCTATAAGCTATACCGGTTTTGAAGTTTTAGTTTCATACGTAGATGCTCTGTACCTTTTTTATTCTTGTATTTTTTTGTTAATTATTTATATATCTATATAAATGCCTAAATAAATATAATATGTGTTGTGTCTGTATGCTGATAAACAACAAAAAATTTAATAAAAAGCGCCATTAGAAAAAAAAAAAAATTAAAGGGAGCAAAATTATATAAAAGAGGAAAAGATGCGAAATAGTTTAGAATTTTACACCCGCAAAATTTGGAAGAAATAAGAAAATCACAAAGTCATCCATCGTTGTTCATTCATATCGATGTAAAACCGCTTTTTCTTTACGATTTCTACTTTTATCCTTAATTTTTGTTAACTTATAATTTCCGATAAGACTGTATATTGTAATATTTTATTACGATAAACCCGTATAGAGTGTTTTACGTGTTTTTTTACGTAATCTGTATAAAATAACGTCGAAACAAATTGAGCTGAAAATGTACCATATCAGTTGTTTTGATTATTTATTAAAAAAAATTTAAAGAGACTCCAACTTTTTTTCTGATTAAAGAAAAAAAATATAATTAAATCGTTTGATTACTATATTTGAAGAGTGTGTTCTGATTTTACTGTAAGTTATAATAGATTTAATTTGTGAAGATCTAGTTAAACTTTTTGTACACAAAAATGTATTTGTATTATATTGTATATGTTGTGAGAGTGTTTTTTTTTATTATTTTATTTCTGTATGATTTGTTTGCAATAAAAAAATGCAGATATTCATGACCATATCGTTTATATTTCTCCCAATTTTTTTAGTGACAAGTCAATGATAATTTTTTAGTTTTTCTTGGTGGATTCCACAATATATTGATCAAACTCAAAAAAAGAGCGACTCTAAACTCAATAGAGATACGACAATTTTATGAAAAGTGAACCCTCTTCAAGTTTGCGGCGATAGCTGTGAGGTGGTAGGATCAAGAGGATGAAAAGTAGTGTTAGTTGCACTTCAGTCATAAAAAGAAGAGCATGTAGAAGGTAGCTAGCTGGAAGAGTATATAATTTCTGCTTCTACTCCAGACACTGCCTGGAAAACTTGCGATCTGACCATATGCTGATAAAGGGGAGATTCGTTTTGTTACTTGGTACATGGAAATGAAAAAGTTATATAGGGCGTCGTCTATGTTTGCGTTTTCCTCCAATATTTTTCTCGCTGTTAACTCGATAGACTCATCATAGATGTCGATAGTACCGTACTTTTTCTTTTTCCGCGGGGTCTGTGCTGTTAAATTTGGAATCGGACGTGATGATACAGTTGCACGCTTCCTTTTTCCATCACCATTGTCTCCAATAGAACCTAGGGGTTGCTCAACGACAGTTCTTTCATCGTCGATTGAAACTTTTCCATTACAATCCAGTTGAGTGAACTCTGCGTTTTCACTACGAACAGATCCCTCGTCCTGACATTCCAAATTTTCACTCCTTGGTGGTTCTAGTATCAATACGTACGGTATCATTATACAATTAATACAACACGTGGCACGTACTGCGAGAAAAAGTGTGCCACTGCGCTGCACGAGTTCGTGCAGACGCGAGGCGTGCTGCGTCGCGTCGTGTGATGAATTTGCACCGTCCCATTAATTTCCTCTTGCTACAAAAGTACGTGCTGTGCTGTATCATTTCACACGTATCCTAATTTGCGCCTACCCTAACAGGCATAACAACCTTATCTGGACTTCCCGTATGCAATCAGAAAAAGGAGCTATCAGGTTTAGTTTCAACGTTTTTTGCCTTATAATAGCAAAAAGCATGATGGCAGGTTCTCTTACGGCATTTATGACGGCGTTTTAACGGCAGAGATCTTTTTGACAACCTTAACAAGAAAATAGTATAAAATTCGTGCGATTTTAGTGGTTTCAACATACCCGACACATTACACTAGTCTACAAAAAAAATCATAAAATGTACATTTGACGCCACTGTACTTTTCTTATGGAGTTTGGTCACCTAAACCCAAAAATCACATTTAAAATTTTTTCTATGGATACGTTTTGGAGCTATGATTTTTATTTGGGGTTAGTTTGACTATTTGCACCATATCTCGAGATGATCTCTTGATCTTAGACATGACCGATCCGGTCGTGCTATTCATCAAATTAAAGAGTATTGCATAGCCAATAAATGGTATTGTCACCAAGTACGAATTGAGCGCCGTTCGATCTGCTTGGCCATTGGTCGTCAACCCTACCTACGGATCGAACGGTCGCCAACCAACCACAACGCCCGGTTGATAGGGTTTTACCCAAGGGCGCCTATTTAAGGCGGCCGGGTTTCCATCAGCGGTCAATTCCAACCGAACTCCGAAGCGACAACAACAGCGACAACGATAACAGCGACAACAAGCCAGCACTTTAACCGCCAATTCGAAGACGACCCCTTTCGTCTTAAAAAAACCTTTGAGGGTTTTTTTTTGTACATATTTTTGTAAATAAATTATTTCGTTTTATTCAACAACTGTTGTTTCTTCTTCGGCGCAATCCATCCCCCGTAACAATTGGCGCCCAACGTATGGCCCGATAATGCCAAAAGGACCAACAACGAGAAGCCGTTCATTGTCGACACGGCCATATCCGACGAAGGAAGATTTGGCAAGCTCTTCAGAAGAAGAGGGGCCCACCCAACCGATTAAAGAAGAGAAGAAAGGAAAAGAATCCCAAACTCAGAAGATGAGGAAGACCGCCGAAGAACCGAAACAAGACAGTGCGACCGTTCAGACACAGGTTTGCGCCCTGTCAAAGTTATTGGCCGAACATGTCTGCATCCCAAAAGCCGAGCCCCCGTGCTTCTCCGGCGATTCCTTGGAGGATCCTGCAGAATTCATCAAGGTAATAAAGACATATTTCACTGACACCGGCATTCCATCAGCGGAACAAACAAAGAAAGCGACCAGTTTTCTTCGAGAAGATGCCGCTGTGTGGTGGAGTGCATTCGATGATTTGGAGATGTCCTTCGCGGAATTTCACCAAGCGCTGTTGGAAAGGTTCAACAGTCCGCAAATATTGGCACAAGTCAACGGCCAATATTTCAGCCGCCATCAGCAGACTGATGAATCGGTGCAGGCGTTTTTGAAACGCAAACACCTGCAAGCCCGGCGTCTGCACCGAAAACCGGACGACGACATTGGAATGATGGTTGCCCTGCTGCTACCTCAGCTACAGCTGCACCTGTCCCCCACGCCGGCCAACATACACGAGTTGCGACACAAAGCAATCCGCACGGAGGCGCTTCTGAAGAAGTCGGGCCTCCTCAAACAACCCTCAACACCATCTCCAAAGGGTAAGAAGACTCCTGAAGGGGACAACGAGGACCCCAAGAAGAAGGTGCCCCGATGCTGTTACTGCCCCGGGTACCATTGGAACCGTGACTGTCCCCTACAACGCAGCACCGGTTCGGGAAACGAAACGGCGGCCGTTCGCCCAGGACAACCCGGACGGCCGCAGTAATCTCCACATTGGAGGAACCTGGTTGCTCCAGCCGCTCGACTGTAATAATCGAGGTAGCAGGAAGGCGCAGCCTAGCTCTCCTGGATTTCGGCTCGACAAGCAACTTCGTCAGCTCAAGAGCCGTCGCGTCTTATAAACCGCTGGGAGACACCTACGCCACCCAAGCGGACCCGAATGCCCAGCTGCCCATCCTCGGGAAGGCCGAAATCCAGTTCACCATCGGTGGACTCCAGTGCACCCAGCAGTTTTTGGTGGTTCCCCGACTCAGCACCCCGTTTGTTTTTGGGGATCCCTGGTTCCGCGACCAAGGGGTGATCCTCGATTTCCAACGAGGCTGTTTTCACTTCGGGAAAGAGAAGAGGACCACGATGTACTTCCGACGGGGCAGCCCCACTGCCCGCTCTGGACGTCAGTACTATCCGTCACCAATTTCCGGACAAACACAAAGAGGCCTTTCTAACGACGCTTCGTGCCTTCCCCGACGTGTTTACCGACTCCCATAAGAGTACCACAGGGGCAACTCAGCACAAACTGGAGCTCACCGAAGGAGCAAGGCCGTTTCAACTACTGCCATACCGCTGCTCCTATACCAAAAAGGAATTTATCGCCCGTGAAGTAGAGAAGATGTTGGCGGAAGGTGTCATTGAAGCCAGTCGTTCCCCATATTCATCTCCGATCGTACTGGTGGAGAAGAAAGATGGGGCCAAGAGGTTTTGCGTCGACTACCGTCGATTAAACCAGCAAACGGTGGACGAGTCCTCAGCGTTGCCAATCATCCACGAGACGCTGCGGGACCTCAGCCAGGCTACCGTTTTTTCGAGCCTCGACCTGCGGTCCGGATATTGGCAAATCCCAATGGAGAAGGGGTCTCGACCCTTAACCGCCTTCACAACTCCCGACGGTGCCACTTACCAGTTTCGCGTCATGCCTTTCGGATTGAAGAATGCCCCGGCGACGTTCCAGAAGTTGATGACGCAAGAAGTGCTCCCTGGATACCTCCGGAAATTCGCCCTGGTGTACCTGGATGATGTCATCGTCTACAGCAACTCCTGGGAAGAACACCTTAGACACTTACACCTGGTGTTTGAACGGCTCCGGTTACACAACCTCCGGTTATCACCGGAAAAATGCCTCTTGGGGGCAACAACCATCGACTACCTGGGTCACCGGATTACACCAGGAGGAGTGGAGCCCTTACCGAACCACATCAACTCCCTCTGCGACGCATCGCGACCGTCCAACAAGAAGCAGCTGCGATCCTTCTTGGGACTGTGTAACTGGCTACGCGGGTTTATTCCACGCTGCGCCGAAGTGTTAACCCCGCTGACAGATCTCTTGCGGGGCCAGAAACAGTTTAAGTGGACAGCTGAAGCCGAGAACGCCTTTCTCGAGATTAAACAGCTACTGAGCCGCCCACTGCAATTTAGACGCCCGGACTTCACTCAACCTTTCGTGCTACAGACCGATGCCAGCGGGAAGGGAATTGCCGCGGTCCTCTACCAAGAACCGGGAAGGAAGATCATCGCATTTGCCAGCGCCAAGTTGTCTCCCACTGAGCAGCGCTACCATGCTAACGAACAGGAATGCTTGGCAGTCGTCTGGGCGATGCGATTTTTCCGACCGTACCTGGAGGACAGAAGATTCACCCTGCGCACCGACAGTAGAGCATTGTTATGGCTTGACACCATGAAGGACCGGAACGCCAAGTTAACCCGGTGGGCGCTCCTTCTTCAGGAATATAAATTTGACGTACAACACGTCCCGGGGGAACAGAACGAACTCCCGGACTTTCTCTCGCGCCAACCCGGGCATGAGCCAACGACTCCTGCGGGTCACACAGCTGACGTCGACCGGATGTTTCTTCCACCATCCGCCGAACAAGAACCAAAAAACGTCCGACCCCACATCGCATGTGTCGAATTCCCTGGGCTAGCAGACGACTTAAAAGACAGTCAACGACGAAATCCCCACAGCCAAAACCTGATTCGTACCCTGGACGGAATCAACGAGGCGGGTCCCGCAAACCCGGCGGAAGCTAGAGTCACCGCTCAGTATTTAGCGCATGATGGGCTTTTGTAGAGACGACATCCCGATGGTAACCGATTGATCGTGCCACAGGACATGCACGACCAGGTGTTGCACGCCTACCATGACGCGTCCACCGCAGGCCATCCCGGAGCTGAGGAAACCACGAGGGTCATCCTGAGGAAATACTGGTGGCTCGGCGTAGAGGAAGACGTGGCCAGACACGTCCGGGATTGCTGGGCCTGCTCATCGCTCAAGCGGGGACCCCTACAGGAACGGGCTCCATTACGACCACGAGCGCCCACACAACCATGGGAAGTTTTGGCAGTAGACCTCATGGGGCCCATACGTGAAAACACGAGATAACAACAGGTTTGTGTTCGTTGTCACCGACCTGTTCAATCGATGGGTGGAGGCGTTTCCGGCCGCTACCAGCAGCGCTCCGAAAATCATAAATATCCTGGAGAGTGAGGTGTTTCCCCGGTATGGTTATCCAAGGGCCATTTTATCCGACAACGGGCCTCAGTTTACCAGCGCCAACTGGGACTCCGCGCTGAGACGTTGGGGGTGCCACCACTGGACGACGCCGATATACCACCCTCAGGCCAATCCTGCGGAGAGGAGGATTCAAGAAATAAAGAAATGCATACGGATCCAACTCCAGGGCATAAATCCAACGACCTGGGATCGACACATCAATCGGGCTCTATTCAACGTTCGGTCACGGCGCAACGCGGCGACAAGAGAAACCCCCGCCGCCCTGCTGTTGGGATACGAGTTACCGCGACCTGGGGAATGGTTTTTTGAGGGCCCCCAAGATGGTCAACAGCCAGCGGCAGGACGGGCCGAGAGAAGAAGACGAGCGCACAGGAACGAGCACCGATACCGCCAGCGATACGCTGGGGCTGTACCACCACCCAGGCGGTTCCTGCCAAGGCAGCTCGTAATGGAGCGGGCTCATGTAGCGACGCCGTTTGGTCCTCGTTGGATAGGACCCCACATGGTTATAGAGGAGGCCGGACCTACAACGTACTGGATCCGCAGACACCAGACTGCAGAGCCCAGCAAAGTCCACACCAACGACCTACGTCTGGCTCCTCCACCACATCGACACCCACCTGCGCAGCCCGAACCAGCGCCTTGAGGGAGGGGGTGTCACCAAGTACGAATTGAGCGCCGTTCGATCTGCTTGGCCATTGGTCGTCAACCCTACCTACGGATCGGACGGTCGCCAACCAACCACAACGCCCGGTTGATAGGGTTTTACCCAAGGGCGCCTATTTAAGGCGGCCGGGTTTCCATCAGCGGTCAATTCCAACCGAACTCCGAAGCGACAACAACAGCGACAACAAGCCAGCACTTTAACCGCCAATTCGAAGACGACCCCTTTCGTCTTAAAAAAACCTTTGAGGGTTTTTTTTTGTACATATTTTTGTAAATAAATTATTTCGTTTTATTCAACAACTGTTGTTTCTTCTTCGGCGCAATCCATCCCCCGTAACAGTATTAATACTTATTCCAATCGGTTGGGTAGTTTTAAAACAATGGCCCATAATATGTGAAAAAGGCATTTTTTTAGACAAAATGTGAACTAAAAATTCATTTATTTTATTTTTTAACAAAAATAAAATAAATTTAGACAATGTAGGGAAATAGGTATGAACCGTAACACTTGAAAATAGAAATTTGAATTGACAATTAGAAACTGTCAAAACACAAAATGTATTCACCTGAAAAAAATGTTTCATGTACACTTCCCAAAATAAGAGAAATTGCTCAGTATTCAATGTCCTCATCATTGTGGACCTTGTATTCGATGCTAAGAACGTGTTTAAATATCCATAGACAAAAATTGTCACATTGACAACTAGAAAAATTAATGACCCAGTGTCACCAACTTGAACTGGTTCCATAAAATGTTACTAAAATCTCATTACAGCATCGGGTGCTGTAAGGAGTCTCGTTACAGCACCCGTTTGAGTACTGTTAGAGCTTTTGTTACCGTCGTGAATTACAAAATAGTATATTAAGTATCTAGAACGGTAAGTACAATTTACCGGTTGACGACGATTATTATATAAATAATAATTAATTTACTAAAATATGTTGACATTTGTAATGATTTATAAAGTAGGTAAAAAATTTGAATTAATTCTGTTGCCCTGGTTTTATTTACAAAAAAAAACAAATTGTGTGATTTGTGAAATTGTATTGTAAACAGTGCTTACAATAATATTAAAACTTAATATAATATAAATTATATAAATTATAATATATATTACTATATAACCAAAATGAGTGATTCTGAAAGTGAAAATGGTGATGATATAGAAAAAGCTTGGAATATTGGACGTTCGGCAATAATTCCCGAAAAATCTAGGGAACGTTATGAAATGACGTACCAAATTTTCAAAAAATGGTGTGGAGTACAGAATAAAAGTGCGAGTGAAAAAATCTTGTTGGCATCTTTGGTCGAAAGAAACGGAAAATTAAAAGCTGCAGGTAGTTTATGGGCCGAATACTCAATGTTGAAAGCGACAATTTTTTTACACGAATCCATTGATATATCCAAGTTTTCAACATTAATTGCCTTTCTAAAAAGAAAAAATGTTGGGTACAAACCTAAAAAAGCTAGTGTTTTTACCAAGGATGAAATGTTTAAATTTTTAATTGAAGCACCAGACCAATTGTTTGTAATCTATAAGGTAAATTTAGATTACTTGTAAAAATACGAGGATATATTTCCGACAATGTATTTTTTTAGGTAGCAATGATATTAGGAGTAGCGGGAGCATGTCGCAGAGAAGAGTTATATAAAATGACTATTAAATATATAGAAGTTCGTGAATCTTTTATTATTATAACCATTCCAAATACAAAAACCAATATTCAGCGCACATTTACTGTCATAAATAAAAAAAACGAAAAAATTAATTATTTGAAAATTGTTCGGAAATATATTAAACTGCGGCCAAACAATGCAAAGTCGTTGCATTTATTCCTAAATTATCGGAATGGGAAATGTAAAAATCAGGTAGTCGGTAAAGGTACTATTGGAGCTTTATCATCGAAAATTGCTGAATACTTAAAATTGGAAAATGCAGTTAATTACACTGGTCACTCGTTTCGACGTACTTCAGCCATATTATTAGCCAATAAAGGTGTAGACGTTTTAGGACTAAAAAGACATGGAGGTTGGAAATCTTCGACTGTGGCTGAAAGTTATGTTGAAGATTCTCTTCAAAACAAAAATCAATTTGCAGAAAAGATTCTACATGATGATAATGAATCGCCTTGCAGCGTTTATGATAATATACTACAATCGTCAGCTTGTGCTTCTACATCACGGGCATTTTCTGTTGATACAAATACCGAAAAAAGCAATATTTCAATTTCTATTTCTAGCTGTAATACCTGGACATTTAATTTCAAATAAATTATATTTTTGAAATTTTTTTATTATACTTACCGTTCTAGAACGGTAAGTAAATTATAAATTATATTTTTGAAATTTTTTTATTATACTTACCGTTCTAGAACGGTAAGTAAATTACTTACCGACGTTTTAGCCGTAGCAACCAGTAAAATCAACTTACCGTCATAGAAACACTACTCGTAAATAAACAAAATAGTCCGATCGTGCAAAAAAATAGTTAAAGGGGGGAATGGTGTAATGATTTTATAATAAAATAACTTGCCTCTTATTAAAAAAGAAAATATCTTTCTACCACCATTACATATTAAACTTGGACTCTTCAAGAATTTTGTGAAAGCGCTAGATATAGAAGGCCAAGCATTTGCTTATTTAAGAACCTTATTGAAAATCTTTCATTCGCAAAAACCAAGGAAGGTGTTTTCAACGGTCCACAAATAGAAAAACTTTTAAAAGATGACAAATTTCAAACCATTGGAGTGAAGTTAACGACGACCGACGACCTTTCAGCGACGGATTTTGTCAATTCCACCACGTAAAAATCCACCCCTTAGCCGTGAGTTGCTGAGTTGAAATGTGGTGTGAATATAGCTTCGAGATCCCTAAGTTGATTTTCGTTAAAATTAGAGTGCTACACATGAAGGGGTGTCAACCCCTAATAAAAATAGGTGAAATTCGCTATGTTAGATGAAAAAAACAATAAAATCCACCCCTTGCCGTGAGTTGCTGAGTTGAAAGACGAGAAGCCAACAAATATTTCAAAAAACTTTTAAAAATTGCAAGATTTAATGAAGATGAATGGAGAATGACAATACCAGATCATTATCACCAAAGCAATGGTTATGACTGTGGGGCATTCATAATCTATTACTTTCATCAAATCGTCAAAGAAAAGTCATATATTGAAAAAATAGATTTTAACAATTATAGATGTTCTCTTCAGGAAACAATTTTACAATATTCTGTGGATATGAACAAATATTGTTTTCTTTTTTGTGGGCAAAACAACGAATACGGTAGCTCCACCTGTTATAGTTGTAATAGAATGTATCACATCAAATGTGCCTAGGGCGTCGAAGATTTTTACAGAAGCGACCAAACTAATCTTTGTGTAAAATTTATCAACAAACACAAACAAAATTCTGCATAATCTACCAACTTTTAGGTAAAGGTATAATTTCTTAGTCTTTATTTTTTTTACCTTTCATATTTCAGTGATAACAACACTAACACAATTATTTATTGTGTTCGAATTGACTTTTTTAAATTATTTTCATATTTGTTTCTTTGTATTATATTAAGTTTTTGACTGTTATCATAGATACTTACTTTTATATAAAAAAATTTTCATGCAAGTGTTTTATACATAATATATATTATATTTTCTTTCCATATAACATAGCGAATTTCACCTATTTTTATTTAGGTTGACACCCCTTCATGTGTAGCATTCTAATTGTAACGAAAATCAACTTAGGGATGTCGAAGCCATATACACACCAAATTTCAACTCAGCAACTCACGGCTAAGGGGTGGATATCATTTTTATTTTTACCTAACATAGCGAATTTCAACTATTTGTATTAGGGGTTAACACCCTTTCATGTGTAACACTCTAATTTTAACGAAAATCAACTTAGGGATGTCGAAGCCATATTCACACCAAATTTCAACTCAGCAACTCACGGCTAAGGGGTGGATTTTCTTTTTTTTTTTCACCTAACATAGCGAATTTCACCTATTTTTATTAGGGGTTAACACCCTTTCATGTGTAGCATTCTAATTGTAACGAAAATCAACTTAGGGATGTCGAAGCCATATCCACACCAAATTTCAACTCAGCAACTCACGGCTAAGGGGTGGATTTTCTTTCTTTTTTCACCTAACATAGCGAATTTCACCTATTTTTATTAGGGGTTGACCCCCCTTCATGTGTAGCACTCTAATTTTAACGAAAATCAACTTAGGGATGTCGAAGCTATATATTCACACCAAATTTCAACCCTGCAGCTCACAGCTAAGGGGATGGTTTTATTTCTTTTTAAAGCCGAGACGTTTTTACCCTATTTTATTAGCAGTTTCAAAATTTATTCTGGAATTCTGGGATAAACAGCAGGTAGTGACCTTCGTAACATTTATTTAACACAACATGATCATATTTTCTATGTTCAATTCCCTTCACTGTGCGTTTTAATCTTAGCGACGGATTTGCGACCGTGATGGAATTGACAAAATCCGTCGCTGAAAAGTCGTCGCTAACTTCACTCCAATTTTCAAACCTATTTATCATCCGTTAAAGCTGTAGCCTGGAATTCGTTCAGTTAATTGTTTCTGATTTTCTTGGAAACAATAAAAGCCCGAATTACGAGACAATTGTTGAAAATTTTCTTCAGAATTAGGGGACCAAACTACATAAGAAAAATACAGTGGCGTCAAATGTACATTTTATGATTTTTTTTTGTAGACTAGTGTTATTTATGCTGAGATAAGTTTGAAAAATCATTAATACAAATTTTTTCCTCTTTGTAATTCGATCCGGAGCATTAGTTATTTATTTATTTATTGATATCGGGGAGCAACAACAGGACAAACCCAATAAAGTTGCTCCACATAATTATTATATACGAAAACCTTAAAGTAATATTTAATATGATTACAAATATGTTGTTATCTTAAATTAACATTATTAAATATTTAAATTACACATGATGTGCGCAGTCTTCACAGCCTCGCTGACCGCAAACTTAATATTTCGTGGGTTACTTGAAAAAAGATCGCAACTCACCCGATCCGCGGTTCTTTCCATCCTCAGAATAGGCGAGTTACGATATGCGTTTGTTCGTGGAGTGGGCATATAAAAAAGGAAGTCGTACCGTAACTGACGAGGAGGAACATGAAAATCAATTCTCGCCATCAGCGATGGGGAATCAGTATGACCATTGACAAGCTTGTACAAAAATAAAACGTCATTATATGCTCGTCGCTGGGAGAGCGTTAACAATCCGAACATTTCACAACCAGACGCATAGTTACTGTACACTTGTTGGGTTTTATAACACAAATATTTAATCAGTCGTTTCTGGGTTCCTTCTAACCTAGTGATATATACGGAATATTGAGGATTCCAGATTACGCTACCAAAGTTTAAGATGCTGTTGACATATGCATTGTACATACTTATAATTGCGTTGTGGTTTGTGAAATCCTCGGAAGATCGCTTTATAAAGCCCAGCATTCTGTATGATCGAGCAACCACAACATCTACATAAACATCGAAACGTAGTTTTTGATCTAGTGTTACACCAAGATCAACTGTAGATGTAACTCGACGCAACTTATCGTAGTTAAGGATGTAATCATATTTTATGTAATTCTTTTTCCTGGTGAATGTGATGGTGTGACACTTAGAAAAGTTTAAGTGTAATTGATTACTTGTACAGAAATTGCAAATCCTATCAAGATCTGCCTGTAATTTAACACAATCGTCGATGCTTCGAATAGAAAGGTAAATTTTTAAGTCGTCAGCGTACATCAGGCAACGCGAATTAAGAATATTATTAAAAATGTCGTTTATGTAAATTAAAAACAGTAAAGGACCGAGATGACTGCCTTGCGGCACTCCGGATGTAGTGTGAATTAAGCGTGACTTATAGCCACCAATATGTACAGACTGAGAGCGATCGGACACGTATGAACCAAACCAACGCAACAAATTGCCAGAAATACCAAAAAGTTGCAATTTACTTACCAACAGAGAGTGATCAACTTTGTCGAAGGCCTTACTAAAATCGGTGTACACTGCGTCCACTTGAACATTTTCATCGAGCGACGCAAATAGAAAATCGGTATATTCTAAAAGATTAGTTTCGACTGAACGCCCGGAAAAAAACCGTGCTGATTAGTATTAATACTTCCACGAATTAATGGATTTATTATATATCAGCTGTAAAGGAACTGATATTGCCTGAGCACAGTTTCTGACCAGTATAGCAGGTATACCGTCAGCACCAGGACCCTTATTCAAAGCTACTTGACGCAATGCCCCCTCCACTTCAATGAGATCAAAGTCATGAATGAGTACGCGCGGAGAATCAACCGTCCTCACCGCATCATAATGGGGAGCAGACGGTGCTGCGAAAACTGCACTAAAATAATTCGCAAATAACGAACAGATGGCATCGCCGCTCGATGCCTCAACCCCATCCAGAATTACAGTTGATGGGATACCCGTACCGCCTCTTCTGCGTTTGAGATATGCCCATAACTGCTTTGCGTCCAATGCAACACCATCCTGCACACGTTTAATATACGCTTTATAATCCTGATCAATCAGGTATTTAGAGCGTCCGCGCAGAAGACGAAACGTTAAATAGTCCAACTGATTTCCACAACGCTTCCACTTTTTATGCGCTTTATACTTTTCCATTATTACTTTTATTGTGCTCTTAGAGAACCAAGCCGGGTAACCATTCACAGGATGGCATTTGTGTGGTACAAATTTTTTAATGGCTAAAGACAAATGATTATAGAAAATATCCGTAGCAGTGTTGACATTATTTACATCTGCAAATACGGTTTCCCAATTAATGTCATTAAAGTAATCACTGATATCATTAAAAGCAGCTCGTTTAAAGTTATAAGTAGTAGGAAGTCGTTCAGTGAGGTTGATTACAGGTGCAATACTGCACGCCAACTCAAGTGACGAATGAGCTACGTCTTCTGGAAGTAGAGAAGAATCGCTCAGTTGAATTCTAGATACAGTTACAAAGCGTTCCAAGACCAAATCTAACGTGTTGCCAGATATGTTTTTAAAAGAGTTATGCTGAGTAAATTCACAAAGTGAAAGGACGTCTAAGAAATCAGTTGAACGTGGGCTAGCAGGAGAGGCAGTACACATTCCAAAACCATCGATATTCCAAACTATCTCGGGCAAGTTGAAATCGCCACAAATCAAAAATTTATCATCACGGAAGCGGTCAACAATGTGTCTCAATTCATTACAAAATACATTTAATGCAACATTATCATTAGGAGGAATGTAGATACAACAAATATGCAGTTTGCTTATACGCTTATCGCAATAAAGTGTTACACAAATAGCTTCATTGGCTGGAAACCAGTCTGACCTCTGAACACTGCAAAGACTCGCACTAACACCTATCAGCACACCACCCCCCCGAGACACACCACCCGGAACCGCACCAACACGATCTCTTCTGTAGATGTTGTAGGAAGTAGGAAGAACCTCAGCCGAATTGATACCAGGGTGGAGCCATGTCTCCGTTAGGCATAGCACATCGACGTTGGTATTTAGCGCATTATTATAAATAGTAATCAGTTTAGTACGAACGCCACGGACGTTTTGATAATATACTGAAAGGCCAACCATTTTTAAGCGTTTGTTTTATTAATTCTTTTTAATTATTATATTAAATTAATTATTTAAAGGCGTGAGAGGTCATCAGGAGATCTTATATGGACTACCGGCGATGATTCATTCTTTCTGGCAAAAATCTTGCAATCACGTGTCCATACAAAGCGATAGTTTTTATCTTTAGCAATCCCTCTCGTTCGAGCAAACAAGGCCTTATTAGCCGGCGTCAGATGATCATTAACGAAACAGCTCTCCCCCACCCCCTCAATATGCAAACCCTGTCGAGAACCAGGTACGGACTTCCTTTTGTTGATTGCCGCCGCCAAAAAAGCATCGCGCTTTAGGCGGCTGCAAAACCGCATCACTATAGCCCGTGGAGCTTTATTTTGCTTATCAAAGTGTGGAACACGATGAATGGCATCAACGTCTGTCGATGAGAATTGGACTCCTACATGTTTGGCAATGTTGTCTACAATAGACAAGAGATTTTCATTTTCACGTTGGGGAACACCATGAATTTCAACATTACTCCTACGGGAGTACTGCTCAACCTCATCCAGCCTCGCAGTCAAACTCGTTACCTGCTCTCGTAAGCGGCTATTTTCAGTGGTTAACTGATCAACAATTTTTATCTTTCCATTGAACGATTCAAGCAACTTTTCAAAATCACTAATCCGGTTGCTACAGAAATTTACAGAATCAAGTAAGCTATCGTGCTTACTCCGCATTTCAGTACGCATCTCCTTAACCATATCATATACGGATTCTAATATGACGGTTACAGGGCGAAGTTGATTAGGTGGCGCAATTGAGCTACGGCGTTGCGGGGGCCGTTGTGGCGATCGACAGACGCTGCATCTCCACGAAGCGCCCGGTACGGACAGCAACGCTTGCGATGCACTGTCCAAGTCCGTGCATTTCAAGTGATACCACGTATCGCAAGTCTCACAATGAATGCCAGGACCTGATTTTCTCCCCACCAATTGATGACACGCTCCGCACTTCGATGCCGGCATAATGGCCAATTTGTCACACCACAGAACGGAAAAATTGCCCAAAAATAAATTTCGAATTTACTCACGTTATTTACTTGTTAACTGAGATTGGTTGTATAAACTTAAAGGTTATTACTTAAACACACTATGGACCCGAAACACACAGAGAACTGAGACTGTTATACTCGGGAAAATTACCGAAATTT
Source organism: Onthophagus taurus (assembly GCF_036711975.1). Classification (NCBI taxonomy): domain Eukaryota; kingdom Metazoa; phylum Arthropoda; class Insecta; order Coleoptera; family Scarabaeidae; genus Onthophagus; species Onthophagus taurus. Next base: position 20,182,973 of record NC_091972.1, on the reverse strand, counting down.
ACAGAGCCTCAAAAACGCGCGTACACGAGCCCAAGTACGTGGGAATGAATATAATATATATATGCATACTGTATATAACAACATATTTCGAATAAATGTATTTTAAAACCTAACATCTTCTTAATCCTTAGAATCGATTCCCCCTAATTCCATATAATTCAATGATACAATTTGTGGAGGATTTTTGAGGGACATAAATAGAAGGACTACTACTGTAATATTATATCTTGTTGTCTTTGTTATTACCTAGTATGCATTTAGTAAAAGTGAATGATTGTAATACATCAAAAGGCTGATTGTAACGATTATAATAACATGGCAACATTGTAGGTAAATGCCTAAATAAATGTAAGATTGTATATATTATGCATCGAGATACATATAATTTACTGGAGTACGTGCTCACGATATTCGCTTGGTCGAGAAAACGGTCCGATTCGCCAGAATGTTCCCCCACCTTATAACGGCAAGAAATACAAATAGCACTAACGAATGGATATAATTCAGCATGAATTTATTCAATATTTACTAAGTAATTCAAATAATGTTATTCAATAATGATAAAAAATACCAAGTAATACATATTTAAGTTATTATAGTTAGGAAAAAAAAAATAAATATTATGTATGTTACGTTGAAGCGCACTCCAGTAAACATAGTATATCTCGATGATATTGTGAGAGTGATTCTTTTATTATTTTATTTCTGTATGATTTTCTTACAATTAAAAATGCAAATATTTATAACCACATCATTATATTGTTCAAATTTTTTTAGCAACAAATTAACTACAACTTCCTAGCTTTTCTAGGTCTTGGTGGATTCCACGATACTGGTGTATTATCTGTAATTGAAATAATTTCTAAACCAGACATTTGCAATCCTTTTATGGCAGACTAAAACAAATCAAAACTTAACCATTGGTTTTTTTATTATAAAATTTTTTTTTACCATTCGCCCTGGTCCCAATCCTTTGACTCTAACCCTTACAGTTCTAACCCCACGCTCAATAGCTTTCTAAAAAATTAAAATAAGCAAATCTTAATAACCCCATTTATAAAACACTTACAGCTCCAATACTAATTGCGGTTGCTTGTGCTGCAATATTAGTACCTTTCCTAGTATTTTTAAAACCTTCCATTCCACATGATCGTATAAGTTGTGGGGCGCCTTTATAATCGGTTAAACTCAAAATGGTATTATTACTAGAGACCCTAATATGAAATATCGGTAAATGCTGATAAGGTACTCCTTTAAACAATTTATTTGGTGTATCGATCGTTGGGAAAACATCTTCTTTGCTACAACAAAAAATTCATTACAAATACTTCATGTAAAAAATTAATTTAGCTCACTGCTGTATTAATGCATCAATATCGATAGCTTTTTCTCCGGTGGTTCCTTCGTCCTGAACAGGAAGCGATTTATACATCTCTTTACGATCCTCCACTTCTCGTTTGAGTGCATTTGATAAGGATATGGTTCGAATTGCATTAAATCGATTATGATCGTTCAAATATAAAGTTCTAAAACTCTTTAAAAATCTATTGCAAAGCATTTTAAGTGTGATTTAATTTCTAATAAATAATAATAATGAAATGTGAGGTTATAATACAAAGTTTAAGGTTAGGTTATTATAGGACAAAAAATTAAGACATCTTTTGGTTATAATATAAACTATAATTACAGATAACTTTTTTTGAATGTTCGAAATTTATTTAATATTTTAAATTGAAATTTGTATAATATATTAATATATCAACTAATAAAAATTGAAAAAAAAAAAATTCAAAATGTATATTGTTTGTAAATGTTTTAATTTAAGATTAAATATCAATTTTTAAGTTATGGTTACACGTCCTATCTGTTATCTGTGAGGGGCTGTAATAGTACATACAGGTGCCCATTATGTATGGAATATAGTATACAAGATGTTTCGGTGACTCGGGGAACAAATTTAACCACATATACTAGAGTGAAAATGACGACGATTCATATAAAAAAAAATTAATAAAAGTCTTCAAATTTCAAAGATACTAGTAGCATTCAACTTGCCAGAGCTTCCGGGTGATAGTAAAGTTGACCAGCAAAATGATGATGTTAGATCTATAGGAGAGATACTTAACTATTTGAAAATCCAGACACCTAATTTTACTGTAAAGCGATTGGGTAAATTTGATTCGTCGATATTGAATCGTAAGCGCTCATTGAAAATCTCTTTTTCCTCCTCTGATGTAGTTCACAATGTTCTTAGGAACATTAAGTCATTATTAAAATCTGATAAGTTCAAAGCTGTTGTTCTAACAACAGACAAAACACCGTTGCAAAATTCTTTCTACAAATCTCTCAAAACACAGCTTGATACCCGCATTGCCGCCGGCGAGGTGAACATAAGAATTAAATATGTGAATGGGTCACCTAGAATTGTATCATCTGACAGTGACCGAAGTATCCAGCAGGGAAACCAATAGAATCTAACAGGAAGACCCACACACTTCGTTTATTTTATCAGAATATGCAAGGACTACGAACAAAAACTCACCAATTATACACAGCCACAAATTCTACAGATTTCGATATTATCTTGCTTACCGAAACATGGCTATCTCCGGACATCACCAACTCTGAGTTGCTGCCTACTACATTTAATGTAATTAGAAATGATCGTAATCACCGTCTTGTGGATAGAAGAGTGGCGTTCTTATTGCCTGCAGTCAGCAAACCAAATTGTTCAACTGTGATATGTCCGAGATTTTAAATCTTGCCCCGCTAATTGATGTGGTTGTTGGTAAATGTGTCTATTTCTCGATCAGCATATTTATTATTACACTATACATACCACCTGATGTTCCGCTGGATGAACTGTTTCTTGATTCGCTTAGTATCAGCTTGATTGGAAAGAATATTATAATTTGTGGCGACTTTAATTGCTTCCGTTTTGTGATGTCCGAGAATAGCCTCGACCGCAAATCTTTTCTTTTGAAGAACTTTGTTGATACTTTAAACCTAGTTCAACATAACCATATCTACAACTCTAGAGGTAGGATACTCGACTTAGTATTTATTACTGTATAGTATTTATTACTGAAAACTTTAATCATCCTGCGTATTTGATAGTGTTTCCATCAAATAACAACCTTCGTTTTAACTTCCGTAAAGCGGACTTTCGTGGATTGTATGACGATATTGGTCGTGTTGTCTGGTCTGATATATTGATGTGCTCGGATATTAATATTGCTGTGGAAAAATTTTACTATAATATCTATAACGTTATTGAAAAACATGTACCCAAATTCTGCTTATCGCCGTCGAAATTTCCTGTGTGGTTTACTGGAAGCACTAAGCATATATTGAATATGAAGGAGCACTACTTTAAGAAGTGGAAGAGATCTAAACAACTATCATATTACGATGAATATGTTAGGTTGCGTCGTTTATCCAAGGATGCAATAGATTCTGATTATCAGGGTTATCTCGTGAATACCGAAAATTGTATATTGACCGACCCCAAAAATTTCTGGCGTTACGTGAATCAGAAACATGGTAATTCGCGTATTCCAGGCTGCATGACCTTTGTTGGCTCTGAAATCTCTGATCCCCTGGAAATAGTGCAGGCCTTCTCTGTCTTCTTTTCTGAAGCCTTCAATCCTGGACTTACAACTATCGGTAACTGTTACCAGCAAGTCAACTGGCCTGGACCCTTCTACATTACTCCATTTTCTATCGAGGAGGTAGAAATCTGTATGAAAGGATTAAAGAACGACTTTACCGCTGGCGACGACGGTCTCCCAAGTTTTATTATTAAAGATTGTGCACCCTTCCTCAGCAGACCTTTAACCTTTATATTTAATTTATGCTTAAAAACTAAAACTTTAACGGGAACAAGTTGATATAATTTACACAGATTTTACAAAGGTATTTGATAGATTAGATCATGGAATACTTCTTTCTAAACTCTGCAGTCTTGGATTTACCAATGATTTCGTGGATTTAATTTCATCTTACCTCTCCAATAGACTTTGCTATGTGAGCTACAACGGTTTTAAATCTAATACGTTCACTGCGTTCCACAGGGTTCCAACCTGGGTCCCCTTCTATTCAATGTTTATCCGAATGATCTATTACGATGACTTGATTGTAATGTGCTTGCTTACGCCGATGACCTAAAGATATTCGCTCGTGTAACATCCCCTGAAGACTGTGTTATCTTACAACGCAATCTGAACGTTATCAGTTCCTGGTCAATACAGAATGGAATTGACCTTAACATAGCAAAATGCGTTGTCGTATCTTACACAAGGTGTAATAACCCATTAAGGTTTAATTATTGTGTAGGAGTTGAAGCAATACGCAGAGAACGCGCTATTTGAGATTTGGGTGTCTTATTCGACGACCAGTTGCAATTCAAAGACCATGTTAACGCTATAGTAAAGTCAGCCTCTGGTGCATTGAGTTTTATCATCAGGCAATGTAGAAAATTTAACAACGTAGCTGCATTAACAGTACTTTTCTATGCGTTTGTTCGTACAAAATTGGAATATGGTTCTCTGGTTTGGTATCCTTATTATAGTTCTCACCAGCTCATGCTCGAGAGAGTGCAGAAGAGGTTCTTAAAATACTTACATTTTAAAACAGTTGGTCAGTATCCGGAGCGAGGTGTTGACTACGTTGCGTTATTGGAAGAACTTAATTTTTCATGAAGATGGTAGTAGAAAATTTTTATCGAACATTGTCAATTGTACTATTGACTCACCTTCACTTCTTGCTCGAGTTGGATTCATTATACCCAGACCTAGTATCAGGAATAGCAACACATACCAGGGGCCGATCGCTAGGATTTCAACGCTTTACCATAAATAGTGTTTAAGATATTTAGAAAAATGTGTTAAAATTGCCTAACTTTGATGGCCTGTATCTTTGCAATTTGAGGACTTTTACTAATTTTTTTTTACACGAATCGTGTGGTTACATTTATTCCCTGAGTCACCTAAACACCCTGTATATCTTGGTAGGTATCAACTTTATAAAAAAACATTTTATACAAAAGTTATTTAATATTTTATTTGCCTTAATAATACAGCATTCAATTGTTTTTATTTCAGAAAACAAATGAGCAACGAATAACACTTAAAGTTTTTGAAATGGCAATGTTCCCTTCGTTAGGCTCATTTGATAGAGATTTTTTTTCTCTTTTCGATGATGTAAAATTTTAGTACCCTTATATCAGAAAATTTTTGAAAAAAATAGAATAATAGTTTATTAAGAAAATTTAACTAATTTTGTACTACATAAATAATTTGTACCATCGACTATTGACGCCCTTCACGACCTAACAATAATATTATACTATATTATCTTTTTACTCCAATGACGTCACGTTTCCCACCTTACTCCGCCAATAATCTAATCTACTACATAGATTAACCTATAACATTAACCGTTAACCCTATACGGACGTTGTGTAAGTTGTCTCAATCGTGAATTGATTCGTGAAAATGTTTTTAAACAATCGTTATTATTGTCCAAATTATAATTCAAACCTCAAAGAAAGACGTTAGCGTTACCAACCTACGTCACAAATCACTAGATATGGGGTACTACCAACCGACTTCTATTTCGCCGATAGCAATCCTACCGACAAAAACAGTTTGTACAACAGCGAATATGTTTATCCTCCCTATAAGGTTATTGGCCGGGTAGTTAACAGATAGGTTACCCTCTCAGAGAGGTAATAAACACCAGAAATTGTTTGTAAAGATAGTAGTAACTTAAACAGTAAATCAGCAAAAGTTTCCAAGATTTAATTAATCAAATTAATTTTATTTTTCATTTTGCTATTATTTGCATCATTATTAACAATACATTTTTATTTAAAGATTTTTTAGAATTGTAAGAATTTAGGTAAGAAACGGAAGCTTTCATCAGAGCCGGAGCCGGAATGTTCTTCACTTGATTTATTGGGTTTAGCTTCATCGGAGCTTCCAGAACTTCCACTTTCGGAACTGTTGCTTTCTTCGCTGGGTCTTTCAGGTTCGGGTTCTGGTTCTGGCTCTGGTTCAGGTTCTGGTTTTTCAGATGATTCTTGGGAATTGCTTTCAGAGCTTTTGCTTTCTTCGCTTGGAACTTCAGGTTCTGGTTCTGGCTCTGGTTCAGGTTCTGGTTTTTCAGATGATTCTTGGGAATTGCTTTCAGAGCTTTTGCTTTCTTCGCTTGGAACTTCAGGTTCGGGTTCTGGTTCAGGTTCTGGTTTTTCTTCAGATTCTTGGGAAATGCTTTCAGAGCTTTTGCTTTCTTCGCTTGGTACTTCAGGTTCGGGTTCTGGTTCTGGCTCTGGTTCAGGTTCTGGTTGTTCTTCAGATGATTCTTGGGAATTGCTTTCGGAGCTCTTGCTTTCTTCGCTTGGAACTTCAGGTTCGGGTTCCGGTTCTGGTTCTGGTTCAGGTTCAGGAATTTCTACAGATTCTTCGCTTGAACTAGAGCTTGAACCTACTTCGCTACTGTCACCACCTCCTCCGTTGTTACCTCCTTCACATCCAGCTTGATTTGGCCAATCACAAACGTTCAATTTTTTGTTGAAATGTAATCCATCGGGGCAATCGTATTTGACTGGTTTTCCCCAATCACATTTGTAAAAAACTGTGCAGTCACTGGAATCGACGAGAAAATCGACTGTTTCCGGGTTCATTGTGGATGGGCATTTTCCAACTGGTTCTGAATGAACCAAATTGATCGCAGCCAAAATAACCGCGCACGATAAAAGCACAACTTGAAAAAAATAAGACAAATGTTGATCGATTTTAAAAGATTTACAAAATAGAACTTGCTTACCTTTCATATTTAGCGTAGTTGTTATAACTGGCGCTAATCCAAAACACCTATAATGACACCTTGTGAAATTATTTGCTTATATAGTCCAATTATCAAACTTAATCTAAAAAATTAAAGCAACATTACTTTATTATTAATTGATTATTTGCGTTTATTGTTATAATTTTTTTAGAAATGTTCATTAATGTTGTTTCAAGTGGGTATTCTTTGAAAAAATGCTTACTAAGAAATGATACTGAATTACTCCTATTAATACACTTATTTGAGGTTGATAGATTTTGATTTTTATTTTTCTTTCTATCAATTTGTCATAATATGAATTTTGGTCGAGGCCAAAATCATTTTTTAATAACCACTCAATTCCTGTAATGGTATCCACTAGAGTTTAAAAGGATGGGACACTTTAGATAAGGTTAGATAAAGACAATATTAAACTATATATTAAAAACGCTCTTTTTAATGCCTGAACCTGAACCAGAACCTGAAACTCAAAAAACACTCTGAAACAAACCCTTCCTAAAGTTATTCTCAAGATACAGTTGAAGAAAATCCACAATCTAAACCTAAACCAGTAATTTGTAGGAATTTTGGAATATATGACTCCTTTTATAGCGGTGTTCCAAAAGAAAATAGGAGTCTCTATTTTGATACATCGGAAATATAGAAAGTACATTACGACATGGGAAGTAATGAGCGAAAGGATTATTAAGATTACGTTTACATAAATTATATAACGTATATCAGAATTAGGGACTCGAGAACAACACTAACAAAACAGAATATATTAGTATTGGAGGAGAGGAACGAATTCTAAGATTGGACGATGGGAATCAAATCAAATGGTGCATGAAATACAAATATTTAGAAGTGGAAATCACAAATGATGAAACGTTAGACATGGCAATAAAAGAATAAAACTTTCTTGGAAGGAGTGCTATCACGGTATCAAATGGAATACTTTGGGATAGAAACATAAGCAGCAGCAACAAAACAATATCTAGTCTTCTACAAGAAGTATCGGGACTTCTGTAAATAATACTTAAGTTTCTGACAGAAATATCTAGTCTTCTTCAAGCAGTATATAGTCTTCTGCAAGCAGTGTTTAGTGATTGCAGGCAATACCTGGTCTTTTGACCAGATTTTGTTAGCAGAACTTGATATAGTATTAATCTAAGATTTATTAATCTATGATATTAGCAATACTGCTTGCAAAAGACTAGATATTGCTTACAGAGGACTAGATATTGCTAGCAGAAATATAGTTATTGTTTACAAAAGCCACGATACTTTATGTAAAACACTAGATATTGTTTACAGAAGCCTAAATACTGCCTGTAGTAGAATTGATACTACTGCCAGAAAACTAAATAAAGTACACTCCGCTTATAACGTATCCACATGGGATCAAAAAGTGCGTACGTTATATTAAGGAGTATGTTATAATAAAATATCTATATTGTTAAGTGGGTATGGTTAATCAAATGAATAAAATCGTATTCAAAAATTTTACTTTTACAAATTACTGGCTTAGGTTTAGATTGTGGATTTTCTTCAGGTGATTTTTGAGAATAACTTTAGAAAGTGTTACTTTCAGAGTTATTGCGTTTCATAGTTTCTAATTTCAGGTTCCGATTTCGTTTCTGGTTCAGGTTCAGGCATCAAGAAGAGCGATTGTTGTTGGATTCATTGGAGATAGGTATTTTCGAAGTAATTCCGCGTAGAAAGAAATTCGATAAATTTTAAAACTCATTTAAAATTAATTGAAATACCACAACACCTACTATGTTTTAATATTGCCTTTGTCTAACGTTATCTATAGTGTAAAAATCAAAGCTATTAATTTCAAGTTGTATTGATTTATTAAGTATGTATTAATAACAGCTATTAATTACGATTATTGTTCGAATTGCTATTACAATACAACCATACTTTTAATCTCGAGTGGCTACCTTTACAGGAAATGAGTGGTTATTAAAAAAATGATAGTGGCATCAACCAAGATTCTTATGTTCGTGAAATATATGTATATCATCAATTGAAATGAGGAAAAATAAAAATCAAATTCAATGAACTTTACTTTTCTTGCTTTGGCAACTCCGTTGATGATGTTCTTTGAATCACGCTGTAATAATAATAATTATTATTATATTTGTTGGTGCTAATATCAACCAGACCATATATTACTTGCAGAAGACTTCATATTGCTTACAGAGGACTACTTAGAAAGCAAGAGCTCAAGAAGCAATTCTCACGAATCAGCTAAAGAAAAACCAGAATCTGAACACGAACCTGAAGTTGCAAGTGCAGAAAGCAAGAGCTCAGAAACCAATTCCTAAGAATCATCTGAAGAGAAACCAGAATCTGAAGCAAAGCCAGACACCAAACCTGAAACAGCCAGCAAGAAAACAGTTCCGAAAGTGGAAGTACTGAAAGCTCCGAAGAATCTGAACCAAATAAACCAAATAAATCCAATGAATGATAACTCGACGCCCTGGAAGATGAAGACGGAGGGGAACCCCCTGAAGGGGTGAAGAACCCCCTCCGACTCCCGTAAGTTATGGTTTTTACAATTAAAACAAAAAGTAAGCCTGTGTTTTTTATTTTTGCACTTACCGAGCACAATGTGACCTGAAACGGATGGGCCCCCCTCCGATACCTGTAAGTTATGGTGTTTCCATGTTAAACTAAAAAGTAAGCTTGTATTTTTTATTTCATACTTACACAAACGTGATGCGATCTGGAACTGATGGCTGAAGACGAAGGGGGTCCCCGGTGCACAGTGGGGCGAAACGCTGTTGTGCTGGCCAAAACCTATTTTATTAAACATTTTCAAATCAAGAGGGAAGTGATAATTATCGGTACTAAAAAGAATGACAATTTTAGTACACAGGTCAAACTAAACCGTAAAAAATTAGAAGTATGCAAAAAACGCTGTTAAAGTCGAGAGAGTTACGCGCTGTCGGACAATCTGAAAATTTTGCAGTACTTCAAAATTTTTTATTTTAGAAACCATTTCGGAAATACTTCTGATTTTTTGTATATACCAACTTTGATATGTATTCTATTCATTTTATAAAAGAAAATGTCATTATCTTCGCTAGTTTTTTTGCTAGATTTTCGTTTGTATAAGACTGCTAGTTAATGAATAATGTTTGAGTAGACATATCGTTGTGAGCTAAATCTACCTACGACTAAAGTTTATGACGTCTTTTTTTTTTCAACACGATTAGCGCATTTATAATTAACAAAACATCCAAAATCAACCCCCCACTAAACAATGGCGATATTCGCGGTACCTCGGCTTCCCAGTGAAGATAGGGGTAGGTAATATTTATAAAAGGCGCCACGCAATTTACACCACGAATCACTCTAATTGCGAAGAGAAATTGACGAATATTCGTAAAGGGTTGACAACACAAAAGCAAGAAAAGATACAATAGAAACAGATAAACAAAATTGAAATAATCAAAGGAAATCAAAATTTTATATCGCACATTTAAATTTTTAAATTAAGGGAACAATAAACAACAATGTAATAATAAAAAAGAATAATATATATATATATATATAAAAAATGTTGAATAGTGAAACGAATAAATAGTATCCCGAAATAATGGGGTAAAAAAAAATTAATTCAAAACAAATAAGCAAAAGAAAATGAACCCTAAATTTGACCGCGTCACGTCACCGTTTGATTGAGATCTCTACCAGGTGAACGGAAAATTTAATATAAAAAAATCGAAAACAAATTAACCAAAATTTTCCCCCAAAATCTGACCACTATCTTTACAATAATTAAATGAAATGAAAAAAAAAAGTCTCAATAATAAAGTAATTACAAAACTTTGGACTATACTCCAAAGAGCTCAAAAATGTACAACAACTTAACAACTTAATTACTTAATAGGTAATTAACATGAAACTTTTAAATTAAATTTAACACAAAAATCAAATTATTTTTCTTTTAGAACAAAAAAAAAATTAGCCAGAGACTTAAAGAAACTGGATCACTCTGACCTTTATTCCTGGTTCCTCCCCGAGTATCTTATCTTACTTCCACGGGTTGTAAACACAACAACAACCAGCAAACGTCCTCCAGGAGCACTTCGTTGGTAAGGATTAAAGGATAGTTGACGTTGTTCCTTGTATAAACCTTTGCTCCATTACTCGAACAATTATTCAGAGGATGGAATTTTTAGGCTCGTAATTAAAACCTACATATTAAAGAAAATTAGAAAAAAAAAGGGTAGAAAGGATTTACATTTAAGGTATATAAAAAACTTAAGGGTAATTAAAAAACCTACCTCTAGATGTACTGAGGTTTTCTAAACCAGCAAAATGTGAAGTATCGGGACCAAATAATATCCGGTAAAAACCGTTAACAATTCGTCGAATGACTTCCACAAAAATAAAATTTCTAGATGGGCAACAATAACCCCGAAAAATTCAAATAAACGACTTCCAAAATTCTCACACGAGACACCAAAAAATCTAAATGTCGCTAATTTAAAGGAACCCCCCAAAAAACTCGTTTCTATTCCTTACGACTCAAAATAACAAGCGCGCTCAAGCTACAAATTTAAAATCAACAGCACCCCCTAACATTGAAAATTTAAAACTTGTCCAATTCAAAACAAAAGGTAACTAGTTAACCGTAATTTAAAACTAATATTTGGTTTTTAACAACAACAAAATGTAAAGGAAAAGCTTAAAGGACGTAAAGGTAAAAGGTAAAGAAAATTGTAAAGGAAAAGTGTTAAGGAAAAGCGCCCCTAGATTCTGTTTGCTGAAAAACATAAAAAAAATGAAATAAACACGAAACTAGCGATATAAAATTTTGATTGAAACATAAGAAAATAGAAAAGGTCCGATACCAAAAATAAACACGTAACAAGTTTGGTATCAAAAGATTCCCCATTTAATGTAGAATCTGCTCATAATAAAATCTCGTGCCCGTTTTTCCCCATTCGAAGAAATATTTACTTCTTTAATTACCGCACGGAGCGGATTTCGCTCCGATCGGTACAACGTTCTAGGGATCTGATGTTACGTCTCTATTGGTGTGAAAGTGATATGTGATGAATTTGAATATTATATTCTAAATTGGTATTGTTTTGTGGATTCTAAAATATGTACGTAGGTTATTAATAAATTCATAAACATTGTTTGTTACAAAAATTATCAGTTTTATCGACGTTGCTTGTTTTCCATCTATTGTTATTTAGCTACACCGCAACAAGAAAAGTTAAAAAAAAAACTTTAGGTTTACGTATAAATACGAGTGTAAGTACCGTGCCAATTACCGTACCAATTAGTAGTAATACTTCTATTCCATTGCTAAATACTGCAAAATGTCTCAGTTTGTTATAAAAATCGAAAAATTATGCCTAGAGTTTATTTAACATGGCAAACACATTTCTTGTGCTCGTAATTATATCGCAGGACGTTTTAATTTATCTCAAGAAGATCTCAATTGTGTTGTTCAAAATATTCAACAACGTCTGCTGCCGTGTTTCAAAATTAAATGATCTCATAGAATGAAAGAACGTTTTAGAGCAAAACTCTGAATGGTTAGATTAAGATTTCGTTGTGAATCTATAAGAGGAAAATCTACCATCTGCGTCTGCAGTAATCTCAGAAAAAGCCGTCCGTGTAAAAAGGACAAAGAGAAGAAATTCAACTCGCTTGCTGCAGACTGAAAGTTTGGAACAATTACGTCGTGCATTTTTGCAAGGACTACGAGCAGAAGGCCAAATTAGGAACGCAAATATTATTGAATGTATAAAAAATACATCAACGGAACAGCAAGATTTGGTTTATCGCGTATTATTCCAAAATGAAGGTATCGAAAGTCTATTGAGTAAAGAAAATTCGTTGGCTATAATGGCAGATATAGGACTGTCTAGGTATCAGTATAATATATTACGACCATACGCTGCAACACAAGGATGTAAATTATTATCTAGTTATTACCAAGTTCAGAGCACAAAGAAAGATTGTTACCCAGATCCTTCATCAATAACCGTCACACCAGTAAGCGCCAATATAACATTACAAGGTTTACTTGATCACACCAGCAAGAGAATTTTTAAAACACAATCAGAGGAAGTGTTAAAATATCTTACGGTAACTGATCTCATATTAATGTGTAAGTGGGGATGTGATGGGTCTTCTGGACAAAGCCAATATAGACAGATTCAAGCTTCAAGTCTAGCTTCAAATATAGCATCCCAAGTTTATAAATTAGCGCCAAAACTTATAATGGTAGGTGTTAAGCAATTTAGTGTAAACTACCAATTATTTTTTACAATGATCGATGGAAAAGTATGCAGCACATTAACAGACACTCCTTCTACATTTACTTGTGGAAATGAATAATCTGGAGAAGGTAACAAGAACATCTCGGGAAGATACATATAAATTTGGTCTCGCATGGATCAAATTTATGGGGTTGGTTATTCATATCTCATACAATTTTTCATTTAAAAAATGGTCTGCCATTGATTCTTTACATAAGATTGAAAAAGAGACTAAGGAAAAACAAGTACAAGACCGATTTGGAGATGAAGTAGGTGTAATTATTGATAACCCTCGACAAGGTACTGAAAACTCCAACGAGGGTAACACTGCTAGAAGATTCGTTTCTAATCTTTGTTGCACAGCAGATATTACAGGAGTAGATGAGGATTTAATGAAATGGTTTTCCATAATTCTTCAAACATTAGCCACCGGAAGAGCCATAAATGCCAAAAAGTTTGGAGAATACGCATATAAAACAGCACAACTGTATGTAGAGCTATATAAATGCTACTACATGCCTGCTTCAGTACACAAAATACTTATTCACGGTGAAAGCATCATACAATATGCTATATTACCAATAGGACAACTTTCAGAAGATGCACAAGAAGCTAGAAATAAAGATTATAAAAAACACTGGTTACATAACGCTCGGAAATGTTCAAGGATTGCCACCAATCAAAATGTTTTCAATACGTTACTATACACATTTGATCCTTATATATCATCAATTAGACATGTTGTAGAAAAAAGCACGTTAGACTTCGATTCAGAAGCCATTGATTTCTATTATACTTTCCATTATAAGTGTAACCATTATTACGTGGAGTTTAACAATTAAGCAAGCATTATGTTTTTTTTAACAATAAATCTATATTTAAATATCATCTGTGTCTTATTTTAGAAGAAAAATTCTGACTAACTTATGATTTCTCTGCAAAGTATACATAAAATTCTAGGATAATGATTATACCGTGTATATTATTTATTGGAACTTCACAGGGTTGCTATTACGCGAATAGGACAACATCTTAACTAACACTTTTAAACATACTATAAGGGTACTAAATGTCGTTAGAATCGATAAGGTAATTTTTAAATAAAAGCAAGAACGGGGTAGTTTACCCCATGGAACCCTCTGGCACATGTGTGATACATCAATGGAAAGCTCTTTAAAAATGAATATCAGTTTATATACAGGGTGATTCATAAGTAATGGGCCAAATTGTAAATGTACGTTCAGGAGGCCAAAATAATAATATTTTCATTAACAATAATGGGTCTTAGTCTGCTCCTTACTGAGATACAGGATGTTAAAGCGAAAAAAATAAAATAGATTAATAGATCAGCTACTTTTCTACATAATGACTCATAGTTGACTTATAGTTTTTGTAAGGGTAAACAATAATGTGTGAGAGGATTTGAGTTAACTCGTAGATGTCGCCACATGCGCCATATGAATTATGAAACGTCAATGAGCTTTTACGTTTAATGAATAGTTTAAAACATTTTATTATTAAGTAAACTGATTCATTCTTGTCCTAACATAAATCAAAATGCCGAGACATAATCACTTTTCAAACGAAGAAATGAGAGACATGTTATGCGTTTACGCACAAGAACGTTTTTCTGGGCAAGCAGCATCCAGAAAATATCGTGAAATGTACCCTTACAGAAGGCAGCCAAACCGGAAGATATTTCAAAATATTTATAATCGATTGGGTGAAACAGGTTCATTTCGTCCAAAATATCATACAGGACGTCCTAAGATTATCACTCCGCAGCAAGAAGATGAAATTTTGGTAAGAATTGCGCAAAATTCTGAAATAAGCACTCGTCGATTGTCTGCAGCAACTGGAATAAGCCAACCATCCGTGACTAGAATTTTACACAAGGAAAATTTATATCCCTATCATTTTATACCTGTGCAAAATTTACTTCCAACAGATTATCGAATCAGAGTTCAATTTTGTCAGTGGCTAAAAGGAAAATTGAATAATAATCCAACATTCCTAAATAACATTCTTTTCACGGATGAAGCAACCTTTACCAGACGCGGAGTTTTTAATTGGCGAAATAGTCATGCCTGGGAAACCGAAAACCCTCGTTTAAAAAAAGATAGACATTTCCAGCACGAGTTTAAAATAAATGTGTGGTGCGGTGTAATAGGCAATACATTACTGGGCCCAGTTGAATTACCTCCTAATTTAAATGGAGAGTCATATTTAATTTTTTTAAATAATGACTTAGTCGACCTCTTGGGAGATCTTCCATTACAACTAAGAAGAAATATGTGGTTCATGCAAGACGGTGCTCCTCCACATTTTTCACGTGCTGTGCGCGAACATCTGAATGAAACATTCCCTCACCGTTGGATTGGACGTGGTAGTGAATTTCAGTGGCCACCATGTGTGGGGTTACATGAAATCAATGGTCTATGCTGAACCTACTATAAATACACGAGACGAGTTATGGAATAGAATTCAAGATGCAGCCAATTCAATACGAAATAATCCTGCTACATTTTTTAAAGTCAGACAATCCTTAACCAAACGGTTAAATGCGTGTATAAATGCTGGTGGTGGTCATGTTGAAAACCTTTTGCAGTAGCTCATAATTAAGCTTAAATTTAATTTAACTTCGCACAACATTAACATGTAGGTTTTGATAACAGTTGTCGTAAGTGGTCTTAGTTCAAGTCTGTTCTAATGTTGTATTTCGTTTTATTAACTGGCGTACAATAAATTGTTTTATTACGTAATTTTTTTATGGTTTCAGTTTAATATTGTTATCAATTATCAATTACGGTTAGGTAAATGTCAACATTCCATGCCATGCTTGTGTCTTAACAGATTAATGCTACGTCGACCACCGTGAAATGTAGTGTAGTGAATTAGTAAAATTCAAATATCTCGAAAATCGTTAATATTTTCAAGATCAAAGAAGTATAGCTTTTTTCTACAGAAATGATGGGGCTATCCAAATTAAACAAGTATGTTGTAAAATAATGAGCGATAAAAAATTTGTAGCTGATTTCATCTAATTCATATGGCGCATGTGGCGACATCTACGAGTTAACTCAAATCCTCTCACACATTATTGTTTACCCTTACAAAAACTATAAGTCAACTATGAGTCATTATGTAGAAAAGTAGCTGATCTATTAACAAAAATCTATTTTATTTTTTTCGCTTTAACATCCTGTATCTCAGTAAGGAGCAGACTAAGACCCATTATTGTTAATGAAAATATTATTATTTTGGCCTCCTGAACGTACATTTACAATTTGGCCCATTACTTATGAATCACCCTGTATATGACTTTCGACAAAAAAAAAGTATTTAAAAGTTATTGAGTTTTGGCCAGCAAAACAGCGTTTCGCCCCACTGTGCGGTGGGACGAAAAGCCCCTCTCCGATACCAGTAAGTTAAGGTTTTGCTTTCTGAAAATTAAAAGTAATCTGCACCTTTTATTGTATACTTGGAGCATACCTGAACCCGAGGGAGACGTGATGGAAATAACTGAAAAATTTTACACTTTCATAAAAAAAAGGCTCGCGGCGCAAGGTTGATTGGTCCACCTTCCCGATATATGATTTATGTAAATGTAATATAATGTAATACCCAGGGATAGTGATGTAAAATTACCGGTAATTTAAAAATCGGTAATATTACCGGTAATGTTACGTAATATTACGGTAACGTTGGTAATTTGTAGAAAACAGCTTTTCAAGTAATACAAGTTTTTTTTATTTCAAAACTGTAAAAACATTACGAAAAACAACAAGAACATTTTTTAAACTAATCAGAGTCACAATGGACTATGTAATAGAGTGGATAATGGTAAATCATCCTCATCATCATCCGGATCATCCCCAACCTCGTCATCTGAATCTTCTTTCTCTTTCGTTAATTGAGTAATGTCTATAACTTCGAAACTGATATCTTCTTTTCCTATTTCTTCTTCAGTAGCTTCTACTATTTTTGAAAGATCGTCTTCATTTAGTAAATTATAATTATGGGCAATATAAGTTAGTTTTCCGGCCCTCTCCACAGTAAGTCTGTTTCTTCTTTGCCGATGAATAAATCCGTAAGTACTAACGGTTCTTTCGGTTGCGGCTGTTGACGATGGTAAATTTAAAATGTCTACAGCCAACCTACTTATTTTAGAACTGGAGCAAATTCCTGCCCACCAAACAGGTCCAGACATACATTTTTCGCTGGAAATAACGAATTCCTTAGCAAAATAAATTAATACCTCTAATTTTGTACAGTGCGAGTGCTTCCATAATAAGATCTACTTGTGAAGAACACTTTGGATGACGCCTTGCAGTTTCATAGATGAACTCCGTTGCAATTAAATTTTCATCTTCAGTTAAATTGTCGCCGCGTTGATTTGGTTCTAATAAGTAAGCAGCAAGATGAACGGGTTTTAAACATTTATTTTGTCGTTTTTCAAGAATTGAACACATTTTCTGGTATTCCAACATAGTAATAGATAAATCTGATACTTTGTCACATAATATAGATCTTATTTCAAAAAAGCAGAGAAACACTTTTGAGATTGTTGGCCCGTTAGCTTCAAAAATCGTCATCCACTTAGTGATTGGCTGGAACAAGTCATAAGTTGCTTCTATTTGTAACCAAAATTCGTTTTGAAGAAGAAATCTTACTGTATTTGATGAAAGAACATCAGAAATATCTGGGCTATCATCAACTGCTAAACTTTTTAATGAATGTTTAGTGTCCAAAAAGCTTTTTAGACAACAAACAAAGGAACCCCATCTTGTTTTCACCGGCAATTTTAAAGAGATGTATCGCCCCGTTTTGTCCAACTGGATTTTTTCAAACGTTGCATGTAAAATCTGCGAATTTGTCAGCTCAGATACAATTGAAATTATGTTCTTTTTAAAATTGGAAAAATGGTCTAATTTCAAGAAGTCTTCAACCAGAAGGTTTAGACCGTGGCAAATACAACCATAATTAGTAATGTAATCATACTTGCTGCTAACTATTTCACGAGCCTTTTTTATATTAGCTCCGTTGTCAGCGACAATAGCTAGAAAATTTGAAGCTCCTAATTCTTTCAACACTTTTTCAATTTCTGAGGCCAAAAATGTTGCTAAATGTCTGTTATTTTCGGTGTGTATTGATTTGTAAAAACCGGAAGAGGTGTATTAATAACAAAATTAGATATAGAGTCATTTCTGTAATTTGACCATCCATCCATTTGTAGGCTTAAGATATGTGCTTCACTAATTTTTGAAGAAACTGCAGCTTTTACTCTAGTGTACTCGGATTCGAGGAGTGGATTTGACAACTGGTAACGAGAGGGTGGTTTATATGCGCATCTCATTGCTTTGAATACATCTAACCATACTTTTTTCGTTGTCATATCTAAGGGGGCTCCTGAGAAATAAATAGCCCTTGCGAGTATTTCATCAATCTTATTGTTTTCTTGAGAGGACTTGTTATCAAAATACGAAGAAATTGTACCCTTTGATGCTTTAGTAGTACTTGAAAATGAAGAACTAGCTGATGAAGGCACAGGCCTGACTAGTGAAGCAATTTCTGAGTCTAAAGATTCTCCCTGCCCCTGCTGAGAGGTAGTATCAGTATCATCAGCATCACTATCTTTTAATACCTCGGTTGAACTTGGCGTGGTGTTATTGTTACTACTGGAAATATTTATTATAGGCAATTTCCCTTTTTTAAGAATTTGTACTACATTTTCAGGTATTTTGACACATTTTAGCAAATGTTGGAATTGTCTGATAGCATTTCTTTTAAAGGAGGTTTTACAATATTTACAGAAATAGTTGTCTTTATCTTTAAGATCGTAGTATCTCCAAACATCACTCTTCGGCTTAACCATATTATCGCAACTACAAAATAAACATCATGCATTTCGGGAAGAGCTCAACTTAAAAATATCTAGACTTAAAAGTTCAAATATCACATAACAAGGCAAAACAATTACAGTTATTTAATAGGAATCGCACTGATAGTTATAAACAACACCTTTTATAACAATAATGTCACTAATTATGATGAAGATTATTTACAAAATATCGCTTGTCGCTTGCCACGGGCCACGGTAATATTAAATATTAAAATTACCGGTAACATTTCCTCGGTAATATTACCCTTTACATCACTACCCAGGGATTTAAAAGAACTCCATAATTTGCGAGAATCGTTTTCAGAAAATAGGTGTGTAAGAAATGCGCGCTTTTTGCGAAGCACAGAACTGGTATGAAGTTATTCATAAATCCCAGCAATAAACTTAAAACATTAATAATTCCGTAACCAATACGATTTGGGTAACCAAATTTCACACATAGGTCACTCTTACCCTCAAGAACAGCTAACCACCAACACTTGGTAAAAAAAAATTTTTCAACCCTCACCCCCGAAAAAGGGATGTTTTTGCCCTGATGGGCACCTTCGAATTAAACGAAATTTTACCACATAATAGAACACACTTCTAAGTATTTTTATCAATTTTCAAAACACCGTAATCCCTAACGGTTTTCGAGAAAAAAAATCAGTATTGTAAACCGCGGATGGGACTTTAGGGGTGAATTTGACCCCGATGGGCACTTCTGAAATTTATGAAATTTTAGGATGTTTTGGAGGGTGGACTTTTGATAGAAAAAAAACTTTTGATAGAGAAAGAAATTTATTATATTAATCTGTTTTACTTATAATTAAATTGTGTAATGGATTGAGAATATGATTATAATTACTTGTACCGCATTCCAGACCGTTTCCAACCCTTGTTCATTTAAGTAAATGCCATCCCTGTGTAGAAATTTGTATAAATACATAAGAAAAGAAACATTTTTACGTTTTGTTACCCTTCCATCATGGTTCTGTTAACAATTGCTTCAATGTCGGTACAATTGATTTGCTTTTCAGCACAAAACCGTCGAATGTAATGATTGATTTCCTATAAAGGCATGGAGAGTATTTATTTATAGCATGACATAGAAGTTATAATATCTTACGTTCACAGACTCGAAGTTTTTGTAGGGAGGAATTGTGCAAATTTGTATTCCTTTAGGATTTAAGGAAACAAGGAAGCGGAAGAGGTGAGAATATTGGGACTTCAGTTGGGATGGTGATGTTTTATGGAGTATATCTTTAGTTCTTATCATTATAACGATATGACGTTCAACAATATCTCCACAAAACCAAGGCGAACATGTTTTTGGAATACACTTTGCGCGCCGCAAAAGTTTTAGTATTGTTTGACCGGCTACTGCTAAGTCGAGGAAATATTTTCCGTTGCTTGTCTGTTTTGATTGTCGTCCTAAAATATATACCATTAGTAGGAATTAATTTCACATCTGTTAGAACAAATACTTACTTTGTAGTTACTTCTAGTACGTAGCATTCGGCAAAAATTACTATCACCCAAAAACAGTAATTTCGTCGACATCTTCACTGGTCATTGGTTTTAACAAGAGATAACTAGAACAGCTGATCTCTGCAATAGCTGAGGAATCTTTATATATTATAAGTTTACTCCTCACCCTTCTGGCAAAATCTAAAAAATGTGTATGACGCTCTAAAACAACACCGAATAAGTCGGCAACTATTTTCCCGGAATGCACTTATAATGCAAAAAATATGGACATATTTTTTCCTTAATACCTGCGCCTTTTGTAACTGCACGTGGCGGAGTTCTTACCCTTTGCCAGTAACGACTAAAAGCCTATAAAACTACAAAATGCCTTTCTTAACAAAATTTATTTTTTCCATGAAATATTAAGAGTTTCGCAGTTTTCATAATCTATTAAAATCGCTAAAGGCACCTACTATCTGCTCTACATACGTGTACAATTTAATAACGAAATTGTTTCTCTGAAGCCGTGGTCGGTGTTTTGACGGTCGATTTAAATCGCTAAAGGCATCCTTTAAATCATCCTAAAATTTCATCAATTTTGGAGGTGCCCAACGGGGTCAAATTCACCCCCAAAGTCCACGCCGCGCTGTGTACCTATAGTGTCTAATAACAAATTTTTTTTCTCGGAAACCGTTATACCTTACGGTGTTTGGATGGTTGATTTCAATTGCTAAAGGCATCCTCTAAATCATCCTAAAATTTCATCAATTTTGGAGGTGCCCAACCGGGTCAAATTCACCCCCAAAGTCCGCGCCGCGCTGTGTACCTATAGTGTCTAATAACAAATTTTTATTCTCGGAAACCGTTATACCTTACGGTGTTTGGATGGTTGATTTCAATTGCTAAAGGCATACTCTAAATCATCCTAAAATTTCATAAATTTCAGAAGTGCCCATCGGGGTCAAATTCACCCCTAAAGTCCCATCCGCGGTTTATAATAATGATTTTTTTCCTCGAAAACCGTTAGGGCTTACGGTGTTTTGAAAATTGATAAAAATACTTAGAAGTGTGTTCTATTATGTGATAGAATTTCGTTTAATTCGAAGGTGCCCATCGAAAACAAAGGGCGAAAACATACCTTTTTCGGAGGTGAGGGTTGAAAATTTTTTTTTTACCAAATGGGGGTGGTTAGCTGTTCTTGAGGGTAAGAGTGACCTGTGTGTGAAATTTGGTTATCCAAATCGTATTGGTTACGGAATTATTAATGTTTTAAGTTTATTGCTGGGATTTATGGATAACTTCACACCAGTAAGCACAGACGAGTTGGTAGAATTTCTCAGAGATTTATAATAATCGAAATGTTAAATGATGTTAATTTTTAGTTTTTTTAAATTGACGTATGGGGTGCTATATCGTTGGAGTATAAGTCACCTCAAGTTGTCATCCTTAGCAGTTTAAATGCATACCGATACCCAGGCTAAACATGTTTTAGCAGGATAACGACCGACCTAATATTGTCCACATCTGTCAGAACTTTCGCTTTCCGGATTTAAACCCGATCGAGCTATGTATAGGATATGATGGGTCGCTATATAAGACGTTTACCACAAGCAGCAAACAGCTTGCAGGAACTTTGTCGTCATCTACAACAATCCTCGGATCATCTCATTCAGAGCTTGCGTCGCAGTAACATTTTATTAGCATAAATTATTTTAAAATTACTTGTAAAAATTTCAACTTTATAACTTAGCTCTCTCGAGGTGTTACAATTTGTTTGGCAGATAATTTATAATAATTCAATTTTTTATTTCGGCATTAAATATAATTTAGAAATATGTTTTGATGTTTTCTAAATATAAATAAATATAAATATTAAATTTATAAATTGTTAAATATAAACATTGCACTAAGTGACACAAAACAAAAGTTCATGGAAAATGATATTGATATCAAGAAATTAACTTAAATAACAAAACTTGTTGATATAATTTATTTCTCCTCCCACTTCTTGCATGTTGTTTTAAAAATAGCTTTTGCCGCTTTAACCAATCGAACAAAAACCTTGAATTGTTTTCCACTCGACGTCAAGGATACCTACTTAATAGAAGGCATCCCACAAACATAACTCAATTCCTAACAAACCTTCAAACTGTTTATGTTGTTATTAAAAACAAACGTTTAAAATGTTTTGGATAATTACGATTTTAGTGTTCGTTTTGTCGCTTGCTTTTTATAAAATAAGGAGGATATATCAACATTTTGAAGAAAAAGGCGTAGACTACATTAAACCAAACTTTTTGTTTGGAAATGTGATGAGTTGTGATTTAAAAAAAGAATCGTTTTATACGCTAATGCAAAAATTTTATGAAGCTTTTCCAACTAAACGGTAATTGTTTTAATTTATTATTTTAACGTCTGATAAATTAATTTTATTTCAAGTTATATGGGATTTTATAATTATCTTACCCCAGTTTTAATAATTCGCGACCCTGAATTAATAAAGTCAATTTTTGTAAAAGATTTTGATCATTTTCCTGCGCACATTCCGTTTGTTCCCGACGGCGCAGACCCTTTATGGAGCAAAAATTTGTTTTTATTAAAAGGAGCTGAATGGAGGCACATGAGATCGACATTAAGCCCATCATTCACCGCCAATAAAATGCGAATACTTTTTTCAGCTATCGTTGAAACTGTCGATATTTACACCGATTATTTTTTGAAAAATAATATTACAAAAATTGGAATAAAAGATACTTGCACAAGATTTACAAATGATACAATCGCTACTGTCGCTTACGGTATTAAAACTGATTCGATTAATAACAAATCAAATGATTTTTATGAAATGTCCAAGAAATTTTCATCAGTCGGACTTCGAGAAAAAATTATACTTTTTCTATATTCAATTTTACCAGGGTTAACAACAACACTTGGAGTTTCTTTAAATACTGCAGAAGTTCGAGAATTCTTCACATCAATCATTTTGGAAACGATTCGAGTTCGTGAAGAAAAAGGAATATATCGACCCGATATGATTTCTTTATTAATCGAAGAAAAGAAAAAAATGCAAGCCGCAGGAAACGACTTAAGTTTAACTAATGAAGAAATCGTTTGTCAGGCGTTTGTATTTTTATTCGCCGGATTTGACACCGTCTCATCAGCTTTATCATTTTGTCTGTATGAAATAGCGCGAAATCCAGATGTTCAAGCGAAATTACACGATGAAATCGACGAGACTTTACAAGAAAACGGGGGCAAAATTACTTACGAAGGTCTAATGAAAATGAAATACATCGAACAAGTCGTTACAGGTAAAAAAAAAACAAATCTAATTGCTTGTTTAGATATTTACAAGGTTATATTTAATTTATGAGAGGTGTTTTATAATCATTTCAGTGTTCCATGACCTAATGATATTTTCCCAGCAATTATTATAAATGAATCCGGAAATAAAAACTAATCAATTTAAATTATCATGCAACTAAAATAACATTCGCGTAATTTTGGTTACCCACCATTTAAACTAGCGTTCCACAAACTTTTTTAAATAGCGACCCAACAATATCAATAAAATTTTAATGTGACTCATAAGTAGAGCTCGAATTTTTATGCAGTCATATTATAGGAAATATGCGCATAAATATGTAAGCTTTTTATTCAAAATATGCAAAAATATGTGGAAATATGCAAACATATACCTTTTTTATAGTTGTTATCAATCTATTTCTATCACATTTTTGTATATGTTTTGCACTTTTTCTATATTGTTCTATTTATTTTCTTCCTCTCACATGTTATCTTAAAAAAGAATAATTAAAAAAGTTAGCCATAGATACTCTAACAGAAGAAAATTTAATTCTGAGACTATAAAACAGATTCGTATTTTTTATTGTCGATTGTCTAGAAACATATGTAAAAACATATTCCAAGAAGATGGGACATCAAATTTAATATAGTTTTATTTAGTTTTAATTTAACAGTTTTCTATTTTTTTAACTCCTAGTGTAAAAGTCTATGAGAAATACAATTTCGGAACAAACCATTGGCAACTCCTCTGAAAACTCTAATTTTTAGCTTAAATCGTTGGCTAAAACGATACAACATAATTTTTAAAAAAATACTTACAACTTTGGCACAAGATTATTTAAATTTAGTTCGGAATAACTTTTTATCCACTGGGATACAAGACACTTTAGGCATTGTTGTTAGAGATTGGTAGATTAATGTTCACACACACTGAACACAGCCACAGAACTATGGTTGGGTATTTCCTTAAAATATCCTGTATTGTGCTTTAAACTAAAAGGTATGTTCGCATATTTAAAAATCAAGCAGTCATTATATTTATTTTATTAAGCAACAAGAAACAAATCTAGTAAAATGACAAAATATGTGAAAATATGCAGTAAAAGGCTAATTTATGCAACAATCAAAAAAATTGTAAAAATATGCAAAATATGCAATTTTTTTATTGTACCATCTACCTTATTTTTATGTAATTCGCCCAGAAACCAATTTTGAAAAAATATTCCAGAAAATAAAGAAGATGCATTTTGCATAAAATCCGAGCCCTACTCATAAGATATTAAAAGAGGGGATAATAACTTATAGAAAATGGAACAAAGTTTCGGCGTAGATTTTCTCAAATAAAATACATTTCAGAGATTTTTTGAGATAAGCATAACAGCTGAAACACTTCTTGCCGCTAAATATGTTGTTGCAAATGGTAGTATGGTATTCATTTCGCATTTGTATCAAAATGTTACTAAATTTTTTTGACTAATGAATTGCGCGAATATCTTGGGGACCCTTCTATTGGACCTCGTCTGCCAATCCATCTCTCTGAAAAACTGGTATTTAAAAATTCGCGTACAGAACGTGAGAAGTGTGGGGTCGTTAGTAATAGAAAAAGTTTCTATGAGGATAGGCATTAGTTGATTTCTCAAAAAGGTTAAACATCTTTCCCCATTTAAAGAGCCATCAAAGAAAGAGGGACCAATGATTTTATTTCGAATTATGCCTGCCCATACACTTATTTTTGTGGGTATTGGGTATGTTCATCGTGCATCCAGCGAGGGTTTTCTCTGCTCCAATATCGGTAATTATGCCTATTTACTGTCCCATTTAGGCAAAATGCGGCTTCATCAGAAAATAAAATATTAGGAATAAAGCATGGATTGCGATCACATCGATTCTGCATAATTTCACAGAATTTCACGATCGCAATCTTCTTCATTTCATTCGTGCCTTAAGTTAAGGCAAAAAAATGTAGTAAAGTTGAGAGGAGGGTTTCGTCCAATCGGAAAAGATGGTGCGTTCTAGACAGTACGTCGCGCCTTTATCTTACCTACATAAAGAAATAAAGGCGTGACGTCCTGTCTGTGGAACATACACCAGAACTACTTAAACATTCTCCCTGTGGGTTGTTGTGTCTAAATTTATTGATTTAATAATTTTCCAGCACTTCGAGTGTATTCCCTTTGTTTCTATGGTGTATATTATCGTAGCGTTGTCATTTTCGTCAAATGTATGGGATGCATTATCTTTTAGATGTTTTCCGAAATTGGACTGAGGTCGTGTTTTGTTTGTTTTATTCTTGTCTTTAGTGCGGTTGAATTATACGGTTGAAGGATACATTATTCTGAGGCGATTTTTGTAATCAAAATTTTTCGAAATGTTTATAATAACCGCACGGGAACTGTTTAAAGTCGTCCAATACGAGATCGTAAATCAGTCCCACCTATTGCCGGTCAGCCGTGCCGTTCTAAACTCGTTTCTTACGTGTTTATTTCTCTTTCTGTGCATCGCTATTGGACGACTTTAAACAGTTCTCGTGCTGTTAGAAAAATCGCTTCAAAATAATGTATCTTTAACCGTATAATACTCTAATCCGGAAGATACGGGATACCTGTATATGTCGGCTTGCATGTGTCACATTCGAGTTTATAAACTCCGTTGTTATTTAATTTATTTTTGTAATTCGCTACGGTAATGGAAGCTATAACAGTACTCAAACGGGTGCTGTAATGAGACTCCTTACAGCATCCGATGCTGTAATGAGATTTTAGTAACATTTTATAGAACCAGTTCAAGTTGGTGACATTGGGTCATTAATTTTTCTAGTTGTCAATGTAACAATTTTTGTCTATGGATGTTTAAACACGTTCTTAGCATCGAATATAAGGTCCACAATGATGAGGACATTGAGCAATTTCTCTTATTTTGGGAGGTGTACATCAAACATTTTTTTCAGGTGAATATATTTTGTGTTTTGACAGTTTCTAATTGTCAATTCAAAGTTTCTATTTTCAAGTGTTCCAGTGTTACCAACTGTTACATACCTATTTCCCTACATTGCCAAAATTTACTTTATTTTTGTTAAAAAAAAGTATAAAAACGCGAATTACAAAAAATAGCATAAAAAACACGTTTCATAAGACTTAAAGCACTCATTCATTAAAAAACTCGTGGCTTCGCTACTCGTTTATCAACTTGAATTCGTGCATTTCAAGCGTGCTTACGAAACTTGTTGTTTAATATACGAATATATGAGTGAGCTGTCCTATTGTATTATTGCATTTTGCTGTTAGTTGCTTGTCGTATTTTTTAAATATTTTTTCAGTTTCTTAAAAAAGTTGCCTTGATATTTTATACTTCTATATATTTTAGGGTTTTCTTCTTGGATTATGTTTAAAGTAGTAAGGTTTTTGGGGTTGTTGTTATTTTGTTGTTTTTTAATCATTTTGTCAATTAGCTCTATTCGGAAATCGTTCTTATTGCTTATTTGTTTTATAGTTTCTATTTCTTTCTTCAAGCTATCTGGGCTATTTGTCGAGTGTGCACGTTCGATGTATGATTTAAATGAGGCTGTTTTTTGCGAGTATTCGTGAATTGAGTGATATGGTATTACTGTATCCGACTGTGTAGGTTTTCTATAAATGTCAAATTGAAAGTTATTTTCAGTTGTGTTAGGGTAGGTACACACGGTCGATTATTCATCGACGAAACAGTTTAGTTGGATTGGTTTGAAATCGCGATGAATTATCAATTTATAACCGACGAAACTATTTAGTTGTTCATAAATCGTGTTGTATGTACACACATATCGATTTCGAAACAACTTGTATTTATATTGAATTGAATATTGAATAATACCGGGAAATAATTCAAATTTTTAAAATAATGTAATTGAATTACCTCATCATTGCAAGTATGCAACCAATATCACAATATTGGTATTGCAATACGCGATTTGCGTATGATGCGTATTGCACTGTGATATTGGTTGTATACTTGCAATGATGACGTTGGGTACGATAATTAATTAACACACTGTGTTTAGTATAGTATATAAAATAATTGAGGGAAACTAAAATAGTAATTGATTTATGTTATACTAGAGAAAACACTTCAACTCTCACTAAATTTGCGCGAGCAACCTAAATTCCTAAAGACCTCATCTCAACTATCGACTGTGTGTGCGCTTCAATATGAAGCTTTGGCATTATCGCAGTTGTACGATAGTTGCACAACTTTTTAATCATAAGTGCACATCGACTCCTTTTGATTAAAAAATCGAGTTGATTTGCAGTTGTGTTGTGTGTGTACCTACATTAAACTTAATACATTTATGTCCATCGTGCTAAACACACACGGTCGACTAAAAATCGACCGTGTGTGCCTACCCTTAATTGTTAGGTCTAGGAAGTTTATTTTATTATCTTTTTCCTCTTCTTACCCTACAAGAGGATTTTTTTTTTGAAGTGAGTAGTTGATGTAGTTGTGAATATTCTTTATGATATTTTTGTTTTTCGTGTTAATAATTATGAATATGTCATCGACATATCTTTTCCAAAGTGTAATATACTATGGTAATATGTTTATTAAATGGGTTTTCGTCGTTAATTATTTTGTCTCTCTCTAGTTTATCTAAGAATATATCTGCAATTAAGCCACTGAGTGGTGTTCCCATGGGAAGGCCTTCATTATAATAGTAGATGTTAAATGTACAGAAATTTTGTTGTAGGCAAATTTGGAAAATACTGTTTGTTTGGTTATTTAATTTTTCATTCAAGATGTTCTTTATTATATCTAATGTCTCGTTTGTCGGTATATTTGTATATACAGTATGTCCCCGGATCGAGTTACAAAGAGGAAAAAAAATTGTGTTACTGATTTTTCAAACTTATTTCAGCATAAATAATGCGCCGGATATGTTCAAACCACTAAATCGCTATAGAAGTTAACCAATTATTCCCATTTTTATGTAAAAATTCGACTTTTTTCTAAATTGAAAAATTTGCAAGTTCAATTTATGATATGTAATCATAGAAACCATAAAAGTTACAACTTATGTTAGTGAAAAATATACGGACAAATCAAATTAAAATATGGCTAAATAATTGAATAAAATATTTTAAATCTAAATGTATGTAATAACACACTATGTAAGTTTGTAAGTGAACAAATCAACTATTCGGCACACATTTGAAGACAAGTTCTAAATTCTTTGAAAGAATTACGAATTTCCGTCAGTGGTTTTAAAAGTTCTGCATTGCCTTGTAGTGGTTCACTGTAAACAATTTTTTTTCAATCGTCCCCAAAAATAAAAATCCATAATTGTAAGATCAGGACTATGTGCTGGTCATAAAATAAGACCATTCGGTCACAATGTATGATGGTGAACTAGGCAACCGTCTCGCTGAAAGTACATTGACCGTATAAAATTTAAGGATAATTCATCAAGTTGTTCATTAAAATAATTTTGTAACATATCCAAGTATTTCTGTTGATTTACATTTTCGTCGAAGAAATATGGCCCAATTACCCCGTGATATGTTATAGCTTATAGCACACCACACATTTACATTTTTGAAATGTTGACTTCGTCTAGAGAGTGTAGAATTTGGATTTACATCACTCTTCTATGGTTACATATCATAAATTAAACTTTGAAAAATTTTTAGTTTAGAAAAAAGGTCCAATATTTACATAAAAATGGGAATAATTAGTTAACTTTTATAATTAGAATATAAAATTCGTGCGATTTAGTGGTTTGAATATATCCGACGCATTATTTATGCTGAGATAAGTTTGAAAATTCAGTAATAAAATTTTTTTTCCTCTTTGTAACTCGATCCGGGGACATACTGTAGATTGACAATGTCAAAGGAAAGTATTGTATGTTGTTCTGTGATATATGTGTTTTTTAACCAAGTGATGAGTTCATTACAATTCTTTATTGTATGTACTGGGTTAAAATCAGTAATATCCTTAAATATGTTCATTAGAAATTTTGATATTTTATAAGTGCTGGAATCGATGGCTTACTTTGTGGAGTTTTGGAAGTATAGACGAGGCATTTTTGAGATTCATATTAAATTGTTCTAGTGTTATTTTAGCTTTTGTTATAATTTTGTTAAAGTGACTGTGAAATTTATTTATGGGGTTCTTTTTATTTATTTTGAATCCATTCTCATTAAGGAATTTTTGGGTCTTTTCTAGATAATCTTTCTTATACATAAATAATATACCTGCATTTTTTATGACCTTTAGTACATATAATGTCTTCTTCTTTCATTTTTCGTTTTATATCCTTTATAGTTTTTATGTTTCTTTCTTCTTATTTTGTCTGTTTCGTCTTCCTTCGCTTTCTCTTCTTCTTATTGTTTTTGTTTCTTCTCTTATTAGTGTTTGTTGATGGTCTTTGATTATTGCTTCCATTTCTATTGCCGTTTTTCTGTAGTTTGGTGATGTATGTATGGCATATTTATGACCTTTGTTAAGTATTTCTATTTCTTGTTGATTAAATGTAATACTTCTTGATGGTGAGTCATTTGATCGGCTCGCAGTGTCTTCAGTTTCTTCATTTTATTTGTTCATTCTCGTGCTGTTCTTGTCCTTTGGATTATTTTAATGTTAAAATAAAATTAGAACTAAAACTAGAACTAACACTAGAAACTTTCGGGTTTTGCCGTGCGTCTTTTAATAAAAGGTTTGACGTTTCGGATGCCATGTTGCAACCTTCTTCAGAAACTGGTTCACTTCGAACCAGTAATTTTAGTTTAATTCACACCGGCCGTGAAAGCCTTCGTACTTATATTTTAATGTTATCTATCATTTCTTTGATTTCCATATAATGGTATCTTAATGTCATTTCTTAATATAAGTAATAAATTTTGATATTATTCTTGTTGACTTTTATGTAGTGTTTTGTTATTCCGTTTTTTATTGTTTTCTTGATTATCTTTTGTGTTTTTTTTTGTTATATTTGATTGGTATTTGTGTTTTGTAAAATTTGGTTTTAGATCTACTCTTAAGCAAGTTTTAAGAAAGAGAATGTGTTGTAGTCTTGTTGTAATTTAAGGTTTTACTTCTTGAAATCGTTTAGAGTTGTGGTCGTACTAACCGCATTTAACAATTGTTTTCGATTTGAAGATAACATCAAATTCTCCCAGTATCTAGTCAACCTCTTCAAATATTAAATTTTTTGATAAAAAATTCAACTTTCTTGTTGCAGGTAATTAGTTTAGTCATGCGCCCTTACATCGATAATGTTAATGCAATAAATAACAAAAATATCAGCAAGGTAAGCAACCTTTGCAAGCCATGCATTGTTTTTGAAGCGCTCTGCTAGTAGATGAATGTTGGTCATTTAAGAGTATTTCTATTTCGGTTCTTACGTCAAAAAATGTTTTCAGTATCTTCTCCTTCAAAAGCCAACATATGTGAATCTAGTAGTAAAACTCGAGATCAAACTGCGCTATTACCAATATGATTCACAATTTTCACACAGTGATCTAAAACTGTGTATAATTCTTCATTTATATTCTTGGATACCAACTGTTAACGATGAAGAATGCAGTGGGTTTTTACTATATTTTTATGCGATAGTTGCCCAATTTGACAACTCAAAATTAATGTATGTTACGTATACTATCAATATAGTATTACTTGAAAAATATGTGGATTCATCTAACTGTGAGGCATAATATGGTGAATGTTCCAATTTTTCAATTAGTTGTAACTTCAGGTCATTTGAAATGCTAAATAACTGCTTACTGTTGTATAGCAGTGTGTAGCCTGTGTCAGCAGACATAGGAATATTGTTAATTTTAGCAATATCTAGCTAAATTGAAAGAGTTATCCATGTTGCAAGATTAATAATCAAATAAAAACCATTTAAAAACTTCTAACTTGCATGAGATGAGGCGAGACTAAAAATCTCATCCCACCAACACATCTTAAAGATTTACTCGTTTTTCTAAGTTTTAACATTCCACACTTTTTAACGTCGCCATTCCTATTTCATCTTTTATCTTCATTTTGTTTATCCATCAGATAGCAAAATGCTTTACTTTCATTTGATTTTCAGTCTACACCTATTATAGCTTCATTTGTCGCTGATGATGGGGTAACCCGAAACTAGTGCGACTTTATATAAATAAATGCAAGTTAGAAGTTTTTACATGGTTTTTATCTAGCTAAATATCTTATAATATTGCATATCTTAGCAATATGCAATGCTACTCAATAAGAACATTGCAAATATTTGTGTTTCAACATATTTAGTCAAACTTGATTTATTCGCCTTCAATTCTTTCAAGTTTTGCTGAGGCATAAAACCTCTTTGGTTTTGTTTTGCGACGGAGTTATCATACTCTTTGCTTGTCTGTGATCTGGAAGTTCTTTCCAGCGTAAGGTTACCTTTGAGACCACCCAACTGCTGATTATTTGTTTTAGGTGGCTTTTTTGTAGTCCACAACAGGGTGGGGTCCAATGAAGGGCGTTTTCGCAAAACTAGAACTAACACTAGACCTGGAACTAGAAATAACCCGAATGTTTCTAGTTCTAGGTCTAGTGTTAGTTCCAAGGGCGTCGCCAGCTTATGACTAAGGGGGGGGGGGCATTGGGCAATATTATGGAGGATCAAAAATATGAACGCCTGGTACAGTCGAAAGCATGAAGCGTTACACTTTGGAAGTCTTTGCCTTGATGACGATTGTAATAAGAACGGTTCTGATAACAATGTATAAAACTTCACAAGCCCTCGACAGCACAATAACTAAATCATACTTTTAAACACAGTAATAATTATTTATTTTAACAAAAATAATATTTAATTAAAACATAACCTGCGGGGATTTTTTGCAAAACTTTCAACCACTTTATCATTAAAATTATTAAGGTTTTTATTTATTATAGGTCTGTGTACACTCATCATGGCCAGACCATTAAGGCGATCTTCTGCCATGGTGCTTCTTAGCCATGTTTTTAGTCTTCTGAGGCTGCTAAAGGATCGCTCTGCTGTACAGGTCGTGCATGGTAAAGCGATCAAAATTTTCAATGCTTTTTCCGTTTCGGGAAAGAAGGAATTTGTTTCGTTTAGGACATCAACAAGTGTAAGATTTGTTAGATTAAGCCTATCGTGCCACAATTGCTGCCAAAGTTCGATTTCATTCTTTATGTTCGGTAAATCATAAAACTGGGCAATAGATTCACAAGTTTGTTTCAGATTTTTCAGTTGTCATCTTTTGCATCTGCGCAGGGTGTAACTTAGATAATGCAAATGATTGCGTGTTTTCTTCAGCAAAACGTACTTCAAGGGAGGTGATAATTGAATCCAAGTATGGTATTACTAAAGACCTCTTCCAGTATTCTGAAGGGCTTTCTGCTGGATGATTGCTTCTATGACGTTGTTTCCCCATAATACGCGGCATTGATGTAATGTCCTCCTCCAGTCCGACTTTCTCCGCAACAGCAGTAGCTTCCTTTATAATTTTAGGCAACTGCCACCTTGGCGACGCCCTTGGTTAGTTCTAGTTTTAGTTGTTATTCAGTGTTAGATTGTTGTAAGAGTAGGGCTAACACTAGACCTAGAAATATTCGGGTTTAGCGGTATGTTTCTTAAAACAGCAAAATCCGAATATTTCTCGTTCTAGGTCTAGTGTTAGTTCTAATGCTAGTGTTTGTTCTTGTTTTAGTTGTTATTCAGCTTTAAATTGTTGTATATTTTTCATTGAAGTAAAACTAGAACCAACATTATAGCTCACTGGAATCACCGGAACTCATCACTGGTACTAACACTAGACCTAGAACTAGAAAGTTTTAAATTTCGAATGTTTCTAGTTCTAGGTCTAGTGTTAGTTCTAGCTTTAGTTGCTATTCAACGCTACATTGTTGCATATTTTATTGATCTAAAAGTAGAACTATCTAATAAAGAACACAACTTTGTGGATAGCTGTTCAAATTTGTGTGCATTAAAATTATTCATTCAAATAGTTTAAAGCGCAAATTTAAAATTGTTCATATAACGGGCTTATTATACTTATTGTATAGCTCCGTATTAATCATGTTAAATCGAGGTTTTACTGTATTCTTAAAATAATCTAAACGTATTTTAATTTTTAGAGAGTTTAAGATTATGGCCACCTGCACTAGCGAGCGATCGAGTTTGTGCTAAAACTTATGTGATCGAGCCAATAAATCCATCAGAAAAACGAATTGTATTAAATCCGGGTGATATAGTTCAAGCCTCAGCACCCGGTATCCAGAGAGACCCAAAATATTATTCGAACCCGTACGTTTTTGATCCAGAACGTTTCAGCGACGAAAATAAGGACCATTTACATCCATACACTTTCATTCCGTTTGGAGTGGGACCAAGGAGTTGCATAGGAATGAGACTTGCTATGATGGAAATTAAAACGTTCATATTTCAATTGTTGGTGAAGTACAGATTGGTCACAATGAACGACGAACCGATTAAATTGAGTACTGATAGTTTAGATTTAAGAATCGATGGCGATTATTATGTTGAGATAAAACCTAGAAAATAAGACGAAAAATAATTTTTATAATATTAAACTTTCAGTGTATTAAGGTTTTAATAAAGATTTTTGCATAACTAACATGTGTTTTTTATTATATACTGTGTGTTTGATTTTAACTGTTACAGCAGATATCTTGATAGAAATTTCAAAATCAGCAAATTTTCATATTTTTGTATCTTTCTCGATACTTATTTGCTACAACTTTTGTTCTAAAACTTCTTTTGTAGTGTGCTTCGATTCCAGAGTGTTTTATCATGAAAAATTGATTAATTCTGGTCGTTAGAGTTACATTAGAATCTTACCTTTTTGCCTTTATTTGCTTCTTAGACGTTGGTCGCCTCAAGTATTGTTCGTGATATAAAAAGTAATCTCGGCCCGTTTCGAAGATGTCGGTCGCCCCAAGTATCATAAACAATATTTAGTTTCATGCTCCGAATTTCAAGTGATACTATTAACAAATACGAATTCAGCAAATTTTCATCGATTGAAAACAAAAGAGCTCTCGTTGACTTTTGCTCTCAGATGTTTAAATATCGACAAGTGTATATAGTATATCAATTAAGCCGAGGTCGCTTGCGGCCGAGGCTCTACAATTAATGTAACAACCCGAAATTAATCATCATCTATGTTGCATTTCAAAACTCAATCCACTGCTTGTAGTAGATTAGCTATTTCTCACAAAAAAGACCACATATTGCTTGCAGAAGACTTGATATTACTTATAAAGGATCAGATATTGCTTGCAGAAGACTAGATACTGTTGACAGAAGCCTACGTATTGCTTACAGAAGTCTGGATACTGCTTGTAATAGACTAGATACTTTTTCCAGAAAACTAAATATTGTTTAGATAAGACTAGATTCTGAAAATAGAAGATTAAATATTTCCAACCACGAACTACACCTTCTATTACTTTTAGAGCTATAGCTTTTTTTTTATTGTTTGGAATTTTAGATTCACGTTCTGATTCCGGGTCTGGTTAAAGTTCACGCAACAAGAAAGGCGATTGTTGCTAGATTCATTGCAAGTATTTTCTAACTAATTCTGCGTAGAAGGAACTTCGATAAAATTTAAAACTCATTTAAAAATAATTACAATAACAAACATCTATTATGAGTATTATGGTTAAATATTATCTTTATCTAAGCTTATCTAAAGTGTTAAAATCAGAGCTATTAATTTCAAGTTGTATTGATTTATTAAGTATGTATTAATAGTTATTAATCACGATTATTGTTCGAATTGCTATAACAACGCAACCAACTTTTTAAATTTGAGTGGGCACCTCAACGAATGGTAATTAAAAATGATAGTGGCATCGACCAAAATTCTTATGTTTGTGAAATATATAAAATATATAATAATATATAATATAATATATATATATATATGTATATATATATATATATATATAGTATGCTTGAGTTTTATGGTATCAGAGACCAACTAAATTTAATAAGATCTTATTTGATGGACAGACACAGTATGTTGAGTACAGCGGTAAAAGTTTATTCAACATAAAAATCAAACAAGGTGTCCTTCCGGGGTCTGTTCTGGGACTTCTTCTATTTATTATATATACTAATGATATGCCATGCAATATTGACGCAGAAACATATCTCCATGCAGATGATACCTCCATAATACTGAAAGATAGTGTAAAGTCTAATTTTAAGGCTAAATCGGAACTAGCTACATATATTATCCTGCCAAGAATGGTGTAAAGAAAAGTTATTGAAACTTAATTATGATAACATATGCTGTTGGAAATCATTCGATATAAAAAAGAATCTGTAGGTGTGAAATCTACACCACAATCTGCACAAATCTACATCTGGATTGCGGGTTGATGTGGGATGTGTAGTTGAGGTATCTTGGGTCTATGCTGACTTTCGCAGTTTTTGCAATAAGAATTCTAAAGTAGGTGGCCACTCACCATGCGGCTAGGTTGTGATATTTCGCTTCGTTTCACTAGGTGGCATCTTATAATTGAAAATTTCATTTCTGATGTTCCTCAAGTATATTAATATTTGTTGTTGATAAAGCCCAACAGTATACATTGGTCAAAAATAAAATTTATGATTAATGATGAGAACTCAATTACGAATTCAGGTCTTGAATCTTAATACCACCACGAGCGTTATTCGCATGTCCGTTCTGTTTATCTGTTTATTTATAAAAAAATAAGGAGTCACAGATAAAAAGGGTTAGTAATGTTAAGATTTTTAAATTGTTGAGGGCTGGCTGACGTTTCAACAACGTCAATGTTTATTGTTCCTCAATACATCCACTTGTAAATTGTGTGAATAGCAGTAATTGTCATCTAAGTCACTATCATTTCTTAATAATCGTTTATTTATAGGAGAAATAGCCACTTGAGACAACATTAATGAATATTTTCTAAAAAAATTTAAACAATTAACGAAATAATCGATTAACTAATAAATTAATACTACTTTAATTTTTTAGATTAACTTTGATAATTCGATTGTATAAATACACAGTTTCATAAGAAAATCATTATAGGTGTTTTGGTTTAACGCCAGATATAACAACTAAGCTAAATATGAAAGGTAAGTGAGTTCTATTTTGTAAATCTTTTAAAATCAATTAACGTTTTTATTATTTTTATTCAAGTTGTGCTCTTTTCGTGCGCGGTTATTTTGGCTGCGATCAACTTGGTTCATGCAGAACCAGTTGGAAAATGCTCATCCACAATGAACCCGGAAACAGTCGATTTTCTCGTCGATTCCAGTGACTGCACAGTTTTTTACAAATGTGATTGGGGAAACCCAGTAAAATACGATTGTCCCGATGGATTGCATTTCAACAAAGAATTGAACGTTTGCGATTGGCCAAATCAAGCTGGATGTGAAGGAGGTAACAACGGAGGAGGCGGTGACAGTAGCGAAGTAGGTTCAAGCTCTAGTTCAAGCGAAGAATCTGTAGAAATTCCTGAACCAGAACCAGAACCTGAACCAGAACCAGAACCTGAACCTGAACCAGAACCAGAACCAGAACCAGAACCAGAACCAGAACCAGAACCAGAACCAGAACCAGAACCAGAACCAGAACCGGAACCTGAACCTGAAGTTCCAAGCGAAGAAAGCAAGAGCTCCGAAAGCAATTCCCAAGAGTTATCTGAAGAACAACCAGAACCTGAACCAGAGCCAGAACCAGAACCCGAACCCGAACCTGAAGTACCAAGCGAAGAAAGCAAAAGCTCTGAAAGCATTTCCCAAGAATCTGAAGAGAAACCAGAACCTGAACCAGAACCCGAACCTGAACCCGAACCCGAACCTGAAGTTCCAAGCGAAGAAAGCAAAAGCGAAGAAAGCATTTCCCAAGAATCTGAAGAGAAACCAGAACCTGAACCAGAACCCGAACCTGAACCCGAACCCGAACCTGAAGTTCCAAGCGAAGAAAGCAAAAGCGAAGAAAGCAAATCCCAAGAATCTGAAGAGAAACCAGAACCTGAACCAGAACCAGAACCCGAACCTGAAGTTCCAAGCGAAGAAAGCAAAAGCGAAGAAAGTGGAAGCTCTGGAAACTCCGATGAAGCTAAACCAAATAAATCAAGTGAAGAAGATTCCGGTTCTGATGAAACTTTCCGTTTCTTACCAAAATTCTTACAATTCTAGTAACTTCTTAAATACAAATATATTGTCAATAATAAAACAAGTAATGAGAAAATCAAAAATAAAGTGTATTTGATGCATTAAATTATAACTGTTTTATTAATTAACTACATCTAACTTTCTCATATTTCTGTAATTCATTGGTATGTAATAGCCCTTTTTGCAAATTTGTATCCATCCAAATTATTTCGGTATTTTTGTATATCCTTTTTAGCTGTTAACATTTTACTAAGAATCTTAAGCCAATAGAACACAGACCAGATAAAAAGTTCGATTTCTTTATCCTACTTCTGTTTCAGTCTTCTATTTGGCATAAATGTACTGAAAACCCAGTGAGTATTGAAAGAATCAAAATTTTTGTATGGTTTGGCTCCTTATTCAACGATAATGGTCTTCTTTACTGACAAAAACACTGCAAAAAGATTTAGAACACAAAAGATACATGAATCATTGAAATGTCAGTAACCTAATCTACAAATTTAAAGTAGTTGTCAATTCACATCTTTAACTCATTATGACAAGTTGTGGTATACTTCTATGTAGCTAGTTTTGAAGACTACACTTCCAAAAGTATGGGTATTATTAATTTGCTTTGTAAGTATTCATTGGATTGTTTTCTAATATCAGATATTTTTACAACTATTTAAGCTAAATTAATAAAGTATTAAAACAATTGAAAATTTTCAGGGATATGGTAATCAGAATTTTGCATGACTGCAAAATAAAAGCCAACTGTTCTGACTTTAATAAATATTGGATTGTGGTTAATAAATAAAATAGTTATACGAATTAACGATTCAAATTAGCTTTATTTTTCATTTTGTTTTACTTGCTATGTTATTGACATTAAATTTGTGTTTAAAGAGTCAACGAAATCGTAAGAATTTGGGTAAGAAACGGAAGTTTTCATCAGAGCTGGAGTTGGAATTTTCTTCACTTGATTTGCTTAATTTAGATTCATCGGAACTTTCAGAACTTCCACTTTCGAAACTGTTGCTTTCTTCGCTAGATTTTTCAGATTCGGGTTTTGGTTTTTCTTCTGATGATTCCTGGGAACTGCTTTCAGAACTTTTACTTTCTTCGCTGGGACTTTCAGGTTCTGGCTCAGGTTTTGGTTTTTCTGCAGATGATTCCTGAGGATTGCTTTCAGAACTCTTACTTTCTTCGCTGGGGGTTTCCGGTTCCGGTTCTGGCTCAGGTTCAGGTTTTGGTTTTTCTTCAGATAATTCTTGAGAACTGCTTTCAGAGCTCTTACTTTCTTCGCTAGGGGTTTCCGGTTCTGGTTCTGGCTCAGGTTCAGGTTTTGGTTTTTCTTCAGATGATTCCTGAGAACTGCTTTCAGAGCTCTTACTTTCTTCGCTGGGTCTTTCGTGTTTGGGTTCTGGTTCCGGCTCAGGTTCTGGTTTTTCTTCAGATGATTCTTGGGAATTGCTTTCCGAACTCTTACTTTCTTCGCTGGGGTTTTCAGGTTCTGGTTCTGGCTTAATTTTTCATGTATTATCTACTCTAGAAGTCTGTCAGCGGTTTTTTGAATCACCCTGTATATGTTGTGCATCGCTGATAATCTGTTGTCTTTCAAAGAATTATTTATTAAACACGTCCACTAGACTAGGCTTCAAATAATCAGTTACCCCCCTAATAGATGAAGTAGTCATACCAAAAATGTCTTCACTAGTTTTTGATTTTAGATTTTTTAGTATGTTACTAACTTCATTTTGGTTTATTGGCTCGAAATAACATGAGTTAACGAAATCGCCTTTCATGCTCGCCAGGTGGCCGATTGACACCATAGAGGAAGTTGACATTCTTGAAAATAATTAGTTCACCTCTTGTGTGTAGTGTTCGCTGAAATCCTTCGCCTTTAATTTCGATCCTATTTCTTTCTGCTCGTTTCGTGGCTTTCTTTGTGCATCGATTACTTCCCATATCTTTTTTTGTTTATTAACTGATTTTTAAATAGTTGTCGCATTTTGTTTTCTCCTTTCTCCTCTTATTGCTTTTATATATTCTTCCTTACACCTCTTATATGTATTATAATCATTGGGAAAGAGACCCGATTATATATTCATTCCTAAAGAATCTAATTTTCGTTTCATTTCTAATAGTCTAGGTGTTGTTCTAAAATGTAGATACTTATTTATTCTATTTGTTTTTTTATTGTAGGAAATGATTCATCGATCAGTCGCTGAATCTTATCATGAAAGCTATTATAGGCATCCTCTGCGTTAACGAATCAAGAACTCCTTCAATCAATGGTTTTAATATCCTCCGTAGAGTATTTAACTTTCTGCTCACTATAATTTCGCAGTTTATTTATTGTAGATCTACTAGATTTTTCCTGATTCTGCTTTTTTACTAACATTATTTGTCCGAAATGATCAGACATATGCAGATTTACGGTCGTACAGATACGGTTATTTGTGCCCTCGTTCGTAAATATGTATATTGCCAATGCATGTGCTATAAACAATTACTAAACGTTGCTCAACAAGTAGGTATTAATTTAATTAATACTTAGAAGTTGTTCAAAATGCCGCCCATTTTCTCTTCTACAAGCATTAATGCGCTGTATAAAAGATCTTGAGGTATCTCTTAACACGTGCATCTTATTTTCTCTAAAGTCGTAAATTATATGGCAGAACAATTGCATATTTTATTACTTACATCTTTTTAAATCTCATAAAGTACCAAGTTGTATTAAAATCTGGTATATCGGAGCAAAATTATTTTACATTATAAAATATTAATCAAATAATAAAAGGAAGAATAAAAAAACTGATAAAATAGACAGAATATAATATTAAGTACAATAACACATATTTTATTACACATTATTCTTTAAATTCTAAATATCAAGAAAACTACTAAAGTTAGATATATGACATACTTATCATTAATTAAAGGTAACTTGATGGGCAATTCAACCAGCACCCAATATAGAGAGTGTTCCATTTAAAAAACCTAAGAAAAAGCCATATGAACATGTTGTATAGCGTATTTAATATCTTTGGTTACTATCATTTATCTACTGGCTTTGACTTTTAGTTATTACATTGTAGTGTAGTAATTAATTATAAATAATATATTAATTTAATTGTTAAGTAGGTTAAGTATTCTTTTGTGCGCTATTGCAAATTCTTCGTAATCGATCATAATGTAACGTAATCACTTTTCGTTATTAAAAAGCGGTCATGATTGCGAAGGATGAGTAGTAGCAATCAATACATTAATGTAATCATATTTTAATAAACATTTATTCTTACATCATGTTTCAATCAAAAAAGATCCTGAACCATCGCATGGCGATCCTGCCAGTCGAGTGAAGCAGCGGATTTATTTGTTAATTATTAATTAGAAGACGTACAAAGAAAATGGGAAAAGGATATAATTATTGCACAAGCGGGCAATAGTGGCGGAGTTAGCAACGATACATCGAAGTACCACCTGACAGAAGTTATTGGCATCATGGCTGTGGGATTCTGCATTGTTTTCATCTTGTGGTGTGCATGTGTAAGAAGTAGAAAAGCATTACGTGTACAAGTAAGAAGAGAAGTGGCCAAAAGTTTTGAAGAGTTGCGTCGTAACGAGTCAGCAGTGTAACAATTTAGTGCTCTGTGGAATGTGTGGGATGTTAACAGATTTCAATTATATTTTGGAACAGGTAGATAGATTTAAAACCAATTTGTTGAAAGATAATCAGAGTAGAAGGTTAAATTTAGAATTAACAATTAAGAAAAGTAGGGAATTAGATAAGTTAGAAGAAAACTTTAACGAATTAGAATCAAAATTTAATTTAATAGGAAGTAAGAATTCAGATATAATTTTAGAATGTGTAGAAAAAATTAGAGAAAATATAGATAATTGTAGAGTAACGTTATTAGAAAGAAAAGAATCAGTTAAGTTAGATAATACAGTAAAAATGACATAAAAATTTGGTAAAAATTTGATCTTAAAACAGCGGCTTCACTGCTACCTGTTATGACAAATTCTGAAAGCGTAACTATGCAATTAATTGATGGAATTGACCTATATTCACAAATGCTGGATGAAGCTGGTCAAAGGTTATTGATTCAATATATTTTAAAAACACGGCTCTCCGTTAGTGCAAAATTGCGATTGGATAACACATACAATTCTATAAATGATTTGGTTAAAGATATGAAACATCATCTACTGTCACAAAAATCTGCTGCAACGCTCTCTGTTGAATTACATAGTATCAAACAGAATAGTAAATCAATTAATGATTATGGAAAACAAGTTGAAGAACTAATGGTAAATTTAACAATTGCGCAATCAAACGATGATGCAAATGCATCAAGTGTACTTCGTAAAGTAAATGAAAAAACAGCAATTGCTACATTTGCCAATGGTTTACGTAGTTCGGAACTAAGAACCATTATAAAGGCTAGGAATTATGAAACACTTAAAGACGCAATTGCAGGCGCAAAAGATAAATAAAAATCTTTTGAAACACCAAATGTATTCCATTATCAACAAAATTTTAATTCATCGTCTAATTCACGAAATCAAAATATTCGCGGAAATTATAGATACAATCGTAATAATCATTTTAATAGAGGTTTTAGAGGTAATTTTCGGAACAGTAAAAATGTGCAACAGTCAGCTAAGAGCAATTGTTTTAGACAAAATAAGTATCAATTTACAAATAATAACACGCATAACGGATTGCGAAATCGTGGCGCACCTAACTATCGTAATCAGCAAGGTAGAATTCGGGGCAATACGTATTTTCATAACAATAATAATAATCAATCTAGAGCTTACGTAGCAAATACTTTGCCACATGAAATCGAAAATAACACACAACAAAATTTAAATACGTTTTTTCGTGAACAATGAATCAAATAGTCATTATTTATAAATT
This sequence comes from Onthophagus taurus, assembly GCF_036711975.1. Classification (NCBI taxonomy): domain Eukaryota; kingdom Metazoa; phylum Arthropoda; class Insecta; order Coleoptera; family Scarabaeidae; genus Onthophagus; species Onthophagus taurus. Next base: position 20,140,137 of record NC_091972.1, on the reverse strand, counting down.
TTTAGTTTAAATGGAGTTAATACGATAACATTAAATTATAATGAATTTGACTTGAAATTTTTAATAGATACAGGAGCATCAGTAAGTGTTGTATTTCCAGATAAATTAAAAAATGAAAACATAGATAACCGTAATAAAATTAAGATAAATGGTATAGGAGGGTATACAACGTCAATTGGTTCAGCGAATTTGGATTTAATGGTTCAAAATTTTAAATTATGTCATAATTTCTTAATTGTAAATAAATTTGACAGTAATTTTGATGGAATTTTAGGCTCAGATTTCCTTATGAAATTTGGTGTTACGATAAATTATGAAAACCTTTCGATGTCATTTTGGATAAATGATCAATTGTTAACGGTATCATTAGCTTCGTCTGTCGATAACATGACCACCATACCACCCAGGTGTGAAATAATAAAATTTTTCGATTGTAATTATGAAGGAGACTGTGTAGTTCTTTCCGAAAACGTATGCGAAGGTGTTTATGTTGCCGGATGCATTGTAAGACCAGATAAAAGTAAGATTCCAATAAAATTGCTAAATGTAAACGAAGGAGATGTTGAGATTAAAAACTTTCGACCCGTTGTACGCTCTCTTAATCATTTTAATATTTGTCAATTTGAAGAAAATAAATTTTCAATAGAACGTGTAGATAAAGTCTTAAATTTAATTAATATAGAAAGTTTAAATAGTGAAGAAAAAGTATCAATAGAAAAAATTTGTGCCAAATATGCAGATATTTTTCATTTAGATAATGATACTTTGACCGTTAGTAATTTAATGTCTCAGGCAATAACTTTAAATAGTAATGCTCAGCTCGTTTATCAAAAACCCTATAGATTACCGCACGCTCAAAAATCCGAAATTCAAAAACAAATCAATAAAATGTTAAACGATAAAATAATAGAGGAAGCTACATCTCCGTGGTCTTCCCCAGTTTTAATAGTTCCAAAGAAAATTGACAATTTAGGAAATAAAAAATGGCGCGTTGTTATTGATTATCGACAAGTCAATAAACAAATTCAAGACGACAAATTTCCTTTGCCCAATATTCATGACATATTAGATTCGCTGTCTGGTGCGATTTATTTCACGCATCTAGATTTAGCGCAAGGTTACTACCAAATAGAATTAGATTCAAAAAGTCGACCAATAACTGCATTTTCTACTGATAAAGGACAATATCAGATGAGAAGATTGCCCATGGGGTTAAAAATAAGTTCCAGTGCGTTTTCTCGAATCATGACAATTGCTATGTCGGGGTTATGTTCAGAATCTTGCTTTGTCTATTTAGATGATTTAATAATTTTTGGTAATAATTTGGAAACTCACAATAAAAATTTAATAAGAGTGTTTGAAAGATTGAGACAGGTAAATCTGAAATTAAACCCGATAAAATGTGAATTTTTGAAAAAAGACTTACTTTATTTAGGACATTTAATTACGGCAGAAGGCGTACTGCCAGATCCTGATAAAATTAAAATTGTAGAAAATTACCCGGTACCAAAGAATCAAGATGAAGTAAAGCGATTTGTAGCATTTACTAATTATTATAGGCGATAAAAAAAAATTTTAGAAGAAATTTTTTTTATTTTCACCCCCAGAGGTGTAGTGTAGTAATTAATTATAAATAATAAATTAATTTAATTGTTAAGTAGGTTAAGTATTCTTTTGTGCGCTATTGCAAATTCTTCGTAATCGATCATAATGTAACGTAATCACTTTTCGTTATTAAAAAAGCAGTCATGATTGCGAAGGATGAGTAGTAGCAATCAATACATTAATGTAATCATATTTTAATAAACATTTATTCTTACATCATGTTTCAATCAAAAAAGATCCTGAACCATCGCAACATAGTTTCAAGGCAAAACTGGAAAAAAAGTCGTTTTTAAAAAGATCCTGCAATGGACACATTTTGGAAAAACAATTTAATATCTCAGGAACTATGAATGCTATGAATTAGTAACATACACGGTTGTATAAACAAATTTGATGATATTCATAATAATATATGATAAAATGTATAGGGTGTTCCATTTAAAAAAATCTCCATACTCTCCGTTACGTTTAAATGAAACATCCTGTATAAGTGAAAATAATTTTACGTAATAAAATGTGGTGAGCCAAACAACTTTTGTATAAAACATTTTTTTCTTTCTCAAACGGTTTAGCAACTATCGTCCGCCGGGATACTGATAACTCGCCCTGTATAGTATGCTTGAGTTTTACGGTATCAGAGGCCAACAACTAAATTTAATAAGATCTTATTTGATGGACAGACACAGTATGTTGAGTACAGCGGTAAAAGTTCATTCAACATAAAAATCAAACAAACTGTCCTTCCTGGGTCTGCACTGGGACTTCTTCTATTTATTATATATACTAATGATATGCCATGCAATATTGACGCAGAAACATATCTCCATGCAGATGATACCTCCATAATACTGAAAGATAGTGTAAAGTCTAATTTTAAGGCTAAATCGGAACTAGTTATATTATCCTGCCAAGAATGGTGTAAAGAAAACTTATTGAAACTTAATTATGATAACATATACTGTTGGAAACCACTCGATATACAAAAGAATCTGTAGGTGTGAAATTTCTGGGATTGCATGTGGATTGCAGGTTGATGTGGGAAGTGCAGTTGAGGTATCTTGGGTCTATGCTGACTTTCGCAATTTTTGCAATAAGAATTCTAAAGTAGATGGCCACTCATCATGCGGCTAGGTTGTGATATTTAGCTTCGTTTCACTAGGTGGCATCCTATCATTGAAAATTTCATTTCTGGTGTTCCTCAAGTATTTTAATATTATTTGTTGTTGATAAAGCCAGACAGTATACATTGGTCAAAAATAAAATTTATGATTAATGATGAGAACTCAATTGCGAATTCAGGTCTTGAATCTTAGTACCACCACGAACGTTATTCGCATGTTCGTGGTAATATCTCTTTATTTATAAAAATATAAGGAGTCACAGATAAAAAGGCTGAGTAATGTTAAGATTTTTAAATTGTTGAGGGCTGGCTGACGTTTCAACAACGTCAATGTTTATTGTTCCTCAATACATCCACTTGTAAAGTGTGTAAATAGCAGTAATTGTCATCTAAGCCACTATCATTTCTTAATAATCTTTTATTTATAGGAGAAATAGCCACTTGAGGCAAGATTAATGAATATTTTCTAAAAAAATTTAAACAATTAACGCAAATAATCGATTAGCTAATAAATTAATACTACTTTAATTTTTTAGATTAACTTTGATAATTCGACTGTATAAATACACAGTTTCATAAGAAAATCATTATAGCTGTTTTGGTTTAACGCCAGATATAACAACTAAGCTAAATATGAAAGGTAAGCGAGTTCTATTTTGTAAATCTTTTAAAATCAATTAACGTTTTTATTATTTTTATTCAAGTTGTGCTCTTATCGTGCGCGGTTATTTTGGCTGCGATCAACTTGGTTCATGCAGAACCAGTTGGAAAATGCCCATCCACAATGAACCCGGAAACAGTCGATTTTCTCGTCGATTCCAGTGACTGCACAGTTTTTTACAAATGTGATTGGGGAAACCCAGTAAAATACGATTGTCCCGATGGATTGCATTTCAACAAAGAATTGAACGTGTGCGATTGGCCAAATCAAGCTGGATGTGAAGGAGGTAACAACGGAGGAGGCGGTGACAGTAGCGAAGTAGGTTCAAGCTCTAGTTCAAGCGAAGAATCTGTAGAAATTCCTGAACCAGAACCTGAACCAGAACCTGAACCAGAACCAGAACCGGAACCCGAACCTGAAGTACCAAGCGAAGAAAGCAAAAGCGAAGAAAGCATTTCCCAAGAATCTGAAGAGAAACCAGAACCTGAACCAGAACCAGAACCCGAACCTGAAGTTCCAAGCGAAGAAAGCAAAAGCGAAGAAAGCATTTCCCAAGAATCTGAAGAGAAACCAGAACCAGAACCAGAACCAGAACCCGAACCTGAAGTTCCAAGCGAAGAAAGCAAAAGCGAAGAAAGCATATCCCAAGAATCTGAAGAGAAACCAGAACCTGAACCAGAACCCGAACCTGAAGTTCCAAGCGAAGAAAGCAAAAGTTCCGAAAGTGGAAGCTCTGGAAACTCCGATGAAGCTAAACCAAATAAATCAAGTGAAGAAGATTCCGGTTCTGATGAAACTTTCCGTTTCTTACCAAAATTCTTACAATCCTAGTAAGTTCTCAAATACAAATATATTGTCAATAATAAAACAAGTAATGAGAAAATCAAAAATAAAGTTTATTTGATGTATTAAATTATAACTGTTTTATTAATTAACTCCATCTAACTTTCTCATATTTCTGTAATTCATTGGTATGTAATAGCCCTTTTTGCAAATTTGTATCCATCCAAATTATTTCGGTATCTTCGTATATCCTTTTTAGCTTTTAACATTTTACTAAGAATCTTAACTCAATAGAACGCAGACCAGATAAAAAGTTCGATTTCTTTATCCTACTTCTGTTTCAGTCTTCTATTTGGCATAAACGTACTGAAAACCCAGTGACTATTTAAAGGATCAAAATTTTTATATGGTTTGGCTTCTTATTCAACGATAACGGTCTTTTTTACTGACTTTTCGTCATTAATAATGTGTTGTTTATAAAAAACTGATTTCACTTAATAAAATTGTAATATTGCAAAAAGATTTAGAACACAAAAGATACAAGAATAATTGAAATGTCAGTAACCTAATCTACAAATTTAAAGTCGTTGTCAATTCACAGCTTTAACTCATTATGACAACTTGTGGTATACTTCTATGTAGCTAGTTTTGAAGACTACGCTTCCAAAAGTATGGGTATTATTAAAATGCTTTGTAAGTTTTCGTTGGCTTGTTTTCTAATATCAGATATTTTTACAACTATTTAAGCTAAATTAATTACGTATTAAAACAATTAAACATTTTCAGGGATATGGTAATCAGAATTTTGCATGACAGTAAAATAAAAGCCAACTGTTCTGGCTTTAATAAATATTGGATTGTGGTTAATAAATAAAATAGTTATACGAATTAACGAGTCAAATTAGCTTTATTTTTCGTTGTGTTTTACTTGCTATGTTATTGACATTAAATTTGTGTTTAAAGAGTCAACGAAGTCGTAAGAATTTGGGTAAGAAACGGAAGCTTTCATCAGAGCTGGAGTTGGAATTTTCTTCACTTGATTTGCTTGATTTCGATCAGTGGTTCCCAAACTTATTATGGCTACGCACCCCTTCTTGAGCCAAAACGTGATCGTGGACCCCCTAGTCAGTGCCGTGCTACTAAAACTGTTTTTACCGGAATGTAAAAAGGGAGCTGGCTAGAAAATTGATGACCTGTCACTGACTTGTGACGTAAAATAATAGTATATTAAAAAACAAGTTTCGTAAGACACGTTTGAAGAGCATGAATTCAAATTGAAAAACGAGTGGCGAAGCCACGAGTTTTTTAATGAATGAGTGCTTTAAGTCTTATGAAACGTGTTTTTTATGCTATTTTTTGTAATTCGCGTTTTTATCCCTTTTTTTTAACAAAAATAAAATAAATTTTGACAATGTAGGGAAATAGGTATGCAGCAGTTGGTGACACCGTAACACTTGAAAATAGAAATTTGAATTGACAATTAGAAACTGTCAAAACACAAAATGTATTCACCTGAAAAAAATGTTTCATGTACACCTCCCAAAATAAGAGAAATTGCTCAGTGTTCAATGTCTTCATCATTGTGGACCTTGTATTCGATGCTAAGAACGTGTTTAAACATCCATAGACAAAAATTGTCACATTGACAACTAGAAAAATTAATGACCCAATGTCACCAACTTGAACTGGTTCCATAAAATGTTACTAAAATCTCATTACAGCATCGGATGCTGTAAAGAGTCTCATTACAGCACCCGTTTGAGTACTGTTATAGCTTCCATTACCGTAGCGAATTACAAAAATACATATAAAAACATTTTGATATTTAAAACAACATTAAAAAAACATATTCCTGTTTTAAAGATAACATTTTTTAATGTGATGGGTGAGCCTGATGAGTTGTGATCAAATTGTTTATGTTTGGCTCTATATTTGTAAGCAATAACCGCAAGTCACCACGAACACTAACATCAAGTCGGTTTCTTTTTTTTCGTAATCAGGCACTCATAACCGCACTAAATCTACGTTCCATTAACTACGAAGACGAAAAAGCTATTAAAAACTTTTCCGCAGTGTCCTATACTTCGGGATATAAAGTTGGTATCTGTTTTTGTAACCGACATTTTTCATATCCGTCAACAAACATTGGTTTTAATTCTTCGTTTGTACTTAGCTCGATAAGTTGCTAATGAATAAACACAGAGCTAGTTGATTTGTATGTAAAAGTGTCCAACACCCAATCGGTAATAACCAAATGAAGAATGTCTTCAAATCTTTTTTTGAAATCTAAGTGAAGTGCCTCCAAGTGCTGACAATATACAAGCAAATCAACATCACGATTTTGTAACTAAAAAGGTTTTGGAAATTAAGAGAATTCTCCTCTTCCCAACCTTTCTTTATAAAAAAAAAGTTTTTTTACGAATGCAGATATTACACTTTTTGTTTTTATTTAATTCAACCGATCGCCTTGCAGCTTCAAATTGATTTCGTTACATTTGGTAAACATATCATTTCTTGAATGAAATAAATTAAGTCGCAGATCATTGTCTTCAGTTTCAAAGAATTCTAAAACGTAATCAAAAAGTGAGTAAAATCTATTCAAACATGCACTTCTAGACAACCAACGTACTTCTGTGTTCAGTAGCAAACGATTGTAACCTTCATCATTCTCCAGGCAAAGTTGAGCAAATAATCTCGCATTCTTTTTGATTTTATTAACTGCTCTAATCATATAATTCAGTGAGCGATGTAAGATTTTTTGCTACTAAATGTTGTCGATGAATGACACAATGAACTGTTAATATATTCGGTACTGCTTGTTTTAAATATGCCAGAAAACCTGGATGGCGTCCTACCATTGCCGGAGGGCCATCAGTAGCAACGCAGATGATATTACACAAAGGAATACTTTTTGCTTCAAAAAAATATTTAATTCCATAAATATAATTTCATCTTTTGTATCAGTTTCCAAACATTTCACAAATCATAATTCTTGAAATATTTTTTTATCCTTTACAAATCTTACATACGCTATACTATCTTACAAATTTAGTTCTTAATACACTTCACAGACTTACATATACTACAACAACTGACTACTGTTCTTACTTTTTGCGGACCCCCCAACGCTAGCTACGAACCCCCGAATTAATTTTATTTTGCTACGGACCCCCTGAGAACTTACAGGGACCCCAAGGGGTCCGTAGGAACCACTTTGGGAACCACTGATTTAGATTCATCGGAACTTCCAGAACTTATACTTTCGGAACTGTTGGTTCCTTCGCTAGATTTTTAAGATTCGGGTTTTGGTTTTTCTTCTGATGATTCCTGGGAACTGCTTTCAGAACTTTTACTTTCTTGGCTGGGTATTTCAGGTTCGGGTTCTGGTTCCGGCTCAGGTTTTGGCGTTTCTTCAGATGATTCTTGGAATTGCTTTCAGAGCTCATTCTTTCTTCGCTGGCTCTTTCGGGTTCCGGTTCCGGTTCAGGCTCAGGTTCTGGTTTTTCTTCAGATGATTCTTGGGAATTGCTTTCCGAACTCTTACTTTCTTCGCTGGGGTTTTCAAGTTCTGGTTCTGGCTTAATTTTTCATGTATTATCTACTCTAGAAGTCTGTCAGCGGTTTTTTGAATCACCCTGTATATGTTGTGCATCGCTGATAATCTGTTGTCTTTCAAAGAATGTTGTTAACCTAGCTTTCATAATTTGCTCTAAAATCTTGGAGAATACCGGCAATATCGCTATTGGACGATATTGCACACATGAGTTACCATCCCCTTTCTTAAGCAGCGTTGTAATTTTCACGACTTTAAGTTTCACTAGACTAGGCTTCAAATAATCAGTTACCTCCCTAATAGATGAAGTAGTCATACCAAAAATGTTATCACTAGTTTTTGATTTTAGATTTTTTAGTATGTTACTAACTTCATTTTGGTTTGTTGGCTCGAAATAACATGAATTAACGAAATCGCCTTTCATGCTCGCCAGGTGGTCAATTGACACCATAGAGGAAGTTGACATTCTTGACAATAATTAGTTCACCTCTTGTGTATAGTGTTCGCTGAAATCCTTCGCCTTTAATTTCGATCCTATTTCTTTCTGCTCGTTCCGCGGCTTTCTTTGTGCATCGATTAATTCCCATATCTTTTTTTGTTTATTAACTGATTTTTCAATAGTTGTCGCATTTTGTGTTCTCCTTTCTTCTCTTATTGCTTTTATATATTCTTCCTTACACCTCTTATATGTATCATAATCATTGGGAAAGAGACCCGATTATATATTCATTCCTAAAGAATCTAATTTTCGTTTCATTTCTAATAGTCTAGGTGTTGTTCTAAAATGTAGATACATATTTATTCTATTTGTTTTCTTTATTGCAGGAAATGATTCATCGACCAGTCGCTGAATCTTATCATGAAAGCTATTATAGGCATCATCTGCGTTAACGAATCAAGAACTCCTTCAATCAATGGTTTTAATATCCTCCGTAGAGTATTTAACTTTCTGCTCACTATAATTTCGCAGTTTATTTATTGTAGATCTACTAGATTTTTCCTGATTCGGCTTTTTTACTAACATTATTTGTCCGAAATGATCAGACATATGCAGATTTACGGTCGTACAGATACGGTTATTTGTGCCCTCGTTCGTAAATATGTATATTGCCAATGCATGTGCTATAAACAATTACTAAACGTTGCTCAACAAGTATTTATTAATTTAATTAATACTTAGAAGTTGTTCAAAATGCCGCCCATTTTCTCTTCTACAAGCATTAATGCGCTGTATAAAAGATCTTGAGGTATCTCTTAACATGTGCATCTTATTTTCTCTAAAGTCGTAAATTATATGGCAGAACAATTGCATATTTTATTACTTACATCTTTTTAAATCTCATAAAGTACCATGTTGCATTAAAATCTGGTATATCGGAGCAAAATTATTTTACATTATAAAATATTAATCAAATAATAAAAGGAAGAACAAAAATACTGATAAAATAGACAGAATATAATATTAAGTACAATAACGCATATTTTATTACACATTATTCTTTAAATTCTAAATATCAGGGAAACTACTAAAGTTATATATATGACATACATATCATTTATTAAAGGTAACTTGATGGGCAATTCAACCAGCACACAATATAGAGAGTGTCCCATTTAAAAAATCTAAGAAAAAGCCATATGAACATGTTGTATAGCGTATTTAATATCTTTGGTTACTATCATTTATCTACTGGCTTTGACTTTTAGTTATTACATAGTTTCAAGGCAAAACTGGAAAAAAAGTCGTTTTTAAAAAGATCCTGCAATGGACACATTTTGGAAAAACAATTTAATATCTCAGGAACTATGAATGCTATGAATTAGTAACATACACGGTTGTATAAACAAATTTGATGATATTCATAATAATATATGATAAAATGTATAGGGTGTTCCATTTAAAAAAATCTCCATACTCTCCGTTACGTTTAAATGAAACATCCTGTATAAGTGAAAATAATTTTACGTAATAAAATGTGGTGAGCCAAACAACTTTTGTATAAAACATTTTTTTCTTTCTCAAACGGTTTAGCAACTATCGTCCGCCGGGATACTGATAACTCGCCCTGTATAGTATGCTTGAGTTTTACGGTATCAGAGGCCAACAACTAAATTTAATAAGATCTTATTTGATGGACAGACACAGTATGTTGAGTACAGCGGTAAAAGTTCATTCAACATAAAAATCAAACAAGGTGTCCTTCCGGGGTCTGCTCTGGGACTTCTTCTATTTATTATATATACTAATGATATGCCATGCAATATTGACGCAGGAACATATCTCCATGCAGATGATACCTCCATAATACTGAAAGATAGTGTAAAGTCTAATTTTAAGGCTAAATCGGAACTAGTTATATTATCCTGCCAAGAATGGTGTAAAGAAAACTTATTGAAACTTAATTATGATAACATATACTGTTGGAAACCACTTGATATAAAAAAGAATCTGTAGGTGTGAAATTTCTGGGATTGCATGTGGATTGCAGGTTGATGTGGGAAGTGTAGTTGAGGTATCTTGGGTCTATGCTGACTTTCGCAATTTTTGCAATAAGAATTCTAAAGTAGATGGCCACTCATTATGCGGCTAGGTTGTGATATTTAGCTTCGTTTCACTAGGTGGCATCTTATCATTGAAAATTTCATTTCTGGTGTTCCTCAAGTATTTTAATATTGTTTGTTGTTGATAAAGCCAGACAGTATACATTGGTCAAAAATAAAATTTATGATTAATGATGAGAACTCAATTGCGAATTCAGGTCTTGAATCTTAGTACCACCACGAACGTTATTCACATGTTCGTGGTAATATCTCTTTATTTATAAAAAAATAAGGAGTCACAGATAAAAAGGCTGAGTAATGTTAAGATTTTTAAATTGTTAAGGGCTGGCTGACGTTTCAACAACGTCAGTGTTTATTGTTCCTCAATACATCCACTTGTAAAGTGTGTAAATAGCAGTAATTGTCATCTAAGCCACTATCATTTCTTAATAACCGTTTATTTATAGGAGAAATAGCCACTTGAGGCAAGATTAATGAATATTTTCTAAAAAAATTTAAACAATTAACGCAAATAATCGATTAGCTAATAAATTAATACTACTTTAATTTTTTAGATTAACTTTGATAATTCGACTGTATAAATACACAGTTTCATAAGAAAATCATTATAGCTGTTTTGGTTTAACGCCAGATATAACAACTAAGCTAAATATGAAAGGTAAGCGAGTTCTATTTTGTAAATCTTTTAAAATCAATTAACGTTTTTATTATTTTTATTCAAGTTGTGCTCTTATCGTGCGCGGTTATTTTGGCTGCGATCAACTTGGTTCATGCAGAACCAGTTGGAAAATGCCCATCCACAATGAACCCGGAAACAGTCGATTTTCTCGTCGATTCCAGTGACTGCACAGTTTTTTACAAATGTGATTGGGGAAACCCAGTAAAATACGATTGTCCCGATGGATTGCATTTCAACAAAGAATTGAACGTTTGCGATTGGCCAAATCAAGCTGGATGTGAAGGAGGTAACAACGGAGGAGGCGGTGACAGTAGCGAAGTAGGTTCAAGCTCTAGTTCAAGCGAAGAATCTGTAGAAATTCCTGAACCAGAACCTGAACCAGAACCTGAACCAGAACCAGAACCAGAACCGGAACCCGAACCTGAAGTTCCAAGCGAAGAAAGCAAGAGCTCCGAAAGCAATTCTCAAGAATTATCTGAAGAAAAACCAGAACCTGAACCAGAGCCAGAACCAGAACCCGAACCCGAACCTGAAGTACCAAGCGAAGAAAGCAAAAGCGAAGAAAGCATTTCCCAAGAATCTGAAGAGAAACCAGAACCTGAACCAGAACCAGAACCCGAACCTGAAGTTCCAAGCGAAGAAAGCAAAAGCGAAGAAAGCATATCCCAAGAATCTGAAGAGAAACCAGAACCTGAACCAGAACCAGAACCCGAACCTGAAGTTCCAAGCGAAGAAAGCAAAAGCGAAGAAAGCATATCCCAAGAATCTGAAGAGAAACCAGAACCTGAACCAGAACCAGAACCCGAACCTGAAGTTCCAAGCGAAGAAAGCAAAAGCGAAGAAAGCATATCCCAAGAATCTGAAGAGAAACCAGAACCTGAACCAGAACCAGAACCCGAACCTGAAGTTCCAAGCGAAGAAAGCAAAAGCGAAGAAAGCATATCCCAAGAATCTGAAGAGAAACCAGAACCTGAACCAGAACCTGAACCAGAACCAGAACCCGAACCTGAAGTTCCAAGCGAAGAAAGCAAAAGCGAAGAAAGTGGAAGCTCTGGAAACTCCGATGAAGCTAAACCAAATAAATCAAGTGAAGAAGATTCCGGTTCTGATGAAACTTTCCGTTTCTTACCAAAATTCTTACAATCCTAGTAACTTCTTAAATACAAATATATTGTCAATAATAAAACAAGTAATGAGAAAATCAAAAATAAAGTTTATTTGATGCATTAAATTATAACTTTCTCATATTTCTGTAATTCATTGGTATGTAATAGCCCTTTTTGCAAATTTGTATCCATCCAAATTATTTCGATATTTTTGAAAATCCTTTTTAGCTGTTAACATTTTACTAAGAATCTTAAGCCAATAGAACACAGACCAGATAAAAAGTTCGATTTCGTTATCCTACTTCTGTTTCAGTCTTCTATTTGGCATAAACGTAGTGAAAACCCAGTGAGTATTTAAAGGATCAAAATTTTTATATGGTTTGGCTCCTTATTCAACGAAAATGGTCTTTTTTACTGGCAAAAACACTGCAAAAAGATTTAGAACACAGTAACCTAATCTACAAATTTAAAGTCGTCGTCAATTCACAGCTTTAACTCATTATGACAAGTTGTGGTATACTTCTATGTAGCTAGTTTTGAAGACTACACTTCCAAAACTATGGGTATCATTAAAATGCTTTGTAAGTTTTCGTTGGCTTGTTTTCTAATATCAGATATTTACAACTATTTAAGCTAAATTAATAAAGTATTAAAACAGTTAAAAATTTTCAGGGATATGGTAATCAGAATTTGCCAGAACTGTTCTGGTTTTAATAAATATTGGATTGTGGTTAATAAATAAAATCGTTATACGAATTAACGAGTCAAATTAGCTTTATTTTTCATTGTGTTTTACTTGCTATATTATTGACATTAAATTTGTGCTTAAAGAGTCAAAGAAATCGTAAGAATTTGGGTAAGAAACGGAAGCTTTCATCAGAGCTGGAGTTGGAATTTTCTTCACTTGATTTGCTTGATTTAGATTCATCGGAACTTCCAGAACTTCCACTTTCGGAACTGTTGCTTTCTTCGCTAGATTTTTCAGATTCGGGTTTTGGTTTTTCTTCAGATGATTCCTGAGAACTGCTTTCAGAGCTCTTACTTTCTTCGCTGGGTCTTTCAGGTTCGGGTTCGGGTTCCGGCTCAGGTTCTGGTTTCTCTTCAGATGATTCTTGAGAACTGCTTTCAGAACTCTTACTTTCTTCGCTGGGGGTTTCAGGTTCTGGTTCTGGCTCAGGTTCAGGTTTTGGTTTTTCTTCAGATGATTCCTGAGAACTGCTTTCAGAACTCTTACTTTCTTCGCTGGGGGTTTCAGGTTCTGGTTCTGGCTCAGGTTTTGGTTTTTCTTCAGATGATTCTTGGGAATTGCTTTCCGAACTCTTACTTTCTTCGCTGGGGTTTTCAGGTTCTGGTTCTGGCTCAGGTTCAGGTTTTGGTTTTTCTTCAGATGATTCCTGAGAACTGCTTTCAGAGCTCTTACTTTCTTCGCTGGGTCTTTCAGGTTCGGGTTCTGGTTCTGGCTCAGGTTCTGGTTTTTCTTCAGATGATTCCTGAGAACTGCTTTCAGAACTCTTACTTTCTTCGCTGGGGTTTTCAGGTTCTGGTTCTGGCTCAGGTTCAGGTTTTGGTTTCTCTTCAGATGATTCCTGAGAACTACTTTCAGAGCTCTTACTTTCTTCGCTGGGTCTTTCAGGTTCAGGTTCTGGTTCTGGCTCATGTTCTGGTTTTTCTTCAGATGATTCTTGGGAATTGCTTTCAGAGCTCTTGCTTTCTTCGCTGGGTAATTCAGGTTCGGGTTCTGGTTCCGGCTCTGGTTCAGGTTTTGGTGTTTCTGCAGATGATTCTTCGGAATTGCTTTCAGAGCTTTTGCTTTCTTCGCTGGGTCTTTCAGGTTCGGGTTCTGGTTCTGGTTCAGGTTTTGGTGTTTCTGCAGATGATTCTTGGGAATTGCTTTCAGAGCTCTTACTTTCTTCGCTGGATTTTTCAGGTTCGGGTTCTGGTTCTGGCTCAGGTTCTGGTTTTTCTTCAGATGATTCTTGGGAATTGCTTTCAGAACTCTTACTTTCTTCGCTGGGATTTTCAGGTTCGGGTTCTGGTTCCGGCTCTGGTTCAGGTTTTGGTGTTTCTGCAGATGATTCTTCGGAATTGCTTTCAGAGCTTTTGCTTTCTTCGCTGGGTCTTTCAGGTTCGGGTTCTGGTTCTGGTTCAGGTTTTGGTGTTTCTGTAGATGATTCTTGGGAATTGCTTTCAGAGCTCTTACTTTCTTCGCTGGGATTTTCAGGTTCAGGTTCTGGTTCCGGCTCTGGTTCAGGTTTTGGTGTTTCTACAGATGATTCTTCGGAATTGCTTTCAGAGCTTTTGCTTTCTTCGCTAGGTCTTTCCGGTTCGGGTTCTGGTTCTGGCTCAGGTTCTGGTTTTTCTTCAGATGATTCTTGGGAATTGCTTTCAGAACTCTTACTTTCTTCGCTGGGATTTTCAGGTTCGGGTTCTGGTTCCGGCTCTGGCTCAGGTTTTGGTGTTTCTGCAGATGATTCTTCGGAATTGCTTTCAGAGCTTTTGCTTTCTTCGCTAGGTCTTTCAGGTTCGGGTTCTGGTTCTGGCTCAGGTTCTGGTTTTTCTTCAGATGATTCTTGGGAATTGCTTTCAGAACTCTTACTTTCTTCGCTGGGATTTTCAGGTTCGGGTTCTGGTTCCGGCTCTGGTTCAGGTTTTGGTGTTTCTGCAGATGATTCCTGGGAATTGCTTTCAGAGCTCTTACTTTCTTCGCTGGGATTTTCAGGTTCGGGTTCTGGTTCCGGTTCTGGTTCAGGTTTTGGTGTTTCTGCAGATGATTCTTGGGAATTGCTTTCAGAGCTCTTACTTTCTTCGCTGGGATTTTCAGGTTCAGGTTCTGGTTCCGGCTCTGGTTCAGGTTTTGGTGTTTCTGTAGATGATTCTTCGGAATTGCTTTCAGAGCTTTTGCTTTCTTCGCTGGGTCTTTCCGGTTCGGGTTCTGGTTCTGGCTCAGGTTCTGGTTTTTCTTCAGATAATTCTTGGGAATTGCTTTCAGAACTCTTACTTTCCTCGCTGGGATTTTCAGGTTCGGGTTCTGGTTCCGGCTCTGGTTCAGGTTTTGGTGTTTCTGCAGATGATTCTTCGGAATTGCTTTCAGAGCTTTTGCTTTCTTCGCTTGGAACTTCTGGTTCTGGTTCAGGTTCAGGTCCTGGAGTTTCTACGGATTCTTCACTTGAACTAGAGTTTGAACCTCCTCCAACATCTTCGTTGCTTCCTCCGTTATTACCTCCTTCACATCCAGCTTGATGTGGCCAATCACAAATGTTCAAATCTTTGTTGAAATGTAATCCACCGGGACAATAGAATATTATCGGTGTTCCCCAAGAACATTTGTAAAAAATCTTGCAGTCATTGGAATCGACAAGAAAGTAAACTGCTTTCTGGTTCTTTCCGGGACATTTTCCAACTGGTTCAGCACGAACCATGTGTAACGCAGCCAAAATTACCACGCACGTTAAGAGCACAACTTGAACCAAATAAAAGAAAATATCAATCGGTATTAAAAAATGTAGAAAATACACTTACCTTTCATATTTAGCTTGGATCTACCTGGTATCTAGCGTTAATCCAAGACACTTACGGCGATTTTCTCCCGAAACTATTAATTTATATAGTCGAATATTCTTTATCAAAGTTGATTATATTAATTTATTTATTAATCTATAAACTGCGTTTATTGTATTATTACTGCGGTACAAATGGTTATTAAGAAATGATAGTGGCATAGGTCACAGTGTGTTTTTTAAAATGTACAAGTACAATATAAAACCTATTCTCTGAACTTTAATTTAACGTTTCAAATAATATTATTTATGGTCTAATTGTAACATTACTATCTTATCATAAAAATAAAATTTGATTTATTAAAAAGTAAATTCTATGAACAATGACCGACTGCTTTGTTGCATATAAAGTTTAAATATTTTTAAGAAATTCAAAAATTTATTGGGGTATTAAAGTGCATTAAAAGATAAGGGGTATAATTGAGCCACAAATATTTATGAGCATGACTCATTTATTACTTAGTTTTCTTTATTATAACATTTCATACAACTTATTTACATCGAGCATTTTCTGGTTCAACACAAACATTATCGTCGAGACTGAAATGGAGTCCACTTGGACAACTCATGTCATAGGCTTTACCCCAATCGCAAACGCAATATTTTTCACATGTTTCCGGATGGGCGAAGAAAACCGGGAATTTGCCGTTTACTTCTTGACATGGTTCATCTGAACACACTCCGTCATTGATTTCTGGAGAGTCAGGTTCCCCACTTCCACTATCAATAGAATCATCATTTTCACATTTAGCATTTTCTGGCCAATCACAAACTTGCAATTCTTTGTTAAAATGAAGCCCAGGTGGACACGATTTATCGTAAGCTATTCCTCTATCGCATTTACAGAATTTATCACAATCTTCTGGGTGAGAGAAAATTTCGGGAAATTCACCGTTTTCTGCTGGACATTGATCATTAGGGCATTTATTTTCTGATGGTTCTGTTTCATTCGATTCTACTTCATTAGATTCTATTTCATTACTTAAATCTTCTTCTGTATTATTTTCATTATCATTTCCATTACATCCAGCAATTTCAGGCCAATCACAACCACCTGTTTCTTTGTTGAAATGTAAACCTTCATTGCATCGGTATTGTACAGGTTCTCCCCAATTGCATTTATAGAATACGGAGCAATCTTCTGAGTCTACAAGAAAGTCTACTTCTTTTGAGTCCATATCCGAAGAACAAGTTCCTACGGGATCGGCGAAACTTGAACTCAAGAATACCATGAGTATGGAGAAAATAAAAACGGTCGCTGAAAGATGTATTAGAATTAAAATTTAATTTTTATTTTTCTTTAATACTTACATTTCATGTTTATGAATGTTTGAATGAACATTGCATGAAGACGGGAGAACATTTGTAGATGCTGGTTTATATACTGCCTCATTATACATTTTTATTTAGCAACAATGGTAATCATTTTTCTTATAAAAAATTAGATTAACGTAAGTTGTGGTCTTTATTACGTATGCAAATTGTTTAATAGATGTTATAATCTATTGTTTCTTATCAAATGCATTGTTATGTTAGTCCTAACATATAAAACTATATTTTCTTAAAACATCTTTGTAAGAATGGAAAGTTATAACATGTGTTGAAGTAAGAAAATTTATTAATTCCTAGAATTAGTTATCTAAGATTAATTTTAATTGATCATGTTATACGCAATTCAAATTTATTATCAATCTATTATATTACTATTTAGATAAATAAGGATTCTAAATTAGAAGTTGTTATCGCAATGATAAGTTTTTCAACAATGTTTAATAGCTTATATTAAATTTATTATCTATTAGTGCTACATATAAAAAAATGTACCTACTTGTTGAGCTACTGCGCAGATTTTACCTTCATTTAAAATGTATTATGCATTCATAGCCTTAATAAGTAAGCATTTTCTTTGTTGTCAAGAATTTTTTTTTGACTAAGCAATTTAGAACATGAATGTGGAATTCATATATTTGTTGACCTTCCTTTATACAGGGTGATTCTCAACCACGCATAAACTTGGGTATTTACTCCTCATGACGAATGATGACTAATAGGCGAAAAATTAGTAGTAAAAGATTTTCTGTTTCATAGATATCCGTGATATTTACTTTCAAATCAAGAATACATAGAACATTTTAAAATAACATCACAGCAAGTGTTCGAAGTTATTTCCCATATTTTCTATCAATTGGGTTCCCCGAATCCAAGATCCCATACTAGCGCGGCCTAAACCAGGGTGTTGGCGGATTGTCTAGGCAGCAACAAGTATCTGATTTTGCAATATTTGCTGAGTATTAACTTCCGTGGCGTACACTCTGCTCTTTAAGTGACCCGAAAGGTGTAACTCAAAAGGATTGAGGACGGGCGATCACTGTGGCCAGGCAATTGGACCATCACGACCTATCCATCTTCCAGGAAACACATTATCTAGATATCGCCGATTATATCGAAAATCTAGGAAAATAAAAAACTTTTACTACAATTTTTTTCATCTATTAGTTATTATTTGTCCTTAGCAATAAATCCCCTGTATATCACAAAGTGGAGATTTTGAAGCCTCCTGAAAAACCTACAACCTAAGTTGGAAGAAACTCAATTGTTGATGAAAACTCAGTTATTGTTCAGTTTAGTTGGAAGTGGCGATTGCAAAATTAATGGAGATCTTGACCAGGAACAAGTTGAATAACGAAATAGAGGATAAAGGAGTGTTTAGTAACGATCAATGCAGTTTTAGGGAAGTTCATAAAAGCAATAAAAAGAGTGCAAGGAGTTTTGGATAAAGAAAACTCTCCTCTTCGGTATAACAGAGTTCCTCAGATGATTTTGATTTAGTTGTAACAGGAAAAAACATGTTAGAAGTAGAATATAAGATGGGATATGCCGCCAAAAGCGTAATAATATAAATTGATGTGTTCGTTTCATTTGATTTGATTTGTTTTTCGAAGTTTCTAGAACTTCCTTTCCGGACATGATGCTTTATTTGCTAGGTTTTTCAGTTTTGTATTCTGGTTTTTCTTTAGATTCTGTTTGAGAATTGTTAGTTCAGGTCTTGGTTTTTCTTCTTGGGAATTGTTCTCGTTGTAGATCTGGTTCAGGTTCAGCTTCGGGTTTTGATTCTGCTTTTGGTCTTTCTTCAGATTGTTGTAAATATAAATGATAAACAAGTAAACACTATATATAAAACACAAAAAGGCCACTCATGTATGGATGTTAAAGAGTACACACCCAAAGAGTATGCACTCTTTACCATTCTGCGTACTCTTAGATTCTGTAAGTTAACAATAATTTTAACTTTATATTATTAACAAAAAGATGGGAAAATACCGACGAAAAACTGATCGACAATTGAAATTTAATGAAGATTTATTGAACGAAGCCAGAACACGAATTGAAAGAGGAGAAAGCAAGCGTTCTGTGGCACGGTCATTGGGTGTTAACGAATCTACTTTAAGAAAAAGGTTAAAAGCAGCAAGTTAACAACTCGTTGTTTTTAACTAAGCATGATAGTTATATACCTATTTTACAGGGTACTATTCCTACTACCTTAGGAAGATTTGCTCCGGTCTTTACCAAGGAAATGGAGTTGGAATTAGCAAACCACGTTAGAGAACTTGATAACAGATGTAATGGATTAAGAATGAAAGATGTTATGTCCTTGGTATATCAATATGCTGAATTAAATGGGATTGAGCATAGGTTTAACCGCGAAAAAAAAATTGCATTGAGACATTGGACTATCTTTATGGAACCCAGAAAAATTTAGTTTAGCTCGGGCTATGGAGTTTAATAAGGTGCAACGTCAATGTGTTTTTAACAATTTAGCACAATGTTACAAGAAGACCAAAGTAGGACCTCATCGTGATTTTAATATGGATGAAACTGGTCTGTCGACTGTACCTAACAAATTGCCAAAGGTTTTCTCATCCAAACGTAAAAAGTGTGTGGCTAAGGTGGTATCAGCTAAAAGGGGCCAACTAATAACTGCCGTATGTTGCATGAGTGCATCGGGTATATGGGTGCTTCCTCCTCTCATTTTCCCTCGAAAAAAGATGAAGGAAGAACTATTTTATGGTGCTCCACCCGGAACTTTAAAACTAATTTCAGATTCTGGGTGTATGAATTCAGAATTATTTATAGAATGGCTACGTTATTTTCAAACCTATGTAAAATCAACATCAGACGACCCAGCTATTCTTATTTTAAATAACCATATTTCCCACTGCTCCTTACAAGCCATTATGTTTTGCCGAAAACATTTCATAATGTTATTCTCGTTACCACCACACTCGAGCCATAAGTTGCAACCTTTAGATAAAGCTTTTTTGCTCCTTTAAAACCCGCATTTTCATCAGAATGCGATAAATGGATGGTAACTAATCCAGCAAAACCCATCACTATTAGACAGATGGCAGCCTTATTCCATTCGGCATATTCTAAAGTTGCCAATATTTCCATACAACCCAGATACTTTTAACGATGTAGATTTTGCTCCAGCTGAAGTAACTAACATACTTACGTTTGATAGTCAACAGGATTTCGATAGTGAAGATGCTTTGCCACTATCTCATTTTTTACTTAAAAGACAAGACACAATAATATCTGAACAATCAATAAGCAATCACAATCACCAGACACAAATTCAAGAACAGCAAATATTAACAATTCAGAAAGAACAAACCACCAACGAAAACAGTCAAGCAGGACCAGGACCATCAATGACATCTACAAAGATTCATTGCCAAACACAACAGAAAGAACTAATAACACACCAAAAAACACTCGATCATATTCGTAGATAAGCAAACACTCAGACATTCAGCTCAAAATTCAGAAAAAAGAAACAACACCTAAAAAGTCATTCTCAACACCAAACAAAAGTCTTCTGACGATACCAGCAAATACATTCTACGGGAGTGACACAATTTCAATCACACCGAAAATGATAATACCTCTTCTAAAAGCGAAACATGTTCAAACTCGAAGAACCAAATCAAATAAATCCGAAATTTTATCTTCCACGCTTTACAAAGATGCGCTGTTACAAAATGTGAAACGAGGTGATTCGACCAAGAGGTAAATTTTACAAGAAATTAAATAAGAACCATCGACAAAGAAAGGAAAAAGAACATGCCGTGCGAAGAGAAAGTAGAAAAATATGTGAACTACAAATGCAGAAGAAGATGATATTTTTCTTAGTTGTCAGGAAAATTACAGAAGCTCTTGTTCTGAATCAGGAAGTTGCTTACAATGTTATAAATTGCATTGTGGTGCTGCTGCGCATAATTATCAAGGACAAAATTTTTTTTTGTGCGACTCGTGTGAAAATTAATACACTTTTCATTTGTATTATTTTTAGACAGATTGTTGTGTTTTATTTAGTTCACCGTTTTTATGCGTACTCTAAGACGCACAAGTGCGTACTCTTAGGAAAATGTGTTTCTAAGAGTACGTGCGCTCGCTTTTTTTATAACATTCTCTGTACATTCCTATGACTACAACAATTCTTTTTCCTTTGACCATTTGTTAGTTTGTAGGCATGGGTACGTACATGTCATAGAATAAACTCCTTTTGATGTCAAATCCATTTTTTATAAAAAAAAAAGTTAAGTGCGTACTCTTAGGCGCACCTCCAGTAGCTTAATGAAACAAAAGTCACATAGTTATTAAAAAAGACATGTGTGTACATGGTTACAAAACAACAACAAATAAATATTAGATTTTACCAGATTTGACTACCAAGTCGTGTGTAAATTTATTACTACATAAATAGAAATCACAACACAGATCCTTCTTGGGAATTCCTTTCAGAGTTGGTGCTAACTTCGCTTGAAATGGGTTTAAGTCGAGGTTTAGGTTCAGAAATGATGTATCCAGAAATACTTCACTTAAATTAGAGCTTGAGATCTTTCAGCTTCTAGTTCTGGTTCACTTTTCTTCAGATGATTCTCCGGAATTACTTTTGGAGCTGTTGCCTTCCTTGGTTAAAATAGATTCTGCTAACGATTCTTGTTCTGACTCTGGATCTGGTTTTGGATCTGGTTCTTGCTCTGGATTTAGTTCTGTTGTTGATCTTGTTCTAGTTTTTATTCTGCTCTTGTTTTGGGTATTGATCTGGATCGCGTTTTAGTTCTGGTTCAGATTCAGCTTCAGCTTCAGGTACAGATTTATTTTCTGGAGTTTTCTGAGATTCATCACTTGAGCTAGCGTTTGAACCATCTCCACTACCTTTATTGCTCTCTTCGTTGATATTTCCTTCACAACCACTTTAGTTTGTCACAATCACAAACATAAAATTTTTTGTTGTAGTGCAATCCATGGCACCCACAATCGTATTTTTCAACTGTGTAATGTAATGACATTATACATACGTTGTGTCGATATAGAGCTCAACATTAATAGAATTCTTCACTATGACAGGGGTACGCACCGATACAAATATGACCATGTCACCTTTTGACTTGATTCTGGCAGAAAGGAAAGCGATACACGAGAAAAGAACAGAATGTATAAGCGATGGTCACTAAATAGTAACTTCTCGCCATCATCTCAGTACATAGTGAAGCATTGCAATAAAGATGACATGACACTATAACTGAATATTTTTATAATAAAATTCAAAAAAATGCTTACAACATAATAATATTTTTATTTATTTAAACAACATAAACATTTTTATAAATCAAATAAATTATTCGCATCCTGCATCGGCTGGCCAATCGCAAACATTAAGTTTGGTATTGAAATGAAGTCCATCTGGGCATGGCATATCATAGGCAACTCCCCAATCGCATTGGCAGAATCTACCACAGGTTTCAGGGTGGGCAAAGTAATGAGGGAAATCACCATTTTCTTTTGGGCATGGATCATTTGGGCATCTGCCTTGACCGTTTCCATCGCCACTTTCGTCACTTTCGGAGCTAGAACTAGAGCTGGAGCTACCGGAATCTTCTTCAACATTGTCATCTCCTCCTTCAACTACTTCTTCATCGTCATCCCCTTCATCGCTTTCGCTACTGCTACTGCTGCTGCTACTTCCACCGTCATCTCCACCATCACCGTTGCATCCAGCTTTATCGGGCCAATCACAGACTTCCAATTCTTTGTTGAAATGTAAATCAGATGGGCAATCGAATTTGACGGGTTTTCCCCAATCGCATTTGTAGAAGACGGTGCAATCGTTATCATCTACCAAGAAATCAACTTTTTCCGGGTTCATTGTGTCAGGGCATTCACCAACTGGATCGGCTTTGGCATATTGGAAAGCCAATACAAAGGTGGCACACAATAAGAATGTAACTAAAATATAAAAAATAAAGTTTTAGCTAAGTTTGTTAAATTGTAATGGTTTAATCTTACCTTTCATTTTGATGCTTAACCAAATTGCTGTAATCGAACAATTCGAATAATAATTGAGGATGGTACTACCTGATTTTATAGCAATGTTGAACGCAAAAAACGTAGATAACAATTATGATAATTGCCAATTAATTAGTGTTAATAAGGGTAGATTTTAATCTTTACTATCAATCTAATACTCAAATACTAATGAAGTGTCAAAAATATGAATATAAGTCATAGGAAATAATAGAATCAATGAAATTTTTTAATATTAATTAATAATTTCAATAACAGTGAACAGTATGATAAGATTTCAATATCAATATTAATTTTCTAAAGAGCTGTTTGTTCCCATTCAATTAAAATTAATTAAAAAACTATATGTAGATAATGTATTGTAAAATTTTAATCATTAATCGAATTGTTCTAAAGATGAAAGGAAGTTTCTAAACATTTTAATATAATAAACTTAGTTATATCTGAAAAAAGTAAAGTGGATTCTTTCCACCCACCTTTAAGTGTTATTGCAATATTTCCAAAGAGAGCTACCAAATCACAGTTTCATTCAAATATACACAATTCTCGCAAGGCTGATTTTCCATTATTAATTGCTTTAATTAAAGATACTAAATGGTTAATTTTGGAGAATTTAAATACGGTGGATGAGGTAGTATCTAAATTTTATCAAATTTTGTACAGTTTATTGGATAGATGTGTACTTAGAGGTAAGGACTCTGTTGAAGGGCCTATTAGAGAGTATCCTAAGTGGTTTACATTTGATATACTTAATAACAAAAATTAATGCTAAACATAGGTATTTGCTGTTATATAAAAGACATAATCTTCAGTTTTATTCAAAATGCATATACCATATACATAACAAATTTTGAACAAAGTATACACGAAAACAGTTCTAACTTCTGGTCATTCATTAAAAGTCGAAAGAATAGTAAGAAGGTTCTTGAATATAACCGTATGACATATCTCGACGATCAATATGAATCATCCAAGGAGATCGCTATGGCGCATAGTGGTTCAAACTGCTATTTTAGCTGGACAAAATGCACGAAAGTGTTTTCTTATAAACTGAGCAAACTAAACGTTTCCATTAGAAACTATAGTGTCTATAGTTATACAATAATCAAATTAAGACTAGAAGACTGTGATGATCACGTAACCGGATGTGTGCTAAAAGTGACTGATAGTTGTTGTGTGCAGGACAAAGTACATACAAGAGAAAATGTATAGGACGGACATGGGAAATGAACAACATGACGATGCATTCTTGTTCGTAATTTCATTGGTTCCGTTTCAATTAAAACATAATGAAGCAATAAAATGGGAAAATCCACGCTATTGTCGCCTAATAAAGTTATTGTTTCAGGAAGAGACTGCACAACTAACTCGAACAGAAGTTAGTAAAGTAGAAACAGAAATAAAAGTTCTTTCTCCGACACATATTATAAATGAAGGCAAAGACATATTCATGGATCACAAAATGGTGATGACAATGATAGACGGAAAGGTCTGCAGTGTTATTGTACAAGAGTCATTTTAAAAGTATTATATCTGTGGTGCAACACCTAAAGAAATGAATAACTTGGCTAGACACGCATCAATGCCTGTTGATGAAGGATATTCGATTTTAGGTTATCAAGTTTTCATGCGTGGATAAGATGCTTCGAAGGTCTACTGCACATTGCCTACAGATTTGAAGTTAAAACCGAGCATTTGAAGAATATGCCATAGACATTGCTAAGTTGTATGTTCAATTATATAATTGGTATTACATGTCGGCAAGTGTTCATAAACTTTTAATTCATGAATCGGATATTATTAAATCTGCTCTTGTTTCTATTCGGCAGCTTTCTGAGGAAGCGCGCAACAAGGATTGTCGAAAGTTTCAGAGAGATCACGCTAGAAAAACGTCTAGAATCACTAACACCGAGGATCTGTTCAATATGTTATTAGTTTCGTCAGATCCGCTAATTACAAACTTCAGAAGTCTTGTTCCTAAGAAAATAGAGAATATTTCCGATGAAGTAATTTGATTATTAGAAAAGTCATCTCAAGAGCAGGAATCTATCACTGCAGAGGAGGAGTCCACAAATGAAGAATTTTGTCCCTCGTGCAGTAGTGATGACTTTTGAAACGACGATGAAGACTTTTAAAACATTTTTTATGAAATTTTGAATATAATTATGTCTAAAAAAGTTCTATTTTTTTCAATATTAATTTTGTCTACCTAGATTTATGAAATGGACCACTGTGTGGCGTTTGGAAAATATTTTTCGTCAGTGTTCAGTGTTCCTTTACCTAAGCTCCTTTACCATCAATTTTACTGGGGAGCGGGTGGATTCTGACTAACTGATACTGACATACTTACAGCCTTGAAGAAAATAAAAACTAAAACATCTGTGGGTTCAGATCAAATTCTTATATAAAAGGTTATATTGAATATTTAATGAAATAATTTTTAACAAAATAATACAAACTTCTGAATACCCCACTTTGTGGAACAAAGTTAAGCTTTTTCTTGTATACAAAGGTGGCGATAAGAGACAAATTACTAATTATAGGCCTATTGCTCTCATTCAATGTATTTCGAAAATATTTGACAATATTATATACATTCAAATTTTTCAACATACAAAAAATTATATATCTGATTTTCAGCATGGTTTCTTTCCAGGGAGATCAACTGTATCCCATTTAACAGTTTTTTCTGAGAATGTAGCCCTGGCCTTAGATAGCAAACAACAGATGGACGTGCTATACACCGACTTTACAAAAGCCTTTGACAGAGTTAATTTTAACAATTTGCTGAGTAAACTGTATAAATACGGTTTATCGACTAATTTATTAAAATTATTTGCATCTTATTTTACGAATCGTAGGCAGTATGTAGTATTTAATGGTGAAAAGTCGGAGTTGTTCCTCGTTCACTCTGGAGTGCCACAAGGCTCTAATATGGGACCATTGCTTTTTTTATTATTTATAAATGATCTCCTTGATGTCATAAAGTAGAGACGCCTTTTGGGAGTGATCGTGAAAAGAGTTAAAAGGAATAATATTATCCGTTTGGGTAGGCTTACGGAATATATCAAACGTAATTTTATGTTTGTGTTTTTGCAAAATAAAATCTAAAAAGTTACTTTTATTTTCTTTTTCCGTTTCTAAAGTATATTTTATATTGTTGTGGATAGTATCAATGTATGTATGTAAATTGTGTACATCATCTCTATTAACAATAATGGCGAATACATCATCAACATATCTAATCCAGAATAAGATGATATTTTTATAAGGATTACTGTTACTAATTATAAATTCGTTTTCTAATTTATTCAAGAAGATATCAGAAATGAGTCTTCTGAGTCACTTAATGGTGAACAAATAGGTACCCCTCCGTAAATTCAAAAATTTTGTCGTTAAAACGACAAAAGTTTTGTTCAGTTTTTCTATTTACAATATCATCCATTTTTCATTTATGATTTCCTCCATTATTTATAGTGATTCTTGAATTGGAACATTGGTATAGAAGTTGGTAACATCGAATGAAATCATAGTAAAGTTTTCAGAGAGTTGTAATAAATTGATTTTGTTTATCACATCTTGTCTTTTTAAAATGGTGTATTCAGGATGAAAATGTACAACATTCTTAAAGAAGTTAACAACGAATTTTGTTATTTTATATGTACTAGAATCAATATTAGAAATAATGGAGCGCATTGGATTGTTAGGTTTATGAATTTTTGGTAGAGCATACAGAGTAGGTATTTTGGGATTCATGGGTAAAAGGTTTTTATGGTAATTAATTATTTGAGCTATAGAATCATAAGTTTCTTTTAATATCTTCTTTGTTTTCTGGTGGAATTGGGTAGTTGGCTTCTTTTTTATATTATTGAAGTTATTTATAGTAAGGAACTCTGTAGTTTTTTCAATGTAATCTGTTTTATACATTATGACCAAACCTGCGTTTTTGTCGCCAACAGTAACAATGAGATTATTGTTCTTAATCTTCTCTCTTATCTTCTTCAATGTTTTATTGTGTTTCTTTGAATGTTTATAGAGGCACCACTCGATGGTTTATAGAAGCAATGGCACCACTAGATGGTGTCCCTTGCTTGTTTCTGTCTTTTCTCTTCTTTTAATAGAGCTAGTTGTAGATCTCTTCGTATTTGATGTTCATTTTCGATTCCTTTGATAGCAGCTTCAAGTTCGACGGCAGTTTCAGCTATATTTGTTGGTTTATATATAGCATATTTTCCTCCTTTGTTGAGTAAAATCATCTCTTCTTTTTCGAACTTTACTGAAGTCAAATTAGTGATTTTAGAATGGAAGTTGTGAAAGGATTCCTGATTATTTCCTCACTTCATTTGTTGGTTTTCTATCTTTTTTGCACATAGGATGTGCAGTTTTTAGTTTTTACGTTTTATACTATCCTTAATTTTCCAATTATAGTTATTGTGCAAATTCTCATTGATAGCATTCAGTTCCAAGTAATGAAGTCTGTGTGATAGTTCTTAATAAATACTATATTTGTTGATATTGTTATAGTTAACAATATCAGAGTAATGTTTATGGATTTCATAATTGATATGTTTCCTTTTTAGTATTTAAACATTATTAGATTTTATGTGTGTAGGGTATTTTTTGTTTGTGAATGCTGGTGTGAGATCTTCATGTAAACATGTTTTAAGAAAACTTATGTGAGATAATTCGATGTTGATTTTGGTGAACATTTTGCCATATGTTTGGATGAGATTGGTCGTACTAACCTTATAGTATGAATTAATGTTATCCATTATATCCATTTATCACTTATCTATTAATGTTTAAAATAAATAGAATCTTATGTACTTAGTGATAATAATTTTTTCTAGTTGCATTAATTCTTCTTCTTCAATTTGCTTAAGCCCAATAGTATCGTTTATTTTCATATTGACAGTTTTTTTACTGTTTACAATAAATTGATTTAGGTCATTTGCGTCCAGACGAGAATTATTTTCTTTCTTGCGCTTTGTTTTTCCAGTTTCTTGCTTCACTATATTCCAGGCAGCAGTTATTCTGAATTCATCATACACTGTCTATAAGCTTCTTTTTTTGTATTATCAGTCTTATAAACTCACGTTTCTTTTTTTTTGATACAATTCTTTGTATTTCTGTTCTTTCGTTACTTCAGCTATCTTTTTTCTTTTTCATCTTTCTTAGGTTATCTAAATTCATTTTAGTCTTGATAGTACATGTTTTCTTTATTGTTGTTATTTCTCGAAAAGCAGACTGATAGTATGATGTAATTATTCGGCGAAACTTTGTATAACTAGTTTGCGTATCAGTGTTTTGATCTTTTATTACTGTGCAATCACTAATTCTTAATTTACTTATGAAATGTTCTATTGTTCCTTTATTTATTAGTCTTATTTTTGTATGTTTGTTCTTTTCAGTTTTATATTCAAGAATAATTGTTGTCAATTGCGCCAGATGGTCACCTAGATGCCAGTATACTGTATTTTTTAAGACAACCTTTGTAAATGTACTTATAAATATGTTATCTACACATCTTCTTCGATTTACACTGGATGGTTAATTAAAGACTGGTTTAAGTCCATGTTCTGACATAATAGATAAGAAATTTTCTTTGATTTTGGAGTTTACATTAACACATATGTTTTAGTCTCAGATACCTGCATAAATTGTCAGTAAAATCAATTTTCAACTTCAACATCCTGCAAAATCAATGGCTTGCTTGTTTACTGCTAATATTTGGAGAACATACCAAAGTGGGTGTTGAGTCCTTTTTCAAATGTCAATATGGTAGGAGCACGATCATCCCAGCTAGAAGAAGAACTTATAGAACTGACAATAAAAGACAATAAACGAGAAAATAAAAATCAAATTCAAATATAGCTATCCGGCGCCCCCCTGCACGTATTCATTTCGATAGGAGAGGAGCACCCATGTAGTCTCCAATCGTACGTAGAATGTCAACGAAGTTTTCGTTTTTCTTCTATGGGATGCTCCACAACTTCTTTCAACAAGACTGTTAAGCTTCACGTCCTAGTTTTAAAAAGCAACATTTTCTTCGCTTGATGTCCTTATGAATTTAAGCACAAATTAGATCTTCTTAGACATACCATATGAATGGATATGGATACCTAATTAACCTTCTTAATTTTCTTTATTATGTAAAGTGATTTATATGTAAAAGATTTTTGAAGGTTAATAAATTGCATTATTATATATTGCATCTTCACTGCAAAATTGTATGGATTGGTATGAGACCATTCATTAAAAATTATAGCCACACTAAAGCCCTTAAGCATAATTATAAAATAAAAAAGACAAATTATAAATACATAATCATATTTTATTTATATTTCTTTAAATAACACTTTTATGAAAATAAATAAATTATTCACATCCTGCATCAGCTGGCCAATCGCAAACATTAAGTTTGGTGTTGAAATGAAGTCCATCTGGACATGGCATATCATAGGCAACTCCCCAGTCACATTGGCAGAATCTACCACAAGTTTCAGGGTGGGCAAAGTAATGAGGGAAATCACCATTTTCTTTTGGGCATGGATCATTTGGGCATCTGCCTTGACCATTTCCATCGCCACTTTCGTCACTTTCGGAGCTAGAACTAGAGCTGGAGCTAGAGGAATCTTCTTCAACATTGCCATCTCCTCCCTCAACTTCTTCATCATCACCTCCTTCAACTACTTCTTCATCGTCCCCTTCATCGCTTTCACTGCTGCTACTGCTGCTGCTACTTCCACCGTCATCTCCACCATCACCGTTGCATCCAGCTTTATCGGGCCAATCACAGACTTCCAATTCTTTGTTGAAATGTAAATCAGATGGGCAATCGAATTTGACGGGTTTTCCCCAATCGCATTTGTAGAAGACGGTGCAATCGTTATCATCTACCAAGAAATCAACTTTTTCCGGGTTCATTGTGTCAGGGCATTCACCAACTGGGTCGGCTTTGGCATATTGGAAAGCCAATACAAAGGTGGCACATAACAAGAATGTAACTAAAATATAGAAAATAAAGTTTTAGCCAAGTCTATTAAATTAATATCGTTATAAAGTTACCTTTCATTTTGATGCTTAACCAAATTGCTGTAATCGAACAATTCGAATAATAATTGAGGAAGGTACTATCTGATTTTATAGCAATGTTAACCGCAAAAAAATCGTAGATAACTATTTTGATAATTGCCAATTAATTAGTGTTGATAGGTACAGATATTAATCTTTACTATCAATCTACTAGTTACATACATATTGAGTATAAAAAATAGGAATTTGAGTTACAGGAAATAATAGAATCAATGAAATTTTCTAATATTAATTAATAATTCCAATAATAGTAATTAATGATGATAATATGATAAGATTTCAACGTCAAAATAAATTTTCTAAAGAGGTCTTTGTTCCCATTCATTTAAAATTAATTAAACATATATAGGCGATAAAATTAATATAAACGGTTTATGGAAAAATTCCTAAAAGGGGTCTGAAGATTTAAATTTTTTAAACATTTTTAAACAATTTCGCGGTACGCATCTTGTTGGAATTGAGTTGGGTCAACATTATCGGGATGAGGCCGTTATGAAAGGAATGATATCATTTTGAAAAAATGTAAACATCGCTCTTCAGTTAAGGTTTCCTAAAAAGGTAAGAACCCAGAACCTTATCCCGTACTATTTCGCTCTAAAATTGATTTTTTGCGGATATTTGATTTGCGACTTTCTTGTCCAATGTGGATTTTGGGTAGCCCAATACCGATAATTTTGTCTATTTACTTGTACAAAGTCTCCATCGTCGTTGCAAAATTGTTGTTGTAAAAACTACGACTCATTGCTCGTGACTGAGATTTACGTTATAGGTATGATATTTTGGTGTTTTTAAAATTTTGTGAACCGTTAATAATGAGGGTAACATGGTAACATGAGAGTTATTCTGCCCAGCGAAAACCACGTTTTATTGAACCTCTCCTGAAACATTTGGTCGGCCAGACTTCGAGCAATCTTTTTGATGCCCATCCTTTTTAAATTTAGCCACAGCTAGGCTTACCATACTTTGAATAATGAGTTGGCGATTAGGATCTTGCATTAAAGAGGTCAACTACATACTAAATCAGTTTTTAACACATAAGAAATTGTTTAAAATAATTAGTTACCACAGTTTCTCATGGCTACTGTTATTTTTACTATGTCAATCAAATTTGTAGTAGTAAAACTTTAAAATAATTTTTCTCGAAAATATTCTTATGTAACCAATAGGGCAACCAAAAATATGCAAACGTATATTTTTTTTCAAACCCTCCAGAATAAAATGGACTAGATAGAAATTTGTTTCAAATCAATCTATGAATTTTGAGCCGTATTTGTTAGAGCATATTTTTGCTTATTTTATCTATACGAGCATACATTGCATATTTTTAAATTATATAACATTTTTGGAAATAAATGAATATTTTTAATGCATATTTTCAAAATTTTATTTTGCAATAAGTTTCAACTTGGTATAAAGTTACCGTAAAGTTATTCAATTCTTTAAAGAATACTAAATTATCGACATTCGAAAAAAGAAATCGTTAGTCTACCATGGTAATTCCCTGTTCGACCGCCGCGCTGGCCGGTGGATTCCCATTCTACCGCGTGATATATTTGCGGAGCACCATCTCTTGATTTTTCACAAGCATTAAAAAAATCTTTATATTTTCTACGTATCGAATGAACACGTCGAAACCTGATGTATCAAAAACGATACACGCGACCAACGGAAAGTTAAGATCGTTGGGTGTTCTCGTATACATCGCGTGTGTAACCATTATAAATTTGAAGTGATTAGAACAGAGTAAGTATGAGTAAAAATTTATTTGAAATTGTAGTAGTAGTACTAATTGGAAATTATTGTAGAATTATGCCGAAAGTAAAGTCGTCCATGTCAGGGAAGTTATCACAATATGTGCGTGAATATCCTGTATTCAACACTGATGGTAAGGTACTTTTTTGCAAAGTGTGCAACAAATCTGTGTCAGCCGAAAAAATATTCTCGGTAAAACAGCATCTGGCAAGTTTAAAACGCATAGAATTAGAGAAAAAAAATAATGAGAAGAAAACTACTCAGTCTTTTTTTGCTGTATGTTCCACATCCAAATCAAAAGATATTCAATTTGCAGAAGATCTATGTAGCGCACTAATTTCAGCTGACATACCTCTATATAAAATGCGTAACAAAAAATTAGTATCGTTCCTAGAGTCATACACAGAGTACAAAGTACCATCTGAAACTACTCTTCGCACAAATAATGTTAAGGAACTTTACCAAAATACCATAGAACACATACGAAAATGTATCAACGGTCGCTTCTTGTGGCTCTCAATTGACGAAACCACAGATGCAACAGGAAGATATGTGGCAAATGTCATCACTGGTATTTTGGATAATGATGAGTCGATTGCGAAACAAAAATTTTTGTTAAATACAGCAGTGCTTGATAAAGCGAATCATAGCACTATTGCAAGACATTTCGATGATTCTGTTAAGATTTTGGGTGAGACTTTCAACAGAGATATGATTTTACTCTTTGTATCAGATGCTGCTCCCTACATGGTAAAAGCAGCAAAGGCGATACAAACGTTTTATCCAAAAGTGACACACTTGACTTGTGCTGCACACGGACTTCATCGAGTTTGTGAGCAAATTCGAGGTACATACACTAACATCGACCGGCTTATCGCCAATGTGAAAAAAATATTTTTAAAAGCGCCATCAAGAGTAGCAATTTTTAAGGAAATAGCGCCTAGTATTGTTCTTCCTCCACAACCGGTAACTACTCGCTGGGGAACATGGATTGAAGCGGCAAAGTACTATGCAACTAATTTCGAAATAATTAGGAATGTGTTTGATGCATTAGACGAAGAGGACGCTGCGTCAATCAAAATTTCAAAGGCCTTACTAAATGACAATACAATAAAATCAGATTTGATTTTCATTGCATCAAATTATGGCTTCCTTTGTACGTCAATAAAAACATTAGAAACAACTGGGCTTTCGCTTTCTGCACAGGTTGATATAGTGACAAAAGCTCAGGACTTAATTAATGGAATAAACAGTGAAACTGCGAAGCCAGTAAAGAAAAAAATGGATATGTGTATTTCAAAAAATCATGGTTTTTCTATTTTGAAAGAAATTTCTACATGTTTAAGTACAAGATCTACAGAAATAAAAAACAATAAATATACTGTTAGTGAAATAGTAGCATTTAAGTTTGCACCTATAACTTCAGTGGAAGTGGAACGAAGCTTTTCAATGTACAAGAATGTTTTACGTGCAAACAGACAAAGCTTCCTTTTTGATAATTTAAGCGAGATGTTTGTCATTTATTGTAATTAAAATTTAAGTTGAATCTGTATTTGTTTTATTATCTATTTCTTTCTATTTGTCTTTTGTATATTGTTCAATATTTTGTAATTGTCTTTTAGTTTAAACATGTCAAACTAATAAACGTCTCGAGATATAAATAGCCTACAAATTTAAAAGACAACTACATTTTAAATTTGATAGGAATATTTGGAAAAGACTCTTTTTTATAGAGCATATTTTCATGTTTAAACAGCATATTTAGATTTTTATACAGCATTTTTTAAGCGCTTAAACTATCATTTTTTGAGCATATTTTTGGTTGCCCTAGTAACCAATATTAATATTGGCTGTACTTGATTCAGAAGAAGACCCTCTTTCATATTCCGTAATGAAAATGGGCGATTGTCATTTGAAACAAATATCGCAGACGTCATAATTCATTTAAGAATGGCGGAAAAAATTTAAAATTCTACACCAAAAAATTGCAAAAAAATTTAAATCTTTAGACACGTTTCAGGCATTTTTACATAAACATTTATAATGATTTTATCGCCTATATACGCTACTTTACGGACACACTGTATAACGTTTTGCATAAAATACGATATATTTATATATCGTATTTATATTTATTTATATATAGAACTGTAACTTTATTTTTTATATTTTAGTTACATTCTTGTTACGTGTCATCTTTGTCTAATACATTACTATATGCCAAAGCCGACCTAATTGATGATTGCCCTGAGGACATGAAGATTATACCGTCTTTTACATATGCGATTGGCGAAATCCCGTCAATTTCGATTACCCACCTGATTTATATTTCAAC
The DNA here is from genome assembly GCF_036711975.1 of Onthophagus taurus. Classification (NCBI taxonomy): domain Eukaryota; kingdom Metazoa; phylum Arthropoda; class Insecta; order Coleoptera; family Scarabaeidae; genus Onthophagus; species Onthophagus taurus. The sequence goes on along the minus strand of NC_091972.1, from coordinate 20,105,958 downwards.
AAAGAATTGGAAGTCTGTGATTGACAGGATAAAGAAGGATGCAACGGTGATGGTGGAGATAACAGTGGAAGTAGCAGCATCGCCAGCAATGAAGGGGATGAAGACGATAAAGAAAAATTTAAAGGCGGTGATGACAATGTTGAAGAAGATTCTGGTAGTTCCAGCTCTAGTTCTAACTTTGAAAGTAACTATGGAAATGGCCTAGACAAATGACTAAATGATCCATGCCCTAAAGTAAATGGTGATTTCCGTCATTATTTTGCCCACCCCGAAACCTTTTCAAAACCAAACTTAACGTTTGCGATTGGCCAACTAATGCAAGATGTGAATAATACATTTATTTTCATAAAAATGTTATTTAATGAAGCAATAAAACATGATTATGTATTAATAATTGGATTCTTAACCCTTGCGTAGACGCGACTCTATATGTAACGCCAATACACGCTGGGACTATCAGTCCTATAGCAGAAAACAACTCAATTTTTATATTATACATACTTTGAATTATAAATTAAATTGTTTTACAGCAAGTTGGTTTATTAAAGTATTTTAAACCTGAAAATATTAGGGTATAAAAAGGCAACTAATATTTACCTTGAATCAAAGTTAACATTTAATAATTTGTAAAACACATGGGTACGAACACATTTGTTGTATATCTTTATTTTATTTCGAAAACGTTATTTGAATTCATTATCCACGTCTCTTTCACTACTACCTTCAAGACAATTTTGACAAATTAATTTAACGTGTTTTTTCAAACATATATAGCTATTACACTTTTCGCATGTAAAGGTTGTTCTGGCGTCCTTCTTCGATTCTATGTAACAAGCTTCGCATCGTTTCCTTTTGACAGATCTTCGACTTGTTCCAACTTGATTGTTGTCGTCTGGTATTGCTGGTTTATGCTTTGCTAGCATGGTTTTCAGTTCATTTGGCAATGACTGAATAAGCGATCTCCTCGTCAATTGTTCTGAAACTAAACTGAGGGATCATTTTTTTAGATAGTCTCGTCTTGAAATATATTTGTTGCCATTGCCCAAAAAAATAATTCTAGCATTTATCGCTGCTACATTCAATAAATGATAAAAGATGACCATCGGCCATCGCCTTGTTGCTCTAGCAACGTTGTACCTAGCGCACACTACATCCACTCCAGATTTTGTACTATTATAGTATTCCATAATTTCCGGTTTCCGTTGTCTATTAGTTGCCACTTCATTGCTTGACGTATGCGAGCTGGCTAGCAGTACAATAGTCTTACCCTTCTTTGGCATGTAGGAGACAAGGGTTTCGTTTCTTGTGTAACCGAAAATGCTGTCATACTGTGCTCTACGTTTTGGCAAAGCAAAACTTTGTGGTAATTTTCTCTTGTTTTTTCGGGCAGATCCAACGTATGATATTTTCTTCTTTTCCAAAGCTTTTACAAGTTTCAAACTTGTAAACCAATTGTCTGCGGTAATGTTTCTTCCGCTTCCATAAATTGGCTCTGAAATTCGCATGACAATATCTTCCACAGAATTACTTTTTTTGTAAGGTCCGTCAGGAAATGATAAGGCATGGGACTGCCAGTCCCATACGCGTCTATTCAAGGGTTAAACAGTACATTATGATATCACCACAAATAAGACAACTCGAGTAGAATAGTTTACTTTTAAATTTCGATGATGAAGATTACAACAGATAGGTGTTTCACACAAATCTCTAACTCTGTGATAGAGTTTTTGGAAAGAATTTCGCGACAACCTAATCACATGAAAGAATGATTTTGACCTGTATAAATTATTTAATGAAATCAATCTTCCACTTCAAAGTGACGAATTGATGAAAAAAAATGTTACAGCTGTTTTTTTACACAAGAAAAATTTCCCTAACTTATCAGCAACACCATTCAACAATTACGACTTGCTTGTTTACTACCAACGTTTGGAGAACCTCCACAGTGGTTTCAAAGATCGATTGCAGGACATTTTAAAATTGGTAATACCACGGTGGTATCGGATCCTTTTTCAAATGTCAACACTGCAGAAGCAGGATCACACAGCTGGAAGTATAACTTATAGAAGTGACAATAAATAAGTATATTTTTATTTACTTATTTAATCAAATTCAAAAATGGCTACCGGTCGCGTGGTGGGCTTGATGGACAGTATTCATTTTCGTAGAAGAGAATCAGATAATCTCTTATCGTACGTAGAATGTTTTAAACAACATTTTCTGCGCTTAATACGCTTATTAATTTAAGCACAAATTGGATCTTCCTTGGATCTTCTTGGATATGCCATATGAACGGATATGTTATATCTTCACTGCAAAATTATATGGATTGTTATGAAACCATTCAATAAAAGTTATTTCTACAACCTATGTTTTTTTTACAACCTACTAACGCCCTTAGACATGGTTATAAACAAAAACAAATTATTAATACATAATCATATTTTATTTAATTTATATTTCTTTAAATAACATTTTTATGAAAATAAATATATTATTCACATCCTGCATCAGCTGGCCAATCGCAAACATTAAGTTTGGTGTTGAAATGAAGTCCATCTGGGCATGGCATATCATAGGCAACTCCCCAGTCACATTGGCAGAATCTACCACAGGTTTCAGGGTGAGCAAAGTAATGAGGGAAATCACCATTTTCTTTTGGGCATGGATCATTTGGGCATCTGCCTTGACCGTTTCCATCACCACTTTCGTCACTTTCGGAGCTAGAACTAGAGCTGGAGCTAGAGGAATCTTCTTCAACATTGCCATCTCCTCCCTCAACTTCTTCATCATCACCTCCTTCAACTACTTCTTCATCGTCCCCTTCATCGCTTTCACTGCTGCTACTGCTGCTGCTACTTCCACCGTCATCTCCACCATCACCGTTGCATCCAGCTTTATCGGGCCAATCACAGACTTCCAATTCTTTGTTGAAATGTAAATCAGATGGGCAATCGAATTTGACGGGTTTTCCCCAATCGCATTTGTAGAAGACGGTGCAATCGTTATCATCTACCAAGAAATCAACTTTTTCCGGGTTCATTGTGTCAGGGCATTCACCAACTGGGTCGGCTTTGGCATATTGGAAAGCCAATACAAAGATGGCACATAACAAGAATGTAACTAAAATATAAAAAATAAAGTTTTAGCTAAGTATATTAAATTAAAATCGTTGTAACGTTACCTTTCATTTTGATGCTTAACCAAATTGCTGTAATCGAACAATTCGAATAATAATTGAGGAAGGTACTATTTGATTTTATAGCAATGTTAACCGCAAAAAAATCGGAGATAACTATTTTGATAATTGCCAATTAATTAGTGTTGATAGGTACAGATATTAATCTTTACTATCAATCCACTAGTTAGATACATATTGAGTATAAAAAATAGGAATTTGAGTTACAGGAAATAATAGAATCAATGAAATTTTTTAATATTAATTAATAATTACAATAATAGTGATTAATGATGATAAGATGATAAGATTTCAATGTCAAAATAAATTTTCTAAAGAGTTCTTTGTTCCCATTCATTTAAAATTAATTAAACAAACTAAATGTGTATAGGCGTCCGTAAAGTAGCCGATATAGGCGATAAAATCAATATAAACGGTTTATGGAAAAATTCCTAAAAGGGGTCTGAAGATTAAAATTTTTTTAAAATTTTTATACAATTTCCGAATTGTCAAAAACTGATTTAGTATAGCTTATCGAAGTGTAGCGGTGCGCATCTTGTTGGAATTGAGTTGGGTCAACATTGTCGGGATGAGGCCGTTATGAAAGGAATGATATCATTTTGAAAAAATGTAAACATTGCTCTTCAGTTAAGGTTTCCTAGAAAGGTAAGAACCCAGAACCTTATCCCGTACTATTTCGCTCTAAAATTGATTTTTTGCGGATATTTGATTTGCGACTTTCTTGTCCAATGTGGATTTTGGGTAGCCCAATACCAACAATTTTGTCTATTTACTTGTCCACTCAATGTAAATGTTCCCTCGTCGGAAAAAATTATGTTTTTGATAATGTTCTCCGTCGTCGTTGCAAAATTGTTGTTGTAAAAACTACGACTCATTGCTCGTGAATGAGATTTACTTTATAGGTATGTGGTGGTAGAAGCTGTACATAACCGGAGCGATTTATTGTTCAAAACTATCAAAAATAGCAAACACGAGAACTGATAACACATGAATGATAGTGAGAAAAACATAAAGAAAACAAGTAGAATGGAGAGATTGCTCCCAACAAAATATTACAAATCCTAACTACAATACTGATGCTGGAAATGGTTAACCCTTCATTATTAAGTGCAATCAAAAAATATTATTATTAAACAAATAAAACAATAGTTACGCACTCGAGAAAAAATGAAGAATAATAATTGCTAGTAATAAACAAAAAAGAAAAAAAAATGAAGGGTTATACAAATACAACAATAGTAACGTTTAGCGATCAGCCTTCTGACTCCTTGTACCAGTTCTACGAGATGACTAGAAACGCCGACAATCCTCAATGGCAATTTTGTTCTTAAATGCGAATTATCACCAAAAATATTAGATCAAACCGCACCAGCATAGAGCACATCTACACACCTTCCGCCATATTTTTCTTTCGTTTCCACGTTTCTTTCATATTCCGCAATAAAAATGGGCGATTGCCATTTGGGAAAAGTATCACTGACGTTATCATTCATTTAAGAATGGCGGAAAAAATTTAAAATCTACAACAAAAAATGTATGTCTTTAGACAAGTTTCAGGTACTTTTACATAAACATTTATAATGATTATATCGTCTATATACGCTATTTTACGGACATACGGTACAACGTTTTGTATAAAATACGGGGTTGATAAATTATAAATCGTTAATCGAATTGTTCTGTCATAGCAAATTGGCTAACAGTAAATATCAAAATAAAAGGTAAATTGATAACAATTCAAAACTATAAACTTAGTAGTAACTTTATTTTTATATTTCAGATACATTCTTGTTATCTTTGAATGTGCCATTTGATTTACATTTCAACAAAGAATTGTAAGTCTGTGATTGGCCAGATAAAGCAGGATACAATGGTGATGGTGGAGATGACAGTGGAGATAACAGTGGAAGTAGCAGCAGCGAAAGCAATGAAGGGGATGAAAACGATGAAGAAAAATTTGAAGGCGGTGACAATGTTGAAGAAGATTCTGGTAGCATCAGCTCTAGTTCTAGCTTCGAAAGTAACTGTGAAAACGGCCAAGGCAAATGCCTAAATGATTCATGTCCTAAAGTAAATGGTGATTACCGTCATTACTTTGCCCACCCTGAAACCTGTGGAAAATTCCCTGATGGAGATCATTTCAAAACCAAACTTAACTTTTGCGATTGGCCAACTAATGCAGGATGTGAATAACACATTTATTTTCATAAAAATGTTATTTAATGAAGCAATAAAACATGATTATGTATTAATAATTAGTTTTTGTTTATAATTGTATCAAATATTCAGTATTAACAGAAAACTCATCTTGCTCTTTGTTGATATCACTCAAATTGTGCAAGGAAATTGGACTGAGTGTTCAAAAATTGTTTCTTCGGAATCATAATTTTTTTTTTAAATATGTTTAAATTTATTGGGTATCATAAAAATATAAACTGAACGAAAAGATTCTTAAGCAGGACAGTATGATATCACCACATATAAGACAACTCGAGTAGCATAATTTATTTTTAAATTTCGATGATGAAGATTACAATAGATAGGTGTTCCACATAAATCTCTTTAACTCTGTGATAGAGTTTTTGGAAAGAATTATGCGACAACCTCATGACATGAAAGAATGATATTGATCTGTATAAATTGTTTAATGAAATCAATCTTTAACTTCAAAGTGATGACTTGATGAAAACTTTAGTAGCCAAGCTGCTCTTACACAAGAAAAATATCGGCAGATGTCAGTTTCACAATTTCCCTAATTTATCAGCAGCATCCTTCAACAATTACGACTTACTTGTTTACTGCCAACGTTTGGAGAACCTCCACAGTGATTTCAATGATGTATTCCAGGACATTTTAAAATTGGTAATACCACGGTGGTATCGGATCCTCTTTCAAATGTCAACACTGCAGGAACAGGATCATCCAGCTGGAAGAACAACTTATGGAAGTGACAATAAATAAGTAAATTTTTATTTACTTATTTAATCAAATTCAAAAATGGCTACCGGTCACGTGGTGGGCTTGATGGACAGTATTCATTTTCGTAGAAGAGCAACAATCAGATAATCTCTTATCGTACGTAGAATGTTTTAAACAACATTTTCTGCGCTTAATACGCTTATTAATTTAAGCACAAATTGGATCTTCCTTGGATCTTCTTGGATATGCCATATGAACGGATATGTTATATCTTCACTGCAAAATTATATGGATTGTTATGAAACCATTCAATAAAAGTTATGGCTACAACCTATGTTTTTTTACAACCTACTAACGCCCTTAGGCCGGGTTTATACAGACGATTTAGCTGTAAATTTAAATTTAAAAATTTAGCTGTAAGAGTTAAATGTATTGAAACCCCATGTATCATTTATACAAAGCTGTAAGATTTAGCTGTAAACATAAAGTTGGTCAACTTTTCTAAATTTACAGCGTCACACATGCGCAACACGACCTCAATCAGCTCTATCCAATGATCGGCCGGTGTAAATAGCGCGTTCTAACCTAACCTCAACTGTCGTTTATTTCTGTGCCAACAAAATGAGTGAATTCGATGGAAAATTAATTAAAATTGTTGAGAACTACCGATATATTTACGATAAAAAATGTTCTGAATATAAAGATAACATATTGGTAGAAAATGACAACACAAAAACTAGTAATATTTTGTTTCTTAAGGTTGCGATTCTGTAAATCTTAAATTCTGTATAAATCAATTTTTTTCTTAAAGCTAAATAAAATCCTTAAATCTTAATCTTTAAATTTAAATTTACAGCTAAATTCTGTATAAACCCGGCATTAGACATGGTTATGAAATAAACAAAAACAAATTATTAATACATAATCATGTTTTATTTAATTTATATTTCTTTAAATAACATTTTTATGAAAATAAATATATTATTCACATCCTGCATCAGCTGGCCAATCGCAAACATTAAGTTTGGTGTTGAAATGAAGTCCATCTGGGCATGGCATATCATAGGCAACTCCCCAGTCACATTGGCAGAATCTACCACAGGTTTCAGGGTGGGCAAAGTAATGAGGGAATTCACCGTTTTCTTTTGGGCATGGATCATTTGGGCATCTTCCTTGACCGTTTCCATCGCCACTCTCGTCACTTTCGGAGCTAGAACTAGAGCTGGAGCTAGAGGAATCTTCTTCAACATTGCCATCTCCTCCTTCAACTTCTTCATCATCACCTCCTTCAACTACTTCTTCATCGCTTTCACTGCTGCTACTGCTGCTGCTACTTCCACCGTCATCTCCACCATCACCGTTGCATCCAGCTTTATCGGGCCAATCACAGACTTCCAATTCTTTGTTGAAATGTAAATCAGATGGGCAATCGAATTTGACGGGTTTTCCCCAATCGCATTTGTAGAAGACGGTGCAATCGTTATCATCTACCAAGAAATCAACTTTTTCCGGGTTCATTGTGTCAGGGCATTCACCAACTGGCTCGGCTTTGGCATATTGGAAAGCCAATACAAAGGTGACACATAACAACAATGTAACTAAAATATAGAAAATAAAGTTTTAGCCAAGTCTATTAAATTAATATCGTTATAAAGTTACCTTTCATTTTGATGCTTAACCAAATTGCTGTAATCGAACAATTCGAATAATAATTGAGGAAGGTACTATTTGATTTTATAGCAATGTTAACCGCAAAAATATCGGAGATAACTATTTTGATAATTGCCAATTAATTAGTGTTGATAGGTACAGATATTAATCTTTACTATCAATCCACTAGTTACATACATATTGAGTATAAAAAATAACAATTTGAGTTACAGGAAATAATAGAATCAATGAATTTTTTTAATATTAATTAATAATTACAATAATAGTGATTAATGATGATAAGATGATAAGATTTCAATGTCAAAATAAATTTTCTAAAGAGTTCTTTGTTCCCATTAATTTAAAATTAATTAAACAAACTAAATGTGTATAGGCGTCCGTAAAGTAGCGGATATAGGCGATAAAATCAATATAAACGGTTTATGGAAAAATTCCTAAAAGGGGTCTGAAGATTAAAATTTTTTTAAAATTTTTAAACAATTTCCGAATTGTCAAAAACTGATTTAGTATAGCTTATCGAAGTGTAGCGGTGCGCATCTTGTTGGAATTGAGTTGGGTCAACATTATCGGGATGAGGCCGTTATGAAAGGAATGATATCATTTTGAAAAAATGTAAACATCGCTCTTCAGTTAAGGTTTCCTAGAAAGGTAAGAACCCAGGATCTTATCCCGTACTATTTCGCTCTAAGCATTGATCTTTTGCAGATATTTGGTTTGCGACTTTCTTGCCCAATGTGGATTTTGGGTAGCCCAATAACGACAATTTTGTCTATTTACTAGTCCACTCAATGTAAATGTTCCCTCGTCGGAAAAAATTATGTTTTTGATAATGTTCTCCGTCGTCGTTGCAAAATTGTTGTTGTAAAAACTACGACTCATTGCTCGTGAATGAGATTTACTTTATAGGTATGTGGTGGTAGAAGCTGTACATAACCGGAGCGATTTGTTGTTCAAAACTATCAAAAATAGCAAACACGAGAACTGATAACACATGAATGATAGTGAGAAAAACATAAAGAAAATAAGTAGAATGGAGAGATTGCTCCCAACAAAATATTACAAATCCTAACTACAATACTGATGCTGGAAATGGTTAACCCTTCATTATTAAGTGCAATCAAAAAATATTATTATTAAACAAATAAAACAATAGTTACGCACTCGAGAAGAAATGAAAAATAATTGCTAGTAATAAACAAAAAAGAAAAAAAATGAATTGTTATACAAATACAACAATAGTAACGTTTAGCGATCAGCCTTCTGACTCCTTGTACCAGTCCTACGAGATGACTAGAAACGCCGACAATCCTCAATGGCAATTTTATTCTTAAATGCGAATTATCACCAAAAATATTAGATCAAACCGCACCAGCAAAGAGCACATCTACACACCTTCCGCCATATTTTTCTTTCGTTTCCACGTTTCTTTCATATTCCGCAATAAAAATGGGCGATTGCCATTTGGGAAAAGTATCACTGACGTTATCATTCATTTAAGAATGGCGGAAAAAATTTAAAATCTACAACAAAAAATGTATGTCTTTAGACAAGTTTCAGGTACTTTTACATAAACATTTATAATGATTATATCGTCTATATACGCTATTTTACGGACATACTGTACAACGTTTTGTATAAAATACGGGGTTGATAAATTATAAATCATTAATCGAATTGTTCTGTCATAGCAAATTGGCTAACAGTAAATATCAAAATAAAAGGTAAATTGATAACAATTCAAAACTATAAACTTAGTAGTAACTTTATTTTTATATTTCAGATACATTCTTGTTATCTTTGAATGTGCCATTTGATTTAGAAGAAGTTGAAGAAGATTCTGGTAGCATCAGCTCTAGTTCTAGCTTCGAAAGTAACTGTGAAAACGGCCAAGGCAAATGCCTAAATGATCCATGTCCTAAAGTAAATGGTGATTACCGTCACTACTTTGCCCACCCTGAAACCTGTGGAAAATTTCCTGATGGAGATCATTTCAAAACCAAACTTAACTTTTGCGATTGGCCAACTAATGCAGGATGTGAATAACACATTTATTTTCATAAAAATGTTATTTAATGAAGCAATAAAACATGATTATGTATTAATAATTAGTTTTTGTTTATAATTGTATCAAATATTCAGTATTAACAGAAAACTCATCTCGCTCTTTGTTGATATCACTCAAATTGTGCAAGGAAATTGGACTGAGTGTTCAAAAATTGTTTCTTCGGAATCATAATTTTTTTTTTAAATATGTTTAAATTTATTGGGTATCATAAAAATATAAACTGAACGAAAAGATTCTTAAGCAGGACATTATGATATCACCACATACAAGACAACTCGAGTAGCATAATTTATTTTTAAATTTCGATGATGAAGATTACAATAGATAGGTGTTCCACATAAATCTCTTTAACTCTGTGATAGAGTTTTTGGAAAGAATTATGCGACAACCTCATGACATGAAAGAATGATATTGATCTGTATAAATTGTTTAATGAAATCAATCTTTAACTTCAAAGTGATGACTTGATGAAAACTTTAGTAGCCAAGCTGCTCTTACACAAGAAAAATATCGGCAGATGTCAGTTTCACAATTTCCCTAATTTATCAGCAGCATCCTTCAACAATTACGACTTACTTGTTTACTGCCAACGTTTGGAGAACCTCCACAGTGATTTCAATGATGTATTCCAGGATATTTTAAAATTGGTAATACCACGGTGGTATCGGATCCTCTTTCAAATGTCAACACTGCAGGAACAGGATCATCCAGCTGGAAGAACAACTTATAGAAGTGACAATAAATAAGTAAATTTTTATTTACTTATTTAATCAAATTCAAAAATGGCTACCGGTCACGTGGTGGGCTTGATGGACAGTATTCATTTTCGTAGAAGAGCAACAATCAGATAATCTCTTATCGTACGTAGAATGTTTTAAACAACATTTTCTGCGCTTAATACGCTTATTAATTTAAGCACAAATTGGATCTTCCTTGGATCTTCTTGGATATGCCATATGAACGGATATGTTATATCTTCACTGCAAAATTATATGGATTGTTATGAAACCATTCAATAAAAGTTATGGCTTCAACCTATGTTTTTTTACAACCTACTAACGCCCTTAGACATGGTTATAAACAAAAAGAAATTATTAATACATAATCATATTTTATTTAATTTATATTTCTTTAAATAACATTTTTATGAAAATAAATATATTATTCACATCCTGCATCAGCTGGCCAATCGCAAACATTAAGTTTGGTGTTGAAATGAAGTCCATCTGGGCATGGCATATCATAGGCTACTCCCCAATCACATTGGCAGAATCTACCACAAGTTTCAGGGTGGGCAAAGTAATGAGGGAAATCACCATTTTCTTTGGGGCATGGATCATTTGGGCATCTGCCTTGACCGTTTCCATCGCCACTTTCGTCACTTTCAGAGCTAGAACTAGAGCTGGAGCTACCGGAATCTTCCTCAACATTGTCATCTCCTCCCTCAACTTCTTCATCATCACCTCCATCAACTACATTTTCGTCGCTTTCGCTGCTGCTACTGCTACTGCTGCTTCCACCATCATCTCCACCATCACCGTTGCATCCAGCTTTATCTGGCCAATCACAGACTTCCAATTCTTTGTTGAAATGTAAATCAGATGGGCAATCGAATTTGACGGGTTTTCCCCAATCGCATTTATAAAAGACGGTGCAATCGTTATCATCTACCAAGAAATCAACTTTTTCCGGGTTCATTGTGTGAGGGCATTCACCAACTGGGTCTGCTTTGGCATATTGGAAAGCCAATACAAAGGTGGCGCACAATAAGAATGTAACTAAAATTTAGAAAATAAAGGTTAAGCTAAGTTTATTAAATCGTAAATCGTTATTAACTTACCTTTCATTTTGATGTTTTGTCAAATTGCTGTGGTGGAACAACTCGATTAACGATTCGTGACATACCCTCTTATGTTATATAGGAAACATTATCTACACATTCTTTTTTAAATAATTTTATGTGAATGAGAACAAAGAGCTCTTTATTAAATTAAATTAATTAAAAGCGTAGAAGTTTTTAAGTGGTTTCATTGATTCTAATTTCTCTTATGATTTACTTAATTGAACTATGTTTTTTATAAGTATGATTAGAATAATGAATAAGTGGTCAGAGCTATTGAACAATGAATTATTAAATCGATAACGATCAATACTTATTAATTATCAAAACTAATTAATTAGCAATTAGAGTAGTTTATTATTTATAATTAAATTACCTGCATTTTTTAGGAATACATTGCTATAAAATAGAGTTACTGCATACTCAAATTGTTATTCGAATTGTTCGACCACAGCAATTTGACGAGATATCAAAATGAAAGGTAAGTTCAAACAATTACAATATAATAAACTTGGCTAAAATCTTATTTTTTATATTTTAGTTACATTCTTATTGTGTGCCACCTTTATATTGGCTTTCCAATATGCCAAAGCCGATCCAGTTGGTGAATGCCCCGACGACATGAACCCGGCTAAAGTTGATTTCTTGGTAGATGATAAAGATTGCACCGTCTTTTACAAATGCGATTGGGGAAAACCCGTCAAATTCGATTGCCCATCTGATTTACATTTCAACAAAGAATTGGAAGTCTGTGATTGGCCAGATAAAGCTGGATGCAACGGTGATGGTGGAGATGATGGTGGAAGCAGCAGTAGCAGTAGCAGCAGCGAAAGCGACGAAAATGTAGTTGATGGAGGTGATGATGAAGAAGTTGAGGGAGGAGATGACAATGTTGAAGAAGATTCCGGTAGCTCCAGCTCTAGTTCTAGCTCCGAAAGTGACGAAAGTGGTGATGGAAACGGTCAAGGCAGATGCCCAAATGATCCATGCCCAAAAGAAAATGGTGATTTCCCTCACTACTTTGCCCACCCAGAAACCTGTGGTAGATTCTGTCAATGCGACTGGGGAGTTGCCTATGATATGCCATGCCCAGATGGACTTCATTTCAACACCGAACTTAATGTTTGCGATTGGCCAGCTGATGCAGGTTGCGAATGATTTATTTAATTTATGAAAGCGTTTATGTTATTTAAATAAATAAAAATATTATTGTGCTCTAAGAACTTTATTTAGAATTTTATTATAAAAATATTCAACTGAAGTTAATGCACTTCAATCGATGGAATTATGTCATCTTTATTGCAATGCTTCACTATGTACTGAGATGATGGCGAGAAGTTATTACTTAGTGACCATTCGCTTGCATATTCTGCTCGCTTTCTCGTGTATCGCGTCCCTTTGTGCCAGAAACAAGTGAAAAGGCGATATGGTCACATGGTATCGGTACTTACCCCTGCCATGGTGAAGTATTCTATTAATAATGTTAAGCTCCATGTCGACACATACGACGTCGGTATACGTTGTAATGTCATTTGACGATTCCCCGATGATCCACGTCCAAAAGAAAATGATGATTTCCCTCATTACTTTACCCATCCTGAAATTTGTACTACCTTCTGCCAATGCGACTGGGGAGATGCCTATAATATGCCAAGACTAGATGCACTTCATTTCAACTCCGAACTAAATGTTTGCGATTGGCCAGTTGATGCAGGATATGAATAATATATTTATTCACATTATATTTGTACTTATTATCAAATTATATTTGTTTTTGTTTATAATTATGCCTAAGGAGTTTAATAGGTTGTAAAAGAACATGGGTTGTAGTCATAATCATTTTGCAGTTGCGAGATGTAACATATTCATGTGGGATTCCCCCTTGAAAGCGCTAACGAATAAGAAGATCGAACCGTCGAAACAGTTGCCTCTGAGATCCCGAAGAGCAACGGTCGTATTTTTAAAACGTTCCGATCGTATCAACATTATTTTATTATGAAGTGAACAGTAATATGAAGTTCATTCATATAACATGTCTAGGGAGATCGAATTTGTGCTTCAATTCATAAGGCCCTTAAGCGAACAAAATGTTGTTCTTTAAAACTAGGACGTGAAGCTTAACAATCTTGTTGACGGAAGTAACCTCGAGTTGTGGGGCATCTCATAGAAGCAAAATGAAAACTTTATTAACATTCCACGTGCGATTAGAGATTACCTGGGTGGTCCTCTCTTAAGGGAAATAAATACTGTATATTAAGCCCACCATTCCACACTAATATAACAAACCGCATTTCATTTTTCGTTAGTATTTGATAATTTAAATGATATTTGATAAAATAATTTAATGTTAGATATTTCCGAGCGGGTGAATGTCGAACCTGAAGTGCTAAAATGCAGACGTGACGACAGCGGGGGTAAACGAAAAAACACTCGGGGGTTTGAAAATTGGGGGAGAACGTTTTGAATTGCGCGACGGGTCAGGTTAAAGCGGGGAAGTTTTGGTGGTGTTTTTGAATCGAAATAGAAGAAACCTAAAGGAAAAGAGCCATCAGGTACAACAAATCGAGTTATAATATTCGTTATCACTCGCTTTGTTTCACTGTATTTTGTTTTATCTATCTTTCTTTTTCTTTTTTTTTATATTATTGATTGTTTTATTAATTGCTTCCCAATTGTGCCGAACCCTAATTAACTTCTGTCCATTTATTACAGGGTTGCTAAAGCAGAGTGCTGATCCACGTTTAAGATAATAATTGAATTTCTACTTTGAAAGGCGGTCATAACACTGTTAAGAAGTTATGTATATCTGGCCATAATTTATTTACAACTAAATTAAGTTAAAAATGTTTAATATCATTATAATATCTTCTTAATGGTTAGTTAGGATTCATTACATCTACAAAGAATGCCTAAAACAAGATATAGGATTTTGTAACAAATATTTGAAAATAAAAATGAAACAAATGTTTTGTTGTGAATGTGTTTAAGCTAGTGTAACTCCGAAAACATGGTATATTTATTTCATGTACCCTAACAACAACTATATACACCGTACAAGTCTCACAAATGTTTCATTGTATGTTTGCACAGGTATAAAAGACGTGACAATCATGTTTTCAAACCCCCATTTAAAAATAGCAACAAAATTGTGGATGCCTGGTTGTACTTTAAGTAAAATATTTAAACATTGTTTTATTTGGAATAACCTTATAATTGTATGGTTTACAAGGTTTTGCAATTCCACTGCAGCACACTCAGCAATAATTTCGGCGACTTTAATACCATTTGGATAACAACGCTTTTTTGACTTCCATGACTTTTTCATAGCTTGAATAGATATTTGCATGCCTGTTCTTTGCTTGCGTTCTTAACATTCGGTACTGATCTACAGTGAGCTTTCTATTAATTATGAATGAGAGAGCTACGTCGTCAGTATATGATATTATTTTCTCACTTGCCAAGCTTTCCTAATTTTAGATGCTCGACTTGACGTCATCGTTGCCTCTTGAACAATCTACAGATTTCCGTTATTAATATTCCGTGTCGGATAGATATATTCTAACTAAAAAAATACTTTGGACTTGTTTCTGAAGAATGTTACAACATGTCATCCTAATCGTCAAACTCTTTTTAAAAAGACGCACGGTTAACCCGAAAGTTTCTAGTTGTAGATTTGATATAGATCTGATAATAGAGTTAATACTTATATTAATTCGTTGTTCTGAAAAATTGTAAACGATTTTTAGTTTCAAAACTAAAAATTAAATGTTTCGATATTCACTGACGAATATCTGTAGACACCACAATATCTGTAGACACCACGCTAATATACAGGGTATATTAGCCATATTATTGAAAATGTGCAAATTATTTTTTGGGAACGGAAAGCATAAGCTTGAAAGTTCAGGAAAGAACAAATTTCAACCTAGCATTTTATGATCCGACACCCACTCTGGTATTTCCAATTTTAAAAAGTTCTGAAATTGATCTTTGAAATCACTGTAGAGGTTTTTCAAATGTTGGCAGTAAACAAGCAAGTCGTCATTATTGAAGGATAAATTAAGGAAATTATGAAACTCACATCTCCCGATATTTTTCTTATGTAAAAACAGTTTGGCTACGAAAGCAGCTATGACATTATTTGTTTTAATCTAGTCGTCACTTTGAGGTTGAAGGTTGATGTCATTAAACGGTTTATACAGGTCAATATCATTCTTTGATGTGATGAGGTTGTCGTGCAGTTCTTTCCAAGAAGTCTATCACAAAGTCAAAGAGATTGTAAAATCGCATAGAACAAGTACCTCTTGATAGCCACGTGAACGCACTTCTGCGAGAAACGTCAATCGGTTGTAATCTTCATCATCGAAATTTGAAAATAAACTATTCCGATCGAGTTGTCTTATATGTGGTGACATCAAAATTTCCTGCTTAAGAATCTTTTCATTCACTTTACAATTCTATTATTTCCAATAAATTTAAACATATTTTAAACACATTTTACGACTCTGAAGAAACAATTTTTGAACACTTAGTCCAATTTTCTTGAACAACTTGAATGATATCAGCAAAAACCGAGATGACTTCTGTCTTAATTCTGAAGATTTGATACAATTATAAACAAAAAGAAATTATTAATACATAATCATATTTTATTTATTTTTCATTAAATAATATATAAAATAAATATATTATTCACATTCTGTATCAGCTGGTCTATCACAAACATTAAGTTTGGTGTTGAAATGAAGTCTATCTGGGTATGGTTTATCATAGGTAACTCCCCAATCGTATTGGCAGAATATATATACCACAGGTTTCAGGATGGGCAAAGTAATGAAGGAAATCACCGTTTACTTTCGGGCATAGATCATTTGGCATTTGCCTTAACTGTTTCAATCGTTACTGTCGTTACTTTCTGACCTAGAACTAGATCTGGAGCTACCAGAATCTTCTTCAACATTCTCATCTCCTTTCTCAACTTCTTTTTTATCACCTCCATCAACTACTTGCTCATCATCTGCTGCTACTGCTGCTGCTTTCATTGGCTAGCTGATACAGGATGTGAATAATAACAAAATTCACCAAAGAATTTTAATTAATAAAACTCAAAAGCATATTCAGAAACTCCCGAAAAACTACGGAAAACCAATTTCTATGACAATTTTCCAAAATGGTTACCAAAATCTGAATTTTGAAATGTATAAAAACTAGTTTAAAGAAGGCGTACAAAGACAACCTCGGCAATAACTCAAATATTAAACTTTAAATGTAGTAGATAACAAAAAAAAATACAATATATGCATGAACGATAAAATTATTATATTCTAATTGAAATTAATGAAATCAAGGTATTCAAAACAAAATAATGGAAGGGAAAAGAATAAAGGAACAGCACATCTATGGGGCAAGAGCGAAGTTGCGCCACTCCTGTAGATATGAAACAAAAAACTTAATCGCCAACACAATAAAACAAGTAAAATTTAAAAAAAAATCAATATTGCTAAGAGGAAAAATTAAGATGAATTGTTAAAAGATATATAAAATGTTAAGAGGAAGTTAAGTTAAGTTAACAGAAAACATTACTGCTAGTAAAATTGCTGTGTTTGAACAATTCGATTAATGATTTACAATTTTACAATACATTATCTACATTTTATTTTTTAATTAATTTTAAATGAATGGGAACAAAGAGCTCTTTAGACAATTAATTTTGGCAGTGAAATCTTATCTTATTAGTATTAGAAAATTTCATTGATTCGATTATTTCCTATAACTCATATTCCTATTTTTTATACTCAATATGTACTTAACTAGTAGATAGATAGTAAAGATTAATATCTGTACCTATCAACACTAATTAATTGGCAATTATCATAATAGTTATCTACGATTTTTTGCGTTTAACATTGCTATAAAATCAGGTAGAACCTTCCTCAATTATTATTCGAATTGTTCGATTACAGCAATTTGGTTAAGCATCAAAATGAAAGGTAACTTTACAACGATTTTAATTTAATAAACTTAGCTAAAACTTAATTTTTTATATTTTAGTTACATTCTTGTTATGTGCCACCTTTGTATTGGCTTTCCAATATGCCAAAGCCGACCCAGTTGGTGAATGCCCTGACGAAATGAACCCGGAAAAAGTTGATTTCTTGGTAGATGATAAAGATTGCACCGTCTTCTACAAATGCGATTGGGGAAAACCCGTCAAATTCGATTGCCCATCTGATTTACATTTCAACAAAGAATTGGAAGTCTGTGATTGGCCCGATAAAGCTGGATGCAACGGTGATGGTGGAGATGATGGTGGAAGTAGCAGCAGCAGTAGCAGCAGTGAAAGCGATGAAGGGGACGATGAAGAAGTAGTTGAAGGAGGAGATGACAATGTTGAAGAAGATTCCGGTAGCTCCAGCTCTAGTTCTAGCTCCGAAAGTGACGAAAGTGGCGATGGAAACGGTCAAGGCAGATGCCCAAATGATCCATGCCCAAAAGAAAATGGTGATTTCCCTCATTACTTTGCTCACCCTGAAACCTGTGGAAGATTCTGCCAATGCGATTGGGGAGTTGCCTATGATATGCCATGCCCAGATGGACTTCATTTCAACACCAAACTTAATGTTTGCGATTGGCCAGCTGATGCAGGATGTGAATAATATATTTGTTTTCATAAAAGTGTTATTTAAAGAAATATAAATAAAATATGATTATGTATTAATAATTTGTTTTTGTTAATAATTATGCTTATGGGCTTTAGTGTAGCCATAATTTTTAATGAATGGTTTCATAATAATCCATATAATGTTGTTGTGAAAATGCAACATATCCATTCAAATGGCATATCAAGAACATCTAATTTGTACTTAAATTCATAAGGACATTAAGCGAAGAAAATGTTGCTCTTTAAAACTAGGGCGTGAAGCTTAACAGTCTTGTTGAAAGATGTTGTGGGGTATGTCATAGAAGAAAAACAAAAATTTCGTTAACATTTTATGTTGGAGATTACCTGGGTACTCCTCTCCTATCGAAATTAATACTGTCTATCAAGCCCCCATGCTCCGAATAACCATTTTTGAATTTGATTTTTATTTCCCCCTTTAATATCTATTACTGTCAGTTCTATAAGTTCTTCTTCCAGCTGGGATGATCCTATTCCTACAGTGTTGACATTTAAAAAAGGATGCAACACCCACTCTGGTATGTTCTCCAAATATTGGCAGTAAACAAGAAAGTCATCATTTTTTATGGATTCTGCAGATAAACTAGGGAAATTGTGAAACTCACATCTGCCGATATTTTTCTTTTGTACGAGCAGTTTAGCTACGAAAGCAACTATGAAATTGTTTATTTTAAACAAATCGTCATTTTGAAGTTGAAAATTGATTTCATTAAAACTCCAAAATCAAAGAAAATTTCTTATCTATTATGTCAGAACATGGACTTAAACCAGTCTTTAGTTAACCATCCCGTGTAAATGGAAGAAGATATGTAAATAACATATTTATAAATACATTTACGGAGGTTGTCATAAAAAATACAGTAAACCGGCAACTAGGTGACCATCTGGCGCAATTGCCAACAATTATTCTTAAATATGAAACTGAAAAGAACAAGCATACAAAAATAAGACTAATAAATAAAACAGCAATAAAACATTTCATAAGTAAATTAAGAAATAGCGATGGGACAATAATAAAAGATCAAAACACTGATGCTCAAACCAGTTATACTAAGTTTCACCGAATAATTACATTGTGCTATCAGTCTGCTAACACTAAAATGAATTCAGATGACCTAAGAAAGATGAAAAACGCTTTAGATGCTATCTACACCATGGCTGAAGTAACGAAAGAAAAGAAATGGAAAGAAATGTATCAAATAAAAAAAAACATGAGTTTAGAAGACTGATAGATAATACAAAAAAAGAAACATATAAACAATGCATGATGAATTCAGAAAATAAAATAACTGCTGCCTGGAATATAGTGAAGCAAGAAACTGGAAAAACAAGGCGAAAACTTGAATAAGACAAATACCTACAAAAGATGTTTACGGGATGACAACGAAACTAATTCAGAACATAGAACCAATAATAAGAGAAGTGTTATGTATATTATTAAACAAATGCTTAAGAGAGGGAACTTTTCAAAATGAATTAAAGTACGTTAGAGTTATTCCTATTCAAAAACCAGGGGATCCAAATGATAAAAGTAAATATAGACCAATATCAATAGTACCAATAATGAAAGAAATTAATAACAAAGTTACTCCCCAATTGCATTGGCAAAATCTACCATAGGTTTCAGGGTGGGGAAAGTAATGAGGGAAATCACCATTTTCTTTAGGCCATGGATCATTAGGGCAACTGCATTGACCGTTTCCTTAGTTACTTTCGCTACTTTAGAACTTAGAACTAGTGCTGAAGCTACAAGATTCTTGTTCAACATTGTCATCACCTCTATCAACTACTTCTTCATCATCGTCACCTTCATTCGCTGCTGCTACTGCTGCTTCCACTATCTTCTCCAATGTCATCTCCACCATCACCGTTACATCCAACTTTATCTGGCCAATCACAGACTTCCAATTTTTTGTTGATATATAATCCGGATGGGCAATCCAATTCGACAAGCTTTCTCCATTCGCATTTGTAGAAGAGGGTGCAATCTTTATCATTTACCAAGAAATCAACTTTTTCCGGATTCATGTCAGGGCAATCACCATTTCGATTAGCTTTGGTATATTGGAACGGCAATTTTATTTAGTGATATCATACTGTTTATTATCACAGGTCATGTGTATGTAGGTGACAAGTAACAAGACATGATACAAATATAAATTTAAAAATCATAAAATAATCTTTGTCATGGAACAATAAAATACAAAAACTAAAACTACACAAAATTGGTAAATTCACTTGTCAAATACTCATCAGTATCATAAAAGACCTTATTAATCAAATAACCATTAATTTTTTCTTTAAATTTTTACAGTGGAAGGCTCTTGATGCTAGATGGCAGGGGGTTATAAAATCTCACCGCATAGTAATTGATACCATTTGTAGCTCTATTCGTGCGGCAACCAGGTACAATCAAATTTTTCCGATTACGCGTACTATTCTATTCTATGTTCTCACGATTTTTTTTGTAAGAATCTTCGTGTTCCTTAAGATACAACAAGCAAGATAATATAAACAGAGAGGGCAATGTTAATATCTTTAATTAATATCTCACGCATCTCCTCTGAACACCAAACACCTGATCAGCATGTGCAGAATGTCCTCAGCACAATATTGCGTACGACATATGTGAAAAAAATATTATTTAACGTTTTTGTTAAGTGCGCTACATGATCAGACCAAGTGAGGCGGGAATCAAGATACACTCCTAAGTACTTCACTGGTTCACTGGGCAAATCAATATGTTGAAGTGAGAAAAAAAGTGTTTGAGTTTTGATTCATAGATATTAAAAAGATTAGAGTCAAACCATTCCAAAATATTTCTTTCAAAATCCTTAGTTATAGCTTTTAGCTTTTAGCCTCCGAATTGCATTTGTTTATAATGGCAGTGTCATCAGCGAACAAGATCATATGTGTCTTGTCCATTAATAAAAATAAGGAACAATATCGGTCCCAACATTGATCCCTGATGTACTCCACAGCAAACCGGCAAATCAGAAGAAGTCTGATTTTTATACTGAACGTGTTGCACCCGCCCAGACAAGTACGACCGCAGAAAGTTTATACTTTTTGGACCGAAATGAAGTGTATGAAGTTTATGTAGTAACAAATCGTGTGAAACGCAATCGAATGCCTTTGTTTTGTCGTAAAATGAAGTCTGAGCATACAATTTATTTTCGAAGCAATCCTGAACCTGCTCGACCAAGCTACTTAGGGTAGTCACAGTGGATTTACCCTTTCTAAACCCAAACTGACCCACGAACAGTAAATCGTTAGCTTCCAAGTAATTCACAATTTGCCTTTTTAATATAATTTCATAAATCTTAGCAATAATAGAAATAATTGAAATTGGTCTGTAATTGCTCACATTATCATACGATCCTTTTTTTATGAATGGGAACAACCCTAGAAATTTTCAAGCAATCCAGAAATGTGTCTGCCGTAACGGCCTGATTTATCAACTTGCAAATAGGTACAACAATCAAATGTTTAATCACCTTGATAAGTTTGCTGTTCAGTCCGTAACAATCAGTGCTATTAGAATTTTTTATACCGGATATGATGTCTCTTACTTCATTGAATGAGACACTTCTAAATTGAAGCTGTTCTTTTTGAGCGAGAGGCTGGCATTCGCTAGAAGAACAACATCGCGACTTAGGGGAGATTCGGGACATAAGATTTTCGGCAACGCTCACGAAAAACGAATTAAAGTCATCCGCGTTAATGATGTGTGAATAAGAATTTATATTTACAGATTGATTACTTTTGATTACATCCCATGAAGCACGTTGAACGTTTGTTGGGTTTTTAATATATTCACTGTTCTTATGTTTCTTTGTAGCAAGAATAAGTTTACGATAGTAGGAGCTATAGTGTTTCAAGTCGTCATATGCTATTAAATTACTATTGTATAGTTCTTTAAAAAAATTTAAGGTTTCACGTGCTTGTAATATCTCTTCGGTGAATTATTTTGCAATTCCTGTTAATCCAATAGTGTTGTTTTAATTTTAAAACTAGTATTAAAAGCAGTTATTATCAAGTGTAGAAATTGCAAAAATTTAAAAGGCCGTTACTTGTTATAGGCCTATAGCTGAATTTAGTAGAAGAAATATTTTTTTGTAATTCGCGACGGTAACGAAAGCTCTAACAGTACTCAAACGAGTGCTGTAATGAGACTCCTTACAGCATCCGATGCTGTAATGAGATTTTAGTAACATTTTATGGAAGCAGTTCAAGTTAGTGACATTGGGTCATTCTTAGCATCGAATACAAGATCCACAATGATGAGGACATTGAACACTGAGCAATTTCTCTTATTTTGGCAGGTGTACATGAAACATTTTTTTCAGGTGAATACATTTTGTGTTTTGACAGTTTCTAATTGTCAATTCAAATTTCTATTTTCAAGTGTTACGGTGTTACCAACTGCTGCATACCTATTTCCCTACGTTGTCAAAATTTATTTTATTTTTGTTAAAAAAAAATTATGAAAACGCGAATTACAAAAAATAGCATAAAAAACACGTTTCATAAGACTTAAAACTCATTCATTAAAAAACTCGTGTCTTACGAAACTTGTTTTTTAATATACTATTACAGCATAGCATAGTATATAAAGGACAGCCTGATGATCGGACAACACAGGATCAATGACTTTAGTAGTATATAAATTATCCTCCATTGACTTCCATACAATAATAAATTCTCTCAGACTAAAAAATAAAAAAAAAAATCAAAACATTTCGTATGTTGCCTTCATTGTTTGTTCTTAGAGGGTGTTTATCTGGTTATAATACGTTTAAATCAATCTGTTGAGTTACTACTTTGCTGATTTGTTTAAAATTTTAAAAATAATTATGGTGTACACATTGCAAGAACGTGTTGAGCTGGTTAGCCTCTATTAACAAAATCAAAATTGTGCCCGAGCGACTGCAAGGATATTTAACCAAAACCATCCTGAACGTAGTTTTCGCCATAAGTACGTAATGAAATTGATTTCAAAATTTGTTGAGACGGGTTCAGTAATGGATAAAAAAAGGGCACCCATTGGAATTGTGAATTATGAAGGAGCAGCGGTGGCGGTCTTGGGACATGTCCAACTTATGCCAAACACGCAATCTGTACGACAACTTTCTGCAGCTTCCGGTATTAGCTAATCTAACGTTTTCAGAATTTTACATAAACACAAGTTCCATCCGTACAAAATTAAATTAATTCAAGAATTAAATGATGATGATTTGGATCGAAGGCAAGAGTTTTGCGAAATTATGGCCGAGCGTATCAACAATAACCCAAATTTCTTGTACGTTTGCTTTTCTGACGAATGCACTTTTTCACTTAATGGAGAGGTTAACCGGCATAACTGTAGAATTTGGAGCGATACAAATCCTCATGTATTTCGAGAAGCTCACACTCAACATCCGGAAAAGCTAAACGTTTGGGTAGGAATTTTGGGAGACCACATAATTGGACCTCTGTTTATTCCTGGTAATTTAAATGGCGAAATTTATCTTGAAATGCTGGAAAATGTAATTGATCCGTTAATAACAGAAAAATTAGAAAACGATCCTCTACTACTTGAACAACAATTGCATTTCCAACAAGACGGAGCTCCCCCTCACTACGCCGCACCACTTCGCCAATACCTCAATTTGCAATACCCCAGTCGTTGGATTGGAAGAAGAGGTCCTATAGAGTGGCCTGCCCGTTCTCCTGACCTGAACCATCTGGACTTCTTCTTGGGGGGACATCTTAAGTCCAAGATTTTTGTGACTCAGCCTAAAAATTAGGACGAACTACGCCAACGAATTGTAAATGAGTGTCGTCACATAACTCCAATTATGCTGAACCATGTTAGAGACGGTTTTCAGTCAAGATTGTATTATTGTATGGAAGTCAATGGAGGACAATTTGAACATTTGATTTAAAACCGCAGATTTGATTTTTTGATTGTGATAAATAAAACAACATGATAAAACAATTGTTTTTATTTATAACCAAAATATTCAAGGTTGCTCATTTGAGCTAAATAATTGATTTTTGGTGAAAACGGTTCATCAAATTTACGTTTTTCATACACCGTTGTAAAGAGGCTTCCAAGACCTTTCAAATGAAGTATCACTCAACCCCTCTCCCCTATTCAATTTTGAGGGGTTGAAGCACCCCCTCTTAGGGGGTTGCTCGTTCAAGCCTCAAATGGCGTCAAAAGATGTCCCCCAAACAAAATCATGCGAAGGGTTTCGGGAAACTTTTCTAATCACTATGGGATAAGAAATATACGGGGTGGCTCGTCTGAGATGGAACACCCTGTAGATTAGAAGGAATATTGGTAAATATATTATCAAGGCAACAATTTTTGCGAGTAAGAGAAAATATCATTCTTGTCAAATCAAAAGACTCGCATAAGTCACAGAGCATGTTGGCTTTCTTGTTATTTTTGTGAAAGTGAACATTGAAATCACTACCGGTGACTACCACCCCATCCCATAATTAAGTTTTATTTAGTAATGTAATAAACCTTTCAAAGTCGCCACACGAAGAACGGAGAACATAACAAGAACGTAACTACAATATAAAGAATTAAGTTATGACTAAGTTTATTATATTGAAATTTTTATGAACTTCCCTTCATTTTGATATTTACTGTTGAGTAATTGCTATGTTAGAACACTTAGAACAATTCGATTAATGATTTACAATTTTACAATACATTATCTACATTTAGTTTTTTAAATAATTTTAAATGAATGGGAACAAAGAGCTCTTTAGAAAATTAATATTGATATTGTAATCTTATCATAGTATTCATTGTTTTTGAAATTATTAATTAATATTAAAGAATTTCATTGATTCTATTATTTCCTATAACTTATATTCATATTTTTGACACTTCATTAGTATTTGAGTATTCGATTGATAGTAAAGATAAATATCTACCCTTATTAACACTAATTAATTGGCAATTATCATAATTGTTATCTACGTTTTTTTGCGTTTAACATTGCTATAAAATCAGGTAGTACCTTCCTCAATTATTATTCGAATTATTCGATTACAGCAATTTGGTTAAACATCAAAATGAAAGGTAACATTATAATGATTTTAATTTAATAGACTTGACTAAAACTTTATTTTCTATATTTTAGTTACATTCTTGTTATGTGCCACCTTTGTATTGGCTTTCCAATATGCCAAGGCCGACCCAGTTGGTGAATGCCCCGACGACATGAACCCGGAAAAAGTTGATTTCTTGGTAGATGATAAAGATTGCACCGTCTTCTACAAATGCGATTGGGGAAAACCCGTCAAATTCGATTGCCCATCTGATTTACATTTCAACAAAGAATTGGAAGTCTGTGATTGGCCCGATAAAGCTGGATGCAACGGTGATGGTGGAGATGACGGTGGAAGTAGCAGCAGCAGTAGCAGTAGCGAAAGCGATGAAGGGGATGACGATGAAGAAGTAGTTGAAGGAGGAGATGACAATGTTGAAGAAGATTCCGGTAGCTCCAGCTCTAGTTCTAGCTCCGAAAGTGACGAAAGTGGCGATGGAAACGGTCAAGGCAAATGCCCAAATGATCCATGCCCAAAAGAAAATGGTGATTTCCCTCATTACTTTGCCCACCCTGAAACCTGTGGTAGATTCTGCCAATGCGACTGGGGAGTTGCCTATGATATGCCATGCCCAGATGGACTTCATTTCAACACCAAACTTAATGTTTGCGATTGGCCAGCTGATGCAGGATGTGAATAATATATTTATTTTCATAAAAATGTTATTTAAAGAAATATAAATTAAATAAAACATGATTATGTATTAATAATTTGTCTTTGTTTATAACCATGTCTAAGGGCGTTAGTAGGTTGTAAAAAAACATAGGTTGTAGCCATATATACTGGTTTATATATATAAAAATAATTAAGTAAATTTCTAACTGCCATAACTTTTATTGAATGGTTTCATAACAATCCATATAATTTTGCAGTGAAGATATAACATATCCGTTCATATTTGTGCTTAAATTAATAAGAGTATTAAGCGCAGAATATGTTGTTTAAAACTAGAATGTTAAACTTAATAGTCTCTTAACTTCGTTAACATTCTATGTACGATAAGAGATTATCTGATTGTTGCTCTTCTACGAAAATGAATACTGTCTATCAAGCCCACCACGTGACCGGTAGCCATTTTTGAATTTGATTAAATAAGTAAATAAAAATTTACTTATTTATTGTCACTTCTATAAGTTGTTCTTCCAGCTAGGTGATCCTGCTCCTGCAGTGTTGACATCTGAAAAAGGATCCAATACCACCGTGGTATTACCAACTTTAAAATGTCCTGCAATCGATCTTTGAAACCACTGTGGAGGTTCTCCAAACGTTGGTAGTAAACAAGCAAGTCGTAATTAATTGAAGGGTGTTGCTGATAAGTTAGGGAAATTTTTCTAGTGTAAGAGCAGTTTGGCTACTAAAATAGCTATAACATTTTTTTTCATCAATTCGTCACTTTGAAGTGGAAGATTGATTTCATTAAATAATTTATACAGGTCAAAATCATTCTTTCATGTGATTAGGTTGTCGTGTAATTCTTTCCAAAAACTCTATCACAGAGTTAGAAATTTGTGTGAAATACCTGTCTGTTGTAATCTTCATCATCGAAATTTAAAAGTAAACTATTCTACTCGAGTTGTCTTATTTGTGGTGATATCATAATTTACTGTTTAACCCTTGAATAGACGCGTATGGGACTGGCAGCCCCATGCCTTATCATTTCTGTAATTACGTAAAAACTATTACAACTACGGCACTGTGGATTTTTGAGATCTCAAAATGATATTTTAGGAACCCTTTACATGAGTTTCAAACGAAGGCTCAGTTTTATTACGTTGTAAACACTCAAACAATGCTGCGCGTACATGATTTGGGACTGAAAATCCCAGCGCGTGTATTTACGTCTCCTCTTTTCGGCGAACGTTGATCCGGTAGTTCACGCATATATTCGGTAGTTTTATTGTTTAGATATCTTCTTTTTATTTACGTGTTAATAAATTGTTTAGTTGTGTATTTCTAATAAGTATCAATTTTATATAAAAATAAGAATAAAATATATTGATCCGTTTTTGTGTTGCATTTATGCACGTATCCGATGGGAATCCCATGAATGGTGAAATATTTGTTTTATTTATTGAGAACTGCAAATTACATTACAATTTAGGCGAAAACGTCACTATTAATGAGATGCTTCCAGCATTTCGTGGTCGTTGTGGTTTCAGGCAGTATATACCGTCAAAGCCAACAAAATATGGTATAAAAATCTTTTGTCTTGCTGACGCAAAGCTTTTCTATACTGCCAACATGGAGATCTATTGCGGCCAACAACCTGACAGACCTTACAAAAAAAGTAATTCTGCGGAAGATATTGTCATGCGAATTTCAGAGCCAATTTATGGAAGCGGAAGAAACATTACCGCAGACAATTAGTTTACAAGTTTGAAACTTGTAAAAGCTTTGGAAAAGAAGAAAATATCATACGTTGGAACTGCCCGAAAAAACAAGAGAAAATTACCACAAAGTTTTACTTTGCCAAAACGTAGAGTACAGTATGACAGCATTTTCGGTTACACAAGAAACGAAACCCTTGTCTCCTACGTGCCAAAGAAGGGTAAGACTGTTGTACTGCTATCCAGCTCGCATACGTCAAGCAATGAAGTGGCAACTAATAGACAACGCAAACCGGAAATTATCGAATACTATAATAGTACAAAACCTGGAGTGGATGTAGTGTGCGCTACGTACAACGTTGCTAGAGCAACAAGGCGATGGCCGATGGTCATCTTTTATCATTTATTGGATGTAGCAGCAATAAATGCTAGAATTATTTTTTTGGGCAATGGCAACAAATATATTTCAAGACGAGACTATCTAAAAAAATGATCTCTCAGTTTAGTTTCAGAACAATTGACGAGGAGATCGCTTATTCAGTCATTGCCAAATGAACTGAAAACCATGCTAGCAAAGCATAAACCAGTAATACCAGACGACAACAATCAACTTAGAACAAGTCGAAGATCTGTCAAAAGGAAACGATGCGAAGCTTGTTACATAGAATCGAAGAAGGACGCCAGAACAACCTTTACATGCGAAAAGTGTAATAGCTATATATGTTTGAAAAAACACGTTAAATCAATTTGTTAAAATTGTCTTGAAGGTAGTAGTGAAAGAGACGTGGATAATGAATTCAAATAACGTTTTCGAAATAAAATAAAGATATACAACAAATGTGTTCGTACCCATGTGTTTTACAAATTATTAAATGTTAACTTTGATTCAAGGTAAATATTAGTTGCCTTTTTATACCCTAATATTTTCAGGTTTAAAATACTTTAATAAACCAACTTGCTGTAAAACAATTTAATTTATAATTCAAAGTATGTATAATATAAAAATTGAGTCGCGTCTACCCAAGGGTTAAGAATCCAATTATTAATACATAATCATGTTTTATTGCTTCATTAAATAACATTTTTATGAAAATAAATGTATTATTCACATCCTGCATTAGCTGGCCAATCGAAAAAAAAGCTCTAACAGTACTCAAACGAGTGCTGTAATGAGACTCCTTACAGCATCCGATGCTGTAATGAGATTTTAGTAACATTTTATGGAAGCAGTTCAAGTTAGTGACATTGGGTCATTCTTAGCATCGAATACAAGATCCACAATGATGAGGACATTGAACACTGAGCAATTTCTCTTATTTTGGCAGGTGTACATGAAACATTTTTTTCAGGTGAATACATTTTGTGTTTTGACAGTTTCTAATTGTCAATTCAAATTTCTATTTTCAAGTGTTACGGTGTTACCAACTGCTGCATACCTATTTCCCTACGTTGTCAAAATTTATTTTATTTTTGTTAAAAAAAAATTATGAAAACGCGAATTACAAAAAATAGCATAAAAAACACGTTTCATAAGACTTAAAACTCATTCATTAAAAAACTCGTGTCTTACGAAACTTGTTTTTTAATATACTATTACAGCATAGCATAGTATATAAAGGACAGCCTGATGATCGGACAACACAGGATCAATGACTTTAGTAGTATATAAATTATCCTCCATTGACTTCCATACAATAATAAATTCTCTCAGACTAAAAAATAAAAAAAAAAATCAAAACATTTCGTATGTTGCCTTCATTGTTTGTTCTTAGAGGGTGTTTATCTGGTTATAATACGTTTAAATCAATCTGTTGAGTTACTACTTTGCTGATTTGTTTAAAATTTTAAAAATAATTATGGTGTACACATTGCAAGAACGTGTTGAGCTGGTTAGCCTCTATTAACAAAATCAAAATTGTGCCCGAGCGACTGCAAGGATATTTAACCAAAACCATCCTGAACGTAGTTTTCGCCATAAGTACGTAATGAAATTGATTTCAAAATTTGTTGAGACGGGTTCAGTAATGGATAAAAAAAGGGCACCCATTGGAATTGTGAATTATGAAGGAGCAGCGGTGGCGGTCTTGGGACATGTCCAACTTATGCCAAACACGCAATCTGTACGACAACTTTCTGCAGCTTCCGGTATTAGCTAATCTAACGTTTTCAGAATTTTACATAAACACAAGTTCCATCCGTACAAAATTAAATTAATTCAAGAATTAAATGATGATGATTTGGATCGAAGGCAAGAGTTTTGCGAAATTATGGCCGAGCGTATCAACAATAACCCAAATTTCTTGTACGTTTGCTTTTCTGACGAATGCACTTTTTCACTTAATGGAGAGGTTAACCGGCATAACTGTAGAATTTGGAGCGATACAAATCCTCATGTATTTCGAGAAGCTCACACTCAACATCCGGAAAAGCTAAACGTTTGGGTAGGAATTTTGGGAGACCACATAATTGGACCTCTGTTTATTCCTGGTAATTTAAATGGCGAAATTTATCTTGAAATGCTGGAAAATGTAATTGATCCGTTAATAACAGAAAAATTAGAAAACGATCCTCTACTACTTGAACAACAATTGCATTTCCAACAAGACGGAGCTCCCCCTCACTACGCCGCACCACTTCGCCAATACCTCAATTTGCAATACCCCAGTCGTTGGATTGGAAGAAGAGGTCCTATAGAGTGGCCTGCCCGTTCTCCTGACCTGAACCATCTGGACTTCTTCTTGGGGGGACATCTTAAGTCCAAGATTTTTGTGACTCAGCCTAAAAATTAGGACGAACTACGCCAACGAATTGTAAATGAGTGTCGTCACATAACTCCAATTATGCTGAACCATGTTAGAGACGGTTTTCAGTCAAGATTGTATTATTGTATGGAAGTCAATGGAGGACAATTTGAACATTTGATTTAAAACCGCAGATTTGATTTTTTGATTGTGATAAATAAAACAACATGATAAAACAATTGTTTTTATTTATAACCAAAATATTCAAGGTTGCTCATTTGAGCTAAATAATTGATTTTTGGTGAAAACGGTTCATCAAATTTACGTTTTTCATACACCGTTGTAAAGAGGCTTCCAAGACCTTTCAAATGAAGTATCACTCAACCCCTCTCCCCTATTCAATTTTGAGGGGTTGAAGCACCCCCTCTTAGGGGGTTGCTCGTTCAAGCCTCAAATGGCGTCAAAAGATGTCCCCCAAACAAAATCATGCGAAGGGTTTCGGGAAACTTTTCTAATCACTATGGGATAAGAAATATACGGGGTGGCTCGTCTGAGATGGAACACCCTGTAGATTAGAAGGAATATTGGTAAATATATTATCAAGGCAACAATTTTTGCGAGTAAGAGAAAATATCATTCTTGTCAAATCAAAAGACTCGCATAAGTCACAGAGCATGTTGGCTTTCTTGTTATTTTTGTGAAAGTGAACATTGAAATCACTACCGGTGACTACCACCCCATCCCATAATTAAGTTTTATTTAGTAATGTAATAAACCTTTCAAAGTCGCCACACGAAGAACGGAGAACATAACAAGAACGTAACTACAATATAAAGAATTAAGTTATGACTAAGTTTATTATATTGAAATTTTTATGAACTTCCCTTCATTTTGATATTTACTGTTGAGTAATTGCTATGTTAGAACACTTAGAACAATTCGATTAATGATTTACAATTTTACAATACATTATCTACATTTAGTTTTTTAAATAATTTTAAATGAATGGGAACAAAGAGCTCTTTAGAAAATTAATATTGATATTGTAATCTTATCATAGTATTCATTGTTTTTGAAATTATTAATTAATATTAAAGAATTTCATTGATTCTATTATTTCCTATAACTTATATTCATATTTTTGACACTTCATTAGTATTTGAGTATTCGATTGATAGTAAAGATAAATATCTACCCTTATTAACACTAATTAATTGGCAATTATCATAATTGTTATCTACGTTTTTTTGCGTTTAACATTGCTATAAAATCAGGTAGTACCTTCCTCAATTATTATTCGAATTATTCGATTACAGCAATTTGGTTAAACATCAAAATGAAAGGTAACATTATAATGATTTTAATTTAATAGACTTGACTAAAACTTTATTTTCTATATTTTAGTTACATTCTTGTTATGTGCCACCTTTGTATTGGCTTTCCAATATGCCAAGGCCGACCCAGTTGGTGAATGCCCCGACGACATGAACCCGGAAAAAGTTGATTTCTTGGTAGATGATAAAGATTGCACCGTCTTCTACAAATGCGATTGGGGAAAACCCGTCAAATTCGATTGCCCATCTGATTTACATTTCAACAAAGAATTGGAAGTCTGTGATTGGCCCGATAAAGCTGGATGCAACGGTGATGGTGGAGATGACGGTGGAAGTAGCAGCAGCAGTAGCAGTAGCGAAAGCGATGAAGGGGATGACGATGAAGAAGTAGTTGAAGGAGGAGATGACAATGTTGAAGAAGATTCCGGTAGCTCCAGCTCTAGTTCTAGCTCCGAAAGTGACGAAAGTGGCGATGGAAACGGTCAAGGCAAATGCCCAAATGATCCATGCCCAAAAGAAAATGGTGATTTCCCTCATTACTTTGCCCACCCTGAAACCTGTGGTAGATTCTGCCAATGCGACTGGGGAGTTGCCTATGATATGCCATGCCCAGATGGACTTCATTTCAACACCAAACTTAATGTTTGCGATTGGCCAGCTGATGCAGGATGTGAATAATATATTTATTTTCATAAAAATGTTATTTAAAGAAATATAAATTAAATAAAACATGATTATGTATTAATAATTTGTCTTTGTTTATAACCATGTCTAAGGGCGTTAGTAGGTTGTAAAAAAACATAGGTTGTAGCCATATATACTGGTTTATATATATAAAAATAATTAAGTAAATTTCTAACTGCCATAACTTTTATTGAATGGTTTCATAACAATCCATATAATTTTGCAGTGAAGATATAACATATCCGTTCATATTTGTGCTTAAATTAATAAGAGTATTAAGCGCAGAATATGTTGTTTAAAACTAGAATGTTAAACTTAATAGTCTCTTAACTTCGTTAACATTCTATGTACGATAAGAGATTATCTGATTGTTGCTCTTCTACGAAAATGAATACTGTCTATCAAGCCCACCACGTGACCGGTAGCCATTTTTGAATTTGATTAAATAAGTAAATAAAAATTTACTTATTTATTGTCACTTCTATAAGTTGTTCTTCCAGCTAGGTGATCCTGCTCCTGCAGTGTTGACATCTGAAAAAGGATCCAATACCACCGTGGTATTACCAACTTTAAAATGTCCTGCAATCGATCTTTGAAACCACTGTGGAGGTTCTCCAAACGTTGGTAGTAAACAAGCAAGTCGTAATTAATTGAAGGGTGTTGCTGATAAGTTAGGGAAATTTTTCTAGTGTAAGAGCAGTTTGGCTACTAAAATAGCTATAACATTTTTTTTCATCAATTCGTCACTTTGAAGTGGAAGATTGATTTCATTAAATAATTTATACAGGTCAAAATCATTCTTTCATGTGATTAGGTTGTCGTGTAATTCTTTCCAAAAACTCTATCACAGAGTTAGAAATTTGTGTGAAATACCTGTCTGTTGTAATCTTCATCATCGAAATTTAAAAGTAAACTATTCTACTCGAGTTGTCTTATTTGTGGTGATATCATAATTTACTGTTTAACCCTTGAATAGACGCGTATGGGACTGGCAGCCCCATGCCTTATCATTTCTGTAATTACGTAAAAACTATTACAACTACGGCACTGTGGATTTTTGAGATCTCAAAATGATATTTTAGGAACCCTTTACATGAGTTTCAAACGAAGGCTCAGTTTTATTACGTTGTAAACACTCAAACAATGCTGCGCGTACATGATTTGGGACTGAAAATCCCAGCGCGTGTATTTACGTCTCCTCTTTTCGGCGAACGTTGATCCGGTAGTTCACGCATATATTCGGTAGTTTTATTGTTTAGATATCTTCTTTTTATTTACGTGTTAATAAATTGTTTAGTTGTGTATTTCTAATAAGTATCAATTTTATATAAAAATAAGAATAAAATATATTGATCCGTTTTTGTGTTGCATTTATGCACGTATCCGATGGGAATCCCATGAATGGTGAAATATTTGTTTTATTTATTGAGAACTGCAAATTACATTACAATTTAGGCGAAAACGTCACTATTAATGAGATGCTTCCAGCATTTCGTGGTCGTTGTGGTTTCAGGCAGTATATACCGTCAAAGCCAACAAAATATGGTATAAAAATCTTTTGTCTTGCTGACGCAAAGCTTTTCTATACTGCCAACATGGAGATCTATTGCGGCCAACAACCTGACAGACCTTACAAAAAAAGTAATTCTGCGGAAGATATTGTCATGCGAATTTCAGAGCCAATTTATGGAAGCGGAAGAAACATTACCGCAGACAATTAGTTTACAAGTTTGAAACTTGTAAAAGCTTTGGAAAAGAAGAAAATATCATACGTTGGAACTGCCCGAAAAAACAAGAGAAAATTACCACAAAGTTTTACTTTGCCAAAACGTAGAGTACAGTATGACAGCATTTTCGGTTACACAAGAAACGAAACCCTTGTCTCCTACGTGCCAAAGAAGGGTAAGACTGTTGTACTGCTATCCAGCTCGCATACGTCAAGCAATGAAGTGGCAACTAATAGACAACGCAAACCGGAAATTATCGAATACTATAATAGTACAAAACCTGGAGTGGATGTAGTGTGCGCTACGTACAACGTTGCTAGAGCAACAAGGCGATGGCCGATGGTCATCTTTTATCATTTATTGGATGTAGCAGCAATAAATGCTAGAATTATTTTTTTGGGCAATGGCAACAAATATATTTCAAGACGAGACTATCTAAAAAAATGATCTCTCAGTTTAGTTTCAGAACAATTGACGAGGAGATCGCTTATTCAGTCATTGCCAAATGAACTGAAAACCATGCTAGCAAAGCATAAACCAGTAATACCAGACGACAACAATCAACTTAGAACAAGTCGAAGATCTGTCAAAAGGAAACGATGCGAAGCTTGTTACATAGAATCGAAGAAGGACGCCAGAACAACCTTTACATGCGAAAAGTGTAATAGCTATATATGTTTGAAAAAACACGTTAAATCAATTTGTTAAAATTGTCTTGAAGGTAGTAGTGAAAGAGACGTGGATAATGAATTCAAATAACGTTTTCGAAATAAAATAAAGATATACAACAAATGTGTTCGTACCCATGTGTTTTACAAATTATTAAATGTTAACTTTGATTCAAGGTAAATATTAGTTGCCTTTTTATACCCTAATATTTTCAGGTTTAAAATACTTTAATAAACCAACTTGCTGTAAAACAATTTAATTTATAATTCAAAGTATGTATAATATAAAAATTGAGTCGCGTCTACCCAAGGGTTAAGAATCCAATTATTAATACATAATCATGTTTTATTGCTTCATTAAATAACATTTTTATGAAAATAAATGTATTATTCACATCCTGCATTAGCTGGCCAATCGAAAACTTAAGTTTGGTTTTGAAATGATCTCCATCTGGGAATCTTCCACAGGTTTCGGGGTGGGCAAAATAATGACGGAAATCACCATTTACTTTAGGGCATGGATCATTTAGGCATTTGTCTAGGCCATTTTCATAGTTACTTTCAAAGTTAGAACTAGAACTGGAACTACCAGAATCTTCTTCAACATTGTCATCACCGCCTTTAAATTTTTCTTTATCGTCTTCATCCCATTTATTGCTGGCGCTGCTGCTACTTCCACTTCCACTACATCCTGCTTTATCTGGTCAATCACAGACTTCCAATTCTTTGTTGAAATATAAATCAGGTGGGTAATCGAAATTGACGGGATTTCGCCAATCGCATATGTAAAAGACGGTGTAATCTTCATGTCCTCAGGGCAATCATCAATTAGGTCGGCTTTGGCATATAGTAATGTATTAGACAAAGATGACACATAACAAGAAAGTAACTAAAATATAAAAAATAAAGTTACAGCTAAGTTTATTATTTTGAATTGTAATCAACTTACCTTTCATTTTGATATTTACTGTTAGCCAAATTGCTATGATAGAACAATTCTATATATCGTATTTTATGCAAAACGTTATACAGTGTGTCCGTAAAGTAGCGTATATAGGCGATAAAATCATTATAAATGTTTATGTAAAAATGCCTAAAACGTGTCGGAAGATTTAAATTTTCTGCAATTTTTTGGTGTAGAATTTTAAATTTTTTCCGCCATTCTTAAATGAATGATTAGATCTTATGACGTCTGCGATATTTGTTTCAAATGACAATCGCCCATTTTTATTACGGAATATGAAAGAGGGTCTTCTTCTGAATCAAGTACAGTCAATATTAATATTGGTTACTGGTTACATAAGAATATTTTCGAGAAAAATTATTTTAAAGTTTAACTACTACAAATTTGATTGACATAGTAAAAATAACAGTAGCCATGAGAAACTATGGTAACCAATTATTTTAAACAATTTCTTATGTGTTAAAAACTGATTTAGTATGTAGTTGACCTCTTTAATGCAAGATCCTAATCGCCAACTCATTATTCAAAGTATGGTAAGCCTAGCTGTGGCTAAATTGTGGCTAAATTTAAAAAGGATGGGCATCAAAAAGATTGCTCGAAGTCTGGCCGACCAAATGTTTCAGGAAAGGTTCAATAAAACGTAGTTTTCGCTGGGCAGAAAAAACCCTCATGTTACCATGTTACCCTCATTATTAACGGTTCACAAAATTTTTAAAAAAAACCCAAAATATCATACCTATAACGTAAATCTCATTCACGAGCAATGAGTCGTAGTTTCTACAACAACAATTTTGCAACGACGATGGAGACTTTGTACAAGTAAATAGACAAAATTGTCGGTATTGGGCTACCCAAAATCCACATTGGACAAGAAAGTCGCAAATCAAATATCCGCAAAAAATCAATTTTAGAGCGAAATAGTACGGGATAAGGTTCTGGGTTCTTACCTTTTTAAGAAACCTTAACTGAAGAGCGATGTTTACATTTTTTCAAAATGATATCATTCCTTTCATAACGGCCTCATCTCGATCATGTTGACCCAACTCAATTCCAACACGATGCGTACCACTAAACTTCGATAAGCTATACTAAATCAGTTTTTGACAATTCGGAAATTGTTTAAAAATGTTTAAAAAATTTAAATCTTCAGACGCGTTTTAGGAATTTTTCCATAAACCGTTTATATTGATTTTATCGCCTATATCCGCTACTTTACGGACGCCTATACACATTTAGTTTGTTTAATTAATTTTAATCGAATGGGAACAAAGAACTCTTTAGAAAATTTATTTTGACATTGAAATCTTATCATCATTAATCACTATTATTGGAATTATTAATTAATATTAGAAAATTTCATTGATTCTATTATTTCCTGTAACACAAATTCCTATTTTTTATACTCAATATGTATGTAACTAGTGGATTGATAGTAAAGATTAATATCTGTACCTATCAACACTAATTAATTGGCAATTATCAAAATAGTTATCTACGATTTTTTTGCGGTTAACATTGCTATAAAATCAGGTAGTACCTTCCTCAATTATTATTCGAATTGTTCGATTACAGCAATTTGGTTAAGCATCAAAATGAAAGGTAACTTTATAACGATATTAATTTAATAGACGTGGCTAAAACTTTATTTTCTATATTTTAGTTACTTTCTTGTTATGTGCCACCTTTGTATTGGCTTTCCAATATGCCAAAGCCGACCCAGTTGGCGAATGCCCTGACACAATGAACCCGGAGAAAGTTGATTTCTTGGTAGATGATAACGATTGCACCGTCTTCTACAAATGCGATTGGGGAAAACCCGTCAAATTCGATTGCCCATCTGATTTACATTTCAACAAAGAATTGGAAGTCTGTGATTGGCCCGATAAAGCTGGATGCAACGGTGATGGTGGAGATGACGGTGGAAGTAGCAGCAGCAGTAGCAGTAGCGAAAGCGATGAAGGGGATGACGATGAAGAAGTAGTTGAAGGAGGAGATGACAATGTTGAAGAAGATTCCGGTAGCTCCAGCTCTAGTT
The DNA here is from genome assembly GCF_036711975.1 of Onthophagus taurus. NCBI lineage: Eukaryota > Metazoa > Arthropoda > Insecta > Coleoptera > Scarabaeidae > Onthophagus > Onthophagus taurus. The sequence goes on along the minus strand of NC_091972.1, from coordinate 20,067,992 downwards.
CTAGCTCCGAAAGTGACGAGAGTGGCGATGGAAACGGTCAAGGAAGATGCCCAAGTGATCCATGCCCAAAAGAAAACGGTGAATTCCCTCATTACTTTGCCCACCCTGAAACCTGTGGTAGATTCTGCCAATGTGACTGGGGAGTTGCCTATGATATGCCATGCCCAGATGGACTTCATTTCAACACCAAACTTAATGTTTGCGATTGGCCAGCTGATGCAGGATGTGAATAATATATATATTTTCATAAAAATGTTATTTAAAGAAATATAAATTAAATAAAATATGATTATGTATTAATAATTTGTTTTTGTTTATAAGCATGTCTAAGGGCGTTAGTAGGTTGTAAAAAAACATAGGTTGAAGCCATAACTTTTATTGAATGGTTTCATAACAATCCATATAATTTTGCAGTGAAGATATAACATATCCGTTCATATGGCATATCCAAGAAGATCCAAGGAAGATCCAATTTGTGCTTAAATTAATAAGCGTATTAAGCACAGAAAATGTTGTTTAAAACATTCTACGTACGATAAGAGATTATCTGATTGTTGCTCTTCTACGAAAATGAATACTGTCCATCAAGCCCACCACGTGACCGGTAGCCATTTTTGAATTTGATTAAATAAGTAAATAAAAATTTACCTATTTATTGTCACTTCCATAAGTTGTTCTTCCAGCTGGGTGATCCTGTTCCTGCAGTGTTGACATTTGAAAGAGGATCCGATACCACCGTGGTATTACCAATTTTAAAATGTCCTGGAATACATCATTGAAATCACTGTGGAGGTTCTCCAAACGTTGGCAGTAAACAAGTAAGTCGTAATTGTTGAAGGATGCTGCTGATAAATTAGGGAAATTGTGAAACTGACATCTGCCGATATTTTTCTTGTGTAAGAGCAGCTTGGCTACTAAAGTTTTCATCAAGTCATCACTTTGAAGTTAAAGATTGATTTCATTAAACAATTTATACAGATCAATATCATTCTTTCATGTCATGAGGTTGTCGCATAATTCTTTCCAAAAACTCTATCACAGAGTTAAAGAGATTTATGTGGAACACCTATCTATTGTAATCTTCATCATCGAAATTTAAAAATAAATTATGCTACTCGAGTTGTCTTATATGTGGTGATATCATAATGTCCTGCTTAAGAATCTTTTCGTTCAGTTTATATTTTTATGATACCCAATAAATTTAAACATATTTAAAAAAAAAATTATGATTCCGAAGAAACAATTTTTGAACACTCAGTCCAATTTCCTTGCACAATTTGAGTGATATCAACAAAGAGCAAGATGAGTTTTCTGTTAATGCTGAATATTTGATACAATTATAAACAAAAACTAATTATTAATACATAATCATATTTTATTGCTTCATTAAATAACATTTTTATGAAAATAAATGTGTTATTCACATCCTGCATTAGTTGGCCAATCGCAAAAATTAAGTTTGGTTTTGAAATGATCTCCATCAGGGAATTTTCCACAGGTTTCAGGGTGGGCAAAGTAATGACGGTAATCACCATTTACTTTAGGGCATGGATCATTTAGGCATCTGCCTTGACCGTTTTCACAGTTACTTTCGAAGCTAGAACTAGAGCTGATGCTACCAGAATCTTCTTCAACATTGTCATCACCGCCTTCAAATTTTTCTTCATCGTTTTCATCCCCTTCATTGCTTTCGTTGCTGTTACTTCCACTGTTATCTCCACTGTCATCTCCACCATCACCATTGTATCCTGCTTTATCTGGCCAATCACAGACTTCCAATTCTTTGTTGAAATGTAAATCAAATGGCACATTCAAAGATAACAAGAATGTATCTGAAATATAAAAATAAAGTTACTACTAAGTTTATAGTTTTGAATTGTTATCAATTTACCTTTTATTTTGATATTTACTGTTAGCCAATTTGCTATGACAGAACAATTCGATTAATGATTTATAATTTATCAACCCCGTATTTTATACAAAACGTTATACAGTGTGTCCGTAAAATAGCGTATATAGACGATATAATCATTATAAATGTTTATGTAAAAGTGCCTGAAACTTGTCTAAAGACATAAATTTTTGTTGTAGATTTTAAATTTTTTCCGCCATTCTTAAATGAATGATAATGTCAGTGATACTTTTCCCAAATGGCAATCGCCCATTTTTATTGCGGAATATGGAAGAAACCTGGAAACGAAAGAAAAATATGGCGGAAGGTGTGTAGATGTGCTCTTTGCTGGTGCGGTTTGATCTAATATTTTTGGTGATAATTCGCATTTAAGAATAAAATTGCCATTGAGGATTGTCGGCGTTTCTAATCATCTCGTAGAACTGGTACAAGGAGGCAGAAGGCTGATCGCTAAACGTTACTATTGTTGTATTTGTATAACCCTTCATTTTTTTTTCTTTTTTGTTTATTACTAGCAATTATTATTCTTCATTTTTTCTCGAGTGCGTAACTATTGTTTTATTTGTTTAATAATAATATTTTTTGATTGCACTTAATAATGAAGGGTTAACCATTTCCAGCATCAGTATTGTAGTTAAGATTTGTAATATTTTGTTAGGAGCAATCTCTCCATTCTACTTATTTTCTTTGTTTTTCTCACTATCATTCATGTGTTATCAGTTCTCGTGTTTGCTATTTTTGATAGTTTTGAACAACAAATCGCTCCGGTTATGTACAGCTTCTACCACCACATACCTATAAAGTAAATCTCATTCACGAGCAATGAGTCGTAGTTTTTACAACAATAATTTTGCAACGACGACGGAGAACATTATCAAAAACATAATTTTTTCCGACCAGGGAACATTTACATTGAGTGGACAAGTAAATAGACAAAATTGTCGTTATTGGGTTACCCAAAATCCACATTGGGCAAGAAAGTCGCAAACCAAATATCCGCAAAAGATCAATGCTTAGAGCGAAATAGTACGGGATAAGATCCTGGGTTCTTACCATTCTAGGAAACCTTAACTGAAGAGCGATGTTTACATTTTTTCAAAATGATATCATTACTTTCATAACGGCCTCATCCCGATAATGTTAACCCAACTCAATTCCAACAATATGCGCACCGCTACAGTTCGATAAGCTATACTAAATCAGTTTTTGACAATTCGGCAATTGTTTAAAAATTTTAAAAAAATTTAAATCTTCAGACCCGTTTTAGGAATTTTTCCATAAACCGTTTATATTGATTTTATCGCCTATATCCGCTACTTTACGGACGCCTATACACATTTAGTTTGTTTAATTAATTTTAAATGAATGGGAACAAAGAACTCTTTAGAAAATTTATTTTGACATTGAAATCTTATCATATTATCATCATTAATTACTATTAGAAAATTTCATTGATTCTATTATTTCCTGTAACTCAAATTCCTATTTTTTATACTCAATATGTATGTAACTAGTGGATTGATAGTAAAGATTAATATCTGTACCTATCAACACTAATTAATTGGCAATTATCAAAATAGTTATCTCCGATTTTTTTGCGGTTAACATTGCTATAAAATCAAATAGTACCTTCCTCAATTATTATTCGAATTGTTCGATTACAGCAATTTGGTTAAGCATCAAAATGAAAGGTAACTTTACAACGATTTTAATTTAATATACTTAGCAAAAACTTTATTTTTTATATTTTAGTTACATTCTTGTTATGTGCCACCTTTGTATTGGCTTTCCAATATGCCAAAGCCGACCCAGTTGGTGAATGCCCTGACACAATGAACCCGGAAAAAGTTGATTTCTTGGTAGATGATAACGATTGCACCGTCTTTTACAAATGCGATTGGGGAAAACCCGTCAAATTCGATTGCCCATCTGATTTACATTTCAACAAAGAATTGGAAGTCTGTGATTGGCCAGATAAAGCCGGATGCAACGGTGATGGTGGAGATGACGGTGGAAGTAGCAGCAGCAGTAGCAGTAGCGAAAGCGATGAAGGGGATGACGATGAAGATGTAGTTGAAGGAGGAGATGACAATGTTGAAGAAGATTCCAGTAGCTCCAGCTCTAGTTCTAGCTCCGAAAGTGACGAAAGTGGCGATGGAAACGGTCAAGGCAAATGTCCAAATGATCCATGCCCAAAAGAAAATGGTGATTTCCCTCATTACTTTGCCCACCCTGAAAGCTGTGGTAGATTCTGCCAATGCGATTGGGGAGTTGCCTATGATATGCCATGCCCAGATGGACTTCATTTCAACACCAAACTTAATGTTTGCGATTGGCCAGCTGATGCAGGATGCGAATAATTTATTTTATTTATAAAGAAGTTATGTTATTTAACGAAATATAAATAAAACATGATGATGTATTAATAATTTGCTTTTATTTATAATTATATCAAATATTCAAAGTAGAGACAAAGATATACTTAAAACTTTGTGGTTGTTTCGATGAGCTTTTTTTAAATATTGCTTTTTTAGTGCTAATTGATATTGTAGGGGTGGCGTTTTTGAACAACGTCATATTTAAAAATCTCTGGACCATCCCTTCAAGATTTACATACTCCTTGCCATTATTGATGGAATATCTATGCTCCATTAGACTTAATAAAAGTCCAAAATGGTTTAGACGGCGCAAAGAACGTAAATGTCAACACTCCCGATATATAAACTATTAACGGCATCGTTCAGGCGATCTCGTCTAAAAAATACACATGAAAACTTAAAGTTTAATTATATCGTTTATTATCTTGTTGCTATATAAATGCTTGCTTTGTTTCGCTGCAGCAAGAAGCTTCTTTCTAGCAAGACGATTCCATAAAAAAACAAATCGGTTTTATTGGCTCACATTTTTGCATTTAACTTCCATACTAGTATCAGTTGAATTTATCTTCCTGAATATCACTATAAAACTGTACGGATTCCTGTGAAACTATTTATTAGCAGCAATCAAAAGGAAATTGCCATTTCTTTTTTAACTTTCATCACCATCAGTTCCCTTTTCCGCTCAGTGTTAAACATAGGCCTAAACATAAGAGTCCTGGTATTGTAGGATGCGAGTATCACTTCCATTTGAAATTTAGGTATTGTTCTCGTCGAATTTTTATGACTCCATCAGGTGATCCCTCGTTTAGGGATGATAAATTGGTTCATAATTGGACAGATATTTAATTGGACATATAGAAAAGGAAGGGTAGTGTTAAAGATTTTTAAAAAACCATACTATATTCTACTTGAAAAACAAGTTTATATATTCTCGAAACAGTACTTGTGTTATTTTATTTTAAGAAATGAGATGTTAAGTCATTGTGTTCGTATAAAGATGTGTGGTATTTGTTTCAACTTTTAAGTAATAATTTGACGTGTCTTCTGAAGATGGTAATTTAATTACCGAAACCGGTCAAGACAAAAATTAAATAAAAGATATCACTTTGTATATAATCATTTTATTGTATAAATTATTATCTTCATGTCGACTACAATATTCTTGTGTATTTATGTGTAAAAAAAAGACTGATATTCAAAGTTCAATATCGCAAAAACGGTTAAGTTTAGGTTTAGGATGTGCTATATGAATCTTGTTTAGAATTTCGAGGTGAACTGAAATATAGAATAATATGCCTACAGGATGTTCCATTGAAGAAAATCCAACTTTGTTTCATCATTATGTTTTGACTCACCCTGTATGTTTTTAATTTCCCTTTATTGTAATAGATTTAAAAAAATACTAAACCTTTTGTGTCTTAACATGTTTCGCTGGCTATCTTGCTTTAGAAAATAACCGACCGTTTTATACATATCAGCGACTTGTATACAGACTTTACTAGGACTTACCAACATATCACCAGTTTTTTTATATAAACTAAACAGCTATGAGCTGTCAAAGTTGAGCCAAAAATGTACAGCCTCTAAGGGGATGAAATTCACCACCCTTTGATTTTTTATAAGAACTTTTTAATGCTATGGAATATTAACATAAAAAAATATGGGTTGTAAAGCTTATTCTTTAGTGGTGCTTTTTCTCTCTTTAGTATTTTCCTTAAAGTTTACAGTTTCCGTGTAGCTTAGAAGTTAACAGCTTTACAATCGATATTTTTTATAATATTATTCAATGGCGTTAAAAAGTTGTTTAACAAAATCAAAGGGGTTGTGAATTTCATCCCTTTAGAGGGCACTAGGAAAGTTTAAGGTATGGTTAAAAATAAGGTATTAACCGGTAGTACATAAATACAGAATTTTAAATTCTACGGTTTGCTCATACCCGAAATAAAAAATAAAATGTAAATTTTAGGCTCAACTTTGACAGCTCATAGCTCGAAAATAAAAGAGTTGCGATCCTATGTTTATATAAAAAGCTTGTGATAGTTTGGCATGTACTATGTCATACTAAAGTTTACCGATTAAAAACTGAACCACCCTGTGTATACTGACTTCCATAAAAATTGCGATACCTAGAATTAGTTGAATGATTTTATTGAAATTTTCGTTAACGATGTCTTTCATTAGAACAAACAAACGATTAAAATTTGAATAAAATAGTTCAATAAATTCTAGGTGTTGCAATTTTTATGGAAGTCAGTATAATTATAAACAAAATCAAATTATTAATGCATAATGATATTTTATTTATTTATTAGTCAATCAAATAATATAACATTTGTATGAAAGTAAATGTATTATTCACAGCCTGCATCAGCTGGCCAATCACAAACATTAAGTTTGGTGTTGAAATGAAGTCCATCTGGGCACGGCATATCATAGGCTACTCCCCAGTCACATTGGCAGAATCTGCCACAAGTTTCAGGGTGGGCAAAGTAATGAGGGAAATCACCATTTTCTTTTGGGCATGGATCATTTGGGCATCTGCCTTGACCGTTTCCATCGCCACTTTCGTCACTTTCGGAGCTAGAACTAGAGCTGGAGCTACCGGAATCTTCTTCAACATTGCCATCTCCTCCCTCAACTTCTTCTTCTTCATCACCTCCATCAACTACTTCTTCATCGTCATCCCCTTCATTGCTTTCGCTGCTGCTACTGCTGCTGCTGCTTCCACTGTCGTCTCCACCATCACCGTTGCATCCAGCTTTATCTGGCCAATCACAGACTTCCAATTCTTTGTTGAAATGTAAATCAGATGGGCAATCGAATTTGACGGGTTTTCCCCAATCGCATTTGTAAAAGACGGTGCAATCTTCATCATCTACCAAGAAATCAACTTTATCCGGGTTCATGTCGTCGGGGCATTCACCAACTGGGTCGGCTTTGGCATATTGGAAAGCCAATACAAAGGTGGCACATAACAAGAATGTAGCTAAAATGTAAAATATAAAGTTATAACTAAGCTTATTATATTGAAATTGTTATGGACTCACCTTTCATTTTGATATTTAGTCAAATTGCTGTGATGAAACAATTCAAATAATAATTTAAGTATGCGGCGGCCCTATTTTATAGCATAAATCAAAAAAAATACCGATAATTTAATTATAAAGAACAAATTGCTATAATTGCTAATTAATTAGTGTTGATAAAAGCGAGATAATTAATAATAGCCACTAGATATTAATCTATTGCTACCAACACAATAGTTCAATACATATAGTGTATACAAAGTTCATACAAAAAATATTAATGGTTATCGATCAATGAAACCGGATATAATATGATTTTTTTTCGCTTTGATGCAAGAGGCATACGTGCATCACTTGAAAATACATTTTTAAATAAAACATTTGAGTTATTATATTCTTCTTCCATTATTTCTCAAAATGATGTTGGCAGCCAAATACAAAGGAATTACTTTATAAAAACGGCGATATTTCTTAAACAACAGTCGATATGAAATATGAAAATCAATACAAAACTTTTTGGTGCTGTAAGCGAACGTGTGAGGTTAGGTTAGAGCATCTTATAATTTGAGTAACTTCTAAGTTACCCATATTATTTTATACAAAATTTAAAAAATAGCCAGTATAATTTAGTGTTTCAATGTGGCAATAGTTAGGAATTAAGAAACGAAATATTGTGAGGTTAGAAAGAAATATTTGAGATTAAGTTTAGCCAAATTATAAGTTTCCAGGACGGTTAATTTATTTTATATAAAATTTAAAAAAATTCTTGTTGAGTTTGGCGCATCTCGAGAATGTATTTGAAGTCAAAAATTATTCTCTCCTAAACAATTAGGAATTAAGAAATTAAATATTTTGAGGCTACAAAATTATAAACTTAAGGTTTGCCCACTATCCTTCATAGGGAATTTTAAAAATCGCCAATTTAATTTTATGCTTGCTGATAGTGTGGTTACAAAAAAAATGTTTGCTATCCAACTTGTATAAAAACAGTACGCTTTAAAATAATTTATTTTATATCATCTTCTTCTTCTCCTGATTCTTATGCCTGATGGCGTCGGATAAACCATTTTCCTAATCCTCCATCCACCTCTTACACTAATTCCTGGTTAACTCCTTTATATCTTCTAGAGTCTTCCCTCTCTTCTTCCCAACTTCTGCTATTCTTTCCTCTCACTTCTTCCTAGGTTTTCCCCTCTTTTTCTTATCCATATTCTTTGCTTCAAATACTTTTTTTACTATTGTGTTATGTTCCATTCTAATTACGTGGGCGTACCAGTTTAGTTGCTTTCTCTCTATTTTGCTGATTATCTCCTCTTGATCTACTCCCAGTCTTATTTCATCATTCCTTATCCTATCCTACTTTGTTTATTAATTTCATTTCCATTGCTGTGATCTTTCCTTCTTGTTTATCTTGGAGTGTCCATGATTCATTGTCTTATGTTAATATTGGGACTGCTACAGCGTTGTACACTTTCAATTTTATCTTTTTATCTATCTCCTTCTTCCCAAAAATTGTTCTGTTTAGAGTATGATATATACTGTTAAAGTATACTTACCCGCTTCATCAATCAATTGTTTGGACAATTCTTGCTCACTTAACTTAACCCACTTCTTTCGGTCCTACTTTACACGAATGCACCAATCATACATTTTAATAAAAATAAAGAAAATATTTAAAAATTGTACCTACGACGATTTAATAACGTTTGTGCACGCTGCGACTTGTTTCGACTAAAAATTACCAATACTGTGGAAGAATCACGTGATAGGTCATGTGACCACAACGAGAACTACATAGCGGGGTAGATACAATTTTAAATTTAGTTAGTTTACACCGAATTATTTGTATTGTACTTTTAATCAAAATACAGAGTTGGAAAGTGTAAAGTTACACTGTGAGAAATAAACAGATTAACACCGTATTTTTAACATCTTAACAAAGTTATTTTGACTCTGAAAAGAGTTGCAAGCTACTAGAATTTAGTTAAATTTACCACTTTTAGAAAGAGTTAAATCACTCCGTAACATTTTTAACAGTGTACGTTGTCTGATTTCCTTATTCTTCTTATTCGATTCGATCTTCTTATTCGATTTGCCAATTGAAAGAGTCGTTATCAACCGATCAAGCGTCCCATTAACAGAGGAGGAAACTAAAGTACTCGCCAAAGGCTTAAATTATGCAGTCGCTCCAAAGAGGGTTCCCAAAGAAGAAATTATATGTGAAGTGGAAGTGGCTATTCGCAGAATACCTGCAGTGAAAGCAGAGGAAATTCGTCAAGACATAGCGAGAGTGCTTAAAACAGCAATGCCACCAAAATCAAACTTAACAATAAACAAAAGAAGAGCACTACGAACGATAAGGGAAAAACCAGACATTATCATCCTACCAGCGGACAAGGGGAATGCGACCGTGGTTATGGACAGAAAAGAATACGACGACAAGATCAAGAGCCTTTTGGACACAGCCACCTATAAGAAAATAAAAAAGGACACAACCGAGATGATAGTAAGGAAGATGAAAGAACTGGTAAAATTCACAGAAATCCCAGCAGATCAACAAAAAAGCTTATTCGTACAGGCTCCAGTACCAGCAAGGATATATGGATTACCCAAAATCCATAAACCAGACGTCCCACTACGTCCTATTGTCAGTGCCATAAATTCTCCCACCTATCAACTAGCAAAACACCTTTCCAAGATTCTGTCTCCTTTTACAGGTAAAACAGTGGAATCTCTATTCACCAGAGTACCAGTCAAAGATGCCGTGGATGGTCTTCGCCAGAAACTTATCCCGGAGGGTTTGCCCAAGTATGTCCCAGGACTAGTGGAATACTGCCTATCGTCGACATATTTCAGCTGGAAGGGGGAATTCTACGAGCAATGCGAAGGAGCAGCCATGGGATCACCTCTGTCTCCTGTGATAGCCAATTTTTACATGGAGATGTTTGAAGAGGAGGCGCTAAAGAAGAGTCCTTGGAAACCGAAGCTATGGCTCCGTTACGTCGATGACACTTTCGTGATCTGGCAACATGGAAAAGAGCAACTCCAGGAATTTCTAGACCACCTCAATTCACAGCACCCCATGATAAAATTTACCATGGAAACAGAAAATGCAAAACAGTTGCCATTCCTGGATGTGTTAGTCACTAGGAAAACAGACGGGGGCATGAAACTGGGAGTATATCGAAAGAAGACACATACGAATAGGTACCTGCAGGCTTCATCCCACCACCACCCACAACAGAAGAGGTCCATGATTCAAGCCTTATTTCAGCGAGCAGAGAGGATATGCGATAAAGAGAACCTAAGAAAAGAAGAAAGATTCCTAGAAGATGTGCTGCAGAAGAACGGCTACACGATGAGAGATATCCGACGATCCACCAAACCACATAAACAGAAGGATGACTCGGTAAGTACGACACCAGCCGGTTTTATCTGCCTTCCTTACGTTTCAGGTGTGACGGACCGAATTGCGAGGCGTCTGAAGAAGAATGATATCGTGGTACGATACGGTACGGTCAGCAAAATACAAAACGCTCTTCCGATAGCCAAAGACAAACTAACCCCATTAAAGGGAGCTGGAGTCTACCGGCTATCTTGCAGTTGCTCGAAATATTACGTTGGCCAAACTGGACGTAACATCGAGTGCCGCATCAAAGAACACGAAAGAGACGTCCGACTAAGGAAGATCCAACAATCTGCAGTCGCAGAGCATTGCCACAAAGGAGGACACAGCATAGAGTTCGAAAAAACCAAAGTGCTAGCAAGAAACGGGCATTACTTCCAAAGATTGACGAGAGAGGCGATAGAGATTCATCAACATGGGAATAACATGAATAGAGAAGATGGCTGAAAACTCAGCCGCACATGGAAGATGTTGGTGAACTCAACGAAGCCTTCTCCACCCGGATTTGACAAAACAACTTAGTTGACAATTAGACACTAATTAGTTATTAATTACCTTTTCATGTATTTATTGTCAAATTTTAAAACGAATTCGTCACTTCGAACTTGTTTCTGAAGAAGGTTGCAACATGGCATCCGAAACGTCAAACATTTTTTCAAAAAACGCACGGCTTAACCCGAAAGATTTTAGGTCTAGTGTTAGTTCTAGTTTTAGTTTAATGTATAATAATTGTTGGGTTGGATTGGAAAAATGTTGAAACAAAACTTATATTTTCGGCGTAACCTAAAAGACTTCATATGATAATACTTCTTATATCCTTTGTTCCTTAATAAAAATTTCTTTATTTATTTTGTATGAATGTAAAAATATCACTGATTGAATTCAATTCTTTTCGAAAAAGTTACGAATTAGGAAATGAAACTTTCTGGTTTATTTAAAAGGACCTTACTAATAGATTAATTATATGGAAAATTTTCTGCCTGATAACAACAATCATTTATGCAATGAAAGAGTAAAAAGCAACAAAGTATCAATACTGCCATCTATGATAATGGAATAGTCATAATTAAAACATAGTAAAGATAACACTACATAAAACCAGAAGCCACTCTTACATATGGAAAATGTAGCAAATAATTCTTAATGACATTTCAGTATACCAAAGTATCAAAGTTGTGAAACACATTATAAGAATAGAATAGATAAGATATTTTATATGTTTTAGTAGAATACGTAGTACGTAGGGACATTGGCGATAATATTGCCATCTTATACTTAGTATATAAACGAACTTTAACAATTTTCACGAATGTTGGCAGCCAGTGCTTATAGGATGGTGTATAATATATATTGTATATTCATATGTTGTTATATATTTTTGGTAATAATGTAAGTAGTAGCTATCGTTATTCTTACCAGAAAAATGCCTAGAAGTAAGCAAGATATAACATGGCTGCGTTAGATGTTGGCGCATTGAAGGGAATTTTGAAAGAAGTTACATATAATAATGCAAAAGTGCGAACCGCAGTTAAAATATTTCGAATGGTTACAAATTGAGAATAATGCACAGGGAAATCCAAATAATATAGCTTATGTTTACATAGCAAAAAATGATAGGTACCCATAAAGTGTTTTTTTTAAACGAAGAACTCCAGTTAGTCGATTATTATTTACATGCCGCTCGATTTCACCATGGTCTCACAAAAAGAGAAACTCGCGTTTGAATTTGCTCATGAAAACCACATTAACATACCAAATAGTTGGACCGAAAACAAGACCGCCGGAGAAATGTGGTTAAGAGGGTTAAGAAAACGGTATACAAATTTGAGTTTACGAAAACCAGAGGCGACGTGTCTTTCCCATGCTACCAGCATTAATCGGCAGACTGTGTCATGTTTTTGCAATAATATTCAAGATGTAATGATTAGATACCAATTTCCTCACAGTAAAATTTAAAATTTAGATGATACTGGTAATTCCACTGTTCACACACCACCCAAAATTTTATCATCAAAAGGTGTTAAGCAAGTAGGAAATGTTACATCCGATGAAAGAGAAGTTAACATTACTATTGTCTAACCGTGATTAGACATGACACTTCAGACAGGTGATTTACCAAAGAACGCAGACAAACCAAAAACTATCAAACAGTCAAGATGAAAAAGACTTAAGCGTAGCTAACTGTAACTCTTTTGCAAAGTCGACGAATAAAGAAAGTAGTGCATGCATATCCAAGTCACAATGCATTGCTGGATCGGCTGCTGCAAGCTGGACCTGGAGTATTGCCTTAACTTCTTCTTCAGTAGAAGCTCTTCGACCATTTCCAAAGTCCGTGCCGAGAATAGTACAATAAGAAAGAAAAAAAGGTAAAACGCGTATTTACTGATTATGTCCTGAAAAGAACATAATTAAATATGAAAAGAAAAAGAATCCTACCCCATTTCATTGTAAACATTGTATACAAAAGTCTAAGGAACCTGTTAGTATATTTGGAAATTTTAAAACATTGTGCTTTTAGAAAAAGAATTATATTTCAAACTAGATCAAATGCTTTAATTGAATGATTATTAACAAAAACAAATTATTAATGCATAATTAAATTTTATTTGTGTTCAGATAAGTAACATTTTTATGATAATAAGTATATTATTCACATCCTGCATCAGCTGGCCAATCGCAAACATTAAGGTCGGTGTTGAAATGAAGACCATCTGGGCATGGCATATCATAGGCAACTCCCCAGTCGCATTGGCAGAATCTACCACAGGTTTCTGGGTGGGCAAAGTAATGAGGGAAATCACCATTTTCTTTTGGGCACGGATCATTTGGGCATTTGCCTTGACCGTTTCCATCGCTACTTTCGTTACTTTCGGAGCTAGAACTAGAGCTGGAGCTACTGGAATCTTCTTCAACATTGTCATCTCCTCCTTCAACTACTTCTTCATCGTCATCCCCTTCATCGCTTTCGCTACTGCTACTGCTGCTGCTACTTCCACTGTCATCTCCACCATCACCGTTGCATCCAGCTTTATCGGGCCAATCACAGACTTCCAATTCTTTGTTGAAATGTAAATCAGATGGGCAATCGAATTTGACGGGTTTTCCCCAATCGCATTTGTAGAAGACGGTGCAATCTTTATCATCTACCAAGAAATCAACTTTATCCGGGTTCATGTCGTCGGGACATTCACCAACTCGTCGGCTTTGGCATATTGGAAAGCCAATACAAGGGTGGCACATAACAAGAATGTAACTAAAATATAAAAATAAAGTTGTAGCTAAGTCTATTAAATTAAAATCGTTATAAACTTACCTTTCATTTTGATATGTAGTCAAATTGCTGTAAACGAACAATTCGAATAATAATTTAAGTGTGCGGCAACCCTGTTTTATAGCATAAACCCAAAAAAATGACGATAATTTAATTCTAAATAACAAATTACTATAAGTGGTAATTAATTAGTTTTGATTAAAGTAAGATAATAATTAATAACAGCCAATAGGTTTTAATCTGCTACCGACACAATAGTTCAATACTTATAGAATTTTAAAACTAAAGAAAAATGTGAATTGTCATCGATCAACGAAAATTATATTGTCCAATTGTTGGCATTAATTAAATATTTTTAGCTATTTACTAAAATTTCCTTCGAGCTTCATTAACATATCTGCAAGAATTTAATCGTTTCATTGCAAATGTCCAATATCCAACTCTTCTTCATCATTCATAGGATTGAACGAGGGTGAGGCAGAGTATAAACAAACACCTGTACAAATCAAACCTCATCAGCAATGTAATCTTTAATTTTTTGACGTAAAAATGTTGTAATATATTTGCGATTCTTTTTCTCAAAAACTAGCTGAGGAAAAAGTTTCAATTTTGAACAGAATAAGAAAATATGTCCGAGAGATATTTTAAGGCAAAGGGCTTGTAGGTAAACATCGAGAAGACAAAGGTCATGAAGTTCTGCAAAGGTGGGAGAAGAATGGATGTAGGAGGGAAGAGAGATAGAGGAAGTGAAGGAGTATACATATTTGGGATATGGGTTCTCGGACGATAATAAAGTTGGGTCGCAAGTTAGGGCGATGGAAAGAAGAGTGAAGAAGCGATGTGGGAAAAAGAAAGGTTATGTTTGAAAGCGGATAAGTATGAGAATGGAAAGAACAAGGGTTACTGGAGGATGTACAAACAAGGTATTGGAGATGGGTATTGGAGTTGGCAAGGGAGACTTCAGCCTATATAGTGAGGGAAGAGGTTACAGTGGATGGAAGCTGGGAGAAGAGCAGTGAAGTACGAGGAAAGGATAGAAAAAGGACTGCATTGCAGGATCTTGGGAGAGTGCTGCAGGGAAATTAGGGAGAGGAGTAATTTTTGACATCCTAACGTTTGTACAAGAACTTGATGCACAAGATTTCAAAAAAAGACTAGAATTTTTGGAATGGGCATTAAAAAATGTTCAACAAGAATATATTTTGTTGATTATCTTTTATTCACCGATGAGGCGACATTCCTTAAAAATTACTCGCCATAATCTTCATTTCTACGATACTGTCAATTCTAATTTTAGACGATTAGTAGACCACCAAGATCGATGGTGCTTAAATGTCTGGGCAGGAATTATCTGGGTAGGATCTTATTTGAATTTTTTAGAAAATCAACTGCAGGCTCTTTTAGAAGATGTTTTACTAGACGTTCGGCAAAGATTGTGCCTTACGATGCTTCAGAAAAATATAGGGTGTTCCATTTAAAATAACAAAGTTATGGCTCACCAAACATTGCATAAATTAATTGCTTCTGGTAAACACTCTGTATAATAACATCCAATAGTATTAACGGTGATCGAAACACCCAAGCTTTATTTATCGACATGCCAAATTGCAATCTTCAATATTTAATAATAATGCTGCCTTGCATTCAAAAATTGAAAACAATATATGCAGTTGTAGCATTTAAGACAGCTAATCAGCGCATGTAAAAAAATATATCTACAAATACATATATTAAGTTGAGTACGGTCCTCGAATAGTAAAACACCCAGTATAGCTGAAAATAATTTTAATGGATGCAGCTTTGATGGTAATATATGATAACATAAAAACATTTTTTTATATTTTCAACAGTAAAGCCACTATCTTTCGTCGCTGCATTATTGACTCACCCTGTATATGTATATTGCTATAAAATTGTGAATATTTTTGTATAGAATAAAACGCTCATTATTTGTATCAAGGAATGTTAGGTAAGGTTAGTTTTGTTTTGAAATGTTAATCATTCCGTGACATAATGGTAGGTAAGTGTCGGTATCTGGTTCACAATATAATAAGATAATAATAAAATGTTAATAAAATAATAATGATTTTGTATTGTAACATGATGTTATATGTCGTGTACACAGCATGCTACAGCCACTTTCCCTCCTATAAAGACTAATCAAAGAGGAAGATGGTTGTAAAAAAAAATCGTACTTAAAAATTGAAACAAAATTGATTTTATCGCTTTGGTGACATGTTGAGTTTTCTTTTAAAAGGAATGCTGGTTTAAGATTGTTGATGTTAACAGTTAGTTCCTGGTTGTTTTTGAAAATTACAAAATATTTCGCAAATTTTTTTATTACTTTAAATGGGCTTTCATATCTTGGAGTTAAAGAGGGTTGAATCACATTAATTTTGACAAAGGCAAATTTTGAATTGAATAAATGGTTTTTGTTTTGAATGAAAAACTGTGTATAGTGGTTTCAAAGAAGATAATGTTTCATTAAACTAGATAGCAATGGATCAGATTCCAAAGGGTATTGATTATTAATAAAAAATTCTCCAGGAAACGTAAGTGGTTGACCGTATACTAGTTCGGCAGATGAACAACCTAGGTCTTGTGTCAGTAAGGTTAGTTTTATTTTCTGCAACAGGACAAAAAATGACGCCGCGAAAATTTCAACAACCTCAATATCATGATACGAATTACAGTCGGTGTATATGTATACGTAACAGTCTGCTATGGCAATTGAACCATCGTGGTGGAGGACGCCTTTACTATGACGAGTTATCATCACAGTAAAGTCAAAAGTGCTCTGCCAGTTAAAACTAATATTTTAAATATGGCGCTAATTAGAATGGAACAGGCGAATGGTATTGTGATATTTTTGTTATTAAAAGAGAAATTAATGTGCACGATTAAAAGAAAAAAAGAAAACAAGATTCTGGATATCATTAACTGATATCTAAATAACAAATGTGGACGTCCGTAATTCCTCACGATTACTATATAACAAATGAATTTGTTCCATTTGTTGAATCATATAATTGTTTTTATAATTGCAAGTGAAGTACTTCTTTTAACTTTAACTAATATTTTTCAAATAAAATTCAATCAACAACGTTCTTATTCAATAACCATATTTACATTTATTTAAATAATATAACAATTTTCATAAATCAGATATATTATTCACAGCCTGCATCAGCTGGCCAATCACAAACATTGAGTTCGGTGTTGAAATGAAGTCCATCTGGGCATGGCATATCATAGGCAACTCCCCAATCGCATTGGCAGAATCTACCACAAGTTTCAGGGTGGGCAAAGTAATGAGGGAATTCACCGTTTTCTTTTGGGCATGGATCATTTGGGCATCTTCCTTGACCGTTTCCATCACCACTTTCGTCACTTTCGGAGCTAGAACTAGAACTGGAGCTACTAGAATCTTCTTCAACATTGTCATCTCCTCCCTCAACTTCTTCATCATCACCTCCTTCAACTACTTCTTCATCGTCCCCTTCATCGCTTTCACTGCTGCTACTGCTGCTGCTACTTCCACCGTCATCTCCACCATCACCATTACATCCAGCTTTATCTGGCCAATCACAGACTTCCAATTCTTTGTTGAAGTGTAAACCGGATGGGCAATCGAATTTGACTGGTTTTCCCCAATCGCATTTGTAAAAGACGGTGCAATCTCCATCATCTACCAAGAAATCAACTTTTGCCGGGTTCATGTCGTCGGGGCATTCACCAACTGGCTCGGCTTTGGCATATTGGAAAGCCAATACAAAGGTGGCACATAACAAGAATGTAACTAAAATTTAAAAAATACAGTTTTAGCTAAGGCTATTAAAATAAAATCGTTATAAACTTACCTTTCATTTTGATGCTTAGCCAAATTGCTGTAATAGAACAATTCGAATAATAATTGAGGAAGGTACTACCCGATTTTATAGCAATATTAAACGCAAAAAATTCTAGATAACTATTATGATAATTGCCAATTAATTAGTTTTGATAGGTATAGATATTAATCTTTACTATCAATCTACTAGTTAAATACATATGGAGTGTGAAAAATACGATTATGAAGTGCTAGAAATAATCGTATCAATGAAATTTTCTAGTATCAAATTATCATTTCAATAACAATGATTACTATGATAAGATTTCAATGTCAAAATTAATTTCCTAAAGATCTCTCTAATTTCCTTGTTTCTAATTTCAATTTCTGTTGATTAAAAGTAGTTGAAAAAACTGAGTATAGACACCAATCTACACTCTTTACCATCAAGATCAGTGATAACTGATCTTGACAACCTACAGTAAACAAAACTAACCAACACCAATCCACCCGCGGAAAGGAATCTTGGAATAGGTCAGGTTTGTTTCATCACAAACCAAACCAAACCTGACGTATAGTAGCAGAGTGAACAAGTATTGCACAAAGTACCAGTTTTAAATCATCAATCAGCGATCAAATTTGGACACTAATGTTGGTGGATAATCCACTAAAAGATTCCTGCAAGGAGAGCTCAATAACTAATGCTAGTTGTGAAGAAGTGCAACACTAAGCCAACCACAATAACGTCTATTTGCTACAGTCGTTTATATATATATATATATATATCGATTAAAACGCATCTAAGATTTAAAACGACATCAAACTACTTGAGTGATTACGTGCTTGAATCGGTTTCCTATAACGTTATTTTCCTCACGTACACGCTCAAAATGTCTTAGATCTGGCCAATATATACCTCTCGATAGGTTCTGCATACTTACACTACAATGAATCCATGATCAACTTATTCACTCCACACTGCACAGTAACGCATACCTAAGTTTCTTTTTTCCGCGTCATCAACATAGTAACTCCAACATATCCACCACTCAGCACCTTAAAATCTACAATCAACACCATACAATCCACACTCAGCCCCTTAATCAGTTCACCACACACATATCTCAAGGCTCCTGATCTCTAATCCTCAGACTCCTTACCTTTTCCAACAACACCTGCGCATCCTTGAATCTTATATGTATACACTGAATATATTGAGTGAATGACTTTTGTTCGAATACGTTATAAGTGCGTTACCAACACTTAAAAGTGAAGAGCAATTTGCACCATAACTTCTAAGTTGTCCATTCTCAGCGACTTGAATTCTTCAAAACACATATTAACAATACTAAATAAATACTCGACGTTGAGAAATATGTAAATAATTTATGTATTTTAACACTACGGATTGTGAGTCAGGTTCGAATAATCAATAATCTTGTAATCAAAGCAATCTTTCATTAACTAGGTACTCGACTATCTTGTAAACTTCGCTTTGTTATTACTGTTACTATTGATAAGATGATTCATTCTTCGATGAGACGTCATCTTGTTCACCACCTTTTACTACAAAGAGAAGATTTCAAAAGAAGATATTCGTCTATTTTTTTTTAATGCCTGATTACTTAGTTTTTGGAGAAATATTATTGGAAAATTACAATTTTTTTCTTTTAATTGAATGCTTTTTGAAATTATCTTGTTTTTATCAGCGCCGTGAATTACAAATTTTTAAAAAAGTAAAAGTTGTTATAGTAATTAATGTCAGAGGAAATCGCTTGAAGTGTTTTTAATTAAACTGGGATGTAGGAACTAATACTACTAATAGATATTAGTTTTTTTTAATATTTTGATATCAATTATATTCCCATGAAAACCATTCTAACATTTACAAAAACATCTTGTGTGTTAAACAATGAGTAGGTAATCTCAAACTGTAAAACAACATGTGGTAGTATCAATAATTATCGGTAATACTACTTGTTGTCGGTTAAAGCGCATCCAATGATGTGGTATGTGGCCTTCAAAAACAGTATCTTGCCAAAATCTTAAGTAGTATGGATGCAATATTACCGGATATCTAATTAAACACATGAATACAAAATAAATTCAAAATAAAATATACAATTATGCTGTATCATCTTTATTATATTATTTGGTTATTACTAAACGTATAATTCATTTAGATCATTAATAAGAAATTATGCATGTGGACATTTGGCATCAGCAGGATAATCACAAACATTCAAAACGGGGTTGAAATGTAAACCAGTAGGACATGGCATATCATATGCTACTCCCCAATCACATTTGCAATATCTATCACAAACCTTAGGATGGCAATGGAAGACGGGGAAATCACCATTTTGAGATGGGCATACCACGCTAGAGCAATCATCACCAGGAATTGGAGATGTCACTGGTGTTTGAGTGAAAGTTGTAGTGGTTTCATCGGTTAATACGTCATCGGTAGTTGGATCAGGTTTTGGGGTGGTAGTTGGAAGTGGGGCTCCATTGCAACCAGCATTTTCAGGCCAATCACAGACGTTTAATTCGGTGTTAAAATGTAATCCAGCTGGGCATGGCATGTCGTGAACTGTACCGTAGTTATCGCATTTACAATATCTTCCACAATCTTTAGGATGTGCGTGGAATACTGGGTATTGGCCAGGAGTGTAAGGACAAGTCACTGATGCACAATCTCCAGGTTTAGGAGTGGTTATAGTGGGTGTTTGGGTTGTTGGCGTTGGTGGAGCTGGAGTAGTTTTTTCAGTGGTAGTTGTCTTTGTAGTGGTAGTCGAACCTCCATTACATCCAGCATTTTCTGGCCAATCGCAAACATTTAAGTCGGTATTGAAATGTAATCCAGCTGGGCATGGCATGTCATGGACAATACCGTAGTTATCGCATTTACAATATCTTCCACAATCTTTAGGATGTGCGTGGAAAACTGGGTATTGACCAGGAGTGTAAGGACAAGTCACTGATGTACAATCTCCAGGTTTAGGAGTGGTTATAGTGGGTGTTTGGGTTGTTGGCGTTGATGGAGCTGGAGTTGTTTTTTCAATGGTAGTTGGTTTTTCAGTGGTAGTTGTTTTTGAAGTGGTAGTCGAACCTCCATTGCATCCAACATTTTCTGGCCAATCGCAAACATTTAATTCAGTATTAAAATGTAATCCAGCTGGGCATGGCATGTCATGAACAGTACCGTAGTTATCGCATTTACAATATCTTCCACAATCTTCAGGGTGAGCGTGGAAAACTGGGTATTTTCCAGGTGTGTACGGACACGTTACGGATTCACAGCTTCCAGAGTTAGGGGTGGAATGAGGTTGTGTAGTTGGATTTGTCGTCCCAGTAGTAGATCCAGCTGATCCACTACATCCCGCGTTTTCTGGCCAATCACAGACATTTAATTTAGAGTTAAAATGTAAATTAGAGGGGCAGGTGTATAGTACAGGTTTCCCCCAGTCACATTTATAGAATTTATTGCAGTCTTTATTATCGATAAGGAAGTCTACGTAAGCACCATTAGTACTTGGGCATACTCCAACAGGATCCGCACCAATTCCAACGATACTCAAAAGACCTAAAGCAGCTATAGCTACAAATAAAATATAAAAATTATATTAGCTACAAATATTTTTCATCAAATTGTTTCTTACCTCTCATCATTGTATTGAACTGCTCAGAAGGAGCTAAACTTTGAGTAGACAACGAATTTGAAACGATTTATATACACACAAAATATTTTTTCTTATTGCAATTATTGAGAAATCTAATCATTATCAAGGATTTATTCTATAATGTTCATCCGGTTTTCATGATTGATGCATTATTTGTTAAAACATTTGTGTACACACATAAACGGATTAAAAATCGTTTAAAAAGTATTTTTATTTGATTATAGAAGCGGCAACAGACGTACAAACAATTCATAATTCAATTTGTTATATGTTTTGATACACACAGTATTGTGCTAGCAAATGTTGAAGTAAACAACAAATATTTATTGTTCAATTATGCACCCTTTATAAAAAATAAAATTTAAATATCTCAATACAATTCAGTACATCTACACAGAACTGCACAATATTAAGTGTAATCAGACAATATCAATTAATTACCTGTAATAATTAACCTTGAGGACCAATTAAAAAAATATATATTGATTAATTTTATTAATGTAAATCGTCATGAAATAGATATCACTAACTGAGAGAGTAACAATAAAGATTTGTACTTTCAGAAAATTAGAAAAGTAGAAGATAAACAAGCCTTAAAACTCCAAAAAAAATGACAAAACTACAGTCCCAGACATAAGTTGTAGATTACAAAAAAGTCTTCGACTGCGTATAACACCTAACGCTTGCAGATATCCTAAGAAGACGCTAAACTTTATAGCTGAGAGATCACTGGAATTGCTCCGAACGGCAACATCAATAGTCATAATCGCCAACCTTTGTCCTATGACAAAGGTTGGCGATAAATAAAAAAGTATAGATAAATAAGGATAATTTTAAAATGTAATGGATATAGTTAATAGTTTAATTTAGTTCAGTTTTAAGGAATTTTTATTATTTTATTTTTGCATAGTATTGAAAACGTGTAGTTCACTGAAGAGTCGAAAACATCATATTGAATTGCAATATGCTGACGACACAAGTGTCAGTGAACTACTCGTTTCCTGTCAACTACAATTAGTTCTCTATAGACAATCAATCATAGACTATCGTTAAGAACTTATCGATATTTGTTAAGTTACTTATAAATAAAATGGATTAAAATTAATTAAAGTCTTTTCAATAAAACATAGAAAACCATAAGATCACAAATTATTACATGGTGATCCTGCCAGGAATATGAACGTTTTATAAAAATATAATATTAATACCAGCTCAAATTTTTTTTAAGATCACTGTATTGTTTTATGCGGTTAAGGGGCGCCGACGAAACACAACGGTCAGAATGAAACATGGGTACCTTTAGCGACGTACTGGCATAACAGTGAAGTCGGTGAAACACTACCCAATCCTAACCGTAACGGTTACGTTTAAGCCTAAAATCACGTTTTTAAGTTAAAAAGGAAACAGTGACCATATAATTATTCTGCTTATAGGATGCTGTACGTCGGGACATTAGTTTTGTTCTCGGGCCATGTCCTAAGGTATAATATTGTATATTAATTTGTTGTTATATATATTTGTGGTAATAGTGAAGAAATAAAGTCTATCGTTATTCTTCCCAGAAAAATGCCTAAAAGTAAGCAAGATAAAACAAGGCCTGCGTTAGATCTTGGCGCACTGAAGTGAATTTTGAAGGAAGTTACAGATAATAATGGAAAAGTGCAAATCGCAGCTAAAATGTTTGCATTTTTCAAAACTACCCTCTTTCGTCATGTTACACCGTCTAGAAATTGACAATAATGCACAGGCAAATCCAAATAATACAGGTTATGTCTATATAGCAAAAATATACTCACTCATAAAGTGCTTTCTGTGAATGAAGAACTCCAGTGAGTCGTTTATTATATACATGCCGATACATGCCATCATGGTCTCACAAAAAGAGAAGAAATGAAACTCGCGTATGAATTTGGTCATGAAAACCGTACTAAAATATCAAATAGTTGGACTGAAAACAAGTCCGCCGGAGAAATGTGATTGAAAGGTTTAAGAAAACGGCATACAAATTTGAGTTTACGAAAACCAGAGTCGACAAATCTTTCCCGTGCGGCCAGTTTTAATCGACAGACTGATACCAATTCCCTTCCAGTAAAATTTAAAATTTAGATGATACTGGCAATTCCATTGTTTACACACCACCTAAAAGTTTATCATCAAAAGGTGTTAAGCAAGTAGGAAGTGTTACATCTGGTGAAAGAGGAATTAACATTACTATGATTGTTGCGGTTAATGCCACTGGTAATCATGTGATACCTATATTGATTTTTCCTGAAGTACACTTCAAGTCCC
This sequence comes from Onthophagus taurus, assembly GCF_036711975.1. Classification (NCBI taxonomy): domain Eukaryota; kingdom Metazoa; phylum Arthropoda; class Insecta; order Coleoptera; family Scarabaeidae; genus Onthophagus; species Onthophagus taurus. The sequence continues at coordinate 20,044,198 of NC_091972.1, read as the reverse complement.
ACATGCTTATTGGTGATCCATTGGCGCACAAATCCATCTGGATGATCTAATGAAGGGCTTTGTGTAGATTATAGAAAACTTTAATGCCCACGAAAAACCTTCCAAAGATGATCCGATCCTATTAATCCTTGATAATTACGAATCACATATTTCGCTTCCAGCGATTAGCTTAGAAAAGTAAAATGGCGTTGTAATGTTAACTCCTTCGCATCACACTTCACACAAGCTTCAACCGTTGGACCACGAAGTGTTTGGCCCTTACAGATCCTATTACAATGCTGGAAAAGCTTAAATAGCTGGTTACTAGAATATTCTGGAAAACCAATTAGCATATATGATATTGCTGGATTAATAGGAAAAGCATTTAGTAAATTTACTATACTAATTTACTTTATAAAGGAGAATATTGAAAAAGGATATCAGGTGACGGACATTCATCCCTTCAATGACCAAGTTTTTCGAGACGATGAGTTTTTTACTGACCGAGAGATTAGACATGACACTTCAGGAGGTGATTTATCAGAGCGGAAAAAGACAAACCAAAAATTATCAAACAGCCAAAATGAAGAAGGCTTATGCTTAGAGTGTAACAGTAACTTTTTTGTAAAGTCGACGAATGAAGAAAGTATTTATGCTTTTACATGCACATCGAAGTCTCAATGCATTGCTGGATCGGCTGCTGCTACCTCGAACTGGAGTATTCCCTTAACATCTTCTTCGCCAGAAGGTATTCGACCATTTCCAAAGGGCGCGCCGAGAATAGTACAAAAAGAAAGAAAAAATGGTAAAACGCGCATATTGACTGTTTATTGCCTGAAAAGGAAATAAATGAATATGAAACAAAAGTGGAAGAAGAAAACCAACGGTTAATATATGTATGTAGTTTCACGTGGGGGTGAGTTACTTCACAGCACTTAGGCCCCAACGGACAATTTGTACGTCCCCACAATTTACTGTTCATTCAAGGGTCAGAAAACCAGCCCAATCTTTTCATGAACGTTAATATAGAACAGAAAGGTATGTTCCTTATATCCAAAATTTGGAGCCATGCTACTCTTATCACAGAAGTGTAGATCCACATTGTAACTTTCGGATTTAAGCCCTAAGTATTCCCAATAACTCTTCGGCACTGGATCAGTACAATCGTTGCTTTTCTGGTTTTGCAACTAATGTGTGATGTCCAAGTTAGTCCTTTGTCCAAGATAACACCCAGATATTTCACCTCTGGAGCAAAGGTTAATGGATTATTGCAGAAATTGGGTGGCGTCTCTCAAACTGTCTCTTAACTCTGTCTTTTTAGGATTGACAGAGAGGGTATGTTCATCACACTATCGTTCAACAAGTTTAAGCGCCTGCTGCATTCTGTAACAAAGAAAATTGTCAGGTTTACCTCTTAACAAGATAGCCACGTCGTCGGCGTAACCAACTGTGAAGAGATATTTATGATTTAACTCACGAAGGAGATCATCAACTGTTAAGAATTTCCAAAAAATTAACTGGAAGGTGTGTTAGGTTTTTCCATGTACGTCCTTTTTTGAGTATTTTGGCTCGCATCAAGTGATCATTCCTCCATATTTGGGAATATAAAGAATTGTTTGAGGACCTGCAGTGGATAGAGGGTAGTTTGGTTGTTTATGCTGATGCTTCCAAATCTACAAGTGGTGGTGTTGGTTGTGCTTTTTTGATACCTACTATTAATTACCATGTCAGTTTTAAACTTAATCCATCCACTAGTATTTTTGCGGCGGAAGCAACAACAATTTTGGAGGCCTTAAAGTATATGGATAGAAATATACGCCTAAATAGTAGCGTTAAAAAGCGTCCTACTATCTATAAAACACAGGAAACACTTCTCGAAATACTAGCCTGTTATAGTGGAAATTTTGAACAACGTCGCTAGGTTGAATGGTCAAGGCCATGTGGTAAAACTTTTATGGGTGAAGGCTCACGCTGGTTGAAAACGAACTTTGTTCTTCTGAGGTCTTATCTATCTGCAGGGAAAAACTTGTAAAGGAGGACTGGTGCAGACACTGGGATCAAACATATCAGCACAGGCGTATATCCTCGTATACTTTACCATCAATGGTATAGTGAGCGTGACGTTTCTAGAAATTTCTTTTCAACTATTGTCAGGGTGAAGTCCGGCCTTGGATGTTGCCGTGCCTATGTAAATAAAATTAATATTTTACAGTCCCCCAATTGTTTGAAAGTTTTGTCGCAGTACTAAATGTCATTTTAAATGTCTTCTGAAAGACAAAACTGTAAACGAAATCCCTACTATGTTGCCAAGTGTGTGTTTTCGTGAACGCATGTTAATTAAGAAATGTTAAAAGGAAATCTTTTATACTAAATATTCTACAGGTGGCCCATCGAAAACGAGCTGACGAACATAACTTCCAGGGAAAGATTTTTTCGAAATAAATCTGAAACACATAAGTTTGTTTTTCAGGGGAACAACTTTTGACGCAAAAATTATACCTCAAACTTTACCCTTCTAAGCCGGAATGTCATTCCCCAATATTTTTCAAATGGGATGGGTGGTTAAGATTTTCACTTCAGAATCAAGTTCAAAACTTGATGTTTGAACTTGAAGTTTCAAACTTCAATCATAAATTCCACCAATTTATACATATAAGTATCTTTTATAATGTGAAGGGGTTGTAGCTGGATTTCTTGTCAGGCTATTAGCAATTTACTCTAATAACGACACAAATATATGATCTCTATAAGAAAGTTTATTTTTAATTAAAATGTTAACATATAAATAATGTCAAATAGACGTTATTGTAGTTGGCTTGGTGTTGTACTTCTTCACAACCACCATTAGTTATTGAGCTCACCTTGCAGGAATCCCTTAGTGGACTATTCACCAACAAGTGTGCCCAAATTTGAAATAATGATAATGTTTATATTGCAAAATTATTATTTAGCTTCTACAAATGACCACACTACTACATAAATAAAAACCGTTTTTAATACAAATTAGGCGTAACGTCTAATTTTATCATAATGACATAACCATGTATGGATTTAATATTTTAGGTGGAATTGAAATTATTTATGGAATAAAATAATGGAATGAAGTGTAAAAACTGCAATCAAGAGTGAAAAACTGTGTAAAAACTACTAAACAAAACCTGGTGCTATCCGATCAACTACCTATCGAATGCAATACGCATAAATATGAAGTTTCTGTACTAAAATTTCAGTCGACGGCGCAGCCCAAATCAAAACTGGTACTTTATGCAATACTTCTTCACCCTGCTACTGTACGTCAGGTTTGGTTTGGTTTGGGATGGCCTGTTATATTTGAAACAAACCTGACCTATTCCAAGATTCCTTTCCGCAGGTGGATTGGAGTAGGTTAGTTTTGTTTATTATAGGTTGTCAAGAGCACTGTTAATGGTAGATTGGTGTCTATACTCAGTTTTTTCAACTACTTTTAAATCAACGGAAATTGAAATTAGAAACAAGGAAATTAGAGAGATCTTTAGGAAATTACTTTTGACAGTGAAATCTTATCCTAGTAATCATTGTTATTGAAATAATAAATTGATATTAGAAAATTTCATTGATACGATTATTTCTAACAATTCATAATTGTATTTTTGACACTCCATATATATTTAACTAGTAGATTGATAGTAAAGATTAATATCTATACCTATCAATACTAATTAATTGGCAGTTATCATCTAGAATTTTTTCGCGTTTAATATTGCTATAAAATCAGGTAGTACCTTCCTCAATTATTATTCGAATTGTTCTATTACAGCAATTTGGCTAAACATCAAAATGAAAGGTAAGTTTATAACGATTTTATTTTAATAGCCTTAGCTAAAACTGTATTTTTTATATTTTAGTTACATTCTTGTTATGTGTCACCTTTGTATTGGCTTTCCAATATGCCAAAGCCGACCCAGTTGGTGAATGCCCCGAGGACATGAACCCGGCAAAAGTTGATTTCTTGGTAGATGATGGAGATTGCACCGTCTTTTACAAATGCGACTGGGGAAAACCAGTCAAATTCGATTGCCCATCCGGTTTACATTTCAACAAAGAATTGGAAGTCTGTGATTGGCCAGATAAAGCTGGATGCAACGGTGATGGTGGAGATGATGGTGGAAGTAGCAGCAGCAGTAGCAGCAGTGAAAGCGATGAAGGGGACGATGAAGAAGTAGTTGAAGGAGGAGATGACAATGTTGAAGAAGATTCCGGTAGCTCCAGCTCTAGTTCTAGCTCCGAAAGTGACGAAAGTGGCGATGGAAACGGTGAAGGCAGATGCCCAAATGATCCATGCCCAAAAGAAAATGGTGATTTCCCTCATTACTTTGCCCACCCTGAAACCTGTGGTAGATTCTGCCAATGCGATTGGGGAGTTGCCTATGATATGCCATGCCCAGATGGACTTCATTTCAACACCAAACTCAATGTTTGTGATTGGCCAGCAGATGCAGGCTGTGAATAATTTATTTGATTTGTGAAAACGATTATGTTATTTAAATAAATGTAAATATTATGATGCAATAAGAACTTTCCTTTGAATTTTATTTTAGAAATATTTAAAAATATTAGTTAAAGTTAAAACGAGTACTTCACATGCAGTTATAAAAAATCAATTATCTGATAATTAAGTTCAATGTAAAACGTATATGACAACCATATCTTGCAAGAATAGAAATTATTTGTACGTTAATTTTGGAAGTTCCCATCTTTTGTTAATAAATCGGTTAAAAGAGTCGTTTCGATGTCAAAAATAGATCTATTCGATAAGTGCGTAACCGAGAATCTTATTTTCTTCTTTTCTCGTGTTTACTCATGCACATTAATTTATTTTTTTTAAATAAAAGTTTTATAATACGTGTCGCCTGTTCACGTCCAATTAGCGTTATATTTATAATATTACCTTTAATTATCAAAGAGCCGACGTTTTAAAAACCCCCTAGCAGTACTGTCATCACAGTAAAGGATTTCTTCACCATGGAGGTCCAATTGCGCTAGCAGTCGACTGCTACGTATAACACTGACTTTAACTCGTATTGTAAAATCGATGTTGGAACAATTTTCGATTTTCAATTTACATAACATTGTGTGCCGGAATGATTAACATTTCATAAGAAAACTAACTTTACCCAATATTATTTTCAGGAAATGATTAACAGTTCAAAACAAAATTAACCTTATTTAACATTTTCTGGAAAAACTAAAAATAGTTAAACAATTTTTTATGCCAAAATATTTGGTCCAATACAAAATATAAATCCAGGTGTTTTGAGAATGCGATTCGACATACGCAATGTGTATGAGGTATTTTGGCTAAAACTACTACACCAGTCTACAATTCGTTCAAAATTGAAATTTTTTCATCAGATAGTATTCGGGAAAAAAATCGCAAAGTGGTAAAAGATGCTAGGCACGATAAAAAAATCGGGTACTTTTTTCATTTAACGAGCTATATATGTTACGTAGAAATGTTCAGTAATCACAACAAATTACTGCTTTTGTGTTATTGAATGGTTGCGAAAATATCGATTTTGAAATTGAAAAGCCTAATATTGGACACGGATAGTAGAAACCCCACGAAAAGTCCACCTACACAGTCAAAACTCATCATTAAATATATTTTGCACCTGTAGATATCGTAGGGACTTATTTACAAAACTGATTTCTACAAGATGGGGTCTTTGCTCAAACGCTGCCTCGCCCTAGTTCAATCGTGTGAGTGATGAAATTCTTCTTGCGGGGTATTTTAACACAGAGATTTTTAAGTATCATCCTCGTTAAATTTTACATTGGTCAGTTGCGATTGGAAGTTTTTGTGAAAAGCTAAAAATATGTAATCAGAGCGAACAATTTTTTCAAAACAACCTAACAAAATCATATTACATCCGGTTTCATTGATTGATAACCATTCATATTTTTTCTTTAAAGTTTTATTATTCTATAAGTATTAAACTATTGTGTCGATAGCAGATTAATATCTAGTGTCTCTTATTAGTTACCCTACTTTTATCAAAACTAATTAATTAACAATTATAGTTATTTGTTATTTATAATTAAATTAACGGCATTTTTTTCGATTTATACTATAAAACAGGGTTTTCGCACGCTAAATTATTATTCGAATTGTTCGATAACAGCAATTTGACTACATATCAAAATGAAAGGTAAGTTTATAACGATTTTAATTTAATAGCCTTAGCTAAAACTTTACTTTTATATTGTAGTTACATTCTTGTTATGTGTCACCTTTGTATTGGCTTTCCAATATGCCAAAGCCGACCCAGTTGGTGAATGCCCCGAGGACATGAACCCGGCAAAAGTTGATTTCTTGGTAGATGATGAAGATTGCACCGTATTCTACAAATGCGATTGGGGAAAACCCGTCAAATTCGATTGCCCATCTGATTTACATTTCAACAAAGAATTGGAAGTCTGTGATTGGCCCGATAAAGCTGGATGCAACGGTGATGGTGGAGATGACGGTGGAAGTAGCAGCAGCAGTAGCAGCAGTGAAAGCGATGAAGGGGACGATGAAGAAGTAGTTGAAGGAGGTGATGATGAAGAAGTTGAGGGAGGAGATGACAATGTTGAAGAAGATTCCTCTAGCTCCAGCTCTAGTTCTAGCTCCGAAAGTAACGAAAGTAGCGATGGAAACGGTCAAGGCAAATGCCCAAATGATCCATGCCCAAAAGAAAATGGTGATTTCCCTCATTACTTTGCCCACCCAGAAACCTGTGGTAGATTCTGCCAATGCGACTGGGGAGTAGCCTATGATATGCCATGCCCAGATGGTCTTCATTTCAACACCGACCTTAATGTTTGCGATTGGCCAGCTGATGCAGGATGTGAATAATATACTTATTATCATAAAAATGTTACTTAACTGAACACAAATAAAATTTAATTATGCATTAATAATTAGTTTTTGTTTATAATTATTCACTTAAAGCATTTGATCTATTCATTATTAGCGGAGAGTTCTACAATGGGACATTTTTGAAATATAATTTTTTTTTCTAAAAACACAATTTTTTAAAATTTTCAAATATACAGTGTGTCCCCGGATTGTGTCCCCGTAAGGTATAATTGACGATAAATTTTGGAATTCAAATTCCATCTTTTGCAATTAAAGTCTGGATGACATAAAACGAAATGTAACCAAGTGTTATGTCAAATGTCCTCAAAGTACCAAAGTTAACGCAAGAAGTTTGTTAACTGTTGCAGGTAAAGTGGCCTTTCTGAGCAATGTACAACAAAAGTTGATTAAGATAAAATGTTTATTATGTTAAATTATAGCGATATGCCGAATTTTATTAATGTAGGATATAAAATCAAAATGCAAATTTTTAAATCATAAGATTAACAAAACATTTTCGATCTAAACTAAATTAACATAAAAGCTTATTCAATCATACCACCAACACTAACACATAATTCAGCCCTTTTCCGACATTGTTTATAACTTTTTCTAATATGGTCCAACGGAATTTCTCTAATAGCAGTTTCATTTTTTTTGTTTTCAATGGTCTAAATTGTTATTCAAATTTTCAGTGTACACTTTTTGTTTTACATAACCTCAAAAATAAAAATCCGTAATAAATAAATCCGGACTTCTTGGCAACTATGGTTGCGGATCATATCTACCAATCCATTTTTTTCGAAATAACGTATTTAAATAATTTCTAATTAAAATGGTCGAATGTGGGCCGCAATGTTTTTATGTTTTTTAAAAAAGTTCTGTCTTTCAAAATGTTGTACCCAAGCCACATAGAATAATCTAAACGTTTTGCTTCATCACCTAATTCGATAGTGTGGTTAAATTTTGGTTTATAATACGACACCTTACCATAATCCATTGCGTTCGTTACTGCAACAATCGACCCCGCATCATGTTCATCTAAAAGCTTTTTTCCTTCCTTTTATTTTCCACATTGCTCGTTTCCGAAAATATTTTAACAACTCTCTTCCAGATTTTCCATTTCAATCCAAATTTTTCCTCAAATTGCCTTAAAACTGCATTGTAACTGATGTTCCCCAATCCATAGCACTGCACTATAAATATTTTACGTTGTAATGTAAACATGATCAATTAATATTTGACAATAGGCTAAAGCTAAGCTATCAAATGATAATTGTTAGTTCACTCAGGTCATTTGTTTTTATTGTAAAACGGAATATTAGAAAAAATTTTCAAGAAAAAACTCATTTTTTCTTTTATATGCTAAATTAATAAAATTCGGCATATCGCTATAATTTAACATAACAAACATTTTATTTTAATCAATTTTTGTTGTACATTGCTCAGAAAGACCACTTTACCTACAGCGGTTAACAAACTTCTTGCGTTAACTTTGGTACTTTGAGGATATTTGACGTAAAACTTGGTTATATTTCGTTTTATGACATCCAGACGTTAATTGCAAAAGATGGAATTTGAATTCAAAAATTTATCGTCAATTATACCTTACGGGGACACAATCCGGGGACACACTGTATGTACTAACAAATTCTTTAGACCTTTGTACACAATGTTGACGTTTTACAAAAACGATATAGAAATGGAAATAAATTATTAAACAAAATAAAATGGAATGGGGTAGGCTTCAGGTATTAATACGACAAAAGCAATAGCTAGGTATTTATACGAAGGAATAAGCTAGAATATAATCTTTAATAGCTTTTAGATACAACATGACATTAACATTAAGAATTATTTAACATTGTATTATGAAAATATACTTCAAATATAATTGCTTGTCTTGTCAATGAACCTTGAATAACCGGATGTGGAAGTTTTCCAATAATGTCTTTTATGAGGACATTATACTCGTCATTTCGATCCGGCATAAATCTTCTGGTATTACCAATCCTTTTATAATATTTTGCTTGAAACTTGGAAATAGACAAGACGTTAGTAATTTCACCAACATAAAAATAAACACGTTTTTTCTAAGAAATTTTATCAAAGCAAAATCGCATTTATTTAAATTACCTTGGACAAAATACTCTTTAATCTTCTCTTCCACATTCCTATTTTATATTTTCTAATAGGGTTCCTTGTTCACTGCTGGAACTGTTTTGGACTTTTTTATTATCTTCATCTGAGGAACTGTCGTGGGGACACTCCTTTCATTTAATTTTTTGGAAATTGCTTGTATGTATGTATGTAGGAAAGGGGAGGGTATGCTTCACCTTAAGGAATTTCCGAAGGCTAGGATACAGCTCAGAGGTGTGTTCCTGATCCCATCTGTGCTCGGCCATTACTCTCCGAAGTCTCTCATTCTGAGGTCTTCACAGAGGCGATAGAGAGGACTAACAGCAAGCTTAAGGTTATAAAGATGCTTGTTTACCTTACAGTGACCTGTGACGAGTCCCGTTACAGTTCGTAGAGCGTTTCTACCAAGCCTTACAAAAGACAAGGCTCCCTCTGCTGAGGGATAATGGAATACTTCCTTAGACAGATGGCAGCCCTCAACCCTATCCCACCAGTTCATAAATTTTTTGTGGGTAAAATCTTTTATTATCTAAATCTGAATTGATAAGGACGCAGCATTATCGGTTCAAGCGAACATGGCGCTCGCTTGGCAGCCCTTTTGGTAAACCTATCAGCGTGCTTGTTACCTGAACAGGTCGACTGTTCTTTTATCCATTGAAGTTTAACACAGTTATGCACTGCGGCATTCTCCAATGTCAGACAACAACCCATAACAAGTCCTGAGCTAATTGTTATTCTACTCAGGGCTAAAATAGTTTGTCTACTGTCAGTGTATATTGTGAAAGTCTTACCTACCAAGTTGGATCTGACAATAACGTCAGCGACAATTTGTATGGCGATTAACTCCGCCTGTATGACGGTGGTACTTTTACCTAGAGGTTCATATACGTGGAGTCGGAGATCGTACGAGAAGAGTCCGGCTCCAGCTCCTTCCCGTCTACTTCAACCATCAGTGTAGATTTTAAGGCTGTTTTTTACCTCTATTTCAGTGGAACTTGGATGGGTGAGATATTTCTTCGTAAAAATGTGTTGTAGGGATGTGAAGTCCGTTTTACATTCTACAATTGGTGAGTAGTCCACCATTTCATTCCAGAGAATGGCATTTTTACTATCACTCTCACCCATTAGAATTCATGCTGCCCGCAGTCGAATCATAGTCACCAGTGCCATCTCTTGAATGAACAAATGAAGTGGCGTTAGGTTCAACATTTTTCCATGGTTGCAGTGGGGGTAGTCCGCAGCGCACCTGTAACATAGAAACACGCAAGTCTCTGTACTTTATTAAGTACATCAGTGGATGTAGACTATAAGGTCTTTGACCACCATACTACTGCACCATATGTAAGCATAGGTCGGATTACAGCCGTATAATCCAGAGGGCATTTTTGGGTGACAAACACCATGCCTTACCTATAGCCCTTCCGCATTGACCGAATAGAACGTACGCCTTTTTTACTCTATTATCTAGGTGTGCTCTCCATGTTATTTTATTGTCAAGTATGATGCCCAGATATTTAACGTCTTTTGACAACGCCAATGGAATATTAGCAAGGGATGGCATTCTGGGCTTGCCAAACTTCCTAATCCGTGTGAAAAGAGTCAACTCTGTCTTCTTAGGATTCACAGAAAGTCTTTGTTCGTCACGCCAAGTAAGTCTCTATCAATTTGAGAGCTACTTGCATCCTATCAAAAAGCATTCAGTGGTTACTGAGTGACCAGCTTTGTGGAAATTGCTTTTCTTTTGCCACTTTTTTTTCATATCCAATTATGTCCTTTTCAGGAAATAATCAGTAAATATGTGTTTTACCTTTCTTTCTTCCTTTTTGTAGCATTCTCGGCATGGCCTTTGGAATAGCTTCTAGTGAAGAAGATGTTGAGGGAATACTCAAGGTCGAGCACGCAACAGCCGATCTAGCAATGTATTGTGACTTATATCTTGGATGTGCATGAACTACTTTCGTCATTCGTCGACTTTGCAAAAGAGTTATTATTAGCTACGCTTAAGTCTTTCATCATGACTGTTTGATAGTTTTTGATTTGTCTCTGCCTTCTCTGATAAATCATCTCTTTAAAGTGTCATGTCTAATCTTGCGGTTAGTGACAAATGAGGATGGAAATTCATCGTCTTGAAAAACTTGGTATTTGACTTAAAAAAACGGTATTTGAAGCAAAGAATATGGATAAGAAAAAGAGGTGAAGACCTAGGAAGAAGTGGAAGGAAAGAATAGCAGAAGTTTATAATTTTGTATCCTCAAAATATTTCATTTCTTAATTCCTAACTGTTTAGGAGAGAATAATTTTTGAAGTATCTCGAGAATACATTCTCGAGATGCGTCAAACAATTTATATAAAATAAATTAAAAGCCCTGGAAACTTATAATTTGGCTAAACTTAACCTCAAGCATTTCTTTATAACCTAAAAATATTTCGTTTCTTAGTCCCTAACCATTTTGAAGGAAGCAATTTTTCTGCATAACCATATTGAAACACTAAATAGGGCCGTTCAGTATTTTTTTTTATTGAAAACGTTACTAATCCGTCTAATTTAATATAGATTATCGATTTTTTGAAAGACGGTCTTTCTAATCGATTGACCTTAACGGCCCTATTATACTGGCTATTTTTAAAATTTTATGTAAAATAATATAGGTAACTTAGAAGTTACTTTGATTATAAGACGGCCTAACCTAACCCCCCAAAATGTATTTTCATATAATGCACGTATGCCTTGCATCAAAGCGAAAAGAAATCATATTATATCCGGTTTCATTGATCGATAACCATTAATATTTTTTGTATGAACTTTTAATACACTATATGTATTGAACTATTGTGTTGGTAGCAATAGATAAATATCTATTGGCTATTATTAATTATCTCGCTTTTATCAACACTAATTAATTACCAATTATAGTAATTTGTTCTTTATAATTAAATTATCGGCATTTTTTTTTATTTATGCTATAAAATAGGGCCGCCGCATACTTAAATTATTATTCGAATTGGTTCATCACAGCAATTTGACTAAATATCAAAATGAAAGGTGAGTCCATAACAATTTCAATATAATAAGCTTAGTTATAACTTTATATCTTATATTTTAGCTACATTCTTGTTATGTGCCACCTTTGTATTGGCTTTCCAATATGCCAAAGCCGACCCAGTTGGTGAATGCCCCGACGACATGAATCCGGATAAAGTTGATTTCTTGGTAGATGATAAAGATTGCACCGTCTTTTACAAATGCGATTGGGGAAAACCCGTCAAATTCGATTGCCCATCTGATTTACATTTCAACAAAGAATTGGAAGTCTGTGATTGGCCAGATAAAGCTGGATGCAACGGTGATGGTGGAGATGACAGTGGAAATGACAGTGGAAGCAGCAACAGTAGCAGCAGCGAAAGCAATGAAGGGGATGATGATGAAGAAGTAGTTGATGGAGGTGATGAAGAAGAAGAAGTTGAGGGAGGAGATGGCAATGTTGAAGAAGATTCCGGTAGCTCCAGCTCTAGTTCTAGCTCTGAAAGTGACGAAAGTGGCGATGGAAACGGTCAAGGCAGATGCCCAAATGATCCATGCCCAAAAGAAAATGGTGATTTCCCTCATTACTTTGCCCACCCTGAAACTTGTGGGAGATTCTGCCAATGCGATTGGGGAGTTGCCTATGATATGCCATGCCCAGATGGACTTCATTTCAACACCGAACTCAATGTTTGTGATTGGCCAGCTGATGCAGGATGTGAATAAATTAATTTTTTCTCAATTAAATGATTGTGTTATATAAATAAAATTTGAACTTGTATTAATATTATGTTTTTATAAAACGTTCATTTTAAAATTATCCTTATTTATCGATATTTTTCTTCTTATTTTTACTTATGTTTGGTACTGACGTTTTGCAATATTCTTCTTTTGTAATTTTCTGAAAGTACAAATCTTTATTATTACTCTCTCAGTTAGTGACAGCTATTTCATGACGATTTAAATTAATAAAATTAATCGATAGGTAAATATTTTTCTAATTGGTCCCCAAGGTTAATTATTACAGGTAATTGATTGATATTGTCTGATTACACTTGATATAGTGCAGTTCTGTGTAGACTGAATTGTATTGAGATTTAAATTTTATTTTCTATAAAGGGTGCATAATTGAACAATAAATATTTGTTGTTTACTTCAACATATGCTAGCACAATACTGTTTGTATCAAAACATAAAACAAATTGAATTATGAATTGTTTGTACGTCTGTTGCCGCTTCTTCAATCAAATAAAAATACTTTTTAAACGATTTTTAATCCGTTTTTTGTGTGTACACAATTGTTTTAACAAATAATGCATCAATCATGAAAACCGGATGAATATTACAAAATAAATCCTTGATTAGATTTCTCAATAATTGCAATCAGAAAAAATATTTTGTGTGTATATAAATCGTTTCAAATTCGTTGTCTACTCAGAGTTTAGCTCCTTCTTAGCAGTTCAATACAATGATGAGAGGTAAGACACAATTTGATAAAAAATATTTGTTGCTAATATAATTTTTATCATTTATATGTAGCTATAGCTGCTTTAAGTCTTTTGAGTATCGCTGGAATTGGTGCGGATCCTGTTGGAGTATGCCCAAGTACTAATGGTGCTTACGTAGACTTCCTTGTCGATGATAAAGACTGCAATAAATTCTATAAATGTGACTGGGGGAAACCTGTACTATACACCTGCCCCTCTGATTTACATTTTAACTCTAAATTAAACGTCTGTGATTGGCCAGAAAACGCGGAATGTAGTGGATCAGCTGGACCTACTACTGGGACGTCAATTCCAACTACACAACCTGATTCAACCCCTAATTCTGGAAGCTGCGAATCCGTAACGTGTCCGTATACACCTGGAAAATACCCAGTTTTCCACGCTCACCCTGAAGATTGTGGAAGATATTGTAAATGCGATAACTACGGTACTGTTCATGATATGCCATGCCCAGCTGGATTACATTTTAATACTGAATTAAATGTCTGCGATTGGCCAGAAAATGTTGGATGCAATGGAGGCTCGACTACCACTCCAAAAACAACTATAACTGATGAAACAACTACCACTGAAAAAACAACTCCAGCTCCACCAACGCCTACAACCCAAACAACCACTATAACCACTCCTAAACCTGGAGATTGTGCATCAGTGACTTGTCCTTACACTCCTGGACAATATCCAGTTTTCCACGCACATCCTAAAGATTGTGGAAGATATTGTAAATGCGATAACTACGGTACTGTCCATGACATGCCATGCCCAGCTGGATTACATTTCAATACCGACTTAAATGTTTGCGATTGGCCAGAAAATGCTGGATGTAATGGAGGTTCGACTACCACTCCAAAAACAACTACCACTGAAAAAACAACTCCAGCTCCACCAACGCCTACAACCCAAACACCCACTATAACCACTCCTAAACCTGGAGATTGTGCATCAGTGAGTTGTCCTTACACTCCTGGTCCATACCCAGTATTCCACGCACATCCTAAAGATTGTGGAAGATATTGTAAATGCGATAACTACGGTACTGTTCATGACATGCCATGCCCAACTGGATTACATTTTAACACCGAATTAAACGTCTGTGATTGGCCTGAAAATGCTGGTTGCAATGGAGCCCCACTTCCAACAACCACGCAAAAACCGGATCCAACTACCGATGACGTATTACCCGATGATACCACTACAACTTCCACTCAAACACCAGTAACATCTCCAGTTCCTGGTGATGATTGCTCTAGCGTCGTATGCCCATCTCAAAATGGTGATTTCCCCGTCTTCCATTCCCATCCTAAGGTTTGTGATAGATATTGTAAATGTGATTGGGGAGTAGCGTATGATATGCCATGTCCTGATGGTTTACATTTCAACCCCGTTTTGAATGTTTGTGATTATCCTGTTGATGCCAAATGTCCACATGCATAATTTCCTAGTAACGACCTAAATAATTTATATATTTAGTAATAATCAAATAAAATAAAGATGATACAACATAATTATACTTTTTATTTTGAATCTATTTTGTAATAATATCTTTAATTAGATATCCGGTAATATTGCGACCATACTACTTAAGATATTACCGATAATAATTGATACTACCACATGTTTTACAGTTTGAGATTACTCATTGTTTAACACGAAAGATGTTTCTGTAAATGTTAGATTTTTTATTAGTATTAATAAATATTTAATTTAGTGGTTTTCAAAGAATATAATTAATATCCAAAGATTAAAAAAAATAATACCTGTATAATATTAAATAAAAGCCATATAAAAACTTCTAACTTGCGTTTATTTATATAAAGTCGTACTAGTTTCGGGTTACCCCATCATCAGCGACAACTATAAAGAGTACGAAAAATAAGATAACAATCGAAAAGTGATAAATATAATAGAGTGATGTTAACTCGATAAAAAATATATTTTTTTATAAATAATAAATTTTGTTGAAATAAAAGTTAGAAGTTAAGTTAAAATATAAGACGTTCAAAGAATTTATTTAAAAATACGCGAAAAACCTTAAACTAATCTTAAATCAAACAAAAATAATCTAAACTTAGAGGCAAAAACAATCAAAATGGAAAACTTTTTATGGAGAAATTAACAACTACTACAAATAATTTCTATATATTCTATATATTTTTTATCGAGTTAACATCACTCTATTATATTTATCACTTTTTGATTGTTATCTTATTTTTCGTACTCTTTATAGTTGTCGCTGATGATGGGGTAACCCGAAACTAGTACGACTTTATATAAATAAACGCAAGTTAGAAGTTTTTATATGGTTTTTATTTGATCATTATTCTTGCAACATGGATAACTCTTTCAATGTATAATATTAGTTCCTACATCCCATTTTAATTAAAAAACACTTCAAGTGATTTCCTCTGATAATATTACCATAAAAACTTTTACTCTTAAAAATGTGGAGTTCACGGTGCTGATAAAAACAAGATAATTTGATAAAGCTTTAAATTAAAAAAAAATTAGAAAAATTTTATATCTAAGAACAAAGTAATTTAATTACATAATTTATTTTAATCTCCAATAATTCTTCTCCAAAAACTAAGTAATCTGGCATTAAAAAAATAGACTTTTACACGAATATCTTCTTTTGAAATCTTCTCTTTGTAGTAAAAGGTAATGATCAAGACGACGTCTCATCGAAGAATAAATCATCTTATCAATGGTAACAGTAATAACAAAGCGAAGTTTACAAGATGGTCGAGTACCTAATTAACGAAAGATTGCTTTGATTACAAGATTATTGATTATTTTGGGGCGCATTAATGCTTTAGGTGTTAACACAATATGTGTTTTGAAGAATTTAAGTCACTGAGAATGGACAATTTAGAAGTTATGGTGCAAATTTTTTCAAAAAAAATTTTTCATCGTTCCTTATTGGTTTTATTTTGAAATATAATAGTGATGTTTTTGATTTCGTTTAGGGCGAGATTAGGCATGAACCTCCTAAATAATTGTATATATTAACAGTGGTAGACATTTCGGGATTATTTGATGTTTTCGGAGGTGTATTTGGAGTGCTGGTGTCTTGGGATGGCAAATTTTTTTGAAGCTCATATTCCAAGAAATGGATTTTATACAAATTTTTTGCAAAATTTGGAAAAATCCATAAAATTGTCGATTATTTCAAAAATTTATTTCTCAAGAACTAAATGTGATTTTTCAAAAACGCCCTTTTGCATTAAAAAGAGCATACTATAATTAATAATTGGTGATATTTCCACAAGGATCCTTCAAGAAATGAATTTTACAGTGAATTTTGAAAGTTATTGATGAAAATTGCAACATCGAAAATTTTATCAAAACTTCAAATATTGTTTTCTCAAAAACTAAAAGTAATTTTTCAAAACGGGTTGGTTCATTGGAAAGAAGACACTTTTATTATCACTTTGGAAAATTTTCATACTCATATACCAAGAATTGGATTTTATACGAATTTTTAAAACTTAATCGGCGAAAATTGCAAAATTCGTAAAAACTGTCGATCATTTCAAAAGTTTATTTCTCAAGAACTGAAAGTGATTTTTCAAAACGGCTTGTAGCATTAAAAAGAAGATACTTTAAAAACGTAATGAATGTGATGATAAAGTACAAGCGAAGAGAAGAAAACTAGACGAAACTGCAATAAGAGATTTTATATATCGTATTGGGATTGTTACAGTGAGGTTGCTAATGACAAACCTGATATAAATAAAGTTGTATTCAATGAAAAAAGTCCTATTGGGGTTGAACTTGATTATTATCTGCAGTGTCCAACACCTACTAGTGTCCACTAAGTAATAGGTTTTGAATATCTAGCCAAAGCCGGTAAGCTCTCCGGCCGGATATTAAAAAATTGCCGGATAGGCCGGATACCGGATAGTTGTCGGATATCCGTTTGACCAGCAGTATTTACGTGTGATGAGTTGTTTTTGTTGTTATTTTTGTAATTTGTTATTATTGTTGTGAGTAAATCACTTTGTTCGAATTAACTTACGATTAATGACAACATTTCAAAAACGTTCTTGAATCTTTTTGTGAATAACTCGAAAACGATGCATCTAATCAAAAATTTCTAAGAGTGAAAATAATTTTAACATAAAATAGACTTTTAAATGGAATTTTGATCCCATTGTTGCTTATTTTCAAAATCATCTTAAACGACTTCCAATAACATCGCACTGTTTATTTATTATAGGTTTAGACAAGAAACTTTTTACATCATTTTACTCTAGTATTTGTGATTAAAATTAAGCCACGACTTACAGAAACATCCTGCAACAACGATTTTTATGCAGTACTTATATGTGTATTTAGTTAATTACAGTAACACAATAAACAAAGTAATATATGAAATCATTATGGCTAGTTTTGTGATCTTCATTCACAAAACTAATTCTTGATTAGAATTCTCAATAACTGGAATTAAAAAAAAATCTTTTGTATGTGTATAAATCGTTTCAAATTCGTTGTCTATTCAGAGTTTAACTCCTTCTTAGCGGTTCAATACAATGAGTTTGATGAAAAATATTTGTTGCTAATATAATTTTTATATTTTATTTGCAGCTATAATAATAATAATAATAATAATAATTTATTTAATCACCTGGCTACAAATAGTAGATGTGACAAGTTCAAACCACATACAATATATAATACACAACATACACAATATTCAACAAAGAAAGAGAGAAATTAAATTATGAAGTATGACCTATGCTAGTTGACTAGGACTAATACTAAAATTAAATGACAAGTATTCCTGGCGGTCGTAAAACGCCCTTTCTACAAGCATCATTTTTACTTTATGTTTAAATGAGCTAAGCGTATCAACTTTTTTAATTGCAGATGGCAAATTATTATAGAGCTTTGGGAAATCATACCGTGGACTCTTTTCAAAGAAAGCCGTCTTATGATGATCCAAGCACACCAAACTATCAGATCTAGTTTCGTAATTGTGTTTCACGACAGGGTATCTATTGACATGCTCCCGCACATGAACAACTGATTTATATATATATATACTTTGAAGAGTAAGAAGCGAATTGGCCTTGAATGTATCTCTACACGAATCTCTGCAGTTTAGGTCGAAGATTAATCTTATAATGCGCTTCTGTGCTACAAAGGCACGCCACTACTCCGTCGATCTTCCCCACAATAATATATTGTATGAGAGATGCAAATAACAGAGAGCATAATACGCATCTAATAATCCCGATAGCGGGAGGCATCCCTTCAACTTCAGAATTGCATAAAAGGACGAGTTCAATTTCGAAACCAGATGATCAACATTTTTCTCAAAACTTAGCTGCTCGTCTAGATAAACACCCAAAAACTTGCAGCTATTTGATAGAATGATCTCATCGGGCTGCGGAAGCCTTCTCCTCTTATGAAAATTTACAAACACGGTCTTTTTTAGATTAAGAATAATACGATTTTGTTTGCACCAAGCATCAAATGATTCAACGGTATGCTTGACTTTAGAAAAAAGCATACCAGCATCATTCGATGCCAGGGCAATTGACGTGTCATCGGCATACATGACTATGTGGACATCGGAAAGATACTCAGGAAGGTCATTTATATACTTACAATAGAAAAATTAATGGGCCCAAGATTGAGCCCTGGGGAACTCCCAGTAAAACATTTGATTCCGATGACTCCTGACCAGAGAGGACCACTTTTATTTTTCGTTCCTCCAGAAATGATTGAAGCCAATTTAAAATCGTGCCTCGCAAACCCAAAGCATACAATTTCTGCATGACTAGTGGCAGCGAATCAAACGCACGCGACATGTCGAAGAACAGACCCACAGCAAAATTACCTTAATTACCTTAGTTGGGAATCATCAGCATAAAGATGATAAAAACAATACTTTAACTTTGAGAATAAATTGCTGGTATAAATTGTAAATAAGATAGGACCAAGGATAAATCCTTGCGGAACACCAGCAACCAATTCAATAGAATCAGAATACTGTGACCCCACCCTAACCGCCTACGTTCTATCAAACAGATAACTCTTAAACAAAGAAAGAGCACACTCAGACAAACCAACAAATTTAAGAATAGCCAACAAAAGGTCGTGATTCAAGATATCAAATGCCTTACTAAAGTCAAGCAACACAAGCACAGTAGATCTATCAGCATCAAGAGCTCTATATATATCATCAGTCAAATCAAGAAGCGCTGTGGCACAGCTAAACTGACTCCTAAAACCAGGTTGTTTATCTGGTAGTATATTATAAGTATCTAAAAAGGATCTTAGTTGCTCCGCCATAATTTTCTCTAATACTTTAGACAAAACCGGAAGGATAGTAATAGGCCTCAAATCTTTAAGCTCTTTAACTGGTTTCATTTTAGGAACAGGAATCACCAGACCACATTTCCATGCCTTAGGATAAACCGACATTATCAGACAAAAGTTGAAAATATGACAGAGAACATTCAAAATACGAGGACAACACAACCTAACCATATCTAGAGAAATATCATCCGAGCCAACACTAGTAGACTTCAACAAAAGCAAATACCGCTCAATAGAATCCACAGACACTTTCTGGACTAGACATTATTTATGTCTGAAGATTGCCTAATCAACATAGTAGAACCATTATTTTTAACATAAATTCGTCCATCATACGACCAACAGTTCCTCTTCCCAAATTTAGCCCAGGCTTGCTTCAAAAGATTATGATTCCGTGCAGTAAGGTCCTCCTGTATGTTAATCTTAGTCCCCTTCAGTTTACTTCTAGATCTACAGACTGATATCTATGGTACTGTACATGACATGCCATGCCCAGCTGGATTACATTTCAATACCGACTTAAATGTTTGCGATTGGCCAGAAAATGCTGGTTGCAATGGAGCCCCACTTCCAACTACCACCCCAAAACCTGATCCAAGTACCGACGACGTATTAACCGAAGAAACTACTACCACTACCACTCAAGCACCAATTACATCTCCAGTTCCTGGTGATGATTGCTCTAGAGTGGTATGCCCATCTCAAAATGGTGATTTCCCCGTCTTCCATTCCCATCCTAATGTTTGTGACAGATATTGCAAATGTGATTGGGAAGTAGCGTATGATATGCCATGCCCTACTGATTGACATTTCAACCCCGTTTTGAATGTTTGCGGTTATCCTGCTGACACCAACTGTCCTCATACATAATTTCCTAGTTTTGAAATGACCTAAATGAATTTATTGTATACTTACTATGAACAAAATTAATAAAGAACATGCAGCATTATTATGTTTTATATTTTTAATTTGTTGTCACATCATTCGGCGTACTTTAAACAGTAGCAACTAGCGTTATCGAATAAAAATCACGTTGGGACATCGCAATTATCTGTTCATATAAGCTTAAATATCTCATATCAGTTGATTCGACTCGTTATATTGATCGAGATTACTTATTGTTCAATACACAGGTGTTTCTATTATTCGTAGAAAGTTTGTTTTAATACTAATTGGGACAATATTGTAATGATATCCATAAGAAATTTTGGTTTTAACTTATAACTAAATATTTAATGTTATTTCAAAGAAGTTAAGTCACCGTTCTGATTCATTTTCAAATCTCAAATTATTTAGGACACCTATATAACATTACTTCCTATATCCTCTTCTCACAATTTAATTAAAAAAACACTTGAAATGATTTCCTTTGATAACATTAACATAATAACGTTCCCACTTCAATATTTGATAAAAACGAGTTGATTTAATGTGAATGAATCGAAACTGTAAATCACGAGGTTTGCTCCAACAAGTGGTCGGACTCGTCCGATTCTCGTCAAATGTAATCGCACATGTCAAGTAATGTCGTCACATTTCAGCGGATTTCATTGCATTATTTAACTGTGCGATTGCATTTGACGAGTACACGACAAGTCAAACCGCTGGTTGGAACAAAGCTATTGTGAATCTTGAAAATAATTCCTTTTAGACATTCTACAGGTGTCCGGAAATGACGTGTACAACGGAAGATCACAAGTACCTTGACCAAAAATATGATTATTTAACTAAACTTATCTATATACAAAATTGCTTAGTTTAGTCGCTAGAGGGCTTTGAAAATTTATGATGAATCAAAGATAAAACGCAAAACGAAAAATGCAAATACTGCTGTCAAGTTTAAGTGACAAACTGATTTACAAAATATTTTTTTGTGGCTAAACCGTTCACCCTACTAAAATTTTGTAAGAGAGAAAATAGTTTCTAAATTAAAATAAGTACTATTCAGAAAAATAAAATGGTCGTGTTTGTACAGGGGGTTAAAAAGATATGGATGCATAATCTATTGTTACAAAGTTTTTAAACACTCTATAATTTTCGAAATTAGAGTTTATTCCACAAATAGTTGTAATCTACTGATACAAATGCATGACCAAAAAATTAATAAAATCCATCGAGGATTTCTCGACTTATTTAAAAAAAATTTAAAAAACATATTATTTTTAAAGCCCTCTAACGGTTAAAGAGGTCCTTGTGTGGTACTTGTGGTCTTGCGTTGTACAGGTCATTTCTAGACATCCTGTATAAAGAAGAGATCTTGATGAAATCTTAATACATCAAGATTTGCGGGGCAAAATCTAACAATAAGTGGAAATTAAAAATATTAACTTTTAAGGTATGTTTTACAGCTTTATAGGAAGGAAGGAGTTTCTGCTAAAGTCAAATAAGATAAGGCAAAGTACTTAAATGATAATATACATTATCTTATCGAAATTATCAAGAAACTTTTTAATTAAAAAAACTAATGAATTAAAAATTAGCCAATAATTATGACAATAATTTCTTGGATAACTCAATCACATCTTCAGAAGGTTAATGAATCTCTTCACATATTTTTATATGTTTATACATTTATTTATATGAAAGTACTTGATCTATAGGGATGTGGTTTATACGAAGATTCCCACTTCGTGGCATATTTGAGAAAATAATTAGATTTGTCTTCGAGGTATTTATTTGAAGACCGTATCATGCGCTATAACCTTGCAGTTGGTTCATGAGTTAATCTAATAACTTCTGGTAAGCACTAGCAGAACTCAAGCAGTGTATCCTCTCTCATTTCGAGTGTCAAGTTCCTATTAGACGCACACTTCTCCCCAATTTTTGCGTTAATCTCCTGTTATAATTGTTGCTTCATACTTTTTAGTAAGTTTCTAGAAATTCGTAGCCTGTATTATGTTCACAGTATAATGGAAAGTGCAGATCCTTAATATGATAACTCTCTCATTTGTTGGTAACCATTCGGATTCTACAGCCTGTGTTAGTAAGATTGTTACTTCATGGTGGTTTCTGAGTTTTTCGTCCCCTGAGTAGTAAAGAGTGCCATTTTGAGCTTTTCTTGTTGCAAATCCTGGCCATCTTATTTCGCTTAATCTCATTATCTCTATAGCTTGTTTTAATAGAATGATTCTATTAATAGCCACTTGCTATATTTTTTAAAAATTAAAAAAAATATTCTTTTTAGAAGATAATTTTAATATACGTCTTATACGTAATTACAATGAGACGAGACTGTTGAAAAACTAAAAATAACAACATTCATTTTTTTAATAAAATTTCCCACGGAAACAAAGAAAATGAAAACATGGCTACTAAAAATTTTGTAAGTAATTTTTGGAAGGTGAATTGTGAATGTTTGTAGCGACGCTACAAATACTCCCCTTTCCAAAAGATACAAAGACCACTCCAAATTAGTAGCAACAAAGATATGAATGTAATTTTTAATTTAAATACAGAAACGAACTTGCAAATGTTTTTTGTAAGTGCTAATAATTTGCGATGAATTATTGATATTGAAAGAAGAATTATTAATCGTTGATAAAGAATTATTAAAAATTTACGAAGAATCGTTAATTGCAGAGTAAGAATTGTTAGTCAAAAATGCCGGTAATATTGACTATCAATTCTTTGTTATTTTTATTAATGACATAATTTTTCTTAAAACGTTTTAATACTCTGTAAGGTCCTTCAAATCTGGGAGATAAAGATTTGAAGTTTTGTAATTTTAAAAAAACGAATTCAGATGTCGGCAAATCTTTGTGAATGAAAGGCTTCGACACTGAATGAAATTTTGTTTGAATAGGTTGAAGCTTAAGAAAAGTTTCTCTCAAACTTGTTAGTAAGGGTGTTGTCCCTATGTTATGTTGAGAGGTTATGAAGAATTTCCCTGGTAGGCGTAATGGCTGCCCATAGACTAGTTCAGCGGGGCAACAACCGAGATCTTCCTTTAAACAGGATCTTAAACCCAGTAAAATTACAGGAAGATTGTTGTTCCACCTATAGCTGCATCCTTTGGCGGTGATGGCATTTTTAAGCGTCCTGTGGAACCTTTCCAAAATGCCGTTGCTCTGGGGATGATAAGAAGAGGTGTGGATCTGTTGAGATCCCAACAACTTATTGAATTGTCGAAAGAGATGGGATTCGAATTGTTGGCCTCTATCATGTGAGATGGTATGAGGCACACCGAATCTCGAAAAATATTGATTAAATAGGGTTGAAGCTATGGTTTCAGATGTCCAGATACAACATCGGATAGGTTTCTGGCCATCTAGTAAATCTGTCTATTATTGTAAGGATGTAGGAACAACCCATTGAAGTAGGTAAAGGACCTACTATCAATGTGAATGTGTTCGAAGCGTCCTTTTGGTATGGGTATATGATGTATTGGTGATTTTGTGTAACGATGCACCTTGGCCTTTTCGCATTGTATGCATGTCCTACACCAATCTTTAATGTCTTTGGTTAAATGTGGCCAAAAAAATCTTTGCTTAATTAAATTTAAAGTAGCTTTAAAACCGGAATGTGAAAGAAAATGAAATTTATTGAAAATATTTCGCCTGAAACAAGTTGGAATGTATAAATTAAGTGAAGAAGAATCTTCATACCAAAGATCTGATTTAGAATTTGTCATTCTACTTTTAGCAAGATGGTATCGTTTGTTCTGGCTTAAAAGTTGTTTATCAATAAGATGTTTCAACTCTATATCTGAATCTTGAGCCTCTTTCATTGCTGATTCTGAAGGATATTCAGAATTCAAACAAGTTATATTGATTCTAGAAAGAGCGTCCGAAACAACGTTATGTTTTCCTTTCACATAATTAATTTGAGAAGTAAACTCTACAATGTAGTTAATATATCTCGTCTGTCTAGGCGTTTTTTCTGATTTTGAAAAGAATACTGTTACTAGCGGCTTATGGTCAGTGAATACAGTAAATTGATTTCCATGTAAGAAATGCTTGAAATGTTTTATAGCTGAATATATTGCCAATAATTCCCTATCAAAAATGGAATATTTTACCTGACTAGAACTTAATTTCCTTGAAAAGAATGCTATAGGTGAAGTAACTTCATCAATTGTTTGAGAAAGAACTGCTCCCATAGCATAATCCGAGCAATCGGTGGTTAAAGAATAGATACCTGTAGGGGAAGGATGAGCAAGAAGGACAGAATTGATTAGGGCTTTTTTTGTAGCTTCAAATGCCTTTTTATCTTCTATTGTCCATGAAGATATTGTTTTTAATTTCTTTGAATTATAAGAAGTAACTAAAGAATGTAATGGCGATAAAATTCTAGAAATGTTAGGAAGGAAACGGTGGTAAAAATTAACCATTCCTAAAAATCTCTGTAATTCTTTAACCGTGCTCGGAAGAGGAAATTTTGAAATAACTTCAATTCTGGATTTTGAGGGTTTAATACCAGCCTGAGAAACATGATGGCTTAGAAAATCTAATGATGAAACACCGAAGATACATTTTGTAGGTTGGATATTGATCCCATAATCACTAAGCCGTTTGAATAAAATTTGTAGATGCTCTAAATGTTTGTCTTCAGATTTACTTGCCACCAATATATCATCCAAATAAACAAAGAGAAAATTTAAGCCAGACAGTACTTCGTTGATAAATCTTTGAAAAGTTTGTGCGGCGTTTCATAAGCCAAATGGCATTCGAACAAACTCGAACAAACCGAAAGGGGTACTTATTGCCGTTTTATAGATATCGGAATTTGGTGATAGCTCTGACGAGGTCGATTTTTGAAAAAGTTGAACATCCTTGTAGGTGAAGGTTAAAATCCTGAATATGCGGTAAAGGATAAAGGTCTGGAACAGTTATTAAATTCAACCGTCTGTAATCGCCGCATGGGCGCCATTCATCAGTACCTTTTTTGGGTACCATATGTAATGGTGAAGATGCGGACGAAGAAGATGGGCGGCAATTACCCATTTCTACCATTAATTCAAATTCTTTTTTGACGATTAAAAGATTTTTTGCATCCAGACGACGTGGTCTACTAAAAGGAAGATGCGAATTGGTGATAATTTTATGGCTAGTTGAGTGTAAGACTGGTTTTGAAAAATCCGGAATACATGTTAAATTAGGAAATTGTTTAACTAACTTTGTGAATCTAGTTTCAATAGAGATCTGAGAATTTATTAGATTAATTTTGGAAGGGTTAAAATTAAAAACAGAACAAATTGAAGCGATATGCGTTAAAGGATCAATTATTTTACGATTCTTGATATCAACTAAAAGATGGTACTTTCCTAAAAAATCAGCACCTAATATTGGTTTCGTCACATCTGCTAAAGTGAAAACGAATGGAAATGTGCGTCTTAGACGTAAAGATACAGAAAGTAATTTTTTTCCAAACGTTTTAATTTTGCCACCATTAGCGGCAGACAATACCAAGGATGATTCTCTTTTGTGAGAAGGAAATAAAGAAACAGGAAGTATCGAAATGTCTGCTCCGGAGTCAATAAGATAGTTAAGGTTATTGAGATCGTCGTAAATAAATAACCGTGAACTTACAGATTCAACTCCGGAGGATATATTTAAACCCTTAATTTTAATCTCTATTGAAACTTTTGTTAGTTTTTTTGATTTGAAGCTTTTGATTTTCAGTAAAATATGAGTTGAATTTACACCAACTCCCTTAGCAATACCTTGCTTTATCACCAAAACGAAAATGAAATTTGTAAATTCCGCAATTGTTATCACTTCTTGAAGGACTTTTAGAAGAAGACCTTGAGCGAAAATTCGATTTTTTCCTGAGTGAACAATGATTACAACAACGACCACTGTCAAAATTGTTGTAGTTACTGAGTTTTTCATTAATTGACGCAATCTGTGCGTCCACAACAGTTTGTTTTTGTGAAAAAGTAGAAATGATATTTTGACATTTTGTTGTGAAATTGTCAAATGCTTTTAATACATCATTCAAGGTTGTCTGTTGTGAACATGGGATGGGAGTCATTGTTGAAGAAGTAGAAGAAATGGAAGGAAATTCGAGAGTCGGCCGCTGTAAATTCTTATTAGTAGTACTTTGGAAATTTGTTTTAAAATTTTGATTTTCTAATGAGGAATTCGAAAAAGCTTCCCATATCTTATCGGCCATTGTCAATAAGTCGGTAAATAAAATATAGCTTGTTTTAATAGAATGATTCTATAAATAGTAAATTGCAGATGCATGACATTATCCAAGTAAAGCAGGTGGTATAAGTTAGGTTGCAGGAAACAAGAAGGATAGGAAGACCACAACAGACTTAGGTGAAGGCAGTATTGGACGCCATCCTCAAGAGAAGGAAAACTATGCAGGACGCCAGATATCTAAAGCATGGTCTAAGTTCGTACATAGAGTGACGACATAGTACATGAGAGAGAACTTTCAATTTTTTCAGCTGAATTGTGAATAACTTTATATTAGATTGAGAACTTGTGGATTAATGTAACGTAAAAAAAATAACAAAGAGCTAAGTTCAAGTGTATTGTTGTAGAAGGGAAATATTTTTATTAATCGGATTATTCGTAGAAAATATGTACAAAAATTAATTTAAAGTTTCAATAGATAATAAGACAGAAGGATTAATACAAGATAGATAAAGTACACAAAACACGAAGTACATTATGTTTGAATGAATAGGATTAATAAATCATTTTTTATTGTGGAAAACTAAGGATTACTGATTGTTGTATCAGATAATTAAAAAAAAATATTTTTCTAAATAATTATTTATATGTAATTAATTTATTTAAGTGGGTTAAAATGTTACGAACAAAAACATATATTTTTTATAATGTTTCTTAACGTGGTCTTTTACTCAATGAACAAATTTTTTTTTAAAGTGATGTTTGGTATATTTGTTGCTTAGCCAATTGTTTCGAAAATACAAATCAATCATAGAACGGACGAAGATTATAAAATTAATCCTTGATTAGAAAACACGATAATTGCAATTAGAAAAATTGTCTAGGTATATAAAGCGTTTCCTATTCGTAGCTTAATCAGAGTTTAGCTAGTTCTTGTCAGTTCATTACAACAATGAAGGGTAAGATTCGATTTCCATAAAAGTAAAGAAAAAGCTTTTTAATACAATTTTTATTTTAATTTATAGCTATAGCTGTTTTAAGTCTTTTGACTATCATTGGAATTGACGCTGATCCCGTTGGAGTATGCCCAAGTACTAACGGAGATTTCGTAGACTTCCTTATTGATGACAAGGATTGTAATAAATTTTATAAATGTGACTGGGGGAAACCTGTACTATACACCTGCCCATCTAATTTACATTTCAACTCTATATTAAACGTTTGTGATTGGCCAGAAAATGCTGGATGTGACGGATCAGGTGGACAATCAACTACAACCAATCTTCCTACGACTACAAGTGAGTTGCCAACAACACAAGCCCCTCCTTCCAATTCTGGAGATTGTGCATCGGTTACTTGCCCTTATACACCTGGAGACTTCCCGGTTTTCCACGCACATCCTAAAGATTGTGGAAGATATTGTAAATGCGATAACTACGGTACTGTTCATGACATGCCCTGCCCAGATGGATTACACTTTAATACTGTATTAAATGTCTGTGATTGGCCACAAAATGCTGGATGTGATGGATCAGGTACTACGACCACCACTCAACAAACAACTACTCAACAAACCACCACTCAACAAACCACCACCAAAGAACCAACCACCACTGAACAAGAAACCACCACTACAGAAAAACCCACTACTCCACAAGCAACAACAACTACAGAATCCACAACTGTTATTAATGGAACATGCGCATCTGTTACCTGCCCCTACACACCTGGAGACTACCCAGTTTTCCACGCTCATCCTGAAGACTGTGGAAGATATTGTAAATGCGATAACTACGGTACTGTTCATGACATGCCCTGTCCAGATGGATTACACTTTAATACTGCATTAAATGTTTGTGATTGGCCACAAAATGCTGGATGTGATGGATCAGGTACAACGACCACCACTCAACAAACAACTACTCAACAAACTACCACCCAACAACCAACAACCACTGAACAACCAACCACCACTGAACAAGAAACCACCACCACAGAAAAACCCACTACTCCACAAGCAACAACAACTACAGAATCCACAACTGTTGAAAATGGAAAATGCGCATCTGTTACATGCCCCTACACACCTGGAGACTACCCAGTTTTCCACGCACATCCTGAAGACTGTGGAAGATATTGTAAATGCGATAACTACGGTACTGTTCATGACATGCCATGCCCAGATGGATTACACTTTAATACTGCATTAAATGTTTGTGATTGGCCACAAAATGCTGGATGTGATGGATCAGGTACAACGACCACCACTCAACAAACAACTACTCAACAAACCACCACCCAACAACCAACAACCACTGAACAACCAACCACCACAGAACAACCAACCACCACTGAACAACCAACCACCACTGAACCACCAACCACTACTGAACAAGAAACCACCACCACAGAAAAACCCACTACTCCACAAGCAACAACAACTACAGAATCCACAACTGTTGAAAATGGAAAATGCGCATCTGTTACATGCCCCTACACACCTGGAGACTACCCAGTTTTCCACGCACATCCTGAAGACTGTGGAAGATATTGTAAATGCGATAACTACGGCACTGTTCATGACATGCCATGCCCAGATGGATTACACTTTAATACTGCATTAAATGTCTGTGATTGGCCACAAAATGCTGGATGTGATGGATCAGGTACAACGACCACCACTCAACAAACAACTACTCAACAAACAACTACCCAACAAACCACCACTCAACAAACCACCACCCAAGAACCAACCACCACTGAACAAGAAACCACCACCACAGAAAAACCCACTACTCCACAAGCAACAACAACTACAGAATCCGCACCTGTTGATAATGAAAAATGCGCATCTGTTACCTGCCCCTACACACCTGGAGACTACCCAGTTTTCCACGCACATCCTGAAGACTGTGGAAGATATTGTAAATGCGATAACTACGGTACTGTTCATGACATGCCATGCCCAGATGGATTACATTTTAACACCGAATTAAACGTCTGTGATTGGCCACAAAATGCTGGATGTGATGGATCAGGTACAACGACCACTACTCAACAAACAACTACTCAACAAACCACCACCCAACAACCAACCACCACCCAACAACCAACCACCACTGAACAACCAACCACCACTGAACAACAAACCACCACCCAAGAACCAACCACCACTGAACAAGAAACCACCACCACAGAAAAACCCACTACTCCACAAGCAACAACAACTACAGAATCCGCACCTGTTGATAATGAAAAATGCTCATCTGTTACCTGCCCCTACACACCTGGAGACTACCCAGTTTTCCACGCACATCCTGAAGACTGTGGAAGATATTGTAAATGCGATAACTACGGTACTGTTCATGACATGCCATGCCCAGATGGATTACATTTTAACACCGAATTAAACGTTTGTGATTGGCCTGAAAATGCTGGTTGCAATGGAGCCCCACTTCCAACTACCACCCCAAAACCTGATCCAACTACCGATGACGTATTACCCGAAGAAACTACTACCACTACCACTCAAGCACCAATTACATCTCCAGTTCCTGGTGATGATTGCTCTAGCGTGGTATGCCCATCTCAAAATGGCGATTTCCCCGTCTTCCATTCCCATCCTAATGTTTGTGACAGATATTGCAAATGTGATTGGGGAGTAGCGTATGATATGCCATGCCCTGCTGGTTTACATTTCAACAACGTTTTGAATGTTTGCGATTATCCTGCTGACGCCAACTGTCCTCATGCATAATTTTCTAGTTTTTGAAGTATGAGAATGAATTTTATATTATTTAACAATGTAATGAGTTAATAAAGAATTTGCATTAATGGTTTACGTTTT
This sequence comes from Onthophagus taurus, assembly GCF_036711975.1. Lineage (NCBI taxonomy): Eukaryota > Metazoa > Arthropoda > Insecta > Coleoptera > Scarabaeidae > Onthophagus > Onthophagus taurus. The sequence goes on along the minus strand of NC_091972.1, from coordinate 20,013,411 downwards.
ATATATTAGTCGGTAGAGAGTATTTACGCATCGGTAAGAGCTGTTTGGGGAACACTTGAATGATAATGACATGGTCACATTTTTGAGGTTCTATCAAAATTGATTTTTCAGAATTTCGAAACAGAGCTGAATTTATGCTAAATACATTTTCCACAACTCTCTTTGCTTTGCTCAACCTATAATTAAAAAATCGTTCTTTTTTATCATTTCCTATAGTCTACACGTCTACAGCATATGGTTTCATTATTGTTCTTTGTCAAAGTAAATGCTTCATCACCTTCTTCAGAAACAAGTTCATAAAAGTTATTTGGGCAGTGCATATTTCGGGTGTTTCTAGTTGTAGTGTCATTTCTAAAAACACCGATCGTGAAATCCTAGGAACTCATAACGCATTAATCGTATTATTTCTCTTGAATGCCTTTATCTTAAGTACTATCAAACTTTATTGCGACCCAATAAGTTCTTATTATAAAATAAAAATGACAAATGATCACACGTTACCAATTAGTAACCTTTTATAAAATACTCAATCTTTGTTTATCGACATTTAATAAGATAAATCGATTATATTTGTTCAATTTTTTTAACAAGGTTAATGGTGACTAGTGATTGATTGACAATTACACTTGACGTTGCGGCAGCCTCAATAGATATACACTTGATTATTTTTGAGATTTCAATTTCGTCTTTTCCGAACAATTGCAATAATAATATGATTGAATAGATAATAATATGATTAGTATTGACGGTATTGGGCCAAGTAGAAAGCAGCACAGAAGTAAAAGAAAAACACATCTAAACATTAAGAATCTGATGAGTTTATTTTAAGTAAACTAATCACTGAAGTGATAATATCTTGCGAAATTCTTTAGAAACGATAAAAGTGTTTATTTTATAAACAAAATAAGTGTTACATATATTTCAATCTATAAACAATAAACGTTATCGGGCACGACTATGGAAAGATTAAAAATTAGTCTGGAAAAATCATCTCGAAGAAAGTAAAGCAATTATTTAAGATTAAGCAAATTAAGCACTCATTATCAAAAAATCATAATAAATCGGAATTTGAATAAATTATTATGAATTTCTGAGCAGTTATTATACAAATTATTAGCTTTCTCTTGCAAGAAACAATATACAAAATATCTTTTACTTTTTGAGATAAAAGTTGTTAAACATAACAATGACATTTTGTCATTTTCTGCGATAAACAATTATGTCAATCATTTTCAAAACATCTTAACAAATGGTAGCTTTAGAGAGCCCGTTCCGGAGAATATGAGAATATAATAAATTTAAAATATAACTGTAAATAATGTTTGTATAATAATTGTAATTCCGGAATAAATACTTTTACTACTACATACTACTACTACTAGTAGATTTTGGGCCGGTTGTACCACCTCCCGATAAGTTTATCCGATAGATAAATTGGCGCACTTAGGGCCGGTTGTACCACCTCCCTATAAGTTTATCCGATAGATAAATTGGCGCACTTAGCGCCAATTTGGGTGTTGTTATAGGCAATCTCAGAAACTATAAGAGATACGAAAAAAGTAGGTGCCATGTCCCGGTCCCTTTTTTCGAGACTAATTCAATCCCCCAAACATCAAACCTCTATCTTCTTTTGTTTTTAAGCTATAGCCAAAAAGTCAAATTTTCGTGATTTCAAAAAATGCTCATATTTCGTTTATTTTTCAAATTATAGGAATGGGGTTGATACGTTCTTAACATACTTTTTTAAGTGGAATATACTGCCGTTGAAAAGTTTTAAATACAGGGTGTTTTAGAACAACGTTTAAATATTTATAGGGGTACTACTACAGTCGAAAACAAGTCGAAAGATGTTAATCAACATGGGTCTGAAACTCAACCGATTTCGAGATACAGAATGTTCAAATTTTTTGGGACTCTACGTTTTTTCTTTTAAACTATAACTACTACAGATTTGATACTTGGCAAATCGATACAGTATAACACTGTCTCTTTTTGCGAATAGTATGATGATTCCATTGCTTCCGGTTAGACAGGAAGTGAAAATAAATACCACTATTTTTCAGAAAATTCAAAAATTTTATTTAACAATTAGATGGCTTAATTCTAAACAACATTAATTCGAAAAAAAAAATTATTAGAAAAATTGAAATGACACAACGTAATACTAATACTAATCAAAACGAAGCTTTTTACTGAAGATGTTCAAAATGTCGACCAGCAACATCAATACAGTTTCTCATTCTACGTTCAAAGGAAGCCCGAACTCTTTCAAATAGCCCGTAGTTTTCACGAATTGTCTAGCAACCCTGTTAGCCGGCGATTGGGAAATGTTTCATATTTCCATTGACATGGCCGTACATAAACACCATATCGCTCATTTCAGCATTTGAATACAAGACCATTGCAAACGATTTTACTTCAGGTTTCGCAAAATCAAATTACTGGAGTTTGATTATTTCGTAATTTGAACGAAACGTCAAATTAATGTATGTTAGCAGATTGTACGTAAGGCAAAGCCTACTCCTTGTAATGGCCAAATTTTGGTAACTAATGGCATAACATTTTGTAATGGAATAACTTATACTAACTGGAAGCAATGGAAACATCATACTACTCTCAAAAAGAGACAGTTTCATACTGTATCGATTAGCCAATTATCAAATCTGTAGTAGTTACAGTTTAAAAGAAAAAACGTAGTCCCAAAAATTTGAACATCCTGTATGGCGAAAACGGTTGATTTTCGGACCCATGTTGATTAACACTTTTCGACTTACTGTAGCACTACCCCTATAAATATTTAAACGTTGTTTTAAAAGACCCTGCATACTTGATGATTTTTGAGATACAACACAAAGTTGTGTTTTTTTAAATACAAACTATACTTGATTACGATGTTAAAGAAAAGAGCATATTTTTAGCTTTCCAATTATGTATCGCATGTATGGTGTATTTGCAGAAAATAAGAGTTAATTTTCAATTCGAAAATAGTAAGCGCGAAAGTTTGATTATAGTAGGCGGGTCCGGACAGTAAATACTACCTAGTGGCTATAATATATGGTTTTGCACGAATAGGACAGAATAAAGTTGGTTTTGTACCATTGTTCAGGATAAGTTGGTTTTGTACCAACGAATAAAAACTTTGAATAGTTAATTTAAATTTCTCAGCATCTTATCCCTGACTTTGTTCACTAATAAAAAATGATTAGCATTTAAAGTTTGTTTATTAAAAATACAAGAAATGTATTAATTAATGAGTAATTAAATATGGACAACTTCAGGAACTAAAGAGTCATAAACTGTCATCTTCTTCTACTCAACTTACTGGTACTTACTGGTTGTAAGATTAGAACAGAATGAATCAATGAACATCAATGAATGAAATCTTCGGTAGTATTTTCCCAGTTTTCCCCAAACATAAGATGTAGAAGTTTTTTGATATCAGCAATCTTTTCTTTTGAAATTGGGTGAGATAGAGGAAAATTAGGAATCATAAACTGGGAGCGGAGTTTCCATTGAAACACCGGTTGAATGGGGATATGAAGACTTATGTATCATCTTCAAAGCGGACTCCAATATATTCTATATTTAATTTTATTTAAAGAAAATAACGCTTATTTTCCGCAGAAACATCATGCGTGCGATACATCATTGGAAAGCTAAAAATATACTCTTTTCAGTAACATCATAATAAAGTATAGTTTGTATTTAAAAAAATACAACTTTATGTTATATCTCAAAAATTATCAGCTATGTTAAAAATTTTTCAACGGCAGTATATTCTACTCAAAAAAGTGTCTTAAGAATGCATTAACCCCATTTCTCTAATTTCAAAAATAAACGAAATATGAGCATTTTTTGAAATCACTAACATTTGACTTTTTGGCTATAACTTAAAAACAAAAGAAGATAGAGATTTGGTCTTTACGGGATTGGATTAGTCTCGGAAAAAGAGAACGGGACATGGCACCTACTTTTTTTGTATCTCTTATAGTTTCTGAGATAGCCTATAATAACACCCAAATTTGCCCACCCTGTACAGTAATAAGCTTTGAGCACAACTATGACAAAATGTCTGAATATGTGATAAACATATTGATTTATGACAATTTTTGTAATCATACTTTGATAGCACCACCATCATATTGTTCTCTGTTTTGAGTATCTTCCTCGTTGCCATTGGTAGATTGAAAACGTTTCAATCTTTTTTGCATATCTTTAGGCATTCCCAGAGTTTGCTGACCTCTTCGCTTCAATTAGGGCAAGACTAATTCCTGTGCTAACCTTTTGAGGAACATTTTTCTGCGAATAGATTTTTAATTATTCTCAAAATAAATTATCAGTGCATTTATGCTCGTAACGTTCAGCATGGCAAAAAATACTACAGCTAGCCATCGTCTTATATTCCTTGCAAGATTATATGAGGTGCACAATTTATCGGCAGTATCCACACCTCACAATACTCGACTAATTCCATGTAATATTTTTATTTATTCCTTTCCACCGGTTGAATATTTTGCGCAGGGGAGTATCTGTAGCGTTACCATCACAGAACCTACCTGATTTTAAATTCTAATATTTGTTAAATCAGTATACCATGGCGTTGTCATGAAAATTTACTATTGTTTACATTTAAAATAAAACTTCAGTTCATTTTCATCATTTCATAACGTAACACGCATTGTTATTTTTATCCTTAAAAGAGGTTATACTGACAAATATTATTTAATTCACAACAAGTAAAACCTCAGTAGTCACTAGTGCGTTAACGTCAGATTTTGGATTATTGTTAGTAATTCGTCGTGTGGTGGTGTGATGTTTTTGAACTTCCGAGAGGTGTGTTGAGGTCGACGTCAAATTCATTGATTCCCACATCTTGTCGGCAATGGAAAGAATGTCCACAACGTCCTCTTTGCCAGAAGTGAAGAGTGCAACCAAAACAACTCGAGGTAGTCTCCTTTGCCACAATTTTAATAGTAAATTTGGACTAACCACCTGAGAACCACCAACTGTGGTCAACATCGCTCGATAAAAATCTGACGGTTTTTGATTTCCCATTTGCGAATCTAACAGAACATCATCCAGACGTTTTTCTTCACTCAATGATAACCTGTCAATTAACAATTTTTTGAGTGAAGAATATGGATTCGTGTTTGATTGATTCTGTAGGAGATCTACCACGGTGGAGATGATCTTAGTGGGTAAATTTGTCAAAAGAACGTTAAATTTTGTTTTTTCACTGCTAATTCTAGTTAAAGTGAACTGTGCTTCAATTTGCCGAAACCAAATGTCGGGATAAGAAGCGCGGTATTGTCACCATCAGCAGGGTCTATCATTTTTAATAAAAAATTGTCTAAAACATACGTTTAGATTTTCTATTAAAGTACATTAAATTTTTTAATATCTGTTTTTGTTAAATAAAAATTGTTGAAAATTTTTTTGATTCCTCTTTATATTAGATTTACAAGAATGAAAAATGACCTTACTCACCGGCACACTACTGTAAACTAGTTTGTAATCTTAATTATTGCGGGACTGGGCTTGTTCTAACTTGATTGAATGACATGACGTCTTGTCGCCAATTGACGTAACGTGGTTTTGCTTTTTCTTTATTGTGATGGACTTTCTTGATTAATTAAACAACTTTATGGCTTTTGCGGGAATTTTATTTTTGCCAATTATGAACAGAATCTTATTATAGAGCATATTTATTTGTAACTCTATATTAATTAATCGTATAATAAAATATTAAAAATTAAAATGGAGTATTTGATAGACTGTTTTATGTGTGTCTATCCGTTTATTTATTATTTTATAACTATAACAAAATCGCCATGGGAAAATACATTATGTTGATATAACAACCCATGGTGATATAACATGATGTTTCTATATAAAAATAATAAGAGTGCGTGATGCGCTACAATTATTCCCCCCTTCAATAAAAATTAAAAATTTAAATTAATGACGATGTTTCAAACATAGAAATAAAAAGAACGAAGAAGAAACGGAAATCCATGGAGGGTGGTAACAATTGTCTTTATTCTGCACAAGAAAGACATTATATACATTGAAATAATAAGTATTTGATTAAATTATAAAAAGGAAAATTTTACTTTTTTAGGATTTTCTTTAACAGTATTAATATCATGCAAGGTTTCATTCAACAAGAATTCTGGTTGTAAATGATCAATATGTATTGAAGTGTGGCGATTATTCTTTAGAATAACAAAGTATTTATCCATTCTCCTAATAACTTTGAAAGGACCTTCAAATCTGGATGATAAAGAATTTTTTATTCCTTGAATTTTTACAAAAACAAAATTTGATTTCAACAATTCTTTGTGTATGAAAGGTTTTAATTTTGAATGAAAGTTAGTCTGAGTTGGTCTCAAGTTTGCAAAAGAAGTTGATCTATGTCTATCGAAGAGTTTGACTTAAGAAAGAATTCGCCTGGAAGACGAAGCGGTTGTCCAAACACAAGTTCAGCAGAAGAACATCCCAGATCTTCTTTTAAAGAAGATCTGAGTCCTAATAAAATTATTGGAAGATCGTGAAACCACCTGTTGCTACTACCACGTGCAACAATGGAATTTTTGAGTGTACGATGAAATCTCTCCAAAATTCCATTGCTTTGGGGATGATAAGCAGAAGTACTAATTTGTGTAGCACCAATTAACATGGCAAATTTTGAAAAAAGTTGAGATTCAAATTGTCGCCCTTTGTCATGAGTAATTGTGTGAGGAATACCAAATCGTGAAAAGTAATTTTGAAAAAGTGTATTTGCTATGGTGCTTGCTGAAGTGTCTATAACCGGAAAAGCTTCTGGCCATCGAGTAAAACGTTCAATAACAGTTAAAATATATGAATAACCAGAAGAAGGAGTAAGAGGTCTATAGTAACAAGATCTATATGTATATGTTGAAATCTTCCTTGTGGAACATTTATATGCTCTTTAGGAGATTTTGTATATTTATTAATTTTAGTTTTTTGAAATGGTATACATGATCTAGTCCAAAGATAAATGTCTTTACTCATGTGGGGCCAAAAGAAACGCATCTTTAATAAATGACGAGTTGCACGTATACCAAGATGTGAAACATTGTGAAATTTTTGGAAAATTTGTTTGCGAAATTTTTCGGGAATATAAATTTTAGGAATGGATGTTGAGACATCATACCAAAGAGTTATCTCAGGAAAAACTGATTTTTCTTCAACGAGTGTAAAATTAGTATTACCTCGCGATTGGGCTTGTAAGAGATGTTGTAACTGAAGATCTGTAGATTGAGCATGTTTAATCTCTTTTAAATCAGGAGAAGAAAAATTGAGGGATTCTATATTAATGCGTGACATTGTGTCTGCAATAATGTTAGAATCGCCTTTAATATACCTGATGTCTGAAGTGAATTGAGATATATAATGAAGATAACGTGTTTGTCTTGGTGTTTTATCTGATTTGGAATGAATGGAATTAACTAACGGTTTGTGATCAGTGTAAATTGTAAATTGGTTGCCGTATAAAAAATGTTTGAAATATTTAATAGATGAATAAATAGCTAAAAGTTCCCTATCAAAAGTTGAGTAATTTATTTGACTAGGTGATAACTTTTTTGAAAAGAAAGCAACGTGTTGGGTCGTATTATTAATAGCCTGAGACAGAACTGCACCCATACCTGTATTAGAGGCATCTGTTGTTAATGTCAAATTGGCTGAAGGATTTGGATGCGCGATATATACGGACTGAGATAATAGATCTTTAGCACGTGAAAAAGAGTTGGTGTGCTCGTTTGTCCACACAGTAATTTGCTTCTGATTATTTTTGCAAAGTGTGGTCGAAAGAGAATGCAAGGGTCCAAGAATTTCAGAAAAATTGGGTACAAATCTGTGATAGAAATTGATCATTCCAAGAAATCTTTGGAGTTCTTTCAGATTTTGAGGTTGAGGAAAATTATTTATTGCTTCAATTTTTGATTGAGTTGGACGAGACCCTTTGGAAGATATATGATGGCTTAAAAAATCTATTGAACTTACTCCAAAAACACATTTAGACGGTTTAATGTTGATTCCAAAACTGTCTAATCTTTCAAAAAGTTGTCGAAGGTGAATTAAATGTTCATTTTTGTCTTTACTAGCAATAAGGATATCATCCAGGTAGACAAAAATGAAACTTAAACCGGAAGTTACTTCATTTATAAATCGTTGAAACGTTTGGGCTGCGTTTTTTTAACCCAAATGGCATTCTAGAGAACTCATAGAGACCGAAAGGGGTAGTGATAGCGGTTTTGTAGATATCTTCTTCTGCTACTGGTATCTGGTGATACGCTCGTACAAGATCGATTTTTGAAAAAAATGTGCAGCCATGAAGGTTCAAATTAAAATCTTGCAAATGAGGTAATGGGTATCTGTCTGGTACC